>NW_026947504.1:16017700-18704224 GCF_034190915.1 Cavia porcellus
AATGAAGTTAAAAATGCATCAGTGTAAAGATCAGGAAGGCAGATGCTGGTCCCCACTCAGGCCCAACTTCAGCCACATGACCTTGGGCAGGCATCTCTTTGACCTGCCCTCAGTTTATGTCTGTGCAGTATCATCTCTTAAGTTACCCTTGGCACTGCTATTCTTAAAATTCAGCATAAATCTTCCTAAAGCTGTGTGGAGGTTTTCTTGGTAGATTTAAGTGAGGCTCTGTTTGTTTGGTTTGTTTTCTATTGTTTGATTACCCTGCTGCTGCCAGTGAAGTCTGCATTCAATGCAGACAGTATGCCAGGGAGCATCCCCACCAGTCGGGTCAGATGCTTCCATCCCAAGAAGCAGGGAAGGCACTCACTGATATCAAAGGGTCAGGAGGCCACTGCTGAGGGGGTCTTGCAGAGGGGACAGAGCCCCTGTTGCTCTACCTGACGTCAGGCAGCAGCAGGTTCGACATCCCTCTGACTTCGAATGACTGTCAATTTCATCTTCCAAATCAGAGAGGGACCCACAGAGAATCTGAGATCTAGATGGCATCTCCCCAAATATTTATGAAGAAAGTCACTATTATTGCCACACTTCCTAAATCTTGTGAATGGAAAATAAGACCCGGAGGTATCTGTGCTTTGAGGCTGAGCATGCCAGATCCTGAGGCCCACAAGCGTTCAGTGAGGCTTCTGACAAGTGAGCATAAACAATGACTCCTGCACTCCGCACTCAGCAGATGAGAAATCATTATCAGGATCTCTGAAGAAGAAGTGAAAAGGTAGAAGAATGAATAAGGGGTGACTAGCAGGAAAGAAAACAGGTGTCATGGACCACTCAGAATACCTAAACTGAGTCTCTGAAGAAAATAAAGGGCTCAGTGTCCAAATAAGTTTGGGCAATGCTGACCACTTCGCCTCTTCTCTTGAGATTTATAGCCTGTAATAGCTATTAAAATCCTCATAAATTTTTGTGGTTGAAAACAAAACAAAATGATTTAAGGTTAACCTTGTCCCAGGCAGACAAACTTTTTATCACAGGATCCAGTTTTCTTGCAAGGCCTATTAACATTCCTGGAATATAGTCAGAAAAACTGAACTGAAAGAGTCCAGTGCGTTAGACTGGAGACGTGCAAATGGTCCCTGCTCCCAAGAAATTCACCAAAGAGTGGGACAAGACACCTAGATGCTGAATTAAATGAGGTTAAAAAGCAGCTGATGAGGGGCTGGGGATTTAGCTCAGCGGCATAAGTGCTTGCTTTGCAAGCAGGCAGTCATGAGTTCGATCCCTGGTACCGATAAAAAGGAAAAAGCCAAAAAAAAAGCAACTGATGATAATGGGAGAGGATCACCAATCACCAGGTAAGCAGAACAGACAGAAAGTACTGGGCATTCACTGGCCTGTCCAAGAGTTTCTGAGTTACCCACAGCACACAGATATCATGCCGGGTCCAAGATATGCTGGGAGGCCAGACAGAGCAACCTCCTCTTCTCTGAAACTAAGAAAATAGGATAATGTGGGGCAGGAACATGGTAAGGATACAATGTTATAAGGTGACCAAAGAAGGCTTCTTGGGGGCATTTCATAATGGAAATGAGATGTGAATAATGAAAG
Organism: Cavia porcellus; assembly: GCF_034190915.1. Taxonomy (NCBI): domain Eukaryota; kingdom Metazoa; phylum Chordata; class Mammalia; order Rodentia; family Caviidae; genus Cavia; species Cavia porcellus. The sequence goes on from NW_026947504.1 coordinate 16,019,312, forward strand.
GAGAGGGCTTTATGAAAAATTGTCTGGAGAACATCTATTCCTAGGTGAAGAGCACCAAGCCAGGGAAGGAGCCCACATTCCAGAAACCCATGGACAGCTTCTAAGTGAAGGGGCAAGTACAACAAATGACAGAGAGGAAAGAAATTTAGAATTTAACCATGCATAGCTCATACAGAGCCCTCAAGAATGGGAAGAGTTTGGAAAAGTAGCTGTGTCCATGTTGCAGAGGAATTGGAATGTCAGGAAAAGAAGACACAAATTTTCAACCTATTTTTCAATAGCACACACAAGGTGCTGTTCTAAGCACAGCCCATTCTTACTGGGAATATTGGCCACCAAGATGCTAGAGATGGTAAGAAGCTCACACAGTTTAGACTATGAATAACACTTCGACAAATCTAATACAACAGAAATTGTTTCTTCTCCCCCTACACCTATTCTTACTTCTTCAGGAATATGTGTCCACCAAATTTTAGGTTGAAATGGGACTAAGTTTCCCAGAATTCCCTGTAGATGGACTCTGTCACGTGACTAGGATCCCACCAGCACCATTTAAGCAAAAGTACTACAAATAGCAATATTCAATAGATTAACTATCGCTATTCTCCTATTATTTTGATATGAAATTTTATTTTACTTTTTCCCCATAGAATTAAAAAACCAAAGTGGTAAAGTCAAGTTTTGGTATTCCTGAGGGGTCTATCCTTTCTTTCCCTCCTCCCTGCTACTGTCTAGATTGTTGATGTAATGCTTAAATTTCCATCCTGGATGGTGAGGACATGGGCTGCTTCTACGAGTTGTAGGCAGGGAGCTGCAAGAAGCTGGGTCCCTCTACAGAGATTCCACACTACCCACAAACTGCTTCCATGGAGAGTTTAAGCCATTGTTCCTTAGTGTCATTGTTAGTCACAGCCAAAACCGGATGCCAACTAGTACTGCCACTTGTGACAAGTTGCAGCAATGAACAAGATATTATTAAACGTGAATGAAAATATGCATTTTGTAACTATAGCCTTGAGCCTGTTCCATATATACATTTATTTTTAAGGCAAATCTTCAAACTTTGGTATTTGAAAATATTTTAAAATCACGGTTCAAGCCACAGTATCATAGCTTGTGTTTAGATATCTCCCCTCAAAGCCTCGTGCAGTCATAGGTGGGAATTTTTCACAGGTGGTTGGATCTAGGGTATATGATGCTGGAATTGATTCACAGTGCAAGGCTAGGTAAAGCGCACTAGGATTAAGGGTGTGAGTGTTGCCCACCCTAAGTAGCCTGGATAAAATATAAGGGAAAAAAGAGCTTGGTGTTCTATTGTTGCTTTATTACTTTCTTCTCATAGAGAGCTGTTTCTCCTCCATGATGCTTGTCTGCTGTGCTATGCTGGTTTGGAGCCAGCCAATTATGGACTGAAACCTCTACAAACTATGAGCTAAATAAATAAACCTTTACTCCTTCATGAGTGTTGGGTATTTTGTCTCAGCAATGAGAAGAGTAACTAAGACTTGCAATTCACAACAGGTTTTAACATCACTTGGGTCGTAGTGCTAAGGTAAAAAATACCACATGAAATTCAATTGGATGAGCAGCTGTTCGCCAGATTAACTGGACCCAAGGTCCAATTATAAATCATGCAATTCCCACCAAAATAAATATGGCCTTGGATTAATGTTGGTTTCTCATAAGGGTAAATATAATTTTCACTAGTTGATCCAAATTCTACTACTAGGTGTTTACCCAAAGGAAATGAAAACATTTTTCCAAAGATTTGTACATGAATGTTCAGAGAACTTCAGTCATATAGCCAAAGTTGGATAGCACCCAGACAGATGTCTTTCAGCAGGAGACCAAATGAACAAATTGTGCTGCATGCAATGGAATACTTCCCAGCAATTAAAAGGATTAAACCATTGGTATACACAGACTGCAGGTAAATCTCAAAACCATTAAAACCCAGAAAAAGCAGCCAAATATCAAGAAGCACACATAAGAGGATCTCAGAGAGAGTTTGCTAGAAGAATTCAACCAGTCTATAGTAACAGAGAGCAAATCAACTATTGCCCATGGCTGCAGGTGGACATGAGGAATAACAGCACGGGGACACAAAAGACCCTTCTAGGGTAATAAAATTCTATATTTTAACTATGGTGGTAGTGTGACAAGTATAAAGCTTTATCAAATCTCATCAAATTGTCTCATGAAAATAAGCCTATTTGATATGTATTATATATTTCAATAAATTGAATTTTTTAATTTTAGAAGAATTATCAAGGTGAATAAGAAAAGATGATGCAGAAAAAATGAGATACTGACTTAAAAATAGAATCCCAATCTAAAGTCACAAGGACAGATGTTCTGAATTGAGGTTATATTTTTAAGAATAAGCTGCTTTTGACATGAGCACGCTGGATAGCTGTGCTCCAGGAAGAAACAGTGGAGACTGATTTCCCAAAAAGGCAACTCCAGGAGCTGTCAGAGAAGGAGGAAGCCAAGAAGACAGCAAGCAGAGAGGCCAAATTTGATTGCAGATGAGACGCCCTACACAGTGCTTTGCAATGGTCTTTGAAGGAACAGGTGCTTTTTTGCTCCTGTTTGTTTGTAGAATTGTGTTCTAAATTACATGTCCTTGAGATAACAGAATGGACAAATTGCTATGAGTGTGTATGTATGTGTGTGCCAACCTCAGTGCACACCACTGACAAACACGGGTCTATACTTAGAATCTACTGTCGGTGTTACTGCCCTGGGTTTCCCAAAACTCCCCAGGGTGCACTGCAAAAGAGACTGCATAAGTAGAGAGTGAGAAGCACTACAGGCAACTGGGCATGTGCCCCTGATTGTACAGGGCAAATGATAAAGTCTCAAGAAATGTGCTCACGAAGATTTCAAGGGCCTCATCACCAAAACACAGCTTCAGAAAGTCATCTGGAAGCACACGCAAGATGGTGAGGTTGCATGGACCGGAATCTTAGAGGCTAAAGAGCAGATTGCTGACAACCAACCAGGTAGGAGATAGCTGTGATCTGAATCAGGGTAGAAGCCATAAGAAAGGAGGATGGAGGGTAGAGGACAAGGAAAAGCGGGATTGTGACCAGTGACAGAGGGTCAGGGACTGCAGGTGGAGGGTCAGGGCTGAGCCTTATATGTGGGAAGTGGAGGGCATGCTGAGGAACAAGGGAACAGAGGAGTGAGCGTGGGCCTCCTCTGCTCTGGGAAGCAGGAAGTAGGCTCTTGGGTATGCGAGAGCTCCCTTGCTCCCTCAGGAGGCCTGGAAGGCTGCTGATGACTGAACCTGCCTTCCTGGCCTCCTGCCCAGCTACCTGTGACCCACTGCCACCCACTGTGTCACTCACAATGGGTGACAAAGGAAGACAAACAGAAGGGGTGCCTCTGTACATGCCACTTCCCGGCCTTCCATGCCAGCTTCCTCCTACCCAGACTCTCCCTGTAACTCCTCCTCATCTTTCAGGCCAGGCCCAGATGGCAACCCAAGCAGAAGGAATCAGTCCCAAAGTTTCAAGATATGCATATGTGTCACAGCACACGTCACATCACAGGACAGCTGCTCCTACGTCTACCTGCCTAACCACACAGCTGGATTACTGCAGGCTTTACAGCCAGCTTCTGTTTCTGTACACTTTAGCATAGTGCCTGATGTAAGTCCCTGTGCTCTGAAGGCCACATGAGCAAATAAACAAAGAGCGTACCCAAAGAAGGACAAAGACAGGCAGAGAGGTCAGGGACAGGCTCAGTAGGTGTGGACAGGCTGTGCTTTTCTCTGAACTGTGATACATCTGTGTTGATCATTACTTAAAATTTTGAACATCTTCAATCCCAAACACTTCAGAGACTCTTCTCAACTGAAAAACAATTGGCAGCTCAACAACTTAGAAATTTTTCTCTGGATTTAGTCAGAATTGGCCAGAAAAGTTTCACCTTTGAAACTGCATTAAGGTTAGAAATTACTAACGAACTAGAAAGTCAGCACCTTTGGTTCGAGAATAAGAATCTAAAGAGAAGCCAGGTAATCCTTTGGATTTACTGATGCTGGCGTCACTGGCATCACTACAGAATAAGGGGGAATTGTTATCTACTTGGAGGTGGAAGTCCAGGTCACTGTGTGGGTTTCCACTCGCAGGGTAAAGAGTAGTAGCCTGTAATACACTGGGTCTGTGGTTGGTTTCTGCTGTACGATGGAGAGAGGTAATGTTTGAGCATCATCTTGGCCCTCAACTCTTCAGCATGGATGGTCACAATGGTTTTCTCTTTTTTTCTTTCTTTCTTCCTTTCTTTTTTTCTTTCTTTCTTTCTCTCTCTCTCTCTCTCTCTCTCTCTCTCTCTCTCTCTCTCTCTCTCTCTCTCTCTCTCTCTCTCTTCCTTCCTTCCTTCTTTTCTTTCCTTCTTTTTTTTAAGACTATCTCACTGTGTAGTCCAGGCCTTAAACTCACTATAGAACCCAGGATGACCTCAAACTCATGGGAATCCTCCTGCCTCAGACTCTCCAATGCTAGGATTACAGGTATGCACCACCCACAGTGATTTTCTAACACAGAGAGAAGGCTTCCACAGCATAGAGAAGAAAGGGATTGGGACCTCAGAGAACAGTTACTCAAAAGTCAGGAAGGAAAATGTTCTGTTGCAAGTTGAATTCCTGGAGATGAGATTTTCCAGGAAACTGATTGTTGACTGGACTACTTGGACCTTCAAACCATTTGCCCAGCCCCCTTTTAAAAAATATAGTCCTGGAGAGGGCAAGTAACTTGGTCAAGTTTACACAAGAAGCCAGTGGCAAGGCTGCAACTGGATCAAGGTCTTCAAGTCAGCTTGTAGGGAAGGTCCTTTCTCTTGGTAACATTCTCTGTCAGCCTCCAAATGTTTACCTTCGTTTCCATGACTACAGCTACTTCTCTGGAACCATCCTGAACAGTACATTTTCTGACTGCTAATTGCAGACATGAGAGACACAATGTCCCCACACTCCTGCTTACATAGGTGAGAGAAGAGTCCAAGTAAGGAGTCTTCTAAAGGGGCTGTTATTTGCACTGCAGTCCGTCGTGATGTACCAAGGCAGACAGTGTCTCTCATAACTCACTCTCCAATGGCCCCTGGATTCTGTGAAGGTAAAGGAATGCTCACCCCTAAGCATGAATCAACAGGGCTGCTCCTCTCCCCATTCTGTTAGCCCCAAACTGATACAAAGGTCTATATAAATAAAGGGACTGAAATCTTTGTCCTGTGGCACCTTTGTATGACAACAAACACTCAAGAAGAATTGAGGGCCAGATGCTACTGAGCTCTTTGGTTTACCTGCAGATAGCACCCGTGGCTTTTTTCTTTCTGTTCCTCAGACAACTGGGCAGAAAGTCAGCAGGTGATGCCTCCCCAGCTCTGCTAGAATCAGTGGCTGGAGAGGCCCTGGGGTGAGCCGGTGTAGGTGCATGGAAAAGCTGCTTCCGGAGGATGATAAGATGGATAGAGATAGGTGCATGGCTACACCTCCAGAGACTTTCAGAACACAAACACAGAGAATAAATGCCTCTCCTAAGCCCCAGGCTATCTGTCTACAAACATTCTCTCTTCTCCCTCTCATGCCTGAATTTGTTCAGGAATGTCACATTCCAGTCTTCCTGGGATGATGACATGTCACAGGGACAGCCTGTCATGCTTCCCATGGGCGAAGTATGGCATCTCTGAGTGAGTCAGATGGGAGCGTGAGCTGTTGGAGACGGGAGCCCGCCTTATGCTTCATCATGGGGTCACAAGGCCTGGATCATCAAATGGTGTGACTCAAGCATCTTGGAGACTAAATGTTCAACTTACTGTCCAGTTGAAGGATTAAAATAGAGAAATAGGACTGTAATTAAGAGGGCTCTAATTTCATTACCTTTTCATTTCTACGGTCCTTCTATCACCATAGTCTGAGTTGGTTCTTACAATAAATACCCCTGTGAGGAAAGCAATGCTGGCTAAATTCAGGGAGTAGAAATGCCTACAGGCATGTGCTCAATATAAGGCAAATGGACTGAGAAGCTGAGATGTTGGAGTCGTATGTATATTCTTCTGGGATTTTTCCACTGTACTGTACAGTGTCTGTCTGTTCCGTCCTCCTCCAGAATACACATGCTGGCTCATCCATCTTGTGGATGAACAAACTCATGGGGCTTTAACGGAAGGTTGGAGTCAAAGTATGTCATGCAGCAGTCCGTGGCTGTGTTGTATCCTAGCTCTGCCATTGGTGACATTGATCAAATGACACCACTTAAACTCTCAGACCCTCATGGGAACACTAATGCCAAATTATGGGGATGATAATGCCTGAATTGTAGATCTGTAGATGAGAATTAATAAAATAATGTCTGGGAGATAGTGGCTGCAGTGGCTGAGAGCCAGAGCTTTGGGGTCAATAGATCTTGATGTAAGCTCCAGATTGGCTACTTGTGGCTAACCTCATCAACTTTCTGAGTTTCAGTTTCCTCATCTGTGAAATGGTGATAAAACTCACACCTGTTTCATAGGGCTGTGAGGATGAAATATCATAATATATGCAAAATAGCTTATCGCAGGGCCTGGTACAAAATGGGCACGTAAATATTGGCTGGGTGATGAACTGAAAAGATTGGAAAGATAAGGATATCAACATCTGTCTAATTTCAGATCTGACGCTCATAATTTTTATGAAATCCAGGGCCCTCAAGCTGCTAAGCACCCCTCCCCCAAAAGTAATTGGAGTGAGATGCTATCTTGAAATAGCTCAGTGATTAGTCTTCAAGACCCTTCCAGACCTCAAGCATCCATGCATCTGCCCTACATTCTTGTGTGCATCCCGGAGAACTTCACAGAGAAGGAACTAGGAAGGGAAGTTAACCTCCATCCTAGAGCTGCACTCCACACAACAGGAGCCAGAGTGCTAACACCCCAGGGTGCACCTGACCCTGTTCTGGGACTGAGGTTTCTGTTTTTAAGACTTGAGTTGATATGGGCCAAAGAAGGAATAGATGATAAAGAGATACTATTTTATGAGAACTCTGAGGACCAGAGAGTTAAATAATTGACTCAAGGCTGCACAGCCAGGCAGGGGCAAAGCCAGAACTGGAACCCAAGTTTCCTGGCTTCTAGCCTCGTTGCTCTGCTTCTGACTCTAATTACACTAGCTTTGAAAGTGTCTGGGCACAGAGGCAGTTCAGCACTAAACACTCAGGATCCACATGAGCCTTCTTCAGGACCACAGGGAGAAAAACACACCAAGAAGACTTGTGAAATGGGGGAAGACATTTTTGTCCCTCAGACAAAAACTGCCAAGAGCACCAGAACTGAACTATGGAGCATGGTTCGGGGTGTGTCCACCTCTTGGGCAAGTGTTATCTTCTTCAGTGCTTGGGACGGTGGAAGTGTCAGCCGAGGAGCCATGCTGTCTGATAAGCACATTCCAGATGTCTCTGTGGCACTGCAAAGGCGTGGCGGGCCTCGGTGAGCCATCACCAAAGGCTTGGAGAAACAGGTTGCTCCAGCCCTCACTCAGATTCGAAGGGTCCCTGCCCACTCACCCTGCCCACGCATTCTAAACAGCACCTCAGGTTTCTTCTGCTTTTCCACAGCTAGGTCACTGGCTTAGATGGACAGTGGATTCTGAATCCAGAATGTCCGATCCAGGGGGCATCTCAGACGTGCTCTGATGAAACTCTGTACCTCTCGGCTGAAAGAACTGAGGCCCAAGGAGGGTAAAGGGCTTGTCCCCAAGCCCCCATCACGGGCTCATCGTGAAAATTTTGATGCTTTGGCTCTCATCTGCTATGACCCTAGAGGAGTGACCTGAGCAGTTCAGATAGCAAAGCTAGCAAAATGTCCAACAAAGGAGCCAAAGATGAGGGGTAGTGAAAAGAGCAGCCCCTACTGACTAAGCAGCTGGAGTGCTTACCACTCAGGAGGCCGAGTACCTGACCCTGCAGGCTCCCCGGTGTGTACAGCCAGGAATTGACCCAGTGTGGTCCAGAGACTACCTCAAACACACTGAGAAGAGGGCAGATCGCTTCTCCCTTCTTGTCCCCAGTCTCTGGAGCTGGACATCCTGCATAAATATGTCTGCTGGAAAAAGATAGCTTAGTATGCAATAAGAGATATGGAAGTTAGATGCAAGGAAACACAGTCCCAAGTTTCTGAGCTGAATGGCATTACCAAAGAAATCTCCTCTCTCTGAGGTAACTTAGTTAAAATGCTAGGCATGGTGCTCTAAAAACATACAGCTCCACAGTTGACTAATCTATGGATTAAATCCACAAGTTTGCCTGCACCGAGTCACTTACTTTGGTTGCGATTTAAGTTTGGAAGATTTTCCTTTGGTTTTGCCTCTTGCTGAGGTGGGCCCCTCCTAATGTAAAACTTAGGAAGTCCCAGAAAAGCACAGACAAAACAACTACCCACTTGCCCTAAAAAATTACTATTTGGATGTGGATGGAAGCAGATACACAACAACAAAATGTCTCTAACATCACCTTCAAGTGTGTAGGTATAGGAAGCTTCTCTTCCTCGGAATCAGAGATTGCACAGGCATCTCTCATGCATCATACTATAGAAGCTCCCCAAACCCCAGACTTCCACGAAAAAATGGTATTTTATAACAAATCCTTCTATTCCAAAAAGAGAAAGGCAGGCATGCTTTTCAGAGAATCACGTAATTTTTTGAACCACAAGAAGGAGGCAAGTTTACTCTCGTTGGGCTCCAACCCAAGCAAAGCTCATTTTCCGTATCGTAGAAGACACATTAGAGGGAAAGGACCTGCCCAGGTGCTGCCAGGAAGCATGCAGTGCATGAAGGATGATCCTCACTCAATGTTGGTCTTACAAATAAGGGTAAACAAGGGACATTTTGTGTAACTATAAATGAAAATATAATCCTTATGAAAGCTGGAGATAGAGAATAACCTAAATGCTTTGAAAAAAGACAGAAGGTGACTAGCCCCGATCCTAGGGACTTAACGTAGCTGGCATTCAGTAAGTGCCTCTATGTGCCAGGCACCATGCTGAGGGTTCCACTGTGTTCACCTGATTTAGTCTTCTGCATAACACTATAAGCAGGTAATTGTCATTAGCTCCCTGTTGCTGGTAAAGGAACTGAGGATTGTGGAACTTGAATAAATTGCCTAACAAGTAACAGAGATGGGATGAGAACTGGGGCCATCTAACTTCAGAGCTTATATTTCTTCTACCACTATGTCCATCATCTATAAATCTGAAGGGCCTCTTCTAAAGTAGTTAGCTGGCACCCTGGAGGAGGGGCTGATTTATTTCAAACATTAAGAGGAAATAACCTTTTCTTATTGTGGCATTGAAGTATGGCTCTTCATCTGGTTCAGGCAATGCTGTAATTCTTCACTCGGCAGACTTAGGTTTGTTCCTTCTAGTCTATATCATCACTTGAGCTAGGGTAAGCTATATAGTAAATATATGGCACAGTAAATAAAGGAAGGGACGGATAGAGGGTCCGCCCTTAGGGTGTTCCCAATCCAAGGAGGGAAACAGACTTGTTGAGAAGTCACCACTTCCCAATTTGTTAGGTGCAATGCTAGTTAAATATCCAGGATCCTATGAGTAACCCATCCTAAAGCCAGGGTAACATGGAGGCTATTTAAGATTAGGAATTACACAACACGATATGCCTGAGATTAAGTCCTGGATCTTTCATTTAAGTAGCTTGGTCCTCTAGACAAGTTCGTTAACTTTCCGAGCTTCTGATTTTTGTCACTTTCAGATGCTGTTAGCAAATAGTCTCCTCCTCACCTCACAGAATGCCATGTCTGCTCCAGCACACGGTCTGCTGTATGTTAAGGGATATGTCTACGAAGCCACCAGGGAGAGTGGTCTGGAGAATCAGGGAAGGCCCAGTGAGTAGGAAGTGGTCATCTTGAGAGGAGAGACTTTGCATAGAATCAAGGAGTGAATTTGCATCTGCATTCCGATGCTCAGGGAAGGGAACACTGCTCATACAGAAGGAAACTGCGACAACACTGTAGATGTAAGAAGAACCAAAAGCAGAGTGTGACTAGCACAGACAGAAACAAAAGGGATTCATTGCAATAGTTGTGTACAGTAAAGATAAATGAGCACATCAGTGAATACCCAAGGACATAAACAAAACAACCTCAATTTTATCAAAAGGAGATTGGATAAATATGATATAGTCATATAATGGACTGCTACACAATATTCTTTAATGAGGACTATGTACATAGACACACAGGAGGAGGCATCTGCCCCATAGTACTTAAGAAAATGTCAGTTACAGAAGAATGTGTTGAAATGATTCCAAATTTAAAATTTCTTAAGCAACAGTGTTAGAAAAATTTTTATCAAGCCATTTATAGTGATGATCTCTGAGGAATGGTATTAGTGGAGAAGGATGTGGATGACAATTTGCTTTCTACTCTGTATGCTTCTTCAGTGTTTGAATTCTTTATAACAACCCATTTTTAAAAAATATTTTATAGCCAAAATTTTATTAAAGTTTGAAGACCTGAAGAACTTTAATATGATTTTTCCTAGAAGACACTGCTGAAAGATCATTGGTTACTCATACAAAAAGCAAGGTCCGAGGCAGAGTGATGGTGCAGGATAACCAAGGACTGAAGTAAAAGTGGTGTCACCTCCTTTGTGCTGTGTGTCACATGGAAGAGAAGGAGCCAGAGATGAAAAGAAACTGAGGGCTTCTGTGCAAACCCACAATGGAGGTAGGTCCAGGTAGGAACACAGGAAGAGAGAAATCAGTGGAAGGCATCACTAGAAGGCATCATTAGGAGGGAAAGGAGAATGGGAAGAAGGTGAGAGAAAGAGGAAGGGGGAAAGGGAAGGAGGAACTGGAAAGAGAAAGCTCTGGAACAAGATGGTGGCTGACAATCCTGGGAGTTCTGGAGAAATGCGGTGATCTCTGACATCCGTCAAGTGAGCAGCAATGAACTCCCAAGATTAAAGTGAGCTGGCATGGCTGGTGGTGAGCTGGGCCTGGAAGCTGGAGGCCATTAGAAGACCTGATTTCTGACTATGTCCCGGGGTGGAAGAGAGGTCCTCCTCCTTAGTTACATCACTCAGCACTAAGCACACCCCACTCCCACCCCCACCCCCCCTTCTTAACCCCCACCCCACCCCACCCCTGCTAGCAGAGCCAGGCATCCCCGCCATCCCTGGACTCCCATTCCACCCTCCAGGCTTCTTCGTGCCAGCCACCCTTGGGGCTTTCCAGTGTGACTCTTTGTTTCCCATAACATCCCTGGGGATGTGAAGGTGAGGAAGGGCAGGAGGGTGGAGGCCTGGGCCACAGCTACTAACAATGCTGCTTCCGGGCATTCTGTCCCTGGTGGAATAGGCCTTTTTGTTGTTAAGGTCGGGGGAGAATAAGCAAGTTTGTTGGTTTGGCACAGCGTGCTCAGAGTGCCTGCCGGTCCTCAGAGCGAAGGGTCTTTCCTCACACCCTGTGTCCTGGCTTTTCTGCCCCTTTCATTGATGACTTTTTGTTTGCTGAAGTCATCCTCAGCAAATGCTACTTGGAATGTGGAGGAAGAGAAGGAGAAATACAAGAGGGATGAAAATAAGAATGGGAGGGCTGGGGACTTAGCTCAGAGGCATAAGCACCTGCCTTGCAAGCAGGCGGTCATGAGTTCGATCCCCGGTAACGGGAAAAGAAAAAAAAAACAAAGAATGGGAAGAGGAAAAGGAGGTAAAGGAGGGCAGATGATAAAACATAGTGAGTTTCCTGGAGTCAGAAGGGAGAACTTTGAAGTTCCAGCTGAAGAACTTCAGTGCATTTCTCTAGATAATGAGATGTGCTAAGAACCTAAATCTTCAGCCCCTGAGGACCAATTCATCTTCTTCCAACAGGCAGTCCTACCCACCCCACTCCAGCTGGAACTTCTAAGGCAGACAGGTGGTCAGGAGGAACGTTGCCCCTATTTGGGGAGGAGGACAGGAAAGTCCTGTTTGGCTGGACAAAAGTGGGAGATTGCTGTTTTAAGAATCCGAAGGCTCTGGGCCAACTGCACCAAAAAGAAAAGATGCTGAATCCTTAGGATCTAGGAATACCAGAGCAGAAAAAGTCTTAGGAACCTCTGAGACAAAATTCATCCCTTCGTCTCTGTCTCTGAGGCACTTTCTGCAAATAGCATACTGTTTATAAATATTGCCATGTACTTATCAAAAAAAATGTATTATCCACTGTTCCATAATGAAAGCATGACACTTACCACTGAATAGGTTTTGTAAATATTTGTGTTCATTCCATCCCATCTGCCTCCCACAGCATTTTACCAATGGGGAACAAATTATTCAAAAAAAACTGAAGACATTCCATGCTGCTATCCTGCTCAGACTCAGGAAACTCTGACCAAAGGCTTGGTTCACCTCTCAGTGTTCAGCTGAAAACATGCAGAGGCCTCGCAGTGCACAGCAAGCTGGAGACACAGCAGTTCCCACACAGAGTGCATGCCATGAAGGATCAGCCCGAAGCCAGGAAGCATGTTGGAAACAGCTTTATAAGAAAAAGAGATTTATTGTAAGAATCTCTAACTAAGGAATTCAAGTCCAGAAGATGCTTTAATCTGAGTACACAGTGTGTGAGTTACTGTTTTCTCCTTTTATTTTAAGAAATGTCCCGCCTCTTTTGCAAGGGAAATCACAGGTCCTTGGAAACTTCTCAGATTCTTCCAGAAAGCATCTGAGGTGACCCCCAGTTGTACGTTGAGGGCAGGCCAGGCAGGTTTTGATTAACTCTTTGTATAGGGTCTCTGGACTTTCCTCAGGCAAAGAAAAATGATGAAATCTTCCTGGGGCACTTTTTACCAAAACGATTCCTTAAAACACAGTCCCATGTACTTCCTTGAAAAGATACACATGACACCATAGACAAATGCTACATCCTATATTCCTTCTGGGGGGCCCACTCTATGCATGTGGCCTTCCATACCCAAAGGTGGATTCAACCAAGAGTGCATGAAAAAATCTTCGGAGAAAAAAATTGACCCTGTACTGCATGTACACAGACTTATTTTTCTTGTCATGACCCCTGAATAATATAACAGAAGAACTAGTTACATAACATTTACATTGCATTAGGAATTACAAGTAATCTAGAGTTGATTTAAAGTATGTGAGGGGCATACATAGATACCATGCAAATACTAGGCTCTTTTATATAAGGAATTGGAGCAGCCAAAGATTTTGGTTTCTGTGAGGACTCTTAGAACACTGTAGTCGTAGAGACTGAGTAAGCACTATCCCTTGTCAGGCACTCTTGAGACACTGAGAACTCCAGCAATGAGAAGCCAGGTTAGTTTTTATTTAACCCAGCAGTGCACAAGATATGTCTTCAGAGAACATTTTGTTCCATGTCACACTTAGGCTGATGGCTCTCAGACATTTTTGTTCACTATGTACTTTAAAATTCTGGAATTGGAGCAGCACACTGAAATCATTAATACCTACAATGTGTGGAGGTTTCCTATTTAATAAGGTCTCTCAACAGAACGGTCAAAACTGCCTGATTTACTCAGTACCCTCCAGTTCTAGTTGAAGTTTGACTTGATCTTGACTCTTCCTTCTCTGTCCTGTCCCACAAACTCCCAAAGCCGAGTTTCCACTTATTTTAGAAAAATCTCTGCCTTGGAATATCCTGGGGTCGCCCCACACGTCCCTGCAGCCAGCTGACCTCATTCTGCCACACGAGTCATGCTGGCCACTCAGCCTGGGGCTCTCCCCAGCAAGTGCCCTTGCAATGGAGCAAACTGAAGCAGAGGCAAAAATGGTAGTTCACACACACGGAAAATTATTTGACAGCACATCTGGAAATGATTGAAATCACACAGGCTGCAAGTGCTGGCCCTGGAAATGGTACTGCAATAGGCAAACTAGAGGAAGAAGCTTTCATTCAAGGTTATCTTGAGGTTGGTACGTTCTTCTCAAGAGGCAGGTGCAGGGGAAATGCAAAGCTGCTGGACCTCTTGACTCCAGTGTCCAAAGCTCTCGGAGACACAGAGATAGAAAATAGCTTATAAATCCTATTCTCTTGTTTGCTGTCGTCTAAGCAAAAAATTTCATTAAAAGGTACATACTTCATACGTATAACTTGATGAGCTTGGAGATAAGCATCTATCACCACTATCTATGCCATAAAACCATGAATCACTCCCAAAAGTCTCCTCTCATTTTATTATCATGCATGTGATAAGAACATTTCATCCTAGCAAATTTCTAAGTATACATTACAGGATTGTAAATTACGAGCACCGTAATTTACCGTAACTCTCTAGGATTTATTGACCTCCTGTTACTGAAGTGCTGTATACACCACCTCTCCTTTCCTCCAGCCCAGGTCAGTTAATGCTGAGATGTGTATAAGTCTCAAGTTTTTCATTTGTTCTGTTTTCATGGCTCTGTCTCACCGGTATCATAACGTGCTCTAATGATTTGCAAAAACTCAGAGAGGAACCATTTCTAAAACCTTAAAAGGATATACAAATGCAGGAACAACTTTTGGCTACCATTTCTGGATTGCTCACTTATTAAAACTCACCCTAAAGAGTTATTCTACTTTCTGTTTCTGTGAATTTGGGTATTTTAGACACAGTGTATAAGTGATAGCATATAATATCTGTTTTTCTATATCTGGCTTGTTTACCATAACATCTTCCCATGTTCAACAAAGTAGACTCAGCTGGTAAAATAGCTGTCATTTTAAGGCTGAATCCATCTTTTTTAAAGCTCCTTAAATGTATATCACATTTTCTTTACCCAGTCAGAGGGTACTGAGGTTGTGTCCACGTCTTGGCTATTTTCAACAATGCTCCAGTGACCTCAGTGAACATGCAGATCTCTCTTTGATATTCTCAGGTTAACCTCTTTGAGGGCTACTCAGAAGTAGGGTTGCTGGGTCATATGATAGTTCTAATTTTGATTTTTTTCTGGTAACCTCCATACACCTTTCCATAATGACGGCAATTTACACTTCCACAATGTACAAGAACTCCTTTTATGTCCAGGTCAGTATTTGTTATCTTTGTGACAGACAGCCATCCTAAGAGGTGTAGGATGATGTCACTGTGGTTTTGATTGTCTTTCTCTGATGATTGTAACATTGACATTTTCATTTACCTCTAGTCTTAGTCACTCTCATTCCTGAGACATGACACAGATCTACATTCTAACATATGGCTCACACCGACTTGGCTGCCATCTCCTTTCGCAGATTGCTTCCTTTTCTGTACAGAACTTTTTAATTTGATGTATAGAGTCCCCATTGTCTATTTTTACTTTGGGTGCTTGTTCTTTTGGTATCTTGTCCAAAAATTAATTGCCAAAGTGTTGTTATTTTTAAAGCAATCTACCAGAAAAATAAGACAACTTTAATTAATAGCGAGTAATGAAAGCATGCATCACAGATCGTCAGTCAGACAAGAGCAAATAGCCTTGGATCCTCTTTCTAGCTCTGCCTCAAGTGAACGTGAGGGCTCCATTTTCTCCGTAGTAAACACTAGGAAGGGCTCAGTAACCTATAGAATTCTTTCATCATTCTAATCCTAGAATCCTGACACTATTCTAATTTCTAAAGCATGGAAATACAATTATAAAATTAATACATTAAAAACATGTGGAGAAACAAAATAATCATTTAATAACTATTTATCTTAGTATTTATTGGAGATGTAATGTGTCCATGCACTTTGCACACATTATCCATTGAGATCTATACCAGTATCGCCCTGTTCATCACCTTTTTTTGTCAGTAAGGAACCCCAGGCTTACAAAGATAAAGACAGCATTGATGTAAGTAATGGAGCTGAGATAACATGGGTAAATCCCAACTCTAGATCTACCATGCCACTGATTTTCCAATCACTGAGCATAACAGTTTTTGCTCAGATGCTTATGTGTGTATCTTTTTATGGTATGAAATATGTGTGAATTATTCATCTAGGTAGACACACAAGTATCTAAAGAGGAAAGATATCTAAAAGCAGCTGGTGTAATAATAAAAGTGAACTGGAACAAACAGGAATCTATTTCGCACATGCCCAGCAGCCTGAGCAGAAGGTTTAAGGACTGACCCATTCACACGGAAAGGTTCCAGAGCTGGGTTAAAGGAGGAAAGTAAGTTTCAGGGTCAGTTCCAGAGGGAGGAAACTGGCAGAAACCCAAGGGAAGGTTGCAGGGGCCTGACCATGGAAACTTGCCACCCTTGGTTCTCTGAGCTGCTAGGAAGCCCTGGGGTCACTTCATCAAACCTCCCACCTCTTCACAACACCCTTGTGGGCATTTATCCAGCCTGTTCCTGAGGATTCCCAGAGGCTGAGTTCACTGCCCTGTGCAGAGAGCCTATTCTACTGCTGGACAACAAAGCTATGAGAAATCTTTGCTCCTTTTAAGGAGACAAAATATACCTGATGATTTCTATCATGAACCATGGCTCTGCCTTCATAAAACACAAAATTATATTTTCACATTTTTCCTATGATGCGCTTTAAAAGTTAGAAGAATGCAACAAAAAATAAAAAAAGAAGAATGCACCAAGTCTTTTCCCACCAAGATAAGGATCCTGGCCTCTGTGGACAAGTTTTGTACAATCATCGTTACCATCTCAATCACTGACTGTCCACCCAGCTGGCCAAGGCCCAAACCTTACCTTGGTATCCTTCTTAGGATCTATTCCATGACAATACAACAGAGGGTACAATTTGATTACTTGATTTGAGGAAAGAAACCACAAGAGAATACAGCAAATTTGAGAGCCTGGGCCATGGGCAGCATTGCTTAGACAGCATTTAGATTCAGTGATTGATCTAGAGCCTTTTTACAGATTTCCCTTGAGAAGAGATATTTTCTACACTTACTACAGTCAGGGTGTGGGCACTTGATCCCTGCCCAACGCTCAGCAGAGGAATGTTGGGGATTATCACTATGACCTCAGTGCCTAGCCAGGACCTGGCCCACAGCCATATCAAATGTACACTGAACAAATAAAATGCTTGAACAGAGTAGCTTACTGTATGTCTACTGTGTGCCAAGTTTATAAGTGCAGTTCACATGTTATCTAAGTTAAACCTTTTAACTTCATGACTAAAATAACAATATGCCCATTTTATAGATAAAGAAACTGAGAATCCGAGATGTTAGTAAACTTAGCTAAAAATGACTTGGCTAGTAAGTGGAAAAGTCATGATTCAAACCTAGAGTTGTCTTTCTCTACTTCCCACTATTTTTAACAATATCATTCTCCTTCCTGCACAACAAAAAGAAAAGACAGGTGGATAAAGAAGAAAGATGGAATGAAAAATAGGAAGAAAAAGAGCATAGCACACAGTTTTATTAGCTGCAAAACTAGCTGCAGGAGCATCAGGGCCTGTGTGAGAGAAGGGCCCTCAGTGAGTCACAGCGGGCACGCTGGCTGCTTGGGACCCACTTCTCCATCCCAGCATTTCTTCCATGCCCTGTCACCTTCCACCAGGGCCTTTCAGCACTAGAAAGGAACTCACGCTCTGGCTTTTACCCCCAGAATCAGTCCAAAAGGCTTCCTGGGCATGTGTCCTGTGCCAGGCTGTGTGCTTGCTACTTACCCTCAAAAAACGCCCTGCTGATTTATTTCACTTAACATTAAAGTCTGAAATAATTCATATTTATCCTTCCTCTAGCAGAGAAGGACTCCACTGAGTGTAAATACATTTTCTTTATCCATCCATCTGTTGATGGACTCTTATATAAGATACTCAAACTATAAATAAATCAAAAAGCAAATAGGAAACAGAGAAATAGATCTTTTGCAGATAGGGAAGGGACCAAGAGATGAGATGTCTAGAGAAATTAAGATGTGTTGTGGGCATGTACCAACCCCCCGCGATGAGTGTAATCATTGTGTGTGGCAAACACGTACTAATAATTTTTTAAATTCCAGCTGGAGCCCAGTATCCCAGGTGTGCACATGCTAATGGTGGACACAACTATCCACAGATAGAGTAAGGAACCAGCTCTGCTCTTTTCGTTATATTTGTGTTATACCAAAATACCTGTAACATGGCCGTACTGCCTATATGTTTTCTTTCCCCCTCTGGGTGATCTAATTGATATGTTAATCAATGCTCTCCTCTGTAAAGAATTGTAAAATCTTACCTAATTGATATGTTAACCATTGTTGCCCTCTACAAATAACAGATGTGGTGCTAAAATAAGCTAACAGGGGTTGTTAATTACTGCTAGACTGCTCTGTCCTCTCCTAAGGAAAACAAAGTTCTTCCTCATTAAGTTTTCCTGACACCCTTACTTTGTAAATTGTGACATGTACTTAAAGGTGGCGAGTATAGAGGGACACACACAGCTTTTGCAGTCTCCTACTGCACTGTGTCACTGGGCCCAGGGTAAAATAAATCAGTGCTGCTTTTTAAAATACGTTTTGCCTCATTTTTTAAACTCGAGTTTGGGGACTCATTTGTGGATTACAAGACTCTTCAACTCCCTATGTGCAGCCAGAGAAATCTTAAGGAGCAAACTGAATCCCATCAGTTCTGTGCTGCTTGAATCCCTCATGGGTCCCCACTGCATTTGAATTCAGTCTAAACCTTCGCCAGCACCCTTCCCAACCTTGCTTCCTCCCCTGCGCAGGCCACATTTCTGCACTATAAACTCTTGTTCCTGCCCGCCTCTGCCACAGGGTGCCTGTTGGTCCTTTAGCCTGGATGCACTCTCTCCTTTCTACACCTCTGGCCCTGGGGAAGCCACCCTGAAGCCCAGAGTATGATGCCTCGTTCTAAGGCTGCAAAGCCCCTGCCTGGCTTCCTTCACTGCATTTTGGTTATTTGTTTAAAGCTAAGTTTCCATGACATGAGTCCGAGCACCAGCAGTCTGCATATGATATGCTCCTTTACTTCCCCCAACACAGAAGAACTGAGAACCCCTCACTCTGGTTAGCTGTGAGCCTCAGCCTCTGTTCCACATGTTCCTCACATGAAAGTGAGGCAACCAGTGGGCAACCTCCGAGAACTTTTGTAATTCTAATCTTCTAGGTTCAACAACTTGAGAACACCTATAGTGTAGCTTCAGGCCAAAGCAAAGGAAATTTAGAGCCATACAGGCTCACGGGAAGACCCTGGGGATGGAACAGTCTCCAGTGGCATGGTCTGTATTTACAACACGAACCCAGTAGATCATCAGTTATTGCAAATGGAGCTGCCTGGGTTGAAGCAACAAGATAAAAATACCTCTGGGCACAACTGTCCTGGGCCCCTACTCAGTTTGGGAAAAACGGGTCAGATCCAGCCTTTTTTCTAGGCTAGATCCTCCATGGAGACTCCTGCTACCTTTCTGATTTCTTTTTTTTTTTTTTTTTTTTTAATGAGTTTCCTTGCTTCCAAAACCTTTCTGATTTCTAATCCTTTCTACTTTCCCATTTTCCACTGCCATGCAAAGAGGAGATGAGGAGAGAAGATAAGGAACTAGGTTCCAGCTCCGTAGCTCCTGAGCTGTGTGAACCCCTCCATATGCGTTTCCTTGTCCCTGTTCCTAGCCGCATAGACTTGTCTTCAACCCACAGGGGCTATAAAATGTGCTCCAAAGATCTGGAAAAAAAAAAAAAAAGAGACAAAATGCCCCTAAAACCTTACATGGCTATACCACTGCCCAGTGGTTCGGGGTCATTGTTTTCACTTCTGACTTGCTGACTAATTCTCACCCTGAAGGGTCACCAGGTAAACCACCAGGAGCAGTGGTGCCAGGGCCTGTGGCACACATCTTATAGCATTTTTCCTTCAAGACAAAAGAATCGGAGAGAACATGGCGGACAGATAACAGCAACTACCGGAGGCTCTCTGAAAGACTCGGCTCAGAAGCCAGGAATGGTGCAGACTAAGGAGACATAAGCAGGTGGAGATATGCTCTGCTTACTCAGGAACGAACTGGGCTGAGAGAAACCAACTTGGAATGCAGTCCTGGTGCTAAAACAGGAAGGGGAGACGCGTAGGCTGCCTGGTCCGTAACTCCCTGGTGCGCAGCGGTGAGCGGGAACACCTAACTGGCGCAATTCGATCAGGCTGTGGCTGACTGGGAGAGAAGCTGGGCCTCTTATATAAGCTTGCATATATAAGGAACAGAGAAGAAGAGGCAGCATGGGAAGAGGCAGCAACAAGAAAGGCTCCTCGGCCCCCAATTCTGAAAAACAGGCAATAGCAGACACCGCACCAATACACATAAGGCACCATATAGAGAGCCTCATAGACCAATTCAGGAATGAAGTTATCAACGACCTGAAGCTAGAAGTATGCAGAATAGTTAGAGAAATGCTAAGTACCACCCAAGAAAAAACAGGTGGTGGAATGGAAGAACAGAAAAAAAGGGGAGAATTGTTTGATGGAGAAAACAGAGAAAGCATAGAATATGTGAAGCAGGTTCAAAGGGACTACCAAGATACTAAGAAGTCTATCGAAGACTGGCATAACAGCTTGAAAGAAACTAAGGACAGACTATCTGAACTGGAGGGCAGACTTGTAATATGGGAGAATGAAATGAAAAACTTCTTAAAAATAACAAAGAAACAAATAGCAATAATACAAAGACAAGAAGATGATAAGAGGATCCATAACTTAAGGATTAAGAACATAAAAGAAGAAGTAGGGACACAAACAAGTGAACTACAAAAGCTACTCACAGAAATAATCCAGGAGAATTTTCCTAATTTAGCAAAAGGTAAAGATACTCAGATGTATGAGGCATACAGGACCCCAGCTACCTACAACCCAAACAGAGCAACACCCAGGCATATAATAATAAAAATTCCAGAAATCCAATACAAGAACAGAATATTAAAAGCTGTAAGAGACAAGAA
This sequence comes from Cavia porcellus, assembly GCF_034190915.1. NCBI lineage: Eukaryota > Metazoa > Chordata > Mammalia > Rodentia > Caviidae > Cavia > Cavia porcellus. The sequence goes on from NW_026947504.1 coordinate 16,040,154, forward strand.
ACAGACCACTTACAAGGGAACACCCATCAGAATTACAGCAGATTTCTCTGCACAAACCATCAAATCACGAAGAGCGTGGGGGGAAATAATTCAAGCTTTGAAAGATAATAATCTCCAGCCAAGATTGAGATATCCTGCACAACTGTCCCTGGAAATTGATGGAAAAACAAGGTGCTTCCAGGATAAAGAGGAACTGGGGGAATTTGCGACCACCAATTCAACTCTACAGAAAGTATTGCAGGATATTCTAAAAAAAGAAAAATACAAAGAACCCAGAAATAGTGGCGGGGAGGCCACAACGAATGGAGCAGAGAACAAAACGAAGAAGACAAATTGACAGCTACTGACAGAAAAAGAGCTCAACAGAAATGAGGCAGAGAAGATTGGATGATAGGAACAGCTATTTTGGAGAAAATGACATCTTAATAGGTAATACTGATTTAGTATCATCTTGTTTTGAAGTCTCATCTAGCTTTTGTCCTGTCTCCAATGGTCAATAGGCTGTATCTTATTGGATTTTATTATGTACGATAGTATAAGCAAAAACCTTTTAAAGACAAGGAGATTATACAGAAACCATTGTTCATTTTCTGTTAGTCGATTCTAAATACTCTGTAATGCTGTCATTCTCTTGAATGGTTTTACATTGTTTTGATATACTTAATGCTACAGTATACAAAGTTGTACTAAAGGATTTCAAAGAAAGAGACAATATGGTAACTACTTTTAGGTCAGGGTTAACTGGTGGTGAAACACTATTCTGCTTAAATGGTTATGTTTTGATCTGCGCTGTTTCGTTGTTATGCCCTCTTTTATCACAATCTCCACTCCATTATTTACTTTTTTATCTTTATCCTTTTAATTAAAGGAAAAAAATAGCAGGATATATTATAGTAACCCACTTTGACTTTTCATTACCTTGATTTAAAGCCCTGTATTACTCTCACCATCTGGTTTTTAACTGATGTTCCCCTATTCTGTTTTGCTGGATAGTATCAGGTTCGAAAGTTTAGGCATCAGCTGTGAAGATAATGAGATTCATTATGACGCCCATTCTTGTTGACTTTTATCTACTTTTGAAAACCTACAATGTCTCCAATGTTTTGGTCTTGTCGGTTTTATTCTTTACTGTTTTGTTCAATTGTATTATAACTAACAATATAGGCAATTCTATTAGAGATAGCGGGAGGCATTATGGTAACCATTGTTGATCACCGTGTATTATGTTTTTACATTATCTATTATGTCCACCCTTTTGACTTGACCGATTCTGTTCTGTTATGTCACATTTGGTTTTACTCTCTTCCAAAAAAGTAATAAGAACCGTGGGAGCAATGAAACCCAAAATGTGTAATAGTCATGGTACAAAAGAGAGGAAAAGAAAGTGCTCCAAACTATATAACTGCATGTATATTTAAGTGTATAAGATAGAAAATGATATCACAGAGTTTTATTGGATCAATGAACAGAACTGTTTACAGTATCATTGATGGAATGTCCACTTTACAAGCTTTAATTTTGTGACTTGAACAATTATTTCTAAGATGACAATATGTAATCCACTAACTAGTGATTTCCTACTGTTCATTTTTTTTCTGTAAATCTCTATAACTTGTACCCTTTCCCTGCTTTTTTTTTCTTTTCTCCTTAAATAAAATTTAAAAAAAAAAAGACAAAAGAATCATGTCTGAGTTGTTTTATCTAAACTAAATCCTCAGCGTTCAGAATTAATTGCAGTGTCAGCAATTTGTTACCCATAAATGGGTTTGGGGGTGCAGCTTGGGCACGCTCCTCTAACAGGTTCACCATCACCGATTGAAAGTCCCAGCGTTTTGTTTCTACTCAGAGACTGAAAAACTCAGCTCCCAAGTCAAAGATCTCAGGTATCTGAGGTACAGGTGGTTGAACTGGCCTAGACCAGCCAGCCTGTGGGAGAGTAGATCTCCCACGGCCTACTCTAGTGGTCCTTCATTAGAGTCAGGAGCTCAGCTCCAAGCTGGCCTTAGTCCTAAGAGCTGCTGCCAAGTGCAAAATACCTGGGTTCCGTGACCCTCAGAGTTTGAAGCCACGGTGTGGTTGAGAGGTTCAGAGTGTGTACTTCGAGGCCAGAGGGTCTCAGCCGAGCTTCCCTTACCTGCTTCCTCTTCAGAGAAACAGGGGGAGTGGAATGATCTCAATACTAAAGACAATAATGAGTACGCAGCATTTTCCTGTGCACTGGTCCCGTGTTAGACAGAAGCCGTGCTCGGCTTACTTTTGCTGTTATTGCTGCTCGCACTTTTATTTTAGGAATGGAAGCTGCCTTCCTTGGCACACTCCCTTCCCACCCTGGTCCTGTCTACATTCCCCAAATCTCTTCCCATTTCCCCTCTTGTCCAGCCTTTGTTTTGCACCTCCTGTTTTCCTCCAAAAACTCTACAAAACAAATACTTGTAAATTTACCTTATTTTACTGTATTGCTCAGTATATACCTCGGAAAATAAAAGTACTGTATGAAGAACAATCTTCTTGATCAAAAATATACCAAGTTCGGGTGCCATCATGGGACAGCTGGGCACCTGGGCAATGTAGAATAAGGAAAGATGCCTGTGCCACTTGGGGCTGAATTCTTCAGACGTGACTTTGTTGCTCATGACAATTGACAAGGTATTTAACATCCCCCAAATCTTAACCTTCCTAACTGGAGAACAAAACTAAGAATCTTCAAATTCATAAGCCTTTTTATTCAGGTTGACAAAATGCTTTCCTCTAATATGTTTTTTAGGGAAGTCCAATATATAAGATATTTAACAGACTACTGCTCTGACCATAGGAAAGGTGAGACAGGTTCTGAGCCAAAGATCTTCATCTCTTCCTCTTCCTTAGATGGTTTTTTCTTTTGCCTCATCCCCAGGGCAGTCTAGAAGGGTAGTGATGAACCAATACAATAGGTTTTATTGTGTTTTTCTTTTTAAGACTAAATATGTTAATGTATGAGTCATTTTTTCTAAACTAAAGCCTCAGAATTCAGGTTTCATCACAGTGCTGGTACTTTGCAACAAATAAAAGGGTTTTGGATTGTAGTTTTGGGAGCTCATCTCTAAAAGGTTTATCATCACTGGTCTAGAAGCTCTCATCTACAAAGAAGCCATTGCAGAGCTCTGCTTATGTGACCTCTTTGTGCCTCAGTTCCCTCATCTGTGAAAGAGGATAACTAATTCTACCTCCGTGTTAGTTACAAAAATTAAATGAGTTAGTACATCAATGCCCTTGGCACAGCCCTCAGTAACTTTTGGGCATCGCTATTAATACCATTGCCCCTGGATGGTTAAGGTGTCTGTCAGCCAGTAACAGCAGGTATCTGTGATCATTCAGAGGTGTCATGAGTGTACAGCCATATGGAGACTGTAAATTACCTTCACTGTCAGGCATCCACCTCCACTCTTTCCACTGACACGGGAAGAAACTGGGTATTCCTTCACAAGATGGGCAAATTCTCTTACTGCTGAAATCATGTTTATAACATAATAATCTGGGTACGCCTTGATTCAATTCTGACAAACATTTCCTGTGCTCCCATTCTGGCTGCCACTGGGGGGCTAGGAATACAAACCGAAGAGACGGGTCTAAGAAGACACAACCCACATGAATGATGTCAGCTGGCCTGCCACTGGGGGCTGGTGGCATGTACAGTCTCTCTTTCAACTCAAATTAACGTGTAACTTCTCTGAGCCAGGCAGTATGCAAAGGACACAGCAAACCTCAAGACAGTCAGTCCCAGCCCTGTATGGGTGGGAAAGGACACAGGAAATACATGAGAGAAAAAGACCCATGTGACTAAGGTTACGGAAGTGGACTGAGAGGGAAAAGAAAGTCAGTAAGGACAAAGAGACCAAGACTTCAGAATTGGACTCCAGAGAAGGAGACTGTAAGCTCAGGCTCTTGGGTGTCTACTTTGGGGATGAGATGGGCCTTAAAGAGACGGCAAGGAGAAATTTATCCAAGGATTTCCAAGAACACTACTATTTGCTTCTATTAATTTGCTTCTAGAACACGTAATACTTTCTTTGGAAACTAACTTTATTTTTAAACTTTTTTCTATAAACAATTATTAAAGGGACATTTGACATAAGCAATTCTAAAACTGATCCTAGCATTAATCTCTGTATGATTAATAGACCAGAAGCTTTTTTCGCAGAACCTTTCTTTCTGGGAATCTAGTTTGAAAGAAAAGTTAATTTCATTTAAGGAAAAATGAGTGTGGTTTTCAGCATGATACTCAGGAAAGAGCTGAAGATTTAAAGTGAGAAGCCTTGAGTTTAAATTCTAGATTCTTACTGATTGAATTTCCTCTCTGAGCTGGTTCCTCCTTGGGTAAAATGGGGACCTGACAGTTAGTACAAACAGGACTTTGATATGATTAACAGGCATGAAAGTGACCTTAGCTACTAAAGCATATAGAAGGCATCTGTGTTTCTTAATAGTTTCCTTGCCTTGCCCTCAAGCACAATGAAAGAGTACTAATTGGATTGTTCTTTGTGGTCCCATTTGCTTTGTTTGAAGAAGGAAGGATTAGTATCCAGCAGTGTCCATTCAGTTCTCTTGGAGTCCAGTGTCATCCAGGAATCTCTAATACAATCTGTCAGCAAAACCCATTCAAAGAACACCCTTGGGCTGCCCTAGATCACAAGTGAGCAGGCTAGCACCTTGCCCTGCTTACAGACCGTCCTTCTGAGCTAGAATCCAGCCTGGGGACCCTAGAACCTATTCGGAGACTCACTGGAACTCGGAGTATATTCTAGTGGACCCCGTGGTGGACCTGCAATTTTTTTCTTCCCACTACCCTGCTCCTGCTCCACCCCACCATAGCAATTCTTTCCCCTTCCATCTTTTTTCACATTTCTATTAGTACATATTTGCAATACATAATTGCAAATTCATTGTGGGGAGCTGGTGTGTGTACATTTCAAATCTTAATCCTTTCTACTTTCCCTGTTGAATACACTACTTGGTGCATGTTTATCTTTAGATTGGTTAAGATCTCTCTGTGCCATAGGGATTTGTTTTATCTATATATGGAGCGTGAAAAAAGTACCCTGTAGGATGGTTTTCAGGATTAAAGGTGATTATTCATTTGAAGAACTTGGCACAACCTGAGGCAGTTATAATAAATGAAAATGTTTCCTCTTGTTGCTGTTACCCATGCTTCCTTCTTACACTCTGCCATACTTCTTTCCTTTCTTTTTCTCTCTGTCCCTCTCCTTTCTTTCCTCCTGTATGGCTTCTTTCCTCCCACTCCATCTGCAATCCTTAGTTCCTAGCCCCTTCCATCCTCCACCCTTGTATCTCTTCCCTTTTCTCTGCCCTTCTCCTCACATGCCTGGCCCTACCACACACACACACACACACACACACACACACAGTGCCGAGCCACAGAAGTTTGCTTCCACACTGGCTCCCCATGGCTTCCAGGGCCAGCATCTGCCAGCTGGAGCAGACCTGGCACTTGACTTTAAGGTACTTCTAGGACTTGGATTGGCATTTGGAGCTATCAGTCATCCTGTCTGGAAACTCTAAGGGGCCCAGAGTCCCTAAGGATTGGGACAGGATAAATTGCCCATCTTTGCCAGTGAAGAGAAAGATTAATTCTAGTCATTTTAAGTCATTCTTTTAACATCTGGACAAGTTATCGCTACGTTCTCTCATGATGCACAAATATCAGGATGCAGCTTAACCCTTGGATTCTGTCTATCCTTCTTTTGACTTTTATCTCTTTCCTAGTCTTGCAACATGACATTATAGCCTGATGGCTACTGGCTTTTTCCCTCTCCTCCACTGGACAATGAGTCCTGGAGGACCTGGACAGTTCCCAATCCTCCGAATTATCTTTACCCTATGGATGGCATTAGGAACAGAGAATTTGGACTCACATAGAACCAAACTTCAATACTGTCCCTGCTGCTTTGTTTCTGTGACCTTGCCAAGTTGTTTAATGGCTCTGTGTCCATGCTCCCATTTATTAATTGATCAAATACATATTGATTGCCTGCTATGTTCCAGGTGCTGTGCAGGAGCTAAAAACAGTGATAAAGAAGGCAGAAGCAAACTGTTCATAAGCAGCTCAGAGTACTGGAGACAGACAACTAAAGTCACAGGAAAATAACAAAACCACAGTTGTAAGTTATGATGAGTACTGCAAATAGAACATTCAGGAGCTGGGTTAAGCAATAACCAGGTGGGTAGAACTAGAAATAGTTATTCAACACCAGGCCAGCGATGGCCTACAGCATTTCTCAGCCTTACAACAGTTGCCATTAGGATGCAATGTAGCAAGAGCTCAGAGCTGTCCTGTGATGTTAATAGCTTTTCTGGCCTCTACCCTTACAGCCACCCTACACTGTGACAACCACAAAGATATTGTCAAGGTCCCCTGGGAAAGGGAAGGAGTAAAATCACCCCCAGTTGAAAACCACTGGCTTACAGTTTCACAGATTTGGGTATGAGCCTCGCTTCTGCCATTTATTTACCTGCTACAGTAACTTTGAATAAGTAACTAAGCTCTCTGAGCTTCAGTTTCTTCAAGGACACAACAGAGACATTATCAATATTGTCAATGATGTCATTAGGAGGGACAAATGAGATAACAGCCCATTTGAGTAAGCCTGCAATAATGCTTCAGTTATTGTTGGTAACACTGTCAGAATATGTTTGTCTTACAAACTGGACACCAGCACACTGGGGACAGAAACTGGCATAAGATCACATCTTTCCTCCCAGAACACAGAACAGGAGCTGAGACTCCCGTTAAACCTGGTAAACCTCTGTAGCAAAGAAATCTGAGAAGTCCCTACACAGAAGCAGGATGCACAGAGAAGATGATCAGTTCTGAACAGATAACTACGGCTTTGGTTTGACCCCAGGTAATCCTAGTCCCGTCCAAATGAATATCCGGTTGAAACACAGCTTTATTGTGGAGTAAGCCCTCTGCACTGCTATGTAAGAGAGGCCTTAGGAACCTCTCCTTCCCCACAGGGAGTGGCTGATGAAAGATGATGCCTCTGGTTTACCTCTTCACCCCTGAACAATGGAAAGGGCCTTTCCTTTTCCCCTTTGGCTGGTTTGAAGCTCTTGATTCCCTTTTGTATGTCAGATCTCACCTCTGCAGCCTTTGAGTGCTGGCCAGCAGACCAAGAGGATTTGTTTTCAAACTTTCACGCCTGTCTGGAGTGAATAAGTTGGCATCTTGTGGCCTCCTGGCTCTTCGTGAGCATTTGGTGACACTGGTAACGATCCCCATGGAACCGAGTTTAAAGGAAATGAGAGGGTCCAACATTTCCAAGCACCCTGATTCTCATTTCTCCCCACCTACCACCCTCAAAGTCCCTAAAGATCAGCTAGTTCAGGGCTTGTTTATCTTTATCAACCAAAGGACAGATCCAAGCAATTCCAGAAGCACACTAACCTTGGCAGTTTCCTTTCCTAAGAAATTTGTTCAAATACCTTCCAAGATCTTGCTTGGCCCTGAACCTGGCAATACCTGCTCAAGTTCCCTACAGCTTCTGGATCCTGTGTTGAAGCAATTTTGGCAAGAGAAGACAGGCTCTAATTTTTAAAAGTAGCATTTCCCAAGAAAGTACATATCACGCATAGGACTCCATTTCAGGCACCGTGACGGCTACACATGGAACAAGGCCCACCAGTTCCCAAGTGTGGCACAACCTGCACTGCTGCTGACCCAGGATAAGGTGCCCTGAGGAGTGCAGAGAACAGGTAACTGCTGAGCCCTTGCCACATTCCAGGACCTTACTGGGCACTCTGGGTACAGGGGTAAATGTGGCTCTCTTGTAGACAGGACTTGCTGTTATTTGGCAGTATGGAGACTATACCAGGGGAACCCAGAAAGTTGCTGGCTACCCAGAGGGGGCTCAGGAAACTTTATGGACAAGGTGATACCTGTGTTGAGTCATGAAACAGGAGAAGGATGTAGCAGAAAAGATAGTAATTAGGGTGTCAGAACTCAAGGGATCTTCTAGGAATACAACAGCTGGGGATGACTCAAACTTAAAGACAGGAAGTGAGGCATGAGGCAACAGAGGCTGAGAACCGGAAGGCCTAGCTGGAAGGCAGCAGGGAGGAGCTGCCAAGGCCCTTCCGCCAATCCACAGGCTCCCCAGGTACAGAGAGCATCCTGACCCGAGGGAGACGCTATCACCAGGGCCTGGCCACTTTGACCCTCGGTGGGGCAGCACTGAAAGGTCACACCCATTCTAAGCTCTGCATGGGTCATAGGAGAGTCTGCTGCGCCTACTTCCAATTTTAGCCCCGCCTAGTCCTTTTAGGGCCATTTAGATTTCAAGGAGGAGCCAGAAGTTGTCGGGTGCCAAAGTCAATGAATAAGGTGGAAGAGGGCACCCCATCATGCATTTACAAACCCACCTCTGCACTGAACAGCCCAGAAATCCTGGCATGCTTTGTAATGACACTCAGGAAAGAGGACTACTTCCGTAACTGCTTTAGAGAGTGGCATGGATGGTGGGGTAAGTGTAAAGGGAGGGAAAATATTTGAGGGATTAATGGCCATGTGTACTTTACTGTAGTAAATAATTTTATTAAAACATATGCTGGGAGAAAAGGAAGGGAAAAGGAAAATTAAGTCAATCAACAAATACATACCAAATAGTTCATGTAGTTTTACTACTAATTTCTATTATTTCATTGAAAGTTTGTGCTCTCATTGATCATTCTCTCATGCCTGTGCTCTTGTAATCTGAGCAACTGCTTTGAAGACGACAATATGCAATGTAGTAATCAGTATTACTCTCCTACTATTTTGTTTTGAAATTTTCAATCATTTTTATCGATTTATCTCTTCAAAATAAAAAAATAACAACAATAACAAAAACTAGTTTATGGGTGGGTTAGAGATAGAGATGTGAGGCAGACTTGTCAGTATTTCCTCTTTGGGATGTGTCAGATTTCCGCAGAATGAGTGGGGATAAACTAACCCAAAGATAAGTTAATAAAAGAAAAAATAAAATAAAATAAAACACATGCTGTAATTTCTGATCCGCCCTCATCTACCGGCTTTCCAGGTTATGGACCATGGACAGTCCCCCGAGAATTGGCGACACCTGCTTATGTCTTTGCCCCTTTTGTCTCCTTGCTAGGAGAGAACACTTCTTCCTCACCTCCTGTGTTGCTATGCAGAAAAACTTCACCTACTAAATATTCCTGATGTCTCTCTTCCAACAGCTCCCCTCAGAGGGTGAGGGGGATTGTCTGACTGGTGTGTCTAGGAAAGAGGCTGTGGGACCACCTTCTCTTCTTTCAGGATGGGATGGCAGAACACTGGGTATTGCCACTTGGCACTCGGAAAGGATCAACTGGCCTGGAGCCAACAGCAGACTGCAGAGCTTTGAGACTAGTGACTTCCGTTCCTGCAAAGCCCCCTGCTGTGCAGAGGACAGACACTGACCCAAAGTGGCATCTGATACAGGCAAGTCCAACACCTGATCAGCCTTGAATAAATACCATAAATCTAAATGACTAAGTGGTCAAATCAATGGGTGTTCTTCTACCTAAGACATATAATGCCACAGCAGATTTATGTCTGCATAATTCTATGGAGAGCTTCACTTGACCTCACTAGAAGTGATGTGCAGAGCAATGGGCATGGATCCATGAGCTGAATGATTTGCAACTGCTTTAAACTGAATGAAAGAATATTGCCTTAATGGCATGCAACAGCATATTTACACAAAAGGGAAGTCACTGTGCTTAACCTTGGAGAATTCTACATTAGGAATGTAGCTAAATGTTTTGAGTGTGAGGGATGGAAGACTTCTTGAAATATTAAAGGGTGTCTTTCTGAAGGTTTAAAAAATCAGATGCTCATCTTTCATGGGTTGTACAATGGAAGTTCAACAAAATAGTAGAAAATGTCATGGCTCAGTATCTAGCACCTTGTTTCTGGCTGTATTTACCAACCCCCAGCCCAAAGACTCCACCCTGGTCATTTTTAACCCCTCAGCCTCAGTTTCCACTCAGTCAAGTGGATGCCATAATACCTGATATGCTTTCTTTCTTTCTTTCTTTCTTTCTTTTTTTTTTTTTTTTGTCTTTTTGAGACGGGGTCCCCTATGCAGTTCAGGCTGGCCTTGAGCTCATTTTGTAGCCCAGGCTGGTCTCAAACTCACAACCATCCTCCCACTTCAGCCTCCAGAGTGCTGGGATTACAGGCGTGAGCCACCAGGCCCAGCTCTGATATGCTGTTTTTATAAGGGATCTTATGAGACGCGAGCATAATGCTTTATTTGAGCTATGGCATACGATACTGTTTTACTGAGGCTGTGTCCTGAAAGCGTTGCTTAAGCACTTCTCACAGATTTTCATGCTTTACATTTATCCTGAGGTTGACCAGGGCCTATGATTCCTATTTAACAAATAAGAAATCTGAGGTTTAGCGAGTCTAATTTTCCCTTGTTCTCACAGACAGTAAATGTGAGTTACTTACCCAAAGCCTATGGCTTAAACCACACTCTTAGAGCCATATGTGGTGAAAACAGTGAGGTAGGACCCTGAGTGGAAAGGACACTAAGAGTTAAATATATTCCTAGTTCTGCTGAAGGTCAGCCGTTGCTCTCTGGGAGCTAATGCACGCAGGATAGAATGGCCCCCGAGGATGTCTCTCTGTCCTAGCCCCTAGAATCCACGGCTGTGGTACTGCACAGGTCAACAGGGTTGCTAAACAGCTAACCTTACTACAGAGAGATAGCTTGAGTTAGCTAGGTGGGCCCCATGTCCTCCCAGGGGTCCTCAAAAGTGGAAAACAGAAGCAGAAGAGGTCAGAGAGATATAATATGAGAAGAACTCAACTTGTGTTGCTGACTTTGAAGATAGAAGAGAGGGTGTGAGCCAAAGAATCCAGGCAGCATCCAGAAAGGATTGCAACCGTGCTGGCATCTTGATTTTAGTACAATAAGACCCATGTTGGACTTCTCACCTACAGAACTACAAGGTTTGTGTTCCTTTAAAACATTAACATATGGCTATTGGTTATAGCAACAATATTGGACTAGTACACCCTGCATCTGTTTGTCAAATTAGAGGAGCTGGGCTTCTGACTGACTTCTGTGGCTTTTCCACCACTGACACCCTGGGACTCTTTGCACAGTAGTAATAGATAGTGGCCTTCCAACACTCAGAAGGACCACAGAAATAATGTCAAAAATCGATTGTTCCTCTAACACAATAAGATAAAGAATGAGACTCTCAGTGTATGCCTCCTCACCCAAACAGCTTTGTCCGATTACCTCCAGCATCCGGGCCAGTCATCGTCTTTCCCCAGCTTCTTCTCTCCTTTGTCTGATAGGTGCATCCACAGTTTGGAGCCAACAGCTAACTGCAGGGCTTTGAGCCTGACAACTTCAGTGTCTGCAAAGCTCCCTTATTTGTATTGATGTCAGGCATTGACCCAAAGTGACCATTTTTTTTCAAAAGGAAAGATGGAGGAGAAGAAATACTAAAAAAGAGCTCGGGGTCCCTCAACACCTCTCTTTCTCTTTTCTTCACCTTCTTTAAGCTGCCTCACATTCTGGCTGTATTTCAAACTTCATGAAATCAAACCTTGCCAAAAAAGCACACAAACCCCTTCCATCCAAAGCATAGTCCCACATCATATTTTAGGGAAACATGGGAGATTTAGGGGAAAAGGGTCACCGTATGTGGAGGATGCCGGTGATAAGCAAGAGGTCTCTACCTGGGGACAAAGGTACTTCATTGCTATTTTTTTCTCCACAGTCTCAAGGTGGCTAACCAGCAGAGGTCTGCAGAGAATGAAGCCAGCAACTGAGGCTGCTGAGCCAAAAAAGCGAAGTCAACACATGGCCCTGCAACCACCGTTTTCCTTCTGGAAAACTCAGGCAGACATGTGGTGGGTTTGAACACCTCGGTGAAGTGATTCCTTGATTCTTTGATTTTATTTTCATATCACCATCCCTCTTTTTGCTGTAAGTATAATTGTTTACTGTTCTTTACACTGAATTTTCTTTATATAGTTTTTTTGCTTCAAGAAATGTTTAAGGGAAAGGTTTAAATGCTTCCACGCCTCCTAGAACGCACTACTGGAGTTGGGAGGTGCCTCTTGATGGTTCTGGTTGATGGATTGTAGGAAGAAGTGATGCATGGCACTTCCAGGCCAGGGCATCTAATTAGCCCTGGAAGTCATCCGGCTGTTTCTTCCTCCACAGAGACTGTGTGTTCTGGGTGGAGATGTTCAAAGATTCACCTTGAACCTAGATTGCTGAGTCACCAGACGAGAAGAGCTATCCTAGAGCTGTGGCTCCTCAAGAGTTATTCCCACACCAGTGGCATCAGCAGCCCCAGAATCTGCATTAGAAATGAAGGTTTTCTGGCTCCATCGCAGACCTCAGTCAGAAACCTCAGAGGCAGGACCCAGCAATCTGTTTGAACAAATCTTCAAGGGGATTCTGGTGACAGCTGAAGTTGAGAATCAATGTCTTGGACTTATAAGGCCTAGAGAGTCAGCATACTTTACATGAGCAAAAAAGAAAACAACTTACTGTATTTGGTCACTTATATAGTTTTTATATTTGCTATCACAATACAATTTATCCTCACTGGTACAGAGCTATAAATATAAAACAAATACACTTTGTCAAAAGCAGAGGTAACTATAAAATATAAAGTAAAAACCTGATAAAACCATTTTATTTTACATGGCTAGGTGGCAACCCTTGCTAAACACTTTTGGTCTGAGACCTGCACAATTTTAATTAAAAAGAAGATTAGCAGATAAAGAAAGATCCAAAAGTATTAGCGCCAAACTGAGGTATTTTCCTTCAGGAAGAACTGACCCAGAATTGTACAGGGAATAATTCGGACTCTGGGACTCAGCACTGTGTAGTGACTCGCCACCTGGCATCCTGCAGTCGTATGTGGGTTTGCTGCCTGGAAAGTACTGATCTAATCAGCCTCTTTGTTTTGTATTTGGAGAAAGCTGTGACCCAGAAATATCAATGTTTTTCTCCAAGGTCACAATCTTAATCTTTTCTCTATTGCTCTAACCGAATGAAGGCAGATTGGATAGTTTGTAGAGGTTTATGTAGCACATGGTTCTACAGGATGGGAAGCCCAAGAGCATGGTGCCAGCTTCTGCCCAGCATCTGGTGAGGGCCTTTTCCTGCCTCAACACAGGACAGACACAGAGCAACGATGCTGTCTTCCTCCTCAGAAGTCCCCAGTACCACCGTGGGACTCCAACTATCATGACCTCATCTTTTCCTAATTTCTTCACAAAGGCTCCAAGTGTCATTTATATACAAATTTGGGGATTAAGACACCAACGCATCAATTTTGAAGGGAGGGTCCACCATCAGGATTGGGAAAAGACAGCAAGAAGACAACCCATGCACTCCCATGAGCCAGCTGGTGCATGGGCTGGCTAGGAAGCCAGAGGAGCATAGAGCATGTTTCTCCCACTGCCCAGATTACTGGCTGGTTCAGAGGACTCAAGGTGAGATGACAGCAATGGAGGTCAAAGGAACAGCTGGATGCTTGTGTGGTTTGATTGACTTTGCAGGCCTGGGGCTGCAGTCTGGCCATCTATTTGGAGGATGGCAGTGTGCATTGTGTCAGCTGTGAGGAATTTCCTTCTGAAATCCAATGTTTTATTCCATTTTACTGCCTTGCTTTGTTCCTGTGTCTGGTAACCTGCACAGTTATATTGAGAATGACAGTGTTCAGTATGGCAAACGTTGAAAATTCTTACTGTCTTGTCTTGAAAATCTATGTAGCTATTGTTGGGTTTTTTTGTTGTTGTTATTATTTTGCTTTTGATGGTTTTTTTTTTAGTTGCTTGCTTATTGGTTTTTCTATTTTTCCTTTTTTCTCTTTAAAATAAAAAAATGTTTTGAAGGGACACGTCGAAAGAATAGGAATCACCAAGTAAACTAGAGGCAGAACTCAGAGCTGAACCCAAGTCTCCCGCACTCCGTAGTCCTGAGCATACCTTTACATAACCTCCAACCCCTCCAGTCTTTTGGTAGCAGCGGAACGTGCATCTCTCACTCAGCTCATGCTCTTCCTACAAGAGCCAGGCTGATGATGTGAAACATGGTGCGTGGCAAAAAGGGAAGTTCTGGGCTGACTCCTGAGGTCGGGGTGCCGACGACAAACCCAAAGCCTGCTCTGACTTCATCTGTTCAGAGGACAATGGAAGCAGGTAGTGAGGGAAATCATAAAACAGGCTGGTTCCCTGAATGAGAAACTATATTAGTTATAACGTAGTACTGCAAACTGACTGACCTACAACAATACAAATTTAGTTTCTTACAGTTTTAAAGCCAGAAATCTAAAATCTGTATCCCTGAGCCCAAACTGAGGTGCTGGCAGAGCCACCTGCCACGTGTTCTAGGAAGGTGGATGCGTCACTCCATTCTTGACTTTGGTGGTCACAACACTTTTTTTTTAGTCTGTATTTTCCCTCTGTCTCTCCTTTTCAAAGACACTTGGCACTGACATTTAAGATCCAATTAGAAAACCCAAAATAGTCTCCACCAAATATTTAATTTAACCACATCTACAAAAACCATTTTTCCAAATAAGGTAACATTTAAGGTGACAGTATCCTTGGTCGAATGAGCGGCATCGATTATTCAGTCTCCCTCAAAGACAGCAGTTCACACCCTACATCCAGTTCTGGCTGAGCTCCTGAACAGTCCAGGATCCTCTCAGAGGGCCAGATTTCCTTCTTGTAAGGGGTTGGCACCAGATGCTTCCAGATACGTCTGCCACTGAACCACAGGAAGTCTGCTCCGTGTTCCTAAGGGACAGATACAACTCAGAGCAAGAAGTTGCCAAGGATTGTTAAAGACAGCCATGAAAGCAGACCCCACACTTTTTAGCTGACAACTTGTGAATACACCAACCATCTTCTGCCACTCCTTCCACCTGTACCTACTCTCTGGGGGATACTAAAAATGCTGTGGCCAGTTCCTAGAGAGGTGAAATTTCACATGAGCTTTAGAACATAAGGACCTTACCTTAGAGAACATGGCTCAATTGAGGAAGAGCATCAGGGGTACAAATACTCACTTGTCCCATGGGCCTTGGATCATACTGAGCATAAACAAATATATCTTAATTCACAAATCCTCTGAGGACACAGCCTGAGACAGAAGAGACTGAAGGGAGCTCCAGACCCCAGCATGCAAGAGTTAGAGTTTTGAAAAGAAGCTTCACAGAGTGCTCATGGAAATGTACATTTCTACAGTCACTTCGGAGAACGATTTTGTAGAGTGCATCAAAACGATCTGCGAACCTTTTGACTGACTAATCTCAGCGTTTGCAATCTGTGCCAGAAAAACAACCACTGTACAAAAAGGTGCGCACTTTGCCATTTTGCTCTCTTCTGAATTCCCTGCTCGATTCCGTATCAGGCAACTGTGTGACTCACTTGGTTCAGGGCAGATTTGGTCAATGAGAGGCATTGGTGGAAATCCAGAAGTCAAAAAGAAAGAAGCCCTTCTTTCCCAGGGCTCCCCTCTGTGGGCCCAGGTCCCAGCTCAAGATTGCTGAGCTGTGTTTGCTTTGTTCCTTTTTGTGCCTCTAGCCTTAGAGAAGTGCATCTTCCTGCTTTTTAAAAAAATCCTGGGATTGCCTCATCTTCTTGCTTGGCTTCTCTCAAGTCTCTTAGTCTGGTACCAACCAAATCTTTGTGTCAGTTCTCTCTGGTTAAGTTCTTACAGAGATTTTATGTTTTCCTGACTGGACCCTGACTGATAACAGTGTTTGTTGCAACAATATTTGTCAATGCAAAACGTTAGAACTACCTTATGTGTTAGTCAGCTTTCCATCTCTATGACAGAATACCAGAGGTAATCAGCTTATAAGGAGGAAAGGTTTGTTGTAGCTCACAGTTTCAGAGCTTGCTTGGCCCTGTGCTTGGGGGCCTGCTGTGGGGACACAAATCAATGTATTTTCTTTGGTCTCCTATAATCTTTGGGTTTCTGTAGGAATTCATAGCAAGTTGACTGCCTGGTCACCTCTGGGAGTGAACTGAGATGAAAGTGGGGAAGGGAGACAGTGGTAAAGAGAACTTTATATTTACCAAAGTAAGTGTCTACCGGGGGAAATATTTATGTATCACTTGCACAGCTTAAAATTAATTTTAAGGATCAGTAAAACAAACAAAAAGGGAAGTTGGAAAACTTTTGTCAGGACTGTTTGGAAGCATCAGAAATGTCAGGTTAAGAGTTTGCGTTTAACTCTACAGGCAGCAAGAAGGGATGAAGACCTGTGAGCAGGCAGCCGGGACCGACCTGGGCCAGGCTGGGGCCTCCCCCCAGGCTCAGGGCCACTTTCCCTGGCCTGCTTTCTAAGTGACTCCTGCACACCAACCGCATCTCCCTCAGAACACTGTCACAGTCTGAAATCAAGTCCGTCAGTTTCTTTAAACTTACTATTACATTTCCTCCATGCTCACAAGTATGTAAACTTCACAAAGGAGGGACAGAATTTGTAGATACTGCTTTCTTGGTCTCTTGGAGTTCCTGGCACAAAGTAGAGGTAAACATAGCAATAATATTAGTAATAATAATAATAGTAGCAGTAAAATTTACTATTTATAATATGGATAACAGTGAGAACCTGTTTCAAAATAAAAAATAAAAAAGATGCAGGGAGATAGCCCAGTGACAAGGCCTTGGGTTCAACCTCCAATACCACCACCAAAAATAAATGACACAAATAAATGCTACTATTTATTGGGCACTTACTGTATGCAGACAAGTCTTTATGTTCTTTTCATATATTAACTTATTAAAATAATTTAATAACCTCCTTTTTGGTAATACTGGCAAGTGAAGCCAGGCCCTTTGCTTCGAGCTGTGATTCAGCTCTTTTTCTTCCCCCATCTCCTTTTCAGAGACAAATTGTTACTAAGTTGCTAAGTGGCCCAGGTTGGGTTCACTCCTGCAGACCTCCTGCCTCAGCTTCCCAGAGTGCTGGGATTGTAGGAGTTGCTATCACGCCCAACTCTAAATATTAAGTGGGCACTAATATTATATTCATTTTACAGGTGAGTAACTGAGTCACAAGGAAGATTAAGAAACACAACTAAGATCACACAGCCCACTAGTGTCAGAGCTGGGATTTCACCCATTAGTACACCGTAAGCATTCATTGAATGATGAATTAACTGCTAATACAATGCTGATGTTTCTGTGATGTCTTCATGCTCCAACTAATCCTATAAATGGTAGGCTTTGTTTAGCATAAAGAAAAATGATGAACTAATAGATGGAGCGCCCTCTGGAAAGTCGCAGCCCTTAGGAGGAGCAGGTTGCTGGCAGAGATGTGGGGACTCACCAGGCTGTAGCCCACACTGCCTGGGTCTTCAGAGACAGCTGCCTGCCAACCTCTGTCACAAGCATCACTCTAGAACAGAGTCCTGTGAGCAGCAGAGAACTGACTGCCCCAGGATGATGCCAAAGAAGTACGAAAAACAGCCCCTGACTGAAGCCAGAGAGGCCTCTCTGTGTAGTCCTGGCTTTAGAGATAAGAACTTCCTGGAAGCTATGCCTTCCCTCAGTTGTGAATCCCAACAGCAGCGAGTATGATTCTGAGTCTGTTGAGATTGGGAGAAAAATACAATACATAGGCTGCAAAGTCTCTGTGTTCTCATCACACTCAGGTTCTTTGCAAGGGGCTGCAGATAAACTGTCTCCTTTACATCTGGGAACCACCTGGTGATTCCTCCAACACTGACTTGTCAATAAACATTTGCCAACCACCCACTGTGATGATGAGGCAAATGTTATTTTTAACTGTTGTACAAATGAGGAAAAGGAGATTAAGTAATTTGCCCAACTTAGACATTGACAGTGCTTTTCTGATCCTTCTGCATGTAGCTCTTGAATGAAAGTCAGCCTCTTGCCAACGCCTGCCTTTACCTCTGCTTAGAACTGCCTTCTGCAACCACCAAGTATTTCCCTTCAACGTCAGATACTGCTCTACAGTCACAGGGGCTATTTGGTGAGGTAGTGGTGCATGGTCCACAGTAAATGCTCCGTAAAGATTAGCAGATGTCATTGTGTATGTGATATATTTGTATATTGTTATGGTTATGTGTCCACTAGACTGCAGTCCCCTGAGTGCTGCTGTGAAGGTGTTATGGTTTGCATCTAGACGTCCCCCAAAGCCTCATGCAGTCATGGGTGGGGATTTTTAGAGTTGGCTGGATGTGGAGTGTGTGATGCTCGGATTAAGGGTTGATTCACGAACAATGCTGGGATTAAGGGTGCCCCAGCCTGGGATGCTCGCTGCCTGCCTGCCTCCCTGGATGGACTATAAGAGACAGAAAGAGGGCTGTTGTCCCTTGGTGCTGGCCTCTTACTTTCTTGCTAGTTCACTGTTTTGCTGCCTTCCTGCCTTCTGCCTGCCACGAACTATTCTCCTCTCCTATGCCACCCTGCCTTGGAGCCGGCCAACTACGAACTGAAACCTCTATAAAGTGAGAGCTATAATAAACACTTCCGCTTTTAACTTTCGGTCAGGTATTTTGTCTCAGAAAAATAACTAAGACAGAAAGTGTTCTTTAGATGAAATTAAGACTTAAATGAGCAGATTTTGAGGAAACCAAATGACTTTACATACTGTGGATGGGCTTCACCTAGTCAAAGATCTCACAAAGAATGGCTGACATCTCTCAAGGAAGAGGAGGTTCTGCTAACAAGCTGAATTAATACTAAAACTGCAAGATTGCCTCATTCTAGGGCTGCTGTCAGGCTACCTGCAGATTTTGAATTGTGCCAACTGCACAGTCTCTTTGTGTGTGTGTGTGTGTGTGTGTGTGTGTGTGTGTGTAAAGCAGGAGAGAAAGAAATCTACATATATACAATGTATTGTTCCAGAGTTAAAACTCCGAATATAAATGTGCATGTATATAAATATACGCATATCTACTCATAGTAATAATAACAAAATTGCATGAGCAGACCAAAGCTAGGAGAGGTCCGTATGAGAAGTAAAGAACATTAACTGCCTGAATTCTTCTAGCAATCCAGCTCCTAATAAAGAATATTGCACTTGACTGTCTCAAACACTTTTACTGGTGAAAGAGGAGCTAACGTTCCTGACTTGGGTGGGAGACTCATTTTCTGATCCCAGGTCTGTCTTCTCTCCTGTCCCTCATGGGCCTGCCCAGTGAGGACTTCATAACATTCGCGTGACAAGTACATGAGGAAGTCCACAGACAGAGTCCAGCCTCCCTCCCCAGAGGGCCCCACTTCAGGATCGGCCCTGGCCCTGGAGCTGCTGCAACACGGGGCCAGTGCCAGGCTGCCGCACACAGCTGGGTGAGCTGGACGGGCCCCTTTCATGGGCTTCAGCTTCCTCCTTATTGAAAAGGATGATAATTCTTCTGGAGGTTACTGTGAAAATTAAAATGAAATCTGCATGTGTTATTGTGATTTTTATTCTAAGAAACAGCAGTCTGCCTAACTAGCAAAAATAAACAATTTCTAGACACAGTATCAGATCAGAGTCAAGATCAGAGCAGAGTCAGCCAACAGAGCCAGGGTGGGTTCCAGTGCCTGCTTGTATGCCCCTCCCTGCTATTAGGGAGACCTCAACAATGCCCTTTGCACCTCCCACTGCTGGCTTTCTGAGCTTCTGACCCGCTTTGCTCGGTCTCCTTTCTCTTGATAACCCTCCGAGGGAGGCAGCCCAGGGAGGAAGGGGCTACTGCGGGCCACACAAGTCGGGGGGCAGGACAGAATCTCTTCCAGATGTGAAATCGGGTGCTTCCTCATGACCAGATCAGGTCAGCTGGGGTTCAGCACAGAACCTTCTGACCCATGGGCCAGGACAGGAAAGTGACATCAGTCACAAACCCTCCCTCCACAGCCAACAGCAAGGCACCAGAGAAACAAATGAAAACTGGAAAGAGCAATGAATTTGAGAAAACAGGAAAGCATAAGAAAGATTCCAATCAGAGAGTCAGCTGCTGCCAGCGCTGTGAGCTGTCGGTGGAACTTCTCCTGGAGCTTCTTCCTGACACATCGCTTTTCCCTTTATCTTAAAACTTGGGGACAATGAAATGCATTTTCCTATGACTAAGCTCAGCTGCTAACTTACCCTACGACATCCAGCCAGGCACTGAGTCTGAAGATTTCCCTTTTCTACATAACAATAAAATCATAGGGAATCACAGTTTTCAAACTGCACCATTAGACACCAGGGTCATGATTTTGCCATACACGAGTCCCCCAACCTGTCACTGACCTAATGTCGTTCTCTACGTGTATTTATTTCAAAGGAAATTCTCTCTGGCCTCCTAAATGTGAAAGCACAGCCTTTTGTGTTAATATATAATAACAAATATCACATTAAGAATCAAAGTCCTTTCCTGTGGCAGGTCCTGTGTGCATCCCTCAGATAATATTCTGGAAATCCTAGCAGAGACAATCCTGATCGACTCCAGCCCTGGGGCTGCACTGTGCAAACCTTGAGCCCCAAAACAAGGCTAACTTCAGGGAAGACTTCCAGTTCCCTATGTTAGCTTAGCCTCCCCTGCATAATAAAGGCAATCCCCCCCCCCAATAAAGGCAGCAACTGAGTGCAGTGGCCACACTTGGATTTGAGTAATGCTATGGCACTGTATACATCTGGACACAGCATTTAACTACGTGGCTTTCCTCTCCAAGACTCAGTTTCTTCATCCAAGAAAAGTCAGGCTAGTTCTTTTCCTTAAGGCCAAAAGCAGCTTGGGTGAGAAAGTAGAAGAGATCATGTTATCATGGTAGCCCAGAAAGGCTATGTAAATGGAAGAATCTGCCAATTAAAAAAGAAATAAGCATATGCAAAAACAAAGCCATTTCGTACATGGTATTCAATGCGATTATAGTGACCACAGCAGATAGTCACTTAGTAACGGTTACAATGATGCTAATTATTTTCTAGCCTTGATTTCATTTCATTCTCACAACCGTTACTGCTCCCAATTTACACATGAAGTAATCCACATTAAGTGAAATGATGTGTCCTGTCCAAAAACACAACTAGGAAGTGACAGATCAGGCCCTTGAACTCAAATCGTCTGAGTCTAGGGCTTATGGTCTCCTCAATGGCAGAGGATCCTCAACAGGGGTCATAGCCGCTGCTGTAGGCCACGGGTCAACTGCTCACTCTACTCGACATGCTCTGTGGCAGATCCTGTGACCAGCTGAACAGGATTCCTGATAAGGCGTTCGCAGTGCAGGGCATGTACCTTATCTCTTCGTCTTCTCCCTCCTATCTTTTCTGTTGTAGTCCTTCCTGCATCCCCAGATTAAAGAACCCCAGGCTTCATCTGATTACAAGAAGCCAGCATCCTTTGTTCCACCGAACAGCAGCAGTCGCTTGGGTGACTCACGCCACAAAGTGCCAGAAAACTTGGTGACATCTAATTACTGTTCCATTAGTGGAGCCTCAAGGTGAGAGTAATGCTATGTGAGCCTGTTTATTGATATAACTTCTCTTCTATAAAATGTCACTTGAACAAGGCTAAACATAGAAAACTCACTAAAGCAATAGTATTAGGCAAAAAGAACAAAGACAGCTTTTCCTGGGTCATGCACTGTTATAACTTATGTCTAGATGTCCCCCCTAAAGCCTCATGTGGTCATAAGTGGGGGCTTTTTCCAGAGGTGGCTGAACCTCAAATAGGTGATTGATTCATGGTTCAATGCTAGGATAAAATTACTAAATCAGTCCATCGATTGGATTGGCAGCATCCTAATCCTGATAGAACTAACACAATGTAAGGAACAGAAAGAGACTTGTCTTCCTCTTATACATTTTGCTGCCTTCTGACACCATGAACTGTTCTCCTCCACCCTACATTGGAGCTCGTCCATTATGGACTGAAACCTCTACAAACTGTGAGCTAAATAAACCTTTAACTTTGAATGTCACTCTTTAACTTTGAGTGTCAGGTATTTTGTCTCAGTAACTAAGATATGCAGTGGGAAGCTATCTCTGAGGATCAGATACCACATGGTCTATATGGAAGTGAGCAACCTGCCTTACAGCTTTGGTAGGGCTAGAAGGAGAGAGAAAAATAACTCTCATGTACACATATGCAGAGTATATGTCAGCAAAACCCAGGGACAGGTGAAGAATTGTAGTAAAAGCAACACTTCTGGCTCACATTTGTAACAATCTCTTTTTCATTCTACCTTTTCATGGCACCTCATTTCCACTAATTCCAATCTCCTGATCCTGCTATTTTCATTTTTGTCTTTTCAGTCCCTCCAAATATCACCTCTTCCATCCCCACAAATGCAAATTGAAGTCTTTAGGCTCAAAAGCCAGCGAATTGTCCACTTCGATACAAGCCACCAATTTAGCATGATGTATAGTACCTGTCAGCATAAATATAACTGTTCCATTTGTGCCTATGTCCTTGCCTGGTCAAAAGATGGTCCTTACTACTTCCCTATCTCTCCCCCAAGAGATTTCTGAATTTCCTGGAACAGGTGAAGGCTGAACAGGACATCTCCACTGGGAGTCATCTCTGCTTCTAACCTGTGATGAGGTTTCAGCTCTGAGAACCTCTGCCCTTAGAACTGTTCTGGTCACCAGGGCCAGCAAGTGTAACTGCCTCCAAGAATGAAAAAAAGATGGACTAGCCAAAAGATTGTAGCAGTGGGTCAGGAAGATAAGGGCACCGAATGAAATATTCTTTGTCAAGCAACAAGACATCTCGTGATACAAAAGAATTCTGCTGTGCTGTTTTCCATCCCAGAATGTGGGCATCAGAAGGCTCTGACCTGCACACATGTTCATTCTGAACAGGGCAAGGAGACTGTACCCCCTTCAGCAATAACAAATTCAAGGACATCAGGCTTTTAGCTACATTCAGGGGACAGTGGACCATGCTCACCTGTCCCAGGTGGGCAGTGATTACAAATCAGTGACAACAAATAAGTGCTTTAACCTGGAGGAGCTTAACTGTGGGCTTTGAAATTTAATTCCTCCTGCCACAAATCCTCCCCTCATTCCTGCTCTCTAAAATGAAGGCTGCAGAACTTCCACAAAGCCAGAAACTATGTGATTTAAGTTCATTATTTAGTTAATTAGTCTGTGAAGCATAAATAGGTGGGCACTTTACTTAAGAAAATTAACGCACAAGAAAGAATTTCCTTACCCGTACCAGGGATCGAACTCACGCCTGCCTGCTTACAAGGCAGGCGCTTTATGCCACTGAGCTAAATCCCCAGGCCCCAGAGTTGCTTTTAAAAAGAAACACCGAATGTATTTAAGATAGGACTTGAATTACGAAGCATCTCACTTAACCACTGCTCTTCTGGAATACACAAAACATAAGTCAAGGTCAACTTGAAGCCTGACTGCCATCACTTCTTTCTATAAAGACCCAGAGTAACAGTGGGTCTCAGCATGTACCGATTCCTGGACCTCGTTTCAATGCCACCTAATCTTTATCTCTAAGGATGGAGTCCAATAATCTGTGTATTTCATTATCCTCCTAAGTGACTGGCTACAGGCAGCCTATGTGCACAGGTTGGGAGGCTCTGTCCTAAGGTCTTAAAGCTGCAGTATTCCTAAACCTGAGCAAAGTTACCCTGAAGTTGTGTAAAGGCTGAAGTCTCAGTCCCCTGCCTATTACTCAGTGGGAGGCAATCACTGCGGAAGCCCCTTTTTACCCAAAAATTGGACCCCAAGCCCTGTGACACCAACTCTAAACCCTACATGCCAAGAACTCCAAATATCTAAATAACTCACCTATGCATCAAAACCTAGTTAAGTAATGAGATGAAAATAACTAGAATGTCTCCCTAATAAGGCTCAGAATTGAGATACTTGTACAACTTTACAGATGGCAAATCAGGAGGCCAAAGAGAAAGAAAGTTCTGCTCCTAGGACTGGGCAAGCCAGATGGGATCTTAGGTGAGAAGGTCTGGTTCTCTGATCCCTCTGCCAGTCCTGCTCATCCTCCTGGGATGGTCTTGAGAATGAGTCAGGTGCTCCTGTTGGGTCCTGTCCCCGAGCTCTGCCTTCTCCTGTGGGCTAATCATAGGTGATAACCATGTGTTATTTTGTGATGTTTGTCTTCCCAACCAGATGGTAGATTCTATGAGACAGGTGCCTCTTTCGTACACAAAAATTTCTAGCAGCTAACAGTGCCTAGCCCATAATAATGAGTCAATAAATATGTGTTGGATGGCTGGACAGACAGATGGTATAGTGGTCTCTCCCACAAAATAAGATATTAGAATGCTGAAAAGAAATGTTTTCCCAGTGCTGGGCACAAGTTTGTACCCCAAGGGCAATGGAGGCAGAGAAAAAGCCTTCTCAGTGGACATTAGTGTCAGGATTGGACCAGATCGGCTCTGACAAGCCTTCTAGACAATGATATCCTATGTATTTTTCTATTTTAAGCAGTGACTCTAAGAGTTCCGTGGGATAAAGTAGAAAGTGACTGAACATCAAACTTCTGCCTAAAAGGGGTTGGGGGATTCCACAGGCCACCCAGCTTTATGATTGCACATCGCCCTCTAGTGGCCAGGATTGGTCAATATAATTTTGAGGTCCTTGGAAAACAGCTTCAACAAATTTGTGTCTGACTTGAGTATAATTAATGACTTAACTATGTGCGAAATGTATTAAAACCATTACTCACTTACTGATTCAATGACTTATCACCTATGACCTAACATATGCTCAGGTGAAAAGACAGAGTCTTAAGAATGTCAGAGAAGGGGCTGGGGATTTAGCTCAGCGGCATAAGCGCCTGCTTTGAAAGCTCATGGTCGTGAGTTGGATCCCCGGTACCGATTAAAAAAAAAAATGTCAGAGATACCTCACCCCTTCCATGCTTATATCCCTGAGGAGAGACGAGGCATTCCAAAATCTCACCAAGATAGATTAAATACTACTGTGATAGGGGAGAGCAGTATGCAGTATTAATATAGAATGCAAGAAGCAGTGGACAGTCTTCAGGAGGGCTTCTCTATGAAGAAGTAATATTGAAGATTAGATTTGAAACCTGAGGAAGAGAAAAGCAGGGAGTGGGTGGGAAGGGAGGAAAAGGAGAAGCCTCTGGGCAGGAAAAAGTCCTGGAAGTTGAGGGACTGAGGGTGGGCCACACTGGAAGCCAAAGAGGCACAGGAGTGGGCCAGGGACACAGCCTTCTTGGGTGAAGGGAGGTCTGGGTGGCCATGATGGACTGAGCTCTGGGCGTGGAGGTGCAAGCACAGGAAGCATGTGGGGAAAGAAGGAGCCGCTCACCCACCTGACTAGAGCTTGGGCTGCAGAAACTGCGATGCTCCTGCCAATCCATCTGACAGGTGAGACAGGAGGCCCTGAGAATGGTCTGCCTTGTAGTCAAGCTCCTTCTGTCACATCCCTGATACTCATGTGTGGGGGAGTTTCAGGGCTTCCTGGTCTACTGTAAGCCCCAGCTCCTTTGAGCACCTCCACCTCCCTCTGGTCTGTGTTCTTTGGGCCTACGGTTGCTTCAGTCCACAGGATGCGTCACCACCAGACAGGGGGATGAGCAGTGCAAGCCCTGGACCCCATCCTGCTGCCCTCCCATGTCACCCCAGCCATGTGAGCTCCTGCCCTGTCTCTCAGTGTGCCCTCCCTGTCCCTTTGGGGCCTGCTTACTAACTGTCCTCTTCCCTCGTATCACAGCTGCCTCCTCTTCCTGGCTAGCTACTGTCATCCTCCAGGTCATGGCTTGCCATCTTCTTCCCCAGAAGCTGCCCTGTCCACCTCAGCATAACCCACTGGAGTGCTGATCACACAGCACGCTGGTTGCTTTGGTTCCTCTGTCTATCTCTGCAGTAAGAATTGAGCAACCAGAAGTCGAGGACTTCTGTCCACTTCCCTTTCTTCTACACTCCCAGCCCAAACACAGTGGATGGCCCAATGCCCAGAACTATTCCTTCAATGAATAAAAATAAATGACTCTAATCTGAGCCGCCTGCTTTTTATCCTCATGCCTTGTGTTTCTCGTCTCCATCCACCCATCATCCTCTGCCCTCTTTATGTCTAGCAGGGACCTGCTTGCTGCTCTAATCTGGTCTGAGTGAAAGAAAGCAGCCTCGGCCAGTCCAGACAATGACTCGTCAACCTTATTATTTGTGGCAGCTTCTGGTGTCCTCTAAACTCCCAGAGGACAGCAGGGTGCAAAGCAATAAAGCACTGTCTACATTTCAGGCTTGTTAGATAGTCTCTCCAGTACATTTATTTTCCAGGAGAGCAGGATGGTATATTTGAAAGTTGAATTGTTTTCTTATCAGCTTCCACAGTATTCTGAGGCCTCGCTCTATCTAGGGGAGTCTACAGAACCATTCATTACAAACCCCAAAGTCAAATTCTTGTATAAGGAACCTCAGACACTGTAGCCCCAGTATAAAGCAGCTATTCCCAACTTGCAAGAGAATGGGGTCCTGGAGGTCCTGTCTGATGAAAGGCACATAACTATGTGCCGAGCTGTGATAGATGATTCTGGTTAGATGAGAATGGTCAGGCTGGCCCCTGCGCTCCACAGATCCAACGTTCCACTAGGAGATGCATTTCTGTGCAGCTTCTTACAGCTATTCAGGGACCCTGGAGGCCCAAACTGAAGAGAGAAAGTGCAAGGTGCTAAAGAGTACAAACTAGGTGCTCTGGCCTTGCCCTGGAAGTCGGGGTGTCTGCCCTGGCACCGTGACCTCTGAGCTGAGAGCTGAAGGGTGAGGAACAAGGCAAAGAAGGAATAAAGTGCTCCATATGCATGTGCCCTGTGTATATGCATGTGTGCACATGAATGTGCACGCATATATGTTGGAGCACGTGTATGTCAAGTTTATGCACGTGTGAACATATATGTGCATAATCATAATGTATGCATACTTATGTGAGCACCTATACACTGCAACTATATTGCATATACATATGTGTGTTTATCTGTGCATGTGTGCAAACAAATACATGCAACAAGTCCAAGTTCAGTTTGCAGCAACACGTATGTATGTGTGGCCCAAGTATCTGTGGGTCTCTGATACCATCTCATACACTCTTCGGCCTCTCAGTCCCATCACAGTAAGTCAATATTTCTGTAGCAGATTTCAAGCATCTCCCTGTGGAATAGTGATTGTCAATCCTCTTTTAGCTCATGGGTCATTTCAATAAAAGCAACAATAATAATAATTACTTAATTATAATAGTGTGCCAGGCATTCTGTTCATGATTTACTTCTCTGGCATCCCTAGGAGTCAGGTGTGCTTATCGTCCCATTTTTCAGAAGAGAAAACTGAGACTCTGGAAGAGGAAGGCTCTTTCTCAAGGTCATCAGCAAGTTAGTTTTGAAGCTGTGGTGTGAGCACAAGTCTACATGACTCCAAAGTGTGTGCTCCAACTTGCTGAGTTTTTCTCCTGCTGCTAGAGTAAGGGAAAATGCAGACACACACACACATGCCCACAAACACGCATACACACACACAGTTACTGTGATACCTTCCCAGCCCTGCAGTCATTGAAAAGTCTCCTTTGAAACCCTGCCCCCACTCCACCACTGATTCTCCGGGAAGATTTGGGGAAGTCCATCCTCCTTTGTTACCTAGGAGAGTTTCCTGAGCTCTGTCATTCATTCCACATGAATAGATTAGCTCCACCACCCACCAGCTGCAGGCAGGTCACATAGTCTTGCAGAAGCTCTGTTTCCTCATCTCTAAAATGGAGCAAATAGTAATGGAGCTCTCCTGATCCTCGGGGATTAACCACGCTCATGCGTGAAGAGGGCTTAACCCAGTGGCTCCCTCACAATGCGTGGTCGATGAGTTGCAGCTGTCATCAATGCAGAGGACAAAGGCTGGCCGGAGCACTGAGAGCCCCAGTGAAGGAAACAGATGGACCTGGGTCCCGGGTCAGGTCGGTGGGTCCGCTAGTCCTAACAGTCATACGACCTTGGCAAAGGTTACTGAGATGTCAAACTTTCCTCACTTGTAAGACAGGAATTAAAATAGTGCCCACTTCATAGGTTTGTTTGAGGAATAAATGAGATAATGCATTTAGCACTTTATTACTATTCGTGTGTATTAAGCAATCTATAAACAGATTATTTAGGCACTAATTCCAGTTCAAAAACTTTAGAGGAAAAAATTGAAAGGCAGCATCGTGTTTGATCAGTTTACTAGACATGGAGTTTCTTATAAAACACATTTTTTTTAAAGAAGAAAACAGACTTTCTGGCCATCTGCCTTCCTCCTTCCCGGCTTCAGGCACCAAACTTTTGCCATCCTGGGTCGTGGAAAGACAGCTTCCTTTTGGCTCTGAAGCCACCAGGTCAGTGCAGTTTATTCTGGTTTGGGCTCATGGTTTGGTTAGGTCCAAGATCATGACCATTGATCCATTCTTGCTAAAACTATAATCTTGGTCATATCCTAAATATTTATACCACAAGAAACCAAACCTGCCCGACCTTCAGGGGTCACAGGCGCCTCTCCCTCACTCAGTGGAGCTCATTGATTCACCAACTCAGGTGCCAGGCCCTGGGCACTGCTCACACTGCTGGGTGGCTGGATGGAAACTGGGGTAACTTGTGCTGATTTGGAAGACATCGTTGAATCAAGGGCCTCAGGGGAGTGACGTGCCTGAGAGCTAGAACAGATGCAGGCCTGTGTGTTTGGTGTCTATTAGGTTGTAGCCTGTCCCAGCTGGAGGTCTTCTGGGCTCATCTCAGATGGCACAGACATTTCAGAGGTGGGAAAAACGGGAGCCCAGAGAGAGACAGGAGAAAATGAGTTCAGATCCCACTCTCCTGACTTGGAAGAGCCTCTCCAGAGAGCCCTGTCTCTTATTCCTGCATGCCCTGAGATCATACTCTCCTCACCCAGCAGTGGGTTCTGCAAAAGCCACCTCAGACAAAGATAGCAGGAATAGAAAAGCAGTGTCACTAAGAACGATAGCTACCTTTATGAGTGATCCCTTGATGCTGGCTATTTCATTAAATACTTGATATGCATATGTCATTTAGTATTTGAAAACAACCTTCTGGGGTAAGTTATTTTCATCCCACTTTACAGAAGGGAACACTGAGGCTTAGAATAAAAATGGGCTTTTCTTGGAGTAACATGGTTAGAAGCTGCAGGGTCATAACTGAACTTAACTCTATCTGACTCAAACCCTGCACCGGTGCCCACCCTGCAGTATAAGAAGCAGATCAGTGCTCCACATCCTCCTCCACAGTTTGCCCAGGCTGGCAAAGGTTTGATGCTTGAAGCCAGAAAGGAGGAAGGCAGATGGGCAGCAAAGAGGCTTCAAAGCTAGGCTTAGAACTGAGCAGCCACTAAGACCCAGAACCAGGACAAACTCAGCGGGGATGAAGGTGGGTCGCGTGCATTCCTGGCTGTCTGGAAGCAGAGGGACCGGTGTACAAATGTTCTGTGTGTGGTGACCCCAAGTGCTATGACAGCTAAGCGTGACCCCAAGCGCTCTGACAGCAAATCATTTCCTCTGTTAGAGGGAGCAGTGCCTGTGGCCTGTGAATCCTGACTGCCCAGGATTAGAATCCAGCTCCACTGCTTATCAGATAGATGACTACGCAAGCCTAGGATTCACTGACTGACAGTTTCCTCTTCTATAAAATGGGCATAATTCCTCTTCTATTGTATTATTATGAGAACTAAATGAGTTAATATGTGAAGGTACCTTTGCTAAATTCTTTAAATTATGTAGCTAGCAGTAATATAACCTGGTTTTTAGAATTACAATGCTTTTGGTCACAAAGTATCAGAATACCTCACCCAATCTGGCTTACATAAAATGAGTTTATTAGCTTTTTCTATCTCACTACAAGTGGTTCCAGGCTTAACAATGTCTACTAGGAACTCAGGAACCTCTCATTCTTTCTCTGGCTATTTTTTTGCATATCATCTACATCTACCCTCCTGTCCCAAGATGGCTGCAGCAGCTCCAAGCATCACATTCCCACAAAGCCATACCTAAAACAAAAAGGAGGGATCAGAGGAATCTCTCCTCTATCTATACTGCTGCCTTATAAGTGAGGAAAAGATTGCCTAAGAATCTCACAGATACCTTTTTCTATTAGCCTGAAATCTCCAACAGAAGCAGCTCCATGGAACCCTTCATACAGGCCTTTCCAAGTCTGCTGGGCACTGTCCAGGTTAGCCTCACTGCTGAACCTGCACAGGCTAGAATCAGAACCATCAGTCTTTTCTGGGGGCTCAGCTACATCAATGTCCCAAGGCAGTGTAGCTGCATGGTTAACCCATCCTTGTTCAGCTTCACTCCAGGAGGTGGTCTCCTCTCTCACAACCACTACAGGAAACTAGAAAAGCAGGATCCGGAACAGCTCCATCACTGTGGGGAGCTGCAGTCTGGAGGAGGAAGGTGGAAAGAACACCTGAGGGATGGCAGCAGTCCTGCCTTGCAGGAGAGTCTTAAAACGGAGAATAAGAAAATATGTAGCAAGAGCATGAAAGAGTTAACCACTTCCACCAGCATACTTAAGACATTGTTAACATAAGTGATAATGGAACAAACAAATGCCTCCAGGTCATAAGCACAGTCCAGAGAAATGCAGGATGCTGGGCTGGGGAGAGCTCAGCAGTAAAACGCTCTAGTCAGTTCCACCCTCCGCACTGCAGTGGAATAAAGGAATACCAGAAGCTGATAATCCTAGAAAACTCTGTCAGGCAGGGTAAAAATAAAAGAAGCAACTTTGCATGATCATGACCAGTAAAACTGACTCATACAATCTCCCAATAACTGAGGGCTGAAAGGCTACAGTTAACAACCTCCCAGCTTCGTTGGTAACAAATAAAGCCTAGAGAAAAGAAAATGAAACCAGCTTAGGAAAGTCAGCGTAGAATGCCTCTGGAAGGATGCAATTCTTGGTTTAGAAAATCCCTTGCTAGGGGGCTGGGGATTTAGTTCAGCGGCATAAGCACCTGCCTTGCAAGCTCATGGTCATGAGTTCGAGCCCCTAGTGATAGCCCTCCAACCTTGGTCTAGATCAGGGATCAGCTCTTTTTCTATAAAAAGCCAACTAGTAAATGTTTTAGGGTTCAGGCAGTGTGGTCTCTGCCCAGCTCCCACTCCTCGGTGAGCTGTATGAGAGCAGCCAGAAACAATTTATTAGCAGATGAGTGTAGCCACGTTCCAATAAAACTTTATACACAGACAGGCATGGCTGGACTTGGCCCATAGGTGATTGTTCACCAGCCCCTGTCCTGAACGGCAGCTTACATAACACAGCCACCTAAGCCCTAGGACTCGTCAGCTGCCCACGGGGCTTGACAGGTAGTGTAAAGAAGTGAAGTGGGCTGGGCGGGAGCTGTGGGATGTGGAAAGTCTGTGACTCATGGAAAGGAGACAGTTGCGAATTCAATGTTGTTGATCTCACCACTTTTCACGAAAACCAGAAATGCAAATGTTTAAAGCATCTTCTCATTTTTTAATGCGTTAGCAATTCAGATTTTTAAATCTGGTACAGACCAAGTTAAAAAAAAAAAAAAAAAAGAAAGAAAGAAAAAAGAAAACCATGGGAAGCTCTGTCCAGCTTGGGGGCAGGCAGTTTGTGACCTCTGGCCTTGAAGATCACCCTTCCTAAGCAACATGCTATGACAACGGTGTACACATGACACGTTTGGGTGGCACGGTCCAGGAAACTTAGCACACAGCCAGTCTGACCTATTGCTCATGGAATGCATAACTGCCACCGTTCTGCCTCGTGGCCAGGCACGTGTGAGAAGCCTTTCACACCAGCCTCGCGTTCACGGACACCAAGCCTGTGCCCGGGATTTCCTGCCTTGCTAGGACTCAGTTTTCTATATGGAGCAATGGCCCTGTCTGTACTGTGACATCAGATACTGTATAAAACTCATCATGGGGACTTTCCTGATATCACTCAGAGAGCAATTAGATCACGGAATCTGCAAACTGTAAAACCACAGAAACAGCAGCTTGTCCAATTTATGGCTTCCTCAGCCCAAAAGTTAACTCAAAGCCTCCCATATTGAGTACAGTCATTCTGTGGCATCTGTGGAAGATTAGTTCCAGCCTCCACTGCATATAATGAAATCTAAGATATTCCAGGTCCTGCACATGTTCTCCCACACGCTTTAAATGGTACGCACAAATGGTACGTAAATAGCTACTATATGCTATTGTTTAGAAAATAATTGCAAGATAAAGAGGATTGCACATCAGATGCAATATTTTTTCTGAGTACTTTTGATCCCTAATTGGCTGAATCCACAGAAGCAAAACCAGGATCCAAAGCGCTGACTTCATTCTTTAGGAAGCAGCAATCCTTAGCATGATGACAAGCAGGACAAACACAAAGCAAAAGGGCCCCCAGCTAGGTGTTCCCCCATTCAAATGTCCAGCCTTGTTGTAAAGAACCTCAGATGCCAGCAGGAACCCAGGGCTGCACACAGCTCAGTGTGGCGCACCTGTCCTTGGCTGCCTTCTGGCCGGTGTCCTCATCTGTTGCATGGCTTCCTTGGCCCTCCCGGCAGCTCCTGTAACTCAGCAAGCACTCTTGGTCCTGCCTAGAGCTGCCGTCTCATCTGGCTTAGCTCCCCATCACCCTAACCCTCTGCTCTATGATTTGTCAGCCTTAAAGACAGTGCTCCCTACCTTTCTGACCTCTCTGCCTGTGCCCTGCCTGCAGATGCCCAATTCTGCCAGGGCCACCAGTGCCCCAGGCTTCCCAAACCCAGCCCAGCCTTCCTTAGATAGTTCAATGTCCATTCCTTTTGCCTGGAACTTTCACCCTATATTTATGTCTTGCTGGTGAAGACACTCACCTGGCTGTCACCTACTTCGGTCACCAATCTCCCCTCTCCCCTGCTCCCTGTGGTTCACTAAAAGTAAACCTCTTGATTCTTTCATTCATACTGGAGGGTTAGAGAGGACAGCAGACAGAACAAGGCAAATTTTCCATCACATATTTGCATCCCTGTGTCCCTATGATTCCAAGTCAGTTAAAACCAAGCACTAGGCTGACAGCTCATCAGTGGTGCCCGGACCTCCCTAATTCTTCAGAGCTGTCCCAGGAACTTGGGGAGGAGGATTAAGGGAGATCCCATAAATCTGGGAGGCCTTCCTGGAAGAAGCTCCTTCTTATCACTTTGTACCTTATAGTCTGGCATAAAACTATGTTTGGGGAAAAAACAATTTTATTAAAAAAAAACAAAATTTTGAAAGCTCATATACATACCAGCCACCATAACTACAGGTGAAGGAAGCGGAGGCCACACGCTGCAGGCCCCTGAGGATGGCTTGAGGGAAGCAATGTTTTTGTCAGGAAGCAGTCCAGATAGGGGTGGGCTAAATTTTTATCTGTTTAAAAAAACACTTTTATTAAGTCTCATCCAAATTGATCTATTCTGTTACTCAAAGGAAAAGCACAGAGGAAGTGACCTCAGGGTTTTAGCTGCCTAGTAGCAGTGTTGGGGACTATTTCTCATCTCCCGATCTGAAATTAAACAGTGAAGTGTTTCTCAAAACTGTCACAGGGCCCTGTTCCTCACTTGCATACAGCACCTTTCAAGGGGTCCTAAGTGGGGCAAACCCTCTTAAAGAGGCACCTTGTTTTCTTGGGCTAATCATTCCGGTTTGTATTTCTTCTGTGTAATGTGTAGAATCCTTCTAGGATAATCTTCTGCACCAGAGAGCAGCACAGACTGGCAGGAGCTGAGCAGTGTAGACTCTTCAGAGGCAAGTGCCGTAGAAAGGTGTCTTCTCTCAGCTGAGTCCAAAGGCTAAAAGCCCTCGTGTACCCTGCTGTTGACTCAACATGCAGTGCAGGCAGACAGCTCACTTTGGGGGAAGCCGTGGAAGTGTAAACACTGACGGGCTCTGAAGGACAAGAAAAATGAATGAACTCTATCATCCTGGAATCAAGCATTCTCAGACTTTCAAGATTAGAATCTCTTTGACCCCCAGGCTTGGAAAGAAATCAGGAGAATCCACTGTTGCATCATGGTTAAGTTCATAGGCTTGGGGTCAGACAGAACTGAACCAGGGAGCGTTCAAAGACTCCAGCTGAAAGGAACTTACTAGAGGACACGGAACTACTCACAAGAGGGAAGGAAAGGCTTAGCCTAAACTGAAAGCAGGCAGCCAAAGTTGCTAGGCGATCTGGCCCAGGAACCAGAGGGGTAGCAACAAGTTCAGGATTCCAAGTCCCGAGAAGGATTTCAGTGGGCTTTCCCTTGCCTCCCCATGAGGGTTTAAGAATGCTTCACACATCAACATGGCAGGGAAAGATATCTTGTTTAGTCGTGCCAACAAAACCAGGCAGGCTGAGAGAGATTCCCAAAGGGAAACCAGTAAGGAGATGGCGTGACTGCCTGGGACCAAAATCAGCAGTGATCTCCTATTGCATACCTAACACAAGCTTTCCAGGCAATCTGGGAATGATCCCCCAAATGATCTTAGTGTGCTGCCTGGCACAGACGAAGTCCCCTCTAAGCATCTGTGCCTTTAATTATAATTCCTGCTCCTACAGAAAGTGAGATTCCCTGTACCGTGGGCCTGTTGAAACAGTACTTTTGAGACTCCTTTCCTTTGGAGATCATGGCTCCTAAGCCACATTGAGATGGACACCTTTTGCCAGGAGAGCTCCAGGAAATTGTATTGATCACTTGTATAGCACATGCCACTGAGAGGCCAACAATAAATATCTGAGAACAAGTCTGGTTCGGGAAAAGACTTCCATGTGGATTTCACTCATCTATTCCAGGGTCCTCAGTGGAGTCCCCTCCAGCCTCATCAAATTGAGTAAAGTTTTGAGGTTTTGCTTGCCTATAACCTTAGGTCAGGAGAAGAAACACAGTGTCAGAGACCTTCTCTCTTTTAATATTTCACTAAGTCAGGAGTGATAGAATTTTGGCGCAGCTGAAAAGATAAGTATTGATATAAGATTGATATAAGATAAATTGTGATAGGTCAGACCCTGGAATAAAATCCAAGGAAGCAAGAAATTAAGAAATTTGGAGCAAAGGCTTTATTTTAGGCCAGGCCTGTGACGTAGCTTCTGGTAGCCAATATGGAAGACTGCACACCTAACAGACTAAGGGCGGGGTTTTTAAAGCTAAAAAAAAAAAACGCAAAGCTGTTGACCTATTAACTTCTGGGATTCTTGGTACATTCCATTGCTCTCTGCAGTTAAACATTTTCCCGGAAACAGCACACCTTGCAGAAACATACAGAAGTGGAGTTGGGGTGGGATTTACAAGAAGCTGAAACTTAAGTCTTTACTGGAAATGGAATTTTAATCCTATCAAAAACATCACATACAGAACAGGAAGGAGGCATATTGGTTAGTGCTAGGCCCTAACAGAAATAAAAGAGACCTTTATTTTAAGAATGTGGGGAGAGACCCCCCCCCGACCCTCCAGGGTCTGGCATTCTCTCCGTCAGACACGTGGAGTGGAGTCATACATGTAGCTTAGGTTTGGGGTGGTGCTTAAGGGGCATTCGTGATGCACAGGTAGCCCATTGGTATTCATTTTGTGCCACAGGTAAATTCCTAGGGGCAGGGAAGATAGAGCCCCTTGGTTCTGCCTCCAAGGCTTTACCAGCTACAGTGTCCTGTCTGGGCCAAAATCCTTTCAAGGAGCAGGTGCATTAGACCCTCATGCCAAAACTCAAAAATTCTAAAAATGCATGCCCAAAAGGGGCCACTTGTTTGCTCCACCCTTACTAGGTACAGCACAATGAAAAGGCTCCTTCGAAAATCTGGGATCTGAGGACATGCATATCTGCTTCGTGTACAACACGCACTGACTTCAAAATCAAGTATGTGGAAAGGTATCGCAAACCCAAAATATCGAGTTCAACCATCAAAGTATTGTAATCTTCTTTCTAGTTTTGCTCACAATCCAAAAAGTTATATTTGTAATCCCATTGAGACATTATTGGAATCCTAGCAAGTTAATTCCAATGTACCACAACCAATGCAACCCACAGTGAGAGTAAAGACACCAAGACATGTTCCAAGTTAAAGGCAGCCAAGGGGTCCTGAGTCCAATCCTTGTGAGGTCATGAGGACAAAGGCCTTAATCCTAGGCCTGTCCCAGAATTTATTATCTTGTGAAGAAACGGGGGGGTGCCTCAGGGATAAGTGACAGTGAGGATGCCGGGAATTACTGAGTAACTTGAGCTGGATGGCGAGGTGCAAGATTGGCATCTCTGTAATTTGCAGACATAAAGATATGCAGAAAGGTCAATTTATATAACCCAATTAAGGTAGCAGTGGAATTGTTTTGGGGGGCTATCGATTCAGTTTTTGATATGCAAACTCTTGTTCCCTGGGGAGTCATAGCCTCCAATCTTGAGGCTTACCCAGTTGACATTCCCAGAGCTATTTGCTCTAACATCTCGCATGCTCAATCCTGTATTGTGGAGAACACCTGCCAGGAAACAGGACTGTCTGATGGCTATAGATTTTGCATATTAGCACCTCAACTAGCCTTATTTGCAAAACTCAGAGCCAACTGAAGAGAAAGAAATACCCTAGCCAGCCTTCTACATATCAGTATAAGGAAATGAGTCTCCAAGTAATCAAAGTCACAGCAATTGTTTGGATTCAAAGGGAGTCATTGGAGTTGTCTCCCACAGAAATGGAAGAGCAATGAGAAGTCAGTCTGCAGTTTCTGGGCCAGTCAAAGCCACCTTGCCTTAAAGGACATCCTCTGGGCTGCTGGAGGGCAGATGTGAAGCATGGTCTTTGAGCTCCTTTCCTCCTCTATTTTGATACTACAACTCAATACAACTCAAAACGCTCATCTTCAGTTGAGACTGCTCTGGCTTCCTCTCTCCCAGGTAACCACTTTTGCTCTTTTGCCAGACACACATTGAGACCTACCAGGAACCAGTTACCACACTAGCTAATAGCAGTGCTATTACCGTGGTGCCTCCCCAGGGCTGGGACAGAGCTTTCAATGCTTTAACCCCACTATATCTCAATTTGTTACCACAGCAGACCTGTCGCTTCCTCTTTTTGTAATAACTCTTTATGCTGCTGAGTCATAGCAAAGTTTTTCATTACACTGGACAGAAATAAGCTTCCATTTACGTTTCCCGTGATGCTCCTCAGAAACGTTAATAAGTGGAACCAAACCATTGGCAATTGGTCAGGGGACAGGGCTGGCCTCCACTGAAAGGCGTTCTCAAACCCTTCTCCCCCACTGCACAGACAAGGCTTTTTCTGAAACATGAGGGAGGCTGGGGAGGAAGTTCAATTTCTGCTTCTCTTTTTTAGCAGCTCTGCTTTCAAAGATAGCAGCTCCTAATTGCTGCTGCAAGTTAGAAGGTCACCATGAGGATTCGTACTGCTCCTGAATGCATCAGTCTCCCCAGGTCCTAAAAAGACTGCCTGGCCCCTGAGCACCCCCAGAGCCAGGGATACTTGAGACAAGGCATTGTTTCTGTGAAAACTCCCACTAAGGAGTGTCCTGGCAGGGCCAGCTGTTTGGCAGTGTTTAAGCTGTCACCCAGCCAATGCTGCCTGATGGCACGCCCAAACTCCAACCTATCCAGCCCGCGCCAAAACTTGTTTAAAACATCATATGAACCAAACAGCCAATCAATTTAAAAAATACTCCAAACAGAAAGCCAATGAGATTTGAAAACAAAGAAATTGAAAATAAAAGATAAATAGATCCCTTTATTCATTTTCCACTCATCAATTTGTTACTTAAACCTTGGCTATTTTCAGAAAAAAATCCAAGATGCCAAGCATCAAAATATTTTGTTAAAAACTGTTGAAAATGTAAAACTCCATACAGATGGTCTTAATTGGGAGAATTCAATCAGGCACAACTTTTTACTGTGTGATTTAGTTATTTTTAATGTTCTATCAAATAGTCAGAGGATTTAGGACATCATGAAGAATGCTGAGTCAAGCTGTTACTTGACCAAGTCAGACAGCAACACAAATAACAGGGGAAAAGCCCAGGTTCTGTGCTTACACCAATCTTGAATGTTCTGCTGTAGTAAGTTACAGGTCACCCATTAATGTCTGTATAAACTGTTATATTTGCTTTTTACCATGATGGAAGACTAGGTGTAGATGAGAACAAACCACAGTCAATTTCAAAGTGGCAGATGTGGAGATTTCTCTGATTACCAAAGAAGAAGATGTTCTACCTTGTTTCTCCACTCATTGTCAACATGTTATGGAAAATCTTGTAGCAGAAATATCCACTGAGATCCCAAATAAATCTAGGAAATGTGTGGGGGCTTCTGAATGTCTCAAAGATTAAGTAAGATGCCTAGATAACCCAGTATGACACAGTAGCTGGAGGACAGAAATACCTGACCACACACCAGGATGCCCTTAGCCCCACGAAACCCTCAGTGTATTCTCTCTACTTAGCAATCCTCACTGCATGGTCACCATGAGTCTTTGAATCACGCTGAGCAGACAGAGGAGGGTGACATTTTTTACCTCTCTGAGGTCACTTGCAGTCTGCCTGCCCATCTGCCTCCACCTTGGTCCTAGGTAGTGACTGGAGGTCAGAGCCCCAACAGCCATCAGCCTAGCAAGGACTTGGCCTGGGGACTTATCCATTTCTCTCTCAAGCAAGTTAAGGCCAGACTCTTCTCCCAGGCGGAAAAAGAAGTAAGTAAAGAGTTACATAATGGAGAATGAAGCCTGGCTACTGCGTGCTTTTTCCTTTGGGTCTGATACAGGAACATTTTAGGGTACTTCAGAGGGGCTGAATGCATGGTGTATGGGGACCCGAGTCCAGTGTTTGCCAGCCTGAAGGTGGGAAGTTGGCTCAGTCTCCCAGGTTAGACCTCGTGTGAGCAGCAGAACCCCATAGCTCTGAGCCCCATAGCTGCCTCCCTGAGCACACAAATGCAAAGACTAAGCAACCTCATTCCCAGTGTGGAAAGAGCAGGACTCCCTTCAGGGCAGCTCTTGAAACAGAGCAGGAGTTGGGCAAATTGCTTTCCCTGGGCAGGCAAAGAGAACTGACTGTGGCTTGAGAGCTTGTTAGTGGTTGGTGACTCAGACCCTCACTTGGTGTCGATCATCCTGCTTAGGTCTGCTTTCCAGTCCTCAGGCTGTCAGAGTCCCTCCCCTAGGATCCGCTTTACCAACGCTCCAGATCCTAGCAGCCTATTCCAGCTCTGGGGAGGCCCCACCTCCATCTTTCTTTCCTCTTAGATTATTCATATTGTGTGCCAGTTTTCTATTTTGAAATTCATTAGCTCTTGATCAACAACTCAGAGTTCGTTTCCGGAGTGTCTCTCATCCTGCTTCCTCTCCCTGTGGGACAGATGATAATTTATGTTTATCTGAACCAGACAGGGCTTCTAGAACTACTTACAAATTTTGGCCTTCTGCCCAGTTACTGTTAGAATTAGTTGCTAGTATTGAGCAAAAGTGTATTAAAGCTACTGATTCAGCAAAGAATGCATCACCTAGAATCCATTCCCACATTCTCCACCTCGGTCTCTGATTGGCTCTTAGCCACTCCATATTCAGTGAGCTATGACTGAGCTGGGCACTTGTATGGGCTAACGATACAAAGAAGGTTGGTCCCTCATGCTCCACCACCCTCCAGGACAGAATAAACTGTGATGGTTCTTCTCAAGCACCAAGGAAGTCTCAGGGACGGGCAGCATGATTCAGCCCCCACCAAACCCTCTAGCTCAGCTCACAGCATTCTCTCCTCCTAACTTTGCTTTCGCCCTTCTCTGTCTCCTGCCTGCAATGATCGTTTCTCATCTCTTCACTCAGCTTGATGCCCCCAATCTGCCAGACTCAAAGAAGTCATCCCTTGCGTCTCATCAGGCGTCTCCCACAGCCTCCCCACCTACACCTTAGCACACCACCTTATCCCCACCCCGAAGCATAGCCTGGCTTATTTGGATGTTTCATATTGCTTGTTTCCCCAAAACAAAATGTAATCTCCACAAGAGCAGGGACTTTCATGTTTTGTCACTATAGCCTCAGTTCCTAAAACAAGAAAATAAAGGAATAGTATATGCAGGGAACTCAGGAAAGGATCAGAAGGAGGCAGGCTTAGGAGGCTTCCCGGTGAACAGCAGGAGCGGGAGGCCTTCTGGGAACGGTGAGGAGACTGTGAGATGCAAAGTGGAGAAATCTAAATGGAGCCTTAACAAGCAGGAGGATCCCTGTAGAGATTACCTTTGGTTGCCAACCACTCAAGTTTTATTCTCTTGTACAAGGGAAGTGCCATATTTTGAACATTCCTGCAAAACTCAGATTGAAACTTAATCCCTAAATTCATATGTTGATGGATTCGGAAGTACAGTTTTAGGGGAGGTAATTGGGAATAGACAAGGTCATCAGGACAGAGCTCTCACGATGGAACTCTTCGACTTTTATAAGAAGAAGAAGAGGATTTGAGCTGAAAGGTACTTGCTCTGTCTCCCCAGGGATGCCATCCTCCATGTCAGAATGCAGCTAAAAGACCCTCACCAGATGTTGCGTGGATGTTGGCACCATGCTCTTGAATTACCTAGCCTATAGAATCACGAGTTAAATAGGCAGTGACGAAGTTGCTGACTAACCTGCAGGGTTAGCTAGTCATGTTTCACAGTGGCTTCTGCCAACATTTGAGGGAACGGGAATTGTGTGTGAAATGTCTCAGGTTCGGTGCCAGCACCTTCATTAGTGCTATTACTTCCACTTGCCTAGCACTTACCGTGTGCCAATCATTTCATAGGTGCCATCTTGTTTGATCTTGACAACAGTGTTAGAAGAGATCTTATCTTCCCTCTTGGCAGGTGAGGGCATGCAGAGAAAGAAGTGATTAAATGATTTAATTCCTAACCTCATCTTCTAACAGAGACAAACCTCACTTTTAATATGCTGGTGGAGAGAACCCCAGCTTTGGA
Organism: Cavia porcellus; assembly: GCF_034190915.1. Taxonomy (NCBI): domain Eukaryota; kingdom Metazoa; phylum Chordata; class Mammalia; order Rodentia; family Caviidae; genus Cavia; species Cavia porcellus. Next base: position 16,081,053 of record NW_026947504.1, read on the forward strand.
AATTGAACACCAAGGCTCAAATTCTAGAAAATAAAAAGCATCCTGTATTTAGTCCCTGAGGTATCCCCAGCCTTGGGCAAGCACACAGCTGGCTTTGTATCACATATTCCTCTGAACAGTCCTCTGGCATAGGCAGGAAGACCACCACGCCATACTGCAGATGAAGAAATGAAGCTGATGCCTGCCCAGGGCCACACAGCTCAGCCTTGTTTGCCTAGCCATAGAATGCAGGCATCTCACAGCAGGGTAGCCATGGCAACAGAGTGGAGGGATGTCATAAACATCATGCAAGTCTGAGTTCTTTACTCTAGTGTTGTTGACACCTCTTTAAAGCTTGTAAGCAAAGCAGAATATGGGATCCCATTCCAAACATACTGTGTCAGAACCTGCATTTTATTTTATTTATTTATTTTTTGTCTTTTTCCTTTTTATCGGTACCAGGGATCGAACTCACGACTGCCTGCTTGCAAGACAGGCGCTTATGCCACTGAGCTAAATCCCCAGCCAGAATCTGCATTTTAACAAGACCCACGGATGATACGGATGCACATTCACGTTTTGAGAGGCTCTGATGTAAGAGATTCTTAGTGTGAGGGCTACAAATTGTGGAGTTGGCATCAGACTCATTGCTTAAACTGGTTGAAGGAAGTCTATGACTTTGTACTTTGATTAGTCCTAGGCCAGCTCTTTTGAAATTGTAATTAGGCTACAGAGCAACAAGGCATTTTGATGCAATGATTCAGCAGGGCTGAGCTGGGCCTCCTGAATCTGCATTTCTGCTGGGGCCATGGGCCACACTCTCTGTGAGGAGCTCAAGGAACCTGAAAGACCGAATGTGTGAATATGCAAAACATGAAACCAGACCTTCACTTAGATGGCTGTGGTCGGGAAGCCTCCTCTGTGAGGAGGACATTCCCAAGGGCAGGGACTTCTGCAGCCCTGTGAGTCCTCGCCTCTGACTGGCTGCTCATCGCAAAGGAGTCACGTGTCCGCACTGGGTGAGTGGACAGCTGTCAGTCCTCACGGGTGCAACTACTCCAGAAACCCCACCTTGTCACATGGCCCTCAACCCTGACCTGGCCTTGCCCTGACTGCCCTCCTGACCCCTTCCTGTATCCTCCCCCTCCACCCACACCCACCACCTGGCCTTTCTGTTTCTCAAACACACAAGCTTTTAACCGCCTCAGGGTCTTGGCATCTGCTCTCCCCTCGACCTGAAATGCCCTTCCTCCAGCTCTTTCCATAGCTGGCTTCGTCTTGTCATTCATACCTCAGCTCAAATTTCACCTGCTCAGCGAGGCCGTCCCTGATTGACCTGTCTAACCTGGTATACCCACACCCCACCCCAAAACTCTCCACCATCCAACATTTTTCTTAGCCCTTATCAACTGAAAACTATCCCACTTGTTTATTTACTTACTGTTTGTTTCCCCACACACATCCTAATTCCTTGCGAAAATAGAGACCTTGTCCTACAATGCTGTTACATAGTAGGTTCTCAATTAATACTGGTAGAGTGAATGGCTGACTGATCTGACACATCTCAGGGAACCTATAATTTCCTATCATTGCAAGAAGAGATGAGGACTAATTACGTATTATGGGAGACCCGAAGGGAGATCATTCTTCCTGGATGCAGAAGTGAGGGGGATGATTAGTGCAGGCTCTCTAAAGGAAGAATTGTACAACTTCACTAAATGACTTTCCAAGCAATGATGAAAGGGAAAAACCACCGTAGGAGAAAGAACAGCTAAGGCAGAGGTGCCGAGGCTGGCAAGTGTGGGAGGCTTGTGAAAGAGCACACACATCTGTCAGATGGACACTCAGTCCCTGGCTCTGCCCAGTCCATGCCTCCACGCAGAGCCAACCTTCTCTGTAGGGGTGACAGAGCCTGGCAGGCTTCTGCCGCTGAACAGCTGAGGCCACCGCCCCTTCTGTAACAGTCCTGCCCACACCCTCAGTCAAGAGGACCCCGGAGTTCCTAGAGGGGGACACGGCATTAGGGGAAGACAAGTTGGCCTAGGGTCAAGGCTCAGCCCCACCCCACCCAGTAGCTAATTCCGAAGCCTCCTGGTCCCTGTCCTCCTGCCTCCGCCATTCCTTTAGTTTGAGGGTGGGAAAATTGTCTTCTGTAAAAGGTCAGATCGTGAAAATTTTAGGTTTGTGAGCTATGTGGTCTCTTGTGGCAACTGTAATTGTTGTGACTAGTCATGCCACTGTGGCATGCAGGCAGCTGTAGCTGGTGCGGAGCAGATGGATGTTCCAATCAGACCCTTGTTTACTAAAGCAAGCAGCGGGCCTGTGTTTTAGTTTACGGAATTCCTGGCAGTCTTGAAACCCAATGGCCCTTCAGGACCTGACCTGTTTCTACCTGGGCAGCCTCCTGTCGCGGCCTCCTGATGCTTTCCACTCAGGCTCCATTCCTCTAAAAGAGTTTAAGGCTTCTATAAATTATGACCCCTCTGTCTGTCTGTGTGTCTGTCTGTCTCTTTCCCTCTGTCTCTCTCTCTCTCTGTCTCTCTCTCTCTCTGCCTCTCTCTGTCTCTCTCTCTCTCTCTGTCCTCCCTTCTCTCTAGTTCTTCCTTACCAGTCACATCACTAAGCAAACCTGACAGCTTCTCAAATGCAGCCCCGTTTCCCCCTGCAGAGCACTTTGCGTGTTTTGAGTATCTCATTAGCCTCTTGGGATCATTTGCTCCAGGGGTCGGCCTTATGCATTGAAAGCCTGGCACATAAAAAGTCATCAGTTAAAGTTGTTGAGTGTTGTTAGGTGATGATCCAGAACACTCATTAATTCGCTCGGGGTTGTACAAGTACCTACCATGTGCCAAGCATTGTACTCTACAGCGAGCCACAGAAAAAGGCATAACGTGGCATTCATGTTGCAGATGAAACAATACATTGTAGAGACTGGATCTTCTCTGTCTCATTCTTGTCTTAGCTCCTAGGAAATAGAGAGTGATAAACTAAATTGCCTGGTTTCAAGCTCTGCATTTCCTTTTGAGAAATCCTGAGCTTCTGTTACATTTCCTACATTCAAAAAACAATGAGCTCGGTCCGGGAAGATTTCAAGAATCTAAGTAAGCTAATAAAACTGCTGCTTTCTGAGTTGATTTCGCTACAAATTTCTTGCATAAAAGCTCCAGTTGGCAGAGAAGCAGCCCAGTGGAAGTGGCAGAAAGACATTCTGGGAAGCAGAAGGTGATATCTGAGAAAGCAGTGTTGGGGTGTCAGCCAGAGACGGAAAGTAGCCTAACTGAGGCCCAGTGAGAAGAGATGGAAGCAGACAGTAGCCAGGCTCTAGGGACACAAAACTGCATGCCTGGTGGCTGGAAGAGGCCCTGGCAGATGAGGTAAAGCTCTGGGAGGTCTAAGAGCGAGTTTCAGGATCAGAGCCTTGGGGAGAGATGGGAGGAGGTGAGCAGGGTCCCGGTCTTGAGACTTAAACACAGAAAGAGACAAGATTTTTCCAGAACTGAAATTCTAAGTGGCAAATGGTTGATTTCCGAACAGGGAGCCATGGCCTACAAATAAGGTCAGAGTCAGAATAGCAGAAGATACCTTATGCTTCCAATTAAGCTGTCCAGAAGCCTCAGCCAAGGTAACATGGCCAGCAATAGACAAGCATCAGAAATTCTGAGCAGTGGTCTGTCCCTTACCTAATCCTGGCAAAGTGGGCTAAATTCCAAATCCAAATGGCATTTCCTAAACCTGAAGCAGATAATGAGCTATTTAGTGAGTGTTCATTGAAAGTACTATGGCAAACAGAAACACTAAATGACACTCAGGATTTGGAAGCAGATTTATTTTATGTCAATGGGCATTGATTAGGATCATTCCCAAAGTATGAGGCCCTGATCTCTGGTGGTCTAGGGCTTTTCTAGGGATAAGCAAGCAGCAAGCACAGAGGCAGAATGACGTGTAAACTGGGGATTGGTTCATATAGCATTGCATCACAGTGACCAGCTGTTTCTAGCAGACAGAAGCCACTGGAACTGCAATAGGAATTATTAGCAGGAAAACTAAGAAATTAAAGTATACTGGCTGGTGGGAAGAGGCATTTCCTGTTACAAAAGGAAGAACGTAAGTTGCTCCTTTTTTTATTTAAAAGGAAAAAGAGAAAAAAACAAAACAAAACAGTGTAAGGGTACAAGTAATACAGAACTACAAAAAAAAAAAAGTAAGAAATCACCAGTTAATAGATTACACATTATCATCTTAGAGATAGTTGCTCAAGTCACAGTATCACAGCATACAAAGTGGACATTCAAACAGAGAGACTGCAAACAGTTGTGTTCAATGAACCAAACAAAAACATTAATATGGTCAGCTATTTAACACCCCTAAACACACTTGCTGTTGTATCCTTTAGAGCACTTTTTTTCCCTCTCTTATTTACAACAAAATTTACACATTTTGGGTTTTATTACTCCATAGTTCTTATTACTTTTTTTGGAAGAGAATAAAGTCAAATATGGCAAAACAAAGCTGTCAGTCAAAACCAAGGATAGACATAGCACATGATGTAAAAACAGAGTACAAGGTTATCAACAATGGTTACCATAATGCCTCTTGCTTCCTTAAAAAGAATTGTCTATCTCATTAGGTATTATAAAGTTGAACAAAACAGTAAGTACTGTAAACATTACAGGACTTCAAAAGAAGACAATAGTCAAACCAGAATGGGCATCATAGTGCCTATTGCCTTCAAAATAGTTGCCTATACCCTCGAACTTGATACTATCATACAGAATGGAACAGAGTCTAATCAGTCAAAACAAGATAGTGGGAGTATTACAGGACTTCAAATCAAGTTAATAGGAAATCAAAAAAGTTACTATAATATGTCCTGCTAATTTTTCAAATTTTTTCCCCTTAGTTAAAAAAATCATAAAAAATAACTAAATAATTTTTTTAATGAATAAGGGAGAGATTGAGATAAAAGTGGACATAACAACATTACAATGCAGGTCAAAGCCTGACTGTTTCAGCAACCTAGTGTTTCACCACCAAATAACCCGACTTAATAGTAGTTACCATAGTGTCTTTTTCCTTGAAATATCTGAATATAACTTCATATACTATAGCATCAAACATGTCAAGTCAGTGTAAAACCATTGAAGTGGATGAAAGCATTGTTGCTCTTAACTGAGTTCCAGCTCCTGTCCTCAGGAATTAGACTGACTTTGTGTTCTTAATACCAGCCCATTAAAGAGCTAGAACGATTTTTTTCTGCCTCTAGCTGAGCACCTCTGGAGCAGTCATATTGGTGATCTTAAAGTTCTGTCTGTGTAATACCAAAGCACCAATGTAGTTCAAAAACAATAAATTATAAAAATAGCTATTAATGATTGCTTACTTCGCATACTATCCTTTTTGATCCTAAGAACTCTTTTGGGAGGGAAGACTTACAGCTTCTTCTGCCCCCATTTTATTCCCCTCTACTACATCTCTCTGGAATCTACATCCCTCTAGGATATAGTACTGTCTCTCTTATTAATAGTCTATTTAGTTATCTTTTAAAAAAAATATCTCCCCACCTAGAATATAAGCCAACAAAACACAATATGTGCCTGTCTCGCTTAGAGCTTTATCTCTGGAATCTAAAACCCGATAAAGGACTCAGAAAATATCTGCTGAATCAAGGACAAAAAGGGCATCTTATGTCTGAGTAAGTGACAATTTAGTTTAAGTGAAAAAACAGTACAAATGTTATCACTCTCATTGGAATGATAATTGAAATTATTCTCGAACAATTCAAAAGGCATGAAGAAGAGAAACTTAGTTCTTAATTCTTTTATATCTCTAAAACTTGAATTTAAAATGCTGACTTACCACATTACTACAATTGAATATGCAAAGTTGCAAAATTTGGTAGCAGACTGCTCTGGGGTAAATCCTGGGAAAAAAAAGAAACTTCCAAACACTGCAAGACTAGATTTAGACACAACCATGTGGAGGGAAGTTCACCACCACCTAAGTCAACAGCATATATACCCTCAGCACCCTGCCTTTGTGAAAGTCAGTATAGATGGATGATAGATAGATAGACAGATAGAGGATCGCAGACATGCAAAATGACAGAATTGTGAAGCTGTTACGGCGTTGTTTATAACAGCAAGATATTGGAAACTATCAAAATTGCTACCAGCTAAATAAACTATGAGTCTCATCATGCAATGGAAGACTTTACAGCTGTAAAAATGAATGAGGATACTCTTTGTATATTCATAAGAAAAGATTTTTCCAAGATAAATACCTGTGTGGAAAACTATGGTGCAAAACAGAGTGGGCAGTATGCTATAATGTTTTAAATGTTAGGAGAGTATGTCAATGAAGTATTTGTACATGCCCAAAATACCCCTGGAAGAATATATGGGAAATTAATAACGAGTGCAGCGGATTAACTAATGGTCCGCTTGTAACAACCAGCTGAGCTGAGTCAGTGTGGATCTGAGCAGGCCCATCTGAGGATTGCTGCAAACAGCGTGAATGGAGAACTGGAATGGAAGATGGTTCGCTGTTGATCCTTCTGCAGGAGCTTATCACACTGATTTTCCTGATATGAAATCAGCTGTTCCCATTATCAGAGGAGCTTGGGTCTTCGCTGTCACTGAGGAATGGCCATGCTTTTCTCCTGAGGAGCTCTGGTACTTATCTTGGGCTATGCTTCCTGGCTCCAGTGCAGATTTCTCAGTCTGCTGGCACAGATCTTTCATCTCTCTGGTTCAGACTTTCTAGTTTCCACCACTGGCTTTTGGGCCTTCCCAGTGCAGATCCTTAATTCAGACTTGCCTGAGACATTGTTGTGGGCCCTAGACCTCCAGTTGGACCTGTGGGCACATTGTGTGTAGGTCTTTAGCTGAACTCTTATAGCACATTGCCATGGGATCCAGGCTCTTGGCTGGATTCTTGGGTCTCTAATGTGTGGACAGATCTCCTCTACTCTTCTGCATTTGATTCTTTGGGTTAATATTACAAAGTGATTCTGTAAATTATGTGTCCTATTGTAGGAAACCACTCGGACTGCTTCAAAGCTCACGGACATCTAAATGACAGTTGAGGACATGACCCCTGCTTGTCTAGTGCAGGAGCACAGTGGGATACAGTTATGTAACCATGACTTAGCACAGGTAAACACGTGTGTGCTGGTTACAGCACTATGTAAGAATGTAAACACGAGATAACAACCTGTATAAGAATTATACACTAAAGATGCAGGTGGCACTTGCTCTTGCTCTTGTGCTCTGCTCTGCTCTGTGCTGCCTGCTGTTATTGCTGATGTCTTGCATGCATGTGTTCTGTAACCTGGAGACCTCACCTGCAAAAATCTCCCTTGGGCCCCACTGAGCAGGCTGACACCTATATTAAATCTATTCTCTTGCAAACCCTGACTACAACATCAGGCTACAGAAGGATAAAATTGGGACAAGAGAGGAGGATGCTTTTTGTTTTATTTTAATCTGGGAATCATTATAATGCATATCTGTTCATATAGACTACTTAAAATACTTTGAGCTGTTTCAGTGCGTGGACTCTGAAAGATGATTTGAGGAAGTTTCTGTAGCCATAGCAAGATCAAGATAACTTATAAAGACAGAAAGTTTGGGTTTATAATTTTACAGGTTTCAACCCATGATCAGACAGACCAGTGCCTATGGTGAAGCAGCACGGAAAGTAGGGAGCACATGGTAGAGCAAAGTTACTCACCTCGTGGGGGTCAAAAAGAAACAAGAAAAAGGAAGAGACCAGTGTCCCTCAATCTTCTTCAAGGCTGCACCCAGCCCGTGCACCAAGCTGGAGACATAGCTTTCGACACCTGGGCCTTGGTGGGGACACTGTCCAGACCCAAGCTACAGCAGAGGGTAAAGCAAGAGATGTGGGCCCTCGAACTGACTCTGACATTGACATTGACGTTGACGTTGACATTGACGTTGACATTGATGCTGATGCTGATGTTTACACTCGGTTAATTGTTCCCTTGTCTGGTCTTTACTGTGCCCATCTATAGGTTAACAGAAAGAACTTAGGGATTTTTAATATTTCTTACTATTCTTATCTTCTGGCATCCACTCTATGGCTAGGCTTTATCTAATTTTGATTAAATCATATGCACTGTAAATTATATCTTGCTGAAGCATTTTCAGAGCACATTTCATGTTATTTTGTATTATTTGTTTATTTGATGGGAGGAGTGATTGCCATTTACCTTTTGTAGTGAATTTCTTCATTGGCTCTGCTGGAGAGGGGAACTGGAAGAAGCCTATGATTTGGGCATGGTGAAGGATCACAAGCAGATAGCAATGGCTCAACAGGAGACAGAAAGCAAGGGGCACAAAACACAAGTTCAGCAGATCTGAGAACATCCTCTTAGATGCATGCTGAACTCCTAGATTTACTAAGCTGAACGTTCCAAGAAGCAAAATGCAGCTCCCTCTTCACATTTCTGCCATACCCAGGAGCTGAATTGCTCTGGATTTTAGATGAGGTGAGACTCATTGGGTCCATCCTCTGGAAGTGAATATTACCTTTCAGTGAAATGTTCTGTTTCTGATCGTGGACTTTCCTGCTTCTCACCACTTCCACTTGTCCCTGTGCCCCGTCCCTGGGCCCAGTGTCCCAGGCTGGCTCACCGGTAGAATTCTACCTTCCTACCAGATGATCACTGGCGCTGGGGCTTCTGTCCAAAGTGCTGGAGAGCAGGCTGCTCTTTTCTGCTGTGACCAAACATGAGAGAGACGTGGGAGGGAGACTTAAGATAAGAAGCTGTGGTCGCCAACTGCCCTGTGGCTTCATGGAGCTTAGAAACAGGAAGAAAAAAGAACCACAGGATGGCAACCACGTCCAAGTGGTATGATACAGACACTGTACTCGTGGAAACAGCCTGGCTTTTAAGTCACATGAACTAGTATGTTTCTTCATTTCTTTACTTACTTAAGCCGGGCTGTGTTTCATCTTAAAGTCAGAACCTACATACATCTTGTACCTGAACGTTCATATCTTTCCCTAGACTTAGAAATTTTTCTTTCATTCTTTCTTTAAATGGACTCTATGTTTTTTGTTCTCTACTTCTGAAATATGTATTATGCAAATGGTAGCTTTCTTGATGATGTAACATACATTTCATAAACTTTCTTCATATTTTTTTATTTTGATCTTCAGAAATTATTTTCTGGGTAATTTCAATGATCTCTTCAAGATCACTGATTCTTTTGCTTGATGAAGTCTATCACTGATGCTTTCTACTAAATTTTTTCAGTTCATGTATTGTATCTCAAAAATACATACAACTAGCATTTGCCAGTTAGAAGAAGCTTGCGTACAATTGCCACCTCCAGATGATTAATAATGGCTTCCTAATAAGCTCTACTGAGAAGGAGCCTGAGGCCTGATTTGGGCTCATGACTCCTAAGGAAGGTATGACCGAAGACAGAAGAGATGTAAAAATCTCTTGACTAAGAAGAAACCCTTGACTCAGTCTTCTGTGTCACTCTGGACTGGGCAGGGTTTCATATTTTCCATGGGTTGGTCTCTCAGGTTGGAATATGAGAAGGACTCCATCAGCACGTGTCCCAAAAGGACATGTATGCCCATTTCCTTAGAGGTTAAAGAGTGTTTCAGCCCTTGGTGGCGTATTCCTATAATTCTACTGCTCTGGAAGGCTGAGGCAGAAGAATCACAATTCAAGTCCAGCTTGGGATGATTGGTGACCTAAAGAGACTCTGTCTAAATAAATAAACAAATGATTGAGATTGTAGCTCACTGAAAATTCCCTGAGAGTTTGGTCCCAGGTATCAGGGAAGAAAACAAGTGTTTGATGCCAGCCTGATTCTTGCCCAGTACCTGAACTCAAAGAATTTATACTCTAAAGGAAAATTCTACTTCTTATGTGATCTTGAATCATTTGTATTACATTGATCTCAAGTGTTCTGCAATTTGTAAATAGTCAAAGTGAGTGCTGATGCTAGAAACAACGGATTAGAGTTAACTTTTTAAAATTCATGATACATTATGATTCATGATACAGTAAATGAGTCCTAGGGATTCAAGCAGTGGAAGGTTACACTCATTACTTTTATTCTGGTGTTCACGGTTCTCCACAGGGAGACACACTGATCTGGTTAATTGAGATTCCTCTTGAAGGGACTTACTGGTTCTGACTCCACTTGACACCAACCGAAAATAAATCCCGAATAAGAATGGAGTATTTTTCTGATAAAGAAAAAGTCATTCATTCACCTGAAATATTTTAAAACCAAAACACAGTGCCTATTACTACTTTTTTGAGAGAATCAGGTGATAAATTGATAAATTACATATAGTCAAACTTATCCTTCTTAGTTCTCATAGTTCTATGAGTTTTGACAAACATATTCATTTTTGTCAGCCATTACCACAATCAAGATATAGAACACTGCCATTACTTCAAAATAGTCTCTTGTGCCACTTTATCATTAATCCCTTTTTTGACTTCCAGAGACATAGATCTATTTTCTGATCCTATAGTTTTCCAACCTGCCATACTGATGGAATCACGCAACAAATAACCTTTCAATTTAGTTTCCCTTCAGTTAGCAAAAATACATTGGTGATTCATCCAAGCTGCCCATGTATTGAGACTCCATTCCCAGCAGCATTCTATTGTATGGATATACTAGATTGTTCATCTGTTCACCAACTGAAGGATGCTAGAGTTTTCCAGTTCTTTGCAACTATGAAAAAACAATATAAATATGTGTGTTCAGATTTTTATTTCTTGCATGTGAATAAATACCTGTAAGTGTAATTTGGGAGGCATTTGGTAAGCAGATAAGAAACTTCCACAGTAGCTTTTCATTTTGTATTCCCAGATGCAGTTTACCCACCTTAATTCTTAAATGAGAGCAGCATCAATTTGCATAGGTTTAGCTACATTGTCCTGCCCTCAAGACTCAAAAACTTCATGTCTGGTGTTGAGCAAAATGACCCAGAGATGTCACTGGACTGGATCATGTGTCTGAAGTGGGACCCACACAGTATTAACTGGAGGATGCACTTGAAAAAGACACAAAGAACTGTGGTGTTTAGAAGGAAATTAGAGCCCCCTAGTTCAATATCTTTGCACAGGGCAGTTTTACTCTAATGATAATCAACTGTCATTTGCTAAGGCCCTGTGGAATAAACCTATTTACTGCCTCTGTGAAATTTGATGACTTAGCTACTTTGAATTTTAGTTTCTTCATCTACAGGGTTTCTCATGAAGATGAAGAGAGAAATATGTGGAAAAGAAAACAATGAAACAGCCAGTCTTAGTAAGATATTGCTGGTGATTTTAGCTCTCTGTGGGCAACCTCACCAAGTCTAGGTACTCTTAAAACCTAAAGGCACAGCTCCTAGATTAGAGAAACGTAAATGTCTTCCATAAATTCTGTTTCTTACTGATGATCTTGGTGAGGAGAGACAGGCCCTGAAAAGCCAAGGACACACAAAGTTAGAGGATATCTTCCCTGTTGTCTATCATTGTGTGCAATATTTTTCTGATAGAGAGTTTAAACATCAGACACAGCCAGTTTAAACAGCTGCGGCAGGCCACAGTGGAACTGCCTCCCAGCCTAGTGTAATTCTGGCCACCTCCTATCCTGCCTCCCTGTCTCACCTGTGTCCTAGCACTAATTCTCACCTGAACTCTCCTCTACTGTCTGTCAGCTCCACTGGAGATACGCTCTGCCTAAAATGCAATCTTGATTATCTCTATTGCCTGGCACAGAATAGATCCTTAATAAATATTTGCAGAGTGATGATTAAAAAAATGGACTTTAATCAAATTATTCACACTCCACAGCTTTGACTAAATTAAAGGTACTTTCTTTGCTATGCCATACATCACTTATTCAGATAACTTGTAGGCATCACAGGCCAAATCCGAGCATGGGAACTACTCAGGCAACGAAGTGTGAGGTGCCCAAATCCCATTACCTTGCTGTAATCTCCCAGTCCTGTTCTGTCTTGCTTTGCTAAGGGACACATTGTACGAACAGCACCAAGTGTTAACTTGTTAAATTGGTCACACCCAAAAATGTTGAGATTATTCAACAAAGCAATAATATGAGGTCATATCAAGAGTTCCAAGGAAAAGCAGGATTTTCAAAAGACTCCAGTTCAATGCCAGGGTGCTATTGTTTCTGAAAGGATTTTTGGAAAATTAAAAATTGACTTGGTAACTAATCTCTCTCACAGCATTTTATTGTGCCTAATTCTCTAGTTTAAAATCCTTTATTCTAGATCCATTCTATAATCACTTTACTAGTCTAACTTTTAAAAAGGAATTGGTATGAGATAAATGCTTCTAAATTTAATTTTATTTCAATTAAATTTTAACTGCTGTCATTCATCTGTGTAGAGGGACAAAAATCATATATTTGCCAGCCATCTTTGTTCTGGACAAAGATTGTTTCTACTTTCCACCATTGGCAATTTTAAGAATAATCTCATGGCAGTCTAATTTCCAAGAGGACAGAGATACCAGGTTTGTTCACTGGTCTATTTGTAGAGATTGAGGCAATGACAGGCACATAGAAAGAATCTAAAAAGCATTTTCTGATTGCATAAATAAACTTGGGAAATGAATGGAAACCTCCCATGACTTACCCAAGGACAGAGCAGGCATGGCAACTAGGTAATGGCCCATCTTGGAACCGAACTACATTATCTTATATCTAGAGTTCCAAATATAAACCATGACACCTCCCCTGTGTATGGCTGTGCTTCCCACCCAAGCAAATTTACAGTGTTTTTCTGAGAGCCTCTCTATGTACCACTAATGAAATAATTAAGTGCCGGGAGTGACTATGGGCTGGTCACTGTGACACAATTTAACGAGAAGCTCACCAAGTCACATTCTCACTCAAAGCCTCATCCTAAAGCTAAGGGGGTTCCTAGATCACAGGTTCTCTCATCTAAAGATTTCTACCCTGTGCCCCAGAGTAAGTTTGGATGATGATTGCCCAAAGGTGAGCCCACCCAGAGGCGAGCCTGTCTCCAGTTTGGCTGCTCCTACTAATGCCTACAGGAAGGTTCTGACATCGCTATAGGTGTGTTTCTAGCCAGAACTGAGTTGTCCCTGTCCACTTGGGGACACAGAAGGTGACTTCTCTACTAACTTTCCTGTATTTCTCAGATACCAAGTTGATTCCATTGGTCTCACAAACCCTGTGTGTCTGTGCTAGGAATTGCATTACAGCCTGGCTCGATTTTATGAAAAGCAATGACAAAGTATCCTTACTCCTTTGCCATGGAAATGAAAGTAATTTTCAAAACTTCTACTCTAGACAAGAGTACTTTCTGATCTGGTAAGTCCCTCTTTAGTAACTAAATTCAAGATGAATCCAATAAACTGTACTTCCCTGATATTCATGCTATTGAACAGTCAGTCTCCTCCTTTAGCAAATCCTCACTGACCCTGTGTAACTGATGGAATGTGCCAGTGATGACACTGCGTGACATCCAAGGAAAAGTCATGAAAAGTTCCCACTTTAGTCCCCTGGAATGCTACTTCTTGAAATACTCTCTCTCAGACACAAGCTTCTCTTTTAGAAGCTCAAGCCCCATCATCTGACCACAGCCACAGCCCCCACCAATCACCCAGCCAACAACCTGCATGAACCCCAGCTCCCTGAGGATAGCATCCCAGCCCCAGCTGCCATGAGACTGAAGCTAAGTGACAGATCCCGAGAACTAAGCTGCTTTCACAAGCCATTTATAGTCACATGTGCAAGACTTCACCCTTTCTTGGCTGAAGCTCACAAATAGCACATTTTGCTTAAATTAGCTCAAAATTAAATTTTGAAGTTAGGATTTTTCCAATTGAATTTGGATAGGTTTTTACAGACTGTGAAACACGGAGGTTGAGTTTTTAAAAATATACTGTAAAATTTGTTGACTCCAAATACAGGCCTGTGACTATAACTCTATAGTCCTTGTGATCATGTTTTTTCAAAATCAAGCCACTTTTATATACTCTTAACCATAAACCACCGAAATACTTTGGAAGTTACACTTCTGCATTTAAACTACATCTTACAAACCGCCTGTCACCCAAAGAAAAGTGTAGAAATCCTGAATCAGGTCACCTGTTTATTTTATGACTCAAAAATCACTCCCCTCTAATATTCAAAGAATGTCACTTTATTTACTTCCTCAGATTTGAGATGCTGACCCTTTGGTCTAGTTGTCCGCTACTAAGTCCAAACAGGAGGAACTCACTGTAACCACCATCCCCATACTATGCAGACACATACTACGCATGCATAACCATGTTTTGAAAAATTATTGAGAGAATCTGTTATCACTGTTATGTAAATTATTTTCTTGTATTTCTCAGTTTCTTTTTTTATTTTAAAGAAAAAATGGTACAAAATTTCAAGACAAGATTGAAGGAGAGTAACAATAGTTAGTCCAATGCATATTGTTATCTTCAAAGTAGTTGCTCATATTACAAGATATAGGTTAGAAAAATTGACCAAACAATATAGGCACAAACCTTTCTCTTCAATGAACTAATGGCAATTAATAATATAACTATCTTAACTATATACACAATGTTTACACATGTGAGTCTGATTTATTTTACTTATGAGTATGGTCTCAAGTTGTACCCGTTTCCCTATAAATGTCTCGAGTTTATCCTTTTTTACAGCTCAGTAGACTCTATTGTATAAAAATACAACATCTTTTTTATCCATTCCTTGGTTAATGGACATTTGGGCTATTTCCAAGATTTAACTATTATAAATTGTGCTGCTATAAACGTGGGTGCACATATATCCCCATGGTATGATGTTTTAATTCCTCTGGGGAAATACCCAGCTGGATCAAATGAAATCTCTAATCCTATTTTTTTGTGGACTCTCCACACTGATTTCCATAGTGGGTGCACTAGTCTACATTCCAAACTGTAGCAGGGAAGGGTTTCCCCCACAGTCCCTCCAGCATTTGATATCTGGAGCAAGATAAAATCTCAGTGTTACTTTAATTTGCATTTCTCAAATGACTAATACTGTTGAACGTTTTTCCATATAATTATTTGCTATTTGCATTTCTTCATCTAAGAAATGTGTGTTTATCTCAGCTTCCCATTTTTGGATTGGGTGTTTGGATTTGGGAGATCTGATTTTTTTTCAGTTCTTAATATGTTCTAGATAGAAGTATTTTGGCTGAGGTACAGTTGGCTAAAATTTTTTCCCACTCCATGGGTTGTCTTTTCACTCTGTTGATGATTTCTTTTGATGTGCAAAAGCTTGTTAATAAGATGAGGGTCCAGTGTTGATTCTTTGCAGTGTTTTCCATGCTGTTTGGGTTTTGTTCCTGAAGCCTCTGCCTACCCCTATGTCTTCAAGATTTCTACCTACTTTGTCTCCCAGTAGATTTAGTGCTTCTGTTTTAATATTTAGATCTTTGATCCATTTTGACTTTAGTGCATGGTAATAGACAGGGTCTAGTTTTAATCTTCAGTATGTAGAGAGCCAGTTTTCCAGCACCATTTATTTAAAAGGCTATTTTTCTTCTAGTGAACATGCCTGGGACCTCTGTGAAAGATAAGGTGGTTGAATGTACTCATAATTATGTCTGCATCTTCTAAATTGTTCCACTGATCCTCAGGTCTGTTTGGGGGGTGGGGTCGTTTTTTTGTTTTGTTTGGAATGCTGACTTTATCAGAGCAAGGATTATGATACCTCCTGCTTTGCCCAGGATTGTCTTTGCTATTCTAGATTTCTTATGCTTCCAGATGAATTCTAGGAATGATTTCTCTAGCTCTGTGAGGTATGTTAATGATATTTTGATCTGGGATTTCATTAAATCTGTATAACAATTTTGGAAGTATGGCCATTTTTACCATGTTGATTCTTCCTACCCATGAGCAAGGAATATCTTTCCATTTTCTGTATCCTCTTTGATCTCCTTTTTCAGAGTACTTACTGTAATTTTCATTGTATGGATTCTTTATTTCCTTTGTTAGATAGATGCTTAAGTATTATTTTTAGATGCTTTTGAGAAGGATGTGGCTCCCCTAATTTCTCTCTCAGTGAGTTTGTTTTTTGTGTATAGGAATGCCACTGGTTTTTGAGTGCTGACTTTGTTATTAACTCTAGGAGACTTTTGGTGGAGTTTTTGGGGTCTTCTCTGTAGAGTATCATGTTATCTATGAATAAAGGCAACTTGACTTCTTCCTTTCCTATCCTTATTCCTTTTATTTCTCTGCCTTATCTAATTGCTCTGGCTAATGTTTCCAGAACTACATTGAATAGGAGTGGTGTTAGTGGACATTCTTGTCTTGCTCCTGATTTTACAGTGAAAGCTTTCAGTTTTTGTCCACTTAATGTAATGTTGGCTGTTGGTTTGCCATAGATGGCTTCTATCAGATTGAGGTAAAATCATCTCTTCCAATTTTTCTGTAGAGTTTTAATCATGAATGATTGCTGAAATTTATCAGAAGTTTTTTCTGCATATATTAAGATGATAATGTGATTTTTGTCTTTGGTTCTGTTGATACGATGTATTACATTTATTATTGATTTGCATATGTTGAACCATCTCTGGATTCCTGAGATAAATCCCATTTTCTCATGATATATAATTTCTTTATGATTTGCTACATTCTGTTCAGTAATATCTTACTAAGGATTTTTGCATCTACCTTCATTAGAAAGACTGACCTGTAGGTTTTTGTTTTTTTGGTTTTTTTTGGGTTTTTTTGGTAGGTTCTTTCTCTGATTTTAGTATGAGAGTAATACTTGCCTCCAGTAATGAGTTAGGGAGTCTTGCTTCCCTTTAAATTTCATTAAAGAGTATGAGGAGTATTGCATTAAATCCTCTCTAAATTCTTGTAGAATTCACCAGGGAATCTATCAGGTCCTGGGATATTTTTGTTGGTATGTTTTTAATTACATTTTCAATTGCATTAACTGATGTCAGGTTATTCCAAATTTTTATATCTTCTCAATTCAGTTTTGGTAATTCATACGTAGCTAGGAATCTGTCCACTTCTAGAAACTTGAGGTGTAACATTAGGTTGTTTATTTGTGCTCGTTCTGCTTTCCTGATGTGAGAATTCACTGCTATAAATTTCCCTTTTAGACTGCTTTCATTGCAACCCGTAAGTTCTGGTATGTGATATCTGCATTCCTGTTTAGTGTAGATATTAATTTCTGGCTTTATTTTACCTGTCTCACATTGGTTGTTTAATTTCCATGAATTTGTAGAGTTTTTGCAGTTTGTTTTGCCATTAATTTCAAATTTCATTGCACTGTAGTTAGGTGATATGCGTGGCATAACTGCATTTTCTTTGCATTTACTTGAGCATGTTCTATGGGCTAGTACACAGTCTGTTTTAGAGAGTGTCTTGTGTGCAGCTGAGAAAAAAATGTATATTCTGATGATTTGGGGTGGGGACACTGAAAACATCTGCTAAATCCATTTGTTCACAGGCTTGGCTCAGTTCTAATATTTCATTGCTGATTTTTTTTTTGTCTAGTTGATCTATCTCTTTGGGACAATGGGGTATTAAGGTCTCCCATTATAACTGTATTATTGCTTATCTAATTTTTTATGTCTATTAATATTTGTCTTATATAGTTGGGTGCCCCTGCATTCGTTGCATACATATTTATGATTGTTATCTCTTCCTCTTGAAGTTTTTCCCTGACAAGTATGTAGTGACCTACTTTATCTGTTTTGATCATTCATGGTTTCAAGTTCAAGTCTGAAAACGAAATAGCTATCCCTGTTTTTTCCTGGGTTCCTGTTGCATGGAAGATTGTTCTCCATCCTTTGGCTTTCAGTCTATGAGTTTCTTTTTTGAGTTAAATGTTTGTTGTATACAGTGTATTGTTGGATCTTGTTTTTATCCATTCTGCCAGTCTCTTTATTTTGATTGGTGAATTGAGGCCATTTACATGATGGTTAAAATTGATATGTATTGGCTTATCTTTGTCATGGTATTTTCCAGCAGTTGGTTCCCTGATTTTTCCCTCTGTTTAATTGCTTGCCCTGCATGGTGGTTTCTTTCTGTTATTGTTTTTGGAATTGTGGTCATTTTTATCTCTGTTTAGAATATCTTTCATTACTCTTTGTAGGATTGGTTTGGTGGTCATAGGAGAAACAAGAAGCCAATTCACCCTTCCCATGAGACAACTGGTACTCGGGTTGGGAGACAACACTGCCACTCTCTACCCTTTATGAGCAACTGGCTGAATTGGAGTAACACAGCTGAGTTGCTAGCAACAGAGGTACAAAAACAATTTAATGTTTGTGTTGTTTGATTGATTTTGCAGGCTTCAAGTCAGTAGTCTGAGCATCTATTAAGAGGAAAACAATATGCAAATACAGGAGATTTCCTTCAGTCTTGTTTTAAAATCCAGTATTGCTCTGTTTTGTTTTGTTCCATGTTATTGTTCTGTTTTATTCAATGTTCCATTGTGATTGGTTTTCTTCTGTTCTTTTTTGTTTGATTTTATGTCTGATGGACTGGGTAGCAATTTTGGAGATGACAAGAGGCATTATGGTTGCCATTATTGATTTCCCGCTATCCTGTTTTGAAGTTCTGTATCACTTTCACTGTTTCGTGAGTTTAGTTCTATCTCTCAAACATCATAAATGCAGCTAAGGAAAATCTCTGAATACACACACCCAGAAATCAAACCACAGTTGTTGAATCATTGGACAGAAGCCATAGCCCAGCCAGAAGAACTGTGTACCCTTGGAAATAATCCTAAAGAAGGACTTACCTCTGAGATTTGGGGACAGCAAAACGTTGATGTCTTAGATTGCTTATTTATATTGGTACACTCAATGGAATAATTCTTTACTACTCAAGTGGCATTGGTGGCTTCTCTGTCTCATACAATTTTGTGATATTCTTTCAGTGCACTGGTTATGTGATTACCCATTCCTGGGTGTGTAGGTACCAGAAGAAAGTCATGGAGAGAGCCAAGACCCTGAACAATTCCAAACTGAGAGTGGCTGATATGAATCAGTATGGAAGAATTGAGTAGTAATCAAGACACTTGAGGACTGTCACTACAGGTTAATTCATCTGTGCCTGGGAAATAACAGAAAAGAATGATTTCTTGTGGGTGAGTATGTGTTCACATGCATATGAAAGTGTGTGTGTAGTTTCTCTTCCATTAGATTATTCCAAATCATACGTCTCACTCAAAATGTATTTCATTTAAACTGGATTTCCCTGCACTGATTCAAAGGCAAAGAGCCCTAAAGAAAACAGCTCTTAGAAGAGATTTCATGGGGGTGTCCATAGGGTTGGATTAGTTTCTTTGCTTTGTTCTTCCTCTGACTTATTCCCTCCTCTGTTCACCTACAATCCTTTATCCTTCTAGTACACTGCCCATGTAAAATATACTCATAGAGAGATTACTTTCTCTTTGGAAATACAAACAGATAGTTCTCTGAGCTTCGTGTTTCTCAAGAATAAATGTACATAGCTCCCCTCACCAGCAAGTGGGTCCTCCTCAACACACAGACCCACTGGCTCAGTCTCATACAAACACAATGTGACTCTACTGATTGGCTGATAGGGCAACCTGGGTGGTGGTCACGTTAACCTGGAGACAGTTCTGCTGCAGAACCCTAAACAGGAGCAGAAAAGGATCGGAACTTGTAGGTGGTAAAGAGTATGGGCCCTGAAGCCAGATAACTGAGTCAAAATCCTGCCCGGCTGCTTACAAACTGCTGAATTTCAAGCAAATTATGGAACTTTTCCAGGCTGTGGTTTTCCCACTATAGACCAGCTATAGAATGTATAGAACAGCACCACCCAAGAGCTGCTATGAGAATGAAATGAGGTCATGCATGCAAAGCACTTACTCAATACCTGTCATGCAAGAAGTGCTCAGTAAATGTTAGCTGCTATCATTTATTATACAGTACACACAGTAAAAATCATAATAGAGGCTGTTCATTGGATACTTGTTATATACAGACCTTGGACTCAGTACTTATGCATATTATTTTTTAAGTGTTCACAGTAATACTAAAAGGTTCAGTCTAGAATAAGTGAGACTAAGACAGAGATAAAGTTGTATCTCTCAGAGAGCTTAAATTATGTCTCCATGACCCAAGCTACCAAGTGTCAGAATCCTTCTGGCTCTAACCTGTGAGACTGTAGGGAAGTCTTCACGCACACTTTGATTCCCAAAATATGGAGTTAGAGCTAGTTGTCAAATTTGTCAACTCTTCCCATGGGTCTTTTAGGTCCCCCAATCCTTTTGAAATACCAGAGACAATCACCACAAAAGCCTGGAAACTCCAGGAGGGATAAAAATTAACACATGGAGAGAACTTTTTCTCCTCTGTGAACTTTCACTAGTTCCCTATTTTGGTGTGAGGATATATGTGTTATAAATATTTGTGAGATATCCATAAGGCCTGACATCCAATAAATATGGCAGAAAGCAAGACAGGCATCAGAACACAAAGGCCATGTGCTCAGAGTTTGAGTCCCGAGAAAGCCCTTATTAGCTTTTTAATTATTAATCTTGAGTGAGTTTGAGTCCCGAGAAAGCCCTTATTAGCTTTTTAATTATTTTGCAGCACCAGGGTTGAAACACGCTAACCAAATGTTCTACCACTGAACTACACGCCCGCCCCCAGTTCACTAAATTTTAATCCCTCTGGGCTTTGGTTTTGCTAGGGTTTGTGTCCCCTAAAAGGTCATGAATTGGTCTCTATTTGCCAAGAACAAGTGGATATTTTGTTACAGTGATAGAAATCAACTAAAAGAATTTCCTCACCCCTACTGGGATCAACAAATGCATATTTCCTCCAAAGATGTTTTTGGTTATTTAATGAGGTCACCCCTACGAAGCACATGACCCAGTGCAAGACACACACCAAGTTCTTGATAGATACTCTATTACTATGATTAATAAGCATTCAAATACTATTCCTCATAACATTCATTAAATTTTATTATTAACATTCAGTTCTTAATATTCTCAATATTTCATTCTGAAATAGTTATGCTATTAAGACTAGAACCAAGTCTTCTCTTGCTCAGGGCTCTACAGGGCCCTGAGCTCAGGGCTCAGGGCTGGCAATGGGCCCAGGTCAGTTTCCATAACTACCCACCAGCCGCTGGCACAGCAGAGCAGGGAGCTGCTCACAGATGGGTGACATGCATCTCATCTGTGCTCTGAGAAAGGGAACCAATTTCTTTTTAGAGAGCAGAAGCACGCCCATTCCACCCAGCTATGTACCCATTCTTCCCTCTACATCAAAGCTAAGACTAGATTTAAGAGATCATCTTGTACAGTATTTCTCAAGGCCAAGGGTCTTTGGACATTTCCCTAGCAGGACTTCTCCTCTGCTAGTGTTGATTCAGGAAATGTAGTCCTATCTGAAGGGTTTCCCCTAGAGGCTTTCTATCACACAGCAGTAATGACATCAAGCAGTCCGTGAACATTGCAACTGGATGGCAAAAATGCCTGCTCTGGGAGTGGCAGTCAGCTGGGATCACAATAGCCTTATAATTAGAATTAGGGTGACTAATTTCCAGGTAAATCAGAGGCTCTTTCAGTTTGCTTTTCTAGAAATTACACCCACTAATGTCCAGCCTGCCCTGAATCACTTGCTACTCATAGCAGAAAGAGTTGGAGTCAGAGAACTCTACAAATAAGGCAGATAAATGCATGTGACCTGATCCATGGAGACAGGCTTCCTCTTGTACTGGAAAGTGGTGTGCAGAAGACATTAGGTGAGTTGTCAGATTTTCTGGTATCTAAGGGAAGTATCAGAGAGCATTCCTGACACAGGTGAAATGGGCAACCTTGGGTGAACTCAGGTAATGCTTTCCCTTTCCTGATAACTTCTTTGTAAAATAACAGAGTTAAACTACATGGCCACCTAATCCCAGCAGCTTAGGTGGCTTACTGCCTAAGTAACCACTTAAGTAGTTACTATTTTGGCTTATATAAAATTACCTGAACATCTGTTCATTCATTGGTAATAAGGGTGGCTGGGGATGTATCTCAGTGGTCATGTGTTTGCCTACCATGCACAAGGTTCTGGGTTCAATCCCCAGCACCAGGGAAAATACAAGAGATAGTAAGAGGTAACTTACATGACTTACCTATTTCATACAACAGCCCTATGAAATTGGTACCATTAATATTCCCATATTATAGATGCAGAAATGGAGGCCCAGAATGACTAAATGTGTTAACCAAAATCATGCTCAAGAGTGAGGATGTTTAACCAGGCTATATAAGCCCAAGTTCTACACTTTTAACCAATAAGAATAATAATAATGAAAACACTAGTAAATAGACCATACATGCTACAAGGATTCCAGATCTTGCTTTTAGAGATGTCTCCACTTTAGCCATAAATGGTGTGTGTGTGCCAGCTCTCAGGAATACTTAATATATATATATATATATATATATATATATATATATATATATCATTAGCGTGCTAACTCTGGACAAGTGCTAACAGCTCCCCTGGGCTGAGTGTCCCTAACTCATCCTCCTTGTGCAGCGTTACAGGGTCCCTCTGGAATTATGTGGAAATGTGCATGTATATCATTCTGAAGGGATATTTCAAAGATTTTTCTCCGATTCTAAAAGAGGTCAACACCAACTCATCTTTTGACCATTAGTAAAACTGATTTTAAGTGGGAAATGGTGTTGCCCAAAAACACACAAAAAGAAGTCACGGAACAGCCTTGGATAACTGGCTCCCAAACCCAGGGCCCAGGGGCTCCCTCACAATGACTTAACTTCCATTCCTCCAACAGGGCCTGAGGGCCAGCTGGGGTAGAAATACATTAGTAGGGTAACATGCAGAGCTTTGGGTGTGTTTGGGAAATTATCATGCTTCATGTAGATCTTTCAATTTAATGCTGAATCTCTGCATCTGATCATTATTTTGTAGTTCCTGTCATTGGTAATTATGCTAATTTTCTTACTTGTCATCTGTGTGAATGAAAACTTAACCTATGATATTTTATTAAGAATTATTCTAGTCCTCCGTCTACTTGGTCTCGCTCCTACCTTCCATAGATACTCAAGGTGCTTGGGCTTTGGACCTCATCACTTTAGTTGAAAATAATTGGCCGCAATATAACAGAAAACAGCTAACCTAGTAAAATGAGTTAATGGCTAAATATTGACAGAGGAATCAAATATCCTGATGCTACTTAGATCAACTAAATTCAAACCAGGAAAAAAGGACTTAGTGGAAATAAGGCCATGATAGAAAATTCACAGTGGCAAAATATAAAATTTGAAATTAATAAATTACATCCAATTAACCCGTCCATAAAATTTTACATACAAAAAATCTTTATAATATTATTTTGATAAATTGTGAAAAGTATAAAAAGTAGAAATTGACTGAACATTATTTTGGGATAAAATTGTTCAATAAACAATAATAAAGAAAATAATTTCTTGACAAAAAATCTGCTGTTGTTTATTCTCTCGCCTTGGGAGTTTTAAAACATGGACCCTCAAAGTTAAATCATGGAGGCCAAAACATCTACCAGCTTAAACAGTAGATTCAGAATGGCTGCATTTGTACCAGGGGGTCACAATTCTGTTGTTTGGTGAGCAATGGATGCAGCTATTTGCAGGCAATGTTAAAGGGGAGGCCAGCTGAGGCAAAGGCTGACTTGTATGCTCACTTGAGTTGCCAAGCAAGTAGCCATGTCTTAACTCTTAGTGTGAAAGTCATGGGTGTCAGGTGAAGAACTGTTCAGAGCGGCAGGCGGGTCCTTGGGTGTGCAAGAGCGCCTTCTCTTTGCCTTCCATTTCCAAGGGGCCCCAGGAATTACTTGCCCATGTCACCTCCGGAAATAGGCACCGGCTCTTCTACCAGACCTGGGGCCCACTGACCATCTGAGCCTCATTTTCTTTGACTAAACTAGGGGCTATGGGATGCTACTGCCCACTCATACACACTCCTGAGAATAAACTGTTAAATTTTCAACCATGTTGAACACATTCATGTGATTGTTAAGCACATTCATAAAGAATATAACTAGTTTGATTTTATCACATTGGTAAGAGATAATAAATATTCAAAATTTATTATTCCTAATGAATTGAGTTTGCTTTTATCCATCTTGGGTTACCTACACCTATGGAATCTGTATGGTGGGAATGCTCTCTAGTGCTGAGCTCCAAGGAATGTTTCACAGCTTCATATTCAATGCCATCACCTTAGCACCTTGACATCAGCCACGGTGGAAGTCTTTGGCAAGGCCTGCAGGTCTGTCAATTGTTGAGACTTAAGGAAGCAAGGCTAATAATGTAGATTTCACTGAAAGCTGTGTTGACTCCATAGCTGTTACATGAGAATGAGCACAAAAACTGAGGCAAAATTCTTTCCAATGTAACAAAACATCACCCACATCTTTGACAAGTAAGTCAGTGATTTCCCAAAATCTTTGTTCCTTCACTTTCACCTTACTTGTTTACAAAAATATAAACCAACATTCATGTCAAAACGACACTAACCTGGTTACAGCACAGTGTCTCTAGCTGTAAGAGTTCTGCATAAATTAGTGAGCACATTGTCTGAAAACCAACTGCCTGTATGAAATTTACACTGCAGAATATTGATGTCATTGTTATTTGTGAACTGTGTGCTGTGTAGTATTTATAAAAGTAAGATTTATGGTACATTTGAGAATGCATATATACATATTTTATTTTTCTGAGAGCTGGTTATGAGAATCGGAACCTTGGCTTCCTTCAGAAGCCTCTCCATCTTTCCCTAAAATACTGCTAGGAACTGTCACAGCCACCAGGCATTTAGGCTAAGTGAGGTCATGGCAGGCTCAGGGGCCAAGGAAGTAGCTAGAAGCTTCCGGCCAGAGGGAAGGAAGGCCAGTGTTTATAGTGACCTGACGGTTGGCTCCAGAACGGCTTTTGTCTGCTCAGAACCTTTATTTATTTTCAAAAGAGCCTAAGGCCTTTGACCCCAGTTTGAAGTTAAAGGACAGGAAGAAAAGTCCTTTTCTTTTCTTTTTTTTTTTCTTGAGACGCTATGCAGTTTGAGCTGGCCTTGAACTCACTTTGTAGCCCAGGCCCGCTGCCTCAGCCTCCCAAGTGCTGGGATGACAAGGGTGCGCCACCATGCTTGGCAGAAAAGTCCTTTTCTTCCATGAAGACTGGTCACAAAGTTGGCTGGGTTGCTGTGAAGACCTGGCCCAGGACAGCCCCCAACCCTGGATGAGATAGTTCATGTCAAAACTAAAAGAGTATGATTCCCAACTTCTTCCTAGAAGCTCATTTCCTGGGAGTTTACAGGAAGCCCACATTGATATACCTATTTCAGGTCACTCTTATGTTCATAAGGAGCATATTTATTTATTTTATTATTATATACATGCATAAATAACTGCACAAATAATGCTTGAAACCATTCATTTATTTATCCAATAATTAATGTTGAGCACCTTCCATGGGTCAGGCATTGTTTAGTGCTGTGAGTATAGTGATGACCCAGATAGACAATCTCTGACCTTACGACATATAATCAAGTGGACAATATGAGCACTACACTTATTTCACATTCAGTTGGATGCACATTGTAAGTATTTTCTGTACATATTGCAAGTTGAATTGTCTTTTTTCCCCAAAATCAGACGTTCAGAAATATCTGCCTATACAACAGTAACAACAGCAGCCAACACTTGTGTAGCGTGTGCCATGCATTTCATATACGTTAAATCACTTGATCCTAAGTTCTATTGTCACCCCTGTTTACCAGTGGTGAAGATGAGACACTGAGTGTTTAAACACTTGTCTGAGGTCACACATTTGATGAGCAGTCAAATGCACAAGGCCTATCTGGCCAAAGTTCTATGAGATTTAGCAAAAGCCCAGTTGATGTTTCACGCAATGCTTGCAATATAGATGAGGCTGGGATACATATCTTGATTGTATAATTTTTCTGCTGTGGGACTTTGGGCAAGAGTTCACGACCTGTTTTTTTTAAACTTGTTTCTTCATATATGTTATATGAACAATCTGCAATTAGTATAACTATGTGTTAATTCTTGGAAAGAATGTTAAGAGAAGTCAGTGATATAACAAAATTGCAACACTTAGCACAGTGTCTGGTCTGTGTAGACTTAAATCTAAGCTGTTGGCATGAGAATGATGAAGTTATCAGAGGATCCCAGTATTCTAAGGAATTCACAGGTTTCATATGGTCAAGGACTGTCATTACCTTGCTTACTGGTGTGGGAAGCTAGCCCGTAAAAGGTGTTGCCAATTTGTTGGTTGGTTCGTTAGGTGGATGGGTTGATGGTTGGTTGGGTGGTTGGTTGACTAGTTAGTTGACTGGATGACTTGCTGCACAGATGAATCAATGAATGAATGTTTGCATGGACAGATGGACAAAGGAATGCAGACAGAGGTCTGTGTCTCACAGACCTAAACTCAGACTTTTCCTCCTCCCCATTCTCACATCACAGATGCATCCTGCCTCCTCTGAGCAGACTGACAGGTACTCGGAGGCAGGGACCAGATATTTTTCCTGAGTGTTACCATACTCTCAACCTATGATTCCCAAAGAAGGACATTTAGGATTCAAAAACAATACTCTGGCCATTTAAGCCTAAACACACCAAAGATGTCACTTGTTGCTAAATCCTCTTCATTCTCTAGAAAATTTCACAACTGAAGGGATTTTCTGGGGTATTTGTTACAGTGAGAATTATACAAACCGAGTTCCCTGCTACTAGACTTCCTGGTCATCTGTCTTCCTGAGAACAAAGTAAAGCTATCATAAGTTCTTAGGAAAATATTTCTCTTCAAGATGCTAAGTTCTTAAAGAGAAAATACGTGGCCAGGCATGGTAGTGGCTGCCTGTAATCCCAGCATTCAGGAGGCTGAGGCAGAAGGATCATTGCAAGTTTGAGACCAGCCAGAGCTACAAAGTGAGTTCAAGGCCAGTCTGAACTATATAGCAAAACCTTGTCTCAGAGAGAGAGAGAGAGAGAGAGAGAGAGAGAGAGAGAATGTGTCACCATGTAACCAAAATTATATAGCTATTAAAAGCATTGGTTTTCAGATCAGCCCAAATCTCTGTACATGTCCTAACCACTTTGAACCTTGATTACTTCAGATACGCTCAGATATATGGGGAAACTACCTTCTTTATAGAGTCAATTGGAGGATCATATCCTATACAACTGGTGAGTTATTTAGTGTAATGCCTGGTACAGGCTCAGTAAAAGATCATAACTTATTCTACTACCTATTGAAAATTAGAAAGAGACCCACTGCATCTGCAACAACTCATATTAAACAGATGGAGATTATGCTTATAATTCCCAATAAACTTTTTGAGCATCTATATAACAAGCTCTATTATACAATATCACGATAACTCATGAGCAATAAGCAGTACATCATGTTTTTAATACTTTCTCCCTCTCATAAATGATGAGTGGATTTAAAAATGAATGTGAAGCTTCATTCACTCATATTTTATTCTCCAGCACCACAAATCTTGGATACGAGTCTATCTGTGTGTCAGCCCCAGGGCTAGACTCTGAAAATGCAGTGGTAATGACCCTGACCAGAGCCCTCCTCTCCTGGAGCTTCCAACAGCAGTGGAAACCAAAAACAAAACTGAGCCACAAAAACAATAATTTGAATTATGATAAGTGTCCTCAAACAAAAGTACAAGGATCCGTAAGCACATACATAAAAGCAAAACGTAGTCTAAGAATGTCAGGGAATTGAAAGACAGAGAGACATTATACCACTGGAGAGAGAGAAACAAGCACAGAACTCAGAAAAGGGACAGGATGTCAGTCTGTGTAACTCTTAGGACTATGAGATAACCCAAAACGTAAATCCTCCAAGTCATTTGTTCATTTGGCTCTCTCTCCCTCCACCCACCAGCATCCCAATCCACATGTTCTATGACAAAGAAGTAGTTTTGTTCAGCCTGATGAATAATGAGTTGTTTGGTTACCAGAATCACCACACAGCTGTTATTGTGGCCTGGTCCGCAGCTACTCCCCTGAGGAGGCAAGCAGATGGGACGATATTGGGAAAATTTAGAGACATTCCTAAGGCATCTCCGTGAGGCAGACGTCCAACAGATCCCCAGATGCACAAATATCAAAAGTTCTCAATTTCTAAGAAAGTTCAAGAACAAAAATTCATCTCCACATGTAATATGTGAGCCACCTAAGGAAGGCAAAGTAACTGAGACTCACATTTATTAATTTAAGTATGATCTCTCTAGATCAGAAGGATTAAACTGGCAGAAGAGAGTGCTTATTTTAAAAATCCTTTGGATGAATGACAGTAAAAGTTTGCAATCACAAATCAAATAAAATGGAAGGTTAAGAAAAGATAGAATACAACATTGCTAAAACACACCGAGTGTATGAAAAACTGCTTTTCCACTACTTATGTACAGAATTTAAGCATCTCAGCATGTGTGCGGGCTGCACCCAGCCTCTCCATTTCATGATGCACACTTGGAGAAGGACGATGTCCCGGGCAGCACTTCCATCAGAAGCAGGTTGTTCTCTCCTGCCTGTGATCTCCTTCTTGGGCCACATTCACCTTCTGGTCCCATGACCAGTGACACCCACGAGGCTGCACCTGGCTGCCGACCTCCCCTGCTCAGGTGTTCATCATCTTCTGCTAATGGCTCTGTAGCTCCTGCTGCTTTGCTCACCCTGCTCCTCACCTAGAGTCCACTTAGAATCTCGTTTACACTTTATTTACATTTCTCTCTACTTTGCCATTGTGGCATTTCTGTTCCTCCTTCCATTTTCCATTTGGGAAACTAGCCTAAGTTACCTGACTATAATTCATTTTTTTCAAGATCTGGAACATTTGGTCTCCCACACTAAAGTCATCAATTTTTGACCCACCAGAAAAAAATATGTTGACCTCAGGCCCACTATTACAAGCTGCTAAAGTAAGCTTTAATCCAACTTCTATTCGTGATGATATGAGGGATAGAGTCTTTCCCAGGGACGCATCCCCTGTCATATTTATGCAATATAATGTAAGGGTTCTGGGCTCTGATGTCAACATCAGCCAGACAGACAGACATGAGTTCACTGTGATTGCTTACTGAGTTGGACTTAGACAAACTTTCTCCTTTCCATAAATCTCAAAGATACTAAAAGTGATATTCTCTAACTTAAACAGCATTGTATGATGAGAACACCTCACAAAGGTTTTGCATAAGACCTTATGCCTACCATGCATTCAAGTCAACAATTATTTATTTCAAGATGTACATATTCTCTGTTCACAAAAAGTCCATCGAATGATAAAGAAGAAAGAACAAAGCCAGAGCCTTCCTGCACTTTTTCAGAGATCTCTCTTTAGGGCAGCACTTCTCAAACATCAAATTAGGGAAGCAGAAATCCATTTTGTGAGTCATGCTGTATATTTTTAAACTAGAATAGAGTGTTTTTAAAATGAATAGATTAGAATGCATTATATGTTGTAAGGAATAAATGTTGCTGGTCAAACATATATGTATCTTTATGCGTATGTGTACTAGAATGCAACACAAAAGTGTCTTTCTCACTCTGAGTCACCGTAAAAAGAGAAAAAGATTTGAAGCTGCTGTTGTAGGCTGGCAATATACATGTACTGTTCAAGAGAGACATCACTGCCCCCTGCTGGAGCTCTTGGTTTCTCAGCAAAGAACAACAAATGAACCTGTCTTTTGGTCATCCATCCCACAGAACTGAGCCATCCTCCCCACACCGGCCCATCTGGACTCACCTGGAAGGAACTCAGCCTTTGCTCTACCTTGATGTCCTAGATAGAGACAGGAACAGCTCCTGAAGTGGGAACTGGCTTTCAAACAGCTTTGAGAGCAGTGTCATCTCCTCCCACCCACCTGCCTATATCGCCTAAGAAACTAAACTGAGCCACCCTTGGGAAATCTAAGCCTCACATATTATTGTTGGTCCCACCCTGACCATCACTGCTGGGCAGAGTCTCTACCCACAAGCCAGCACCTGCCTCTGCTTCTCTGGGCAGAAGACACCCCTCCCAGGAATGCAAGCCAACTGCAAGGTCTCAAAGCCCTTGTCCATCATATCGAGCTCAAAAATGCTGGCTAGGTTGGAGAAGCAGGGTGGGACACACTGGTAATAACATTCTCTCCTGCCCAACAGGGAAATCTTGTCCAGGTTAAATTCAGGCACAAGGAGGAGCCTAACACTGCCACCAGATAGAGGGTCCCAGACCCTGTGACCACTACCATGAAATGAGTGCTCATACCAAACCACCACCATGTTATCTTGCTTAAAAGTCCAGGAGAGGAATACCTGAGGCTAAGAAGTACGTTAATTTGCTCTGGTACCCCAGCGGGACCTGCTGCAAACCTGAATGTCCCTGGATGCAAGACAGGAGCCCCAGCATCAGCTGATACATTTGTTGCATTTCTTAACATCAAGATTTATGCCAAAAAAATGTAATGGATTGCAAAGTACCACCTAAAACCTAATATGAAAAAAATTTTAAAGCTAACGTTAAAATAAACAAACTGATGGGTGGGAACATTGTAGGCATTTTTTTTTTTAGAACATAAACTATTTTATTAACTCCTTTTAAAAATAGCCTCATTTGTTTTGAGTCCTTTCTTCCTTGGGTAAAAGACTGTTCCCAAAGATAGATCTGCTTCAACCATTTCCTTGTCTGCAAGATAAAAAAGGTAAACAAAATCTTTATCAGATCATCTAATGTTTACCTTCTGTGCCAGGCACTGTGTGTACTTGGTACTTTCACAGGTGCTGACATAATTTTGACAGCACTTGGCTCAGAGAAGTTAATTCATTTGCTGAAGACTACACAGTTGCACAGAAGCAGACTCTAACCCAGGTATGACTAATAGAAATACCCATTGCTATGCCACCACCTGGGTAAATACAGAGCTCATTTCCTTGAATTTCTTCCTCCTCTGCCCTTGGTCTGTGCAACTCAATATCAAAATAAAGGAGGTCAAAACCATGGAGATCATGGTAGCCAAGGAAACACTGTGAGAAAGCCATAGACCTAAGCTTGCTAGGGAAATGTGAGAAGTAAAAGCAACATAGCACCCGAGGCTGGGTCCTGGATCAGAAAAAGAACACTATTGGAGAACCTGGTCAAACTCAAATGAAGCTAGAATGTGCACTCCACAGCCAGGACTCTTCCCTTGTAGTTCCCTGGACTTCATTCTCATATCATATCTTCTGAGTGCTTATAACCTTTGTTCTAGGGCTCACACTCACCCTGGACCTCTTTGGTCAGTCTCCATGCTGCTCTCCAACCTCCCCTCTCACTTTCCTCCACTGTCCCTGCTCCAGTCTCAGTGGACTTATCAAGGCTTCTCCCACCTCTGGACCTTTGCTTGACATATGCCTGTCTCTGCCAACACCAGCCTGCAGTTAGAATTAAGTATTTCTATTCAGGACTCAATTTAGATATGGCTCCTCCAGAAAGCGCTCTCTGGTACCCCTGCTCCTGTGACTGATAAAGCCCTTCCTTTGAGTCTCCCTAACACCCTGTAATTGATTCTCATCACACAGCTTCTGATCCTGAATCATATTACATATTTCATTGCTTGCCCCTTTCCTTTCAGCCAATGGGATCCCCACTTCCCTGAAGTGGAGGGTATGTGCCCAAACACAACTTGTATGACTGTCACTGTGAAGAGGCCAGTCCTTTTTGCTGCTTTCTCCACTTCTCCAGTTGTCCAAACTAAAAAGTGATGGCCTAGTCTATTTTTCTGTACCCCATGCTTGTGAACCTCTATTTTCAAACATTAGGTCAAGCCAAGGCTTTGTGCTTTCACTAAGCAACAGGACCTCGCTTTAATTGACTGCAGTGTTTCCATTATTTATGAAACTCCATTTATGGAAAATGACTCAAGTTTTCTTAAAAAATGAATTATATGAGTAAGAAAGTAACCTCACTTTCTAAAATTTTGGCAAAAGGTTCTCAGAGCAGCGCCATGGTGACAAATGCATGCACAGATACATGCACACATACATGCACTGCACAACTGTTACGTTAGCTCAGAATGACAGAACTAAGTCATGAGACTTGGAGTAAGTACTGCTGTGTTTGCCACTAACTAACTATCCAGCTGGCGTGGGGGCTGCTTTTCTGTCTTTCTGTTTACGCACTTATAAACTGGCCAGAATAAAATTGGGAAGCAAGAATATGTAATTTCTTCACCCAGACACCAATTCTCGTTCTAGTCATACAATGTGAATATAGCACTGCAGTAAAGCAATCCAAAGGTGAGCCTCCCTTAGAGACCAAAGGTCTGAGGTACAGGGAGGTCAAATGATGTCCCAAAATCACCTGTGACTTGACAACAAAATCCCTGTCTCCCATCCCTGGAGATCCACTCCGCAGCCCCATTCTGACACTTCTCCCCTGCCTCTTCTCTCCCCAAAGAAACTCTGGCCAAATGAGTTACACAAATCAACACACAAAAAATAAAAGATACCCCAAACTAATGGAAAACCAATAAGAAAAGGAGAAAAAGTGGTGCTCAGATTTCAGAATATTAACACTATTAGTTAGGGAAGTCATGCACTGGAATGCTGAAAACACATCACAGGCTTTTCCACAGTTTTGTAGTTCTGACGCTGGGTTTTTGTTTGATTTTTGCATTTTTTGTTTCATTTTGTTTTTGTGGTGCTGGGGCCTTTGCATTAGCTGCATCCCCAGCTCCACTTTTTAAATTTTGAAACAGTTGCCCAGGATGGACTCCAACTTGTGCTCCTCTGGCTTCAGCTTCCCGGAGTGCTGGATGCACAGGTGTGCTCCACCACACTCGGCTGTCCTCACCTTTCATTTAGATGAGACACAAGCAACCAGCAGGCAAGCAGCAGGTGGAAATTTGGGGAGGAAGGTTAAAATAAATAGGTAACTAATTCAGTTTGGGCTATGATATACAGATAACAAGACCCGCTTACATGGAGAACCAGTAAAACCATCACTTCACTCAGTGTGGATCATGAGAAAAAAAGAGCATCAGCACAAGTCCATAAAGAACAGTTAGCCCACATTTTTTCATTGAGCTTTGCAAACACTTTTAAAGACTATTGTAACTAGGAATTTATATCCAGAGTGTAGGAATGTAATTACATGATACAGTACCTTGCTCATCTAAAAAAAATAGCCTTATCCTTGTTCGGAGGAGCATCTGAACATTCATATGTGACCTAATTAGAGACAAATCTACCATATTTACAAGTATATCAAAATGCATAGATCTACAAAATTTTGTCCAAAGCTTCCAATAAAATGTAAAGTGGATAGAGACATTACCCTTTGCACATGTGTCTGGCTGTGTATGAACGAATGTAAATGTGTACATATGCACATGTGTACTTGCAGCTATTAAGAAAGCTCCGAGCAAACAAAACGTTCATGTGAGAAGACATAGAAGTTTCAAGTGATTACAAAACACAATGTGAGCCAAGGTTAAGATGTCAATGCTGGGAAGAAGCAAAACCTTAACACAAAGTAAAGAAGCACCACTGAATTACATTCATTACAGTTACATTCCTCTGTACTCTTCACCCACCAGCCCATGTCAACAGCTTGGTGCAGTCCTGGGAATCACACTTTCAGAGAAACAGCAAACATCAAATCTGACCAGAAGATAACGATCAGTTACTGGGAAAGGGGAGATAATCTGTAACCCGAGTCAGATGAGGCATGGCTCATGGCATGGGTTCTAGGGCCAAGCAAGCCCTCTTCAAATATAAGATGTGTAACTGTTCTGGAATGTGTGTGCCCCTGACCATCTCCAAGGAATGTTGTTGAAAGGACTCTACATGGAGATTAGACAGACTAGCATCAACCACAACATTCCTCCCAGCTTGGGGATTTTGTAACTTGTGGTGGGAACAAAACTGCATTTATTTTACAGTGCAGAGCATTAAATCATTTCATTTCCTTCCTGGGAAAGAATAGTTCATAGAGTGAAGATCACATGCTAACCAAGCCCCTAAGAGAGGAGAGGAGCTGATGTGCAGCTAATCTTTGTGACAGGAAGATGCCTTGACTCAGTGTATTCCTCCCTTCCTCTCCCACCACACAAACAACATCTAATAGTCCTAAAAAGCTAGAAACAAAGGACAGATGATTTGACAGTCAAATCTAAGCTGGTGGGCATCAGGTGGAAAGGACACTTGTTTGATGTGTGTGCACACATCTCTGAGCAAGAATGAACATTTTTGGGGCTGAAGATTTAGCTCAGCAGCATAAGCACCTGCCTTGCAAGCAGGCAGTCATAAGTTTGATCCCTGTTACCAATAAAAAGTTAAAAAAAAAAAAAAAGAATGAACATTTTCATGAAACATGCATACTTCTGGGATAGACCTTTGACATACTAACTATTAGCAGTAAGAACCAGGAAGTTCATGTTCAATAAGTTTTCCTAGGTAATTCTTGGGCAAACTACCAGAGAAACCCTGTTGTAGAGTAGTGCTCTCCAAATTCTATTCAGAATCACCCCAGGAGTTTGCTAGAGTTAGGGCTCTGAGGTGTGGAGATTGCAATTCAGAGATCTTAGGTAGAGTTCAAGAATTTGCATTCCAAACTATCTCACAAGTGAGTTGCTGCTCCTAAGAATTCCTGATTCCATTCCCAAGTGATTCCCGCAGTGGTAGATAACTCCAGAAATGATCCCCATCTCCTGATGTTCACTTGGTACCCCTTAAACTCCTTGTGCAGGCTGGGCCTGGTGATGCACTCACACTGAATAGAACAGGTAAAGCTAAGGGATGTCACTTCTGGCATCCATGGTGATAAGGCAGTGACTGTTTCCTCTCTCCTGCTTGCTTTGCTCACTTGCTCCTCACTCTGGGGAAGTGAGCAGCCACGCTGGGAACTGTCTAACGGAGGGACCCACGTGATGCCCAATGGCCAGCAAAGAACCAACTCCTGCCAACCTGCTGGCCACAGAACCTTCTCTAGCTGACCTTGCTGCCACCTCGACTGAAACCCTGTGAGCCAGGCAACTTGGTTAAGCCACACTTGGATTCCTGCCCCCAAAGAGGCTGTGAGATAATAAATACCTGCTGTTCAAGCCATCCCTTGTGTCCTGCAGTGAATGATTACCAACAGAGGTGCTTTGTGAAGGAGCTGCCCTGACCCAAGTGAGAATCGTGTAGGTAACCCATCTTTCAAGTCTCTGATCTCTCATGTCCCCAACATAAAGGAGACAGAATCTGTGTGTGGATGTCAAAGGTCAATATTTAATGATGTACACTATTTACATGTAATTTATGTCATAATATCGTAATGACACTCTATTTCAAGCTTTGGTCATTGACAAGCTTTGGACTCCTTCACTGGACTTTAGGGAAAGTCATGTGGGAGCACGGCTGGGGCCAGGACAGAAACATGAATCCCAGTCAGCACCAACCTCATGTCCTGTGCTCCCTCTGGCCATCCTGAGGCTGGCCTTTTAGCTAAGAACATGATGAATTCTCTCCTGTCAGTCCCCTCATGAGCATGAGGAGTGGCACCTCCTTTGGTTTTGAAGAAAGAAACCATGGGTTCTTCCCTGACAAGTGGTAGGATCTTTCCCTGAGAAAATGGGGGAAGGGCATGAACTTTGATCTGCCTGCCTTGACAGCACAGCACCTGATTTCCTCGCTGGGGTAAAGTTTCCTCATTTCCTCCAGAACTACATGATGAGAAGGTGTGTTTCTCGGGCTGCTTGTGTGGAAAGGCCACCGATACCTGGAGATAAGGCCCCGAGCCAGGATGTCCCACTGTGGCTCCACCATCAACTCCTTGTGTGGCCCAGGATGAGCCCCTCTCCCTCTGGACTTCTCCCAGTGACATGAGCAGGCTGGGTCAGGAGAGGACTCAGAGCCTCCCCTCAGCATCTGAGATCCTAGGCAGGGAGGCAGCGTCCAGCCACGGCAAATGGTCCTAGGTGGGCGGGCTCCCCTCAGAGCGCCAGGCCCCCACTGCTTAGCCACCTCGCCCGCTCTGAGGAGCACCCCAAGGGGCTGCTGTGCCACAGAGGGCTCTGGCGGATATCGTCCAGCCTGCTCCTAATGGTGTCCTGCAGCTCCTCATCATCGAGTAGGACCGCGGCTGCCAGGGCCAGCAAGAAGTATTCAGTGGCACCGTGAGCATCCTAATCCCCCAGAGGAGAAAAGAAAAGGACACAGTGTTAGCAAACACTTGCAGGATACCCTGGGAGGCAGTGCTAAGTAGCCTAGCTTCTATCTGCCTCACGTGCCCAAGCCCGCATCCTGGTTCTTCAGGGGAGCTCCTGCCCTGCCCCACCCCACAGCATCACTCTCAGGTAGCATTTTAGCCAGGTTTGGCCAATCATGACACATCAATGCCCTGGACACAGTGCTTCAGGGATGTGTATGACCAAACCTGACCTATCCATCACATGCTAGGACTCTTCAGTGTGACCCAGCAGGGAAAATAGTCTCTCGTCCTTTTGGACATGCCTAAAGCCTCCCGGTGGCTGGAGGGAAGGAAGCCAAGAAACACAGACAAGTATAAACATAAAGGGTCAAGAAATACAGAGGAAGGTGAGGAAATCTACAGTGTTGGAGGACCATGAGCCAAAATTACCTGGAACAAAATCTATACCCAGGTTCCCAGGTACTGGAGCCAGTATACTACCTACTCTACCTAAGATTCTTTGAGTTGCTTTTCCTTTGCAACTGCTAGAACCCTTGGCTGGTGCGGTCAGTCCTTGCACACTGTATCCATAAACACCTTCCTGGGATCTGTGGAGCTGCAGCAAGATGGCCAAGGAATCCTATACCTCCCCATTGCTTCCTACATGGCAGGGATGAGAAACAGATGCTCCTTTGGGTGAGACTCAAAAAAGATGTCTGGTTCTCATTAACCCTCAGAAGTCAATAATTAATTCAGGCCAGAGACAAAGTCTAGCCAGTGAAAAAAGAATGGTAAAACTGCCCTGAGACTCCCCTGGGGCTCCAACAAAGAAGAGACTCAGAAGTCACTGCACTCAGAAATTAAGGGTTGTGCTGGGAAGGACAGGGGACCTGTGTAAAGGGAGGCAAACTTTGGGACTCTGTTCCAGAATCAGAGTTGTAACATAGAACTGAAGACCACCAATACAGCTCTAGAAGTGACCAAAAAATAAACTCTAGACACCCCCACCCTAGCAAGCAGGAAAAGCAGAGCTAGAACCTTCTTAAGACCTAGGCATACTTACACGCAAAGGTTCCACACTTCATTATCACAAAAATATTGATATACACCCATGTGTCTCACGAAATATAGGTTCGTGAAACTTTCTAAGAAATGATTGACAGCTGGGCTGTAACATTCTGTGGATGTACAATCAAGGATTCATTTTGATTTTGATTTTTGAGCTTATGGTCCTTTGGGGTAGGAGTAGGAAGAAAATGACACATTTCTGTGGGCTCTTAAGGAATTCACAGCACTAGGAAATGTCCCCAGGGTGTCTGATAGATAAAGCCACTACAGGAAATACAGCAGAGTTGAAAATAAAGAACTATGAGCTGTGTTCTCAGTGGATGTGGGATATCTTTGAAGTCTCCAGGGGTGCTTAGCAGAAAAGACCACAGTGTCCCCTGCAGGGCCCCTCCCCACTCTGTGAATCCAGACTCCTCATCCTGGTCCTCAGGTCCTCTCAGTTCTGCCCCCAAAACCTCCTCACCACCATTGCCTATGTGAGGAGAGCATACGGCTGGACAGCAGCTCTCACACAACCTTGGATGTCTGTTTTTTACCTTCAGTTGGTAGAAGGTGAGTCGGCCTAGGCGATAATACACCTTAGCATGATACAGCACCTCCTTGGGACTCTGCAGCCATGGTGGGCAAAGGGAAAGAGCCTTCAAGTAGCAGTCCTCGGCCATCTCGTACATATGCAGTAAGTAGTACACTGTAGCCAGGCGGTGAAAGGCCACCAGCTTCTGCTTCTGGTCTCCTAGGAATTGGAAGGCTGAGAGAGATACCTTGTGGCCGGCACTTTGCGTCACTCATTCACCCATT
Source organism: Cavia porcellus (assembly GCF_034190915.1). Classification (NCBI taxonomy): domain Eukaryota; kingdom Metazoa; phylum Chordata; class Mammalia; order Rodentia; family Caviidae; genus Cavia; species Cavia porcellus. The sequence continues at coordinate 16,119,083 of NW_026947504.1, forward strand.
CATTCCAAAATCTTCTGAAAGTCTACTGAATGGCGGGGACTATGCCTGAGCACAGGAAACAACACAGCAGAGGTTCCTGTCCCGAGTCGGTGTTCTTATGGGACACTGACATCCCTCAATAGTCCCACCAACAAATGTGTATTTTTACCTGTGCACAGTCCTACCAAAGAAAATGCAGGGCTCTCTATGAATGACTAAGTAGTATCTATGATCAATCATTTCTGAAGACATGTTCTCCTATTGTAGATGACACTGGAATTCAGAATTCTGGGAAAGAGTTATCTCCAAACCCCTGTACTGGGGCCTGGTGACAAGATTAGCTTGAATGAACAGCTGAGAATTCCTTACAAGGAATAGCTCAGCATAACAAGTGTGGTCTCAGCACAAAAGTCTCTTCAGAGTGCTCCTTTACAAACTCTGTTTGACCTACCTACCCAGACCCATTCACTTTTAAATCAGGCTCTGAAACTTTGGCTTTTAAGGGGGGGTCTGACCTGCCAAGTGGGGTTTTGGTGGGATTATTGTTTTAATAACTATATAACTACTGTAATACAATTTGACCTCTTACGGGAAACAAAGGTTTACAAGCATATTTTGGAATATGTGTAAGGTAACTATTAGATGTCATCTAAAAATATCATTTTTAAATTTCAAAGAGCAGAAAGCCAAAATAGAAGAATTCCAAAGGAGAGAAACTCTGATACAGAAAAAGCCAGCCACAGACAAGCGTATTTCTAAGGGGTGAATACAGTGTCCTTTTACCTCCCAGGGGCACAGGGCCCTGAAGGCCTTTCTCAGATGGGGGCTTCTGCAATAAATAAAAGAGCAGGAAAAAGACAGAGAGACTGAGAGGGCAATTAGACAAAATGAAGTCCAGTGCCATCTGCATCAGATACCCTTGAAAATGACCAGAGGTCCCTTTTAGAACCATTGCAAAAGATTTTATTTATCCCTATGTCTAATGAAGGCTTTGCTAATCACCCCTGCTTTTCCTCAGCACCAAGTGAAGAGCAGGGTTGTCTCTTTTCTTTTTTTAATCTTTTTTATTCTGGTTTTTTTTTCTGAATGACTTAGATTGTTTCCCATTGCTTTTGCTGTAAATGCAATCTATTCCAACTATGTTGTGAGTTACGCTAATAGGAAACTGACCTTCATTTACATTTTCATTTCATGGGAAAATGTCTTTCTGGTACCAATCAACCAATTAAAAACCAAGGGCAAAGTGCTTATGTAATGGAAGCATTGTGTTTGCATCGGATAAAAGTACTGAGAGAATAACAGCAACTGTCATATTAATAATTAGTGTGGCACAGGTCACACTGACAAAGGATATATGTGACCAAAGACTTACACGTCTAGCACTGTGCTGTGGCCTTTATGTGAACAACGTTGGTCTTCATAACAACTGTTGAGGTGGGCACGATTCTTAACCCTGATTTGCTCATGACAAACATGGGGTTTATGGCAGTTAGGTAATTTACTTAATTAAATTCTCCCTGTCAGTTAGCCCTGGGATCTGAACCCACAAAGTCTGAATGCAGAGCACTGCAAGCTGCTGTTATCTATTCCTAAGTAGCACTGTCCCTCCTGAAGACACAGCTGACAGCTCGGACTGCCTACCTGTGACTATGCTCAGCCTGGCAGCAAGCGTGGCGAACTCCAAAGCCTTCTCATAGCCCTCAAGGCCGATCTGCAGCTCCGTCAGTTTGTTGAAAAGCCGAAGCTCAGTTCTGAGTGCTTTCAGCCTCCTTGCTAAAGGAACAGCCCCAGCCTGAGGACACAAGCACAGGGACCTTAGTCTACGGCACTGGCCACAGACTAAGAGGCTTGTCCTTTCCTGGGAGGGTTGGGGGTCATCACCACGTTTCCAATCAATGCCTTTCCTCAGCTTATGCTCCTGCTCCTTGCTCTTAGTAACATGCCTAGGGTGTAGAGACTGAAGAGCAAGAGGTCAGCAGGTCTCCTAAATCCGGGACAACTGAGAGCAGGACAGGGAGGTTGCTTCTCCTAAAACCACCTGGGAAGTAATTCACATCTCGGATGTTGTCTCTCCGTGCCCACAGTGCTGATCTGTGAAACATTCCTATGAGTACACGCACAGTGTTCAATAAATGGTCACTTCTACTATTTTCATTATACTGAAATTTTAGGCAGGTCACTTCACCCCCTGAGTGTCACCTTACTTATAAAATGCATGTGAAAATAAATAGTCAGGAATGTGTTTCTTATTTTCCTGACTCAAATTCAGTGCCTGACATATTATGCTTGCCTGATAATATTTAAACTGAACAAAGAAATAAACATCTGGATAAATAAAATGTTAGGGTCAAATAAGATGAAGTTTCCCAGTCTCCGAATATCTGGACACTTATTCAGTGTTATTTTTTAAATCAACTTTTTTTGCCTCATCCTTTGCAATATCTGTGAAATCATCGTAAAATTATACATTTTAATAAATTCTTTAAAACAATCCACTATGACACCAGTAATAAGTGGGTAAGACTAGTAAGCATTGAAGTATGATTTTTTAAAAAGTACCATACATACATGCGTGAGGTCTAGTACTAGGGTATAGTGTCCCAAGAAGGGTGATACATCAAGCCTGAGACTGATGGAGTTTATCAGATCCTTCCCTGAACACAGGGTGAGTACATTAGTGTGGGAAAAGGAAGGGAAGAAAAAGAAACACAAATAAGAAAGGCAGAAAGGGACCAGGGCTAAGCTCTGGGGTGAGCCTGCCCACATCTGTGGTGCAGTGCGGCTCAGCCTACTGCGCAGGCCAGGACTTACCCGGTAATACTCCACCGCGCGATGCCTGTGGCGGGTCCCATTGAAGAACACATCACCTGCTTCTTCGTAAAGTTTGAGAGCCAAGGAGGACTCCTCTAACTTCAAGGCTGCCTGGATGGCTGCCTGGGTGAAAAGAGACAGCTGTCAAAGGCAGGGAGAAGGGCCTCTAGGGCTCCACAGTACTGGCCAAAGTAAGATCCAGATCTGCCAGTTCAATCCTCTGTCTCCAACATCTCCAACTGGCCTGCACACGTACACGATGACAGAAAGACCCAGAGATTCTGCATCTAGTATTTCCCTATCATAGTGTGCACCATTTGGTGATACTAAAGTGATTTCTAGCGGTACAAAAAGAAACACCTTATGTTTTCATAGTTAAGCATGCAATGTACTTCAGGGAAAAGATTACTGATGCCTCAAACCAGTGACTTCAGGTAACACTGCTTGTAGCAGAGCTAAATGTTAAAAACGTCAGTTGATGTGAAGTTGAGTCAAAGAAAATGAAGTAAATCCTGGTATAGAAGGCACACGGATATACCAAAGCCAGGAACTTAATGTGCAAATGATCAGAAGTCAGATGTAATCCAACACCTGCTCTTCCCAGATGGAGACAGTGAGACTCTGAAAGGATGTGGAAGCTCTCCAAGGTCACACCAATAGTAAGTGACAGACGCATGTGAGTATCCTCCACCTAACACCCTTCTCCCAGCCCCACAACCTCTTGGAATGGACATCAACCCACTCTGGCGCCAGCCAGTCCGTTTGGAGGGTTCAGCTGCCTCCTCACATGGCCCTCGTCAGCGCATCTTTACCCACCTGGAAGTAGAGCTCCACCAGCTCGTCCTCCTGCAGGAGGTAGTAGAGTCGTCCAGCCCCGAGCCAGGCCTCTGCTGCCTTGTCTCTCTCCTCCAGGTCGATGAATATGCGCAGGCTCTCCTTGATGCAGGTGAGAGACCTCCTGAGGGACCTGGAGTGGGGGGGGGGGGGGGACATGGACCTGTGAGGCGGGAGGGATCTCTTGGGTACCCAGAGATCACCGGGTACCCAAGACAGCTGAGCCCTGGGAAGGAAGTCTTCTCCCAAACCACACAGAAAGGTCAGACCTGAGCCAAATCCCAGGTCTGCTGGTTGTGTGACCTTGAAAAAATACAGACTTCTCTGTACCTCACTTTCCCCATCTGTTGAATGAGACTGTAATTGTATCTGCCTGAGGGGGTTGTTGTACGTGCTGAATGGGACAATAAAACTAACCACTGATGAATAAGTATTGGTTTGGTCCCTGTCTTTAGACTGCACTGTAACATTTTTTTTTCCCATAAAGCACCTAACACACAATAGACACCAAGTGCACATTTATGGAGCAAATGCATGAATGGGTGGCCACAGTGATAACCTTAAATCATCAAAAAGGTTTGAATATTTTTCTAAGAAGAAAAATTAAAGAAGGGTGAAAGTTTTTTAAAATGGTGCTTGAACAATTCCTCTTTAGTTATTTGGAAACTCTTTAATTATTTGGAAAATCATAATACACAGAAAGCCTTTCCCTCATGACATGGATTAATAAAGAAATGAGGCGTGAGTTATGTGGTCTTGTGCAGACTCAGAATTTGAGAACAGAAGGAGCCTTGGGCATCTTCTGGACAGCAGTTCTCAAAGCCAGCAGCAATTAGTCACCAGAAGCATTTTAAACCACACAGTCAGAGCATGCAGTTCACCTCCATGTGTTGAAACGTCGGGGGAGCCTGAGGCTTGGCTTCTCGGGGAGCATTTTGTGAAAGCTCCTGCTTAACTCCTGGTTGAGACTTGCTGATTTAGTCCAACTCTTTCATTTTATAAAGTGAACAGGCTCAGGGATGGAAAATGACTTTCTCAGGATCATGTATAAGCAAGGGGAAACCCAAAGCTGGAACTTCCTTCTCCCGAGTTCCAGCCTAAGATTCACCCCACACTGCCCACGTTTCCCACAGCATGATTTATGGCCCACCTGTGTCAGCATTACCCAGGGAGCATCTTAAAGCCGGATTCCCAGAGTCACTTCCAACTGCCTGAATCAGAATCATTAGGGCTGCAATCTCAGAATCTGAATTCTCGGATACACCCAGTTATGCTCATGCACACTCAGTGTGAGAACCCCAGCACCAGACCTATCCTAGAAAGACATAGCCTACTAGAAACACTCATCAGTGTGAACTACATCCATGTGAGCCACCCAATGTGGTTACCACCTGCTATGGTTTTGAAGTGATTTGCTCTCTATGTGGGAGACTTGATCTTCAATGTGGTGATGTTGAGAGGCAGAGAGAGGCTTTTAAGAGGTGAGGCTTAGTAATTGGATAATTGGGTCAAGGTAATTGAGTCAAGGGGACATCAATTGTCCTCCTAGGAAATCATGCCATCTTCATGGGACCTCCGTTAATTCCCATGGGATTAGCATTAATCCCATTGCTATTATAAAGAGCAGGGCCGCCCCATTCCTCATCCTCTGGCTTCCTGTCTCACCGTGGATCTCACTGTTGTGATGTCATCGGCCATGGGGCCTTCACCAGAGCTGGGCCACTGGTAATACCACTCTCTGGGACTTCCAAAATTATGAGCTAAAGATGCATTTTTACTCACCACACAACCTCACATATGTCATTATAATAATGGGAAATGAATTGACATGCACCTCAACCCACCACAACTTGGCCACCAAGCCCCCTTCTTCACAAGAGACAGAGGTAAACATTGCTTTTTACTGACGAATCCCTGGCAGTGAGACAGCTGTTGGCTTACTGGAGAGGGTGTCAGGCTTTTGGCGGCACAAGAACTGGGAAGAATGAACTCAGGCTCTCCTCACTGGCTTACCCCGGACATAAGTTTATTGTCAAACCACAGTGGCACACACTCGTATTGCAATAGTTCAAGAAACTGAGGCAGGAGGATTGAGACAAGTTTGAGTCCTACTTAGGCAACCTAATGGGACCCTGTGTCAAAATAAAGAATAAAATAAGCCTGGGGACAAAGCTGGATGCAAAGGACCGGAGTTCAATCTCCAGTGCTGAAAAAAAAGTTACTGATATCCAGGGTAGCAACTGGTGTATCTCAGGTATTAGAGTTTCGATCAGATTTGCTGCTAAGGCTGTGTAGTGAACCGAAAAGCCCATGCAATGCTGAGGAGGTCAGTAACCTCCCTGGCTGGACTACAATAACCACAGGCCCCCCTCACAGCAGACGGCCCTGTCCTACTTCCTGCCCTGCACCCTCAGTGCTGTGTGGAGCTAAGAGGTCTGGCGGGCCTGCCCTGTCCTGCTCTCCTGGATCTCACTGGACAGCTGATGGAGACAGAACCCATGAACCTCATCTTGATCTAACTTCCTGCTGTATTTTTGTTTATTACCATCTGCTATCTAGCATGTCCTTGGACTGAAGTTATTTTGTCCAGACATTCAGAGAGAAAACTTTGAATGCTTGCAGAGAGGCCAATTCACAGAGCAGGTATTTGCTTTTTTGACTGTGGAACACAGATCATTTCTCTCTAAGAAACACCTCATTGTGGGAGAAGGCAAGACTGACGGAGAACTAGCTACTCACACTGCACCATCCAGATTCCAAGCCAGAAGTGGGTTTCCTAAAGGAATTCCTTCTCACCAAGACTGATATCTGATCCACGATATATCGTGGATATATCTGATCCACGATATATCGTGGATATATCTGATCCATGATAGCCCATAAAAAATAAGTGCCTTTGTGGTCTAAAATCGGGAGGTGGCCTCCAGTTTTCCTGATTTCTTCTCACTACCACTCTTCATCCATTATTTTATATCTGCCAGTGGTTCTGCTGTGTCATTCAGCACCTGAGCCACAGGCTCCACCTGGGGAGGGTCCACCTGGCTGAGGGTCCCAATTCCTCCAGCCACCCCCTGCAGCTCTAACTGTGGTGTGGCTTCCCAACCAAAAGAAGTGAGAGGAGCCACCAGGTCAGCATCAACTCAGTCATACGTACTCCTGGTTCTCCTATACTCCCTCCACCAGAGTATCGCCTCTGCTTCCCAATCCTCACTCTTCTCAGTTTCTCCTTCTTCTTGTCTCCAAGCCAGTCCCTGAGGTTCCATTCTCACTTCCTCCTGCCTGCCTGAATAGCAGCCACGAACCTGTGGCCACACTGGTATTCCCAGACACCCTCTTACCAACACTGCAGGACTTTCCAGCCACCTGCCCTACCTGAATGAGTCTGTGTGACTGACCTCTGTCCAACATCCTGCCTCCACCGACAGTAAGGACTAGCCTCTTCTGAGGGCTGACTCACTGCCAGGTGTGAGGGCATGAACTTTCGAGGCACATTCGCTCCTACAGTCACCATGGAAATTCTCAGCTGAGAGGGTTCTGAGCTCATTTTGTAAATAAAGAGGACCGATGGGTTTTACTTATTTAGCTTACCCAAATTTTCCCACTCATTGCAAAAGGTTTATTTTGAACTCTCTCTATGTGACCCATAGTAATAGTGGGCAGTATTATTACCTGAATTTACTGGGCAACCAGCATGAGCTAAGATCAGAAAATGTAAGTGACTTGAACCAAGAAATAAGTCCTGTTCAAATCAGTATATAACCATAGAAGTTTGAGTTCACACTCAAACAGTACTCAATTTCTGGCTCACATAACCAGGTGTAGGAGGAGACTTGCTTTCTTATACCATTTTATAAAAGCCCTAGAGGACATATGTGATTTTAAATCTTAAACAAAGTTTCCTCATCTGCAAAAGCAGAAGGCTTCAGGTTCTGGGGTGCACACCTGTAATCCAAGCCCCAACGGAAGCTGAGGCAGAAGAATCACAAGTTTGAGGGTAATGTAGCAAATCCTTGTCAAAAAATAAAAATTTAAAAGTGCTAGAGATGTAACTCAGTGGTACACTACCCCTGGGTTTGATCCCGAGCACCGTAAATTTTTTAAAAAGTGGGATGGTAGTTTACATCACAGCCTGAGAGCATATAAGAATATAAGTAAAAAAAATTGTTTCCTTGTTTAAGATTATAGAAGTGTCAGGGATTAGTAGTATTAGTTACACTGAAAGACCAAATGTCAAGGTATTTTTTCAGTTCCATGGAAACAAGATAAGAATAAGGATAAAAGACAGAAGTAAAAGATAGTACACTGCTATTGCATTCACATGCAAAGAATTATTATTCTTGCACTATGTGTGCAAGGCATTCCCTCTTTTTAGAAAACATACTATGTACATTTTTTGTGGAACCTACTACAATTTATATGAAAACTTTGATTTTTCATAGAATGTCTATTTCCTATAAAATTCTTTGAGCTTTGCAAGCTCAGAGACTAACTCTGGCTCCTTCCTAGCATGGTACAGAGGCCATAATAAGTGCTCAGAAAGATTTGTTAAAGTGATTGGATGTGTCCCCAAGTGTCTCAGTACCCACCTAGCTGAGCTCTAGAGTAGGGAGTCAGCCTGTGCACGTCACTCAAGACAGAAGACAAGACAGACAGAGACACCTCCCACTGGGAGACAGAAAAACTATCAAGCCAGATTCTGTAACTGTCACCTACAAGGCAGGAAGAACATGATTCTGAAGGTATTTGAATAAAAGATAGCAGAGTGTCCCAAGGTGAAAACCTCAAGGCTGGTCCAAAGTTGTCAGCACCTTCTTGTCCTCCCCCCACCACCACCTCTGGCTTTCACACTCTAGGGCAAATATTTCAAATATAAAAAATTAAAAGCAGCAGAAAGTCAACATGAAAAACTAAACACCACCTTAATTTGGAAAGTTGGGGATCTAAGCTAATACCAATGAAACAAAGGGACAACACCAGGCTACACTCTGTAGCAGAGAGAGAAGGCTTGATGAAAAGCAAAGCCATTCTCCTTGTAAGCTTTCACTACACAGTCATCAGCACATCGTATTATTTATCTAGGGTGGGGACTATTGGCTGGTCAAGCAGAGTACATAAAAAAGTACTTAAGAATATGTACCTTGGACCAGTTGTTGGCAAACGATGGCCCATAATTCAAATTAAGCACAGCCTTCTACTTGCTCTTATAAATAAAGTTTTATTGGAACTCAGCCACACCCATTCAGTCATGTGTCATTTATACCTACAGCAGTGCATTGCAGAGTCGAGTAGTTGTAACACAGGCCGCAGGGCCCACAAAGCCTAATCCATTTATACCTTCCCTATACAAGAAAAGTTTGCTAATCCTGCAGCAGACCACACTGTCTGGATATCAATCCCTAGCAGTGATATCATGCGAGTCATTTGGTTTCTTTAATTCCCAATTTCTACAAGACTTTCTACCTCACTGAGATTTACACATTGCTTAGCAAACTTTGCATGTTCTCTGAGCACTTTCTGTTACACCATCATCTTCATTATGGATATTTAGTGTACAGGTCCAGAGTCTTCACCCCATCCAGCCTCCACAGCTCCTCCTGAGTGACAAACATGGGGCTTCATCTACTCATATTCAAATGATCACCAATATCCACAGAATCTTTTAAATGGGCCTCTAGTTTTCCATGTACTGTTTCCGACCTTTCTTTACTTCCCAACATCTGTTTATCCTTCAGGACTGTCCTCAAATCTTTCAGGGGCTCCCCTAGAAGAATTCTTCCCTGAAAGATTCCCCACACCCCTGGCTGGAAGTTCTCTCTTCTTTCCTCCACGCCTGTCCTTGCAGTTGCCTACCACTTCCCCCATAGCACTTCCTGACCTTGAGCTTTGTGAGAATGGAAATCTCTTGATGGGAGCTGCATAGAAGAAATTCTTCTGTTACACTGAGACCCACTTAATAAATTCCTCCTGGATATCAGTGTCAGGAAAACAATGTGCTCTGATAGATGCATGTGTGATGTTCTTTTACCAGACTGAAAACTTCACCTGGTTTGCCCCTCTTTACCTTGGGTACCAGGAAGTTCAGGAAAAAATGACAATCACACCCAAGTGTGTAGACACTGTTTATCCATGTCTGTTAGCTAATCCTTGTTTTGTTTTGTTTCATGGGGTTTTTTCTGAGACACCTATAGAAGTAATTGATTTATTCATGCTAAGTAAGCATAACATTACAGCATGTCGTTCTGTTTGATGAAATGGCCATTTGGCAATGGAACAATGACCTTCTGTCCGTAGAAGTTTGCTCTGACACCTGCAGTACTTTCCAAGTTTCCCTTTAAGCCAAGAAAGTGAGGTTTATTTCCTCCCATGATACCAATAAAAATTAGTTAAATGATACCAATAAAAATAAGTTAAAATTATTAAATATTAAAATCAAACCATCTTAACCTGAGTTAACTTATGGAAAATGGGGTACAGATCTCCAAAAGATCCATCCTCTACAAAAGGAACGGGAACACTGGCAATAAAAACTATCAAACAAAGCCTCTCAAACTTTAAAAACTAACTAACGATACACGACAATCCAAGGAGTGTGCATTTTTGTCAAATGACTGAATTTTGTTTAGAATGGTGAGCTTTGTTGCTTTTCTGTTTTCAGTTTTTGTTCTGTTGTGCGTGTTTGTTTTAGTGCACGCGTGCGACACACAGCAGTTACATTCAGTCTGGAGGACTTGGTGTGCATGTCTGTCTTCATCATTTTCTTTTTTTTTTTTTTTTTTTTTTTGTATTTTTGTATTTTTACCGGTACCAGGGATCGAACTCACGACCACGTACTTGCAAGGCAGGTGCTTATGCAACTGAGCTAAATCCCCAGCCCTTGTCTTCATCATTTTCAAGCCTTCTAGCCACCACCTTCTGTTCCTTCTTCCCCTTCCTGTGACCATTCCTATTTCCAGAAAGTCTGCCTTCCCGTTTCCTATCATCTATCCTTTATTTTTCTTCAATTTATTTATATTTTGGGTTTCTAACTTACCCTGGACCCATTCTGCTTGCTCCAGGTCTGCAGTGGCCTTAAAGACCAAATCCCACAATCACAGGAGCTGGAAAAAGCCACATCCAAGCAGCCACACTGGGGTCATCATGAGTTTGTAATTCCTTAAAGTTCCATAAAAGGGAACTGTCCCTATTTGACTAACCTGGATGTCACCATTTGACCTTTTCAAGTGTCTCTCCTCAAAAAATGTTTTCATTTGACGTGACTTAGAATTCACTCAGTGAAGAGCACTTTTTTCCTACTGTGTTTGTCCAAAAAGATACACAGTAATTTTGAACACTGTCTTTCCTTAGGGTAGTGAAAACACTTGGAGGAAACATGAAGGTGACAAAAGAAAATACAGAAGGAAAAACAGGTGGGGATTCCATAAAAGGTCTTGAAATACTCCCAGGTACTCCCAGGGATCAAGGAGTCTATAGCGCGCAGGGCTCTGAGCACTGAGACTCCTACAGGTCAGGATGTAACCAAGAGGACACACCAAGAAAATAGCAGAAGAAAATATAGTAAGAGAAACGGCAAGAAAATTACAACAGTAATTTCTAGTAGGCTAGAAAATATCCACTTCACACAAAAGAAAGCAGGGGTGGGACTGAATAATGAAAAGGATGTGACCCACACAGAGAACAAACAGGGTTAGCAGTGTAGCTCAGTGGTATTTGCCTAACAAGCACAGAGAAGCCCTGCGTTCACTGCCCAGCGTATGAAAGAGAGAGACAGAGAGAGACAGACAAAGAGACACAGAGAGGTAGCAAAAAGAAGTACCAAAATAATTACGTAAATTATAACTTCCCAGTAATTAATTAAATATAAATGGATTAAGCGTTCCAATACACAGACAGATACTGACAACTCTCCAGGAAACTCTTATTCCAGTCAAGGTGGTATTTCAATCAACTCACACATCTACATACAAATTTTCAATAACAGAAAATGCATCTTCACGCAACAAACTTGTTCACAGCAGTATTTAGCAGTACTTTTTTCATCATAGAGACTAAATGAAAATCACCTAACTATTCATCAACTAAATCAAGTATGGAATAAGTAAATGAGTTTGGCCTAACCACACCATGGAATGCTGTTCAGCAGCCATAAATAATGAAATACCAATACATAGACAACATGGATAAACCTGGAAAATGCCATACCAATGAAAGAAGCCAGCCGCATATCGAATGATGTTGAATGAATCTATGAATACCAAATTCCCAGAGTAGGAAAAACGATAGAAACAGTCAGCAAGTCAGTGGCTTCCAGAACTGGGGTGAGAATTGGTAACAGGAAGTAACTGCTGCCCGGTGCAGGGTTTTGAGGAAAGGCCAGGAAGACTGTCTGCAGTTAGACAGTGGTGATGGGTACGCAACTGAGGGAACATGCTAAACACCAAGTTGTATGCCGAACTGGAAACTAAATTATACTTTCATGGCATGTGAGTATACCTCACTAAAGCTATTTCTAAGATCTAAGTTCAGTCCACTTAAGGAAACTCTTCTATAAGTTCCTAAGTGGTCAGTCTCTGCTTGATTACTTGTAACAACAGCATGCTCATTCGCATGGGATAGGTCGTTCTGTTTTCAAATAACTGCTTTTGTCTTTTAACCTAACCAGCAGATTTCTGAGCTATGGCAACACTACCTAATGCAACATAAGGGCTCCCCTGGTGTCATCAAATGCTAAGTCAACACTGTATTATTTCACGGTGATGCTTTTAAACAAAAAAAACAAGCAACAGAACAGTATATACTGGAACAGAACTTTCATCATGATCCCACTTATAATATGTGTATATTATGTTTAAGATATCCAATATTTAACAAAAATATGCATCTAATACAAGGCTTTAAGGGCATGAACTATTTCCTTCCTAAGAGTTACTTCTAGGGAAAAGAAAAGCTAGAAGGAGGCCTTTATCTTTCAAGTTACAACCATCAATGCTGCTTTAATATTTTTTACCATAAGCAACCATTTAATTTTAGGAAAAAAAATCCTGTATTGCTCATTTAGCTGCAAACCCCTATATACTAACTCATTATCCACTGTTTGGGTTCTTATTGGTGAACATTTGTTATGATGCTCTATGCTTTGTGGCTGATACTACTTACAGTGTTCTCAAAAGGCATCTTAGCTTCCACTGATGGCACTCTGATCACTGTCCTTGTCATTAAGGACCAGACTATCTGCCTCCAAGCTGAAGCACCTTTCTTTCCTTACCTGAGCCCTGTGCAAAGGTGCCAGGGACTCCTCTGGGAAAACATCCCCATCTTAACCATCAGGTACCATCTCAGGCACAGCTCCAGAGCCATGAGCGAGTGTCAGTTTAATACCTGGCTGCCCAAACAAACACAGTGAATGTCTAGGTGTCTAGACACACTATCTGCCTGCAAGAACTTTTCAACAGTCTTAAGGAAGGCCTCCACACTCACGCTGGCAGTGTCCAGGGCTTTCTCTCTAGCTCCCCCTTCAGGATTTCAAAGGTATTTGACAACTAGGGTTGGAGCGGGCGCTGGTGAGTGAAGGATGGCAGATGACAGCTGGGGACAGGATTAACCTAAGACTGAGTTTGCACAGCAGCAAGAGGCGGCAGTAAGTCTGACACACATTAAAATCCCTTAAAATCCAACTTTCCCAAAGCTTCATTCCAAGATGCCTCTGGCAGCATGTGACTGATCACAAAAGTTCACTGGAGCCTCACTTTTGGAGGTGCTCCAGGGCCATCTAAACCCCGAAGGCGTTTGGGAGTGAGAGTAGGGCAGGCAAGGGCAAGCTCCCTCCTGCTCCCTTAAATACTGCAGCTTAGCACTGAATGTGGAGAGAGTGGGCGGTTTAGAGGACACTTGATTCTTGTAAGAGAAAGAATGGATGAGGGCGAGGGAGATGAGGAATGAAACATACACATACACACACACACCACATGTATACATCAGCGAGAGAGTTAGCTAGTTAGCTCGCTGTGTGATTATTCAGTACTGGGTTCTCCAGGCTGCCAAGGTTACCATGCTGCCTAAAAACCAAAAGTTCTAATTTAATTAGTTGCTTCTCAAATGCTTTCTCTGCTCAACACTAACAAACACTCCACTCAATTTCTGAAGTCATTCCTAACTATGAATACCATATTATAATGTAAAATCTGTTATAAAGTGAAACTGAAAATCTTGCAAATCCTGCAGAATTTCCTGGAATCCATTAAATCCTTGAAAGAAGACTGAACTGCAAGCTACCCAGCGGCAAGTGGGGAAAGCCTTAGACCAGCGAAGGAACAAAGTGAACATTGGGCAGAAGATATGATAATTCAAGTGAGAATAATTTGACTATCAAAGGGTCAACAGATGTTTCGGGATTTCACCCTTAAATTTTAGTGCAATTTTGCAAAAAGGAAGCATTTTTAAAATAGCACCAAAAAGTCAATCACAAAACAAAAGCTGTCTTATTGTGCTACTATATAATTGTGTCAACACAATTAAGCTGAAAAATCAACACTTCTTTTATTGTATGTTTTTGCTAAGATGTACTATAAAGGTGCAAATAAACTTTATCCCATAATTTTCCATTTCATTCTAAAGGTAACGAACCAATCAAGCCTTCCTTTATCGTAAAATTTGACACTCCTGCTTTCAGGGGCGTGTGTGTGTGTGTGTGTGTGTGTGTGTGCGCGTGTGTGTGTGTGTGTGTGTGTGTGTGCGTGCGTGCATGCGCACATGTGCGTGCATGTGCGTGTGCATGTGATTTCTCAAATCTCAATTGTTTTTAGATAACAAACACCTCCTAAAGTATAACTGCCTCTTGTCCTGAGTTATGCACCCTCAGCCCTAGTCAGGTGGTGGGTTGTTATGGAAACACAGTAATAGTGACATGGTTAACATCACTGAGCCTTTCCATATTTCAAGCATTTTTCCAAGTGTTCCGTGAGCTTTAGCACATTCATTTCTCACAATAACACTCTAAGATACATGTCATTATTATCTCCCTTGACCGATGAGAAAACTGAGGCCTGGAGAAATTAAGTAACTTGTCCAAGGCCACACAGCTAACAAATAATGGGCAGCACTGTGTGCCGGCTGTAGGGTCCACGCTGTACCATGTGCATTTGGACTTGACACCCTAAGGGGAAGAGCACTATCTCTCCTTAAACAAGACACAGGGCTTCTAGGACTGTCCCCAGGATGAACTCACTTGGCTGTGTTCAGGTTCCGATAGAGCTGCCCAAGGGACTCCAGCAGGCTTCCTTCCATCTCCCGGTCCCGGAGCTGTTGGGCCAAAGCCAGCCAGTGTTCGTGGTAGGTAATGCATGCCTCAGGATTTGGGGACACAGAGCTATAGAAATGGCAGAGGGATTTGGTGACCTGAAGCTGACCTGAACATAAAGCGGGGACATGAATGAGATGGTCTTAAGATAGGACACAGGTGAAGCATGCCCCAACACTTTTCTCTGAAGCTCCCAGCAGCACGGGACATACTCACTCTTTAGGTGTTGATGCCTTAAGCCAAACAGCAGTGCCATTTCATAACAAAGCTGGCCCTGGGTCAGCTGGTGTCCAGACACAAGAACTTGGGCCAGCCAGAGGAGCACCTGTACCAATTCCATATCTGTGTCCTTGCTGGCCTGAAGTTCAGAATAGAGTCGAACTGCTTGCAGAAGATAGTTCTTGGCTGACTGCTGAGCCTTAAGACTCAGGTGGCCAAGATTGGCCATAGTCACCGCCTGATTATGCACATCTCCTGCATCCTGTGCTCTGCTCAAGGCCCGGAGATAGCTCCTGGCTGCCCTGTTCACCCGGCCTTCATCTTGAAGTGCAAGTCCCAGGAGGTTATGGATCACTCCCTTGTGGGTGACACTCTCTGGCTCCTTCATGGAGCATAACAGTGGCTCAAGGATCTCCAAAGCCTTCTTTGCCTGGCTGGCTAAGAGATAGGCCCATGCTAGACAGAGGGAAGACTCAAAGGCTTCCTGTTCACCCAGCAGCTGCCCTAGCACTAGGGCCTGGCTCAGGTAGTAGATGGCAACATCAGGAGACCTATATTGGAGGTACATTTTGGACAAGATGAGGCACAAGGTCCTCTGAGTGCTCCAATCAGTCTGTTGTTCACAGGCAGCCAATGCCTGCCTGAGAGTTGGGCAAGCCAGTGCAGAAACTTCACCCCAGCTTGAGCAGGGGCTACCAAGGAGCTTGGTGGTGTTCTGGAGGACCAAGCAGACCTGCCAAACTAGATGAGGCAAACCATGAGTATTCTGAGAACCACAGTGCTGGACCGAGGCCACTGCAAGGTATGGAAGGTATTTCTTGTCATACAGAAAACTCAAGATGGTGGCTGTAGCATCAGAGGCAGGAGGGTGTCCAGAGAGGATTTGCAGGCGCTCAGCAAAAGGCAGGACCTCCTCAAGCCGGCCTAGGCTCAGGAGCAGTCGGACAGCCAGAAAGCAGGCCCTGGACTCCAGAGGGCAGCTGCCTACCACAATGCTCTGGCGTAGCACGTAGGCCACCACGTCAAGTTCATTCTTGGCACTGGACTCCCGGTCAGGCAGGCAAGCCAGCAGGGTACCCGCTTTTTCCAGCAGGGCCGGCCCTTTATGTGTTAGCCTCTGCCTCAGATAGATGGCAGCCAAATTGATATACAAAGCAGCAACCAGGGCTAAGTCCTCAAATGCCCCCTGGAGAATGTCAATGGCTTCTTCAAAGTATACCCTGGCCTGGGAGAGTTTGAGTTTTCTGACACTCAGACGACCCAGGAGGAAGCAGAGCCGCGCATGGGCCCAGGTCATGTGGCTTCTCTTGGCCCACTTCCTTGAGTTCTCCAGGTAGACCATAAGCTCATCCTCCTCAGAGAAGCAGTAAAAGGAAGAAGTGAGGAAAGAGAAGGAGAAATCATAGAGGCTCTTGAAATGGTCAGTGTAACCCTCATGATCCAGAAAAGCCAATATGGGGGCAAAATTCTCAGCTTCCTCCTCATCCTGACCAGTGTGTAGGTTCATGAACAGTTCCGGGTCATCAAGGTCATCGGGCTCCGGCAGGTGATAGCTGTCTGAGGCAAGTGAAAGGAGCTCCTCCTCCAGGCTGGAGTCCCCAGAGCTGCTGGACCATCTGGAGTCCACAGCCTGATGCTCCTCCCTGACTGTGCCGGGCCTGGCCTCCTTGAAGCCTTCGGGCTGAGTTGCTGTAAGGATAGGCAGAGTTGGGCATCCCTAAGCACCTGCAACTAAGCCATGAGCTCCTGGCCAGAGGACAAGGGTGCTGACCCGAAGGCTGAGAGATCAGGTTCAGCATGATTTCTACTCACCACTCAAGTCACTGGGAAGATTCTGGATGGATTCAAAGCCACCTAGGTAGGGATAAAGGATAGAAGTGGTATTAGGTTCAATTGGGCCACCATACCAATGTCAACCAGGGGCCCAGGCCAGTAATTCTAGGAGGCTTTGTGGTCTAGTTTCAGATCATCAGTTATCACTAGAGAATGGGCAGAATCTGCCCTTTCAGCATCAGTTTGAGAGCTGCATGGCATGAACTAACCATCCTGTATAAGCCACACACTTCGCAGTTGGGAACTGAGACAGGGCAAGACTCAGAGTCAAAGAAAAAAATCTGAAAACAGTACCTATCAAAAGGGGTGCAGATAAGGATTGATAAAATATGAGGACAGGAGAGACGTTGTGCCCAAATCTCTCAGCGAGTTTACTACAGAATGGGGTGGCCCTCGTAGGGTGGGAACTTGGTGGCATGTGGCACTGCCTCCTTTTCCATGTGTACCACATCCTTCCTTTCTTTTTCTTCCATTCACCTCTCATCCATCTACTTGATCGTTAGTGTGACACATACAATGTGCTGGGCATTTGCTTTCTGAAGATGGAAAAACAAATGTGCAGAAACATGATAAAGTAAAGGAGCAAAAATGTCCTTGAAGGACCCAGTTTTGTTGCCTGATGCGATGGGATAGCGGGGATCAAACTCACAGCCTCATGCTTGGCAGGCAGGTGCTTACACCAGCGAGCTAAATTCCCAGCCTGGACAGGAGAGTCTTAAGTAGAGTTTTAGACATTGAGTTTGAGTTAAGAGCTCTAGTCTAAGAATGGTCTAAAGACAAAGAGAAAAGCAGGGTGTGAAAATACAGATTTATAGTTCAGAGCAGGCTATCAGGAGCTGGCTAACGTTCCAGGACTGAACACGGCTGCACAGGTGTAACATCTGGCAGGAAGCAGAAGGGCGAGCAGAGAGGAAATGCTTTAGTGAGGCTGAGGCTCTCAGCATATCCTGGCTGAGAGCTGTTAGTGGAAAGAAAATTAGGATGGCAGAAAGAAAAGCAGAGTCAGAGAAACCCAGGTGACTGTGATGCAGCCTCCTAATGACACAGAAGTAAAATGAGCAGGGCATGCTGACATAATCCCAGCTAGTTGGGAGAGTGATGCAGGAGGATTACAGGTTCAAGACCAGCCTGGGTAATTTAGCAAGATCCTGTCTCAAAATAAGGAGTATAGTGCAGTGAAAAGGTCCTGGAAAACTTGATCCCTACCACCACCACAAAAAAAAATGTAATACAATATTAGATAATGACAGAGAAAGTGTCTTGAGTTTGGCTGTAAATAAATGTATGTTCTGAGTGAAATAGCAACAGGAGCTGTGCAGGTAAAGGCCAGACTCCCAGCCCACAGGACAAGGGACACCAGAGAAAAGGCTCCAGCTCTTCCTCAGGGAAAAGCAATATTTGTCTGTGCAGCCCTATGAGGTCTCCAGTGGACTCTGAGGACCAGCAGGCCCCTCGTCCATCCAGCCCCTTCTGTGATCTCTGTGGAGGCGGCTTCTGGGATGGTCATGGCAGACACTCATAGGTGAAGGGTAGGAGTCTCCACAGCCAAAGATGGGACAGCTAAAGAATTCTGCTAGGAGAGCCATCCATGCCCCCAGGGCTCTTCAGTGCTGAGGGGTACGTGCCAGGCTCACTGCAGGTGTTTCTCTCAGTGCCAAGTCACTGAGAGCACAAAGAGTGCACGAGTTACCAAATGAGAGGAAGAACTGGAGGCTCTCCTGCTCAGGGCATAGGCCTTGGGAGAACTGGCATTTACAAAGAGCACAGCCCTCTCTAGGATTCCCTGGTCTGGGGCAGAGTGCACAGCCCTAAAATATAACCTGCACCCAGCAGAATGCGCTGCTGCTCTTTACACAGCGCACTACCGGGGTCCTGTTCTTACATAGCCCAACCAATGGACCAGCAGACAGATTAAGCTTTGATCCAAGTCCGCCAACCACTTCTGGGACTCTGTTGCGGTTTGTTTAAATGCCCCCTGCGCAAAACCTCAGGTGGGGGCCTCTGAATCTGACGTTTGTGATTGGTTCCTTGTCTAGCGCTGGGATTGGTGGAGGGAGTGCTGCACCCGCCCAGGGGCGGGGAGCTGGCATGCAGCGTAAGGGAGGTAAGGAGGCACGCTTTGCTCTTCTTGCCTTTTTTGCCCTTTGGTTCCTCTAGCTTGGGGTCACCCTGAATGGCTGCCCTTCAGCCATGCCACCCTGCCTTGGAGCCAGCTGAGTATGGACTGAAACCTCCAAAAACTGTAAGCTAAATAAACCTTTCCTTCCTTCATTTTGAGTGTCAGGTATTTTGTCTCAGCAAATAGAGAAAAGTAACCAAGTAAACAAGACATCTTCCAATGTACATGCCAACTATTCCTTGATTCTTAGATCTCTATTCCTGCCTAAGGGTGTCTGCCCTTGTCTACTACACAAACTGCCCATAACTTCAGCTTCCTGGCTCAGACTCACACAGTGATCTGATCCGATCAAGATGTAAATAAATAAACAAACAAACAAAGCTCTGCTAGGGTTGAGAGACGCTCTCTAGGGTACATTCTCCTCACAAAGGCATCTTGTGTATGGAGAAAACTTTTACCTCCTAACCTTGCGCCTAAGAGAGCTCCCAGCTCCTGTGGGCTGGGGACATGCTGCCCACCACCTCTGACTATATCCATGAAATGTGGCCCTTTTAATCTGGTCACACAAGAGTGGAAATGTCACCAAAGGAAGAGGACAAAGACTTCTTCCTCAAACCACCATCAGAGAGTAGATGTACTTCTCAAGCCAGAGCAGTGGACCTTTCTAAACATAAAGGAAATTAGTATCATTCATTCATTCAGTCAGTCAGTCAGGCATTGCCAAAATCTGTGGTAGGCACTGGGTCCACTGTTCCCCCAAGATTAATGCTCCTAACTTCCCAGTGTCACTTTTCTGGCTGGGACAATATGGTGAAATGAATTGTTCTGATGAGCTGTTCTCAGCCTGGCTCAGGTATTCATTCACATGGGTCTCTATTAAATAAGGGGAGAAATCAACTTTTAGGGTTCTTCCAAATTGTGACATTCTATGGTCCCACCTTTGCTATTAGGTGCGTGGTTCAACCCTGAAACAACAAATTTCAGCCACAACTCAGAAGTTCTTTTCCAAGACAGAGTAGATGGACCAATACAACTAACCACTTATGGTACAGGTAATCTGGTTTCATCACACCCTCATAATTTCTTGGTAACATGGTCTACACAAACCCAGAATTATCTGAAATCTAAAGCAAAATGCTATTCATCAAACATGATCTGGTTAATTAAATAAACAGTGCTCATGGCCTCAAATTCCAGAATGGGATTAAGATTTAGAAATAATTTATCTTTGGTTAGGGATGCTGTCCTAGCCTCGAGGAGCTTGGTGTTTTAGTGGGGTAAGGATCCAATACTCACTAAGACGATAGACAGATGTGATGTCAGTTTGAGCCAGTGTGCGGAGGAAGCTGGCACACTCAGCTTTTCTTTCGCTTCCCAGGGGCCACAGAGAGCATCTCTCTTCATCACTGAAAAAGGCAGAGCTCTTGCTTCTGCATTGGGCAAAAGACAGAGACAGATCAGTGGAAGGCTCCAGATTCCATCTCTCCTCTGCACAGTAGGGTACAGTGAAGAATTGAAAAACCATCAACCCATTTGCCGAAATCAGACTCCTCATCCTAGAGCTGCAAACAGTATATTTCTACTGTCAGAGAAGAAGGACTATTCGCACCTACTTCATGCATAGAAAACTGATCTGTGTGATTTCCAAGTAGAGGAAAATACAGATAAAAGCATCCCTCCCCACTAAAACACCATTTCCCAAGAAAACTGAAACCCCTTCTTGATCCCTGCCCATGCTTTGAGGCCACCTGGTTACCATTTATAACTGAAGAAACAGAACTAGTTGCCTTAAATATAAAAGGAAAGGAATCATTAAGTGTCTTTTTCCTTAAATTATTTTAGAAAAACGTTAGGAAACAAGTGGTACAATCTAGAGGAACAGTGAAGAAAGTTTCACAGTGACCAGAATTCTTGAGGCTTAATGGAATGTCCCAAAACAGCATCATGTAGCCTTAAGAGAGGAAAGGAATTGTTAAGGGGAAGGAAGTGGATGTTTAGGAAGCAGTACAGCAAGAAACAAGAGCATGTCCCTAGTTATAGCACAAGCCAGGAAAAGACTAGGAAGGGGATACTGTAGTCAGGTTCTTGTCATTTGTCCCCATAGCTCAGTATGAGCACTGTGAAAGCCAGTGATGGAGAACTGGCATCTGTAAGTGCTGCTCAAGGTAACACCCTAACTAGTGGCAGAACTGACACTAGAAAGAAGTCCCCATGTCTGGCCCAGGGCTTTTCCCCCAAATATGTCCTGATCGTCCTCCCCTCTGGCCTGATCTCTAGATTCTCCACAGTACCATGAAAGCTTCCAACCTCAAAACATCACAACTAAACTCAGTTGAATGCTGGCATATTGCCAGATTTGGATATTCCCAAATTTTTCTGGAACCTTAAATTTCAAAGTGTTCCTAAACATACCATTTATTCCCTTTACTATCTGTTACAATAATTCTATGATAAAGATTTTAAATCCATGTTTGTAAATGAAGAAAACGGTTCAGAAATGTTTAGTGACATGTTTAGAATTTCACAGCTAGAAAATAGTGAAACTTAGGCTTAATCTAAGGTCTTGTACCTCAGTATCCAGTGCCACAGAGCTGATTTGCTAAGCTCATAACTTTCAGGTATTTAGAGAGTCCAGAAGCTTGAAAACTACATTATGGGTTTCCAAACATGCAAACTGGGTTAGAATGATATGACACAGATTCAAGCACTCTGGCAGGCTAAAGAGTTCTAAAGGGCTTCTCTCCCCACACACACATGCATGCACACACACAAGAACTTGGATGACGTAGCAAAGATAAATATTTTAACACACGCTTAATTTTTAAAGAAATAAAAGGAAATACATGAGACACAGAAATGAAAGCAGAAACCAAACCCAGATTGATGAAGGAGAGCAGATGCCTCAGAGATCCTGAAAGTTTTAGCTGAAATACTGGCCCTCAGACCTGGTCCTTGAGGTGAGCCCTAGGAACCAGAGATGTGAGCATGGACCTATGTGAAACTCGGAGAGATAAAGCTCCCTTCATAAAGCCTGGAGGCTGGAACTTCCTTAAAGGGCTGGGCGCAAAACATCTTATTACTTGCCAAGAAGTCACTTTTAATCTGTCTCGAGTCTGTAGGAATAAAAGCATATGCCTACACCATCAGAAGGTGGGGATCTGAATTTACATGCACAATGTAGGTTACCACATTCAGAGAACTTACACCATAATACAGTCCCAGAGACAGGTGCACACCTGTAATCCCTGCATTCTAGGAGCCGAAGTAGGATTGTAAGTTGAAGTCCAGCCTGGGTGACTTAGTGAGACCTCCTCTATCAAAGTTAAAAAATGTATTCATGGGTACACTTCAGTGCAAAGGCCCTGGATTCAACTCCCAATTATTTATATATATATCCTCAATCATGAACTTCTAAGATTCTGGGAGAAGCTAATATAAAACCTGCTCTGCAGGACCAGGGACATAACATAGCTCAGAAGCACAACATCTGCTTGGCAAGCATGAGGTCATAAATTCAATCCCCCAAAAAAACCTACTTTGCAAAAGATTTCCTTCAAGCCAGGATTTGTGCAATGCCTGTCTTTTAAAATGTTGAAACTTAATTCACATAACAAAAAATACAAACCAAAAATAAGAACTCAGAAAAGGAACCAGCCACAAAGAAGTCCAGCAGATGCATAAGCTGGTAAATTAATCCAATTCTATTGATAACAATAAACTGAAGAACGATCATGATTAAAACAATGAAATAAAAAATAGAAATAGAACATGCAATGAAAAGATGACACTGTGACAGAAGTAATCACACATTTAAAAAAGAAAATATAAATTCAAGAAATGGAAAATAAAGGCATGGAAATTGAGGATGAGGTGAAGGAGTCAAGCCACACGTTTAGTCACGGCAGATGAGACACTCAGTGAAATGAAGATCATCCTGAGGAGATCATCTAGAATGTGACCCAGGGGGACAAAAGCATGAACAGCAGGAAGACGTTATGAAGCAAAGTTAAGGATAGAACACGTCCAACATACCTGACAGGAGTTCCAGAAGAGAGACTAAGAAGGTAAGAGAAAGGCAGTATTCAGAAGAGAGTGAGAATTTTCCAGAACTGGAGAAAGACCTGAGTCTTCAGACTGAGGAAGCACATCAAGCCCTGAGCAAAATAGAAAGAGTGTCGCTGTTAACAAGATGCCCACTTCTTAAGGTCGCAGGTCTTTGCAAGCTGTCTGTCTCGCCTATGTTCTGCTTGCTAGGTTCAGATGACTTCACTGTTAAAATTCATGGTGTGAAAGAATTAAGTATCATGATAAAAACATAAACCGATGAAATAAAAACAAAGAAATAGAAAATAATTCAAAGAATGTTTTAATTAATGTAATAATTACAAAAATAATTTCTTTGAAAAAATAATATTGACAAGTATAAAATTCTGGCAAAATAGGCTTCCTATTTTATATTAATAGTGCCTTTTCTTCACACTTTGAAGATGTTGCTATATGCATAGCTAAATTATTCAAGGGTGTATTTTAAATAAAATTTTCTTAAAACAAGCTCTAAATGCTGTATTTACAATTCGCAGGTCTTCACTAAAATACGTGACTACTATAAAATATACTTTTTAAAGAAAGAGGAGGATAATATGCTACAAATACATAATACATTGTCACATCTAGATGTTATAATTGTAAAACACCCATGAAAAAGGGAACAGCTAAAAAAGCAAAAAGAGACTGCCAACCTGCAAAGAAATAGGCACAAAACTAACAGCAAAATTCTCATCAGCAAAAATAGATGTCATAATAAGAAATAAAATTATAAAGAAGACATGGGAACAATATGAAGAATAAAAAGGGTATAGCAAAAGAGTTTTAAAACTTTTAATACTATGAAATACTGTTTTCTCCTATGTTGCTTTTTTTCTGCTTTGCAGGGCACTAATCAGCCATGCCTATTTTTTTTTTTTTTTTTTTTTTTTTTTTTGGTACCAGGGATCGAACTCATGACCTTGCACTTGCCAGGCAGGTGCTTATGCCACTGAGCTAAATCCCCAGCCCCCGGCCATGCCTATTTTTAATTTAGTTATTTAATTTAGACATGTACAAGTTTCTTTTAAGTAACACATTATTAAAATTTACTATATCTGCGATAATGTGAATAAATCCAAATTTACAATGTTCACCAAAAAAGCCAGTTATGAAAGAAATATATATAATTTTAAATACATAACATCATTGTCATTTGTTTATAAATAAAAATTGTCTTTAAAATGTATCAGAATAAGAATTAGAAAGATAAATACCAAAGCATTTTGTGCGAATAGACATAGTGTGTATGTGTGCACACACACACACACACACACACTAGTTTGAACATCAAAACTCAAAATCTCTGAGATCCCAAAATCATTCAGGCTAACCCCAAACAGCACTATATCTATTTGCACAAAATGCTTTCTGAAAGTTTCAAGAACTAGCTTTGCAGCTGCATTGCTAAAAAGTTTGTGTTAAACTAGGTAGCTGGCATTAAAATCTGTGCCAAAGAAAAGAAATCATAAATTTGCTCCTTGGGCAAGACCTTCTTGTGTGTTACTAAGCACAGGCTAAATCAGCTGCACGAAGCAGCCTCTGGAGAAGTTCCATCGGATACTGTGAGTGTAGTTTTGAAGGCACACACGCATGTGCACCTACACAGACACATGTTCACACTCATGCACTTCTTGGAAGAATTTATCAGCACAGGGAGAGAACTCACAGGAGGAGGATGGAGATTTCAGCAAAGGCTGAGGCCTTCCTCAGGAACCCAATAGCAAAGGAACACAGACTCAGGGCGACACCCAGTGGCCAGTCCCGGGCACAGTGCAGAAGGACCTGGGAAACCTCAGTCCCTGCCTGCTGAGTGCTGGGAGCTCTGCATCTGCTCCTAAATTGCCATAGTTTAAGAATAGCTGCAGTCCAGAGAGTGCTAGGGTACACAAGGACCCTGCTCCCACTTCTCCTGATTCCGCCCCTCCTTGCTTCCTGGCTCTCTTTCCTGTTCCTTACCAACTGTACAGCCCCTGCTGCAATGAGTCCCACCGGTGCAGGTTTATCGATTCCACTGTGGATAAGGAGAAAGTGGCATCACTACCTCACATGATGCTGCTCTTCAGTGTAAGATCGTGCAACTAAGCTATTCAAGCATTATGGCTAAATTGACTTAGTGGTACTGAGTTTTGCCATTTGGAACAATGTGTGAGGTGTAAAAGTCCAAAGATCACGGACTCTATGATGAATGTGATCATTTTGTATATCTCAAATGTACCAATAAAATTTGACTGAAGAAAAAATTC
Organism: Cavia porcellus; assembly: GCF_034190915.1. NCBI lineage: Eukaryota > Metazoa > Chordata > Mammalia > Rodentia > Caviidae > Cavia > Cavia porcellus. Next base: position 16,144,500 of record NW_026947504.1, read on the forward strand.
TAAATATAATTTGTAAACTTTAATTCCCTTTCTAATATTATATTAAAATCAGCTGTCAAAAATACTCACAGTGATGACAAGAATGGAATCAGAGCCAAGGTACACTGATGTACCCATGCCAGCACCATTCTAAGTGCCTTGTGTATCAGCTCATTTACACTCATGACAGTCCTGTTAGGCAGGCATCACATTATACACATTTCACAGAGAAGAAAACCGAGGCACAGAGGAAACTCAACGTGTCCAAAGTCACATGGATGATAAGCTAATGGTGATATGGGATGTACTCACATGGTCATAAATGCTTTGGGTGATATCTAACCCCAGAACTCTGCAAACCACTAAGCTGTGTTCCTCCCATGACCTTCCAGTGGCCCACCCTTTCCTTATTAGGTGGCCCTGCTTTCCCTACTGAGGCCAGTGACAATATTATCTACCTCCCACCTCCTCCAAGGCTGGCTCTTTCCTCTCAGTAAACTTCTCTGTATCCTTCGCTATGTTTGTCCTTCCTCTGCTCTGGAATGGGCTCTTCCCCACAAACTCCGTTCTGTTTATAACCAGTTGAAGGACCTGCACATTTAACATTAAGATTCTAGGCTTCCAGACCCAAAGACTTAGTTCAGCCCCTTCACTCCCAGGTCCTCATTTCCCACTGCAAAAAAATAAGGGGCTCTGGTTTTCACCTTGATAGCCACAGCCTTTGCTAGGGAGCTTTAATAAATATCATAGCCCAGGATCCACCTAGACAAGATAAGAGCCTCTGGAGCAGAACTCGGCTCTCCACATTTGCAGAGCTCCCCAAATCTTTATCTTCCAGCAGCAGCCTTTCCCCTCTGCTCCTGCTCCTCCCACGAGGTGCTGCCCTTAACCCCACCATCAGTCTCTAGTGTCCAGCAGCCACCCTTCTGTACCTCCTGAAACCTGCCTCCAAGGGTCATGAGTCAGTAGCTCTCACCTTCCCTCTTGCATCAGTTAAAATCTTACATTGTGCAAAACTTAACTCATCGCCCTTTGTGAATGTTTTCTCCATACTCTCGTCTTCCTTACAAGTCCCCGTAGCCCTCCACACCTCTCAGGAGCTCAGTGAGTGGTCTCCCTGTTCTGTGGGATTTGGGTGGTACATTTCTGCAGAGGGAAGATGGTCCTCTATCTGCTCTCCTCATGAAGAGTAACACATAGAGGAAGCTTCTATTCCTCAGTTCACTCTTCACTGACTCTTTCCCATAGGAAGAGGAATCCCAGTCTGAATGTTGGGAGCCTCATATACTCCTTGAGCCACAACTTCTCTGTATGTCTAACATGAGGCACAAACTTTCTGCCTCGCCTCACACTTTCTAGACCCAGGCTTTCTACTGTTTTCTAACATCTGCAAGAAGCTCTCCCCAGAGGGACTGTGCAAGGCTGAGATTCCCTTCCTATGACTGACACAATGGGCGGAGCAAGCTGGACATCTGCCAGTGGGTCCAGAGGACCAAGCTGCTTCTTACAAGCAGCCTTCCTAGAGTTAGGGAGGAAAAAGGTAAAAGATGCACTTTGCTCCCCTAGCCAATATTGATCTCCCACATTCAATGCTTAGCATTAATGGCAAATCTGTAACCTACACGGAACCTGTTTCTCTGACCAACAAGGGAGGGGACTGTCCATGAACCAAGCTGGTAATCTGTGCTCCTCGTGTGTTTTCATCCCTTAATGAGGCTTTGGGTTGGACGGGTGCATGGAAGGATCCAAACACCAAAGACACACCCTTGGTGCCTAACAGTAGACCTTTTTTCTTGAGGCACTGCTAACTCTCCCTGCACGGAGGAAAGTTTCAATGATCCACTGTTGTATGAAACAAGCTCATTTGTTCTCTCACCACCCACCCGTCCTCCCTCCCATTCCGTGTGCCTTGGCTGTCATAACTAGAGCATTCCTATGCACAGCTCATGCACACAGCTGGGCAGAGGCAGCCCAGCTCCAGGAGAGACTCACTGCCGTACTCACACTGGGGAGTAGGAATCAGGATCTATGCTCCTGGTGGGGACAAAGCCTACTGCTCCTGAGCTCACTGACTTCCCAATGAACCACTGAAGTCCAGGTATGACAAAGCCGATGATCTCGATGCTTTCTCCCTGGTGGAAACTCAGTTCATCCTTTTCTTCCTGTTCATAATCCCTCGAGGCCTTACATCTTCCTCTGCCTGTGGGAAACAGCACATAGGTCAAACGCAGACAGCAGCGTCCGCTGAGCATCCCCACCTGCCAGTGTAATAAAGACGGAGGGCATCCCAGGCTTTCATACTAAAGGCCAGCGAGATCCCCTCCTGGCCTGAAAAAGTAAACCATCTGAAATGAGATAGAGTAATGGGCTTCTCACATTGTCAAACTGGGACATTCCAAAAAAAAGGAACTGCAACCCACTTTCATCATCCTTTTGTAATAGAAAAGATGTTTTAAAGGCCTAAGAAAGATATTCCCAGAATATAGACTATGTCTCAAAATTTAATAAATGAAGATTATGGAAAACTGGAGAGCTCAGTATTGTCCTAGCTTGATTCTGCCACTGTTATACAAATGTTTGGTCCTGGTTGGCACAAATCCACAGACCAGCATGTGAGATGAGCCATTCTCCACCAAAAGATCCCTACGTGTCTTTCCATCTGCTTTGGACCACTGTGACCTTCAGCCTCCCCAACGGTACAGAGGGAATAACCACAATGTTTGATGTTCATAACTTACAGGAATCAAAGGGACAAAACTGACAATGCCCAGAACCTAGTCAGCCCTCCATAGGTGGTGCCTGGTCAGCATTAGCAGAATGGAAGCTGCTGCTGCCCCAGAGGGATCTACAAGAGCCTGCTTCTGTCTATGGTAATTATTCAGTTTGATAAGTTGCCTAAGATCTAATAATGACATTTATAATGTTGTTCTGTGTAGTTTACAAATTAGCCCTTTCCTCAGATTTTTCCGAGAACGCTAACTCGCAGGCAGGGCAGCCATCAGAATCCTCTTTGCATAGATTAGGAGTGAGAAGAACCACTAAGAGCTGACCCAGGAGCTTGTAGTCAGTAAAACTGAACCCCGAACTTAGGTCTTCTCACTAACCCTTCTTCCCACTAATTCTGTGCTGGTGGAAATAATGTCTTTTATGTGTCTCTGTTTTTATATTTACTTTTGCTCCTCTGTTCATACTTTTGGTTCAATTTTTTTCAAACATTTTTACCAAATTTCTCTCGATTATGTCTTCATGAGCAAAAATTCCCATTGTTTTGTAGGTTTATGGGACCACACATTAGAAATCTACACTGAGAAGAATAGTACTAGGAGACTTCTAGATCTCATAGTGTCTAGTTCTCTCGACAAGATTTAAAGTCAGCTTTATTATCATTTTATTAATGAGGAAGTTGTGGCACAGTGAGGGCAGGGGGGTGACCAAGGTCACACAGGTGTTAAATTGTGAAGGCAGCATCTGAACCAAAATGGACTTCAAAGCCCTGTTCCCATCAGGTTACATCACCTTACAAAGCAAAATATCTTGTTAACCATCAATTTTGATTAGTTCTCGTGTCTGGGTTCCATAATTCTTTCTAGCTCTTTTTTTAAAATGCCACTTGAACTTAGAGGTAAAGTTACACTTTTTTGAAGGCTCTGTGTCAGGGTATAGGGATATGGGGAGGGCGCTAAGGATGAAGAAGGCAGGCATACTCTAGATCCTTTATTATCCAGTAGATACATGTGTACATACAGGTGTGTGTGCACATACGTACACATTATTATTCAGATGGAAAACATCTCAAATGTAGGCATTCATATACATGAATATGTAGACATACATATAGGTGTCTGTGTGTGTGTGTATAAACTTCACTCATTTGGTCAAAAACTTTTACTGTTTGTCCTTGTGTCAAATATTCATATTCTTCTTAAATTCAAGTCTAGTTACACAGTGCTTTAAGGGAAATGAGAAAATATTTTGGCCAGAAATTAAAACAGGCAGCCTGCAGGCCCATTTGGCTCACAAAAGGTTTAATTTGGCCCACACTGGGCTTTTTTCTCACCTATCTTTAAATCCCTGCTGTGGCCTCGGGCCCTCCCACAGAGCCCGGCACATATCTGAGTGCCCTGTCTGCCCCTTCAGGAACCTGAATCTGCAGTCTGGACTGAGACCTCTCACATCACAGTTACAGACAGCGAATGACTTCCCCAAATCCAGTCAGTAGCACAGGCAAGGCAGAAATTCCCATCAACCGACTCCAAGCCTGCAGATAAAATTAGGAGGCAGGACAACATTATCTCCCTAACTACATTTTCAACCCAGCCATACCGATCTGATAAGAGCCTGTCCAATCCCTCTTCCTGGAAAGACCACAGCTTCCTGGATAATTCTTTAGGAACCATCTGCCAGTGGAAACAGAACGTTTGCAAACATGAATTTCAAAAGCTTAAAACAATGAAAACAGTCTGTTATAAAAATGATGAATACCTAGGATGATTACAGTAAGGATTTATTTAGCTTATTTTCATGATATCAGACACTTGGTGAAAACTTATTTTATGCTAGACACTGTAAAAAGAAGAGTTCGGCAGACCTGGGGTGTATGCTGGCTCTGCAGCTGGGTTTTCTCAGTTAAATGATCCACAAAAGATCACTGCAAATCCTTATCCCTCAGAGTCTCTGCCAGCACCAAACATAGGCTCTGCGGTAATGTTTACTGTCACTCTACATATTTGAATTTACAATGTTTTCCAGCAGGGATTCTCAAACTTAAAAAAGAAAAAACTCTGGGGAACCTATTTAAAGCCCATATTCCTGGGCCCAGCCTCAAGAGCATCTGAGAAATGCCAGAGCATTTGGATTTTTGGTAAAATCCTAAGTGATACGAATTTCAGGTCACTATCCTAAGAAACGCTGCACTGGTATTCACATGGTGAATTTCTGCCTGGGTAAAATATCCATCTGAAATTTACTCCAAATTAATTGTACAAATTAATTCACTCCATATTAATTGTACAAATCTTGGCTGTTAAAAAAAAACAATAAATTTTTAAAAAGCACCTGCATTTTGTTCTCATGCAGGTGCCTGGGCGGGTATCGGACAGCAAGCCTGCTCTGCTCTGTGCAGACCTATCCGGCTCTAGGACCCTCTGCAGGAAATGGTGGCTACTCACTGATGGAAAGGGACGGGCAGGGGCTCCAGGGCCGACACCGGAACCAAGCCCCGTTGGCCACTCACTAAGGACACGCCTTCCCACGCCGATTCCCCTTCCGAGGTCTTCACGGAAATTAATTCATTCTTGCAAAGCCCCAAACACTCCCCTTCCTTCTCAGCTGGCTGAGCCACGGAGCACGTGGCTCTGCAGAAGAAGTGACCTGCAGATAATGAGAAAAACCCTTTCCGAGGTGTAGTGGGAAGTGAAAAGGAATGATCACACAAGGTAATGTTTCTCTCCAGCATCCTGAGACACTTATTCCTAGGAGTAAAGCAGACTGTCCAGGAGGAGGCACTCCACCAAGTCCTTAGGATCCCAGGAAAACCAGCAAGAAAAAGCCACTGAGAGGGAATTCGCTTAAAATAGACACCAACATTTCTGAGCAATTTGTGAACAAAAAGCATACTTGGAACTTTATCTTGAAGAAGATATTATATAAAAAGTGAAGAGAATATGTTTGCATTTAACAGAACTTCAGTTATAATTGCAACCTCACACTTAATTCTAGAACCAACAAAAAAATAAATTGATTTGGGTGAATGTAAGTACCGTAAGCTTTATCATAGCACAACATGAAACTCCTTTTACACTTGATCTTAGCCAAAAGGCCAAGAAGTGATCAGGAAACTCCTTCTTTCATATATGATTCATGCAAAGCTATCACAAAAAGAATCATTTTTGTGAAAATATGTTATGCAAATCCAATGCATCTTTTAGGTCAGTCTAAGCGCATCCTCACTTGGGGTGCATATCAACATCACTTTGCTCACTCTCAGGAAATACCTCAGGTTTTGTAAGATTTGCAACTTTATTTTACAATCAAATTATGTCGCTTGTTTATATGTGCCTTTCTCAATCTTGGATATCATCTGAATTATGTGGAAAACTTTTAAAAAGGCAGGAATGTCCCACCTTTAGGAATTTCATTGGCCAATATGGATCCCTGACATGGACATCTTTTTAAAACTGCCCAAGCAGCTCTAATATCAATGAGTGAGGCAAACTGGCCCAGGTATTCATGCGATGTCAGTCTGAAGTGAGAGGTTTCAGGCACTGTTATAACTGACAGGTAGGCTCATTTGGAATGCTGCATGTTTAAATGCTTTCTGCTTCCCTGTGTGTCTTGATGAGTCCAGGCATTCTGGTGAATATTCAGATGAGCCCCCACCCCCACCTCTAGCCATGCTTACCTTCCTGTATCAGGAGACTCAGATACATGGTTTCCAGATGTTTCTCATCTACAGAAACTTGAATCTCCGTATCCTCTACCAATCTGCAGTTAAGCCAGTACTTGTGGTCAAAGAGGAGATGCTCTAGACATGTGGACACATAGCCTAGAATTTAAGCCAACAAGGTTCCTGAACGAGGTAGGCTCCACCCTCAGATCACAGAAGGTTCTGCTCTTGGAGGACCACAGACATATTTTCAGAATACTTTTAAAAATATAAGTTGTGTTTAAATGACATTTACCATTTGTAACATCTTGTGCATCTCTGTAAGTGCATAATGAACTGACCAAACCTAAATTTCTTTCCTTTGAGCTTTGGAAGCTCTTAAGTTTAACGTGTTTTCTCCAGGGCTTCTTGGTCTCCCCCTTAAGTTCTCTCGACCTGTAATTCAAATTCATGTGTCCCAAACAAGAGAGTGACTAAAGGGATTCTCCACAGTCACAAGATGTAGGATCTACTTCCATTTTCCCTGCACTGACGCTGAGGTTTGTCCAGTGAGTGCTCAGTAAGCTCTGCCTTTTTAAAAATATGAAAATAATAAAATTTAAATAATTATGTGTAGTACCTCAACATGCTTTGAAACATGAGTTGTTCATATTAAAATTTTGCTTCTCTTGAGGTTTCTTAACACTGCAAAACCCTCTTTCCTTTCTGAAAGGCCTATAATACTGATTTAGGCCTGGCTGCTTCTACCATGGTACTTCTTGACCTTCTAAGCACACACCTGGAGATCTTATTGAAACATACACGCTGATTTGGAGTCTGAGATTCTACTTTTCTGCAGGTCATAGGTGATGCTAGTACAGCTAATCCTCGGAGCACAGTCTGAATACTAAGGCTCTCTAGCGTCCAAAGAAGGTATATAATAGGGAGAGCAGAAAGCCACCCCACTTCTAGCCTTACCCCTCCAACCTTGCCCAACATCTCTCCCTATGGACATCTGCACGGAACCCAGCATTTTTCTGGGGTACATCAGATGTTCATCAAATTGAGCGTTTCCCTTGGCTTGGCTTCAGTTGGCTTTGAAGCCATCAGATTCCTACTGTGAGTTTTTCTTCTGAACTATGTGCCACCACAGTGGCTCCTCCACTCCACTCAGACATCTTTCCCTGCCTTTCAGAAAGTTCTGCTGTCTTGATACCACCGTAGTGGATGAGTCCCCGCCCTTTTCCTTGCTTTAAAAATACATGAGCTAAGAAACCTAGAACCTTAATATTTTGAGCACTTATTTGATCCTATTTGACAAGTTCCCTTTTAAAAAAAAAATCAACTTCATATCTATCTCAATACTTTCAATATTAATAGATGGCTAAATTACTTGTCAACTGATTGATTAGTCAATGAATAATTAGATCTCTCCTTGAACAAAAGAAAACTAATTCCCCACATGACTTTTTACAGTAGTAGTTACTATTTGCTTTAGATTTAGTTTAAGGAAGTTTGTGATATTTCAAAAGTTAAGTCTTCCCTTTAGAGTTCTATTTCTTTTCATTATCAGGACTTGACCAGTGCTTTAGAATCAACCCCTACAACCTGGCTGAACTGCAAGGTGAGTCCCTCCCCAACTTCACACCCCATCCATGCTATACCTAAATCCAGGTAGGTAGAGAACTTCCAGATTTCCTCCATGGTCTTAAACGTGATCAGGAACTGTGCTCTCTGGGACTGGATCATCACCAACCTTGCAGAGAGATCCTGAACAAAGAGCAAGAAGTCAGCCTAGAACAGCGTCATGTTAACAAGCTTACTTTACCTAAGGACCCAGCACATTAGATGAACTTCTTGGTTCTGGTATTGATTTTACCCCACAAAATAAGAAATAAAACTCTAACACACACATCCTAAATAGTAATCATTAAGAAACTAGTTAAAATAGAGTATGGTGCATTTATGCAGTGAAATATTATAACATTACACAGTATTAAAAAGAATAAAGGAGACCTTTGTGTACTGACAGAGGCTCCAAATCAACACAGTTACATGTAAGAAAAAGAAGCCAGAATATGAAACTATATGCAGAAGATGATGCATTTTATGCTTCGAAAAAGGTATACTTAGGAGAGCAGAGGATAAATCATAGAAGAAACTTGCAAGCAAATCTGACTGTGGATCTATGACTGCTGGTTATTTTTATAAAGCAGACATGTCAGAAAACCAAAGTACATGAAAAGCAAAATCATCCATAATCTTTCCTCCTAGAGATTATCAGTGTTAATGTCTTCATTTGTGAACTGTGACTCTTTCTTCATGAGTTTCCATTTAACTGTTTGATATAAATGGAAACAAAGTACATAATTGTTTTCACAATCTTCTTTTTTCTGTTAAACTAAATACTGTGAACCACTGCCTATGTCACTGATGGTTTCAGGTATGTTCGGTAGCTACTTATTTGCCATTGTTGCATTAACATAATGAGTTCTTATCATATTCTGGTGATTTCACTTTTGGATCTTTTTGCATTTTTTAATATCTTAAATGGCATTGGATGAACATCCTTGTAGTTAAATCTTTGTGCATTTCCTTAACTATTTTGACGTAAGTAATTGCAGGGAATGCAATTGAAAATGCAAAGACATGTACATTTTCCACCCCAAAATACAGGCGTCCACTGGCCTTCCCGACCAGAAAACTTCTTCCAGTCACAAGCAAAGAAAGAGGACCACAAGTCTGTTGTTTTTTTAATACTTGAAAAAACAGGCCTGAATCACTGCCCAGTCTTGATTTTCCCTAAACTCTTCTCTGTTCTCCATGGGAATTGAATGATCAAATTACGACAGTCAGAACCCACCTCACAAAAGTACTGACTCTAGGGTTCTTGGAGGCTGCTAAAGAAAGGAATCAGGTTTAACAGACTGTAAGGGGTAGAGAACCAGGTCCACAAGGAGGTGATACACCCCCCCAAACCAGTGCCATGTGCATGCGGGAGTGGGGACAGCCACACCCAAGCCTTTCTCCCTGAGTCAGCACCATTTGTGGACTGCAGTGGGGTGGGGTGCCAGGCCTTCCCAGGAGGTGATCCCCGCCTGGAAACTATATCATTTTCATTGTTTTCTTGGGTTAGGTTTTATTCTCTTTTGTTTTGTTTGATTATGTTAAATCTGATGGCAGGAACAACTTTTTAAAAGATAGCAAGACATATTATGATAGCCACTATGGATTTACTATTAGCTTATTTTGAAGTTCTTTATTGCAGTCATTGTTTTTTAAATTATTAAATTATTTTTAAATTATTATTTCTACTCTACTCTACTGTACTTCTGTTCTGTTCGATTTTTGTTATGTCCGAAGGTATTTGTAGCTATTTTGAAGACATCAAAAGGCATTATGGTAACTATTGCTGATTTCATAAGCGTTTGAAGTCCTGTATCACTTACACTAGTTTATTTTGATTGATTTTATTGTTTTATTTTCTTTGGTTTTATCCTCTTTAAAATAAAATTTTAAAAAAAGAATGAAAGGAATCAGTAAAGGTTTCTTAAACTCTGAGCCCTTAGGGTTTAAGGCCTTCTTAGAGAAAAATAAGCCCCACCAAGTCTGGTAAGATAACAAAAGATTGATATTTTAATTTATTGGGTATGAGGATTTACTTCCCAGTAGTCAACTCAAATGACAAGCACTTATCCAAATCTTTTAGGTCCCTCAAAAAGGTACTTTTTTATTTATTTTTATTTTTAATTAATTAATTAATTAATTATTTATTGGCTAAATGATAATAACAACCCTTTCTTACTTAAAAAGGAAAAAGAAAATCCCCAAGACCAGGTTCTCCAGTCAAAATCAATCCCAGACCCTTATCCTGAGGGAAACTTAGGGAGGAAAGGAAGGGATAGAAAGACCCAAAACAAGGGGGGTTTAGCTCAGCAGCATAAGCACCTGCCTTGTAAGCAGGCAGTCGTGAGTTCATCCCCGGTACCGATAAAAAGGAAAAAGACAAAAAAAAAAAAAAAAAAAAGAGCAAACTCCAGTATCAGTTTCCTTCATACCAGATCCTAGAAGGTCCCAAACCTTTGGCTGATACAGGTGTTATCATCCTGTATCTGGGATGTGCTGGGAGTGCTGGGTTGCTGGGTAAAAATTTATATGCAAACAATTTACTACATGCCAGTCACTTTGCCAAGAGTTTTAAAGAAATACCTCCTTTAACTCCCACAATAATCCTATGAAGAGAATACTATTATAGTAGTTAATGCATTCTATATATATGCTTTTGTAACTATATATATGTTTTGTAATTTTAATCACTTCTAAAACAAACAGTAAAGAAGCATGGCATCGTATCTAACTCACAACATTTATTTTCTCTTGGAGATACACAAAATAATGAAGCATTTTATTATCAATGATGTACTAGACCTAATGAAAAATGACATGATTGTAATGTTATACTCAAGAACGCTAGGTCACAGAGAGATGAAGTTGGTTGCCCAGTGTGACTTACAATAAGTAAAATGCGGAGCTCTGACCATCTCTTAGGTCAAGCTGACTTTGGGCCTTAGCCCTATCCCCACACACACCCAGCTCAAGGCTTGGCCCATTGGGTTGGCTGACTCAGTCAAGCCCCGCCCACACCCAGAGTGGCCCAAATGAAGGAAAATCTATTGCATGGATCAGCAGCCAGTGCCTTCACATTCCTGGATTCCAGGGATTAAACATCATAAATAAAAAATTAAACTCCTAGCTACTATTTATAGTATACATATTGACCACCCAAGTACAATACCAAGCTCCTGATAAATACTATCTCATTGTCATTTCCTGAAAAATCAAACATTTTTTGCTACATGATGTGGCACTTTTTTTCTTTTCATTTTATACAATTAATGCAGACACTATAAAATTAACTAGAACATATCAATTCACTATGTAAAGCAGTATTCTCCTTCTCCCACTGCTAGTTGCAACAAATTCTACCCATTTCTGGTTTTAGTTCTTCTAGTTAGTACCTCCTGAACTGCAAACACTGGTCATAACTTTCTTCCCAGCTTAACAATCAAAGATATTATCTACCCACTATGAAAAATGAGGAAACCATTTAATTTATTGGTTTTTTTCTCCTCCCTTCCTGCTATGTGTAGTTATTGGATTTTGATTGGCAATTTTGTTGCTGTAAAAAATCTATATATAATATAGATCTTTATATGTAGCTCAGTATGAAGGCCTTGAATTCAATCTCTAGTACTGCAATCAATCAGTCTGTCAATCTGTACTTGCAGAGCCCCACTTACTCCAGTTTCTACCACCTGGAGCCCCAGAGCTACATGACTGTGGCAGCTGAGCTGAAAACTTGCCCCTGGTGGGGCACTGACCCAGGGGCAGGGGCCTGGAGAACTCTCCCAGCCCTGAACCAGGCCCACACGAGGTGTGCGTTGTCGGAATCTGCAACTCAGATGTGCTCTGCTGGCAGTGGGTGGATTTGAGGGCTTTACTGGGAAGAAGCCGATGGCACCGGAGCATGAAGGCTTGGGGACAGTCATGAAAGCGGTGTCGCTGGTAAAGCACCTAAAACCACTGCCACAGAGCCTGGGCTTTCCCTACCTCCAAGAAACAAATGAATTCTGAAACATCAGCAGATGAAATCTGTCACCCCATCTTCTCTGCCACCCCCACCCCATGATGGAAAATGTTCTGCAAATGTGACACTGACTTCTGCTCCAAGCTTCCTGACAGTATCACCCTTGAGAAGGGACCTGCTGGAGCCACTCTGTGGGAATCCATGCCTGCTGGCCAAGTGGGATCTCGCCGGGGTACAAGGTCTTCAAGGAGGACCTTGACTAGGCCAGGTGGTCACTTTGATAATGACCAGTTGAAAGGTCCTGCTGGGGAGCAGACCAGAAGTCTCCATCAAGTGCACAGGGGCAGAGAGCACCATCCAGGAGGGTGTCTGCACCGCTCCTCAGCGCGGACCTGGTGCTTGTGGGGCTGGAGTTGGAGATGACCGGTGTGCCTCTGTGCACACAGCCATCGAAGAGGTGTACACTAAGGGTGCGTTTCCATCTTGCAACTCGTGGCCAATGGCAATGGCAATGTAAAGCCTCTGTCACCCCGAGAGTTGCCCCAGAGGAAGCTCAGGAGGCCTTTGAAACATCCAAAAGGGAATGAGTTAAAACGTCCTGCTCAAGTGAGGCCCCAAGGACCAGAATCCCTGATGTGAATCTGGCTGGGCCCTCCCTGTCCTCTCAGCAGCTCAGGGCTGGATGGCAGGGGTGGGTCTTGAGACAGAATTTTCCTTGGAACAGTTAGAGCAGTTAACGCAGGCCAGAGTGTGGCTCAGGCAGAGAGCACTTGGTTATACCATGTGTGAAGCTCCAGGCACTACCAAAACCAGTTTTTTAATGGAATAAAATCTATGCTTAGTGGTTACCAGAGTCTGGAGAAAATAGAGACTGTAGGACTCTATTGTTTTTGGGTACAAAGCTTGACTTTGAGATGATATAACAGTTCTGGAGTGTATTGTTTGTGAGTGTACCAAATATAAGTGAAATGTAGACTTAGATGATTAAACTGAAAATTTTATGTTACGTAGATTGTGTCTCAGTAACAAAAATAAAATTCAAAATTACTACATTAGAAAAAAGCACGTTATGAGGTTCTATGAGTCTCATTCTACAGAGTTTAAATAACTTGCAACGGTCATAAACGAACAGTGGCAGATTTGACTCTGACCCAGCAACTCCAGGTGGTCCCAGTTTCTGGTCCTTCCTGTTAAGAAGTGCACAGCACCTGTTTGCTCAGAGGACGTGTAGGCAATCCTTTGGTCTCTCTGCCAGCCTTGTCAGCCCAGTGTTTTCTCTCCAGGACTCACTCTGTTGCAGGCCCTGTCCTAGGTTCAGGGAAAGCAGGCAGACAGGAGCTCAGCGCTGAGGGTCCCTCTCTGCTCCGCGCTCACCTTGAACAGCGTGCGAGCGCCCTGGTCCTCATTCTCCAGCGCCCAGAGCCGCCTGCACGCAGCTTCCTGCAGGGCTCCGTTGACGCACCTCCGGGAGCGGCTCTTCACGCAGAAGGACAGCGTCAGATCTGAGAGAGAGCAAGGAGAAGCAGCAGACTGCACGCGCTCATGCAGCGCAAGAGGAGAGAGCATTAGAAAACCCCTCCACGTTTCGCCACGTCTAGCTAAATCCTAACTTCTTGTCCTCAGTAGTCGCAGACTGGTGTGGACTTAAAGAGCCTCCACGCACAGCTTTACTGTCCTTCTCTAGGTGCAGGGAGGGGCACGATGGACCCCGCTGGGGCTCAGGAAAGCCCGGAGTTAACTGGTATCGGTTATTTCCGCTTTGGTGCTAACAAGGACCAACTAGGATATCTATATTGTTTCCAGCAGACGATTTGTGAAAGTTTTGAATGAACACTACTTTATCCTTAATTAAGAATATGCATTTATATTTCAAATATATAGTACGTAATAGAAATTGCATATTTTACTCCGTATACATACACAAATATACTTTCCCTGACCTGGTTTTGTCATTTTTACCTCAGTAGGGATCAGTCCAGGGCCCCACTCACACACTCTACCACTGAGCCACACCCACAAACATTGAACACCTACGTGCTTTTGCACTTGTTTCATTTACTGATGTTTGTCAGAATAAATGTCTAATGTGTGAAAGTTTTATCTTCAATTTCTTTAGAGTGCACATTCATTTAATAAATATTCATTTGAGAGCCCCAAATTCAGAAACTGCTTTAGGTGCTGAGGTTACAGTAGGGAGCAAGGTGGACGTGGACTTCACTCTCATATAGTTTGAATTCTACTTGGCAAATAACTAATTCCACAAGCACATTCATTTCAGATAGAGAAAGTGCTATGAATAAGAAATACGGAGTCAAGAAACAGTCACAGAGCAGCTGTGGGAGGGCAGATGCCTTTAGAGTTGTGCTAGAAAGTGCCACACTGCGGAGTTCACCTTACACAGGACTGCCCTGTTCACATGTGTCTTCTTCAGACAACAAACAGCAATCTCCTTAGCAACTATCCAACACAATAATCAGAGAACACACTGGACATGATGATTTTTCAGAGGTCTCTTCTGGTTCCTACTGCCCGGGAACTTCACAAATTCCTGAGCTGTTAGAAACAGGCCCTGTCGGGGTCCACAGAGCACCCCAACTCTCACCTTTAAAGGCCTGTCTGTGATCTAGAGGGCCCAGAAGGCTATGGCATACAGGAGCTCCCCACAACTTGCTCAAATGACTTTGATGTGCAAGTCAGTGGCTGTTTCTCCAGCTCAGGTCCTCCGCAATCTCCAGCCGCCTGCCCAGCCCCAATCTGGTAGCATCACTGCATACTGACCTTCAGGAAGAGGCCCATCATGAACACAAACCCCGGGAGAAGTCAGGCCTGAGTTCAAGTCTCGGCTCTGCCCCTCAATAATGTCCAGAACAATTAACCACCACCCTGCACCTGATTTTCTCTAATAGCAAAATGGCTTTGCTGGGGCTTAGCGTACAGGGGCTTAAATGGTTTACTCGGCCATATATGCATGTAAACTTTTTACTAAGTGTGTGGCACATGTTAAGTATTCAGTATGCACATTGAGCATCGGCTGTTTCTCTCCTCCCCATCCCAACCCAGCTTTCAAACTGCTTGTGACTGTCCTCAACTGATCATGACCTTGATGATAACTTCCCTGCGATTTCTTTCTGCCAAGCTAAATTTTTCTTTCCTCCTAAAATCCGATCCAAATCCCTCTTAGAGTCTTTCTGGGAATAGTCTCGTTACCTGGTAGCCCTGATGGGATGAATCTCACTGCTGTGCCTGTGAATCCACATAAACAAAACCAAAAGGACTTGTGTGGGTAAACAAACTGCTTTTGAGAACCCAGCCAGTGAGATGGACACTCAGAGCAGAGCCTCTGTCTGTGTAGCTAGGACCTTACCATACCCACCCCGTTCAACACCAAATGCAGCAGGAAATCAGGCTCTTTTGAGTTTTAGTATGAACTTAGTGCACCATATTTTAATCTTCTGGAAGCCGGTACTCATGACAATGCATCTACCTAATTCTGTCCCTGCTGTTCTGCATAAAGGAAAGGTTGGCAGTTAGCACCCAGGCTCTCCTTCTCACACCCTGACCATCCTGGAATCAGCCTCGTGGCAGAAAATGCTGAGAGGAACAAGTTCAGCCTTCAGCCAGTTTAGCTTCACCTAAAGATGTCCCGTGTTCACTGGCTTTCATGCATTCATAAGGCAAAAAACGCTGACTCCTCTGCGTTCATCAAACAACAGATGGCAATTTAGGTTTTTTCAGGGATATCCCAAGCTGACAGATGAGAAGCAGACTGACACAATAGCAAAAGAGCAAAGCATATGATTTTTCTCATTATCAACCAAGCAGTTTGACAGAATTTGAAACTGGGACTAAAAGAACCTAGCATGACAAAATTATACCATCTCTGTTTACATGGTTTGTATTGCTTAAAGATTCAAAGTCTAGCAGTTTTTTCACAAGTCTATATTTTATATTGCAGGGACAAGTATATTCTTAGAAGATGAAAGCCTATCTTTAACGGTGCATGGTGGTTACAAACAAGATTCAAACCCCTTTCTTGCTGATCACAGACTACCTGTGTGACAATTAAGTCATTTCGCTCTCAGGGTCTCTGGTTCACACCTGTTATCTAGGATCCAGGTGCCTCCACAAGAGGTGAGCCCCCGAGGTAGGAGGAACATGGAAGCGAATGGTGGACACATGATTTGTCCTCAGAAATGGTCCCCACTGCTGGATGACAGAAACCACACCTTCTACAGAGTTGTGCTCAGAATTTCTGGTGCAGAACTCAGCCCAGGCATGGTTTTCTCTAATGACAACTCTCTTCTCATGAGATTCACTGAAGTTTTCTAAAGGGGACCTCGTGTGAGACACATACTGAAAATGAGATTTTTCCCTCATTGCCTTCCAAATCTTTTTCTGTTTTTGAAAAATTCATTTAAATGCCTTTCTGCTCGGGAAGCCTCATCCTATATATTCAACCCTTGGTTCATTTACTCATTTATATAGCAATATTTATTCAGGACCTACAACAAGGAAGGTAGTGTATAGACACTGTAGAGAATATAAATGTGACTACCACATATTCATCCAACCATCCATGTACCTATCAAACATTTCCTGAGCACCAACTAAATATAAACAACTCCTTGAAGTACAATATTAAATACATAATTTTTAAAAATTAATCCAACCATCTTAAAATTGAATGATGATAAATTTCTCTAGTCTGGAAAACTTGTATGGAACTCAAAATATGTGGCAGACAGTGAAAAGCTTTGAATACAAGCTGGGGAAAGTTTAAATTGAAATTGTTGGGTATGGAAAGTAATAGATTTGTAAGCTAGCAAGTATATAAGCTCCTGCCTTGCAAGTGTGTGGTCATGAGTTCAATCCCCGGTACTGATAAAAAAGAAAAAGCTGTGGTTACAAAGACACATTTGGTGACAGTACCCTGCAAAGGTAAAGAGAGGGAGTCTACAGATAGGAGAGATAATAAGGCTATTGAAATATTCCAAGAGAAGTATTTTTGTTCATGTAGCACTTATCTTTGGTGTTTAGATACCTGGTATCATGTTCTGTGGCAGGAAACATTTTCCCCGAGATTCAGGAGAGGCTATACACTCACTGGATATGGTTGGATCCTTGGAAGGACTTTCTTTGCCTGGAGAAGGTGAGATGAAAGACAATTTGTAAGAGTTTAAGCAAGGAGAAAACATGGACTCAAAGTTTTGATCAATTGCCAGTTTCTTCCAGGACTGATGGGTGAAAAGTTCTCATGCTTATCATCATTGCCTTAAATCGATGCATATAGCCAGCTATTTTCAAAGCATTGTCCTATATGGTCTCTTAACTATGCAGCAGCCTGGGTGTCAATTCCTATCTACAGACCAAACCAAACCTCATGGTATAGTACCCAAAAGGTGTTCAGCGTACATGGAGCTGGAGCCTACACAGGTCTTTATGGTTCTGACTACAAGGTCTAAGCCCAATGGTTGAGCAACAGGAGGCATAGAGAAGAATTTTGGGGAATGGCATTGTTAGAGAGACTCTAACAGGCAGGGTTGCAATGGCCCTGACATGAGTGACTGACTCTGGACTGCTTTTTTCAACTACTATCTCTCCAAAAAGTTCCTGTCATTGCAGGCATAGAGATAAAAAAAGGACAAGAAAGATGATTAAGACACAGGCTAGAGAGGGAGATTGAGGGCAGTGTAATTTTGATGATAGAAAGCTGAAAACAAGAGTATGGCTTCTAGGGTAGGAATTTAGCTCAGTGGCATAAGAACCTGCCTTGCAAGCAGGTGGTCATGAGTTCGATCCCCGGTACTGATAAAAAAAAATTTTAAAAAAAAAAGAATGTGGCTCCAAAATTCAAGGAAGTTGATAAAAAATAATGCGGAGCTTTCACAAGGATAGCTATAGAAGGTGGGCCTCTTTCATATTATCTCCAAAATACACGGGAACACAGTTTCGCATTATCCCCGACATATAAGAGAGCACAGCTTCTGAACACACTAATGCTGGTTGCTGGAATTGGTCCTTTTGATCATGAAGCTGCTCAAGAATTAAATTCCCCCAGTTTCTGGGAAAACTGTGGTCAGAGGTAAGTAGCACGATCAGGTCCTGTGCACCTCTGCTCTAGTGACGCAGCCCAAGAGCACCTCAGGAACGAAGCAGTGGCCCTCACTGCTGGTTAGTGCTGAGCCCAATCCTTACCCTGTTGTCAGGAGGCTCAGTCTCCACTGTGACAAAGCAGGGGGATTTTGACATCTGAGAGGAGGTGCTTCCCATTCTTCAAGTAAAAAGAGTTAGCACTTTGCAGGGAGGCACACAGGGAGAATGAAATAAATGTCTGCTTGAATAGGCAGAAGGAGGGACCCATCTGCTCATGGAATCTTGATCCAATGAGTGCCAGATGTGCAAGGCGGAGGGCTAAGCAGCTTAGCTGGAAAGCTGCAGTCATGAGCTATGGTTGAATAGCATCAGTTTGTAGTTCTGCCCTCCAGGAACCTGAAGCAACTGAAGCAAAAAGCACTGGCTTGGGCACCACGAGAGAGGAGAATGTGAACAAGTGAGATCTTCCTACAGTAACTGACCTCAATCAAGACACTGCGCCTGTTTGCTTCTTAAAGGGTTTTAAATGTACTCATTTATTTAAAAATGAAAGACTGTCCTAACTTAGTGGTACTGAACCTTCATTGCCTATTGGAATTGCCAAGGTTGCATTTTTAAAAATACCAATGCCTAGGCTTTATGTCCAGATATTCTGATTTTTGTAATGTATAGTGTGATCATAGGTTTCTTTATTTGGTTTGGTTTTTTAGCGGGTTTTTTTTGGGGGGGTAGTTGTTTGTTTGTTTGTTCTCTGCATCAGTAATTAAAAGTCAAGGTTCTGCTTTTCTAGTGTGTTCTCAGAGGATGCTTCTGCTGCAGATTCCAGGCCCAGAGTTGGAGACTCCCTTGCTCCCTTCTCTAGGAGGGAATTTGATGAGAGGCTACAGCAAATTCATCTGGGGGGGTTTCCTCTCACGCTGTGAAATTTTAGTTTGAAGTGCTTAATCTCACTTAAAAATCAAAATATTTTATATAACCCAGGGGCTTGAATTTACTTTGAAACCTGGAGAACTTGTACAGATGGCAACCTGCATGACTAGAAATTGCTAGTGATTTCCTAACCAGGAAAAATTATGAATAAATTATAATATTATAATAAATAAATAATTATATAAATAATTATAAATATATAAATAATAATATTATCATGAATAAATTATAATACATTCAGCTTAGGAACTTCTGTTAATCAAAAGATGAAATTAAGAGAGTAATAATCAAGTGGCAGAATAGGAGAAAATATTAACAATACATATAGGCATTAAAGAACTGGAACCTAGAGCGTATAAACAATGCTAAAATCTTTAAGAAACAGATAAACTATCCTCTAGAAAAAGGAATTAAAAGCTTAAATACATATTTCATGAAACTCAGTACCCAAGTAGTCAATAAATATATAAAATTTGCTTAATTCAGAGAAATAAAATTTAAAACCACAATGAAACATTGCCACACAGACAAGCTAAAATGAAAAGAATAGGTAATAACAAATATTTGTAAGGATCCAGAGCAACTGGAAATCCCATATGCTGCAAGTGAGAGAACAAATTCAAAATTTTTTCACTGGCAAACCAGCAGTATCAATTCAAGCTGAAAATGTACATACATTAAAACCCAGCAATTCCATTCCTACATATATACCCCCAAAATAACATACATATGTTCAGAAAACATCTACCAAAATATTCAGAAAGCACTGGCAAACCCTGGCAACTACCCAAATGCCCATTTACACTAGAAAGGACAAGCATATGATGCTACATGTAACTAAACACATCCTTCAAGAAGTATGAATTAATTACAGCTGCATAAAACAATATGGATGCCTACATTCACCTTGTGAGAATTCACCATGCTGTGAGATTCCAAGCACTTGTTTGTACGAGTGGTAAATTTTTACAAACAAGTGCAATTGTTCTTGAGCCCAGGAAGGGCACAGTAACAGTGGGTGTTCTAGGTTGGCCTGGGGCAGTCGGGAAGCAGGACACATGGGAGAGGCCAACTGCAAAGCTACTGTGGACTGTGATCTCAGCAATGAGAAGCGAGGAACAGAGTAAACGATACTGTGTGACACAGACAACAAAGTACTACTCTGCCATAGACAGGCATAAGCTTGAGGCGTTTGTAAATAAATGGGTGCACATGAAGACCACAATAGTAAGAGAAAAAAATCAGATACACAATCTGAAATATCACATGGTTTCTCATCTATGAAAAACTAGAAAAATATGTATATAAAAAGCAAAAGAGATATTTTTTCAAACGAAAAGGGGTACAGGAGATGGGAGGAGCAGGGAGATATGGGAGGAATAGAAGAGCCCCCCCAAAGAAGCCTTAAGATGTGTTATGTTCATGTACCAACTTCCCATGATAAGTGCATCACTATGCACTGCAAACACATACTAACAAGAAAATTTTTAAAATCAAGTAAGAAAAGAGAAAGTTTCTTGATACTGAAAATGACAGAAAAGTAGGAAGGAGATAATAATTACAGAAAATGCCCACTGGGAGGGATTAAGAGATCATCAGTTCCACTCCTAATTTCACTGCTGAGAAACTCAGAGCCACAAAGGAGTGTTATTTTACTCAGGCCACACAGCAAGTGAGCACGAATCAGAGCTCGTCCAGATCATTGAGTGCAGACTGCTGTCTCCACCTCACTATCTGACCTAGGAATTCTAAGGACTAAGGTCAGGACAGCATCCCACATAGAGAAACTTGCTGGAAGTGAGAATTTGCTTTCTTTTCTCCTTTCTTGGCTTCTCTGTTCCTACTTGTCCACCTCCACGCCCCACTTAAAGAAGGAAACTAAACAGTGAACATTATCTTTTTTTTCTCCACCTACAGATTTCTTCTGCTTTGGCCCAACAAGCATACCACAGAAGTTTTTATAATGTAAGCCCACATTCTCCTTTCTGGGGCAAATATCAAATCAGAACTACTGCTAAATCTATCCGCAGGGATATATCTCAGATCATAATGTTGAGGAGATGAAAAATCAAACTGTGTAATGGTATCATTTTCCTGAAGTTAAAGAGTCTGTAAAACAATTCTTTAAAACGATTGTTAAGTACATGAATATGTAGCAAGAGCACAGAATTACTGAATTCATAAAAGAGATTAACTTTGGTGAAAGAGGAAAAAGATTGTAATGAGCTAGACTATCTTAATTTATCTGTAAATTTTTCCTTCAAAAAGCACGATAAAAAAAACAAGTTCTTCAAGCCAAGATGGTAGAAAGCAGAAATCCATTAAAGTAGATGGTGGATTTATTATTCTAATATTCTGTATTACCACTGGGTTCAAAATGCTTCAAGATTCCTTTAAATTATAAACGTGATGCATCACTCATACTTGTCAGTATCGCCCTTGATTTCTTTACTTTACTAATAATTACACTCACCAAAATGAACGTTAGGAACATAAGTGATCCATGTAGACAAATGAATCTTCACATATTTTATTTAAGAATTTCTGCCAATACCTTCAGGAAGGTATTACAGATAAGATAGGAGTTCTTTGTCCAAGGAACTCTGACAGGACTTTCTTTGTGACCTGAGGTGACCAATTCTAGTTCAAAAGCAATGGCAAGAAACTCAAAGGGGAGTCAGAGGTAATGGCCATTGACCAAAAACCCACCCTCTTACTATGTGCAAATGGGAGGTTCCGAGCAAACGAGAGATACCAGAGGAACACACGCCACAAACAGGGTCCACACATGAGAATGCAGCCTGCCTGAGTGGGCAGAGCCAACCTTGACCTTTGCCACACCATGACAAGCCAGGCAGGCAGCTGTCCCAGCTGCAGGCTGTCCCGAGCCTTCCCCCGTCCCGCCTCCCTCTGAGAATGCTCAGCTTGGTCGGCACTCCTAACTCCCACTTAAGCAGGCACGGTGCCAGAAGCAGCCACAGGAGCATGAGCGGGAGCTCTTCCTCCAGTGGAGTCAGGAGTTGGGAAGAAAGGAAGTGGGTGTGGTCTCTATCAGCTACCAAAAAACTGCCATCAATTACTGTGCCAAGTCCATGAAATGAATTCTCGCATTTAATCTTCACAAAAGTTTCCTGCGCTAGGACTATCACCCCATCCATGTACAGCCATAGGAGCTCAGGTTCACAGCGTGTGTGAGACTTGCCCAAGATCACACAATTATTTAGTCACCCCAGCAGGCAGCTCAGACTTTGTCCCATTTCTCTGGAACACACAGGAGGAGCTAGATTGGGGAAGCTGATGTCACTTGGCCTCAGAACACTGACACCTCTACCAGCCCCGTGAGAAAGGACCTAATGCTCTTGGACAGCAACGTGGGATCGGCGTGAGAAGCTTCCACAGAAATAAATAATAAGCCAACTCTTCATGACAAAGCGAATCTAGAGGGCCAACCAGTTGCCAGTGGCAAAACGTAGATGAAAGAATAAAGTAATTAGAAGACATCATCTTTAATATTGGTTCCTTTGTGTTGCATTGCAGAACCGTGCTCTCCATGCAGTCTCTGTCACACTGGGGTGAGGTGACGGAGCAGAGCTCCCTGAGGCAGCCTCACCAGCAGTGAACCACCCTGAGTTTAACAGATGACTAAATGAAGCGCTGAGAAAGAATGTGGCTTGCTAGGGTCAGAAAAATAGAAAAACAAGGCTTAACATTCATTGTGCTTAATTAACTGTGTGTCAAGCTGCTTCAAGCATATCACATGCAGACTTAACCTCACCACAATCCTATTAAGAAAGCGTAATTATTTTGTAAAATCTATAGAGAAAGAAACAAAGGCACAGAGAAGTTAAATAAATGACTCAAGGCAAGTAAAAGGACCGAGATCAAACCCAATTATTTTGGCCCCAAAGACCAGGTTATTAACTTTGATGACCCTGCAGGTAGACTGAGCCAGATTCACAATTCAAGTCCTTGACTTCCAGGCCAGTGATCCTGCACCCTCCCCACACTATGTCCAGTCTCGTGAGGTACAGATACAATAGGATTTAGAGAAAGGGTCTGAAAAGCATGTAAATCCCAGAAAATGAGAGAAACAACAGCTAAGATATTTTTCATAACTTTTGTGCCAAGGTTGTTATATGGGGTTTCTTTATAGTTTAGGTCCAGGCATGGGGCTGCTCTGGAAGGCAATCCTTGTGTGGGTGCCAAGGTCCCCAGGCTGAGACTTCCAGCCTAGGTACTTGTAAGGTGTTTACTGTAAGGACTGCAAATGCCTTCTAAAGCCCTGATTATGAGTCTATAGGGCAAAGCCAACCATCAGACAGTGAAAGCCCATGGCAGGGAGTGCTCCTATGCTGGCTCTCAGGAACTATGGTGGCACTCCAGCATGACACAGGATCCCAACTAGGATGTGGGGTGATTCTGTGGAGGAATACTCCTCTATCTCCCTAGCAAGTCCTGTTCTAATCCATTCCCACATTCCCCCAAAGCCACCACCCATCCTGATAAACATCCTGTAAGAGACCATAAGACCCCATCCTGGTTCTGCTGTGAAAAGAATCACAGAGTTTAGATCAAGGTGGCAAATCATCCTAGTCTGCTTGTGACTGTCAAGTTTAGTCTGACTGCATTACAAGAAAGCCCCCTGTCCTGGGCAAATAAGGGTAGCTGACCACCTGTGTCCAGTCTCAAACGACTTGATAGCTTCTCAGAGCAGAAGCCCCCTACGCCTTCAGCTTGACATGCCGAAAACCACTGTAAAAGGCAGGAGGCAGGAAACTGCCTATTTTTCTCCAGCAGGAGTAACACCGACAAAAATAGGTTTGAGTGACTAAGGCCAGATTTATGTCCACCCATAGGTCGCAGAGGAACTCGCTGCTGAAACCCTCTTCCTGTTTTAGGGAATCTTGGGAGAAAAGGAAGGAAGGGCTTAGTCACACCCTAACAGCAGCAGCCAAGGCCGCCTCACTCCCCCTTGGCAGAGCAAGCTCAAAGCCTCTTTCCTCAGAAGTAGACACCTCCCAGCCAGACTTCGCTCCCTCTTTACAAAGCCAGGATAACACGTCCAACCTAGGGAAGGAAGAGAGGCCATCATAAAGCTCAGAGGTCTCTTCATCTTTGGAAGGACCTCTTCCTCAGCCCAACCAGCTTAGCCAAGGCACGGGCCAGAACCTTGCAGGAAACTCACCTGAGCCCCAGGACAGACTCCGCTCCCCGGGGATGCAGAAGCAGCCACCCATGTGTACACCATCCTCCCCGGGCCAAGGCCCCTGGGAACAGCAGCCAAAAGAGCTTGAGGAGGCTCTCATAGGCGTCCCTCCTCCCGCCTCCTCTCTGGCACACGAGGGACCAAGGCCACTCAGTGCACAATGCAGCCTTTGATATCCGGGCTGCAGAGGGAGAGTGGGAGGGGCCGCCCAGCCTGCAGGCTTGATAGTCCTTGCACTGTCAGGCCCCAGCCTGGGGAGCTGAGCTCCTCCCTGCTGCTTTGTGGACTGCTCTATCCCCATCAGGCTATGGCACATTCCTTACATTCTGGGGTTGAGATACATAGTTTGTTTTCTGTGGGGGCTGTCAGGGCAGGGGGGAGGAAGGCAGAGAGCATCCCAGAAATCAAGGTCTTGCTCCCTGACTGACTTGGCCCAGAGGTGGATTCCCATGTGAGCAGTTGGAAAGTCATCTCCACCCATCCCTTCCTTGCAAACACCTCTCCTGGCTATCACGCTAGGGCACAGCATCTCACAGCATTGGAGAGCACGCTGTCCCCCTGCTGCTGGCTCCCAAAGGCCTTGGTGGGTAGAAATCCAAGAAATCACCTGATATAGCTCAACACTGCACAGACAAGGGACTGGAGAACCAAATATATTTAAAGCCACAGGTTTGTATGAAAAACTGGTCTCACAAGACTAACCTCTTTTCTGTTTCAGACGGGCAATGAAGCAGGCAATGCAGTTGACACAGTGTGGCTGAATTTCAGAAAAATCTCCAAGGAGATCACTCAAAGGACAAGCAATTCCTTACAAGGTTACACAGAGGCATGTCCGATCCAACAGCCAAGCTCAAGGATCCCTGCTCACTCTGCGTTCCCTGCAGGTGCAGAGCAAAGGTTGGTGGAGAGCAGCCCCAACATAAAGTGAGGGTCAGAGGAGGCGGGATGCTGATGAGCTTGGGTTGCAGGCTCCCTGGAGGCAGAGCCTGGGTCAGTCTCACAGGCATTAAGGAAGGCAGTGGTCTGGTTGAGTTATGCTCGGTGAGGAGCACTGGGTCACAATGAGAGGGACGGGATGAGAGTCACACTCATCCAAAGAGTCAGCAGCATTCACAGCTCACTTTGGTGCAGCCTCAGGGCTGGGTATCAGAAATAGATTTACGTTTCTGATGCTGACTGATCTTGAATTGCAGGCATGTAGTGTTTAGCATAAGCCGGGCACTCCTTATACAATGTTTTATGTAAATGCATAATGGCCCCATCAGTGGGCAGCAGGGTTTCTTCTTGGTTGAGGGAATGGATGAAGGCTTAACTTATCTTACTCTCCCATTTATGATGTCAGGTTCAGGGACTCCCCACACACACACTTACCAATGTCAGCTTCAGAACCCCTCACCCCTCTCCTTATGAACACCAGGCTCAGGGACACACACATACAGGCATGCACACATGTACATGCACACACATATCAGATTCAACACTTGAGTGATATCTAGTTGACTCTACGACAAGGAACATCACCTTTCTCATAGAAGGGTTCCTTCCTGCGACTACCAGGATGCACATGGAAAGCCTGGGTGGTCCGTTACTGAGGCCTCAGAGCCCATGGCTACTTGTAGACCTGAGTAGGGAAGGCTGGGGGTGGAGCCCTAGGGAAGAGATCCGAGTAGGGAAGGTTGGGGGTCTCACTGATCACACTATGGTGTGATGTTTACTCTTTGCACATCTATTTATTATGTCCCTTGGCCTTCCCTCATGAAAGCCCAGCTGAATAGCATGGGCCCCAGATGGAAGACTAAGTGTTCCATTAGAACCATCCCAAAACTCAGAAATGTATGAGATGAGAAACCATGGTCTAACTTGCACATGCAAACAGGTACTCAGACTTATCATTTCTCTTGATATGTTTGCACATGCGTCATCTATGGTGGCAGGGACAGTCAGAAACTATACATGGGCAAGGCCAACCTTTGGAAGGATTCCGCAGGCCAGCTGCCATAGAGGATGTTATGTGTGAGCTACTGGATTGACGTGCACATGTGGGCAAGTCTAAAACAAAGAGTTCCTTACTGAGGAAATCACTGCTCACCTTGAGATGCAAGAAACCAATGCAGCTCTGCTTTTAAATAACTGAGACTGATTTATTTAAATAAACAAATTCCAGGCAGAGAAGGCAACAAGAGCAAAGGTCCTGCGGCAGGAAGTCACTTGGCGTGTGAAGGAGGTTAGTGAGCCAGGGAAGCACATTGAGATGAGGTCAGTGAAAGCAGCAGCTGCAGGCCAAATTGTGACAGTGTCCATGCTTGGCAGTAGCAGTGAGCCATAGCTCCCTGTCGGCCACAGGACCACGAGGATTAACAGTCCATCCCCAACGGGACACTGTATGGTTAAATTAGATTGTGCAGCAGATTAGGTGTATTAAGTGCATTACAGTTTGTTCTTTTTTTCTTTCTTTCTTTCTTTCTTTCTTTCTTTCTTTCTTTCTTTCTTTGTTCTTTAATGGTACTGGAGTTCAAGCCTAGAGCCTTGCACATGCTTGGTGAATGCTGTAACACCTAGCCACACCGCCAGCCTGTTTATGACATTGTCATATCACAGTGGATCTGCTCCCTCCTAAATTCCTTCACAGCAACATCTAAACTAGTATTTGATCAAACAGCTGGGTACCATGGCCTGGGGAACTTGACACATAAAATGAACCATCACAAAAGACATATTCATATACAGAATGTATGACAGAGAAAAATCCAATGAAAGAGATTTTAAGTTTTGTCTGATCCAATAATTAATCTATTTTATTGAAAAGTTGAACTCTGAGAAAGAGAAGCTTTGTCTGTTGAAACCAAGAGTTTGCTTTTCTACCTAGAACATTCAGAGACCTCAGTACATGCAAGTGAATAGAGGCCAGGGAGTCTGGAGTTCAGGGGGACTCGTCAGCCAGAGGTGGCTGCATGGGGGCTTATCAATGTGTGGACAGTTTTAAAAGTCGTGGGATTAGATGGGATTATCTAAGAGAGGGTCAGAAGGAAAGATCATAGAGGACGTCTCAAGACTCAACTATGTAAACACACTAGTCTTTATAGAAATAAGAGAGGGGGGAAAACCAACAGAAGAAACTGAGCAGTGGCTGGTGGGAAGATGTAAACCCAGAGAGTGTCTCAGAAGTCAAATGAAGAAAATATCTCAAAGAAGGAAGGAATCAGCTATGCCAGTGTTGTAGGTAGAGAACTGACTACTAGACGTCTTGGCCAGGCCACGCACAGAGAAGAGTGAGCAGACAGACTTCACAGTGTATATTACAAGAAAAGGGGAAATGCAGCCAGGCTTCATTTCACACCATCACCATCGCCACCGAATAGTTTCTGTTTCCTTAACATTCGGCGGTGCTTAAACGCTCTAAGAGTCAGCAACTGATGGAAATGAGTGAAGCCAGCCAGTCCCAAGGCTGAGGCAACAACAGGGGTGATGGGCACACTAGAGTCCCGTGAACCAGAAATCCAGCCTGTGCGTAAACCTCCCGACTCTGAAAGGCTCACAAACTAATTTTAAAAACGATCTATGGTCCTATACGGCTGTTATACAGGGTAGACAACGTGCCTGCAAATCAAATCTAGTCCAAGAGTGGCAGGTTTGCCACTTCAGATGTACAAGTAACTTTTTCTTGGAAAGTGTACTCTCTAGTTGAAGTAGTAATAATTTAAGTACTATAGTTTTAGGAACTATAGATCTGAGAACTGAGAACTATAGATCTATAGAACTGAGAAGATCCTATCATAATACAATATATAATATATATTACTATATATAGAGAGATTCCCTATAGCCAATGCACCAGTAAATTCTGACTGCTCAGGCTACGAAAACTCCATCTATCTTAATTCTTTCTGCATTGATTGATGGGCATTTTTCTTCCATTAATGTCTAGTTTTGTCTCTCCAGTGATTGTCAAGCGCCACTAAGTGAAAGCCATATTGCTTTTTGCTCACTACTTTATTCCCAAAATTATGTATACACTAAGTTCTCATCCCTACCTAGGACCTCAGAATGTGGCTGTTTTTGAAAGTATGGTTGCCGTACATGCCATTGGTTAAGATGACAGCACACTGGACTAGGAAAGTTCAAAGATACGGTGGCGACTGAGGAGCAGGTTAGCACTTCTCAAAGGGGAAATAGGGAAGCGTCATGGAGCAGGGAATTGGAGGAGACTGAACGATAGAATTTTGACAGGCAAAAAGAAGAGGAGGTGAGAGAATCCTGATTAAGGTTAAACCTTTAGCCTCAAGCTAGGACCTGCCCTAGGAGAGTGTGGGGCAGAATCATCTTTTCATTCGAAATAGCTGTGTGCCTGATTTTAAAGGGAGCCAGTGGCACAGATATGATCACAATATAGCTCTTAATTTCCTACTCATTCATATATTTGTCTGCTTATTCATTTAACACTGTTGTTTGCCTTAAAAGTTGTTTTGTCGTGGACATTGATTATATTAAATACTAAAAAAAAAGTTATATTAAATACCTTCAAGCTTTTTCAATGTGTTCACTTGAAAAACTGTCGTGTTCCCCCCCCCCACACACACACACACACTTATATAAAGATAGGGAAACTAAGGTGATCTGCCCACATGACTCAGACACAAGGGTAGCGCAGAGTCAGGCTGGGCACCTGGGCACTGTGAACTCAGGGACTTTGCTTTCACCACCCTGCTTTACTCCTCGGGCACAAAGACCCAAGCAGGCGTCTGGAGGGTAAGGCCTGACCACGAGCAGCCATGCAGGCTCCTGAGCCACAGCCCCAGGGTCAGCCAGGCTTCCCGCTTTGGGGACAGGACACGTACTCTCTTCAGGTCGTTGAGGTCCCAGCGCCAGCAGCTCCAGCAGGGAAGCAGAGCTGCCTACAGGGGAAGAGCGCAAGCAGCTCCAGCTGTGACCTCTCCAAGACCAGCCCTCTGCTCTCTCCAGAACATCAGTTCCGTCTGGACTCCCACAGTGAGGCTGGAATCAGGGGCAGGCAACCAAAGCCTCGCCCTGGAAGATTAGCACTGAAAGTGTCCAGAAACAGTGGCCAGCCTCCCCCTCCAGTCCTCTTCCTCTCCCAACCCCATTTTAAAGATAGAGAAATTGAGGCCCATAAACCATATCATTTCTTCAACACTTCTGGGCAATTCTTGGGGCAAAGCTCTCCCTCCCATACCAGAGCTCAGCCTCAGGCACTCGGGCTGGTGTGTATCCATCCACACATCACGCTGATGCTGATCAGTTTCTGACTTAGAGTCAGGCTCCCCAGTGAGCAGGCCAGATAGGAGGGTGTGTGTGTGTATGTTTGCTGAGTTCATGACCCAGGCCCAGGCCCGACACTCCCTACCCCTCCCAGGCAAAGGAATTTCTTCTCAGCTCAGTGGATCTCTCAGAGAAACTGAGGTTCCAGGCATCCGGCCTAGAAAATGGCGTAAGCAGGCGCGGCCCATGCAGCCCGTGAGTCCCCCTCGGCACCTGTTGGAGAGTCGCTCACACTGGGCACCAGAGGCTGTGCAGGGGGCCAAGGGCAGCACCACTGGGAACAGTGAGAGAGGCAAAGCATGGCGACGCCTGCAGTGGGAAGAGATTACCTAGAGCTACACAGAAATGGGTCACGGAGAATCCTAAGACATACTGTTATACAACACATAAAGAAACCTGCAGCACTGTGCCTATACTAGGACTCTATTAATGCAAAACACACATAAAACTAAAATAGCCCTGGGTACACATGTGCCCACATGTGCACAGGTTTACTTACATCCTGCTCACCGTGTGTCGAGTGCACCTTGCCTCTCATAGCTGCACAAGGGCGCAAGGTAGGATGGGGTTAGGGACGACACTGATACTCACTATTTTATGATCCTCTGTGTAGTGAACATTTTCCAACCACACTGTTTTGTGATCGTGTCATAAATACAAAAATATTTGAAGGCAAAGGAGAAGTGGAAAAAGAAGAAAAGGCAAAATTCATGTCAGCATGAAGGCAAGGGGTACACACACTTGAAAGGGGGGTCTGGGTGTTCCTCAGGCTGTCACTCTCCTGATCTGACTCCAGGGATGGTCCCTCGTGTCAAGCATCACAGATGGATGATCCCAGTCCCCAGTGCCGAACACAATCCCCACAGCATCATGGAAGCAGGACCGCAGTGAAGAAACATTCTGGAGTTAGGCATGTGCCGGCCACCGCTGGTGTCTCCATCGTCCCCAGTGTGCCAAGGCTTCATAGCGCCCTGCCTGCAGCTGGTGGTGCAGCATTTTAGGATGAGGATTATGAAAGCAGCAGAGCCAGCTCCCATGAATGCAACTGCCCTCCGGACATGACCTCCACCCTCTTCTCCCCATCAGTGAAATCTGAGTGTTCCCCCGAAGGTCCGCATGTAATGTTTTGGCCCCCAGATAGAATTATTAGGAGCTACTCTCGACCTCTAAAATATGGGGTCTGATGGGGTTCCTAGGTCACTGGGGATGAGCCTTCAAAGGACATTGTGGAACCTCATTCTCTCCTTCTGTCAGTTTGCCTCCTGGCTCAAGGTGGTGCTCATTCCACCAAGTGCTCCCACCATTATCTCATCTGTCCTCACCAGAAGCCCAAAGAAATGAAGCCACTTGGTCTTGGGCTTGATATTTTGACCAAGAGATAAATAAACCTCTTTGTTGTCTCAGAAGCCTAACGTAAGCATTCTGTTACAGTTATGCAAAACTTATTATTATAGCCAACAATCCGTTCCAAGTCCATGCTCTTTCTGGGCCCCAAAGGACATCAGAGGAGGCGTCTTGTGACTGTACGGAAGGACCTTCCCCATCCTTAATCTTGTCTTCTCCAGGAAGAGGAACTGACAAGACAAACTTTGGGCTAATGCTGCAACAGAAATACACTTGGATGTATTTCAGCTCCCAGTGATCAATTTGAGCATTATATCTGTGGCCAGACCTGAATTCAAATCCTTGCTTTGCTAGTTTCAAGTTGTCATATGTTCTCCAATAAGAACAATAACAATTAAATGAAGAGAACAAAAATGCTTTTCCAGCCCAGGGGTTTAGCTCAGTGGCGTAAGTGCCTGCTTGGCAAACCAAGGTCATGAGTTCAATCCCTGGTACAAAAGAAAAAAAAATGCTCTCCCTCACAAGATGGCTGTGAGGATTCTATATTTACAGATGTCTGGTTTTGCTTGTGCAAATCATGCACGGGCATGTGTGTGTGTGTGTGTGTGTGTGTGTGTGTGTGTGTGTGTGTGTGTGTGTTTGTAATCATGTACTTGCCCTAAACATATTCTTCAAGCATTTGGGAACTACAGGACTATGCAGGAGATGGACAGACAGGTAGAATGGGTGAGCCAGCTGTAATACAGACAGAATCTCAGTTCAATCAACAAACAAAGGCAATGCATCCCAGCAAGCCAGGTCATCATGATGATATTTGGCTTTGTGGTCTAATAAATCTATTTAACCCAAGGGGAGATGTGTTAAATAAATGTTCCTCCTGCAGGAAAGCCAGGTACCAGGGCCATAGATGATCTTCTAGATGTTTTCATTAGTTAATTTTTGGGGGCAAGTCAAATGTTTCATCAGCGATGCTTTCTTTCTTCCTCATAGTGACACAAATAAAACTTTGAATCCTCATACCACTGAGGTCTTACTTTTTTGAAGACTGTTCAAGTTTCTCTGGGAATGCCCAAATACATATCCAGTCACTCCTGAACACTAAATTCAGTACACAGTTTGGAAGTTCTGTCTCCTACATAACACTTAGTATACTTTCATTAATGGACCCGAGTTTACATCACCTTGATGGGTCAAGAGACAATTCATATCCTATTCCTTCAGAAAGACTTATAGAATTCAGGTGACTAGATCTTTCCTAGCCTCACTAAATCAAAGTCTTTGGAGATAGAGTCCTTGAAGATATTTTTTAAAACTCATCCCAGATAATTCCAACATATTCCAGCAAACATGTCCCAGAAGTTTCTTTCTCAAGGATGAAGACAGACTCAAGTATAGATTATAGGAGTCAGAATTCCCAGACATCGTTTTCTTAACCTTCTTGTCCCACCAGAGTAATGAAAAACTCACCAGCACGGACAGCATAGGTAGGACTTTCTGGTTGTTGGTGAAAATAATCTTAGGGGTCTCTAGTGCCTCGTAGATTAGCACCCACAGATAACTCTGTCACCACTCACAGGCGTCCCGGGACTCCCATAGATGAAGCTCCACTGGCTCACTGAAATGGAGCAGACAGTCAACAGCTGCTAAAGCAGATGTGGCCAGTGGACAATGAGTGGGAGGAACCAGGGGCTGGTGAGAGCACTGCAAGGCTTGACCTACAATCAAGCTGGGTAAGAAGGCAGAGGATGGAACAAGGACAGTCCACGTTTAAAGGTCACAGGAAGACTTCAGCAGCTGGGAGTGGGGCAGGGCCAGAAAGCTGAAGGAAGAAGAAGCAATGTCTAAGATCAGGTTTGTGACGGGGGAGCACAAGGAGGAGCCCTGACCCTGCCGAGCGGGTGAGGAAAGGGTCCTCCTGCAGGAAAGCCAGGGGCCAAGGCCACAGATGCTACTGGTTCAAATGTGCATGTATATTAGACACTATGGTCTGGATGCAGTGTGAATGTTCCCCAAGACTCGGTGTATCAAAATTTAATCTCCATTGGGAGCTAGTAAGAGGATGGAAACTCAATTCCACTGAACATGTTGAGTCTTTGGGAGGTAATTAGACTTAGATAAACTCACTATTGCAGAGAGAAATGAATCCTGATAACTTTATAAGAAGAGAGAACAGACAGACATCTGGATGTACCCTGTCTCTTGCCATGGGATACCCTGGGCTACCTCTGAGCTCTGCCAGAAAGAAGACCATCGCCAGATGCTGCTCCTCACCTTTGCATCTACAGAACCATACATCAACCTAAGCTTCTTCACAAAGTAGCCTGCCCCAGGCATTTTGCCATAGTACTGAAAAATAGACTTACATA
Source organism: Cavia porcellus (assembly GCF_034190915.1). Lineage (NCBI taxonomy): Eukaryota > Metazoa > Chordata > Mammalia > Rodentia > Caviidae > Cavia > Cavia porcellus. The sequence continues at coordinate 16,177,646 of NW_026947504.1, forward strand.
AGTAGTAACATATGCTTGAAACTAGATATTGAATAAAGACATCAGGACCCTTTCAAACTATTTTACGCCTGACCAAAGCTCAGTGCCCTCTCTGAAGGCACCAGCAGGCAATTCTGAGTGTCCTTTCAGATTTTCAGGTCTGCATTCTACAACATATATGTGATCCCATTTCTATAAGGTTATATACACAGAATATCATACTATGATCAGACTATGATACATATAAAGTTCCTCACTTCATCTTTAGCACTGAAGCTACCCCACATTGTAAGAGTGACAATGGATTTGACTTGTCACTTGTCACTTGTTTAACTTGATTTGTTACTAAGCCTGCACGTGAGAAAGACAGGAGCTCCTGAGGAGAAAAGAGCCCATCAGAAGGCAGCTGCAGGGGCAACTGCCCAAGGGAGAGCCAGCCCACTGACCCAGAAAACTTCCATCTATGTAAAAGCAAAAAAGTTATTTTTGATACATTGTTTTTCAGTATTTCAAAATAATTCCTTCTTTCCAGATAAAGTCCAAAGTCTAAAGAAGTTCAATGTAAACTTTATACAATCTCTGTTCTTGATTATTAACTCCAACTCTTTGAGAAGAATAAGCCAAGATTCTATTCTCCTAACTGTGCTTAGACAAGCCCCACAAAGAATTCACCCCAGCATCCTCTCCATTCTCCTGCTGGCCATCGATTGTTGTGGACACCCTCGTGGGTGTAACATTGTACGTCTATTGACTTTCTCTTCATGCCCTGATGATCATGTATGGAAAAGAAGTTTTTGCTTTTGTTTTTCTTGACAAAAGTTGTTGGAGGCTTCTATGTGATCCAAACTCAATGGTCTCTCCCAAGAGCTGACTCTATCAATACCCACCTGGACAAGGTGAAGAGAACCTTAGACACAGAGAGGGTCGAGGCCCACATGAAGCCCAGATGCTGCCCTGGCCTCCCTGGGAGGCTGGACAGCTGAGCAGCTTCTCCTCAACTAGGAAATGGAATGTAACTCTGTTCCAAGTACTTTGCCAAGGGACTAAATGAAAAACACTAGAAATATTTCCAGAACAAAGGGAAAGGGTTCAAGACTAAGTCATCTTCACATGTGACTTTGTGCTGCTTTAAAAGCACTTGTGTTCACATTCCCACAAGCTTGTGAAGCAAGGACGGAGAGTTAAATTCTTACTCCATTCGTAAAGGTTGAACTGGAAACTGAGAAAGGAAGCAAACAGAAGCCCCAGAACTTCTCTTGGAGGAGAAGCAAGGAAGAACCCAGGCTTGCTGTACCTGGCATCGTTGCAATCAGTCCTACCCAGAGGAAGGACTTTGCTCTGAAATCCAAGAGTGCACCATGTGATCCTAGAGAGGAACATGCTGACCCACTGGACTGTGCAGTAGAAAGGGTTAAACAGCCACACAAGTAGAAAGAGAAATGATGTGCTTGTCAGCCAAAGAAGGCAGATGTTAAGTGATCAGTAATGACGATTAACATACATCCGGGGCTCTCTATGACCCCTCTATACCTAGAATTGCAATGGAGCTGCTCATTGAAATACAACTGTCTATCATTACATCCACGTCACCCATGAAGAAATTTGACTTCTGGGAACCAGAGTAAACTTCTAGAAGTCAAACACCTACCCAGGGATGGAGATCAAATGCTTGAGCCGGTAACCATCAAGTTTCCCTGATTATTGATTTTTCACGAAGAATGATGCAATACACATTTACAGAGCCTCGGAAGAAATTCCAAAGGTGACACCATACATTCATTCCATAAATATTTATTAAGCACCAGCTCTTGGACAGGTATTTCTCTGTGTTGGAAGGGGAAAAGGAGAACAGTAGGAAAATTCACACACTTGCATGGAGCTAACATTCCAGCAGAAGAAAAAGATAATAAACCACAAATTAATTGGTGATGGGAGAGCAAAATGATAGAACATGAAGGGATAGAGGGATGCGCAGTATCTCACCCACTGGCCCAGCCGCTGCCCTCCACAGTCCAGGGGGACCAGACAGCACCCCTGCTCAGCACCAGGCCTGGGGGGCACTCTCTGCCTGCAAAGCCAACCTTTCCTCCACGGCTCCTCCCAGCCACAACTTTCTCTCCCGTCACCGTCTGGCACAGACACTCAAGACCCTCGCAGGGAGAAGGGCGCCCAAGCAGCCCTTTGTGGCCCTGGGCCCCGGGTCCCCTCTTCCCTCCCCCACACCCAGGACCAGGCAGAAGCCCGGCGGGGCGGGGCGGGGCCTGGGGTTCGCGCCCGCGCGTCCAGCAGGTGGCGCCAGCGCGCGGCCGCGCCCCCCGCGCTGCCCCCGCGAGCCCTCAGCATGGCTGGCGAGCTCTGCCGGCGCGCGGCGCTCGCGCTGGAGCCCCGCAGCGCGGACGGCCGTCGGCATCCATGAGCCGCCCGCGGGGGCCGGGGCGGGGGCCTCTGGCGCCCGGCGCGGGCCGAGAGGTGGGTCCCGGGGCGGGTGGCTGCTCCCAGGCCGGGCGGGGACGCGCGCGCTGCCCCCGCCTCCCGCTCGTGGTCCACACCCCCTTCGGTCGGGCCGCCGGGCTGCAGGGCGCGCGGAGCGCGGAGCGGGCGCTGCCGCCGTGCCGGCCGGGGTTCGGGGTTCGGGGCCCGGAGGGGGAGCCCGGGGCGCCGCGTGCCGCCCGCCTCCCTGCTGGCCGCCCTCACCTGCGCCGTGGGTCCGGTGGCCTTCAAGGCCGGGACTCCATGCAGACGGAGAGGGGACGGCGCGGGGAGAGAGCATGCCCTTCAGGTTAGAAAGGAGGAAAGTTTCCTGTAATCTCAGGTGGCATAATATGGGTGTGAAAATCCTAAAGACTCCAATAAAAAAGGGTTAAAATAAAGTTCGTCACAGTTGCAAGACAATAACACACACATAAAAATGTGTATTAGGCAATTAGGAGAGAGTCTGTCACTGGGTTCTGGTGAGTTTATAAGAGAGGAGACAGAATGAACACATATCTGCAGATGCACTCCCTGTCACTTGCACGGGATGCCCTACATCATTTTTTACGCTAACAGTGAACAATCTGAAATCAACATCTCAATTTACAGTAGCAACCAAAAACATAGAACGTTTGGAAATAAATTTAACAGGAGTGTAAATTTTGTACTCTGAAAACGGTAAAATGAAGGATTTAAATAAATGGGATGACATCTCGAGTTTGTGTATTAGAAGACAACATTTAAGCTGTCAATGCTCCACAAGTTAATCTATAGTTTCTGTACTAATTCATCAGAATCCTGGCATCGTTTGTTTGTTTGTTTGTTTTTGTTTTTTGTTTCTTCAGAAATCTACAAGCTGATATTAAAATTCATATGGAGTCTTAGGAACCCAGAATGGTTCTTGAAAATAAAGGAGCAAATTGGAGAACTCACACTCTTAATTTGGTAATGAGAAAGGATAGATCAGTGGAAAAGCATTGTGAGTTTGGAAATAAATGCATGTATCAATGATCAGTTCGGATATGGGAACTGATTCAATGGGAAAAGAACAGGCTTTCAACAAATGGTTCTGGGAGAACTTGATGGTCATATGCCAAGTAAAGCTGTATCTCTACCTTGTATCATGTATATACATTGACTCAGAAGGAATCAACAGCCTAAATATAATAGTTAAGATTCTTGGAAGCAGACATAGGGGCAAATGAATTCATGAACTCAGATTTGTCAGTTTATTCCTCATTATGATGCCAAAAGCACAAGCAGCAAAAGAAGAGCTGGACATATGGGACACATTAAAACTTTTGTCCTTTAAATAGAACACTGTCCAGAAAATGAAAAGACAACCCAAAGGAAGGAAGAAAATATTTGCAAGTCTTACATTTGATATGAGATTTGCACCTACAATGTATTTTTAAACCCCTATAAATAAAAAGCAACTAATTTTAAAGTGGACAAAAGAATGTGAATAGGTGTTTCTCCTAGTAACATATATGCTGTGATTTAAAGACAGTTTTAATACCGTAAAACTCAAGCTAAAGTTTAGCCCTGAGTGTAAAGTATTAATACCACTAGGTGTTTAGGTGGAGTCCCTGAGAGGCGATTAGGAGGGAGCCTCTGTCACTGGTTCTGGTGACTACAAAAGAGGAGTCTGCACATGCACGCTCCCTGTCTCTTGCCATGAGGTGCTCTACATCATCTTGTGACTCTGCTATCAGAAAAGCAACTGGCTAATGAGTCCATCAACCTTGACCAGAGCCATGAGCCAAAATAAGCATATTTTCTTTATATCTGACCTAATCTATGGTATTGTATTACTGAGACAATGAGCTGACACAATATACAAATAGCCAATAAGTCTGTGAAAAGATATTCAACATCATTAGCCATCAAAGAAATGCAAATTAAAATCACAGTGTAATACCACTTCACACCTGAGTGCTGTTATTATGGTTTCTATCTAACTGTCCCCCCAGTCTCATGCACTCATGAAGGTAGATTAAGGGTGTATGGTAACTAAATTACTCCACTGATTTGTTTAGTGTAGATGTGAGTATGAATAATGGAAAGGCCCACCCTGAGTGTGAGTAGCACCATCTAATGGGCTTGTAACCGGAGCGGATAACAGTGCAGAAGGCTTGCTGCTTGCTGTCTCCTGCCTGCTTTGCCATGGATTGTTTCTCCTGTGTGATCCCCTCCCACCACGTTGGCCTGCCTTGGAACCAGCTGACTGTGAACTGAACTACAAACTTTGAACAGAAATAAACCTATCCTCTTTTACCTTGTAGTGTTGAGTATTTTGTCTCACCGCCAAGAATGTAACTAAGAGAATAATTAAAAATCTTCAATGGGCCTTGAGAGGCTTGGGCCTTCAGAAGATATTAGGAACATACACGCAGTAGGCGGTTGGGTGGTATTGTCTGTAGAAGCAGCACCTGGATAGGGGGCGACTCTTCCTGTCACTTCTCTAAACCAAAGAAGTCATCTAACACTATCGCTGAAAAGCAGAATCTCTGCACCCAAATAAAGGCCATGCATGGGGAAAGGTAGTAGGTGCAGACCTGTGAGCTGTCCTCACTTGCTCTTCTCTCTGGGATGTGGTGAAAACTGGGGATCATTATCAATGCTTATTCTCCATTGCAGAATCCACTTACCTTCTCTTCCCGTACACGCTTGTAGTAGCCATACTCCCAACTTGCACACCAGCTCACCAGGTGACCAGTGCAAAAGTGGGCTAAGTACCTGCGGAGTAGGTCAAAGCGGAGTGGAAATGCTTCTCCCTATAAAAGTTGCTTTCTGTCATGGAACAGCAAAACCTTCCTTACTCCTGTCCTTCCTGTGGGAGTGCGGGGGCCCCACTTTCATTGGAAATTCAGAAGAGGTCACTGTCCACATTGAAGTTAGAGACAGCCCACTCAGTTAAATCCCTTTACAGTTAAGTGATATCACCAAAAATAATCTAGGGACAGATGACACAGCATGGACAAACCAGGACATGAGCCTGACTTTGACTAGAAGAAAGTTTGCACAGACATTAAGATCTGATTGCATGACCCACCACAAGTTCACTGTCAGCCGTTAAGGAAAGCATATAATTGCTAAGAGCTGGGAAACAGGATGGAAGAAATATCACGGGGTTGGGGAAAAATTATTCGTAAACAATAAAGATGTTTATAGCCACCCTGTTGGACTTCAAGTTTGAAACTAAGTTTTCTATTGTACAATAACAAAGAATTTTAAAACTAAGTCTTTTAGAAAGGATCCAGTTTAAAGACCATAGATTTTAAAAACAATTTTTAAATCTAAAATGACACTGTTACTCATTTTGGAATCATTTTTGAAAGAAATACAGAAGCTTAAAAATTGACCACAACCAATCACTAACCAAGAGTCTATTTGGAACTATGCAGTTCTCCGAGTTCTTGTGTGGATCACATCATTTCATGCAACACTCCTGCAAGACAGGACCAGCCATCACAAGAGGAGAAACTCAGGCTTAGAAAGATAAAGTACATGCCAGAGTTGCACACCTGGACTGTCATAGGAGAGCTGCCCTGTTTAAACAGTCGAGTACAAAGCTGTAGCTAGAGAACCTGTAGTCCTACACCTACCTTCTCCCCCACAGCCCAAATAACCGTGTCAGAAAATAAACTAAATGGTTAAGGCTGAGGTATTGTGAGACACATTATAATATTTAACTGGAAAACAAAAGCAAACTCTGAAGATACGAGCAGTTTCTCCAAGGACCTTTTGGATTCTCAACCTGAATAGTCAGAGCTGGGAGCCAGTCCCATAATACTCAGCTACTAGCTACTATGCTGGGACCATGTGAACCCAGGAGCCAGAAATTTGCTCCCTTCCTAAAGCCAGAAGCTTTGTGGGGAAATTGCTATTCCATCACAAAGAAACTGGAAGACTAGTCCATCTCGCAAGGATGCACGGAAGGTGTTCTGCACCTGTCTAAGGCATGCATGGGAGTATCAACTATCCGGGCCAGCTCCTTGAGAAGGGACAACAGCTGAATCTGTCCAGCACATGGGCAATCCCATAGGGGGAGCTAGTGGCAAAAAGTGACCCTTCTCTCAGAATACAATGCAAACAGCAGGCAAGGAGTAGGCTAAGTGCCTGCCCAGCAAGGGTGAGGTCATGAGTTCAATCCCCGGTACCAAAAGAAAAGAGTAACTCTCACAAAATGATGGTTAAGTTGAGCGCAAAGTGATCAGCAAAGTGGATAAAAAATGAGAAAGCACAACTCAGTACTATTCAATATTATTAGATAAACATTTTTGCAAATGTTTTTAAATGCAAAGCAGTTTTGTTAACTACTTTGGGGCACATACACACTTAACAAGAGTATCAGAACATGGACTGGAAAGATACCACCACTGCCGGAAGAAAGAGCATCTGCAGAGGGCGGGGAAGAGAACATGAACAAGGAGAACGTTAAAAGCAAACACACCCCCTCGCTCACACACACACAGACACAAATTTTAAACACACTTGTCTATCAAATATTTTTTGAGACAGTGTCACACTGTGTAGCCCAGGCCAGCTTCCAACTCACAGACCTCCTCCTCAGCTTCCTGAGTGTTGGAATTACAGGTGTGCACCTCCATATCTGACTATATATCAAGTATTTATAACTGTTGACCAAAAAAGTCAGGTTCTGTCACCTTCAAAAGCCCACCATAGCCAAACTCCATACTCTACCTATTAATATCACAAGGTCTGTGTCACTCTGTGAAGGGCTCATTTCCAAGGTGCTGTCACTGGAGCACTAGGTCCTGAGGCTGGACTCTCCTGGCTTCCTTGACAGGCAGGCTATTCTCATGTGTCAGCTTTCTGCATGATTTCATTCTCAACGTAAGTCACATGCTCAGTGAAACATCTAGAGACAATGTACCTGCAAGAGAGGGAACCTGCAGTTAAGGGATAGAGACTTCAGCAAATGCTACAAAGGAGCAGAGAGTCAGAGTGACACCCAGTGGCAGCCTCAGGAACCATGCACAGGGACAATACGCAGGAGATCTCAGCACCTGCCCTTTGCTTGATCAAGTTATTGGGCAGTCATTCCTCTGAGCTCAAAGTCCACCGTGCAGTAACTGGGGTTCAGGGACACCCGCAGTCCAGAGAGTGCTTCAGGGTTATGTGAGGATCTAGCACCCCACCTTGTCCTGCTTCCGCCTCTCCCTGCTTCCTGGCTCTCTTTCACAGTGCAACATTCATAAGAAACCATTGTTCGATACACTGATGAGTAGTTCAAACCACAGAGATAATTCACACAAGAATTTGACTATCGAGAAACAAAACCAGCAGAGTGAATCAACCAGTACATCAATGTTGGACATGAGGGAGTGACAGAATTCACAAGTGTTAAAGGAATAGAGTTCATATTAAATGTTCTTGTTACGGTTTTTAAAAACAGAGTAACAGTATTGCAAGGAAACACAGGTGTGAGAACATTACAAAAACTGACTTCCCCTACCTTTCAGTTATAGTTCTTGCAAAGAACACTACCAATAATAACCACAATAATAAAATCAAATGCATATTGACATACATGCACACCCTGGAGCACACACTGTTGTATGTGGTTTACATGTATAGCTCGTTTCAACTTGTGGCAAGCTTGTCTGCAAGTAACAATACTACACAGGCAGTAAGTCCCTGCCTCACAGATGAGTTCTGTTCTAGTCCAGGACAGCGCTCGTAAGTCGAATTCATTCTTAAGTCAGTCGAAGTAAGTCTTACACACCTTTGACATAGCATTCCCGCCACATCACCATTGCTTTTTCTCTTGCTTCCGGACAGCCTGGGCTCTGAATGAGCTCTACGCTGCTGTGCATTATCGCATGGCACAGTGAGCACACAGCAGCATGACTGTGACAGTGCCCGGCAGACACGTGAGCTTCTTCCGCCACTTACTAGCATGGTGGACATTTATAATGCGAGGTTTGTTCATATCTGGAAGTTCACAACTAGAATGTTCGTAAGCTGGGGACTTACTGCATACATTTAACTAAGGAAAAGACTGAGGCACAAGGAACAAAATCAACCTGGCTAACGTCACAGAGCTGACAAGCTAATGGAGACACAGGAGGCACTCACAGGGCTATAGATGTCTTTGGGGGGTCTGACCCCTGCACTCTGCAAACAATTATGCTGTGCTGTCTCCCAACAGCCTTCCAGTGGCTGAGCCTTGTTTTACCTACGAGGCCAACAGCAGGTAACTGCCCACCCCGGTCCCTTATGGCCGGTTCCTTCCTCCAGGGAGCGGCTCTGCCTCCTTTGCTATGCTCTTTCTTCTGCTCTGGAAAAAGAAACTCCCTCCAAGGTCCTCTCATACCACCCCTGTTTGCCATTCTCTTTATTCTTTCTCTCTTTCACTAGGACCTTGGTCATAGAACTTGCTGGATTTAATGCAGGAGTCCGGTGTTCTAGACCCAGCACCCACAGTTAGCTCTCTCCCTCCTGGGGCCCTCACATTCCCCTAATATAAGACAAAAGGTTGATTCAAAGCAATGGTTCTCACTTTGCTGCCCATTAGCCTCTACTGAGGAGCTTTTATAAATAGTGTAGCCCAGGCTTCACCCAGAGCAGTAAGATAAGGGCCCTTGGGGCCAGAGCACAGCTTTTCATATTTACAGAGCTCCCAGAATCTTGATCTTCCTGTTGGCTGATCAGCAGCAGCCTTTCCTCTCCATTGCTACCACTGATCTCGTCTCCTGCGGTGACCACTTCCACCATGTTGCGTGCCTCCCCCAAGCCAGGTTTAGCCTCCTGGAGAACCCCACTCTATAATCTGCCCACCTAGCGGAGACACATTCTGTGGCTCCCATTCTCTGCAAGACAAAGGAAGACCTGGCATGGCCTCCCCATCTTCCTCGTTGGGAGGGTCCTCCCAGGGCTCTGCTGCACCAGGGCCTCTTGGAACCTACCTCTCAGTCTCCCTTCCAGTGTCACTCCTTCAGTGTCACTTTCCTTCTCACGTCTGTTAAGATATCTTGTTTTATGCAAAACTTAATTCAGGTGTCACACTAGGGAGACTGGGCTGTGCTCCCAAGCTCCGCTCTTCCCAGGACAAAGTGGGTGGAGCAGACTGGCCGTCTGCTACTGATTGATCAGTGGATGATTCTGTGCCTCAAAACCAGCCCTTCTGGCCTGGAAGTAGGAAAGAACAGAAAGTCCTTCCTTGGTCTCCTGGCCAACATTGATCCTCATGTTAAGTTTTCTGCAGGTGGACCAGCATCACTGGATCTCGCCCTCCACCAAGCTGGCAACTACAAGTGTCTCTGTGTGAGCTTCCCACAGTGAGTAGCCTTGATGGGAAGCATTAAGTGTAGGGAGGCCAGCTGGACAGCTGCACCCTGGAGTCCCATGCCAGGGCCTCCCCTGGAGGCAGATGGCTGAGAATACCAGGACCTACCACTCTCCCAGACCTCAACCCCAGCCTGACCCACTTGATGGGCCTGGAAGAACTTGCAAAAGTTGCAGGTGGGAGAGAAGCTAGAACATTTCTAGAATCAACATGCTTCCCTGAGCATTAGTTTGGCTATGGAGTTGCTTCAAATCATTCTTATGTTTATCAACATGTTGTAGGGAACTGCCCAAACAAAGTTTACTCTCTTTTGAAATATTCAAGACAAGCATCTTCCAAAAAAGGTTGAACACCATTTCCCAGTACCTCCCTTAAGGTTCTCTTGCTATGGGCTCAGGTTCCCATACACTGGATAACGTACAGCCTGAATACGAGTCAGGATTTACTTCAACTCTCCCCCAGGCCTCCCTTCTTTCTCCTCCTATTCCTGACAGCTTTCTTCATTTATAAAGCAGACTGGAAGCCATGGGGTTTATATTAGTCACTAAGTGACTAGTTAGTTCTAGTCACTAAGACTCTGTACCCAATACCCACAATTGAAAAGAGAGGTTTAATTCAGCCCACGGTCCGCAGGCTCCGAGATAGAAGCATCAAAGCAGAAAGGCACATGGAGCATTGTTGCTTAGTTCATGGTGGCCAGAAAGCAGAGCAGGTGCAAGAGGATCACACAAGGGACCATGTACAGTATCCGAGCCCACCTCTCCATGACCCAAGCAGAAACACCCATGTCCATGTTTTACTAATCTGCTAGATGTTTCTTAATAATTGACATGTCAGGATTAATATCACAGAGCTCAAATAATTGATTGTTTTAAAATTAAATCTACTTTTAATAAAATATAAAAACATAAAAATTATACTAATAGGATATCACATTTTGATACATGTATACATTATATAGTGTCTAAACAAGGTTAATTATGTTATCTCTGCAGATATTTATTTTTATATGATGAAAACTTTCAACGTACTTTATTCTAGCTTCTTGAAATGTACATACATTATGGTCACCTATAGTTACCCTACTACAAAGCATCATGCAAGGTCTTTTATTCCTATTTAACCTTAACCCACTGATCAACATTTCCTCGCCCCCTTCCCTCTCAGTCGCTGGTAGCCACTGTTCTATTTGCAACTTCTGTAAGACCAATTTCTTTGGGTTCTGTGAATGAATGAGATTACGTGGTACTAGTCTTTCTATACCTGGTTTATGTATGTATGTATTATGTTTCTGTACCCTTAACATAATGATCTCTATTTCCACCAATGTTGTCCCAAATGATAGGATTTTATTCTTTTATAGACTGAATAGTCACCCATTGTGTCTGTGTATGACATTTTTGTTTCTTCACCCATTCACTGGTGGACATGGAGGTTGATGCCACATCTTGGCTACAGAGAATAATACTGCAGTGAACACAGGAGTGCTTTTTCATCAGCATACTGGTTTCCTTTCCACTGAACACCTACCCAACAATGGGATTGCTGGACCACATGGTAGTTCTATTTTTAGGTTGGTTAGTTGGTTCATTGTTTGGTTTTAGTACTGAGGAGCGAACCAAGAGCTTTTGCACTAAGCTAAATCCACAGCCTATTTATGTTATGCTATTATTTTGAAAAACAGTCTCACTAAGTTATCCAGGCCAGCCTCAGACTTACTATTCTCCTGCCTTACCCTCCCAGAATGTTAGTATTATAGGCATATACCACCGCACCCAACTTTTAATTTAATTTTTTGAGGAACCTCCCTACTGTTGTCCATAACAACCATTAATTTGTAGTTTTTAATCATACTTATGATCACTGTTTTCTTGTTGATATTTGCCTGAGTCTAGACTTACTTTCTAAAAGGAAGTACCTGTTCTGTTCTGTTCCATCCTGTTCTGTTCTATTGTCCAAACTTAGCCTTTGGCAATGCACTGTAATACTGCTTCTTGCATATTTTAATGTACTTCAAATACTTGAAGCAGTAAGTAAAAGAAATGAAAGAAATAGAAAAATGTATTATTTAGGTTGGATATTTCAATACTTCTCTCTCAGTAATCAATAGAACATGTAGACAAAAGAAATCAGTAAGGATACAGAAGATTTGAGTCATAACTTTAATCAACTTGAACAAGTTGGTGTTTATAGAACACTTCAGAGAAAAACAGCACAATAGACACTTTTCAAATGCATAGAATCAGCCATCAAGATCAAGCATATTCTGAGGTGAACAACAAATGTCAATAACTGTAAAAAGGATGAAATCATGAAAACCATGTTCTAATCAAAGGCAGCTAAATTAAGAATTAATAACAAAAAATATATCTGGAAAATTCCAAATACATGTAAATTAAAGGATTCCTAAATAACTCATGGGATGGGGACAAATGATAAGGGAAACTAGAAAGCGGCTTGAATGCAATGAAATCAAAATATAGTGCATCAAAACTAGGGTGATGCAAAAGAAAGAGTGCTTCTAACATAAAAATGCTAATGCTAGAAAGGAAGAAAATCTCAAAGCAAAAATCTACACAGCAAATTAAACTCAAAAGGAGGACAAAGAAGAAAGAAAACAATAAAGATAAGAGCAGAAATCGAATAGAAATGAAACAAAATGTAGAGAACATAAATGAAACCAAAGCATGATGTCTTTGAGTAAAAGTCACCTGGGCCCCCAGGCAGAGTCTGCTCCCCAGGGCACCATGCACCTTCCCATCGTCCATCTAAGATTCAAAGCTGTGGAACAGAAGCCAGCATAACCCTAGGTGGGGACGCCTTTCTAACAGGGTCCCTGTGAGACACAGAAAGACTCGAGGCCTGGCCCAGTGCAAAACCCAGCCTTGGATTCTCCAGGTTGCCCCAGAGACCAGCAAATCGGAAGGGCAGCAGAGCGCATGCGCAGTCGGGCCTCTGCCTGGCGGCCCAGTCCTCTTTTTCCCCCTGAACACTGCTTCACGCCAGTCAGGCTATGGCACATCCTTGCAGTCTGCCCAGTTTGCTAGAGATACACAGTTTGGTTCTCATGGAGGCTGTCAGGGCAGGAGAGGAGGGAAGAGCGCATGCCAGCAATCAAGGCAGCTGGTCATACTCCCCACCACCACCACAGTCTGCCTTGGCTTCCTTCAATTCTGCCACACCTTGAAAACTGACCCTCAGCTCTTCTCCGCAAACACTCACCATGGCTTATGGATGCTAGAGCTACAAACACAGCATCTCCCCCCAACCCCAGCTGCGCCAGTAAGCCAGCTCCCCCTGGATAAATGTGCCAGTCCCCAGCTCTGCCTCCCTAAGTCTTGATGAGGAGGACTCCAGGATATCACCCAGCATCACCCCGCACTTTACAGAGGAGCTGGGAGAACAAATCCACTTAAGGTTATAGGTAGATGTAGATTCTAGTCACACTAAAGTCACCTCGTTTGCTTTTTGCACAGGCAGCAGAGCAGGGCAATGCGTTTGACAAGGGGAATTGAACTTTAAAACAGATAGCTATGAGACCACATAAATGATATGAAAAAAATAGGAGCTGAATGCAAAGAAAGCAAGACAGATTGATGACTGATTTAAACTAATACATTACTTCATGCTTCCTTGATGTTATTGTCTGAGCAAATTCTTCGTCTCAGCTGTCATTCCTTTCTAGGAATGAACAAAGTCTTGGATGATGGCACAAATTCACTCTTTTAAATAACGTTGAATAAGTGTTTTCTTTGTACTTGGTCCTAGTGAGGCTGCAGAGTAGAAACAGGACACCTGACAATCCCCTGGGGACTTAGAGGTCAACTAGGACGCTGATTTCTGTGCAGTCAGGGTCAGAGACAAGGAGAAGGGTGGTACCAGAGGGTTTATAACATAGGAGCTGCATCCAGGAGGGGGAATTGAGAACAGGTCCCTATGGAAGTGACATCTACACAATGCCTGAAAGAAGCAGAAATTTTCATAGACCACGTGGAAGGAGAGTGAATTCAGAAGGAGCTAGTGTGTCTCTAGGAGGACTGGATGCTGAAGGGAGCACCATTGTGTAGAGGACAGAAGGCCAGAAGCTCAGGGTACAGGGTCTTCACAGCTAGAACAGATTTGTGACTGTTTTTGTTCCTAGCCACACGCCAGTACCTAAAATTTGAGCATGTAGTAGATACTCAGAAATAATGAATGAGTGAATGAATGACAAACGTATGGAGCTGGGGCTACATAAAGAGTATGAGGGCCATGGATACAGCTCAGTGGCACAAGTGCCTGCCTGAGAAGTGCGAGGTTGTGAGTTTGATCCCTGGTACCAAAAACAAACAAGCAAAAGGATATGACCAATAGAAATTTGTAAAGCTTTTGGCAATTGGCTAGGGGTAAAAATAGACTATGCTTAGAGAAAAACAGGAGTCAGGCAAAAAATGTGTGTAGGATTAGCTAAGATGAGAATTCTACTTCTAGATGAAGGTAGTGTAATCTAATCTGTAATATTATACATAAAGCAAGGTGAGCTTATTGAGAGACCGCTAGGAAACTTGGGGAAGGCTCTCTGGACAGGAGATGATCAGAACCATTGATGATAGAGGACAAAGGCTACACTGGAAGACCATCAGAATTCACCATGACCTCAAAAATCTTGAAGGAAATGACACTTTAAGATAAAAAAGGATGAAATAAATACAGAAATCTTAACTCAAAATGCATTATAAAATGCCATGTTACGCACACATATGAATGACCAAAACAAACACAAGGTTGGCTGTAGGCAGCCTCAAGCTCCAAGCAGTAGATGTGGTCACCAAAGGTTGGTGCAGCCTCGGCCACAGGAGACTGGCTGTGTAAGAAAGCAAGGTAGCAAACCTTGCTGGACAGGGAAAGTGCCCTTATCTACAAAGCTCAAGACCAGAGTGTTCCAGGCTTTGAAGTTTTTCAGATTTTGATATAGGTACCTAGACTTCACCTATGGGGTATTTGAAAATTCAAGATAAAACAAAATCGAAATATGTTTGAATATCACAGCAGTGCTCAGAAAGTCTCAGATATTAGAGCTTCTCTCATTGTAGATTTAGAGATTAGGGATGCTCAGTCCTGGGCCAGCTGATGGAATCACGCATTCAGCTCTTGGTATCAGTTAGTAAAATAGACATTATCACCTGAGAAAAGGGCAGCTGATAACACAGGACAGCAAATCAGCTGATAAGATAGCAGAGGACGTTGGTAAACACAAGAGAAACTCAGCGGAACTAATCCTGCTTATGTGATCTGAACACAGTGAGAGATTGTACTACCACAGCGTCTGGGAGCCTAACCCAGGGCAAAAATTACAGGCATAAAACTGCTTTTGGGGGAAAAAAAAGAATTTTCTCTATTAATCTAATCTAATGGAAGTTTTATCAACAAACCCGGAGCCCTCCTCGGAGGAAGGTAGAGAGCTATGTCATGCATGCACCTGCCACCTGGAGACTGAACCTCCACCTTCCCTGAAAGCCTCAGGAGCATTTTAAAGCAGGCGCCAAGGTGATTCTGCTCAAATTCTGGGAGGCCCACTCCAGGGCTGAGGATGGCCCAGGGGCTGATCTCACCAGAGGAATCAGGATTTTCCCAACACACACTGGTTCACACTCAGACGCTGACGCTTTGACTGGGATCACAATGACCTCACAGATCATTGGGGAGCGCGAACATCATAATGCCCTGGCTTCCAAGTCACAGACATACTGTACCTCTTGATTTTTTAAAAGTCTAGCTCCATTTCTCTCATTTCTGCTTACTGTCTCATCAGCACATGGGTTTTGCAATGTATCTTATTTGGCTTATGTCTTTGTATTTCATATTTTGGATGAGTCGTAAAGAACATTGTAAAATTGTTTTTAGGATCTCCTAAACATTATCTTGTCATCTGTAAATAATAGCTATTTTTATGCTTTCCTTTCCAATCTTAGGGCACCTGTTTCTTGTTCTCTTCCTCAGCATAATTTTGAATAGGGGTGGTGAACAGTCTTTTCCTTGTTCTGGCATAGAAATAAAGGACCCAGGCTTCCAGCATTACCTACGACGAGGGCACACATGCTTTGCGGCAGCTGATCTTTATTGTGTTGTAAGACCACCCTACAGCTTCTAGTTTCCTGAGAGATTTTATTATAAATGGGTGCTTATTTCTGTTAAAATGCTTTTCTTGCATTTAATGAGGTAATCATGAAGGGTTTTTTCTTTTCTTATTCACTGATAAGAGTTACAATGTCTGATTTTCAAGTGCTAAACCAACTTTGCATTTATAGACTAAACCTAGTTGGTCATCACAGTACGTGTTATCCATTTCTACACTGCTAAATTTGATTTGCTCATATTTCATCAAGGACTTTTTTTCTACATTCACAAGGGACATTTTCTTTCCACGTAGCATCTTTTTCTAGATTTAGCAGCAGGTTAATACGGGCCTCATAAAGTGAGTTTGGAAATATTCTAACCTATTCCATTTTTGCGAAAATTTTTCTATAGAATTATTATTTCCTGCTGTGTTTGGTAAACTTTAGCAGTGAACTCCTAAGGACAAGGCGTTTTCTTTGTTGGAAAGTTTTTAGCTACAAATTTAATTTTTCCAACATATACAGGATTGTAAGAGCTATTCTCTCTTTAGTGAGTTTTGGGAGTTTGGCTTTCAAATGTTTTGTCCATTTTATTATTATCTCAAATTATTGTCATAATCTTATTTGTAAATTCCTTTCATATCCTTTTAATTTCTAGACTATCTATAGATCTTTCTATTTTGCAGCCTTCTCCTTTTTAATTAGTCAAATTAGCTAGAAAATTTTCCTCTGTTGCTTTTATTTTCTATTTCATTGATTCCTGTTCCTATCTTTACCTCTTTTTTTTCATGCTTTGTTTTTAATCGTATTTGTAATGTCATCAGGTGAAAACTAAAATAATAACTCGGAAATTTTTCTTCTAAGTAACTAATGTTACATATTTCCCTCTAAACATATCTTTGGCTATGTCACACTTACTTTTATATTTTATCTTTTTATTCATTTAACTCAAAATGATTTAGAATTTTCCTTATCTTCCATGAATTAGTTAGAGTATAGGTTATTGATGTTGTTGTTTGTTAAGATTTCTAATTATTCAGTTTTCTCCTGCATCTTTTCTGCATTTTGTCTCTATTCTAATTCTATAATCGTCAAAATGTATCTGTATTATTCTCATCCTTGTAAACTACTAAAGATTAATTTTCTGGTCTGGAATAGGATTTATCTGGGTGAAACTACCAGATGTACTTGAAAATATTTCACCACATAATAATACTTGATAGTACATAAAGTGAAACTAATGTAGTAGATCTGTAAGTCAGGACCTGAGAGCTGGTCCAACCAGGTTAGGTGCTGACAGTGGTGACATCAGATGCCTTTAGCTCTGCCAGTTCTGCCAGAAGGGGCCAGCAGAGAGCAAACTTCCTGGTACTGAAAGGCTGGGTGCAGGAGAGGGTGCTGATAGATACTGCCTGTAGAAGAGCTATGGCTCTTAATAGAGAACACAGCATACCATGACCAGGAATGGCAGGGAAGGCACTGGAGGACAAATAGCCTGGACTCTTTCAAAAACCATCTCCCCATCCCTGCCGGCTGTGAACATTCACAGGCTCCTGTGGCCACTCTACTGGGGAAGCCAGCAAGGCAAAGAAAGCTGGAGAGTGCAGCTACAGAAGCAGAGGGGAACTGTCAGGATGGGAGAGTCGTGGAGACAGGTCAGAATGACAGCATTTGGAGTGGAAAGCATGGTCAGCCAGTATCAGGGCATTGGCTTGTATTGGCAGAATCCGGACCTAGTTCTCCACCTAATTCACATATTTGTCATTTCTCATACATATTTATTGACCACTTGCTTGTCTAGGAGCTGTTTTCTCCTAACTGAACACTACTTATACACTCAATTAAAAAATCATTAACCTGTAAGAGCTACACTAACAAGATCCCAGATTAAAGAAAAGGAAACTAAAGGTCAGTGATCTGCCCACCCGACTGAGCCACCAGGGTAGAGTAGAGGAGGCCGGACACCTGGGCAGCATGACTTCAGGGGCTTAGTCCTCGCCACCCTGCTTTACTCCTTGGGCACAAGGACATCTGGAGGATGAAAACCAGCCACCAGCAGCCATGCAGGCTGCTGAGCCACAGCCATAGGCTTCCCTCTGAGGGAACAGGTCATGTACTCTCTCCGGATCACTGAGGACCCAGCACCAGCAGCTCCAGCAAGGAAGCAGAGCTGCCTAAGAGGAAGAATGCACCCAGCTCTGTCTGTGACCTCCCCAAGAACATCAGTCCCCAGTCTTGGCTCCCACAGTGAAGCCAGGGTCAGGGACATGCAGCCAAAGCCTCGCCCTGGAAGATTAGCACTGAAAGTGTCCAGAAACAGTGGCCAGCCTCCCCCTCCAGTCCTCTTCCTCTCCCAACCCCATTTTAAAGATAGAGAAATTGAGGCCCATAAACCATATCATTTCTTCAACACTTCTGGGCAATTCTTGGGGCAAAGCTCTCCCTCCCATACCAGAGCTCAGCCTTGGGAACTCAGGCTGGTGTGTATCCATCCACACATCACGCTGATGCTGATCAGTTCCTGACTTAGAGTCAGGCTCCCCGGTGAGCAGGCCGGATAGGAGGGTGTGTGTATGTGTTTGCCAAGTTCATGACCCAGGCCCAGGCCTGACACTCCCTACCCCTCCCAGGCAAAGGAATTTCTTCTCAGCTCAGTGGATCTCTCAGAGAAACTGAGGTTCCAGGCATCCGGCCTAGAAAATGGCATAAGCAGGCGCGGCCCATGCAGCCCGTGAGTCCCCCTCGGCACCTGTTGGAGAGTCGCTCACACTGGGCACCAGAGGCTGTGCAGGGGGCCAAGGGCAGCACCACTGGGAACAGTGAGAGAGGCAAAGCATGGCGACGCCTGCAGTGGGAAGAGATTACCTAGAGCTACACAGAAACGGGTCACGGAGAATCCTAAGACATATCATTACATGAATGAGGAGGAAAAGGAAAATAAAGAACAAAGGAAGTGAATCCACTCAGTGAATCTTAACTGAGCATGTGTGTGTGTGCGTGCATGTGTGTGTAGGATGGTCTCGGCCTGATCACAGCAATGCACTTATGCCTCTGGTGCTGGGAAGAGGGCTGCGGGACCACCCAGCTGTCTCTGGTTGGTGAGGGAGGAGAGGGAAAAGAAATACAGTGTGTGGCTTTTTTCCTCTACGAATTGAACCCAGGGCTTCTACACCAAACTACATCCCCAGCCATTTTGCTGTTTGTTTGTCTTTTGAGACCAAGTCTCGCTAAGAAGTTTCCTAGGCAGTACTCAAACTAGTGATTCTCCTGTCCCAGCCTCCCAAGAGTCCTGGGATTACAGTGGTACACCAGCACGCTCAGTGACACTATCATTTTTTAGAAGGTTTTTTGGATTATCTGAATTTTTTCAATAGTAATTTATTTGTGTATGCATCATTACAGATTTATAAATATGTAATGTATAAGGAAATAAGAAGTTGCTGGAAGAAGAGAAGGGGGAGAAGCACTTCACTGCCAGGCGCAGAGGGTCAGAGGTGCTGGTGGCAGGGTGACCGAGTGGCTCCTCCTAGGTTGCTTCATCCATAGACCAGTGCCAATGTCCCATCCTAAGCACAAGGGCCACGGTATCTGAAAAGGAAGAGGAAGGAAATCAAAAGACACTATATTTTCTGCAACAAGTACACGCTGAATCAGCATGTACTGAATGAGCATCTCCCACGGTTTCCTGCTGACCCTTACAGAATGTGGAGGGGCGCTGTGGGCGTATCTCCTGAAATGTCCCCATTGTCCTCCGGGAAGGTCAGAGTCACCTGCAGGCCCGGCCTCCATGCTGCCCTCTCTTTGACCACATGTCACTTCCAGCCAAGTCCTCTGCGGAGATCGACCCATAGGACCCCTCCTTGTTGTTACTCCATGAAGCCGCACTCAGCCCCCCAACCCCACCCCGGACTATCCAGGAGCAGATGACAAGAAGCAGTAGCACAGATTACACAGAGGGTCACCGCTCCAACTTGATTCCCACCTTGGCCACGGATTTGTGTCCTAGACAGCACAGAAAACTCTACAAAGTCAACTTCTGGCTGATATGCTAGTGAAAATCTTGTCGCTGGCCCAACTTCCTCCTCGTACTACTATAAACTGAGTCAAAAACTTTGGAGTCAGAGTCTCCATTCAAATGCTATCTCTCTCAGTTTCAAGCTACAGTCCTTTACTTCTGTGTAAATAAAAAATACTGTTATTATTGCTATTATTATTTAGTGGAGCCAATAAAAAGGCATATCTCAGAGAATGTGTGTGAGGATTCAAAGAAGTGTTGCAAATGCTTGGGATGTGTTAATTGTGCACAGATTGCACACGAGTTTGCATACATGCATCCCCTTCTGCTGGCTTCAGTGACTGCTGAACACACAGGGCAGTGAGGAGGAAAAGGTTTCCAGATGAGCAGGATATGCCTGCAGCCCTGGCAGAGATAAAAAATCTCAGTTCCAACCAGAAAACCTACACGGAAACACATCCAAGTAAAACCAGATCTGCCTGTTCTCAGAGACAGAAAGATTTCTTTCAGCTGCCTCAGACCAAGGGCAGCCTAGCCACATTTCTCTCCTCTTCCTCCTGAATTGGGTGGCAATTTTCATAAGCTTGAGTTCTGAAAGTTACTTTAGGAATGTAAAACTGAAACTATATCCTCAATTTTTTTTCATCATTATGATATTAGACTGCATAGACTAATGAGTGTATTTTAGATAGTTTTTGGTTCTTGATTTTTGTCCTTTTGAGACAAGGATCCTCTATGCAGTTCAGGTTGACCTTGAACTCATTTTTTAACCTAGGGTGACCTCAAATTCATGGAGATCCTCCTGCCTCAGCTTCCTAAGTGCTGGGCTGACAAGTGTGTGCCACCATACTTGGCTAATCAATGTATTTTAATGATAAGGAAAATATAGGTGCGTCTCCTTCCTTTCCTGGAGTTTTAGCAATAAATTTCCATGGGTGACGCTGAGCATTTCAAACATGTCTCTTCGGCCCCTCCCATTCATCTTTCCTTATACAACATACCTGTGAGTCTCTGCACAATTCTGGTCTTGCTGCTTGGAAGATGTTGGCCAGGTCCCTCTGCAAGTAATGTGCCCAGATCTGCGGTCTGGGGCTCGCGTGTGGAGCACTGAATACACAGTTGGAGGCCACTGGCGCCTCCCTTGTTTCACTCACCGTCACCTGTGACTCCCAGCGCCTGTGAGTTGGGAGATGGCCCCAAGATGTGGAGAAACACACATGCGCTCTGCCCTTGAAACTGGCTGCGCGTCCAGCTTATCTGTGCAGTGTTTTAAAATTCATCTTCCCAGACCTTGCCAAACCCCATGAACCAGAATTCCCGGAGGAAGGGTGCCTGGAAATTTTATTATCTACTTCCCACATGATTCTGATTAGCTGAAATATTAGTAAAGATTACCTCAGGGGTTCCTTTCACAGGGAGGAGAGATAGTATTGAATTCAGGGGTCTTCAAAGCCAGCTTCCTTTCATATCGTGATCCCCAGTGAAATTAATTAAACACTTTACCAGCAGGGGACAGCATAGGCAGGACAATTGGGCGGCACAGAAAAGCCACAGAGATCTTTGTGACTCCTCACAACTACTGCTGTACTGTGGTCACAGATAAACACCCACCTCTGCAGGGAAGGCCTCTGTGCATGAAACTCCTGCAGTTGTGATTCACTACCTCCTTGCCCCATGGCTGCGAAGGAGGTGTTCCACCCTGGTGTAAGGGAAGAACACACTGTCTGAGAGAAGTCAAGCAACTTCCCTAAACCTTTAATCCTATAACTGGCAGAGATAGAGCGTCCCACACATTCCAGGAGGGAGCAGACTGAGGAGGAATCACACACAGCAATTTACCCCTGAAAATTTAATAGAGAGAATGAATCAGAAACACACGCACAGAGCACAGCACACCATTAACTCCCAACTCACCTCCACCCTCAGCAACTCTGCTTAAAAGGGAAGACTAGGATATTTCTAACCTACACGGAACCACATTTTATGGAGGTCGTGCAAAGAAGTGAGAGAAATTTACGATCCACACATTTACATGTCCCATCAAGAATGAAAGTGAGAGAGGATCAATTAAATACCTAGGTGAGTTCATATCAGCTCTTAAAGTATATTTTAATAACACACATGCTACATCTCAAACCTTAAATGGTATACATATTAGTTGGGTAACTTATTAAAATGCAGATTCTGAATCTCTATGGATTGAGGCAGGGTTTCAGTTTCTATGTTTTTTTAGTAAGCTCCTCTGTAAGATGTCTGGCCACTGGGTCATGGATCACACTTTGAATAGTGAGGGCATAGCCTGTGTCACCGTGTAACCTCTGCCATTCCTCTCCATGGAGGAAGGCCCTACGTTAGCATGAGATGGGGCAGTGGAGCTGTAGATTTGTTATGGTTTGTGTTCCAATGGCCCTCCCAAGCTTCATGTAATCATGGACACGGCTGAGCCTGGCATTCATGATTGGTTCATTGTCTGGTGCTGGGATTGGTGGTGTGCGTGCTGCACTTGCCCAGGGGTAGAGCTGGCCAGTGTAAGGGTGGGAAGAAGATGTGCTTTGCTCTCTTTTGCCCTGTTCACTCTTGCTGTTTGTGGTGGCCATGAATGGCTGACCTGCCCTGCCTCCCTGCCTTGGAGCCAGCTGAGTATGGACTGACACCTCCAAAATTGTAGGAAATAAACCTTCCCTTGCTTCACATTGGGCATCCAGCACTTGTCACAACAGCAATAGAACAATAAGAGAAAAGTAATTACTCTTAATTCTTTGCCTCTCACTGTTTAGCTTCTTTCCTGAAGGAAACTTGTATTTAAAGACACATTTTTTTGTACATACCATAAACCAAGCTTGTCACCTAATTTCATACTCACCTGAAGACCATTCCAAAATTCCAGGCTCCTAAATCCTTCCAAGAATTATTTTTACTAATTGAAATGTTAAGGTTCTGTATTGTTTCTATTTTTTTTGTTTCGCTTTGTCTTTTTTTTTAATTAAAAAAAAAAGAAATTTTAAGCTTCTAACCCTAGTACAATAGGAGTCACATGTAGACAGAACTATCATTGATTTGGAGCTGAGAAGGTTTTTTATAAGCATTTTTCTTTGTTCTAATCTCTCTACTGCAGGAGTCCTGGGCAAGGGAAGATAGGGCTTCCTTGGGACATCTGAAAATATCTTCGGGTTATCACAGCTAGGTTCTAATAGACAAAGAAACCAAATGTTCTGCTAAGCATCCCACAATACACAAGGCAAGGCCCACGACAAGGAATTAGCCACTGTGGAATCATCCCGCTGTACCCCGTCTACCTCATACTCATCAGTGTCTTTGGCACTGTACTGAATGACTTTTAAAAACATTTCTGCAGATCAAGAAAAAGATGACAGATAGGCCAGCCATTCAAAAGGGAAACCATTGAGGGTTCTTGCTTTCTGTAGGACAGGAAAATTGAGTAGCTGGGGTCCTCAATGGAAGAGTTTGAATGTCATTTTGGACACTGACAAACTGGACACTTCAAGCTGGATGGTCTGGGCATATGTTTCAAACTTTCTCAGCTTTAATTTTCTCAAACATCAAATGACTGTAAGTCCCAAGAAAGGGATCGTCTCCATTGGAGCAAGGTATACACATTCTCTTGGCATATAGCCAGAGCTCACATACTCACCAAAGAAATGAACAGTGCTTAACTTACAGCATAATTCTTTTTAAATCTAATAGCGAATTCTACTATAAATGTTGATTAAAGACTTGCACATTAGGGATTGCTATTACTAGTTATGTCATCTCCTGGCAGAGGCAGACTCACATTCCAGGAAACACACGGCATCCGGTAACTGTACAAGTACTAGTATATAGTAGAAGAATGATAGCTCTTTATCCCGCAGCCTGGGTTCAAATCTTGGCTCCAACACTATACCAGCTAAGACATTTGAATTTCCTTCTCCAAGCCTCTGTTTCTTTCTCTGAAAAATGGCAGTAACAATTCCTGACTCACAGGGCTCCCAAAATAACTAAAATTAAATGAGGTAATGTTCACAAAGCCCTGTGCCCAGTGTCTGGCAGATAGCAAGCTCTCAGCTAAAGAAGGCAGTGTTATGCTGTTGGCCTCTGGCCCTCAGATCAACACTTGATCAGTTACCTCTCAAAGAGAGGTGGAGACGCAGAACTGAAATCAGAACCTGGCCCCAGAGACCAAGCTGACCCAACTCTTTTGTGCTGGATGGAAAATCAGGAGCTCACCTCTTTCAGTCTCTGCTCTGCATGCTAGAACGAGGAGTCCAGGAATAAATATTCTCTTCCACACGCCACACAGTCAGATTCAGAGAGCGGCTCCAACAACAAGAGGCCTAATATTTGTGTCTGCTGCAAGGTGTCGGAGCTGAAAATTATTTGGAGTGCAAAGAAAGGAAGGAGCAAAGGAAGTCACAGCCTTTGATTCAATAATGAATTCTGCATAAAAGCCTTCATGTTACAGTGCACCAGAGACCACACTGCCACACACTGCACATTCCATTTTTATGAGAAAGAGAAAAATGGGCTTTAAAAATCCAAATTGATATTAGTACAGTATTCAAAAAAGTAAGCTCAAAAGTGTACCTTAATTTGAACATGTGGACTGAAACCATTTGTACTTTACAGCATAGTAAAAGTTTGGAGCTGAAAAGAAACATTAGTCCACATCCTCCATTTTACAGATCAGCAAATCAAAGTATTTAATGACTTAGTGACAGGGCCCATCCCTTCAGCCTACAGTGGCCAAGCTGGGTAGAGGAGCCATGGATTGACCCTCCCACCAATCCTTCCTGACACATAGGTTACATTACCAACCTACATGACTACAAGAAATCTTGGAATTCTCTCCAAGAGAACTTCTCTTATTGTACTTGTAAAGTTCATCTGTTCATTCAAGTACCATTTGCTGAGCACTTACTACCTGCCACCAACCACTCCTGGCATTTGGGCTACAGAGAAGGAGAGGGCAGGGGCCTGATTCTTCTACGCTTACACTGACGTGGACAACGCAGTCAATAAGCAAACGCAAAACAGAATAAACACAACTCCAGACAGTGCCTGTGTTCGCAGAGAAACAAAACAGTGCATTGTGACAGCGGGGGACCAATGGGGAAAAGAAGACTAGGAAGGCCACTCTGGGAGGTGACATCACCCAGACTTGAAACCTGACAAAGGAGAAGGACCCAGTTACGGGAACTCAGAGGGAGGACATTCTGGCAGAATGAATGGTGACTGTGGGCACCACAGGCCAGCATGGAAGGCAGTATGAGTTCAAGGGGAGCCCGTTGGTGGAACAGAGTAAGCGAGGAGGCCGGGAGAGAGGCAAGCTACTGGGTCTTGCATACTCTCCCAGGCCTTCCCTGGCCTGGTAGGGGAAAATGGGACCTGGAGAGAACTGGAGCTTTGGGGCCCTTATGGTTTTGTGTCAACTGTTCTGTGCAGGCCCTTCTGTCACAAAGAGCATTGAGTCACCAGGATGAATTTGGCAAGTGCCACACCAAGCCCTGGACACATCGTGTTCACAGAGCCTCCAAGGCCAAGGGCGCCCCAATCTAGATCGAGCACACAGGCTGAACTGAGATGGACAGGGCCCCTCCCTTCCCTTTGGCCACCTCAACTCATCAACCGTGAGTCAGCCCTGGCAGCCTGGGGAAGGGCTCAGTACAGCCTAGGCTGATTTTCAAACATTATAATTAATTTTAATTACATAGGAGTTTATGAGTGCACTTTGTTGAAAAAAATAGAAATAAAAACAACATATGGTCCCTGTGCCTAATGTCCCCTTAGATTCCTTTCCCCCAACCTTGGTCATCTTGCCAATCAACCCCTCTCTCTTACCTAGACTTAAACTCCATTGTTATCAGCATGGTGGATACTTTTCCTGACCATTTCTTATGCCTTAAAATGCATTCGTGTGCACGCCTAGAAAACATAATCTGACTTTTCTGGGCTTGCTTTAATACACTGCAGCAAATATTCACAACGGTTTTGCAACCAGTTCTTCCTCCTCACCAGGCAACAGGCCTCAAATGGTTGTCCAGCTACATCAAACCCATCTCGTTTTTATAACTGCTGGGTAATATTTCTCAGTTCATCTCCCCAGGAATTGCAATGCAAACCGTTTTTAGTTCTTTTTATATTATACAAAGTGCTACAATGGCATCTCCTCTTTGCACACCCCTGTGAGTACAAAGTTCCTCTCTAATAGGTAGAAGATTCAATCTTCAATGTAATTCTCAAACAGAAGTTGAATTGACCATGAAACTCTCTAAGCACCTCCCAGTTGTCTAGATGTTAGTCCTTATCACTGGGCTGACAGTGTGACTTTAGCCGTTTCCTAACTCCTTTGATGCTGTGTATAATGGAGAACCTAGTTTTGATGGACTCCAGGAACACTTACAGTGCTTGTACCCTAAAACTCTTGAGTATTACAACCTGTGGGGTTCTCTCACAAGCAGAGGGCTGATCCCCTTTCAGAGGTTAGAGGGAAGTTGTGAGAGGGAAGCGCTGCATGATGCAACATGTCATGATCGCAATGCACCACTCCAATCAGAGGGATGTGTCTTTAGGACGTCCCTGGGAAATGACTACCTGTACCCAGC
This sequence comes from Cavia porcellus, assembly GCF_034190915.1. NCBI lineage: Eukaryota > Metazoa > Chordata > Mammalia > Rodentia > Caviidae > Cavia > Cavia porcellus. The sequence continues at coordinate 16,204,124 of NW_026947504.1, forward strand.
CATGACATCTGCCCACCCTTTTCATTGCCTTTCCTGACTATTAGAGGGTATGATGTCAACTTTTGGAAATTCTATATGAATTATAAATTCCTTAGCCTGTATTGTTGATATATAATGAGATGAAAGGCATCTACTTTAGTTTGCAAACCACAGTTTATTACTTAATTCCTGAATCAGCCTTGGGATATATCAGAAAAGGGACAATTATAACAGATATTTTAACAATGTGCAGTAAGTACTGTCATTCATCACAGTCAAGTAGATTGCGACAAAAAGGACACACTAGTCACCCAAGGTCAGATGGCTAATGCATGAGGGCCTGCTGGGAGCCAGAGTTTCTGGACCTGATTTTTGTCTCTTGCACAGGGCCATATTGAACTTCCTTGCCTTGTGGCTCTAGAGACACACTTGTAACCCTGAAAAACCAGGAGGCATGATGTCCCCTCAGCAGTTCTAACAGATTTGACGGAAGATGATATTTAGAGATAATACTTTGGTTTTAAAGAATATCCAAGTGACTAAAAGGGAAGAGAATCAGACCTGGGAGAAAAGGGCATGGGACTAATTAACTATTAGGTAATGGGGAGAGCCCACATGCTTTCGAGGCTTGTACTCTACTGACTAAAGAGTCTGTGCAGGGAACTGTGACTAAACAGTCATGCAAAGTCTTTCTAGTGAAGTGGCAATTGAACTAGGACCTAGGGATGAGGAGAGTCCAGCTTGAAAAAGAAACAGGAAAAAGGCCAAACCACATATAAGAGACGGTGTGTGCAGTTTCCAAGAGGGACAAAGTCACTGAAAGCCAGGAATTTCCTCTGTTCAGGGAGCCAAGGGGCATGGGCATGAGATAAAGTGAGGACCCTTAGTGACTAACCTACAAGTCTGGGCTGGAGGAGCTCGAGGAGGGATTCAAGGAGAAGTGGGACTTGGGGGAACTTAAGGAAATGCCCAGCTTTACACAAGGGAAACCAGCCAAGAGCAGTACAAGAAGAACTGAAGGCTGAGCCAGGTGTGGTGGCACACGCCTGTAATCCCAGCACTCAGGAGACTGAGACAGGAGGATCGCCATGAATTCGAGGTCACCTCGGGCTGCATAGGCAGTTTCGGGCCACCTTGAACTCTATAGGAAGACCCTACCTCAAAAAAAGGAAAAGAAAAATAAAAACTGAAGGCAGAAAGTAAGATGTCAGCTAGTGAGGAGGAGGACTCATCTCTCAGTTGGTCAACCAGATGACTAGGACAGAATATTCTTGACATTCTTTCAGAGGGGCTCAACCAAGAAGGATCTGAGCTGCAGACTGTGGGCTAAAGGAATGGCAGGACTTGCACATTTCTATCTCCACCTGGTGGCACCCAGCTTCTTCCTCACACTAGATGAGGGGCTGTCAGGAAGGGAGCTGAGTCACTGGACCAACACGTGTGAGACCTTAGCGGAACCTCACAGCAGGACTGTCTGCTCAAAGCACCCTATGGTAGCCCCCAACTCTCTCTGATCTCAAAGCCAGTTTCTTTGTCCACCTCCCCCTAACCCCCAGCAGCCTCCCAACCATCTTGGGAACCACTTTGATTTTGTTTTTTCAACATTTGTCCACCAAACAATGTGAGGAACAAGAGGAAAAACAGAGCTCTGTCACTAAGTTATTTCCTGAAGAAAAAAGAGGGTGGGCCCTGCCCATTCCACCTAGATCCCAGGCTCGCCTTGGCAGGAGGGGGAAGCATGGAATTAGGAAGCATGAGGCAAACCATCCCCTGGGGGGCCCAATGCCTCAGAGCCTGGGTCTTTGCAGAAACCAGTGGAACCCTCAGAGGAGCGCAGGTCCCCAGACAATCTGCAGTGTGCTCAGCTCTTCTGCCAAATTCCAGCCACAGGGCTGCTGCTAATGGATTTTTACAGCCAGCACTGGAGAGAACAGGGCCCCAGGAGTCATCTAGTTGAGCCTCCATTTATTTCTATGCAGACTCAGGCCCAAAGAAGGTCACCTTGTAATCCATTAGGCTGTCCCACTGCAAAGAGTAGCTGTATTGACAAACAGAGGCCTAACATCGCGCTGAGCCCTGTGCTTGTTGAGGCTTTTGGTACTCACAGGGAGGGAAGTATTGTTGAGATCCCTTTTTCACAGGCGAGGAGCTATAGTTTGGAGAGGTTAGGTCACTTGCTTAAAGTCACACAGCTGGAAGAAGCGGACAGGGCTCTAATCCAGACCATTTGATCCTGCTGTGCCAGGGCTGCCTCTCCACTTGAGCACAGGGACCGTAAGACCTCCCAGCCTGTAAACCATCTCGATCCCAAGCCCAATCAACCTACGTGTGGCTTTCCACAACCATAATCCACACAGAGCCATCACCCATCAGGGCGTCAGGTCCTGCCTTCCCTCTGACCTGTGGATCTTTCTTTTGTCCCTTAGTTCCGTGGCGTCTTCCTTCGCTGATCCCTAGCCCTGAGCCAGCTCTGAAAACGGCTGCTCCTTCTCCTTCATCATTTGAACTCACACGTCACCTGTTCAGGGCAGGTACTCTGCTCTTAGCATCTATCCCTGTCTCTTTTCACTTACGGTGCAGATGGTAGTCCTAGGTCTGTGTGCTCACTGATGCGCTGTCTCTTTCTCCACACATTTGCACACAGAGCCTGGCACAGAAAAGATGCTCAATTAAAGACTGGAGGATAAACAAAAAAATTAAGGAATACCATAGCTCTTCCTCAGATGTCTGCCAATATCACCACAATCTTGTCCTTGTAAAAGTGATTTTGTTAACCTTACATCTGTATCCCAGAAATTTACCTTGATCCCAGGGTCTGGTAATAAGAGATATGTTTGTCAGGGTCTCTTACTGCATGTTATAGACAGTCATTCCTCAACATGAGCAGGGCATGGGTCTAGCCCTGAATACCTATTCATTTCCCCTGAACACCCAAATCCACTGGTACTTAAACGCCTTATAAAATGAAATGGCACAGTGTTTACATACTACTTAGGCATGTCATCATATATACTTCGAATCATCTCTAGAATATTTACAATATTGAATACATTTTAAATGTTATGCAAATTGTTCTTTTACTACACTGTTTGAGGAATCATGGCAAGAAAGAAGGTCCATATTTGTTCAATACAGATGCAATATTTTTCAAATTTTTTCAATCTCCAGTTGGTTGAATCAGTAGATGTGGAACTCTTAGATACAGAAAAACATCTACACATATGGTATCTATATCGAATTCCATTTGTGAGAAAAATGATTTAATTACTTTGTATATCATATGTATGCTATACACAGTATTGCATTATATATAACATATAAATTACCCTTAAAAAGATACTGTATGCATTCTTCTGTTGTTTTCTTTTCTTACATAACCACACATCATGATTATTATGCCATATGTCTATCCATCTTATGTTGTTAGCTAAATACTCTTTCAAAAATAAAATTGGAAGTCCTCCTTCTTGATGAGGAATTCGAACAGTCTAGAGATGACAAGAGGAATTTCACAAGCACCATTCACTGTCCCCACACCGAGAGCCTGGAAGGAGTCATATGATCATCAGGATGAATGAGAACTACACATGTCAACCATCAGGAGCAGCACAGGGCAGGCTGAGAAGCCCAGCTGACGAGGCAGAGAAAAGTGTGGGATGCAGCCGGATGGGAAGGAGACAAGACGGACAGAGAGAAAAGTTAGGGCCCAAGGCTATGCCAGTCAGTGTGAGCAATGCAGCGGGGCCCAAAGTGCAGAGAACAGGAGACGCCATGGTCAGGCGTGGGGAGTCCCTTAGGAGGGAGCGGCGTGTTCGTGCAGAGAAGAGGCATGGGGGACAACCTAGCAGCAATCTGGCAGGCTGTGGCAGTGGACACAGAGTGAAGCTCATCCCAAAAGCCTTCCTCTTTCCCCTCAAAGAAGGTAGAGAATTTGTCTCCCAATGTTTGGACCGCACAGCCTTCCAACAAATGGGATTATTTGCCTGTTTTGGAGTAGATACTACTTATCTCCATCTAGAGTCTCAAAGTCCAAAACAAACTTCCAAACAAAGGGGCCTTCCGCCCTGCAGTCTCAGTCCGTGCGCTCCTGCAAGGAGAGAACCCAGGCTTGAAGCTCCCCTGATGATTTCCACAGCCCAGACCCCACAGCCCCACCCGCAGCTTCCTCCGGCATCCTTCCCCTCCGATTGTTGTAGACATCCTCATGGGGACAGCTTTTTAAGTTTCCCTTAACCCTTTTTTTCCAGTCCTTACATAACTATGTGAGGGAAATGAGGTTGCTTCCCCAGTGGAAGTTACTTGAAACTTTTAAAGTGGTGCAAGGCCAGGAGTCCCTCCTAAGAGCCAAATTCCCTGGCAAGCAGCAGGATGCATTATTAAAAAGAGCCCTAGAGGAGGAGAACGGGTCAGTTTCTTACATTTGGATAATTCAGAGGTGTATTTTTAACGCCACCATCCTGTGGGAAAGCCCAGAACTCCCTAAGCAGGAAATGACAGAATTAAGGGTAGGTGTGAGGCACTGGTAATACTGATTAGCAAACATCAAGTCATCATTTGACGTGCATTACACTATTTTAACATACACAAGAATCCTAAAGGTAAGTACTGTCATTATACCAATTTTACAGGTAAAGAATTGAAGTCTTAAAGAGAGGCTGAGTATTTTGCCCAAGGTCATGTAGCTAGTAAGCAAGGATAGAGCCAGGCTGGAGACAGTATTCGAGCCATCACTGTATTTACCTAATTCATGTTTCCTTCCTTGATTGTTCAGTGACTAGTTACATCAGTAAATATGACCTTTTTGGCTATGTCCTATAATCTGAAAAGTTTTGAATACTCATGCTGTGGGTGATAATTAAAAATATATATGAAATAGGTTTGTTAATTTTATATATCTGACTCATCTGAATTTTCTCGCAGAAAAAATATCTTTCCTACAAATATTATAACGTAGAAAGGTGCCTACAACTTGGGAACTGAATGAGGAATCTCAATCTGAATGTGTAGGAAAGTCTAGGGAGAGTTTTTGAATAATTTCAATATTCGATAATCACTTATTGTTTCCAAAGCTGTTAGTCTCTGCTCTTCTTGGTAGCAGTGATCTGCCTACAAAGTAATTCCCTGGGACACCTACTTAAAATACTAAGCAAGGGAATCCGGAGCTCAGGTATCTCTCAGGTGTCTGTTATACATATAAAAATTTGACAACAATTGTGAAGAGATTAGGATTATTTTTGTTCCTGCCCATTAGAAAAAAAAATCTTAATCCTAATTTTAAAATCAAAATATGTTTCAAGTCTACTGATGCCTTGACTTATCAAAAGATTGTTTGGTTTTTGTCATATTTTGAGGACATGAGCCATACCAATTATTTCCACCTTGTATAAGTTAGAAACGTTTTATTTACCTAAAAGGTGTTCTTTGTCCAATTTTAAGAGGATGGTCACCTTTCCTTATCCACACACCCCAGCATCACAGGGGGCTGGGATAGGTGTGAGATCCAGTCGGGATCAGACTCAAGATTGCCCAGAGGGCGTCCCCTCTGGTCCACTGTTCCTTGTCCATGCGTTGAGGGAGTGAGTGTTTACAACTCTCTGCTTCCGTACATGCTCTAATTAAGTCATTCTAGGAACAGGGATTTTGTATTATCCCAGTCTTGTTTTTCAACACTCAAATGTCATGCTTCGGTGACCATGAATTAGGCTCAGGAGGTGACAGAGTTAATAGTCACAAGAATGTAAAGAACCCCACCCTATTTTGGTCAATTGTGATTAAGAATATTTAGAAAGCAAATGGCTATAATACACACCTTTAAGACCGAAGTGCCAGAATAATAATAATTTGAGGGAAGAGCTAGTTGACCATAAAATCTGAGGTGGACCCGGGAAGTTACTCATGAAGCCGCACGCCTGTTTTTCTCAGACGAGTAGGTCAGGGTGGAGGTGCGTCCTGAGAGCTGCGTAATTTCTGAGCTGGAAAAGGCATGGGTCATTTTGTGAAAACCACAGTGGCAGGCCCTGTTTGCCCACAGTGGGGACAGGGCTTGAACCTTCCTAGCAACACTCAGGTTTTCCCCGAGTTCTAGCAAGGAAGAGGTGACAAGCACTATAAAGAGAATGCGTGGGGAAAGTGGGAACATAAGTTAGAATGTGGGTGTGGAGGGATGCGCAGTATCTCACCCACTGGCCCAGCCGCCGCCCTCCACAGTCCAGGGGGACCAGACAGCACCCCTGCTCAGCACCAGACCTGGGGGGCACTCTCTGCCTGCAAAGCCAACCTTTCCTCCACGGCTCCTCCCAGCCACAACTTTCTCTCCCGTCACCGTCTGGCACAGACACTCAAGACCCTCGCAGGAGAACGGGTGCCCAAGCAGCCCTTTGTGGCCCTGGGCCCCGGGTCCCCTCTTCCCTCCCCCACACCCAGGACCAGGCAGAAGCCCGGCGGGGCGGGGCGGGGCGGGGCTGGGGTTCGCGCCCGCGCGTCCAGCAGGTGGCGCCAGCGCGCGGCCGCGCCCCCCGCGCTGCCCCCGCGAGCCCTCAGCATGGCTGGCGAGCTCTGCCGGCGCGCGGCGCTCGCGCTGGAGCCCCGCAGCGCGGACGGCCGTCGGCATCCATGAGCCGCCCGCGGGGGCCGGGGCGGGGGCCTCTGGCGCCCGGCGCGGGCCGAGAGGTGGGTCCCGGGGCGGGTGGCTGCTCCCAGGCCGGGCGGGGACGCGCGCGCTGCCCCCGCCTCCCGCTCGTGGTCCACACCCCCTTCGGTCGGGCCGCCGGGCTGCAGGGCGCGCGGTGCGCGGAGCGGGCGCTGCCGCCGTGCCGGCCGGGGTTCGGGGTTCGGGGCCCGGAGGGGGAGCCCGGGGCGCCGCGTGCCGCCCGCCTCCCTGCTGGCCGCCCTCACCTGCGCCGTGGGTCCGGTGGCCTTCAAGGCCGGGACTCCATGCAGACGGAGAGGGGACGGCGCGGGGAGAGAGCACCTGAGGATACGGAGCTGGCCCTGGACTGCCTTTTCACCCCCAGGTGATGAGTGAGGTCGGGAGAACGGAAGATTTAAAAAGCCAACGGGGCCTCCTTATTGAATGAAAGACCCAGTGCAAAGGCATCACCATGAACACGAGCAGTAAGTGGATCCTCCTCTCCTTTGCCATGGGAACAGGGGTGGGGGCGGGAGGTGCAGGAGCCTGCGCCGGCTGCCTAGAAGGAGGAAAGAAGCTTGGCATCTGTGTGGATACCTGACCCCTGACTCCTTCTGGAGCTTTCTGAGTTCCCTGGCAGAGGACTAGCTTTGGGGACTGGCTTTCCATGATGATTTTGCTAATGTTTAATCAGAGGCGCCCCTTGCCACTGCTGGGAAGGCTGCTGTCTCCTTCTAGCAATGCTGAGAAGGCCTAGGAAGCAGCACTGTGGCCATTGTCTGACGTGGGGCTCCAGCAGACCTTCCTGTCCACATCTGGAGGACCATGGAAGCCCTGCTGGCCCCGGAGCAGGGGAAGGCAGGGAGGCTGGCATATGGGCGGGCATGGGCGAGCAACGGGATGCAAAAGAGCAATTTGATAAACAAATGCTCATGAAGGCACCTTCTTCTGGAAACTGAAAGGACAGCTCCCATGCCCCTCAGCCTGGTGGGGCTACTTCCTCCACCCAGCTACAGGCTGACGGCCCTCCCCGACCCACCCTCACGCCTGAAGAAGGGAAAGGGACAAACCCTTTGGGTGACAGGTCTGACGTGCCAGAGGCAGCTACTGTCTTGCAGAACCAGGACCAGACATTTTGCTTCTGGCTGGGCCTCGCCTGCTGAGAGCTGCACTCAACAGCACTAAGAGGCACAGTCTTTCTTCAGTGGTGCTGCTCTGGCCATGCCCAGTGATGCCCTGTGAGAGCACAGTTGGGCTCAAGTCCCTCTGTGTAGGCCACTCCGGAATCAGGTGGGGCTGTGGAGCCGCTGGACCTCGACCAGTGTTCACTTCCCTGGGTTTATGACTTTGTGTTAGTCCCAGCTCTGCATCCCCGATGTTCTTCTGTAAATCAGGATATACAAGGGGTTTTTTGGTGGGGGCGTGGGGGTTTGTTCTGTTTTTTGAAAGCCCTACAACTGAGCAGCAGCAAGGCCAGAAAAATCAGCACCTTAATGAGACTGTGTCCAACCAAAGCCCACTATTTCCTCACCCTCCCTCCATTTCAAGGCCGTTGGCATAGAGAAGAGGAAAACAAAAGCAAAAGCCAATGAGATGGAAGTGAAATATATTTATTTACTATGTGCTTGTATGACTCATCCCTCTGCCGTCTTCCTTTGTGTATTACATATCTACACTATGCAAGCAAGTGAGGCTGGGCGACCCTGCCTCTCACAGCCAAAAAATTTTGCCTCTTAATTTTTACTATCTGGGTGTTGTTTGGGTTCCCCACCAGGCTCAGAAAAACTGCAAAACTCTATAGATCCTATAACTTAGAGGGCCATGTGTCTGTATCTGTGTGCTTCCAGACAATAAAGATGTGAATTTGCCTGTCACTTTCTTGATATGTCCAGGAAAAAATGTATTTATGGGAACGTTTTTCTACCAAATAAGAGATGGCTGATCTGTTTTTCAAGGAGCTAAGAAGGCAAATAAGCAACTGACTCTGTCTGCCCTCTTCTCTCTGGAATCCTAAGAAACTCTTGTTCAGTTAGCAACATTGAGTGCTCCAGAAAGAGCTCGAGTGAGACAGAGACAGAGATTTTTTTTCTTTTTTTAAAGCAACAACCATCAGTGGAGTTCAGTACTGCAGAAGACGAGAACTGACAAAAAATCCTAGTCCAGCTTCATGTACTTTTTCTAAGCAAACAGTGTTTATGTTGCAAGAGTGGTGGAAAATAAACAGTAGAATGGCTGGGGCTGCCTGGGGAGCTCCTGAGCTCCCCATAAGAGGAAATGCTTTTCTGAACAGATAACTGGGGATCACTGTAGAAGAGACTGCAGCTCTGGGACTAGGAACCACTGTGGTCTCCCCAGTTCCAGGAGTCTGCAAATGGAAAGAGGAGAAATCAGGCTACCTAACAGTGAAAGGCCATCTGAGTTCAGTGGGACAGAGCATGGGTAGAAGTTCTTGGCTGCCCAGAGCTAAGCCAAAAGGCTTCCCTTGGAGATGTGAAATTATTAACCCAGTTCTTACGCTGGAAACTATCTCTAGCAGAAACTTTCTTAGAGTTTCCTTCACCCCCAGTTTTGGGGGCGGTACTCCTCCCCACCAACCCTCTCCAGCTTGAGCTAGGTATTTCCCTCCCAGACTCTCCCACCCAAGCTGTGAGTGTGTGCTGTTACTCTGGTTTAGTAGGAAAGATTTCGTAGTTAGTATTTAGCAATTGCGCATCATGCAGTTAATTGCTGGATTCCAAAAGGTACTTGGGTGTGTAAAGTATCTGACAGTGAGTACAATTCCTCATCAGTGGTTCTGGTGCCAGCACTGAAGTTCAAGCTTATTGATAAATTTCTAATTGCATAGTCTGGAGAAGAGTGCAGGCTGTGGTTGTGAACTGATAGAGCTCAGACCCTAGAATCAGAGTGTTTCATTGTATTTCTCTTACTAGCTGTGTGATCATCAGCATGGTTGTCTCATCTGCAAAAGTTAGAGCAGTCTTGAGACTTTACACACAGTGACATGGACAAGGCTGGAATCATGTCATCAGTAGGGCAGTCAGGCTGTTGTCCTCACCCCCGTGATCACTGTGCCACTGGCATTAGCTTTAAGGTATTAGCAAGCAGGTGACTCAACTTTTCGAATGTCAAACCTTCATCATGGATTTTTGAGGATTAAATGGGATTACAAGGAAATGATTTCAAAACATGCATAAATTGTTTTTATTAAGAAACCCATTTCTCAAATGACAAAATCAGGAGAGCATTCAATCAATGACTCCTCTGTGGGAAATTTAGTTCTGTTGAATCTTCTGAAATCTCTCTGAGCATTGACATACCCACCAGTGGCACCTGGGAGAAAAGGGTAATTTGGAGCTGATGGGTGGGGAGGCAGACAGACCTGGGTGGATACAGACTTTCTTTCTTCCCATGTGCTCCCAACCTAATTCCAAGGATCTGTCTGTCATTTGTCTACTGGCATACAGAGGTCTCTTCATCTACTCCAGCCCCCTCTAGGCATTCCCCTACATCTGCTCTTGGCATCACCTCTGTCGGGTCCCATGTGACCCGGCTCTGGCCTTCTCACCAATCCTGCTGCTTCTACACTGTGCGACCCTTCATGTCACTGTTGCCTTTGCCTCTTTCCACCCCCTCTACGGGCTTACTCCTCCTGGTGTGATTCCTTGCTCCTCATCCTGTGGTTCCTTCTTCCTAGAAAGCCCCCTCCCCCACAGCTCCGCCCCTCTGCTGCCCACTGCCACACTTTCCCAGTCTGGCCTCTTCTCTCTATATAGCTCTGGAAGCCCTCCCCCTGCCCCTCATGGCAGTCCTGCTAATATTCCTGTGAGGGAAGTTCACAGTGCACCACGGCCCTGTTCCTTCCAAGCCTAGTCTCTGTCATTGTCTACTCGGACACACTGGTCACCATCTACCCAAACAGCCAGCTCCATACAGACTGTGGCAGGTGTTCCCAAGCTGCAACACATTCTGGGGAACTTATTTATTATGTTTCATCATTTTTATGACCCAGACTGCTCACTCTCACTGTCCTAAATTGTGAGCACTGCCCGAGACATGTACTTACTCTTACACAACAATGTATCTTTAATTACTCCTGTTGGTGTTCCAGCTCCTACATTGACACCAGGAGTTCCAATCCAAGGGAGATTGAGTTGACGTAAGGTGCCAGTAGTCCTGAACCCCAGAGTCAACTCTGTGCCCCCCAAAATCTCATTCCTCTATTCCTCACTTACATTGGAATCCCCACAACTCCCAAATGCTGTAACCTTCCTATGTGCAAAACCCAGGGCTGGCTCATCCAGCCCATCCACGCCCAGGTGAGGCGTGTCCTGTGCACCGTGGGCCATGGTACCAGTACATTCTCCCTGTGTCTCAGGCGCTTCAGTGTCATTAGCATGGGTTGGTTTGCTAACCAGCTTCTCTTCCAGAGTAGACTTTGTTTTGCTGGAGATAGTTTTCAGGGATCGCACAAGCCCACCAAGGCATCATGGAGCAGTAAGAACCCAAGCTTTGGGACACAGATGTGGGAGTTTTTGTCCTCTGTAGTCTTGGACAGAATAGAAAATGTCTTTGGACCTGAATTTTTTGATGTATAAAATGTGAGCAATAAAATGGCCAGTGTGCAAGGTTCTTGTGAGGTTTAAGGGAAACACCGTGAGACAGTCACTGACATTGGGTCTCAGTGAATGGAGTTGAATCTCAAGTTGAGCTGGCCATGGAGTAAAGCAAAGTTCTGAAATGAAAATACCATAAAATGTAAACTCTCTGGTTGGAAGCTACCCTTCTTGCTAGTATAGTAGAGTTTTGTATATGGAAAAATCAGAGCCTTCAGAAAGATTAATTAACCTGGTGTTTTATGTAAATTAGGTTGAAACAGGAAAGATAAAAAGTTGAAGTCTGAAGTAAGAGACAGTTGTCCTAGTTCAGAGAGGGTGTGAGCACCAGGATTTGGGTAACTGTAAAGAAATAAATAAGGACAAAGATCCTTTAGAAAATAAACACCGCTGGTAGTGTTTTGGGTTGAAAGAGAAGAGGGAGATTCCCTCAGGGTGATGGCAGTGAATCGGAGGGATGATTTGAAGGGAGTGTAATTAGAACATTCCTCAAGTGTGTGGAGGGCATAGAAAAGAGAGCAAAGAGGAACAGAACGGTCTGTTACCCACCACAGCCACCAGCCTGAAGGATAACAGAAGGAACCGGAGACCAGCTGGCCACTGTGGGCATTATGACAGGACAGGACCTTCCTGGTCGTTGGCTCCAGAAGGGTGGTCAGCCCAGCTCCAGGGAAGGAGCCAGGGGGATAAAAAGTATATCCTGATCCCTTTCTCCTCCTCCCTCAAGTGCTCAAGAAATCTAACCGCAAGCCATGGTACGAGGAAAGCAGTGGGCAGCCTGTGATGGTCAGCCTCCCAATTCACCATGCAGGGCAGGAGGAGACAGAAGAGAACTGGAAGGCACAGGAATTCACAATAGCGGACACTGGCACAGGGGCTAGATGAGTTTTCACTGCCACTGTCATGGTCTGGATCAGGAGTTTCAAAAATTCTTAAAAGGGTCCGTTACAAACACAAACCCAGTAGGATACCCACTCAAAACACTCTAATCTATGAAGCAGATAAAATAGTTGAATGGTACAAGGAGAGTTTTTGTGTGTTTGTTTAAACAGTGCCTCCTAGATGAATGAAGCAGGTGTTGACACATGATTACCTGAAACTAAGGGCGGTTAGAGGAATAATGTAAGCAGCAATTTAAAAATCATCCAAAATGAACATAACACATCTCTGAAAATCACAATGTGATTTCAAGAGCACTCGGGTGGCAGAAAGGAAGTGATACCAACTTTCCTATCTGGCAAAAGCGTTATCTTGCTGAGATGGCATCTGCTGTGGTGAGTGGGCAGGCAGTGCTAGCCAGAGACCATTGTGAAGAGTAGAGAACAGTCAGAAGCGTGGAAATACTCTTGGCTTCGGGGCTGTTTTGCCAACAGCATTGTCTCCTGTAGCTCTGAGTGGCACAGACTGGAGAGATGGCTGGGGAACTCCATCCCTGCCTCTCAGCTGTGTGTCTGTGGGCAAGTCATTCGCCTCCCCTCCACCCGGTTCCTCATCTCTAACAATAATCGCAGTGGGGGCGGGGTAATAATAGTGCCTCCTTCATGAGGTTGCCACCAAGAACACGAAAGTCCATAGTTGTGAACTGCTTAAAACAGTGCTCAGCAAATAGCAAACGCAAATTAAAAATAAACAGTGTGTGCTAGTTTGTTAGGGCTGGGACAGCCTAAACAACAGAGATGCATGTATTGTCTCACAGTCCCAGAGGCCAGAAGACCAACATCAAGGTATTGGAAGGGCTGGGTCCTTCAGAGGGTTGTGAGGTTTCTGGGCGTACCACTGCCCATCTCTTCATTGTCTCTGCAGAGCTTCCCCTCAGCGTGTGCATGTGTCTGAATTCCCCCTTTTGATAAGGACACCAGTCACACGGGATTAGAGCCCACCCTCATGACCTAATTTCAACTTGATTCTTTCTGTAGAGACTATCTCCAAATAAGGTCACGTTCTGAGGAACTGAGAGGTTTGGACTTCAACTCTCTGGAGAAAGCTACAGTTCAGTCCCCAGTAGCATGTCTGCTAAGGAATGATTCCTGGACGAGACTTCTCTATGGTGGGCTTCTCCCTGAATATCAGCCACTCCCTGTGGCTAGTGTGCAGTGCTGACAGGCAGTTATTAAATGTGCGTGTCACCATGGTTGTCTGTCTAGTCCTTTGAACACTAACCTGGCCATTGCCGAGAAGCAGAGGTGGACCTTCTTCCTGTGAGCTTGAAGGGAAGAGGTGACAGGTGGGAGGTCCCCACGAGAGGACTTCAGGCACCTTGCAAGTCCAGTCAGTGTATTGTCCCCATACCTCTACCATGCAAATCATGATGCATTATAGCATTTCAATAGTTTAAGGGAATTTATTGCCGCAGTATTAGTTTCCAGACAACCCACTTCCAGGAATAAGAATTGGATTATTCATTAACAATTCTTACTGAACACCACCAGGTCTACACCAAGCACAGTGCTGGGAACTGGCAACAAATGTAACCAAAGTGGTCATCATACAAATGCACAAAATTTGCCCCATGGTGGCCAGCCCAATGGGACATATTTTATTGGCTCTATACCGTTTATAATAAAATTTGAATTATTTGTCAACATTGAGAAATTATGATATCAAAATTGGGATTTCTGGCTTCTATTAAAAACAAAATATCAGGGGCTGAGGATTTAGCTCAGCAGCATAAGCACCTGCCTTGCTAGCACATAGTCATGATTTTGATCTCCAGTACCCCCCCCAACCAAAAAAATCTTTTGTATGGCTACATCTGATAATTTGAGTAAGACTTTTGAAGATAACTATGCAAAACAACAAAATTTGTTATGTTCCTACCACCTTGTTTTGAAAGCCTACATTGTTACTGTTTTGAGCTCTTACTTATAGTTATCCATTTGTTGCTTTGTTTTTCCCTCTAATACAGAAAGGATAGATGTATGTGTATATGCTTATATATGCCTGGAACTTCACCTAAAGGGTTTACAAGAATTGATTTTACTATGTGGGATAATATGAAGAGCTATACTGAAGAAAATGAGACACCACGGTAGCCACTGATGATTTCCTATCATTTTGTTTCAAAGTCTAATAATGCTTTTCTTCTTAGTTTTGATTGGTTCTAGTCTGTTTTCAATTATTTGATTTCATATGTGAAGATATGGACAGCTACATTGAAGAAACGAGACATTATGGTAGCCACTGTCGATCTCCTAGTGTGTGGTCTTAAAAGCCCTTACGGCTCGCATCCTTTTGTTTTGATTGCTTTTATACTGTAATCTCAGCACATAGGAGGCTGAGGGAGGTGGATTGTTGCAAGTTCAAGACTTTGTGTTACAACGTGAGCCCAAGGCCAGCCTGAACCAAGTAGTGAGGCCATATCTCAAAAAAGACAAAAAGATTGCTTTTATACTAATTTGATTTGTATTAACTTATTGTGTGTGAAGGTGTGGACAACTATTGTGAAGAAAATGAGAGATATTATGATGGCCACTGCTGATTTCCTGTTGTCCTTTTCTGAAATCCTGTGTTATTTACATTGTTTTACTCTGCTCTGCTTTGTTCTGTTTTATTTTGCTTTGTTTTGTTTTATTCTCTTTAAAATAAAAAAGGGGGCCTTAGCTCAGCAGCATAAGCACCTGCCTGGTGAGCACGCAGCTGTGAGTTTGATCCCCGGTACCAAAAAATAAAATAAAATAAATCTTAAAAACAAAATATCACTGTATGGCCCTGCAGCCCTGCCCTGTCTCCCCACGTGATGGCAGCTGGTAGGATCACTGGGTTGGATGGTGAATGCTTGCCTCCACTGTGCTGCCTTTTCTTCTGCTTCCCTTTAAATTACCTGAGGGCAGCTCGATATTTTAAATATGATCTCCCTCCCTTTCCTTCCCCTCCTATCTCTCAGTTCCTTTTCTATATGCCAAAAGTCCATCTCACTGTCTCCTATTGTCTGTCTTCTATTTTACACTATATTTATATATTGGGTTTTTTGTTTAAGAGAGACCATGCTAGATATTTAAGCATGTGTATCTGATATGCTTCACTTAGCATTATGATCTCAAGGTGCGTCCATCTTCTTATAAACACTTCAAGTTTATCCTTCTTTATGGCAGAGTACTACTCCATTGTGTATAAATACCACATATTTTATCCATTCATCTGTTGATGGACATATATACTGTTCCCAAGATTTAGCTATTATGAATTGTGCTGCTATAAATATGGATATGCATGTGTCACTATAATTTGATGTCTTTAACTCTTCCAGAAAATACTATATAGAAATACTATATAGCTGGGTCAAATGAAAATGTCTACTTTTAGTTTTCTGAGGAATATCCATATTGATTTCCATAGTGGTTGTGCCAGTTTACACTTCTACCAACAATGAAGAAGGGTTGATTTCTCCACGTGGCCACATTTCTTATGATTTGATTTCTTAATGGCAGCCATTCTTTCTGGGATGAAATGGAATTTCAGTGTTATTTTAATTTGCATTGCTTCATTAGCCAGTGATGTTGAACATTTCTTCGTGCATTTATTGGGCATTTATACCCCTTAATCTGAGAGGTATCTGTCAATTTCAGATGCCCATTTTTGATTGGGTCTTTAAATTCAGGAGATCCGGTTTTTTGAGTCCTTCATATATTCTAGGTATTAGTCCTTTGAGGAACAGCTGAGAAAATGTTCTCCCATTCTGTAGATTGTCTCTTCAATCTTTTGGGTTTCTTTTGCTGGGCAGAAACTTTTTAGTTCCATGTGATCCCTTTTGTTGACTCTTGGTATTATTTCTTGATTCTGTTCAGAAACTCTTTGCCTATGCCTGTATTCCAAGAGTTTTACTTATTTTGTCTTTCAGCAGATCAAATGTTTCTGTTTTAATATTTAAATCTTTTTATCCATTTTGATTTTACTTTGGCACATGATGAGAGATATGGGTCAAGGTTCAATTTTGAACATATGGATGGTCAGTTTTCCCAGCACCATTTGTTATAAGAGGCTGCCTTTCCTCCAGTTAATATATTCAGGCTCTTTGTCAAAAATAAAGTAGCTGAGTGTGCCTAGAGTTGTTCCTGTAGTCTATATTCTGTTCCACTGATCAGTAATACTGCTTTTCACCAGTCCTATGCTATTTTTATCACTGTCCACTGTTGGCTTAATATTTTATATTATACTTTATTCATACAGTGCCTTGCCACTACAGACATTTGAAATTTAATCCCCATCCGAAGATAACCCGTGTAGCAGCCATTGTGGACATGTGTCTCTTCACATGGAGATGGGGAATTACACAGCAAGCTGTTGGTGACTATGGGGCCAGGTTCTGTGTGGTGCTAGCAGTTGACCAACACTGCCATGCCATTAAAGCCTCCTGGAAGGAAGCATAATCTTGCATATAGGTCCTAATTTCCCCCAGCTCTCCGATCCACAGAAGGGTGATATCATATCCTGTTGGATACAGTTGGGCAAATAATAGGGCAAACAATATCTGGCCTCCACGTCCTGGAAATTGACTTCCTTTCCAAGGAACCTAGGAGGAGAAGGTGGGGCCCAGAGCAAAGGAGACAGTTCTGAATCAACCGTCTGAGCTCTGGGTACCTTTACCAGCCCAAATTAATGCTAAATCATTCCAAGATTGTGCTGACCTACTGTAGAGGACAGGCCTGGTCCAGTCTAGAACATGTGCTCTGTGTCACCAAGGCAAGCATTCACTAAGGAGTGGATACCACAATACTGATTCTGTATTGCTTTCCTAGAATATATCCCTTCTATTTAGAGCAGATTCCTCTCCATTCCCCTGGAAGATATCAAGGTAGCAAATAATTCATAGAAGGCAAAATATAGTGCCTAGTACATAGTAGGTACTCAAAAATTACATGATGAATTAATCCATTAATGAAAAGCCCACTATCTTTACTAAGCTTCAGAATAAAAATAAATGAAAATATTGCTACAAAGCCCTGGGTTCATCTTTCTGGCTATCCTCTAACACTCTCATCTGGATGTCCCCAAGGCTTTTCAGTTTCAAGTATGCTTTAAAAGACCTCCTTCAACTCTTACAGAACTAATTGAGAACCTCCATGTACCCAGACACCTAAGCTAGTGAACATTTCCCTTTCCTCTGCTCTCCTGTGTTCTGACCGTCACCGCGTCTAGCTAGTTCCATTCCAAGTAGACCTTGACTTCTTCCCTCCTCAACCATCAATGCCTAAAGTCCACCACCCCATGTGTGGCAGCCACTGAGCAGGAGGGTGGGAGCAGCAGGGCTGATCTCAGTTTTGGAAGGAGGTGACTGAGCAGTGTGGGCTGCTGGAAAGTACGGTTTCAGGCTGTGTGGAGAGGAAGAGGTCAGAGAGGACTGCTACACAGGACCTGATCTTGCTCTGTCTGAAGCGTTATGTTCAGGAAGGACACTAATCAACAGCTGCATGCTGAGCATGGTAGAAGGACCTAAAGGGAAGAGAGTATGAAGGACACAAGCGTCAGCTCGATGCACTGATCTGTGTCTTCCTGAGAGTGTAGCTGCTCCCCCAGTGCTATTGGACTCCAGGGTTGTGTCCAGATTCTGGACACATCCAGCCCTTTCTCTGAGTGTTTCAGCAGCCAGATAAGGGGAGCTCACAGGCTCTACACTGCTGCCCATTCATTACTCCTGGGGCTGTGGTTACTGCTTGTGTGTTTGTGCAACAGCCCCACCCCCTCTCCTGGCAGAATTCCACTTTCCACTGCCTATATCAGTTCCAAAGCTTCTTCCTTGCATCTGCTTAATTTTGTGCAAAGCACAGGTCTTTCTCCTTGGGCTGTTATCTCTGGCCCTCACCAGCACCCGCAGGGCCAATGAAATGACTGCTTTGCAATGGTCTAATGACACAGTTGATCTATTTTAAGCACCTGAAGTACACTTCACTGAGTGCCAGTCTCCCTGCTGCAAGCTGCTCTCAGCGTGAGGGAGCAGGGCCTGCCTGTGGTCTGCGCCTACGTTTTGAGATCTGGGAATGCATCCTAGGGATCCCATCTCTGCCTGTCTGAGGACAGTGTAAGGCAACCATAGCGTTAGATATTTTCACAGTCAGCATGGATTGTTCCAGAGAATTGTGTGTGAAGTCAGGATTATCCAGTGCAGGCACCTCAGGTAACCATGGACCCCTCTTTCAAAGAACAGAGGCAGAGTCTGGGACTGTCACATGTAAAGAGAAAGGGTCTGGAGGCAACATCTCTGGAACAAAAAGAATCCCAGCCTCCATTAGAGATTTCTTAGCCTCAAACTCCCTTCTTTCTCTTCCTGTGCCCAATCAAGAGGCATTCTTTTCCAGCCATGGCCTATCTGAATGCAGATGCTTCACGTGTTTCCTGCACCAATCCTAGAAGGCAATCTCTGAATTCTGTATCTAAGGAAGACCACCCAGTTACACTGGGTGTCATCATTCTTCATGGAACTATGCACAGTCAGTGTGATTTTCATCAGCTCATTGACTCTTTTTCTGTCTTTTATCGCCTTCTAACTGCCACTTGCAGGCTGGCTGTGTGACGGACCTGCCTGTGTTGCTCAGTCCTTTAAACACAACGTGATGCTTGACACAAAGGGATGCTAGCTTATGACAGTGTCTGTGGGACACAGGCTCCCCTCTTCACATGTGTTAGTCACTTAGTATGCATGGAAATCCTAAGAGGCGGATGTGAGTGTTATCCTCATTTTATAGAGGAAGCTGAGACTCAAAGATCAGCTCCCAATCTCAAATTTAAAATGAGTAGAAAACATGGAAGGAGAAATGTAGTGAAGAATATTTTTTGAAACTTTCATTTTACATACAAGGAAAATGAGGTTCACAGGTAAAGTGCCTGGGCAAAGTCCATGAGCCAAAAAGCAATGGTTCTGATACAGGGGAAAGAAATCCCCAACCAACTACATGTCCAGTACAAGTTCATGGTCTCTAAAATCAAAGAATGAATTTTAAGAACAATGAAGGTTAAGACCAGAATATATTTGTTGAGAGAAAGAAAGCTGTGTCTGAGAGAGACTGACAGGGTCCTGAGTGGGATGCCAAAGACTGTCTATTCTAGGGCTTTTACAGAGCAAAACCACAAAGTGAGGCAGGTTTAAGGTGGGAAAACATGGAAACTGGCAAGGTGCGCATGAGGTGGGACAGAACTGTGGTCAACCAGTAAGATTAATTAAGTTGAGGACAAATGGGAATCAAGTCACATAGCCATGAGCATGCGTAAAGAGCAGTGACTCTTCCTGTAGGGAGGTGGGTTAGTGAGCCCTGGCTTCCTCAGGATGATAGAGACCTATTTAGAAGATGGATTTCTTTTTTTCTTTTTTCTTTTTTTTTTTTTTTTTTTTTTTCTTTTTTTGGTCTTTTTTGAGATGGGGTCTCGCTATGCAGTTCAGGCTGGCTTGAGCTCACTTTGTAGCCCAGGCTTGTCTGGAACTCGCAATGATCCTCCCACCTCAGCCTCCCAAGTGCTGGGATTACAGGCATGAGCCACCATGCCCAGCTAGAAGATCAATTTCTGATGCTTATCTTTAGGAAGTATGTGTGTGTATTTGTTTTATCTTCTGTCTTGACGCCTGACCCACAGTGGAAGTGTCTGTCTCCCCCACAGTTGCAAGCTATCTCATCTGACTGCCTATAATATTTCTACCTAACTCATCAGCCTGTAACAGTGCCAGTGTCTACAGCATGGCCACCTGGCTCTGAGACTTGTTTCCCCGCTTTCTTGCTGTCCTTTCCAGTTTTTCTGGGATGGAGGGCATAGAGGAATGCCTGGGATAGGTGGCCTTGCAATTGGATCTCCCAGAAACCCTTTACTCACACACATGGCAATCAAACAAATTCCCACTGTGTATAGTAGAAATGGTCCAAGCAACATGGAATCCAGGACATTCCAGACAGATCACTTCCTCCTGGCGTCACCAAATTGGAGACATAAGCACAGGACACCAATGTGAAAGAAACCGTAGTGAGATTGAGTGGAAGCCTTCAAACCCAGCACTCTGGATGGCTCGGGTGGGAGTATGACAGGTTCTAGCCTACCTCAGGCAACTGAGCAACTTAGCAAGACCCTACCTCAAAATTAAAAAAAAAAAAATTAAAAGCAATGAGTGCAATTAAAAGTGCAAAGGGCTTGAGTTCAATCAATCACCAGCACCTCAAAAACAAAAAAAAAAAAAAAACAGTGAAGGTGACATGCCAAATCCTTTGGAAGACCTGGGAAGGTACCATGTACCATCCTACCTAGACCTTGAACGGGCAAGCAAGTTTGTGGTAGGTCAAGAAAGACAGAAGGACTTACTTATTCTCTTATGAAAGAATTGTGCAACTCCTGAGTCCTGGTTCCTTGACTAGGAACTGGACTACTGTGCAAAGTAAAGACACAAAGCACTTTGAAAAGTGTGCAAAAGACCAGCTTGTGTGTACCTGACTGGGTATGAATAGGTGGACAGTGAGAAAATAAGGCTCACAAGTTGGTGAAGATCTTTGAGTTTTAGATGCCAGGTGAAAGAGTATTTGTTACGATCGATAGCCAGCGAGGAGTCGTAAGAGGTTTTGAGCCAAGTAGTGACCTGACCAGAGCTGTGCATTATTTAGGGGATCTCCTGGCAACATGCATCATCTGATGCATCACAGAGCCTGGAGGCCAGTGAGACACAGCAGAGTGGTGCAAGTGGATGGGGGAGGGGGATTGGTCAGGGAGACTGAGTGGGCAGCGGTTCCACAGCATTACCTGCAGTGCGGTTGCTTCTCCCCCACTGCCCATATGCCCACAGATGTACTTGCTGTTTCCAGTTTCTAGAACTGTGCAAATTGATACTTTGAACACTGGGCTCCTGACCCAGTGGAGAAGCCAAGATAGTGTACTTGATAATGACGTGAGCTACAGAGTGGATCTGCCTCGGTTCGTATTCAGTCTTGGCCACTTACTAGCTGTGCAGCCTCCAGTGACTGGTATTACCTCCTCCAACCAAGCTTCAGCCTTGGGAAAACAGTTTTACAAACGAGTCATCCCATGGTGTTTTCATGATATAGTCGCCTCTTGATCATTACAAGGAAGAAGCAGAGGCATCCACTGATAAGCCAGGACTTCACTAGCTAGCATTCAAGGAGTACCTTATCATGTGTTAAACACTATTCTGAACACTTTCCATCAATAATGTTGATTCCAGGCATGCATCAGGGTGAATCCTGAGTAAGAAGCATTTCATGTTAAACCAAGGTTGGCAGTCCTCTTGTAAAAGGCCAAACAGAAGCCAAATAGTCTTTTTAGCATAAAAGCAGTAAATATGTAAAAAGATAGATGAGGTTGTGTTTCAATCAAGATTTATTAAGGATGGGGCATATTTTTGCCTTGAGCCAGTTTGCTAATCAATATACTGGAAAACTGTTAAGTTCTCTTCCAACATTGAAATTGCAAAAACAAATAATGACAAAGAGATGCCTAATCCTTCTAATTTAGTTCACCTTTGCCATGACACGTGAGTTTATCTGAAATATGATCATTGGAAAGAGGAACAGAAAGGACTAGAGAACTTACTGTTCTTTTTTTTTTTCTGCCATCAAACTCAACAAAACTCATAATTCACACTCCAGTATTTTGTGACTCTTATCAGGTGGTCACTAAATACCACTCTATGCAAGCTGTAGTGCAAGCTGCCAGGGAAATGCATCTTGTGCTGCAGAAAATGCTACTCAGACCACATACTCTCCAGTTTTAGAAAGGACATACACGACAATTTTCCATGTCAGTGTGTCAATATCTGGAGAAAGCTTCTTAGCCCTTTGCCCTCTCTTTACACGTTCTTTTTATAAATTTAAATTTATTTTATTAGTAGCCATTTGCAGCATATAATGTTTATATGCACATTAGGAGTAGGTGCATGTACTTAACACATCTTAATTCTCTTTAGTCCCCTTCTCAACTCCCTCCCTCTCTACTGTAGACACACAGTGATTATATTCATTGTGGATAGTTGGTACGGGTACACAATACATCTCTTTCTTTCTACATCCCCCCCCCCCGTCTGCATCTCTTTCTCCCCTTCCCATTTGCAGAAGATCTATCTTCCTATTTTCCCTGTCTGTTTTTATTTTACTCTATATTTCAGCTATACTTTAGACTTCTCATATAGAGAAGTCATACGGTATTTAAGCTTATGAATCTAATTTAGTTCACTTAACATTGTTTTCAAATTGTGTCCATTTTCCTCCATACAAATGACTCAAATGTATCCCTCTTTATAGCTGAGTAGTATTTCATTATGAATAGATACCATATTTTCTTTCCTTTTGTCTGTTGATGCACATATATGCTACTTCCAAGACTTAGCTATTATGAATTGTACTGCTATAAACATTGGTATCCACGGGTGCCTGTAATAGGATGTTTTTAACTCTTTGGAAGAATTCATTCCTCCTTCCAATTCTTCAGGAGAATTTGTCCCATCCCCTTGTAGCACTAATGATCTATAAAGGTAATGTGTTCTGCTCATCGGCCAGAGGATGGCACCTGACCTAAGCTAGCCAATCAGAACATTCCCTGGCACAAGGATTTGTTCTTCCGTGGACATTACACCCAGGATAGCCCAAGCAGAGTATTCCCTAAAGTTGGCCAGGGAGACCCTTGGGAAAAAATATTCATCCCATAAAGTTGCGGACCTAGGAGATGACAGTCTGAGAATACCAGGGGCCCTTGTTTCTAACATATGAGAAGAAGCTGCCCAAAAATGGAGATAGTCATAACTCTGATTACATAGGAAAGCCCCAGAATCCAGCTCTACCTGAAGCCAAAACTGCCCCACCCTAGACCTCCCACGTGTAAAAATCAACACATTCCATTTTGACTCAAAGCAGTTTCAGTTGGGTTTCCGTAAGCTACTGCTAAAAAGGATCCCAACAAAGGCATCTTTCTTTCCATTTGGCAATTACCCTATAATGTCCCCTATTTATCAAAGTTCTAGTGATTTCTAGATAAAATACTCTTCCATCCAGCTACCTCTCATTGACCCTGACATGATTTTATTCCCTCTTCTGAAATCTCTGTTCAGTTTAAAACGTTATCATGGTTACAGGTCATTTTCTGTAAGTTAACACAGCCCTCATAATCATTTCTTGGCATCTCTCTTAGATAATCAGTTCTCCGTGGATAAGAAATCATGTGTCAGCCTAGTATAGCATATTTGTGAGCTACAGATCACTGAGGAGCCAAAAAAGACTTCTGGAGCTTCCAACTCCTTGTGTGCACCTAAATTCAAATGCATAATAACTGTCAAATGCATGCTTTGGGAAAATTCGATATGGCAAACAGCTACCATAGGTGTTACTTAGATTTAATGGTAAAATATAGAGAGGCTTAAAAAAAGTTTGACATTGAAAGGGACATTGAAATAATCTGAATGTGGTTACATGGAAGTGTGTGTATAGCTATAGAACATTTTGAGCTGTATACTTAAGATTCATAAATTGGACTTTATAAGAGTTATGCCTCCATATGAAGTAAAAATAAAATTAAAGAAAAGTTGACAAGTCCATCCATCCCTAGTTCAGTTACAAGCCCCTTGTTACATCAATATACAAAAATCAATTCACAATAGATCATGGACCTACAGAAAATAAAAAATAAAATTGTACAACCCTTAGAAGAAACTATGAGAGAACAGCTTATAACCTTGAGGTAAGCATTACTGTCTTAGAACACTAAAATCAGTAAAATGTGCTATGAATCTTGACACATCTCAAAAAAACATATAAGCACCACTTCATCAGTTACTAGGGAAAAGCAAATTTAAATCACTTGTTTACACTCATCCAAGTGACTACAACTTTTCATCTGCTTCTGGTGAGAATGTAAAATAATAGCACTTTGGAAAACTGTTTGATAATTCAGCGTGCACCCACTTATGATCCAGCAACACCTTTCTTAGTTATTTGCTTGTTAGTTTGTGATTGATGAAAACATGTATCTGCAAAAAGATTTATGCAAGAATGTTCCTGGCATCTTAATTCAGAATAGCTCAAAGCTAGAAACATCCCGAATGTTCATCTACAAATGGGTAAACCAGTTGTGTTATAGTTCCACAATGGATAACTGCTTAGCAACAAAAAGTACCGCACTAAACTATTGATGCGTACAGTAACCTGGAAGAGTTGCAGAAACATGAGTGAAAGAACAGGGAAGTAAGAAGAGGGCGTACTGTACATGAAGGTCAAAAACTAACGTATGTGGACAGAAATAATAATTTGCTTCTGAGTGGAAGGAGTGAGTGGTTACAAAAGAATGCAGCAGGCCATCTGGGGTGACTGAAACATCCCCTATGTGGGTTGATATACTTCTTGTTGTTTATATATTGGTCAAAATTGTTTCTACTTAAGATCTATGTATTTCATTATTGTGAACTGTCCCAAATTGTGTGTGTGTGTGTGTGTGTGTGTGTGTGTGTGTTCCTCCTCTAGAGTCCTAGATATGGAAACAGAATCTATTTCAAGTCTCAACCCCCTGCTAACTCTGGGACATCTGAGAATAGTGTTATCAGTTCTATGGGTACATTTGTATCTGCCTGTTTTACCTCCTATTTGTCTGGTTTACCTCCAAGAGCTATTTCAACTGTAATAACTGCAAACATGCCTTCTAAAACCTTTAACATGTACACTTCAGGAGCCTCCTCTCCACTTTATTTTTTGCTAGTCTCGCTGGCCACGGTATTCCAACCACAGGGGTCTCCTGGAACTTTCCGTATGCTTTCCAACCTCAGGGCTCTTGCATGTGCTGCTCCTCCACCTGGACTGTTCTGGTCGCTGCTCTTCTACAGCTGGCTGCCTCACGTCCCTGCAGCCTCAGCTGAAATACTTTATCTTCAGGTTACCCCTGTTACTCAGGTTACCCCTTTCTACTCATCCCATTTGGTGTATAACTATTTGTATTTTTTGTAGTGCTTTTCCATGGAATTATAACTAATTATTTATTGCAGCTCTTTCCCATAGAATTATAAAATACCAAAGGACAGGAAACATGGTGCTCTGTTAGCTGGTCCAACTCAGTCTTTAGTTCATAGAAATTACCCAGAAAATTTGTAATCTGGTTGTGCTGACTCCAGTCTTTCTACGTGGAGTCAGGTCTTCCCTAGATCCTAGTGTGTGATAGCATAGCGACACCAGGATAAAGCTCATGTGAGAAAAAGCTTTTTTTGTGTCCAGGGACTCAGAGAAGTCTTGATATCATGGTCTTAGGAAGACCAGTACACTTTCTGTTTACAACTATGTTGCCTGTAACCTGGGGTCTGCATGCATTTCCAGGTTGAAATGAATCTAGGTCAACTTCAGAGCACACAAAAATTCTTCTTCATCCCTGGGGCCCTTCTCATCCCTGTCCAGAAGTTGTTCTGGGAGCAAATAGGATGACTGTCTGTCTATATTTATCTTATTGAGTACTTTTCAGTCCTTTGGCCAATCGTGGGACCTCTTCATCCTATTCCTCTCCCCATCTATCTCTCTATTAATCAGACCACCTTCTTTCTTAGCTTTTCTGGGATTGACTATCTCTGCCCTCCCTGAGCCTGCTTCTCCCCTTAGATAGCCCGGGGTCCTGATTGCCCTGCCCTTGAGCGCAGGGTAATCAGGCATCTCCCATCGTTCATCCTCACAGGAGTTCTCTCAAATCTTCTGTTTTCCAGCTAGAATGGCCACACTGACCCAGATTATGTTGGCATCTGTGACATCAGTGTATGGGGAAATGCTCTGTCGCTGATAGCAAGGTCCACTGGGGGGCACAGACTTAAAGAATGTGTTAAGGAATATCCAAATTGCTTTGAACTAAGTGAGAAATCCACCTCATTTCCCACCCGCTTCCTCCATCACCAAAATTCTGCTTTCTCTCTTCCTGGCTGTTTCCCTTGAAATTGGTATTCTTTTCAACAGATAATGTCAGTAAGCCCTTTATGTGAGTGGGATTTAGTATTCCTGTTTTTCATCTGAGAATCTGTCCCCTGCCAATGAATATGGGCCTTTTGCCCACATGTTAATTATTGAACCATGGTCCCTGGAGTCAGCTAGGGACAAGGTGCTTCTTTCACTAGGGGAGAGGTGGGGCTGGTTTTTGTTATTGTTATTGGTGACGGTGGTTATTTTTGTGGGTTTTGTTTTTGTTTATTTGTCTTGGCATTTATCTAGATTAGACAGGCTGAGCACGTGAAGTTACTTGTGGGCTTCGTTAATTCTTGCTCCTTTCTTGTCAGGAGACCTTACTTTGTAGGGTTTTCAGAATCAAATGTCAATGAATTTCTTGGGGTTTCCTTCACTTATGTGAGCAATAATCATTTCCTGTTGCCAACGGTGTCCGGCAGTCATTTAGGGACTAGAGCAGTGGAAAGGGGTCTGCTTACATGCTGATGTGTAGGTACATGCACAGGTGCAGAAGGAAACCTGGCTGAGCCAGGCCTCTGTTGGCAGCTGGCACCGTTCTGCAGTTCCCTGTGCCTTGGCCTGCCTGCCGGTAGAGCAGGTGAGTGACCCTTGCCTCACCCCCTTCATATGGCTGGTGACAGTCCAATGAGGCAATGGATGGGTCTTTGAGTAGGATTCTATTTTACTAGTTGTTAGGCAGATGCCTTTTTCCTTTGGCTGTCCTTTAAAACAGAGAAACCAGCAAAGATTTGAATTGGTTTTTTATTACTTTTGGTTGCTGGCTGTATTTTTTTTTACCATTAAAATTTAATACCACTCTGCACAAAAACTGAGCACAAGACAAATGCAACTGTATTTGGGTTACAGGTAAATGGGACGAGGCAAAAAGAGTCAGTTCACTGTTGGTCTACCATGCTCCTAGACACCTGTCCTGATTTCAAATATTTCATCCCCTTGTTTGTTGGGCCAGGCAGCCGGTCATGCATTTTAGGGTCTCATTCAGGAAGCATAGGCTCTATCACTAAAGGTTAACAAAAAGGATCACAGGAGAGTAGCCATAGGATAAAGCCTTTGCTGCTTCTCTTTGTGTCTGGAAGGGCAGAGAGCAATCCAGACCAAAAAGAAAGCACCCTTTCATCATGCCCATCAGAGGAGGTGACTTGTTTTGGCTGGAAGACCCAGAATGTCGCCCTTCGACTCCTTTACAGCTCCCTGGTTGCCATCATCAGGATTAGTTGGCTTCTCGATTGGGAAGAACATCCTACATACCTGTTGGGAGGCCTCACTTTTTATTGCTCTGCACCCCTCACTCAGACTCATGATCTTTGACAGTTGCTTCTTAGTCTCTACTCATGGCTACTGTGGCACAAGCAGTCAGGTGTGAGCGGCCACAGCCTCTTCCTGCTGAAAGCCATCTGCCCAGGGATGCACTTTCCAGGATATGGAACCCAGGAAAGTTGGAAGAACCTCTCACATGCCTTTTTTGGAGTGGGAATCACCAGGTGTTCAGAGGGTGCAGGAAGCATTGGGAAGGGGAAATAAGAGAAAACCAGAGTGACTGCCAGAGGGAGCAGGGTTTGAGAAGAGGCAGAGGCCAAGGAGACCAAATCACATAGAGCCTTTGGATCATAGCAAGAACTGTGGCTTCATCCCAAAAGTGAAAGGAGCCCACTGAGTGCTGTGAAATGCCATTGGAGTTAGCAGGAGTCTCAGTCAAGCATCATTGCATTTGCATTTTGAGAGCATTACTCTGGCCACTGTGTAGACAATGAGTGGGGGAGGGAGGCCAGTTAGGACCAGTTATATCCCCAGGCAGAAGATATTGAGACTGGGACTATAAGAGATGGGGAGGGGTGTCTTCTATCCCACCCCTCCATTGCAGAATTTTATTTCCTGGTGGCTTTTATATCCGTTTTTTACTTAAAATACTGATTTGGAGTCATATGCATTTTATAGAACTACCATAACAAAATACCATGCACCACATAGCTTAAACAACAGGAAATAATTTAACCACAATTCAGGAAAAGGTCCAACATCAAAGTGCAGGCAGGGCTGGTTTCTTTTATGTTCTCTCTGTGGCTTATAGATGACCATCTTCACACCGTGCCTTTACGGTCTTCTCTGCCTGCATTCCCGTGTCCTAATCTTCACTTCTTATAAAAAAAACCAATCACATCCAATTACGTTTCACCATATTGTGTCTCATTTTAAGTTAATCTTCTCTTTAAAGCCCATGTTTACAAATATAGTTACAGTCAATATGCTGGTGGTTAGAGCTTCTGAATATGGACTGGGAGGGGAGACCAGGCGGCACACTTGGCCTGTGACAGTCTCTGCTCAAACTCTGATTTCTCCTTATTTGAAGTCTGAGCTTCTCTGTCAGTCTCAGAGGAAAGCGGGCTCTGCTTCTTCTATTGCTCTTTTGAGGGAAGGTGGTCTTTCCTCAGTTGAGTCCTTCTCATTTGGTTGCCCACAGTTCTTTCTGATTCCCAGCACACTTTTTTTTTTAATTCCCCATAAAGGTTATGTAAATAACCTTAGTATTTCTATTACATGTCAATAGCTACTACAAACCGAGCCTCACACACACATATACACAGTCACCATGCTGTACGCAGTGAAAGTTGTGTGACCAGTCGGTGGGTTTTGTTTGGGTTTTTGTCTTCCACTGGAATGATGAATTTGACTGTTGTGATTTCTACTACAGCATGGGTGAGCCACAAAAATTTCCTGTTCTGGTTACTTCTTGGGAACACGTTTCTTGCATTTTACCTTCTTTGTGGGCTCATGAAATACCTGTTGTACAAAATAGCTGTCAAATCCATTCTGAACAAAAATTTAACTCCTCATCTCATCCCGTAGGAGTGTCCAAATGTTTGTTGGGTGCCCACAGGACACCCTAGGGTACATAGACCTAAGTAGCATCTCTTCTTAAATAATTTACAATGTGACACTAAAATAAAACTATTTGCAATAAAAGTTACTCTTTGCAGGTGAGTACCTTTGTGCTCTGGATCACTGCTTTTCGAAACGTGGTCCTCAGACCTGCAGCATTAACATCATTTAGAACTTGATAGAAATGAATCTTTTGGCCTTGCCTTTATACACTGAGCCAGAAACCCTAGGAGTGAGGCCAGCACCCCATGTTTTGACAAGACATTCAGGAATTCTCCTGCACGCTCAACTTTGAGAACTACTACTTAGTCCTAACAAGCACATGCCATGAGACTTTAAAGAAAGAGAGCTCATATGTGGAGTGGGGATGAAGGGAAAATCAGAGACTATTTCTAGAAGTGTGTTGCATATGAGATAGGCCTTGAAGAGCGAGTAGGATTTTTATATTTATATGTAGAAAATCATATTTACTACAATTGCCATCTGCATGTTTATGTATTTCTCTTTACAAAAGTAATTAACAGCCTGGACTCTTAACTGAAAAGATCTGCTAGCTATCCCTTTCTTGCATTTTAACTGGCTCGCTGTAAGTTGAGGCTTCTACCAACATATGCTCAGTTACAGAACTAGTAACTATAGTGGAGGCATTTTTGTCAGAGCACAAGTTCCATTCCCAACATAGCTTGAACTGGAGGTTGGGATTCTGCCTCCATATCTGAGTTAAAATCAGTTCAAAATCCTTGACTCTTAGCAGTGAGAAGGTACTGTCATTTCACCTGACCAAATAACTTCTGAACTGACCTTGAAAAGTAAGTGTCACCAGGACACATAGCATGGGTATATATAGTTCTCCTGCCAGACCGCTGAATGTGTCTTAGCAAGAGTGACAGACAGGGCTTAAAGGTCAACTTGGCCACCACCTGTCTTTATAAATAAAGTTTTATTGGAACACAGCCTCATCCATTCATTTATGTATGGGCTGTGGTTGCTTTTGCACTACAGTAGTGCAAACTTTTAATTCCCTCCCTGACTTTGTATTAGTAGGGTCTCAGATTGCAAGTGACCAAAACCCAGTTCCACTGTTTGGATTTACAATCTATTGGGTCCTGTGCTAAAGTCCAGGGAAGACCTACTTGGAGTAACTGCTCACTTGAGTCACCCTTGGTGGTTCCAAATGGGCCATCACTGGGTGCAGGTTGCTTGAGAAATGTCTGTACCTCCTGCCATGAGCCTTCTCCCTAGATAGTCGGTCTGGCTAGTTTTCTTGCCTCTGCTGCCCATCTCCATTTCACTCCATGGAGTCCCAGTCTGCTGTCCTAAATGCTCACCTTTCTCCTGTTGTGGTGCGATGTCCTAGATATTTGACTTCTCTGTACTACTGACTAGTACACACATGAGATAAGATGGCAGAATGGTTTAAATATTTTTTAAAAGACTCAGAAAATATAGGGAGTTGCTTTTATTCTTTTAGACTCAAAGCATATTTAAGCTGGCAACAAGACTAAAGCTCATCTTTAAGCCCAAATGAAAAAAAAAATGATTCATAAATGTGTTTTAGTTGGCTCACATATTCTTTTTTATTTTTGTTTATTTAATATTTGAGCCAAGAATATAAACGCAGAGAGTTTATATTCAGAATCGAGATTTCTGGTTTCTGTGAGCCCATATTCCCAAGTGGCAGGGCTCAGCTGGAATAGGGTAGAGGCTGTCCTGTTTGGCCACAGTGCCCTACTTCCTTAGGCTTGCCCTCCTCCCTTGTCACTCATCTGCTACCCTTCTCACTGGTTTGTTCTCCCTGACTCAGTACAGTTATGCATCTGATTCCCAAAGGTTGTATTTCCCACCTGTGTGTGCCAGTGATCATAGAGTCTCAGCCAGCTTCCCATCTATGGGAAGTCCATACTTACCAGGCAGCCAATTTCACCCCTGGACATCCCTGCCTCCTGGAAATGTTCCCTCTATATGGTTCGTCTTATTTAGCAACCTCAAGTGGACAAATGACTCGCCCAAATTTGTGTGTTCAGAAGTCAAAGGCTCACCAGGAGGGGGTCCTTTCACTTTGCACCCCTGGGGGTGTGTTCTCCCCTTCTTTCTCTACTCACCAACCTTAAATCCAGTTTACTAAAAAGGAGAATTTAAGAAGCCATTCAACATCAGGTTTATTCTTGACGGAAATCTCTGCTTTTACAAACATAATAAGAGTTGACATTTCTGTGTAAAGAACCAAGTAGTGAAGACCTTAGGCTTTGCAGATCATATGGACCACCTGCACCTACTCAACTCTGCTGCTGAGTGCAAAAGCAGGCAAAGACAATGTGTAAATGATGGGCGTGGCTGTGCCTCTGTGAAACTATTTACAAAGACTGAAGGTAAGATCTGGCCCTGAGCTGTAGTTTTCCCACTTGTGCTATGGAATCATTCCATGAGCCAGCAAGAGAAGCATGGTTTTATGGGGTATGTGTCCCAACGTTACCCATCTTTCAAAGCCTGTCTGGGTGGCACCTCCCCAAATAGCTTGGCCCGGTTCTCTTGAAAGATTTTATCCCTATAGCCTCAAGATTCTTACAGAGTAACATTCTTCAAAGACATTGTAGAGATCCCTGAGAGACCCTCCTACCTTTTGAGGGGATACTTGTGTAATGATGCTAAGAATTTGCCTTTCCCTCTCATCCTTTCATGAGTTTACAGTGGAGTTTCCGGAGGCGATGAGTGATGCAATTATAACTGATGTGTGCTTGTATATTTTTGCTTTTAAAAACTTCTCAGATATGATTTCTAAAGTGATAAATATTTTTAGCTGTAATCTGCTTAAACAAAAGCTCTTTAGAGATAACAGTAACAGGCGTACAGAGGAGTCCTGAGATCAAAAATTTTCAGAATTGTTGACATCGTAGGATTCTAATTGTTCTTTCCCTATACTACAAAACACTTCTCATATTGTCATATGGGGCTTTAGGGGGAAGCACGTTCAACAAAAAAAATGTCCTTTCTTATAAACAAGAGCTATGCTAACTAGGGTGTTTCATGGCCTCACATGAATTTTCACAAAGTAGGTTTATTTATTTAACAATGTCTATTGTAAATCACCATGTGCCAGACAGTATGCTTGGCATTAAGTCTAGAGAGCTGAGCTCCATGAGTACCATCTCTGCTCTCATCAAACTTAAAATCAAAAGGAAGAAACAGAGGTTAAGCAAATGATCACAACTAATTATATCAAAACAAAACTGCCACCAAGTGAAAGTGCCCAGGATGATGGGACACAATGGCGCTGGGTTTTGTATTGCTGAGGGAAGTCAGAGAAGGACTTTACCCCTGAGATCGTAGAATAGAGAGTACATCTAAAACACCATTTGTCAACATTCACACATTTGGCATTTGACTAGATTAGCCGCTGACATCTAATACTACTGAGGAGAGGAAGGGGCTGCCCTCTACATGATAGGATACTTATAACATCTCTAATCGCTTCTCCAGGTCCCAGTAAGATATTTGCATACACCATGGTTGTGATGGCCATTCCTGAGCAATACTTGGAGAGGTGTTGTCAGATAATCCCAGGTGAAGAATTCTCCCTAGTTGAGAGCTGGTAGTCTAGCAAAATGGTGGGAAGCTTACTATGGGAGTCTAACCTAGAGAAGCTTGTGGCTTATGGAAAGGTTGCTGCCCTGAAGAAAAACAAAAGGGATCCAGATACCTATCTATGACTTGGTAATAAATAGACTAGAAGAAAATAGGAACATGTCAAGGTGAGTTTCAGGATTCACCGTGCTGAAGGACTGACTTTGGTTTCACAAATGTCACCATCACAGCCTGACTGTGAGACCTCAAGGTCCAGGGCTTAGAATGCACACAGGAGTGAGGGAAATTCCTTGTTTATCTCCCTGCAGCACAGCCGCCTGTGTTGTTCATCTCTGCCCGGTTGGAGATGGCTTTAATAACAGGACCCAAACAGCTCTTCTTTTAAAAAAAATGACAACTTTTGAAAAGAAAAACCATCTGGTAGTGCTGAGTGAATTAAGTGGGGTTTAATCTAGCTGTATTAGGACATTGTTTCAATGCCAGTTGACTCTTTTAAACATTTGTGAAGGTTGGCAAACACATCAGAGAAAACATACTTAATGGCACTCAGAAAGCTGGCAAGTTATCTGATGATAGTATTTTTGCTACAAATTAGTATCAGATATCAAGATTTCTGAAATTCTCATCACAGTGGTGGATCTTCTCTCTGATCAGTAACCCAACTATTCTCAACCTTGAGTGAGAAAACAATCCCCAGAAGAGCTTGTTCAAAATGTGAAGTAGGGGTTGGGCTCAGGAATTTGCATTTTAACAATCCCCACCTCCCTTACCCCCACCCCAAGTGATTCTGAAGCAGGTAGTTTAGCTGAACACTTTGAGAAACACTCATGTAGTAAAAAGCACCTTGAAGGAATTTGGCGTGATACCTCTCTACCACTGAGTTCCACTCTGTGACTCCTTCATCTCACCCCTGCTCTGCTTGGCCAGTCCATTTGGACAGAGCAGCTTTTAGCCTTTCCCCAGATGCTTGGGTGTCTGTGTTGTGCAGCACCCTTGGTTTTGTAGCATACTTGCAGCAACAAGTGACAGCCCCCAAGAAAATCTGGCTGAAGCAATCTAGACACCTTTATTCTACTAATACTACTGAGGAGAGGAAGGGGCTGCCCTCTACATGATAGGATACTTACAACATCTCTAATCGCTTCTCCAGGTCCCAGTAAGATATTTGCATACACCATGGTTGTGATGGCCATTCCTGAGCAATACTTGGAGGAAGGAAGTCCAGAGAGCACTCAGCATAATTCAGAGGCTCAGGACACTGTCAGGGCCCTGGATTCCTTGCATCTCAAGTGGTTCCTTGCAGAGTGCATCAGAAACACAACAGCTGCAGTTCCCACATCAGAAATGGAAGGCGACATCCACAGAGGAAAACCTTTCCAATTCCTCCCGACACTGCCCTTCTTGTCTCATCAGCCAGGAGTGCAGTACATGTGTTTGCCTAAATCAGTCCATTGGCAAAAGAGATCACCAATATCTGTTTTCACCAACCAAGATTCCCTCCAAGTCTGGAAAGGTTGCAATCGTCCCAAAAGTCATGGTTGCTCTAAAGAGAGTCCCCTAAGAGGCAGAGAGTCTCCATGAGCAGGAGAAACAGCTATGAGGAAGACAGCTGCTGGCCTTCATCCTCTCTTACATCACTTCTTCTGCCTTTCCTCACAGGAATTGAGTCACATCCAGGCACACACCTGGTCCTCCTTGCTCATCTTCCTACCTTGATTATAATTTGGATGAAAACCATGAGTATTAGGACCTAAATCATTTGCAAGTAGCAACACCCCAGCACAAACTAATTCCCATCTTTTTTGAGAAAGGGAGTGTAGTACATTGTTTTGGAACATTCAGCAGTATGTCTGCTTCAGGCCCCTGATGATCCACAGACTCAAAAAAGGCATCCAGGGATTTGTTCACTCTTTCTCTCCCTCCGCTCTAAGGTCCTCTCAACGTAAGGAACAAGATGACACCAGGAACCCCAGACTGTCTCCTCTTAGGTCAGCACCCCAAGAGCTCCATTAGAAAACCCCAAAGCAGAGGAGATCAAGTACCCACTGAGCACATGGGAAGAGTTTGGGATGCTCTGGATGAGTCAAGGCTGGTCTACTTGGCCATCCTGTACTGGGACAGTGACAGCCCCACCCAAACCCCTTGCAGCGGCTTTCCTACAGGAAAGAGATTCTATTGCCAGAAGAAGCCCAGAACAGACGTTTAGCAGGCAAAACAACAGATGTCCACTACATTTATGGGTGGGGAAAAACACTTTGTAGGACATTATACTTGGACGAAGCCATAATCAAACACTACTGACCCATACAGAGATGCGACATTTCTTCCAATTCCTCTGGAGTAATGAAATTAAATTTGAAACTTTAAATAATAATTCTGTTTCATGAGCATCTTTAAAATCTTTGTTTCACTGATTTGGGGAAGGATCTTTAAATTCTTTTCTCATAAATGATGTTGAAAGTAGTATTCTGTATCTTCTATTGTATTTTGACTTTCTTTTTCTCTCCTTTTCTTATTTATTTATGTATTGACTTCTTAATCCCACATATCATGAACCAGTAATCTACTAAAACATACAAAAATGCCGTCTCACTAAGGTGCTTGTCCAGCTTTCTCTTTCCCTTTCAGAAATATTTCACATTCTGATTCTTCCCATGCAAAAAAAAAAAAATGTGTAACCTTATCACTTCATGTATGAACTCCGGCTCCTTGAATCTTGGTGATCCCTTCACCTAACTTAGATGGTAAGCATTTAGGGATATATTTTAATCATTCATTCCCTTGACAGGTATGCCTTGGAACCCTACTAGTATTGAAATATTAGAAACTCTACAATATCCTGGAACATTTTTGGTGGTAGAAAGTACTTCTATCCTTATATCCCCAAAATGTTTATGAAGGTGGGAGAAGGAGGAAGAGAAATATTATCATCATCATCATTATTATTGCAAGCTTTTGTTTAGCGCCTACCACTATAGCTTTCTGATCCTTTCAAAAATCCTAAAAGTTCAATGCTGTTATTTCCACTTTACAGTTAGAGAAACTCAGCCTAGTCATGAAGCACCTTGCTCAAGGTCATATAGCCTGTGAGAGGCACACTGTAGTTTTGAACCCAGACTTGACAGGTTCTGCATCCTGTTCTCTCACCAGGTTACAGAAGCTGCTCCATGACTGCCCAGTAGCACACAGAAACTGGCTTCTGCTTTCCTGGGAAGGTTAAGGTTCAAATAGATCTACATCTTGCATGCAAAATGCAGGATGTGGACTTGGAGTTGCTATTCCCTTACTGAGGATAAATTTTCTTCTTATCATGACTCCTCTGGTGACAGACAGTGGGGTCTCATCCCCAGGCATCCCTGATCTCAAATGCATTTCCAGAAGGACTTTGGGCCTTAATTTTTTTAAAAAGAAAAATTACGAGGTTTGGTGCCAACCAGATGGTCAATAAAAGATTCCACAATGAAGAAAATACTCTATTGTAGCTTCTCGCTTGTGTGGCTCTTGAGCACTTGAAATTGGTTAGTGTATCTTGCAACTCAATATTTGAAATTTTAATTAATTATAATTTTAATTACCACTGGTAACTAATTGCTGTCATACTAGACAGCACAAGACTATAATCATCTTCGTCATCATGTAGAGGTCATTCTTTGGACCTCTACATGAACTCCAGAAAAACCCATTAGGGGATCCTGAAATTAATTTATTTGGTTAAACACAACATTTTTAATGAAATAACTCAAAGTAATGAAATTGAGCAGAACAGAAAGAGAGAAAAAAGTGTCAGTGCAAATCAGTATGGAAGTTTTTGTTTCACATATTTGTGTCCTGGGTTATTATGCAAAGTAAATTTCTTCCAATGGATCACGGTCAAAACAAAATGTTTAAAAATTACTGTGTGTCCCTGAGTAGTATTACTGAAACTTTGACAGTGACACACTTCTATGATACTTCCTTATCCAGCCTGGAGCTTTTTAAGACCTCATTTCAGGAATATGTTCTTCCAAATCCTACACGCATGTGGTAAGCATGTGACTTCTCTCAGACAGTAATCAAAACTGACTTTGTGGTCATCTGCCTGTCTAGATACAGAGACCCAGACTGGCGACCCACAGACAGAATCTCACTCACACAGACAGGCTTTTTCAGGACCCAGCTTTGTTTGTGCATGACCACAAGTCCCTGGGTCCAGTTGCACCTGTCCTTTTAGGTGGGCATTCTCCTCAGTTTGGTCCCCTTGGTTGGATTTTGCCATTTACATTCCCTGCCTGTCCCTGAAGACATTGTGTTAGACCTCTGTTTCCTACACATTAAACAGTCTGTCTCAGTGATAGCAAAACTTTTGGAGCTTTCAGTGATACAAACACCTGCTGTGGCACACGTGCCGCAGGTTTGCCACCACTGGCTATCTGGAAGGAAACCAAGATATCACAAGGCAACCATTTCACTTGGTAGAGGGGAAAACAAAGGCACAGAGATGGAGGTGGGGTGATCTGCCGAGGCCCTCAAAAAGTTAGGAAGAGAGAGAAGTTGGCAGAGAAGGAACTGATTGCTTCAGAAGGACAAGACACTGGCAGAAACTGCTATAAGACAGAGGAAAAAGAAAGGAAGAGTGAGAGATGGAGGGATGGAAGCAGGGAATTGAGGAAGAAGAAGGGAGTTGAAAAGAAGCTAAAGACTTCCTCGCAGCCTGACAGACAGGCCGATTTCTGTGTGAGGGTCCTGTCACAGTTCGAATCATGATGCGTGAGTGTCTAGTTAGTGGAAGTGTCTTTGGTGTCTAAAGTATTTGCCCTGTTGCTCAAATTTCTATAGGACTTCCGCAGTGCCTCCGCAAAAAGATGCCTCAGGAGAACTCTATTTGAAATAGCTTCAGCAAGTCCCCACCTTAGACGTTGAGCAGAGTGTCCCTGACCTGAAACTGATTCTTTCCCCACGTTACCTGCTGGTGTGGTCAGCAGGATGTAGATTCTGAGCAAGTTCCTCCCTTCACTAAGCGCCAGGGCTGCACCGGGAAAGATGGGCGTGGGGATGAGATGGGGCAGAAGGCCTCCTGGTTGCCTTAGGCAGGTGTCATAAGCAAGTGGTCTTCCCCACTTCTGCATGTGGCTCTGAGTCCATCTGCCTGAGTTCTAGGCTGGGATCACAATTCCAATGCCCACAAGTGCCTGGTAGTACAAGAGAGAAGCTGGCAGGGAAAAGCAAAAGGAAGAGCTAGGAACCATGGTGATCTGCAAGAACTTAGAAACAAACACCAGGCCTTCCAAATAAAGCGTGTCTGGGAACCACATCCAGTACAAGCAACCCTTGGTCTAGGGAATTTCCCTGGATGACCACCAGGTCAGTGTGTTTGCATTCCACACATGATTTGCAACAGAATCAGTATAACCTGGAGCCCTTTTCATTATTTCATTCTAAGAAAGCAACCATATGGTAGGTAATTTATCATTAAAAAAAAAAATCTCCAAACTACACATTTTCTATACTCTTTCCACTGCAATACTGAAAACCTGGGAGTCGAGCAGCCAGGCTGACAGCTGGTATTCCTTGGATTTCCCTGCAGTGTATTAGAGCTTGATGGCCAGCCAGGGTCTCAGGAAGCAAACATTGTGTAAGTACTAAAACCTCTGACTCCGAGGCCAAGGCACTGAGTCACTCATCACACAAAGACAATTGCCGCTTCCTGACGTTTCTGTATTTCCAACGTGGTTTCCAGGGCCCCAGACAAAACCCAAATGGTAATTTTCAGATAAGCTGTAGAGGTGCTGGGAAGAGTATCACCAGGCTGGAGCTCAAGGTAACTCCATTCTCCCCACTGGGGATGCCTGGGCAGGTCCCAATATCCAGATAAGTCTGATCAAGCAGGTCCCTCTTCCTTCTTGCAAGATGCCAGCTACTGGGAGGCCTGCTGGGTGTGTCTCATAGGAGGGAGAAGAAACAAAACTGAGCCTCTCCCAGACCAGCTGATGCTCATCTGAGCCCCACCTCTAACCTTTACCTATAGGGTAACTTTAAATGAATTAGCCTCTCTGTACCTCGGGTTCCCCCATGCAAAACAGGGATAATAATTTTCATGGAGCCACTGGGAGAATTAAGATGACACCTATAAAACACTTAACACAGTGTCTGACGCGTAAGAATTGCTTGATTAATGTTAGCTGTTTTTAGATGTTTTTCCAGGCTCCTTGGTGTCACTCACTGGGAATTTAAAGATTTTTGAGGGACAGAGTCAGAGTAACAAGAGAGCTGGTGTCCATTGGTAGGAGCCTACTCCAAAGTGGAAAATCAAGGCCAGCAGACACACAGGGATTTTCTGTCTTTCTCGCCAGACTTATCTATTCCCCAGCCATCATTACAGAGAGGTACTGTATTGTGTGTTCTTAGTACTCCATGGCAAGAGTAACGAGATGGTATTTTTGAAACATTAACTGACTTTTCCTTCACCCACCCCTCTTGTGCCTTCCCCTGTTCAGTCAGCAAAGCCTCAGGGCGGGGATGGGCAGCAAAAAACAGGGACAAAGGGGTGGCTCCCTGGCTGTGGAATATCAAAAGCCTGTGCCCTCAAAAGCACAGGAAGGATTTACTACAAAGCTAAATGTCTGGACAAAGCTGGAGTTAGGGAGGACAGAGCAGGCTCCTGTGGCTCAGCTAACAAGATCGTTCCCTGGCCCAGGGGTAGGGAGAACAATCTCTGGGAAAGAAATGAGGACATGGATTTATTTGGAGCCTTAGAAAGAAGCCTTGTGCTGCCTTCTGGGTGGAGACCGTGCACACAGGCATGGGGGAGTAAAGACTGGGCAAACTGAGTCAGTGGTAGTTCCCGCTCCCCAGATGCAGCTAGGTCACGCAGAATTCAACTTTATGCATAATGAAGAATTCCCTGATGCTGAGGACTGCCGTGTGTGCCTGCTTGCTCATGAGATTTACTTGTGAAGGCCACTTAAGGCTTTGCTCATACCCATCTGCTGTCACTGTCCCATGGCAGCCAGCTGCCAGACAGGAGCAGACTGGCTTGCATTCTGACACTCGTACTGCCCCGGCCCCCTGGAGGAAGGCAGCCATGACATGAGCATGCTGGTGAGCCTGGCAGTGAGACTACAAAGGACTATTGCTGCACAGATTTTGCCATATCCTCTTGGACGTCAGAATGGTTTCCTGACCTGCAGACCCAGGAAACTGTGGCCAGGTTGGGGACCATCTGTGGAGGAACCCTGGAGTTCCCAGAGGACTCCTCCTTACCCTGCTGCAGCTGCCAACACCTGCAGGCTTGCCCCTCAGGACCCACCCTGCACCCCTGTACTTAGATAAAATCAGGCTTTTCTGGCTCCCTGGGGAAGCTGCTAAAGCTGGCCTAGAGCAGAATCTGTTTCCTCCTCTGCCAAGGAGGCTGAATTTCTCTTCCCTGATTCCTGTTCTATACTCCAGTAACCTCCACTCACTATTCGGTAAACTTTTTTAAACTTTTTTAAAAGTTTAAAATTTAGATTTTTTAAAAATTTGGCTGTTTTGGGGGGAATTAAAATACCCCATTAGCACCAGGTGTGGTGGCACATGCCTGTGATCGTAGCACTTGGGAGGCTGAGGCAGAAGGATCATTGCAAGTTCAAGACCAGCCTGGGCTACAAGTGAGCTCAAGGCCAGCCTGACTGAATAGGGAGATCCTGTCTCAAAAAGACTAAAAAAAAAAAAAAAAAAACACCACATTAGCATCCTTCCCCTGATCCTGTCCTACTGGTACTTTTGCTTTTCAGGTAACCGATCTTAGAGATCAGAGAACAGGATTTAGACTCAGACTGCCTGGGTTCAGGTTCTGTGTCTGCCATTTACTATCTGAGCAACCTAGGATGAGTAGCTTCAGCTCTGTGGGCCTCAGTTTCCTTATCAATAAAATAAGAAGTATCCCTTCTGGAGTTAAGGTGATGCCCATAGATTGCTGAGCACAAGCACAGGAAGCACTCCAGATCCTACCTATCAACCTCCTGGACCTGTCTTTATGCATTCACCCCGCCTTCTTCCTGCCTGACTGCAATTTCCAGCTTTCGCCTGTGCTGTGCATTTTGAAACACTCTCTGACCCCCAGTCCACCTATTCTATCACCGAACCTCAATGTGACCCCACCCCAGCCCTATGCTCATTAGCCTTGTGTAAACTCTATTCCCTCTTTCTCATTACCCTGGAACTCCAAGCCAGCTTAGTTCATGCTCAGTTTGCCCTCCATCATCTTGTCGTCCTGGAGCTGCTATTGCTTTCTCCTCTGCACCACAACTCTCTCATCTGTTCAGTGAAACCACTGGGCCAAGACATTTCCATTCTTTCATTCATTTAACAGATATGAAGGAAACAGTGACAATGAAGTGGGTGCTTCCTGCATGCCTGGCAGTGAGGGTGACACGGTAAACAAGAAACACATGGTCCTTGCTCTCATGGAATTCACAAGCTGGTGTATGAGGACAACCTCCCGGGCCCCTTCCATTCTAAGGGTCTGATTCTAGATGTCCACTAGACGGGCATGGATGTATGGTGCAATGCGATAACATATGCGCGGCCCTCAGGGATTGCCAAAAACAGTAAATCACTTGCTCATCCTAAGTATGCACACCCAGAAAACACCAAGCACGTCCCCCTGGAAACAGCAGATGTGCCCAAAATACACTGCCCCAGGATAACATAAATCATAGTCTCTCATTCCTACAGCAGGAAACACCCAATTCACACATTCCTCTTCAGATACATCAAGAGCAGATCAACCACCCACCCCTGCAGCCCACAGAAACCCATAAACAGAGAGCTCCAGGGGAAAGAAGAGGTTGCTTAAGGTAGCGAATGGTCTCAGGCCAGCAGCTTTTATCTTGACAGTCAGCAGGAAAGAAAACCCAGGAAACCTTTGCTGGACTTGTCCAAAAATGGATTTGAGAAATGTTTGCTCAGGAGCTGACAGATAGGAACAGTTGACAAAGAATTATTGTGCTGGGTTTAAGGTGAGGATCCATGGCTCCAAAGATCTTTTGCTATTAATTATTGCTTATTGAATCCAACTCCATTCCAGGCAGTGCACTAAATTCTCTTATTTGATTAGGTCATTTAATACAAATTTACTTGTGTTATTCCCAGGTTATAGATAGGGAAACTAAAGGCTTGAGGTTTGTAACACTTACTCGCTCAGCAGGGATGCAATCCAAACCCAGCCTGCCTGTCTCCAGGCTGCAGTGCCATGCCATGTGCTTCTCACTCCTTCCATTGGGATCCCGTGACTCGGTGGCCTTGCCATAGGAAACAAGGGAGGTGCTACAGGCCCTGATTCAACTCTGAAATCAAATCAGATGGCGAGCTATCAGATCCTCCGCTATGCAGGCCGTCCCCTGCAGCCTTTTTCTTTCCAAACTTGGCAAATACCTGTGAGCTCGCTCGGAGTACTGTGGGCCCTCAGGAAGTCACAAGCCCCAGCAGTGTGACAGCTGCTACACTCATGCCCACCTATATGTGCGTTTTTCTGGACCCAGGCCGTTGCCAGCTCTCTGCTGGAGGAGCGGAGTCTCTGCTTGATGTCTCACCTTTCAACAGAAGCTTTACTGTTTTGATTTCACTTCCAACCAATTATTCACAGTTGTTATGCTGTCTCCAAATCAGCTTTGTCACTCTTTTAATTATATTTCAGCATAGCATAGTGGCTTCTACCTTTTAAAGGCTATTTTAAAGATACTCTATTTAAATATGGGAACCTTTTTATCTACAAGGTCAAGTGACCATCAGTGAAAGGGGAAAAATATTGTGCTAGTAAAAAGAACATGCTTGTGGTGCTTATGAGAAGAATCATGCCATTAAGTGCTTTGACAAGGAACTAGCAAATTTGGTAATGTAGAACAGTCCAGTTAAAAGCATTCCAGTTAGGGTCAGGGATATAGCTCAATAGCACAGAGTTTTCCTG
Organism: Cavia porcellus; assembly: GCF_034190915.1. NCBI lineage: Eukaryota > Metazoa > Chordata > Mammalia > Rodentia > Caviidae > Cavia > Cavia porcellus. Next base: position 16,246,625 of record NW_026947504.1, read on the forward strand.
GCAAGCATGAGGTCCCGAGTTTGATTGTTGGTACCAAAAAAATAAAAAGTATACCAGTCAATGGAAAGGAAAGAGTTTAGGAGAAGGAAAGGAAACAGAAGTAGACACACAAATGTAGAACCATTTGTTAATTGGAAGGAACCTAAGAAATCATTTTACACAATATTCTCTGTGACCAAGAAGGGAACGGAGGCCAGAGAAGTCAGATGATTTATCTAGGATTAGAAAATTTGGTAGCACAGAGGGATTTGAAGCATGGATTACTGCCAGCGCTACCCGTCAGACAGAGACATCACGGAAGAAAGAGAGGGAGGGAGGAAATCGCAGGCTCGGAGCCGGAGGCCGCGCCGGTGCAGAGTTGCACACAGCTCCTTGGCTCCTCCAGTCCCCGGGCAGTCAGCCTCGCTGCCCTGCAGTGTGTTGTTCTAGTCCAACACAGATGAACCTCAGATGAACTTGTAGCATCCAGGAAGAGCCTTATTCATGGACTTGGTTGTGGCATTAAGATGTTTTCTTGTACAACTCTAAAGATTTGATATGCATATAAAAAAAGACAGTGCTTCAGACTGTTAGTTTCTAATATCAAAGGCATTGACCAGCCAGTTTTCTGACTTCAAAAAATTATACCGACAGCCATGCCAACTGATTTTCTCGCTTTTATTTGTGGAAAGATTAGAATGTTCATTCAATGCCCAAATATTGTGTTGGGTTTTTTTTTTTAAGAAATCTGTGTAACACTGCTTAGGATCTCTTGTTTCCAACTCAAATTCAGGGAGAGTGGCCTGTGTGTAATTAATTCCTGTAGGGAATTTTTTTTAAATATAACTTTAAAGATCTTCAGAGATAAAAATGAATAATTTGTGTCAAAAGTGGAATTTCTAAATTAATTTGTACATTTTATTTTTATATAACCAAGATTCACACAGTTTTCCTTTTCTTCTGCCTGATGTTCTATTTTTGAAGCTATCATGCTACACTATCTAATATAGTAGCCACTTACTAGTAAGATTATTTAAATGTAAATTTATACTAATTAAAATTAAATCAAATTTAAAATCTATTTTCTCAGTCACACAGTTGCCCAATGGCCACATATAGCTGATGCCTATTATTCTAAATGAAGCAGATACAGAACATTTTTGTCATCTCAGAAAGTTCTTTTGGACAGTACTTAAGATTTGTAATGGGAATGTCTCTCACAGTGCCCTTGTTTGGCTAAATAATTCTAAAAAGAATTCAGAGGTTCCCTGCATGCATTTTAGAAACACATCGCAGAATCCACACGCCTAAACATGGTGATATCATGGATAATCTCACAAATGAACAGGGCTAATGTCCTACCAACCTGATGGCAGCTCTTAACTGGTGGTCTTAGGGTAGCTGGCTCCTAATATGAGCTAGTTTTAGGATTTGTAAGTCAATGTGGAGCTTAAAAGACATCTACCCAATGGAAAAATGTTGCAAATAAGAGACCCAACCTGAATACTTTCTGAGATGAAAATTAGTGGGAACAGTAACCAGCAGAAAATCAATAATCAAATCTCAGTATTTTGGGCAGGCAGTGTGGCTCAGTGTTGGAGTTCTTGTCTAACAAGAGCAAGGTTATAGACTCAATCCCAGCATCTCAGAAAAAGAAAAAACAAAAACATACATAGGCACACATGTGCGTGTGTGCGCACACACACACACACACAGACCTACACACATAGAAAATAAGGTTAGATTAAGTTTCTAATTATCTAAGAATAAAACATCTTATTGGAAATTAGGCAGTTTTCAAGGCAGGAGCAGATGGGGTAGATCTTAGCTTAGCTTTCCTGCCCCTGGGGATCCTGTCCTAGAGAATTCTCTATCCTAGGGAATTCTCTGTCCTAGGGAATTCTCAGAGTAGGGAAAGGTCATACCACACCTATAAGATTCTTTTCTTTTTAAACAGGGCCTTGCTATGTAGTTCTGGCTGGCCTTTGAACCCTGTGGCCTCAAAATCATGATCTTTCTGCCTCAGCCTCCCAAGTGCTAGGATTGAAGAAATACGCCACCACCCCTGCCAAGGATTTGGTTTGGTTTGCTTTTTTTCTGTGGTATTGAGAATTGGACCTGTACTATAGTGTAGTGCTGTACTACTGAGCTACCCACCCCAGTCCTTTAAGGTCAAGTCTCACTGCCCTTTCTAATCATAGTTTAGAAAAGCAGTCTGGAAGAACCGACTCCATAGATCACTTGTGGGTCTGTTATTCACTAATATCAGACATTTCTGGAGCTGTAGCCACACCCAGCATCACCAAAGCAGCATCGTCTGCCCAGAGAAAGCAGCACAGTTGGTACTCCCACCTCAACAGGCCTGTTTTCCCAGCCATCCCCTCACTCTAACCTCCAGCCTTTTTGTCTGAACAGCTCAAAGGCCAAGTTATGACTGAAGCCTGTGCTCACAAATCCACTTCTCCATAAAGTCAGGTTAGAAAAAATAAAGTTGATCTTGGAAGTTGATTCTTAGACTATGAGGCAGGTTTAATTAGAAGTAAAGGAAAATCTGTGCAGTGATCCTGCACGGACTTTTAGAGACTTCCAAGAGCTCTTATCACTGATGGGCATGATTGTACTTTTTGTTCTTATTTTATTTTCAGACTCACAGCTTTGCTTCTCTTGGCAGTGGTAAGTCACCACACTGCTCATATAAACAGATTCATATTTTTCGCACAATTTGGAGGAAGAGGAGAGAGCAACTTATTTTCTAGGGGACATTAAACAGAAATCAGGAAAAAAACGAGCCACATACAAATTGCCCTCAAGAACATGTTGCATTTTTTCAATTTTCTTTTCTTAATTACCTGAAATGATTACCATGCCATATGTACATCCACCTCGTGTTGTTAACAGCTCCGCGTTATTACTCTGAGCTGTGGGGGTGATCTCATGCCTGAATGCCAGAGAACATGTGCTATGCGCTTAATGTGCTTTATCATGGCAACCCATTTAATGAATTAATGATTTCGTTAACTAATGCATTTACACTGATCTTGAACTTAAGACAGAAGAGTTAAATAATAGGAGTGAGAGATTATGAAATAGATCTTTCTCTCCTCTGTAGTTAGCAAAATTATCAGCAGCCAGTTTCGGGTCTAATTCAACAGCCTCTTTCTGTGCAGCACGCTAAGGATTTGGGTTAACTGAAGTCAAAGATTATCAGAAGTCACACTTCCCTGTTCCTTTTCCAAAAAGAGGAAAGAGGATAAAGGCAGATATGAGGATCATAGACCTCCTTAAGAATATGAAAATAGTTGTAGAATAATGCTTAGAAGTGTGAGACTCCAGGTGGATCAGTGAGGACAGTCCAGGCTGTGCATGGGATGATTAACAAATGCCGTAGTTTAGCAGCCTCTTGGGATTCGCCAGGTTCTAACCACAGCACTCCACTTCCCTGTGACCTCAACGCTCACAATCACTTGAACACCTTGGATATTTTCCGAGTCTTATAGAAAGTGTTATTCACATACAGTTTACTGTGAGTTCTGTCCACAGCCCGTCTCCAGCCAAAGTGCCTCCCTTTATGTCCCCTTCCTAGCAAATCTGTCTTCTGTCGACCAGCTGTCTTCATTTTAAATATGTGAAAACTGAGGCCCAGGGAGGGGGTATAACTTGTTTAGCTCAAAGGCTATTTGGAAGCAGGTGACCCACCATTTCTTTGAAAGCCATAAGCCAATTGCAGGACTTGAATTCCTTTGACAAATTTGGTGGCTTATTTTTATCTAGAGATCACCAAAAAATAGCATTTCTGGATCACTGCTTTAAAATGCAATTCATTCTGTCTCTATCTTCTGTCTCTGGTTCCCTCTCTCTGTCTGTCTCTCTCCCTGTCTCCCTGTCTCTATCTCTATCTTTCTCTTCCTATTTCTGTCTCTGTCTCTTCCTCTCTCTGTCTGTCTCTCTCCCTCTGTCTCTCTCTCTTCCTGTCTCTGCCTCTCTATCTCTCTGTCTCTCTCTCTCTCTGTCTCTCTCTCTCTCTCTCTCTCTTTCTCTCTGCTGGTGGTACTGGAGAACTCAAAGCCTTCAAATGAGCTACATCCCATCCCTTTTTTAATTATCTATTTTGAGACAAGGTCTTACTAAATTGCAGGTTGGGCTTGAACTTGTGATCCTCTTGCCTCAGCTTCTTATAGTGCCGGGATTACAGCGGTATAACAGCATGCCCAGTGCAATCATACATCTCTTAGTGACAAGGATACATCCCCAAAAAATGCATTTTTACCTGATTCCCTTCAATGTGGTCTGTGCAAACATCATCACACGTACTTACACATACCAACATGGTATTGACCAATCATCCAGTGTGGTCTCTCTCTTTTCTTAGATTTGTTGTTATTGGTTGTTGTTATTTTGGGTTGTTTTTAGTTTTGCTTTTATTTTGAGATGGGATCTCACTATTTAGTTAAGCTGAACTTTAACTTACTATGCGATCCAGGTTGGTCTACAATTCACCTCTATCCTCCTGCCTCAGCTTCCCAAGTGCTGAGATTACAGATGTGCACCACCACACGTGGCCAATGTGGTCTCTCAATATTACAGACAGTAGTAAATATAAGGTGTATTATGGAACATCTGCCAGCAAAACATGCAGTACTGTTTTACCATAAAGTGTTTTTAGAGTTTGAAGGAGCACACTACAATAATAGAAAGCATAGTATGGTAAATACATAAACTAATATAGTCATTTATTATCACTACCAAACGTCATCTGCTGTGTAGAATTGTATGTACTATACTTTTACATGAGTAGCAGTGCAGTCATTTATGCACACCAGCACCGCCACAGTCACATGAGTAATGTGTTGCTGTAGTAACTAAGCTGTTACTACAGCCGCAACCTCAGTAGGCAATGGTAATTTTTCAGCCCCATTCTAATGTCATGGGACCAATACCACATATTCAACAGTAATTGAAACATCATTTTTATGGCACATGACTTTATTTCTTAAATTATTTTTCTGCATTCTGGAATTTGACCTCTATTATTGCAAGGAAAGAGAGTATCTGTTGCCCACACATAAGTCTATGCCTTCCTAGAGAGACTTGTGAACCCGGATCACAATGCCAGCCACTTAACCCTGCCGTAGCTTGACACATTCAATGAGAATTTGGTGGGATGGGGTGTTAATTATTTCTACTCTTTCCTTCCAGTTAATATTATGATAGTGTCTTTTTAAATTTTTTAAAGAATTGGAGCCTTCTGGATAGTGATCTCTTGTTTCTTCTTACAGTCCCTTATCAGCAGAATCCCTACACTCCCCCGGGAAGCTCCAATGTCATCCAGTGCTACAGATGCGGAGACACCTGCAAAGGGGAAGTGGTTCGCGTCCACAACAACCACTTTCACATCAGATGCTTCACCTGTCAAGGTAGGAGCCAGGATCTCCCAACTGTCTTCTAGGATTCCTGACCACACCCTCCAGCAGGGCCTGCCTCAGGCACAGAAAACAGATACAGACAGCTAATATATTGAAAAAGCCTGCAAGACTTTCCTTGAGCTGCTTCTTAAGAGAATTCTCCCTTAGGCAGTGGGAAGCAAAGGAGATTAGAACAGAACAGTGTTCAGATGTGAGGGAGAAAGAGAATAGGTGACTGTAGAAAGGTTGAGGCTGGCCCAGGGGAGAAACAGTCCTGCAAGCTTAACTTAAATATCTAAAAAGACTCCTGGCTGTGCCAACAAATCAATTTGAGAGCAAATGGTGGCACACGCTATCTTGGCTAAATCCTGCCTGGCTCCGAATTGATCACCTGTTCCACAGCAGGGTGAGTCCTCAAAGATTAGGTTTAGCAAGAGAGGATATCCATCTTGACCTTACTAAGATTTGTAATTGGAATCAGCCAGATACTGAGTTACTTCTAATCATTGCAGCTAACTCATAGCTAATTTACAGAATTACAGACTGAATCTAGCTAAAATAAAAAATAAAAAGCAGGATAAGTCCAAGGGACCACCTTTTCCACGGTGTCTCTAACCAGTGTCTCTCCAGCCACCCCTTCCATACCCTGCCTGCAGGCTCCCCGGCTCACACAACATCCGTTCTCAAGGTGGACTGGTTGTGGGTTCAGGAAGCACTTGATTTAAAATCTGTAACTTCCACCTGCTTATCCTAGGTTTGTCCTCATAAAATTGAGAGAATGCCTTGCATTTGCTTTTCCTCATGACTGCCCTTCAGATACCTGTAGCTTGGTCTTTCTGTGTACAGTTATAGTGCAAGTCCTTGCATTAGGGCCTATCTGAAGTTCCGGTCTGTGTCATCCACAACTCTTCCTCTTTGATCTGTGCTAGTCTATCACTGTCATTCTGAAAGCAGGGTACCGGAACAGATCTGGGTCCAGCAAGGACTGCATTTCTGTTAAGTAGTTGATGCTGGATTGACTTCCTATGGAGCCACTTGACACCATTGACTTGGACTGAATTTAGAGTCAATTGAAGCCCCAGATCTTTTGGTATCGGTCACTACCTCCATCTTGTGTGTCTGAGATTGGCTTTCTAGCAACTGAAGCAAGGAAAAGAATAAAGTCAATAAAATTGTTACAAGGTGACCCTATGATTGTATTCTCGAGTGTTTCCGGTTACCCTTTGCTTAAACCAAAAGTGATAATTGACCTGTCCCTCACCTGGCTTCTCATGCCCCAGCAGACTGACCTGGACTCAGTCATATGGTGGTCTCAGAACTCCAACTGCTAGAAGAGAGCAAGTCTCAGTTTGTGTCACATGTGTCAAAGTCCTGCAAAACAAGTCAAAGGCCAACCCTGATAGAAGCTCACGGAGAAACAGACTTTGCCTTTTATGGGAAGATCTGGTTTTGAGAGTGCAAATGCAGAAAAGGGAATAATTTGGCCACTTTGAATCTAACACAATGAAATTATAGAGTTACTTTCAATTGAGTTTTAAGGGGGGAAACAGACCATTATTTTTCTGACTATTTTATATGTTAACATACTTAGGGATAAAACAAATGACATAATTTGTGTTTCCAACAGTAATCAGTAATGAGGCCAGTTACCCTGAAGAACCTTCTTACTGGAGAATTCTAAAATTTCTGTGCATTTTTGTTACAATGCTTCACATGCAGTACTGCGCTGACATGAAAAGAATCTGTGCAGGTCAAGAAAATGGAAGTAGAAATTCTGATGTGACTTCTGATGCCAAATTTTACTTCATTAGTTTATGCTAAACCTTGGAGACCTTGGGATTTTACCTTCATATTCAAGTGGATCGTGGAGAAAAAGCTACAATCTGAGAACCGAGGAAAAGTGAGAACTTGGTAGGAGGCTTCCATGTGTAGCTAATGCTTTCCCCTGCAGAAATCTTGGTGTGTGAAAGGCGAGAAACAAACTGGCTCTGGCGAGAGACAGAAATGAAACTTGCCTGTCCCGGTTTTAGTACCGAGTAGGAAGGACTAACCCTGGTATGAAACTGTCTGTCAATGACACATCCTTTACATGATTTCTGGACGACATTCATGCTATGTGTTTGGTATAAATTTAAAATTAAGCAGAAAATTTAAGAGAAAACCCCACACTTGGCAGTATCAGAAGCAACTGATAATCCTTTTTGGAGCAGCTCAAATTTACTTCAGACCTCAAAGAATTCCCATAAATGGTGTTATTAGGAAAATTAGTAACGCAGAACCAAGGCCATACAAATCTTAATGGAGAAAGAGGTAGGAGGAACAGTGGAGAACAGAATCAGAACCTCTAAAACTTTGTATATTGACATTTATATAATAATTCTATAATAAAATCCTGCAAGAAAATATAGAGGACAGTGTAAAGTGTAAAAGAAATATACGTACACACATCAGAGTGAAACTTCTGGTAATCAGAAAAAGATCATCTTAAAAATAACCAGAGATAAATAACAGATCATGTCCATGTGAACAATAAATAGGATGACAGCTGACTTTTAATAGCAACAAGAAACCATAAAATAGTAAAATAAACCTCCAACATTCTGAAAGAAATAACTATTAAAGTAAGACTATATATTCAGTAGAACTATCTCTCTAGAACAAAGACAAAGTCATATAGTTATTGGTGAAGAGAACGTTTCCCCATGAGATCATGAATAAGACAAGGATGTCCACTCTCACCACATGTTCATGCTAGGTTTAATAGGAAAGAAAAGAAATAAAAGACTCCAAATTGAAAAGGAAGAAGGAAACTTCTGTTTATATGCATGGCATGAATTTGTGTATAATAAATCCTAAAGAATGCACTAAAAAACTATTGGAATAAAAATTTCTTCAAGATTTCAGGATGCAAGATCAGTGTACCCAAATCAATTGTATTTCTCTACGTTGACAGTGAACAATATGAAAATAAAATTGAGAAAAAATTGCATTTAAAATAGCTTTAAAAATACATTAGGATAAATTTAATAAAATAAGTGCAAACCTTGCACTGTGGCAACTACAAAACATTAAAGAAGTCCTAAATAAATGGGACATCATTTCATGTTCATGAGTCAGAAACTTAATATTCCTAAGATAGCTACACTCTTCAAATGGATCCACAAATTTAATGCTATTTTTGCTCACATTACCATAATAAAATGCCATAGGCTAGGAGGCTTAAATAACAGAAGTTATCTTCTCATATTTCTGAAAACTAGGAAGCCCAAGATCAAGGTACCAGCATGATTGGATTCTAGTGAGTTCTCTTCCTAGCATACAGAGAGCCACCACGTTGTTGAAACTTCACAGGGAAGAAATAAAGACAGACAGCAAGGCATAGAGAAAGAGTACTGTGTCAGTTAATAGTGACTGGATTAAGAGGTTCCTGGAGAATGATTGCATTGTGAAGAAGTGAGCATCACCAGTGGGTTCATAATACCACCTAAGTTCATAACTGAGTAGACTCTTAGGAAGTGGGACCTACTTGGAGGAAGTGGGTCTTTGGGTCATGCTCCCCAGGACTATATCGGGTCCCTGTCCCCTTACTAGCTGGCTCTTCCTTGCTTTCTGTCTCTGCTTCTTGCAACCATGAAATTAATGGCTTTCCTCTGTCACACCCCTCTGCCATGATATTTCTGCTATGGAGCAGCTAACCATGGACTATACCCTCTGAAAGTGTGAGCCAAAATCAACCTTTTCTCCTTTAATCTGTGGGTATCAGGTTTTTTTTCTCAGCAACAAAAATGTGGCCAATACTGAAAACTGGTACTGAAGCCCTAGAGAAGCCCTAGAATGCTATAAGCAGAACTTGATGGGTGGCTCTGGTGGTAATTCCAAAGGCCAGAATGCTCTTATTGGGTATTTAATCCCCATGACAAAAAGCTAACTGATGCAGACACTAATCCCATCATGAAAGCTCCACCCTAAAGACTTTATCTAACCCTAGTTACCTCACAAGGCCACATCTTCACACACAAATCACGGTGGAGTTTAGAGCTTTAATGTGTGAGCTTGCACGATACACCTTACAGCAAGTGTTATCTTTATAGAAATCCCAGCTGGCTTCTTTGCAGAAAATGCTGGGTGACCCTAAAACGCATGTGGAATTACGAAGGACACAGAATACCCAAGCAGTCTTTAAAAAGAAAAGCCAAGTTGTGGGCGGGCTTTGAACCCAGGGCTCATGCGTGCCAGGAACATGCCGCAAGCCTCCAGCCCTGGAACTGGACTTCATTGACTCTTTCCGATCTCTTCTCCTGTCCATTTTTTTCTTCTCTTCTGTACTCCTTTCCTCTTCTCTTCCCTCCTCTCCTTCTTCCTCCTCCCTTTCCTCCCTTTCCCTTCCCTCCCTCCATTCCCCTCTTCCCTTCCCCTCTCTTTTTCTCCTCTTTCTTTCCTTCTCTGCTCCCTTCCATTCCATTTCTGCCCCGTCCCACCTTTATTTCTCACACAGCCACTTTTATTTTTCTACTCAGATTTTCTATAGTTTCTATTATGTATAATTTTATATGCAATAAAATGTTTCCATTTCATGTTAATTATTAACAGTTTTATAGTTTATGCTACTAGCAATGATTTGGGGTCGTGTGTCATGGATCAAGGTATGGGAAGTAGTGATGAAAATAAATTTGGCTACAGACAATCCATACAAAAAAAAAAAAAAAGCCTTTGTAAATCCTTGCCAGAAACTGTATTACTATCATTACATGTGCGAAAATAACTACTATGCTTTCATGAAGTCCTGGAATCCCAATATTCTCAGATAGATTTTGAGTATTTTCATTCAATAGTTCCACTCAAATTTCTATTTACTTGCATTTGCTTTCAGAGTATATTTCTCCTTTTATACATTAATACCATACATTGGCACTAATAATGTTAATCTGGTTTTGGAATTCTCTTATGAAGTGATCTAACAAAGTAGCAGTACAATATATAAATTAAGCATTATTTATTTCATGAAAATCTTAATTAGAGATGTGAGTTCATGACCAAAAACATGTACTTGTACCTCCGATGTATAGTATTACTATTTGATTGGGGTTGTCTTATAGTTATAAATTTTCACAAATCCCAACTTAGTATGCAAAAGGTATTTACCATCCATAACTGTTAAATTTGACCTATAGCACATTTTTAATATTAACATATTATTCCACTTAAGATTTTGTGGTAAAAACAGACAAATAATGTAAACACACCAGAATGCTGTGATATCCAGAAAATTCAGATCAGTGACTTTTTTATAATTAATTAAAAATTGGGAAGAAAAAGAAGGCCAAGTTGAAGAGTTCATGTTGCTTACTTTTAAAACTTCCTGTAAGGCTAAAGTGACCCACACAGTCTGGTATGAACACAAGGGTAGAGAGATAAATCAATAGAATAGAATTAAGAGTCCAGAAATGAACAATTTTTGCCAGTTGATTTTCAACAAGGGTGCCAAGACAATTCAACAGAGAAGAAAAAGTATTTAAAACAAATTACACTGAGAAAATTGAATATCTGTGTGCAAAATAATGAAACTAGATTGCTTATTCACACGTAAAAATTAAGTCAAATGGATGAGAGACTTAAATTATACAACTCTTAGAAGAAAATATAAGAATAAATCTTTATGACCTCCAATTGGCCATAACCTTATATATGACATAAAAACACCAGAACAAAGCAAAAATAAGTAAATGAAATATCATCAAAATTTAAAACTTTTGTGTTTCAAAATACACCATCAAGAATGTGGAAACATAGTCCACAAAATGGGATAAAATGTTTGCGAGTCATATACCTGGTAAAACATTTGTATGTAAGTCATGTAAAAAATTCTTACAATTTAATAATAGAAAAAACAAATGACCTACTTTTAAAATGAATAAAGACCCTGCAACGATATTTCTCCAGAGAAGTTATGTAGATGTTTAAAAAAGTGTTCCATGTCATTAGCCATCAAAGAAATACAAATCAAGCCACAGTGAGATACCACTTTCCATCACCGGAATGGCTATAAGAAAAAGGACAATACAAGTGTTGATGAAGATTTGGAAATATTAGACCCTCATTCATTGTTGGTGAGAATGTAAAACAATCTAGCATTTCCTCAAAAAGTTAAACACAGAGTTAGCATATGACCCAACAAGTCTCAATTCCACTCCTAGTTTTATACTCAAGACAAATAAAATCATATCTTCACACAAAATCATACACATGATTAGCAGTGTTACTCATAATGGCTAAAAGGGACAAATAACTCAAATATCCTATCCATCAACTAATGAACAGACATATAAAATGTGTTATATACATGCAATGGCATACTATTCAATAATAAAAAGGTTCACCCTAATGTGGATGAACCTTGAAAATGTGAAAAAAAAATAACAAAAGCTACATATTATTTAATTCCATATATAGGAAATGTTCAGAATAGACATTCTGTACATTAGACTATTTTCTGTACAGACAGAAAATTGACTAACGATTTCCTATAGCTGAGCAGTTTGAAGGAAAAGCAGAAGTGATTTTTAATGGGTTGGTGCTTAGTTTTGGAGGTTATAAAAATACTGAATAAACTAAGTTGTGCTAAATATAGTTGAACTATATATTTTAAATTGTTGAATTCTTTAGCATGGTAATTATGTCTTATTAAAACTGTTCAAAGGAAAAACAAAGGCAAAGTAAAAATATTTTCAGACAGCAAAAACTGTTTTTTTTCCAAAGATTCTTATTAAATGAAATTTCTTATTATGCTCTGTGGGCAGGAAGAAAATGATTCTGAAATAGAAAAACTGAACTGTAAGGTGAAATGGTTAGCAAAATCTTAGTAAAAATTAGAAAATGATTAGAAGTAAATGACAAAATACTATGTGTCAAAAACTCACATTATAAAAAGTAATTTATAGTGGTACTTGGGAAACTGTATAGCCTTAAATGTGGTAATTACAGAGGAAAAAAATTTGAAAATTAATAAACTAAATATTCAGCTCTAAAAGTTTGAAGCAAATAGTGAAGCCAAGGAAAACCAAAGGAAATAATAGACATTAATCAAAGAAAAAAACAGTGGACAAGATTAACAAAGTCAAAGTGGATTATTTAAAGATAACAAATTAATAAACAAAATTCGCCAAGCTTACTCAGCATTGAGAAAATATACAAATGAATGATCTTAAAACTGAAAATAGGGACATCATTTTAGTTGTTAAAACTGAAAGCATAAATAGGATATATAAGTAATCTGAGTTGTAAATGTTAAAACTTACGATAAAAATTAATCAATTCATCCAATGCAACTTACTGAAAACTACTCAATAATAAATTTTAAAATCTAAGTTAACTGTAAACTTTCAAGCTGTTAAACTACTGAGTTAGTAGGTAAAACTCTTCTTTAAAAAAAAAGCAGTACTGCAATCAAGTTCTACAAAACATTCAAAAGCAGATCATTTAAATCAGTACCATAGTTCCAAAATCCAAACTATGGAAAATTTTAGTTCCAGTGTTTAGTAAATGATCCAGATTGTTCAATAAATACATTGAAAGTAGAAAAATAAAGAGGAAAAACATGAAGATTAAGAGATGCTTAGAAGGCATATCAACCAGCGTAATATGTGAGCCTTGACAGATCTTGATTCAAATAGCCACTCACTGAAAAGAAAAACAAAAAAGGATAGGATAATTGGGAAATTTTTAGCATGCTGTCTAGATATTACTTTAAATGCTTTTATGTTGTTGTGGTTAGCTTTTCTAAAGATTCCTAGTATTTTAGAGACGCATTCTGAAATGCACCAAAATGAAAATCAGTAAGAGTTTATCAAGGTTACTAGATACAGAATAAATGTACAAAAGAAACTACTGTCTGTGCATGATTATCCACCAAAAACAATCATTTATGACAATTTAAAAAATAAGAATCAATTTTATTAAGTTGTATCTTTTATGATAAAAAATTATTAAAACTTTAAATTTATAAATTATCACAAGAAAAACATGAAAGAAGACCTAAATTTATAAATGACAGTTACACCATAGTTGAACTATATATTCAAACTAATTCTAAAACATTCCATGTGGTTTTCCAAAGAAATTAAGAAATCACTTAAAATTGCATTGTTGGCAAAGAGCAGGATTACTCACTTTCCTAAAGAATAGCAACAAGATCCAGGGACCTGTCCTACCAGATATCATTGTTTATTGTTACCATATAGGCTATAGCATAGTGTATTTTGGCTTGGGGACAGATAAATAGACCAAAGTAACTAAATACAGAGCAAAAACAAGGCTTCGCATATCTACAAACATGTTTTTTGCAGATCAGTGGGGAACAATTAAGCTGCTGGATAAATGCCACTGACATGATTAACTATCCACGTGGGAGGAAATTGCATCTCTACTGTATACCATTCACTAACGTCAATTCCAGATGGGCAAATAACAGATATAAAAAGCAACACCATGAAATTTTTAGAAGACAATGTAGGAGATATTGTTTTGGGATTTCAGGGTAAGGAAGAACTTCTTAGCCATGAGACAGAAAGTACAAACCATAAAGAAAAAGTGATAAATTCAACAACAAAAACAGGACTTCAGTTATCAAAAATACACAAAGGGAACGAAAGGACAAACTGCAAACTGCAAACGATAGTTGTAATAACAATGGAAAAGGGATTCATTTCAAACAATTTCTGTGTCTCAAAGGAAAAAGGCAAATGATATCAGCAAACATTTTACAACAGAAAAATACATGAAAAGATTCTTGATTTATTAATAATCAAGGAAATTAAATTTTAAAATCACAATAAACGACCACTTCATATGCACAACACTGATGAGTCAGATGTTCCTAAAGGATTGATGATGGTATGGATGAATAGGAAATGCCAGTGGAAATGTAAATGGGAAAAGCCTAGAAAACAGAAATCACCTCACAAAAAAACATTTTAAAAAAAAAACAAAAAAGCAAAAACTTACAGATAGTTCAAATGTCCTTCAACAATAGAATAAACAGATGGCGATTTATTCAGATCACATAACATAGCATACAGTGAAAATGAATGACCGTAGTTGCATGCACGGCCATGGATGAGTCTCAGACACATAGTACTGACACAGTTTGTCAAGTCTAGAAAAATAAATACAGAAAGAGTCCATCAGGATAAAGTTCAAACCCAGGCCATCCATTACTTATGGATATACTTCATAGCAGGTTAAACTATAAAGAAACGCATGTGATTAAGGACAGTGTGAGAAGGAGGTGCTCTTAGGGAAAGAAAATCAGGCCTCTACAGCACTAGCAATATCCTGTTTTGCAGACTGAGTGGTGAATAGGTGAGAATGTATTTTATTAGTCTTTAAGCAGTTTAGACATTTTTACTCTATGCATAATATACTTCACGATCAAGCTGTTTCAAACAATGAATTAGATGACCCTTAAGGGACCTCCTAACTCTGACCTTGAAATTTTATAAAATCTGATTCCTTTTGCAAAGTTGAAAATCAACAGTTTTATGACAGAATCCCAGACTCTCAGATCCAGCCCCGCTCATTTCACAAATGAGCTCCAAAGAGACAAGTGACTTTTTCAGTCACATAGCACTTGAGTGGTAGAATAGGATCATGGAGAAATTTCCAGAAAACCATGAACCATACATCTTCCACTGATACATTCTAAAGTTGTGTGCAAGGCCTCCTAGCAGGCACTGTGTTTACAGTGAACATTCACTCTAGATTTTCTCGAAGCAGTTCTAACCTGTGTGCATTCTCTCCTGGGTCTGACCACACCATCTGCTTTTGCTTTTTGTTATTGTTGTTGTTGTTGTTTGAAAGAATAGAGTTTATCTTTTGTTTTACAGAATAATGACTGCCCTGGGTATCCTTTTTTCACTGAAAACGGTGTTTCAGCCTTTCCTGTTACTTGAATCACTGACTTACCTAGCCTCAAGTACATCCATCGTGCTGGTCCCACTTGCTCCTTACCTCCCATCCTTGTGTTCCCCACTGTATTTCCAGGAACCCCTGAGATCCTTATCAACCTTTGCATCCTTTCTACCACAAACTTCCTCCTTCAGTTCCTTGGGGGAAATGGAGGAACTGATTGTTCCAAGTTTTCTTGCGGACTCCTGGTTTTCTCCTCTGACAGAGGTGGCTCTGCGGGGTGGAGCTAGCAGAGAAAACAAAGGAGATTAAAAAAAAAAGGGAAAAAACAGAAGTTGTTTCCAATGAGGTCGTGGGCCATGACCCAGAGCCTTCCATGAAGCAATCGATCCACCACCTGCACACCCAGAACACCCTGTACTCGGGCTTTGCCTGCATTGTTTGCTATGATGAATTCTCACGATGCTTTCTGAAAGCTAAACCTTTCTCCACCTCCCTTAAACACCTTCTCTGCCATCCTTCCTGCCCCGCCAGTGGAGGTTCCACAGGCCCCAAGAAAGATTGTGCACTGAATTTAAAATGTTTAGACACCTGGAATCTCTAACGGAAGGGCTCCTTCCCATGGACTCACAAGCATTTCATTTTGCAGTGGATGCAGGCCCCAGGAAAGACAGCCAAGTGTGCTGCTATCCAGAGATTTACAGGGAATGATAAGACAGGGCCCGGTGGTCTGACTCCCAGACCACTCTGTCTCCCACTTTTGTGCTGTGACCTGTGGGGCCAGTTCCCTCTGCCCCTGTAAGCCTGCCTCAAGCCTACAATGGTGAACAAACACTTGCGAAACATGCCTGGCATTCCCTTGGAAATCTCTCCTATTTTTAACCTGGCTTCTTTTGCAGAACAGCTTGCCCTGTTAATGATAAAATTGTATTTGTATTGGGTGATGTCACCCAATTCCAGGCTGGCCCCTGGGAACCACAAGCCTGGACATTTTTGTCAGCCTGCCCACAATTGATCACTCTTGAGAATGCTGAGTCGTACTGAACAAATCCTTAGAAGACCCGTGTAAAAGACCAGAGTATCTGCTTATTAATGCACATAAGAGTTGTAATTCTCAGTTGTACAAGTTTGTGTTGGCCTGGCCAGATTTTTCCTTCCCAAAAAGCATCCATGTGGAGTCAAACTGTCAGTCTCCTGGAAGGTACCAGCTCAGAACAACGTTGTTGGTTGTAGGATTTAAAGGTTCTTTCCCATTCCCTTCCTTAAACTGGTAACAAAATCCCTGTCTGACTGACTCAATCTCACTTTAGTAGGACGAACACTGTGAGTTATTGTAGTGCTGTTAGCCTGGAAGTCATCATTTCCAGGAAGTTAACTTGCCTCATCCCACTCTGTCCATTCTGTTTTGATTTCATAACTTAACTCCTTTTAGGAAAATCTTACCTCCTCTATGTCTGAGTCCTTTACTGGGACTGCTCCTACATAATTCAGTTCTTCAACACCTGTAAATCTAGCTGTTCTTCTATTACCTGACCTATAATTATTTCTTCCTATTATCTATAAGAACATTCCAAGAGACCTTCTGAGAATACCTTGTGAAGTCGTGTTGCAGCTCTCTTTAAAAGATAGCTATGTAGGTGATCACTTTTGCAGCTAGATTATGGAGAATTATTATGCTCTTTCTTTCTACTTTTGTATATGTTTGCAATTTTTCAAAATACTTTTTTTAACTTTTTTAAAAACTAGGGAGAAACCTGTCCGTGGCTTCTCAATATTGCACAAAGTCCAAATTTCCTTTGTTTATTAGAACATGTTTGTACATAATGCATACATCTATTGTAGATAGTTGCTACATATGCATGATACATGTTAATTCTTTTTGCATCCTTTTTTCTCCCTCTACCTGCTCCCTTCATCTCTTCATCCCTTTCCCACTTCAAAAGAGCTATCTCTCTGTTCCCTGTTATATTTTATCTTACTCTTTAATTCATTTATACTTTGGCTTTCTTATACAAGAGGAACCATACAGTACTTAAACATGTGTGTCACTTATTATACTTAACATTATGTTCTCAAGGTACATTTGTTTTCCTACAGACCTGTCAAGTTTATCCTTATTTATAGCAGAGTGGACTCTACTGTGTATGAATACCACTTTTTCTTTATCCTTTCATCTGCTGATGGACATAGGCAGCTTCCAAGATTTAGTTACAATGAATTGTGCTGCTGATGAAGAAAAGTATGCGTGTATCACATAATATGATGTGTTTAATTCACTCAAGGCCTGAATTTCTTAGCCTAGGTGGAGGCCTTTCTCCAACTAGTCTGAAAGCCCTTTTCCTGGTACTTCCCCGAAGGCCTGAAAGCACCACCCTACCAACCTCGGCCCACAGCCACACCAGAGTCACTCCCAGCTTCTCAGTTCTGTTCTTTGACTCATTCTGTCCCTGCAGTGTTCCACTCAAATTCACTTCCTCCAAGAAACCTCCCATCATTCTTCTGCACCAGCCAGGCTCCCTTCCACCTCCCCATTGGCAGCACATGCGGCCCACACCTACCTGATGGCCCATTACCATTACATATGGTAACATCCTGTGCCATCTTCACATGGCACACATTTTTAAGTCGCTGCTGTTAAAGAATCTTGTGACCTATGAATCGTGCTGGGAACACATTAGCCTTCTTTGGCTGTAGGAGGACAGATCAGAACAAATCCTCCGTCCATTGTCATCCTAAATTGTTTACAGTTTGGCATCTGAAATGGGGTCTCCACATGACTGTTCACCCAGAATAGAGTTGCACACATAGGAAGTACCCAGGAGATGTTTCACTGAGTGAGTCTTTTATCAAATTCCTGATGCCCCCAGCTATGTAGCACTGTGTGAGTCAGAGGGACTTACACTTTAGTGTGTTGTACATTCATGGATCTCAGACACTGTGCATCTAATCAGCAAGGCAGTGTGTTACAAGGCAGGTGCCAGGGCTTGGCCCCAGGGAAAAAGAATGAAGCCCAGGCATCTGCCTGTGAAGCAGTCATCAGGCGATCCTGACATGGAATGTCTGCAGGCCATACCATGAGACACAAGACCCACGAAGTCTGATGTGTCGCTCTTGACCACTCTTGACAAAGCCAGATACCAGCCTTTTCCCTTGTGAGGCTGCACACCTTCCTGGGACTCAACCTGCCCTTGTTTCTCTCCTTGTTCCCCAAAGTGTGTGGCTGTGGCCTGGCCCAGTCAGGTTTCTTCTTCAAGAACCAGGAGTACATCTGCACCCAGGACTATCAGCAGCTTTATGGCACCCGCTGTGACAGTTGCCGGGACTTCATCACAGGCGAGGTCATCTCCGCCCTGGGCCGCACCTACCACCCCAAGTGCTTTGTGTGCAGCCTGTGCAGGTGAGCAGGTGGCTGGGAAACAGAGGGCCTCTGTGTGAGCCCCAGGGAGGGACAGAGGTGGCTCGTCCCAGGCAGCCCTGGGGCCTAGGTAGCTTATGGGGGTCTGGATTTCTAGAACCTAAAGGGTGAAAGGATCTGAACAGTGGTTTTCAAATCTTTCAGCAGATGGGTCCTGTCTCACACACACAATGTGATATGAAATAGTAGTTTGTCCTGTGATGGAGCAGAGTAAGGATCCACACTCCAAGCTCAGCCAACCACTTCCCTTCAAAAGGCTTCCAAAAGACCCACCAAGTAACCTCATCCTTTTGGTCCCTCAGGGTTCATTTTGGAAACTGCTGGTCTGGCTTGGGCTCCCACATCCTTAACACAAGCCTGTGTGTTTCTGGCCTTTCCCCGTCATTCCAGCAGAACCTCCTCTGGCACAGTGACCCTGACAAGTGACTCCCTCTCTTTACACCTTGGTTTCTCCATAGTAATAGGGGTTGAACCCATAGCAGTCTCAGTGGGTTACTAGTAAGAACAGTGAGACAATACATGCAAAGACTTTAGCCCATGATTGGCACATAGTGTATGTTTTTCTTATTTTTCTCATTATCGTGATAACTCTTAGCCTCCCTCGGGACATCTTTAGTGACTGAGAGCCCTTCCCTGTTCCCTTCCCCACCCCATCATCCAAATCCTTTATTCATTTAGCAAATGCATATTAAACTTCAACTGCATGCCAAAAATCACATTAAGGAAATGAAAAAAAAATTAATAGAACCTCTGCTCTGTCTATAAATATGTTGAAGTTTAATGGATAGTTCTGATTAAGTTATAAGTAAACTATGACGAGAGTATATACACATTTCAAATTGGGGGAAGAATTTGTAACTACTCTCCCCATAATATAACTAGTTGGTTAGTACTTGTTGTCACTAACAAATTAGTTTATGACCAAGACTATTGGTAGAGTATGTAATGGATGAAAAATCCTGGGCCCTGAGACTGGGATCCAGGACCCATCAGAGGTCAGCACAGAGGATCTCTGTGGTACAAGGTGAGCTTTTTGTCTAGCTCTGTAGAGATGAGGTGATTCTCTAAGGTCATGCTATGCCTTTTTGCCTTGAAGTAGTGGCTGGGCCACAGTGAGGACACGGGTCCTCAGACTCCTGCCCCGGTGCATTCCCTCCATTTCACATTCCTAATACAAGGGCAGCGGAGCCACTGGAAGCCTTCATCAGGAGTGATGCCCAGAGTCCATATGACGGGGGTCCCAAATTACAGGAGCAAGAGCAACCACATGATGGGATTGGAGTGCTGACAACTCTTTACACCATTTATAATTTGGCTGGGGAGGCACAACATGTTCAAGGTTGAGATTCTTGTGCTACACAAATACAGAGGAGGGAAAGACGTATTTGTAGACTTACAAAAGAGAGATTTTGAGAAATGTCTTGAGACACAAAGTAAGAAATTTTGGTAAGGTTTGAGAGCTGAGTGAATTCATGATGTATGGAGAGAGGTCAAATTAGTATGGGAAAACTACTTCCATTAGGAGGGAACAACCCTGTGAGAAGTGAGTAGCCTCTCTCTCTTACACATGCAACAGGCAAGCTCTGATAAGCAGCATAGTATTCCTAGTGTCAAGCCAGATAAATGGCCCCAGTTTAGTCAGCCTGTCACTGGGAACAGCATTTAAATTTACCTGGTACTTGAGAGGAGAGCTGACTGTGTTTCCAGGCTGCTGTGAGCACGTGTTGTCAGGCCACCAAGAGCCTCCGAATCCCATAAATATGCACTCACTGTCTGCCTCAACCCCCTTGCAGGAAGCCTTTCCCCATTGGAGACAAGGTGACCTTCAGCGGTAAAGAGTGTGTGTGCCAGACCTGCTCCCAGGCCATGACCAGCAGCAAGCCCATCAAGATCCGTGGACCAAGCCGTGAGTCCCCATCTCCAAGGGCACCTCCAGGTCCAGGGCACTATCTCCTCAAGTCTGCCATCCTGGTACTGTCAGCCACACCCTCAGGCCTAAGGGGAAATGGGAGGTTCCCTCCCTGGAGGATTCCTGACGCGTGACCCAGTTGGCCTAAAGCCCAGACACACGAGCTCCACAAGCACAATGCCCGTGAGGCAGGCTGCCCAGCTATAACAGTGATGCTTATCGCTCCCTGGGTGGGTCTCTTTTGGGACTAGCTGGGTTCCTGATCTTATATCCCAAAGGCACCACCCCAGGGTTACTCAAGTACTACAGATGTCCCCAACAATTCTCAGTTTTGACAAACTCCACTGAGGAAGAATTTGCAGGCACAACTCACACACAAGAAAGTAGAGAGGGTCCTACCAACTTCATAGAATGTGTTCTGTGAAGCACCACATTGGGTTCATGCTGCACCTTGTAAAAAGACAACTTCTGGCCCCCAAAGTCCCCTAGATGTGAAACAGAGGCACTGAAATTCTCAATAATTCAAGAATTCCTATGAGATTCAAATGAATGCTCCTAAGATCAGGAATCACTGTCTAGGGATGAGGGGCACATCTCCCATGCCATAAGAGATGTTATGTTTTATCACTGCAGATTTGTGGAGAAAGTGAGGATGGAGGGCGTGCCTCTCAGCAAGCCTCCTAACTTGTTAAATCCATTCCACTCAAGCGTATCCAGCGATCAGATGTCTAAATCACTGTTCCCAGATGCCCTTGTCGGGCAGCTGACTGCACGCGCAGGCACACACGTAGACTGGGCCTCCTGGGTCTCTGGAAACTGTGCTGGGCTCCAGTGTTCTTTCATGTTATACGACACTCTGGCCAGTCTCATCAAGAGATCAATGAAAACCCATTAGCCTCCTGGGTTGCACCACAGAGCAGGCACGCAGGGTGGGTGGTGGAGGTGCCTGCCCACAGTGGCACCAGCAGAGTCAGCAGATGGGGTGGGGCACATTCCACCAGGGAGAGTGAGCCAAAATCACCCCAGTCAGCAGTGCTTAGCTCCCAGGAGCCCTATTAAGGTCCACCCAGGTGTGGAGAGCAGAGGGAAAGCACAGGAAGGCTCCCTCCCGTGGCCACCTTTCCTTTCAGTCCAGCCAGATTGCCCCCGGAGCAGGCAGTGTCCCTCCTTCAGCGTCCTTGTCCATGCTGGCTGCTCTGAGCAGGTTCCTGTGTCAAGGTGGCCGAGAGCACACTCACTGCTATCCTTCACCACTCTTGAAAGCCTCATCGGGAGTGACAGGGAGACTGGGAGGCGAGTCATGGTCCTGGGCTGAGGCACGCACAGGCCAGTGAGCCCACACGCAGGGCAACAAGGAGGGAGACAAGCGTGAATCAGAAGGCTTCCACCCTTCTGCATGACGCAGAACAGCCGGTAGCCTCTGAGGCTCAATTTCCCCAGCCATGGAAGCAGGATGGGCTTTCTTATTCCCACAGGACGACTGTGGAATGCAAGTGCATTGCCTGCATAAATCTGTAAATATAAAGTGAAGGCTGATGTCAGCGTGGAAGTTTAACGTGGAAAGCAGAGGAGCAGTGAGGGTCAGATTCGGAACTATCATTACTTCTCTCAGGTTGTGCTGTGCAGGGGGCTCTCCTGACCACAGGGAGTTTCCCTCAGCTGAGTGTGGGTGTCTCACACGTAAGTATGTGCTGGAAAGGAGTCCAGCTGTAGTTCTGCACAGCAAGAGGTAGAAAAGGGTGTGGTGAAGGTGGACGGTGTCCAGTGGGGCAGAAGTATCATCACTCATACAGGAAAGACATTCCTCTGTGGATCCACAGTTCATCATTTCATAGAATTACTTGCTCCAAGAATGGTCATTGTTCATCTTGAAAATGCAAGGGCCCTCTTGGGTAGGGAGGATGTTGGGAGTCTCCTGAATTCTCAAGGAAGATAGAAAGCAAAGTCAGGTGCAAGAGATTGCTGAGAAAAACACACTGTGGAAAAGGAAGGAACAATTTGAGTTTTAAGCAGCAAGAGTGTGACGTTTCTTCCCTGGAAGATTAATAAAAATAGTTTGGACAAGCAGGAGCAGCGCTTACTCAAAAGACACTCAGAAGATTTAGGAACTGTCCAGAGGAATGGATTGTGTTACCAAAGGAAGGAGAAATGCTTCCTCATAAACATGATGAAAGGAGTCTGCAGCAGGAGCAGAAGCCCTGTCACTGCTCCCATCGTGCCACCCTCCCCAATAACTGACTGTTATTACAAGGAACTGCACGGGTCTCACTGACAGGAATCAGCAGCCACAGCAGTACCACCGCTGCTGTCATCTCTTCTGTTATCATCCACATCGCCATCACCACCAGTGCCATCATCACCATTACTAACACCGTCACCTCACAGTTAATAGTATCACCGTCACCACCATATCTGCCACTGTCACTAGTACCACTGTCACCACCATTACCAGCACCACTCCATCACATCGTCACCATCACCACCAATATCTGCCATTGTCATCATTACCCGTGTCACCATCAAAGTATCACCATCACCACCACCATCACCTTTATCAGCACCGACACAATTATAACTGTCATCATCACCTCCATGCCTGCTGTGGTCATCACCATTACCACCACCACCTCCATTAACGACACCACCATCCATCATCACCTTCACCGCCACCGTCACTACCCCTCAGAACCCCCAGCACTACCCTCCCACCATCACTATTGGTCATTACCATTGTTAAGCACTTAATCAGTTAAGCCCTCAAGCATTTAATCCTTGCAGCAGCTCTGCAAGAGAGACAAGAGTAATTGTTCTATAAGGAAGAAAACTGAAACTCAACAAACACAAACTACTTTCCCAAAGGAACACAGATAAAAAGAAACCAGACTGTCTGGCTCAGGAGATATTCCCATATTATTCTACACCCGAAGCATGACTTGCTAATCAGGAAGGATCCTGTCTTCCTGGATTAGTTGCCTAGACAAAGATGGGTAGCTTTGCTGTGTCTCACAAACCCGGTTATTTTTGCCAAGCTAGGTGGAATGAATGGCATAGTCAATGAGACTAAAAATGGCTACCGGGAGTCTTCAGAGGCTTTAGGAACCAACTGAGGGATTTGGAGGAACAGGTGGCGGCCTCATACTTTCTGCCAGCTGGAGCCTATAATTTTGGAATAGCGAGCAGTGTGTGCGGAGTGAACAGCTGGCTCCCCAGGGACCAGTTCAGAATAAGGTGTGGTTCTCCCGACACTGCTCATGACACCAGACCTGTGGGCTCCTAGATTGGGTGCTCGACTCATGGTCAAGAGTGAAAGGATGAAACAGGGGAAGAAAGTTCCAGATAAGTATGAAATCAATGCAATGGAGCATCAGTCAAGTGACATGAAAAGAAAAACCACATGGAGAAGATGCCCAGGATTCTCTAGAGCAATAAGCAACAGAAACCAGAAACTTTGCATATAGCTTCACATCGGTTACTGGGAGATCTGAAGAACATGTGTTAAAGCACGAGTCTGTGAAAAAGTGGCAGCAATCACTGATCAGATATGAGCATTACTTATACCAGCCTGATTGAGAGGAAGACATTCAGAGGAGGGTGCCTGGGCTCAGATGTTATACAATAGTACCCCGGAGAGCTGGCATTCTTACCTATGCCTACTTCTATCATTCACTCCAATCTCTCAGTCCACTTGTCAGCCATTGCCCTGGACCAGCTCCTAAAGGTGCTAAATTCATCTCAGATGTATGGCTTTAAGAAAAATGGTGCTTGTTATTGGAATGGTCTATGCAAGCATGCAGCCATTAAATCAGTTTTATTGAGAGGGTAAAGAATTGTGTTATCAGCTCATATTGTGCCTTCCTCCATGGAATCCACAAGTGAATCTGATGAATGCATGACCACATCGAGGGAAGTGTAAAGTAGGAAGGATATGAGAGAAAATGTCCTCACCTCTAAATTTTTGAAGGAACTGTCACAGAAGACAGCAAGTTATTCTTAGTTGCATAAGAACTGGGGGAGTCGCAGGAATCAGGCCTCAGCTCCACATGAAGAAGGCAGCCGTGACAGCCATGCCCAGCCTGATTCTTAGAGGGCTTTCTTACCATGGACTGAGTGGACTCCTGGATGTGATTAAGCAGAGGATGGTGTCCGCCTGCAAAGAATGCAGCAGATTCCTGCACTGACTGGGACATCTGACCAAATGCTCTATGAACTGGAGCCCAGTGCAATTATGAGACCCTATGGGGGAGTCCCCAGAGATAAGTTTATTGTGCATCACCTAGAAAACCTGTTCAAATGCCACCGCATCTACACTGAAGACAAGTCACTTCAGATGACTATGTGTCTATAAAAGGGAGAAGGGATCTGACCTCTCTAAACTGTTTTGTTTTGAAGGCAGTAATTATTAGGATGGGAGAACAGGAAAACTTAGTCTCATTCTAGGACAAAAGAAAGGGAGGGAGACAAATTCCTGAACTCTGCATCCTCCCAGACTCCATCTGAAGGCCTGCAACTGCAAAAATTTTGCAGTTAGAGGAGACCTCCCTGCTTCCAAAGATGTTAGAAGGGTATACCTAGGTAAGAGGCCAGCAGAAGAGGATCGGACCCTTACAAACACTTCCTCAGGGCCTCACCGATTCCCGCAGCCTGCTGGACACCCTGCCCTTTTTAGACACATCATCCACTCTTACGGGACTGGCTTCCAGCTGGATTGAAAGCTGTCCAGTCAGACGCCCCCAATTTTATGCATAGTTTTTTGGGTTTTTTTCTCACTGCTCCAAAGTCTGCCTTTGTCATCAGGCACCAACAGAGCGGTTTGTCCTGTGGTAAACTTTGCTCCGTGACCCTTTTCTCCTCCAAAGTGGGCCATCCGGTCAGTGAGGCCTGAATTCCCAGCATTTCCCAAGTACCTTGGACACCAGCTCCATTTCCTGTCTCTCCCATACCCTCCCTGACATTCATTGAGCAACAGGCAGATTGCTGGCCACACACACACTTCTGGCCCCAGCATGGGCTCCAAAGTGACAGTGATAGGGAGTGAGAGCACATTTCTGGTCTGGAACAGTCTCATCAGACTCTCATCCTTAGATCCTGGGAAAGCAAATGCGTGCCATGAAAGCGTACAGGGGAAGGGGTACAAGACAAATTTTATTCTTTGCCTCAGTGATGTAAGACCCACCCATTCATACTCCAGCAAAGGTGCTTTGAGTTCCTGCTACAAGCCTAGCACCATGCTATGCAAAGAAATGAATTTAGCCACAGCACATAGACCTGGCACTTGCCGGGAATATATAACCTAAGAAAAGAAAAACATAGCCTATCCCAAGGAGCGATGCTTCTCAAATTTAACCATGCACAGAGATCTAATTAAAATTCAGTATGTTTGGGTGGGGGGATGATGTTGCGTGCCGTGAGCTCCCAGAGATGAGAATTTAAGGTCAAGAAGAGAAGCATGAGCTTAGTTGAGGAGGGCAGGGACCAGTTTGGATGATTGGTGCCTGGGAGGAGACGTAGGAAGGTCTTTCCTTCCACAGAATGGGCAATAAGCCAGAGCTCTGGTGGCCTCTTCCTTTCCCTGTAGAGTCGCTGGGCAGCTATCAGTGGCAGTGTGGGGCACCTGAAAGCATAGTGACATTCAGGGAAAAGTTCCTTTGGCACACGTGTAACACGAAGGTGGGAGGTCAGGCGGCCCAGGAAGTTTTTCTCAGCAGCGTCTCCTGTCTTTGCAGACTGTGCCGGGTGCAAGGAGGAGATCAAGCATGGCCAGTCACTCCTGGCGCTGGACAAGCAGTGGCACGTCAGCTGCTTCAAGTGCCAGACCTGCAGTGTCATCCTTACCGGGGAGTACATCAGCAAGTGGGTGTGATGCCCTCCCCTCCCCACTCCTGGGCCTCCGCATCCTACAGGGCCCGCCCCATGAGCCCATGCCCAAATCCCCAGCATCACTCCCTCCCTGCCATCAGCTGCCACGCTTGGGCCACAAGGGCCTCTTTCCACTTGTGGGTCCCTGCTGTGCCCTTTCCTCTGCCCCCTTCTTCACCACTTGCTTCTTCCCTTCTTTCCTTCCTTAGGCCTCTGCTCAGAGGCAGCCTCCCCCAGTCACTCCCCACCTCCATTCTGTCATTTGCTCTGACTCTTTCTCACCGTAGATGCTTCCTTGCCCCACTCTCTGACTCAGTACCAGCAAATGGTAAGCATATAGGCTACTACACGCATGGAATCTGCTCTCAAGACCCTCACAGTCTGATAAGGGAGATGAGCTGCTAGGACACCACGAATTATATGAAAAGAGCTCATGAGAAGTTTTATTCATTAAGACTTTTTTATTCAATCATAAGTTACCGAAAACCCAATTCTATCTCGCTTAAAATCGAAAGTTGGAATTTATTGGCTCATAGAAATGGAAAGGTCAGAAATGCACTGGCTTCAGACATGGCTATATCCAAGGGACTTAAAGTCTTCTCTCATTCTAGCCTAGCAGAGAGGAGCCCTTTTCTTCCAAGAGCTCCAGCAAAAGTCCTATAGCTGTCTCTATTCGGTACCCTTGGGTCACATATCCATTGCCAGTTAAACCCTAACTAGAAAGAGCCAACCCTGGAGCCAGAGAGCAGCTTTGGTTAAAGCCCAGAGGAACTGAGAGTGGGCAGAGGTAGCCTCATGGGAAAATCAGGTGCGTTACAGCCAGAAGGGAGGCAGATGCTGGCCGGATGGTCCTGACCAGTGAATAGCACTGGCTTGTGCCCAAGGTGCTGGTGAAGGGTGGTGAATATTCAGAAAAAGGGGAATCATTTCTAAATATCAAGAAGTAGAACCTGTCTGTAAGCGCCTCGTGGAAGGTGACAGTATTTGAGCTAGACTTTGAGAAAGGAGGTAAGGCTGGAAAACACAACAGAGAGCTTTTTGGCAGAATGCCTAGCCTATCAGGGACTGGGACATGGGCACGTGTTAAACACCTCCACCCTGTTTGGCAGCTCAGGTGTGTACCCAGGGGGGTACACCTGAAGTAAATGCAGCGAGGTCACCAAAAGTCCTAAAGACCACGTCGGTAGGAGATTGGAATTCTCCTCTAGGCCTGCCAAGTAAGGAGTGTCCTTCACAAGTGGCCAGCCAGGAGTCCTTGAGTCTGGTAGTCTACATCAGAGTTCTCCAGGGAAGGCAGGGCCTGCTTAGAGTTCCTCTTGAAGAGACAGAGCCCAGACTGCACACCACACCTGTGCCTTTACACTCTGGCTTTCAGCTCCTTGCCTGGCTGCAGGACAGTGGTAGGGGCTCCAAGGCACTGGCTGTCACACTAGATGCCCAGGACTTAAACCCAGTCTGTGTGACCTTGGCTAGGGACTCAACATCAGTGAATCTTTGTTTCTTCATTGTTAAAAATAGGGTTAATAAGTGGGAATATATAAAGGCTCAGAGATCTGTGCTTGTGCTCAGATTTATTATACCCAGTAAGTACCCAATAAATACTCACTTTACCATCTAATTTTTTAAAAGACTCTTGTGTATTTCAAATTCCCTAAGTTGGGAGCTGGGGATTTAGCTCAGCGGCATAAGCGCCTGCCTTGCAAGCAGGCAGTCATGAGTTCGATCCCTGGTACCGATAAAAACGAAAAAGCCAAAAAAAAAAAAAAAAAAATTCCCTAAGTCCTCTCCAGTCCAGGGATTAACGGAGGTTGGGCTGGCTGGTTTGTTGTACCGGCCTCCCAAGAAATGACTTTTCCTTCTGCAGAGTTACCCTCTTCACACACAGAGTAGGAATAAGTTTTGACTTTGTGGACCTCGCCTCACCTCTGGACATTTGTCAGGCCTCAGCCCTTACTGCTGCTTCTACTCAGAGAAACATTGACTGCCCTGTGTCCTGTTCAAGGCTCCCAATAGCCACAGGGTAGCTTCACTTTGAGATGGAAAAAGTGACTTCTGTCTTTTGGGTCTGTCTGTGTCTGAACCAGAGTCTCTCACCCAGAAGTGGAAAAATGGCCCTCTCTTCTCAGAGTTCAAGAATGAGCCTTTAGAGCTAGGTGGGTCCCGCAAGCTGTGATGAGCTCACTAAAACCCCCAAACTCCACAACCGCCTCAGAACACTGAGAATCATGGTGATCACTGCCATTGCTGGGAATGCATTGGGGCTGGGCACTGCACTAAGCCCCAGGAGACACTGGACCCATCTCCTTTAGTCCTCATACACTCCTGGGCTAGAAATCAGACCACCAGGGCTTGAGTCCTAGCTTTAGGTCATCTAGGTGGCCAAGGCTGAGTTACCAACTACTCCGTGCTTGAGTTTTTCTTGCACACATTGGAAAACTAAGAGAGTTACAGTCTTTAAGCTGCTATAAGAAGTAAATGCAGTAATCTGCATGAAACACCGTCAGAGGGCCTTGTACATGCAAGCAAGAAATGCCAGCGGTTGTGAGTAGTAGGGAGTAGTGTAGAAATAATTAAGGGCAGTCATCATTCTGTCTGCTAGGTCGTAAGCACTGGGTAGAAATGGAACACCTAGACGGTGTTCAGAGGAGGCACCTTGTTATCTACTGATCCAGCAGCACAACCAAATGGTTCTTTCACTACAGGTAAAAATTTTTTATTTAAAAAAAAAAAAGCTCTTAATTGATCACACACGTGACCTCAAGGAGAACGGGAAGGAGTGAACTCTTTATTCCTTGAGAATGCTGTGGTATATGCAAATATTACCTATTGTAAATTAAATGAGGCTTAACCATTCTAAATAATTTTCAAAAAACATCTTGCAGGACAAAAGAAATAAAGTGGGTCTGGAGAGATTGTGTAAAATAGGAAGAAACAAGTGGAAAGGGACACCCGAGGCTGGCGGTCTGTGGCAGTGGCTTCCACTCATGCTTGCAGGATGCATCAGCTGCAGGTCACTGTGCCCCACACCAGGGATTCTCTGATTGCAGTCTGAGGTGTGCTGAGGAGTTTACATATTAAATAAGCTCCCCAGATTCTTCCAGTCCCCCTAGGTTGCAGGTTGTGGAACAGCCACAGGACCACTCACTGAGCCCTAACTTCCTCAGACCCTGTGAATTTCCTCTTGCAGGGATGGCGTTCCATACTGCGAGTCTGACTACCACTCCCAGTTTGGAATTAAATGCGAGACTTGTGACCGATACATCAGCGGCAGAGTCTTGGAGGTGAGTGGCTGAGTAACCATGAAGATATGTGAGCAGGGTGGCTTGTCCATGCAAAAGTCGCCGCTGAGGAAAGAGATAACCATCTCACATCCCTTCTTCCAGAGCCTCACCTCCCACAGCTTTGCTTGCTGTATGACCTTCAAAGAAACCTTGCTGAGATCTCTGAGCACCCCCAAAATGAGAGAGAGGATGGACGAAATTATTTCTGGTTCAAGAACTGCCGTGCTGGAAAAATCAGTTGCTTCTTTGGACCCAGACCCAGACAGTTTCTGGGGAGTGACAATTAGGATTTGCCTCTTATTCCTGCCTAAGGATGGAAGGGATCTTTTTGGTTTTGTTTTTTTAAGTATTTGGTAATGTGCTGCTTTAAGAACCAGCTTGTCTAGCAGCTTGCTCCCTAAGCCCTTCTTTGGCTGGTCCATCACCATGGCAACAGCTCTCCCAGCCTCATGCGCAGCTGGTTCTGATAGTGATAGACAACCTGCAGCACCTGGCTGAGCCTGTGCTGTGCCCTCTGTCCACTTCTCAGTTCCTGGCCTTCCTTTTCACACACTGTGGGCCTGCTTTGGGACCACCCACCTTGAAGAATTAGAAACAATAAAAAATTTTGTACAAAGGGAAAATACTATTTTAAGAGTAGGAATAATTGGGGTCTAACACCATGTTAACACCACTGCCAACTGATTCTCAGATTTTGGATGATGACTTTTGTATCTCTAGGTCTGAATTTTTTATCTGAGAATGCCTGAGAAATGGTAATCAGGGACAGCTACTGTGAGCCAGAACTAACCGATTGCTTGTAATAATCACGAGTGCTAAATTAGAAGGATCCTGCAGCCACATGTGGGCCCAACAAGACAAGACTGCAGCAACAGGGCAAAGACACTCCCAGGGGATGCACTGAAGCAGATCCTCAAGGATGAGGAGGGCTACATATGAAGAGCTAGGCGAACACTCAGCCCATTCAGGGAACAGAGGGAAATGCTGAGTTTTGTAAACCGAGGGTCAGGTAGGCTAGGGCATATCACGAGAAAATGCATCACATAAGACTTTGTAGATCATGTGTAGGAGTTTGGGTTTCATACTAAGTGCAGAGGAAAGCTGCTGTAGGGTTTTAAACCAGGAGGCAACATGACAGGATTATGTTTTTAAAAGATCACCCGGATTGCTCTGTGGAGGGTTGGTTATAGAGAATCCCAGAGAATAAGATAAACAAATTCACTGACTTGCTACTATTAAGCACTCCGAGGGGTAGTAGAGGATGCAATGCAGAGAGGTTAAGCCTTCAGCACAGGAAGGCTTTATTAGGTCTGGATTTCCAGGGCCGGGATTCAGGGATGAGGAGTTTGTGTGTGATTCACTGGGGAGTTGTTGAAAAATTGAGCAGAAGTGACCTGGTTAGAGCTGCTCTTCAGGGAAGATAATGTGATGGTGTTCACAGGCTCAACCTGAAAGAGGGAACATGGGAGAGAATGACAAGGGCAGCAGCTTCGTCTACAGCATTATGGAAGTAGAATTCCAATCGCTGTGCAAATGGTGGGCAGCTGCAGGAGAAAAGGCCAAAAGTTGTGCCAAAATATCAAGCCTGGGTGACAGAAAACCTGGTGTCAGCGTGTATAGAACAGGAGATGCAGAGATACAAGCTGGTCTGGGCAGAAATATGGGGAGCTCAACGGGGCCTTGAGTGTGATTGAAATCCTGAGAAGGTTTTGAGAAGGTATGGCTCAGCGGCACAAGAGCTTGGCTGGCAAGCACAAGGTCATGAGTTCAATTTCCCATACAAAACCAAAAACAGAGAGAGAGAGAGAGAGAGAGAGAGAGAGCGCAGGAGGGAGAGAGAGGTCAGGATCTTCAAGACAGGGTGGGAGGGATCTCAGAAGATGTCTGCCTACAGTTGGCAGAAAGAGATGAATTAGAGGAAAAAAGGAACTCCAAGGGGATGTGGGAGGACAGAGTTTCAGGAAACACAATGAGGTTGATCAGAGTGTTGGTCAAACTCTGTGGAGTAATTAAGGACTGTGGGAAGGAGAAAAACCTGCTAGGTATTGGAGAAGAATTGCTGGTGATGTCTGCCTGGCTGGGAAAGAGGCAGTCAGCATGCCAGGCATCGGTGGAATGGGAGATCACAAAAGCTGGCCTTTCTTTTAGGAAGGGAAGACATTTGGATACACAGGGCTGCACATGGAAAGCTGTCCCAGCGTTTACAGGATGCTTTGAAATTCTCTTGTGATGGCTCTTCCCCCCGGCACTGCTGCTTACCATGGCAATGGTCTCCTCCTCCAGCATTCGAGACTGGGTTTTGATTGATTCCATTTGTGTGAAGCTCCATTAGCATCTCGGACTTATTGATTTTTTTTCTAAGAGCTGGAAGGAGACTTAACTATGAACTAGTTCAACATCCTCATTTTGTAGATGAGAAAAGTGAGACCCAAGACACACAGAGCTTTTTCAAAGTCACAAATAGTCCACATGGTACAGACAAGTAAAATCTGGGCTCCTGTGTCACACACTCATGTCCGCTGTGTTCAGCCACTCAGGGGTTTTTGAGCAGCACAATGCAAGAGAGGAAACACTGGAAACAGAAACAGACTTGGCCTCAAATTTTACAACTTCTAGCCATGAAACCTTAATCTAGTTATACTTTTTCCAGGTCTCAGTTTTTATCTATTAATGAAGACTACTACTGTCCTAATTTCAATACTAATGAACATATGCTGGTTGGTTGGTTGGTTGGTACTGGGAATTGAACCCAGGGCCTTCCTATGAGCAATATCATGAGACCTTCTTTTATTTTTTATTTTGAAACAGTCTCACTAAGTGGTTAAATTCCCCAAGCTGCGCTCAAACTTTTGATCATTTTGCCTCAGCATCCCAGACATGCACAATCATGCCTCCTAATAGATATGTTAATTGAGGTGGGGCTGTAATTGAAAAAACTATGAATGATGCTGAAAAGAAAATTCTTTAACTCCCATAAGAAAAGGTCCTGGAGTAGCTCTGTCTTCAGGCTCATCTGGACTCAGGGCATAAATAAAATCACTTGGAATCTCTGACCATCGTGGCTCCACGTTCTCTTGCATCAGTTTTATTCCCAGGAAGGCTCTTCTCTGTGATGGGGACATTGGACTCCAGTCCCTTCAGGCATATGGCGAACAAGCTTCTCTTTCTGAAAAGCTCAGCAAACATCGCAGAAATGACTCCCTGGATAGTTTCAGCCCATCCCTGAATTCGTGGCTGTAACTAGAGAATTGGAATAAGCTTGTTGGTGGGGTCAGCATTACCTAAACATGTGGACTGATATGGGAGCCAGAGAATCCCCCCAAGGGAAGACTTGATGCTGTTCCTAGAGGAAAGAAAGTAGAGGCTGGCCAGCCCATAGCCAGACCACCAAAGGCACTTAATTAAACTGTTTCTTCTCTTCTTATCTTTGGTGACAAGATTTTACATGCTAAGTGTCAGTCAACCTTCCTTTCTAGGGCATGTTCCCACCAAAGACAACCATAACCTGATCTTGGTATTGCATTTTCTAACCTTGGTCACCCTTTTCAGTCCTTTCCAAGGTGCCCCCATTGGGGGTACCAACTCTTTGCTATTTTTTCATTATTATTTTCAGTTGTTAACAGGTGGAATGTTCGCTTTAGCTTACTGACTTGGTTCTTTCTTGTGTTGGGTGCATGCAGCTCAATTGCCTCCCTTCCATCAAGGCACTTTCTGTGCCATCTGAGGCTCGGGTTGCAAGGTAGGCATGACGCTCTCTTAGCTAGGATGGGGTAGGGGCTGTGACATTTAGAAAGAGGCTGTATTTCAGTTGTGCAAGGTGCTGTTGCTACCCTGGAAAAAAGCTCTATAATTGAAATGATAAAGAGACACAGAGTAGGAAGAGGCTACTAATTAAACCAATTATCCTTGTCATGGCACAAGAGAGTCAGTCCCACAGCTTCCTAGCTTAGGAAAATAGTAGGCTCGTTCTCAAGTTTGAACGTAGTTTGCTTAGATGGTGACAAGGACATTTCCTCACTGGTGGAAGTCACCAAGAGTGATAAAAGAAATACTGGAGGTATTTTTTCCTGTTGTAAAAATCTATCCTTTCTCATTCTCTTGCTAAGTGTTTGGCATAAATTAAGCATTTCCAAAATAAGCAAACCAATCCCATTGCTCGGAAGTGGTACTTTGTGACCACCCTCCAATATTCATCAATTTCCCTCAGATATTTCCTAGTCCCCCTCAAAAACTCCCTTCCCTGACACAAAATATTCATTCAAAACCAGTCTTACTTTCCAATCCAGGTGCTACACAGATCTACCCGTATAGAAACCTGGAGCCACTGCCCAGGGGCCTGTCCACCTCAAGTCCTTAAGCTAGGGGTTTAGAGTCCAAACTAGCAGCAGGAGTGCACACAGGGCTGGTGACTGGGTCCTATAGTCTGACCCCAGCACTGCTACTGGTCTCTAGTGAGAACTTGAGGCCCAACCTTATGTTTCTTCACCCACAAAAGAATTTGTAGAGTGTATCCATTTCCATTTTTAATTTAAATAATTGTGGGGAAGAAAGGTGGAAAAAGTGGGGGGGGGTGTCTCACCAAAGCCAAATCCTTGGGCTCCGAGTTGGTGCGCCCAGGTGACAGTCCAGTCTGAGGGTTAAGGGGGTCTCCAGCAGGTACACAGGTATATCTATACTGGACCCTAAAATCTATCTTTTCCATGTTACTCTTAACAGTTTTTTCCATGTCTGTGAACCTTGTATACTCATTTTTACCTAATACTCTATTCTGTCTTTAAATACTTTCACATAAGAAAATGTGTACAACAAAATAGGAAAATCTGTATCACTCACCACATTATAGGTGACCCAAAAAAAATATAGTTCTAGCTAGATTCAACTGCTTGTGGAGGCTCCAAGCCCTGCACATTTTTTCATTATTAAAAGAAGGTAGAATGATATGTTTTGAAGAGATATTGGCACCAAACTGGCATTCTCCCTTTAATAAAATTGGAAGAATCCAGAGAAAGCTGAAAAGGAGATCATTTTTCTTCGTTGATCCGATGTTAATAAATCATAAGTTCCTGTACCACTTAAAATCATTTCAGATACCATTGGTGGTAGAGGCCCCAGAATTGGGGAAATACTGGACCATCCTCAAAACAAGACTGTTTCTTTGTATAGAAATGAGGAGGTGGTAACAGTGGCCTCTGAAGTGCCTTTTTCCCAACAGGTGACAGGAAAGTCCTGTGGGAGGCGACACCAGACTTTCTGGGTGGATGGCTATGTGGTTCTAACCCTGCTCCAGTAGCCTGCCAACCAACTGCAGGACCATGAAGATGCCAACAGCACCAGTGTACCATGAAAGCAGCCTGTGCTCCTAGATGGCAGCCCCGGCCCTGAAATGCTGTTTTGTCTCTTGATTTTCATAGGCAGGAGGAAAGCACTACCACCCCACCTGTGCCAGATGTGTACGCTGCCACCAGATGTTCACTGAAGGAGAGGAGATGTATCTCACAGGTAAGCAAACCTGACCCTCTGAAGGCATTCCGCTCATGGCTGGAAAGGAGATACAGTCTCCTTTCATTCTAGTGTTGTGCTCGCACTTGGCTTGTCCTCAGAATCAAAATTAATTCGCCCCTCTCTGGGTGGATGGGAAAAGTTGCTTGTGTGGCTAATGTGAAGTGACATGTAATCTGCCTTCCGTCCCTGTGTGTCTCCACCCGCTGCTCAGCTGGCCTGCTTCCCTGGCAGTGCTCTGAGCGGGCTCCCTTGGCTCCGCCTGGGGGTGGGAAGCTGAGCTACACAGGGCCAAGGGGATGCCTGGGTACAGAGTCTGCAGCACAATACAGCCTCTAGCCCTCCACCCATCCTGTCCGCTTCCTTCTCCCCCACATCTCAGAGCATCTGCTCTCAGGGCTCCTGAGGCTCTCACCGTACACAAAGAGGACTGGAAGGCACCAGCAATTCCCTAAAAGTAAGCCAGGCTGCTGCCTGCCGGGATCCAGCCCTCTTACCCAAGGATTGCCCAAG
This sequence comes from Cavia porcellus, assembly GCF_034190915.1. Classification (NCBI taxonomy): domain Eukaryota; kingdom Metazoa; phylum Chordata; class Mammalia; order Rodentia; family Caviidae; genus Cavia; species Cavia porcellus. The sequence goes on from NW_026947504.1 coordinate 16,282,382, forward strand.
TCACCCGATTGGTCTCTAGATCCTTCTCAGTCCCTGTCCTCTGCCCAGCGTATACCAGTGCGCCTGGCCCTGCTGCATTGACCCCTCCTTAACCCCTCCCTGCCCAGCATTTTAGGTGCACTTAGCTCAGCACATAAGGTCATCTCATCAAGATCCCAAACTTCCATTCTAGACTTGAACATACCGAATGCTTAAGCTGCCCAAACCAGTTTTCAGTCTGTTCATTCATCCCTTCAACCACCACTTCTTGAACCCCTGCTATAAGCAGGCTCTGTACCAGGGACATTGTGAGGACCCCACACACACAGCCATACAGCCCAGTGAATAGAGCCAGCCGTGGTGAGCTCCATGAAGGGGAGCGAGATGAGGTGGTGAGCACACATGATGGGTGGGAAGAGTGCCAGGAAGGCTCCCCGAGGGAGGCCAGGGTCCAGACCTTGCATGCGTGGGTGTTAACTGGCATCTCCAAATGCAGGCTGCTCTAACAAACTGTCATAGACTAAGTCGGCTTATGAACAGCAGAAATGTATTCTTTGGAATTCTAGAGGCTGGGAAATCCAAGATCAAGGCGCTAGTAGACTCGGTGTCTGGTGAGAGCACACTTTCTCATAGACGATGCCTGTACCTCATTATGAGGACCCCGCTCTCATGACATGACCCCTTCCCAAAGGCCCTACACCCTCATACCATCTCCTCAGAGGATAGGATTTCAACATACAGATTTGGGGGAACAACACAAACATTCAGAACATAGCAACTAAACAAAGGAGGGATGGGATATGTCAACCGGTGGTGGCAGAATCTGTGAGACTGTGAGGTGGGTGAAGAAATGGGAGGGCATCAGGCCCAGACTGAGGTAGGATGAGTGTGGAAGACGAGCAGCTGGAATACAGGCTGGGCCTTGCGGCAAGATGGTGTTCAGCCCCTGAAATGACCTTCATTTCTTTTCATTGTCTCCTTTCAACTCTCCTTTGGAAATCCTGTCATTCTAGACTCAATTCAAAAACTACATGCTTTATAAACACCCCAGATTACACCGACCCCACCCACAACTTGACACACTTCATCCTCTCTGAGTTCTCTTGATGCTTTCTTTGAACTTGGTCCCTCCAGGTTGAGTTGTATTTTATAGAGTTGTTGGTCTTCTCCCTAAGACCTCTGGCTCCTGGCATTGGCCCTTCAGCCCTAACATGGACCCTTCCTGCTTTCAACAAACAACTGATTACTTCTAACTGAGTTTCTATGGTTAACCTCGCCCAGATGCTTGAACAGCAATCTTGGAGGGAAGTGAGAGCCCTTCCTCCAGGTGTACCCACAGGGCAACGCTGAGGCCAATTATAAGGAGCCTATCTTTTTGCCAAGCTTGCCCAAGCCACAGATGCCCAGGGCCAGGAGTTGACCTCAAGTTGTAATGGGTCCCCTGGGCCTGGAGCAGAGTTTCTCAACCTCAAACTATTGACATTTGGTGTTAGATAATTCTTTGGTGTGATGGTTGTCCTGTGCATCACAGGGTATTTGTCAGTACCCCTAGTGTCCAACCACTGGACACCAGCAATAGGTCCTTTCCTATTTTGACAATCAAAAATGTCCCAAATATTGCCAAATGTTCCCAAATTCATCCTCAGCTGTGACCCACAGTCATGAAATAGTAACAGAAACCTTTGCCATTAGAGGGAGTTCTGGAGCAGAGATTCCCACATGAGAATGAATGAGGAGACCATTTCTGTGATTTGGTAGCACCGTAGCTGGCTACTTGTGTGGACTCACACACACATGTAAGAAGTAGAAGGTTCCCAGCATCATTCTAAACTGCAGAGTGACTACCCACATTGTAAATAGGCCGAGAGAAAAGAACAGACTTGAGTGAGAACCAGAGGGAAAAGGGACAGAGCAGCACTTGGATTTGGAACTCCCCTTCCAGGACCTTCTTCACCTTTCCCCTGAGACTCAGCCCCTGGCTGCTACTCAGGTCCCTGTCCCTTCCCATGAGCACCGATCCTTAGGTGCGTGGGTCCCACAGTGATTTCCTGCCACAGGAGCCTGTGTTATAGTCCTAGCAAACTACACAGTAACCTCATGGATCCCAGCCACCTTCAGACCTGGAGTTTGCATTTGGACAGGAAATGTGCTGTGTAGTGTTTCTTCCCTCTTCTCTGGTGAACACCTCTCCTGGTGCTCAACCTGCCCTCACACTCTCAGCCCCACCCGTGCCTCACTGGGATGATCAGCAACTGCATCTTCCAGCCTCGATTCTCAGTCCTCATCTGTCTCCATTTGTGCCTTGACACACAGTACCCAGATATAAGTCCTGGCTCTACTCCTTACTACGATTTTGACCTTGGGCAAGCCTCTCAACTCTCTGGTTGCCTAACCTATGAAATAGACCAGGGTCAGTTCCTATAAAGTACAGAAGAAAGCTTCCTCTGTGTTCATTGGGCAAATACCCAGTGAGCACCTTCTGTGAATCCAGGGCTGTTCTAACAACTGGCGCTGCGGCCAGGAGTAGATCAGACAAAGACCCTGTCCTCCTGGAGCTCACAGCTCAGGATCAGGAGCTTCACTCATCCAACTTCACCGAGATGCTGGAGGAGTTAAGCGATGAGTAAGCAGCTCTGTGATCATGAGAGAGGGTGCACCATCAAACTTAAGGCGGACATGCCTCCAGGAGGTGGGAGATATTCTTGGTCATGAAGAAGGGTCTGTCACCCTCTCATTATTGCTATCCCTGCCCTCGAGGCTCCTGAGAGAGTAGGAGTAATTGCAGAGTATTCAAGAACCTGCTTTAAGAGATGCTGAGTGATCCTGGGATGAGGGGGCCCAAGCTGTCTGAGTCGTGCTGACTTGGGCTGTGGGTGTCCTGTGGGGGTGGCAACACTGGAGATTTCTGCTACAGCTTATGTGGGCCCTGGCCACCTTCAGAAATGACAAGAAAACCCCTTCCTAGGCAGTAGGAGTGGGAGGAGTCAGCTGAGAGCCAGGGGTCCTGGGTTGGTGTCAGCGCTTCTACTATGGACCGGGACATTAAGAAATGACTGCCTTCTCTCGATCTCCTTCTCTGTCAAATGAGGGTGATGACACTGTCTCATTACAGTGGAGCCTTCACTATACTCCAGGCTTTCTGTTCCATGTTGGGGATACAGAGATGAGCTTACAGCTCTAGGGGAGTTTACTATTTGGAAGAAAAGATTGGCATTAATTTGACAGAAGTTCAGGCCTTCACTGGCAAACTGGAAAAAGCACGGTGAAAGGAAGATCTGGGAACAATCCCAAATCTAGTCTGCAAGGCCAAGGAGACTTCCTTGAAGGAAGGACATTTCAAGCCGTAAACTTGAAAATGAATAGAAGGTGGCGGTGAAAAAGAAAGGGGGAGACTGTGGAAGCAGTGAGAAAGGCAGCTGCAAAGGCCCCCCCTCCCCCGTAGAAGAAAGCTTCACACACAAGGTTCTCATGCACATTAGAGGAAAGAACGAATGTTAAGGTGCTGAGGACACCATAAAGCAATGCATAAAAGTCAGGGGAGGGAGACAGAGGTTGTGCGCATGCGTGTGTGCGTGCGTGCGTGCGTGGGTGGAGCGTGTGTGTGTGCGTGTTTGTGTTAGCAAGCCTGCAAAGCCTATAAACCCAGACCTGTCAGCTCCAAAGCTGGATAATCTGGTACTGGCAAATGGTCCTCAGGAGATTCTTTGACCAGTTTGTTTGCATTTTAATTGTGGCCTGATGGCTTTCTGAAGGGCTCTAATTGGGAGAAGTCTGACGTCTGTCTGGAGGAGAATTTCCTGGGCCCCAAGAGACAAGAGCAAGTTTTCTTTTATTTGTTTTAAGTTCTGTTGCACATTCAGTCTTTCAACTGCTTTTGTAAAGATGCCAGTTATCTAATCTGTTTGTTATCCAAATCCTTCATTTGGTCTTCACCAAGAAATTAGGTCACCGATTTTTGTGCAGCAAAATAATAGCTAAGATGCTGCAGATTCGGTGCAAAACTTACACCTAAATCATAAAGGTTACAATGGCTAGACCAGTGGGAATTTTTCTAAACTCCAAATGTAGTTCATGAAATAGAGTTTGCTCTTGCTCTAAATGTACCTGCACTCAGGGAAAAGGGAAGACAGATTATTTTTCTCCCCTTCTGTCTACATCAAGTCTCACTCCCTACCCCCCAGGATCTCACTTCAAGAGCCAGAGGCAGAACCTAAAACGGAAGTTCGGCTGCACATTTTAAAAATAGTTCTCTGTTATCATCTGTGTATTCAGCTAAAGATCACCAGGCAGAAAATCCTTTATGAAATCCTGGGCCAACCCCTACTCTGCTAAAGAAAGTATTATAATAAAGTATAGGTCCTACCAGTAATAAAGATGATAAAACAACAATGATCAAACTCTATAAACTGATATTGGTTGAGGGTTTGCATGTCAAGTACTGTACTCAGAATTTTAAGTGATGGCCAGGCGTGGTGCCTGTAATCCCAGCATACGGGAGGCTGAGGCAGGAAGATCACTGCACATTCAAGGCCAGCCTGGGCTACAGAGTGAGTTCAAGGCCAGCATAATTTCACTGCAATCCTGCCTCAAAAAGTCAGAGAGTTAAAAAAACAATTTTTTTAAATTAAAAAAATTTTAAGTGCTGCAACCCATTTTATCCTCTCGACAATCCTGCAAGCTAAAAAAAAAATTAACATCCTCATTTTAAAGAAGAAAAAAGTTTAGAGTGAAAAATAAAGAACCTTAGTTCTGTGTTAGTACAAATACAGAATGGAGTCCTGAGGTCTGCTTTGATGATCATACAGAGCCCTTTTCTTGGATAGCTGTGTCTATTTCAGACCACACGTTTTTTAGTTCCAATGACACAAGGTCCTAGTGTCAGGAGGTGTGTCCTCCTGACACAGCTGGGGATAAAACTGATATTTAGTAAAAACCTCCTTTCCTTCTGACAAGTAACTCAGAAAAGGTACACGGAGCTAACAGGCACCCCGGTGAAGTGCCTCCCACTGTTATGGGCTGCAGCCTGCCAGCCCTCTGTGAGCTGTGCATGTGACAAACCCGATGTCAGAGGCATTGTTGCAATATTGGTCATTATCGCCTCATAGTTTAGCATTATTACTTTAAATTTGGATCTCTCCACTGACAGCTTAGCTTGTAGGAGTTATGCTTTAAAACTTTAAATCTTGTGTTTCCCCAATCCTGCTACGTAATTTTAGATTCTTCAAACATATCCTTGTTCCTGGACTCAGTTGATATTTCCTAAAGTCTGGCTATGCTGTGCATATTTCATTTTAAATAGAGTGCATTTTAATTTTTGATGAGCTGCCCTTTTTTTAGACATTAAGGGTTACCAAGCATCTTGAATCCTACAGAAAATACTGCAGTATAGTATCTAGAATTTGTGTTCCTAAAACCTGTTTCCAGTTTGTTCCTCTCCGGTCACCACAAATTCCAGACGATTTGGCCACTTTCTCGCCAGTTACGTGTCACATCTACTTCACCAGCCAATTTGTCCATGTTGGTCAGAATTAGGTTCAAAACAGTAATTTCCTTGGTTGCTTCCTCTATTTTCTGAGAAACAAAATTGCCCGAGGGGCAAGTCAAGAACTTGTCAGAGACTCAGGTTTTAGCTTGATAAGATGTTTTATTAGTCTGGATTTTTTAAGTGGCAGTAACCCAACTCACCACGTTAGGTGAAAGGGGATTGATGGGTTCAGGGAAGTGAGAAGCAGCTGAGAATAGCAGAGTCGGGGCTCCTGGTGGCATCAGACCGTTCTTTTTCCTCCCTGTATTTCTGTTTGGCTTCACATTCTCCCGCTCCAGACTGGGGGCCGCCATGTTGTGGGAAAAAAATCAGAGCCAGCCCTAAGCCAGCTGTCCAGAGAGGCAGCTGTCCATGCTGGGGTCAACAGAGAAGTCTTAGGGGGATTCTGAGCCACTTGCCCAGGCCAAGGTAAGGAGGCAGGACATCCATGCTTCCTAAACTGCTGTTTCCCAACCCATAAATGAGGGGTCAGACCCTATGTCACAAGGCTATTGCGGAGCTCCAAGAAGCTACTCCCGGAGCAGGTTGAGCAGAAGCAGAAGCTGCGAGCTCTGCCACCTGCGCCCTGGATGCGCCACTTCGTCACCCTGGCTGCCGTTGCTGTCAACATCTCTGCTTGGACCATTTAGATAGGGCTCACCACATGTGCTCAGTAAGTGTCAATTATCATTATTATTTTATTTTAGTACAGTTATTATAAAGCCTATGTATAGCATGAGGCCAGCACAGGCACTCTAGAAACATAAGGAAAAATAAGGGTACTCAGTGCTTGGTACACTGAGTACTGAGTACTCTACATCGTGTTACTGCCCCCACTGTTCCTGTCAGCGGCTATCATTTCCCCTGAACTACTAGGCACCCTAGTGCTACCATCTCCTCTGCCTACCCTGCCTAATGTCCTCCATGGCAACCAGCTTCATGGGAACAAGGTGCTTTTTCTCCCCTCTGCTGCTTTATTAAGCTCCAAGCCCAGTTCATCATGCCAGCTCCAGGCAAGCCAGTTTTTCCCCATTTCCCCTGAGGTGCCTTTATTCCCTGGCATGAGCCCAGCCTCCCCAGAGGCTGCACTGGCAACCAAATCAGGCTCCTGTTCAGCGACTCCACTGGTAACAGCCTGCTCCCCATTAGCTGCATCGCCCGACTCCTCCAGGCCTTGCTCTGAGGAATTAGGGAATAAATACTCCCGTCCACCCCTGGTCTCTCTGTGCCTCCTTTCTTTTTACCCAGATGGCAGATAATTGTAATAACCATAAGAACTCACAGTCACACAGGTGAGCTCTGTTCTAAGTACCATACACATACCAGCTCATTACTCCTTAAAACAAACCTTCAAGGAAGACACTGGCCCCATCCCCACTTTATAGATATAGAAACCAAGGCACAGAGCAGAAACTGAGCTGCTGCAGACAATGCAGCTGTGAGGCAGTAAGTGATGTAACAGGATTCAAGCCTCTTAAGACTATGATATTAAATAATGCATAGACTTCCTGATGCACAGGGAAGATTGCAAAAACCTAACAAGATGTTACAGCAGTGATGTTACTGCACAATAACTCAAGGAAGAGCTTCCTCTGCTGCTCCCTGCAGGGTCTGGACCTTTTGTGATGGAGGAAGAATAGAGAACCCTCTGATCTGGAAAAGCAGCCCATCTGCCGGGGGGCATGGGCAGGAATTTTGTTTTTTATTGAGATTTATTCATATAACATAAAATCAAGCATTTTAAAGCATGTAACTTGGTATCATTTAGTATATCTGCCATACTCAGGTGAACATTGGTTCACCTGTTAAGGTAGAAACATCAACTCTCTTATGAAATTGGTTTCTGTATCCCATGATGTTCCATACAGGCTCACTATCCCTGAGCTACACACCCAACCCTGTATTCCAAAGAAACAAACCTGAAATGCTGTCTGCTATTAGCCCGCTGGACTAGGGTTCCTGAACATGTTCATCACCCCAAAAGAAACCCTGATAAGCAGCTGCTCTCCTTTACTCTCCCTTCCCCAGTTTCCAGCAATCACCAGTCTGCTTTCTGTCTATGGATTTTCCTATTTGGGTGTTTCATGTAGATGAAATCATACAGTATGTGTTCTCTTGCAACTGACTCCTTTACCTGATGTATTTTCTAGTCATTAATGTTATAGCATGCATCAGTGTGTTGTCTTTTTTATGTCTAAATTATATCGTATTTGTGGATAGACCACATCTGTTTATCTGCTTGGAGGTTTTGAAGAAGCAACTCCAAGGCCTTGACCTTGTGATAAAGATGGTGCTGCCGTCATACAGACAGGATGCTGACCAACCTCACCCTCCTACGGTCCAGAGAAATCTGGAGAAAAACCTGTAGGAGGAGAATTCCCTGGCCTGGATCAGAGGCCAAAATCTCAAATGTCAACATCAGTAAGTGCAGAAGGCCAGTCATTGGACACTGGGAGGTTTCATGCCAATCTGCAGTGCCTAAGAACAGCCAGAATCAAAACATTAAAATCACAGTATTGACAAAACAGAACTTTGAGCCCAGCTACTTTGAGTCATTTCAGTCACTGCTGTGTTCATAACCCATGCTGGGCTTTGGCATTTTTTTAAAATGCTTTGGCGAATTGAATTTCAAGGTCCAGCAGAGAAGTGGGTGGGTTCCTGAACATTAAAGAACATTTGATTCACCCTAGATGTTACAGATGTGGGTGTGCTATGACCAGTCAGATAGGACCACCTCCCAGCTCAGCTAAGGATGAAAAACAGCCCCAATACCAGATGAGGGACTGTTCCAGAGCTCTAGATGGCCTCCCCCTGACCAGCCGAGACAAAAACAGCTAATCTTGTAACCTCTACAATAGGTTTCACCTGAAGAACCTAGAATTGGGGGTGACGGTGTCAGAGGACAAGAGAGTGTGACTTGCAGAACAAGGAGCATAATGAGAAAAAAAGTTACGCTCCTATCAGACGTTAGAGTCCTGTCTTATAAAATTGGTTCCTACATCACACAGCATTCCATGCACACTCACTACCCCGCCACATTCCCAGCTCTACATCCCGAAGAAACAAATCACTGCCTGGCATGAGCCCTCTGGATCTTGTATTTAGAATCATAAACCATTGGGGGAGCTGTTGAATCAGATTCTCAGGCCCCACCTCCAGGAAACTGGTGGCAGTGGCTCAACAAGGGGAGATCTATGGTTTGCAACACTGTCAGAAAGTAGTCCACAGGTTACACTGTGGACCTGGGGAGTATTTCCACAGTCACTGGATCTAAAATTGCAGCTGTCAAATCAGTGCCTGGTTTGCAATACTTGTCCAGTTCTCTGAGTCCAGCTTAGAAGATCCAACTGGCCTAAGACAAAATATCTTACATTTTGTTTATTTTCTACTCAAAGAATATTATTGAGCATCTTTGGTTCCTGCAGATATATCTGTAAATAAGACGGATATGAATTCCTTTCCAATACCTTTTTATTGGGATTATTGGTTGGCGCAAATAATTACCTTCTTTATACAGAGAAGCCTGTTAAAGTGGCAACATAGAATCTTCAGGGATTGGGGCAATTGGGAAACATTTTCCACTGATATTATCACTCAGTGAGTCTCCACAATATCTCTATTGAGCCCTTTTTCATGAAAGCTGTTCTTGAATACTACTAGAGACAAGGAACTCACTATAAGATAAACAAGACCACTCGGTTCTCAGATGTAAATCTTCCTTCCCTGGAGCTTCTGCCCCTTAGTTCTTACTCTACTTCGTGAGACTTCTAAAGCCTCTTCCCGTAGACAGCCATTAAGGCGTTCAAATGCATGTTTCACCGAAAGGCTCTGCCTGACCGGCTGATTTTGAGTCTCCTTCCTATTCTGGTTACCATACTCCTCTTGGTGATCTTCTCCTTCTAGCTTTTTAAAAATACAAAAAGTCTAACCAGTCGCTTATATTTGTCTTTATTAAACGTGTGTAAATTGGGTGGGGGATTTAGCTCAGTGGCACAAGCACCTACATGGCAAGCACAGGTGGTGAGTTCAATCCCTGGAACCAACAATAAGTAAATAAGCAGAAGCCAGGCGCTCTGTTGGCTCTGGGGGTAAAGTCTACTCAAAGAAAATAGTGACCCCTCTAGGTGTTGTCATGTAAATGTCACATTGTCAGGCTACTGGCCAAGGGAAAAGTCCAGCAGATCACAATGTCACAGGGGTCTTCATGGAAAGTATGGCTTTTCTTGCCATTGTATCTCTAAGTTGACTACCAGCTCTAGCAACTTCTTTATCAACCCTTTTTATTTACATCATTTACTACTAACTCCTAAACCTAGGGTTTTCCATTTTTTTATTTTAAAGGTAAAAAAACAATGGTACAAAATTTCAAAATAAAATTTCAAAAATTTCTCTCTTACAGAGAATAACAACAGTTAGTACATTGCATACTGTTATCTTCAAAGTAATTCCTCATATTACAAAATATAGGCATGAAAATTGATCAGACAATATAGACATAAAACTTTCATTTCAATGAACTAATAACAATTAGTAGTATAACTATCTTAATTATTATGTGTATTTATTTATTTTTCCTTGCCTTCATTTCTCCTTTCCCCCATCCCAGTTTCTCCTTCCTTTTGAACAATTTCTTCCATTTTACAACATTTATTGTACATTTTGGATCTTCTTTTTCAGATTCTTATACTAGGGAGGCGATGTGATGTTTGCTCATGGAACTCTGATTTATTTCACTTATGAGTATGGTCTGAAGTTTTGCATCCATTTCCCTATAAATGTCTCAAGTTTATCCTACTTTATAGCTGAGTAGTATTTATATAAAAATACCACACTTTTTTTATCTATTCCTCGATTGATGGGCATTTGGGTTGTTTCCAAGATTTGGCTATTAGAAATTGTCTTGCTATATAAACATGGGTTCACATCTAGCACTACGATATGATGTTTTAATTCTTCTGGGAAAATACCCAAAAGAAGAATAGCTAAGTCAAATGAGAACTCTAATCCAGGTTTTCTGGGCCACACTGATTTCCATAGTGGTTGCACCAGTCTATATGTAAAGAAAGGCTAAACATACTTTTTTTCATTTCTAATTCTATTTCTCTTTTCTGACCCCCTTCTCTCATTTTTCATATAAAGATGCTTTTTGATATGAAGAGTGCTGAAGCCTATACTACTAGATATAGTACCGTCTGATGCTCAGTTGTATTTTGGGTCAGATATGTCAGTGCCATAGAGTCAAAACGCCAGCTAAACCATCCAGACTGTTGTTCTGTCCCCTCCCCCTTTCCTATGTGTGTTTCACCTGATCTCATGAGATTTTTAGGCCTGCATTCACCTCATCCATTTCCTAGAGTGACCTGTAACATGTGTTTCCTGCCACAGCTACAGATGTAAACAACTCCTGGTAGATTCAAGAGCAACTCAGAGAAAAACCGGAAATGCTCTAATCACTCCCAAAAGCAAAGATCCCGACCCAGAGCTGGGCATACCTTGTGACCACTGGCTCAAAACACAGACCCAGAATCCCTCTGCTGGCTTGTGAGAGCCACTGCATTTTACTTTAGATGGGATTAAACTTTTGAATAGTTAGGAACACCCAAGAGTCTCAGCAAACAAGAACTGAAGACTTTTTATCCTACAAAAGACAGAGATGGCTAGAATTAAAAATCCTGAAGTGAAAATCATCTCGAAGGGCACAGGAGTCTGACCTCCTTATTATTCTTCTGAAAGGACTGGACCCTGAGAGAATGCATTTCAGATCTCAAGACAGACAGGAATCCAGGGCTCTTTACTTGGAGCTAATCCTCTGATAGACCTTACACCATCCCCCTGTCCCTTAGCCAGTATCACAGTCCTAGGGGCACCAGGCAACAAACCATTTTAGAAAGTATATCCTAGAAACAAAGTCAGACAAACAAATGCCATCTGGGTGCTCAGGAATCTAGCCATTTGCTGGCTTCTCTTCTTTTAGCGCTGATTACAAGAGGAATGGCTCCAAAGGGATAATATGTTCCTATTTTTCCTTCTAATCCAGGACACCTGTCTCTTCTTTGGAGAATGTATAATATTTGGAGCTTCTCCTCAACATGTGCCCAGCCACCTGTTGCTCATGCCTTTCCAAATTGGCCTCTCTGGGTTGGGGCCAGCCAACTGGGCCCCCACCCACCATCAAGGGTGGGCACTAGCAACACAAGTATCTTGAATTTGAAAAGTCTGGAGTCTCTGAGGAATTAGCAGGTCAAGTCAGTGCTCTCAGGCTGAATACATCCTGTGATGCCTCCTCCCTTTAAAAGAGACAGCTCTGGTAACTCATAAGTCTGAAAGAAAAGAAGGCTGGAGTTCATTGGTCTGTCACTTTCTTTCACTCCCCCTGTCATTCATTCATTCAACAAATATATATTGACCACCTGCTATGTGTCATTCACGGCCAGTCGTCCACTCCTCTGTTCACCCCCTAAACATGTATGGACCTCCGCTAGGAGTAAAGTGCCATGCTAGATGTTGTGGGAGATAAAAACCATGAATAAAGCTCTGCTCCTGCCTGGAAGGAGCTCTTGACTGGGTTGGGTTGGTAAATCCACAAGCTGTTGTGACTTAAGGCTGTCTGTATGAAGAGACATACAAAGAACTATGGAACACAGAGAAGAGAGAAGTCACGCCCAGCTTGCAGGTAAGAAAGTTGGCAAGAGGCTTCCTGTGAGACCTGACCCTTGAGGAGCAGGTTGGATGTGGACACGTGGAAGGAGGGTATGAATGTGCACGTTTGTGTCCAGTGTTTAAGGGAAAGAGGTTGCCAAAGAGCTGGGAAAGCCGAGGGGTTCTCTTGGCTGGGAGCTGGCATGTAGAACACGTGGGCTGCCCAGCAGAAAAGCTGAGGTTGAAAATGGGATTGAATACTGGTACATGTGAAAAGTCTGAGTGTTATTTTTCCTGGCCCCTTAGGTTCTGAGGTTTGGCATCCAATCTGCAAACAGGCAGCCCGAGCCGAAAAGAAGTTAAAGGTAAGCAAGCTGGTCATGACACCAGGCCAGAGGTCCTACGTGTCCACATTTTGCTACAGATTGGGGGAGCTGGACTTTAGTAGTCAGTGTTCCCAAATGTCTGCCTGTCGCTTTGGGTATCCTTAATGGGAACACTTGGCTTACAGAGTTGGAGGGGATTAAGACATTGGCTATGAAAACATTTTGAAGATAGTAGTGTTTGAAAATAGTATTCATGTGAGTTTTTAAGTGTGTCTGTATCCAGCAAGGTTATGACCTTATGATGCTAACCCAGATGGCAGTTCTCTGAGATGCTAATGTCATGATTTCCCCCAAACCTAACATATAATATCACTTATAATAATTATAGTTATATTGTCGCGGTAATTGACAGTTTACAAACTGTCTTTACAACCACTGCCCGATTTGATTCCTTTAGTCCCATAAGATAGGTGGGGCAGGTTTAACCTCCACCTTGCCTGTGAGAAAACCCAAGTCTAAAGAGAGTGGTGGTTTTACTGCAGCAATGCAGCCAGACAGAAGCACTCCTGGTGTTTCTGGACCCACACTAGACCAGCCGGGACCCTGGTCCTTCTGAATTTCTGTGTTCTGACAGATATCAGGGAGGCCTGTGCCTGCATATCCCTGATCCTGCAGGGAACAGGTGGAGTGCCCCAGGCTGCAGGGATGGAATCCTGGATTCCTGATGCTACAGAGGGGACACTTGCAATGTGTGACCTTCAGTGTAACTTTACACCCTGGCCTGTGCCTATTAGCGTAGCTTTATGGGACGAATGTGCCTTTTCAAGTAATAACACACAATTCCCAACCAGCTCATTAACATACCTCCTTTGCCTCATTACTCACCTACTCTAAGTTTTGTGGAAGGAGTGGTCTAGTGTGTAATTTCTTTGAGCCGTGCAATAATTTTTTTCTCTATTTCTCCAAGGCCTCTCCCATTTAAGGTATAAGGAAATCTATTTGTTCTTTTCTCCCTGCCTTTGGAAACATTTCCCAACTTTGAGTCATTCTTTAAAACTCTGATTCTTTTATTTTTGCTATATCTTACCACTTCTTGTATCATTATAAATTTAATATTTTTCTTTAAATCAATTTGCTATTTTTTATTGAACTGAAATGAATTTTAAAATATATTTCAACAAGTAGCAATTAGTTGCACTTGCTGTAAATAGTATGAAATCATAAAATAAAATCAATGGTTATGAAACATTCTTAAGAATCTTAAAATTGCAGCTAATATTGACAACGTTCTCTTTGGCTAAAATAGGGAATTAGCAACTGTTGAGACAGTTGTTGGAATGTATTGGCACCAAATTGAGAGCTCTCCTTGATATAATCAAGAGGATTGACATAAAATGTTACATTGTGCTCTCTTTCTGTATGACTCAGTGCTACCAAACATTCCACGTAAATTCATCTCCCCAGAGCCAAGCTTTGCTCACAGTCCACAGCTTGGAAAGCGCTGTCATGCAGCCCTTTCTTAGCACGCTTTAAATTGTAGGATAAACGATCTGAGAGGGAAGTGAGCAGCCTTGAAGCTCAGCCCTTTCATTTTGCACATCAGGAATCCACGATCTCTGAAATCACAGGGACCTTTAATGATCCTTGATTCCCAATCTCCTGGCTTTGTCACCACAGCATGGCGTCACTCCCATAGATGTGCTAAGATTGACGTCCTTCTGGGCCGCTGATGATCGTCATTATTGTTCAGAAACAGATTTTTTTTTAAAGTTTTTCACTTAAGTTGATGTCACTTTGCAAAGGGTACACTGTAAAGAATCAGCACATTCTTTAACTATGTGAAGTTTAACCTACTTTTACATTTTGAATAAATAAACTACAAAGGGATGAATGCTAAGAAATGTTTTTCATCCAAAGTAAACATATTATTGGCTAGGATAACTCAAAAGGAGAAGTTTTATGGTAATACCTAATTTAAAATCTTTATTACAGAGCCAGAGATACAGCTCAGTGGCACAGTGCCTGCCTGACAAGCACAAGATCCTGAGTTCAATTCCCAGTACCAAAAATAAATACACAAATAAATCCTCACTACAAACATAAATAGAAAATAAATTCATATTCTGTCCAACAGCCTGAAGTTCTATGCATTTGGGATCTAATTCACACTCAGACATTCATAGGAAAGACAGAAATTAAAGAAAAACTAGAAACATAGCCAGAGAATACTTCTGACAGTGTTGCTAATGTCCCCTGTGTTCTCATACCCATCTTGTTCTCTTCAACAAGCCCAGCTTCTCACCTCTCCTCTTTGGTCCTGTCTCTCCCACAGCATAGACGGACATCTGAAACTTCCATCTCACCCCCTGGGTCCAGCATTGGGTCACCCAACCGAGTCATCTGCGTGAGTATCACCTTTCAGCTGCCAAAGGGACTGCTGACACAGGGCTGGCATCTGAAGGGTTTTTAGGGATGATGGAGTTGTCAGGTTCTATCTAGTTGATATTTGGTGCACCCCCTGTCATATATTAGGTTCTATGCAAGCTCCTGAAGTTACAGCAAGTAGAAGAAGGATGTGGACACTGCTCTGAAGCCCATAGTGTAGTGAACCAAAAGTTACAGGGGTCGTGTAGCGCCCCGTGGAGCGTGAGGAAGAAAGTGCAGTGATGGGCGAGCCTCTGCTGAGTTATGAAACTATTGCAAAGCGCCTCCTTTCCCATACCTTAGCGGAAACATCTGGCTGGGCGTTCGAGGAGACCTTAACCCATTCCTTAACTGAGACCAGAGCAATACAAAAACTGGAGAGCAGAGTGGTATTTAGTGTCACAGAGAGGATAGTGACACAGAGAGAGTAGTGTATGAGAAGCAGAGGGGAAAGAAGCCTTATGCAACTGGAAACACAGGCATAAAGGATTTGCAGGCATGAAAAAAGAACTTTCTAATTGTGTGCAAGGTCAGGGGTAAAGTAGACCACTTTCAGGTGACTGAGGCCCCATCTCCAAAGCCATTCAAATACAGACTTAGCATTTTCCAGGGACATGGCAGAAGGAACGAGAGGGCACTAGATAACCTCAGAGGTCCAGTATACGTGTAATTTATTCACTCACTCAATAAGTGTGTGCTGAGTTTCTACCCTGTACTAAGCATCACGCACTGTACAGAGTAAATGATGGTGAATAACATTGACCTGATACCTACCCTCCTGCCCTTTCATACCATGAAATAATCAGCTGCAGTTATGACAAGTGCCAGGATAGAAAACACAGGATCGGGGCTGGGGATTTAGCTCTGTGGCATAAATGTTTGCCTGGCAAGTGGGAGGTCATCAGTTCAATCCTCAGTGCCATAAAAAGAAAGAAAAGAAAAAAAACAGAATTCCCTGATGAAGGTACAGTTAGACAGGGACCTAAGCACCTCGGACCACCTGGGGGAAGGCATTCCAGAGAAGAAAACACTTAAACTCATGAGGGGATAAACAGAATTAAACCATAGGAGGTAGGACATCAGGGACGCCAGGGAACACTTGACATTCTGACTGCCTGCACTGTTCCAGCCTTCCACAAATCAAGGGAACCAAGAAAACCAAAACTCTGGAGGAATAGTTGACAGCAAAAACTCACTCACCGGGGATGGTCCCTTATTCCAAATCCACACCTTGTTTCCGCTTTGATCTCTGGATAATACCCATTGATGGGATGATTTCCTTTCCTTCTTCCTTCTGATTAAATGAAAAAAACTTATAAGAATTATTGACCACACCTTCACTGTGAACCTGTACTACCACATGGCTGTCACAGAATAAAAGCCTTTTTTCTTTCCTTTTTTGTGGTACTGAGGATGAAACCTAGGGCCAGACAGAAGATAATCAAGCACTCTACCACTGAGCCACACTCCCAGCCCAAACAAGCTACTTTATTCTAAGACTTACCAAGTCTTAGACTAAGACGTATGCACTGACAATTGCTATGTGGGATAAGAGAGAAGATAGTCCTCCTGGCATTATACATGAGGCCAAACCGCAGCAGGATTTGAGAATTGGTTTCAGGTCTGCACTGTGAGAAAGTTATTGACAAATGCAAGCACGTGTCCAGAGGGGGATCACCAGGCCTGAGAGATCAGAGCCCCGCCTCACTAGAATGGCACTAATCACCATCTGGTTCCCTGTGCTGCTGAGAAGCCTTGTTACTCCTGATGACATGGTCAGGCCCTGATGATGCTCACCTCAGAGCATCATCAGGAGAAAGTCTGCTAGAGTTCTCTACGAGGAGCAGCTCACCTACAGATGAACGGTGGCAACTCGGAGCTTATCCCCTGAGCTCAGCTGCCTTCTTTTCACCCTCTGCGTGCCTCAGTACAGCTCCTCTGTTGCATGCATGTCATATCAGCCACATTTATGGCAGACCATTCCAAATATGGCTTCCAAGTTGGGGGTGGGGCCCCCATTCACATCAGAAACATGTAACAGGCAGAAAGATGGAATATTAGTTTAAGTTTTGTAGATACTTTCAGTTTGACATCAAAATGTAATCATCGGTGAACGTGGAATGAATAGGTTCTTCAAATCCAGTTCTTTTTAATTTTCAAACTTTGACCCATCCCCCACTGAGTTCTAGATTGATCTCTGAGTGACTTGACTCCCACACCATATGTCCCCATCCTTCCTTCCTGACTAATTATGTGAGGTTGCCAATATTCAATCACTGTGCCTCCAGACCCAAGGTTCATTTATAGCACTATAAATAAGACAGCTATAAGAAGAAATGTAAATATAGTGTTTTTGAGGTTTGGAAAAAAACGCTAATGATTATGCAGCCTGATGAGTTTGTAAAATGACAGGAGTTCTCAAGGTCAGGGTCTAATATCCCAGGACAAAAGGCACCAATTACTTGAGTAAGTGATGTCCCCTGATAAAGTTCCCTTTACCCACACACCCTAAAATTGATAGCAGCATGAGTGTCTGTACCAAGCCAGCTGTGGCAGAAATCATACAGCACACCTCAAATGAGTGCTCTGCTCAGGGGGTTTCATGAAGGGTTAGGGACCCCCAAGGAAAAGCAAGGGATCCAAGGACCTCAGCAGTGGGTGTTGCTGTCACCCCAGGCATAAAAGAGACCAGGGAAGGAGCAGCATTGCCAAGGCTGGTAAAACTGGAACTGTGGAAGAGCAGCTACTCGTGGGAGTCATGTCCAGGGCGCAGCTGGGCAGGATGATGGCCAGGGGAGTAAGCACAGCAGCCTCTTCCTCCACTCACCCTCCTGTCTGCTGGTGCCGCTCATTGGCCAGACCTGCCTGAGAGCAACAGAGGCTGCGGTGCAGCCCAGCGGGCTCCAGGCAAGAAAGGGTAGATGGGCTAGGGGCAGTGCAGAGCAAAGAGCCTGCGCCAGGGAATGAGCCAGGGATAGTGTAATGGAAGAGCCTCAGGAAGTTTCTTAAGCTGAAGCTTATAAGGCACTTGGAAAGCTGCTCTGTCTAACGGAGCAGGTCCCTGGGACTCTACCTAGCCCTTCGGCAGTGAGAGCTTCATGCAAATTTTGTCTCCAGGCCTCAGATTTAGTCTACCTCACCTTAAGACCTTCCAAACCATAGCAGTTACAGGAGAGACCCATCCTGGCTGGCCAGAGCAGGAGCCAGGTCATAGAGGGGATAGCTGGAGGACAGAGGTATACAAAGGACATGGCTTCGGGAGCCGTGGGAGGTGGGCTGCCACAGAAAAGAGAAGCTGTCTTTTAATCCACGCACTGGACTCTGAGAAGTCAGGTAGAAGTCTCAGGTCTCTTCCAGTTCCCTGTAACTTAAACAACTTTCTGAGTCTAGCCTCTAGATGGTATAAGACAGGGAGACACCCATCCTAGAAGCCAGAAGGCAGGGTGGGGGCTCTCAGGTAAGACTACCTGGGGTCAGATCCTGGGTTTTGCTACTTATTGGCTGTGCGATTTCTCTGTGCCTGTGTTTTCTGATTGAAAATGAAGATAGCATAACTTGAATGTCAGAGGTGTGACTTGTGTGGGTAAACTGAGTTAACCTATAGAAGGGACCTGCCAAATGTTGACTTCGCTTTACACGTGATAACTTGTTTTCACCACCGCCTTCATGGGGATGTCCTCACTGTGTGGGGCTGGAAGACAGTCAGCAGGCAGGTTGTGTACTTCAGGTTGTGTGGCTTCAAAGACACCAGCTAAACTGTGCAAGCGATGGAATATTTTGAGCCTCTATTTCCTCATCTGGGACAATAGGCATGATGTTGACACTTCACAGAGGTGCTATGATATTTAGAGGAGGTAATTCTTGTAATGCATGGGGCCTTAAAAACAATATGTGCTCAATAACTGTTAGTCCTCTTGGCACAGATGGCCTCTAAGATCATTCTTTTTCTGGTAATCTGTAGCACTTCACTTCAATCCTTGTGTTCTGTCTTCAGTGGAAACTAGCTAAGCTCGTTCCTCCTCCACCTTGATTTTTGTTTCCCTTTTTTCTTTTCCCTCTTATTCTTCTACTTCTTTCCTGCCCATTTGCCTCCTCCCCAGGCCAAAGTGGATAATGAGATCCTTAATTACAAAGACCTGGCAGCTCTTCCCAAGGTTAAGTCCATCTACGAGGTACAACGCCCTGACCTCCTTTCCTACGAGCCTCATTCCAGATACACGTCCGACGAGATGCTGGAGAGATGTGGCTATGGAGAGGTACTGCGTCTTGCCCTCCTCTGTGGGGCTGCTAAAGGAGCTGAGGTCCCACTGGGGTCCCTGCATCCCTTCATCATTGATGGCTCGGCCTCCACGGGGTTGGTCCTCGGACTTTTCTAGATTGGAATTTATAGCCAACATTTAAAAAATAAGGAAATTCATACAAAAATCTAGCTTTCTAGCTTGTTGGGGTTTTTTGAAAAATTGGTCATTAATCTTATATTTTAACTATCTGGAGATGGGTAGCAGCTCTCCCTACAAACAGAACTTGGGCCCTCCATTCTCCCCAGTCCACATACTCCTGTTAAATCCAGCACAGAAGCTAATGGCCTGGAAGCAGTTACCATGAGAGCTACTGTTTTTCTTGGAACAAAGGAATTTTACTAATGCTCAGCCCATGGCCCTCACCCCAGCCAGGCTCAGTGCCTGCTGAAGCTCATGATTTCTGGGTAGGCATGCTCTCTTGGTCTCCCACCTGACTGTAAGACTCTGTGGCCTAAGCAAGAGACTCATTTATAAAAATTCAGCATCAGGTGGCTTTAGAAGTCAGTATATGGTTGCTAGAAAATTCTCTGGAGAAAGCATGGTGGCCATCACATTGGGAGATCCTGCCCATCTATATCCCAGGAGATTTCTAACCCCATCCCAAGCTCTCTGGGCTACAATAGTTGGAGAAGAAGGAACTCTGGCCCTGTAGGCAGGATCCCAGGTTCCTGTCCCAAGGCCAGGGGGTGTCCTCAGACACCCCCATCTCTCTAAAGGGGCTGGTGTTCCATTTGGTTAGATAGCCTAATAGTGAGGTTCTCTGAGTTGTGATCCCTGTAATAGATAAGGAGAAAAGGGTTCAAGTATTTGTAGAAGCTGATTCTCTGAAGTTTGACATGGCCAGCCAGGACCTTTGGGCCATAGCCAGCCCCCAGATGTTTTGATTCACTCACAGTGTCTTTTAGAAATGTAAATTAGTTGTCAACACATAAATCCTGGAAAATTTCACTTAAGAATTTGCATTTCTGACTTGTCTGGGAAATTAAGAAGCTGGTCAGTGCTAGGCCCAGGGCATGGTCTTCTAAGGCAGAGTGGCAGCTGCCCTGTCCAGTCAGGTCACACAATCTCCGGTTTGCGTCCCCCCACCAGCCCCATGCCCTTGCTGATGCAGTAGCTTGGCCCTTGGCTGCCCTGCAATTGGACGCCTTTCCCTGAACAACGCACATGGCCACAGAAGGATCATGAACCAGTAAAGAGATCAGAGAGTTGCAGAAATAGCTCGAACTTCTGGTAGAGAAATCTGAGTCCAAACCAAGACCCACCTCTCCCCCCTGAGAGGTCCTGGTGGCCATGGCCCTCCTGTGACCTCCCTGGGACTTGGTTTTTCCAGGTGTACAAGAGGAACACAGTATTAAAGTTTTCTGTGTCCTCTCCGCAGTTCTGACATCCTAGAGTTCTTATGAGGCATTATCTGGCACGGGGCACCGAGGGGCGCCTGCAGGCCCTCTCTTTGCAGAACCATTTAACCTTATCCTGTCCCTTCCTCTTATCCTCCTCTCTCTCCCTTTGCTCCCTCCGTGGCTTCCTTCAAACTCTTCGCTTCTAAGTCGCTGGGAACACTGTCTCCCTACTCACAGGTAATTCTTTTTTTTTTTTTTTTTTTTTTTTTTTTTTTTTTTTTTTTTATTTAAGAGGAAAAAGAGAAAAACACAAAACAAACCAAAGCGGTGTAAGGGTACACGTAATACAGAACTACATAAACAAAACAAAACAAAGCAAAACAAAAACAAAGCAAACAAACAAACAAAAAAAAAACCATAACAGTAAGAAATCACCTGTTAGTATATTACATATTATCATCTTGAAAATAGTTCCTCAAATCACAGTATCAAAGAATACAAGGTGGACATTCAAACAGGTAGACTGCAAACATCTGTGTTCAATGATCCACAAACATTGATACAGTCAGCTATTTAACACCCCTAAACACACTTGCTGTTATATCCGTTAGAGCTCTCTTTTTTTTTTCTTCCCCTCTCTTTTTTACTACAAAATTCACACCCTTTGGATTTCATTACTCCTTAGTGCTTATTACTTTTGGGGAAGGGGGGGAGAATACAGTCAAATATGGCAAAACAAAGCTGTCAGTCAATACCAAGGATAGACATAGCACATGGTGTAGAACACAGTACAAGTTTATCAACTATGGTTATCAACGTTGTCCCTTGTTTCCTTAAAAAGAATTGTCTATCTCATTAGATATTATAAAGTTGGACAAAACAGTAGAGAACAAGACCAATACAACTTAGGCATTGTAAACATTACAGGACTTCCAAAGAAGACAATAGTCAAACCAGAATGGGTATCTTAGTGAATCTTATTGTCTTCAAAGTAGTTGCCTATGTCTTCAAACTTGATACTACCATATAGAATGGAACAGAGTCTAATCGTCTAATCAGTCAAAACAAGATCGTGGGAGCACTACAGGACTTCAAAACAAGTTAATAGGAAATCAAAAAGAGTTATTATTTATATATCCTAATTATTTGAATTTTTTCTTTAATTAAGACAAACATAAGAAATGACTAATTTTTTTAAAACAATAAGGGGGAGATTGAGATAAAACAGGACATAACAATATAACAATAGAGGTCACAGCATGACTGTTTCAACAACCTAGTACTTCACCACCATATAACCTGACTTAATAGTAGTTACCATAGTGTCTTTTTCCTTGAAATATTTGGATAAAACTTCATATACTCTAGCTTCAAATATTTTCAAATCAAGAAGCCCAGAATAAAGCCTTTCTAATTAATGAGTGAAAACTTTATAAGGCTCCAAGGCCACCTAATGGGGAATCATGATTACCACATATTTTTATATATTTGAATCATTACTTACATTAGGGAAACTATTCGGTATTCACACATGCGAGATTGATTTATTTCACTTATGAGTATGGTCTCAAGCTGCGCCCATTTATTGATAAATATCTCAATGTGATCCTTCTTTATAGCTGAATAATACTCCATTGTATAGAAATACCACAACTTTTTTATCCATTCCTCAGTTGATGGACACTTGGGTTGTTTCCATGATCTGGCGATTACAAATTGTGCTGCTATAAACATAGGTGCACATATATCACTGTGGTATGATGCTTTCAGTTCTTCTGGGAATATGCCTAGAAGTGGAATAGCTGGAATAAATGGGACTTCCAGTCCCAACTTTTTGAGAAATCTCCAGACAGATCTCCACAAAGGCTGTACCAGTCTACACTCCCACCAGCAGTGCAGGAGAGTTCCCTTTTCCCCACAGCCTCTCCAGCATTTGTTGTCGGTTTTCTTGATCCTGGCCATTCTTTCAGGAGTGAGATGGTATCTCAGTGTGGTTTTAATTTGCATTTCTCTAATGACCAATGATGATGAGCATTTTTTCATGTATTTATTTGCCATTTGCATTTCTTCATCTGAGAATTGCGTATTCATCTCAGATGCCCATTTTTGGATTGGATCTTTGAATTTTGGAGGTCTGAGTTTCTTTAATTCTTTATATGTTTTAGACAAGAGGCCCTTGTCTGAGAGAGAGTTCACTAAAATCTTTTCCCAGTTTGTGGGTTTTCTTTTCACTATGCTGGAGATTTCTTTTGACATGCAGAAACTTTTTAATAAGAAGTGGTCCCAGTTATTGATTCTGGGAAGTATTTCCCGTGCGGTTTGAGTCCTGTTCATGAATTCTTTACCTACTCCTATGTCTCCAAGGTTTCTACCTAATTTGTCTTCCAATAGATTTAGTGTTTCTGTTTTAATATTCAGATCTTTGACCCATTTAGATTTTAATTTAGTACATGGTGATAGACATGGGTCTAGCTTTAGTTTTCGGCAAATGGAGAGCCAGTTTTTCCAGCACCATTTATTAAAGAGACTGTCGTTCTTCCAGTGAACCTGCTTGGCTCCTTTATCAAAGATAAGGTGGTTGAGTCTCACAGGTAATTCTGCTGCTATACACAGAGGTCAGGGAGACCTTTGAGTTCTCCTGTCCCTTTATACTCACAAAGAAAGGCCTTGATCTCAACGCTCTATAATACCCCAAGAGGCGTGATCCCTGACTCCAAGTGCCTGCCTCGCCTAGGGTAATGGCCTAAAGAGTGGTAATGATTGGCAGAGAACTCAAGGTGCCCTTCCACCAGAGATGGTGTCCTGTGATCCCTAGTCAAGACTCCAGGTGCTAACCCATGGGTTCTATTCAAGAACTTCAAGTGCTGCATGAAGGTCCTAAAAATTCTCTGCCACCCACCTCAGGCTATGGGTGTAACTCAGGAAAGGGGTCTCTGTGTTTATGCCACAGCCCCTAGAATCCCCGATTCCATGTCATGTCCTCACTGTCTACTGCTTTGGACAGTCTATCTCACAGCCCCGTCTCCTGCAGGACATCTATGAGAACCTGGACCTCCGGCAGAGACGGGCTTCCAGCCCGGGATACATCGACTCTCCCACCTACAGCCGGCAGGGCATGTCTCCCACCTTCTCCCGCTCACCTCACCATTACTACCGCTCAGGTAAGGAAAACAAAGCTCCCCAAGGGAGCCCCAGGAACAGTGCAGCAACTTGGTGTCACTGGGGTGCAGAGACAGCAAACGCCTCCCCAGGATCTCCATGACAAGTATGGCCTTCTGGAGATCTGTGACCATTTAAGCGACTGTCTGACTGAATCTCGGAGATGTCCCTGGAAGGGACCTCTACTTTCCCCCACTAGAAGGGGGGAAAGATAGGAACAGGGAGGTAGATGCTGCCAGGAGAAGGGAGCTGCAGACAGCCTAACATCCCTTGCTGGAACAAGATTCTCTGTCCTCATGCTTTGGCCTGCCCATCCACAGGGTAAAACCAGGCTGAATGCTGGGGGGTTGCCTGGCCTTCACCTAAGGGTCCAGCCTCACCCGGACATCAAGACAGTCCCAGTTCACTTGGGGTGGGGGTGAAGAGGTCCTGGAGGGAAGAGAGGGGCAATTGTGGGAGGAGCCCATCAGGTAGGTGGGGAGCTAAGCACGTGCAGAAGTTGCCTGACAGCAGCTAGCACAGTTGACTTGTACAACCCCTGAGCCCTGGTTTGGGATCGCGTGAGGAAACAGGTGAAGCTTGGCCCTCAGACGCAGTGCATGAGAGCACATGCTTCTTCCACTGGAGCTGAGCACGCTGGGGTGCCCGGCCCCACCCCCATCCTTGCTGCTATCACCTCACCGCTGCCTTAACTGCCGCTGCAATAATGCTTGTTTTCTCTGTGCCTCTGTTCTCTCTGGGGACCACTGCCTCCGTGCTCCAGGGCCCGAGAGTGGCCGGAGCTCTCCATACCATAGCCAGTTAGATGTGAGGTCCTCCACTCCAACCTCTTACCAGGCACCCAAGCACTTTCACATCCCAGGTAGGCGCTGCAGCCTGGCTTCCCAGCATGGGTGCATGCTCTGGGGGGTGCTGGGGACCTGACCTCCCACTCAGTGCTGCACAGGCACCAGAGAAAAGCTGGTTCCTGGGGACCCTCACTGTCACCTACATTGACCACTGCCCAGCCCCAACATGCTCACAGGCCTTAGTCTCCCCAGTTAAGTGAACCAGGAAAGCCACACACAGAAGTCACGGACAGACTGTAAAAGTGTGGTGGGCCCAGAGGGCCATGATGAGTGCTGTAATGACATAGAAGTGAAGGCTGTTGGCCTCAGAGCTTTGAAAACTGAACCCCAATCCTGCTTCCCTGAGCCTCTGCCCCTCTGTGTGCCCAGCCAGGCACTCTTCTGGGCCCTAAGATCACAACAGGGTTCACCCAAGCCAGGGAACCACCCTGCATGGAATGTATATTCTAATGTACAAATTAACCCCTAAAGAAATGGAAGGACAATCTCAGGAGATGATAAATACTACACACATTTTTTTAAAGCCGGGCATCATGAGAGAGTGACTCAGGTGGGGAAGGCAGGGTTAGGTATAGTGGTCAGGAATGGCTTCTTGGAGGAGGTGACATTCAAGCTGAGGGATGAGAAGGAATCAGCTCAGAAAGATCCCAGGGAAAAGCAGCCCAGGCAGAGGCAACAGCATGTGTAAAGCTGATGTGACTGGAGGTGGTGCTCAGAGGTGGGAGAAGACCAGGGCAAGCTGGCCTTGTAGGTGTGGCCTTGCAGCACAAAGCACAAGCCCACGTTAGAGCAGAGCCAGGCCCAGCCCCCAGCTCCCTGCCCTGAGTTCAGCTTTTCACCCCTACTCACTTTCCCTGCAAGAGCTCGGCCTGTTGTTCCATCTGTACATTTCTCAGCTGCCCCACAGGGGTACTATACTGTCTGATTTTGAGGGAGGGGAGAGAGAGAAAATGCTGACATATGGCTGCAGCATCCCAGAGACTGTCATATGGCACAAAGTGTGACCACTGGCAGGAACGGGGCATCCTCCTGCACGGATTCTGCTGCGCATGCTCCCCACCCATCCTGCATGCCCATTGTTTAGCCCCGTGCCTCTTCCTTGGCACCATTTGTTCCCATCCTCTCCCCTGCCCCATTGCACCTGGAACTCCTTGGGGTGAGATTGGAGGTTCAACTCTGGAGAAAGATGGTAGCCCCTTGGGTAAAGCTGACACTCTCTTTTTTCAGAGATCAACTGACCAAGTACTGTCTCCTTCTCTCCTGTCCTTCTCTCTCCTCCCCATTGTCCCTTCCTGATCTGTCTGGCAGCTGGAGAAAGTAACATCTACCGGAAACCCCCGATCTACAAACGACATGGTATGATCAGAGGCAGATAGGGCTTGGCCAGACAAGGAAAGGGGGACTTTGATACCTGACCCAACCTGGGAACCACTGCCCTAAGCCACTGCAGTCAGTCTCCTGAGAGACCATCTGCTCCTGAGGGATTTATTAGAAAGGGATATTCCTTACCCCCTTCTGAGTCCCAGATGCTCTTAATTAGAGACACTTGGAGTCTGGCCCAGGATCTGCACTAACTGGTTTTGTGCACAGTTCCCGCCCACACTCAGCATTAGAACCACAAACCCCTTCATCACTGAGACCTCCTGCTCATTTTTGCAAAAGCCTGTGCCATGCTTCAGCTGGATAAGCACATCTATCCCTTTGAGGGTGCAGAGGAGCTGCTGTCATCCTGAGCATCCTTACTTACAGGTCTACTTGGATAACAGAGGAGACCACAGCTTTGGATGAGCTTGGAGATGAACCAAGCAGTCCTGTTGATGCAGGGGGCAGTGCAAGCATAAATAATGGTGCTGGTGCTCAAGACCCTGAAATTTACACAAACATGCTCAGTCTCCAGGGGCTGATCCGGGCCTCACTGAGTGGGTCTGTGAGCCTATATTTGTGTGCACACCGCTGAGGAAGATATGCAGTGTGCCCCCAAGAGCCACAGAAAGGCTCCAACCCTGACTAGACTTGTTCTGGCTTTACATCCAGAAATGACCCCATGTCCCAAGCTTCTCAGGGCTTCATGGAGTCTCCAGGTGGACCCTGCAGCATAGCACAAAGGCAGACTCGGGCTCCATGGTGGAGGTGCTACATGGGTGGGAGGGCACATGAACTGGCGAAATGCAGCTGGCCGGGGACTATGCCAGAGCCAAACCAAAGGAGGATTCACAGCTTTGTCAGCAAGTGCTGCTAGGGAAGGGTGCAGAGCTGGCTGGCTAAAGGCAGTTAGTTTCCCCACGACGCTCCGCTCCGCTGACTCCACGGAATGTAGCGTTTATCCCTAAAACTTCCCTGTAGTGCGCTTTCAAATTACTGTGGTGTCAGGCTAGTTTCTGCTCTCTCTCCCTGTGTCTTTCTCTACTTCTGTCTCTGTCTCTCTCTGACTCTGTGGGCCACTCTGTCTTCCTCTGTCTGTCTCTGCCTGTCTCGCCCTCTCTACCTATCTCTCTCTCTCTGTCTCTGTCTGTCCCTCTCTATTGCTCTCTGTGTCTCTGTCTCTCCCCATCTGTCTTTCTATCTGTCTCTGTCTCTTTTTCTGTCTCTCTCTGCCTCTCTCTGTCTTTCTCTATCTGTCTGTCTCTCTGTCTGTCTCTGCCTGTCTCTCTCTCTCTGTCTCTGTCCCTCTCTATTTGCTTGCTCTGTCTCTGTCTCTCTCCATCTGTCTTTCTATCTGTCTCTGTCTCTTTTTCTGTCTCTCCCTCTGTCTCTCTCTGCCCCTCTCCATCTGTCTGTCTGTCTCTCTCTCTCTTTCTCTCCCCCGCCCCCCGCTTCTCCTTCCCTGTCTCTCTGCCCTGCCATCCTGTACCATCTTTGGACCACTCAGTATTTGTATTTATAGTAGATTTTCTGCACTTACTTCAGATAGAAGCTGAGCCACACCGCCAGTTCCAACACTTCCAAATCAGGAAGCTGAGGCAGAGACAGGCAGGTTGTTGCCCAGTGTTAAGTGGCAGTGCTGGAGACAGCACAACTTTGCCGACTTGCTTTCCAGGGCGCCTTCTTTCAGCCGTTTAGCCTCCGCAGTCAGGATGTGGCATTTCCGGATGCAGAAGTGGGGAGGCCTCCTTAATGAATCTGCCCGGCAATGCCCTCCTAGATGTGCTTCAAATCTGTAACAAGGCAGGCTTCCAAAGGGCCGGGAAGGAAAGGGCTGAGCTCACCTGGGACCCGCTACATCTTCTATTAAGGATACGTCTTCAGTGTTCACTAAGAAACAGGGGAGTCCACGGAATATGCTCAGCTTGGGTTTGATCTGGTTCTGAGGCAAACGTGCTGTGTGGATTTGGGCAAGCCCTTTCCCCTGTTTGGCCTTTGGATTCCCAATATGAAATAAGAGGTTGGCCCAGGGCCTTTCCAGCTCCAGCGCTCCATGCCCCAGGCCTTCCTACCAGATACCCCTGGCTCCAAAGTGACCTCTCATCCTTGGACTGAGCCTGGCAGGGACAGGGAAAGGGCGTGCGTTGCCAGCCAGCACTCTGAAGCATTCTCCTTGGATTCTTTGCAGGTGATTTGTCTACAGCAACTAAGAGCAAAACAAGTGAAGACATCAGCCAGGCCTCTAAGTATAGTCCAGCCTACTCGCCAGACCCCTACTATGCTACGGAGTCTGAGTACTGGACCTACCACGGGTCTCCCAAAGGTACCATCCTTGTAGGTTCCTGAGACCAGAGCCCTGGCTCCTCTGCCAGGAGCTAGGGAGGTCAGGACAGTCACCCATTTCTTCATACAGTCATTCTGAAGAAGACAGCTTAGAAGAGCTACACTGAGGAGTTTTATTCATTCAGCAGCAGGTGTAAGGGCCAGCCATAGACCCTAGGGATATACTAGGTAGCAAATTAGGCCAGGTTCCTGCCCTGTGAAGCAGACATAGATTCCAGCTCAAAGAGGGAAGCGATACCCAAAAGGTAGGAGAGTTGATGTCTAGGGCATCCTGTCCACTCAGAAGATAACAAAAGCTCAGATGCAGTGTGATTTTGTTGCCATAGGAACGGTACAAGGAGGTAAGTCAGTGGAGAGGCATAGAGACATATCCCCAAATACCTCATCTGCAAAGACCCAGGATGGGAAAGCAGGTTCCACTGGAGGAAAAGAAAGACAGTCTGCTTAACCTTGGAGCTTGGAGAGGGACAGGAGCAAGTGCGGGGGATGAAACCTTTTGAGGTGAAGTAACAATTTTAGTTATTATCCTAAACAGTGATAAGCTATTGGAAGTAGTGACATGATCACAATTATGCTTTTGAGAGGCCACTTTGGCTATAAGGTGAAAAATGATTTGAAGAATAGAACAAAAGATGTGGGGAGATGGAAGGCTCTAATCAGCAGGCACCATGGTCCTCAGGGAACCACCCTGAGCAGTCAGCCAGCCAAGCTGTTCCTTTTCATATTAGGGGGAATTTTCTTCAAGACGCTTTTGGTTCAATGCTTGGCTCTACCAGTTGAAGGTACAGTCTAAGCAAAGTTTCATGGACACTCAGTGATGACCCCTTCATTATCCATAGACAATTATCATTTAGAAAAGGAAGTAACATAGAGAAACAACTTTAACCCAAAGTGGACAGGGACCAGCACCTATAGGAGGTAAATGTGAGAGAGTTCAAAAGCAGAACCACTTCCAGAATGCATCTTGGATGAGATTATTGGGAGGAAAGAGAGAAAAGGAAAGGAGGGAGGGACAGAGGGAAAGGAAGAAAAGAGGGAAGGAAGAAGAAAAGAAAGGAAGGGAATGGAAGGGAAGGGAAGGGAAGGGAAGGGAAGGGAAGGGAAGGGAAGGGAAAGGAAGGGAAATCAGTCCAATGGCTTAAGCCAAGGTAAGCTGAGTGGGGAAAATGTGCTTGCGCTTATCCCTTGGTCCTTTGGCAGTGCCCCGAGCCAGAAGATTCTCATCTGGAGGAGAGGAGGATGACTTTGACCGAAGCATGCATAAGGTGAGCAGACCACTTCAATGAATGAGGAGCTTAGAGGATTTTTTTTTTTCATGTACAAGGGTCAAAAACCAAATTCAAATTTACTTCATAGAAAAATAAAAAAGAATAGCACAACTTTGTAGAACTAAACTTAAATGGTTAGATTAGCTTCAGATATGACTAGATCTAGTTGCTCTCCCCCCCCCCAAAAAAATGCCATAGGAATGTTGCATATAGTAAAATTCCTTCCCTGGTGGTGCTTACCTCTGTGCTGGTTTTGTATTCAGACAGGTTATTTTCAGCAGTGGTAAGTGGGTGCCACCCTCATCCTTTGCTGGTGAGAATTTTTTAAAAATTTTATTTAAAAGGAAAAAAAGAAAAAACAAGTATAAGGGTACAAGTAATACAGAATTACAAAAAAAACAGAAATCACTAGTTAATAGATTACATATTGTCATCTTAGAAATAGTTGTTCAACTTACAGGATTAAAGCATACAAAGTGGACATTCAAACAGTAAGACTGCAAACAGTTGTGTTCAATGATCCAACAGAAACTCAGTAATATGGTCATCTAAACACACTTGCAGTTGTATTCTTTAGAGCACTTTTTTCCTCTCTTTTTTACAACAAAATTTACACATTTTGGGTTTTATTACTCCTTAGTTCTTATTACTTTTTGGGGGGGGGAGAGAATAAAGTCAAATATGGCAAAACAAAGCTGTCAGTCAAAACCAAGGATAGACAATAGCATATGGTGTAAAAACAGAGTACAAGGTTATCAACAATGGTTACCATAATGCCTCTGGCTTCCTTAAAAAGAATTGCCTATATCATTAGGTATAATAAAGTTGAACAAAACAGTGAGAACAAGACCGATAAAACCTAAACATTGTAAACATTACAGGACTTCAAAAGAAGGTAATAGTCAAACCAGAATGGGCGTCATAGTGAATCTTATTGCTGGTGAGAATTTAATACGGTCCTGCCACTGTGGAAAGCAGTCCCTCAACAAGTTAAACGTAGAATTACCACAGGACCTAACACTAATGTCTAGCATATCTCCAAAAGAACTGAAAACACAGACTCAAGTATGGTCATAGCAACACTAGCCACAATAGTCAAAAGGTAATGACAACCCTGTCTTAGTTGCTTTTCTCATTGCTGGGACAACATGCCCAGTAATCAATATTAAAGGAGGAAAGAAGGGACATTTAGCTCATGGTTTGTAGAGATTTCAGTCTATAATTGGCTGGCTCCCAGGTAGACAAGCATCACAGAGGAGAAGCAGTTCACATAAGTAGGAGGTATCAAAGCAACAGGAGATGATCACAGCTCTTTCTATCCCTTATATCTTATTCAGGCTACTCAGGGCAGGTAGCACTCATACGCTTAATTCTAATACCGTTAACACCAACATTATGCCATGACTCAATCCCAAGATCACCACTCTAGATCCAGCCACCTCTGAAGAAGCCCACCTATGACTGCATGTGGTTTTGGGGAACGTCTAAACACAAGCCATAACAAATCCAAATGTCCAGCAACTCACAAATCGATGAACAAAACATGGCATATTCATGCAATGGAACATTACTCAGCCATAAAAAGAATGAAATAGGGATGCATGTCTCAATGGGTATGAATCCTGAATACATAATCCTGGTGGAAGAAACACACAGAGCCCCATAGATCATGTGTTTCCATTTGTATTTATATGAAATATGCAAAATAGGCAAATCTATGGAGACATAACAGAAAGGATTGCTTAATAGGTACAGAGTCTCCTTTGAGGGTAATGAAGATGTTTTGGAAACATGGGGGTGGTATTGGCACAATATTATGAATTTACTAACTGCCACTGAATTTCTCACAATCAGCTCTCCATATCGGCAGATTCCACATTGTGACTTCACTAACTGCAGACAGAAAACATTTTTCTAAAAATATCTGTACTAGGGCCAGGGATTTAGCACAGCAGCATAAGCACCTGCCTTGCAAGCATGAGATTGTGAGTTCTATCCCTGGTATGTGTGTGTGTATATATATATATATGTACTGAACATGTACAGAAATGTTGTCATTATTCCCTAAATAATACAGCATGACAACTATTATGCAGCATTTCCATTGTCTTGCTTGAGAAATCTAGAGATGATTTAAAGTATGCAGGAGGATGCAAACAGGTGAGTTGCAGATACTACTCAATTTTCTATAAGAGACTTAGGTGTCTACAGAGTTTGATGGTGAAGGAATACTGCGGTCAATCCCCTATGAATACTTAACAGTGCTTCAAAATGGTTAATTTTAGGCTGTATGATTTCTACCTCAGTTTTTTTATTTAAAGAAAAAAAACAGAAAAGGGGTAGAAATAATACATAATTTCAAAAAAATAAACAAAGAAATTACTAGTTGATAATTACATATTGTCCTCTTACAAATAGTTGTTCAAGTTATAAAAGTGAAGCCTACAAAGTGGACATTCAAACAGTAAGATTGCAAATAGTTCTGTTCAACTATCCAACAAAACTTAGTAATTTGCTTATCAATCCTATATACTTAAATATACATGCAGTTATATCCTTTAGAGAACTTTCTTTTCCTTTTTTATAATAGCAATTACACATTTTGGGTTTTATTACTCCTACAGTTCTTAATACTTTTTACACTAGAGACATGATATGATATTTATAAATATGATTCTTGTTTATTTCACTAATGAGGATAGCCTCAAGTTATCTTCATTTGCCTATGAAAGCCTCGTCCTTTTTATAGCTGAGTAATATTCCATTGTATAAAAATACCACATCTTTTTTATCCACTCTGCAGTTGATGAGCATCTTGGTTGTTTCCAAGATTTAGCTATTACAAATTGTGCTGCTAAAAAAGTTGTGCTGCTATAAACATGGGCGCACATACATCACTGTGATACGACCTTTTCAGTTTTTCTGGGAAAATACCCAGAGGGGAATAGCTGGGTTGAATGGAACTTCCAATTCTAGTCTTCTGAGAATTCTGCATACTGATTTCCATAGTGGTTGCACTAGTCTACTCTCCCCCCAACAGTGGAGCCGTGTTCCTTTTCCCCCGCAGCCTCACCAACATTTGTTATCAGTTGATTTCTTGACGGCAGCTATTCTTTCTGGAGTGAGATGAAATCTCAGTGCTGTTTTAATTTGCATTTGTTGAATGACCAGTGATGGTGAACATTTCTTCATGTATTTACTTGCCATTTGTATATTTTCATCTGAGAACTGTGTGTTCATCTCAGATGCCCATTTTTGGAGAGGGTCTTTGAATTTGGGGGGTCTGATGTTTTTCATTTCCTTATATGTTCTAGATATAAGTCCTTTGTCTGAGGGGTTGCTGGCTATAGTTCTTTCCCATTCTGTGGGTTTTCTTTTCACTCTGTTGGTGATTTCTTTTGAAGTACAGAAACTTTTCAATAATATGAGATCCCAGTTGTTCTTTGAAGTGTTTCCTGTGCAGTTTACTTTCTGTTCATGAATTTTCTGTCTACCCCTATGTCTCCAAGACATACCTACCTTGTCTTCCAGTAGATTGAATGTTTCTGTTTTAATATTTGGGTCTTTGGTACATTTAGATTTTAGTTTTGTGCATGGTGATAGGCATGGATCTAGTTTCAGTCTTCAGCATGTGGAAAGTCAATTTTTCCAAGACCACGGATTAAAGAGGCTATCCTTCCAGTGAACATGTTTAGCCCCTTTGTCAAATATCAGGTGACTGAGTGTCTTTTAGCTGTGCTTGCATCTTCTAATCTGTTCCATTGATCCGGTCTATTTCTTTGCCAGTACCATGCTGATTTTATCACTATGGCTTTGTAGTATAGTTTCAAGTCAGAAATTAAAATGCCTCCTGCCTTGCCTTTGTTGCCCACAATTGCCTTTGCTATTCTATTTGTTATTCATTTGTTTCCAAATGAATTTTAGGAATGTTTTCTTTAGGTCTGTGAGGTTTGGTAATGGTATTTTGATTGGGATTGCATTAAATCTCTATAACAGTTTTGGAAGGATGGCAATTTTCACAATGTTGGCTCTTCTAGCCAAGAGCAAGGAATATCTTTCCATTTTCTAATATCCTCTTCAATCTCCTTTTTTAGCATGGCATAATTTTCAGCATATAGATTTTTTACATTCTTAGTTAAGGTGATTCTTAAGTATTTCATTTTTTTTTAGATGCTGTTGTGAAGGGCAATATTTCCATAATTTCTCTCTTGGTGAGTTCTTTATTTGTGTACAGGAATGCTATTGATTTTTGAGTGTTGACTTTGTATCCAGCTACACTACTGAATTTGCTTATTACCGCTAGTAGTCTTTTAATGAAGTTTTTTTTTTTATTTTCTACATAAAGTATCATGTCCTCTGCAAGTAGGGATAATTTAACTTCCTCCTTTCCTATCTTTATTCCTTTTATTTGTCTCTCTTGTCTGTTTGCTCTGGCTAGTGTTTCCAAAACTATACTAAATAGGAGTGGAGATAGTGGACATCTTTGTCTTGTTCCTGATTTTAAACTGAAAGCTTTCAGTTTTTGTCCATTTAGTATAATGCTGGCTGTTGGTTTGTCATAGATGGCCTTTATAAGATTGATCTGCCTCAGTTTTAAATGGCTGTCGGCCTGTCATTAAACAGGCCAATCACGGAGCCAGGTTAATGTGATTCTGTCACTGCCCAGTCCTGCTTCTTTGTGCCACCTCCAGAGCCACACACAGACTGCAGGACTACATGCAAAGGGAATGCAGGCCTGCAGGCAGGCAGGGGCACTACGAGGGGGCAGGGTGCCGGAGGCACACACCCCAGAAGTTACCTATAGAGGATCCAGTGCTCAGCCTTTCCCTAGTCTGCCCTGTCTCAGATCATCTGCTTCCTTCTAATTTCATTTGTTTCTCCCCACCCCAGCTCCAGAGTGGAATTGGCCGGTTGATTCTGAAGGAGGAGATGAAAGCCCGGTCGAGCTCCTATGCAGATCCCTGGACCCCTCCCCGGAGCTCCACCAGCAGCCGGGAGGCACTGCACACGGCTGGCTACGACATGTCCCTCAATGGCTGTAAGCACTGCTTCAGATGCCAGCGTCTGTTGGCTGTCTGCTTTGAGTCAGGCATTTCGTGAGGCACAGCCTAAACATCCTCTGCTTCTCCCCAGGAGCCAGTGGGCCCCTGTGTGAGTCAGCTTTCTCATTGCTGAGACACAGTATCTGAAGCCCACAGTTTAAAGGAGGAGTTTAATTTAGCTTGTGCTTCAGAGAATTCAGGCTATGGCAGTGGTGGAAAACCTATAACACGTGTACCTCAGCCAGCTGTTCGTTACCTCCTAAAAGGTTTTTCTCTAGTCTGGGATTTGTGGCTCCAAAGTGGAACATCATGACAGAAGATCACGGTGGAGCAGAGGCCTGGTTCATGGAAACTGGGAAGCAGCGCAGGCAAAAAGCACCAGTCAGGAAGTGGTCCAGGGGTCATGCATAGCACCCAAAGCCACATGTCCATGAGTCACCCACAGATACCCAGCATGTGGTCTCTCAGTCTTCAGTGTGGATCCCAAAGCCAACCAAGTTGACTTTCTATCTTTCCCTTGGTCTAAGAAGCGAGCAGGAGAGGCTGGCCACAGAGGTTAACCCAGACCGGCATACCCCCTTCCAGCCGTGTTGCTGCCTTTGAGAGCCTCCCTGTGGTCTGGCATACAAATTTGATAAGGGGCTGGATGTAGCAACACATGAATCCATACTCTGCCTTGAACTCTTTCCTGGGCCTTCTTAAATTATGACTTAAATCAGGCTCAATGTAAAACAAAAACAAGTCTTCTAACACTGCATACTTTTCTGACTCCTCCTTTTTTTTTGTTGGAGACTCTTCACTATGCAGTTCAAGCTGGCCTTGAACTCACTTTGTAGCTCAGACTGGCCTTGAACTCCTGCCTAAGTTTCCAGAGTGCTGGGATTATAGGCAGTACCACCATGCCCAGCCTACATCAATACTTGATGGGAAATACATTCCTAGGCACCTGGAATAATCATTTCTGGTCTTCAGATCCCAACAATGTAGAGAGATCATTATCATTCACTTTATAGATGAGAGAAGTAAAATTACATCACTTCCCAAACTGGAGAAGCCAATAAATGACTTAGCCAGAGTCAGACTTGTCCTAGGGCTGTGAGTTTTTCCTCTTTACATAGCTCCACCCTTGACAAGACTGAAGACAAAAAAAAACAGAAGACACATAAGCTCCTGCTTGCCAAGTGTGAGGTTGTGAGTTCGATCCCTGTAAAGATCCAACACAGTGGATGTAGTGGTGATAACATTGTGTGTCAGGCACTGGGCTAATATTTATACTCTGTCATATATTCTTCACAAAAGCCCTATAAAGGAGACACTATCACTCTCATTTTACAAGTGAGAACACAGGAACCTGATTAAGTAACTTGTCTGCAGTTAGGCTGCTACTAACGGCAGAGGTCGGGTGAATCAATGGCTGCTTCCCTGTCTGACCCCTCAGGGACACTGCCTTCCACCCTGTTTCTGGGCTCAGTGCAGTGTACCAAGGCTGCACGTCGGCTGTATTGCATTTGTGCAACTGCTCTTCACTGGGTGCTTGGCTGGAAACTGGGTGCAAGAGGTGGACATCTTTGTCTTGTTCCTGATTTTAAACTGAAAGCTTTCAGTTTTTGTCCATTTAGTATAATGCTGGCTGTTGGTTTGTCATAGGTGGCCTTCATAAGATTGATCTGCCTCAGTTTTAAATGAGGATAAAATGCAGCTGTGATGACTGGAAACTGACCAGTGCTGAGAGAGGCGCTCTGTCCCCCAGCCAGGATGGCCAGATCTTTCCCTGTGTCTTTCTGTCCCCATGAATGCTGACATTTGTCTCTTCTCTCCTGCAGCCCCTCGTTCGCACTACCTGGCTGACAGCGGTACGTTCTGCCTGCCCATCTCCTGCCTGTTGTGGCCTGCGAGGGCAGAATCAAATCATCCTCAGTCCCCTGGATCCCTGATGGCCACACAATATAGATGTCTCAGTACAGTCCTGATCTCAAGTAGTCCACCCTGCTGTCTCTCTCAGTGTGGGGTTCTACATCCAGGGAGCCATGTCCAACAGACCCTAAAGAGAAGGCGAAATCACATTCCTCTTCCACCCACGTGGGAGCCCGCCTGTCTTGTTCTGAGCTTGACTCTGATTCCAGGGCATTTATCCAGAGCCACGCTGGATAGGAATGATATGTGTCAGGGAAGGGCAGAAGCATGTGAGCATGTGTGCCTCTGCCAGCCCTGAATCCTGCCAGTTATCCCCAAGATGGTCAAGCCGCAGCACAGAGGGCATCAAAAAGAGCTGATGGCCTCTGATTCCTGTCCCTTTCCACAGTATCCACACTGGCCATTTGTAGACAGATGACCCCCAGGAGAGCAGCACCTAGCTGGGGCTCCTGGTAATAGCTCTGACTTCTTCTTTTCAGATCCCCTCATCTCCAAATCTGCCTCTCTGCCTGCCTACAGAAGAAATGGGCTGCACAGGGTAAGAGGGGCCGTGCTGGGGGACGTTGCCCCAAGAGACTAACAAGTCCAGCATCAGCTCACTGCTCTGATAACTCCTTAAGGGTGAAAATGGAGGCCAGGCCTTGGGGTAGAGGTGGGTTAACTGGAAGAACCCAGTGGCAATGACCTGCTCCCCTCCCATATGTGACTGATACAAACAAGGCCCCAGGGAATGGGCTGGGAGAAACTTGTACTTGTGGGGAAAGAGCTCTGTGCTGGATACTAAACTTTACACGCATCAACCTGTGTGCCTTTCACAACCCAAAGGAGGGGGTTGGCATTAACAACCCTACTTTGTGGGTAGGAGGATGAGGCACAGAGGGAAGAGAGAGTGTGTCCATACTGTCACACCCAGTACTCGGCAGGGCCAGGATTCAAGCCAAGACCAACTGACGCTACAGCCATACCTGACTGCCAAGCACCAATGGCCTCCAACACGGCAGATAGCCCGCTGAGCCCTTTGGCAGCCTGTGACATAAAACCTTGCTGGGAGCAGTGAACTGGCTTACAGGCTGAAAAGCAATGAAAACGTGTCTTGCATACAGTGGGAGAGGCCGTGGGCCTGGACAAGTGACAGGGCATAAGCCAGGAAAATTGAAACAGATGTTAATTTATTGGCCACCTACTGAGTGCCAGGCATGGCTCCAGGTGCTGGGGATCCTGCAGTGCGTGCCGTCGCTGCCCCTGTGAAATTTGCGTGCTAGTTGGAGATGGACTGGAAACAAGAAAATGTAGGATACAAAGGCTGGACTCAGAAGTGCTAGAAACAAACAAGGGGGTAGAAAAAGCCAGTCGGGTAGGGGTAGACTTAGACAGAGTCCTAAATGCGAAGAGAGACCCTCTCCACTGGAAGACCTGCAAGAGCCATCCGGATGCAGGGAAGGGAACTGTGTAAGCCCCTGGGCAGAGCGGGTGCACCAATCCTGAGCCACATGGCCAGGACAGAGGAGGAGGAGACGAAACCTGGCAGGAGTGTCATTAGGGCCTTGCACGCTGGGTAAAGACCTCAGAGGGTTCCAGTAAGTGTGCTGTGTGATCTGACTCTGATTTGTAGTAGACTGCCTGAAGTGGGTGTGTGTAATGGAAGCCGGAGAGGAGCAGACATGGAAGCCATAGATTCATTAGGAGACTGTCTCAGGGCAGAACATTAGAGTGGTGGCTGTGTAACCCCTGTGTACTGAGGATGCCATCACTGCCCTCCGAAGCTAGGTATTCATTCATCAGACAACTGTTTATTAAAAGCTTCTTCTGTATGCCAGGTACTACTGTCGGGACTTAGAGTACATCAGTGACCAAAATTAGCAAAGGTCGCTGCCCCTCAGAGCTTACTTTTGTATAGGAAGATACAGTATGTAAGAAATAGGGGGGAAGTCCAATTATATGGAGTATTGTGGGGGAAAAAATTACAAAAGATGCACAGATTAAGGATGGCTGAGAGTTCCTGGAGAGGGCAGTGTGCAATTGTCAATACTGCTGTCCCCAGAGGTCTCATGAAACAAGGTCTTAGCAATAGAATGCAGCATGAGATTAAATTCACAAAATAACGGTAAGGCCTGAGTGCCTCTGTGTGCTAGGTGTAGGCACAGGAAGGCAGAGTCCCCTGCATTGAGACTGAGGCTGCTCAGAGAGTCCTGTCCCCCTCCAGCCCTGCTCCATATTCTGGAGATGAGCGGATGCTTCAGAGAGGCAGAGGCGAGCTTGTCTCAGACGGTCCTGGCTCTGTCTCCTCTGCAGACTCCCAGCGCAGACCTCTTCCACTACGACAGCATGAACGCAGTCAACTGGGGCATGCGAGGTGAGCAAGGGCCTGGCTGAGTTAGAGGAGGTGGCTCCTCCGGGACTTCCCAGGGACTCCGGATGGGCTGCTCATAGCTGTTGCTTGACCTTTGGCAAGTAATTGCTATAGATTCCATCTCCACCCTGGGCTCTGTCCAAGTGCTGAGTTCCACTCCCTTTCACTTCCACTCCCTCTTTTCCCCTGCTCTTTCTGTCAAGTCCTCGGCCTTGGGTGATCTCCAGGCCATCTGTCCCATCTGGGTTCCCAGAGCCATGGCAAAGTGCTGAGGTCCCTGTACTGCTGAGC
The DNA here is from genome assembly GCF_034190915.1 of Cavia porcellus. Lineage (NCBI taxonomy): Eukaryota > Metazoa > Chordata > Mammalia > Rodentia > Caviidae > Cavia > Cavia porcellus. Next base: position 16,321,492 of record NW_026947504.1, read on the forward strand.
TTGAGTGGCCTGCCAGCCCCGGTGAAGGGAAACACTCAGAGCCAAATGGACAGTGTTCCCAGAAAAAAATTTCCATCAGCTGCACACTCCCTGCCAGGAAAGTTCTCACGCTAGCCCCCACCAGCTCGCCTGGGGAGGAACAGAGAAGAGGGAGCCCACGTCAGAATTGTGGTTGTTTCCCCCCAAGAAGGTGGAACTCATGTCAGTGTACTTCATGAACAAGCTCAGAACCTTTTATTTGTGTTCTAAATACCTCAAAACCTGTTTTTCCCTGAAATCCATCTCAGGATTAACCCCTATCTCCAGCTATTCTCCATACTCATGGAGCGAGGCCCGTTCTCCATGGTGAATTCAGCCAGGACAGGGTCTCTGGAGACATACGGTGCCCAGACCTCTTCGGAGGCTAAGGCAGCGGCCAGGGTAGTGATCTGAAGTCAAGATTGATGGACTCTACTCTGTTCATGTTTCTTTTCTCTCTACAGAGTACAAGGTAAAGGACACATGGACCCTGGGGGTCTCCAGGATGCTGGGAGCCACTGTATCAGGGACCAGCAAGAGGATGACATCACCATCTATGCAGGAAAGGGAATATAGATTATCAGAGTTCCTTTAAGACTATCATTTCCTGTCCCTCCTTGGACCACTTTCCCTGAACCCTGCCCAGGTCTCCTGCCTATGAAATCAGGCCATTTCCCTGGTCCTCAAGGACTCTGGTGGCTTACTATTCCTAATTAGGAAATACATTCAGGATACCTTGTGCCCAAATTAAAGCTAATGTCATCAAGCTTCACTTTGGCAGTATAAAGGGATTTTGTGGGGCCTTACCTGTGGGGAGAAGGTGTCTTAAGACTTCTGGAAAACCCAAAAGGGCAGATCCAGCTTCCTCCAGACTGAACCTCTGGCCCTTTGTGGATAGAGGAAGGAACCCAAATACAAACTGTAGTGAAAGGAGCAAGTCTGTCCTCATCACCCAAGCTGTAAATATGCCTCCCACACGCCCTTATCTCCCTAGATCTACCCCTATGAACTGCTGCTGGTGACCACAAGGGGAAGAAACCGACTGCCCAAGGATGTAGACCGCACCCGCTTAGAGGTAAGTACAGAAAACTTAACAGGAACTTTTGCATCTGAACGAATTCCAGAGCTCCCTGATCCAACCCAGAAGGTCATGAATTAAGATCCCTCAGCTTGTTGAAGAAGTGGGGCCTCAAACCAGATTCCGCAGCCCGACACAGTTCCCTGCTGCCCTATGCTGCCTGTTCTGTTTGTTACTGTGTCAGCACCTGTGGTGTGCAGTGGCATCTCGCCCCCAGCTGGGGCTGATGCTCTGCAGACACAGGAATGTGCTAGACTCGGTCCCTGACCTCAGAGGGCCTGCTGTCTCCAGACTGCACGAGGGCTCGTGCTTGTGGTGAGGGAGGGCGGGAGAGGCAGCTCCTCATAGAAGGCAAAGACATACCTAAGCCCAAGTGAAATTCCCTAGGTTCACCCCCTCCTCTGCCATCACAAGGTGGGCAGCTGTATTTAACCAGGTGACATTCTCTCTAAACCTTATTTCCCTCCTCATTCAGTTAGGGTGCTGTGCTTCCCCCCAAGTTGCCAGAAGAGAGGAATAAATAATACCCATCAAGCGTTCAGTGCAGAGTCTGGCAATAGACTGAGTATTAAGCACACAGTAAACCTTAAATTGTTGCTATTCTGAAAAGGTCACGAGGGCTTGGGATGATTGGCACAAGATTACAGGGAGAGGAAGAATTTGGATGGACTTGGAGGAAGAGAGGGCGGGCGCACCATGAGTGGTGGAAACTGCGTGGATAAAGGTGCAGAGTGGCTGCACACGGTGTCAGGCCTGCAAGCACTGCAGTTAAACACAGAAGTGCGGCCCCTGGTCTCCTCTGGGCTGATGTGCTTCACCCCTTTCCCTCGTGTGCCCTCTCCTGACTCTCCTTACCTTCCCCATAGAATCTTTCCCCCATCCTGCGAGCCTTCTCATGCCCCAGGGCCCACATTAGTAATCCCGGTGCCCTAAACCCTCCCCCAGGATGGACCATACTCCTTCAGCCTCCCCTACTCTGGGTCCAGGGTACAGATCTCCCCACATGTACAAGGTCCTGCTCCCTCCACCACTGGAACTGCGTGGCTGCCGGTGCTGAAGGGGACAGCTCCTCGGGCAGTTTCACAGAGCTGTGAGCCAGGCGGAGTCTGTAAGCCCCTAGCAGCCCAGGCTGGAGAGCTCAGCCTTCCTGAGCATCAGAATCAAGCAAGGAGCTTCTTCTGTACTGGGTCCCCAACCCTAGACTAAGTCAGTCACAATATGGAGAGGAGCACCTGTAGTCCGTATATTTTAAAAGCTCCCAGGATTGTCTAAAACGTAGAGCTAAGACCACTAACGCAAAAACCCTGCTCCAGCCCCTGCACCAGTTCAAGGCGTGCTCTATAGAAGGAAAACCCTGACCCTAATTTCCAGGAGCTCAAATATAATATTCTTCCTACCAAAAATATTCAGTGTATTATATAGGCCATGAACTGATCTGGGTGTTGGCAGTGTACCAATAAACAAACAAAAAAAAAAAAAAAAAAAAAAGACTTTGCCCTCTTCAAGCATACAGCTATTTGCCTTTCTAAGCTGGTTTTTAAATTTCATTTTGAAAATTTCAGACTACTAGAAAAGTTGCAAGAACAGTAAAATAAGTATCTCTCTGCTCTCTACCTAAATGCACCAATTGTTAATATTTTGCCCCATTTTAAATGTCTGACACTTCTAAACCTAAAAACTTTTAACTATCTATCACATTTTCGAGGCTGCTTAGAAAGGACAGAAGGACAGAGAAAAGACAGAAAGCGGGGAGAGCCGGCCATGAGTGCAGAATGATGTTTGATTGTATCCTGTACTTGTTTTCATATAAGAAAGAGACTTTCAAAACACTTAGCAGGCTGCAAAATGTGAGCGGCAGTTTTATTCATTGGACTGGACAGCATTCTAGATCACTCGTTAAAACATTAATAAGAAGAAATATACCCTCAAATCTTGGAAGTGCCTCCTTTTTCTGCCAGAGGGGTTAAGATGGCATTAATCCACACACATTTCTGGGCATAGACGCACGGAACAGGGATGCAGAAGGGTGAGGTCAACAAACTTGCATGATGGGTGCCTGGGCAAAGCCAAAGCTCCCCCTGAGCCGTGGGTTACCCACCCAGATCAGTTCGAGGGGTCCCTCTGGGGAGACTCATTTCCACACTTACCACCCCCCGCCCCAGTATGTATCACCTGCCTCCCTGGGAATGGACAGGGACACTGCTGTGGGCACCCCCACACCTCCTGTCCTCACGCTGCTCTCTCTCCACCCCCTCCACTCCTCAGCGCCACCTGTCCCAGGAAGAGTTCTACCAGGTCTTTGGCATGACCATCTCGGAGTTTGAGCGGCTCGCCCTCTGGAAAAGGAATGAACTCAAGAAGCAAGCCCGGCTGTTCTAGGCAGAGGCTATACATATAGATGCATTTATATAAAGATGTATGTAAAATCTCTATCCTGAAGCGCGGTATAATCCTCTTGTGTAACAGGATACACTGCCTGCCATGAGACTTGCTTTTCTGTACTGTCAGGCAAGCCCACATCATCAAAGTATTTTTTATGCTCCTTCTCTTTTCTAAGTGCTGTGGGATCTGGGAAGGGATTTGAGGGGACTCTGCTTTTATTGGGGGTCCTTTTTATACTGAAACATCTGTCCTAACTTGAGTCTCCCAAGCTCCAACTCTCTTTCCCTAAAACGGTGCCTGGAGAAGTCTCTACTCTCTGCCTCTTGGCCCATTTCCAGGTCTCCGGGGCTGACTCTGGCCATGCAGCTTCTGCACACTATTGGCCCCAGAGGGGTCCTCCCATGGGCAGGTCACAGTGACCTTCCCAAATCACTGAGCACCTTTGAGGGTTCATGAACAATTTTCTCTACACCCCCAGTGAGGAGCTCAAGGCTCTCTGGGGGTGATGCAGTTAGAAATATGCACCTCATATCCATTCATCATATCAGTAGATGGAATTGGATAGGGCCTTGGCCTCTCTCTAGCTCATCACTTCTCCCCCTTCCTCCCTTGATCCTGACCTTTCCGGTATCCAGATCTAGGATTCATGGTAGGCAAAAGAACAAGGCACTTCCTTTCCCTCCACCACCTCTAGCTGGCCCCTTTGCCTGGCCTGGGTTGGAGAAACAGAGGACACGAGGAGCTGCGAGTGGGAGGAGAGCCCAGCTCCCGGTAGAGGTGGATCAGCAGGACCCACTGGCCCTCCTCCTGCCCGCACTGTCCCCAGCACCTTCTGACCTGCCCCTTTCTTGGAGAGGTCCATGACTACAGCCTGTAATCTTCAGCCTTATTACAGTCTATGTGCCTGATGATCTACACACCACAGGGCTAATGTCCCCACCAGGGCTCCCACGATACAACCAGACAGACATCTCCCACCTCTGCTACAGAATAGGCCACACCCCAAAGAAAGTTCGCGGCTTACGCCGTGGTTTCTGGGCTGGCAGACAACCATACTGAGCCCCCACCAATCCCTGCTGTGAAGTTGGCCAGGTTTTATGGGGGAAGCTTTCAGAAAGTGGCTGTGTATGAGATTCCAAAATGAGTCACTGGCCAGCACCGCTCATGGTCACCCAGGCCTGTGCCAGTGCCTGCCTTTCTTACGGTCCTCTCCCCAACCTTCACCTCTGAGGTGGCAATGTTTGGTGGACACTGCTCCTTCCTGCAGGAGCCTTAAGTCAGACCATTTTTGAAATCACAGGAAGGGTGAGGAAATAGAAGTAACAATCGTGACTCTAGAGACTGGTGACGTGACTGACAGATGTAGGAGTGACTTCTGCAAACCCTCACTGAGCACTTGCTATGCTAAGCACCTGCTGAACACCGAGCACTGGGCGGGAGGGGACACTGGGGAAAATCAACATGGGCCTGGGTCTCAGGGGGCAGTGTAAGGCATGTAGCCAAGCAGTGGATGTGAGGCAGAAAGTGACAGAAGGTATGAGGGAGTTCTGTGACATGGCCAGTGGTGCAGACCAAGAAAAGCTTTCTGGAAGCGATCGTGTTTGAGCAAAAGCAGGAAGATCTTTGTAAATTGGGAGGAAATTGCAAGTTGAAAGAATGGTAAGATGGAGGAACCAGGAGAGAAGTCTGACGTACTCTCACTTAAATGTTAAGCCTCCTGCAAATTCTCTGTTGTGGCCAGTGACTTTCCACTTTCCTGACCCATTAGAAATGTCCCCAGCCTCAAGCAATCATTGAAACTGCCTCAAGATCAACTGGTTAACAACTTGTGAGATCGAAGGGCTTTTGTTATTGTTGTATTTTTTGTTTCCCATAAAGCACATCATTTCAACCCAAACTCGTGTCCTTCTGTTGTTTCTAGTGAGAATGGAAAAGACTGATGGGAAGAGGTTAAGTCATGCACGTTTTTCAAAATAAATGCTAAAGAGCAGCCACTCCTTTGGCTTTGATTTCGCTTCTGTAAAACGGAGACATTTGATGGGGCCAATATTATCCAGATGGTTTTCTGCAAAATACAGTTTCCTCAAGACAGCAGAGGATATCCCAGCAGCAAATAAGGTTCTGCGTTCAAAAATAATAACAAGCACCAGCACTGTACCAAGGTCCGCACTAAGAACACATACCATCTTAGCTAAGCTTCCTTCACAGCCTAAGAGATGGCCATGCTTAACATCTCCATCTCACAGACAGGAAAGAGCACAGGAAAGATCACAAAGATGTGATCATCACCAGTACGGCTGCCAGTCAATCTCAGCCTGATTGAAAGGTTCTTACCAGGCAAACCTTTTCCACTGTGATGTGAACACACATTGTCATTTACAGCTAGAAGCCAAGTTGCAAGACTGGTATGTTGAGCAGCAGAGCTTGGGGTCCTTGTTCCTCTTTCTTCCCCTATTCTTGGTATTTTGGCTTCTGCTCTCTGCAAATATATTGCCACGTGTCCCGGGATTGCTTTCTCCGGAATAGTTTCCTATATTCCTGAATATGAGAGGCTGCTATGGCTCCGGGCATCACATCCTCACCACAGCATCTTAAAATACAGGAAAGAATTTTCTTTCCCATGTCAATTTTAATCAGGAAGGTCTTGGTACATTAGTGTTTAGATCCGTCTGGCCAAAACTAGAATGTATGAGCTAAGCGTGGTAGCTCATACCTGTAATCCCAGCACTTGGGAGGCCGAGGCAGGAGGATCATTGCAAATTTGAGAACAGCCTAGGCTACAAAGTGAGCTCAAGGCCAGCCTGAACTGCATAGAAAGACCCTATCTCAAAAAAAAAAAAAAAAAAAAAAAACCACTAGAATGTATGTCTGTACTCTTACCGCAGTGAAGGGTGGGGAACTGGGTGCTTAATATTTTCAGTCTCCGTTGTGTGAGTCAGGCCCTCTACCACAAGATTAAGAAAGAAAAGCACAAAGGAGAATGGTTTCTGAGTAAGTGAATCTCAGAGTCTCTGCCACAGCCGCTGTGCCCTCAAAGAACACATCCTACCCAGTCCCTTGTGGGCTTATGCTATGCACTGTCAGAAGACCTTAAAGTCCCTGGTACTCCTAACTCAGTCTTTCATAAACTAATTCAACATGAACTTTGTGGAAGGCACGTTCAACTTACTGTATTTTCTCTACTCTAAGGTACACACTTTGCCCTTCCTTGTATATAATGCCTTGCACACTGAAGGGCGACTTTAACGAGACCAAACACAACTTTGCAGGCTGTAGAACCAACCACAGAAGGTGAAAGCTTAAAACCTTTGCAGGTTTAAGGCCAGATGATGCTTTGAGCAGATCGGTTCAAGAGCCCTGCACCTCCACCGAGTATCAGAAGCAGTGCCCTGGAGGCTCACTGGGCAAAATATCAGTGGTTGTAGCTGGCCGCTGAGCAGAGACACATGTGGAATAGAAGGGAAGCTGTTCTCCACAGCCGGCAAAATTCCAAGGGAAAAAGCACTAAAATTAATGGCAGTGGGGCATGGTGGCCCATGCCTTTAGTCCCAGCACTTGGGAGGCTGAGGCAGGAGGATCACCATGAGTTCAAGGCCACTTTGGGTTATGTAGCTAATTCAAGGACAACCTGAACTGCTTACCAAGACCGTGTCTCATAAAACCAAATAAATAAAAAGTATAAAATTAACAGCAGTTAACATTACAGAAGTATGTCAACGCCATTAATGCCCTATATGGTAAGAAGTTTTAAGCGTATCATTCTTGATCACTAAAAATCTTGGCAAAAATCTTGACCTGCTTGCATATGCAGGTGTGAGTCAGTGCCAGGCCATTCAGAAGCCCTGGAGTGGGACTCGAAATAAACACAAGCTCTCCTACCCCTTTACTTGCCCTAGTCCAATCTGATTGGCTCAGGGACACTGTAAAGGGTCACCAAGAAACAGCAGCCAGGGCCAGGCATAATGCTCCAGGCCAGTAAGGGCCATGTGTGCAGATAAATCAGGTCAAAAAATAATGTGACTTCTATGCCCATGGCCCAAAGCATTTCCATGTCAGGGGAAGTCTCCCACTCAACCTTCACCCTTGACATCAAATCATTTATTTACTCCAAGTTATTTACGGAACATTTTCCTTGCAGTCATCTCATCTGAGATGTTCCTATTTTAGTGTCAGTGGAATTAACAGGTTATCAGACTCGTTCTGTGGTTTTATACAAATTTGAATCAATGTCATCACTCTCCATAGATGTTGGCCTGTGGACATCTGCACTCATCCAAGTGGTCACCAGCAGTCCGAATAGCACACTTTGGAAATCACTGTTCTGGTTGATGTAAGAGAGTGGGAGCAAGTGACATGTAGTTCCTCAGCGTCCTCATCATGACTGGTCTTTGGGGACCCAAAGGGACATAAGCTGAAGATGCCACAGAGAGAAGACAGCACAAGGTTCTTTAATAGTCAAGCCCGATTAGCCACAGGCTACGACGGAGGGCCAAGACTGTCACACCCTGTTAGCTGGTTTCACAAGGTGCCCTAACTTTGCTAAGGTGTTCAGTCTGATATGGTCCCTCACCTCCCTGCAGCTCTGGGCCCTGAAGCCTTTGCCTCCATGTACAGTGCCGTGAGCTGTGGGAGGGACATTGTAGTGCCATGGGTAAGAACACACAGCTAGCTTTAGCCTCCCCACTCACTAGCTTCATTGTCACTCTGCCCCCAACTTCATATGTTGAAGCCCTAACTCCCAGTACCTTAGAACCCACTATATTTGGAGACAGCGCTTTTGAAGAGGCAACTAACTTGAGGCCATTAGGAAGGATTTTGTCCAAAATGGCTAATATCTTCATAAAAGATTAGGACAGACAAAGAGACACCAAGAATGCAGCTACACCATTCACAAGCCAAAGATGGTCCCCAAGGGGACAATTCTGCTGGCACCTTGATCTAGGACTCCCAGCCTCCATAACAGTAATAAAATTATTTGTTTAATCCAGGTAGTCGGTGGTATACTGTTATGGTAGTCTTGGGGTCATTGGTTGGCGTCTGAGAAGATCCTCCCAAAGAGAAGATGGAGACCTCAACACACACACACACACACACACACACACACACACACACACACACACACAGCATATGTTTGCTGATGTTTGCACCAAAATAAAGTATTTCAGAATACATCAGCATGAGATTTATTAAAAGCAAAATCAAAAAAAGTACACACTCAGGAGCATTGGCACTGGAGGCGTGGAGCACACTGTCCAAGGCTGGGGGTATTTGTGTGCCTGCGGGGGTAGAAGTTGTGGAATTGTTGATCCACAGTATTTGGAAAAAAGCATGGACCTAGTTTATAGAAGAAAGGCTCATTTCACAGGCTTATTGCATCTTTTTAAGACCCAGGAATTTTGGAGCGAGTTGTGCAGAAAGGAGAAAGAAGGCACTGTATGTAAATAAGCTTGGGTGACTGTGATGGTGCCCTGCTGCTGCAGTTTCTTAAAAGTTAATTTTAAAATTCGGTTTTCGTTGTGTCCTTTCTCCCTATCCTTACTCCTCCATCCTACTTCACTAGCAAAGTAACAGCAGATGGGATGAGACTTGCGTAAGAGGAGCAGCAGCGCTCACACGAGAGCCCTGAGGACTGACGACGCCTTCCGGAGAGGACCGCGCGGTACCTGCTGCAGGGGAGGTGCTCCCGCCCCTCTCTCCGCGCTCGGATCAGGCCGTTTACCCGGACTCTGAGCGCCCCCTTTAGGCTACTTTAGGAACTGCAGGAGAGACTTTCTCGCCTGGACTCTCCAGCTATCAGGGAACCTGGAGTCCGGAGCTTCCTGGGTTTCTTTGCCCTTGCCTGAGAGAGACCACATGAAGTTGTGGACTACACAGAAGAAAGGAGATCCGGGACGGGAAGCAGAGACTGTTGTGCTTGCATTCCTAGCTCTGAGCTTGCCTTAAATCCAGCGTTACCCTTTGGTGCCCCGTTATCCTCTCAGCAGGTAAATCCCATTTTATTGAAACCAGTGTGAGTTAATTCCGTCACATGCACCAAAGGAATCACAACAAATACACCGGCCCTCAGAGTGAATTAATACAGACAGGAGAATCTTATATGCACACCTTTGCTGTCTGTGAGAGTGACCACAGTCTAATGGTGCAGACCCCTGACACCCATGGGAGCTCGTGGAGGGGTATGGGACTCACACGGGAAGCCAAGCCAGCACACGTGAAGGGCTAACACTTGCTCAGGCGGCCCTTCACCAACTGCCTCTGGGTTTCCAAGCCTCCTTTTGGATAAGGAAAAAAAATCACTGTCAGACAAAAAAAAAAAGTATACCTGCTTCCATCAAATACTGCATCTTGGCCAGCTGGCTCAGGACAAATTGTCCATGCAGCCCACGCAATTTCTTCTTCCAACGAAATAATAGCACTATTTGATTTTTTAAAAGTATGTGTGCAAAACATAGCTCCTACCACTCCACAGGCAGCAGCACTAGAAGCCTGGTCGCCCTCCCATCTGGGAGCACCCAGAATTCCCACAGAAAAGGAGGACTCTGGTAGACTGGTCACTCATCTAGTGGCTTGATTTACATAGAACCCCCTGCAGGGGGCAGCCTGGGTATGTGGCCAGGACTTGGGGACTCCTTTATATTCCAGAGGCACTTAGCAACTTCTTCAGAGGAAACCCCATCTTGATGACTTAGCAAGGAGCACTTCAGAGGGTGGGTGAAGTACAGCACTGAGTACTCTATATGTCTCGGTAATCTCCTGGGTGCTCCTTTCATTTTTACTTAAATTCCTCCAGGTGAGGAAATTGATTCCCAACAAGTAATTCATCCATGTTCCACAACTGCATTTGGCAGATCTGGAACTCGAACTCAGGGCCGTCACACCAAATGTCCAAGAACTTGGCTATTGTACAACTACCTCCCTAGACAGAGTGCCAGGTAGCATTTGCAGAAGACTTTTTATGTGCTAGGCACAAAACCAAGCACTCTACACTTACGCTTCTCGACCACCATGTCAGGAGGTGTTAGTAACCCCAAGTTTTAGATGTGGGATCTGAAGTTCAGGGAGGCTGGGATGAAGCTCATGCCTGAGGCTGTGTAGACTCAGGGTGGGTGTCAGACACCGGGTCTCCCTCATCCCAAAGTCTTGCTCTTCACCAGCGTATTCCACAGACTGAGCAGAATGATGGTTGTGGGGTACTTGGGCATGAGGCTTGAGTGACCCTGAGTCCTGGACACCGCACTTCTGGTTCCACCCCGAAGGCCTTATGTGACCACAGATAAGATCTCTCCCCCTGGCTTGGCTTCGGTTTCCTTCTCTGACAAATTGAAGGGGCCGGACTGGCTGGGTCTCAGGAGTTTTCAACTTTGGATTGTGAAATCTGCTTTGTACCGTGCAACCTGACATCACCCACAGCCTCAGAGTAAACTGTCAGCCCTTCAGAAGAGTAAGTTCCCTGCAGGGTCAGGGATGGGGCTACCTCAGGACTTTGGGGCTGGATAGAAACTCAGAAGCCTTCAGAGGCCCGCAGTTTCCCCTCACATTTGCACCGCAGGGGCCTAGAGGCCAGATAAACCCACAGGAAGGATTATTTCTCATAATGTTCTAAAGCAATGGAAATTAATTGCCAACATTTTTAATTTCAGAGACTTCACAATAAAATCTGGATTTCTGGGCTCTTCCTCCTGAAACTCTGAACTTCTAGCTCACTCCAGGCCTGAGCTAACTGGTTCCTGGCTCTTTAGGGGCCCGGAGTTCTGCTTGGCTTCTGCTTGGCACACTTGGCCTGCTTCCATACACACTGCCTGCCCTGGAGGCTTCTGGCGCGCATGCCCAGCTCCTGGAGCCCCTGTGCTCTTTCCACGGGGCAGTACCAAAGGGAGGGTCAGCGGCACGTGGCACTTGACCACAAAGAAAAGAGATCCGATTCCTGCAGACACACATGTCAGCCTGCTTGCGTCTGCTGGCCGTGGAACCAGAGCCCTACAGCCAGGGTGCTTTGTGCCCTGGAGCAGGAACCCAAAGGTGCTAGGCAGGAGCACACTCATCCATCCACAGAACTCTCTCATTTCCCCATCAACAGCCACTCAGATCTCGATCTGCTTTCCGGGGCCCAGGATAGCCCAGCAGCATGTGTCATGTCTCTGGATTGAGGCTATAATGGCAACATTGTGCTGACTGAAACAAGGGAGGTTTTCATCTTGCAGCCAGCATGGGGCAGACACCCGAGCTAGAGGCTCTGGGGCTCACCCTGCACAGAGAAGCACGGGAGAGGGGCCCTGAACCACAAGGCAGAGCTGCGTGGCCACTGCAGCACCCGTGGGGCTGGAAGGCACAGAGGCCTTTCTTGAAGAACAACTCAGTTCAACCTCATCTCCTTCTACAAAGAAATAAGCCAATAAAACAGCCCCAGAAAATGTATGAGCCCCGTGCCAGGCCTCACAGGTCCTTGAGCACTTCTTGACTCACTTCACAAATATTTTATTACCCCTTCCGAGGTGCCAGGTCCTGGGTTTGGCCATGGGTACCCAGCACTAGGATACAGACCCACCCTCACAGTGTCCGGGGCCAGAGGTGAGAAAATACGTGGAAAATGTGTGGATGGCACAACAGGAGAACTGACAGAGATAACTCAAGGCCCAAAGCTGAGCCAAATACTGCGCCTTATTTTTGTTACTCTCCCGAAGTCTCCGGAGACCACTGCAGGTTCAGTAAAACAGCACATGGAAAACCATTATAAGGAGTTTGGACTTGGTTAAGGGGCAAAAAGGAGCCATAAAGTGTTTCTAAGGGGAAAGTGATATAGTCTGATCAGGATCATGGAATGGTCACCTGGTGGTCATGGTGATAGCAGATCCTGGATACAAAGTGACAGTTTAGAGGGAGGAGATGTTTTCCAGGGAGGAAGAGCTCTTAGCCTCCAAATGCTTCCTTCCCAGAGTTGCTCAGTTCCACCTGATAAGCTAAGAATGAGACTGGGGAGGAACATTTGTCTTCACAAGACTGGGAGCAGGAGGAAGTCAAAAGCTTTCTTCCTGTCATTGTTCATGGAGGCCAAATTTGCTCTTTTTACAGGACTAGAACCTCTCCACATTTCTCCACAATTCCTTTGCCAAGCATCAGGCAAACCTGAAAAAGTCTGTAGTGAGCAAGAAAGAAAAGAAAGATCTGAGACAGATCCTAAAAATCTGTGCCAGTGCTGCTCTCAAAAACCCAGAAAGAGGAAGAGAAAATCAGACAGCAACTCCCTTTCTATCCTGTGTTAATACTTAGCACCTGATACTCCGTGATCCCGCCAAAGCAAACTGCTTTGCAGACACCCCCTGCCGTTTTCTATCTACACACCTTGCCCTCAATGTTTTCTTAACCCGGAATGTTATCTCATCATGGTTATGTTCAAATCCTCTCGAGCGCAGCTGACACTTGACCCAATTTCTGTGGCCATCAATAGCTCCATGATTGATCAAATACTCTTGCTTTCCCTTGACAGACTTCCAAAGCAGTTGGTCTCTCCTCTAGTACTTTTTACATAACAATCTGTGTCAAAATTATTCTACATATATTCTTCTCTACTAGATTGTCGATTCCTCAAGGTTGAGGATCATTTCTACTTAACTTTTCATTTTCTCAATAGGAACTTGCACACAGCACAATCCATATTGCCTAAATGAACTGACGGTGGTGAAAGCTGATTTTTAAGGTGAATATGAGTCTTATTAAAGAAAAAGTATAGAAAATACATAATTGTTGCTATATTTTAATCCACAAATAACTTTTCCATCCATCTCATTCGGTTACCCTAAAAGCAACCAAGCTGTAGTCAAGTTAGTCAACATTGCCACCTACTGGACATCATGGTTAATTATTTAAATCAGAACCAATGTCCTTCCCATCAAATTTTTGCTAATCTTTCAAACAGTGCCACAGTCTGTGTTCTTCCTTTTTTATATGTCTTCCAGACCATAGCTCAGTTAATTTCACCTTACAAATTATTCTATAGACACATGTAAATTCTCCTTAGTTTTTGTTTTTGTTTTTTCTTTACTTTTCTGTTTCAATGGTCTGAATGCATTTCCAAAGTCCTTGAAAGTTTCTAAAAGTCCTCTACAAACTACAGGAGCTTCCATCTATTTCGTTTTTGTTTTGGAGACAGGGTTTGGCTATGTAGTTCAGGCTGGCCTTGAATTCACTATGCAGCCCAGGCTGGCCTTGAACTTACAGTGATCCTCCTGCCTTGATCTTCCAAGTGCTTATTATAGGTATACACCACCATGCCCAGGGCTTCCATCTGTTTTTGCAGTAGAAATGTTTCATACTGTTTAAAAATTATTTTAAATGACATGTCTTTTAAAAAGAATTCATGGAACAGCTGGGGAACTTGACTACAATGTACAGCCTGATTTCCAAGAGTTTCAGAGCTCAAACAGTGAATTTTGGGTACTTACTGCACTTTTAAATTGTTGGCTAGCTGCTTTAGAATTCTCAGTGACCTTTTCAAATTGGAAAAGTGGGCAGGAACAAAGGGGAACTCAGAAAATAATATTGGCTCACATTTGTATGTGTATTTATGGTTCATAAAGTGGATTTCTATCATCATTGCATTTGCCCTGCCAACAGTCCCCTGAGGTCAGTGTGAGGTTCCTCGTAGTACAAATGACCAGGCTGGCCTTAGACAGAAAGTTGTATTCAGGACTTACCTGGTGGGAGACCTACAGCTCACACACACACCTTCAGACTCCAATCCTATCATTTTTTCACTGTGCCATGTCTCCTCTGAGTGCTTACACACAAATACATTAAACTATGGTGCCATGTTGCAAAGACAATGCTAATTTAAACCTGCTGGTAAAGCACTGGAGAATTTTTCCCGGTATCAGAAAGCGTGAGATGCTCTTTCCTAGCCACCCCACCACCCCCGCTTCTGTCTTTGCAGAGCTCCCAAGACCAGAAGATTTTAAGTAAAGTAGGAGCACTGGCCTGGCCCAAGCTATGAGGAGGGGTAACCCAGAAGAAATCTGAGGCTGAGTTCATGTAGTAAAGGTCATACACTCAGGCATTTATAAGTGATGTCTGTAAAGGAGCTGACACAGTGGTACACTATTAAAACAAAGGACTTGACATTTTTCACATGACCTTTAAACTTCATTACTGGACATATCCTACGATTATCCTGAGAAGTGCACACGGATATGACACTGTATTTTGTATGCTTAAACCATTCGTTTCACCAGCCTTTATCACTGTTTTGACATTTCCTTACTTTTTAGTACAGAGGCACTTCCAAAACTGGAAGTATCCCCAAGCCACTGCCCTCTAGTAGCAACCCTGTTTCTCTGTGGTTTTCTTTATGAAGATGTTTGTTGTTCATTATCTCACTCTTCTTCTCTTTCCCCACTACTGATTGTACCAGCCTTGGCCCTGGCCCACTAGGAGGTGTCAGACGGAGAAGATAAACCCACCGGCGCGCGGACACACACACACACACACACACACACACACACACACACACACAGGGCGTCCCTGCGGAGGAGGCGTAGACCTAAACACTGCAGGAACACCAGCGACTGGACTGGAAATGGGTGCTTAAATCCGATCAAAGGCCAGCACGGGGTCGCGGAGAGCGTGTGCAGCCGAGGCGTGGCGCGGGCGTGTGTGGGACACTGGACACGGGCCGGCGGCCCAGGGGGCGAGGCGTGCTCCGGTCTATTCCGGGCTCTGCGCGGAGGGGCGGGCGGGGCGGGGCGGGGGCGCCGGGAGCATCCTGTCGGGGGAGGGGACGCGCAGAGTCCCGCCGGCCGCCGGAGAGCGCCTTGCCGCGGCGCTGCCCTGCGCGCGCCGCCACCAGCTGCGCCGGAGCCCTGCGCCCTGCGGCCCCGCGCCCGGGGAGCCCGCCGGCGCCATGGACCGAGGCCGGGGTAAGAGCAGCCGCAGTGGCCGCCAGTGCTGGGTGCTGCGTGGGGCGAGGAGGGGAGACCCGGGCGAGCTAAGGCCGGAGAGCAGGCGGAGGAAGAGGAAGGAGAGGTGGGCGGCCGGGCTGGGCTGCGGTGCTGCCCGAGGGGGCGCGGACGGGGGACTGGAAGACGGGGTGCTGGGTAGGCAGGTGCCTCCTGCAGTTCGATCCACCGGCGAGAGTCAGTGTTTGGTCCTGTGAGTCGCCTCCTGTGTGTCCAATTGAGTTTTTAACACCAATCCCTAACTTCAGAAAAGATCCCAAACGAATTCCTGAGGACAGCGAGGTCCTCCCTTCCCATTTTACGCAGGAAAGGTGAAATAAGGTTTACAGACCACATCAAAACACCCGACACATGAAACCCTACTGTGCGCCTGGCAAGAAGCCCACAGAGACCAAAGTTTGCTGCTGCCCGGGGCTCTGGGGGAGGAGGGGCTGCGTGAGCGCGCCTGCGTGCGCTCCTGTGTACAGTATTGGGAGTTTCGCAAGTGGTGGGGACCGGCGACATGGAGACTGACCCGACCAGAGAGGGCAGCATTCCAGGGGGCTAGGGCTGAGGGCAGAGCGATCCTAGTAAAGATCTAGAAACCGTGCAGTGGATGTGTGCATGTCTGAAAAGTGGCCTGCTGGGACTGGGGAACAGTGTGAAAGGCTGGAATGGGGGCTTTGAGGACCTAACCTGCAGCCTTGGATTCAAAAAATCACCGGTGTGGAAGCCACTTGGTGGACTGGCTGGCGAGTAATGCTCCAGGAGGAGAATGTTGCTATAATTAACAGGAAATTCCTCCCTCTCCCCACAATAATCTTACGCCCTTTCCCCCACCTGCCTGTTTGCTGTGCTGAGGCCCGCAGGGAGAAAGAAGGAGTGACCAGGAGAGAGGAAGAATTTCGGGAGCCCCTGGGGACAGGAACCAGGGCAAGAGTAGATGTCAGGGTAACCCCGCCCCTTGCTGCACTCTTGTGGCAGGTAAAGCCAGGTTAACCAGCAAGCTTCTAATTCAGCACAAAACACCACTTCCACCTTCTCCTCTAAGGGCCTAAAGGACTGGCAGGAAATGGAAGGGACGTTCATGATTTGAAAGACTGTTCTCAATTGTAACCGACTTCCAGGCAAGGGTAAACCTCCACCACCACCAGGAGAGAAAGAAGAGGCACCTCGATTGGCCTTCAGGCCTGCTGTCCCTCTTCCCACATCGTGCATCTAAAAAGCACCCCAGTTACAAACACCAGTTATGAAACATCGCACTGTCTGCCTCTGAGCACACAAATGCATACCTGGACTTACCCAGACATGCAGAAATAGACAAAGGTGACATTTCACCAAGCTCTACATGCTTCACAACCAACAGGACCGCTCTGAAGGCTGTTTCCACATCACTGTTGGCTGGGAGACCTGACATCCCAGCAATCTCTTGGTGCTCCGAACGTGCTTGGACACCGGCCCACTCTCCCTAGCCCACTTTCCTTCTGCCCCTCAGCTCTGTCACAGTGCACTGTTTGCCGTCCAGTGACCTCTCCTCTCCAAGAGTAAGCTTCAAAACGCAGGGCACAGAGCTGTTATGCCCACCCTGCTGACCGCACCTGCCCCGAGATAGGAGCTTGCTGATAGTGGTGTAATGAGTGAGTGAAGCTCGCTTGTACTGTACCTCGAGATGATTAATTATAATGAGGATTTTTTTAAAATACAGCTAAATCCTCCCATCCTTTGTGACTTGCAAAGGTGGGCTCAAAGTAAAGGAGTTGTGTGACCAGTGCACAAGAGACCAAGTTGTCTATCTAGATCCTCATTTTTCTACCCTGGTAATTAGCTGGCAACACCTTCTGCATTACGTATTATGCATTAAAACATATTATGCTTGTGGATTAAAATGAAAAATCTGTATGTAGTTTCCTTTTGTTTGTTTTTGGTCAGATGATACTGAGGATCAAATCTAGGGCTTCTCTACCACTGAGCTACATCCCTACCCCTTGTTTCTTATTTCAAGATAGAGTCTCAGTATATTGTTCAGGCTGGCCTGGAACTTGTGATTCCCCTGCCTCAGCCTCCCAAGTAGATGGAATCACAGGCATTGCTGCCATACCCAGCCTTCTATACATGATTTTAAGATAAAATATGAGACTTAGAAAATCATTTTAGGCTCATGCCTGTAATCCCAGCACTTGGGAGGCTGAGGCAGGCGGATCCTTGTGAGTTCGAGACCAGCCTGGGCTACAAAGTGAGCTGAAGGCCAGCTTGAACTACAGAGAGACCCTGTCTCAAAAAGACCAAAAAACAAAACAAAAGTCCTGGAAAAAAATCATTTTAGCAGACCACCCTGTTGTGCTTTGGCCCACAGGTGAGAGTGCATTCATTTTTGTTGTCAGGGAAGGTTTAAGAAGTATGAGACACATTTCAACCTCATCCCTACCATCTTGGAGGGAAGATTGTTATGTGCAGGTTACTGAGGACAAAACCATACAATAACTGACATTATCTAACTTTTACTGGGTGCCAGGCTCTATGCTCAGCTGTTGTATGGTTTCTCTTGGAACAGCACACATGATGGGACTTTAAGCATTAAACCCACCACCTAGAAAAGCAGGCTTGGATGAGGTATTGGTCGGCCCAGGCTACCGTAGCATGGTTCTACAAACTAGACAGCTTAAACAACACAGATTTATTTCCCTACAGTTCTAGATGCTGAATGTCCAAAATCAAGGTGCTATGAGGATAATTTCTTATGAGACCTCTCTTCCTGTCTTGTGAGGCCACCTTCTCATATGGCTTCTTCCTTTCCTGATAGCAGTGCTGTCAGAGGAGGCTCCCACTGTGATAGCCTTGTTAACCTTAATTATCCCCTAAAGTCCTGTCTTCAGATGTAGCCACACAGGGCTAGCTAGGGCTTTAACATCTAGGGCAGAGGGGACACAGATCGGTCCACACAGCCAGCATAGGTCATTTGCACAGTCATTCCCCATGTGAGACACAGAGCTGCAGTTTGAACCTGGCTTTGTCTGCCTGAAAAGTTTTGATTTTAAGCATGCTGTTAACTGCCTCTCTGGTGGCAAATGACCTGTGAGTCAAATCCTACTGCAGACCTAGATGCAAAGTCTTCCTGCTCCTCTCCAGGAAACCCCATCATGCCCCAGTTCAGGTGTTCCGGCACAATAGTACCATAAAAGCTTGACATCAAAGTTGAGTGAGTCAAGATTGGAAACAAACCTGGGAAGTGGGACCTTTCTTCTAACAGGATATGTGTCTTCCCGTGGGTAAAGCAGGATTTATACGATACAGTAACACACATATAAACCACTTCAAATGGAATTCCTTCCAGCAGGATCTCCTGATTCATGAATGTCATTCAAAGAGAACAAGCCACTGGGGAAGGTAACACACAGGACAGTCCAGTGACTACAGACATCATCTTCTAATGGACAGCTTAGTTAATTTTCTTTCCTCTGATCAAAATAAAATGTAGCTACTGGGAATGCCTATTTCTTGGGGTTGTAAATATTAAATGCATAGGAAATACTTCAAACAGTATGTAAATATGAGACCCACTTACTGATCCAGGCCATTGTAATAATTACAGCCTTTTTGTAAAAAATCAGACTCAGCATGATAAAACTGCTTTATAAAATGTCCCTTTATAGACTGTCCCTCCATAAGCTGATCCAACTAGAATGATACGTTTTTAATCTGCTCTATTTTACGCAGTGAGCTGCATAGCTTCGTGTACAGTGCAGACAGGGAACAGGTCATCATACATCTTTGTCTCCTGGAGTTCCTTCATCATGCTTGTGTCTTGGAAGTTCACTCTGACCTGACTCATCCAGTCACAACCCAAATGACATTTCTGACTGATAAAATACTGCTACAGATGCCCACATGTCCATTTTCTTTCATCCTTTTAGTTATGTCTACTAACTGTGTTATATCACCACAGTTTTTCTTTGGTAAACTTTTCAATCTTCTCAAGTGATCTTCTCTTTAAATTACTTGCTCCAAATTTTCTCTGACTTATATGTATCATCTTAGTGTCTAACCTTATATAGGATCTCTCTGGCTCCTAGGAAGTGATTGGTTTCCCCACGTTTCCTTTCCTTTCCACTTCACAACTAGTTCAGTTCAACCAAAGTTGAGAAATTCTTTGGCTGCAGTTGGTATTCTTTGGGAGACTGTGTTGTCTACCAGGCAAATAAAAAAGTAATCCAGGGGCCTAGGAATTTAGCTCAGTGGCATAAGCGCCTGCCTTGCAAGCAGGCAGTCGTGAGTTCGATCCCTGGTACCAAAAAAAAGGAAAAAGACAAAAAAAAAAAAAAAAAAATCCAACATTTTGCTTTTCATTGAATGAGATTCTTATTTTTCCAGAGACAGTGGAAGAATCCATTCCCACCACGTTGCCTCTGTGAGCTTTGAGATTCACATCTTCACTGTGGTATCACTGGCCAACCAATGTGTGGTTAGCTGTCTGTCAGGGGCTCACTCCCCAACTTCTGCTCCCAAGGCTGTGGGCTTCCAAGCAGACTTACCTCCTCCCTGACATCCAAGTTCACACCCTTCTATCAGAACCAGTCCTTTTTGATAAGAACCGGTATCCATATTCTATTTTCCACCCATACATGTTCTACAAGGTCAACTTTTCCCCAGGTGTTTTTTTTTTTTTTTTCTAATTTTAAAAGCAATCTGTACAGAAATGATACAGAATTTCAAAAAAAAAGTGGGAAATTAACACTGATATATATTGCACATTATCTTAGAAATAGTTGCTCGATTCAAAGATTTAAGCATAAAAAAAGATCAAACAATGAAGGCAAGGTTTCTTTTTGATGCGAAATCTGAGATTAGTAGTATCGTTATCTATCTTGTTAGTTTTTTTGACTTATGGTAATTGTACAGATTTATGGGGTACAATATGCTAATTTGATACGTATATGCAGTGCATAATGATCAAATCAAGATAATTCACATTTCTTTTTTTTTTTTAATCTGTACTGAGGATTGAACTCACAACCTTATGCTTGCCAAGCAGGTGCTTACGCCACTGAGCTAAATCCCCGGCAACATTTCTGTTTCATTTCTTGGTGTTGGGAAACTTCTAACTCCTCTCTGGTTCTTTACAAAGTATGTAATTCTGTAGCCATGTGCTTACCTTTGCCAGTGTGGAGACTCAGTAAAGCTTAGGGGTTCAGCCAGAAAGAACAAGCCTGGGTTTGAGTTTTGACTGCCGCTTTCCAGCTCTGTGACTTAGGGCTCACACTGGGAATGCCACAGGAGGAGCCACGCATGTAGGCTGGCACTTGGGCCTTAGCCACACTTTACAGTGGGTGGAAGCAGTCCCATGGGGCCATAGGACCTAACCTTGCTCTAGGGGCATCCACTGGGCCCTGCTTCCATTTCCTTTTCCTCACTGATCCCCAAGGTGATCGGCTTGCCCTTTTTTCTGGGTTTTCTGTGCCTCGCCCTCAAATATCAGTTTCAGGCCCCTCTTTTCATGTGCACAAGCAACTTGCCAAAGTAAGTTCCTCCCTCTCCATCCTCTGCCAAGAACCTAGCATTACTCCATTCTCATCTTTAGTCCACAAAGACAATCCTGTTTTCCAAAGGCATCAGCGTCTCGTACCCTTCTTACTCTTCAAAAAAGTAGCTTGCAAGTGAGCAGAAGAGTGAAGCCACCTGCGCCTTCCTTCCCTGTCCCCCCCAGACCCCACCCCTCCTCTGAGCACTTTCCTCCTCCTCCCTTTCCCACCAAACATTTCAAATGAATAGGTGGCACTGGTGAGCCCTCCTTCACCTCTCCCAGGCTCCTTGCCCTGCTAAGCCCCTCAGCAGGTCACCCCTAGGTCCCTATAGTGTTGCACAAAAGCCTCATCTCTTGCCTCTTCTGTGACCGTCTCCTGGACTTCTCCCCAGCTCTGTGGAGTACTCTGCTTCTTTTGCATATGTTCCTCTGTTCTGCCTGTGATTTGGAGCCTGGTAAATCCAGGTTAAATAAGCAGCTTTCTTTCCTTACAAAAAGCTTTTTAGTCTCTCTCTATCAGTTAGAGGTGCTGATAGCTTCTGGGACAGACTGAAATGCAGCACTGTTTCATGTGGCCCCCCGGAAGTCCTTACTAACTGTCACTTCCCATCTTCTCCTAGTTGCGCTGCCTTCACCTGCCCTGTCTTCTTTGATGGGCCTTGGCCTTACTCCCTCATCTCCCAGTACCTCGGCCTCCTCTCTGCTCCCACTCCTGCAGGGAACCAAGCCCATCCTCAGCCACGAATGGGGCCCTCACCTCCTGCCTGGGATACATTTCCATTTGGAAGTTACTAAGCCTCCAAGTGACCTAGTTTTGAACGTATCTTATTTACCACCACATCAGATGGACTTTCGTGTTTCTGTCTGTTAACACAGCCATGCGAGTTGCTGTTGAATGAAATCGGAGTGTTTGTGAACAAGACCCAATTTGAACGTGGTGGGGGTGGGCGTGGGGGGATGGGGTGGTTTCTTACCCTCCTGGAAGAGAGGTACTAACAGAAGACTTTCCAGAAGGCTGTGCAACCGGTTAAACAGGCTGGATCTAAAAGCATACCCAGGGAAAGGACTGGTGCACTGTGCAACAGGAGCTGCCTGGGGACAGAGTAAGGCAAAGGATGGATGGATCAGGGAAGCCACATTGGTATGCAGGTTAAGGATTATTGTCCCTAATATTTCAGAGGTTTCCATAGGCATGTCCCTGGATTTCCAGGACATCAGTTTGAAGCATTCTTCGTAGATGGCCACTGTGATCTCATAGCTTGTATGGGATTTAGGGCTTATCAGTGCTTGAGGATGGAATTTGGCCAGATAAGAGTCTGTTAAGGGCAGTTATTTAAAACTATCCATCTGATCAGGCTTAAGCCTTTGAGGGCCCCTTGTCATTGCTAAGATATAAACTGACCCTCGTGGTGTTCTCAAAGCTCCATGCCTGCTTCACTTGGGGACCTTGCCTACCTCTCATCTGTGGGCTGTGCTCACACTGGCCTTACTCCTTCCAATCTTGATTACTGTGTGCTTTCACTTGGGTCACTCACGGTCATCCCAGCTCCCTGCTCAAACGTCTCTCTCTCAAGGCAGTGTTCAGTGTTCCCCATACTCCTGAGCCACATGCCCCTTCTGTATGTGCTCCCGCTCGGTACCCTGTGCTTCTCATGATTGCCATTTTCACAATTACGGTTCACTGTAACGTTGAATTTGCTGTTAATATGAGCTTTGTGAGAACTGAGCTTTCTTAGCTGGTGGTATCCCTTTGTCTAGCACCAGTGTCGTGCTTTACACATAGTAAGTGCTCAATAAATGTCAAGTTGATGAGATGGAAATGGAAAGTGGAAGTGAGAATACACAATTCAATGGAAATTAAATAGGACCACTTTCAGCACCAGGATTCTCTGTTTCAATGATTACCATTTTAGGGACAGAAATGTAGGCTTTATCACTATCCATCATTTCCTTTGCTTTCATCCTTTCTATAATCAAATCCCAAATCCTGTTGACCATTATTATTGGGAAATGGATCTTGGATGGCTTCTTCTTCTGTATCCTGTTGCCTCCTGCAGGAGCTTCCTGTTTCTGCTGCCGCCTTGCCGTCTGCCTCAGGACCACTCCCTATTTGTCTAAAGCAATGTTTCTGATCCCTCTGGTCTCAGAACCCTGCTCTGTGGTGCCTCCTAAGCTCCCCACCCCCAGCGACACGATCAGTGGGTGTGGAGTGAGGTTTGGGAATCTGCACTTCTTGTACAGCACCCAGGTAAATCTGTTGTCCTCATTGGAGCAGCCACCATTGTTCTGCTGGACTGCTCTTACCAGGACCTTTCATCCTGTTGGAACACCTTCCTGCATCCCGCTGCCTGCTTTAGTTCTGTGTCTCTCACAGTCTGCAGCTCAGGGAGATGCCAGGGTCTGGATCTACTACTCAAAACCTTGAGAAAGCTTGAAGTGTCTCATTTAACTTTTTAAAAATATGCAGATTTTCTATTATAGCCCATCATGTAGAAACTCCCTCCCAAATCTTTGTCCAGATGGACTTGCAAAGATGCAGAGTGTTCACTCAGCCTCCTCTTCCTCACTTGACCTTGCCCTCTGCCATAGACTCCCGAGGTGTGTGAACTCTGGCCTCCAGGAAATATCCCAGCACACAGTGCCAGAGTAGAAACGGGTCTGGGATGGAAGCCAGACTGCCACAGCTCAGCCTTTCACTTTGACATTTTTATAAATCTTTGAAGTTTGAAAAGCATTTTGTCGTGTGGAATTTGTTTCAGCCTAGCCTCAGGGGTGTAGACCAGGGATATTGAGTGCTCTGTGGGGAAACTGAGGCCACCTTTTCTGTGCCTGATAATCTTACATGCTCTTGCCTGGTAGCCCTTGCCTGGGGAGTTGCTGTGGGCAAGGGGGAGCCTGTGTGGAGGGGAATCATTAGAAAATTAACACCTAAAATCCTTCTTTTGGTCATCATTTTGGCCTGAGTTTCTCTTCTGTGGCTTCTCCCAACTCTGGCCATGGTCCTGTGGAATGGAGAGCAGGGACATTCCCCCTGTGACACAGATGCAGAACCTGAAACTCAGAAAGACAATTACTATACCCCTTCCTGAGAGAGACCAGCTCCAGCTTGGTCACACTTCCCTCCGGAAACTTCCTGCCCCATCCCTCTTCCTGTCCCTCTTAGCCTGGGTTGCCAGCCACCCCCCCTTTGGTCTGGGCTTTTAGCAGAATTTAGAACACTTACTGAAACGCCTCCTGTGTACATGTGAATCCTGATGTCTAGGACTGTCTTCTGCATCCTAGTCCCAGAGTCTGCCATAAGGCAAATGCTTAGAACAGTCAAATGCTCCTTATAATGAACATTTACTATGACTCACGTGAAGTAGATACCGCCATTGTCCCTGTTTCACAGGTGAAGAAATCAGTGCTTACAAAAGGCCATCTATGTACCCAATGCTGCCTCCCTCCAAACCTGGTCCTTACCACTGCCGGTAGCTGCTTCTCTGATTTTGAAAGGCCTTCCCCAGGTTGGTTATAGCAAGCACTTGCTAGGTAAGCCACAGGACTGACTAAGTAAAGCTTTAAAGGAGCAAGAGGTGGTACTGAAATAAGAGGGAAAGAGGCCCTGGACTGTTCTGGGGGACCCATGGGAGGTCTTTATGTTTTACCCTTCCTGCTGCAGCCCCAGAGTTCTGATGTTTAGAATTCGAGAGGCTCTTATCTTCCTGGTATGGACAAAGAGCCTGGCCCAGAATGGCCCAGGCAGGGGTCATCCAGCATCTAAAATTCCATCTGGGGAATCCCAGCTACTCCTGAATTGGGGTGTGGAGGTGTAGAGCTGGGCAGGCGTGACTCTTCTTCTGGCACAGCTGTCAGCCACGATGGGGCCAAAATGTGGCACTGCATTGCAATCATTCCAGCCCCGGGGGAATTGAGCAGCAGCATGCCGTCCAGGAGGCAGCTCGGGGCTTTTTATAGCCCTCTAAGAACCTAGAGGAAAGCTGATCTCCCAAGAGACAGAACCAGAGCATATGTCATGTTTGAGCACCATTCCCTCACACAGCTGAGTGAGCAGCATGGGGCAGAGGAAGCCAGCTCGCTGTCCCAGCCTGGCTCCTCCACTCCCCTGCGAGGCTTCAGTTGCTTCACCTGTAAGGTTGGAGTACCATAATGCAGGGATCAGCAGACCTCAGCTGGTGGGACCAAAGCCAACCCAGCACCTGTTTTTGTAAATAGAGTTCTGTTGGCTCACAGCCCGTTTGTTGTGTGTTATCTACGGTTATTTTGTCACTATCAGAACAGAGTGCAGTAGTTGAAACCTTAAATGTGGACTTTCTGGTCATTCACAGAGAAACTTTCCAGCTCTACAATTAGCCTGCGTAGAGATGAGGAGCACCTTGTCTTGAAAAGGATTGTGAGGGTCTTACATTACATAATGCTGTGTGTTCAAGAGTTATGTCTGAGGAACTCCAGAAAGCCATTCAACTGTATTTTTCGCCTCAGAATCTTTTTGCAGACAGAATCATAAGCCACAGAGCTGCTCTGAGTGATGTGGGAATATGACACCAGCACACTCACTACGCCCCTCCTGCTCCCAAGGGCCATCCCTATGGAAGCTGTGCAGATCCCAGAGATTTCATTGGAAGAGCATTTTACACAACTTCTCTAAACCTGTACCCCGAAGTTTACTTAGGGGAAACTCAGGTCCAAGAGGCAGCATCTTGTTTAAAGTCACAATTTCTCCCCCACTCCCTTAGCATTCCACAGAGCCACTAATGCAGTCACAGGGAATCCAGAGAGCACAGATACAGCTCTGCTGGGGAGAAGCCCATCCTTTGCATTTGCAGGGTGGTGGCTGCCATCAGACTGCAGGCGCCTGGCAGATCCCCTCAGTGACCCAGATCACACAGAAATGAGAGCTGGGACAGGGCCAGAACCACTGCTGATACCTGCACATAGAATACCTTTTAGTGTTAGGGCTTCAGAGCTTTTTTTTCTGAGAGTACAGGAACTCTAGAAAACAAAAAATTGAAATGGACCAAAGACATTTTTATTTTATTGATAGGCATTTTGTTTTCTTTTGGTACCAGGAATTGAATTCAGGGTCTTGCGCCTACCAGGCAGGCGCTGTGCCACTGAGCTACATCCCGGCCCAGAAGGCATATTAAGAAAAGAAGAAAAAAAACCTTAGATCACATCTTACAATTGACATTAATTTATTTTTCTTCTTTTAAAAAAAAATCTGTTACTCGGTAGATTAAAAAAAAACCTTCAAATCAGTGGCATCTTAAAATGGAGAGATTATGATAATTTATACTGAAGCTGTCTTTTGAAGATGAAATCAGATTTATTCATTTGCAGAATAAATATTTATCTTTCCTGCCCGTTCCTGTTGAAGGGTGTGCTGAGAGCAGATCCTGCTGATGTGAAACCAAAGGGCATTTTTTTAGCCGCACTTGAACGGAGTGGAAAGCTGATCTCCTGGGACCGTGCCAGGAAGCCAGTGAGACTAATGGCTTTCCCTCGCCTCCAGCAGCAGCCAGGTGCAGCCCTGAAGGGCTGCCAAGGCCAGGCACAGGTCCCTGCACCTGGGGGTCTCCTAATGCAGCAAAAGCCACAAGACCCAGTCACCAGTGCGTGCGACCTAAGGTCAGATCTGCTCAGTGTTCACCAAACAGAAATGAAAAAGGAGCTCAAGGGACACTTTTTGCAACCAAGCCAGTCCAGGAGCTCTGTGGAGGGCATTTTAGGTGGAGAAAATAGGGGATGAGCTGGGGTAAGGACAAAGACCCCAGGACACTCTGAGAAAAGTAGGAAGCCCAGAGAATCCGATAGAAGTGAATGGAGCCTCCAGGTCCTTCCTGAGTAGACTCTTCTCCAGGTCCCTAACTGTGTCCCCATCCCTGAGGCTGTGCTCCGTGTGATCCGTACCTAATAATAGAGGCAGATCAAACTTGAGCCAAGTCCTTGACTATGGTGTCTGGTGCCCCAAGTTGAAGCCCAGCTCTACTCCTTCCACAAAACCCTGAGTTTCTGCTTTGTCAACTGAAAGTGGAGAAAATGATCTCCTGTCCACCAGTGAAGGATAGTTGGGTACACACGGGGAAAGCACACAGCACACCTTTTAATTTCTTAGAAGGTGAATGCTGCTTGAAGTGCAAGGCTGTGAGTACTGCCTTTCTTAATAAGTGAGAACACAAGTTCCCTCCAGCACACTCCAGCTCCTCTGCACGCCTCTCTTTCCCATCCTCACCTTCACCCCCATATAGACAGACTGAGAAAGTGGGGACCAGCCCCAGGGAGTTCACTGGTGAAGGACCTCACACCGTGGAGTATCACTAGGAAAAGCTGGTGCTCTCTGCCCTGGGGAGTTGAGCTTGATTGTGAGCAGGAAGAGGTTATGCTGTGTTGCAATTTGGGACAATTATGGAAGCCAGCGGGGAGCACCTGGTGGACAGAAAAGGGGGGGGATTGGACAGAAGTGGCCAATGCCAAGCCTGAAACAAGTGCTTCAGATAAGCAGCGGACTGTTAAAGATTAACTCACCTTGATGTTTAAGAGCAGAGCCACATAAGGCTTTAACCTTTCCATTGTCAAACAGTTAATTGGGTGGGCTGTAGTGACCCAAGCCTGTAGTCCCACCACTTGGGAGGCTAAGGCAGGAGGATTGCCTCAAGTTCAAGGCCAGCCTGAGCTACATGGCTGAGACCTTGTCTTTATGCACACACACACACACACAGTTAATTGGACAGAATTGTTAATCTAATGAGGAAATGGAGAAGTAATTCACTTGGGACACTTAAAACTCAAGGCACCCATTTCCATGACTTGTAATCAACTGTTTCTTACCCAGCATCCTGGAAAGTTTTTGGAGGCTGGGGAGAAGGAAAGGACAGAGGGAGGGTGGAAGAGAGGGAAATTAGATTGCAACCTGGGCCAGCAGCACAGAGGGCCATTCCAAGTTCACCTCACCTAGAGTACCTGGCCTGACCTCTGTGGTCACCAGTTGCAGTGATATCATCAGTAATACTAACTTGTAGTTCAGTTATCAATCTTCACGCTCGTTAACTGCCTCGCTTTCTCCTTACAGCAACCCCCAAGCCAAGTGCTCTTCAAGCTCAGTCTTGCAGATGAGAAAGCTGAGGCTCAGGGAGGTAACAACCTGTCTGGAGTCTCAGGCAAACCCCAGGCTTGATTCTGGGCATTTCTCACTCCATGCCTGGCCTCAGCTGCCACTGTGCTGACTGTCCTGACCAATCTCCACTCCCAGCGCCTGTCCCCACCTGGCTCAGTCCCTCTTGTGACATCTGCGTCTCTTCTTAGTTCAGATTGCTAACAGGTTCTTCTGTAGGATAAACCAGCATTATGGCCTTGGGGCTGTCCCCATGCTCTAGGAGCAGGTCTATTTCCCAGCACCACCACCCCAGACACACTCAAAAGCCTCTGTGCTTGGAGACAGTTGTTCCAAGGGCAGGATTCACAGCCCTTCCCCTGAATTCCAGGCTGTCTGTGAGGCCCCCATGCACCTGCTCTTTGCCCACAACTGTGCTGGACAAAGAGAAACTGGGTCCAAACTTTCAGGCATCGCTACCCTTCTGGGTTTGCCAGTCAGTACAGGACACTGAATTTATCATCTGCTCTGAAGCCGGGAGGACCTCACTGTCCAGGAAGATGGGATGGGCCTCCTAGAGGATGTGGCCTCTAACCCAACTCTCAGAGGATGCTTGGACCTTTTCTGAGGGAGATTTTAGGTGATAAAAACAGTAAGCTTGGTTTGCACCAGGCACCATTCTAAACACATAATTCAGTATTCCACTGGGCTTCACAGGGTATTATTATCCTCATTTTGCAGAAGGGAAAACAAGCACAGAGAAGTAACTTGCCCAAGGGCATTCAGCTACCCTTAGTGGCAGCTGATTGTTCAGAGGAAATGCCAGAAGCAAATAGCTCTAGATGGGGTCTTGGATATTAAAAGTAGGCCAGAAATAGTACAAAATAATAAGAATAGTATTTTTAAACGCTACTGAACAAAACAAAAGCTAAATGCACCCTAGTTCCCAGTAAGTACAACCTTGAGGCTTCCCATTTCACAGCCATCCTGCATGGTGATTGTCCACCTAATCCCGCCCACAGCTTTCTGATCAGGGTTCAGTCTCCTCTCCTAGTTCCCACACAGGTTCTGCTATTTGGTTGGCAATGGAGGCTGGAGGAAAGCACATTATTAGTGACACCTGGACAGTTGGACGTGAGTCTCACAACAGGTCTGTGAGGTGGGCAGGGCAGTTGTGATCACCCACTGTCACAATGAGAAAATTGACCCTCTGAGTTAAGAAGTGGCTGGATGTGGTGGCATACACCTATAATGCCAGCACTTGGGAGGCTGAGGCAGGACTGTTGTGAGTTCAAGAGCAGCTTGAGCTACACAATGAGTTCAAAATTAGCCTACCTAGGGAGACTCTGGAAGAAAAAGAGAGGGGGGGAGGGGAGGGATCTGCCCGAGACCAGGAAGCCAATAAGTGTACAGCCAAGGCTTGAGCCCCCTGGATTCTGGCTGCAGTGCCCATATTTCCTCCACTACAACAACACTCCACACATGGTGGGAAGTCAGAAAGATTTCATCCCTGCCCTGTGGCCTCTAGCAAGTTCCTCAATATATCTGGACTCAGTTTCCTGTCATTAAAACTGAGAGAAGGGTTTCCACAATACAGAGTTACTCCAAGGTGGAATTTTAGCTAATTAATTAATAGGCGTGGAATTCGTCGCAGAGAATGTTTCCACAATGGGGAGGCATCCAGCAGTCCAGATGAGTGTACACAGGGACAGGCAGCACTACGGGTGTGCCTTTCCATCATAACACTAGAGAAAAAGGCTCCAAAAGTTACCTGTGCATTATACACTTCGAAAAAGTTAAAAGCAACTAAAATTTTAAAATGCGTGTTTTCAGGAGTGCAATAAAGCTACATAGAAGAGAAAGCACAGGCTTGGACTCCGGCTTTGAGGGTGGTGGGTAGGTCAGGCAGAGGAGACAGGAGGCTGAGCTCAGACAGGGAATTGTAAGATACAGTCAGGCTTTTGCTTAGAAAGGTAGGATGTACAGTGTTTGCTACTACATTATCAAAAATAACTGATTCTATAAATAATAACTAAATAAGAGAAGGCATGTGTGGGCCAAAATGAGAGGATCTCATGAAGCAAGTATTAGGATTAATCCAAATTTTGTCCACCTGAAGCCCTATTTTTAAAAGAAAGTAAAAGTCCTAGGCACAATACCTTAGCGATAGAAATGCTCAATAAAGATAAGAAATGCTCAATAAAGAAAAAGTCCAGAAGATCTTACAGTGCAGACATTGGACACATAAACTATAGAGTTAGACCTGTGTTTGGATCTCATTCTGGTAGCTTGATGCCTTTAGACAACCAACTGCCTCTGTGAACATCGCTTGGTAACATAAAATAGCACGTCGAGCAGGGTATGGTGGTGTGTTCCTGTAACCACGGCACTCTGGGAGGCTAAGGCAGGAGATTGCTAGTTTGAGCCCTGCCTACACAATTTAGCAATTTTATGAGACCTTGTCTCAAAATAAAAAACATTGAGGATGTAGTGGGAAAGCCCTGGACGGAATCCCCAGACCCACTAAAATTAGCAGGTAAAAACAGAACCTACCTAGCAAGATCACTATGGTAGGATTAAATGAGATAATCCAATACAAAATGCTTAGTTCAACATCTGGAACATTACTTAAGAGCTGATAGATGCTGCCTCTTTTGATTATTAGGCACCACCACCAGTCTTTAGTGAAGGAGACGTTACAGACTACCCAGAATGTAAGCAGCTGCTATCTTGACGGGACGAGCTGAGCATGCGTGTCAAAGTTTTCCACTTCCTCCTAGAACCATTTCCTTTGTGAGCTAAACAGAGAGGAATACACACACACAAAGGGACAATTCTGGGAGAGCTGAGTCCTACAGCCAAAAATTATTTGCTTGGAAGTCATTGTAAGCCCCCAGCTTCTCCTGTGTGGTCTGGAAATGGCCTGATGAAAGGACATTATGGCTTTCCTGGTGGCCCAGGGCTGAGAAACAGGGGATAATAGGAACTGGGCAGAGCGGCTATCAGGAAGGCCATGGAAGACACAGGGCTTCCCTGAGCCTTCTTAGGGCAAGTCACACCTACCCTGCTGACCGCTTCGCACTGACCTATGACCTTCCTCACCCCGTGCCTCCTTTCTTTCTGAAATAAGAGCAGATCAGGGAATCATGCTAATCTGTCATCCCTAAAAATAATCACTGGATTTATAAACCCATTCTCAGCCATCACATAGATAGACTCATCCATAGATTTTCAAAACCTCTTCTTACAGAAGACAAAAACAATGCTCTCAGGGGTTAAGAGACTTACTTAAAATTATACAGGAGTAATAAGTGGGAGAAGTTAGAACCCCAACCAAGTCCTCTGAGACCAAGTCCCAAATTGATCTTTACCACCTCTCTATCTCACGAATGTTGCTCTGTTTCTATCCAGGGGACCCAAACTTGTCCTATTCTCTTCGCCATAAATGGATATTCGGTTTCCTGCAGTAGCTCTAATTAACACTTGCAGAGGCCTTCCAAGGTGACCTCACCACCCCTTATCCTCCCTCACACAGGGGCTATATTTAACTCCTGGAAAGCACTGAGCACGGCTCCGTCTTTGCAGCTGGGCCTTCTGGGCAGCTCCTTTCTTATTCTTTTCCATCCCATGTGCACCATGATTTTCCAAGCACACTCCAGGACAACAGGAAGTATTTGTTTTGGTGACAAACAATGCAAGTCTGACCGGCGCTGGCCCTCGGTGTTCAGCCCACTGTCTGGCCTTCCCTTAGATTCAAAAAATCGTGCTTGCAAATGCAGAGGAAGTCACTGCAGCTGGGTAGATTTGCAGCAACTTAGAAGAGACTATGGGCAGAGGAAGGAGAGAGTTCCGAGGCGGAGGATTGCTAGTTTGAGTTCTGCCATCCTCTCCTGTGGAGCTGGTGGTCTGTGCAGAGTTAACCTTGAGATAGACACAAAAGCAAGCATCAGTTTGGAGGGACATTGGGAGGGACATCACAGCTGGACCCCCCATCCAGAAGTCCTCAGTTCCTGAACCTCTAAAACTAAGTCAACCCATCTTGTGGTTCAGATGAACTGATCTAAACAACACATGTAAGTTTCTTGAAGCAGGATATGCCTTACGGTAGCAGTCGGAGAGCGATACGGATAGTTACCATCTCTTCGGTGCCTCCTGTGTGCCAACACCACCCTCCGCACACTGACATCCTGTGATGGCAAGAGGTGCTACACGTTGCTGCTGTCGTATGTGAGGCGTGGGCAGTTTGTCCAGGTCCCAGATTGCATGGCTAGGAAATTGGAAGCTAGACTTAAACTCAAGCAGTTTGAGTTATTCAATATCTGCTGGTCAGCATTATTTCCCAACTTGTGTGTTAGAATTAAAATCCATCAAAACACAATGAAATCACTAATCAATAGGCAGCTATATTCCTTGAGAGATACAAGTCCAACAAATCAGTCTTTGGGAATTTAGTAAAGTGAAAAATTAGGCTTCTGCTTCCTTTCTAAATCACTGTTTATTGCCTATTTAAAAAAAAAATCTTTTTACTATGCTGAGCCACTATAAGGAAAGACAGACCGTGAAAGTCATATCAACTACCTACCTATTAGACTATCAGTACAAGAAGAAAGTTTGCTCCAAGCGTTAATTCATTCCACTGTGCACTCGTTCAGTCCTTACTCTGTGTCATACTCTAGCAAAACCTGGCATTATTCTTGCCTATGTAGAGCTCTGCTCAGGTCAGAGATAGTGACATTACTCAAAAAATGCATAAGTAAGTATAGAAGCTGACCATGTGAAATTTCACCAGGAGAGAGCCTTGAGGCTGTGATAGCATAAAACTGGGAAATCCAGGCATGATGGCACATGCCTGTGATCCTGGTACTCAGGAGGCTGAGGCAGGAGGATCACTGCAAGTTCAAGGCCAGCCTGGACTACAAAGCAAGACTGTGTCTCAAAAAACAACAAATAATAATAATAATAAAATAAAACAGGGAATGGGTGTGGTTGAGCGTACCAAGGAGATTTCTGGAGGAAAAATCATGCCTGGACAGAGAATTAAAGAGGCCGTATGTGGCTGTCAGGGGAATGGATTTCTTGAAGGCAGAGAGAATGGCTCATGCAAAGTCTTCCAGGATTAAGAGGCTGAGGAACAGGAGAGGGTGCCCTAGATGAAGTCCGTCTGGAAGAACGCACCAAGTTTGAAGATCACAGAAAGAAGCCTTCTTCCTTTATTCTCCCACTCACACACTGAGCTCACACCTGATAGGTGTGCTGCTCTCCCGTCCTGCGAGACCGCTGTCCCCACTGTTCTAGTGGGTCAGACCCCGTTAATGTGTAAAGTCACACATGGATTCACTCTCAGAACAGGAGTCTTCAGGAGATGGAAATTAGATTATTTTGTTGCTTGGAAGGGAAAAAGGAAATTTGAGTAAATCAAAAGAAAAATTGCAGGCCCTTTATAAAACCACATTCTGACAACTCTTTTTTTTTCCATTTTAAAATTGTGCAGCTTGCATTTTCTTTGGCTGAAAACAAAGCAGGATGAGTTGTCTCTGTGATCTCTATAAAGAGGCTTGCCAAATAGTGAGGTGGGGAAAGAGAGATTGCACTTCTGCCTACTTCTTTGCATTTAATGAAATTATAACCACAAACTGTCTCCTAGCATTTCTGTGGTCTGAAAGGTACACAGGAATAAAACCATGCATCAAAGTGCTCAGCCCTGCTCCCCTCCCAATGTGTAGGAGCCAGTACAGAGATTATTATTCCTGTGGTTTCCAGTTAATTTGTTTCTCTCTTGTCATGAAAATTAATCTCATTATCATGAGATCTTTAAATAAATCCAAGCTTCTATGTGCTGGTAGCCTTACTGGATGTGATGAATGACTTCTGATTGGAGGTTTCACTCAGGCTGTATCAGGATTATGGACCAGAGATAACTGGATTGTGGATAATGTCCTGGAAACTAGTGACAGTGCTGTGGCTTAATTTCTGTTATGTAACATCCCCTTTAGGAGGGAGAATGGAAGCAGAGACAGAGAGAAAGTCAATCTTCATCTTGGATGGATACTCACCAGGAACAATAAGCACTTGGTCATCTAGTCTTGGCTATATTTTTAAGTAGGTTTCTGATACTGAGAAGCCTTTTTGTAACCCAAAGAATAACCCCCTATCTTAGGTTTCTGTGTCTAACCCACTTAAAAGATTGACTTGCCAACTACGAGTGCTCCATTTTTCCCTGTTATCTTTCAATACTTAAACTTTACCATGCCTCTTGTAGACTAAATTAAAATACATAAAATTTTCTCATGGGTTCTAGATAAACTTTAGAAGTGGAGACCATCCTGTCCTAATGTCCCAGTTGATTCCCAGAAAGCACTGATAGGAGAGTATACATTGAAGAATGGTGAACGAAATCCTTCCTGAATGGGGACACAGTTCCAGGACGCCATTCCTGCCCCTCCACCTGAAGAGCTTTGTGTTCTCACTTGGCATGGGAGAGTCCCTGGGGATGGAGCACCCCAGGATAGGTACTCCTCTGCTTCCTCCTGTTACAGCCATTGCCAGCTATGTCAGCCCAGAGCTAGGAGCACCCCACAGTGTCCTGCTGCCCCAGTGCCTCCTCCCTCGCTCATGCCAATGCACCTGGAGCTCCACCTGAGGGGTCCTGTGGGAATAAAGAAAGCACTGAGCACTTATATATATCACTTTATTTCATCTTTACCAGGACCTTGTACAGCAGCCATTATTGATACCTCTGCTGTGTACTGATGAACTGGAAGCTAAGGAAAATTGTTAAAAATTTTCCCACGGGCCTACTTCTGGACAATCCAACGATCCATAGCCTATGCTTTTACCCACCACTCTTCCATGACCCAGGTTGCACATTAAACTTTGTATGAGTTTAAAACTAGGTACTGTTTTTCCCAACCGGTCGTGTGGCCATATCCAAGTCGCATAATCTTTTTGACTCCCACTTTCTGAATCTTTAAAATGAGAGTTAGACTAGGTCATCAAAACACTGTGTTCATTAAAGAACCACCTCGTGCTGATTGAGACACAGCTTGTCTTAGTTACTCTTCTTTCATTGCTGAGACAAAATATTGATGCCCAACATTAAAAGAGGAATGGTTTATTTGGCTTACAGGTCATAGAAGTTTCAGTTCATAAGGGCTATCTCCAAGGCAAAATGGCTCATGGCAGAAGGGCAACGGTTCATAAGGGTAGAGAACAGCAAGACACAACTCTAGAAGCCCATCCTACATGACTACATGTGGTTTTGGGAGGACATCTAGATACAAACCATAACATTCTTCCCCTGGCCCCACAAGACTCATGCACATCCCTTGAAGCAAACAGCATTTTAGTCTATCTCTAAGAGTTCCCAAAGTCCTAACAGTTTCAGCATTGCTGAAGAATCCAAGTCCCAAATCTCCTCTGAGACCTAAGGCACACTCTTAGCTAGAGCCCCCATACAAATAAAAAGTTAAACACTTCCAACATTCAGTGGCACCAGTTAGACATCTCCATGCCAAATGGGGATACAAAGGATTAGAACCAAAGCAAGTCCAAAATCAAGAGGGCAGACATTAAGTTCTATAGTTCCATGTGCAGCAAACTATAGCAAGTTGTGAGCTCCAAAAGGGTTGGGTGACACCACTCTTATGGCATTGCTGGTGGTTGTAGCTCCCATCACTTCTTTCTTGGGCTGGTTTTGCTCTCTCCTTGCAGATAATCCACGTTTCTGACTTTTCTAAATTTCTGGGGTCTCCACTGCACCTTTGGCTTCTTCACAGCTCGTGCATTCCCTCTCAGGAGTACACTGGCTGGCCTCCCAGGCCTTCTTTTGAGCCTTTTAAACCTCAGAATTCTTGCATTCTGCATGCACTTAAAACCAGCACAAACTGGATGATGAAAGATCTGCTGCCAGCTGTAGCAGTAGCCAGACTTTCTTCTCTTGGTTGCAGGGGTAAAGTTCCTGGATCACTGAACACTTTAATCTAATCCTGAGGAAAACTTCTCTATGTCACTGACATTCTGGCACATGGTGTGGCCACCACTGCCATTCTGGAACATTGTGCTCTATGGCTTTCTTCTCAAAGCAAAGTCTTTCACTTTTGAAGTTTTGAGGCTGCAAACAGTGGAGACTTCATGATTCTTGTGATGGCCTCAGGCAATCTTTTCTATTCTCTTGTTCCTTTTCAATAATCAAGATATCCTCTGTTCTGTCTTTGCAATCCACAGCTTCACTTCTGGCCAGATTTAACATTTTAAGTCATCCTTATGAGCTCTTGATTCTCAACATAAATCTGGCTGAAAGCCCCAACAGCAATGCCACAGCTTCTACTTTCGACTGCCTTGAAATGTCTTCTATGAGATTAATTAATCTACTGCCTTAATCTCAGTCACATGCAAAGTCTCTGGACAAAAGTAAAATTTAGACAAACTTTTTGTCAAGACATAACACATATCATCTGGAGCCCAATAACCAGCCTTCTTCTGAACAGAAACCTCTTGAGCCTGGTCTTTACTGGCAGGATTCCTTCTGGTCTTCTGAGCTCTGACCAGAATTTCCCATACAGAACAGCCTAAGGTGTTCCAACCACTGCTATTTTAAGTGACATCTCTGAACCTTTCCAAAGCCTTCCCACAGTCCCTTTTGGACTACATGGTTAGGCATAGTCACACTAAATGACCCCATTTCTGGTACCAAATTCTGTCTTGGCTACGTTTCTCTCATTGCTGTGACAAAATACCTGATGTCCAGAATTAAGAGAGATAAGGTTTATTTGGCTTACAGTTCATACAACTTTCAGTCCATAATCAGCTGTCTCCAAGACGGGTTGGCTCATGGCAAAAGGGCAATAGTTCACAGAGGCAGAAGACAGCAAAAGCAGTAAGAGCAAACAGGAGGAGAGAGACAGCAAGCCTCTTTCCCTCCCTTATATTATGAAGGTTACCCACCCTAGGGCATGTGTAGTACTCACACCTATTATCCCAGCATTGGACCATGAGTCAGTCACAAACTCTAGAAGCCCTCCTCCATGACTGCATGAAGTTTTGGTGGAACATCTAGACCCAAACCATAAAACAACTCTTGTCTTCACTGAGCTTGTTACAGTAGCACATCTATCACCAAATAGTCTCTGATTGGTACTTTGGAGTCTGCATAGTTCTGGGGAATATTAACAATAGCAATGATGACAACAATAAAATGCAATATGACTATCATGCTTTGAGTTATCTGTTCCAGGGATAGCACTATGCTAAATGCTTTGCAAGTATGCCCTTAACTATTTCTCCTAGCCCAGCCAGTTGGGATCCTACTATTCTCATTCTACAAATGACAAAACTATGGATCAACACAACTCAGAGGTGGCAGTACACGAATCCCAGTATTTGTGGGTCTGAATCCAAAGCTCTAGCTAGACTGATTAAAGCCAGACTCCATATTCCAGCTATGTGTCATCTTCTATAGGGTCTCAGATTGTCTGGGCTTTGTTTTCTCAGTCCAATAATTTCTTTTCTTTTCTTTTCTTTTTTTTTTTTTTTTTTGTGCCAGGGATCAAACTCACAACTTTGTGTTTGCCAAGCAGGCACTTACGCCACTGAGCTAAACCCACGGCAGTCCAATAATTTCTTAAAGAGATTTAGAGGTTTACCCACATTCCTTATGTCTGTAATGTCCTCTAGTAATATCTTTGGTGAAGTATTTTGCAAATGTTCACACATGGACTGTGTACAACAGAATCACCTAGAGTGCTTGTTAAACATAGATTCCTGGATCTCAGTGTAGTACTGAATCACATACTCTGCATTTCTAACAACCTTAGAGGAGTCTTAGTTTTTTCTAAAATTTGAGGCTGCTGTCCTGGTGGTATGTATGAGCCACAGCAGCATCATTTGTCGTTTGTATTATACCCATAAGGCTTCTCTCTGTATTAAATTCCCTGGTGGTTCAAGTCTCTGTGGTTGAATCTTCAGCATTTAAGACAAAGCTGTCTGGGCAAGCAATTCTGTATTTGCTGCATTTGAGAGCCAACATCTTGGTGTGAGTTCTGTGTTTTTCTGGCAGAGCCCAGCAAAGGTTTCTTATATCCATGATGTATATAAGTTCTCTTTGGGATAAGATCCCCATCATTTAACCAAGCATTTGCTTTGAGAAACTTCTT
This sequence comes from Cavia porcellus, assembly GCF_034190915.1. Taxonomy (NCBI): domain Eukaryota; kingdom Metazoa; phylum Chordata; class Mammalia; order Rodentia; family Caviidae; genus Cavia; species Cavia porcellus. The sequence continues at coordinate 16,359,656 of NW_026947504.1, forward strand.
TTCCTTCTATAAGGTCTTCACAGTTAGGGCTCTGATGTGCAGACAGGGCCAGTGGGGACAGAGAATTTCAGCCCACCATAGAGTGGCCTATGGAAGAGTCAGAAGTCTCAAGAGAAGTTGTCAGACCCTTCAAGGAACAGTTTTGAGAAGCCCCACATCCTTCTTCCGGGTCTGGCCTCCCGTCTGCTGAGTTAGACTGAGCTGTCCTTGAGGTTGTCTGGTGGAAGATTCAAGTGTGAGATTCAAGTTTTGAAGACAGAAAGAGCTGGGTCCACAGCCTGGCTCTACCACTGAGTGGCTGAGAAACTTCACTTCTCTTAGCCACCGTTTCGTTCTTTGTAGGTCCCTGGAGGATGAAGCAAATTGATGAACAGCAACAGCCGCGTGTACAGAACTGCTCAGCACCACAGAGGAGCTCATGCAACCCTGCCCTGAGCTTTGTTCAGTGGCTCATGCCCTCTCTGTTCCCTGCAGCCTTCCAGATCTTTGCTGGCTGCAGAAATTGCCACTAGGACTGAATGGCAGCCCTGACTCACCATCTGCCTCTCCTCAGCTCACACATGCTCTTCCTTCTCTACGCTGCTTGAACTTGGTTTGTCACATCTCCAGTAATTGCGAAGCATTTAGAGGTCAAGAGCCCACGTAAAAAATCCCATCGAAGACCAGGAAGGAAATAGAAAATGGTATTGCGACGCTTGAATACTAAAGCTCAGGTGATAAATCTAAAACATTCACTCAGAACCTAATTGTTCTTATTCAGAAACAGTGTGACCAAGTTTGTATGAGGAGCAGCACCACATAGCATTAAGAAGCTGGAGTCCACTGGGCCCAGGTACCTACTGACAACAGCAAGAAATGGTTGGAACCTCACAGCAAAAAGAATGGGACATAAGGAAAGAAAGAAACAAAAGAAAAAAGAGAGAAAAGAAAGGAGGTAGAAGAAGGAAAGAAGAGAAAAATTGAAGAAAACCTAGCAACCTGGGGTCCTTCATGGCACAGTTATCATTTATATTGAGCATCAAATATGGTTGGGGTGGGGATACCTGGGGTCTCCCCAGAATACTCTCAGGGATGTTCACAAGGTCAGAACTACTTTTATATAGTGCTGAGACATTACATGCCTTATTTATTCTCATTTTCCCTGAGTTTTCAATGTTTAAAAGGATCCAGAGATCAAAAAGTTTCAGAATGCCTGAAATAGTGGTAACCCTCCCAGCACCCCCAGAGCCCTGACATCAGTGTAAGAACAAAGCAGGCTGGTGAATTTTAAATATAAATCACTGCTCTTGAGTGCTCCACAGCGTGTGTGTGTGTGTGTGTGTGTGTGTGTGTGTGTGTGTGTGTGTCACAGACAGGTTGCCCACTAGACCTAGCCCTCCAAACTGGTCTAGCCTGGCACCTAATTAGTGCTCAGAAAATGTTTGCAAACTGGGTTAGCTGAAGTTTGGTGTTTCCCTAAAGGGGCTACACAGGTCCATGATTCCATTTGGAGATTCTTCCCAAACAACTCAAGACTGGCTGTATTGTAATCCCAAATAATGAATATTGTAACCAAGGATATTTTTTCTAATCTTCCTCACAGTTCAGAAAGTTATCTTTGTAATTTGATTGAGACATTATTGGAACGCCAGCAAGTTAATTCCAATCTACTATCTCCAATGCAACCAATGGCGAGACTCCAAGACATATTTAAAGTCAAGGGCAACCAGGGGTCCTAAGCCTAATCCAAGTGAAGACATGTGGACAAAGGCCCTGATCCAAGGCCTCTCCCAAAATTTATTATCTTGTGAAGGAGGCAGTGGTTCAAGGATGAGTGACAGTGAGGATGGCGGGAACTATGTGAGTAACCTGAGCTGGCTAGCCAGGAAGGAGAAAAGCATCTTTGCAAAATGCAGGGAGAATGATCATGCAGAAGGATCAATCTGCATGATTCAGTTAAGGTAGCAACTGAATCGTTTTTGAAGGCTGTTGCTTTAGTTTCTTATATATGCCCTGGGAACTCATAGCGTCTTTATTGCAAGGCTTGAAAGTTGATATTTTTGGAGCTGACTGGCTCTGCCATCACGCTGTGCTCAGATCTTTTACAGACAGCACTCTGTGAGGAAACAGGAGACTGTCAGATTGGCCCCAAAGATTACATTATCAGTGTTTCAGCTGGCCTTATTTACATTTCTTAGAGCCAATTAAAGGGAGAAGGGAATAGCATAGACCTCTCTGTACATATCAGTATATAAAAATAAGACTTATGTTGCGGCAGTTGTTTAAAATTCAAGGGGAGTTGCTCAAATTGTCTCCTACAGGCTGGAATGAGTTGACAAGTTTCCTCCTCTGAAGTGGTGTGCCTTCCCATCCAGACCCCTGGCTTCCGTGGCTTCTAGGAGGCTCAAGCCCTAGGGGCAACAGATCTCTAGGCTCCTTTCAGGGCCAGTAGTCCCATTGAAGTTGTATGGCCCAGCAGCTCTAGGAATCATCAGCCTAGAGATTGAACCTGTGTGACTGTCCCTCAGCTCTCCTCAGCCTCAGTGGCCCCGTCCTAGGCAATGGGTATCCCAATCAGACTCCTCATAAATGCTTCAACAGGACATTGATCCTAAACCCACCAGCTCTGTACCCTGCAGCAGGGCACACCTGCAAGGCCAGCGTTGCTATTGAATGACCAGCCTTCAGCCTGTTCTCCACCTGTCTGAAGCAATGCTGGAATGCCACAAAGAGACAGCAGCATCATCAGGTTTTCCCAGCAGTGCCACTTTCCATACCAGTGGTGGCAAACCTGTGGCATGCATGCCACAGTGGGCTGTTTCTTATCATTGAAAGGTCTAAAATGTCACCATCACTGATCTGTATGGAAGGTTTCTGTGAAAAAGAAAGTCTGAGTGTGGTCATTTATTCACTCCTTCCCTTGTGGAACACATAGGGTCCGTGCAGGGCAGGCCCAGTCCACACACTAAATTGGCAAGATCCAGACTCCAGCCCCAGAGCCTCTGTCCCCCTGAGGAAGCCAGACACAGGGCCATCTGCACAGCATACATCAGCAGGGGAAGAACAAAGCAACAGTAAATACGACTGGCTCACAGGGAGCTCTACTCTGAGCCGCCCAAGGCACTGTCACACGGGCCACAAGCCCCCTTCATAGAGGAGGAAACAGCATTGAGTAACTTGCTGAGCATCCCACAGCTGATGAACAATGGAGCCTGAATTGGAACCAAGGCTCCATGCTTCTTCTCATTGACAAGAAGTGTTAGCCCCTGGTTCACGTCACAGAGCCTGAAGGTTCACGCCACACACTCCCTGCTTCCTCAGAGGCCCAGGGTAGACAGAAGCACACAGAGATGAAGATCATGGCTGTGGAGGAAATCCTGGCCCTTCTGCTTATTTCTGGGTGACTCCACACGTTGCTAACCTCTTCTCAGCCCTTCCTTATCTAAACAGTTGGGGTGATCTGAGGACCTCGCTCAAAACTTGTCAGGGAGATCCAGTGTAATTCTGCAAGGCAACTTTATTCTATGGTTAAAAGAGAAGAGGACAAGGAAAGCCGATGCAGTGAGACTCTGTATGCTGTGCATCCTTGGAGAAGTCTTTTTAACTGCTTACCAGTCCAATCGTTTAAATACATGACTAAAAACTGAACTTTTTTTTTCATTAAGTTTTTCACTAAGATCATATAACAGGAAATGTTAAAAATGATAATTCTGTCAAACTTATTCAATAATTTTTCTGTGTATGGTATATCCTAAGACATTCAACACTTGCCCGAGCAACACTTAAAATAGTATGTAAACAAATGCCCTGCCTAAGTGATGCTTGGAGTGTACTGTTAGGTGGTTAATCTCCCTGAGCCTTGGTTTAATTCTCCTTATATTGGAAATGATAAACAGTTACATATTATATTTAAATGATACAAGAAGCATGAAGGGCTTAACACCACTCATGAGAATTGTTCAACACAGGTAGGCTTTTATTACCATGCACAAAAGCTTGTAAATTACAAAGCAGACTGTTACTCTGATGAAGTTAGCCTTGGGCTCTAAGGCAAACCAAGTCCCAAGTTCTTGTTTGGAATAGGGAGACATCAATGACACCATGGTCTTGGTACCATCTGGTCTAAAGGACTCTCTGTGGTAGGATCTTACAACTCGGAATCATCCTGGACCTAGGAACTTGTCAGAAATGGAGAATTTCAGGTCCCACAGGAACAGATAGGCTAGACTTTGCATCTTGGCAAGATCCCCAGGTAGTTCCTGTGCATACTTATGTTTGTGAAACGCTGGTATAAGCATGAAGAAAATGTAATGATCATTTAGGCCATGGCACAGGAGGGGTTAATGTTTAGTTTGGCTCTGGCCAGGGTACCGGAAACAGAAGGTCCCAGAGATTGAAGCCTACGAACTGATGGGACAGGAAGGCTCCCTTCCTGCCTATGTCCTGGACAGCCGGAGCTCTGGCCTGAAAGCCCCCATAGGGGCTCCCCCCCCACACCCCTCTGAGCAGGCGAAGCTGAGAGCTGAATGGGACAAAGGGAGGCCTAGGTACCTGGGCTCAGGGTTGCCAGGGTAAATCTGAGGCGGCCCAGCCTTCTAGCCATGGTTAGCTAAGCTCTGAGGCAGAGTGGAAAGCATGGAGGAATACCACAGGCGATGAACAGCACCCCCACGGCATGGGAGGCTGGTGGCCAGCACTGGGACAGCTGATCTCCCTAACACACTAAACCCTGTCCTCTGGTCCCTGCTGCCCTGACTTCCTGTGGGTCGGGAGGGCCAGATCCTGACTCTGAGCCATGACATGTCCTGGCCTTCCTCCCCAGTGCTGGAGCAGCTGCTCCCAGAGCTCACCAGGCTGCTCAGTCTCTTGGACAATGAGGACCTTAGCGACAGCACCCTGGAGAAGAAGATGGCAGTGGCCTCCATCTTGCAAAGCCTGCAGCCCCTCCCAGGTGAGCTCCAGAGAATCCCACTCTCGGGGACAGCACTGTCCCCATTGAGCTGCCTCTAAGATATGCCAGTATCCCCTGGGTCTGGGAAGGGGCTTGTCTAAGCCTTGTGCCATGGTGAGTTCTGCACGTTCTGGTCCAGTGTCTTCACCTGCTGGGGCCCTGCAGGTCCACCACAGTCCTTACCACGCTCTCTGTCCTCTCCATCCCCAGCTCTCCACAAACCTACACATACACCCTCGCACACTCGCGCCCCCGCCACACACAACACAGCACATTCACACGTCACGCATGCGCACACGTGATACGCAGCTTACATCAACATCCTGTACTTCACATGGCACCAGTTCATACATAAACACACTCTGCCAGAGAGGTCCATAGCACACAACATGTGCGCCTCCTACACTGCTTACACAGAAATGCACTTGCACAACCCTCTGATGCACACTCAGCCTCGTGCATTATACATCTCCCCTACATTTCTGCCTGTGCTCCCTAAATCCACAGTTCTCTGTGCCCAGCAGCATGCCCCGTTACCTGCTCCAGCCTTCCCTGGACATCCCAAGTCTTTCAACAGCACAGTATGCCTCAGTAAGCCCTAGGAGCTGTAGCTCAGTCCTGCAGTGCTCAGGATGTAGTGTGAAGTCACCTGTGGGTGACTCTCTTATTTCCCCACAACAGAGCTGGTGTCACCTGCTGCCCTCACAGTACCATTGGGAGGATGAGTGGGCAATAGTTCTCCTACTGTGCTCTCCAGAGCAGCGCAGTAACACTAGGCTCCTGGGCTCCCTGTGCTTGGAGACAGAGACCCTCAATCACAATGTAAAACTAGAAGCAAAGAGTTAAACGCTGTGAAATGAAGGATGAAGACACACTTTGCAAACTGAGTGCTGTGTCCTGGCGCAGACCTGGTCCTTCCCTTCCTCACTGCCAGTGTCTCCTCTTTCCTCCCAGAAAAGGAAGTCTCCTACCTGTACGTGAACACTGCAGACCTCCACTCAGGGCCCAGCTTTGTGGAGTCCCTCTTTGAAGAGTTTGGTAAGCAGCCTCTTCTGACCTCTCCCATGAAGCCATCTGTCTCTCTGTGTGCACTGAAGTGACCCTGGGTTGGTGGATCCTAGCTCTAATATGGTGTCGTTAAGCCACTTTTGAGTTCTGCAGGCCCTGTCAGCTCTGAAAGTATAATCAGCATCTGAAGTTACAGGAAATCTTCCCCAAGATATGGAGAACAGTAGGGACAAATCTGGGAACCAAAAAGAGCTCCACATGGAACTGATTGTCTCACCGGGGGCCGTTGAGCAGTCCAGCGGCTCAGTGGAAATGTGAACTGTGGCAGCAGCCTGGGCAAGGTGTGGGAGAGTCCTCGCTGTCCGGCTCCCTCCTGCCGCCCCAGGGAAACAGTTGCAGTCCAGGTGCTCCTGGACAGTTTGGGACTGACAGACTCAAGGGAAAAACTGCCTTCATAACACAGCCCTTGAAAATCTCCAAAGCACCATACAAAATGATCATAGTTGATCTGTAGTAATCCCTGATGACAGCCAAGGCAGAGCATAGAGTGACCAGTGACCAGGTTACAGAGTTGTCCCAGGTATGTGGTTTATAAAGCCACATGCCCAGGTTACCAGTGAGGAGGTAGGGGCACCCGGCATCACATGCCAGTCCCCAGATCCCAAGTCCAGCCCTCCTCACTGTCTTTCATACTCATCCTTGGCTTTCTCTGCCTGATGGGCTGACCCCCCCTCCATAGACTGTGACCTGAGCGACCTCCGGGACATGCCAGAAGATGATGGGGAGCCCAGCAAAGGAACAAGCCCTGAGCCAGCCAAGAGCTCATCTCCAAGAACTGTGAGTCATGGCCTGGCCCTTGCCCCTCTCCAAATAGCAGCAGGGAGCCTCCTGCCTGCAGAGGGCCCCGCTCCTTCTCCCAGGTGTCATTAAAGACAGAAACAGCCCCACGTCAGCATTTCAGGCCGTAACAGCACCCTTGCTGCATTCCTGCTGAGTGGGAAGGGTGTGGTGGAGTAGTCTGTCTCCTCAGGCCCTGAGGACAGCACCACCTGACCTCAGGTTGCCTGTATGGGTGATGGAAAAGCTCTGGGCCAGAGGTTGGGTGGCCTCTGCCCTCCCTACTCCTTTGCTGCATGGTTTTAGAAAAATCACTTCCCTTCTCAAAGCCTGAGATTTTCACCTACAAAATGAAGGATTAAGCTAGATCGAGGACTCCCAACCTTGGAGCCAGAGAATTAGAGGCAAGCATCATCTGTCAGCTGCACGAGTGATTGTCAGTGGTGCCAAGTGTACAGAACACAGTGTGTCCTTTACATGCTCACTGAAACTGTGTGGGTTTGACATGCTTGTTATCCCCATTTCACAGATAAGGAAGCTGAGGCTCAGAAAGGAAAGGTGATATGCCTGATATCCTACAACTAGTAAGTGGCAGAACTTAGCTTAGGGCTATAGTTGCATTGGCCCAAGAGCTTCAGTTCTCACTGTTGGGTGATTTTACCTCACTTGGTAACAGATGTCACTGTTAACTACTGTTCCTCACGTGTACAGAGATGTGCTGGCCAGGGATTGCAGAACTCATGGTCGTTTTGGATCATTCCACATGTACTCACTCCAAAATATGACCCCTACCCCCCGTATTTTTGCAGTCCACAAAACTTTCAGACATTACAGAGGAGCCTCGGTGCTTAAAAAGTTGGACAAAAAGAGCAAAGGACAAATACGCCTTTGAGTTTGGGCAGCTCTGAGACTTGATTAAAAGTTACAGTTTTACTTGAAGACAGCCACCTGCCTCCCTGCTGCCGGCCTCCTTCCTGCCCACTGCACCCGATCCCCAGGCCGCTCAGTCTCACACACCCTCCCTGTCACCTGCAGGCAGCCAACCCGCCTCCACCGCTGCCCAACAAGCCCCCTCCCGAGGACTACTATGAGGAGGCCCTTCCTCTGGGACCCGGCAAGTCCCCCGAGTACATCAGCTCCCACAGTAAGTTCTGGCACCCTGGGTCACATGTGTCTCTTCCTTTAAAAGTTCATTCAAGCTCCCTGTGCCATGCAGGGGCTGGAACACCATGCCTGGCACCTGCCTCCAAAGCCTTGTTTCCTGAGGAGGGGCTCCCCGGGCTCCTGATCTTTTTTCATTGCTGGAGGATGGGCATGGCCCGGAGTCCAGAAGCTTGGCTTTCCTGTGGCCTGCCTCTCCCTGTTTCCTCTCTGGACCTCTGCTCCTCTGCCCTTAAAGCAAGGGATCTGAGGCTCACTCTAGAAGTGTGCTAGGACACTAGGAATGCCGGCAGCGCCGCAGCCCCACTGCTGTGTCTACAGGTGGTGAGGTGGTTTGGGTTTCAGCGGACTCACATCTCCTGGGCAGGTTAGGTTATTGAGTCAACAGGTAAGAGAAAGCATCTGGTCTAAACCACGGGTCTTAAGAGACCAGTGGGCCCACCCCAGAGATTTGTGAGCTAGTAAACATAGCTCTTTAAAAATTGTATGTATTTTATAATATTTATAATCTAATACTACCATAATACTTAGCTATAGTTTTATTTACATACATAACTTGTACATCAATATAAAAATGCTAAGTACATATTTTTGCTGATAGTTGGGCTCAGACTACCTTTGAAAATCTCTTAGTAAGGCGGCACTTTCAGAGATCATTTCTATAATAGGCAAATCTCTTAGTATTGCAAACAGAGTCCTTGATCTTCCCTCAGCGTAGCGATAGGTGTCTGCTCCTTTGGGGGCCAGCTGAAGTCACTTTCAGTACGGGCACTCAGCATTCCATACAAAGAACTGTACTGTGGATTTTGGGTGGCCAGCATGCATAGCTGTATCTGTATATGATAATGTTAGTGTGTGGCTTCCCTGTCACCCAGCAGCACAGCGGAATGTTCTCCAACCAAAACAATATAAATAAAACAGGCTCATGCTGATCAGAAATGAATCCCAAGGTATGATCGTTTAGAAAGTCAAACATTCAATGCTGCCGATGACATGATTCTACTTGTTGTTTTTTAAATATACTCTCAAATACTTGTGCATTTGTTTTACTAATTTTTCCAGGATGTGCAAGAAACTATTAGCAGGATTTTCTGTAGGAAGTAAGCAGAAATCTGGGTGCAGGGGTAGGGGTGTAGCTCGGCAGTAGAACACTTGCCTAGATGTGTGAGGCCCCAGCATCAGGTGAGTCAAATGTGTGGTTTGAGAAATACCCTTCTTAGGGACACTGTGTGTGATGGTACACATCAGAATCCCGCTACTCAGGAAGCTGAGATGGAAGATCTCGAGCCCAGCGGTTTGAGACTGACCTGGGCAACACAGCAAGACCCATCTCAAAGAAAAATCTGGGTGAAGGGAATATATTCTTCTATGCACACCATTTTGTACTGTTTGTATTTTTTTACCCACAGGCAAATATTTTTATTGACCATTTTCACTATTTTAAAATATCTAACCAAAAGCATCTCTTTTATTTCATGTTTTTTGGCCATCTTATCTTGTTCCCAAACATTTTCATCACCGAAAAAGAAGCTGTGCCAACATACTGCACTCCCCACTCCCCACCACCACCCAAACCCTCTCAGCCACCACCAGTCCACTTTCTGTCAATATGGGTTTGCCTGTGCTGGACACTTCACAGAGATGGAATCGTACAACCTGTGGCCTTTGGCAGGTGGCTTCTTTCGCCTAGCACCATGTTTAGGGGATGCACCCAGGTTGGGGCAGTATCAGAACGTCACTTGTTTTCGTAGCAGAGGGGTATCCTGTCATGTGAACATGCCACACTGTGTTCATCCATCCACCGCCTGATGAACATTTGGGTTGTCTGCACCCTTGGACAGTGGTGGGATTGGACCAGATGACCTGTGGCCCTCTGAGGCCTTGAGAGTCTCAAATTCTGTGACACTGTGTGCAGATATTTCATCCATGTAAGGATGGAGGAGGGAGAAAGGGATGAGGTTCTCTGGGCCCAAGCCCAGACCAACCACTGGAACCCCAAGGCGTGATAGGGCTCCTCCGCCTGCCCAGAGAGCTCACTTCCCTCGCAGGCAAGGCCAAGAAGCAACCCTCCTGGGACCAGCAGCAAGCTCAGGAAGGGGAGGACCCTTCCTCTCCAGAGTCCAGCCCAGCCACGTGTCACAGTGCTTTGCCCCCATGCCCCTCCCTCTTCCCCATCGCCTCCCTTCTCTTCCACCCCATTCCCTTGGCCCCAACACCCCCAGTCCGCCTCACTGCATGGGTGGCAGCTCCTGAGCCCTGCTGACAAAGGCATGCTCTGAGCCTCACTTGAGAGACAGAGCCAAGTGTCCCAGGCACTGGGAATTCCTGTTGTCAGGAAACAGATGGACAGGAGAGACTTGGGAGCCAGGAGAGAACTCTGAAGAACAGTTTGATGTGAGCTGGACTTGGGGAAGGAAGGCTTCCTAGAGCAGGGGCTGTGCTGGCAACATTTCTGATTCAGGCTTGTGAGTCTTGTGTTCTTGTCTATAAAATGGGCTGAACTCTCCTCTCCAGTTTGTAGGACTCAAAGGAGACCATAGCAGTAGCTGGCATTTGTCTCTCGCATTCTCTGCACTGGGCACTGTGTTGAGAGTTCATGTGCACCGTGTCCATAGCCCCAGGTGAGAACCATTCACACCACAATCGGAAATGTAGGAAAACTCTGTTCTTTCCATTTAGCAGATGGTGGAGATGGGCCTCGAACTCGGCTCTGACCAAGCCCACATCACACATTCCTCAGCAACCACGCTTCTGAATGTGCTTAGGGGCTGCCTACATCAGAATAACCTTGTGCATTTTCAAAAATAATTTTTAGTGAAATTTGTTCCAGCTCAATAGATTTTGATATATTTTCTATTCTTATGCACATGTAGAATTTTCCTATCAAATAGATTTTTTCAAGGCAGATTCCTCAACCCAGCTCACTCCAGTGAATCCAGTGCCTGGGGCTGCAGCCTAGGAATCTGCATTCTGAGGCCACTCCTAGGAGAACTGGCTGCAGGATGCAGTCTGAGATGCCCGCAAACTGCTGCATGGTGCCCTAGGCCTCCCAGGCCCAACAAGAAAGCACTATAAGAACTCAAGATGGGAGCCATTCCTGCATGCATTATTAGGATCTAGGCCAGTTCTCCTTTGCAGTCCTAGTGTTGGAAGAAAGTTTGCCATGTAAGTCAAGAAACACACATTTTGGGAAGGGCTGAAATGGAGGGTGTCTGAGCCCATGCAGCTGGTATGACACCCTGAAGTACAGGGTTGAGAATTGTGAGCAAAACACACACACACACACACACAAATACGTAGGGTCACTGAGGAGGGTCTAACCACTTGGCCCCTTGCAAGGTCAGAGGAAAGATGCTAGAGCTGGGTATTGATGGTTGAGTAGGAGCTCTCTGATAGAAGATAAGAGGATACCAGAAATAGCGTGATGACAGGCCTAGAGGTATGACGGGGCACAGCAGGGCAGTTGGTGCCAGGGACACAGAGCAGACTAGATACAGAGTTAGGTCCTATGCCCAGGTTAGGGCTACCCTGAGCTTCCCATCCCTTCCCCGAGAAGGGTATGGCATCCACGGCTTTCCCAGCCCCACCCCAAGTGTGTGCCCCCATTTCTGCAGCTCCACTCTTTCCAACCACCCAACAGATGGCAGCAGCCCAGCCCATTCGATTGTGGACGGCTACTATGAGGACGCAGACAGCAGCTACCCCACGACCAGGGTGAACGGCGAGCTGAAGCACTCCTGTAAGTGCCGATGTGTTCACCCACCTGCACCGTTATCCTCACCCTGGACCACAGAGACCCCAAGCCCTTGTTTCGGGTGACCACAGGGTTCAGTGGAAAGACCCTGAAACGGCAGTCTGAAGCTCAAGTTTTGCCCTAGGCCTCCCTGACTCGGGGTAACTGGTCTTAGGGGAGCCTTGTTTCCCAGTCTATAATGAGGGGTTGCTGAGAGGCTCGAGGCTCTGGCTGTCCATGTGATGGTGTAATAGCAGGCATTTATTTTACTGACCACTTAGCAGCGCCAGACATTTGGCTAAACGTTCTCCACGATTTGGAGCCCAGGTAGCAGAGGAAGTGTGGGTACTGTCGTTTGTTACGATCACTTACTGATGAGAAACTGGAGCTCTGGGAAGGGGAGCCTCTAAGATCACAAAGGGGTGGTGAATTGAACTGCAGTGTCCAGCGTGAGAGTCTCCAGGCAGTCACTGCCAACATCGCGCCTATGCCCCCTCAGCAAGCTCAGGACCACAGGGCAGGGGCGGCCTACAGAGAGGTGAGAAGGTTTCCCTGAAGGTGGCATGACAGGTCCTTTCCCATGGCACCTGCAGACAATGACTCTGATGCGATGAGCAGCTCCTATGAGTCCTACGATGAGGAGGAGGAGGAAGGCAAGGGCCCACAGCCCAGGCATCAGTGGCCCTCTGAGGAGGCCTCCATGCACCTGGTGAGGGACTGCAGGATATGTGCCTTCCTGCTGCGGAAAAAGCGCTTTGGGCAGTGGGCCAAGCAGCTGACCCTGATCAAGGAGGACCAGCTTCTGGTGAGTGGCCTCCCCCGTGGACGTGTTGTGGGTGTGTCCCCTGTGCCTGCGGGTGTGTCTGCCTCGGCCTGCTGTGTGTGACCTGGCTGAATACACAAAATCTCAAAGACCAGTACTTCCTTGATCAGGGCGCGCCCACGCCGGCAGAATTCGTGAACATGCGCACATGCACACACGCTCACACATGTGCAAACCTTGAAACTCGGTGCAGGCTTACCAAGATTGCTATGGGGTTTTTCCAGAGAATTTTTATCACTTTAAAACAAAGTTTGTTATTTTTCATTATGCAAATTAATGTGCCGATTTATAAGGCTAGTGAAAAACAAAATGAAAAGTGACTTTTTTTAGTACCCGGAATCGAACTCACAACCTCAAACTTAACAGACAAGCGCTGTGTTACTGAGCTGCGTTCCTAGCCCTAAAAACTGGATTTTAAAAACACTCACAATCCCACTGGCCAGAAGTGCCTTCATTTCCACACACCTGTCCTTCATATAATGAACCCTTTGGCATTCATTCATATATAACTTGCTTACTGCAAAGAAATGTTTTTAACTTACCAGCTCATATCACTATCATTTCATAAAATATGCTCAAAAGGTACAAAGTAGGATAGCGAATATAACAGTCAAAAAATAAGAGTGGTTCTTCTTCCACTAAAAAAAATGGTGTCAAGCCTTCCTCAATACACATGCATTGGAGACAAGACATCATTCCACTGTGGTGCATGGAAAACGTGTCCCAGGCCAGCACTGGTCCAAGGGTCCTGGCTGGCTGTATCTCCTCCTTTTTTCTTCTGTCCATTTCTCACTGCAGTGGCCACACTGCCATCACAGTCTCACAGAATGGTGACACAGGCAGTCTAGACCTCAAAAGGAAAGTCTGATAACTCCCACGCTGGTAGTCCCAGTTGCTGGGAAACTGAGGCAGAAGAATCAAGAGTTTGAACCCGTGCAAGCTAGCAACTTAGTGAAACCCTGTCTCAAAATGGAAAAACAAAAAGGCAATAAACACTTGTCATTAAGGCCTATGGTTGCTGAGAGTTTGTATCACAGGTGCTGAATATTATTAAATACTTTTTGCTCCATTGCACTGTATAATTTTTTGCCTTTTTACTGATTACTTTTTATTGTTAATATGATGGATTATATGGTTAACTACTTTTCATTTTAAACCACTGTTGTGTTCCTAGACCAAGCCCCACTTAGTCCTGACACAGTGTGCTTTTTATGTCTGGATTTCATTCGCCAGTATTTTGCTCAGGGCTTTTGGACTTGTGAGAGAGATTAGCCTATAATGACAGGCAGTGGTCTCCATGCTCTGTCCTCACTCCAGAAAGTCCTCCCTGTTCTGTGCCTGTCCAGTGTTACAAGAGCTCCAAGGACCGGCAGCCGCATCTGAGGCTGGCACTGGACGTCTGCAGTGTCATCTACGTGCCCAAGGACAGCAGGCACAAGAGGCACGAGCTGCGCTTCTCCCAGGGCGCCACTGAGGTCTTGGTGCTGGCCCTGCAGAGCCGGGAGCAGGCGGAGGAGTGGCTGAAGGTAGGTGGGGCCTGCAGGGGAGGCCTGGCTTCTGGCCTCCCTTCCTTCCTCTCTTTGACAGGCTACTGTCTCCATGGAGCCAGTCGTGGCCCTGGATTAGGCTCAGAGCCTGCACTTGTGTGGAGAGGGGCTGGGAGGCCTTGGATGTCTGCAGTGGACAGACCTTACATTGCAACCCTTGTTCCCCCTAGTTGCCTGAATCCCCTTTCTAGCATCCCTGCTGGGGGCTAGACCATCCTGCCCTTCCACAGCCCCTGGAATGGGGAGCTTAATATCTATAGACATGATTGACTTTATCACTAAGCAAGTGAATTCTTAAGAAAAAAGGAAAAAAGTCTTTCTTGTTACCACCCTGTAACCGACACCTGAGGTCCAGCTTCGACACCTCCATGACTCCATAGAACAATGTGAGTTGCCATGCACCGAGCATGGAGTGTGGAGGCCCAGTTTACGGACCTGATTCTTTCATGATTCCAATCGCAAACTGAGTTGGACCAGAACCAAATCCAATTTGATGGGTAGGCTCAATGTTTTCCTAATGGGAAGATCTGATTCGATTCCTCTAAGTTTGGTTTTTGGCCAGAATCATAGAGAAAATTGAGTTTGTGAACCAAGGTCCCGCTGTATTTGGTGCCATTGTGTTGTGCTGAGAGCTGTACATCCTGTGCCTTCATTTACCCTTCGTAAGAGGGCTGAGATTGTTTCCATTTTACAGAAGATGAAACTGAGTCACGAAGAACTAGTATGAGCTGCCGGAGGTTATGCAACTAACTAAGTGATTGGGGCCAGGATTTGCAGCCAAGAATTGAATCTATTCCCAAGGCACAGGCACAGTGCTACAGAGATGACAAGGTGGTGCACAGGGAAGATGTTGGGGGCCTACAGACTTGGGAACAAGTCCCAGACCTAAGCAGCACTCACTGGCCATGTGTTCTGCAGATGACTTCACTTCTTCATGCCTTAGTTTCCCTGTCTGTAAAATGGTTCTCAGAAGGATTCTAGAGAGCACTTAGCACAGTGCCTGCCTGGCCACAGTGTCCAGTGTCCGTCAGCGATTCCTGGTGGGAAGTCAGCACCACTCCCCTCTGAAGAGGGGAGGTTGAAACCTTTTCCAGCAGGCGCTGTCCCTGCACCCACCTCGGCTCCACCTGGAGTCCTTCTCACTCTGCCTTGGATCTTCCTGTGGAACAATGAAACCAAGCACCTCCCTCCTTCCCTTCCTTCCTGCGATAACCAGCTTTCCCATGGAAGTCTGGTGTTTCTCATTACTGCATTGTCTCAGGAGGGGAAGGAAGAGAGAAGACCTGCCTGCCTGGGGAACCTCTGCCTTCGGGAGCTGATAGGTCACAATCAGAGCCCTAGGCCAAGAGTTAAGAGATCTGCCTGACATGCAGTTGGGGGCGCTAAGCCCAGGGACTTAGGCAGGCAGCCATTCTCCTTGCATTTGGTTTCCTGCTCTACTTTCTGACAGATTGCTCCACCACGCTGAGCCTCGTCGTATCATCAGTAACTTATGG
This sequence comes from Cavia porcellus, assembly GCF_034190915.1. Lineage (NCBI taxonomy): Eukaryota > Metazoa > Chordata > Mammalia > Rodentia > Caviidae > Cavia > Cavia porcellus. Next base: position 16,375,191 of record NW_026947504.1, read on the forward strand.
GTGAGCATCAGATGGTGACTGTCATTATTTTGTGGTCTGCCTGGCTATTGCTAACGCTATAAGTCTCAGCTTTCACATCACTGAAAGGGAGAAGATGGCCCTAGCTTGCCCCTGCATGATCACAGGAGCAGCTTTTCCAGTTCGCATCACACTCCACATCCATGATCTCGCTGTCCGTAGAGCACGCCAGCAGAGGGCCAGCATTTTCATATCACAGACGTGGAAACTGAGGGCCGAGTGAGGCAGTGGCTTTCCCAAGACCACACAACCAGTCAGCAGTGAAACCAAGTCTAGGAACCAAGCTTCTCAGTCCCTAGCCCTGTGTCTTTTCAGTCCGAGGGACAGACAGAAGAGAAAGCCTCTTCAGAAAGCCAACGTCCCCCATACTGGTGCCATCTCAGCCCACCTCCGCCTCACAATAACCCCAGGCTCTCTGCACAACAGCCCTTACCACACAGACCCAGGCATCTTGTACCTTCAGAGCTTCCCTTTCTGCCGCTTCCTCTTCACAGGTCATCCGTGAGGTCAGCAAGCCCATCGGGGTGGAAGGAGTGGAGGTCCCCAAATCACCAGTACTCCTGTGCAAGCTGGACCTGGACAAGGTACTTCTGCCTCCATCGTCTCCTCCTGGTCAGGCCATGGGCACTTGGCACAGGCTTTGTGCTGCAGAAGCTCACATGCTAATGATAAAGCCAGGCCCCCATCAAGACGCTACACAAGCTATATGTGCCCAGCACAGAGCAGGCTCAACAGCAGGTGCACAATAATTGCCTGTTGCACTCAGAAATGCATGAATAGATATCTGTATCCAGGATGCAGAACAAGGCAGACAAGGAGTAGCTTAGCCTGCCAGCATAGGAGGAGGTCATGCTTGAACTGCGCCACGAAATCTAAGTTGAAATTCATCTATCAGCAAAGGAAAAATGCCTGCTAGGAATGTGAGTGAAGTTAGCCAATTGATCTGGCTTTAGGCAAACACGTATCAGTCCCTATGCTTTGCCAAGGCTGTGGGTGACAAAGGGACTCAGACCTAAAAATCATCCCTTTGACATGACATTAGGGTCATACACAGTGTAATACAGGGTGCACTTATAGACTGCCACGATGGACCCAGCGCTGTACCAAATGCTTCACAAGTATCAGCTCGTTGAATTTCAGTAACAACACCTGCTGTTGGTCCTTTTTCAGATGTGAAAGCTGCAGCAAAGAGAGGGATCTACCCAGGGTCACACAGTAAATAAGAAGCAGCAAGGGTTGAAACCCAAACAGGCTGGCACCTGAGGTCTCTGCCACATCAGTGGAGAGCCTGAGCATCCACTGGACAGGTACTTAGTCAGGATGTGCCAGCACCAGACACAGACAGGCCCTAGAACACAGTCCCAACAGAAGGAGTACACACAGCACTCACAGCACCCATAGCCCAGTGGGCAGCAGCTAGGAATCGGGCTATCTAGAGACCCAGGAGAGTTCCCCCAGGAAGTAGCTTCAGATGAGGACAAAAAGTAGCAAGAAAGAGGAGGAAAAAGTCATCTGAAGCAGAGGAAACAGGCGCTGGAGCAGGAGAAAGCCTAGAATTGAAAGTGGTCGGTATGGCTAGCCGTGAGCGAAGCCCATTAGCCCTGTTGCAATGCTCAAGGAATGGTGGCGGTGAAGGGGACAAGCTCTCGGGCTGGCTGAGGGGCCAGGCTGGCCAGGGAAGATGGGTGTCTAGAATGAGCCCTAAAGCAGGCTGGGTCTGGGGTGCATGCTGTGACGCAGTTTGAAGGCAGAAGGGGCAAGCTTGTGCATCCGAGCTTTCCTGTGGAGAGGGAGCTGAATGCTTAGGTGGGTGGCAGTGGGACTGGGGATGTGGGTCTCTGTCTCTCTCCATGGACTCGTGGCCTTGAAATGTCATCATCACTGAGTTAAATCCAAAATGCTCCCAGCATTCCTTCATATTTGCTCTCTATCTTGGTGAAAAGTTGGCCACCTATACACCATGACCGAATGAACCAAACCATAACTTCTACTTCTTTACAGATGATTCCTTACACTTCTGACAGTTCTGTCCCCTTTGTGGGACAGTTGCCATTTCTCCAACTCCTTGGAAACTGAGGCTAGCACACAACCTCTGCTGCCCTCTTGCCCCCCACCCAGTACCAAGCTAATCGCATAGCAGCCCCGGTCTGGACATTCTTGGCAAGACAGGCTTAGGGGCTCAGCTCTGTGATTCTGCCCTAAGCGAGTGAGTCTTGTTTTAATTCATGCTCATGGTTGGCTGGCACAGTTTAGCTTCCTGAAGCAGGATGGCAGCGTATCACACAGGCGTGAGCAACGACGCAATCTGTTGACCTCTTCATTTTACCTGGCCAGCACTCTGGTACCTCATGGCACCTTCTGAAATAAGAGTAATTTGGGTAAAGAAAGCAAGCCTCAGGATTTTCCCACATTTCCACAGCTTATAAGGGTAGTGGAGTCACAATTTCTTCCACGACCATTCTAACTATTCTGTTCTACTTCCCACATTACCTAGAGTTAATAAATGAATGAATGAATGAATGAATTAGTGGATTGAATGATCTAGTTGGTTTAATGAGTAAAAAATAATATTGACTGGCCACAAAGTTTGCGTGTGTGTGTATGCTTATCATCTTAATCTGAGATGGGATCATACTGGACCTGTTGGTCACCAGGTCCTATCATGAGTATTTTGAAAATGTCTGCTAGCTCATATTTTTTGTCATCCTGGTCCATCCTCCTCAGGAGTCTCAGCTAGGATCCGATGACAGTCTCTCCAGTGGCTCTTTCAAAAAGTATCCAGTTTTACCCCCTCTGTCCATCCCTACAATGCCACTGGATTATAGCATCCCACTTAAATACCCTTCCAGCTGTCTCTCACCTGCCAAATACGGTGCCAACCCCTAAGACATTGCTCTCAGTGTGTAAAGCATAATCACCTTATTACCCCAATGACTACAACATAAAGATACAACCGTGCCTAAATCATTGTCCTCTAACCCCTTGTGCAGCATCAGGCACATGACAATTGCTAACAGTGTTTATTAACTAATGGTCACATGCTTGGGGACTCGGGGAAAGACTGAACCAATAAAGGAGTATTTCTGAATGCTCCTCTTGATGTGAGGCCATGTCCCTCCCCAGAGGCAATCCCAGGAGCGGCAGACCTCAGACTCTGACAGCCTGGGCATGGGAGACAGCGGTTCCACTCTCGGCCGCAGGGAGGCCTGTGAACACGGTAAGAGCATTTGCAGGGTGAGGCTGGAGAATGCCTGCACTGGGAGGGACCTGGGGCCCTGGCACATGGTGGCAGAGCAGAGTGGACCTGGGTAAGCCTACCTGACCTGTCTCACGTGGAAGCACAGGCCAGTCCCTACCTTGGCAGGGTGTGCAAATGGAAAGGGCTGCCAGGAAGGCCAGTTAGGTGAAACTGGGACATAGGCCCCTCCCCTCCCCTGACCAGTCTCTTTGGCAGCAGGAAAAGGGAAGAAGAGCAGCTTGGCAGAGCTAAAGGGCTCTATGAGCCGGGCTGCAGGCCGAAAGATCACCCGCATTATCAGCTTCTCCAAGAAGAAGGCCCTGGCTGAGGACCTGCAGATATGCTCCGCTGAGGAGGAAGTGCCATGCTGTGGTGGGTATGGGGTGCAGGAGCGGGGCGGTGGGGCTTTCAGCCCAGTGGGCACAGGCTCTTGGAGCTAAAGCCAGGGCGCCCTCAATGCCTCGTCCACCTGGCCCCAGGTTAGGCGAGAAAAGCTGGCCCCAGATTAGCTAAAGCCCACCCCATCAATATCCACATCCTGCACTTCTTCATTCCTTCAAGGTGCTGGTGCTCAGCAAAAGGGAAGGCCACCTGATCCCCATGCTTCTGTGCTCTCTCTAACCTTATCCCAAATCTCTGACCCTCAGTTTCTCAGTTCACCCCTCTCAGATGAGAGAATAGTGACTATTTGCATCATGTGTAACATGCTGGGTATATAAGCTACAATCAGTCTTTTAAGGAAATTTGCATGAAAATAATGAAATACTTTTCAATATAAATGTATTCAATGTAAATGAGAAATGTTTTGGAAAAGAAGGCATTTCTTTTACTGGAAATGCAGTGTTCCATGTACTGCAACCCAGGGCAAAACCATCTATTTTAAGCATCTCAGGTGTAGCTGAGTGGCCAAGTGCATGGTTAACGTGTAAGGCTCTGGATTCAATCTCAGCACCACAAAAATGAATAAGATTACTGCACCTATTTTGAAATCAATTAATGTTACAATGACTCTAAAACAGTGTAAAAGCACCTGACTTTGAAAAGTCATCAGTGAAGCAAGGCATGCTGTTTTCTGTTTGTTTTGTTTTTTAAGTTTAACTCCATTTTAAGAGGAAATTCTCGCCCCATCTTTGGCCTGCCCAGCGCTGTAACTGCCCACGCCTTGCTGGTTTTCTAACTTTTCATCTCCCCGCATGTCTTCGTTCCCACACGCTGCCATTAGGTGTCAGCACCGTGCATTATTTTGCACTGCTGCAGGACGCTTGAGGTTTGGGAGCAGCGGTGGCTTCCGCAGGTTTTGCGTAGCGGCTTGTGCCGCGCTCATCTCCTGGGTGTGGCCCCAAGGCTGTGCAGTGATGTGTGAGCCCGATTATCAGTGCCAACCCGCGAAGAGGCCGCCCAAAGTCACAGCCTGGAGAGCGAGCCGACCCGAGACCCAGAGGCCACCGGCCCAGCGGGAGAGCCAGGGCTGTCCCCGCGCCCGGCCCGGCTGCGCCCCCGTCCGTCGGGCGTGCTGCGGGGGTCACAGCGCCCCCTGTCCCCGCAGGCTACCTGAACGTGCTGGTGAACCAGGGCTGGAAGGAGCGCTGGTGCCGCCTCAAGCGCGGCACGCTGTACTTCCACAAGGACCGCGCCGACCTGCACACGCACGTCAACGCCGTCGCCCTCCGCGGCTGCGAGGTGGCCCCGGGCTTCGGGCCCAGACACCCGTTTGCCTTCAGGATCCTGCGAAACCGACAGGAGGTGGCCATCCTGGAGGTGAGAGGGCTGCATCCGGGTGGCCCCAAGCACTGGGCGCGGGAGCTGTCCGCTGACACTGCAGGGGCCTCCCGGGCTGGCCAGGTAACACAGGGGACACTTAAATTCAAACTCCACATAAACAGCATTTGAATGCAAGCTTATCCTGTGCGGTTCTGTGACATCTCAAACTTAAAAGAAAAAAAAAAGTTTTTTATATTGTTATTTATCTGAAATTCAGACTTCACAGATTGTTCCGTATTTTTATTCTTTTAGTTCTGGCAACTCTAGAACTAAGATTTGTTTATTCCCCCTGCCTTTAAAGTCCCTAGTCTGAAAGGTGTTTCTTCGGGTCCCACGGCACCTGGCTCATGAACCCCCTCCACCGTCTTCCCAGCAGGAGTTGACCACCTCAGATTAAACCACTGCCCCATCAAGAAACTGGAGTTAAATCATTAAGGGCCATGAAAGGCAATAACCATGGCTGTTCCACATACTTGACGTTTCCTAGACCCCTGCATGATGTCCGGGATGATAAACATTAGCTGAATAAATGAACTGCGAATTCATTTCTCTCGTTCACCCTCTCTCCATGAACAGGCAGACGCTCTCTGAGACTATGCAGAACACACTGGAGATGTTTTCCACATGGCAGCCCTGGCTGTTTACAACTTACAATGTTGACCCTGAGGGAAAACCTAAATTTCTCACATTACAAGGCCAGAGGCCACCGAGGCCAGAGCAGCCACATGCTGTTGTGCTCCAGGGCTCCACAGAGGGACGGTGGCTTCTTGATTTTTGTTCTAAAACTGAAACCTGGATTCTTTGCTTTTTCTGTGTTTTTGGTACTGGTGACTAAACCTAGGGCCCTGCCTCATATGTGTTTGGCAAGTGCTCCACCACTGAAGTACATGACAACCTTTATTTAAATTTGATTTTGAGGCAGACTCTTGTTAAGTTGCCCGCCCTGGCCTTCAGCTTGAGATCTTCCTGCCTCAGCCTCTGAAGCAGCTGGGATTACAGGCCTGTTACCGTACCTGGCTCAACCTCGTGGATCCATTCTCTGCCTAGTTCCCACTGCTTCTCTCAATTCTCAGGTCTCAAGAAATACTGCCTCTGTAACTGACTTATTTTTCATAGTCTCGGAAAGATCTCAGATTTACTTTAACTCATACACTGAGCTTTGTAGGAAAAACTGTGCTTCCTTTCTTCAGATCTACAATTTGCAAGCTGAGTGCATTTAATAATAATGCTCCTAAATGAGAATTAAGTACATATTCAGTTGACTGACAACTTTTTGGAGTTCCTTATATACAGTACCATAATTATTTGGCAATTATAACACAAGACAAATTGATTGAGCTATAGCAGCAGTGACCTCCTCTGATTAAAGTTCTCAGAAATTTTGGGGAACACCTAAATGTTGTTTTTACATCTACGTCCTGAGGGGGATGAGGCCATACAGCCAGAGAGGAAGGAGCCTCAGATTTCTGGATACATGAAAGGTGTTTTTACATATTTGTGGGCTTGGCCGGAGTGAGCAGATAGGCAGAAGCCCTGACGGAGTGCCCATGGCCTTCGCTCTTCTCTCCCCAGGCAAGCTGTTCGGAGGACATGGGTCGCTGGCTTGGGCTGCTGCTGGTGGAAATGGGCTCCGGGGTCACTCCAGAGGCACTGCACTATGACTATGTGGACGTGGAGACCTTAACCAGCATCGTGACTGCTGGGCGCAACTCCTTCCTGTAAGGGCCAGCCCTCAGCCCACACTCCCATCTCAGAGGCTCTGGGCCCAGCCCTGGGCAACCAGTGGAGTGGGACGGGGGACATGTGCAGGAGAATTCTGCTGCCTCTCTTAGGGCTGGGCTGAAGGAGGTAGCCCACAGTCGAGGCAGGCTGTGGGTGGAACAAACCCCAAAGCAGTGGTCGGGGCTCTGTCTTGATGCCACTGGATCTTAAACTGTCACACCTTGAGCATCTGGGTGGCACAGGGCATTCAAAGAGCTGGGTTGAAGTCTCAGCACCATCACCACCAGCTCCAGGGCGAGGGCTGGTTACCTGTCACGTTGGGTCCTGTATTTTCTGAATTACAGAGCGTTGGTGATGACCAGTTCATGCCTCCCTTCTGGGCTGCCGTGGGAGCCCTGTGGCTCACACGGCACCTGATTTTCCACCCTACATTGGTGTCTGCTGCTAGGCCCCGATGAGTGGGGTGACATAGCAGGGGCACAGCCTCAGCATCACTGTCATTTTCTAGGTACGCAAGATCCTGCCAGGATCAGTGGCCTGAGCCCCGGGTCTATGATGATGTTCCTTATGAAAAGATGCAGGTACGGGCCCTCGGGTCTGCATAGGCTGTCACGAAGGCCACTTTCCCTGTCTCCTCTTTACAGCCCTTTCCGTGCTTTGTTCCTAAGAAATCAGTGTTATTTAACCAACAGCTAGAAGGAGAGTCCCTCCCTCTCACAGCTCATGGCTCGAGCAGGATGAGGCATCCCTGGCGCAGGAGCTCAGTGGTTCAGGTGAAAGAGTCCAGGGCTGGGAGGAAGAAGGGGCTCTGCAGACTGCCAGGCACTGCGGAATGGGGAGGCAGAGTGTCCAGTCTGAGTGGGGCACCGGGCTCTGCTCCGTGTACTGCTGTGCACTCCGTGTACTGCTGATGCCGGGGTGTTTGGGGCGGATGTTGACAGGGTGGCCTTCACCCTTGGTATTCACAGTCTGGCCATCAGCTCCCTGCTTTGCTTACTAAACCAAGGCGGTGGCAGTTCATTAATTTATAGCAAGGGCTTCTCTGTGCCTGTCCAACCTGTATTCTATCCAGAAGGCTCATGGCCATGCACCCTGTGCCTTCTCCCCAGGGAGCCACAAGAATGCCCCAGTCCTGACTAGAGACAGGCAGGTTGGGGAGGCCTCACGGCTGGGGCAGAGAGGAAATCAAGGTGCCAAGGACTCCAGTTGTCTGCAGGCCAGGCCCTGCTGTGCACATTCCTGGATGATGCCCTCTGCTCTCACCTCCAAGCCTCCCTTTTCTAGAAACTTCCCCAGGCATCCTCTACCCATCCCTCTGTTCCCATGGTTTTTCTTCTACGCAGGTGAACCAGCAGATGCTGCTTGAGGTTTTGCATAACAGTTGTGTCACAGGCAGCATCATGCTTAAGGACGACGGTCTGGAGATCAGACCCAGGCTGGGGCTGACTAGCCTTGGGTTTACTTCTCTGGTCCTCACTTGGGCATGAAAAGCCCATCTTACAGGGCTACCGCAAGGCCTAAGTGAAATGCTTTTCACTAAGAAAAGATTCAGCACAGTGCCTACTCATTAGAACATTTTGTACCGAGTAGTAAATGATACTGCTTTTTTTTAATAAATAATACTGTTATCAGTATGATTGTTGCATAACAGCTATTAGGGTTTCCTGAGTCTTACTGGATTTTGAGTCTCCATAAACTCTTAGTATACAAATATATAGGCAGGCTAGTGAATTATGTATTCTGTTACCATAGTTATATATGTTATCACTATTATATATTACCATTGACTGATTCTTTTTGTTGTTGTTGTTTTGGGGTTTTATTTTGTTTTGTTTGAGCAGGGTCTCACTATGTGGTTCAGTCTGGCATTAACTCACTATGTAGCCTAGGCTGGCCTTAAACTCAAGGTGATCCTCCTGCCTCAGCCTCCTGAGTGCTAGGTGTGTGCCATCACGCCTGGCTGACTGATTCTTGTGAAGGGAAGGCTGTATTTGCAGTTCAGAAAGTTAGAGGGATGCGTCCAGATTTTCTGAGGCCAGTAATACCTATGGTAAATCAAATATAGTCACCCACTGTCATTCAAGATTTCCTAGTTTTCTTCCCAGCAGGTCCCTTAGTTTACTATCACTACCTTTCACAGAAAGGCAGGAGATGCAAATGATCTGCTGCTAGTGAAAGTGGTTCATAAACTGTAGCGTGCTGCACAAATCTAAAAATGTAAGGCCAAGAGCTCCGAAATCCTGCCCGTGCCTAGGAAAGAGCACGCCTCTGCAATGAGGAGTCTGAACCTGCCGGCCCTTAACCTTCCTCCTCCCTCTCCACTCAGGACGAGGAGCCCGAGCGCCCCACGGGGGCCCAGGTGAAGCGCCATGCCTCCTCTTGCAGTGAGAAGTCCCATCGTGTGGACCCGCAGGTCAAAGTCAAGCGCCATGCCTCCAGTGAGTTCTGTGTGGCCCTGCCCGTGGGAGCAGTCCGTGGGAGGGAAGCAGTCCAAATCAGGGGTTTTGAGGCCAGACTCCTTGAAGGCTCAGGTAAATAAATGAAGAAAGCGAGGTTTAAGAAGATACTCTACCCTAGCCTAGTAGCATGCTCCTGTAATTCCAGCATTCTGGAAGGCTGAGGCAGGAGGATCACAAGTTCAGGCTCAGCCTAGGCAATGCAGTGACTTATTGAGACCTTGTCTCAAAGTAAGAAATTTTTAAAGGCTTGGGACTATAACTCAGTTCAAAGTCCCTGTATTCAACCTCCAATACTGCGGGAAAATCTACCCTAAGAAAAGTAACAGCGTTAGTCAGTGGCACAGCACTCATCTAGCAAGGAAGAGGCTCAAGGTCCAATCACCAGTGCCACAGAGAAAGAAAAAGAATAGTAATGACCCAAGCAGAGTGAGAAAGACAACTGGAACATGGCCTGAGGGGACAATGATGAGAAGAAGTGCAGGACTGTCCAGAAGCCGGAGCACTGGACACCAACACTGGAGGTGGCTGCTCCGCGGCTCCCTCTGATGGTGCCCACGCAGCACTGCCATCCCTCTTGCCAGATTTGCTGATTTTTCAAGGGCCAAAGGTCTAGATTTTATGTGAAAGCTTACTTTTTAATATTAGCAATTAATTTTTTAAAAAATTGTAAAACAAAGTATTTTATAGATAGGAGAGATCTTCTCCAAGCTGTGTCTGTTCTAGAAGCTAACAATTTGTGATTTCTATCTGCAATAGCAAGTGGAGAATTAAATCCCTCCACCTACCCTGAAGGTAAGCTGTGAGAGCCACAGCTCACCTTTGTGCCCCAGCCTGAGCTCCACCTCACACCCTGTGGACTCGGTGTCACACTGCACAATGGCCTTAGTGTCACACTGCAAATAATGACTAAGTGTGACAGACAACACTTGTTAACAAATTCTGTCTGATTTCCAGCACTGAGACCTGCTCCTGGGTGACCATATCACTATGAGCAAACATAGCACTGCGTATTTCAATAATTTCTTCTTTCTTCTTCTGTATTCAGCTGCACTTTAACAAAGTCGGGTTCCATTCTTTGCTTTTGAAGACTTAAAAAAAAAAAGCTTTCCTATACTGTATCTACATTTCATTAGTGTAAACAAACAGTAGTGAACATATGGCATGTTATATTTCTTTTAAGACAAAAGATGTTAATGTGTGAGTTGCTTTTTTCCAAACTAAAATCTCAGGTATAATGGCCATGTTGGCACTTTGTCATAAGTAAGTGGGCTGTGGGTTGCAGTTTGGGCACTCGTCTCTAACAAGTTCTCCACCACTGGTATAGATTGACCCTTCCTGGGGACAGTCCTCCATTCCTCATCTGACCGCTTTGGAAAAGTCTTTTCTTTTCTCCGGACCTGGGTACCCTTTCTGCACAGCTGGAAGAATGCATAATGTTCTTTACGTGTTCCTCTCATAAGCACTAGAAATACGGGGCCTTGTGAAAATCCCATTTCAGAATGAAAGATAACTAAAAATAAGCATGTAAGATTAAAGACACCATGAAATTTCAGGGATACTAAGATAAAGAAACAGACCTTTTGTCTGTTTCTAAATTAAATCTTAGAGAAAGCTCCGGTTATAAAAGAGCTTTAAAAGTGGAGTTACACTGGTTTGAAGCCCACAGTGGCCTCGCCATCACTAGCGAGTCACAGGGCTCCTGAAGGACAGTGAGAACCCACTGGGTTCGTCAAATACACTGTTTTTCCGATGAGGAAGCTGAAGAACATGAAGGGAAATGTCTCAGTGTACCCAGACTGTCATAAAAAAATACCATAAACCAGGGGACTTATACACAGCAGACTATTTCTTCCTCATAGTCTGGGGCTGAGAAGACCAAGGTGCCACTAGAGGTTTTGTTCCTGTGAGGCCCATTCCCTGTTTTATAGATAGCCAGTGTTTCACTCTCTGGAGACTCTTTAAGAATACTGATCATACTTATGCAGGCTCTGTTCTTATGACTTAACCACATTATAAAGGCCCCTCCAAATACCATCGATCACACTGGGGACTGAGATTCAACATGTGAATTTGAGGGGCTCGGAAACTTTCAATTTACAGCAAGAGGGTCTTGCGCAAGATCAAGTACTAATTACCTATTGCAACAGTTCAAATTACTCAGAATTTAGTGCCTGGGAACGAGTTGTGTTATGTCACAGTTTCGGCTGAACAGGAAACTGAGCAGATGCATGAGGCGGTCCTGGTGTGGGTGCTGTGGCGAGGTTGCAGTCAAGGTGTTTGCCAATTACTTGTGGTCATAAGAAGGTTTCACTGGGGCAGGACCCGCTTGTAAACTGGCTCGCTCTTGTGCCCGGCATGCTCTGTGTTGAAAGGAAGCCTCGCTCCTTGCCTTGAGGACCTCTCCACAGAGTTGCATGACCTCATGATATGGCAGCTGGCCTCCCCACATCCATCCTAAGGGAAAGGAAGCAGACACTGCAGTGTCTTCTGTGACCTAGCTTCAGAAGCCACGCGCTGCCATTTCTACAGTATCCTGATGGTTGCACATCTCAGTGTGACTTAGTGCGGGTGGGATAATAGGGCACGAGTATCAGGAGACCAGAGCCATGGAGGCCAAGTAGGTTGCTGAGAAAAATAGTAGTGTGAGAAGTTCTAGAGACTCCCTGCCCTCAAAACAGATAGAAATGGTGAAGATGATTAAAACACTCTAAAGTCTCTGGAATCACTCTAAGGGGAAAGAGCAAATGAGAAAACATTTATCCTAGAGTATTTACCAAATCATAGTACGAACGGTGAGAGTTTGTGCCATTTTAGCTACAGCTGCCTCCTTTCCTACCTCCCCCGCCCCCGCCACAGGACCAGCTCGGTGCAGAGGGGCTGTGAAAAGGAGTGGGGGATGTGTCCCCATCCTGCATTCCATGCTGCATGTACACTCCAGGCTCGATTCACAGGGTAGTTTATGCCAGCAGTTGGCTTTGGCATGGTCACTAGGTGACCCTGTAATCCCAACTGCAGCTTTCTCAGAGAGGCCAGACTTTGGCTTTGGTTCAGCTAAAGCAGCAACACACGGCATATACACTGGAGTCATGTCTGTCACCATTAGCAGAGGGACCTAGCCCCTCATTTTTCTTAATCATAAAATGGCACTAACAAGCGGAGTAGTAAGTACAGCTAATAATGAAATAGAATTTGAGGATTAAATGGAATGTGAATCAGTGGCACAGCATGTAGTACCTCCTGTATAGTGAACGCTCAATAAAGTTTTGACGTACTCACGTGCTGTTATTCTCTACCATTGTGGTTACTCTACAGTAACAGACTCCTGGGTGCCATCCCATCCCACCAATACAATGGGCAGTGCCTTTTACTCCGGTTGAGAGTCTCTATGGATTGGAGTTATAAATAATTATCTTCTTGTCTTATATATACTTGAGAGGTCACTCTGGCAAAACATCCCCTTTTAAAACCAAAGCATTGCAAGCCTGAATCCCAGCACCTGGAAGGCTGAGGCAAAAGGATCACCATGAATTCAAGGCCAGTCTGGGCTACATAGTGAGCTCAGTGCCAGCCTGAACTACATAGTGAGACCTCGTCTCCAAAAAACTAACTAAATAAATAAATAAATGCAAAGCATGTCATACATCACAAAAATTTGTTTTGTTATGTAATTGTACTGTCTTAGTTATTCTCGTCACTGAGACACCATAACTGATACACTCAAATTAAAGAATGAAAGGTTTGTTTATTTTTAGCTCATAGCTTTTAGAGGATTCAGTCCATAGCTGGCTGTACCATGGCACGAAGGGCATAGAGGAAGGGTCTTGGAGGGGAAAGTTTTGCATCGCAGCAGCAGGAAGCTGCAGGCCTAGAGAGGAGCTGGGGCGGGAGAGGCCCCCCTTCCGGATCACACTCCCAGCTGCCCACCTGCCAGGGGCAAGTCAGCCATGGTCCCCCCATGACCCAGTCACCTTCCCAAAGTCCCACTTTTAAACACATCTAAACCATAACAGTTACTGTCATGATTACCTAACATTTATTAAACAATTACTTTTCTAGGTACTATACTAAGTGCTTTTCCTCATCTCATTTAAACCTTACTATATCCCATAAAGTAAATGTTAACCAATATTATTTACACATAAGGAAACTGAGGCCTAAGGGAAAGCCACTAAAACATCACCACTCACTTCTGTCTGATGGCACAGGCATGAAGGGCAGAGAAGTGCAAACCTTTGTCAGGTTTGAAGGTCTTTGTTCCTAGGGGTCGTGCTCTGATGCCTCCTTTTGCGCTTTTTAGGAAATTCACAGCAAGGAAAGCAATTGAAACATTCCCATTTTAATAGCTGGAGAGATTAAGACTGAGAGAAGCTAACACCACCCACGTAACTCACCAGCAGTCACAACCAAGGACCCTTTCGTTCCCCGCATCTCTGCAGGTGCCAATCAATACAAGTACGGCAAGAACCGAGCTGAAGAGGATGCCCGGAGGTACCTGGTAGAAAAAGAGAAGCTGGAGAAAGAGAAAGAGACGATTCGGACAGAGCTGATGGCCTTGCGACAGGAGAAGAGAGAGATAAAGGAAGCCATTCGGAGCAACCCAGGTACTGTGTGGGTGTGGCCTGAGTGCCCATGGGTGGCGTGGCCTTGGCATTTCCCCTGGTACAATGAGGGGAAATCTTTTGCACAGGTTACCTTGAGTCCTACCCAGGTATGTTAGATTTCCCTCACTTTAACAAAATGCCTAACATAAATAAGGAGAAGTCTATTTTGGCTCAGTTTCAGGGCCGTGGTTCATAGTGAGTCAGTTCATGTGTTTTAGGCCTGTAGTGAGCAGAAATACGGTGATGCAAGGGCACTGAGGAGAGCTCACCTTATGGAAACCAGAAAGGATACAGGGAGACAGAGGGAAAGTGCCCAGGGACAGATACCATCCCCAAGGTCACACCCCATGACCACTCCCTTCCACTAGCCCTTACATTCTGTTCCCATCACCGCTCATCAGGCTGACAAATTATGATCTCGTGGATGAATTAATTCATTGGCTGGTTAAGCCACCCCAAGCCAATCGCCTTCCCAGACCTCATCCTCTGAACTCACAGGCCTTTTGGGGGACATTTAGATCTAAACCATACCACCAGGAGAGGCAGGCTCCCCATACGCCCCTCCTCGCTTCTAATCAAAGGAAGTGTCATCAGTTTCCTAACTGCTTTTGGATAAGAGGATGAAAAGCATCCCAATAACGTGTCCATCAATGGAGTGAGATGGGAACTGACTTTAGGAGTATGGAAGACAAAGTGTGTGTGCCTTAGAATAAAGGAAATAAATTATCTGCAACCTTCCATGTATTCGTTCAGAAGTATGTATGAGACATTGGTCCAGGGGCTGAGAGTGACATACAGTCACTTTCCCAGGATCCTCTGCTGAAGTCCTAGGACTCAGCAGACCCTGCCTTCTTAGGGTCCCCTGTCCCCCCATTTTCTGCTGTATTTCCTGTTTTCTCCCTACTACAGTTCCTAACACTTTAAGCTGGTTTTCCACATATGTGAGAAAAACAAGTCCTGCCCTTATAGAACAGTTCCAAGGCCACTTAATCCTGTGAGAATTGTGGAATCTATGGACTATCACTAAAGAAAAAAAATGCCACAATTCAAAATATTACATACTGGAGTCCACTCACAGACTGTCCACGAGTCTCAGATTGAGAACTTCTAGTTTAAAGAATAATACACATTTTGTGTGGAAAAAAAATCAGTGGCACAGACAGGAAGTAAGTTTGGTTTCAGTAAAAAGGATTTTCAAAACATCAGAACCAGCATTTGGAGGAGCAGGCTATCTTTTGGGAGCTGTTTTGTTTTGTTTTTTGAGCAAGGTCTCACTTTGTAATTCAGGCTGTCCCTGAACTCACTGTGTAATCCAGGCTGGCCTTGAATTTGCAGCAATCCTCCTGCCTCAGCCCCTTGAGTGCTGGCTTTACAGGGGTACATCACCACACCCAGCCTATCATTCTTGTCGTGATGAACGACTTTTGTTTCTATAGCTCTATCATCTTGAACCATACCTGCTTATTTTATTATCTCATACACACACAAATACAAGCTGCATAAGGGCAAAGATCTTTTTCTGATTTGTTCACTGATATGTCCCAAGAGTCTAGGGCAGTGCTTGGTACATAGTAAGAAATCAGTAAAAACATTTACTGAGGGAGTGAATAATGAACTTAACATTTCTAGGAAACCAGTCTCCCTCACAGCAAAGAATGGAGGCAAAGCCCCAACACAGCACTTGGCGCAAGAAGGTGCTAATACCAGGTTTGCTGGATTAAACTGCATAAGCACCAGAATCCTACAGGAGGCTCTGGTCTGTGTAAAGCCCTGTGTCAGGACTGTTATTTTCAAATAACAGAAACCAAAATCAAATTAATATAGAAAGAAAAAGAAAAGTGTAAGTGGGAAATTCGGAAGTCAAGTGGTAATGAACTCGAGGGACTTAAATGATGTCACCAGGAAGCTTATCCCTCTAACTCATGTTTGGGCCTCCCTTTTGGTTTCATTCTTTCTCAGCAGTGGCACAGTGGCTGCTTGGGGGTGAAGGCGGGAGCTTCCCCAAGTCCTCTTAGCCACCCCAGCAGTGAGAGCTTCTCTCCCAGTGACTGCCACCATAACCCCAGGAATCACTCCCGCTGGACCAACTCTGATCCCTAAACCAACCACTGACCAAGCATGAGAGGTGATTCTGGGCCAAGGCTAACTTACATGTCAAACCTTGGACTAAGAGTAGGGTCAGCTTCATTCAAACTGCAAGGAAAGGAAAGGGAAGGGAAAGCCTGTTTCCCAGGAGAAAAATCACCCTGTTTCCAGAAGAGGGATCCTGAGCAGGTAATGACCACACTACTCATGACTTGGAAGCCCAAGTCTCAAGTCTGTCTGGTAAGCAAGACTGAGAGGCTGGAAATGACAGACAAGCGCCTGAGTCCTGACACACTCCCCGAGGCCCAGGCCAGGCTCAGCTGTCCCTCATTAGTGTCTCTGTCCTCAGGAGCAAAGCTAAAGGCTCTGGAGGAAGCGGCGGCCAGCTTGGAAGCCCAGTGTCGAGAGAGGGAGGAGCGCCGCATCGACCTGGAGCTGCGGCTGGTGGCTGTGAAGGAACGCCTGCAGCAGTCCCTGGCCGGGGGCCCGGCCCTGGGGCTCTCCGTGAGCAGCAAGAACAGGAGCGCGGTGAGTCCACTGCCGCGCTGTGGCAGCTGTTTCGCGATCCCCTCACGTGTGACAGATCCTCCATCGGCATTGCTCTTTGTGGGTAGGAGCTGTGCACACTTACAGGTGAGAACACTGCGGTCCAAAGGGGAGAGGGCACGTGCCACCGGCAGCACAGCTGGGACAGGTTCCTTTTGTTCTCTGACCCCGCTGTCTCTGCAGCTGCAGCACCAGCTGACTTTTTAACCCCAAGAGCCATCTTAGGAATGACCTTGAGTTACTGATAATATGGGCCACCATGAATTGAATAACAAGCCTATTTGTTCTACTACCATTGGCCAGTACATTGGCCAGTCTTACCCTATATTTTTTCAGTCTTCACAGCAGTCCTGTGAGGTAGTATTGAGTGTTTTAACCCCACTTGACAAGCAAAGGGACAGGTTCAAAGGTCTTTAATCACTTGCTCGAGGTCACTGAACAAAGTAGAAGACAGGATTCCAAACCCAGCAAATCAGATCACAGAGCTCTGTTGACCACTGTGACACTGGGCCTCTCTCAGGGTCTGAAGCATGCCCAGTCCCGTGCTGGGGGCTGCATGCGTTACTGCTAATCTCCCAGCAACCCCGCAAGTCAGCATGCTCCTCTCCCGTAGCATCCTGTTCTCAGACGTGGCAGCCAGAAACGTTTCCGGGTCTTGGCAGATGTTGCCGGGAGGCAGAGTCATCCCTAGTTGGGGACCATTGTTCTAAATTTGCAACATTCCCATCCATTATTATTCCTCATAGTTCTTACTATGTCTGTGCATGTGTGCACACACATGTGTTTGTACTGTGCCCTTGTTTGTATAATGCCTTCTACTACAGTAGCTTGTATTTTTACTAAGAATTGGAGGCCAAGGTTATTGCTCAGTGACACAGCAGTTGACACCTGCAGTGGCTTAAATTAGATCTTAGCACCAGGAGCACACAGCACTGTTCTAGGTCTATTTTATCAATATATCCCTACCCTTTACAAATTCTGAATAATAGTAAGATGTAATAAATGTCTGTTGAGTGAATAAATGCCTTGCCTGCTTTCAGACCATAAATGGAGACTCAAAGAGATAAAATCCCTTGTTTGATAAGCATGAGCTCTCCTCACGAGTTGTACAGAGGTACTATTGTTCCAGGTCACACCTCCTGGGCCAGCCACACCCAGTGACTCTGAAACCAGAGCGGTGGCTCACACTCCTACACTTCCCCTCCAAGCGATATTTCCACCCTCGTTTTACAGCTGAAGAACTTGTGGGCCAGAGTCACAGAGGGGTGGAGGACCTAGAACTGATTCACTGACCACAGCCGCTTCCTACTCCCTGCATGCCAGTCCATTCTACTCAGAGTGCTCCATCCCTTTGACACCCTTTGGAGATAAAGGGGAGTCTCCTCTAAATTCTTCACAAGTTTAGCTGTCAAGATGTCACCGTTAAGGAACTATATTCAGTAAAATACGAAGCAAATATAAGTGTGAAGGTGGTGTAACTGCTAGGGGACAGTGAGGGTTGTAGCTCCGTGGCAGAGCAGGTGCCTGGCATTCCTGAGGCTGTGGGTTCCATCCCCAGCAACACCTGCCCCAGTAGAAACAGCGTGGCTGTGGGGTTCGCTCTCATACTTATCAGTCACAGCAACACAGCACAGCAGCTTGACTTTCCTGGTTTCCTCATCTGAAAAATGGATGGCTAGTCATCGTGTACCTACTTCATGAGCTTATTAAAAAGCTGCATAAAACCCAGCATGGTGGTGCACACCCATAATCCCAACACTCCAGAGGTGGAGGCAGGAGGATCACTGCAAGTTCAGATCCAACCTGAGCTACACAGGGAGTTCTAGGCCAGCCTAAACTACCTAGTGAGACCCTGTCTCAAAAAATAAATACGTAATAAGTAAAATGCTGCTATACTTAAAAAAAAAAAAAAAGCTGCATGAGTCAACTGTTACCGGCTTTATGCCAAGGCCTTCCATACCTCCTTCCCCTCACCCTCTTCTGTGTTGATGTTCGCCTCATGTCTTTTATTTTAAAGTGCTCTTATTCTTTTGAGCGAAGGCTGGGTGAAGGTAACATGCCGTCTCACCTACTGAAGTTTTTAAAACTTTTTGCTTGCCCTTGACAGGAAACTACAAATAAACCCCGAAACAATGTCCCAGAGCAATCCCTGCCTGTCAATTGTGTTTCTGAGCTGCGGAAGAGGAGCCCATCCATCGTAACCTCCAACCAAGGAAGGGTGCTCCAGAAGGCCAAGGTACACCCATAAGTAGGCTAATTGACAGTCAGATCTGATAGCCCTCTGTTTATGGAGCCTCACCCAACCAGATGTTAGTGAAAGACGGAAATAACTGCCAGTGCACCTGTGCAATACAATTCATGAACTGTCTGCAGAGGACCTATTCAGAACCTGCTCAATCTTTCTGAACACGTAGCTCTTCCCAGTGCTTGGGAGGCTGAAGCAGGAGGACTGCCGGGCTGAGGCCAGCCTGAGCTTACGTAGTGAGTCTCAAAATACACACACAGGCACACACACAGTTCCAACAAACCCAGTCCTCTGATTTCTAAACCTAAAATGTTTTGAGACAGGAAAGGTCCCATTTCAGATAAGGAGTGATGGGATTTACCCAGGTCCCATTTCAGGTAAGGAGTGAAGGTATTTACCCAAAGTTAGTGCAGGGACAGAGATACAAACTCACCCGTGCCACGTCTCAGCCCAGAGCTCACTCTGGGATGCTGGCCCACAGGCCCTTCTGTGTAACTCATGGGGTCGGCTTTTTGGATTTTAGAAAGTCACATACTAAGTATGATGAAAACCCCCGGCCTGTCTCCGGTGGTACCCTACAGGCAAATGTAAATGCAGTTAACTCCACAACGAGCTGTGTGCAATGCACACTGCACAGACAGGACTGTTATCAGCCTGGCATCATCTCATGTCAGAGTTTGCCACCCCATGAGTTTATGCCAAAATGCTTGAGAAATATGTTGGCTTTAGAGCTTTCCAGGTTTCAAAATTGCAGATAAGAAATAGTGGGCCTGAAAAGTAAACCTCCAACCCATCAGAGATGCTCAGGAAAGCTTTTGCTGAAGTGGAATCTGGGCCCTGCCTGTCAGTGGCATGTAACGTCTGAGAAATTGCTGGGCAATGAGACTGGAAAGCTAGTTAGATATGGAAGCATCTTGGTTTGCTAGCTAAGACATGTAGAGAGTAATGAGTTTTCTCTTTGTTAAAATGAAAAATTAGATAGCAGGGAACCAAAACAAATCCCTGCTCTTATGGAGCTGAGAATGACATAAACGTCAGTAAAATGACATAAAATGAAGCAAAACAGGGAAGAGAAGGTGACAAAGAACAGAGGTGTCTATTTTAATGTCAGTGACGGCAAAGGCTCTTTTGAGAAGGTGACACATACACTGATGGCTGAATGGGGTATGACGGAGGGAGCTTGTGAGGACTGAGGGAAGGGTGACCCAGGAGGAGACAGGAGCAAACGTGTGTGAAGTGGGGGGAGGACACTTGACCTGGAGTGGATCTGAGTGAGTGGTGGAGGGAACCCAAGGTGAGCACCGGCAGATGGGACCAGAGAAGGCGGACCGATGCCTGGATCACTGATGCTAGGGGCCAGCACACTAGTTTTGTGAAGAACCAGGCGATGTGTATTTCAGAATCTGCCCACCCTATGTTTTGCTTCATAATTGTTCTGCCATTATAACATGAAAGGAACCACAGACTGGAGGTAAAGGAGTAAAGAACATGGCTATGTCCCAAGAAAACCTTCCCTCCAGCTGCTAAAGCAAGAATGTCCTATCATTTTCACCTGTCATGAAATAGCACACTTCTTTTGATTTATTTTCCCAAACATTTAGAAATATGAAAAATACTTTTGGCTAATAGATTATATAAAAGCAGACAAGACTGACGTGACCACTGGGCCACAATTAGCCATTCTCTTATTTAACAATTTGCAGGCCATTGGAGAAACCTTGGGTTTTGTGTAACATAATGGAAAGTCACTTTACAGATTGGAATAAGGTTTTTTGATGTGAATTACATTTTTTAAAAAGGCTATTCATAGCTGAGCATGGTACCTGCCTGTAATCATGTATTAAGTTACTTTTTATTCGTTGCTGAGACAAAATACCTGATGCCAATATTTGGGAAAGGAAAGGTTTATTTCTTACAGTTTTTGGAGGTTTTAATCCATACTCAGTTGGCTCCAAGGCAGGCTGGCATGCTGGGCCGCAGTTCATGGCGGCTGCAAATAGCAAGGCAGAAACTGGCAAAAGAGCAAGACACACCTTCCTGCCATTACATTACATCCTGACTCCACCCCTAGGTGGGTGTAGCACTGACACCACCAATCCAAGCACTAGACAATGAACCAATCATAAATGCACAATGCAAACTCATGAGGCCTGGGGGCCACGGACATAAACCATGACATCCCACCTCTCTGGGGGTAAAGCAGGAGGATCACAAGTTCAAGTCCCGCATGGGCAACTTAGCAACTTAGTGAGATCCTTGCTCAAATTTGAAAAAAAAAAAAAAAATTGAAGTGTAGGGATATAGCTCAATATAAAGACCCTGGGTTCCAGCACAGTACCACCACCCCCCAAAAGCTATTCTGGAAGAGGGGACAAGAGAGGTCAACATGATGAAATGTCTTATTCAAGGTCACAAAGTTACTGAGCAGGACCAAGACCCAAGACTCTGTAACCTGCCCACTGGAGATCTTTAACACAATTACAGTAAAATTTTTTTATCTAGCAGTCCCACTAGAATAGTCAAGAACATGATTTGTCTTCTCTTTCTGTACTTCAGGAATGGGAAATGAAGAAGACCTAGAAAGAGGCTGAGGATTTCATTCCAAAAGAAGTATCAGCTTGTCCACCTAAGGCGGAAATGCTTTTTTTCCCCCAAAGAGACACCAGGAGGAGGCTGGAGTCATCCCTGCTTTCTGGGACACCCAGAAGACTGGCCTTTATGTCTGCATGATTTTAGGGGCCTGGGGAGGGAAGAAGCAGAAGGGAAGAGAAAAATGGAGGGCATCCTTCTGACTTTGCAATGGGTGGAAACGGGGGTGGAGAGAGACAGAAGTCCGTACAACCCGAAAGGTTTGTCAGCTGCCTTCACCTTCCCTACTGAAGAAGAATGAAAGCACGCATGCCTACGCCATTCCATCCCATCTCGGCCTCCCATCCCCGGTCCTTCAGGTGAAGGAGGGCAGTGCTGGAACACCTGCGGTGCGGTGTAAGGGAAAAGACTTGACCATCTCCTCCAATCACTTGTGCTAACCGCATTCCTGTTGGGCATTACTGACCATCTGTGGGCAAAGCAAACAGGCTGCAAAATCGGTCCCTGTCCCTGCCTGCACAACAGCTAACAAAAGCCACCAAGAGCCTGAAGCCCTGCAGTCATTCCTCCTCTGCTTTAGAGTGCAGCTACTGGAAACGTCCAGATTCGGATACTTTAAACATCAAATGCCTGAGTACACAGAAGGCGAAGAGGGTTGATCAACTGAAGAATTTCAAGTTCACAGTGATGGGAACATGAAGTTCTAATGTCTACAGAATGTTGAAGGTGTCGGACGGCAGAGTCATGTGCTGCCAGGTCAAGTCCTTCATTTTGTATGACACAGACATCAGTCTTATCCTAATGAAGTTCTTACCTTGCACTGGGAGGTCCACATCCTGGCCTTGTGTGTCTGCTACAAACCAAAACTATCCTGGAAAACCAGAGGACGGTGGCTCTTTGCTGCCACGTGGGTGCTAAGCCTTTTACAAACACTTGATTCTTTTATAAATGGTGCAGGGACCTCAAGTCCTAAGCAGCCTCCTTTATGCCGCGCACTGTTTCAACACTGTAGGCACTTTATGGGTCTGTCTTTAACGTGTTTCTCTCCAATAAAGATAAAACCGTTAACTCTTAAGAGCTCAACAATTAGCTCAAGGGGGGAGAAGGGAAATCCCAAAATAAGCAGTGGACATTTTGCCAGAGGCTTGACATGTCTTACCCACCTAAAGCTTAACATATTTTGGCCTGAATGAAACTCTACCACCTTTTGAAGTAACTGGAGTCCAGAGCAGGTAAAATAACCTGATCAAAATCCCCTTGCTGATCACTGGCAGAGCGTATAATTTAGGGGTTACGATCATGTAGCCCTGGGTTTGAGTACTGCCTTTGCTACCTACCTGCTGGGTAGCTTTAGGAGAATCACTTGACCTGATTCTTGCTTTCCTTATCTGTAAAGCAAGATTAACTACTGTACTTTCTCTTCAAGTGAGATAATACATGGGAAGCAGCTCGCATGTCAAATGCAGGAAATAAATCAGTGTTGGCTACATAGGAAATGTGTCACTCAAAAGCCCATGTTCTTTCTGCTGAGCAAGAAATGACTTTTATATGGTGACTACAAGCATCAAAAGGCAACTAATCCAAGCCAGGCAGCCTGTAATCCCAGCACCCTGGAGGTTAAGGCAGGGAGTTCAAAACCAATCTAGAGTACAAAGTAAGACTCCGTCTCAAACAAAAAAAAAGCAACCAATCTAAACTGGTAGTTTTCATACAAATTCCATCTCAGTATCTCCAGTAATAAAAGAGCTCACACACTGTGGATCGCCAGTTTTCTTTTTTTTTAAAGTAGGTATACTAAATGGCACCCACTACAATATCCTCAGTATCTCCCACGTTCTTAGGCAGTCATTTTGAGGTTAAATGTCTTTTCCACCAATATATCTGGACTCCACAGAAGAGCCCTTAAATGATTAATAATCAAGTACTGAGTACTTATCATACATCAGGCATTGTTATCCAGGGTCAGGTTCCAAGCACTTGGTCTGTGTAGTCACACTAGGTCCCATGCCCCAGGTGGTCCTGTCTGACTGTGTTGTGGCCTTCTTTATAATTTTTTCCCTTAATAATTCTTGAACAAAGGCGCCTATGTTTTCCTTTTATCCTTTAAATTACATAGCCAGTTTTCCAGGTATTATCCTTTTAGTCATCACTAAAAACTCTGGAGATGAGTTATATTATCACAATTTCTGCAGTTCAGTCTGATCCTAGAGTCCTAACTACAAAGTTCTATCTCATCCATGTATCTCTCTCATGTTGCACTGCAGCATTGAGAAGTAGAGAAGCATTTAATAAACAGATGCTCTGTTGAATGCACGTATGCAACACATTTGGTGTAAGCTGGCAGCTAACAGAAATCAAAGCAAAATAAAAAAATAAACAGGTGCCAATTCTTCTTTTTCCCGCAAGATAAGGTTTTGTTATGTAGCCCAGGCTGGCCTCAAACTCATAGCAATCCTCCTGCCTCAGTCTCCAGAGTGCTGGGATGAGAAGTGTGCATCACCACATTTGGCTTGAATGCAGATTCTTGTTAAATGTCTTGATTGGTTGTGGGTTTTTCAAACTGCAGACGATGGTCTGAGGTGATCTTAAAGCTCTGTCGTTCCCCACACTAGCAAGTTCTGGTCCTTGTTTCACTGGATACTCATTAACCATCCTGAGCCTCAGTTGTCTCCTATGTAAAAGGGATCGTAACCTCTCTCTAAGCCACGTTGCTCCTCTTCTATGACAAAAACATAAGATGTTAGTTGTAACATCTGTGACCTGGGCTTTGGATGAGAAATAAAAGTGCAAAAGACTCCAGCTGTGTACTCACGGTTAAGCAGGAGAGAAAATACAACCAAAATTGCTAGTAGAAGCAAAGCATGTTTTGGTGACGATTCAGAGTACGGAAGGTGGCTGGGGATGTAGCTTAGCAGACCAGCGCCTGCGCAACAAGCACAAAGTCCTGAGTTTGATTCCCAGTACCAAAAAAAAGGGCATGTGGTAGAGTACAGAAGGAGCATGCCTCATTCCCTCTTTTAAAAAAATTTTTAAACATTAAAGGCCACACAGTAATACCAGGACAGAACGTATCCTTTTCTTGCCTGATTATAGCTGGAAAAGTTTATCTCCCCTTTTTTTTCTTACATCTTGTAACCTTCCTTATACAACAAAGTGACTCTTAAAACACGTAAAAATTTTGACACATATCCTCAATTCAACCAGAATAAGACTAAAGTTCATTCAACAGAAGAAAAGGGGGAAATGTTGAATTTAAAGAAATGCACATGTATTGAGAATGGCCAAAATATACTGTATCTCTGCCCTAACAATGAACTACTGTTTACTAAGAGAAAACGAGATACTGCACACCGTGTTTTTTTTAATTAAGTCGGCAAATACACTGGAGTGAAAAGCAAAGAAAAATAGGAAAGCTGTAATTATTTTCATCTTTCACGTGATCTGGTCCTGTCCAGCCTGCTTTCGCAGCACTGTGACCCTCTTTTTTAAACACCAGATACATTTTGATATCATACCGAGCTTTTATCATTTATAACTTCACATACACTCTATGTGCGCAGGGCGTATTCCGCTTTGTCCGCCACGAACCTGTGCCTAGCATCAAGCTTCGTCGTTAAGACCAGTTCCCGCCACTCTAAACCAGCAGTGTCCTGCCCGGAAGAACTGTGCGGAGCACCTGACGATCGGAAGTGCAGCGTTCCCGTCCGGAAGTCCCCTAGTGGAACCGCTCTCAAAGGCTGCCGGGAGGCGTGGCTTTTAAGGGAGAGCGCGCTTCACTTGGAGTGAGTGCGCTTGCGCCACATCGGTCCTCCCAAGTCTGGAACATGGCTGCGCGGTCGTTGTGGGCGGTCCGGCGGCGGTTGCAGCGCCTCCTGGCCTCCAGTACCTGGTCGGCGGGCAGGTAAGCAATGCGGGAGGGTCAGAGACCCTAAGGCTATGCAGGAAGGCTGTGGAGTGAAAGCGAGGGTTAATTCGGCCAAAGACTAAAAGACGTTCCAAACCTCCCTGGCCTCTTTGACCGGGCATTGACTACCCCATTATTTGGAGGGGAAAACTGAGGCGCATCCCGTTCCCAAACCAAGGGAGGTGGACGGGCCCGAGGTCAAGACCTGGAAAGTGAGTAGTCTTGTGTTTGAGCGCCGAGCCTTGAATGAATTGCAAGTAAACCTCACTCGCGGTGGCTTCTTACAAGTGGTGTCTTGTGGGTGTGTTTGGGTTCCTGCCCGACAACGTGTGACTTTAATCAGCCCTGTCCCCCTTCCCCCGGCATCAGTTTACCTGTTGGTTAAAGGAGAGGGTTGGACCTGGTTTCTCCCAGCACCCTTCCATCGGCCATCGGCTTCAGAGATACTGTGAAATTTCAGTTGCTGCCTCTGACTTTAATCTTTTACCATGCTTACCGCAAAACTAGAGGTGGTTATTTTATTATGTCCTATTTAATAATTAATAGGAGTTTAATAATTAAGGAAACTGAGTTTTTAGAAAAATTGAATAACTTCCAGATTTCAGAACTGGTGGAACCAGTCCTGGAAACCACGCAGGGCTCGAGAACCAGCTCTTTTAGTGAGTGATGTTGATTATTGTCAGGAACTGTTTCTGGAAAAAGAATAAAATGGATGAGTACAGAGTCGAGTCGGACCTCTGATTGTAAATTTTGCTGCAGAGAAATCCTAGAAATTTTCGTAGCTGTTATCTTTTGTTTTAACACACCAGACTCAGCACCTTAACACCTAAGTGAAGAGTTAGGTGGGGGCAGGAAAGTGTTTTATTTCCAGGTTTTGGGCAGTTTGTTGGTGATGTAGGGAAATGATCTAAAAAAAAAAATGGTTCCTTCTTGACATATTGGCCCCCAGTCCTGAAGGAGCAGGAATTGAGATTAGATCCAATTTCTTTCATAATCTAAGGTCTGGCCATTGTCTCATCAAACTGACCCTGAGGATATTTTGACCGGCTTGCCATTGAATAAATGTGTTTTTTTAAGAGGAAGAAGATATTTCATCATGTATAATTTCCAGCAGTTGTTTGTTGACCATATTTTCTGAACCAAAATTCAGAATTTAAATCAAACAGCACATTGTAATAATTGAATTCAAGACCAGCTTGGATGGTCTGGGAAATAAGTTTTCTTGTCCAGACCTTTAAATTAGCCTGCCTGGCATCTTCTTCTCCTTTCTTAAAGCAAACTCTTTTACCCCTCCTTAAGCTTTTCTTCAGATGTCACTTCAGTGACCGCAGTTAAATGCCTGTTCACATAAATGACTTTTTGTTTTCAAGAGTTCCTATATTCACAGACTGAGTTTCTTGGTAATTTTACTGGAAGTCAAATTATGAGTGTCAGGAAATATTAATAGAAACTTTCTGAAATTGGGAGTGGCAGTCACAGTTGTCATAGTGAAAGACCTGTTATAAACTAACCCCGCTCTGAATTTCTTTCTGTTTTGCTTTTGTTTCATTTTATTTGGTCCTTTTGAGGCAGGGTCTCACTACGCAGTGCAGGCTGGCCTTGAACTCACTTTGTGGCCCAGGCTGGCCTTGGATTCTCAGTGTTCCTTCTGCCTCAGCCTCCCGAGTTCTGGGATTCAGACGTGCACCATACCCAGTGAAATTCCTTTCTGTGTGGAATCTGAAACCAGCCAATGGCTCTGTGCCACATGCACAGAAGCCAGGGCTGTGGCACATCAAGTGTTAGGAAAAGAGCAAATTTTATTGTGAGGTCAGCTGGTAAGAAGATCAGGAATAGATCATTCAGATCAGTCTACCTCGGTTGGTAATAGAATTTATAGAAAGGGAGCAGGAGGATGCTGCTTGTTGATGAAGATGGTGAGAAGGGGAAATTTTAGGGATCTCCTGTGCAAGCGTGGTCGTTACTCCTCCTCACAGGTCACAGGTCTCCCTGCTTTTCAAAAGGCAGTTGGGATGTTTGGTGCGGAGGATTTTGAGCTCATGACATCAAAAGGTCATTGACTGGACCAGCTGGCTTCTCCACATCTCTATTCTTGAAAATCCAGTTTCAGAATGACTGAATGGATTCTGGAGACACTTCCTGAAAGATAACTGAAGTACTTTGTTATTTAAGGACTTCCTATCCAGTTGTGTCCAAGCCTTAACTTATCTCATTACCTGTATAAATTGTAGGTTATGTAACTGGTTGAATACAGGATCTGTTAGAGTCACCTTTTACAGCCCAGCAGCGGTAACATACAGTATTTTATCAGTATTTCCCAACGTAGAATTTCCTTCTCAGCACAGGTTCTCCTTCCTGAAGGCCTTATGACTTGTGGTCAAGAATTCTTAGAACGCTAAGTCTGACTTAACTCTCTTTACTAAGACCAGTTTGCTCCTTCTGTAAGATGAAGGGCTGAACTAGAACTGGTTTTGAGTTTTCACTTCTGGTAACCCCCTTTGGTTCTTGGAACTGGCTTTAGTTTCCTCTTTGCTGATTTTTGTGTACTCATTTGTGGGTGTTTCTGCTGTCTGCTGTTCAGTGTTCTGTCTCAATAGGATGCTAGCTCTGTGGCATGTGATTTGTTTGCTTTTTTAGAAACAAGATCTTGCTATGTTGCCTGGGCAGCCTCATGACCCTCCCATGTCATCCTCCCCAGTAGCCAAAACTATAAGCATACATCATTTTGTCCAGCTTACCTGCGTGACCTTGAACAAGTCATTAAGGCTTCAGCCTCTCAGCTTCAGTTTTTTTCATCATTAAAACAGAGATGATAATAGTATTTATCTCATGTTATGAATAACAGCTATTCCCAACCGCAAAAAAATGGAAACAACCCAGATGTCCATCAGCTGACAGATGGATAAACAAAATCATATATCCACATAGTGAAATATTACTAAGCAATAAAAAGTAATCAATTAGTGATGAGTATAGTTACACGGGTAAGCCTTAAACACATATTAAAATACTTAGGGCTGGGAATGTGGCACCACACCTACCTGGCAAGCATGAGCTCTGAGCTCAATTCCCAGTCCCCCACACACAAAAAAAATAGTCCCTAGTGAGCAGATAGATGTTCTCATTTGTGGTAAACAGCCATAGAAGGCAAACGTACAAAAGACACAAAATATGTTAGGCTTTCTCAGGGTGCAGGATGTAGGTGGAAATGGAAATCAGCTTCTAGTAGTTATGAGCGTTTTCTTGTTGTGGTAAAGATGTTCTAAAATTCTGATGCTTACCCAGCTGCATCTCCTAAAAACTTTTTTATTGTATTCTGAAATGGTTAATTGTATGGCTGAGAATTACACATTAATAAATTGTTTTTTACAAACTGAAAAACAGTAGTGCTTATCACAGTGCTGGGAGATAAAAAGAGGATGCCAGTTAAACAGTGCTCGTGCTTAGTAAGGTCTTCATATTGTTTATTTGTTACTGTGACTGAAACAGTGGGGAACTTTCCGATGTCTAAATTTTGTTGTCGTTTTGCCTTTTTATAATGGCATTTATTCTTCATGTGTCACCTTGCACCTGCTTTAGGGGCTGGCTACACCCATTCAGCACTGCCACCCAGAGAACTGCTGGTGAGGACTGCAGTTCCGAGGACCCTCCGGATGAACTCGGGCCCTCTCTTGCTGAACGAGCCTTAAGGTTAAAAGCCGTTAAGCTAGAGAAAGAAGTCCAAGATTTAACAGTGAGTAGACTTCATATTGTCTATTCTTTACTTTCTTTCTATGACTTAAATGTCCAAGTAAAGTTTTTATATCCATTTAAAAATGAAATTTTCTCTGGACAAAAAAGAATCTGTAGTGATTAAGACTGGCTAAAGGTAGCCATCCCTTTTTGGTTCCCTGATGTCTCACAGCAATCATACATCTGACATTTTGGCGATTTTAAGAAGGTACAGCGCCTGGTAGGTGGTACACACTCAATAAATACTGTTTGAATGTGTGACATCACTGACTATTACACTCTGCTGAGCAGGCCACATCTGGGATAGTGTACTGTCTTGGGTTGACACTCCTTGTGGAAATGCATAGGTAAACCAGAGCAATCCCAAAGTCTACTCTTACTTAAGAGTGATATGGAGGATAGAAAGCATGTCTTATGAGAGTAATTAAAGGAACCGGGAATGCTAGGATGAAAGTGAAAAAGATTAAAAGGGCTAAGATAGGTGCTTACCAATAGCACACTTGTAAAACTTAATCTCAGTTCTAGAGTAAAGTCAGTGAAAGAAAGTTGAAGATTAGTTGTGCTAGCCAAATATGAAAAAGAAAACTTTCTCAAGATAATAAGCTGGAAAATTATTGTGTTCAAACTAGCAGGCTAAATGACTGCTTATCCAGGCTACCGGAGTAAGTTTCTGCTTTGGCTGGGGATTTGGAGCAGCTGATGTAAGATTTTTACAGTTTGTAGTTTGTTTTATAAAAACAGCATGTAAGTGGAGTTTAGAAAAGAAGTAAAAAAGAGAAGCATTTGTTTTCTCATCCTTTTGATTTTGCTTTTGACGTTCAGCTAAGATACCAGAGAGCTGTAGCTGATTGTGAGAACATCAGGAGACGAACCCAGAGATGTGTGGAAGATGCCAAGATATTTGGTGAGACATACATTCATAGTAAAATATATTTCAATCTCGCGGTACGCCCTTAGCAGATCTGCCAGCTGAACATAGTAAAAGTGTATCTGAGTCCTAACTGAGCCCTGTTCTGTCCTTCCATTCCCTTGGACTTTCTGTGCTGCTTAACCATTTGCTAACATAATGTTGACTTTTTTTTTTTAACAAAACTTTATTTTCTAAGTACATACAGTTATTACAGTTCCAACATTCTAGTGCTTATAGGAACAATTGTTTAGCTAGTTTATGTGAAGCATTAAAATACTCAGAGAGGAGACTCTAAAGAGCAGACAGGATAGTCAGGAAGGCTGAAATTTGCTTAAAGGAAACAAGGATGGTCCATAGCCATAGGGAAAAAAATCAACCGTATTTGCACCAGACAGTTTTTATACCTGTAAAGAATCCTGTGCTTTACTGTGCCTAATCAGGTTCTGTCTACAATTTGGTGAGTTATAAAGTAGCTTGAAGAGGAAGAGGAAGTTGAAGATAACTATGAAGATCACAGAGTCAGATAACTTAAAAGACTGTGCCATACGCCTTGTGTTTTTTTAATAGTCCTTTAGAAATTTTTCCCTAACCATACCACATCTAGTTCCAAATGTTTTTGAGAAAAGTTGATAACCAGGATTTGTGGAAAGGGGCACTCTGTAATTAATTGCTATACTATGAATTTTACATGCAGTGTCATACTTTTCTGACACCACTTGTCTTAGTTATTTTTCTCTCTCATTATTGAGACAAAATATCTGACACCTAAAGTTAGGGAAGGGAAGGTTTATTTCTTACAGGTTGGAGGTTTCAGTCCATACTCAGTTGGCTCCAAGGCGAAATGACTGGTTCATGGCTGCCCCTGCAGCAAATCGCCAATTGGGCCAAAGAGAAAACACACCTCTTCTCGCCCTTGCACTGTATGCTGGCTCCACCCCTGGGTGGGCATAGCACTCACACCATCAATTTGAGCACTAGACAGTGAACCAGTCACAAACGCTAGATTTGGCCGCACCCATGATTGCATGAGGCTTGGGCGAGGGGCGCATCTGAACTTAAACTATAATACTAGAATAGAGTGAAGGTGCTTGAGAGTGCCCTGGGTGTTACCTTGTCTACTCCCTGTTTCGTATTCCTTCAGGTTATCTGGATTTGATTTGCTGTTAGTGCACAGAATTACCCAGTGGACAAACTTGTCATGCTCTTTACTCTGTCCTATCCCATTTTGGTGCTTTGCCATAGCCTCTGCTGTTCATTCAGTGATTTACACCTCATGCTTTTAGTGACAGTGACATATCAAGACCCAAATTGCATTCCTGATATTGCAACCAAGTTTTAGTCTCTTATTTCTAACTTTACAGCAGGACTCAGCACACTGTAGCCTGCCACCAGTTAGTATGTAGTTTCGAATTTTATCTTTTAAAATTCATAGAGACTTTTTCTCTTTTATTGTAGAATCCCCTATATAAGACACATGGTTTTGCCTCTTGTCCCACAAAATCTAAAATATTTACTCTATGGCCAGAAAAAAGTTGCTGCTCTCTGAGCAATGGAAATGTCTACCAAACAGATTGGTTATGATATCGGGGAGAGGCTTTTGCTATAATTCCTGCTTGAGCTGAAAGAGGATATGTAGTCTTTTTTACTGGGAGTTGAGCTTTGCATCAGAACTAGCTTATTGTGTCAGTTTACTCAGAAAGCAGTAAAATTTCCAGAAATCGTGTTAAATCCAGAAGAATTTGATAGTTAATCTGATTTATTAACTTTTAGCAAAAGGTGCCATCTTAGTCATTTGCTTATGTAATTTCCTCCCAGCATCCAGAAATACTTAGAAAATTAAAGGTTACAGGGCGAATATGGAGGTAGAAAGAAAGTAATTGTTGTTGTTGTTGTTGTTTTTTCTGGCTTTGGGATTGATCTTACTTCTAACTTTATAGCAGTAAACCGCAGTGTTTACAATGTAAACACTGAGCTGCCTCCCCAACTCCTTTTTTATTTTCTATTCCGATGCAGATTCTCACCTAGTGCCTAAGTTGCCCAGGTTGGGCTTGAATTTGTAATCCTCCTACCTGAGCCTTCCAGAATGCTGGGGCATTGCAGGCATGCACCACCATAGCCAGCTAGTGGAATATGTTTAAGGCGTATAGCATGACAACTCTTGAGTTTCCAAAGTAGTTTTGTCTCCATAATAACAATCTTTTTGGTAGATTTCTAAGACATTATGTGATCATCATCAATCTATTAACATAATATAATAATTAGAAAAATATCAGACACTTGAGCAGTGATCCTACAGACAAGAGAATGTAGACTTCTATTTAACCTTCACAAACTTTACTGACTAGAAGCAAGATCTCTGTACTTGGGCAGGGTATAACCCAGGAACTTGCTGCTTTTAAAATTCTTTTAGAAGGCTGAGGATACAGCTCAGTGCAGAGCACTTGCTTAGCACATGCAGAGCCATGTTGGTTGGTTTGATCTGCAGTACCACAAGAGGAAAAAAAAAAGTAAAATACCAAAATTCTTTTAGCAGCTAAGCCTTGTTTTCTAGAAATGCCTTCGCTTTCCTGTTTCACATCAGACTAAGCCACACCATACCTAGATTGGCTCTCCTTTGCCAACCCATTATATTTACTATTAGTCAGCTGATTAGAATCAGGCTTCCACAAATGTTTTCCCCAAGAAGCCGTATAAGATCTATTAGTGCTGGCAGTTAAACATAGAATTCCTCCCTCTCCTTCAGTCATTCCTCCCCATCTAGGCAATAAGTCTTCCCAGGTCTTTCCTCTGTCCTATCTTACTGCTTACCTGTGACTGATCCTTCTTACCTCCGAGTATGGTTAAGATGCTGCTTATTTTGGCACAAGGCCTTAAACATGTCCCTAGATGAACAAAGCCCTTGCCCCTCACCAACCCCCATCGTGTATTGTGTCATAGATATCTCTAATGATGGCACCACTTATCCTCTTCTGAAAAATCAAGGTGCAGAACTGGAAAGAATGGGATTCTTAATAACAGCTTATTTTTATCATGCAACATTTCGTGCGAGTCTGAAAGTTTCATGACGCATCTCTACCAATTTCATAGCAAAGCAGTTGGAGATAGCTCATCTAAATGTGCCTTACCTTCCTGTTATATTTAGTCAGCCTTCAAGAATAGCGTCCCTTGACATCCTTAATACAGTGTTGACATTTTTATCGCCACCCCCTCCTACCGTCCTTGAAGTGATAATACCCTGCCCCTGTTGAAAGTGTGGCTTTGGCATAAGTGACACAGGCAGGAGTTTTTAAATGTTCATAACTTAATAATAACAAAAATAGTAATTTTAACCATGCAGATTTTTTAGCTTATTGTAGGTAAATCTAACCTAGTTCTTGAATTCGAATCCTTTACCCTGTTTCCCAGGAGGGTCTCTGGTCATTGATACCTTCTGAAAGGGATTGACTTGTTTGGGTTGGGGTGGTGAGTGGTGATGATCCCCAAATCCTGTGCAACGGCCTTCCCACTTTCTGGAGTATCAAGGTAAAGTATACTAACCATCCATCTGGGCCTTTCACCCCTAACAGAGTGCTTTCCTCCTAAACATAAGTGTCTGGTTTCTCTGTAGGAATCCAGAGTTTTTGTAAGGACTTGGTGGAGGTGGCAGACATCTTGGAGAAGACTACTGAGTGCATTTCTGAAGAAGCAGAGGCGGGGGACCAGAAGCTCACTCTTGAGAAAGTCTTCCGAGGGTTGTCACTTCTAGAAGCAAAGCTAAAGAGTGTATTTGCCAAGCATGGTCTGGAGAAGATGGCACCCATTGGTGACAAATACGATCCTCATGAGCATGAACTCATCTGTCACGTGCCAGCTGATATTGGGGTACAGCCTGGCACCGTGGCATTAGTAAGGCAAGATGGCTACAAACTTCATGGCCGCACCATTAGACTTGCCCAGGTGGAAGTGGCGGTGGAGTCTCAGAAAAGACTATGAAGAGGCCATCAAGGACAGAATGTTCCGGCGTGCAGTCACCTGTGTTTCCTTTATTTATTAATCTAGGTTTGTATCGTACATGAGGTACTTCATGTGTTCTGTTTTGGATATAGTCATATTGGCTTTGTTTCTAAGGGGTTCTGTTGATTTTATGTGACCCATTTGGTCTCATCAGAGAAGTCTTGCCATCAGGCATTTGAACAATGTGACAAATGTACCTATGGCCTTTATCAAAGTATGTTTACAAAAATGATTTTTAAATTGGTACTCTGATTGACTTTGAAATCCAAAATTCTCTTAACTATCTTCAGCTAATTGTTGAAATTAATACAGTATCTTATATTTTGTGGGAAAAACAGTAGAGATTGATTCAATATGTGGGTACTTAGCTTTGCACTTACATAAAACTTTAGATCACTTGGGTTGGTTTTTATATACGTGAATTGCCAGGACTTCCCTTCTTACTTTATTATTTTTCATTTAACCGTCCTTTGTGGTCCCTACTAGGCTTTGTACTCACATCACTGCCCCAAACTCACCCCTTTCCAGCTCCAACTGAAGGGCTAAAGGGCCAAGCTGGACTTTGGAAGCAGAGAGCAAGATGCCTCCCTTTCAGATAGAGAATTATCTTCTGCCTCCCTAAATGTATATCATCATTTCAGGTAAACCGAGGCAGCACCAATAGCTAATGACCCAAATAGGTCTGTATAGGTGATTACCTGTAGCTGCACATTCCACCAGCCCTGACTGCGTTGTTGTCAAATTTGCCTTGGAATATGTACTGAATTATTACGGACAGTGATCTGGACAGAAACATTAGGTTCTCACAGTTTCTCATTTCAGCCAGTTACACTGCATGCTTTGGTTTGGTTTTGTTTAATTGGTACTCACGAATCACTACCTCTCTTACACTGACAAACTTTATTTTTTTGTTTTTGTGGTGCTTAGAATCAAACCCAGAGTCTTGTACATGCTCTGCTCCTGACTTACTTCTCTAGCCCTGACAGCTTTATTTCCTAGGTTTTGTATCCATTTTAAGTTACATTTGTGTAAACATACAGTTCCCCTTTTACTATTAACCGTTAGAAGATAATGGACTTATGTATCGTTTTCAGTCTTACTTTATAGCTGGTGTTGTGTAAAAGCTATGTCCAAGAAATGACTAAGTGCATGAATAATGCATTAGTCAGATGTTAGAAAGAAGTCTTGAGGTTTTTTAATTTTAGAAGAGGCCTTGGTCTAATTTTATCCTTTCTGCTTCTGAGGTGTGAGTATTAGTCTTTTTTAGGACTGGACCTAAAGGGAAAAAATGTCAATAATAACTTAAATATGGAACAGTTAGATACTATGTTTAATCATTTTAAGA
The DNA here is from genome assembly GCF_034190915.1 of Cavia porcellus. Taxonomy (NCBI): domain Eukaryota; kingdom Metazoa; phylum Chordata; class Mammalia; order Rodentia; family Caviidae; genus Cavia; species Cavia porcellus. Next base: position 16,410,339 of record NW_026947504.1, read on the forward strand.
TTAATATACATGCAAATGTATCCCCAGCAACAATTAGTTGTTGGATGTACAGATTGTTTAAGTTCATTACTCACAAAGTCCGCTTCATGTGGAACTCTGGAACCCTGTAGGGAAGTGAACTGGCTTCCCTTCACCCTTCTAAGTTTCCTTGAGTAGGCTGTGAATTAAACCAACATAAGATGGGGGGGGGGGGGGTGGACATACTTCACTATTGTATAGGTATGCATGTCCCACAAAATGAGACTCAAAGGACGGCTGGATAATTGAAGCTTGTGTGGCATCCTGAGCTATAGAACTAGTCTCTTGCAGTCATATTTTGGGATGGTTAGTTATCCTTTTAGACAAGTATGTATAAACAGAAGATACTAAACAGACATGTCAATACAGCCATCCTCTGTAAATACTACCATCTGCATCAGATTTAAAAATCAAATGGAGACTAGGGATGGTATGACAGTGTGGAGTGTAGGGGCTGGAGGGCATGAACAAGAAAATGTGCACTTTTAAAACATAACCAAAAAGATTCTTTTGGACTTCACTAAGTGCGTATTGTAAATTTAATGAGCAATCAAATTTACAATAGGAATTCATCCTTTTTTGCCTTAGTTCCTATCAGATGGCCAGATGGAGACAAGAAGAAACTGAGCCAGTTAGCCATGGGGCTTTGGAATTATCAGCTATCCTTATGCATGAACTGGAATTAACCATAATTTTATGTGTGAAATGTTCTGTTTACCTTAAGTTTTCTAATACTGCTTTCACCTCCTGTTTTTGCAAATAGATTGAGAATAGTTTTAAAAGGTTCTTTCATTGTTCAGTAGTTTTGCAAACTGAAAGTGCATGTTTAGAACTAGAAGACAAAGCTATAGCAGTAAAAATGTCAAATTGAAAGAGTTCAGGGAATCAGGGCAGCATGAAATCGAGATGAGGCTTGTTAGCATAGATTTGGACATGATTCTAGCGCAGTCACCTGTGTGACTGGGCACTAGTCGTTTCATTCTTCCAAGCTTGTTTATAAAATGATTACAATAATTCTTTCATGATACTGTGAGAATTAAATAAAATGTGTAAATTGCCTACTACAGTAGGTCTTCATATTTATTTTTATTGTTTTTATGCACATTTTTTTTCTGTATTTTTATAGCTGCCTGAAGTCTAGGGAAAGGGGAAGACTCCTTAAAGGCAGATTATTTTTTAAAAATTGTAGGCTAATGATTCAGTGATTTATTTTCCTTCCAGTTCTTGTTTTGTTTTTTGTTTTTTTAAACATACCCCGCAAAAAACATTTTTTAGACTGAAGAAGCAAGAAAATTGTGTTCATGCTCTAATTCTCACCTTTTACATATAAAGTGAAAGGACATTGGCTTGGAGGTGACGTGTAAGGAAGCACTGCCTTGCTTGAGGAGGGATTTTGGTGTACTATTAGTACCTCGATCCTACACATCTTTTACTGACTTTGCTTACTATCATAAAGGAATTTTGGCAGTGATGTTAAGTTTTATATTTGGTGCTCTTAATTCATAACAAAGGATTTGATCAAATGAACAGAAGTTCTTAAAAAACTACAGCAAAGACAAACAGGGAAAACTAAGGATGAAGTGTAATATTCAGAAACAACTAATAAAACCCAAATTGAAATAACTGCAGTTCAAGTGGGATTTGTTTGTTTGTTTATTTGTGGTCCTGAGGAACAAATCTGGAACCTCTCACATGCTAGGAAAATACCGTACCCCTGATCCACAGCCAGCCTTTGTCCAGAGGTTTGTCTGCCTCCTTCAGAATGTATGCTGTTGACTGCTGGCCCTCCCTCGGAGCGTTCAGAGGTAACTTGAGAGCTCAGCACAGAAAATTGGGTGCTATCCTGCTTCAGGGTGGAAGTCTCTACCTCTTGATTTATTTTTTCCTGTGTTCACTTCCTGATGTACTTGTCTTACATGCTGTACTGCCCTTTGGCTGACCATCCTCCTAAGCGGATTGTTAGCATTTGGCCCCAACTTCTTCAGCTTCCCTGTTTCTTCCCAGCTTCTGGCCACCCGACCTTATCTCTGCTTCTCAGTTGGCTGCCAGGTACCCAGCTTCCTGGGTAACTGCTCCTCGTTGGAGCTATTGTTTCCTCAGTTTTTCCTTCAGATTTTTCTCATTCTTCCAGTCCTGTCTGTACGCCCTGGCTTCATACTTCATTGTCTGCCCTATTCCCAGTGCTAGGCAGTCAATATATTTGTTCCTCTCTATCCAATCTTGGCTGATGCTGTGAGATTCACTATGGTAATTTTTAAGCATAACTCCAGAATTCCTTGACACACTAAGGGCAAGGGGCCATATCCATTCTTTAATCTCTGGAGCTTTGTGAGTGCTTGAGCAGTAGGAATGGCAGGGCTCATTTCCATACCCAAACCTGAAAGAGCCTCGTCTCCTATCTTGAGCAGCTCACCCTGGCACCTGACCATCATGCCGAGAACAGGCTAAAGCAGTGTGTGTCGTGAAACAAGGCTCTGACAGCTTTCAGCTGAGCCAGCAGCCTCCTGACAGCCCCATGAAATTGAATCCTCCCGTCCCCAGTGACACCACGTGGGACAGAAGCGCTGATCCCATTGAGCCCTGCCCGAAGTTTGAGTTTGCAGACAAAAATAAATGACTCAATAAAAGCTAGGGATGTAGTTCAGTGTGAGGGTCCTGGTCAATCTCCCCAGTGTCACAAAAGAAAAAGGTAAGTGTTCATTCATCCACACCTTTATTGGTAGTAATCCAGTTTAGATGTAGTGAGACTCATAAAGCTGACTTAGAACCCAACTATAAAGTCATGCCTTCAGTCTTTTAGCCATATTGAATCACTACAGATTTTCCTTCTTCTGAAATTCACCCTAACTTTACTCTGCCAGCGGAAACCTGTCCTTCACAGGGTGGTACTGGCCATACCACCCTTGTTTTCTGAGATGAAAATGATATCGTTTCTGCTTTCTGAAGAAAGAATGAAATTCTTTCGGTTTTGAAGAAATAAAAGGGATATAAACTATACAGAAACTGGACACAGGTGAAAACCTGCAGCATCAGAACTGTACGGTCTTGTTTCAGCAGGTGCATAGAATAGCATCTGGTCACCCCGGCCGCTGCTTGGTCAGCAACTCCTGGCCCTTGCAGACACTTCAGCTCCACAGTTTCACATCCATTATTTCACGTAATCGCCACAACCACCTGGGAGGGTAAAGCAGAGGTTATTCTGTCCTTTTATGAAAGTGGAAACCGAAGAAGACACAGCAAGTAAGTCCTAAGACTGAACTACAGTTTTTTTGTCCACCCATCTTCCGGCAGCAGACACCCGCTCCTGATGCTGAGAGTCGAAGGCGAGCACACCTGCGTCGGAGCCGAAGCAGCCAACCAATAAGATGCCCGCATCTGGGAGGCGGGACGGGTAGACCACCAATGACAGAATCCTCCCGGACTAGGGAGGGACGGCTGCTCCGCCAATGAGAGGCCACGACCGTACTAGGAGGCGGGGCGGCCAGTGAGGCACCAAGGCGGGGCGGGGAGCCAAGCGTCTACCTCTGAGCTGGGGAGCCCCAGCAAGCTGCTCGGATCGCTACCCGCCATGGCCCGCGCTTCTCTGCTGCTCGCTGCGCTGACCGCGCTCCTCACTGTAGCCGCTGCTGGCGGAGACGCCCCGCCCGGCAAGATCGGTGCGGGAAGGATGTGGTGGGGGACTGAGCCGGGGAGGGGTGGGCGGCAAAAGGGTTCACGGTCTGCAGCGGCTGTCTAAGGATAGGGAAGGGCAGCTGGACGAGGGAGGAGTCCTCGGAAAGGGGCCGGGTGGAAGAGAGGCCAAGGCGAGGGGCTGGGGCCGGGGCCGGGGCCGGGCCGGGCCGGGGAAGTAGAAGACCGCATGGGGAAGGTGCTGATGGGGAGGGTGCCATGGGCATGGGAGAGCGCCACCTGGGAAGGCAGAGGCCTGGCTGGGCAGGACTGGCCACTGATCTCAAAAAGATGCAGGGTCACTGAGCAGCTAACGTGTACTTGGCTCTTCGCCAGGTGCGTCTGCATGGCAGAGAACAAGAGCTGGCCGATGTATTCACAAAGGTCTATGGAGGGCCTCTGTGTGGCAGGATAGCGCTCTGGTTCCTGCTTGGAGCCGAGACCTCAACTCACCCAGTGTGTTCTAGTGCTGAGACAGTCTGGGGCACGGCGCGGGGGGGAGGGGGGCGGGGGGGGACGCCTCCCCCAGGCTTGCCCCCCCCCGGGGGAGGGCTTCCTGGGAGGAACTTCTAAGCCCTAACTTCTAGTCCACCTGAGACAGCTCCATCAGTAGTAGAATGCTGAGGTTTGAACCAAGGACTTCCCACATGCTAGGCAAAGGCTCTACCACTGAGCTACATCCCTAGCCAGAGTGGGCAACTTTTAGTGGCTTTCATAATGTCTTTATTATTTGCGTGATTTTTCTAATACTTTATTTCAAAGAATTTTGAAACATACAGCAAAGCTGAAAGAATTTTACAGTGGTCATCCGCATCACTAGATTCTCCCCTTCACTGCTATTCTGTTTGCTTTATCACATGGCAGTGACACATCCTTCTGGCCATCCTGAGTATTTTTACAGTTGATGCACTTCAAAATAAATTGCAGGTATCAGGAAATCTCACAAAATACTTCAGTCATGCTTGTCATTGCCTAGAACTCCGTGTTTGCTCTTCCTTTTTTTCCCCCTCCCCTCTTAATAATTGTCATTTTAACTCTTGATGACTTAGAGATTTTCAAGTCCCTTACCTATAAACTTCACACAAGCAGAGATGCTGGGCTCCCAGTGTGGGAGGCAGAGTCCCAACTCTTCTAGGCCGCCTTCCTGGAGCCCCAGTTGGCAGAAGTTTCTTGGGAGGCCAGAGACTTTTCAGAGCCAGTGCAGTGCTAAAGCTTATTGTGCTACAAAACCATAGCCTGCCCATAAGGAGATAAGACAGGTTGTAGCATACTGAAAATCAGCTTGGGACTGGGCTTTCATGGCAGAGACAGTGCTGAGGGCCATTGTGGGCACAGAAGTCCTCATGGAGAATGTGGATTTTGAGCCAAGATTAGAAAGATGGAGAAGGTAGGCAATGTCCAGGAGTGTAGCATACTCTCCTTCCCCCTGGGAGTGGGCAGTAGGGTAGGACATGTCCCACAGACCTTTGGAGAAGGGTCAAGGCCTCCCTCTAGCAGATGTGTCTGGCAGTGTGGCACTTACAGCCTGCTCATTCCAGCTGACCCGTTCACCTCACCCTGCGCCATGCGCAGGGACACATGCAATGCCAAACTGCTCTTTAGCTTTCCTAGTTTCCTTCAGCCCTCCAGCAGAGGCTGTCCATCTCTGATGGTTTGGACTCTATCCAGAGGGAGAATGAGGAACTTCCCAGTAGGCTGGTTTAATCCCTGGACTCCAGCTGGATCTGGTCTGAACACCGTGGGAAGGCACCAGGACCCTCCGAGTCCACTCCAGTTCCACATGCTGTTCTCTGAGACATGCAGGTTTCTCTCACTGACACAGCCAGTTGTCCACCAAGGTCCTGACTGATGTTATTTCCTCTGTGAAGCCAGTCCTCACTGCCACTTAGAGCCATTGCTTCCTCAGCCCCCCCCCCCCCAGCTATATCCTTGTACATTGTCACAGGTTCTTGTATCTGAGGGTGCATGCGTCTGCCCACTGTCTGGCAGGGCTCCTGGGGTTGGAGCTGTTTGGCTCCACTTCAAGCTCCAGCTTATCTTACCCAAGTTCAGAGTGGTTGTTAGTTTTGTGTGTTGAATAGAGAGTTAATATCTTGTAGCTCCCCACACACCATGGTGGCCCCTAGGTCCTAAAATATAAATACTTGGTATGGGACTCCGCTTGCAAATGATGGGAGAGGAGCAGAATTGTTAGGAAAAGGCTAAGGGCATTCTTGTTAGTGGCTTTACAAGTACAGAGAAGGCATGTTCACCATGCAACCAGTACTTCACAAACTACTATGTGCCAGGATCTGTGAACGTGGTGACCCTGCTCTCTCGCAGTCCTTAAACCATGTGAATGTGGTGTGGCCAGGGGTAAGCAGAGTGTACTTCATGAGTACATAGAAGGGACATCTGATCCGCCTGAGGTGACCTAAGATGACAGATAAAGGCTGTAGATTTCAGGGAGACACAGGTCACAGAGATGACATTCCTGGTGAGGAGAGCAGCTTAGCCCCAGCCCCAGACTTGAGGGCAAAGGCATGCAGGTGCTCAGTAAGAAGTGGGCCAAGAGGAAGTGGTCAGCAGGGAGTGGAACAGGCAGGTAAAGGCTGAGGGTTGCCCACCACTTCTTGACAGGAGCTGGGAGTCTTAAGGTCCAGTGTGGGTCCAGGAAGAACAAACAATGTCAGACTTACCCTGTTTACATTTAGGTGTAGGGTTACTGGATGGTCAGGTGAGAGGGAAGTGATGTTTCAGATACATGTTGGGCAAAATTGTGGGGCAGGTAATAGCTTCAAAGCTGATTTGTTAGCCAGGCTTGGTGCTCATGCCTGTAATCTTAGCACTCGGGAGGCTGAGGCAGGAGGATCATTACGAGTTCGAGACCAGCCTGGGCTACAAAGTGAGCTCAAGGCCAGTCTGAACTGCATAGAGACCCTGTCTCAAAAAGACAAAAAAAAAAAAAAAAAAAAAAAAAGACCAAAAAAAAAAGCTGTTTTGCTGTACCTGTATGGAGCTATTTATTTTTATTTTATTAATTTTCTTGTCTTTTTTTTTTTTTTTTTTTTTTTTTTGAGAAAAGGTCTCACTGTAGTTCCAACTGGCTTTAAACTCACTGTGTAGCCCAGGTTGTTCCCCAGACTTGCAGCAATCCTCCTATCTGAGCCTCCAGAGTGCTTAAACTATATGTATTATACCACCACACCCAGCTTCATGGGGCTACTTTAATGAATATTAGTCTATACAGTGTTTCTTATCATGGTAGGACCCCTGTGCTCCGTCCAGTGAAATGTTTTTATCAGAAACTGAGAAGAGAATACCCATGACATATGAACCAAGTGTGCAAATAACAGCAGGGCAGGAAGTATAGGAAAGAGAAGGGATGATAAGTCCCACCAAAAAAAGACTTCAACAAACAGAAACTGTAACAAGAGGGCTCTGGGACAAGCAGCTCCCCACAGATGGTGTGTTCCAGCCTTAGCACAGACATAGAAATGATTTAAGTGGCAGGTGGTAGATTATGTTAGACCAAGGACCAGAAACCTTCAAAGAGCCAGACAGTAAATACTTTAAGTGGTGGTGGGGGGAGGGGGGAAACATGGCAGATTCTGTTACAACATTCAACTCTGCCTAGCATGAAAGTAACCATGAACAATTAAAAGACTATGACTGTGGCCTTCAATACTTTGTAGCCAGGCACAGTTACACCTTTGTAACTACAAAGCACATCTGTAGTCAAGATACTGACTGGAGCCCAGGAGTTCAAGACCAGTTTGAATAACAGGGAGACCCCACCTACCCCACCACAGTAACAGCAAAACTTTTGCAAAAACTGAGCATCTATTTGGATCTGGCCAAAGGCTCCAATTTGCTAATCCTGGGATTAAGGAGTGGTTTTCAGACACTGATCAAACAGAACTGGTCAATAGCCATTTATACCTGTTCATAGTGAAGTAAAAATAGCCACAATGTAGTAAGTTTGTGTCAAAGTAAATTTATTCTCTTTAAAGGATTTTAAGATGCTTCCCGGCTCTTCTGCTGCTACAGTGTGTTTTTCTTTATAAAGAAATTGGTGATTGTAGGTGCCAGTTTTCAGGGTGGGCTTTGCTCATTCTTCGTAGCTCTACTGAAAATCGAGACTGGATTTCCTTTGTAAAATGTTAAGGCCTGGGCTGGAGATTTAGCTCAGTGGCATAAGCGCCTGTCTAGCAAGTGCAAGGTCCTGAGTTCAATCCCCGGCACTTCACAAGGCCTGTGAAGTGTGGGTATTGGAGCATCACTAGCAGAGCAGATGGAAAGGTGTAATTGGTCTCTCACCCCTGTGCTTTCTCTGTCCTCTCCTGGCCCTGCTGACAGCGGTGATTGGGGCCGGGATTGGAGGCTCTGCTGTGGCCCACTTCCTGCAGCAGCACTTTGGACCGCGGGTACAGATCGATGTGTATGAGAAGGGGACCGTGGGCGGCCGCCTGGCCACCATCTCAGTCAACAGACAGCACTACGAGAGTGGGGCGGCCTCCTTCCATTCCCTGAGCCTGCACATGCAAGACTTCGTCAAGCTGCTGGGTGAGTGCCCATCCTGGGGCTCCAGTGCCCAATGTGCGGGGCTGGCAGTAGCCACCAGGCCCTTCCCTGACTGCCTGGACCTTCGAGGCTGGATGGTCATGTAGCCCCATCTCCTCATTTTACAGATGGAGCAGCTGAGACCAGAGAGGGGAAGGAACTTGCCCAAGGTTACACAGTGAGTTAGTTGCAGAGCCGGGACTAGAACTCAGGTTTGACCCCCTAGGCCAGCTTATTTCCCTCTCAATTTACTGCCTCTTGATTATCATGACCATATCAGTGTCCACATGTTGGTGCCCGCCAGGAACCTGGCATCCTTGCCGGTGGTAGGTGTGCATTACTTCAGACCTTCCCTACCAGCCGGTGAGGTGAGTGTTAGATCTCTTCGTAAGGAAACTGAGGCTCAGAAGACTTAGATACCTTGGCTACAGCCACATAGCCGTGAGTGAGAAGGCGGAGATTCAATCCAGCAGCATCTGTCAAAGCCACAAATGTACATGCTATTTGATCCAGGAATTCCAGTGGTTAGACGTGACCCAAGTGGCCTTGCAACATGCAAAGTGACAGACATGCACACTTGCTCATTGCAGCTTTGTTTGTCATAGCAAATGGCAAAAAATACCCCACCTGCCCACTTCCTGGCACAGGGGATTAAAAACAGAATAAGTAACTCAGTAGGCTGTTCAGCAGCCCAACAGGGGACTCCTTTACATCGAGATACAGAATAATCTCCCCAAGGTACAGTACGTTGTCAAGGTGACAAAATGGTGAAGCCCTGTGTACAGCGGGAAGAAATATATCCTGGCTGTACGCATACTTTTCAGTCCAGTACTGTGTAAGTTGTACGGTGCTAAACCTCGGGAGCGAGCTCTTGTTCCTTCTGGCACTTTTGGGGTCCAGGACCCCACCTCAGAGCAAGCCCTGTGCTGTCAGCCCTTGGGCTTCTGGGGTGAGATCAGAATCTCCCTGTCTCATGGCCAAGAGGATCCCTGTTGGAAAAAAAAATGTAAAATGGTACATTGTTTTCCTTTGCATCATCTTGTTAGCTAGGAAGGTTAGGCAAACGTTTTCCCAGTGTGTTTGTGTGCTGTTGATAGACACCAAAAAATAGCATTCCCATTTCCTTGAATAAGCCAGCCTTTTGCATGAGAAGACCTTGAATTTAAGCTTAAAGCACTGCCAGGCCCCCCTGCAGGGACCTCACGAAGGGGACCTGAGGAGCTCCTGGTCTCCACAGGGCTGAGGCACCGGCGTGAGGTGGTGGGCAGGAGCGCCATCTTCGGCGGGGAGCATTTCGTGCTGGAGGAGACCGACTGGTACCTGCTGAACCTCTTCCGCCTCTGGTGGCATTACGGCATCAGCTTCCTGAGGCTGCAGATGTGGGTGGAGGAGGTCATGGAGAAGTTCATGAGGTAGGGCTGGGCGGAGCGGAGGGAGGTCCTCCCTGGGAGGGGAGAAGAGAGCTGGGGAAGGAACCTGCTCACTGCTGTCAGTCAGGAAAGAAGCCACTTGGTGGCTGGAGGGACCCTACACAATTCAGCACAGGCTCAGAGTGAGCTCCAGCCTGAGGAAGGGCCCCACGCAGCCAGGGCCAGTACCTCTGTATTCTTTCCTGCCACTAACCTGGTTAAATCACAGGCTGAAATTCAGTCACTGAAAAGTCCAGAGCAGGCCGTGAGCACCCCGAGGGCGGAGGGGACCAGGGAGCCGCAGGACGTGGGGTGATCTGAAGAACAAGCCATCAGTGGCGGCAGCCAGCACACCACCCCCGCCCCCTGTGGCCAGCTGCACGAGGACACCGCCCCGTGCGGCCACGTCTTCCGGTTGCTGGAAGCTAGAACTCTAGTGTTTTATGTGAGATCTCCCCGCCCTTTCGTGTTTGCAGCCAGTTCATAGTGTAAGCTAAATGGAACACAGCTGGAGCCCGGGCCACTGACCTTCACACTTTGCTGTGCCCAGTTTTTCCGTCTAACACTGAGTCCTGTCTTCATCCCTGACCTCCTTGGGTTACCCCTCATCTGTGGATCTGTAAGGCACGGGTCCGTGCCCACCCTGCACTCACTGTCCTCTTCCCGAGCACTGCTGCAGGCTCTCCCTGCTTCCAGCCCCCAGGCAAAAGACTGCTGCCCTGGGCCCATCGTCCAGCTGCTAAGAGTGGCCCGGGGCGCCCTTCCCACCCCGGGCTTGTGGCACCTCTTCCTGATGTCTCCAGGTAGCCCACGAAGCTCGTGTCTTTGCCCTCCCTTTCTCTTCCTCATACTCCTCCCTTGTCAATTCTGTGCACACCCACAGTGGTGACTTCTCCCTGCTGTGGGAGAGAACTTCCGTGTGTCCGTTCCAGCCCACATTTCACTCTGTTCTCTGGGTGCTTTTATCCGGTGTTGCATGGAAAACCAAGTTCTTGTTTACAAAGCAGCACCAGACTAAGCAACATGTCAAAGATGACCTAGTCCTGATATCGCCAGCAGATGGTTCCCGTCGGTACCAGTCCTTGGGTTGGGTCAGCAGTGAAGGGACAAGACTTGAGCTGCAGAGTGAGTCTTCTAAGGACAGGTCCACCACAGCCAGAGAGCAGGCCAGGGGGAACATAACCAGCTTCCACTGCCACCCCTCCATATTGAGAGGAACTGGGAGGTCACTGGTGGGCTTGTAAGTTCACAGGGACCTCTGGTGGAAGGTCAGCCTAAAAGCTCTTCTGCACAGGGACTGCGTCCATGTGTCTCTTAGGATCTATAAGTACCAAGCCCATGGCTACGCCTTCTCAGGTGTGGAGGAGCTGCTCTACTCCCTGGGAGAGTCTGCTTTTGTCAACATGACCCAGCGCTCTGTGGCCGAGTCCCTGCTCCAGGTCGGTGTCACACAGCGCTTTATTGACGATGTCGTCTCTGCTGTCCTGAGAGCCAGCTACGGCCAGTCAGCAGCGATGCCCGCCTTTGCCGGTTAGTGTCCAGCCCTCCACCTGCGTTTCCTCTGTGTGTAGCATCCACAATGAGCTGGAGTCCCCTTAAGAACCTCATGTTTTCCCGTGGGCACCCTTAGCTCAGCACTTTGTTGTCCTATCTTATTTGATTGATCCTGGCATCGGTCCTTCATGTTGGCAGGATTGTATTCGCCCCACCTCGTAGACAGTGGAAGCAAAGCTCAGGACACAGGTGCAGCCTGTGTCCACCGCTCCTGATGGCCTGTTCATCCCTCACACTGCGTAAATGATAGAGTTGAAGCAACACTTTGGTTTCCAGAACTGTCACTGAGCCCTTGTCCATGGATTAGGGCATCGAAACTTCCTAGCCTGTTACTGAGGTAGGTGGGCGTGTGTGGCCCACCTTCGCCTGCAGAGGCCCTGAGTGCAGAGAGTGAAGGCTTTGCAGGAGCAGGGCTCTTGCTCTGTGTCCACTGCTCTGTCACAAGACTCAGAACAGTACCTGCACTGTGCCACACACCCTGTGCACTCTTGCTGAATAAATGAAAAAGGTTTATACTGACCAGTGCCACCCATCTGCCCAGAGTGTCTTCCCTTTGGCTCCTGCACAGCCTCAGGCCCTGCCTCAGTATCCTCTGGATAGAGCTTCCCTGCCCACTCTTTGAGTGTCTTGTGTGCCCTTCATAACATATTTGTATTGAAATGTAATTCATACGTTTTCATCACCCCCGAAGAAGCCCCATATCCTAATTTAGCCATCAGCTCCCCAACACCCCCAACTCCATCCCTAAGCAAACACATATCTCCCTGTTGCTGTGGATTCGCCCATTCTGAGCACCCCATAAAGACAGAATCACACACCACGTGTCTTTGGAGCCGAGCTGTCACTGAGCTGCATGCTGTCAGTTACTAGCATTGTGACCGTGGTTGTATTGTTGATTGCTTCTGGCCTCCCTGTGCCGCAGTTGGGAAGCGTCTTGCCGTGGCAGGAAGGCCCGGGAAGAATAGCACCGGGCTCTCCAGCCTTTCTGCTTGGAGGTTCTGAGAACACACTGGCCACACTTCTGCTTTGTCTAGGAGCCATGTCCCTGGCAGGGGCCCAAGGCAACCTGTGGTCTGTGGAGGGGGGCAACAAGCTGGTGTGTTCTGGTTTGCTGAAGCTCACCAAGGCCAATGTGATCCACGCCACAGTGACCTCCGTGACCTTGCACAGTACAGGTAATAAGTCTATCCTTGCCATCTTAGCCAAACCTATCTTGAGAGTTAAATAAATAAGCCAGCTGTGGTGCCATAGATCTGTAATCCCTGTACTCAGGAACTGAAGCAGGAGGGTTGGCAGCCTGGGCTACATAGTGACTTCAAGGCCAGCCCAACCTACTTAGCAAGACCCTGTCTTTAGAAAAAAGTCAAGTAAATAAGTATGCAAGTAAGCAAGTGAGGGGGAGCGGGTAGCTCAGTGGTAGAACACCCCGGGACTCTGTCCCCAGCACCACTGAAATAAAAAGAAAAGTCAATGAGAGGCACCAGAGGGCGCTGTTGCCCCGACTCAAATACCAGTTCCTTTGCCCATTGAGGACTTTTGAGGGACAGCCTTGCCCAAGTGCTCCTGCCAGTCAGCAGCAGGACCCGAGGCCAGTGCTCACCCTGCAGACCACATCAGTATGGAGAGGCGGGGCCTGCCATCTGGGCAGCCCGGACGCTCCCTGGTCTCACTGTGCCCCCAGTGCTGGACCCCAAATAAAGATAAGTGGGCATAAGCCAGGGATGAGCTGGCCTTAGCTCTCTGGTCTCTCTCCCTCCAGAAGGAAAGCCCCTGTACCAAGTGGGGTTTGAGCGTGACGTGGGCAGCGGCTCTGACTTCTATGACATCGTGGTCATCGCCACTCCCCTGCACCTGGACGGCGGCAGCAGCAACCTCACCTTTGAAGGCTTCACCCCACCCATCGATGATGTCCAGGGCTCCTTCCAGCCCACTGTCGTCTCCCTGGTCCATGGCTACCTCAACTCTTCCTACTTCGGCTTCCCAGACCCTAAACTCTTCCCTTTCGCCAACATCCTTACCACAGATTTCCCCAGCTTCTTCTGCACTCTGGACAACATCTGCCCTGTCAATATCTCGGCCAGCTTCCGGTGGAAGCAGCCCCAGGAAGCAGCTGTGTGGCGAGTTCAGTCTCCCAGGCCCCTCTTCCGGGCCCAGCTGAAGACCCTTTTCCGCTCCTATTACTCGGTGCAGACAGCCGAGTGGCAGGCTCACCCGCTGTACGGTTCCCGCAGCTCCCTCCCGAGGTTCTCGCTCCATGACCAGCTCTTCTACCTCAATGCCCTGGAGTGGGCAGCCAGCTCCGTGGAGGTCATGGCCGTAGCTGCCAAGAATGTAGCCCTGCTGGCTTACAATCGCTGGTACCAGGACCTGGACAAAATTGACCAAAAGGATTTAATGCACAAGGTCAAGACGGAACTGTGAATTCTCCAGAAAGAGCCCGGGAACTTGTGTCCCACACTGAAGATGGATCCCAGCCCCAGCAGCCCGGGGCTGACTGCACCACCGTCACTGCTAAGCCGCTCCTGACCCTCGAGTATCCAGCGTCGTGCCCTCCATGGTGGGTCCAGGTGATCCACTAACTGCCTGTCTACCTTAAGAATCCTCGCAGTGGTTATTTCTTTAAGGTAGACGGTAAAGAAAGGAAATCCAAGCCAATGTGTTTGTTTTATTTATTTTTTTTAAAGAAGAAATAAAAATCCATCTTCTCAGGCTGTTCTGACTGTGTTTTCTAACTGGGAACCAGGATGACTCCAGGAGTATAAGACAGAGAACCCTGAGTCTCCTGCTGCTGTCCCGTCCCATACCTACTCCCAAAACATGCAGTCCACTGAGGCAAACTACAACAGAACATTTACGACCAAAAGTTACAAACAGTAAAAGAGAACATCAGGAGACCTAAGAAATGATAATAGCTCCGCTCGGTGTGGGTTTGCTAATGTGAGGAACCTAGTTCAGAACTTGCTTAGATGCCACTTCCAAACCTCTCAACAATACTGCATTGAGAGAGATGAATGGTGAGACCTGAGGAGGAGACGTTTGTCTCAACACTGCCATCAGCATAGCTCTGTGCTTCCTAGAAACCAGGGGGAAAAGGGAAATAAAGCCAGAAAGGGAAATACAGAAGTTTTCCTTGGCATCTGGAGGAACTGACCGTTCTGTTCCTTATGCGAGGGCTGAAGAGTAACATGGGTTTGCCTTGCAAAGTAGATCCAGTCCCCAGGTGGTAGGGAGCAGTGCTCCCCACAGATCTTCACCTGATCAGGAAAGGAAGAAAAGGTGCTAAGACTTGAGTTTTTCAGAGGCCAGTATGGTGCTTCCTTCTTCAGCACTAGCTTAAAAGGAGAGGAGGGTTCTGCTTTGCTTTGACTAGAAGCATTAAAGATCAGTAGTTTTAATAAAGAAAGTACAGTAAAGATGCTCTACCACTTGTAAATCTCATGGAGAAAGGTAGGAGGCTTGGGAAAGGGCAGGCGGCCAGGTCCCACCCCAGCTTGCTGCATCAGGCTCCATGGCAGGGACCTGGATGCCTGAGGAAGCGTCACCACCAAGCGATGCTGACGCTGCAGCTTCCTAACGGAAACAGTCCCGAGCCCAGCCACAGCCTTCCTCTGTGCAGAGGGAGAGACCGAAAACCCAAAATGGGGACCAACTTATGCAAGGTCTCCTGATAAGTCCACAGAGCAGCTCAGGTCTGGAGCTTCTTAAAATTAAGTTCAGCATTGGGCAAAATACCGAACTGCCATGCAGCAGCTGCAGGCTGGCTCTGAGATTGTTCATACTATGTCAGGGAATAGTCTGTAGAGGACAGAGGATGTATATTTGTTGATTACAGAAATCGTGAAACTGACATAGGATTTAATGGAACACTAGTTGTGGTGGTGCACCCATGTCATCCCCGCACTTGGGAGGCTGAGGTAGAAGGATTGCAGCGATTTCAAGGCCAGCATGAACGACACAGTGAGACCCTGTCTCAGCACCCCACACACACACAAAAAGATTTTTGGTTGGAGTAGTAGAAAACCAAATTCAGGTGACATAAGCAGTAAAGACTGTTTTCCAGGCCTGCACACCTGTAATCCCAGCCTTCTGGGAGGCCAAGACAAGAGATTCAGCCTAGGCAACTTAGCGAGACCTTGTCCCCATATGAAAAATTTAAAAAAAGAGCTAGGCTGGAGATGAAGGTCCTGGGTTTCATTTCCATTTAAAAAAAAATAGCAATGGTTATAATGCTATAGATGCAGAGTGCTGCATAGTTCCCAGGTCCACCACTCTCTCGTAGTAGTAAAGACAGCTACCAACAACTCCCCAATGACATGTGCTTCTACTGCCACTGAGCCAAATGGGACTCGAGCCCCGAATCAAGTCCTGTGGCCAGGTGAGTGCTATATTCTAATTAGCATGGGGCTCAGAAACCAGCCCAATCGCTGCAACCCAGGGAATAACAAACTGATTAGCTTGGAACTGTCCAGGGCCATCCTTGCAGCAGTGGTGGGCTCGTCCAAACTAGGCGGGAGGAGCTGCAAGGAGAGAGAGGCTGCCACAATGTCAGCCACCTGCAGAGGGCGCTGTGGCCTCCTTGCTCAAGTGCAGTGAAATCAGAGTGTGACAGCATCTTCTGATGGTCTTTGAAATGAAGATGGCATGAGTGGTTGTGGTGTAACTTTTCTTTTTTTTTTTTTTTTTTTTTTTTTTTTGTCTTTTTCCTTTTTATTGGTACCGGGGATCGAACTCACGACCGCCTGCTTGCAAGGCAGGCACTTATGCCACTGAGCTAAATCCCCAGCCCGGTTCTGGTGTAACTGATAGCTGGTATTGGGCCAGAAGGACAATAGGAAACGACTGTCACCCCCTCCCTTGCGCCCCTAAGGAGGTTGTGTGCATAGGTGCTGTAAACTAGCACTTGCTCCTCAGCCCTTGAGAGGCTTTGGCCCTGTGTTCCAGCATGGGTCTGGTAGGACTGGCTGTGTCCTCGAACACCTCGTCTAGCTGAGTGTGCAGGCCTAAACTGCTCAGAACCAAAGGCAGCCCGACCCTGCCGCCCGCTTCCCCAAGCCCAAACCTGAAAGCCAGAGCTTCACATCTTCCTTCCTTGCAGGCAGAGAAAGGATGGAACCCAGAAAGGGGAACAAGAGCCAGCAGAAAACCTTTGGCTCAGGCCACCCTTCACCTTTCCAGACAACGCAAAAGCCCCAAACCCCCTAAACCCCAGAGAGTAAAGACCATCTGCAGAGAGAGCCCTCCAATCTGCTCAAAAAACAATGCAACAGGTCACACTTGTGCGCGGTGGTTCTTAGTACAGAGCAGTAGGCATCTGAAACTCTGCACAAGAACGTCCTGTCCTGGAGCAGATGACTCAAGCAAAATGCTAGCGCTCTGGGAAGAGGAAGTGGCAGCCGTGGAGGACAGAACTCTTGGGGGGAGAGGTGAGGAATGCTTGCTGGGAACTCACCTATGGAGGTCCCTCAAGGGAGCTGGGGCAGATCGTGGGCACCCTAACAGCCTCTCTGTTTTCATGCAGTAAGTTCTGCACCCCCATTCCACAGGGAGCAGGTGAGGCTCCTGTCTCAGGGGTGGGAGTTTCTCACTAGCGAGTGAAAACAGGAAACATGTTTAGACTCAGACCGAAGGTGGCTCTGGTATGGTGCAGACTGGTTTCTGAGCTCCCTGCTGCTGCTTTTAAACCGAGGAAAGGGCCAGCTGCCAGCTCCAGCTTATGAAGTCAAGCTTCTAAATTCCACAAAAAGCCAGGTGCGGTGATACAGTCCTGTACCCAGGCACCCTGGGAGGCAGCGAGCCTAAGGCAGAATGGTCACAAGTTCAAGCCAAGCCTGTGCAACTTAATGACTTAGCAAAGTGCTGTCTGAAAATAAAAAATAGTGGAGGAGGAGCTGCTAGAGATGTAGCTCAGTGCAAGTCTTGTGTTTAATCCCCAGTGTCCCCCACAAAAAAAGTTATACTACAGAAAAGACCCTGGCGATCCCTAAATTCCACCCATTCTTTCATGATTAAAGAACCAGAGGCTTGCCATGGTGATGCATGCCTGTAAGCGAAGCATTCCGAAGGCTGAGACAGGAGGATCACAGTGAGTCTGAGACCAGCCTGGACTACAAAGTGAATCCCTAAAAACCTGAAAAATAAAAGGGTTGGCGATGTATCTCATTGCCTGGCATATGTGAGCCCCCGGGTTGTATCCCCAGGAGAGAAAGAAGGAAAAAAATGAACCAGAGGAGGAAAATGTATCATCCATGTATAACTGGCATTTTTCAAGCATCTCTGTTTCCGATGCTGTAGGAGAGTAACAGCCACTCCCTACCATGAACCCCCATCCAACCCTGCAACCCTTATGCACCCAGGGTCCATGGGCTCCCAGGATTAGCCCTCCTGCAGCCCACCTCATCCCCAAAACACCTTGCACCTTATGCCCTTCATGTGGACCTGAGTCTTTAAGATCTGCATGGCAAACCTGGGGCATAGCTCAGTGGCACACACAGGCAGAGCACGCATGAGCCCCAGGCTCAATCCCAGCACCAAAGAAGAAAAACATAAAAAGACCCAGAGAGCACACTGTGACAGCCTTAGAGACAAACAGCCCTGGGGGGAGGCACAGTGACTGCTGGAGGGCGAGCACAAGAAGTCTATTTTCCATGTGTCTGGAACGAGGCCGAAGCTTCCTGGGGTAATTTTAACCAGTATCCACTCTAGAACAATACCAAAAAAGGTAAGTTAGTTACCATGCCAGAGAGCCACATACCTAACCATTGGCTTTCATGAATTAGACCCTTAAAACATCCAGCACTAAAGCTGCTTTAAGCAAGGATGCCCGAGCAGCCAGGTCAAGTATTCCTCTGCTGAGCAGTCGGCCCTTTCATTGAGGTTAACTCTGCGGTGTTAGCTATTCTTACCCCCAGAAAGGCCGAGTGGCTCAGCTGTCCTGGGGAGGAAGGGTATTTTTAGACCCCAGGACAGCTGATTGGGGATTTGCTGCAGGGGTTAGAGGGCCCAGGAGGAGATTTGAATTGCAAGGGGTTTCAGGGAGAATCAAGCAACAAGAGCCAGATGGGCTTTAGGGTAAATCAGTCACACTGCCTTTTTTGATCAACAGTTTCTTGTTAGAAACCAGTGGTTCCCAAGTATGATCCCAGACCATAGCATCACCCAGTGAAAAGAAGCCACTGCATAAAAAGGAAACTTAGTCTGGAGCCAGATCAGAACCTCCAGGACTGAGGCCCAGCAGTCTGTGTTCACAAGCTCTCCCCGTGATTCTGATGCTAGTTTGAGTCACTGTCACCGGCAAACCAGCTAACCAGATGCCCTTGGGGCCAGGGCAGGAGGCAAGAATGATCTTCACTGTTGCTCTCAAGCCTTGATTGTTCCAAGCCAGGAATCCTCAATCCCGAGAAAAACACATATGTTAGGGCCCCGCTGACCCAGGCTAGAAACACCTGCTTTGGAGGCCCTTTGGGCCGAAGTCTGCTCTGCAGAGAATTTCCCGGCTGAAAGAGACCTTATGAGTCATCTCGTACAATCAGAGCAGGGATCAACGTCCTGCAGAAGCTCAGGCCCGGGTGGACCCTTTCAGAGCCCAGAGTGCAGGCTGCAGAGGAGTTTATTTCGTGGGATCCAGGAGCTGCTCACCTGAGTTAGCGCTCCTCAAAGTCTATGCCGGTTTATACCAACGGCAGCAATATGGCTGACATACAGTTTTAAGTAAGCAAACTAAACGAAATGCCCTAGTACCCTAAACGATAAAAACGAATGTCTCAGTGTGGGGGAATTCAGAAAGATGGAAAAATTCTCTTTATATTGATCTGATATACGACTCCCCAGGCTCTCCAAACCCCACCCCAATTTTTGCTGTCATCCAACAAGAGCAAAGCCAAAGGCTTGCTTTACAAAGCACAGAGCCTGCGTCTGGTCAGCCTTGCGTGGCTCGGCGGGCGCTCAGAAGATGCAGGTGCAGCCCACGGCGATGGTCTCCATGACTGCGCGCTGGCGGCAGGGCCCCGGGCGCGGAGGCTGCGGGCAGAGGCGACGGCGCACGGGCACCTGGCTGAACACCGGCACGCTCACCATGCTGCGGTCCTCCTGCATGGTGAAGGGGTTCACGCAGCCCAGACACAGGCACCGCGCCTCGGGCAGGTCCGCGGGGATGCGGCTGGGGTCGTGGTTGATGCTGCGGGGAGCAAGAAAGAGAGGGTGCGCGCGGGGTGAAAGTGGGCGGGAGAGCAAGGAGCACCTCCTCACCCGCCTGCGCCTCCCCTACTTGAGCTGGCAGACAAGGTCATTTCAGGCAAGTCACTGCTCCAGGGTTTTCCCATCTGGGGTCACCACTCAGCACCAGCTTCCTTCCACACAGCAAGATGCCGGTCACATTACTAGAGTGCGCAGTGGCCCATGGCCTCCTGCCGTTCCCCAGTCCTATTTTCATATTTTGGAAGAACTTAATCTATAGAAGTAAAATGCAAGCGCATCGAAGCCTGTCCCCTTCAAGAGGAGCACAGGGACCTGGGTCCCATTATGACTTAATTTGCAGTTCCCGTTCATTCCCGGGTGTTTTCACCCACTCACAGTGGGAGCAGGCCTGCCCTGGACTTTAGCTCATTGCGAGCAAAACAGAGGCGCTCCTTCCTGCCGCTGTGGCAGATCCTAGCACGCAGGAGCTTCCTCTGTGATCTTAACCTCCCCCGTGCCTTGTTTTCCTCTCTTGTTCAGTGGGGACAGGAAGCCCCTACAAGTATGCCACCACCGCATACCATCATCGTGCTTGGAAGCTTGTTAGAAATGTAGAACCTCCTGAGACAGCCCAGGCCACTGCGATTCACACACACAGAGAAAAGTGTGGGAAGCTGGACTCTGGAGGATCATTCCTGATGCTCCCGACAGTCAAATTGCAGGGCCTTCAAGGTGCAGTACGGTAGCCTCTGGCCACATGTGCAGACTTAAATTTAAATTAATCAAAACATAGTTCCCAGTCTGATAGACGCATTTCAGCTGTGCAAGTAGCCGCAGGGACCAGTGGAGGAACATCTAGTCAACAGTGCTACTCCAGGGCCTCCAGATGTAAGCTGCATGGCTGGAAGACCCTTGGCCTGGGCCTGTGAGTGGCCCCATCTCCACACTTACTTATACACAGCTGGCTCCTTCCGTCCCAGGCACTGAGCTAGCCTGAGCCAAGGTGAGACACTGCTTCACCAGCCCAGGCAGCAGGGTTGGTTCCAAAGCCAAAACCCCACCATGCACCTGAGTCACGTGCAGCTGCACACAGTGACACCGCGTTCCAGGTGTCAATCTGGAAAACTGATCAGGTGAGACATGGGAACTAAGGCGACTTTGATGTAGGCATTAGGAAGGTCCCTGTCAGCCGGATGTGGTGGCACACGCCTGTAATCCCAGCAGTTGGGAGGGACAGACAATAGGATCGTTGCGAGTTTGAGACCAGCCTGGGCTACAAAATGAGGTCATAGCCAGCTCAACTCCATAGCGAGACTCTGTCTCAAAAGACAAAAAAAAAAAAAAAAATAGAAGGTCCCTGTCTTGGCATGAGAGAGACATGAATGCATCCAGCAATGCCCCATAAAGAGCTGTGACTGTTCCGTGTGCACAAGGCACTCTTGCCAGACAGAGGGACATCTGGGGAAGGCCTTGCAAACACCTACACGAGACTCTGGGACAATCAGGAATGCTTTGCATGGAGATGCTTCTAGAATAAGCCTGGGAGGAAGGGACCACTATCACCTCCACTTACGGTTGGGGAAACTGAGGCTCAGAAAGGCTAATCACCTAGTCCAAAGCCTCACATCCAGTAAGGGGCAGAGGCAGGATTCAAACCCAAGTGCTGAGATTTCTGAGAGCAGGGTCCGGTCTGTCCAGTGCCGAGGACAGCAGGGAGGCCCAGCCTACCTGTAGCCCCACGGAGACAGGCTTCTCTTGTTAGACAGCCAGAGCTGCAGGTTGACCTCGCACTTCTTCGGGGCTGGCTCGGAGCTGTTCCTCAGCTGGGCCACCATCTCAGCCAGGTTCCTCTCGTACTCCTCCATGCGAGCGAAGGGCTTCACCCGAGACACCAGGTCCAGGGGGACCTGGGGAGGCCCAAGGGCCAGGGGCCCAGGCCGCCCTTGACCCTTCTTCTTGCCTTTGGGGCTCCTGGGCTGGCCCAGCCCCAGGAAGATGGAAATAGCAAGAAGGAGAAGCTGGAGAGAAGAGAGCACGCGGGTCAGCGCAGGGACAACCAAGTCTCTGGGCCAAGGCTCAGGGTGCAGGGAGGAGAGGGCAGAGGGGGCCTCTGTGGGGTCACCTGCAGCTGCCGCGCTCTGGCTACCCTGGTCCGCTCTATGATGGGCATCAATAACTCCTTCTTCCTCCCCGCACATCCAAATCACCTTGAAGTCCTGAAAGCTGGATGTCTCCTACCCCCCCCATTTGTTTCCCCTATAGCACTTCACCCCCACCTCCAGCCCCACAGCAGGCAGATCTGCAGCCTCCTGGCCACTCTTCCACTCGGTGCTCCAGGCCAAGGCCAGGGACACAGCTGTTGGAAAGGCAATGTGGCAGTGTCACGTTTGTCTAACACCTTCCACATCGCCCTTAGAGATGACCGAGGCCCCACCCTTCTTCCTCACCCTTCAGCCCCAAACTCTGTCCCTCTCCAGTCACTTGCTCTCTTGCCTTGGGGACTTTGCACAGGCCTCTGCCTCTTCTCTATAGTGGCTCAGGGCTTGGAGCCACAACTTGCATAACTGGCATTTGACATTTGCATATCTGATCCTTTTGCATGCCTGTCCCTAGGAAGCACAGATTCTCCCAGGGCATTGATTGGGTCAGTTTTAACACCCTGTGTACCCCCACCCTCCTCCCACCCCTTCAGCCTGCTGTGATGCTGGACACACTTAGGCATTCAGGAGCACAGGTGAGTGAAGGAATGTCGGCCACCTTCCCAGGCCTTGTATAGCTGACCAGCCAGGAGAGAGGGCCCCAGTGAGAAGCCCAGGGATGGGCCAGTGCAGGGCAGCTGGAGGAGCGCTGGGCTCCCACTTAGCCTGTGCTGGAGCAGCAGTCTGGACAAGTTTTTTAGGGAAGGGGACCTGGCAGGTAAAGCTTGCAGGATGGGGGAGGCAGACACGCCCACAGGGAATATACCTGAGTCGGTCACAAGGTCATAAGCTGGGGTGAAAGGAAAGAGTGAGGCTGAAGGAAAGAGGGGTTGGTGGAAGGAAGGGAGCATGAGATAAACAGGGTGAGCCAGGTAGGTCTCCAGCTCCCCACGGGGTGCCACCACTGGGTCCCTGCCCTCTTCCACACCACTAATGGCCACCCTCATCCAATGTTGGCTGCCTCCTTCCCTAGGCACATCACATCAGGAAAGCCGGTAGCTCCCAGGGCAAAAGCAGACTGCCCAGGAAGCCAAGGGAAGAAGACCCACCAGTGCCTGGGTGGAAGGCAGCGCTGGCCAGATGCATGAATTTCCAGGTGAGTTTTACCTCTGGCTGCAGCTAGGCAGGCCCATTCCTTCCTGGCATCCCTTTCCCGAAGCCCACAGGCCCTGCCTGACCCAGGCCTCCCAGCAAGCCTGGACCCCAGGGAACAAGCTCCAGCATAGCCCCTCTTGGCAGAGCCATTTCCTGGCACTCATCTATAAGAGATTCAGGTTGCTAAATTTTCCCTTTTTGGGTCTAAATTCTGGTGCAAAAAAAGCTGCCCAACAATGGACTCTCTCATCTGAGCTTCTCACATGCTACTTTTTTTTTTTTTTTTTTTTTTTTTTTGAGACAGGGTCTCACTATGTAGTTCAGGTTGGCCTTGAATTCACCACGCAGCCCAAGCCGGGTGCTAGGATTACGGGCATGTGCCGCCATGCCCAGCTTCCTATCCCACTCTTAAACCCTGGCTTTCTGATCAGAGCAACCCAGAGGAGACTCAGGGGCCCCTCCCTCACTTGTCAGAAGGGAAACAGAAACAGAAGGACTTGCCCAAGGTCACACAGCCCACCCAGGGCCCAGGAGGCAGGCTGGAAAATCCCGATTCTGAGCTTGCCAGGATCTCCCCAGATGCCTCGGCCTGAAAGAGCTTCACTGTGCATGGCCGAGGCTCAGGCTGAAGCCCAAGCTACCGGCCATGGCTGCAGGCTGTGAGACCAGTCTCTGTTTCTCTCTAGTCCTGCAGGAGAAGACAGAGGGGGAACACACCTCCACAGACTCCAAGGCAAACAGAGGCAGCCATTAATCAATCAATAGGACAGAAACGCTGCAGCATGCAGGCTCTAGGGGGGCGGGGGCGCGCCACGTACCAGGTTGTGCGGCCAGTCCATCCCACCAAGCCGGCCGTCCGCCCGCAGCTGCCGCCGCCCGGAACCCCAGATGCCTCTGTGTAGAGAATGGCAGCGACAGGATGGAGTGAAGCAATTATAGCTGCCAGGGGGCTGCCGGGGGAGTGGGTGGGTGGGCTCGTCATCAGCCAGGAGACTCGGGCCCCAGCTGGCTGGGCCTAGCGCAGAGGCAGGCGGCAAGGGGTGTGGGGGCAGGCCAGGAGCGCACCGAGGTGCCCAGGAGCTGTTGACCAAGGGACAATGCCCTGTGTGTCTGGTGGGGCTCTGGCCGGTGGCACCTCTGCCTGTGGCCTGCGGCCGGCTGGCTGGCCAGTACCCGCAGGGCCAGCTAAGACAATCAGCTTCGTTTGCTTTGGGGATGGCCAGGGTGAGGGTGGAGGAGGACTGGTCTGCTGGTTGGTCAGTAGAGGGTGTGGGCTGAGACCAGGACACAGGCCCTATCTCCCAGTGAAACCAGCCCAGGCATTCCCACCTCTGCCCCACTCACCCAAGCTGCAGGCCCACCCTCTACTTCACAGAAGGGAAACTGAGGCTTGAGCACAGGGATCTGTGTTGGTGACGGATCTAGGGGTAGTGCCTGGTTCACATCCAGAACTCCATCTGCCGCCCCACACTGTTTGTCTTGGGACATTTCCTGCACAAAGCCAGCCTGCTGTGAAGCTGTGAGCGTCACATGAGCTGCTGACCTGCAGGTCCAGAAGCACATCATGGCTGACGGCATGCTCTCCTGTGTATACAAGGCCTGGCCCCTAGGTGGTGCTTGAGACCCTCCTTCTCCTTCAGCCTCAATTTCCCTTTCTGTAAAATGGAAGCCATGCCCTCAATCATTGCTGCTGAAGTCTTTCTGAGCCTTGGGTTGCATGTCTCTAGAACAGGAATGGCATTCTACCTACCCCTCAAGGCTGCCAGAAAGAGTAAAAGAAATAACTCATGTTAAATAGCTGGCAAGTGCCTGGCATATAATAAGTGCTCAACAAATACTTCACTGTTTATTATAAAAACTATGATAAAATTACTTTATACCTGTGATTGCAAACATTAGCCATTAGCATTGGTGCTAGCATGTCCTCATCACTCAGCCAACTGCCCGCTCCGCCATCACACCCTCCCTCCTGGCTGACACAGTTCCAGTCTTTCCAGATTCAGGCCACGACTTCATGAGCTCAGGTGACCCCGGGGTCCACAGGGCCTGGACTCACATGCATGCTTAGGTCTCTCACCTCGAGTGAGCCGCCGAACGTGAGCGGACACAAGTCCACCCAGGGAGACAGGAGTAGGGGAGTGTGAGGACGAGAAGCCACTGTGAAAGCCAGTGCTGCCCGGTCAGGCTGAGGACCAGCCCTGGCCATTTACAGGAATAGGCGAGGGGAGGAAGGCAGGGCGAGAGGCGCTCCTGAGTGTCACAAGATTAATCTGCCCAGGGCAGGTCTCCACAGCATAGCTGAGAAGCTGGCTGGGGCCCGAGCGTTTCGAGAGATACCACCATATTTGGTCAAATACTAGACAGGACTCTGTTCTGTCGCTGGAAACTCCAGAGGGAGGGGGATTCTGAAAATACCTCCTTGGGCAGCAAGGGCCCCCACCCCCAGCCCTGGCCATCCCATCCCCACCCCACTTTCCTCTGAGCCAGTGAGATGGTCAGTCCAAGGGGCAAGCAGGGGAAGCTGAGTGTGTTCTTTGGTGGCCCTCTGCAGCTGGGCGATCTTTCCTCATATGCACGGAAAGTGGGGTGCTGGGCTGCAGGGGCTCTTCCACCCCTCAGGACTGCCGAGACCATCAGTCTCCTGACCTGCTGGCACATACACCCTGCCTTCTGCCTCCCAAAGCCAGAACTCAGTGGCCTCCCCAGCTCCTGATAGTGACTCTGGAGTCTCAGCCTGAATCCCACAGCTGGTGACCTAGGAATCTGCATTTTAACCTGAGCCTAGTCTGGCGGCTGCAGGGGTCCTCACCCCTCATCTAGCTTACTCCCTGTACCCATTTCACTGAAGGAGACTAAAGCCCAGAGAGGGAGAGTCCCTACCTACCCAAGCTCACTCAGCACGCCTGTGCTGGGGCTGGGAGCAGAACAAATCTCCAATACTTTCCATTGTATCTCCCTCAAATTTATAGGGCAGCCCGGGCCAGGCTAGGGCTCCTAGCTCGTCCGGTGTGGGCCACGGAGCTAATTCCCTCACTCTAGTGGAGCGTGGACGCTCCCAAGGCAGGTGTGCAGTTACTAGCCTTGGATTTCTCACTTCTGGCCCATCTTGAAAGAGCCTTTGGCTTCGGAAAAACCATGGAGGGTCGTCTTCCCCCAGGGACATCCTGAGTGCAAAGCAGGTAGCACGGCCCAGGGGGCTGCCTGCCCATGAGGCCGGAGCCCTTGGGTGTTGGTCCGCATGGAGGAAGAGGTGCTGGGGAAGGAGCGCCAGGGAATGGGCGCCAGTCTGCGCTGGAGGCCGCTCCCCCGAGGTCCCGGGGAAGCAGTGTCGCGTTTACCACCAGGTGGCGCTCGCAGGAAGCCAGACGGCGGCGAGGAGCGCGGCAAAGCCCGCGGAGTGAGGTCAGGCCTCGGCTGCTCGGGTTTGCAGAGTGACCCCGGGATGAAGGCGGACCAGGGCTCAAGACGCCGTCCCGGAAGGGCAGGAATACACAGCCCACCAGTGTGAAACGAGGACTTGGTTGCCCTGCTGCACACGAGACCCTGAGTATAGGGCACCTGGATACCATGATGCTCCGAAAATGATAATTATTAATGGAAAAGCTGCTGCTTACCGCACAGCCACTAACTTCCAGGCCTGGTACTCTGCCCGAGGCGTGCTGTTCACCAGACCCTCACTCCCAGGATCACCATCTTGTAGTGGGGTAAGGGTGCTGCAGCCTCCTGCAACGTCCTCAAGCAACCTGGGCCCTGCCAGGCCAAACTAGAGTTCACAGGGGGATGGGAGGGCTCTGGCACATGGCAGGTGCCCACTGAACATTTGATACATTGGGTAGCATCAGCTGCCTGGGAATGCTGGAATGGTGAGTGGGCGGCCAGAACAGTGCTGGCTCAGAGGAGAGCTACAGACCCCCAGAGTAAACTCAGGTCCCTCCAGTTCCCAGACCTGAGTCTTGGTCCTGTCTCTACTCCGTCACAGCGTGTAGGCTTGGGAAAGTGGCCTGACTTTTCTGTGGGTTCAGCGGCTTCTGCACTGTGGAGCTGGTAACACTTGGCTGTCTGTTATGGTGCGGCTCACATGCGATGACAGAGGTGAATGCACATACTTAACTGTGCCTAGCAAAAGAAAGCCCAGTGAATGGCACCGCAACTGTCACTGCTAGTGTTCAAAGAAGTCTGAGCTGGGCTTTCAGGGATGCTCGTGGTGTTCCCACGGAGGTAGGGACCTGAGAGGTCAGGACGAGCCTGGCACCAGTGAGAGAATGCGGAGGCCGCTCTTCAGTGGGCCCACTTGGAAGGACACAAGAGACTTAGTCTAAAACCTCGCTCAAGCGGGCCGAGAGAAGTGGAGGCTGGCCGGCGCCTCTGCTGGATGCACCCCCGCCCCCACCCAAGAGCCTGGCTCCGGTGCAGTGCCCCCTCCCCGGGCAGGAATCCTTCTCCCAGGCCCATATTTGCACAAATGCCTGCCTCACTGCTCACTCCAGAGCCCCAGCCAAGAGGGGCTATTTTAAGCTCCCTGGATGGGAACATTGTTGGTGGGAACAGCCCCAGCCAGCAAGCTCCCGGCTCTCAAAAAAGGGAAAGGCTTGGGTAAATGGGTGGCCCCTGGGACCTGCAGAGGGGCTGTCATGTCATCGTTACCCCCTGTTCAGGCCAGGTGCCAGAGCCTGCACCCCTGCAGCTGGGGAAGTGGGAGTTGGGGTACGGCTGTCTGATGGAGTGCACAGATCATCCTTCTGCCAGTATCCGGCTCAGAGACACCGGGTCCATTCTCCTGGGTCAGTGAGTGATCACACTCAACCTAGTGCTTGTTAGCACTCACCATCCCCCGACCGTGCGGGGTAGGGGTTGTCTCATCCAGCCTTTACAAATGCTGGGCCCCTCCAGAGGCTCTGTGGTGATGACCTCCCTCAGGAGTACTAATATTTGGCCAATGTGGCTGTTTTCATTGTAACTTGGTTTGGTTTGGTGTGTGCCTGTTTGTCGTGTACTGTTTTAGTGGGAGTATGTACTATTTTTGCTTTTTGATTCTTGTGAAGAGCCAGTTTAGACTAATATTTAAAGCATAGGCTTTGAACCAGAGTGACCTGCACCCCAGTCCACTCTGCCCCCCAGTGCAGCATCTGTGGTGCCTTGTGCAAGTGACCCAACCTCCCCAAGCCAGGCCTCGAGGTAGGCTGGCTGGCAAGGCCATGCTCCCAATGTGCCTGCTCAGAGTGGCTGCTCAGAGCATGGCCCTGCTATTATTTTGTTGTACACATTATTCTCAATTCTGCCCAATCGGGTGGCACAGAACCATTCTAGTCAGTTCTAGAACTTTCTGAATGCCAGGAATAAAATGGAATGCCCTGGGGTGAGCTCCCCATCTGCCCAGGCATCTCAGCAGAGCCTGGAAGACTGATGGGACCACTGTGAGTGGTGTGAAAGATGGGAAAAGAGGTGGTCTTCTTAGATTTTAAAAATTGCCTTTCAAATTGGGTGTGATAATGCACACCGGTAATCCTACCTCACTGGGAGACTGAGCAGGAGAGGGATCTAGATTTGGAGCTTAGCCTGAGGAATTTAGCCAAACCTTGTTTCAAAAATTAAATAAGCAAATAAAAAAGGAGAACCAGGCATGGTGGTACACACCTGTGATCTCAGCATTTGGAAGCTTGAGACAGAAGATCATTGCAAGTTGAAGGCCAGCCTGAACTATATAACAAGACCCTGCCTCAAAAAAAAAGAAAAAAAGGCAGGAGATGAAAGGGGAGGATGTAGCTCAGTGTGGAGGCCCTGGATTCAATCCTCAGTACTTAAGAAAAATGCTACCTCTCAGCACTGAGTGTCTGGATCTTCTGCCCAAAGCACTGGACCCCTGTGGGGCTGCCTGCCTTCATTTGCCCAGACCAGAGGCACGAAGGATCCCAGGGAAGCTGGTGGGGGAATGTGGGATAAACAGCAGTCCTTGGGGCAGCTGAGGTGGCGGGGCCCCTGGCCAACCGCACAGCCCGCCTCCCCGCTCCTGCCCCCCGGTCCCAGGGGATGTTTATGCTCTGGTCAGAGTTTACAGGACGTCTGGATTTACAAGATCCAGGATTCTGACTTTTTCCCCCAAAGCTGTCAGCCCCACCTCTTGCTGGGTGGCTCCCTGTCTATTTGGGGTCGGAGGCCCCGCCCTGCAGCAGAAGGAGGGAAAGAGGGTGAAGGAGGGCGGTCAGCCTGAGAAATGTCCCCTGCAGGCCCCAAAGCGGGGACCTGGTGGAGGAATTCAGCCAGGCTGTGGGGTGAGGAGGAGGGGGCTGGGGTGTCCTGGCTGCTGACAGGAGTCTGGGAGCAGGGCGGGGCAGGAGCGGGCTCCTCCGTGTAGCTCAGTGCCCGCTGCCTGAGCCACTGTGTGTTGCAGACCATGTCTTGCACATGTGCTCTGTTTGGGTATCATTTTGCAAAATTATCAAGGATACGAGCCGTTCATAGTCACAGACAGGAAGCCTAAGCTCGGGACGGGCAGTGCAGAAATGCTAAAGGTGGGCTGGGTATTTAGCTCCGTGGCATAAATGCCTGCTTGGCAAGCACAAGGTTGTGAGTTCGATCCCTGGTACAGAAAGGAAAGGAAAGGAAAAGGAAGGGAAGAGAAGGGAAGGAAAGGGAGGGGAGGGGAGGGGAGGGGAGGGGAAGGGAGGGAAGAGCACAGACATTGCTGAAGGACACCCATGGTTAGCCACTTGAGAAACAGTTTGGAGGACCAACGACAACTCTAAGACACAGGATATCACCCTGAACAAACAGATTTAACAGGTGTCAGGGTCCCTGTCCCCCTCCTCCTGACCCCGTGAAGCACATGGACTCCTAGAGCCCTGGTAAATCCCACTGTGGCCTCCCGAAGGGCTTGCCTCTGTAGCCCAGACCAGTAGGAGACAGGGCTTCGAAGCTGCTCCTGGAGGAAGTCTAAATACCTCTCCTGGTGAGCTCTGCTGGTGTCTGTGAGCCTCGACCTTCAAGGCATCAGCCTGTTGGCACTGAGGAGCTTTGAGCATTCTCAAGGGCCCATCTGTGTCCTTAACAGCACATCCCTGTGCCCACGCTGTGCTGGGCCTGGCGGTGCTGCAGGGGACAGCTAAGATCTGAGTTTATATTCTAGTGGAGGGTGGCAGATACAACAGTGCCAATACTTTAGGACCAGCCTGTGGCTCAGGGACTGTGCTAGGCCCTGTCCTCTCTGTCTCTGAAACTCCTGCTTCCGTGGGAACTGCTGGATCTTCTGGGAAGCCTGTGACCTCGTCCCTCGGGGCATGTGGAGGAAGGTACAATGTCTCCAGAATGTGAAACTTTGCCAAATTTCCATCGGAAGGTCAGTTCTCATAAATACTGTGAGGAAAGAGGAAGAAGTGGCTGGTGTGGAATCTGACCATTTCCAAAGCTGGTTCCCAGGAAGGAGGCCTTGTGATCCCTGCGGTGTTAGAAAGCAGCTTTGCGGCTCAGGGAGGCAGAGGAGCACTTTGGACCCAGGCAGAGGCTGATGACAGTGGCCTGGTGACGAGGATGATACGCCCTCCACATTGTGAGCGCTCCACCGTTGAAAAGCCCTTTCCCATCCATGACTCTGTTCACCCACTGGGTCACGTTATATGAAGACAGGAGACAAAAGAGGCCCAGGGGAGGGAAATAACCTGCTTGGGCCACCGAGCCTGGAATAAAAATCTAGTGCTCAAGCTTATTTGGACACCAGCTGCCCCAACCTTTGCTCCAGTTGAGGGAAATGAATGGGCGGCGGAGCCTTGTGGCAGCGAGAGGTGTGTGTCCACGGTGAGGCAGCACCTGTAGAGGCTCAGAGGGGAGGCCGTTCTGCCCGTGGCTGCCACGCGCGGTGCACATCCGCAGAGAGGGAAACGCACCTGGCAAGGGGGCCTCCAGCCGGGGGAACACGAGTCAGCTCTGGAGAGAATGCAGGGGTGAGGCTGACGCTGGTCTCCCCTTCCCCAGGACTCTTGGAAAAACAAAACAAAACAGGGATTGTTCGGCCCTCAGTCTGTCATTCCACCATGTTAAATACACAAATACATAAGTAAAAGCCAGCTGTGGTCTTCCATAGGAGACCCCTTCGTGTCTTATTCCGTTCTCTGAACAGCACTTGACAGCCAGCTCCGACCCTCGCACTCCACAGCCCTCCTCCAGGACTATCGGGCATTTTTTGGCTTCTCAGCAACACTCCTGCCAAATTCTCCTCGGCCTCTCACTCATCGCTTTAGATGTCCCTGCTCCTTCACTGTTGCTGAGTGCAAACTGGCTCTCTGAGACTGTCCAGCGCAAAGCTTCTTCCCTGGCCCACAGCAGGCAGGGACAGTCCTGATGGGTAGCGTTATGCTGTAGCAACAAGCAACCCCCAAACACAGGAGGCTGGACCCCAAAAGACATCCTGCTCACCTCTGCCACCCACCCTGGCACAGGCTGGCAGCATGTACTCTACTACTCAGAGTCACTTAGCAGGACACGCAAGGCCAGAGATTCGCAGACAGATCTGCAGAGGTCGAGGACAGGCCCTGCAACCACAGGAGCAGCTCGTTTCTCTCGAGGGCTTTGCGGGGCTGGCAGACTTGTGGTTTCTTGGCATTGGTCAGACTCCCAGGTGCCTACGGATTGTCACATCACTATCAAGACCCAGTTCATGAATGGGGAAAGGGACCCACGTGCATGAGACGGCTGAGGTTACTGCCACACCCTCAAATGGCACGGCTCAACAGCAGTGTTAGGGTCACTCTCTCTCTGACACAGAGGTCCCACAGTGGTTCTAGCACCCAGTGGTGGGTAGGGGCCTTTGCCCTGGATGTGGGCCCCTTCCCTGTCCTCCAGGAGTGGATGGAGCTTCTTCATGACCCTTGGATCTGTAAGGAAGTTAGGCCCTAGATCCTTCTTTTACAAAATTCTCCCCAGAAACAGCCTGCCACAAGACCTTAGCTTCCAGCCCTCCACACCCCAGGTGCAGTGTGTCAGGAACTGGGATTCAAAGTGGAGGAGCTGGTGATCCAACTCTCTGCTTTTGGTTATATAGCTGTACTGCTGTGACCGGTGTCATTCCATTAGGAAGACGACCAGGCATGACCAGGTGCGACCACCAGGGGTGTCACAGGCCTGCCCAGGAGACCCAGATCTTCAGTGCTGAGTAGCAACTCACTGAAGCATAAGATGACTCCTGCTCACACACAGCTGCACCCCACAGCAGGCTCACTGGAGCGGGCCAAATCCTCCCGTGCCACTGGACTTTAAGACCCTTTCCCCTTTCCAAAGTGAAATGTTCTGTTTGTTTCTGTTTTGGCTTGTTTATTCTGTGGTGCTAGAGACGGATCCCAGGGCCTTCACGTGCCAGGCACGCGTTCTGCCCCTGAGCTACATCCCTAGTCCTCGGTGCTATGCCAGCTGGTGGCGCCACCTTCTGCAGACATCACAACCTGGGCTCTGGCCATGTTTCCTCAAATGCACCAGTGTCTCCCCTTGGAATGTTAAAGAATTGTCACTTTTTCCCCCATTAGTCATCTTCATAATATTTTTTATGCATTCATGCCATCAGAGAGGCCTTGGGGGTTAAAACTTGAGGCAGAAAATGGCTTATCTATGTGTCTTTCTGACCCCAAGCCACATTTATGCAGTTTTGGTTCCAAGTTCTTTTTAGGAGTCCGAAGAAGATGGAATTTGAAGAAGAATCCTTTCTTGAGATAAAGTTCAGTGGTAGATACAGAAATCAACTATAGAAAGAATGTCAGAGTTAGAAGAGACCTTTAGGACACTTTCCATCTCCTCTTTTCCAGAAGGCCAAAGAAGGACAGATACACATCTAGTGTCACCAGCCAGTCAGTGGCAGGCCTGGGACCAGAACCCACTTCCTTTACTGCCAGCCTTGGGCTCTTCCATGTCAAGAAGGGGACGCCATCCTTCTCCACTGGGATGCAGGAGGAGGGTATCGCATTGGAGCTACAGCTCATCCTCATTTGAGAATTATACTCCAGCAGTGTTGTAAAGTCAGGAGCCTCATAAACATTACCTTATTAAGGCTTCTTGGAGATCCAAGGTCATAGCTTCTCTGGGTCATGGGACATGAGTTGAGCATCCAGGAACAAACAGAGGGTAAAGTTACATTTTTCTCTTCATTTAGAGACCTGGCTTCTAATTATAGGATTTGTTTAACAGTCCGGGGTGGTTTACAAAGGCGTGAAGTGAGCTGGCAGCCCTGAGGAGTGTCAGATGGAAGACATGGGCAAGGGCGGGGGCCTCAAGGTGGGGAAGGCACCTCCACAGCACAGGAGAAAGATGGACACACGGTTGCCTGAAGGCCTGGAAGGACTTATTGAAACGATTTCCCCTAATCCCAGTTGGAAATCGTCTGTACCAACTCCTCTCCGTTAACATAACTCTTTCATTTATAGGGACAAGAATGTGGATTTGTTCTAGAGCAAGAAGGTGACATAATCATCCCATTATTCTTGTCCATGTCAAATTGAATCCTCCTACGACACCAGTCATGATTAGTGACTCCCTTTTCCTGGAGAAAAACAGATGAGATTCTGGCTCCAGGTCCATGTCTGTCACTATAGTAATGTTCACTATCCAAAGGCATCAGGGGAGGGGACCAGTGGGGGTGAAGTAGGGTCACTGGGAAGGTGAAGGGCCTTTCACCTCCTGCAACCAAGCTGAGGTGCAGAGATCTTGCCAAGGCTCCCCACACCAAGATGGTGAGGTGAGGGGTCAACCCAGGTCCGACACAGCCGCGTATTCAGGGCTCCAAGATAAGCTCAGTCCAGGCTCCACCACTCAAGGAAACGCCCACACCTGCCATGTGTCCAAGCATGGACATTCATAGTGTGTGTGCGTGCACATGTGTGTGTTTGAAAGATTGTTTTTCTCTCTCCTTCCTCACTTTCAAGTTATCCAACCCTTTTATTACACAAATGGGAAAGCAGACGCCCAGCTTGGGGATATGGTGCCCCCAGCGTCACCCAGGCAGTCACTCTCTGAGTCATGCTGAGTCTGTCTCTGCTCACACTGTTTCCCTTGTCTTCCAATGTCCTTTCCTGTCATTTTCGCTGAGTCCTTGTGACCTGCTTCCCACAAGCATCACCAGTCTCCCAGTAGAAAACGAGCTCTTCAGGACCCCTGGATACCCTGTGACACTGCACAGATCAGTCACTGGCTCTTTACCTGCCTTTCTCCAACAGCCACAGGAGCTCTCTGAGAGCAGAGACTTGGTTGCCTTTATCTCTGGAGTATCTGGCCTCATTAAGTGGGCAGCCTAGAACAGAACTTTAATGGTTAAGACCTGAATAAGTAAACGTACAAACCCATTAGTGCACTAATTCCTCCCTGTCCTGAAATCATCTGTGCTCCACTGAGACCTCTCATCTCCCAGAACGCTGGCTTTCTCGTGGTGTAAATATCACTGGGCGCATCTGCAGAGGACATGGTTCTTCCTCCCTCCCTCTTTCTCTCTCTTCCCCTTTCTTTTCTTCCTCAGAGAGATAGATTCCAAGAACAGTGAGTTCCTGGATGCAGCCATGCCTAAAACTCAATCTACTCATAAACTTTTTAGTGACATGAGTGTGTGAAGTCCTTTTGGTTTCAAATCCACAAAGACTTGGAGTTACCATTTCTCTCCAATAAAAGAGTTTTAATGAAGATAGTGTACCAGGTGCAGCCTGGTCTCCTTTTGTAGCCGCCATGGTGCTGAGCCACAGTCTGTGTATAGTTCAGACTCAGACATGTTTAAGAGCAGCAGACACAGTCTCAGCCCTTAACAAACGAGCTAGCGATGGGAGAGAGGAGACTGATGCAGTATGACTCCTCCCCAGTCCTCAGGGCCCTGCTTAGGCTCTGCCAAGTGGACAGAGAGTAACGACTCTGTCACAGGTGGGGACCACATAACAAATCGGTGACACAGCAGGTGGGGAGCTTAGCCTCCTTCTGGGGTTCCTTCTAACCACGCAATATGGAGGCTGTTGGGTTTGATTATATGTGCACACAACAGTCCATAAGGAAAACAGAGGCAATAAGAAACTGATAGTGACTGCGCCAGGGATCCAGCCTCCTGGTTGTCCTCCTAGTTCCTGAGGACAGTGCTATTTCTAGTAGCCTTGGCTCAGTGGTGTGAAATTTTGCTGCTTTCAAATGACCAGAGGTAGGGCTGCAGGTACAGAGCACCAGGTTTAGGTTGGAGAGTTGGTTTGAAACCTGATCCTAGAGTACTTTCATCTCTATAGAATCTCATAAGCCAAAACTACATATCCCAGACTCCCCAAGGCGCCCCAGTAAGTTTCCTTTCCTGTCGCTCTGTTGTAGCCGGGGCAAGCACTGCCAATGGGTCTGTTCACAGGGATGCTTGAGCCCCGCATGCAGGGCTGAATGTGTCCACCCCCACAAATCCACGCGTCAAAGTCTTAATCCCCAGCACCTCAACATTTGACCTTATTTGGAAATAGAGCTTTGCAGATGTAATTAACTAGGGTGAAGTCATACTAGAGTGGGTTCCTAATCCATGACTCTTGTCCTTAAAAAGGGGAAATTTGGAGACAGATGCACACAGGGAGAAGGCCGTGTGGATACAAAACCAAAGACAGGAGTCTGCATCTGCAGGCTAAGGATGCTAGAGATTGTGCACAAACCCTTTGGAGGCGAGGAAGGAGATACAGACTAGATTCTTCAGAGCCACAGAGGAACCACCCTGACCTTGGACACCACCATTCAGAACCACAGGACAATGCATCCTTTCAGCAGGAAGCCTCTCTGTCCATGGTACTTGTTGCCACAGCCCTGGATGACTAGTAGGACCATTGCTGGCTCTGTTGGTGTCAGGAAGCAATTTTGGCAGAGGCAGGAGTGGTTGCTGCCTTGGTCTTGGAGACAGAAATATGTTCTTAGGGTTGACAGTGGAGCCTCCCTCCCCGAGCCCACTGTGAATTAGAGTTCTCCTGAGAAACAGAACCAAGAGGATAAATATGGATAGAGAAGCAGAGAAGTGTAGTGGGAATTGGTTCATGAGGCTCTGGAGGTCAGGAGGTCCCACCATCCGCCATCTGGAAGCTGTGATGGCACCCAGGAAAGCTGCTCATATGACTCAGCCATGTTCGAAGGCCCGAGAACCAAGGAGCTGCCAATGCAATTCCTGGAGACCAGAGAGTAAAGAATTGGGTGCTCTGACATCTGAGGTCGTAAAGCAGATGTCCCAGCACCAGAACAGAAACAAGGTGAGGATGTGGGGGTACACACCTGTAATTCCCTCTCCTCAGGAGGCTGAGACAGAAGGATCACACATCTCAGGCCAGGCTGTACAAGTTAGCAAGATCTTGTCTCAAAATAGTAAAAAGGGCCAGGGGTGTAGCTCAGTAGCATAGTGCCCCCAGCTTAGATCCAGTATTATAAATACATACATACATACACATATATTCATACATACCAGAGAGAAGGACTTTATCACTCTTTCGTTCAGCCCTCTGTGGGCTAACTGGTGCCCACCCTCCATGCCGAAGGAGGAGCCTCTGAGTGATGTGCCAATCAGAAACAGAGCTTCCCTGGGCATTCCTCAGTCTAAGTTGATGCATACAACTAGCCATCACCCACCACCTTCTGATGACAGTGGAGATGGATCTGCCCAGTGAGAGAGCTGTGTAATGTTATCCAAGTCATTCCCAGGAGTCCTGCCTGGGCCCAGCATCTCCAGATTTCCAGACTGTATAAGCACCCAGTGCTCTGTAGAAATTCACATTCCTTCTCCGTGAGCAGGAATGGTTTGCTTCCCATGAGCAGACCCTGGATGTTACCGTCACGCATGGAACACTACTTCAGATTTTCAGTTTTTTATTCTACCAAGTTCTAACACAAAGTAAGCTATGAAGGCCTTGGGTGACCATTTTAAAGGTGGCATTGATATTTTTTCCTGATAGAAAAATATGACTAATAGAAAATAGAAGAATATCAAATACAGAAAACGATAAAGAAGCATTTTTGTCACTTCCCTCATTACTGGGACCCAAAAGCAACAAATGAAACGAGGGAAGGTTTATTTGGCTCACAGTTTGTAGAGGTCTCAGTCCACAGTCCACTAGCTCCAAGGCAGGGCAGCATGGTAGAGGGAAGGGCAGGGGACAGCTGCTCAGGGCATGACACACAGGAAGCCGTGAGAGCTCAGGAGGAGCTGGGAAGGGAGCTAGATCCTTCCAGGCCATGCCTGCAGTGACCCACCTCCTCGGCCACTCGACAGTAAATCAGCTGTAAGCCCGCGTAATTCTGTTACCTTCCAAAAGCCGTCTATGTGTGCAAGAGGCTCTCGGGGAATACCTCGACATAGACCTAATAGGGAATGAGTTCAGATCGCCCCATTCCTCCCACCCAGAGACCCCAACCTCGGTTCTTATTTCATTGAACATCGCTCTACATGTTCTTTCAAACTGCATTTTGGCACACATGTGCAATTACATGCACACTCGCATGTGTCACTGAGCTGTTCAGGTGTCAATACTGTGGTCCAATTGGTCCTGAAGGTTCAAATGTCCACGTGCCCTGCACTGGTGACAGCAGGAAGGGAGACGCCAGCGCAGCAGTTCTCTCCGCAGATCTTACCACCTCCCTCTTCGTTCAGAGGCTCTGGTCCCTCCAGGTGGCTCGGGTGGAAGCAGTTTAAGTCCCTCCTGGTCCTATGTCAATGTGTAGCTGGGGTGGGAAGGCATGGGTGACGGAGAAGCAGCTCGTCCGTGGTAATATCCCAAATTGTGGGTCAAGTTCACGACTTCAAAAACGGCCACAGGGATGGAAGCCAGCACTCCCCCAGAAGGAGAGGGGCTGCGAGCCAGTCATGTGGCCCTTCCATCCAAGCCCTTCCCACTGCCTGCCTGCATTGCCGCCAGGCTGTCACAAAGATTGGGGAAGACTGTGCTGCAAAATTGTTCCCTCCACCCCCCGCAGCCGGCTTTCCTTGGAGTCACACAAAGGTCTGTTACAACTTCTCCCAGGACAATAAGCCACTCACACTCCCCCGCCATCCCTAGGGCCTGCTGGCCCCGGGCAGACCACAGCGGCTCTCTGCCCTGGCTTGTCCGGACAGCAAACTCAGGGAAAGAAAACCAGTGCAACCTCCAGCAGGAAGCCTGCTGTGCCCCTACTAACCCCACGCCACACAAAGACGGTCATTTTCCTTCAGCAGGATAATACCAGATACCCTTTGTACCACAATTTTAAAAAATACAACCCTCAATAATGTGTGCAGATAGCTTTCAATGGCATGATGTTTCTAAGAAATCGGTTGGATCACCGGGCAAGTTATCCTAAGAATTTCTTCAAGACCTGCTTATGAATTTGCCTCCCAGGTTCAAACTCCACCAGGTTTTGTGCTCATTGAACAGAGCACAGACCTCAAACTTTCAGTTACCTGCCTCAGCCTTGCAAGTTTCTGGGATTCCAGGCCTGTGCCACCGTGCCTAGGGTTATGGCCTGGTCCAGTACATAACTGTTTACCAACTGAACACCTTGAGTTGTGTCTTTTGGATAGAATTGATGTGAACCAGGGCTGGAGACGGGACCCAACACAAGATATGAGGTAAAGTTCAGGGGATCACAGGGGTACAAGGGCTTATCAAACTGTCACCCGGTCTGCTTGAACGACTTTAGTGACAGAACCCACCACCACACCAAGACATCCCTTAGCCCATCTCTCCCCTGCATGTCGTCCTGATCCAGCAGTCATTCCTGTGTGGATGCAGAGTTCACCTTCCTGAAAGTTCCAGTTCTGATAGTTGAGGCTTTTTTTGAGGGCGGGTGACTGCCTGGTATTGAGCACAGAGTTGCTATATCACTGAACTATATTCCCAGCCCTTTTTAATTATTTTGAGACAGGATCTTGCTAAGTTGCTTAGGTTGACCTCAAACTTGGGGTTCTCCTGCCTCAGCCTCCCAAGTTACTGGGATTACAGGCCCGTGCCACCATACCTGGCTACTTGATCTCTAGTTACCCCTTAGAGTGGTAGAGGCAGCTCACTTCTGCACTTCCCTGGCCTTCCTCTTCCCTTAACTGCCCTCTGCTGAGGTCCCAGAACTCTCCAGGCACATTCTCCTTCCTGGCTCCCCTCAGCTCCACGAATCCCTGCTCACGCATACGGAGGCCACCATGGCCCTGACTCCCCTGGGACAGAGGGAGCCCAGGGCTGCTCCTCCACAGTGGGGAAGGAAAAGCTGCTTCACAGAGGTGCTCATAGATGCCAAGGGCCCAGACACCCCAAGAAACTGCACAAGGAAGAGGGAAACTGCTTCTGAAAAGTGTGAGGCAAAGTTATGGAGACTGAGTCATGAAAGGCTGCCCTGTAGTTGTTTCTGAGGATATTTTGGTGTAGGGGACATCTCTCTCCTGACCTCCTGGAACCTTCCGCAGATCCCTTCCATCCTCTTGCCTTAACCTCTTGTCGGTCAGCTTTCTGATACCCACAGCCACTGACGCAGGAGCAGCTGGTGCAGGGCTCTGCAGAGGGGCCCTCGGCCCCCCCACAGAGGGGCTGTCAGGGGCTGAAATGCATCTCCACAGCATGTACTGGGTTTTGCTTTCCTGTCCTGATGAAGCATCGTGGATGTGAATGTTTACAGAGTTTGGCAGAGTTTCAGTTTCCATCAGCGAATGGAATCTCCATGATGGTTTCGTTGGGCTCACCTCACCTGCACTCTGGGCTGTTCTGGGCATTGAAGAACTTCTCACAGGCTGGAAGTGGGGGGGGGGGGTTAAGAGCCTTCTCCCTTTCTGTGGCACCTTAGGGTCATGCAAACGTCTGGGATCTGTCTTCCTGGCTCCAGAAGGAAGGGGATGATGCTCGTGACAAGTCTGCTTTATGTTGGGCTCTTGTCCCACAATTCTTTGGATGGTAGGGGGCACTGGGGATTAAAGCCAGGCCCTCCACATTGAACTACAGTGCTAGGCCTTTTTTTTTTTTTTCCAAACAGGGCCTCCTCCCGCCTCAGGCTCCCAGAGTGCTGGGTGACAGGAATGCTCCACTGTGCTTGGCTGGATGGGACCTCTTAAGGCCAGGGTGGGCCGTGTCCAGTGTGACTCTCCATACCTTCACTGCAAGCCATGGGCAGCCATGGGGAGGGGCTCTGCAGGCCCCAGAGCTCCTTGACCGGTGTTGGCTGATGAGCCATTCTTTATAGGCACTGTAGATGTGGACCCTGCCCGGGGGCCCTGCTCTCATGGAAGGGGTGGACAGCAAGAGACTAGACCAGTGAGCATGCGAGATGACCATGTGCACGCTGAGTGTTGTCAGAGAAGCAAGCACGGGCTGTGTGGGATTACAGGAAAGTGACCAAAGGAAGCCTTTGCTCAGAGGTGACAGATGAACAGGCAACAGGACCAGGGAAGAGTTGGCCATGATTTGTTCTAAGAGAAGGGCATTTTGGACAAAAGTATGTGCATGTGCAAAGGCCCTGAGGCAAAAAAAAAAAAATTTTTTTTCAAGCCTCTTCAGAAATCTATAGAAGGCCAAGGTGACCAAAGCATAATTAGAACAAACTCTGTGTGAGAGATGGTGACTCCTCAGGGAGCAAGAACCTGCAGTAGGACATCCAGGATCCCGGCCCCTGCCCTGTCTGTGGCAGCCTTGTGTGGGGCAGCCTGGGCCCCTTTGCACAATGATCAGGATGGCCATCCAAGGCTCCAGACTTCTAGAGAAGAGATTTATTCCCCACGGTCTCCTATGCTCTGCTATGCCCATTACCCCAGACCCCTACGACTGGTGTCTTCCTCATCTGGGGATTGCGAGAAAATATCAGAACTCTCACTCCCGTCCTGGGCCTCAGCAGCCAGGGGGAGGAAGGAAATTCCCAGAGTCTTCTCCCAGGGAGTCTGCTTGTGTTCCCAGGCTGACAACTGGCAACAGTCAAAGCTCCATCCCCCACCCTTCTTCCTCCTCTTCCTCCTCCTCCTCCTCCTCCTCCTCCTCCTCCTCCTCGTCCTGCCTCCCTCTGTCCCCTGCCCCCCTCCTGGAGCTTAATGACTTCCACATGGGCCTCTGGCGGCTGGAGCCAAGCCTCCCAGCATTGTCTGAAATCTCCAAATTTAGAAGAAATATGAAAATTGTCAACCACTCCTTCCTTAGGGGGTAAAAGCAACATTCGGCACCAGGGGCAGGTCAAGGCGAGGCAGTCACGTGGTGGGTGCCCGGGCCAATGGGGGACCCTGGGAGGACCCTGCGCCCGCCTCTCCGCAGCACCAGGCTCGCCTCTTCAGCTCTTATAAGGTAAAAGGCAGAGAGGCCTCTATGGCCAGGGAGTCGCGGGCATGGGGCTAAGGGGAGGGGGTCCAATGCCAGTTGCTTAAAAATGCCCCGTGGCAGTGAAGGGGGCCAGGGGCCGGGTCAAGTTAATTGCGAAGCAGTGACACCCCCCACCATTCCCCACACAGGCTGGCCCCCCATCGTCAGGCCCAAGGAGCCACACCTGGACCAGACTCCAGGCAAGGTAAGAATGAGCAAGACACAGGCGTGGCCGGCACCGTGTGTGCGTCCTCCTCCCCAGGAGGCTGCATCTGCAGGTCTTATCCTTGTTTTCTAGCTAACAGCTCAGCGCCTGCTGCCTCTCTGGCCTCAGTTTCCCTGCCTGTACAAGGGGTGGATTCGGCGATCTAAGCGTGGTGGGTTCTAACTTGCGTTTCCGCTGGCAGGCAGAACTCTTGCGTTGTGCAGTGAAATGGGGAAGTGGGGGTGCAGGAGTAGACAGAGGTGATGCCCGAACTCATCCTCTGTGCCCAAGTCTGGGATTCTGTAAGGCCAGTGCTCTTCCTTCTTGTGGGAGGTTTTGATTTCAGTTGGAAGAGTCTGGGGCTCCCGGTAAGGAAAATAGTTGTCAAATAATAGCTGCACGAGACCTAGCCGGAGGGAGCGCTGTGAGCCCAGGCTCCACTGGGAAGCAGAGGCGAGGAAGGGCGCTGCGGTAGCTGTGCATGGAGCCGTGGGCCCAGCTCTGCCCTCGGTGCCTGGCTCTGTGGCCCTGGACAGGCACTGTCCCTGCCTCCCTGGTGTCTCCTCATCTATACAAGGGAGCCACTGGACAAAAGGATCTCCGTGCAGAGGTGGCTTCTGAACCCACTGAGCCTACGGCAGCCAGTGTTCCAAAGTCACCCCAAGGCCCCTGAGCGGAGCCTGCCCTTTGATCAAGGGCTCAGAATCTGAGCAGATGCCCAAAGCCCCAGGGCTTTTGGAGGCTGAGTGTGAAGGAAAGGAGGGTGGCTTCAAGGTGACTGTCTGAGGGCACAGGACAGCCGTCCTCAGGACTCAGCCTCAGGTGAGCCAGGGCTGATCTCTGGACTCAGCAACACAGGGGCGCTGGACCTTGAGGCAGGAGGGGCTGTGAGCAGGTGATGTGTGGTCCTGACCCCCTAAGAAAAAGGCAGGAGACTGCAATGGTGCGGCAGAGCTGGCAGAGGCAGGGGCTCAGGGAGGCGACACAGGGACACATGGGTAGTGCCTACACAGCTTCCTCTCAACACACACGGGCTATACCTAGGCCCAGATTAGAATGTAGCCTTCCAGTGCTGGGCTGTCTTGATGGCATTCCATCCTGGCTTGTTTACTTAGTAGCAAAGTGACCCTGGACAAGTCACCTGCCATCTGGGCCTCAACTTCCTCTTCTGTGGAATGGGTACAGTCCTGGCTCTCACCCATCATGGCTGTCATGAGGAACACAGGACATGTTCCTCTGAGCACAGGATGGAGTGACAGGACAGAAAGGCCCCATCCCTCTACTGGGGCTAGATGACAGTATCCATGTGTAGAGAGAAGGAGCAACAAGACCAAGGCATGGAAAGCAGGGCCACGGAGGCAAGGACCAGCTCCCATAGCAAGTAGCCAGATGAATCGGGAAGTGTAGGAGGGGGGTGAAGAGCCATCAGTGTGAGACTCTCAAGAGCCAAGTATGGCCCTGTCCCTACAGGCAAGCAGTGTCCCAGGTGTCTCTGGGGTAAGGGGTCTGAGCACTGCACCCTCACTCC
The DNA here is from genome assembly GCF_034190915.1 of Cavia porcellus. Lineage (NCBI taxonomy): Eukaryota > Metazoa > Chordata > Mammalia > Rodentia > Caviidae > Cavia > Cavia porcellus. The sequence goes on from NW_026947504.1 coordinate 16,452,980, forward strand.
GGACAGGGAGCCCAGGCAGGACCCAAGAATCCTCAGCCGAGGCCCTAGGACCTGTCTTAGCTTCTGGGAGTTCTGCAGGACAGCAGGAGCACTTCAGGGTCCAGGGCAGTGGCAGCTCAGGCCCGAGCTTCACACCAGCTGTGCTGGGCTTTGCCTCCTCCTGCTGTTGTCTGATAGTTCTGGGGGATTCTGAAGGTCCAGATCCCCACAGGCCCCAGGCAGCTGAAGCAGCCCAGGGAACGAATAGCCATAGGTTCCACTGTGAGTCTTTAGCAGAGAGAACAGAATGTGCACTGCTGTGCTGCAAGGAGCTCCTGGAGGTGGTACTATTAAGGAGCACTGTGTGGCATCCTTCTTCAGGGCACAAGGAGGTCCCGAGCTACACGATGTCTTTGTGTGAATAAAGTAATTTAATCCTCAGAAACCCTGTGAAGTAGGTATAAGTACCCCCATTGCTCAGATGAGATACTGGAGGCACAGAGACATGAACTAGCTTGCCTGAAGCCACACGGCTCATGAATTGTTAGGCTTAGACATGGTGCATGCTGGCTGCCCAGCTGCTATCTCCCCCAGGAGTCTCCCGCCTGCTGTCCTGCCCTTCCCCACCCTGGAATTCCTGAGAACCTTCCATGTCCCTGGTAGAAGGGGGCAAAATCCGTATGAGAAACTTCTCAGGAACCAGATACAGGCTGAACCATTTGTGCATCGTTTGAAACTCTCAGGGTTACTAAGAATAAGGGTCAGCACGATCCCATCATCCTCAGTGTACAGAGAAGGAAACCACGGCAGCTTGCCAGGGGTCACGCAGCTGGAATGTAGCAGGGGGAATGTGACCCAGCCTGGAGCCTGACCCACATGCCTGCCCGCTGCCTGTTCTGGGTTTCCAGGCGGCACAGTGATAGTCACGCCCACCTTACCTTCTAGAGGAGACCAGGGCAGTGAGGGACACCCAGTGCTTGACCAGGCCTCTTTACACCGAGGCCCCTGCTCTCCTTCAGACACTGGGTCTGCTGCCCTAGCTGGTCATCAGTCCCTCGGGCACACTGCAGCCCTAAGGGCCGAAACAGCCTTTTCCTGCTGGGCCCCTTCCAGGGAAGAACAGATTAAATGCACAAAGCCTTGAGGAACGGAAAGTTCAAGGCCTGAGCCACCACTGCCCTGGACCTCAAGGGGCTCCTTGAGATGGTCTCTGGGGTCCTCACGCCAGGCTATGCTGAGCTCTGCCTCCTCCTGCTATGGTCTAATAGAATAAATAGTCCACGAGCTCAGGGCCTCTGGTTGTTCAAAGAGCCATGATAAAGTCAGTTCAAGTTGCATTATGTCCATTTCTGCGTCCATCTCCCGGTTCACAGAAGCCAGACAGTCTGGGATTTGCATCCCGAAGGAACAGCTGGGTATGTGCAGGAAACAACCACCTGATTATTTTCTGCAGTGGCTGAGTGAGCCGCCTCTGTCTCCTCGTGGATATTCCCTTCTTCCTGAGCACACTGAGGAGAGTCAGAGTTCCTGGGAAGTGTATGTTGCCCCTGTGTTTCATATATGTCACACTTCCCTAATAAACACTGTCAGGGTGGAGGCTGGGGTGGCTCCGTGGTAGAGCGCTTACTTAGGACCAGCCAGGCTCTGCACTCCATCACTAGCACCCACCCAATAAAGGGAAGGGAGAAAGAGAAATAAAATGCATGCGCGTATTCTGCAAGAGCCTATGCTCTTGTCCATGTGGGCGTCTAAGAATCTGCCTTACATGTGCCAAATAGCTAAGACAGTGAACCCTGGACACTTTGTGGGCCTCAGAGTGGGAGTAGACTCCACTCACGTGGCCCCTCTAGGCAAGCGTGTCCATTGCCCCAGTCCGATCAGCACCGCCTGGGATGGGGAGCTGCAGCAGTTGTGGGGAGCGCCTACCATGGCTGCCAGCGCAGCAAACAGCCTGTCTAGACAGGCCCCGTGGGGTCATCAGCCTGGAGCCCGGAGACAGCCACTCCCTGCTTGCAAAAGAGGCCTGTGGCAACAGTGCTTCCCCACAGAAGCCTTTTCTCCAGTTCCAAACACGCCCCATCGCACAGTCCGGACGCCTACTTTTCAGGACTGCAGGCTGGAACCATCTGGGCTTTGCTCTAGTTAGCCGAGGAGGGAAGGCTGACTCCGGAGCTGGGGATCCCTGTGTACTGCAGTGACAGAAGCAGGGGGACGTGCAGCTGTGCTATAGGAGTAAAGCTAAGTCGCCTTGTACCAAAGGTGCCAGGTGGGAGCCTGGGTTGAATCCCGTATGTGCCTCCCTGTAGCTGCGGGGCCCTGGGCAACCTGCACAGACACTCTGTGCCTCAGCTGCCTCGGCTGTGAAACAGGGTCCTGTAAGGGTGGGCCACATCCACTTGGGGACTCCGTGGCCCTTCGATCCGCTTTGTCACTTCCCTAACCTATCAAGGGTGGCTGACTAGATCAAGACTGGGTCAGCAGCCACACTTTGGTTCCTCCGTGAGTCCTACCGAGCTGTAAGCCTAGACCCCTAGACTCAGAGACACCTCCTTAGACCCCAGCTGTGCTTCAGAGAGGCAAAGAAACTGCAGCCTGGAGCGTTCTGGACCCACAGGCCTCATGGTGAGTTTGCCCAGCTGCCGCTCACTTCTGCCCTTATTTCCTGTTTCCTGGAAGGAAGCAGATAGGGCAGAGTCTCCAGAAGGCAGTTACTGGCCTCACAAGGGCACCGATGGTGACCAGGACACCACCCTGGACCGTGCTGCTGAGCTCACAGACCTCTGGGAAGCATTCTCAGAGACTGCCAGACCTTGGACACATGACCAGCAACCCCCAGATTCTGAAACCAGCCACTGAGATAACTGAACAAGACAGGCAGAGAGAAAGAGCAGCCGAGGCCTGCCTCCTTTGCAGCCCACACACTTGAGGAAGTGCCCCTGCCCGAGCTCTTCGGGCCTGAAGCCCACTGCTTAGGATGGAACAGGGATAGTTCGGGTCATGCCCTGAGCGCTGGTGGAGGCCAGGAGTGTGACAGCAAGGTGGAAAGGCTGCAAAGATGTTGGCTAGAAATCAATGCTGAAGCACAGTGACTGGGGCCCGGTGTTGGTCTTAAGCTCTGTGAAGTTAGGTTGACAAAATGCTAGAGGCCTGGGTTGTGGAGCGGCTTAAACAACTGGAAACCAAAGCCTCAGAAGTTGGGCAAAGCTAAATCTGGCGGTGCATGTTGGCAATCCCAGCACTGTGAGAGGCTGAGGCCGAATCAAGGGCCTGAGAAACTTAGCAAAGTAACCAGACCTTGACTCAAAAATAAAACACATAATAAAATAAAATGCGCTGAGGATGTGCCTCAGGGCAAGCGCCCTGGGTTCAGTCTCCAGTGCCACGAAGGAGGAGGAGGAAGGTGTTGCAGCAAGTTCTCTTTGGCATCTTTCAGTCCTTTTCTTTAGCCTATTTGGCTCCTTTCTCTGAAAATACCGTCAGCCAAGAGCCCCATGCAGAGAAGACCTGAGAATCTGGATACTGCTTAATCCTCAGATGCCAGTATAGGCAGAGGGGACCATGCAGTGAGGAGGAAATGGAAGCCCAAGGGCTGCAGTCACCAGCTTCCTACCTCTCAGAGCCTTCTGAGGAAGTCTGCAGCCCTGGTGAGGACCCAGCAAGGCAGAGAGCCGGGTATCAGTAAGGAGTCTCCAACAGCCTATGCAGAGGAGCGGGGGAGATAAGCACCCTTGGAAGTGATGAGCTCTCTATTATGGATAGTATGCAAGATTCACAGAGGTACCCTAGTGAGAAGACAGGCACCAGCGGCCTTGTGGCCTTTCCCACCACCAGCCTGGCCCATCACATGCCAGCTGTCACAGCCGTGGGACGGTTATGGTGCTAAACTCCTCCACAGCCTGCATGTCAGATTCCAGCCAGATGTTTGACGTCAGTTCTGCTCCGGCTTTGCCCAGAGGCCCCTTGGGGCCCTTACCTCCCACTTCCTGCCACCTCACTGTCGCCTTCTGCCTCCCCAGGGGACCCCGGGGCTGAACAGAGAGACCTGGAGTCTGACTGTGAGATGGAGGTCCCAGAGGACCGGTCAGTGGATGGCCTTCTGCCCTGCAGGAATGAGACCGAGCAGGCTGAGCCCCGTTCACACGCTCCAGAGAGTCCATGTGGAAGTTCCAGGAGGGTCACTGCACAGCTTCTAATTTAGAACCAAGAAGCGTTATCCCCCCACTTCCTCTTCTGTTGCATCCTTTCCCCTAGCAGTGGGAGGGGTGTCACAGGAGGCTGGAAAAAGAAAGTAGCTGTCCTCGATGGATGAGTCGCAGAAGACAGCAGACTGGGGCGAGATGCTGATTCAGGGGCATCTTTTGCCTTCCAGAGCCCACGGATGTAAACAGTAACGTGAGACAAGTCAAAGGGCAGCCAGGCCTGGTTAGGGTCCCAGGGAAACGGGCGTGAACCCTGAGCAGGCTAACAGGCAGCCCTGGACACCTGTGACCAGCATCACCCGAGCCCAGGCTCAAGCTGGGCTCAGACAGTCAGTCAGGGATCCCAGCACAGAGACAACAGAGACAGTCCTGGGAATGAGGGGTCAGGGGGTCGCTGCCTTTACTGGCTGTAAAGCTAAAGCAAGCTGCTGTCACTGTGGCATTCGCCCCCGGGACCTGGTAGATGCTTAACAAATGTTCCTGGTATTCAGTCCTAAACTCGCTGCATCTTAGTTCTTCCAGAGCTAAAAGGGCCTCAGAGTGCATCTGAGCCTCTGTCCTCACATCATAGACAAGAAACTGAGGCCTGGTGCTGGGGAAAAATTTGCCCTAGATGACCCAGCCAGTGTGGCTGTGTCCTTCGCTTCCTCCCCGCTGTCTAGGGTTAGGCACGGTCCTCACCTCTGAAGGCAGCGCACCAGGGAGAGGCAGTATCAGCCAGGCCCTGGCCCAGAGGTGCTGGAAGGTAGCAGCCTGGAGTTTTGGCTGCTCTGCCCATGGCACCCCTTGGTGTAGCCAAAGAGAGTCCTCATGCTGTCAGCAGCTGCAGGTGGAAGGCCACCAGCAGAGGAGACAGCCCAAGGCTGGAGCGGGAGACCCTGGTTCTATTGCTGGCTAAGATGACCTTGGATGTGACCTCTGGCCTAAATGTGTTGGATGAGGATGCAGGACCAGGAGAGCTAGAGAAGCTGGGAATTTGAGCCACAGTCTGTCTCCAGTGTTTCGTGTGCCCGCCTGTGTATCTGTCTCCAAGCGTCTATGTTTTGCCTACCCGGCGTGGCACAGGAAGTGAGCCAGGCACAGGAAGAGATCAGCAGCCTATACGTTCTGCAAAGCCCAAGTTTTGCTTTCTAGCTATAAATTCCCAAAGAGATGAAAACCTGGCCAGCCTGTGTAGGATCCTAAGAGAGGGCGAGCAGATTGTGCCCAGTCACACAGCAAGTTATACCCATAAGGGAAGTTGGTGTTGAGTCTCTGCTAGCTACATCAGTGCTTTTTCTATTGACCACACTGCACTCTGGAATAATGGGTGCAAACGCCATTCACAAGCTGAGGTAGCCTCTAATTTACCTTGCTGGGGGGAATCCTGTGTGGGGAGCCTACCATCTCTCTCTTGCAGTCTGGATTTCTGCTTCAGTAAGACAGCAAGATGGGCTGCACCAAGCGTCTCTGTGAGCTCTTCTGCCCAGTACTAGGGCTCCTCCAGGACTGCAGGGCTTTCCTGAGTGGCCCCTGCTGCCTCTGCCTTGGCCTGTTCTGCCCAGACATAGAGGACCCTGGCCTGGAAATCCCACCCAGACCCCAAGGCTGGGCTGCATCCAGAGTTACAGGCCCCAGCCCAGCTCCCCTCTGAGGATCTGGAATTTTCTTACCATAAAAGGGCAAGTGTGCCTCCCCGGCTCCCTGCTGCCAGCCCTGCTGGGGGAAAGGCTAAGCTATATTTAGAAGACTCAAGGGTTTGCTCTGAATTCAAGATGCAGCTCGTCTGTGCTTGCACCCGGAGCCCCCTCCCCACCTCTTCTTGCCCCGTCACCCTCTGCCCATCCCTGGCCACCTGGCTGTGGCTGCCTCCTGCAGTGTCCCTTCCCTTTTCTCTCTCTCTCCTGCACCTCTCCTCTCTTTCCTCTCTTCCTTCCCGCTCCCTTCTCTTCCTAGCCAGCTTCCCTCCCCCACCCCTCCTTCAGATCTCTCTGGTGGTTGGAGAAAGTAACACATCTGCACCCCCACCCGCTTCTCAAACACTATTTACAACATAAGTTCCAAACATCCGCCATCTGGTTCTAGGAAGGGCCAAAAGTTATTTGGAGAAGGAAGTCACGATTATTCCATCTTCAAAGCCAAAAGAACTTAAAGGCCCTCTCCTTCCCACCTTCCTCGGGGGGCCCTGGGTTAACATCTGACCCATTGGGTCCCTCGGTGGGTGGAGGAGGTCAGGGCATCTACTGGAGGACCAGCAGGGCCTCTGCACACAGGCATCCCTGGGAATTGTTACGTCTCCTCTCTGTGCTCGGTTTTCTCAGGGAACGAGGGCTGTGAACCAAGGATGCTCACAGTGCAAGAGCTGTAACTCCTCACACCCTGGTGCAGAGATCTCAGCTGGTCCTGGCCAGTGGGGCCCAGCTCTAGGCTGAGCAACGAGGAGTGGGATGAGGGGAGGGCTCTGGACACCCCACAGAGTCAGTCCTCGCCCAACCACGTCACACACAGGCAGACCCTGCGGCCCCGAGAGGGCAAGGCCCTTGTCCGTGGTCACACAGTGTCCGTGTCTATGGGAGACCCAGGGCCCTTTCCACCTAGCACTCTCCAGAAGAACCCAAGATTTGTATCACCTAGAGAGTATCACTGAGCCCAGCAAAGCCCCCCAAACCCTGGAGCTCCTGCTGTTTGCAAAGCAGACAGGACAGAAGGCAAAAACAACTTTATTATGGTCGTAGCTTTCAGGTCGTGTTGTTTTGTATGAAATGGGCAGCAGGGAAGGGAAGGACACTGTGGCAGAGGCAGACTAACACCCATAAGAAAACCCCGTGATGCTAGCGACACACAGCCCTCGCCATGGCCCAGCTGGCTTCTACTTAGGCTAAAAATGTTTTCACTTTTCACAACCCCTTCCCACATCTGAAGACTGCCTTGAGACACTGATGTGGGTTATCACTCCAAAAATGGTGCCATAGCCCAGGTACATCGGCATACACCTGTAACAGCAGTTACCTGGGCGGCCAAAGCAGGAGGACTGAAAGTTCAAGGCTAGCCTGGATGACACAGTGAGATACAAAACGAAATTCGAGAAAGGACTTGGGAGGTAGCTCAGTGGTAGAGTGCCCTGGGTTCAATTCCTGGTAACACACACATTAATTAAAAATAAAAATAATCCACAAACAGTCTGGGCTCCCAGCGGAGCCAGGAAAGTGCATGTCCTGGTCTCACACTTAGCAGCTCTGAGACCCTTGTTTCCTCCTCTGTAAGGTGGGGCTCCGAGTGGTAGCCAACTCATCAGCCACCGAGTCAGTGAGGGAGCCATCACTGGGCACAGTCCAAAGTCCCAGGGGCGTCAGTGGTGGCTATGATTACAGCAGGCCCCCAGGCACCTGGTACAGAGGCTCCAGGTCTGGGACCTTCTTTGCCAGCCTCTGCCCTTCCTGAGAGGCCAGGATGACAGGACTGCTTGCCTCCAGGCCCCGCTCCGGATACCTCCCAAGGGCTGAGCTCCCGAGACTCATCTGGGGCCCCCTTTCTTTCCCTCCCTTCTCTTTTCCCTGCTCAAACCAGTTAGGATCTCAAACTGCATTCCCAGGGTTTGCTCCAAAGGCCGGGCGCCCTTCTCTGGGGAGGAAGTGGGAGCGTGTGAGGCTGCTGAACTCAGTGTGGGTGACATAGAGGGGACACGAGGAGGGGACGGGAGGAGGGGCCCAGGCAGCAGCTCCCGCAGCGGCTTCCTGCCTCCCCAGACCTTCGCCGGGCCTCCTCAGTCCTCTTCCCCACTCCTACCCCACACTGTGGCCATTTGTTCCGGACTCGGACTCGTTCATTACACACTGTGGTCTGATCGCTCTTGCCCTCCACCACATTGGACCTCCACAAACAAAGATGAGGTCCAAGGTCAAGTCCAGATGAGTGAAGACCCTGATCCTAGGTCACACAGCCAGTAAGTGCTAGAGCTGTGGGCAGGGCTCATCTTCTTTATTCCTTCCAAATCTAAGGTGGAAACAGGGTGCTGGAGGCCTCGTCGAGGAAGGCTGCAGCGCCCACACATTTGTGGAGCTGGAGGCAGAGGTGAAAGCCAGGGTGGTGGCCAGGCAGCCCCTACAGAAGCGACCAGGTATAAGCGTGGGCGCTGGGCTTGCTCCGAGCTCTGGCCTCCATTCTCCCCACAGCAAGGCCATCTGGCTTACAGATGTGGTCCATCCCCATTCCCTTATGTTTCTTGGAAACAAGCAAGGACAGGAGAGCCCATTAGGCTTCTGCAGGGACAGCGACAACATGAGCATTCTTTCACAGTCAGCTGGCCAGATCCTGCCCGTGCTCAGGGCAGCTGGGCTGAGCACTCGGAGCCTGGGTCCCAGCCTGCTTATGAACCTCTCACCAGGTGACCCAGCCAGAAAAGGCAAAACCCACAGCCTCTCTGACCCTGGGCAGGGGTGCCCAGGTGACTGAGAGCTCCCCAGACTTACAGGAGTAGTCTGCAGCAAGAAACAGCCATGCGTGGCTCCTGCCGTCCCCATCGCCTGGTTAACCAGTTTCCTCCGCCCGTACATGGCTCCTTTCTTATGTGTAAAGCTAGAGGTAAGGAACTTCCTTCTAGATGGGTTCTTAGCCATGAGCTCCTGCTGCTCTCTAGACCCAAGACCCTCCTGAAAGCCACACTGGTTCATCAGGGCAGTGGTTGCTCTGGCTTCAAGGTCTGGTTCCAACAGGCTCTCCATGCCTGGCAGCCCCAGCAAGGCTCTGGCCAGAGGCAGCCCAGCATCCTCCGACAGGCCGGATCTTTGTTCCTTGCAGGGAAGGACATGGCTGGTGTGGAAAAAGCAGACGCCCAGAGAAGGAACCTCCCAGGGACCAGAGGGAGCAGGTGGCAGGCAGTCCTGGCTGCAGAACTGTGAGTGTCCCCCAGTTCCTCCACACATGCGTCCTGTGTGTGGCTCCTCTAGAGTACCTGGGACCCAGGGACCCCCCACCACGCTGTGCTGATCCTCACTAGGCCTCAGCACAGCAAGGAGCAGCACTCGGTCAAGAAGGCCCTAGCTGAAGGGTGGCAGCAGGGGAAATTGTTGGCCTTTGGGGTCTGAGCAATGGAACCAAAGAAGGGAGATGAGCAGGAGCTGAGACTCCGCCCACGCTCCCTATGCAATAGCCAGGCAAGCCTGTGTGATTTGATGAAGGGGGCTAGGGGAAGATGTAGGAACGTAGCAATCTTCCCTAGAAAGAGTGAATAGGACTAGACTCTGGAGGCAGGAGGCCCCGGGGTAGTGTGACTTTGGATAAGTCACTGAGCCTGGTGGTAACCAACAGTCTCCTTCAGCTTTGGAAAGGCTCTCAAAGCTGGGCTGTCTCCCAGGTGCACGGCAAGCTCCAGAAGGAAGAGCAGCAGTTTTACTGCCTATTTACACACACTTGCCAACTGTGGGCACCTTCATGCTCCTGCTAGAGGGCGGGGCGGGGTGGTGGCCTCATTAATACAGCTGGGGAAACTAAGGCCTAAGAAGTGAAGGGACTCACTCGGAGCCCTTGGGTCAGCAGCAGCAGACGGTCACTTGGTGCCACATCTCCCATGGACAGAATAAAGGAAGAAAGGTGTGGAAGTGAGCAGAGGGATAGAGAGAGGGGGAGGCAAGGGCCGGGGATTTAGCTCAGCAGCATAAGCACCTGCCTGGCAAGTATGAGGTCATGAGTTCGATCCCCGCCTGGTACCGCAAAAAAAAAAAAACAAAACAAAACAAAAACAGAGAGATGGGGAGACAGACTCCAGCAAGGAGTGACACTTCAAGGACATGGGAGAAGACCCAGCCTCCCTTGCATAAAGGGGCCCACCTGTTCTCCCCTCATGTTCCCGAGTGTGCACAGACGTGCACTCTGGCACAGCACACACCCGGTCCTTGCTCTCCAGCAGAAGAGCCCCAGAGACGGGGCCTAAACAAATCGGATTAGAAGGCTGCAGGCGCCTCCTCCCTCCCTGTCCACTCCGACACTGAGCAGGCCTGCGGGCTGCCAGCTGCAGAGCCTCGGCCACACTGACAGCCATCCCAGCCTGGGCCCCAGCCCTGAGCCCCAGGAAGGGGCCGGGGTCCCAGAGGATGCCACAGTGATGGATGGGGTGAGGGAGGCTCCAGGGCCGCCTCTGGAGCACACAGGATGTTAGTGCTTGTGTGAGGCAATTTCCGAGTGTTCCCAGCCCACCCCTACCCCTGCTCCGCCCCCTTCCTCCGGCCTCTCCCATGGTCATTGCTGCCTGGCGGGGACTGGGGCACCATCTGAGGCTCGGCAGAACCCAGGCCCTGTGCGTATACACATCTCTCACTTCTTAGTCCTGCAGCTGGGCTGAGTGGGAAGGGGTTGGCTCAGCAGACACTGGCCTGGGGATGGCACTCACTGGGACTTTAGAGGAAGGAAACTGTGGGCAGAAAGCTGAGGCCATCCTGAAGGTGGCATCTCAGTGTTACTCGTGCATCGTTGGGTTAACCCTCAAAATGTGCTGGGAAGTAGGAGACTGCACATAATCCAGATTGACCACTGGGGTTTCTTCATCAAGCATCCTCTCCCGAGCCCCTAGTCTGTGCCAGGCCCAGTATGGTGCGATGAGAACACAGAGACAAAATACCCATCACCCTCATTCGGTTGTTTATGGGGGTCACTCCCAGGGGACCAGGTCTGGGGACTGGGGCTTCCCTGGGCTTTTGCAGGAGTGATGCCTACAAAGTCCCTTCTCCGCAGGGATCAAATGCTTCCCTCCTTCAAGGGGAGCCGGAGCAATCAGCCCAGCCAGAACCCGACCTGATGTCAGGCAGCCCCAGTTCCTGTCCAGCTCCGTCTCCAGCTGGACCACTGTGGTCAGTGCCGAGGCAGCCCCACACCTGTTCCTCCTCCTGCAAAGTGGTTATATGAAAGCTCCCACTCATAGGGCTGACGGGATTCATCTCACTGTTGTCTGTACTCTCCTTCAGTAGATGGAGAGACAGAAGCCAGGGGAGGAAGGGGCCCAGTTAGGTCAGCAGCAGGTGGGCGCCCTGCTCTCCGGAGTTCTTCCTCCCTGGCTCTTGTCCCACTACCCCCCTAAGCTGCCAGGGGCCAGGACAGTTGATGGTTGGTCCAGGTGGGACGTGTCCTGGGCCCTGCCCAGCCTCACAGCAGCAGAGTCCCGGGGACGAGCGGTGGCCCCCAGCCCTCTGGGTGGCAGTAGAGGTGGGGAGCGCTCAGAGGGCTCCCAGCCCAGCGCAGCTGCCATATAAGGGAAGGAGCCCAGGAGCCTGCTCACCCTGGCCTGAGAGAAACCCCAGACAGCCACTGTTTATTTCTCCTCGCAGCCTCCCCTTCTCCCGCCCCTCTGGAACGTCCAGATAGAAGACAGAGAATCCCCAGCAGGCCGGCTGGCGACATTTCCTGGAGACATGGGGAGAGGGAGGGGAAATGGCTGCCCCCCCCCCCCGGATCAGCCCCCCGGTGTGCCAAAAGCCCTCACTGAACCTCCAGGTAAAACATCCACCTGGTTCAGCCTCCTTCTTTATAGAAGGGGAAGCAAAAATCCCAAGAGGAAAGTGCCCTGCTGATAGACCACAGAGCCAGCTGCCGACAGAACCAGCCTCCCGACCGACACTGTCTCAGCTCCTGACTGGTGCTCCGGTGTGAAGGAGCCTTCATGGGGTAAGTGAAACCAGAATGACATTGCCCCTCTCTGCAAGGAGGCAGGGGTTGGGACAAGCGCCACCTGCCATCCCAGCAAGTATGCGTGACCCAAAAGAAGTGTGCCTGGCACCAGAGAGCCAGGTTGGGGCTCCTGCCCATAACTCTCCTTCCTCGCACCCCGCTACATCCCTCTCCTCCAAGAAGCCTTCCAGCTCTCCCCGGAACAGGAGGCTCTGTGTTTTCTAAGCCTTCGTCAGTCTTGTCATGAACTCTCCTTGCCACTTGGGTCTGTGTGTATCCCTTTCCCTACTCAGAGCACTTCCCATTTTTTGATGTTTGTTTTGGATACTGGGGTTTGAACCCAGGCCTTCCACACTAAGCTCTATCTGCAGCCCTTTTTCACTTTGTTTTGGAGACAGGATCTTGCTAATTTGCTAAGTTGCCTGAGCTGGCCTTAAATTTTCGACCCTCCTGCCTCAGCCTCCCGGAGTGCTGGAATAACAGGTGTGCGACCAGAGCATTTTCCTCCTCCCTCAGCCAGGCCACATCAGTGCTCAGCCCCATGTCCTTGGGCACAGAGGAGGTGCTTGATTTGTCGAATGAACGAGTACAATAATGAGACCTGAACCCAAAGGCCCGAGGGACCCAGCCTGGAGGTTAGTGAAGGGTTAGTGCAATTGGTTACACTGCATTGCAAAGCCTAGCACGGCACTTTGCTCTGTGCCCTCAGGAAGCCCCTACCATGGAGCCTTAAGGAGCCACCAGGATTAGCACGAATAAACATTCACTGGTGGGTTGGATTGAAGTCGTTACCCATGTGATCATTCTAGAACCAAGGCACAGAACCAGGCAGCTTCTAGCCAGGGCTGGGGATAGACACCGTGCAGAGGAGTCACAGCTTCTGTCCGGTGTCACTTTCTCTGCCTCTGCCGCCCTGTCTGCACCCTGGGGTCAGCTGCCTGCTGTCTGTACCGCCCTTCTTCTGGGTGCAGTAGCCATGGCCCCCCACAGCCCCACAGCGCTCTGCGGCTGGGCACCACCTCTTCCCTGCCAGGTCTGAGTGGAGCTGATGCACTCAGCCTCCCTGGCTGCTGGGGTTCAGGGGCACTGCGCCCTGTTTCCCAAACCCCACCATGCAGGTGCCTCCTTTTAAATTTTTGTACGCACTCATAATGTTTTGGAATGTAAGGTGAGTCCTGTGAGTACCTAAAGAGAAACAGTTACCAAAAAATGAAAACGGTAATATGTCCAAAAGGGAAAATAATTGCAGTGAAAATGAAACAACATCACAACTTTGCTGACACTGTGGCTTGCAGGATGCTGAGCCTGAAGCCTGGATGGCGACAGAGGAGTCAGGAAGGAGTCAGGTGGCCACGCTGAGCCTTGCTCCCTGGACAGCAGGATGGAAAGCAAAGCACAGAGGACACCAGAGCCACTCTCTTCCCAAGTGACTTAATGCTCAGGCCACCAACTCCCAGAACTCCGCGCGGGGTCAGGCTGAGCGCCTCCTCTCCCAGGGTGCTGGAGCCGGGGGAGGGCGAGGGCCGCTGGTCCTAGCCAGGGGTGTCTGGGGTTACAAGTGCTCCCTGGCCAGAGACGGTTTGAAGATTTTCTTTTCTTTCTTTTTCCCTCCTGGCCTTCTGCCGTCTTCTTTTTTAAAGGGGTCACTTCACCCTGGGTTCATCCCCGTCTTTTTTTATTTTGAAAGAGAATCTTGCTAAGTTGCCCAGGCTAGATTCGAATTTGTAGTCCTCCTGCGTCAGCCTCCCAGAGTGCTAGAATCACAAGTGTGCAAAAGAGTTTTTGCAAGAGGAAGACCATTCCTTGACTGAGAATACCTCTGGCATGCGTCCCCTCAGCAGACCATCAGAAGGGACCTGCCCCAAGCAAGAGGGTTAGAGAAAGACTCCCACTCCCCACAGAGTGTGGATTGAGCCTTAGATCAGACCCTGATCAGACGGGCATGGGAAGTGTTTCTTTTGTTTGCCAGCCCTGAGAAGGGCTGCCCATACTCTTCAGATATCTCTGAACTGTAGGTCCCTGGCATCAAGGCCACCACAGTTGCTATCAGGCAAAGCAAGAGGGTACTCTGGGGAGCCCCAGGGTGCTGGCAGGCAGGAGGAGTGAGGGGGGAGGTATTCCCACCCCAGCCAGGCCCAGAGAAGGAAGTGCATGGTCTGCGTGGACATTCAGTCTGCTATACATGGCGTCCTCCAGGTGTCCACTACTGTGGACAAAACCGTCCACCAGATCTAGGGACTACAAATTAACAGGATATGGCGCTCTGTCCTCAGAGAACTGGAGATCACACCAAGTTAAAGAGGTGCATTGCAGGGTGTAGTGGCTCACAACTGTAGTCCCAGCATCTGGGAGGCTGAGGCAGGAGGATCACCAAGAGTTTGAGGCCATCCTAGGCTACAAAGTGAGGTCAAAGCCATCTTGGATTATATAGTGAGACCTTGTCTCAAAATAATTTTTAGGGGGCTGGGGATTTAGCTCAGCAGCATAAGCGCCTGCCTTGCAAGCAGGCAGTCGTGAGTTCGATCCCTGGTACCGATAAAAAGGAAAAAGACAAAAAAATAATAATAATAATAATAATTTTTAAAACCTCCAAAACCAAAAAGCTAGTTGAATAACTTATTCTAGAGAGACAGACTGAGGGGTGATCCACACTGCCTGACCCTGATTTCTGGGATAAGGGAAGTTAACCAAATCCTTTCCCTCAAGAATGGGCCATCAGTCCATGACAGGAGATATTCGTAATGAAGGTTGCATTTCCAGGGTGGTAAGGTGCCATCAGGTGCAGTGACACACACCTGTAATCCCAGAACTCTGGGCAGCTGAGGCAGGTAGCTCTCAAATTTGAGCTCATCCTAGAGGACTAGAAATTTAACGAGACTCTGTCTCAAAAAACAAAATAAAAAAAAAAAATGGGGGTGGGGAGCTGGGAATGTAACTGTAGAAAGTACAGAAGTGGAGAAGTTACAGATGGGCGAGATCACGGAACAGGCTGTCATGAGGTTGAAAAGAGCCAGCCAGCTTCCCGGTGTGGTCCTTTGAGTGGGGACTGAGCACAGGAGGAGATGGCGTGGGGAGCCGAGGGGCAGTGCACGTCTGGGGCTCCCTGAAGGAAGGGACACCTGCTCACCAGCTGGAGCAGCGAGCACGGGGACAGAGGCCTGAGAGGAGCAGGCAGAAGGCAGATGGGTGACCCTCCGAGCTTCTCGAGGGTTCAGTGTGAGACCCAGGCAGGGAGGGCCCTTTGCAGATTATAAACCCAAAAAAGGTAGGACCACATTTGCATTTGAGGTCTTTGTTTCCGTTTTGAAAATTCTCTCTGCGAGGGTGGCTGGTAAAAAGGGAGAAGTGGAGCACGAAAGAAAGGTAGGTACAAGGGCTTGATGGTCACAAAATCCAGGCTCATGGCACTGTGTGGCTGCACCACGCATAAAGACGGGGCCATGGGCTCCAAAAGCTGGGTCAGAATAGGTGAATCTGTAGAGACAGAAAATGGTCCAGCTTGGGTTGGAGTTAGCAGCAGGAGGAGGGGTTTTTGGTGTGTAGGAAGATGATAGACTATTTATTCTAAACTTGTGAAAACAGTTGCCCACCTTTGTGCATATTAAAAGCTTTTTAAGGAGCAGGAAATGTAGCTCAGTAGTTACAACGCATGTTTAGTTTGTGCTTGTGTGAGGCCCTGGGTTCAATCCCCAACCCTGCAAGAAAGGAACGAACAAGGTTACTGCATGGTGCACTTTAAATGGGTGGATTCTGTCACAACTAAAGGGGAAAGGCAAGCAGGGCTGGAGGTACAGCTCAGGGCCCGGCAGTAGCTCAGCATCAGGTTCCATCCCAGCTCTGTGAGGAGGGAGAAAGGTGGGAAGGGAGGGAAGGTTGGGTCTGGTCCAGCGAGCTCCCGCGGCTGCCAAGGACGGGAAGCACAGCTGGGGTGGCAGCAGATGTCTCTGGGCAGCTCTAGAAGAGGGAGCCAGGAGGAGTCCCACCTGCGCCCGGCCACCATGCCAGCAGCGTGGCCCTGTCCCCCAGCCTGAGGTGCAGTGCTGCATCTCTGGTCAGTTGGGAGTCTGAGATGAAGCACTGTAGCTCAGGAAGGGAGAAGTCGTTCTGCAGCCTCGGCCTGGATGTGGTAAGTGGTGACCTGGGAGGCTGGCGGGGGGACTGTCCCCGAGCTCCATATCCTCTGCAGCTTTCTGTGCTGCCAGAGCCCTGGACTCCAGATGCACCAAAGTTGCTCTGATTCCTCTGTGCCCGTGGGTCCCTTATTAACATGAGGGGCCCTGCCATTCAGGGTGGCCAGCACTCAGCCCCCTGCCTCTGTTTCCTCCTTTGGAGCCCATGGCAGGGACCACTAACAGCCAGGCAGCTCTGAAGCTTTCTCAGCCTTTGTCCTGGATAGCTGTGAGCCACTGTGAACAACTCAGAACCAAGCACAGTCCAAGTGGAAATCAGACAGCTCCCAAAGACCCTTTAAACTCAGAGTCCTGGCCTCTGAGGTGGGGCTCAGTCTGAGCTCCTATGTGTGGCTGTTTCAGATGAGCAGTGAATAGCACAAGAGAGCAGCTGGGCTGGGCAGTGTTGTCTAACTTCCCAACAAACGGTGAGGAGAAGGCAGTACAATGGGCCCACTTGACAGAGGAACAAACTGAGGCCCAGGGCAGCAACTCACCTAAGGTTGGACCCTAATCCTTCTGCCTTTGGGCCCATGCCCTTACCCCCTGCCATGATTATGGAACTAGTTGGGGAGCCAGAAAAGAACACGGCAAATCCCACTCTGGTCTTGTCTTAATGCTATTGGCCAAAGCAGCCCCAGACACTTCCGTTAACACCATGGGCTCACCCCTGCTCCTGTCCTATTAACCCACCTGTTCTGTAGGTTTTCTAACATCCCATTTTCAGGCTAAGGGTTTCAAGGACTCGCTGGAGGTCATCAGAGGACATTGCCAACTTGAGTGATGGCACACACTTTGCAATGCCAGCCCTCTGGGAAGCTGAGGCAAGAAAATCAAGAGTTCTAGTCCAGCCTGGATAGTGATTTAGCAAGACTCTAGATTAAAAGAAAAAATAAAAACAGGGCTAAGACTGTAAGGCTGGGCCTGGGGATTTAGCTCAGCGGCATAAGCACCTACCTTGCAAGCGCACGGTCGTGAATTCAATCCCTGGTACTGATTAAAAATAAAAAAAAAATTAAAAAAAAACAAAAAACACTGTAAAGCTATAGGCCCTGGGTTTTAGTCTTAGTGCAACAAAAAAAGAAATCTGCCCTGTTCACCCTGTCTCGAGACTCTCGAGACACTTGAGCCAAAACAATTATGAGGGGATTTGGGGGAGAGTCCCAGATGGGTTCTCATCCACAGCTTCACGGGGCTGCCTCAGTGGCGGAGAAGGTACTTTCCGGGGCCCTCGAAGTTCTGGTCACTATTCTTCCAGCAACGAGCCACATCCTGACAGCGTGGCACCTGAGCCAGCTGCTGCCACGGGGCTGACCGCAGAAGAAGCACGCCAGCTGGCTCCCGGGGGCCTGGGACATGCAGGCCTTGGTGCTGACGGCCGCTCTCACACCTTGTCCTCACGGTCCAGTTTTCCCAGGAATCCCTTGGATGCTAAGATGGGGATTCCTGGAAATACTGTTCTTGAGGTCACGGTTTAGCAGCTGGACTCACCTCACCCCCTCCCAGCTCTGCCCCTGCAGGATGAGCGTCAAGAGGAGGACCAAGCCCTGGAGGTAAGAGGGCCCTGAGCCACATGCTTGACCTTTTGGTTGCTTTTCTTTCCACTGCGTCCATTTCAAAACATTTCCATGAGGCTAGCAATGGAACTGTCCACACTTGGGAAACTCGTCCGAAGCCACACAGCTGCGCAGTGGCCGAACCAGGATAATTCCCTCCCATGCCCCCCCCCATCACCCTCTCCTCTGGAGGCCTTGTTACAAGGGGTCACAGCATCACAGTCACATTATTGAGAAACTAAAACATGCACCTGAATTCGTTTAAAAATTTTATTAAATCAGTCAGCCAGGTAGGGTGGGTGGTACATGCCTGCAATCCCAGCTACTCAAGGCTGAGGCAGAAGGATCACAAGTTCAAGACCAGCCTGGATGACATAGAAAGGCCCTGTATCGAAAAAATAGGTTAAAAAATTTATTACATCAGCCAGGTAAACTAAAGACCATAAATCTTTGCTCAATTTGGAATACAGCTACAGAAAAATGAGTAATTTTTCATCAAGGTAGAGAAAACAAGACTCAGGGCGCCCCCTTGTGGTTCCTGTACCCATTGCAGGAACTGTGGCCATTTCACTCCTGGCTCACTCTTCAGCCAGAGACCTGCTTGAGCCTGACCTGCTGGCTCTTACCAGTGATGCCTTCTTCACGGCTGCTTTCCTTCCAAAGCTTGATGTCCTCTTTAAACCCAGCTAACGTCAGTAGAGTTAATGAAGTTCCGCGAAGTACAAGGTCACACAGACAGTAAAAGGCAGGATCAGAACTAGTTTCAAGTTCAGTGTCTTAGCAATCTCTTACCCAAAAGAAAAACCTACATAAATTAAAAACAAAACCTGCCTCCGGGTAACGCTGACTGACTGGATACCAAGAGCCCTGAAGTGGTCTAGGTGCACAGTTAAGCACTTTCCTCAAACCCTTCATGGTGCTCCTTATGGAGGTGGTGACAGCTTGTGGCCTCAGAGTCCTGACTCGGGGGTGTGATCCCCACATTCCCAGGGGCCAGGTGGCTGTGTTCCTAATGCCACACTGGAGATGAGTATGAGCTGAGACCTCTTCCTGCTTGTGTGCGGACCCTGGCCCTGGCCTGACTGGAGATCAGACCTGCTCATAACAACAGTGGCAGTGGTAGCACTGACTGGGACTATAGCTACACTGACAAATGTCTCCTCCTCACCACGGCCCACTGCAGCAGGTTCTGCCATTTGCTCCCTTCTACAGATGAGAGGTTAGGACTCTTTCCTAAAGTTACAGGGCTAAGGAGCTACGAAGCTGGAATCTAATGGGATCTATGTATATGCTTTGAACCACCATGTCGGGGTGCTTGCCACCATTTGCCCTGGCCAGCAAGGCTGTCTCCAGGTGGCTTCTCCTTTGCTGTGGTCTCTCTGTGTTCTGTGACTAATAAAGTGCTGGACCTTTGGCTTGTGTCCTGTCTCTTCCTGGGGATGTGGGAGTGGGAGGCGGTGAAAGCAGGGATGAATCTCTGAATAGCCAGGGCCGGGGTAACTCCCAGGGCCTCCACATGAGCAGATGCTTCCAGAATCGGCATTGACAGCGATGGCCAAGGAGCGCTCAGGGTCTCCTTCAGTCCCAGGTCAAATAGGAAGCACAGGGTCTGAAGCGTTAGGTGAGTTCATGCCTCACACACTTGTTTGGCTCCCGGTGATCTCTGCAATAACCTCAGGCTTTGGTCATACCACAGGTGACATGGCCAACACGCAAGGATGCTGGGGACTCAGTTACCCCACTTTGCCATGAACCTCTCCCAACTGCCACATGTTGAGAATAAAATCTCACCCGTAGGGGCTGGGGGTTTGGCTCAGCAGCATAAGCGCCTGCCTTGAAAGCAGGCAGTCATGAGTTCAATCCCCGGTACCCTTAAAAAGGAAAGACAAAAAAAAAAAATCTTCTTACGTGGTGCCTCGCAGCTGCCTGGGGGCCCCACAGCTTGTGCCCTTGTGCCCAGAAGGAGCTGGCGTCAGGAGCCTGGTGCTGAGCTCCTCACGAGGAGCCCTCCCTGCCAGGCCAGTGCTCCCCCACCGCCACTGCAAGGCCCAGAGACACTGTTCCTCTTGGCCTTGAAACCGGGCCCAGCCAGACCCCGGGGCCTCTCGGTTCCCCAGTCTCTCCTATGGGGCAGTTTCTTTGGAGCTTAAGTCACGTGGACATTACGCCAGCTAAAATCAGGCTTCTCGGCCCCTGTAGACGGCTTGCACACCACAGTTTGGGATTTGCGGGGGCTCTCACATACCGGGGTGCACAGTTCTCAGTGTAGTCTGGTGCACATGAGCGCCTGGCAAGGATGCAGCGGCGCACAGGACCCCCGAGGAGCCCGCTACGGGGACAGCTCGGGCACAGGTGCAGCACCACACCGGGTCCTGCAATCTGCTTGGGGAGCCCACGCTGACCGGCGCTGAACAGTCCTCTAGGGAGGAAAGCAAGTGCCATCTCTCAGTGCCATGCCCAGGTCTCCGTGCTGTGCAGGGAGAGAATCCACGCCGCGGTGAGGAGCCCACGACAGAGCCCCAGGCCCAGGCTCTGCCCAGGTGGAGGGTCTACACCGCCTGTGATTTAGTTAGAGGCCTAGGCCAGTCTGCGCCTCGGTGAAGTGGGTCAGAGACCAGGATGCAGGTAGAGGCGAGAGGGTGCCCTCTTGTGGCCCACAGGCTTCTTTGCATACAAGGACTATTACGTTTATCTCATAAGTGACCATTACCTAAGACATTTGCGTAGGAGTCTGCTGTGCCAGACGCACTTCCCATCCTGTGACGTCACTTCTCATTTGACCTTCCCCGAAATGAGAAGCACATTGTCGTCACGATTTACAGAGGCCCAGCGAGTTTAAACAGTATAAAAATAACATGACCCTAATATCTCAAATGTGTCGAGCATGATTTATTTCTTTCTTTTCCCTTTCTTTCTTTCTTTCTTTCTTTCTTTCTTTCTTTCTTTCTTTCTTTCTTCTTTCTTTCTTTCTTCCTTCCTTCCTTCCTTTCTTTGTCTTTCTTTCGTTCTCTTTCTTTTTTTTTTTTTTTTTTTTTTTTTTTTTTTTTTTGTACTGGGGATGGTACTCGGGGCCTTGCACCTCCTAGGCAAGTGCTGTAACAATGTAACAATAGCTATAGCCCCAGTACTGTGACTTGACTTTGCCCCATGATGCCACTGTGAGGTGCATGCTGTGATCTAATAGTTTGGATGCAGAGTAGGCTGTGACCATTAGACGTGTGCTCTGAGTCCCCCAGCTGATGAGCAGCTGCACCCAGAAGCCCAGGGTGCTCCAGATGCAGCCCTGCCCAGGACCACCACTCTCACACTAGCGAACCTCCACTTGTTCCTGTGAGCCCGGCCACTGCTGTCCAGGGAGCCCTTGGGAGCCCTGACCCCAGGAACCCAACACAGCCTGAAGACGTGCTGGCCTGGAGCCCCAGCCTCCTGTTCTCAGTGCCCAGAGAGGGACCCAGAGGGAGGGTTGGTTTTCTGCCTCAGGGACAAAGATGTGTAAGAGCTGAGAGCAGGAAGGATCCCTGATTGCTGCGGGGTGAGACCCAGGGGCCAGGCAAGGGAGCCCAAACCGGGACCCCAGTCCTGAAAGGCGGGGCTTGAGGGAAGGCTTGGGAGGCCAGCAGGACAGCCTGGCCTTGGGAGGCACCACACCGCAGCAGCGCTGGGGCATCATGACAGTCTGCAGGCCAAGGCCATTGCTGCAAGAAGGAACCCGGACCTGTCCCTGCATGTCAGCCCCAGACCTCCTAGCTGGGAGGAAGACAGGCAGGCTGCCTCCAGGAGCCATCTCAAGGAGGAGGTCACCAGACTTACCCCTTTTTGGAAATTGTGGTGATGGTGCCCCGGAGGCCTTGCCCTGGGGACAAAGAGAGGCATTTCAATTGCACAACCTGTGAGAGGCTGAAGAAATCACAGCTGCATTAATTCAGAGCCTGTCCCCTCTGACCTACACTGGCTACTATGCCGACATCCCCGGAATGCATAGTTCCCTGGCCCATTTAGCCAAATTCCCACAGACAGAGGCTGCACATATCTGCTTGCATACCTCCAGTGATGAGGAGCTCACCACCTCCCCAGTGAGACCTGTGTCCTCCGTCAGCTTTTACTGTTAGTCAACCCCTCAGCTCTCAGGGTGGATTCGCTGCCGCTGCCCCATCCCTTTGTTCCTCCAGGGGGCGCCCTGCGCAGCTCAGGGCAGCCGCTCTGCCTCCCGAAGCTCCAGCTGGACCTGCCCAGTGGCCCAGGGACCTCACAGCCTGAACTGAAATTTGCTCCTCTCCCTACACAGAGCCTGATTTTAAGACTTTGGGATTAGGTTCCCTTTGAGAATCTAACGAAGCCATCATCCATCTCCACGGAGAGTAACACACGCATACCCAGTGTCAAGGGTTAGGTTCGAGGCTCGCAGACCCTGAGAACATTTCCGTGCATGTCACAGTTTCTAGAAAGCATTTGTGCTTTGATATTTGCCTGTGTGTCTGACAAAGGTCCACAGAGGGCCAGACACCGGAGAAGTAAACAAAAACCGACTGGTCATTCAAACAGTTCTGTACCGCGACACACTCAGTGCAGTGGGGACTCTCACCCTGCAAGCAGGGCAGAGAGAAGGGCTTCCCAAAGGAAGCGATGTCTGAGTTGAGATCTTGTCTAGGAGTCTCAGCAGGTCAAGGACAGCACCCAGCCCCTGCAGAGGGAATGGGAGCTCGGTGGGGGTGAGGGATGGTAAGGGGTCTGTTTGTTGGGCTGAGGGCCAGGGTATAAGGGCCACTTGAGGAGTTTGGGTCTTATCTATGGACAGTAAGGAATACAATCAAGTACGCATTTTAAAAAATCACTCCTCTGTGGAGACTGAGGCAGGAGGATCACCCCACATTCAAAACCAGCCTAGGCTACATAGTGAGTTCAAGGCCAGCCTGAATTACATAGCAAGATCCTGTCTCAAAAAACCCAAACAAAGCTGGATGTGGTGGCACATGCCTGGACTCCCAACACTTGGGAGGCTTGGAGGATTGTTGTGAGTTTAAGGCCATCCAGGGCTGGGGATTTAGCTCAGTGGCAAAAGCGCCTGCCTTGCAAGCAGGCAGTCGTGAGTTCGATCCCTGGTACCAATAAAAAAAAGAAAAAAAGACAAAAAAAAAAAGTTTAAGGCCTTCGTAGAGTACATACCAAGACCCCATCTTAAAAAATAAATTAATTAAAAAATTTTAAAAACAATGCAAAACAAAATATTACTTGTAGCTGAGCCCAGCAGCACAAGTTTATAACCCTGGCTACTGAGGAGGCTGAGGCAGGAGGATCACAAGTTTGAGACCAATTTGGGCAACTTACCCAGACCCTGTCTCAAAATAAAAATAATAGGGGATGTAGCCCAGTGCACTCTGGGTTCACTACCCAGTATCAACACGAGAACAGTAACAGCATCCCTAAATGGAACAGGGAAGGCGAAATGTATTCCTCTTCCATATTTTCTTATACCAAAAAAACTGAAAAAATGCAAAAGGAACCTAATACAATTGATTCTGGATAAAAGCAAGACTTCTCAATACATATGTTACAATATTTTGATATATAGCTCTGTCTTCCTTTCTTGTGATTGCCACAGGAAAATACCACTAACTGAGTTGCTCAAAGCAACAAAAATTTATGCTTTCACAGGCTAGAAGCCCAAAATCCAGAGTCTAAAGGCCAGCAAGCATGAGAGGCTCTTTCCACCCTACAGCTCTGCAGCCCTCCGGGCGCTGAGCTCCCTGACCGACTGCGTGGCTCAGGTCTGTGCTTCTGTGGGTACCTGGGCTCCTCCTTTTTGCTCTGCACACCACCGTGGAATTGTCTCATGAGGATTCTAGTCACTGAGCCAGGGCCCACCCCGATCATTTGGGACAATCTCTTCTCCTCTCAAGATCCCTGATTTGATTACACCTGCAAAGATTCTTTTTAAAAATGAGGCCACATTCCCGGACCCTGTGGAGGAGGGTGTGGACTCATCCTTTGGGACACTCTGTTGTCTAACCCATCTGTAACCAGCTCAGAAAGCTCAAAGCACACTTGAGCATCTGTTCCAGCTGTGGGGTGGCAAAGGCCCGTGGGTGTCAGGAGGGGGCACCAGAACAGAGGTAGAGGGCATGGGAGCCCCTGGGGCCTGCTACAGGGAGAGGCCAGGGAGAAGGTAGCGTCCCCAAGCCACGCTGGCTCTGCCTATGAAGCTAGAAAACCTTGGTGCCTTTCTGAGAAGGAGACCGTACGTGACGGAGAGGTCTGTGATGGTCCAGGACGGAAGGCTCCCAGGCGGCCCTGGAGCTCAGCTGGGGAGCCCTTGCCTGAGCGCCCAGGGGTCCACTGCCAGCCTTGAGAAGAAAGCACGCTGGTTTCGAGTTGGTGGTTGGAAGGGGATGGCCTCAGGCCCAGAAAGCAGACGCCTGGCCCCGCCCCTGTGGTTCAGCCATCCCGGGAGACTGAGTCAGCCTAGGAAATCTAGACTGCTCCCGGCCCACACTTGTGCCATCAATTCTTTAAATCTAGATGCAAAACTTCTAATCTCCAGTGTAGATTTCAGCATCCCTGTGACTAATCTTTCCACATAATTCTGCCTCCTAACCAAGCAGGATAATATACGTAATACAGTCTGGTTTGGGGGCGGGGAGACTCTCGTCTCTAACAAGGGCCGGTCCTGGAGGAGCCTGCAGTGTGCTGAGCTCAGCATACTGGTCTCCTCAGCTTTCCAGCTTGTAGAGGAGGAAATTTAGGTGCAGAGAACTTAGTAGTCACCGGAACAGGACCTGCACTGTGGCAGGCTCAGCCCCTGAGTCTGTAATCATCGCCACCCCCTCTCAAATTAGGCCCACTTGTGGATAGAAACGCACATAAAAAGTCAAGTGTAGCAGCCCACACCTGTAATCTTGGCTGCTTGGGAAGCCGAGGCAAGAGGATCCCAAGTATGAGGCCAGCCTATGCAACGTAGTGTCTCAAAATAAAAAGGCTGGGGTGTAACTCCATGATCCAGTGTCCCTCAGTTCCATCCCCAACGCTGAGAAAGAGGAAGGAAGGAAAAGAAAGAGAAAAGAAGGGAGGGATGGGAGAGGAAGGAACTTCAAACAGAGTTCCACAAAGCTGTGATGAGCGGCAGGCTCTGGCGGCGTGTGGTGAGAATTACACGTTCTACAGCTGGCCTGGCCTGCACTGTCTTCCAGGAACATGTTTCTCTTCTTAGTAAACAGACATCCGCTTCTCAAAAGAAAAGCCTGGAACATACACCAAATGTGAGAAGCAGCTCCGGGAGGAACTTAAGCGTGGGAGCAGGCTACACTCACGGTGTGTGTTAGGGTGCTTTGAACTTTGTTTAGGGAACCGGTACTGCCTCTGTGAGCAGAAAAAAGTGATTAAGAAGAAGACGGAGGAGGAAGAGAAGGAAGGTGACTCAGCTCCGAGAAGCTCCCAGCCCTGAGCCACCTCCCTGCGGGGTGCTGAGCTCCTTCTCCACCCCCACCCCCACCCCCACCCCGACCCCTTAACCGGAAAACTGGCGCGTACCCCCACACACAACATTCCCACTTCATGCCTTCCTGTGCAGGATCCTGCCCGCATGGAGACAGAGCCTCTGGGAGGCAAACTTCTAGCCCTACATCTCATAGCCAGTCTACAATGACACCTGGACTGCATCCTCAGGGCGAGTCTCCCCAGGGCTGCACATTGTCAGGTCTTGTTCAGCCATATGAGAGCTCAGGGCATGTCCTCAGACTGGTCCCTGCAGCTCCCTGGTGAGTGACTGAATGGATGGGCGTGGGCCCAGGCCAAGGGAGGGGGACAGCACTGGAACAGACACCGCATGCACACAGAATTGGTGCGCAGGAGCGGGCAGAGTGACAGCCCAGGCTGGGGGTAGGACACTGACAGATCGGATTGCTTGGCCTCTCTGGGCCTCAGCTCCCTCATCTGGGATTGGTCTGAGGTGAGGAATCCCCGCACTGCATTAGCACCCGTCTGGACAGAGTGTGTGCTGAGTAACTGCTTCTCCTTATTGACAGGAGGAAGTTGGTTTGAGCGGCTGAGGGTTGTTCTTTTTTTCTCCCCCCGCCCCCAATACTGGAAATTGAACCCAGGGTGTTTGCACTGAGCTACATCTCCAACCCTTTTAAAAATGTTTTCCTTTGAGACAGGTTCTCATTAAGTCACTAAGTTGTCCAGGCAAGCTTCAAACTTCAACCCCCCTGCCTCAGCCTACGTCTGTCTGGAGGGTGAGATCACAGACTTTAGCCACAACACTGCGTCACACCAGTTCATTTCTCTTTGGTGAACATTTACCAAAAGCCTACCAAGGGCAGGGCCCTGGCTGAGCTCTGGGGACACAGTGGTTGCAGTTCCTGTCCTGCAGCTCCCTGAGGAGGCCTGTGCAGAAGGACACCGCCATTCCTAGGGATCTTCCGTGTGAAGACCAGGGTGGGGTGCGGCGGGACACCCCAGGCCCCCTACTCTGCCGCTGAGGCAGTGTGATAGGTTGGGGCAGTGCCTGTGGGCCCAGGATGCTGACTTGTTGCTCACACAGGGTTGATGATGGGCTTCCTGTGTCTTGGAGGAAGTGGCAGGAAAGAATGCGTCTGGCCTTCAGCAGTCTGTCTGCAGAGGAGACCAGAGGCCAGAGGCCTCCCTTCTCTGCCTGCGTTTTCACTTTTTACACGAAGAAAATAAGCGCAAGCTGTCACCCGGGAGCCTGGGTCAGGAATCAGACGTCCCTGACTCCCCAGAGGGCTCTGCTTTGGGCAGCTCCCCCTCTCTGGACCTCGGGGTCCTCATCCTCAGGATGGCTGAGGATGCTCGGTGGAGGAGCATGTTCTCCGCACCCTCGTGTCTGCGGAGTCCTCTGCGCAGGTCCGGGCCAGCCCTGCGCAGTCTGGCTGGGTGGCCCTCCGCTGGTTTCTCAGAGGCAGCAGGTCAGCTGGGACCCTCTGGACCTGGTGACCAGGATCAAGCTAGGACTTGCTGTGATGACACTGCGGCAGCACCAGCCCCAGGAGCTCAGGGGCCTTCAGGTTCCACCCAACCTGTGCACCAAAGTGACTCAGCCTCCTCTCTGAGACTCAGTTTCCCCACTCTCCTCAGGACGGGAGCCATCCAGGCACATGTTTTCCCTTTGTGGAAATTCGCCAAGTGTCAGATCTGCACGAACGTCCAGGAGATGCTGAACCCTAAACTCTGGGTTCAGGAATGCCCGGGCTGGCCGTGCTGCAGGCCTGGGGTGAGGAAGCAGAGGCGGCCATTTCTGCTTCCCCGACATCCACATGGTGGCACAAGTGCCACAAGAGAGCAGCAGAGAGCGCAGATCCCCCAGAAGACTGCCGATGACCTTGGAAGGCCGGAACCTGAGTGCCTGGCCAGGGCCTGGGATTTTCAGCTTCACAATTGTCAGGAAACGCTTCACAAGCACCTCGGCACCTCGGCCTTGTGGAGTCTGAGCCCCAGGGGCCCCGCGTGCTACACTCTCCTTCCCCCCACCGTTCCTGATGTCTCGGCCTGTGCACCACCCTAGTAGGGGCTCTGTCTCCCCCGCATGGCTCCTGTCTGCAGCTGGTGGCGCAGGACAGAGTGAAAGCAGCCACGACCAGCAGGACAGGGGTGGGGACTGGGAACCGAGGAAGGCGGAAGAGGCTCGAGGAGGAGAGGGGACCTTCTGGTCAGGGACTGGTGCCAGGAGCAGGGCAGCCCCCGCGGGGCCTGTGGCTTGCTGGGGATAGGATCCCTGTGTGGCTTCCCAAGTTTGTGCTGGTGCTGTAGGAAGGGTGGGCTCACACCCAGCTGCTCTCACACACTTGAGCTCCCATTTGCACACATACATTCACACTAACAGAGAGAGCAGTGGATAGTTCTCTTCCCTCCAACAGGCTCCAGAGATCACGGTAGCTCTCTGCAGGGCCGGTATCTACCATGCTGTGGCTTTGGGCTCCTCCCAAGAGGAGCTTGTTCCAAGGCCCCTTCCCTCTCACCAAGGTCACCTCTGCCTGGGTGATCAGGGCAGCCAAGCTCTGCTCTCTCTCCACCCCGGAAGGCAGCAGGGCTGTAGGACATTTGCGTGAGCAACTCACAAACGGTGCTTCCTGCTCGTCATGTGTCAGGCTGCTGAGCTGAACCCTTGGCGTGGGCCTCTCTGTTCCTTCATGGGGAGGCCTCAGCTAGCCAGGACCTCAGTGCCGGCACAAGCTTTAGGCCTCAGTTCTGAGACTGCACTCATCTGACCCCTGGTGCTGAACTCCTTCCCATCATTTCTCGGTGGGGACCTCAGCGTGATACTCCAAAGCTCTTCTGATAGCTACTGCGGCCTGGCAAATGAATAGGCCCCGCCTTTTGTGGTTTAAAGCAGCAGTTTATTATTTCTCAGGACTCCATGGGCTGGCCAGGCTCATCTGGGTGGTCCTTCAGCTTCCCAGCAGAAGGTGTCAGCTGGAACCACTCAAGCGGGTTGCCCACAGCTAGGAACTTGGCCAGGGTAAGAACATCTGAGATGCTGTCCTCACATCTCTAGTGCCTCTGCTGTAGCACCTAGAGGGTCTCCTCTCTCACATGGTACATGGTCTGTCCTACAAGGGACCCAGAGCTAGCTAGCTATTTATTTCTTTATTTTTGAGACAAAGTCTCACTGTGTAGCACAGGCTGGCCTCCTGCCTCAGCCTCCCACTGCTGGGATTACAAGTGTGCACCATCACACTGGGCTGTAATCCGACATCGTTACATTGCTGCACTGGGTCCTAAGAAAGCAAAAGCAGAAGCTGCCAGGTCTTGGCCTGGAATGGGTGCAGTATCACTTCAGCTAATTCTGTTAGTCAGAGTCAGTCACAAACAAAGTCCAGCTCATGAGGTAAGAGGAGGCCAAGTGGGCTCTGCCTCTGCTGGGAGGAGCAGTGCACATGCGCAAGGACCAGGGGAATCATGGGCAACTGTGCTTCAGACACTGCCACAGTGGGCGTGCCCAGTGGACCCTCAATGTGTTTCCTGTGGGACAAGCTGAGAAGGAGGCAGGCTGGACACCTAGGACAACATTCTCCATAACAAAATTCTTAACTCCACATCCGGGAAGAATTGCATCTTGCTTAGTGTATTACCGGGGACTTTTTCATTTGCAAATGGTAGAAAACTAGTTTTGCCTGACTTAAGCAAGAAAGAGAATTACTCATACTTTGGGAAATTCGGGGATATTCCAGCTTTGGGAATTCTATTACTTTGACACTCAAGTAATGCCACTGGCGATGTGTCACACTGCATTTTCTGCTCTGCCACCCACTGTGTTTGCCTTGTTCCCTTATTCTCAAGTGAGTTCTTTCTATATAATGCAGAGGCAACCACCAACTAGCTTGGGGACATGGCTCTGAGATGGAACTTAGCTGGAAAGCATGCATGAGATTTTGATTTCAACCTCTAGCACCACAAAAGAGATGCCAGCCAGCAACTCCAGACACACATCCCATCAGTTCACTACCACAGTGGAAAAGATTGACTTCCTTCCATTCCCTAGTAATTTCAGTTAAAGTCCTGGGACTATCATACAATGGTCCTGATTGGACTGTGAGCCAGTGCCACATTCAATGACTGTGACTACATACATACAGCTGAAGCAAGTACCCGATCACTGTGACTCTGTATACATAGAGCTAAAGCAAGTACCCAGTCACTGTGACTCTGATTAGCTAGGCCTGGGTACTGCACCCATCACCTGGTGGAGAGAAAAGGCTAGGGTCATCCCCACTGGAACCATATGCACTAAACTCTGGGTGAGGCAGGGAAAATGTTCTCAGGAGAAAAGCAAATGATGCCACCAAGAAGTGGAGGTGTCATCACAAT
This sequence comes from Cavia porcellus, assembly GCF_034190915.1. Classification (NCBI taxonomy): domain Eukaryota; kingdom Metazoa; phylum Chordata; class Mammalia; order Rodentia; family Caviidae; genus Cavia; species Cavia porcellus. The sequence continues at coordinate 16,482,338 of NW_026947504.1, forward strand.
GCTAAGAGGGTGAACTCAGTAGCGGGACTGCCTTATCTGATGTTTGGCAGACAAAGAGAATCATAGGGGATCAGCAGGACATGAGTATTTTCCGTGTTGTGACTTCCAAAGTAAACTCTTCACACAAGCAGTTAACTCCAGTGCTTTTCCTGATACTGTGGACATGATATAAAAAATCCTTCAAGTGTGCATTTCACGAATTGCCTACCTGTGAAAGCTAAGAACACTTCATTGCTTCAGCAGAAGACAGTTTTGCAGGTTGCGGTGTTTGCTGTGTTCCAGAGGAAAGACTTCCATATATTGGGATAGTGCTCGGTCAGCATGAAGAACAGAGTGGCTGTCAGGGCTCTGAGTCCTCCCTGCCTTCTCTCATTGGTATCATCCTTTCTATTATCATCACTTACATATTTGGAGTAATAGGCCAGTCTTTGCTATAATGGGGTAGGCTTGAGAATCACAAACCCATGGAGATGGGTTTAGAGTTGAAAGAGATCAAAATATTGTCTATGGAGGAGATTACTGATTTTTCTCTCAGTATCCATTCTCTTTTTCCACAAAAATAGACTTACTAACTAGGCGTGGTGGCTCACATCAGTAATCCCAGCATTCAGAAGGCTGAAGCAGGAGGATCATTGCAAGTTCGAGACCAGCCTGGGCTACAAAGTGAGCTCAAGCCCAGCCTGAACTGCATAGTGAAACCCTGTCTCAAAAAGACAAAAAAAAAAAAAAAGATGGATTTACTAGCGGGAACGATGGTATCTAAAATGAAGACTACATTTCCCATCCTCCTTTGCCACTAAGGATAGCCATGTGACTAATTCTGGCCAATGAAATGAGAGCACCCCCATACAGCTTCTGAGAAGTTTCTTTTTCTTCTGTATCTTTGTCCCTTCATCCTTCTGTGTCCCCTCTTTGAACTTGTTTCCTAGAAGGTTGATGGGAATGCCACTATTTTAGACCATGAGAATGAAGGCTACATCCTAGGGATGGTGGTTGCAAAAGGGAAGATACCTGGGCCTCTGATCAGGGAGGCAAAACTGTTAGGATATCATTAGATTTTTATGGGAGAAAAAAAAAAGGGGCTGGTGATTTAGCTCAATGATTGAAGTTCCTGCCTGGTAAAGTGCAAGGTTGTGAGTTCAATCCCTGGTACCAAAACAAAAAAATCCTTCATGGTATGGGAGCTATCATTGTTTTGGGCTTCTACTTCTTTCCCTCAAATCTGATTGCAATTAACAACACATTCTCTTTTCTAACTGTCCCCTATGTCTCATCTCCTCCACCCCAAATACACACATCCTCCTCAAAGGCCAAGTTCCTCTCCAAACTAGTGTACAAAGGGATATTGTGCAGTACACAACTAGAGCAACAGGTACTTCCTCCCTGAAGTTGCTTCATCACTGGAGGAGACTTGTTACCCAAACATTACTCAGACACAGTCTGATCACAAGCCAAGCTCCCAAGCAGAGGCCCAAGCAGCACCATGCAGACCGTGCCTGGACCTCCTCTCCTCGCTCTCAGCCTTCCTCCCAGCCTCTCCCAGCTTCCCTTCCTCAGGCCATTTCTAAAGGCACAGGGGCAAAATTGTCCACCATCTGCAACTCCCAGGCATGGTCTGTAAATCTTTGCTTCTTTGATGCAATATATTATGTATCAGTGCAACTCAGACACTTTGAATACGTGAAAATTCCTCAAAATTGAAAAACAGCTCACACACTTGAAAATATTTTCACACACTTACATTTTTCATGTATAAGACAGACTCATAAAAAGCAATAGTAATTACAATGTCCCTTTTACAGAAATTTTTAAAAATACATAAGATGTAATATCAAAGTAAAAATTTAAGTTAGGGGCAAAAAATATAAATAAATAGAAGTAATAAAATATATTCAGATTAGCAGATGTAAATCAATATGCATGTGACATCTTGACACTTTGCTGTCATTTACAAATTATTTATTTATTCATTTGATGCTGTACACTGAGAATGCAACCCAGGACTTTGTGCATGGTAGACAGCAATCTACCACTAAGCTATGTAATCTAAAAATATACTGACTGTTTAACCTTAATAAACATTACAGCAAAAGATGCATTGTTGTTGGGGGCTGGGGATTTAGCTCAGCGGCATAAGCACCTGCCTTGCAAGCAGGCGGTCGTGAGTTCAATCCCCGGTACCGATAAAAATGAAAAAGACAAAAAAATCTAAAGAAAAAAAAAGATGCATTGCTGTTAACCCCCTTTAATGTACTTCCCTCATGGCCAACATGCTTATCCTGTCCTCCTTGCCTCTTTCTGAAGCACTTCTGAGAGTCCTCTTTCATGAGTCTCTAGTTGTATCAGAGCTGCCTCTATATCCTGAACTGATTCAAAACGTTTACCTTTCATGGTCATTTTAACTTGCGGGAAGAGCCAGACGCTGCATGGTGCCAGATCCAGTGAATAGGGAGACTGGGGAAACACCACAATGTTTTATAAGCCTGCCTTTCCGGCAGATGGAATTGGTTGCCCATTTTTGATAACTGGTAAAGACATTCACAAAACAAGGCTTCTAGAAAGGCTTTAGAAAGCGGCAAGGATAATGGGGTTAGTATATTCAAACCAGGGGGAAGTAGTACTTTGAAGCTTTTGTATCTTTTACTGTAACACTTTTATAAAAATGTAAACCCTTGCATTCTTCCGTGTTTTCAATCACCCTTTCTGTGACCCCAGCCCTGCTGCATTTACTAAGTGCTTATTCTTCATAAGACCCTGCAATACGCAGAGGATGCTACGAAATGAAGCCATCCTGAGCATCTTGTGAGGGAGATGTCATCACTGACGCACAGATAATGAAAATGAGACTTAGGGAGGTTAAGCCCCGTTCAAAGGTCCCACAGGCTCTGCATGGTGCAGTCTGTGTCTGGCTCACACTGCCTCACCCCTGTCTTTGCCCCTGGTTCCTTTGGACAGATTATTTATTGGCTTGGAATCTATTTCCTGTGTCTTTTTTTTTTTTTTTTTTTTTTTTTGTCTTTTTCATTTTTATCGGTACCGGGGATTGAACTCACAACCGCCTGCTTGCAAGGCAGGTGCTTATGCCGCTGAGCTAAATCCCCAGCCCCATATTTCCTGTGTCTTTATTTTCGTGTGTGTGTATCTGTGATTCTGAAGATTTAACCCAGGAGTGTTCTACCACTAACCTATATCCCCAAGCATTTTATTTTGAGACAAGATCTTGCCAAGTTGCCCAGGGTGGCCTTGGACTCCCAATCCTTTTGCCGTGGCCTCCAAGCAGCTGGATTATAAATAAGTACGTGCCACCACCCCCAGCTGACCAATGCCCCTTCCCTGACCCTCGTGTCATTTCTTCCACATTGTGACTTCAGTGTCACCTTCTTGGCAAGCCCTCCCGTGACGTCCAGCTACAACACTCTCTGCTCTCACTCGTGACTATACAAAATAAACTCCTCCTTAGCAGGGTCCAGGGTCCATGGGTCGTGTTCAGTTACTATATTTGTTCACATCCATCTCTGTCCTGTGGACTGCACTGCACCTGTGCTGTTTGCAGCTATAACTGCAGCAGCTGAAACAAAGCCTGCCCCATCTGGGTGCTCACACCACTGCAGCACCCTGCTCTCACCGTGGCTGGGCCCTTACAGCTCCCCTCGTCTCATCTGTGTATCATAGAAAGCGAAAACTAATCAGAAACAACTCCAGCCATGCTCAGCCGCCTTATCTTTGATAAAGGAGCCAATACACTCATTGGAAGAACAATAGTCTCTTTAATAAGTGGTGCTGGAAAAACTGGCTTTCCACATGCTGAAGATTAAAATTAGACCCGTATGTTCCATTAGACAGTAAAATCAAAATAGACCAAAGTCTAACTATTAAAACAGAAACGTTAAATCTGCTGGAAGATAGAATAGGTAGAACTCTTGAAGACATTGGTGTAGACAGAGACTTTATGATCAAAACCCAATTGCACAGAAACTTTCACAAAGAATCAACAACTGGGATCCCATCTTATTTTAAAAAAAGCTTTTTTACAGTGAGAGAAGCCACCAAAAAAGTGAGGAAACAACCCACAGTATGGGAAAAAAAAAATTTGCCAGCTGTTCCTCAGACAAGGGTTACTATCTGGAGTATATAAAGAACTAAAAAAAAAAAAAAAAAAAAAATCAGACCTCAAATGTAAAGACTCAACCCAAAAATGGGCACCTTAGGTGCATATACACTTCTCAGATTAAGAAATAGAAATAGCAAATAAATATATGAAAAAAAGTTCAACGCAACTGGTCAGTCAAGAGATGCAAGTTAAAGCAATGCTGAGATTCCACGTCACCCCCAGGAAGAATGTCTATCATCAAGAAATCAGCCAATAACAAACGCTGGTAGGGCTGTGGGGAAAAGGGAACTCTTCTCTACTGTTGGTGGGAGTATAAAATGGTGCAACCACTGTGGAAATCAGTGTGGAGATTCCTCAAAAAGCTAGAACTAGAGGTTCATTTGACCCAGCTCTTCTCCTCCTTGGAATCTTCCAGAAAGAATTAAAAGCATCATACCACAGTGATATAAGCACACTCACTTATAGAGTTTGTCACAGCCAAATCTTGAAAACAGCCCAAATGTCCATCAACTGGTGAACTGATAAAGAAGATGTGGGGGTTTTTTGCATTAGAGTAGTACTCTGCCTTGAAGAAGGATAGGCTTGAGACATTTCTAGGGAAATGGATGCACCTTGAGAATACACTGTTAAGTGAAATAAATTGGACACGTGTAAATACTGTAGTGTTTCTCTGTTGTGAGAAACTGGAAGTATACATAAGGACCAAAAGGTATAACAGGTATTGTGAAATAGGAAACAAAAATTCAGATGGAGAGGGAAACAGGAGGGGGCAGAGGCAAAAGAAAGCTAAAAAAGAAATGAGGAAAGGAGGAAGCAATGGAAACAAAGGCTTTGTAAGCGGGAGGGGAAAAGGGGGTTGAAGGGCCGGAAGAAAAGAATCCAGTTGAACTGTGTACAGCTACAAGTTCTCTATGATGAATGTGAACATTGTGTGTATCTAAAATGTACCAATAACTGATTGGTAAAAAGAGAAAAGAGAAACTGAGGCCAAGAGGGCAGGGCCTCGCGGTAGTTAGACACCGAGCTGGCCCTGGCTCTGGGGCCCAGCTGTGTCAGGGTTTGCATCTGTGCGGGGTGAGGGGAAGTCCGAGGGCCGCAGTGACGTGGGGAGGAGGTGGACAGGCCGCCAGCCTGGCTGGGAAGCAGCCCAGCATTCCGGCACAGGGGCAGCAGACACAGTCCCCTGCTGCTCGTGACCAGCTGCACAGAGCGGGCCCAGGGAGGAGGCCTGACCCCTCCGCTCACAGGGCAGTGCTGGCCCATTGCCTCAAGGTGTGTTTCCTTCCCAGTGTACAGAGAGGAGAGAGGGACCCGAGTGTCTCCCCAAACCTGCTCCCAGGTTGGGCCATGCAGAGGCCCAGCGAGAGCTGGGCCAGTTTGCAGCCGGCTGGGCCTCTCCCATCTCTGTGTACCAGCCAGGAGATCGGGTAGAAGGAAGGGGAGACACTGCCAGAACAGGAAAAATACCCTTCCCTGGCCCACTGCAGTACCAGTGGGCAAACCAAGGCCTGGGACCTGCCCCAGGCGACATAGCAAGCCCATGGCGAAACCCAGACTAGAGCACCCTGCTCCTGGGAGCTGTGACTTCAGACCTCCTACTTCCTGCCAGCCCTTCCCACTCCGGTCTTGCCTTCCTTCAGCTCGGACCAGCCCTCTGCTTGTGCTGGTTCTGACCCAAGTTCCTTGCTTGACCCTTCCCCACAGAATCCCTCCAACAGTGTAGATGTTTTTTCTTCATTGTTATGTTACCACTGTAGAGTCCTAGGCCAGAGCCAGGAGCGCCTGGCTTCCCTGAGTCCCAATATAGTAGGTCTGTCCACTTGCCCCAAATATCAAATAGTAAAAATCAGGAAGGGACTTTAGAGTACAGCATCGCCCTGCCCGGAGCCAGTGTCCCCAGACTTGCCTTTGGGGTACTGGAAGGAGCTTCAGGTTTAAAGGGGGAAGAATTGGGACAGGGACTAGGGGTCTGCGTGGCTCCCCCAGCCTGGATCTGATTGTGGTGTGCTGGTGGTCACCTCAGCTCTAGTTCTATAGGGTCTGGAGAGGTCTAGTCCTGGGAGGGCAATTTGGCTCCCAGCTTGAGAAGATTGCTCTGCTTAGGGGGCAGCCTCAGCCCTTTCCTGGGGAAACTGCCTGCCAGGCTTGCTATTCTTGGCGTCTTGAAAATATCCTACTGTACTCATGATGTCATCAGTCTTCAAAGAGGCCTTAAGAGGTTAAGTAATTGTGGGGGTAATTAACTTGTGTGACCAGTTTTTAGAGGAAGACACTCCTCTGATGATTAGCGTGTCCATGTGCAGAGTTGAGCAGGAATCTGACCCAAGGGCTGAGCTAGGAAAAGAAGACAGACACACAGTGCAGATGGGCAGCAGAGCCTCTGTGCTGCTTGTAGATGTCTAGACATCTACAGGCCCAAGTGAAGAGTCAGTACTTTGGCAAACTAGCCTCCAAACCCCTGATACAGTGATTCCCCAAACAATTTGGTGTAACAGCTATTACTTCCTACTTACCTGGAGGTGGTATAAACAGTCCACACTGATTTAAGATACAGGAGGCTGTGCATAGGTTATATGCAAAAATTACACTCTTTATAGATGGGATTCAGCATCTGCACAACTGGCAGGTCCTCTAAAGCACCATGGCTGCAAGGGGTGACTACTTCAGAACAATTATGAGCGTTTCCACGATGCAGCGAAGGACTAGGGTGGGTCCTGCACTGGCAGCAGCTGCCCTCAGAGGCCAGCACCACAGCTAAAATCCCAGCAGCTGCAAAACTCCTGGCTGCTGCCAACAGCCAGGAGTGACTCACAGGGAGTGGAAGGCAGGAAGGCTTGGGTATCGCCCTGTGTAAAAAGTTTCAGAGTCATGAAAAAGAGCTTGGGCTTGCTGGGAGATGTCACTGAGGCTCAGGCTCTGGGTCAGAACCACATGGAAAGTTTTTATCCCCGTGCCAGCTCCAGTAGACTGATGTCACTGGTTTTCAAAGACGAGGGAGGCTGACGGTAGCCACTTAGTTGATACTGGAGGGCTACAGTGTCTCTAGGGCCCTCCCTGGCCCTGCTGAATGCATTCCTTCCATCTGAATCACGGCAAAGCCACCGTGTCACTGCACACAAAGAGTCCAGGCTTTGGGAGGGAGATAAAGGAAATATGTGTGCTTTGGGCTGCAGCCCTCTCCTCTCTGCATGGCTGCAGATAAGCCCTCTTTCCAGCTTGTTTCAGCCATATGTCCTCCTGGTCTGCAGTGTGTTTGGCTCAGTCTGGCCAGGTCAGCTCAGAACAGGCCCAAGCAGAGAGTTAGCCTGCACGGTTTCCTGCCTGCAGCGGTGGGAACACCGGAGAAGCCTGGAGGAGGGCTGGGAGGCAGAGTCCAGTCCCAGCTGAGAAGCCTGGAGGAGGGCTGGGAGGCAGAGTCCAGTCCCAAGCTGATAAGCAGCCCTGGATTCTGCCCTGAGAATTTCCACCACCACTTCCTGCTTCCTCCTACAGCAGCTCAGGCCTCCTCCAGCCCCACAGCGCCTGGTTTCAGCCTTTGATTAGCTCAGGGAGCTGGGTGTGAAGCTCAGCTTCCTGTATGAATTCGGGCCACTCTGTGCCTCAGTTTCTTTATCTGTAAAATGAAGAACATTTTATAGCACCAGGTTCAGTTTCATGAAAGATAGCTAAGGAATTTAGGGGGATAGCATCTCCCCCAAGTTCATGTCTCCCAGAACTTGAGAATAAGACCTTATCTTGGAGAAAAAAAGATCTTTGAAAATGTAATTAAATTGATTTCATAATGGACTGGGAAGGGCTGATAACCCAATATGACTAAAGTTGTTACTTAAAGAAGGGAAATTTGGACCCAGAGACAAAACACAGGTATGCACAGAGAAAATTGTACCTGAAGTCAGAGGCAGAGGTTGTGGGTGTGCCGCTGCAGGGAATGCCAGGCACCACCAGAGCTGGAACACATGGAAAGATTGCCCCAGAGCCTTTGGCGGGCACGGCCCAGCTGACACCTCTGGACTTGTGAGAAGTAACTTTTTTTAAAGCCACCTTGTTTGAAAGGCTTGTGAAGGAAGCCATAGGAAACCAGCACGGGGATCTCCATGGAACAGAGCCCGTCACACACCACGGGCCTGGCGTGGGGGTGGCTGCCGCTGCCGCTCCTAATGTTGCTGCGTCCAGCCTGGCTCCTCCACTGGTGCTGAGACACAGGGTCTTCCTGACTCGGGGGCCTTCAGTGCCTGCTTCCTCCCAGGCTCCGGCTCCACTGCCACACCTGGCTGGCAAGGCAGCCATGCAGTCAGACACGGCCACACACGTAAGAGCAGATGTGGTCTCATAAACGTCGGTCCGGAGGGGCAGGCTTTATCCCAGTTTCAAGGTCAGAGATGGACAGGGGCCCCTTCCCCCTCTGAGTTCTTGGCAAAGAGACCTTGAGGGCAGGCTGTATCTACTTTGTTCCCACACTGGGCCCAAGCCTGCCATTTAATTGGTGGACTGTGTGCTGGACACGTCCATTAAATCCTTCCAGTTGCTCCTTGGGAAGCCTTTGTTGTCCTTGGGTCAGAGCTAAGGAAACTGACTCAGACAGAGCTCACAGGACTGGTGAACAGAAGAGCCAGGACTCCAATCCAGGAGGTCTGGTTTGGGGCCCAGGCTTCATCATCCACTCCCACGTGGATGCAGTCGGTGATACAAGGCAAAACTAACGCCAGTTGTGAGAGCTCATGTGGTCTCCTGAGATCAGGCATCACTGCAGGGCCAAGACCTATTACCAGACCCAGCAGACGAGGGCCCTTAGCCTTCCTGGGCCAGAACGTGTGCAGAGCCCCAGCTGCCACCCGAATCAACCCCACACACTCAGAGGAGCCCATGTGGATGTGTCAGGCCCGAGCTGGTGCAGAGAGGCCCAGCCCTGGGCCCAGGAGGACCCAGGAGGCATCGCTCCAGCCTGACTGGTCACCCTCCCTCAGCTGACCCCTCTCCTTCTCTGATCTTCTAGCTTCTCTTTGCCCTGAATTCACTTTCCCCAAAAGAGGATCTCCCTGGTTGAGCTAATCTTCCCCCTGGAGTGCCTAAGGGGCCTGTGAATCACCGGGCAGGTTGGGTCCCCACCCATGGCGGGGATTGGGGGTCACGAGGCACCACCCACGGTTGCCTCTGAGCAGGAGGCTGTGGGAGTGCAAGCACGTTAAGGCTGGCAACCTGAACTTCAAATTGTGTCCTTATAAACCGTAGAGCCCAGTTCCCTCTCACAGGTCCCCTCCAACCCATGGGAGACCTCTGACCCAGAACTAGACCCAGGCTGTCTATGTGGGGCACAGGCTGCCACTCCCTCTTGTCCTGCCCAGGACAGGCATGACGGTCCGTCTATCCCATTGGCTGAGCACAAGTGCAGACTCATTCTCGAACTGTGGCCAACCGTTACCGGTTCCAGGTGACAGGAAAGAACTAGATGGGATGGGACGATCTCTCAGTCGCTCTGGGCACTGGTGTGGAGAGTGAGTCAGCCCACACTCCTCACCTGGGCAGATCACACAGCAGGGAGGAGCCTGGAACAGTGGTCAGTGCCCAGGGAGAGGTTCTAGTTACTTATGAGCCTGAGGATATTGGCGTCGGCCAGCTTGTAGGGGAGCCTGGACCAAGGACAAGGCTGCCGGTGACGTGCTGACTCACTAGTTCTAGGTTTGAAGTTCATCTCCTGACCTCCTTCTGTCTCTGTGTCTGCTGTGAATCAAACAGGCAGCTCCCCCTGCCACTCCAAGGGTGCTCCCAGTGTCTCGAGAAGGTACCAAAGTGTTGACCCCAAAGGCACATGCCCCAGTGTGTCTGTGCAGGGAGGCACCACAGCATGACATGGGGACCGTCCTACAGGGAGGCTGGACATCCTCATGAGGGGGGTGAGGTGACTCAGACTCAGAGCCCAGGCTGAAGCCCAGCTGCCGCCTGCCTCCTGCACTTAAGCTACTGCCTCCCTCAGCACTTTGTGAAGGCCAAGTTCAAAGTCTTGAAATGAAAGACCTGTTAATGAATCTGACCCAAGGAGGACACAAAGCTCTAATTATTGTGCTTGTAAATGATCCTGATATATATGTTTGCTTCCTCGTATTTCTTCTGAGTGCCAATGGCTTCCCTGTGCCCATTTATGAAGTGGTTTGAAGGTGCGGTGGGGGAGGCTGAGCAGGCAGCCTGCTGGGCTGATCCCATAATTCCACTTTTGCCGCAATCACTCCAGTCTATGCCATAATAAAAATAAATAGCATTTGCCCTCTATTTGCCATGCCTGAGTACCCGTAGCTCATTCTGTTGAATCTTCAGAGTAATGCCACATAAAATCACATACTCATTTTACAGATGAAAGAAAGAACAGCTTAGTGACTACCCAAGGTCACCTTGCCCAAGAAGCAGATGAGTGGTTCAGACATAGGCCTGACTTCAGGCCTAGAACTCTTGCCACAAAACTGGTCTCTCTTCTGTGGCTGTCATGAGGTCCCCAAGACTTGGGCAAAGCAAGTAGGGCCCTCTCCAACCTGTGTGTCCATGTGAGTCCAGGAGCCCGCAGGGTAAACAAATGTGGGGCCTACACTGTCCCCTCTAAGGCCCAGGGAAAGAACTGGTCCAGATGAGTAACTCCATGCCCAGGAAGATGAGTAGAGAAAAAATATTCAGCAAGCAAAAGAACACAGGACACCGTGGGTAACCTCGCCAGCACGGTGCTGGGCAAGAGAACCAGACCCAAAGGAGCATGTGATTTCACTGAGGTGGCACCGAGGCTGGGCCCACAGTGTCCTGACAGGGCGTGGCCATGAGGGGAGGTTTTGCTGGGTGGCTGGCTGCCATCTTAAACTGGATGAAAGCTACCCAGGTGGACAGGTATATAAGAGCTCATCAGCCGTAAGCTTGTTTTTTGTCCTTTTATCATATCTATTGTGAGCCTCAATTTTATAAATGTATTTTTTAGGGGGGAGGTCTTTGAGACAGGGTCTCACTGTGCAGTTCAGGTTGGCCTTATGCTCACTTTGTAGCCCAGTCTGGTCTTGAACTTGTAACAATCCTCATGTCTCAGCCTCCTGAGTGCTGGGATTACAGGTGTGTGCCACCACGCCTGGGCATTTTGAGAATTTTTTGGGGGGAGATGGATACTGGGGATCGAACTCATGACCTCCTGCTTGCCAGACAGGAATTGTGCCACTGAGCTATGTCTCTAGCCCTCCTGTATTATATTAAAAAGAGATGAAAGCAGCAGAGAACATTTAATAAAGATTAGGAAAAATGAAGTGGGCTTTATTTAAGAATAAAAAAATAAGCCTGGAGGTGTGGCTTAGTGGGAGAATATGGGTGAGGCACTGGGTTCTATCCCCAATGACCACAGAATATGAAAGAGAGACCATCTCTGGTAGTGTTAGCACTCGGGATCCTGACACACTTTGGCCCCTTTCTGGTGTCTGCACACTACACTTCTCAGAAGTTCCACACCTGGCAGGCAATGTTGCCTGTTCAGGGCACTCAGCTTCTCCTCACTCTCAGGATTAATTGGCACACACGCATTTATCCTTTCCATATGCATAGACCAGGGTGAGCCCACAGCATGCCAGGCACCATGTCAAACTAGCAGATCACAGAAGCTCCTGCCCTCTGGTTCCCATCATCCCTGTGGATGCTGAGACCATTGTAGTTCACTTCAGTATTCTTTAAAAATGTATTAAAACTGTATTTATTTTTGCAGGGGCAAGACTGAGCCCAACTCCTGGTAAGCGTGAAGCAAACATTATACCACTGAGCTCCAATGCCAGCTGTGATTATAATTACTTTAAAGTATTAAGGAAAGTTGGGCATGGTGACTGAGGCAAGAGAATCACAAGTTTAAGGACAGCCTGCCTGCATCATGAGTTCAAGGCCAGCCTGGACTCTATAACAGAACCCTGTCTAACAAAACAAAATAAATCAAGGATTGGGGAATGTAGCTCAGTGGTAAAGTACTTGCCTACATTGTTGAAGTGCTGAGTTGGGTCCCCAATACCCCAAAACAAAAATAAAACAGGGAACAGAGTGAGGTGTGAAGGACAGGCTGTATGTTCACAGTGGGTAGCCTTGGAAGGCCTCACGGAGAAGATGGTATTTGGCAAAAGAGAAAAAGAAGATGTGGGCCCACTGGGAGTGCAAATGCCATGGGAAGTTGTGTCTCACTTATTTTTCTCTTTGTGGAAGTAAAATGCCCAACAGCCAAAGTTAAAGGAGAAAAGGTTTATTTCAGCTCATCGCAGGGCAGGGCAGCAACCGACAGGAGGTAAGCAGCAGCACCACCTCTGCTCACACCCAGGCAGGGATTCTGTCCCAAGTAAATCCACTCAGCCACACCTAGAGCTGTGCTAATACACATACACTTAATCTCAGTATCACACACCCTAGATCCAGCCAGTTTGGAAAAGCCCTACCTATGGGCACATGAGGTTTGGGGAGGACCACTAGATATAAACCATAACTGCCTAGACCTCTGGAGGGAAGCAGGAAGGGAAGAGGCCCTGTAGCTGGAGAAGAGTTTCAGGGAGGAGCTCTGGGAGCACCAGAGGACTGGTGAGTGCAGAGCTTCACCTTACTTTCGCTGAGAAGGGGCTCTCTCAGAGGGCTGAAGATCAGTAGGCTGCCACTGGCCAGGGCAGAGCGGCATGGGGTTGAAGCTCGAGGAAGCCTGGTTCTCCCACACTTGCTTTGCTTCTCTGGTCCAGCGTGGACCATGACTTGCCAGGCCAGAGAGGTGGTGGTGTGGAGGTCAGGAGGAGGGGGAAGAGGAGGGAGAGAATAGCCAAGCCTCTCTGACCATGAAGTAGGAAGCTCTCTACCAAGAGCCCCACGTGTAACAGACCCTGATTCTGGAGATGTCCTAGGGTAGTGACAGCTGCCCATCAAGGTTCACAAGTCCCTCCAGACTGCAGCAGAACAAGACCAGCCCTAGGACACACCTGCTCTCAGGCCCCTATGACTGGTGACCCAGCGGTGGCAGCCCTTCTGAGGAGGACCTGTGGACCTGGGACAGGCTCAGAGAGCCCTGTTTTAGCAGGACAACTTTCTGAGGAGGAACAGTGGAGTGAAGAGGGCCCCTGATTCTGCTGTCCGCCGTGGTGTTTGCACACAGCCAGCCAACCAAGGGAGGGCTGTGTCCCTCCCACAGCTGCTACCTTCTCTACTGTTGCTCACTTGTCTCTAACATGGGTTCCAGGCCTCCAGGAGCTGGGTCCAGAGGTACTGATCGCTTACCTCACTGAGGAGCAAGCTATGAGGCTGGTACCTGCTTGTGGGCATATCTCAAGCTGGCTGATGTTATGTCTTGTCCTCAGTGTCCATGCCCAAGGAACCATGCTGTTATGGTTGATACAATTTGTCAGCTTGAGAAGTTTAGAAGTTTAACTAAGAGAGGCAGCAGGGAGCCAGGAACTTTACTTTGTAAACATCCTCAACTTGTGCAAGAGGAGGGCACCGAGATTTTGCAAGTGCTACGTGGGTTCTGGGGGGAGTGGGAGCGGTGGCCTGTGTACAATATATGGAAGGAAGAGAGGCTTGCTTTCCTCCCTTTTTGCTCTGGCTGCTTTTGCTGGCTGCTGCCTTGAAGTGTTGCCCCAGTGCCGTGCCACCCTTGGAGCCAGCTGATTATGGACCAAAACCTCCACAGACTATGAGCTAAATAAACCTTTCCTTCCTTCATTTTGGGTGTTGCGTATTTTGTCTCAGCAACAAGAGAAAAGTAACCAAGCCACATGCCAAGCCTCACATTTGGAAACGCAGAGCCAACGGAAGTCATCCTCTGCCCTGCTGTGGACAGTTGCCCAGGTCCCGGGCTCTCCCTGGTGCTGATGACTCACTGAGCCTGGGAACTGTCTCCTGCTCATCCCCACAGCCTGCGCTCTACCTGCACACTGCTCTGTGGCCTCCCACCCTCACAACATCACTTCTGAGCCTCGGGCCATTGATGTACCTCCGCAGTGCGTGCTCCCTTCCTTCAGCAAAGGCCTGAGCTCTTCACTCGCCTGTCCCAGGCCCCTGGCCTTTCTCGGCTCTGAGTCCGTCTGAGCCCCTCACAGCCGGATGGACTGTAGCTGTCTAGTTGCATAGGCTGAACCTCCCCTCTCTTCCTAGTGGCCACCACTGTCCAAGGCCTGCTCTTTTCCTTGCTCTGCCTTGGGGCTTGGGAGGATAGGCTTTTCCCAGCAGCCACCGCTGATGCAGGCCCACCTCCCAGGTGGCCTTAGTGCTTTCTGTGCTGGGCAGGTAGGGCTGGTTGTTGTCCAGACACGCAGCTGCCATGACTCACCACAGCCTGGGCACCACCTGCTGCCTCTTGCCAGGAGCCATGAAATGCATCGGGGTGGGTACAAGCTGGCAGGAGCCATTCTCTCATCTCACTGCTAGCCCAGGCCTCAGCAACCTTGCCTAGGTGGACAAAGGACCTCATGAGCTAATGCAGTAACCTCTAAGTCCATCCACCAGTCGGACCTGTGTCTTTTTCTTCATCAAAACTACAGTCCCACTATGTTCCTGAGAACCAAGGGACATTCCTTCTGGGGGAACACACTCTCCTTATTGCTCACAACGGCAACTCACATTCATCAACAGCTGTATGCTTGACACTGTTCTAAATACAACAAAGCTTTTGCTTTTGATCTTTAATCCTAGGTAGGAGAATAGCACGAAGTGAAAATTGAATGTCTTGGCTTTGGGGGTTTTTTGATGCTGGAATTGAAGCCAGGGCCTCACCCAGACTAGACAAGTACTCCATCACTGTATCTCCAGCTCACTGGACATTTACATCCGGCTGTTTGGACACAAGAACTAAATGTCAGGGAGGAGAAGGAGTTAACCTGGTTCCTGATCGGTATCACAGTGAACTATGGAGGTTAGGACTGCAGCCAGTGGCAGAGTTCCTGCTTAGCAGGCCTGAGGCCTGGCGTTCGCATCCCACTATGACTGCAAAGAGAGTGCAAACTAATAACTTACTGGATCTGTAACAGGAACCTAGAAACTGCACCTCCGGATACCCAAAAGCAATATGAAGCTTGATGTCTCTGCCTTCATTTCACATGTCTCCTTTATTACCTTAAAACTCTGGGTCAGATTCCTGCTCAGCTCTGCACGTAAACATATTAATTCCTGTTGGAGAGTCCATCTAAAAACTAGCAACACAAAATTTATTAGCTCTAAGTTTTCTATTGCCCCTTTTCAAGACTGAAGACACCAAAATAAGAGTAACTAAGGTAATTTTCAGGATTTGTACTGACATCTAGTTACCAGCCAGTACTGGTTCACAAGGTCCCTTCCAGACCCGCTGGCGCAGAGCCTCGGTCTGGGCTCATTGTCTTAAACCTGTAGCCACCTGGCACAGACTGGAGAGCCTCTCAGAACAGATCACCTGGCGAAGACTCTGCTGCATGATGAGGTCACTCCCAAAGCAGGAGCAGTCAGTGTATGGAAACCGCCAGCCCCATGGACGGCTCCCAAAGCATCTCACAGAACCAGTTCTGAGATAGCCCATCAAGCAGACCACAGCCTGACCAAAGTCACCGCACCCCCACCCCCACCAGCTGTGCAAATCACCAACTGCTGCTTTGTTTTCCTTTCCAATAAAAGGCCCAATTTCCGGTTAGCCCCTTATAAACAAACCTGGAACCTCTTATCTGCCCTTCCCAGCACAGCCTTGAGGATTAAAACTGCTTCCCTGTTCTTCCCCATCGCGCTCCTTTGACTGATGTTTTGAGACCAGTGGCTGAGCCTGATCTGATGGGACCTTTCAAGCTGGGGCTTTTGCCCTAAAACTCCAGTAACAGATCTATCTCCTCTCACTTCAGTGCTGCTTTCATGGGGTGGAGCTGCCTCCTGGGAGCAGAGGATGCTACTTCTGTTTCAGAGCAAAGGTTAATGCAGGAGGAGATTACCAATGGCCCTGATGTGGCTTCGCCTTCATTAAGAATGGGAACAAGCCAAGGAGAGAATCCTGATGAAAGCTGAGATAATTAAAGTGGTTGGAAAGAGGCAAGAATCCAAGTAGATCTAGATACAAAAGCAAAGTTAATGGCCTGAGCTAAACTGCCAGCGGCAGCGAGTTAGGGGCCAGCCAGCATCACACAAATTTCCAGAGTGGTTCAGTGAGTTGGTAGAGCCTGCTGGCTCCCTGCATTGTGTGGAGCTGAATGTACAGGGTGCAAACAGCTGACACTGGGTGCTTTCAGCAAGCTGGCTTTAGAAAAGAACATCCTTTTGGAGGGGAGGTGAATGTGGTAGCCGGCTTTCCCAGGCCCCTCTGCTGCTGATGTCGCGTTTAAGAGCTGCATTGCAGATCACCAGATTGATTTGCTAATTATACAGGCTGAGACTGTCTGGCAGAGAAAGTCAATGGGGAAGGGAGGGATGGTTCGGTGGGAGGAAACAGAAAACAATCTCGATTTTGAGCTCAAAGAAGTTTTGGGTCCCAGATCCAGAGATGAATGCCTGGAGAGAGAAAGGAATGTGGCAGAGCTGGGCAAAAACTCCCACAGCCCCTTGGTTGGGGACCTGATGGCAACCTGGCCCAAGAAGCAGGATTTCCATGGCTCCCTATCAATGCACAGCCTGCAGGTGCTCTGCCTCGCTCTAGAGATGCCTTTATAGAACAGGTTTCCAGGAAAGAGGCTTCCGGAGTGAAAGGATTTTGCCCTAAATGGAATGTTGCTGGGGGGAGGCTGGGAGGCAGAACCAAGGGGCTCTATCTTGAGGTCACCTTCCCTGCCCCTAGGCTGTTCACCTGTGGTTCGAAATGAATTCTAATGGGCTACTTGTGCATCAGTAATACCCCTTAGGCTCCACCCCAAACCCAAGCTAGATGTATGCCCCCACACCACATGTCCGGCAGAGAGAAAAGCCAGACCTCAGTGATCTGGGTTTCTCTCTCCACATTCTTAAAATAAAGGCCACTTTTATTTCATATTTCTACCTTTTTAGCTGTGCTGAAAATTCTATCTCGGACCACACAACTCGAGGCAGGCACTGATGGATTGTTCAGTGGTTTTAATGAAAGACCTGCAACCACCCAGGCATGACTTAACCATGATTCTGGTGACCACAGGACCTCAAGATGCAACCAGCTCATGGAGTCATTAGAGATTTCTAATCAGAAATCAGGGACCAGTCCCAGGCTGAGTTCCTGCAGCCCTGGTGGGGAGGCCAGGAAGCAGTGGGAGATATTCGCTGGGCGGTTTTTACTGCTTTGGGAAGGAAGGCATTGTAACCCAGAGGCTGGCCATAGATCCGAGGGGCGGATGAAACAAGGTGGAGGCTTGGGATAGCGGGGTCCTCTATCAGAGGCACTGGTTGGGGTTAACAGTTGGTGAAGCTGAGTCGTAAACAGGGCCTTAGCGGCTCAGTGCTAGCTGCAGTGGGGCTGCAGAGAATGTTTCAAAACAAAGTTCTCACTGATCTCACCTGCAGCTGTTACCGGATTAATTTCCTGTATCTCCTGCCCTTTCACTTTCTGGCCTTTGTTATTAATTAGGACTTCTTGGAATTCCTTTATTTTTTCAATCACAGGTGTCTTGGAAAGAATCTAAAGAACTGAATGACACTGCAAAAGTAAAATGTCTTCCAGTTCCATACGATCCTGTGAGCAAGGCTTCTAAACTTCTGTTTGGAAAAAGATGAAAAAAATTAGGATAGTATTCATGGTGACCCTGTGGCAGTCCAGGAATAATGCTTACCGATTATGTATGAATATACATTTAAAAATCCATCTCCATAAATACAATTTGTTTGTTTTCTGGCGACAGAGTCTCTAATTCTGGCTGGCCTTGAATTCAGTACGTATCCTAGGTTGGCTTCAAACTTTTGGCAATCCTCCTGCCTTAGCCTCCTCAGTGCTGGGATTACAGGGGTGCACCACCATGCCCAGCTCAATAAATAGATTTTAGCTGGCCCTGAATCAAGGCCGACAGCTTCCTGACAATGGTGGTTTCAAGCAGGAGCCTAAAGAGATGTATTTCTATGGTCTGTTGGCCATTTCAGAACTTGGGCGGTGAAGTGGTCAATTCATTAGAAAGAAACAGCTTGAAGCCCCCCCCCCCCAATGGCTGTGAGCCTGGCAGGCTCCAGTGGCCCAGGACAGGAGACTCCAGCATTTACTGGCACCTGCACCATGCTGGGACCTGGAGCACCGGGAAACCAAGCAACCCCTCCCCGCTGCCTGTTTTGTTTTGTTGAACTTCAGTATACCTGAAAGTGTGGACAGCTGTTTTGAAGAGAACAAGAGACTCTATGACTGCCATTAGTGACTTCCCTATTGTCTGGTTTTGAAGACCTAAAGCGCCTTCCTCATTCTGTTCGGATCAGTTTTATACTATGTTGTTTTGTATGAACTTTCTGTATGAGAAGACATGGACAACCATTTAGAAGAAAACAAGAGGCATTATGATAGACATGAAGATCTCAGGTTGTCTAGCTTTGAAATTAAAGCTCTTACATTGCTTTCTTACGTCCTATTTTATTCTGTTTTGTTGTGTTGAATTTTACCCCTTTAAAATAAAAAGAAATAGATTTTTAACTGTTTATGTTTGAATTGTTATCAAATGTATAGTATTTGTATATGGCTTTGATCACTGGCTCTGATAACTATAATGGCAACTCTGGTTGTGGCCAGAGTGACTTTAATAATACAAGTTAAAAATGTTAAAACTGGAAGTTAAAATTTTAAATTGAGCTGGATGTAGTGGTGCATCCCTGTAATCTCAGCACTCTGGGAGGCTGACGCAGGATGATCACAAATTCAAGCCCAGTGCGGGCAATTTAGCAAGACTCTGTCTCTAAAAAAAAAAAAACTTAAAACGGGGCGGGGGTATACATCAGTAGAAAAAGCCTCAGTTTAATCCTCAGTACAGTTACACACACACACACACACATTCACAAATAAGGCACAAAAATGAATTCTGTGCCAGATGTGGTGGCAAATGCCTGTAATCCCAGTACTTGGGAGGCTGAGGCAGGAGGATCACTTTGAGTTCAAGCCCAGTCTGGACTATATAATGAATTCAAGGCCAGCCTGACCTACAAAACAAGACCCTATCTCAACAAAAACAAAACAAACAAAAAAGAATTGCATGTATATATTGATGGCGAAAGTGGAATAGAGAGAGAGATTCCAGGAGGGAAAGCATTATATAACATTTCAGACCAAAATCTGTCCCTATGTTTTCTTTTTTTGTTTTTGTCTTTTTTGAGACAGGGTCTTGCTATGCAGTTCAGGCTGGCCTTGAGCTCACTTTGTAGCCCAGGCTGGTCTCAAACTCGCAATGATCCTCCTGCCTCAGCCTCCCGTGTGCTGGGATTACAGGCATGCACCACCACACTCAGCTGTCCCTATGTTTTCAAAGGACAACAATAAGAAGGGTATGGGCAGCAAGTGCCACCAGCCCAGAACAACTGTACTTGAAAGGAGGTCACACTGTGGGTGCTTTTATCAACCTCTCATTTGGGATAACAGTGTAAACGGAAATTCCACAATGGAATTCTAACAGTCTCTGTGAAATGCAGCACCTGCAGAAACCCTCAGACTCTCCAAAAATCCTTTGCAACTACTTAAGGCTATGATAAAAAAAAAAAAGTGTCTACTTCAAAGTGTGCAAAGAGACACACCAGTTTCATGTTTCTCTTGGGGGCCTATGAATGAGAGTCTGAAGACAGAAGTGAAAAGCAGCCCTAGCAAACACCAAGATGCCCATTCATGGGCACTTTGCTTGAGGGACTCTAACCTACTTCCCAGCCTCTCACCTTGAGAGCGCTGAGAAGAATCATTTTCTCTCCTTTTCTATTCTAAGCCCCAGCGAACGTGAGAACCGTGAGGCTGTGGAAAGAACAGGATGAAGGGTGAGGAGAGTTCTGTGCCTCTGACTTGCTTTTTGGCCTGGGTGTAATCTGTGCTTCCCTTCTGGGATGATTTCTCGACTGTAGATCATCGGATCACATTCTTCAACATCCATGTGAAAGGCTCAGTCAGAGCAGGTGTGGTAGCCCACCTCTGTGATCCCAGCACTGAGAGGCGAATGCATGAGGAGGATCTCGAGCATGAGCCCAGCCTAGGGAACCTAGCAGGACCTTGTCTCAGAAGAAAAATTGGCTGGTGACACAGCTCCTTGTGAAGGGCCTCATTTGGACTCCCAGTGTTGCTAAATAGAGAGGCACAGCTGGCCCTAAAAAATTATGGCTGTGTGTATTTGTGTACCCATGTGTATGTGCGTGTGCTGGGGATTGAACCTGGGAAAGCTGGATGACTGGGCTACATCCCCAGCCTTTTTGTTTTTTACTTGAATACAGGAACACGTCAAGTTGTCAAAACTGGCTTTGAACTTGTGATCACCCTGCTTCGGCCTACTGAGCAGCTGGAATTACAAACATACACCACCATGCCCAGTAGCTTTGTGCTCTTGAATGTCCCTCCTAAGGTTTTTAGGCTCTGCTATTTTTCAACACCAAAACCTTGTATTCTCTGTCGCCTCCTGACCTATGCCTCTCTTGGAGAGGAGTGAATTCAATGATGGGTGAAACATATGCCTACTTTGAGACCCCAAATCCTTTAGATCGCGTGTTCCTTTCTGCTTAGAATTCACCTTAGCCCAAGGCTATTTGTTCAGCTGAGCTGGTGTCACCTGTGGGTTCATCGCTAAACAAATGCTCACTAAGCATAGATCTGCCGTGTGCACTGCACATGCGGGTGGAGGTGAGTTTTGGCCTTCGAGGAACTCAGTCAGGAGAGGGATAAATGTATCTAAGTAACTGCAGAAACACAACTGCAAAGACGGTTAGAGACGTGGTACAGTGAGGGCAGAGGAGGGAGTCATTAGCTTTCCTGCTGGGCATAAGGAAGCTTCCTAGAGAGATTTAAGTTGAGTTTTGAGCAGGCAGGCAGACTGGAGGAGAAACAGGAAACACAGCTGGCACACAGTGAGTCCTGGGGGCCGAGACTGTGCCTGGATACAGGGTGTGAGTGTGGAAACCCGAGCTGGGATAGAAGCCAAGAGATAAGGTAGACAGTTACGCAGGGCGCAGAGCACGGTTTGACTGTTAGCCTGAAATGGGAAAGGAGGAAGGCACACTCAAGAATCAGCCATGGAGAATGGGACCTAGCTAACCGGCTACTTCAAGTCAGTTAAGACATCTGTAATCCCAGGATTTTGGGGGGTTGAGGCAGGAGGATCAAGTTGCAAGACCAGTCTGGGCTAGTGAGCTAGTGAGCTAGTGAGACCCTGCCTGAAAAAACAGGGTTGGGGAAGTAGTTCAGTGTAAACAAAGTCCTTGGTTCAACCTTCAGACACACACACACACACACACACACACACACACACACACACACACACACACAGTTACTTATAGTGAAGAGATGGACATGTGTTAAGAGAATTACAGAAGGGACAGCAGATTTAGAGGCAAGATGCTGGGGTCATTTATAGTCACTGTGAGCCTACATTTGTATCACTGTGAGATATTTAGCTGGCCATTGCAGTGCATGGATCTTGCTTTCCAAATTGCACAAAAGGTTAAAAACCACAAAAGCACACAATGTAACCAACATACCAAACCACATTAAGCATGCATTCTGGAGCCAACTATTAAATAGAGACAAACAAGTTTTCTACAGCCTTTTGGGAAGTATAAGGGATGGCAAGTCCTTGAACAGTAAGCAAGCATAAGAAAGCACTTGTGTTTTAAAATCACTTGAAGGGTCAGCATGGATGGAAAAGGAAAAAAGAATTAAAGTTTTCAAATCTAGGCCTGCAACACTGACCATCTGGAAACATACACTAAAAACAAACAAAACCACCCAGGATGGTTCATGACCATATTCCCAGCAACTTGAGAGACTGAAGCAGGCGGATATCAGGTTTGAGGCCAGCCTGAGCAATTTAGGGAGACTAGGTCTCAAAATAAAGTAAAAAGGTAAAAAATAAAATAAGAGAGGTGGGGATGCATCTCAGCGGTAGAGTTCAATCCCCCGTCTTGCAAAAACCACAGACAAAATCCCTGATTAAATATTGATAAAATTATTTTTATAGTTAGGCAGATTACATTTCCATTTTCAAGAAACTAAATATAGGGGCTTGTTTTTATCCTTTTTGGCATAGTGCTGAGTGTTATGGATTAAGAACTAGTGGTGGGGCTGGGGATTTAGCTCAGCGGCATAAGCGCCTGCCTTGTAAGCAGGCAGTCGTGAGTTCGATCCCTGGTACCGGTAAAAAGGAAAATGACAAAAAAAAAAAAAAAAAAAAGAACTAGTGGTCAATTTAATGCCAGCTGGATTACATCAGCATGGCACTGAGTGTAGACACTCCACCTGAGGAAAGTTGCCAGCATAAATAGAGAAGTAGAGAAGGCCAAGGAGGCATTAATGCGTTATGTACTGTTGGTTCTCCTCGAGAAGCTCTGGTCCTCACATCGAGCATTGCTTCCTGGCTCCAGAGGGGAAGACATGTGCTGCTTGGTCTCCAGGGTGAACTCGTCATGCTCGCTTTCTGGCACGTACCGGACTGTGCTTGTCATTGGAGGGGGTAGGGCCTCTGTGTTGCTGAGGATGGCTGTGATGCTTTTCAGGACAGCCCTGGTCTTTGTTGTGAGTGTGACTTCTCGGCTCCAGCACAGAAGCCTCATCCCACTAGCACAGCTCCTTCACCCCGCTGGCATGGACTTTCTGGCTTCCCCCGCTGACCTTTGGGCCTTCCCGGCAAGGAGCTGTAAAAGAGACTGGCGCGAGTCCTTCTTGTGGGCTCTAGACTCATAGAGGCATTGTCATGAGCTCTGGGTCTTCATCTGGATTCAGGTGGGACACTGCTGTGGGATTTAGGCCCTTGACTAAATATTCTGTTTTTGGTGTTGCGGATAGATTTCCTGCATTTTGTGTTAACTCCCAGTGGCCATTATAAAAATATTATAAATTCCATGTCCTGATTCTAATTGTTCTCTGCACAACCCCTGACTATAACACTGAGGTCACATTTATGTACATGTATGTATAAATGTATGTACGTATGCATGGACTGCGTGGACTGGGCCATGAACCCAGAGAGTGTTGAACCTCAGCCTTTTTATTTTAAGGCAGGGCCTGGGATTACCACCATGCCAGGCTGTAAAGTCCCTTTTTTTTGGTTTGGTATAGTTTTGTTTTTTGGTACCAGGGACTGAACTCATGACCTTGTGCTTGCCATGCAGGCACTTACGTTGCTGAGCTAAATCCCCAGCCCCTGTAAAGTCATTTTTGAATCCAAAATCAGCATATAAGAATTTGTTTTCTTCCTTTCTCCTCTTCCTCTTGTTTTTGATGGGTCCAAGATAGATGCCACACATCTTGAGTAAACTACTGCAGTTTTAACACAGCCTTCCAGATACAAATCCAACAACATAACAACGCTAATACTATTCTGATCCACACTAATATTCAGTAGTGGTTTTACTGGTCACCTTTTTATGTGAGAGAGACTGAGTAAAAGGGAAAGCAGTTATGGCCTCCACCCACACTCTCATCCCAGCAGAGGTGCACTGCTCTCCACTCCTACTCACCAGCAGGGACTTCACCCCTTGGAGGTCCAACAGCTGTTGGTCATTTATGGGAAAGCTGCAACCCTAAACACTCAGCAGATTGGCAGGTAATTTCCTGCTGGTGTTTACACATTTCCTAGCAACAGAGAGACTGCATGGTTTGTTTTCCTATGGGGCAAGCCCTGAAAGAGAGGCGAGAAGCCAGCTTGAGACCCATCTGAGTTTACAGGATCCAGATGCTGTTTTCCTGGAAAATCCTGCCTGGACACGGAGGGTAGCAATGGATAGGGACTGCTTCCTCCACACATCCAACGTTCTCTACACTAGTGTGACGTTGGAACTGACTAGCCTCTTCCAGACATTTTGGGCTTCTGTTGCAAATAGGGACTGACTAGCTCTGGCCAACTGTCTGTGCAGAATTCTCCAGCTGGCATGATTTGTTGCCAATGTACTTCATTATTTTTCCATGCTGCATCAACCTGGGAGGCTTGATTTGCAGAGTGTAGTCCTAAGATAGAAGGCTTGCTACTTGGCTCGGTGAAGGGGAAGTACATTTTGTAGTTCTGTAAGACTTTGTCCCTTGCGGTAATTAACTGTGAGCACCTTGGCTAAATAAATAATGCAGCTGCCCCTTTGACCTCTGCATATGGAGCTCACTCCCTGGATGTCTTCCGTTAGGACTTCTTCCCTCTTTCTGATTCATCAGTCTTCATCGCCAGACTTGTGTTCAACACTCTTCACTTTCAGAGGAAAATTCTCAGCATAAAAAGATTTACCTGGTTCTAGAGGTGTTCAATGTTTGCCCTTAACAGGACAACTCCCAAATTCACATCTCTGACCTGGAGCACTTGTCTTCTGACCCCATGAGATTATGTGGAATGTGGGGCTTCTCAGAATTCCTGTATGAAGTCCTGTTAAAATAAACGTACAAAGCAGATTTCTCCTTTAACTGACATGTTTTTAAAGTTGCAACATTCAGGGATTCTATTATCAATTGTTTATTTAACTAATATCCTGGTAGCTACAAAATACTAAAAGAGAAATCTGATGAGTTTGTATCCTGGAACCAGTGATATATTGGTACTGATAAGGAGAAAAGCTCCGTTTGTAGGTTTTTTTTCCCCTTCCCTCCACAGTTTATCTCAACCTACTATGTTACTAAATGCAGAGCTGCAGATTTTATACATTTACCTAGTTAGCAGTACTGGGGACTGAATCCAAGGCCTTTACAGTAACCTACATACCCAGCTCCCCCACTTTTTTTGTACCCAGATGGAACTCAGGAATGCAGCAGAGCTAAATCCCCACCCAGCCCTATTTTTTGAGACAAGGTGTTGCTGAGTTGCTGAGTTGCCGAGTTGCCCAAGCTGCTGTCCACCTGTCTCAGCCTTCCAGAGTGTGGGACACATCTGGTGTTGTTTTGCTTTGCTTTGTTTCCCCACTTCTCAGCTTGTTAAAACTTCATGTATGGTATATGGAGATGAAAGAGCTCTAGGGTATCTAGCTCTAGATTTTACAAGCAGCAAAATTTTTTCTATTAGGCTCAATATTTGCTTGGGTGACAATATCTGAATATTGTCATAAAAGCCATAAAAGCTTTTATGACATAAAAGCCTCTGGCATTCACTCAGAATAAAATTCATGTATGATATTATCCTTCCTGATGTCTAATTATAAATACAACACATTCTTCCTCTAAGGATGGAAATCAAAGATACTCATCCTTTGAAAAGACATTAAAATCTATTTATGCTACAAGGGCTAATCATCAGCCTCAAACATGTCTTCAGCATCTCCTGGAGCCCAGTGAGTCAGCACTACTTCTTCAAGCTGTTCGTGAAGTTACTGTCAGCACCGCACATGGGACTTTTCAGACTTGTGACAGGATGAAGAGTTTTTCCTGGCTTCCTGCCAGGGACCAGGAAACAGCTCCATGCATATTCTACCCTTGGGACTCCTGCAAGCTCTGAAAATGGTGCCTCACTCCCCTAGTCGGCACGGCACAGCCTCCCCATGTCGGGTTTATGCGTGCTGCTTGCATTTGCTCACATTTTCTCCCTCTCCTCCTCTTCCACTTAAGGGCACTTACTATTTCTGTTCTATCTTCTTGACGGCAATGCAAGGAGTCTAGATCAATGAGTGCCTTGGTACTGGATAGGGTTCCCCTCCCCATCTATGTTCACCATTTTAACTTTGGTAAGGAATTTTTAATGACTGAAGGTTCTCAGCGCCCACAAACTTCCAGCGTTTAACCTCTGCGCGCCCTACTGCAATCTCTGCTAAGGAAATGGTACTCTGCTAGCTGCAATTGTTCAAGTGATTCTGCTACCATTCCTCCAAGTCAGTTTACTCATTACCCAAAGGAATCTCGCTCATTCTAGATACAATGGAGGCGTGATGTCTCCTGCTCACTAGTACCTCACACATTTCAATACCCCCTACTGCATATGCGTGAAATGTTACCTCTGAATTCCCAGGAGGCAAAACAGTGCCTTGCACAGATTCAGTAAATATTCTTTAATTGCTAACGAATACAATTAATCTGTGTTACTTTTTGTGTAGAACTTGCACTTTTGTACATAGGCCAAAAAATAAGCCAGGTGTGATGGTGCATACTTGTAGTTACAAGCTACTTGGGGCAATGAGGAGGAACAAAGATTACTTGATTCCAGAAATTGAGAGGGCGGCCTGGGTAACAGCAAGACCCCAGCCCAGAAGAATAAAAGCAAATCCTCCTCCACTCATGTAACATTCAAAGTAGCAATAGCTTAAACATTCTTCGTCACTCCGCAGGAAGCAGGGCAATCAATGATATAAAAAATTGCCTGAATTATTTACTTTCATTTTTCTTGGTTGCACACCAGAACTGGAATTTGTTTTACTAAATCTAGACTAAAACATAACACTCAATGGAATATTAGCACAGTGCAAATCAGTTCTGCAATTAATAAAAATATTTACTTAGCAACTGTTAAGACCAGTTTCTAAAAATACCTACCGCTTCCCTCTTCTAAATATCTAACACAGCACTTTATCACCAAGCTTTGTGCCACTGTCACTGGCATACAGAACTAATGGCTGGATGCCTAAAACCCATAGCAATTGTTTCCAACAGTTACTGTTTTCCTTCTCTGTTTGTAGCTTTGCAGACTTAATATGGTAATGTTGAGGAAAGGCTACGTTTTTGTATGAAAGATACTTTGCTCCACAAAAGACAGGCTATAAAAGTACTGTGCTTTAAGCCTTGGGAATGTCATTTCAGTTAAAGGTTGCTTGAAGCCCAGGTCAAGAAGGCATGCTTAGGATTTGATCCCTAGCCTTATCCCCAAACAAGTACTATAAACAAGAATCACTTCAGTAAATACATTGGTATATGAGAAAAATCTATATACATCTGGGCACACCGAAAAAAAATTTTTTTTGTGCAGAAATGTTTTGAGCAAATACAAGTTTTTTTTGTGGTACTGGGGATTGAACTGACAACCTCGTGCTTGCCCAGCAGGCGCTTATGCCACTGAACTAAATCCCCAGTCCTGAGCAAATATAACTTGATCAAGTATGGTTTTACTTTGCAGAGTGCAAATCATACTGTATCCCTGATCACTAGATATGTAACTTCTGTTTGTTGGTATTTTTGAGACAGGGTTTCACCATGCAGGTCAGGCTGGCCTCAAACTCAAGAGTGATCCTCCTGTCTTAGCCTCCCGAATGCCAGGATAACAGTCATGTGCCACCACGTCCTAACTTAATTTCAGTTAATAGTTAAAGCTGACTTTAAAAAATAAGTTTCAATTTTCTGGTAAGACTGTTAAGTAAGTAACTGGTTTACAATTTTCTTTTCACTATCAATACATAAATGAGATATTGGTGGTAACCAGTAAATGTTACCTGATGAATGCAATAAAGAAATTGTTCTTAATGATGTCACTACTGAAAAGTACTGCTTGGACTGGATTTTAATCTTGATTGGGGAACCTGAATTTCTTTCAACTGTTCTGCAAGACAGAATGAGCTCTCCCATTTGGTTCTCTCCCAGACCTTAGATCTGCTGTGGTTGAAATTGCTTTATTTTGGTGTGTGAGTAATGACTCCTTAGGAACAGCATCAATTCACCAGTGTCATCTTGGAAGACATACACAATTATTTTTATAGTATACACAAAATCGTCACAACCCCAACGCCTAAAGCTAGCCCTTTCACCAGTGGTCCTCGCATTCTTGCCTCAGATCATTTGAACTGTTATATTCTGAAAACCCCAACCTTACCAAACACCAGCATTTTTTTGCATATGGCTGACTCACTTTCCATTTGGTAAACTGAGTAATTCAAGAGGCTGAGGCAGGAGGACTGCTGAGTTGAAGGCCAGCTTGGGCTACAAAGGGAGTTCAAGGCCAGCCTGAGCTGCATGTTTAAAAAAAAAAAAAAAGCACTGGAAAGGAACAGCCAAGTCACCTCAAGCCTACTTACATCTACTTAACATGCTCTTCTGGGTTTGAGGACAGGAAGGTGACTGACTGCCCCTGCTGTGTAAAATGCCCACAAATTTAGAACAGAATATACTCACTTGCATATTACAGATGGGCCCTAAATGTTTTAATTAGGTTTCTGTCGACACAGTCACAACTGTCCTACACTCATTTTTATACCTGCATTACGCCTCATTTACAACACATGCTAGTTACATCACTAACCCATAAGCTTCATACTAAAAATACTTATAAATACTAATGAAGGGAACTGCAATGAAATCTTAAACCAGCTTCAAAAGGGTTGGCCGTGTAGCTCAGTGGGATACAATACCTGGGCTCAATCTTCATCACCGCCAACACCCACTCTTAATTTTGTCACCTTAGTGAAACTTACCCATTCTGTCATGCCTTGCTATACATGTGTAAGACAAGGCACATCCTACTTTATGGAGAGCTGAGCATTAGGCTAATACATATAAAGCGAAGCACTTCAAAAGCACCTGCCATATAGCATCCAACTCGCAGTAGCTTCTATTACCATTACTGGTTTCAAAGGGTGACAGAGCATCACTGTTTTAAACACAGGAAAGTGAACAGGAGGCAGGTTAGGTCCTCGCTCACCAACTGCACCAAGATGCCCCACCTCCAATAGCTTCACAGTCTCCAAACATTTTTCTTACAGTACCCATCTAGCTGTTTTGAAGATCAAAATGATATAAACTAGTTGTCCTTGTACTGCCTTTACTCGTGGGGTCTTCAGCAAGAGCTTTCTCAGAATTACAGACATTTATTCAATTAGCTGTCATGTCACCGTCAGGACTTCGGTAATGTTGACACAGATCTGACCACTCTGAACACTTCAAGTGGCTCCTGTGTTCTTTTTTTTTTTTTTGTCTTTTTCATTTTTATCGGTACCAGGGATCAAACTCACGACCGCCTGCTAGCAAGGCAGGTGCTTATGCCACTGAGCTAAATCCCCAGCCCTGCTCCTGTGTTCTTCTGACAGGAATCCACTGTACTTTGTGATCTCATTTCTGGCACAATAGGAGAGGTCCATTTTGTATCTCTCCTCAGGCTGAAGTCAATCAATACCTCTCACTGTATAACCTGGTCAGCTATCCTCGCCACACTTCCATGACTCCACTTTTAAGGGTGGTCTAGCAAGTGACTTCAGAAAACACATCACTTTACTTGATTAAACAGAATGCACAACCTCCTATTAATTTACACTTAGTTTATTGCCATCTCTGGCTGTTTCAAAAGCATACTAAAACAAAAACAAGCCAAAAAACCAAACATTTCTGAGGCTCTTTGAGTTAGGGTCTTGCAGCCCAGGATGGCCTGGAACTGATGGCTGCCCACTGCCTCAGCTTCCCAAGTGCTGGGATTTCAAGTGCACACCATCACACCCACCTATCCCTGGCTCACTGGGTGGGACAGAATGGGTCATGAATACAGCTAAATAATAGAGCTTTGGCTTTTTGGGGTTTCATTCCTAGCCCCACCCCTGCTCAGACTGCACAACTGGTATAAATTTAATACTACTACTTTATGCAGATCCTTTCACATCTTGGTCACGAGTATGAGTTTTAAAAACTGGCAAACAAAATACTGCTACTGCCAACTGTCTTGGACTCAAAGGCCTGGAAAAAAGCACTGTCAGTAAGGTTTTTCTTAGAATTCTGTGGCTTGTTCTACTCAAGAACTGCTAAGAAACTGCTCCTCAGAAATAGGATCTTGCTGTTTTACCTAAGTAGCCGGGGATACAAGTGTCACCACGCCAGGCTAGAAAGTCTTTTTCTGCAACCTTTAGGGAAAACTAGTCGGCTTTAGTTCTAAAATTCTTGATACTTATTGTACTAATGGAACTAAGCTTGTAATTATTGCAGTAATCTCTACTTGAAACATCAAACACTACTAGTATTCCAAGGACTAGTAGATGTGGGAAAATCGCTTAATAAAAACTTTGTTGGCGGGAAACCACAGTAAAGCAAATCTCCAAATATCCTTTTTTGTAGGCCTTAAGTGTAAGCACAACCGTGTGGGAGGAGATAACCAGTCTCTCCCTTCATATATATCTTTTATTTTCTTCTTATACCTTCCCAAAACAGACATTCAACAGTAGTTAGAAGGGCCATCTCCCAACATTTAGAAAAACTGCACCCCTCAATGGGTGAACAAAGTAAAGAGTAGTAACCTAGAGTTCAGCCGAGCAAGCCACTGCAGAGCCTTAAGTGGTGAGGTCTTCCAATTTCAGAGTGATGTGTCTTCAACTTGTATCATTTTGTGGAAAAACATAATTTAATTTTGGTGAAATGAGATTCATCTCCCGACAGGATTAGTAACAGCATTCACTGAATTTCACAATCTTCTTTTGTGAATTGTGCAGAAAATGAATGGTAGCTAGAAGATCAATGGGATTCCAGCTCCAGCTGCAGATGGAATAACAACATACCAGGGCAAAAACACCTATATTTTGATTTACAAAGCTAACAGCAGGTTTAAATCTGCAACTTAATTACAGACCAACTACACCACAACCTTTTCAAATGGCAAAAATACAAAAAAGTGTTACAAAAATATTTCAGAAAAAGTGCATAGTCTAAGTGCATAGTAAATAAAAGCACTGAAAAATATCTTGCTAGAGGGAGTTCAGCTTGGAAAAGTTGTTACCAAAGCTAAACAGTTTTATTTTACACAAACTATACTCAAAAATAGCTTTATGAGACTGATTTCTGGCTAAAAGTATCAAAGGGTTTATTAGTCAAGAAAAAAACACCTTAACTGACACAAGTGGTTAGAAAAGAAAACATAAGCCGCCTACCCCGAAAGTTCAGACTCGGATTTCTTCCATATCATACCAATATACCCACTAATGACAGAATGTGGCAAACATGGAATTAATTATTGCTAAAGTAGTTGTAAAATTAAAAAAGGAAAAAAAAATCCTTAAAAAACCCCCAAATCAACTTTAATACAATCTGACCAAATATGTCAACTTAGTTTCAAGGTTATTTTACAAGTAAAATACCTACATTTACACAATAAGCTCCTGGTGGCATTTTCGGACTACTGTTCTTTTAATTTATCCTGACATGCTACAACTGAATAAATTACACTATATAAAGAATTACTATCGATAAGTCTTCTTTCTCTGTGT
Organism: Cavia porcellus; assembly: GCF_034190915.1. NCBI lineage: Eukaryota > Metazoa > Chordata > Mammalia > Rodentia > Caviidae > Cavia > Cavia porcellus. The sequence goes on from NW_026947504.1 coordinate 16,513,605, forward strand.
CAGAGAAAGAGTGAGTAAATAAGACTGAGAAACTCACACGCACACACAGGTAACTTACAGAAGCGGGTGGGGGTAGAGGATAAAGAATCACTTGAACTTCACACAGCAAGACACTCGGAGGAGTCAAGTGCTTATAGCCATTTCACAAGTATTTTATAGAAAAACATTTTGGAGTCAAACCCTTTAATGCTTTCATCCTTATTCAAAATCAGCCCAGCTGTTAAGTCAGTGGCAGCAAGAATTACAAGTTCTGGCAGAGGCAAGATTAGTATTGTGCCTGCAGGTCATAAAAAAAAGAAAGGAAGAAAAGAAAAAAAAGAAAGAAAGAAAGAAAAGATGCCTTTTTCTTTCAGAGCAAAAGGGGAAAAAACTTTAAATAAAAAAAAAGAATTTTTAACACTAAATCTTTAAACAACTAGTAAAGGAGTGTCATGTAACAACAAATGGCTGAAGTAGTCTATCAAAAAATTGGGGAGATTTTTATTTCATTGAGTCAGCAAGGCATTTTGTTTGTTTTTCTTAAAAATCTCATTTCCTTACAGAAAGTTTTAAGTTTTTAATGAACTTGTAAACAAAAAAGCTCCCATTTCAAATAAAAACAAAATCCCAGATCATATAGATGTTTACAGTGATTACATATCTAAGCAACATACATACATGTTCAGTTGTAAGATGTTAACTAAACTTCTGTGACAAATATGGGTTTAATACCAAGAACATTATAGAGTTAATGCAGAGTCCTAAGGATAATCTAGTAGTCACTAAATTTTTCATAAGTCTTCGCTTTAGATGCTGTTATTTCTAGCACAAGTAAGCAGGCAGTCTTTCATATGCTCAAACACTGGAATCTTTGGTTGCTACCGTATCAGCTGGCTTGCAAACAAGAAGCCAACCATTTAAAGAATGTTTTAAGTGAACAACTTGCAAACCCCAGGGATTAAAAAACCCTAAGAATGCACAATTGTGAGCATTTACAACCATCACAACTGTGGCTGAAGACTGTTCATGCCATTCTTCTGAAATGAGATCTCAAAGCAGGATATTTCAAAATAAAAAGTTTTAACAAAAAAATTGGCATATGCACAATTTCTCCACCAATTTGTGTGTGTGTGTGTGTCTCAACCATTTAGTTAACTTTTCCACTTGAAAAAATGCAATAAAAAACCGGACACCATGTTTCACTATCTCAGTTAATATTCACAATTACAGCGGCTACAACTCCAGACAAAGCTTCAGCGACACTGCCCAGAGCCAGTTTATACTGAAATTAAGTTCTTTACACCAAGTAAATGGTTGTCCACAACCACTGGCTAGTGTACATATGAACTAAAATTTCTAGATTTGGGGAGAAACAAATGCTGCTCCGATCATCTGGTCTGCTTCTTCGGTTCTTCAATTCATGCTTAGAAGCCTGTTTAACAAAATCAAAACAGAAAAGAATGTTAAATTCCAAGTTAAGAATTCTTTTAAAAAAATGAAGGGAAACTGCGTAGAACTGAGATAACATAGCAGCTCATACCATTTTATCTAGTTGAGAGTCACAAGGCTTAGCTTTCTAAAACAAAAAGTAATCAATCGATAATTTTAAAAAAACTTTTGATTTAGATGGCCCCCAAAAGGAATGGTATACGGTGAATTAAAACCTCAGTATACAAGTCTCAAGAACTACTAGAAATTCAAATGAGTATGTTCAGTTTACTTCTTTACTACCTAGAGCATATTATGCTTTCAAAAATTTGTTCACAGTTCGGCCTTGTGGCACCCCAGCACTTTGGAGGCTGAGGCAGGAGATTACTTCACAAGTTTAAGGCCAGCCTGCGCTACATGAGCCAGTTCAAGGCCAGCCTGCATTATGTAACACCCTGTCTCCAATTCAAACATTTGTTTAAGCAATGACAAATGCATTGCTTTAACACTTAAGAGAATATAGTTTCAATCAAATATATATATTTATCAGTACCAGGGTTCGAACTCACAACCGCCTGCTTGCAAGGCAGGTGCTTATGCCGCTGAGCTAAACCCACAGCCCCAGTTTCAATCATATTTTAAGCACAAACATTTTTGTTGTTCTTGTTTAGTACTGTACTGGAGATTTGAGCTCAAGGCCCTTGAGCTATATCCCTGGCTCTTTTTTATTTTGAAATAGGGTTTCAGGCTGGCCTCAACCTCTGCATGCTAGACTGCAGGCATGTGCCAACCTGCCTAGCTATGAAAAAATGTAATTTTTAAACAGAAACTTTAAACAGCTTTAAACTTTACATCTACCTATTGACATTAAAAAAAATAGTTTTGTCAGTGATGTGAACAATGTAAACAAACAATTGATGCTTTTGGGGTTTTATTTCTCAAATCCTTGCACGCAGTACATACTTCTCTCTTCCCCTACCGGCAGACCTAGCATTTCTTCATAAAGGTAGGTCTGAATATAAGAAGTTTGCAGGTCATAAAGAGCTGTAGGTCTTATCTTTAGTTATAGGCAACGAGAAACGAAATATGCCTCTTAACCTGAAGACCCTTTATGTACCTTCTCCTTTCACCCAGTGTCAGACACTGCAATGCTCCCCTGATTCCTCTTCCAGAAAAACTCTTAACAGCTCTACTGTCTTTTTAACACCAATCATGCTTTTCACACCAAACTATTCCTTTTCTGAAATATTTGTTACATAACTTACTTTAGGTTTTAGGTGGGACACACAAAATACCCATTGTTTACTTATTGCAAGTATGATTTGGGTGTTTTTGAAAATAGTACCAAACACTTATACATTTTAACTTTTTCAATTTAAGAGTAGAAATTATCATCCTCCCTTATTTTGGTAATTGTACTAGGCCTTATACATATACAAAGATATAAGGGCTTTACTTTTTTCTTTCCATAGTGCTGGACTAAACAGTAGGTATATAACAGATATTGTTGCCTTGATGCACATTATCAAATCAGATGAACAAAGTGATCTCATTTGTTTATGATGAGGGTCTGACTATGTAACTTAAGCTCCCTTGAACTCTCAATCTTCTTGCATACAAATGTGGACCACTATTCCTGATTCTAAAATAAACTAAAAATGAACAGAAATAGTACAAAACCAAGCCTCAGGTAAAGTAACTAAATGCAGCTTTCCAAGTTAAGAAACTATGGGTTAGCCAAGTAGAAATGGCCCTTATACTATTAGGATTTGATTTCAAGTTTTGCAATTATTCAGTATGATAAAAAGAAACATTCTCACAACTACTAAAAACTGGTGTGTTTTCTTTTATCATAGTGTGCTTATGCGATCACATTGCACTGAATATTTGTCACATTCAGTATTCCCAAATGATTTCCAAGTAGAACACTCTGACCACCAACAAACTAAAAAGGAAACTTTTTATACTGTTTAGGAAACTCTTTTGTTTTAAATACTGGGAAGGCTCTAGGTAAGAATTTGATCTGTTCCAAATCAGTAGGTCAATCAGTGATTACAATTCTTTAAGAGACTGGCTAAAGGCTGGCCTAACAGTATTCTGGTCAGGGTACCGCAGCAGTCAAATCCAGATTGAACTCTTCAGATGAACCCATGTGGGAACACTCCACCCAAGACCAACAAGCTGTCTTCAGGGAATTGTCCAAAGAGATCCTGAGGTAGGTAAAATCTCAAAAGAAACATTCAGCAGGGATCCAACATTCAGTTTTCAAGTAGTAATAAACATTCTGTGCTTCAGTCTTTTTTATTTTTATCTTGCAGTCTGGATGACATCTCCTGGCTCCCAAAATTCAAGAATGTGTCTTCACTGTAACATCTTAAAATGAGGGATGAAACCTTTTATTCCTAAAATAGAGGGGAAAAGAAAATTAAAACAAAGTTGGAGGACTAATGTGATGATTCAGGAGTTAATAGCTACATTTAAGTTTCTTTTTAAATCTTAAAATGGGAAGACTTTATTATTTTTTATGTAACAAGAATATTCTACTCCTCAGTCTGTCTGAAATCTAAAAACTGAAGTATTTATGAATTCATTTCAAGTTTGATTGACTTTAAAAATACAACCAGAAACTATTTTAATGGGTTATTTATTTATAGGGTAGTTGTCTCCTCCCCCTGAACTTTTCTGAGACAGAATTTTACCATATAGTTCAGGTTGGTCTCAAATTTCTGCCTCAGCCTCCCAAGTGCTGGGATTATAGGTACGTGCCACCATACCCAGCAGGTTGTAGCAGTCTTACAAATCTGTAACAGCTTTCCACTATACAATCTCACTTTTATTAACTAACTTTACCGATATGCTTATGTGGTCTTTTGGCTACACAGAATTAAGCTCAGAGAATTTTGAATCAGACTGGTCATATATATAGTTTAAAAACAAAACAAAAACTACAGTAATTCCTCTCTGTAGAAACCATAAGTATGAAATTGGAAAAATCTCTTTATGAGTAAAAAAGACAATTGACAATTTAAGTATAGCAGATCTGTATCATCCTAACTGCATCAATAGACTAATGATCTGGATTCTCTGTCTCTACAGAATTAATTCTCAAGTAGATTTCTGAGGTCACTGAGTTTTAAAATACCTGTTACAACCGAATCCGTCTCTGGTTGGGAGATGGTCTGCATTATACACCACTGAAACACAGCAACACTGATGTTGTCCTTCTAGGTCTTCTGAAAGTTGCAGTGTCATCCAGATAATGTGACATGTTGAAAAATTTGATAGGTCCAGCTCTGTGTCACCACAAATCAATCCTTGCATACTCATCTTCATTTTCCTGTTGAGTTACTTAATTCTTTTCTCTTCAGCTTTACTGTTCACAATGAAAAAAGCTGACAAAAATTCAAGGTTTCAATGAGGAGATGAAGCTGACTGGTACTTCTTTGGGATGAGTGTATTCAGAGCAGATCATCTTCAGGTATTTCAACGTCTTCCCCTGCTATTTAGGTTATGTTGCTAAGTGACCAGCCATGTTCCTGGCAGTGATTGGTGAAGTCAGAAAGTTAAGCCAGACATGAATAGCAGGTAAAGCCCAGTACATACCAAAAGGTAATTTAAGGAAGACCACGGACACGGAGGGTTAATGTGATGGGAAAATATTTCTAATCTTTAAATGTCAACTTTTGAAATGTACTTACATTATTAGGATAAAGCTATGCTTATTATCTATGGTTGGTATGTTATGCAAACGAGTTAAGAAGACAAGAGAATATAATTATATAAAGATTCATCTTTGACTTCACTATTTTTGTAATTTCCCCCCATTTCTACCCACAGATAAAGAAATGATCAACTTATCTAGGTGATAATGCTTATTTTTTTCTCTTTTTTCAAAAAAAAAAAAAAAAGTGGGAGGGGTACCACGGATCGAACTCATAGGATTTCACGTAGTTAAAATGCGTCTATTAGTGTGTTGGGTGTGAATTTAGTTTTTCTCTTGAATGAGACTAAAAAAAATTATCTGTGGCACATGAGCACTGAAAAACTAGTACAGATAACAACCAATTGGAGAAGAGCCTTGTTTTCTTGGGCTTTGGAATGTAGCATTTGAAAAGTACTAAAGAAAAACAATCAGGGCTGCAATCTATTATATAAGCCTATGTTACCTAAATAAAATGAACTTTAGTATTTAGACATTTAAAATGAATTGCTAGAACAACTTACTGTAATTTTCCATGGCAAAAACATTAGATACAAGTATTTCAAAAATAACCATATAGAATACATTGGTGAATACTAGTATTTGGAGAATTTCCCCCAGAACAAGTATTTCCACAATACAGATTTATGAAGATTCATTTATGAAACTGAATTCACTGAAAAGCAAGCCTTAAAAAAAAGCTCTTACATAAGAAGGGAACTTCTAAAATTTTTAAGTAGAAAAATCTAATATTGTGTTCTATCATTACTGAAGAGATTTCTTGAGTTCTTCCTTAAATTAAAAAAAGCCTAATGTAGTGGGCCCAAGAGACTACGCTTTTACATATCTCTATGAATTACAGACTGAAATAAAAAGCGATCTAGATAATGCACTGGGGGTAAAGGTTTGGGGGCTAGGCTTCCCACACTTACTTGATATCACCTTCAGGCCTGCTGTATTTTCATGGGTTTACACACAAAGGGACTTGAATAGGACTTAATTAGGTACTAAATTCGATATAGGAAACAATACACATATTTTCAAGAAGTTAAGGAGCAAAAAATAATTCTGCTACTTACATTCTGTGGAGTGGCATATTTCAATAGCAAGCAATATTTTGCTTAGGGTCAATATTACCTAGGATTTCCCACCATACCCCCCCCCCCCACTTTCCTGAAACAGGGTCTTTCTGTACTCTGCAGGCTGAAATTCTGGGTTCAAGTGATTATCCTGCTTCAGAATCCCAGATGGCTGGGACTATAGGGCCACATACCCAGCCTTAGAAATTTACCTCTGAAAGTATTCAATATGTGATTATTCACTGAGACATCGAATTCTTTAGAATTTTATGAGTTCATTTAATAAATTGTATTTCTATTGTTTGGTGTGATGCTATGTTTGTAAGATTTTTACAAAAAACATACTAACTTAGTGGATCCAACTTCTCATCTTTTAAAAACTGGGATAAAGCTGGGTATAGGTGGTGCATACCTATAAACTCAGTACTTGGGACATGAGGTAGAAAGACTGGTGCAAGTTGAGGCCAGCTGTCAGCCTGAACTATATGGCAAAACCTTTTCTCAAAAAACAAATAAAAAAAAGGCTTGGATAAAGTAAGATAAAATTCTGCTTGTTGATTAAGCGATACACAATGAACAATGAAACTAGCTCAAAATAAGACAATTCTTTCTGAAGACTGCTAAATGCATGAAGTAAAATGTTCTAGACCAGATGAGATTTTAATCTAATTTTATGGTTTTAGAAACTGCAAGTCGCGATAATCCTATCATCCCAGCAGCAAGCTTGAGGCAAAATTAACTTCATTTTGTGAGAAAAAGCGAATATCCTATACATGCTAAGTATAAGAAGTCCTTGGCTTAGAAAGTATATTTGGTCTTAACTAAATAGTAGAACCATTCCTCAGTGACATTACCTATCTCATTATGGGTTTCATGACTTATCAGATATACAATCAAAACTTTTAAGAGGCAATCAAATCCCAACTAAGGTGTAGAGACAAGAGTACTGAGAAAACATTAGTGTTTGCTATCCTGACTTTAAATTTATTCATAGAATGATCCTACTACATTAAGATCTTCAGTTCTGAATCTTTCCCAAATACAGAAAGATGGTATAGAAGCACTTCAAACTTCATCTCTAATGGATAAGTTGCTAGACTAAGATAATATCACTTATACAGTACTTCCTGAAAAGTATCCTGAGATTAGAATGGATTATTAAATTACAAAAATTATTTAAATACAACCCTAAAGATATGGGTCAACAATCTATAAAGGCTAAATTCAGATTAGCAAAGTTAATCAGATTACATAATTAGAAAAAACCAAAAACACAATCTCCCCTCCAAAAAACCCCGAAAAATCTAATTCTTACCTCCCTACCACATGGAGAATGTAGGCAGGTGTTAGGAGGTAAGCTCCAGAAAGAGGAAAAGAAAATAAAAACATGAAAACAAGAGTTGAACTGAACAGCAACGGTGATTAAGAAACTGAGCTGTACCCTAACAGTCTTCCTCCACAGAAGTGAAGAGTACCAAACAAAGACAGAAAAAAAGCAGATGAGCAGTTCAGTAGCATTTGCCCCAGTTATCTTCAATGTGAGAGGCAGGCCTAACTGCACACTTACAGTCCACACTGAACACCAACCAACAGCCCGATATCTGCAGTATTTAAAATTAAGAACTGTTATAGTTGACTGTAAATAAGAGAGGTTTATTTTTGTGATTAGGAAAGATATATGTGCTTTGCAGTTGTATGAACATTTAGGAGTACATGAGATAACTCTTCAACTGAGAAGACAGGACACACTTCATTCAGGGCAATGCCAAAGTCATCGTCTTGAAATTAGAACATATTCACTATTTTCCCTTTTAAATGCTAAAGTATTAACATGCAAAAACTTCTTAACACTGTTAGTCTGAAAGAAAGTCAAAATACCATGGCAAATCAGATTCATTATTAAAAATCAACAAGTGTTAGGTCTAGGATTTTGGATTGATTGATAAAAATACCATATTCCCAACACCAAATGTTTATTTTGGAAAAGGGTTAATGAATGAGTAAAAAAGATGCAGTTGTTAAAAATGACCCAAAATCCCAAGAGAAATGATATAATAATATACACATATATATGTATATACAAATACATATACATATATATATATATGAACAAGGACATTTGGGTTTAAAGTTAGTAGTCAAATTTTCCAAGGACGTCTTTTTTTTTAAACACAGAGCCAAATTTGTATGCCTTTTAAAACCACCTCCTTGATCTAACACTGTTATAAATGAATGAATTACCCAATTTTGTATTCAATTTTTTTCCCTGTAACGTCACTTGGTTCTTGGCTACTAACCTTTCATGTTACTCTTGGTTTTGTCAGTTTGCTTGCCTGTGGGGGTTTGGGCCTGCTGACCCTGCCCACTGGAAGAGGCTGCCTGCTGTGCTGCTTTCTGCTTTAACATTGTCCAATCAAACGTGTAGTCATACTGGTGGTTCAAAGTCCTGGAAAATATAAATTACATGTTATTTCTGCCCCCAACTGAGGTATACACATTGTGGACTCTGAAAAATCACATGTTAATCCTTTCATATTATCAAGTAACCTAGTGATCTTTCAAGACATCAAAGGCATTTCTTTAGAACATCAATATTTCTTCATATAAAGATTTTTCTCCTACAAATAATTTTAACTCTTCAGTGAAATCTAACTTTTAAAATAACATGTCTGAGGGAAAGCTACTTGGGTAACACCATTTTTAGTCTCGCTACATTAGACAAAAAATAAGTCCTCTTTCAAACAGATCTGTTATTTCTTCAAAAGGGGCAAACGAGTAAGCAGGAATGAAAAGGCAACACTAGGTCAAGCACTCAGACAGGATTTTTTTTTTTTTTGTCTTTTTCCTTTTTATCGGTACTGGGGATCGAACTCATGACTGCCTATTTGCAAGGCAGGCGCTTATGCTGCTGAGCTAAACCTCCAGCCCCACAGCCCGGATATTGTAATGGAAGGTTAATTACTGAGAAGCCAAAAGAGCATTTAAGGAGCTGAAGCGTGTGAATGAGATGTGTGCATTGGTGCCCTGGGAGGAAGACTCTCCTGGGTTTAAAGAATTATCTCAATTCCCACTTTCTTCTAACTCAGAGCTTGAGCTACGTGAATGCTAAAGGAATGCCAATCTGGGACTGCCTCCTCATGGCAGATAGCCATGATGGCTATCTGGTAGTTTAATTGCTTTTTAATCTTGTACTGCACAGGGTTCTATATTAAAGCTGGAGTTCCAAGAGGACACTGACAGTTTCTTTTGTTTTTTGAGACAGGGTCTCATTATGTAGTCCTGGCTGGCTTCAAATTTATTATGTAGCCTAGCCTAACCCCAAACTTGAAGCTAACCTCCCAGATAGGTCTTTCAAGTGCTAGGATTACAGGTATGCGCCACCTCACCCATCTCGCTATTAGGTAATGTAAATTGCAATTACTTTGGAAAAATAAACTATGTTGATTCAACTGTTTCTTTGATTCACATTGGTTAACTAATTATCTGAACACACAAGTTAAGTGGAGTTAACCTATTTCCCTTGCTAAAGTTTACGGGCTTAAAAATATCTTAAAAACTGACCTGAAAAGGATGCGAAATAGCTGCCTCAGGTACATGTAATCCGGGGCTTCCTCAAAGCGCAGCCCACGGCAATAGTTTAAGTACATAGCAAATTCTGCAGGAAATCCCTAAAGATTTAAGAGTTAAAACAGAGAAAAATCTTTATTTAAAATAGGAAAATTATTAAATGCAAGCCAAAAAATGTGTCTGAATAGGATATTTTACTACTTTACAAAGATATGAAAAAATTATAGCCTGAGTATATTTCAACAGTTTTATAATTATTTTACCTACTGTTATATACATTATCTTTTCATATTTAAAGGAAATACTTATTTTTTTCCTATATAGTGGTACTATGTCCCCAAAATAATTCAGACATTCTGCTTGTTGATTTACTATCTTATCAGTGTCTAAAATATCTTGAAGATTTTTGTTTGTCTTTTTGAGACAAGATCTCACTCTACAGTTTAGGCTGGCCTTGAAGTCACTATGTAGCCCAGTCTGGCCTCAAATTCACAGTGATCCTCCTGCCTTGGTCCCCCAAGTACTAGAATTACAGGCACATGCCACCCTCCACCTCTAGCCTTTTAAGATTTTTAAGGCTCTTCTTGTCTATCACCAAGAGGATTATGCCATCAGCGATTTAAACATTAAATTCCTGTTATTTTTTTCCCTCTGAGTAAATACAAATGTGAAGGGAGCAAGTTATATAGGTGGCAATCTCTTCCCTCAACTTCATGATCTGAGAAATTTCTTATAGCCAGAAGTTAAGGCAGGACAGAATGGTTAACCCGGCAACATTTTATACTGATGACACTTATGTAATCAGGTTTAATGGTTACAAAGTACTCATGTTATTTTTGTTGTTGTTGAGTGAAGGCCCAAAACTAAAGCAATAAATATATTAATTACATACTTTTATTTTAGTTTCAGGTATGCAATTACAGTCTCAAAGAAGATCATATGGCCTTATTTCAATGAAAGAGAACATAGTTATTCATGAGGGTAAAATACTAACTCATTCTAACTTATGTGCCTTTTTATAAAGCTTGAAACTTCAGAGAAACAAGCCTAATTCATATTGTTGTCTAAATTTCTCTACTGTTGGAAAATTTCTATTTTTAGACTGGTCCTGCTTTGTTTGCCTCTTCTCTCTATTCATATACCAACTGCTAACATCCTCTCCTTTCTAACATCAGTTTATGTTGAAAGGAGACCATTTCTTAATTTTTCTCATAGATCAAAAAGGCTCTATCAGAAGTTTGCCTACCTTGTTAATTTTCCTCCACTGTTTCTATTAATTAAAGCTCTACGTTGAGACATCAAAAAAATTATTTAAAAATGATTCATATGTTTAAGCCATTGCCAAAGATACTTAGAATAACCAAAATGTAAACTTAAATCCTGGTTTGTTAAGTTTAAAAAAATCTTTTTTCTGTTCTTGTATTTTTAAATGATACTTGTCAAATACATTTACCTTACATAAAACTTCAACAGGAGTGGACATCTTCTTTTCACTAATCTTTTCGTATTTTTGTTTTTTTGTTGCAGCCTATAAAAGTAATCAACAAGATATATTTACTACTGAGAAAAATCTTAAAAAATTTAGCCCAATAAATATACACTAGACAAAGTTTAAGACCTGAGATTTAAGTAATCATAGGTGAGATAAAATTCATATTAAAGCTATCCATAAGAATGGAGCACTTTGACTATTTTGGACACTCATATATATGAACCTTTATCTTTTAATGGACCAATAAAAGATAGTCATTAAATTCTGTGTCATTATCACTGAACAAACAAAATGCTAGGAGTAATTGTACAAATAAGTACCACTCCTAAATGAACAGGTTTTACCTTATACCTTTTCAACATAATGCTTATACATGAGAATAAGAGCCCTTTCTTAGCAGGTATCAACTTTCATGTAGATAAAGTTAGCGATTAACAATGGGCACTTCTTTTCTGTCTCAAAAGAAATTAATCTCTAATTAGCTAAATTCTTACTGAAATGATCAGACTTTTCAAATAAAAGGCAAAAATCAATTCAATTCAGTCTCAGAAAAATTACAGATCTGGAAGGGACATAAAGACCATCTTCCCAATATTATTAATTTTTTTTTTGTCTTTTTGAGACTGGGTTTTGCTATGCAGTTAAGGCTAGCCTTGAACTCACTGAGATCCTCCTACCTCAGCTTCCTGAGTGCTGGGATTACAGGCATGCACAACCACATCCAGTTCCAATGTATTATTTTGGTTTGGTTTGTTTTTTTTTAAATCGGTACGACCACATGCTTGCAAGGCAGGCGCTTATGCTGCTGAGCTAAATCCCCAGCCCCCTCCAATGTATTATTTTTTGAGATGAGACTTTGTAATGTTGCCTGTGCTGGCCTCAAACACCTGGGCTCAAGTGATCTTCTCCATCAGCCTCCTTGGTGCCAAAAGTACTGGTGTGTCACCAGATCCAGCTTAATATGTTTTTTAACATTGATTTATTTATTTCGGTACCAGGGATCAAGCCCATGATCTCACATTTGCCAGGCAGGCATTTATGCTGTTGAGCTAAATCTGTAGCCTTATATTTTCTCAAAAACAAAACCCCAGTAATTTGGATCTGATTACCTTGAGTCCTTGCCATGGCAGGCTGGTTCTATTAAAATACATCAAAACATATCCTAATGATTCCATGTCATCTCGACGACTAGAAAAGAAAATGTAATTTTACAAACAGGAACTGTAATGGGTAACATGAAAAAAGCCAAATATTATATAGGGGAAAAATTTTCCCTAATGAAGATAGATTTGATGCCACATGCAAGACAGTACCTAGTTTACAATATAAAGTTCACAACAAATAATCTCTAAACAGATTTTTCTCACAAAATGTAAAATTTCAGGAGCATAGTCAAAAAAAAAAACACAAAAAAACAAAAAAACAAAAAAAAACCCAAAAAACCAAAAACAAAGGTGAGACTAGAACCCAGGGCCCTGTGCATGCAAGGCAAGAGCACTACCATTAAGCCACATCCCCAGGCTGTAAGTGTAATTTTTAAGAAAACAAGAGATTAAGCTAAGTAATTCTAAACAAGGTTAATGAAAACATAAAACTATGTAGCAAGATATTTTAGGAATGCTGAAATCACATTTTAAAGCTAATTAAACATCTACATGAATGTTACGCTCAGCACCACACATTCATTTGTGGTGCTAGTAATCAGACAGACTCCCAAGCCTTGCATATGCTAGGCAAGTGTTCTACCACTGAGCTACACTGAGCTATAAACACATATTTAAAGATAGGTTAATGTTTTAGCATACAGAAAAGGTGAAATCTTAAGATTAACCTAAGATATGCATGTTTCTTTTTAAACTGGAAATTCTCATGATGTTCTCAACCGAAAAGTATATGATTTGTTGTTATTTCTGGGGCGTAGAGGCGGAGGGCTGGGTTGTTGTTATTTCTGGGGCGTAGGGGCGGAGGGCTGGGTTGAGACAGGATCTTGCTACACAGCACAGACTGGCCTCAGACTTGCGGCACTCTTGCCTCAGCTTTCTGTATACTGGACTATAGGTATGTGCTACCACACCTGGCTGTTATTTCCATCTTTTATACGAAAAAAATTAGTAAAGAGAAATTAAAAAGCCAGAATGCAAGTGAAGATGTAGGAAGAAACCAGAGATTATTTACTTTAAACCAAAGCTTGTAATTTATGAGTAAAAAAAGTACAACAGAAGATGGTATACCAATCCTCTTCTGGCTTTTTAGTATTCTCCTAACCCTGTAAAAATAACCAATTTTCTCCCCAAATTCAACCCACATCACTAAAATATAAAATATCCAACATCAACATTTAAAACAATCAGTACATATTCACTTGTAACAAGAAATGTAAAAATAGTATTAATGCTTTTAACTTTCCATAATGCAGTATTTTATAAAGATACAAATTCGGCAAAGAAAACAAATGACCTCATATAATCGCCATCTCTGCAAAGGGCAAAAGCAGCAGGTAAAACAATTAATAAGCATCCTTTAAGTTCTCAGCCAAGAGACACATCCTTAGACACTCTAAAACACCAATTAAATATTTCAAAAGCCCATTAATAGTTTTTGCTATAGATGTGATAAACACACTCAATTTTCAGACTCACCTCTGCTCAATACCAAGATGTGCGTTGATGCTAGCGTATCGGGCAGTGCCAGTGAGGTTTTTATCTTCTCTGTATGGTATGTGTTGCCTTGTCCTGTTGTCTCTGTACTTTTTGGCCAAACCAAAATCAATAAGGAATAACTTTAAAAGAGAAATAAAGAGACATTAGGTTTTCAATCTTGCTCAAACTGTTTCTTATTCATTAACTGCAATATGTTCTATGCATTCAAATATATCAAAATAAAGTATTATAAGTTGAATAGTTAACAGACAACCCCTTAGTAATTACTAATTTTCTTCAACAAACCAAATTAAAAAACAAAGCAGAATCAAAAAACCTACTGAAGTCTAGTAGTTTATCCTTGTAATACGCACAACCTCACCAGTTTCAGGTCTGGAGCTTGTGTTTAGGAAGTAGGTACAGAAAGGTATGCACACTTGATGGCAGAGCTGTCAGCTATGCTGCCTGCCATAATGAAATCTGACAGATAATTACTACTAGTAAACAAGCATCATGTTTCAGAATCTACACATAAGCTATCTGGAACCCTTCCCTCCTACAAAGGCCACTCTTCAAAATGCCAAAACAAGACTCATTATCTAAAATAAGACAACCCTGAAAGTCTGATGGACAATAAAGACCAAGGTTTGTTTTCTTTTTAGTTACCAAAAAATAAGACTATTATAAAGAAGTATGTGTCATTCCATTACTGTGTACTGACATTATGTAATCAGATTAAACTCCCAGAAAATAGAACAAGTCCATTAAAAATCTAAAAAAGCACACTAAGATGTGATTATTGATAACAGTTTATATAAGCTAACTAAAAATAAAATTTGTGTTTTAGAATGTTTAGTTTTACATCTATACTGTACAGGCAAACAGGGTCCTTATTTAAAACACAGAATAAACTTTCTAAGTAATTCAACCTTATTCTCTAGAATTAAAAAAAAATCTTTTGAAAGAAAAAAACACTACTTTTGATAAAAAAAATTTTTTAAATGTGAATTTACCTACCATTAAAGGAAAATAAACTTTACTTCAAAATAGAGTGTTTATCATGTCACTTATTATACTATGCTATAATTAAGATTTATCCATAAGAATTATCAAGCTGGATAAGTCTATATACCCTCCTTACAGTACATAATCCTAGACTACTGGTCTTTTTGGATTATGCCTACATTTTAAAATTCTTTTCATCAGGCTATTGGGTCTCCTTCCTTCAGTGTGTAATCTGCAATGTCCTGAACAACTTGTTTATCTACCTTGCTGAAGTTTGTGTCAAAAATAGATACAGCAAGATTTAGGTTAAAAAATCTGACCAAGAGCCTTCTTTAGGAAGATGAGTATTATTTATTTCAGCCAGGCACTTTAAACTACTCTCAGTTATACTTTGGACAGTAAAGACATTACCAATTAAATTTGTTACCATGTGAACAATGAAATCCTTGTTTTCACTTGCTCTACTATTTTTTAAAAAAGATTATTAGTAAAGTATAATTATAAGATGAAAAGCTAAGTAATAAGAATAAACTCTTTAACCAATCTAGTCATTCAGGGGAATATAGAAAAGTCAATGGTATGAAACACTAAGAAGTAAAAATAAAGCTTATGTTTTAATATTGAAGCTCATTCAATATTCAACTGAGTGAAATACACTCCTGGTAAGCAAACAAAAATTTACAATTAAGTTCTGCAGATTCACAATGAAAACAGAAGCCCAGTGTAGTAGTGCACACCTGTGATTCTAGCACTTTTATGGCTCAGACAGGAGGATTGCCAGGAGGCCAGCCTAAAATATGAACTATATAGGCAAAAAGACCCTGTATCAAAAAACCTTAGTGAGGGGTGCTTAGGAAAAATTAACAGAAAAGAACATCTTAAGTATATATGAGGGGTTTGCATGAAAAGTCAGTAATCAGTACATGCAATTCCGTTTTCAGGAGAACGTCCCTTTTGTACTTAAAAAAAAAAAAAAAAAAAGGAGAAAAAGGGACCATTATAACACAGTCAAATAATTTCATTGAAGCCTATGTCTACGTTCACTATCTCATTTACAACTTAGTAATCAGACACTGACAGTCTCACAACCAGACTGCTTCATAGAAATTCAGCATTCACTAGAGTTCCTTCCTTCTACAAGGCTAAGGGGTAATTATATTTAAAAAGGCACTTCTTTTCAAAGCCTAAAAAAAAAAGAAATATTAAAGCATCTCAATCTTTAAAAACTAAAAAAGCAAATAAATCAATTTTAAAATTTCTATTACAAAAACAAGAAAAGAAATTTCATCAGCAAAGAAAGGTATTCAATGTTTAGCAAACAACAGAAAGAAAAACTACTCAAAACTTAAAAATCTCTTGGTAGAGCATTACCCCTTTGGTTACCTAGGCAAGCTTCTTTAATAGCTCTTTATAGATTTTCAATTTATAGCCAATATAAACATCTAATAAGTGTTTACATGAAACCCTGTGATATGAAAGATACAAATAACTGTAAATATATACAGTCAGTATCAAATATGCATAAGACAACATATTGATGTATCGGCTTGAATGCAGACAGGAAAATTTCTTTGGTGGGCCACCTTGCTTTTCTGTGGACTTCTACTAATATTTTAAGATTCAGTCTGTTTTAAAAACATGCAGCCTACCTATTTATTGAAAGGATGAAGAAATGAGTTAATATTTGATAGACTGGGGCCATTTTCTTTAGAAACACCACCTCTATTTTTGGTTTTTAATTTCTGGGGCAATTTTTCTCCTAAATAGAATTTATGTATTTCTGTCCTTTCAAAAGTTTTTACATCACATTACCTCACACCCTAACTAACCTGTATGTACAGAATATTAATTTAATGTAGCTTCACATGTAAATTAAAAAAACTGATAATAGGGAAGGAAACAATGGAGCTTCACAGCTTTAAAATTTCCTACTATATTATAATGTGCCTATTTACCTACCATTTGCTCTCATTCTCCAACCAAAATCTAGTCATAAAGATTTGGCATTTCTTAGCCTAAGTAAAATAACAATTTCTGAGGCCTTTTTAAAAGCAAGAAGTAGTCCCTGAAATAAGGCTGGGCAGTATATAAAAGGATTAAATTATTATTTAGATAATAAATATGTATAAAAAAGTAATACTGTTTTTTCTTTTTCGAGTACTTATACCAATACTTCATTTTGGGCATATGCTAAAGTGAAACACAAAGAATCATTTATTCAAAAGCATCAAAATGTACTCAAATTTTATTTATTTTCCTTTATTTCTTTTGAATTCATACAAGTGCCAGGCACATGATTCCAGCACTATGGAGGCTGAGACAGAAAGACAAGTTTAATCCCAGTTGGGAAACTTTATAAGATTTGCCTGAAATTTTAAAACACAATAAAAATAAGGGTTAGGGATGTAGCTCAACGTGAAGGCTCTGGGTTCAGTCCCTAGTACCACAAAACAAATCAAACGGGAAGAGCAGGGAGAGGCAGATGTGGTAGGGCATGCCTATAATCCTAGTACTTTAGAGGCCTGAGTTTGAGGGCAGCCTAGACTACATAGTGAGACCCTGTCTCAAAAAACAAAACAAAAAACGAAATCTATAAAAAAGCCTGAAGCCAGTCTTGTATTTTCTTTAATGAGACATGAATTCCTGCAATAATTTTTGGCCTGCCAAAATCTGAATCAGATTATGCATTCAGTTATATTCCATATTACTAATGATAAACTACCTTTTATTTTGGTAAGTGCTTAGTAACTATTATATTGTTAACACCTTTTAGTTCCAGGGCATGCAATGCTCTTTAAGTATCCATTTGGTGAAAGCTGAGGATTTACAGACTGTGAAAAATTGTGACCTATACTTACCTGAAATTTATTACAGAAGGAGAGAAATAAGGAAGAATAAATTCATTTTATAGTATTAATGCAACTGAATTTTTTGAGTAAGTTGTACAACTCCAAATGAATTTTAAGTACTAGTCTTTTTCAAACTTACTACTACATAAAGAATTAATACTAGACCAACACAGTATTTCCACATACGGATGTTAAGAGATCTAAAAGATAATATCCTATTTTCTTTTAGGTTTTCTCTAAAATTCACAAGTTTTAAGCAAAAGCCACAAAGGAGTATCTTAGTAATGTTATGTTTGCCAAGTATGTCTGAATAATGCCAACATAAGAGATGCTTGAGCAAGATCTACATTCTCCAGAATTAAAACAAAGTAAAAATAATCAAAATAAAGCAATAAAAAAAGAAAAGCACATGAATTTGGGATTGAGGTTGGAATAGGAGACAGTTTCAGACCTGGTTTAATCCTGAGAAAGATGGGTCCTGAGAAGTACTAACAGTCATGCTTCTTTTCCTCTTCCCCACTGGAGATTCTAAACACTAAACAGACAATAGAGGGTGGCAGTGCATCAAACAGTATTGCTTACATTGCAACAATGGCCGGCGCAGACAGGCAACACCGAGGCATTAGAGAAAGAATAGGGTAGCCAAATGCCATCCTTCTTCCACCAAGCACTGTAGCTTCTCAGTTTTCCAAATAAGAATCATATGCTTAAGAACATTTGAATTCTGGAGAATACTGGGGTTTTTAATGCCACTATATTGTGTCACTGCCGGAAACAGGGATAGCAATGGTGACATTTGGCTCTTGAATTTTTAAATCAAAAATGGGGAATTTAGATCTATAATCTTTGGCACACAATCTGCTCTTTCCCCAAAAAAGATTGCATAGGGGGATTAAAAATCTTCAGTAAGGAAGAGGTAGAAGGCATTTAGTCACCTTAAAATTTATTTTCAAAAGCATGCAGGGCTGATTACTCGAAGAGATGAGCAAATTCACTTAAGATTGTAGTGGCCACTCCTAAGTATCAAATTCAGAACAATTTTCCAAGAAAAAAATTTAAAAATTGATCTCAAAAGACCCTCCCAATTTTTCCCCCATAAATAGAAAGCTACTAGAACAAGCTGACCAAAGGATCCAGTCTTATTCAACTGGCATTTTTCAAACTACAATACAGAAAACACTAAAAACCAACTAACATAAACAGAACACTAACCTAAGATTTTCAAAAGCAACATTTATTACTTAGATCTTAGGTGAAACGCTTCACTTCTACCCTGAAGTATCTCAGAAACTAACAATAAGCAGCTCTACAAAATTTTTATCAGCAAGGAGGACACAACCTAAAAGCTTTCACCACCCAGCTACTTGGATTTCCCAACACAAATACGGGATTCACAAGGATCTTAGAGGAGGATAAAAACCAAACCAAAATAAGACCCCAAATTATCTAGGCCATCATTTAAATTTAAAGGCAAAAACCATGTACTGCACTGTCAACATGCAGACAGGTATCCTTATCTATGGGAATCTGGGTTCTTAAGGAGTAAGAAGATGTATAGAAGGGGGCTAGAAAATGGCTAAAAGAGTTACAGCGACAAAAATGTCCAAAAAATTAAATTAGTAATTTTTTCAATTAAACTCCAGGTTTTATAAGAACAATTAAGAACCTGGATGTTTCAAAGTGAGAAGCTACTTAGTCATTTTTAAAAATGCAATTTGGAAATAATAAGTTAATATGTAGACTGAAACACTTTTCATTAATAAAACCTCAATAAAAATTTAAATTCCTGAAACTTGGTCAGACCAACATTAACATCTCACACATTAACAAATAACACCAATTCTAATGGTAATGGCTCCAAGTTGGCATTCATACAGGCAAACAAA
The DNA here is from genome assembly GCF_034190915.1 of Cavia porcellus. Lineage (NCBI taxonomy): Eukaryota > Metazoa > Chordata > Mammalia > Rodentia > Caviidae > Cavia > Cavia porcellus. The sequence continues at coordinate 16,533,229 of NW_026947504.1, forward strand.
GGTAAACATTTACAGCTGGATCTAAAAACACCAAACATTCCTTAAAACAGTTTAATAAAACAAATGTGAATCTTCCTCTCAAAAACAAAACAAAACGAAACAAAACAAAAACAAAACAAAAAAGCCACAAAAACAAAAAGCCCCCAAGTTGTCCTGAAGTTGAGAATTTCTATCAAATCATTAGATCATAACATGCTTAGGGCATTGCCAATGCTGCCTGTCTGCTCGAGCTCAACAGTGAATGGATAAAGAAAGCAATTCACTCAATAAAACTAATCATTGCGGAAAACAATTCAACACAATTAGTTTCTATCTGCAATCATGCGTCACTAAACACAACCCAACCACCCTGCAGCTGGACCATCCTCAGAGACCCCAATTGCACTAGTTTTGCTGCATAGATATTCGGTTCACTTGTCTACATTTTCCTTTAAGACAGCTGAAGGAACTCACCCAACTTGGCACACAAGAAACTGTCAACTAGTTTTGAAGCAGACCCCAAGTTATCCTTTAAAATACACAAATCCAAGGACTGAGGAATTCGCAGTATCAACCATGCTCAGTCAGCAAATGTTAACACCATGGTGACAGATGGGTCAGTGGTTGCCACACTGGCACAAGCACATATATTACAAAATCCACGCTTTAGAGCCAAAGTTAAAATCTGCTTTTTTAGCATACAGGAGGGAAAGTATATATGGAGGTTTTCACTATTCAAGTGAATGAAAAATAGATACAAATCTTCCACAGTTAAATACAGATGATTACAGTTTATTATAAAGCCCTTGGAATTTTAAATATTTCCATATAGATAACTAACGTTGGTTGGGTAAGTTGGAAAAAATATATTTCAAGTTACTAAGTTAATAGAGTTAGCCGATTATCCTTCTAGCACAATCTTTTAAAGCAATTACCAATAGCAAATTCAATTTACTATGGCTTTTTAAGATTGAAAAGTTTACCAAAGCAACTCTTGTCAGTATTTCCCTCTTTCATGCAAAGAGCATTTCACTAACCTTATTACAGTGACGCCCAATACCCATTAGGAAGTTATCTGGCTTAATGTCTCTGTGTATAAAATTCTTTGTATGCACATATTCAATTCTACTGATCATCTGAAAAAAAAAGGAGGGGGAGACAAATGAGTTAAGTGATAAAACCCAACATATTTCTTCTTCAAGTATTACCATAGCTTAATTACTTAGAATTCACAACAGCATTAGACAATATTAACAAAAATTCTCCACTTATTTCTAGTTTGCTGGCTATCTAAGCATCAAGTATGATCAAAAACTAGTGAGGGTCAGGGATATGGCTAAGCAGCACAGCATCTGCTGGACAAGCTCAAGGTCCTGCATTCAATTCCCTGTACAAAAACAAACAAACAAACAAACAAACGTTGGCAAAACCTTTAACAATTCTGAATATTTTATTATAATAAAAGACACTGCTATCAATCCTCCTCAAAATATTTTCTCCTTTTTTGGGGAACACTTATTCCAGCCATTTTCTGAAGCAGTTCTGGCATTTGGTTCTTGTGAGTGTCTTCAGGAATGCTCTCGAGTCTGCCTCAATATAATAATTACTATTCATGATCCCTTTGATTTTGGGGAACAATCAGAAGTTGCAGTGCCATACATTTTTACAAGTCATTTTCTATTTGACGGCACTTGGCAGCAGCATTTGCCATATTTTTTTATCATATCTCATAAAGGCACCAAAAATACTTTCAGAACTGCTTCAGAGAGTACAACAACAATACATTTGTCCAAAGTGGCAGGAAATAGTCTGAGGGAGATTAATGACAATGTGTCTCTTACTGTAGTGAAGTTTTAAAAAAATTTAAATATTATATATTTCTATCAAACCTCATAGAAAACCTTTGGCTTATTTTTCCAATATTAATGGTTAAAAAGAGGTCTGATTTGACAGAAAACTTTTTGACATTCAAATTGTATAAAGAATATATTTGGATCTATTTAAATTGTAGGTAAAAACCTCTGTTAAAACAGCACGGTGAGGCAATGGTAGGTTAAAAACCTGTTAGAACAGCATGGCGAGGCAATGATAAACCTCTCAGTGTGTTTAGCATCTGCAAGGTCCTGGGTTGGATTGCCAATACAAAAACAAAAACAAAAAATCAGTAAAGTATGTCATTACTAAAGCCTACTTCCACACTATCCTTATAATTATACACACGGGTACTTAGGAGCAAGGGGTGTTGACTAGCCAGCAAATACAGGTAGAAGCAGCTTGCCATCTCAAACAGCCAAGCGTTCGATTATTTTTGTTCCCTCTACTCCTGACACTACACCCACTGCCTTCCATAATGGAAACTGAGCCCATGGTCTCACTGAGTCACTAGGTTGCCCAGGCTGGACTTGAACTTGTAATATCCTCTTATTCCCCCTCCCTGTTCCTGGAAGTTGGTTGTTACAACATAAACATGTTTTATATACAGAGAGACACCTACACATCAGGTTTCTTTCCTTGTGCATTAAAAAATTTCTCCCGTTTTTCTCCATGCTCATACTAACATGTCATTCTGACACACTTTTTTCATGTCTTAGAAATTATTTCAAGACAAATATCTTAATTATTACCTTTAGTGCTAGGGATATTTACAAATGTATTTCCATACCCATATGCAAGGCTACATGCATGTGAAGAACACACTCCATCAGTTAGTTACATCCTCAGTTCTGTAATATTCTTTTTAATGGCTATAAATTTTTCTCCTACTCACAGTACTGTTCCCAATTTTTCTCCCTATACTCAATGATGCTATCAACATATTTATGTATTGTTAGCCACTAGTGTTTTTACTGCTATTGATATAACTCTTAATCATAGGGGGTGAAGTGATACATACTTTTCATTTTGGTAGTTAACATTCAAATGCCTTTCAACATTTACTGACCAACTTGACTAGGACCGGGAATCAAACTCATGATCTCACACTTGCTAGTCAGGCACTGTGCCACTGAGCTGTATTTCCCACTGCCCTTCCTTTCAATTTGTAGGAGCTCTCTGCATACAACAATCTTTTTTATCTACTGCGACAATAGATTTTACTTTTAAAATATATCTTTTAGCTATTTACAGAATCTTGTATGCAATAGAAGTTTTGGCTTTTTATATTACCAAATATGTCTCTTTCTAACAAGTTACATTTTAAAAGGAATCGCAAATCTAAAGACTATTAACACTATTTTTCTACTCATATACTCTTGTTCTTCTCAGTAGTACATCTGTCCCTATTCCCCTCAGAAATCCTATTACCTTGGATATACAGATTTTAAATCATACTCTATTTTTGCATCTTTCTGAAGCAAAACTTAAACTATTTACACCCTCAAAGCAGCAAGTTTCTACAAAATACAAGTATTACCCTTTTGGTGTAGCAACTTTTACATTACAGAAAGTGAAACAAAATATTTAGATCACTTAATATGTATACTTGTCTTTGTTAAGCAATATCCATCTTTCTGTCTGTCTGTCTTTTTGAGACAGGGTCTTGCTATGCAGTTTAGGATCGTCCTAAGCTCACTTTGTAGCCCCAGCTGGTCTTGAACTTGCAAAAATCTTCCGGCATCCGCCTCCCAAGTGCTGGGATTACAGGTGTGCATCACTACACCTGGCTATATCCATCATTCTTGAGATTGTTGAATCACTGGGAAAAGGTCAACTAAAATTGCAAGGTTGAGGCAAGATGACTGTTAAGGTTGAGGTTAGTCTGGGCAATTTAGTAAGAATCAGTTTCACTAGAATAATGATAAACATGTACAAAACCCAGAAGAAGGGCTGGGGATGTAGCTGAGTGTTAGCTTGCCTAGCACTTGCAAGGTCCTGGATTCAATTCTCAGTATCAAACACACATACATGAGAAGGAAAGAAAAAGTCAATTCAACAATAATGACACAACTTCTAGCATTAGCTAATGTCTATTGAACAAGATTTTAACTGGCTTAAACAAAGCTTTCTTGCAACCCCTTTCCAGAAATTAATTCTATCTCATGTTACCAGTGTACCCAATACATACTTCCTTCACAGAACTCAAATAATTTATTTAACCATCTTTCTATCTGAGAGGAAAGGGACTTCTTAGCCCGTGCCCTCCAATAGTTAAGTACAGTGGTAGACTCTCATATATGTTCACTGTATAAATGCTTAGTATAACTGGACCTACAACAAATAAGCTATCAATCTTTTATTGATTTACCTCATATGTTAGTTAAAACACACTGAAAGGTATCATTAACTTTATGAAGCTTGAGTTTATAATACATTCCACAAATGAACACCTCAATTTGCTATTACTATTTTGTTTTAAGCCACACAGTTTTTATATTTAAGAAAGCTTGGGAAATCAGGTGCTAAAGACAGGAAATGAACACTGTTTAACAATATGAATTTATAAACTTTCTAAAATTCTACCTCAAATGCCAGTTGTTTATCATCACTTTGCTTCATGACAACTAATCTATATTTAAGAAATGTTAGCTCAGCAGCACAACACCCCCCTGGCAAGCACAATGTTCCGAGTTCGATTTCCAGTTAAAAAGAAGCGGAGGATTTAGCTCAACAGCAAAAGCGCCTGCCTGGCAAGTGAGAGGTTCTGAGTTCGATCCCCAGTACAAAAAACAAACAAACAAAAACCACCCCTCAAAAATAAAAATGAAAAATCATTATCTCAAGAAACATCTACTTAATGAAACAAATTCTTCCTTAAATCACTTTTGTGCCTCTCTTTGCTCAAAAATACAGTATAGCTTTTATAAGGATCCTTTCTCATAATCAGAGAAAATATTTATAAGGGTAGTAGGGTGGTACACTTGAATGACCACATGCTGTAACAGTGGGGTACCAAATCCCTTTTGCTTTTCCTAAAATGTTAAACAGTGACACAAGGATTGTAATATTCTAATTCATGAAATGCCACAGTAGCATTTTCAGTTTTTCTTTTTGTCAGAATTTCACATACCTGATCAGCTAACATAAGTACAGTTTTCATTGTGAACCTTCTTGAACAGAAATTGAAGAGGTCTTCAAGGCTGGGTCCCAGAAGATCCATGACTAGCACATTATAGTCTTTTTCCTGGCCATACCACCTAACAAAAGAGAAAAAGAGAAGTGAAGGTTATAATAAAACTCTAATTATCATTTAATATCATGAATTTTTAAAAATTACATTCTTAAAGCCCCAAGACAAAGACGGTTTTTCTTCTTTGGTTAAGGATATTTAGGATATTTATTTAGGATATTTATAAGGATATTTATTTAGGATAAGCTCTCTATTTAGGAGACGAATCCTCCAGTTAACTACATTGCCCAATACAAAACAGGAGTAGTTAAGATTTCTTTTCTCTTCGTGACCCCAACATCCTAAAAAGACATGCATGGCTGACTCTGACTTAACTCTCCTTGCCAGAGCAGCTGATTTTCTATACTCATCTGCCACTGAGTCCTCTGACCTTAGGCAAATTGCTTAATTCCCCCAGATCAATTTTTAACTGAAGAAATAAGTGCTACAGAAGTCACTCCAAAATGCTTCAGAAAGTAAATTTCTTTGATCATAATCCTGGTTCTCCTTTCCACCAAACTATACCTAATGATTATTTTTAAGAAGAGTTACATTTTTACAGCAAGCAACCAGTATTAACTCAAACAGATGACGCGAATCATGTTTTAATTATCTACTGCTCCATTATTATGGATAAATTTAATACATCACCAATATCTTAAGAACTAGTGTTAATTTCATTTACCCCAAGGACTAGGAATCAATCACACACAGTAAGTAATCTCAAATTTCGATGTTTATGAGTATCTACTTGAATTTCAAACTTATGCATGTAACAAATTCTGCATGGAAAGAAAACTAGCCAGGACATAAAATATTTTTTTTAAAAGTATTTGGAAAGTAGTTTTCAAGAATGGCTGAAGTTGCCCAGTACAATGCTGTACACTGATAATCCCAATTACCTGGGAGACTCAGCCAAGGAGAGTAAGTTGGAGGCTTGCCTGGCAACTTAACAAGGTTCCATCTTAAAAAGTGTACAAGTAAAACAGAAACTGGACTTCATCAATTCCAAAAAGCAACAGAATTGATACTAAGATTTACTATACTATAGTTAAGTTTGTTTTTTTTAAGTATTCAAAAAAAGGATTTTTTGAAATCTCATGGCTTAATTCATTGTTATTTTTTGAGATTTTGTTCTAACATGCTGTTTTACTAATGTTATTGATTCAAAGAAAATCAAGATAAAAAGTATCAGAATTTAATATTTTAATAACTTCATTTTTGTAGAAAATGCAGTTAGCTACATGTGTGACATTCTGGTTTCTTTTTTAAAAAATGGTCATCTACGCTTTTTTTTTTTAACTGACAATGTGGCTTTATTTGTAAAGTACCTGCCTAGCATGCATGAAACCTTAGAATCACCACCACAAAACAAAACAAAACAACAACCCAATCCAGACCAAAAACCAATCTGTTCTAACTCATAGTTTTGGATACCCATAACCATTATCCACTGATGGCATCTAGCAGAACTGCAGAATTTCAATCATAGTACCTGAGATAAATAAATAAACTTTTAATTGAGCCCTAACTCTTGAATCTAACATTGAAAGTAAAAGATCTTAGCTGGGGATTTAGCTCAGCAGCACAAGCGCCTTCCTGGCAAGCATGAGGTCATGAGTTTGATTCCCAGTACAAAAAAAAAAAAAAAAAAATCCTAAAGGGCGTAAGCTTAGAAGCTTCACATTCATTCTTGTCACTTTTGCCTGGTTTGTTGTGTACTTGGGATTGGATTCAGGGCCTTGCTCATACTATGAAAGCATACTGTTCTACAGCTGAGCTATATCCCCTTAGACATTAAAACATTTTTTTGAAATGAGGAGTTTAAATTGCCTAGCGTGGCCGCAAGTGTGCCTATAGCTGGAATTACAGATGTATGCCACTGCAATAGGCCACTTCAACCATTCTTGTGAACTACTTGCCAGATATAAAACATGGAAAAATGCCACTAAACACACAGAACACAATTTATGTTTCCCTTCCTTTTTTGGTTTTACTTAACTGAAGCCACAAATCTGTGGTAAGAGTTGTCAGTAACATCTATAAATGTCCAACAATTATGTATATATATTTTGAGATGCGGTCTTACCAAATAGCTGACCTCAAATTCTTAATCATTTTACCCCAACCTGCTGGGTGCTGGAATTACAGGTGTGTCATTTTGCCCAGCTTGAGTTGTAGCAGATTTTTAATATGAATTTAATACAAGTTTTTTTTTTTGAAAATCACAACAAATTCATAAAGTGCAAAAAAAGTGAGAGGAAGAAAAATCAACTAGGCTGAAAGGAAAGTGCAAGTCAACTCTCACAAAGACTGTCTCATTTCTATTAAACTTCAAAATAATTGGGTTGCTCTGTTCTACAAAGACTGGTACTTTCATCTCCTTAAACTCAACAGATGTTTCTTTCATTTCTTTCCACTTCAAGGAATATACAGCTTACTTCTCTAAAGTTAACACTCTACCCTCCATCTATGTTTTCTACCTGGACAAACTTACATATTGAGACTATCATTGTACGTGAATGGATTAGGAACCAGGAATGACCTGCTTTTCAAATCCTACTCCTGCTTTCTGCCATTACCTCCTATTTTCCATTCCTATTCCAGAACTTCTTTCTACTTCTAATCTCAAATTTTAAAAAAGCCTGATACAGCTGGGTGTGGTGGCTCATGCCTGTAATCCCAGCACTTGGGAGGCTGAGGTGGGAGGATCGTTGCCAGTTCGAGACCAGCCTGGGCTACAAAGTGAGCTCAAGGCCAACCTGAACTGCATAGAGAGACCCCCATCTCAAAAAAGACCAAAAAAAAAAAAAAAAGAGCCTGATAGCAGACAAACCTTCCTCATGTAGCTATCCTACACAGGTCTTCCATTTCATGCAATTTCACTCCATTGACTATTGCTTATTTCTACATTCTAACCTCCTGACAGTATAATATTCATGTAGTATTACTTGGTGTTTGGCTCTATATCTGGCTGCAAAGTGCTTACTATATTGTTTTGAACAGTCTCACAGAATTTGAGTAATAAATGCTAACCTCTTTGTAGATAATCTGAACTAAAGCAACACAAGAACATCACATCTCCATTTAACAGGTGCCTTCAATTTAGGCTCTCTCACCTTTACACATTTTTATGTGAAGTACATGTGATATTACTAAATATACTATTCAAGTGATGTGCATATTATACATCTTCAGATTATCTGTGAGATTAATGAAGTTTCATTTGCATTTTATTCTCATTATGTTACTACATGAAAGCGTTAAAATGCTCAAAGGAAAAATGTTCAAGGGACTCATTTTCTATTTTATTTTTTTAATTTATTTCCTTGGAGGGGATTGAACTTATGACCTCACACTTGTCAGGCAGGTACTTGTGCTGCTGATCCAAATCCTCAGCCCCTTTCTACTTTTTTAAATCAATACTTAAATTTATTAGATTTCAGTGCTATTTATCAGTAGGCTAAAGAATGAGTTCAAACTGATAAAAATCATCTTTCCTTACTTTGAATATTAACGGCACTTAAGGTCCAAAGAATATGCTAATAAGAAAGCAAGGTCCACCTCTCTGCTCTACTTTCCTCCAAACTCACATCCATGTAAATCTAGTTTAAAAACAAATACACAGAAAACACAAATGCAAGATACAAGCTCAAAGCCATGAGGGAACCAAAAATGTTAAGAGAATTCAAACGAGCAGGAGATACAGCGCAGCAGCACAGTGCCTGCCTGGCAAGCACCAGACACTGAAGTTCCATCACTGGTACCAAACAAAAACAAAAACCCGGTGAATCTAGACTAAAGGTCAAAGGGAACTAAACCAGTCTAAAAAATACTATGACACTGGTCTCCTGCCAAGCAAATGCTCAAGAATATATAACAGTCTGATCAAGAAGGCAGAAAAAAGTTTGTCGCTGGGATATAATAAACATGTTTTAACAGTATTTCTCAACACCAGTATGCGATTGGGAACTGGAGATGAAGAAATAATGACATGGGGACTGAGAAGTAGTGTATTGTATGTTTTAGGAATGCACTCAGTGACACCTAGGTTAAAGAATTAAAAACAAAAAACAAAGGAACAGTTGTATTATTATAGCTGAAGATGTGAAATTAGGGAGTTTTTGTTTCTCTGAAAAATCCCCTTCCAAAAATGAAAATATATGCTGGGTGTGGTGGTGAATACCTGTGAGCCTAGCACTTGGGAGGCTGAGGCTGAAGCATCATCATGAGTTCAAGGCCAGCCTTGGTTACACAGTGAATTCAAGGTCAATCTGCACTACACTGAGACTCAACAAAACAAAAAACACAAAAAGAAGAAATGTCTTGGAAAAATGAAATTTATTGCTATAAGACCCTGGGCTTTCATGAACAATACATCAGTGTAATTCTTACAATGTGCAGTTCAGATGAAAGTTCTCAAACAGACACAGTTCTCATTCAATCACTTAAGGACACACATAGAGCAAAGAATAGTATTTATTTATTTATGTCTTTTTCATTTTTATCGGTACCGGGGATCGAACTCACAACTGCCTGCTTGCAAGGCAGGTACTTATGCCGCTGAGCTAAATCCCCAGCCCCCAAGAATAGTAATCATTTAATGTAGATCCTCCACTTCAGATGTCAGCTTACTAGGCACTGCCATTTTATGTCTTGTTCACAACCCTTATTTCCAGCATCCAATGTTTTACACACAAAAAATAATAATGAATGAATTAGCTATTACAGGTTTCAAAAGAATAGGGAGTGCCTGATTTGGTAGATGAATTTAAAAAAAAAAATAAGGAATGTAAAAACATTTCCCTCAGTCAGTGTATAGTGTAACATCATAAAGAAGCATCAATTTGTCTTTGAATTACACAACTTTAAAAGTGACAGTTTTAGCTGGCTGCAAAAAAAACAATCACTTGAGACACAAGTTTCAGACCAACCTGGACAACAAAATCTATAGAGACACACAGACAGACAAACAGACAGACACACACACACAGTCTTTTCCTATGGTTCCTATGTGGAGGCTAAACTATTGCACATGTGCCACTCTGGGTTATTATCACTGCAAGCTTGAAAAGGTTTGTCAGCACCATTCTATATACCATTTATCTCCTCCATCTTTAGGTTATTAATATAGTCTTTACTGAACAGCTAAGAAGTATAAACACTGAATCAGTGCTGGAACACATTTAATGTAAGGTATCCAGATACATCTTTCAAATTTAAGACTTTTGACAATCTATCATCAAGCATCTTTTATAGGCGATCAGAACTATCATAGGGTAGTTCTGATTCTCTCCCTTGAACACTACTGCTAACAGTTCCAGATGCCCTGTGCTCTTTTCTCTGAATTTCCTTAATGTTCCTATACACTAATATTTCCCTGTGACATTATTAACCATGTTAACTTTGCCATCCATAATACAGAGCTACACCTCAAAATCATATCACTTCTTCCCATCCTTAATACCCAAACTATCCAGGCCAAACAAATCACCTTTAGGCAATTCTTGTTTACATTTCTCTATATTCCCTTAATTCCTCTTGTTTACTATAATCATGATATGTGGGATTCTTTTTTTCCCCTAAATCAACAGGTTTCAAACACTTTCTATTCTGAATTTAAATACCAGTCTCACAAGCCACCTATTCTTTTAGTATTACATTTACTAATTGATTTTTTTTTTTTTAATCGGTACCAGGGATCGAACTCACAACCAAGCGCTTGCAAGGCAGGTGCTTATGCCACTGAGCTAAATCCCCAGCCCTACTAGTTGATTATTTCTGGAAGGTGCAGGCATTTAGGCAATTATCAGCACTTACTAAACTCCATCTTATTAATGCTGTTTATTATGAAAAAGAGGATCCAAAAATGCAAGGCAGGTTCAGCTACACTTTGATTCGTGCTAGCTCTTCAGTGCTCATAAATACCCAACAAAAGTTTCTTCTGGATGTTAAGTCATCATAAACAAGAGTGCTACATGTAACTCATTTTCTTCAAGCTTCCTTGTTTGTATTTGTTCCTTTATTTCCTGGTCTTCATTTTACTTTCAATTTTAATATAACACATCAAAAATTTTATGATCTGAGCTTAAACGCCCCCCCTTTGTCTATTAGAAAAACTCAGCAAAGCATTTCCTTCTTGCTTGCAATTTTGCATTTAAAATACAATTTAGATTCTAACTGGCAAAGACTGAGTAGGAAGTGCCCAGTGTGGCAGCAGGTGCTTGGAGGTGTTCCACTCTGCATAGCTAACTTGCTCTTTCTTCTAAACCCAGAATCATGTTACAATTTTCTCAGCCATTCTACCCACTGATAACTCAGTTTCCAAAATATTCTTTCAAAGGTAAGTAACAATGTTTTACTCATACTCTTTTTGTGTGGTTTTTTTTTTTGTCTTTTTCGTTTTTATCGGTACCAGGGATCGAACTCACGACTGCCTGCATGTAAGGCAGGCGCTTATGCCGCTGAGCTAAATCCCCAGCCCCTCTCTTTTTGGATTAGGTTTTTTTTTTTTCGTCTTTGTTGAGACAGGGTTTTACTAAGCAGTTCAGGTTGGTCTTGAACTCATTTTGTAACCCAGGTTAGTTACAAAATCAAATTCCTGTCTCAGCCTCCCAAGTAATGAAGTCGATTAGTTTTTAATACAATTTCCATAAAAACAAAACACCATCAAATTAAAACTTGCAGAAATACCTTTGATATATTTGGGTCAAAAGAATTTTCACTAGAGAATTTTATTTGGGGCCATTTGGCTACTGCAAGGAACTGGAAAATTAGGTTTAGAAGAGAAAATAAAGTAAAAAGAATTCTGATAACATGATAATCTCAGGAAATGTTTGTCACTAACTCAGTTTTTAAGTATCACTGAACCTTTTGTAAAACTGTTTTAAAGCCTTCATTTCCTTTTCCTGCAGAGGTTGGATAGAACCCCAGAACTTCACATTGAGCTACATCCATGACTCATTCTTTGATTTTTGAGACAGGAGCTCACTAAGCTGCCCAGGATGGGCTCCAAATTACTATCCTTCTGCTCAATGTACCAAACTATCCATTCTACTTACTTGAGCCCCCTTCCCCCAATTTTCTCAAATTCTCAAGGGTCAAATGATACCCCTTTCAAAATAAGAGAACATGACATGCACATAAAAATGTTTGTTCTTTCCAGGCCTTGGGTTCAATCTCAAACACACACACAGAGAGAAAAATTCCCCTGCCCTACATTAATTGGCTTATCAAATTCCTTTTATTAGAACTAAGTATCTGAGGTAAACAGTATCTGAAAAGCACACAGGACAAAATTAACTGGAATTCTCTATATAAGTGGAGAAAATGAGTAAGAGAAAACAATTAACTATTTTAAAGTTTGATGCAACTTTCAAGTTGCCAAGTACAGGAAAAACAACACAAGGCCCGGGCTAGTGAAGTTGTATGAAGATACAGCAAAGGGAAAAATGGAAGAGCCAACAAGAAGCTAACACAACCTACTAGAACAGATCCACATAGTCTGAAAGAATACATGAATATCTACAAGTTCTATACACACCTAAACTAATAATAAAGAACTAAGCAAGACTCATGAAAATAAGCTCTCAGTGATCAGAAAATTAAAAATGGTCCAGTAAATCAGGAGTTGAGTTTAAGAACGGAAGGGCTGGCCTGGGCAAGTGGCTCAATGGTAGAGCACTTACTTAGCATTCACATGGCCCTGGGTTTAACCCTAACCACTACCCTCTTCCCCCGCCCCAGTGGGAATCTGGTTAAACTAAAAGTACGTATATACGTAACAGTGTACCAAGGACACAGCAAGCAGCCAGAAACACAGGTTTTAGTTCTGACTGTCATTTCCTTGCTCTGTGATTCTGAGTCATTTTTACTCATTGGTCAAAGATTCTTCATCTTTTTCTTCCTTCTGTTCTTCTTGAGATGCTAGTGTTTACTTAGAGCTTGTGCATACTAAGTGAAAGTGCTATCACTGATTTACATACCTTTAGACCTTTAAGATTCTTTATTCTACCTACTAAGAAGTTTTACAGAAATTATCTACGTAGAAGTACTTGATAAATTATAAAGCATTATGTAAATAAGAGATTATTTTACTATGAAAAGCAAATAATATATATAAAATGCTACCAACTAAGAGATGATAGCATTTGCTACATTAACCATATCCCTCATTAAAACTTGCTATTACCAGTTGTTTAATACAATGGACTGTTAAACTGCAGTACAGAATTTCTGAAAGTGGTTCTCTGGTTTTTGGGCAGAAATTACTTGAGGACAATTGTTGGAAATAACAGAATTTTCTACTCCTATTCTAAAACTGGCCAAATAATGGATGTAAGACAGAGAAACTTGGTTTCTTGACAAGCTCTACACAAGACTGGGCTTTGAGAAATGCTGGCTCAGCAGGACTCACTCATATCATAAAAACCTTAACAGGGCCTAGTGACCTGGCCAATGACAACAAGCTCTAATATGCTTCCAGGTACTCTTTCAGGCTCATACTAAATATACTATCCTCTTGATAGTAAGGAAACATTCATATCCTCAATGCTTGAGATTTAGGTATCTTTCTTAATTTTCAGTAGGAGACAAATTAACCACTGACACTATCTCAGACCATGCCAGATGCTCAAAATATAAGCCTCAAAAATTTCTGCTTGCTAAAATGTGCCCTGTATTTTAGATTGTGCCAGCAGTCAGTATACATATATATATAATACAGAAGCTGAATCAAACACTTATTACAAAGTATTATGAAATATGTTGTGTCTACCAAGACCATCAATCCAAGATTTCCTTAAAGAGACAACCATTAACCAAAGTTTTCCTTAAATAAAAGCTAATACCACTTCTGTGAAAGATACAAAGTATTAATATTATAAAAATTCAAAAATGTGAACACTACAATTCCAATTAATGGAACTTGAGGGTAAGAATAACTTCAATCATGAGTGAACAGCCAAACACGAACTAACCCAAGTAATCAATACTAAAGTGGATAGTAAGGCAATGGAAAAACGAAATTATAAGTATGAACTCCAGTCTAATTAGATTTTCATTATTTCTAGATTCAAATCTAAGGACAATGTATTAAAGACACTTCTCTAATGAAACCAAGACTTGAAAAATCTGAAACTTAAAGTCTATAAAATTTTATTCTACTACTTTCCTTTTTTTTTTTTCCTTTGTCTTTTTCCTTTTTATCGGTACCGGGGATCGAACTCATGACTGCCTGCTTGCAAGGCAGGCGCTTATGCCGCTGAGCTAAACCTCCAGCTCCCTCTACTACTTTCCAATGAAGTAGCTCTAAATCAGGCCTTATACTCCTCTTTCCATAAATGTCACCATGAGGACAGAATAATTTGTCAGTGTAGAGGAGTTAACAGAGGTTAAAAATTTAGAACGCTTCAGAGATGAGCTGAAATACAGATTGAATGCTTCTAAAAATACAAACCTTGTAACTTTTTGTAGTCAAATGTATGAACACATGCCTGTAATCCCAGATATACAGGAGGCTGATCAGTCAGCATGGGCAAATGAGGGAGACCCTGTCTCAAAATTCTAAAAAAGGGAGAGTGGAATGCTGGGCATGTAGCTCAGTACTGGAGTACATGCATAGCATGTGTGAACCCTTGGGCTCAATTCTGAGTACCACAAAACCTTTTGTGTGCCAACTTGATGCTCTAAGTGCTTCAGATTTTAAAGCATTTCAGATTTTCAGAATAAGTACCTTCAATTACTAAATAAAGTCCATATAAATATTTCAAAATTTGAATCACTTTTGGTACCAAGCATTTTAGATAAAGGATACTCACACACTACACAGAAACAACCTCAATCTCAGAAGGTTTTGCAAACTTCTTCACACTTAAAAATGGTGCAAATGAAATATATGGGTGGTTTGTACTATATTATACTATGTTGCTTCATTCTTTCTTTAAACAAAAATTCTTCAGTAAAAAATTGTTGCAAGAAACAATTTCACAATGTTGCTAACCTATAGTCAAAAGAAATTTCAAAGGGTCAACACTATTACTTATAAATTCTAAGAAGTACTAAAGTTGAATATTATCCCCTGTATGTCTTTACTATGAAGTCAAAACATGTCAGATTTTTATGACCATAGATAGTAGTACCTTTATATCAGTATACAAAACTAAAAGATCTAGTATAGCCACATTTCCATTCATAAATTAGTGGCCAGACTAGTAGCAGCTTCAACTGAATACTTAAGAAATAGAAATAACTAGTTTCTGAAAATTAGAAAATGAGGAATTGAACAATACACTATTCATGTATGTATAAACTCAATAAATATGTGTAGTAATTGTAACTTTCAGCAGAATTTCATTAAAGAATACAGCCTGGCATGGTGGTAACCTGCCTGTAACCCCAGCTATTTGGGAACCCAAAGCAGGACGATTTGAGTTTGAAGTCAATCTGGGTAACACAGCAAAACATAGTCTAACAAAGTAACAACTCTAATTCATAAAAGAGATAAATTAAAAACACAACCTCATTGAGATGTAGTTCCAGGAAAAGATGAGGGTTAAGAAGAAGGCAACGACAATTAATACCCAAAATAGTAGCTTCTGAACTTTGGGGTCCAACAAAATCACCAAATGAGCATTTAAAAAAGTAATACCTAGGGGCTGGGGATTTAGCTCAGCGGCCTAAGTACCTGCCTTGCAAGCAGGCAGTCGTGAGTTCCATCCCCAGTACCGATAAAAATAAAAAAAAGACCAAAAAAAAAAAACCACCTAATACCTAGGTCACATCCTAAAGAAATTAAATCAAAATATCAAAGTAAGAGTCTAGTCTCTCTATATATTTAAAGACTTATGTGAATTCAATGTGCAGCAAAATGTAGGAACTTCTGTATAGAGGAGAAGATTTGTTCAAATCATACATTAATGATGTAACTTTAGCTAAATCAACCCTCTTTGACATACTTACTACCTGACACCCCAAGTAACAGGGTTTTTTTTGGTTTGGTTTGGGTTTTTTTAGATAGGGTTTTGCTATGCAGTTAGGCCCCTGTCTGAGTGCTGGCACTACTGGCCTGTGGTACCAAGTTTGGCTCAGGATTGTTGTAATAATTAAAAAGATACTATATACAATATCTGGATAATGTTTGATTCTCTTCTTTTTTCTTCCATACAGGAGGAAAAAAGAATAACCACGATGAATTCAACTAACTACTCCCTTATTTTAACAGTACTTATCAATGAAAAAAAAATCAAAGGCAATTATACCACCTTACAGTTAGAATAACTGCATCAGAGAATGGAAGAAACATCTTTCATCCTACTGATTCTATCCATTTATATAATGCATTTAAAACTCAAATTTCTAAGTGAAAGCTAACATTAAAAACTACAGAATCTCATCTTTTCCAAAGATGTGGCAAGATGGAGCAGAAGCAGCAAGGAACCTTTTGCAAGTCTACCTACCTCAGCAGGGACCTTGACCAACTGCTGGGCATATCTACAAACAGCTGAGCAGCTCTACAGTGCCATGACAGCTGCAGACTTTGGCAGAAGTAGCACTTGCTGAAGTGCCTGTGGGAAGGCCAAAAAGGAAGCACCACCCATGGAAAGGCCAGAAGTGGTGAAGACACACCTTTGGGACATGATCCTTCTGCCCAAGATGGTTGAGTGTCTACAATGGTAGGACCTTCAACCAGATGGAGATCAATGGCCACTATATAGGTGAGTTCTCCATTCCCTACAAGCCCATGAAGCATGGCTAGCCTGGCATCAGGGCTACCCACTCTTCATGCTTCATCATTGCCTTCAAGTAGTCACCTGGCCAATAAAGCCACCACTGTCCCCAGTCTCAAAAAAAAAAAAAAAAAAAAAAGTACAGCTAACAAACAGAACCCAAACTCTGACTCAAAATGCTTTTTCCATTTCCCTTTAACAGAGGATCAGAATATACTCTTCAGCTAAATCTTTTTGTATAGCACTTCCAAAGCCCCTATTAGAAGAGCCACAACACATCCATCACTCACTGACCGCTCTTTAAAGGTGGAGAATAAGGTTAAGATATTAATTACCACTGAGCAGTCGCCCCAACCATCTAATTATTTTGTCAGGTAATCCTACAGTGTACTTCCATGTTGATAGATTAATAACCTGCAGTTTTCGGTATGAGCAACACATCAAATCCAGTTGTGTTAACTATCATTTAAAAACCTTTTTAAAAAAATTTAACCTTATGTGTCACAGAATGTCACTTACCAATGATTAGCAGTCTGTATATGCAAAAAGAGAAGTTATTCCTTATCTAACAGAGCTGCGGACGCACTTATCAAAACAGATCCAACCACACACTAAAATCTGCAAATTTCACTGCATGTAAATTGCACTTTCATTTTTTTAAAAATCCCATTAGGCCAGCATCAGTTCAAACTCTGTTAATATTGGTCCTCTTAAAAAAAAAAAAAAAAAAAAAATATTGGTCCTCTAAAACTGTTAAGAGCCACCCAAGAACAGTAACAGAGCCTGGCATGGCCTGTACTCCAGTACTCAGAGGCTGAGACAGGAGACTCACCTCAAGTTTGAGACCAGCTTGGGCTGCACAGCGAGATCATGTCTCAAAATAAAATAAAATACATTCACATACATACACATATACATACATAGAGGAAAGGGAAAACGACATCATTTTAAATCAGGTATTCATGCATTTAAAACTATGAAGTATTTTTATAACCCCAGCAAGATGTTTCTTTAAATTGAAGAACTGATTTATTTTGTAGTACTGGAGAACTCAATCACTTGAGCTACACTCCCACTCACTCATTTTAAAATTATTTTTATTGAGATGGTCTTGTTAACTTGCCTAGGCTGGCCTCAAACTCAGGTGGGCACCATGACATCCTAATCAAGGACTTATTTTAAAAACTCAATTTATTTTTATTTTGTTTATAGACCTGGTAATTGAAAAGGAACTCATGGCATCCCATAGTGTAATACAACTGAGGCACAACCTAGTCAGGTTTTGTGTGTGCACATGTGGTGCTGGGGATCATAGATTTCTTGACAGTAAACAACCTTTGTGAATACTGACAACTCATGAGAAAACTTTAATACTTCACATACCACTTAAACGTATTTTGAAACAAAATGATTTAGTTCTAATGACTGAAATCAAGGAAGTAAAACCCATATACTTCACATATGTTCACAAATATTTATTATAAGTTACATACAAATTAACAGTTTCCAACAAAAATTCTTATCCTGTAATCCTAAAAGGATTAAAAAAGGGAACGTATACCCTAAATTATAAACATCTAGTTAAACAGTATAAAGGTCGAGGATACAGCTCAGTGGCATTAAGTGTCTACCTGGCAAGCACAAGGTCCCGAATTCGATTCCTAGTACAAAAAAAAAAAAAAAGAAAGAAAGAAAGACTTAATACTTTTGGGACTCAACAATCTAACTTTTAATGTATGGTGATGAGGAGCAATTGGGTTATGTACATCTCTCAGTTTTTATCCAGTTCAAAAAATGCTACTGAGCATACATTTAGTGCCGAAAAGACAATTTAAATTGCTCTTAACAGTCAAGGTCAAGGACTAATTAGTACTTCATTATCTGCTGGAATACTTATCATTCTTTAGGGAAAGAACAAAAAACATGATTAAGGCCACATATGAAGATACACACACCTGCAATGCTATCCCCCAGCACTTGGAAGGCTGAGACAGAAGGATCATGGGTTTGGAGGTCAGTCTGGGTTACACAGCGAGGACTCAACCAGGACTACAAAGCAAGACTCAGTCTCAAAAATAAAAAAATAAAAAAAACCACACCAAAGAAAGAAAATCCCAAAGTTTTCTGTTTATCATCCTAGCAAAATTAGAAAATCATTAAATCAATCTTATTTTTATAGCTGAAGAAACTGAGAGGTTCAAAGAAGTTAAGAGACTGACTCTGGACCATTAGTCAATAGTACCTGCCAGATCTTGAGTTCAATCCTAACACCTACTGCATAGGATAAGCACTCTTCTGTTTACCATAATTGTTCCTTTAAAGAACATGTTAATTCAATTAAAAGGAAAAAAAAGAACTATAACAGAAACATAATAACTTTAAGTGGGCTTCCAAATGTCAATTCTGCAAGGATTTAGTTCCTTACAATATCGAGGACTGGATGCCACCCTTTCTCATTGCTTTTACACTGTACACTAGGCTTCTACTTAATAATAGGCCTCTCAAATTACACAGGAAGGACCTGATCAGGCAGGTCAGCAGCTATGCAAGCCAGGTAATTTTAAGCCCTTGTTTTAAGATACCCCAAAGCACAGCACTTTAAAAATCCAATAAACACGGGAGTGGGATGGGGTGCAACGAGTAAATGTGGCAAAAAAAAAAAATGCATTTTTTGAAATTATGTCATACTTCTAAGATTGGGTAATACAGTCTGCCTGTTTAAACAGTCAACTTAGTTCAATATTAATAAATAAATACTTAATTGGTAAAGCAAATTCTACATATAGGTGATACATAAATAATGAGGAACAAAGAAGATAGGAAGACGGATGGTTTGGTATCCAAATAATTTCCAGTCAATCTTTCTTTTGTCTTTCAGTGGAAAAACTATCGCTTCACTATTTTAAACCAGTGAACCACCTTTGTTCCTAGGTACCTGGTCCCTATCATACCTGAAACAATGCATGCTTTCCCCACCCTTAGCCAATTACATTCTGCCTTAAACATTACTCCCAGGAGCCACACACTATTCTTGGATGCCCAAACCAGTTCACTAAGCTTTCTTCCTTAGAGCCAGATCCTGAAATCTCATATCCTCTCCTAGCAAGCCTTAAATTGAAAGGCAGGTTAATCTGTTTAGCTCCACCCACAGAGTTTGTAACTACCATAACTCTCTCTGCACTCACCACCTTATAACAGGTACCTATTAGTCTGCTCACAAGTTAATTTCATTTATTTGTATGCTTTTTCAGCATCTTACTCATTGGCCTCACTAGTCTATATTGGTGTTGTCTTGAAATAAAAAGCTACCAGATAAAAGAAAATGTTCCTAACTTGGGCCTTGAAAATACATGTTCAATCATTTTAAGATTATTTCAAACACATTAAGTCCAACTTGTGAAATTCATAAAATCTCCCAACACAGATGAATATCAAAAGAATTTTGAAAGGTGCCACATTACAAATGACCTCATTATTGTCTGTATGATTCTATTTGTAAGAAATTCTGGAAAAAACAAGTGGAAAAGCAAGAGTTTTCCCTATATGGTTAAGTTTTTATTAAGGAGGGGAATTATTAAAAAGCTCAAATCTGGATTATCCCAAATTTCACAATCTTTGCTGCACAAGATAAATTTGGTCTTTTCAAGTTTTTAAAAAGTACATTGCCTAAGGGGCTGGGGATTTAGCTCAGCGGCATAAGCACCTGCCTTGCAAGCAGGCGGTCATGAGTTCGATCCCTGGTACCGATAAAAAAAGAAAAGAAAAAAAAAAAAAAGTACATTGCCATATTGCTTGTTTCCACTTCAGAATTAATGCAGGTAATACAATGCTTAATTTGGGATTTGAAAAACAAAAAGCCAGTATTGGAGAGGATACAGTATGTATCAATCCACTTAATTCTCAATCATTCTCACTCTTTTTGTAAATGTTAGAGTATTGCTGAAAATGTTATTAAGCAACGTTTAGTCTCTATCTTAGGAAAGAGGTTTCTTAATCTCAAAAATAAGTTACTCAGAATCGTTTAACCATCTAAAAGAAAAACTATCTTTTTTATCTGACTGATCACTTTTCATCATGACTATTTCTATTTGCACTCACCAATATCCAATCCCCCTACACGCCACAATTTCCTTGATGTGAACAACTCAACAGGTTAAAATTACTGATGAAACTGCGGTTAAGTGATGCTTTCTTTTACAACTGACCTAGGAATATTTCAACACAGCTGATGCTGCTCAAACTGCCTTTGCCATCACCCATTAAAACTTGGTACGGACTAAAATTATGAAGCATTACTATTCAAAAGAGAGTAGTTAACACCTTTGAGGGGAAAAGAAAGGCCTTAAAAAAAAATAAAACCAATTTCATGTTGCATCTGCTGCAGAGATCACAGACCTAACTGTCATTTCCTTCCTTATACACCACCACCTGCTGAAGCTTCATTGTTGGCTTTCCAAAGGGTTAACCCACGCAGGGCTGCTAAAGGAAGTCTCAAACAAGCAGAACTTGTAGTTGAGAAAAGGGCAGGAATATGGGGTTGAGTCACGTCGCTCCGCCATTTTCTAAGCGGAGGAGGAAGACATGTTGGAACAAAAACACAACAAAAGAGCAGCCATTTCCCTAGCCAGCTCCAATGGCAACCCGAACTGGCTAAGCCCGGTCACTCTGGCACCCTTGGATCCACTTCCCTGGACAAACCCCTGAACATCAGAGGTGCAGCCGCAAGGAGAGCAGCAGTCAACCCTCGGCGTAGGGAGCTGGACCTGAGATGACTTGCTCGCTCAACTACAAATGAAAGCCTCGGGGAGAGGGAAAACGGCGGAAGTAAAGACAGTGGAATGTAACAATGACATTTTCAACTAAGTTGCAAACTAGAATTTACCCAGTGCCTAGGATGACTAATGGTTGATGGGAAACCCCCGGGCTTAAGGAGCCAGAGCACAGTAACTGGATAGCGAGATCGGATCTGGCTGGTGCCCGTTTCCCCAGTCCACTGTCCCCGGCGGTCACCTACGTGCGCACGAGTGCTTACCGTATGTGGGGGATGCCGACCCCACCTTGAAGAATCTTATAGAGTTTGCTCTCGTACAGCAACTGGGGATGCCTGGCCTTCTGAGACTCTAGCTTCACTGCCACTTCCTGCAGGGGAAAGAGGGGGTGATGGCATCAACATCCCTACGGAGGAGCCGATGTCACTTGGGAAAGGAGAGGAGACATTAGCAAAGGTCCAGGTCGCGCTACTGGGGGAGTGGAGGGCAGGCTGGGAAGGGGAAGCTCTCGTAATTCTAAAACCGAGGCAACCAGCCTTCAAGGCCTCTTCGGGGGGTCATGACGAAATCCGCACGTCCTCTACATCTAAAGTGCAGCGCAACGATTCATCCAGCACCGGAATGCGAGATTTCGGGGGACCTGGGCCATCGGGAACTGTCCACACCGGAACAGGAGTCCCGGTCCAACCAACTATAAAGGAAAACACGGGCATCCAAGTGTTTTACCCGTTCCGCTTTTCTCTCTGACCACAGGACACTTGAGAGGCATTTTTAATAAGCTGGGAAACTTAGTGGACTCGGCCTCCTGCCGGCTCTTTCCCTTTTAGGGAAGGGGAGCGGAGCGGAGCGGAGCGGAGGAGGCTGGCGCCGGCCTCCCCGGTGCGTGCGCGCGGTGGGCAGCGGCCGGGCAGCTCGGGGCTGGAGGGGGCGAGGAAGGCGCCGCGCTACCCCGGACCCCATCCCGGGTGATTACCTCGCCGTTGGTGATGTTAATCGCCAGGTAAATATCCCCGAAGGAGCCAGACCCGATCTTCCGCACCAGTTTGTATTTCCCTCCGACAATGAACTCGGCCTTGGAACCGCTGCTGCTCGCCATCCTGGGAGACGAAGCCGGAGCCCGGGGCCGAGCCCCGACGCCTGAGGGAGGACGGAAGCCCCTGGGGCTCGTCTGCTGAGCACGGCTACGGAGGAGGGCGCAGGAACGGGAAAACGGAGGCCTTTCCCGGCGTTACAGGGCTAAGAACTGGCCGGGGGAAACCCGATCGCCGTTACTCAGTCAGATTTTTTTTTTTTTTTTTTTTTTTTTTTTTTTTAGCCAGGCCGCAGTTTGTGAGGCGTTTCTTGCTGTTACTTGGGTTAGGCTACTTGTTTCCGGGCGGCTGCCGCTGCCTCGCTTTCACTGCAGCGTCGCGGGCTGGAATAAGGGCGCGGTGAGTTAGGGCGGCGATATCGCTGCCACCACTGCCGCCGACTCCAGCCCGGGGAGACCCCTGTCACTCCGCTGACGCCGCCATCTTGTTACTCCGGCTCCAACCAACACAAAATGCCCCCAGTCCCCGGGAGTCGCTTCTTCACAGCGCAGGGCACTCTGGGAAGGGGATCGCGAGCTCTAGCCCCGAAGGGTCTGCAGTGAGAGAGAGGGCGGAACCAGACCCGTGAGACTGGCGGCCTACGCTCCGAGCGTCACTCTGTCGCCGCCCAGCCGCGCAGGCGCGTTGCGACGCCTGCCGACTGCGCAGCCGTAGCGTGGCCTAGCCTCACCCCCGCCCCGGGCTCTCTTCCACTTCCGGTCCTCGACTGTTTCAGTCTTGCTACCTGTTAGTCACTTGGGTCCCACCTGGTGTCCGTGGAGGCGCCGTGGCTAGAGGGTTGGAGGTCACGTTAGGGAAGGGGTCACCTGTATTACCGCGGAGATAAAAGCTGCAGACCTGCTTCGGAGTTGGGTACTGACCTTAGTCTTTTGTCTTTAGACGATTTTTAACCTTTGATATTTCTCGGGCCACTCCCCTGGGCGGGCCTGCGCCAGTTCGTTTCCGTTTGGAAAGCGGTTGTCGCCTCTAGTGGAGAGGAAGAGAAAAGCAGCCCTCGGCGAGCTGGGTTGAAGGGAAGGGCCTCTGGTTTCAGCAGATCTGCGCTGGTAACCCGTGGTTATAATTCTGGTCTCTCCGGAGTGTCAGAGACCCTCATTTTTACAGGAGGTGAAAAGGAGGGAAGCAGAGATTGCTTAGATGCCATGTCTTCTTGTTGTCCGTAGACTATACATCTAACAGCCGCTTGCTTCATAAAGAAATTTTAGTAATAAAAGCAACAGGAAAAGTTGACATCAGTAAAAAACCAAAACAAAACTGAACATAGTAAAAGTTGTTACTGCCTGCCCTCCCCCCAAAAGCCCTCAAAGAATCGTATCTTGGTTATATTGAAAATATACAGGATAAAAATGAAAACTGACAACGGTTAAACCACACAATACTTTCCTCTTTTTTATATTCTAAAAATTGGTCAAAAGGTCATTCTGTTTAATTTATTTCTTTTCAGCCAACGTCTCACTGTAGTCCAGGCTATCCTTGAACTCACTGTAAACCAAGCTGGCCTCAAACTGGCGGTGATCTACCTGTCTCAGCCTCCTGAGTGCTGGGAGTACAGGTGTGCGCCTCATACCCACTATAGCGTCAACTTTTGACCCTATTCTTTACAAAATTTGACCTGAGAAAATCGGACTTGGTAAATCACAAAAGAAAGCTCATGACTGACGTTCTCATCTGTAATGTGAATCTAGCATCGGCTGTAAAAATTTAAACAGAAAAACAACTCTAATATAATAATTTGTTAAAATGTAAATGAGAAAAAATGAAAATGAGAGTAAATATAAAGAGTTTAAGTGCAACTCGGAAAGCTGAAATTGTAATGGGGTTTATCTGGGAAGGTATATTGCCCAAACGGGAAAGAAACTTTCCCTAAGGTTTAGCATGGAGTTTGGAGTCACCTCCAAGATCTAGACAGCCTGACTTATCAAATCAGCACTATCAGACATTCTTTTTTTGGTGACTCTAAGTCATGTGTTCACTAATTTAAAATCCTCTGGTGTTAGAGTCTGCTAAAAAAAAAAAAAAAAAAAAAAAGTAACTGGGTGTGGTGGTGGATTTCTGTAATCCCTGTACTCTGGGCATTTGGAGTAAGGAGAATCCCAAATTTAAGCAGAATTTGAGCAATATGTACAGCAATTAAGCAAGACCCTGCGTCAAAATAAAAAATAAGGGCTGGAGATTTAGCTCAGGGTGAAGCCCCTGGGAGCTATCTCCAGTGGGCAGCGCTCCTGTGTGTGTGTGTGTGTGTGTGTGTGACTGTTAAAAAAAACCTGCTTGTGTGTGTGTGTGTGTGTGTGTGTGACTGTTAAAAAAAAAACTGCTTGAGTTATCCAGGGCATAGTTTCCTGCTGATTTCCTGTGATAGGCATTCAAAGTTGAATAAATTCCTCACCTTGAGGAATTCTTGGGTGTAGTGATACAAATTCTCAATTTTTGTGGTAGGGGTGGGGAGGGTGTTCCCAAGGGTCTATGGAAATGGATAGATACAAATGTAACATTTTTCATTTACTTAATTTCACAATCTTCTGATATTTTCTTGCACATGTATCATTATGCCTTTTTATAAAGTGATACTGATGGTAGATGATGATTTTGTGTATGTGTGTGGTCTTTTGAGACAAGATCTCCCTCTGCAGTTCTGGGTCTCTTGAGCTCATTTTGTAGCCCAGGCTGGTCTCCAATGCTCAGCAATCCTCCTGCCTCAGCCTCCCAAGTGCTGGGACTATAGGCATGATCCACCACACCTTGCTGACTGTTGTTTTTTAAAAATTTTGACAAAGTAAAAAGTCAACAATTAGACCTCCTTTTTCAGTGTTTTGTTTTTTGGAGCAGTTGTAAACCCACAAAATTTTTCTTTTGGTTCCAGGCATCAAATTCACGACTGTGTGCTTGCAAGGCAGGTACTTGTACCACTAAGCTAGATCCCAGCTCCATAAAGTCTTACTTGGGGAACCCATCAACTTTCAGCATGCTTCCAACATTGAGATTATATGTGTGTGTGTGTGTATAATTTTTATTCATATATATGTGTGTGTATATATATATATATATATATAGACACATATCAGAAAAAAATATATATATAATTTTCTGATATCTGTCCTCATTTGTTTCCTGCCATCTTTAGTCACTATTCTAGCATGGTGATATACTGAAATACTATATGAGTTGCCACAGCCTTTGCAAATGTGATTTCAATTGGATTCATTTTAAGCTTTAAATTTATTAGCTCTAAGAAGGGCAAACTCTGTGTGTGTGTGTTTAAGTGTAGGAAATGATGTTTTTAGATGTTGGCTATGACTCAAACTTCTTAACAATCCATGTATCATTTACAGTAACATTCAGCGTAAGCAAGTAAAGAATTATCTGTTTTAGATGCTGCTACTTTAAAATTACAAATCATTCTGTACGTATTCAATCAGCAGCAACCCTGGTATAATAGAAACAGCCTTAAAAGTACCAAAACACAATTGCTGGTTCCTAGGTCAGATGAATTCACTAAAAATATATTAAATAAAAATTTTAGAACTTGAGAAAAATTTAACGATCATCTAGTTAGTTCATTAGTGAAATTTATAAAGTGCGTTCACACATATCACTTGTGCCTTACTCTAGGAAAAACACCTTGCCCAAGATCATACAAATATTAGTGAGGGACACAGGAGTAGAACCCCAACTACCTAACCAAAAAGAAAAGAGAAAAAGCAAGAGAAAGAAAATTTGGAAAGGGTAGAACACAAACTGGGAAAAATAACAACTGAGTTGGTAGACAGCTCTAGATGGATTGAAAAATAACTTTCTGTTAAGCCACAGGGTTTAGTCAAGAAACGGTTACTATTCAGTGTGTTTTGAGTATATGTGCAAGAAGTTTAGATGCAAACTAAACACACATGAGTGGCCTGCCCATCTCCAGTGATCTTCAGTACAAATTAGACAAAGGCACTGCCTTAGAACATGTCAAATGCCGTCCCAGGTGTGTAACGTTTTCTTTTTGAGACAGTATCTCGCTATGTAGTTCAGGTTGGCCTGGATTCACTATGTAGCCCCGACTGGCCTCGAGCTCTCAATGATCCTCTTGCTCTCCCACCTGAGTGCTGAGATTAAAGGCATGCACCACCACACCCTGCTAAGTGTGTGACTATTATACAGCTTTTTTGCAGAGTCAGTATCAGATCATTGAAACCATGGCACTGTACACAAATGTACTGTTGGATCAGAGTGATAATCCATTCCACCTGTTTTCCAGTCTTTGCCAGTGACAGCAACTTCTGGAATGTGTTGTTTTGCTGTTAGATAGCATCTCATTCTGTATCCCAGCCTGACCTCAAAGTTTTCATCCTTCTGCCTCAGCCTCCCAAGAGTGGAATTACAGATATGTATCACCGTACTCAACTGCAACAGTAATTTCTAGATCTCTTTTTTATTTCTCAGTCTGTTTTCTTCCTTTGTATTGTTCACTGGCTTCTGTTAAAGTAGATTAAATTATTGCATCTATGATAGCAACTTCAAATACATTTAGAAATTCTTCAGGCATTTCTTATTTTTTAGGGAGTCATTAACTATAATTTATTTCAAATAATTTCATTCTTTGGACTTATTATTCTTTTGACCCATGTGGTTTCTAATTCTAAAGATCTGTAAGTTCCACGTGTTTATTACCCAATGATCTTTTAAAAGTCATAACATATATTGTTTAAAAGTCATAATTGGATGTGGTGGGACACACCTGTAATCCCAGCACTTGGGAGGCTGAGGTAGGAGGATGGCCCTGTGTTTGAGGCTAGCCTGAGCCATACAAGTTCAAAAGGCCAACCTGAACCACGTCACAAGACCCTGTCTCAAAACAAACAAACAAAAAAAATTGCTATTTGAGTCTTCTAAAAGGAACTGGCATTAGACAAAATTCACAGGAGAAATCCCTAACAAATTTACTTGATTACAATTTTATGTGATGAAAGAGCTTTCAGATTAAATCCCAAAAGACTCAGAGGATCTGATTCTATAGTTATGTCTGATGAAGCAAGGATAACCATATTAGAAGTGAGATTAGATGGGAAGTGTGTGAGCTAGCAGGAACAGACTGAGTGGGAAACTCGAAGGCCTGTCTTGGCAGGGCCTTCTTGGCCCTCAGTTGAAGCTTTCCTTCCTCCCAGGTGCAGTACAGAGCAGGACTCTGCCTAGGATGTGTTCTTAGGAGCTGCTTTCAGACAAGGTCAGAGAACTTCTTCCTGGCCAGCTCCTTGTCAGAAAGCTGGGAGAAGGTGAGAGTAATAATTCTAGTATTTATGGCTGGCTTTCAGGGCAAGGGGTTCTGGTTTCTATGACTCAACCTCGAAAAGAGGAGGGCTAGTTCTGTGATGCGCTTCAGAGGAGAGTCAGGGGCAAAACATGGAAGGGCAGATAAAGGTCAGACAGAAATGTTGTTTCTGAGGCTACTTCTGAACCTTTGCTTTGGCTTGCCGTTTTTCAGCACAGCACATCTGTCAGTATATGAGCAAAAAGTCAGAGTGCACATACTATTCAGAGACCTGTTTTTGTTTGCTTAACAATTTGTTGGAGATGTGTTTCCATATAACTAATCTTTTAAAATATTTTAAATGTCTATATGTTAAATTTGTATCATATGGATAGCATAGCAGTTAACCAATCCCAACTGAGTAGTCTGATTGCTTCCAGACTTTTGCTAGTATGAACAAACAACACTATAATGAATTTTACTATACCGAATGTTCACTCACATCCCAAACTAATTGGTTAGGATACTACTCCTCTTAAGACCCTTGAGAGCATAAAGAATGTCTCTTCATTCTGTCCCACAAAGAGGTTTGGAGGTTTTCTTTTTTTTTGACAAGCATAAGTTGACCTAATTAGTTTAATTTTTCAATCATCTCCACTTTGAAATCTCAAGACTTTTACAAGTCTTCGGTTTACAAGAATGCGTTCTTGCTATTGAAAATGTCCCTTTCGTATCACAGCTAAGAAGACATTTGTTGTTCATTAAGTAACAAATGTGATCTTGCAGGTAATTTGATTCAATTTAAGGAGAGGAGGAAAAACAGTTTCTTGGGAAGGAATGACAGAGGACCTCAGCCAAGAATACTTAAATAAATAAGTCAAAGAAAAATAAAAACTAAATATGAAGAAAAAAGAAATCTCTCATGTTTTGCATGAACTCAAGTCTTCCCACAGAAATACACATTGAACACCTTCAGGATAGGAAAGTTTCCATCTGTTACTGTTCCAAAATGAGATAAACTGAGGCCTGATGGGAAAATCTAAATGCTTGCGGTAGGTAACACAGTGAACTGAACTGCGTTAAATGTAAACGTACTTTTTAGCCTGTATGATGCGCGAAATGTTGCCATTTATTTTCAGTGTGTGTGGAAGACAGAGACATTTTCCTAACCCTATGCAAAAGCCCATGGAAATTATACTACACTTGTAGCAATCTATTTTATTGTTAACAACTAGTTGGGATGGGAGGAAAAAAAAAAACTTGTTGAGTATGTAAGAGATAGGATAAAAGGTGTAAGAAAACGTGTGTTGACCTAAACATTCATAATTTTTAAGGCCCTGGATTTGATCCCCAACAGAGAAAAAAAATCTAAATTTTAATTGTGACTCTCTCTTAAGTATTTTTCAGTGGTATAATCTTTTTTAAAAAAACAATTAAATTCTAAGATTTTTCTATAAGTTTAAAAATAAACTTAAAGATGACCTGTAGACACGAGAAACTAACATGTCTTTTTTCTTTGACAGTTGCTTAAAATTGACTCAAAATGTAAAATTCAAAATGAACAGTTCCTCACCTTGCTCCGCAATACTAAACTGTCAGGAAAAGCAGGTCCTCTGATAGTGACATTTTGTAGTAAATAGACAGAAATTAGAACAGACTACTAAATTGTTAGCGATTGGGAAGTATCTTTGATTCCAAAATATTTCAGAGAGGCACTAATTATACCTTAGTTTTCAGTATAGCTTTCCCTGGAAATAGAAGGACATCACTTAAGATGACTTTTGTGGGTCTCTTTATATCTAAAGAAACGAATCTTTGATTATATTTTCATAGAGGGAAAGCAGGAAAAGACCTTCATCTTCCACTGCAGTAGAGAAAAGAGAATGAACAGTGAAAAGTAGACAGCCTGTTTCTCTGCCTCTTAGAATATTATTTCCACTTGCCTCCCCCACTCAGAGGTGCGCTCCATCAATGCCTGTGACTTCGTTTGTCTGAAATGAACATCATGCAGTGTGATATATAAAATGATAGAGATACGTCCTGACAAGAAGGAAATACACATCAGTGGTTGAAAACCTTATAAAGGCCAGGCATGGGGGTGGGGGAGAGAGAGAGAGAGAGAGAGAGAGAGAGAGAGAGAGAGAAGAAAGGAGAGAGAAAGGGAGACAAGAAAAGACTGGAGTTTTCCTGCATCCCATAACCTCCTACTATTGTTCCGGTCAAACTGACCTGCAGTATTTAGATAATCAAATTGTATTTTAAATTTTCTGTTATAATCATATGAACTGCTAATCCCTGAAGAAGCATTGTCATGCAGAGCATTTTGGAACATTTGTGTCAGCTATTTTTATTTGGAAGACTTCTAAGTGTTGGAGTTTCTGCAGTGTCTCTGTTCCTTTCTTTTTGCAGCCCCTGTTCTCTTCCTCGGCATTGTTCATCCCCAAGGGCACGAAACCATGTTCTCTGTGACTCATGATTGCTTGCTAGAGTAATCTATTCTTCTTTGTGTGACTAAATTTGGAAGATGCTTGAGTTGCTGTTCCTGAGGAGAGCTGGTCCTAAGAATACATCCTGTTAACTCCCAGTTTTCCATGCTATTGCCAGGAGACACTGATACTTATCAATCATAGAAAACAGATTAACTGCTCCATTTGAGCCTAAATAAAGCCAACTCTGCTGAAGATTTTCTCCAGTCAGTATACAGAGTCAGGGGCAGGAATGGACAAAAAACAAAACAAAACAAAACAAAAAGCTTTGGGTTGCAGAGCACTCGTCCACAAGGCATAAAAAGTCAGATTGAGCTGGGCATGGTGGCGAACATCTGTAATTCCACCTATTCCTGTGTTGAGGTAGGAGGATCACAAGTTCTAGAGCAGGCTGGGTAACTTAGTGAAATCCTGTTACAAAATAAAAACTTTAAAAAGGCTAGCATGTAACTCAGTGGTAGAGCACCCCTGGGTTCAATCCCCAATAGAAGGAGTCAAATTATATTGACATTGACCTCTACAACTCATCGAGTGTTTTACAGCAAACTAACTTGTTCCTTTCCTAGCAGTACAGGAACCAGGCAAGCAGCTACGCTGTATCCAGCTCACGTGTGAGGAGGCTCAAGTTCTAGATGGTATAAAGACTCACTCCCAGAACACCAGCTTTGGGGAATTTCCTGCATTCCATACCACTCTTCTATGACATAGGTCGGCTCACCTTCACAGCAGAATGTTCTATTCAGTCCTTTTTGCTGCTTCTGGTGTCTTCTGGATTTGATCTGGAAAATTAGCGGTTACTGTCTAGCAGACCTACATTTGACAGAAACCATCCCCTTTCCAGCTTTTTTCCCCAGCCCATAGGCAGCTTGGTCAACTCTCAATATTAAGTTTTTTGAGACAAGGTCTCAATATGCAGTTTAGACTGGCTTTGAACTTGCTATGCAGCCCAGGCTGGTCTCTCAGTGATCCTCCTGCCTCTGCCTCCCAAGTGCTGGGATTACAGGCATGCACCACCACACCCTGCCCTCAATATTTACATTCTGCAACTTGATGTTTCATCAGGGTCTGGGGTCTGACATCTAACTGAACCTTTGAGGCCTAACTCTTCTTTTCGATGTCTAAATTTCTCTTTTTTCTATGTCTAAATTTCAAACCCAGCAATCTATGGCTCTTTGGTTCCTGATCCTGACTACCTGATCTAGTTGTTTGCCTCCATCTGTTTGTCTCTGCCAGCCAGACTTCCTAGATAATGGAGCATATTTCTGCTTCCTGAGTATTGATTTCTCCTCCTGCCCCCGACCTATTTAAATCTTAGTCACTTACCAGACTTTACAGACCCTTCTTGCTTCCCGTCAGACTCTCAACCTGGCCCACACCCCGAAAACTGCTTTTAATTTGTGTTCTTAGGCAAGTGAAGGCTTAAGCCCCTTCCTACTACCTTCTAGTTCCTCCAGCCTACACAGAGCTCATATTTTGATACGTCCTTATGTTGTTTAGAATTTCAAGTTGTTATCCTTCCTATACTGTATTGTCCCACACTACATCACTGGTTGCCATGGCCTCAGCCCCAGTTGAAATAGCATATGTGAGAGCACTTTGTTTAAGTCATAAACCTCACAGACCATACCTTGCAGCTGTTATTAGGCAATTCAAGCCCAAGGTGACTTCCTCTAACCTTCCTGGTAGAAGGAGATAGGCTGGCTGTAAGCTGAAAAAAGAACTTTGCAATTATTGTCCAAAACTCAAAATATTAAAAGTATGACAACTATAACACTACTGCAACTGATGTTTTTTATGTAGATGGTTCTTTTTAACCAGGTCATAGCAGCCTTTTAAATGTTACTGGAAATTGCAACCAAAATCTCTACATTATTCTGAAGGCTCAGAATCATTCTCCTAATCAAGTGAGACACCAAGTTTTCACATAGTATACACCCTGGTGATTTTCCCATTCTAAGGCAATAATATTTTCTCTATTTACTGTCTACAGAATTTTATATAATCCTAATAACAGCCATATTACCATGTATCATTAAAAAGATATAATAAGGAAAGTAATTGTGTTGTTTTAAAGTTTTTGGTAGGACAACTGGGGTCCAAAGATTTCACTTGTCCAAACGCACTGAGTTAGGGGAGCATCTCATGTTCTGATTTAGGTTTTATATTTTTTTTTCCCAAAGAAACTACATTTTCACTTCTCAAATGCATGCATCTCAAGGCTGCCAAATACCATGCAAACTAAACCACTCATTATTATAAGGTTAAGAAAAGATACAAAAATATACATTCACCTAATAGGTTATAAAGTATTTCACCAAAGGTTACCTTCAAGAACCTGTGGCGGATTGTTTTTCAATGATTATTCAACACTGCCATCTTGTGGATGTAGAAATTCGTTATTCCTCTAGTCAACCTCTGGCATTGTGTGGCTGGAATGACCTGGTTGAATCAGAACAATCAAATGTCAAATGCCCAGGAAGAGGCTACAGTTAGGGTGACTGAGTGAACTCTTGAAGAGTCAGCAAATTTCAGGATGTGGAGGAGCAAACTGTGGGGCTTTAAGAACAAGGTAAACAAAAGGCCCAAATCAGGACACACACAAATAATATATATAGGGTAAAGAGAAGAGGCCTTTGGTGTATTCCCAGAACATCTGTTCTTCCTTAGTGCAGCAGTATCACTCTGGGCTTCTCTTTCCTTAGTAGACTGTGAGCAGTGAGAGCAGAGATAAGGCCTTGTGGATGGTCACACCTGCACTGCATGCCAAGCATTAGTCCACTGGGTAATAAATCTGCAGCAAGCATTTTGTGAGTAAATATTTTGTGACATAGAAAACAGGACAAATTCAAAGTCATGATGGAATCCATTTTTCAGATTCCCAATCAGTGCTTCATTCACTATTCATATATATATGAACTATATATGTAACTATATATAACTATAACTATACATATAACTATATATATAATTATATATGAACTATATAACTATGATAGTTATATAACTATAACTATATAACTATATGTAACTATATATAACTATATATGAACTATATAACTATAATAGTTATATAACTATATATATATATGGAAAAACTCCTGAAAGAATTTGAAATATACCTGACCTTCAGGTGGCCACCAAGAAGAGGAACAAACAGATGGATATGGCTCTGAGCACAGCGCTGGCTTATTCACTGCGTATCTTGTTGGACCAGTTGTATAGTGCTGGGGCTGTTGTCTGGGAGGTTTGCAGTCTAGGTCTGGACTGTGCTACCCTCCTAATCCAACAGAGCTTCTCATGGTGTCATTTTTCAATCAGGAGATCTTACTCTGAGATCTAGTCTTAGTTTTTCAATGTAAGAAACTATTTTGTCTCCAGTTTCAGAATTAGTTTAAATTCACTGAATCTTCACAAAGTTAAGTGGTTAGTATTATTGTTTTATCCCATTTTGCAGCATTCTAAAGTTTACACTTTTTTCTCATAGATTATTTCATTTTTTGTCAATCGTTCCTGTAAAATATGTAAATATTTGAACACAAACCTCATAAAAATGAATAAACTGAGTCACAGGCTAGTTATCTTGTCCGATGTCACAAAAACCATGAGTCCAGTTCATGAATTTTAAAGTTCTGTGTCCTGTTATCTTGTGACAAAGACCAGTTTATTCACTATTAGATTTCTGTAGGCGCTATCAATTCAACAGGACCATTCCCTCTTTAGCATCTCCTCCCATTTCTAATTTATGGGTGTATATGTACACATATATATCATCTAACTATATATCATATCCTTTTATTCTTACACATCAGTGTGTATTTCCCCATAAGGACATTCACTTTATAACAATAGTCGTTTATAAAAATCAGGAAATTTAATATCGATACAATATGCCAGTCCACATTCCAGTTTCATCAATTGTCTCAATCATGATGTATATTTTGTCCAAGACCAGGCTCTCAATTCAAGGTCAAGCAATGTGTTATTTCTTGTTCTGTTTTCTTTAATCTGGAATCTTTAGCCTTTGTGTTCCTTTACTTGATATTTTTAAAATCTACAGGACTTTTATTACATAAAATGCAGTTTAATTTGCATTTGTCTTATGTTCCACATGGCCAAATTCACGTTATGTATTTCTTGCAGGAATATCTCTGAAGCAGCATCGTGTCCTTTGCTTTGTGGTGTATTAGAAAACACCTAATGCCAGTGTATCTCCATATTGGTTAGTCCCTGAAACGTGGCCACTTTGCCTTTGTAATTAATAAATAATGTGTGGCAAGATATTCTGAGACTATAAAAAGACCCTGTTCTACATCAAACTTTCATTGTCACATCCATTAAAATTTTTCTAAATAGATGATTATTTCTACATTTATTAGTTGCCTTTCTACTGGAAGAAGAACCTTCCCCGTCT
The DNA here is from genome assembly GCF_034190915.1 of Cavia porcellus. Lineage (NCBI taxonomy): Eukaryota > Metazoa > Chordata > Mammalia > Rodentia > Caviidae > Cavia > Cavia porcellus. Next base: position 16,568,025 of record NW_026947504.1, read on the forward strand.
TCTCCACTTATTTCTTTATTCCTCCAGTTATTTGTATCAACACAGATTTGTGGATGATTATTTTTGCTCAGTAGTGACCTGTTAGTGTTCGCTCTGCCATTTAAATTAGCTCAGGTTTGGCTGGTGGAAGATCCTTCAAGCTAACCCCTTTGTCCCCTGGCTCCTGTTCTTTTAATGTATTCCCTTGGTTTTTTGTTTCTTTTTTCTCACTAATCTTGTTTCAGGCTCATCAACCACTTCTTCAAGGAGCCCTGGCTCTTTTTAGTAGAAAATGGTGTTCAGAAACCAAGATCTGGGTGGCAGGTGTGTTTATTGCTACTGGTCTGTCATTACTTCTAGGACTTCCTAGATGGACAGATGACTGTTTCCCCTTCTCTCTTATCTTTCTCATCGGCTTATATACTTCAAATTCCAACCAATGCCATACATATCGTTGTGTCTTTTCCTTTCTTTCTTCTTCTTCTTTTTTTTTTGAAACCGGGAATCAAACTCATGACCTTGTGCCTGCTAGGTAGGTGCGTGTGTCGCTGAGCCAAATCCCCAGCCCCAGTTGTGTCTTTTCTTTCCATGCTTATGATTTTCTTTCTCAATGAATATTTGGTTCACCTTTATCTTTAACAGAGTCAATCGTTGCTAAGCCCTTAAATGGTATAGAAGGTAGTTTCAGAACTGTTAACATATACTACGGAGAAAAACAAGTTTAACAATTAGAATTCAATACTTACTGATACTATTTTGAAGTAAAATTTACATGCAGAGACATATAATTTTAGGAATACAATTCTGAGTTTTGCAAATGCAGATATACCTGTATCCCACAAATCCATCAAGATACAGTACATTATCATCATTCCAGAAGGTTCCTGTGTACTTTTTCTCAATCCGTCCATACCCAGAAACAACTGTTTGGACTTTTTTCAAAAAATATTTGTTCTAGAAATAATATATATATATATGTATTACATAACATGAGCTCTTTTATTCTATATTCTTTTGCTCTAATTTTTTGAGGTTTATTCATGATGTTGCATGTATTACTTCTTTCCATTATAGAGTAATATCTGTTGCACAGATATAACAAAATTTATAATACTATAAATCAATACTTATATTTTGAGATTTTGGCTATTATGCATAAAGAAATGACAAACTCTTTTATATGTGAATTTTATGGACACGTTCATTTCTTTTGGGGTAAATCCCTAAGATTTCCTGTGTCCTAATCAAGAAGCATATATTTAATTTTATTGGAAACTGTCACCATTTTTTTCAAAGTGAAAATATTGTATTATACCAGGTGTTTTCAATACTTTTAATTTTTTTTAGCCTAATATGTATGTAGTGGTAACTCTTATATGATGCAATATGAAAATATATAAAGGTATAAAAATTAGAAATAAAACTCTTTATTTAGAGATGACAGGACTATACACATAGAAAATTGTATGTATGATATTTTTAAAGATCTAGAAGAAGAATTGAATTTAGCAGGGTTTCCAGATATAAAGTCAACATATAAAAAGTTAGTTGCATTTCTATACATTAGCAACAAAGAAGTAGGAAAATAGTATTAAAAAACTAACAAACATTTTAAGGAACCAACTTAACAAAAGATAAGTATGACCTTTACACTGAAAACTGCAAAACTGCTGAGAGACATTAAAGAAAAGCTACATAAATGGAGATTTATATCATATTATGGGTTGGAAGACATTAGTGTGAAGATGTCTGTTACCAAACTTAGCTACAGATTCAACTCAATCAAAATTACAGAAGGTATTTTAAAAATAGATATCAAAGGGGCTGGGGATTTAGCTCAGCTGCGTAAGTACCTGCCTTGCAAACAGGCGGTTGCGAGTTCGATTCCCAGTACCGATAAAAAAAAAAGTTAAAAAAATAGATATCAAAAGGCTGATTTTTATGGAGTTTTATGGAAGTGTTGAGGCCTTGAATAGTCAAAACAATGTTGAAAAACAAAAGAAACTTATGATCTTATATAACCTGACTTCAAGAGTTATTACAAAGCTTATATATTCAAAATAAGGTAGTACTGGAAAAGAACAGACTAATTGATACACTGAACTGAATAGAATTCAGAAATAGACTTTCATGGTCTATTTTATATGATCTTATGTGGGGAGCTGGTAACAGCCAAGGCATAAAAGCAATTCAGTGAGAGAAAAGAGGATCTTTTCAACAAATGCTATTGGAACAAATGGTTATGTATATAGAGAATCTATACTATATATAATTTTTTGTTCTCTCCCATTCCCTTATCATATAACATAAAATTTATTGACTTTCTATCACAGTATTTATACATTATTAATTATCACAGTATTTAACAAGGGAAAGAGTAAATATCACCCAAGGACTTTGCATGTTCTTCTTGGGAAAGGGTTAGTACATTTTTGGATGTACATCAGACAATTATATAATGTTATGTGGACATACGCCCTTGTTAGTATCTAGTCTCAGAAATTAAGCATATTTTAAGGAGACACGTATGGAGATGGACATGAGCTGACACGAGACGAACTTGTGATGTGTAATGTGTCAGTTTGCAGCTAGTTGGTCACAAATGATTCTAGGTGTTTTGTGAAAGTAGTTTTTAGATAATATTAACATTTACATCAGAGGTTTTTAAGTAAAGCAGATTATCTTCCGTAATGTGGGAGGGCCTTCATTAATAAATTGAAGGTCTTAGCAAAACAAAACTATCTCCCAAAATGAAAGGAATTCTGTCAGTTGACTGCCTTTGGACTTAACCCTTCCTGGAGTCTACTACTGGGATAGCAAACTTTTTAAAGGCTGAGTGCCAAACTGCAACCCGCAACACTTACTTATTCCAAAGTGCCAACACTGAAATTAAACCTGAATACTGAGGTTTCAGTTTAGAAAAAACAACTCAAGCATTCCAATCTTTTAACACAGTAACAGGCATGCCATAGGTTCACCACCCCTGCTCTAGTCTGTTGGCTACTGCTACAGATTTTGGATTTACTAAGTTTCTGCAATTGCATGAATTTCTTAAATCTGTGCATATACATCTTGAAATGTTTGATACATTGTGTCAATTTGAGAAGTTTAGAAGTTCAACTGAGTGATTCAGCAGGGGGCTAGGGTCCTTACTTTATAAACATCCTCAGCCTAAGAGGAGGGAGGGGTGTAAGGGCTACACTCACCCTGGCCGGGTTGTGGGGGTGGGGGTGGGGGGCCGGGAAGGGGACAGGATGGGGACAGGCAGCCTATTTACAGTAGAAAGAAGAAAAGAGCCTTGCTGTGGCCTTTTTGCTCTGGCAGCTTTTGTTGTCTTCTATCGTCCTGAAATGTTGCCCTTGTGCCATGCCACCCTGCCTTGGAGCCAGCTGACTGTGGGCTGAAACCTTCCTATACTGACAGCTAAATAAACGTTTTCTTTCCTTAATTTTGAGTGTTACGTGTTTTGTTCCAGCAACGAGAGAAAAGTAACCAAGTCACATCTTTATCTGGGCAGCTCTAATGTTTCCTTAATTCAGGTCACTGCTAAAATGTTTTCTCCTTAGAAACACTTTTCTTTTTTTTTTTTAATCGGTACTGAAAGAGTTGCTGGGCCAGACCGGACACTTTAACCAGGAAAAGCTGCAGCCAAGTTAGAAAACTCCTGCCTCCCCCCACCCCCGCCCCCTATAGATTTGACTGTAACCCTATATCCCCATCCCTAAGAACCTGTGCGCCAATGAAATACCTGTACATCTCTAATGGCCTTAGGGCACTGCCCTAAGCTTAGGCTATTTATATTCCCCCACGCCACGTGTCCGAGAGAGATGCTGGCTGGTCAGAGAGAGATCGCCAGATTTTAGCAGCCAGTGCCCAGTCTCCTCTCCCCAGGATAACCACGGCCCGGGGTGCAGTGGAGAGGCTGCGCCCGGGGCCGGCGGGGGGGGCCTCTCCCCGCATTCCCGAAATAAAGCCACCGCTGCCCACTACTTTCACGGCTGTCTACTCCATTCCTTCCACGGACCTCGGACCTCTACCTCAACCTCGGACTTCTTCCTTCCTCCTCCCATCCTCCTCTCCCCTTTTTTCTCAGACCTAACAGGTACTGGGGATCGAACTCACAACCGTGCTTGCAAGGCAGGCACTTATGCCATTGAGCTAAATCCCCAGCCCTAAACACTTTTCTTGATGAAATATACATTATTATAATGTTTATATATTATTATACTGTCTATATACAATTTATATATTATATATTTATAGTAAATATGTGTGTGATGTGAAAAAAATGGAAAAATTTCCATCTTTTTCATTAATATATCCCCGGACCTGTGCCTTCTTTAGTTAAATCTGTTGTATGACTGATCTCACACATACATCTGCATATACACATATTAAGCGTAAGGTTCGGGGCTGGGGATTTAGCTCAGCGGCATAAGCGCCTGCCTTGCAAGCAGGCAGTTGTGAGTTCGATCCCTGGTACCGATAAAAAAAAAAAAAAAAAAGAAAAGCAATAAGGTTCTATGACCTGCTTTCTTCAAGTAATAATATTTCTTATCTATAAATCAGACATCTTTATATGTCTATATTAATAGACTAGCCTTCTTCTAATTGACCTCATAGTATCCTATCTGATGGACATACTGGAATTTATTTACCAGTATCCTGCTCATAATTATTTGAGCTACTTTTCTTACTTAAATTTTTAAAAGGTCTTAGCAATTTTTTTTTCTTTTTTTTTCTTTTTTTTTGTCGTTTTGAGACCCTGTGCATTCAGGCTGGCCTTGAATTTACTTTGTAGTCCAGCCTGGCCTCAAACTCCTGAGTGCTGGGATTACAGGCATGTACTATCACATTCAATTTAGCAAACATTTTTATGCGTGTACTTTTATATTCTTGTGTATGGTTTTTACAGGATACATTAATAAAAGTGAAATTTCTGAGATGAAAAGATTATTTACTATTAACTTATTTACTATTAACTTAGTTGACCTACTACAGATCATGAAATCTGTAGCAACAAATGGTTGAGATTGTACTCCAGGGCACTGCATGCAAGTTGGAGGAGGAGGAGGAGGAGGAGGAGGGGGAAGGGGAGGAGGAAGGGGAGGGAGGAGGAGGGGGAGGGGGAGGAGGAAGGGGAGGAGGGATACTTTCATCTCATGCAGTTTGCAGCAGACTCGTATTTAAGAATAAAAAAGAATAATAAGTTTTATAACATGTCTTCTTCAAAGATATCTTCATGGGGGAGAGTTTTGTTTTGTTAAGACCTTCAATTTATTAATGAAGGTTCTTAATTCAATTTATTAATGAACATGTCTTTTGATATCTTCAAAGAATAAAAAGCAAATATTACAATCCTTCAAACAATACTGGAAGGGTATTGGTCAGATATCTTAACTTGGTGGCATGGGGCCAGAATAAAACACAATAGTTGAAGGACACTACTTATCAGGAAGTTTTTAAAAAACCTGAATCTTCCTTACAGCTGTAGCTAACCCCTTTAACATACCATCATGGAAAATTCCGCATTTGACCTCATGTGAAAGTAAGCCACAGTCAAAAGGTAGTTTCACTAAAGATACTGTAAAAATAACCTCCAGCCCATGTGTATAAAGTAGATGTGAAAAATAAATGAGGTTCATATTTAGATTTGGAGGCTTACCCCAAGTTATCTCATTATATAATATATATATGCAAATATTCCAAAATTTTTAAAAAATCAGAAATTTAAAACATTTGTTGTGGTTCCAAGTATTTTGAACAGGGAAGCTTTCATTTAAAGCCTTAGTTGAAAGCCTTATTGTCTCTCCCTTGGCTGAACACCACAGCTTCCTACCTTAGCTTCAGGCTTATAGCTTTCTGGGATCCACTTTTTGTTTTGCGACAAGGTCTCACTACGTAGTTCAGGCTGCCTGAACTCACTATGTAGCCCACTCTGTCCTCAAACTTGCAGAGATCCTCCTGCTTCAACCTCGCTAATGCTGGGAAGGGATCCAGTTTCCACTCTCTAGACAGATGATGTTTCTGAAGTTCAGTGTTATGCTGGCCGTGTTCTTCAATGACTCCCTATTGCCTACGGAGAAAACTTAAATTCCTTAACAAAACACACATACTCTCCTTGATCCCGTGGCTGTTTACTTCCCAGGCTTATCTGACCCTGGACAAAGGAAAGTGTATTATTCAACCCAGTTATAATGAAATGGTTGTTACCGTATCTTTTTCTTGAAGTGCTTCCAGTCTGGCATAAGTTTCTATCGGCCTGGAAAGAATTCACCCCACCCTCACCCTCACTATGTAACTCCAGCTGGCTGCAGAGCTCAAGCTGCCCTCAAGCTTGCCTCTCTCTTTTCTCAGCCTGCTAAGTGCTGGATTACAGGCATAAACCACCTGCCCAGTTAGAAATCTCTCTCTGTAAAGATTCAATGGGCCAGGTGAGGTGGCCTGTGACACCAGCACTCTGGAAGGCTGAGGTAGGAGGATTATGGGTTTGAGCCGAGCCTGGGCAACCTCACTACTCAGCGAGACCCTGTTTCGAGGGAAAAAACAAAACTTGGGGCTGAGGATTTGGCATAGTGTAATGGTTCTGGGTTCAATCCCTAATTGGGAGCGATAGAGATAGATCCTGAAAAGGATGGAAGCAGTTGGAAGCAAGGAATGAAACCAACGACGTATGAAGTGGAGTTTGCAATACAAGTTAGAAAACAGACTCAGAGGTGATTGACATATAAATAGAAATAGAGGCTCTGAATCCACCAACATGCCTGTCCCAGTTCTGCGACTGCCTAGCAAGGATTCAGTTTCTGAACTTCTCAATTTCTGAACCTCCCTTATCTTTTAGGGTCATCTAGTAGAGTGCCTGGATTTTAATATGCCCTCAATAGAAGACATGTTATAAAAATTATTATACATTAGTAATGAGGTTACCAAACTAGTCCATTATCAGATGAATGTTTTAATTCTGTTAAAGACCCAGCAGCCAATAATGCCTTGTTTTTTTCTGACAGTTTAATACCTGATAAGACAGAAGAAATAGTTCTCAAGTTGTACACTGTGAACTCAGTAGTTTTAAAAAACAGTTATAGAATCTTGGGAAAGGTAATCATACAAGAGACAATATGGTCCCTGTCACCTATGACCCATGTAATCATGGGCAAATTACTTAATCTCTCACCCTCAATTTCTTGATCTATGAAACACAAATGATTCCTATCATGAAGAGTAGTTGTTAAAAATCTACAAAATACTAGGCACCCAGTAAGTAGTATCTTTCATTTATTACTATTGTAGAAATTAGAGAGGTACAATCCACAAAGTCAAATGAAAAGATACACATGGTCCTGAGACTGAGGCTTTCAAAGAAGTAGGCCAGTTTAAAGAAAATTTATCAGGAAATAAATTGGGTTTACACATGGTACCACGCCTGCTGGGATGCTAAGGACACATCTGACATAAGTGAACTTTTTCTCTCATCCTTCCCTTTGCTTAATTCTGTAGCTACAAATGATTCCAATAAGAAAGAAAAGGAAAGGTGTGGGACGAAAGTACAGGGACTGTAAAGAAGTTCTCTTCTGAGCTGAATTTGTGTGTCTGTGTTCCCTTGGTCATTCTGTACCTGCACTCCACCACTGAGCCGCACCCCCAGCCTAATAGCTGACATTTAAAAGGCTGAGAAACAAGTATAACAGGACCTCGTTAGCTTTTGACAGAACAGCTCAGTTGCTGCAGTAATTACATTACCCAGATTATATTCTCTCATTTTCTCAGATTTCGGTTTATAAATTATTATAAAATGACTTCAAGGTAGATATACATTTGTTATTTTCCTGCTTGCCCAACCTCCAAAGCCTTTGTACATCTGGGAAATAAGCTATCAAGGGAAACAGCCTCTGAATCTCATTGGTGAAAGCCCAAACGCCCTGGAGTCAGTTCTTCCTGACTGCTGACTGCTTGGGACCCCAGCATGGCTGATCAGCCACTGCATCGTAGGTTGTGATCATGGTGAGAGGTGTGAAGAGAAGCAGGCAACATGTAAAACTAATCAATTTTAGTGAACCACATTCAGTATTTGATGTAGTGTGACAATGGGGTCAGCTATGGCACTCCACTTTCAGGGCCAGAGTCCCATGGCAGGGCAAGCAGCACTGCTGGTGTCGAGAAGAATCCTTCCTGTGGTCTGCTTTCTTCCATAAATCTGATATCTGGCCTCCTTCAGTGTCAACATACACCCTTAGCCTAGCTCCCCAACCTTTCTATTGATTTTTTTTTTTTTTTTTTTTTTTTTTTTTTTTTTTTTTTTGTCTTTTTCCGTTTTATCGGTACCGGGGATCGAACTCACGACCGCCTGCTAGCAAGGCAGGTGCTTATGCCACTGAGCTAAATCCCCAGCCCCTGATTCTTTAAGCTCCCCCTCCTCTTTAAATGGATTCCTTTCTGTTTCAGTTAACCACCAGAATTAATCTTTGTTGCTTACAACCGAAGACGAGCTGGTGCATAATTTTTAGGGAACAATTAACCCACAAAAGTCTGAGCTCCCTGCTTGGACTAAAGATCTCTGAGGAGTCACAGTTAAATCAGCAGCTGGTTGGGACTGGGCATTTAGCTCAGCAGCATAAGTTCCTGCCTTGTAAGCATGCAGTCCTCAGTTCGATCCCCAGTACCGGGGGGCGGGGGGCGGGGGAGCAGCTGGTTTGGAAATTCCACCTGGACTCTGCAAGTCCTGTGAACTTTAGGCGAAAGAAGAAACACCAGGAAAAGGATTTGTTGTTTCTCAATTCTCCAGGGTCTGCTGCCCCATCCCAAACTACCTCTTTCTCCGCCTCTCACAATTTAACTCCCTTTCTGCATCCACCCACTCAATAAACACTGCATACAAGGCAATAGGTCAGGCACGGAGAGGAATGCCAAGATCAATGAGCCTTGACTCTCACAGTATACACCTCTGAAGTTCCAACCGTTCTTTTCAAAAAAAAAAAAAAAAAATAGCCAGAATTTAAAAATTGATTACTGTTGATGGAGGAAGGTAAGGAAAACTCTTATCTTTAGGTTTGTGTCACTGAGGCAAGCTGATGTCCATTTCTTTGGAATTGTTCTGGAAATCAACCCCATAAGGCAACTGCATTCCTTTTTAAGAGATTTCCAGTTAAAACCGAATAAGGAGCTCTCCTAAAGGATTAAGAAAACAACGCCTCTTCTAAAATTGACATGTGTGTTGCCACTGAAACTTTGGGTGCAGAGTGAGACCCTATCAAAAAACAAAAAACAAAACAAAACAAAACAAGCAATAAAACAAAAAGAGTACACCTGTTTGCCCTGATACATTTACAGCAGTTATCACTTTCAAGTGTGTGTCCAAAGTCTAGGACAGAAGGCCACACTGTTTCCAGGCAACTGATGGCCTTTGGATGCTCGGTTGCGAACATCCCTCCTTACACGCTGAATGCAGCGAGTGACTCTCCCTACCCTGCCTCCAGCCAAGCCCACACCTGGCCTGCTCAGTTAACTACAGGGTCTCCAGTCTCGCGCGCACCGGACAGCAGGGAATTCCCGCCTGTGTGCCAAGAGAGGGGAAGGCAGACTGTGGCAAGCTGTGCAGGAAAAGCGAGGCGAAAAACCCGGGATCGGGGAGCGGCGGGGGTCGCAGCCGGGACTAAAGCCAGGCCCCACCCTAAAGCTCCACGATCTGGACAGACGCACAGAAATCCAGGGACGCTAGGACCAGCGTCCCCGCCAGGTGGCCCCAGCGCTGGCCCCGGTTTTCGGGGTGGAGAGTCCGGGGCGCGGCTTTAAACCCCGCCCGCAGTGCACGGCGCGGGACGCCGGGCGCCTCTAGGAGCCGGCAGCAGAAAACAAGCCGGCTCCCGACACAGAATTAACAAAGGCGGGAGGCCGGCCGTCCTCACCGCGCGCGCACGCAGCGCCCGGAGGAGCCCCCTGGCGGCCGAGCTCGCGGGGCGCGGATCTGGACGGCGCTGGGGGCGCAAAGGCAGGGGGCGCTCGGCTCCCGGGCCCCGGACCCGCACCCGGCTTCCCGCCCCGCTCCCCACTCCACTTCCAGCGCTGCGTCCTGAGTCTGACAGCGGCGCCAGCCGCCTGATCGTGCAGATCCGAGCCTGTGTTCAGGTGGGAAACCGAGGCCCGGGGAGGTGAGCTGGGCCAGAACCACGTAACGATTCCTTGCGTCTTTTTCGCTGTCTGCTACGGTGTAGGATGCAGGGTGGCTTTTAGGGAGAAGTCATACGTTGGAACAATGGAAAAATGCAGTGATCAGAATCCTCGCCGAGAAACCGTAATTAGGACTAGGCAGTCGAGGCCGAGGGAGGAGAGAACAGAGCTCTGCGGCTGCATGGGGCCCCTCAGAAAAGTAGTGCCCCAAGTGGGTCCAGAACCCAGGACGTGCGGCCCCTGTCGGAAAGCAAGAGGGGAGCGGACCCCAGCCGCCCGCGAGGCCCTAGCCCGGGCCTTCTGCCCGCCACCGCCGCGGGACTAGCAGGTGCGGCTCCCGCAGGAGGGATCCCATCCGGCACTCCGCCCCGCCGCGTCTCCGAGCAGGAGGGGCGCACTGACAGAGCTACCTCTGCGAGCTGGAACACGCGCTCGAGCTTTCTCGGGGCCCAGGTTTAATTAAAAACTGAGATGAGATTGTTTGCTTTGTCCTCCTGGTTCTTGTGGACTTCACAATGAAGGCCAGTGCCGTGCCAGGCATGTAGTCACCTGGGTGCTCGCTGGAAAAGCCGAGACACACAGCTGTGCCAGTTAGGAAAGGAAAGAAATTGGACAGGATGCAAGATAAGATATAATGAAAATTTAAAAATAGAGAGCCAGCCCTCCCAGGACTGCGACCCTATTTACTATGCAGCTGTATCCTAGTGAAAAGATCCTACGTAAAGGTGTGTGAAGGATTGTACTGCTTAGTGTCTGACCCAAGGTCAAATGCAAAATACTCTAAGAGCTGTCTACTGTTTTTACTTGCTGTGTGTGTGCACGGGCATGTGAGGGAGGGAGAAAGAGAGAGAGAGAGAGAGAGAGAGAGAGAGAGAGAGAGAGAGAGAGAGAGACAGAGAGAGACACAGAGAGACAGAGAGAGACAGAGACAGAGACAGAGACAGAGACAGAGAGAGACAGAGAAACAGACAGAGATAGAGAGCGTGAGTCTGTCTCTGTGATCCCCAGCCTCAGCTCCAGCTCTGTGGTTCCGTGAGCCTCCCACCTCTGCCTCTCCAGTAGCTGAGACTGCAGGTGGGCCTGGCTCCCCTGCCCCTTTACATCGAGCCTGCACAATATGTTTTGCTTGGAAAGGGAGGAAAGAGGGTGCAAATCGGACACAAGCAGCACCCAGTCTGCGCAGTAATGGAGGCTGGCAGAGTCTCTGCGGCCATGCAGGCCTTGCCAACAGCTGGCTTTCATCCCACTTGAATCAGCAGCTGACTGTGGCAAGCACTGTCTTGGCTGATTCTGCTGTAGATCAAATCAATGGCTTTTTATTTAACTAATGAGGAGGGGTGAGCCTTGGGGGCTGTCACAGAAGCAGAATGGCATTTGTTGAGCTTATTGTCCAAAGAACATTGCTTGTTTATTGTCAGGCTTAGCAACTTTAAATCTGTGGATCTAAATTGTGAGGACAGGGCCTGGGTAGACCCATTTATAAAAAGAATTGCTCTTAAAAAACACTGTGTTGTCTCCTTTCTCTACCTTTTTAGGCTTTTCAAAAGAGCCAGGGAAATACGACTAAGGGCAAATAGTTACTGCTTAATTTGGGCAAAGATATTGCCACCTGTTTGGGGGATTACATTTCTCTCCCCATTTTTATGAAGGAAGATGTTGCTCATGGAGAGACAGGATGTGTGTGTGTGTGTGTGTGTGTGTGAGAGAGAGAGAGAGAGAGAGAGAGAGAGAGAGAGAGAGAGAGATATCTTGCCCACCCTCCTCCCTTCCAAACTGTCATTTCTTAATCCAAAAGAATCCTTTCTTGTCAGCATGGTGACTTTGGCATGTTTTTCTCTTCCTGGCTCTGTGATCTGATTTTGTTTCACAGTAATTTCTTAAAAATTAGAATGTTTGGCTGGGTGTGGTGGTGCGTGCCTGTAATCCCAACACTCAGGAGGCTGAGGCAAGAAGACTGCTGTGAGTTCAAGGTCAGCCTGGGCTACAGAGTGAGTTCAAGGCTAGTCTGCACTACAAAGTGAGACCCTGCCCCCCAACAAACGAACAAACAAACAAACATAGAATTTTGTGCTCCCTTGACCTTAGGTGCTCTATAGGTCAGTATAAGGCCATCACCCTATTTCAGGTACCTTATTTGAAACCACAGTCCCTCTTCTATTCCTTATAGGATATGATTAAGGGCAGAATTTCTCAAGAAATTATTTCTAGTACTCTTGCATTGGACTCCCCTGGAGATGTGTTAAAATGCCCCACCAAAAAGCACTGAATCAGAATCTTCAGGAGTGGGGCCAGTAATTTGCACCTTAGTAAGTGGTGCTCTTCGTGACTCTTACGTACCTCTGATTACATGTGTGTTGGGGTGGGGATTAGTGGGGTGGACTATGAACTCTCCTTCATACCTTTCTGTATTGTTTGTCTGGTTATGTGAGCCAGAGCCTCCTTCTTTATTGAAGCAAATGTTTTAAAATGTTGTCCAAGGGGGCTGGAGATTTAGCTCAGTGGCATAAGCACCTGCCTTGCAAGCAGGCTGTCATGAGTTTGATCCCCGGTACCGATAAAAAAAAAAAAGTTAAGTAAAATGTTGCCCCAAATAGCTATATGAGTGGCAAATAAGTGCCTTATTTAAAAAGTTGCTCAAGATCATTAAGCAGGGCTGGGAATTTAGCTCAGCGGCATAAGCACCTGCCTTGCAAGCAGGCAGTCGTGAGTTCAATCCCCCGTACCGAAAAAAAAAAAAAAAAAAAAAAAAGATCATTAAGTAGCAGGGAAATGTACATTAAATCCACAATGAAGTATTTCTTTGTGCTTTTAGGGTGGCTTAAATTTTAAAAACTGACAATATCCAGTGTTTTCAGAAGGTACAGAAACTGAAACTCTTTATATTGCTGGTGGGAGTACAAAATCATATATATAACTGCTTTTCAAAAACATTTTATTTTTTGGCTTTGCTGAGAATTGAGCCCAGGGTCTCAATGTGACAGCCAAGCACCCTACTACTGGACAGTTCCCTGTCTCTTTTTATTTTGAGATGGAGTCTTGCTAAGTCACCTAGGCTGTCCTTAAACTGACAATCTTGCTGCCTTAGCATCTCGAGTAGCTGGCATTCTAGATGTAAGTCACGGCATCTGACTTGTATACTCTTTAAAAAATCAGCATTCTCTTATAAAGTTAAGTATATACCTACTATGTGACCCAGACTTCCACTGTCAAGTCTGCTTTATTGTAATAGTAAAACAGAAAAGAGCCAGATGTTTATCTAGTGTGTTTATGAATAAATTGTTGTGTATCCATAGCAGAATACTGCTCAGCAATAAAAATAATGAAGTAGTGATACATTCTACCATCAGTGGATCTCAAAATGACTTTTTGAAGGAAAAAAAGAGTATATATTTTATACTTTCATTTCACATAAAATTCAAGACTAGTTGCTATCCCTCTCCTGACCTGAGATTTTTGGTGGCTTCCAAGAACCAAAGAGTTGTGCAGATTGTATTAATCTGAATCCATTTGCTACACTATCATTGGCAATTTGACCATTATTCTGTTGGATGCATCACATAATTTATTCATTAATTCAGTTAATTGAGCACCTATTATGTGCAGTATCTAGAGCCTAGGTAATGTATTTATGGATAAAGGAGCATGTTTCCTGTCTTCTCAGAGTTCACATTCTAGTGAATGAACCACTCAGTAATAAAATAAAGGGACTAAATAGAATAATTATTGGGAGGAAAAGGGTGAAGAGTAGTTCTTTGGTAGATGGGAGTCAAGGAAAATTTGTCTGGTTTAAAAAAAAACTTGTGAGATGGAGTCTCATTATGTAGCCCAGGCTGTCCTCCAGCTCACAGCAGTGCTGCCTCAGCTTCCTGGATGCTGGGATCACAGGTCGTGCACCACCATACCTGGCAGCTTTTAAAATTTAAAAAAAACAATTATTAGTACATATTTGTAGTACATAATGATTCCATTCATTGTGGGAATTGGTACCTGCACAACACACATTTTCATTCTTTTTACGTCTCTGTGTGGGTCTTGAGCAGAGAAGGGGCCAATTCTGGGAGTTTCTGTTTGTTCTAGTGGTGCAGGAGAAGGACCCCAGAAGTTTACACGTGAGTGGCCTTTGGGATGGGACGCACTGAAAGAATTAATGGACTGAATCAATAAAACAGGGTAGAACCTAGATGTTAGCACTAATCAACATCCCTTGAATTTGGCAGTATTTTGATATATTTATTTAGCTTCTCCTCCCTTTTTAAAATAATACTGTGGTTTATATCTGGATGTCCTCTCCAAAGTCTCATGAGTTTAGTGTCGGGGCTGATGGAAGGGGATTGAATTATGGGGTCTGACTTGCTGTCAGGAGGCGGGGAGAACAGTCCCTGAGCCAGTGACCTGCAGAGGTACCGTGTGGCTCCCTGTCCAGTGACTGCCTTCCTCCCTTCATTCCCGGGCCTCCTCCATGCCTTGAGCAGCCTTCCCCCCCCCGTTCCCCCCCAGCCTTCCATCAGAGAGTTTCTGTATTTAAGCCCACCAAACACAAAGCCTCTAAAAGCATGAACCAAAACAAACCTCTCCTTATTTTGTCAAGTGTCACGCATTGAGTTCCAGCAATGAGGAAAAGGACACAGACAAGCAGCTTTATTAGTTTTGAGGGTATACTGATGTCCTATTGCTGACCACTGGTGTCAGAGAGAATGGCGCCTTGCTGGGGCAACGTGAGATGCACAGGAGTACGGTATCTTTGATGTACAGATGTACTTGACTTCCAGTAAGGGAATGTAGGTACTCTGGCGTGACCTGCTTGTTTCTCTTTCCCTGTGCTGACCCCAAGTGATCCCATAGTTCTGATCTCCTTCAGGTCTTCTGATTAGTCAGGATTAGGTTCAGAGGCTCATTTCTTCCTTGTTACTCTAGTTTTGAAAGGGAAGGAATAATCAGGGTGACCATCACATTTCATTTGACTCCTTTGCTTTTAGTGGAATGATTCTTGGAACAAAGAACCAGGAGTGTTGAGTAATCTTTCCTTATTGCTGAAGGAGTTTTTCTTGCTGGTGGTACATGTCTGTAATTCCAGCACTTAGGAGGTTGAGGCAAGAGGATCGATGTGAGTTTCAGGCCATCCTGGGCTGCAAAGTGAGTTCAAGTCCAGCCTGTACTGCATAGTAAGATCCTGCCTTAAAACAAAACAAAACAAAACAAAACAAGACTCCAACTTGTTGCTGCATGTGAGTAGTTCTCTCCTATTTTATTTTTGAGTATTCAGTGTCATGGATATACCATAGTTTGTCTAACTGTTCATTTGTTAAAAGACATTTTAGTTATTTCCAGTTATTGATATTGCAAATAAAGCTTCTATGAATATTTGTATATAGGTTCCTGGGTGGATCTAAGTTTCTTTTCTCCAGGTTAGATATAAGGGAGTGGTGCGTATTTTATTTTTAAAGAAAGTGACAAATTATTTTGCAGAGAGGCTATAGCATTTTGCATTCCCTCCAGTAATGTATGAAAGATTTCGTCTCTCCACATCCTTGCTAGCATTTGATATTCTATAATTTTTAACAGCTTTATTGCGATGTAATTCATCCATTTAAAGTAAACAAATGGAAGTTTTTAACATCTATTTCTATATATCTAGGCATCCATCACCACAATCAATTTAGAACCTTTTTATCATTCCCAAAAGAAGCCCTGTACCTTTCAGCCCCATCTAATCCCCTACTCTTTCAGCCCTAGGAAATCATGACTCTTGTTTCTGTGTCTGTAGAGTTGTCTATTCTGGACGTCTTGTGTAAATGGAATCATAAAATATGTGGCTCTCCATGGCCGCCTTCTTTCACTTAGTATGACGTTTCCTAGATTCATTTGTGTTATAGTACACACCACTATGCTGTTCCTTTTTATTGCCAAACATATGGTATTTTTAAGGAAATCAGTGTGCGTTTCATTCCTGTACAAGTGTGCTTGTAGCCAGTGTGATTTTGAATAACAAAATGTTGCTAGAGAGATTTTACCAGGCCTAGGTGGGCCTGGTGCAATTAACCTACATGAAAATCAATGCTATTTTAAGCTTTTAGCAGTTGTCCATAAGGTATAATTTATGCTATTTATTTAACAACAGTTCTGAGTTGTGAGATCTGAATAGCTCTCCTGATAGTTTATCAGGATCTGTCCAGAGAAGCTGTGTACAAGGTAATGAATGCACGATGCAGGCCAGGGCAGCTCAGCAGACCACAGGCAGTTTTCAGTTGGTGGCTTGAACAGAGCTGTGCACCCAGCAGGATCTCACTGGGCCTTTTACCTTCTAAATAACCTTGCCCACCTCTGACGCTCACTTTAGGTACTCTCGGATCCACTAGCTGGTGTTCATTCCCAACACAGGACAATTGAACCACTATTGCAAGAACCATTTGTTTAGCAAACATGTAGTAATACACGTTGGTACTGTGAGCTGCAGAAGAGAATACAAGATCTTCCTGTCAAGCCAGAAAGGAAGTTCAGCCTAGTCCTGAACTTCCCATGGCCCAGGTCAAATGGGATGCATGCCACCATAAATATTATGCGATATTGTCTGGAAAATTTGTTATAAAGAACAATAGAATGACCACTCACATATTTATTTCCTAGCTTTGTTTAATTTTATTATTTTCATCATTTTGCCTTAAGGCTTTCTTAAGCAAATAGAGCATCTCGACAATAAAAGGAGAGAAAGGATGTATTTACATAGATGACTTAAATGAGTCCCCAGGGAATTATACTCAGTGACTAAAGCCAGGCCTATAAGGCTGCATACTGTATGATTCTCTGTCTATGAAATGGCATGATTAAAGAAAGGAAGAATAGCTTCCTAGTTGCCAAAGGTTTTAAAAATAGCAGAGCCAAAGAGTGAAAAGGCAGCCTGAAGGATACCTATAGTGATATTAAACCTTTCTGCCTGTATATGTATCTCTAGACAATATCCACAGAGTTACAAATATTAGTTACAAATAGTTACAAATAAGTTTAGAAAATAATATATTCTATGGACCTTTCTGGGACTTGCTCTGCTCCCTTCTTTACAATATTTGTGTCAACAAATTGATACATGAAGACATGGTTTAATTATTTTTCACTGTTCAGAATTCCTTTGGTGGATTACTTGACCAATTATACTGCATGTTATTTATCTGCTCTTGGTGAATATCAGCTGTTTCTAGTTTCCAGTTGTTCCTAACACTATTGCTACAAACATTCTTGTCCACATTCCTTGTATGTATGTAGAGAAATCCTTTGCAGATGAGAGGTATCTAGGAGCAGAACTGCTTGTCTTGACAGTTTGTGCATTTTCAACATTTCCAAATATTGCCAAATAGCTCTTTAGAGTGGTTGTAACATTTTACGTGATTGTATCAGTATATGAAACTTATTACCATTCTACAGTTTCATGGAGTTTGTAAAATATTTGCCAATCTAATGTGCAGGAAATGGTATTTTATTGTGGTTTTGACTATTCCCATTTGTCTTGTTACTAGTGAGTTGATCATCTTTTTATTTAGTTATTAAAGATTATACTTTCAGGGATCATTTCTATAGTGTTATTTGGTTATTAGCTATTTAAATTTCTTCTTTTGTTAATTACCTGTACATCTCTGTATTAACCAGGGTTTAGTTGGAGGTATCACAAGTCATTCTCTTAAGCAGAAAGAGATTTAAGAGGATATTGAAATATTAGGTCACTAGTCTGGAGAAGTGGGCCACAGAACAGGCTGTAGGGATGGGTCCCGAAGGAAAAGCCATTCAAAGGAGCGGTTGCCCTCTGCAACAACCAGGAAACTAGAGAGTTGGGAAACTGCTGACCCAGGTGCTGGATTCAGGATTCCTCTACTTCAGGCACAATCCATTGCATTGCCAGAACCGTTGACTTGTGAACAGTGCTGTACTTACTTGCCTAGTTAAAGGTATACGGAAAGCACTGCCTTTCTTCCTGGCTTAGTTTTAAATTCCAAGTTCAAACAAAACCATCTGATTGGTGGAGCTAAAAGTACACCTTAGACTCTCAGTAGTCAGGGAGCTGGGAAATGGGTTTTTAACTCTGATTTCGTTATAACAGCAAGACCCAATGAAAGGAGGTCAGACGTCAGGGTGAATGAACCAACATACTGTATTCTCAGCAGTTACCTTTGCCTGTTTTTCTATCAGATGACTTTGGTTTAATGATTCATGAGGGTTCTATAGATGCAAAAGTGTTAAACCTTTGCATATTACATTCAAAAACAATATCTTCTGACCCGAGTCCAGTCTTTTCCTTGATTATATAATTGTTTGATAAATTGAATATTTGGATATTAATGTAGTCAGATTTATCTGTCTTTATCAGTCTTTTCCTTTGGGATTTATACAATGTTTGTTTTATTGGAGAAATCCTCTCTAGCTTGGAAGCATAGAAAGTTTTTTTATTTTTCATCTAAAAACTTCAGGTTCACATTTAACTTTTAGGCCTTTAAAGCCATATAGAATTTACTTTGGGTGTGATGTCAGGTTGCATTTATTTATTTTCCTGAATGGGAAGCTAATTTTTCCATTATCCCTTAGACCATCCTTTCACTAGTGACTTACCATGAGACCTCTGTCATGTATCACCTTTACCTACTTACTATAGCCTGTTACGGGCTCTGATTTGTTTCACTGACTTTTTTGTTAGTGCCACCTGCTGAGTTACTGTGACTTCACAATAAATCTCACTACCTCGCAGAACAAATGCTTCAACATTTTCCCTCAGAGTTTCCTTGGCTGTTCTTGCCTTTTGTTTTATCTTTCTTTTTCTTGTCCCTGGTACTACTGGGGATTTAATCCAGGGCCGCAGTGCCGAGCTGTGCCCGGTTCTTTTTTGTTTTTTATTTTAAGACAGAGTCTCCCCAAATTGCTAAATTGCTAGTTGGGCTTCAATTTATCCTCCTGCCTCAGCTTCCCAGTGTGCTGGGATTACAGGTGTGTGCTACTGTGCCTGGTACCAGGATATTTTTGCCTTTTAATCTTCTGAGAGTTTTATTGGAAATGTGCTGAGTCAGTCTGGGGCAATTTTCATCTTTATGATACTGGATGTTATGATCCTCTCCATGATCATGTTACATTTCTACTTGTAATTAGTAAAGTGTAAAAAGTAGAAGATGGTTATGAAGAAAATATAAAGCTTTAGAGTAATTTTTAGGGTGTATTATAGCTAAATTCTAATACAAACTATTATAATTTCTTTCATAAGCATCTCATACATATTTTGCTTAATTAATATACTTGAATAAACTTTATTATTACAATTAATATACTTAAGGAATATACTTTATTATTACAACTTTTATAATTATGCTATCTTCCTTTAAATTATACTTATTAATGTTATTAGTATATATAGGAATACAATTTTTTTGACTAGTAATTTCTGACCAAACTGAGAAATTCTCATTTTTTTCTTACTTTTAGTGTTTAATTTTCATTAGTTAGGGGCTGGGGATTTAGCTCAGTGGCATAAGCGCCTGCCTTGTAAGCAGGCAGTCGTGAGTTCGATCCCTGGTACCGATAAAAAGGAAAAAGACAAAAAAAAAATTTTTTTTCATTAGTTATTAAAGCATATAATTTAAAGAGACAAATATTTCTGTTTATTATTTTAAAAACTAAGGCAGCTCATTCAAGAATTGTCCTCCTCTCTTTCTTTCTCCTCCAGCCCTTACCAGGCAATTGGTTCTACCTGTTAAGCTGATTGCTTCAGAGTTTATCTTATATCCTTAAATAGGATATTTAAGGAATTTCAAAACCTTTCTCTCTAAAAGGTTGCTATTTGAGTCTTCTGAACTAAAGTGCCAGCAGATGCATTGGAGAAAACCATAACAAATGTATTTAATCATAGTTTCACCTGAACCAGAGCATTCACATCAGGAACCCAAAGACGCAGGGGAAGCTATCTGATTTCTGCTTAGGTTTGATGAGGCAATAGCAGCCATGTGGAATATGACTGTACAAAAAGGGTATGGGATGATGGAAATAGACTGAGGAGAACCCAAGGCTTGTCTGTCCAGATTCCTCTTGACCCCTTGGTTGTAATGTGTTTTGCTCCAGGAAACAGGACAGGACCCTTTATCTTTTCTGCACAAAAATTATTACAATGATTATTTTGTTTGGTTGGTTGATTTCTTAGTTTTCTATGTATTACCACTGTAATTATACCTAAACACCAGATTCTGTACTAATTGAATAAATCAATGCTCAAGACACTCTAGAACCTTCTGGAATTCTCTAGACAAGACTGGTCTCTGCTTGGCACTGCCTGCATTCAACCCTAGATTCTTTTTTTTTTTTTTTTTTAACTTTTTATCGGTACTGGGGACTGAACTCACGACCGCCTGCTTGCAAGGCAGGTGCTTATGCCGCTGAGCTAAATCTGCAGCCCCACAACCCTAGATTCTCCATTCACATATCCCAGGCTTCTTTTGGCCCCTCCAGTGTTCCATCACCAGATTTCTATATCCTCCTCTTTCTTGGTTTATTTCTTTGTTTTTGTGCAACACATTCTCCATTAGTGTATGAAGTAAATTCCCCAGGCCTTCAGGATTGCACAGTTTCTCTTCAACATGTTTAGATGTGGATTTTTTTAAAAAAAGCTTCTTTTGGGGGCTGGGGATTTAGCTCAGCAGCATAAGCACCTGCCTTGCAAGCAGGCAGTCATGAGTTCGATCCTTGGTACCGAGAAAAACGAAAAAGACCAAAAAAAACCAAAACAAAACAAAAAACCAAAAAAAACTTCTGCTTTGGAATTGCATTTCCTAAATCTAAGTGTTTGTAACTTTTATACATTCTGAGCAGTTTTGTTATGGTTTAGATCTAAAATGGCCCTCAAAACCTTATGTTCCAAGATGGGGATTTTGAAAGGTGATTGAATTATGGGGTGTTACGGATTAATTCATTGATGAGTTCATAGCTAAGTATGCTGTGAGGCGGGAGGACCTGCTAGGCCGAGGTGAGTCATTGGCGGTGCGCCCTTGAAGGGTATATTTTCCTCCCCGGCACCTTGTTTCTACTCTTCATGAGGTAAGCAGCTGTCCTCTCCTGCTCTTCCAAAAATGCCATTTCTGCTCAGAGCCAGCTTTCCTGAACTGAATTGCCTGAACCATGAGCTAAATTAAACCTCTCCTCCTTTAAACTGTGGGTTCTGGGAATGTCCCAAAGATGGGGAAACTGACTAATACAAATTCCTAACCTTTTCTCTTCAAATATAGCCTCTCCTTGCTCTGTTTTTAGCTTCTAGAACTCATTTGTTACCTGGACTTTTTTTTTTTAAATCAGTTTCCCTATCCTTTAATCTTCTCCACTGTTTTCCATACTTTTCTCTGTTTGGCAGTCTGGATAATTTCTTATGACCTATTTTCTCTTTTTCCCTAAATGCTCTCATCATCTGTCAAAATCATTTTTAATTTCAAAGACTAAATTTTTAAATTTCTATATGTTCTGTTTGCCACTTTCAAAGTCATGTGTGTCTTTAATTATTTGGTAATATGTTTCCTTTTCTCTCATTTTTTAAGCTTTTATCTGATTAGTTGGGGTCTAATCTGTTGTTGTTTCTGTGCTGTTTGTTCACTATGGCATTCTTCTAATTTTGGATTCTTTTTTTTTTTTTAATCAGTACCGGGGATCGAACTCACGACTGCCTGTTTGCAAGGCAGGTGCTTATGCTGCTGAGCTAAATCCCCAGCCCTAATTTTGGATTCTTAACACATTTACAGGGCAAAGTTATCTGTGGCCTAGATTAAAGATGTAATCCTTCTCGAGACATTTTGTTTGTCTCTGAGTGTGGCCACTCAGAGTATATGCTGGCATCTTTTGTTTACATGAACGTTGCTGCTTTGGGACACTGGAACACATGTGATATAAATCTGAACTTAAAGCTCAGTTGGCTTGTGTCGGGGTTGGAAACCCTGAAGTGTAGGCCTCTGAAGCAGGATTTCTTTCTGCCCTCCTTCCCTTCCTTCTCTTTCCTTATTCTGCCTCAGACAAACTTTAGAAATTAGAATTTCTCTTTCCCAGGGCAGGTCATGAAAACACAGTCCCTCCCCGCAAAGCCAGCCAGAAAACCTGAAATATGTTTTTTTTTCTTTTTATCGGTACCGGGGATCAAACTCACGACCGCCTGCTTGCAAGGCAGGTGCTTATGCCGCTGAGCTAAATCCCCAGCCCCCGAAATCCTGAAATATTACTCAATTTTTCCCACCCTACTTTTCTGCCTAGAAGCTGGTCAAAAGAAGTTTTCTTGTTTTATAGTAGGTCAGAAACTTGCATTACAGAAAGGGTTCTGCCCCATACCAGAGAGGAAGGACTCCTGCACAGTGATGCCCGGAAGGACCTAAACAGACACGCCTCATGGAATTGCTTCACTGCCTCTGCTGGTAGCATGAGCTTAGACCTTTTGTTTTAATCCTATTTCGACATGCCTGTCCTGATTGTTTAATCTCAGCACAAAAATGGATAGTTTAGTCTGAGTCTTAAACTGAAGGCTCCCACGTCATTTAAAATGATAATCAAATATGTGTAGCTAGTCAGGTATGGTGGCTCAGACCTGGAATTCAACATTGTATGAAGTTGAGGCAGGATGATCACAAGTTCAAGCCCAGCCTGGGCCACTTGGAACATAGAGAGACCTTATCTCAAATTAAAAATAAAATACTTTGAGAATGTGGCTCTGTGCGAAGGCCCTGGATTCATGCCCCAGTACCAAAACAAACAACCCCTCCCCAACTATGACCAAATGCATTTGTTATGCTTTCCCATTGTTAACTTGTCTTTGTTATAGAAGAGTTGGTCCTGACTCTTCTGGTGGGCAGGAAAGGGATCATCCATTTTCTACCCTTACCTGTTACAGATTTTCAGAGATGTTTTTTACTCATATGGCGTACACACCAAAAAGGAGAAGTACTTTTGTCACTTTTTGTGAGGATGAGTGGACTTTTTTCCTGCTGATCCATCATTTCCCTGGGGGACCCCAATTTATGAAGGAGCTTATCTCCAAGTTTTCTGAGTGCCCATGCTTTCTCCCTTGCCCACGTCTCCACCCTAGGCCACAGCTGCATGAACTCAGCTGCTCCCTGCTCTGGTCTGGTTCCCCCTGGTTTGGCTCTTAAGATTTTCTTTATTCGCTTGCAAGTTCAGCCATGCAGTAAGAGGGAGGTTTACAGTTGCTGGGCCCTCTCTAAGTGGAAGTAAGGAGGGTTTTCCAGGTCATTTTATTCACACGAATATACTTTGTAGTTTTTAAATTTAGAAATAAAGGGATACTGAGAGTTTTAGAGAAGAAAATTACAGCTCGTAGCATGGGAATGCGAGGATCAGGAAAGGATGAAGTTGCGGGGTGGAGATGTCAAAGGGCACAGCAGGTCCAGAAGGGAAAGGGATGAAACCACACTGCAAATGTGGAGAAAAGCTCCGCCTTCTCCCGCTGGAGGGGAAAATGAGGTTGAATGAATCACTGAGCAGCAGAGAGCTATTAAAGTCTTACAACAGGGAGCACTGTGTTCCCGAGCTTTGTTTCAGGGACTTTAACCTGCAAGCGAGGCTGAGATGATTGTGTGTGGCTGGCAGTGGCACAGGGAGGCTTGGGTTTGGAAGGGGATCGTGGGGCCTGTGGAAATAGCCCAGGTGATAGGTTCTCTGTCCTCCTGGGGTAGTGGGAGGGAGGAGCCACTGGGAGAGAGGGGAAGAGGAACTGAGCTGAACTCAATTAAGAAATCTGGGCCATGAGCTGGAGAGAAAATAGAAGAAAAGCCAGGAAAGCGCGTTGTCTGAGTCTCAGAAAGTGAAAGGCAAATGTCAGCAGTGTGCTGAGCTGTTGTTCCTCATTCTGTCTAAACACTGCCCACAGATGCTAAGCAGGCCATCCAACAGCTTGAAGCTAAAGATGCTTTCAGGCATGTTGATGAATTGTTGTCTTTAAGTGAAGGACAACATATCCCAGTAGACCTCTCTGGAAGTGTCGGCGTGGTTTTTGTCTCTCCAGCACCTGCAGACATGGCCCATGGTGGGGCAGATGAGCCCCCCTCGGAGAGTCTGGATGGTGATGTTCAGAGCCCCAAGGACAGATCCTTGCTCCATCAGAGCCTGGCCATCAGGGAGCTCGTGGACACCGAGGTCTCCTATTTGCACATGCTGCAACTCTGTGCATCGGACATCAGGAGCCGTCTCCAGCAGGTACGTGGGAGAGGCCACTCACAGCCCGTCTTTCTAGGAGCAAACGTGGATCTGCTTCGGAGACTTCACTTTTGTCACTGGGGCAGGAAGCAGGAGGGGTGTGAAGTCGGACAGATCTGGACAGAATCCTCAGGACTGCTGGTTACTGGCCATGTCACCTTCAGCAGGGCCCTGTACGGCACAGTGTTAGTGTATTCATCTGCTAAATGGGAACAGGCACAAGCAAAAACTAAGTGTGCTGGGCTGGGGATGTGGCTCAGTGGTAAAGGTTTTATTTACCTCACAGACACAAGGTGCTGAGTTCGAGCCCCAGCACCACAAAAGCAAGCAAACAAACAAAAAAGCTTTAAAGAGGAACTAAGATATATCATGTACAGGAACAAATTCCTTGTGATCATTATGCATATCTAAATTGTACCAATAAACTTAATTATTAAAAAAAAAGCCCTAAGTATGCTAATGCATAAGCCCTTTTCCAGTTTAGAACAGATTATTTAAACTGACCTACATGCTGTGTGTTTCATTTGCAGGGTAGTGACATGGAAAATTTAACTCTCAGGGATTTTTATTGGTGTTCATTTTCAATATTTTTTCTGGTTTAGAGAAATAGAGACTCTCACTATAAAATTGCAAGGATGTGAGTTCCAGACAGGCAGACTGTTAGTGTGACATAGTCCCAGTCCTGACACATAAATACTGGGCTTTCAATTAGTGATTATTGAGTGAATGAAATACCAAAGTAAATAGCGTGGAGAATAAAATACCTCCTTCACCCTTCAGAAGTTATGAAGGCACCAAAAATATATGAATGTATGCCGTTATTTATTTTAGCAAAACTAAGAACATGCTGTACACGTTACTCAGCAGATACATTTCCTACCTGATTGTGCTTCTGGCACCTCCTTCTGTGCCTGTGTGTGTACGTAGATGTCCTGTCTCTATTTTCACAGTGGTGTAGCCAGGCTAGTCAGCCGTGGAGTTTGGAATGCATTCTCAGGGAGTGGTGGTAGAGGTCAGGTATGTCAGAGCTGGAAAGAAACTGGGTTTCCCACTGTCAAATGACAGATGGGGAAACTGGGAGGAAAAACATGACATTGGCAACAGGCTTAAGATAGATAAGTCCCCAGCTGACCTTTCCATCTGTGCTGAATGTCCATGTCTTCCTCTCCTTTTGTAGAGTAATGAAAATACCTAACTTGTAAGATTTTAAACCCTAACAAACATTCCACTAGGGCTGTCGGTCTTCCCACAAGTGGTGGACCATGACGAGCTGGGTGTTTAGAACCACTATGCGAAGCCTGCAAAGAAAGTCTCCCTGACTAGATGCTTGTCCACCTTTGTGACTTCTTTGTTCCTTTTAGCTCCCTCAGGGAGATCTGGCTATTCTGTTCTCCAACATCGATGAGATCATCCAGGTGAACAGCAAATTTCTGCATGGTCTGCAGGAGACAGCCTCCAAGGAAGAGGAGCAAGTGTACCTAATTGGTGAGCAAAAGACCTAGTGGGTGGCTGGTCTACACTTCCTGTGGAAATGTCTTCAGCTTATAGTCACTGTGGAGCTGTCCAGCGTTCCAGGGCAGTGAGGCTCAAAAGGAGTCTGTCAGAGAGAGCAGCAGCCCACAGATGTCTGGTACCCACGCCCTATCACCTCTCAACATTGTTGCGTGGATGATTAAGTCCCCAGTGCATGAACTTTGGGGTACACATTGAAACTACAGACCCTCATGGTGTTTCTTTTCTCTAGTGCAACTACATACTGGGTCACTACTCTGGCTCCTGCCGGCTCTTACTATGCAAGGGAAGCCCTTTTCCAAAGGATAACAAAAGCATTTCAAAAGATTTTTAGACCTCAGGCAAGCTGTCTGAGCAGTCTTTTTTTTTTTTTTTTTTTTTTTGTATGGGGAATTAAACTTAGGACTTAAGGACCTTGCGCTTGCCAGGCAGGTGCTTATGCTATTGAACTATATTTATGGCCCTCAAGCAGTCTTTTAACAGACCTTCCCCTTCCCAAAAATGAAAAGATAAAAGGAAAAGAAAAGCCTTTCCTTTGGTATCTTGTCTCACTTTCTGGGCATTCATCTTCCCTACACTCCAAGGACTAAATCACTCTTGCCCGAGCCACACTGGTGCGAGATAGTTTCCCTAAAACATTTGTCATACTCCAGGGTCACTTCTGCAAGAGACTTGCAGCTGACCTCCTACAGTCACAAAGACCCTCCCTAGCTGTAGCTTTGGGTCATCTTTCTCTCTTCCTGGCTCTGGCAGCTTCTCTTGGGAAACTCTTATTTCTTGGGATTGACTAGACTTGCATGAGGGAAGGGGCATAGTCCTGTGGCACTAATCCTACTCTGGGGACTTTTAGTGGGACTGTGCTTCTCTTGACATTGGCTGCCGTGCCTCAAGGGAGGCTGGTCCTGGTCAGAGGATGACTCTGTCAGTTGATGGGTTAGCTGGACTTCCTTAGTCCTTAGTCCCTGCTTCCTATTTGTGTGGTGTGGTTAAAACAGTCCTCTTTACCTTTACTGTTTCCTCCCTGGAAAGCCACCAAGTTCTCTTGTCTGAGTATTTATAATACCTTCCTAATAACTCTTTCTTCTCCTCCCCCTCCCCTCCCTCACCCCCTTCCCCTTCTGTTATCCCTCCCCCCCTTCTTCTTCTGTACTGGGAATTGTACTTATGACCTCATACTTGCCAGGCAAGTGCAGTGCTGATGAGCTATATTCCTAGCCCCCAATAACTCTTGCTTTCTTTCTTTCTTACTTCCTTTTTTTTTTGAGATAAAATTTTGCTATGCAGTTCAGGCTGGCCTTGAAGTCACTATGTAGCTGAGGCTGGCCTCAAACTCACAGTATCCTCTTGTCTCAACCTCCTGAGTGCTGAGTGTGCACCACCATGTCCAGTCCCTAGTAACTATTTCTGTTACTACTTTGTTTGTGATGCTGAGGATCAAACCTAGGGTTTCATGCATGCTAGGCAAGAGCTGTATCACTGAGCTGCATTAGCAGCCCTTCCCCCTTAAAATTTTTTTTTTTAATTTGAAAAGAGTCTCACTAAGTTGCCCAGGCTGGCTTCAAACTCAGGATCCTTCTGTTTCAGCCTCCCAGATGGCTGGGATTACAGTTCTGCACCACCACACCTTGCTCTGTCCTTATTTTTGACCCTTAGTTTAATCTCAGCATGGGACTGGACTTTTTTTTTTTAACTACTGGACTTCATTTTTTATAGCACTTTTAGGCTGATAGATGAACTGCTATGATCTCAAGAGTCAGAGCTGCACAGAGAGGTGTTTTCAGTGGGTTGTTGCTTTTTCTCTTTGATTCCTGCTGTGCATTCCATTCCTCCTTCTTCCCACCCTGTTCCATTCACACCTTTTAAGCAGCCAATCTCCTTCATTTCTGATTTTAGAATATGGAACACTTCATGCGTTAGCAGCCGTTCTTACACTGGGGTTATGCAAGTCTTCCCTGTGTTTTTCCAGCTTTAACGAATGCAGTGCAGAAATCAGATCCCAGCTCTCTTGCTCAAAGAGAGCTTCCTGCCACCTTCAGAATAAAGCAACACCTTGCTGCCCCTCACTTTGAGCCCCTGGGTGATGTGACTTTGACTTACCGTCTTGTTCTTCTCCTTTATAACCTTGCTTACTTTCCCTCAGTTGCTCTTACCTTCTTGCTGTTGCCCCCGTGCCCTCTCTAGGCCTCCGCCTAAGGATTCCTTGTGATTTCTGACAGATACCACATCTTCATGAAGACCATCCCTAAATAGAACCCTAACACCCTCTGGCTCTGTTCGGCTTGGTTTAATTCATTCATATGACTCAGGATATACGTAGTGAGCAACCATCCCTTGGCATCTGCAGGAGACGGTTATAGGATCTTTACAGATATCAACATCCACTGATGCTCGAGTTCTTTATATTAATGGCATAGTATTTGTATAGCCTATAAACATCCTCCTGTATACCCAAAATATCTCTAAATTTAATTTTTAAACTTTTTATCAGTACATGTTTGTAGTACACGATTACATTCATCGTGGGGATTTGGTACACATTTCTAAGTTATTTATAATGATTAATAAAATACAAATATTATGCAGATAATCATTATATGCTAATGTTTAAGAGATAATGACAGTAGAAAAGGCCTGTGCATGGTTAGTACAGACATATTTTTTTCTTTTGCATATTTTAAATCCCTAGTTGGTTGAATCTGTGCATGCAAGACCCACAGATAAGGAGGACCAACTCTGTTTATTTATCATTTTTCTTCTGTATTAAAGTATAAACTCTGTGAGGCAAGGCTTCATTTTGTTCCTAGAGCTTAGCAGAGTACCTGGTACATAATCAGTAAATAAGCAATTGGCAAATATTTGGTGAATGAATTTACAACAGATGAATTATGTACATTGTTTTATTTCATACATACAACTCTTGGAGCTGAGTACTAATCTCATCTCCATTTTGTAGATGAGAAAATAGAGGATTGGAGGGATCAGAGACCTCCCCAGGTTACAGGACTAGGGAAGGGCTACCCTGAGATTGGGCCTTCATTTTTTCTCATGTCAACATCCTTGCTCACTCGTAACTATGCAAACTGTGCTACATGTCTTTGGAAACTGGGGTTCCTGACTACTTACCATATATAGTTAATTGTAAAGATAACATGAGTTAATGGGCATAGTGTGTTTTTAGGCTATAAAGCACTGTCCAAATGTGAGCAGCACTGCCACTGCTGTCATTTCTGCAATCATATCTAACATTCATTAAGTAGAAAACAGTACAGGTTAATCGCCCTAAAATCCAAAATCTAATTGCTCCAAAGTCCAAAACTTTTTGAGTGTTGATTTGATGCCATAAGTATAAAATTCCACACCACATCTCATATGACAGTTCCCAGTGAAAACTCAGGTACAGGCATGCACACCAGCCACCACTGGGACTCTTCTGCTGGTAGCCAGTGTGGGCCAGGAGAACCAGCCAGCCACACTGTGGAGAAGCCCAGAGTGTCACCCTGCACCCCACCACCTCATGGGGAACCTGGATTATCTGACCCATCCCCCTACACTGTGGACCGAAAGCATCTGGGACCCCACAACTGGCTTGTTGGGAGGAGCCCAGCAAGAATGTCAAGACGAAGGAGCAAAGGGCAATCTCTGATCTCCAGCCAAACAAAACAAGTCCAGGAGACTTAGACATGAAAGAAAGTGGAAGCTGCACACCTGAAATTTCTGGTAGTAAAGAAACTACTTCATGAGACTGAAAAAAAAAATCAGATCAGAAGTAATATCTCAAGTAAAAGAAGAAATGGCAAACATCACAAAAGGGTTGTTGAGTGTATCTAAAGAAAACAAAAAAGAGCATAAGAAAATGAGGGAAACCTTGAATAAACAATATAGAAAAGAATTGGAATGCATGAAACAGACTCAAAGAAATATTTGGGAAATTTAAAAAGCTGGCAAAACTGTTTGAAAGAAAGGTTTTGCTTGAAGATAGGTTTTCAGATCTTGAAGGCAGGAGAGCAGCTAGTGATTGCAAAAGGAAAGATCTCTTAGAAATAACAAGGAACTAGAAAATAACAATTCAACAGCTGCAAAATGACACAAAGAAAAATTATTTAAAGAATGATAGGTGTCAGCAAAAAAGCAGGAGTCGACACAAATGACATAAAGAGATTATTTACAGAAGGCATAGTAGAGAACTCCCAAGCACGGGAAAAGGACCTGACATGCAGATAAGTGAGGTATATAGAACTCCAACTAGCCGTAACCAAAAGAAATCTACACCCAGATATATAATACGAGATATCTCAGAAACTCAGCACAAGAACAGAATATTAAAGGCAGAGAAAAGAAACAGATCACCTATAAAGGAAAGCCCATCAAAATCGCAACAGACTTCTCAACACGAGCCATCAAATCAAGAAGAGGCTGGAGTAAAGTATTTCAAGTACTGAAAGAAAACAATTTGTAACCCAAATTGATGTGCTCTGAAAAACTATCTTTCAAAATTAATGGAAAAATAAGATACTTCCATGACAACGAACAATTGAAGGAATTCATGACCACCAAATTAACCCTACAAAGAGTACTAAAGGACATTCTAGAGAGAAATAAAAATGACCACAGCCCCAGGAGCAGCAGCAGAGTGGAATCACCAAGTGGGGCAGACAGTTGAGTGGAGGGGGAAACTAGGTAGCCAGCAGCAGGAAAATAGCACGGCAGAGATGAGCCAGTGGATTTTGACCATAACCATCAGTGTAGATGGCCTCAATTCACCAATAAAAACAAACACGGGCAGGGTGGATCAAGAAATCAGATCCGTCAATATGTGGTATACAAGAAAACATTAACTCAAAAGGAAATTCATAGACTGAAAGTCAAAGGACAGAAAACAGTGCTGCATGTGACGGGGAACCAGAAAAAAGCAGGGGTAGCTTGCCCATAAACCGCAGAATGGATAAGAAAGATACATTACTTTTATCCAACGGAAGGCTACTCA
Organism: Cavia porcellus; assembly: GCF_034190915.1. Classification (NCBI taxonomy): domain Eukaryota; kingdom Metazoa; phylum Chordata; class Mammalia; order Rodentia; family Caviidae; genus Cavia; species Cavia porcellus. The sequence goes on from NW_026947504.1 coordinate 16,598,866, forward strand.
GTTATAAAGGATATCATGAGGCTCACGTAGGTAAATGGATGCAACTTGTGACCATGCTTTTGGGTGAAATGGTTTAGACCCACACAGATGAATATTGTGTTATCCTAGTATAAAAAACTGAAGGAGTTAGTGGGGTCCAAAATGTACAATAGATATTGTGAAAGAAAATGAGGACACATCTAAAAAGAGAAGGTGGTAGCCTTTGGTAATTCCCTATTCTTTTATTTTGTTTCAAAGACCTATATCATTTTCATTGTTTTGTCTTGATTGGTTTTATTTTGTTGGGTTTGGTTTGATTTTATTATGCCTGATGGCATGGGCAGGCTATCTTGAAGATAACAAGAGGCATTATGGCAGCTATTGTTGATTTCCTATTATCTTATTTTGAAGTCCTGTATCACTTTCACTGTTTTGTCTTGATTGGCTTTATTCTATTTTATTTTGTTTGGTTTTATTCTCTCACAAATAAGAAAATGTTTAAAAAAGAAAACAGGTACACTAAATATCTGGAATATAATTACTTCTAGGCTAGGGGCAGGAGGAATGCATAAGACATAAATTAATTTTGAGTTTAATCTTTGGTCCTATTCCCAAGATATCTCATTATGTATATGTAAATATTCCAAAATGTGAAAAAACTCAAAATTCAAGCAGTTTTGCTTCTAAGCATAGGGTTACTTAACCTGCATGCACAGGTCAGCAGCCTGTACTCTACACCATTCTGCAATTCATAAAACTGAGGTGCAGAACAGGAACTTGAAGATGAGACAGCTTGCCTATGGGAAGCCTGGCAGGCTCACTGCAAAGTGTGGGGATGGCTCATTTACTACCTACCTGTTCCAAGCAAGAGGACATGCAGACACGCCTGATAACCACTGTTGCTTGGTCCCCATCAGGTAACTTATTCCTGGGATTCCAAGAGGACTTTGAGCAAGTCTACAAGGTCTATTGTGCCAACTATGACCAGGCCCTGCTGCTGTTGGAAGCGTACCAGAAGGAGCCAGAGCTGCAGCGGGAGATCCAGACTATCGTCCAGACTGTGCTGTGAGTCGTGTGACCATTCAGCCTGACAGTTTGTCTCAGGCTCACTTACGGATGCTCAAAGTGCTCCAGAGTGTGTCAGTTATCAGTCAGGCTGTGCCAGGCCCTGCTGCTGAGACAAGTAGCTCCCAAATCTCAGGAGTTTCAGACCTGGGTTTCCATCTTCTTTACGCTGCATGTTTTTAGGCTCTAAAGTGTTATCCAAATGTGAGCATCTCTGCTATCATTTCTGCAATGATGCTAGTGTTCATTAAGTAGAGTACAGGTTAATGTCTCTAAAATCTAAACTCTGAAATGCTCCAAACATTCTTCCCTCCTCTCATGCTCACTGCAAGATGCAGCCACTATCTGAAGCTTTGCCAGTAACTGACAGAGGACACTGGAGCTCTAGAGGCCCAGTGCTGGTTTTGAATGCTCTAGTTTAGAAATATTTTTCAGGGTGTATTGGCCTAGGCTAATCACTGCTCTGTCCATTTGCCAGGAGTCAGGACACAGAATCCTATCACATACCCAGAGAAACAGAACAGAAACGTGTAGTGGACAGCACTTAGACAATTTTAGGGAAGGACTGTGATGTGGTGGAAGCGAGGTTGTCAGTACCGGGGAAGGGAAGCAGATGTGTATCACCGTGACTCCCCTCTCTACGGAAAACTAAGTCCTGTGCCATGGAAAAAGGTCAGAACTACTCCCAGGAGCCTCACAGTCCAGAACTGGCGTCTGTGGGTGGGAATCCAGGTAGAAAAATGCAGGGAACATATTTTTTAAGTCTAAGACATTGAGTGAGCAACATAGTTACATGATTCAAAAACTGTAAGACATAAACATTTATATATTGAAGAATAAATAAATAAAACAACCTTCCCAACTGTCCCTTCATCTACCCAGTCACCACCCCAAAGATAGGATAACCATTTAGAATTTCTTATGTATCTTTGTGTAGTTCCTTTTTGTATATACAAGCAATTCCAAATAATCTTAGTTTTCTGCCTTTTAAATGAAAGTTTGTATTTTTTTTTAATCCTGCCATGCTTCTATCTCTCTCGGAGGTCGTCGCATTACAATACATAACATCCATGTCCTTTGACTGCCTGCATATCCTTCCACCAGGTGGCTAGACCACAGTTTATCTGATGAGTGTCTGTGAGTGGACAGACATTTGATTTGTTCCTATTCTTTTGATATTAGAGACAGTGCTACAATGTTTATTCATTATTCACTAATGTAAGTTGTCTCATTCTGGGGCATATTTAACTGTGACATTCTTTTCCAGAAATGGAATTGCTAGGTCAAAGGAAGTGTGTATGGAATATTTTGATAAACTGTAGCATCATCCTGGGTAAAAGCCATGTGACTTTATATTCCCATCAGCAAGAGATGAGAATAACTTTTTCCCCCACAGACCCATCACCAGAACATGTTATCAAATTTTAGGATATTTGTATAGGGGATAGGTGAAAAATGATATCTCTAGATGGTTTTCCTGTATTTATCTTATGATTTAGGGAGGTCATCTTTTTGTATATTGAAGAGTCATTTATCCATCCTTTCCTGCAAGTTGTTCTGCTTCTTTTCCATATATGAAAAAGGATTATGCCTTCCCTAGGGCAAGCTTACTACGTGGAGGTAAATGAAGATTGTTTTCTGAAAATCAGAGCAGTGGAGGAAAAGAGGTTATTATTAGTTTATCTTATGCTGACATCTCTTTTACCAGCAAGAGAATAGCAGTGTAGCTTTAGAAGAGGTGGTCTCCTGGGATTCCTCCTAACCTGTCTACTTTTTCTTTTTCTCCTCAATCTCCCTCTTTCTACCAAAATCTCTTCTTTTAAGTACCCATTTTCTAGTTTCTTGCCTCATAAATAACTGCTCATTTCCCACCTGTAAGTCTTACAAATGGAAGCTTTGCAAACTCTCCAAATCCATTTCCGTAGCAGTGAGGCAGATGACAGGAGCCCGGGAAGCACAGAGCTGGGCTGGGGAAGGAAGAGTGGACACCCGGGCACCCTGCGGAGGGCAGCTGCCGCATAGCCTGAGGGGCTGTTATTGCATGAAGCAGCTCTTGCCAGATAACCACCCCCAACACATAACGGCTTAAAACAGGCATTTATTTAACTCATGCTTCTGCACATCAGCGATTTAACCAGGATCAGCGAAAGATTCTTCTGGTTATGGCTGAGCACCTAGTGGATCTGCAGTCCCTGCAGGGGCTTTGCTGATCTTGGCTGGGCCCTTTCACGATCTGGGATACGTGAGCTGGCTCCTCTCTGGCCACAAGTTTCTTCTTCCTTCAGGCTGGCTGTTCTTATGATGGTCACAGGCTGTCACTCAGTGGTAACAACAAGGCCTTGAGAAGCCTCAGTGTCCTTCAGATTACTTGGCACAGCTAGCTCAAATCTAGGGGAGAAAAATAGATGCTACATCTTGGTGGGAGGGCCTCCAAATTCACATTTAAAGAGTTGTGGAGATAAGGAGAGGAATGATTATGACCCTGTTTTGCAAACCATCTGCCTTGGGTGTCATGTAGAATGTGAGTCCCTTGTAGCCAGATCTGTTGATCTCTTAAGAGAAGCTACAGACTGGAGCTGGGGATTTTAGCTCAGCGGCATAAGTGCCTGCCTTGCAAGTGTGAGGTCGTGAGTTCGATCCCTGGTACCTATAAAGACAAAAAAAAAAAAAAAAAAAAAAACAAAAACAAAAAACCGAGAGAGAAGCTAGAGACTTAGGGGTAATGTTCCCCAGGTGTTTGGTGTTGACATCCAGTGCAGACACATTTAAAGCACTGTGGGGAGCACTAGTCAGCCCAAGCTCCTGCTCTTTACGCTCTCTGCAATCTGAGCTTTTCTCCGACACTGGAGCCAGACAACCTGGCCCCTCACATCTCAGAACCCGGTTTCCTCATGGGTAAGGTACCTCATGGAGTGACCCAAGTGACACTCAGTGTATCTTGGCTGTTCTAGTTATCTTAACTGAGTGGAGATGATGTTTTCTCAGAGTGCTGTGGTTCTCAGCAGCATCCATCCCAATGCCCCCCTTTTATAATAAATATTAAATACATTTATTATCCTGAGATAGGGCTTTAAAAAATCCTACCTAATATTCATAACTAAAAAAAATCAATTTGATGACCTAACTTTAATATAAAGGAGAAATAAAAGAAAAAAAATTTCTAATAAAATGTGTATTTTGGGGCTGGGGATTTAGCTCAGCGGCATAAGCGCCTGCCTTGCAAGTGTGCGGTCATGAGTTTGATCCCCGGTACTGATATAGAAAAAAAATGTGTATTTCATTGTGCAAATGCTCAGACCATATGACTTGAAGAGACATAACGAAGCATTCAGGTGCTAGCATCTACTTATAACAAATAGGTCTGGATTTAAGGGAAGAAAAAGACTGATGTCATTTTGTGCAAGAACAGGAAAATGAAGAAGCAGAAGATTCGTGTACTGTAGGATAGCTAGGAGGAAACACATCTGATTCCTTGTATATGACAGAGAAAGAAGAAAATAATGTGATTGAAGGAGGAGTAACCTTACCCCTGGGAGGCAGAGCACACAGGGCAGGGTGATGTTCTTGCAAATGACTTTGGTGTTATGTATAAAAGGTAGTGTCCTGGTCATTTCCAGTGTGATGTCATGCAATGGATAGAGTTCAAGTATTACAAATGTTACAGTTCTCAAAATCACAGCACATTTAAGGCCTTGTTTAGTATTTGAACATTCAGAGGATGCCTTACCCACTCCATGCCTGTACCCCTAAGGTTGCCAGGAGCCCTGAATCAGAGATTGTGCCCTCAGTCTACGCCAGGAGCAATGTCCTTCCTGTCAGTATGCTTTTCGATCTCCTCCCTCATGAAGCGATGATCTTGGCTTTTTTGTACTTATAACTGTAAGATACTGCCCTGAGCTTGGCCAACTAGAATTACCATGCCAGCCGTAAGTGACCCTTTCTCAGACATCAGCATAGACTGTACTTCTAATGAGATTGGTTCTGAAATGCATGCCCCCTCCCCCTTCTTTGGGCAGGTGCTCATTTAATCCTATCTTCCAAGGGAACACGCATCTCTGAGAGCCACGCAGATCAAAGACTCCCCTCTGCTGAGGGCAGGGAGCTCTGCCAGAAGCGTGGGGTGGTGTCCCTGAGGTGTATCCTCGAGCTGTAGGTTGGAGGTGGACTTGCATCAGTCCGGCGCAAGCACCCAAGTTCCAGAATGATAGTTGAGGCAGCTCAGTTAGGAGAAAGCACAGAGCGACCTTTCTTTTCCTTTAGTTCATTGTTTATTTTATACATATAAGTAATATATATAAGTAATATAATATAAAAGTAATCTGTGCTTACTGAAAAAAGAAAAAGAAAATCATACACAAATATATAAAGTCTGTTTGCCCATGCTCTCCCATTTCTTCATTCCTCTCTTAGTAGTTAATGTTTTCCATGCAGATTTCCTTTTGCATATTTTCAGACAGACAGATTGACAGACAAGCGAGGAAAATATTTTTAAGGGACTGCTAGTATACACGCTGTTCCAGAACTTGCTTTCTCACTGAATCAATGTAGTTATGAATATCTTTTCATAACAGTATGAATCATTTGCTCTTGTTCTTTTAATGGCTACACAGAGTTCCTTCCAGGACAGGTTAGAGGCTCTAGTTTATTTGTGCCTTCTCTTGTTGATGGATTTTTGTACTATTTTCAATTTTTTTTTTTTGCAGTCATAAATATAGTTGCGGAATAACTTCCACCCTCATCTTTGTTTGTTTAAGCCAGCATTTCTCTGGGTAGGTTTTGAGGGTAGAGTCAGTGGAGCAAAGGGCTTAAACATAATCGTGAATTGCCCAACTGCTGCCAACAAGTCCTTGCCAAGAGACACTCGTGCCAAGAGACTGGAAGAAGTCCTGTTTCCTCACTCTCACCCAGATCTGCATGTTCTCCTTCTGGCTCTGGTGCCCTTTTCTTGGCATAAAAGTTTTCTCCAAATTACTTTGGAAGGGTTGTAAGTGTAAACAGCTTCCATGGTTCATTAGTGATGATTTTAGTTCATTGGTGATTATTCCTTGATGATTTTGAGGAAGGCGTGTGATCATCACTCTGAGGGATGTCCTGTGCCCTTTAACTCATAAGGTGAAACTGCTTCCCAGGAGGCTGTTGGCTCTTTCCCAGGGAAAGTAAGCCCAGGGGATGCAGTCTAGAAAATATCTGCCATGTTCCACCTCCACTACCCACTGTCAGCCAAGCTCTAGGACCTCTTGGTGGGAGCAGATGGACAGCAGAGGCAGCCCTGTTGGGGAATCCCACCCGGCCTCTCTGCATCTGTGGCCCTGAAGGGTTCTGCTGCTTTACCTATTCTTGGCTCATAACTGATCTTTCTTGGATATTTGGAGAGTTTTCCTTAGGAAGAGGCCAGGAAGTCACCAGGGAAATGCTAAATGCTGGGACTGAGCAGCGCTTGTAAAGCTTCTTACAGGCAGTACACCTGGAGGTTACAGGCGGAAATTCTGTGCATTTCCCAGAAACCAGTCATAGTTAAGATAAGCTTATTGGTGTCTGTCCCCAGTTGCCTTTGACTTAGGGGGCTCCTGATGAAATTCCAGACATCAAGAAGGGGCTCAGAAGTGGTCATCTACCCATCATGGATGCATCTGGAATGGATCTCAACACCATTCATCCCAGTGCTTTGTTCTGTTTTTCTAATAAAAATCTCAAACCTTTAAAAAAGTAGGATACAGTGGCATAAGCGCCTGCCTGGCAAATGCGAGATCGTGAGTTCGATCCCTGGTACAAAAATAAAATAAAATAAAATAAAATAAAATAAAATAAAGATAATACAACATTCCCATGTTGCCACCTAAACTGAGCAAGAGTTCACATTTTGTTTCCACTATTTAAGTGCTTAACTATTTAAAAGAAGTTACAAGAATTATGAGTTTTCATTATAATATAGATATTTATAACTTTATACTAAAGCATACATTATTTATACCTTAAATTCATCTTGAAAAATTAAATTCCTGTGATTTTGAAAAGCAGCAGAGGCCAGGCACAGTGAGTGGCACATACCTGTAACCTCAGCTATTGGGAAGCTGAAGCAGGATGTTCACTGCAAGTTCAAGACCAGGCTGAACTATATAGTGAGTTCAAGATCAGTCTGGACTACATAGCAAAACCATGTCTCAGAAAAACCCAAAACAGGTAAATAGCAGCAGTATAGGATGTAAGGGCAATCTGGCTGTAATATCTGTTACTGTGTTGATCACCTGGGTTGATTCAGCTGATCTAGCTGGCCTGGCTGGTGTCCCCTCTTCCCTGTTGTGACTTGTGTCTAGATGTCCTCCCCAAAGTGTCATGTGATCCCAGGTGGGACTTTTTCAGAGGTGGCTGAATCTGGAGTGTGTGAGTCTGGAATTTATTCCTGATGCAGTGCTAGGCTCAAGGGCACTAGGATTAATGACGTGAGTGCTGCCCGCCCTAAATAGCTTGGATAAAACATAAGGGTTAAAAAAGACTCTATTGGGGTCCCTTGCTTGCTTGCTTTTACCATCTTTTGGTTCTCCTTTGTGATCCCCCTCTGCCAAGCCACTCTGCCTTGGAGCCAGTCAGTTATGGACTGAAACCTCTGAGCTAAATGAACCTTTCCCCCTTTAACTTTGGGTGGCAGGTATTTTGCCTCAGCAGTGGGATAAAAGTAACTAAAAACTCCCTCACTGCCCCATGTGAGTCCCTCGCAAAGGTACACACTTGATCAAAGAGGATGACTGACTGCCCCCGCCCCCCGGCCAATCCTCACATAGAGGAGGACCAGTTCCTCACCAAGGGTCCCTGAGTAGTCACACTCCCTTGCTAGGACCTCCAAACTCTTGGAAAGCAGCAGGCCATTTTAGCAAGTGAAATATCCTATGGATACTCAACAGAGAGTTGTGCTTGAGACATCAGAATAGAGATGTTGAGCGGGGGGTTGAATATGTGAATCTGGAGCTCTGGAAAGAACTTGGAGGTAGAAATGTAGGTCTGGGATGTATTTAAAACCATTGGACCAAATGAGGTCACTAAGGGAGTTGGTGAGTGGAGAGGAGACTCCAGGATCCTCCCCAGGGTTGGAGCCGGGCAGCAGAGAAAGCAGTGAAGAGAAGCAGAGCACAGGAGTCTCGGGGGCTGAAGGAAGAATGTGCTTCAAAGGAAAATGGCAGAGGTCAGAGGTCAGTAAGCTGAGAGCAAAGAATGCACCATTGGATTTGGTACAGATGGGAAGCAAGGCTGGGACTGACATTGCCCATCTAGACTTCTCAGGAGGACAGTGAGGGCCACGGGGAGAGAGTGACTTGCCTGGGGCTGTACAAACGCATCCCAGGGCCCCTGGTGCCCTGAACGGTGGGCTTTACCTGCCTAACACCAGCCTTCTCCCTTAGGCCACAAGCTGGATCGTCAGGCCTCAGTTTCATACTGGTAATTCCTCTGCAGAGGATTACCAAGTACCCATTGTTGCTGCAGAAAATTCTGGAGAACACACTCCCCGATGACAGTGCCTACCCTGTCCTTCAGAGGGCAACCTCTGCCCTCCAGGACGTGAATGCCAACATCAATGAGTACAAGATGCGCAAGGAAGTGGGTAAGGACTTGGGGCACTTAGAGGTTACATCAGTGAGAACGCTTCGGTTACAAACACCTGACAGCACACTGGCTTCCCAAGCAAAGAAAATGCTGTGGCATTTGTAATCCAGAGGTAATACAGACTTTAGGTTTGACTTGATCAAGACCATAGCTTCAGTTTCCTGTGATTCTCTTGTCCCTGCCCTTAATATGAGCTTTATCTTCAAGCTGTGTCCTCTAAGAGTATCAAGTGGCTATGTTGTTCTAAAACTCTTCTGTTAGCCATAAAAATTGAATTGGCCCTTCATCGTGTGAAGATTCACAGGCCGTGTGCTCACCGTGAAGCCATCACTACCATTAGGAAATTGCCATGAGCTGATTAGCTGAGGCCTGGGAGTATGCCAATCACTGCTGGTCCAGCCACACTGCCAGGAGGTGGGTTTCTGTGGATTGGTTTATTCCAGTGAGCACCTACCCTGTGAGCCAAAGGGAGGTCAACCCTCTCCAAACCACGTGGCCGCTACCGTGTGGAGGAGCCATGAATCCTGGAGTGAGGCCAGTATTTTCGGCTGCTGCAATAGAAAGATTTGGAAAACTGAGCAGTTGCCCAAGTACAGAGACACTTAGTTGCACACAGAGACAGTATGATCATGATACTTTAGCTGATATTTCCTTTTCAAATTATTATTTCAGTTATACAAATATTTATGGGGTACTGTGATAATTCAACACATGTACACAGTCTGTAATGAACAAACAGGGTAGTGATCAGTTGATTTTTTTGAGAACTAATTAAGCAACATTTTTTTCTTTCATTATCTTAGTGGACTCATGCTAAGCCTCTGAGGTTGGGCCTGTTAACTCTGTTTCACAGTTTGGTAAAACGAGAGCTTGCCTCATTTGTCAGGGCTGGTAAGGGACAGGGCCAGGTTTCACACTCAGGCCTGGGGCCTTCATCAGCATGCCACGTTACATTTGGTGTCTTTGGATTCCTCCCTACTCGTTTCTCCACCCATGATGACAGGCAGCAGATGAGTAGAAAGCACTGAGCCGGGGCTGGAAGTGTGGCTTCCAGCTGGCCTGGCCAAAACTGTCCAAGGGACTCCGACAAATTGCTACTTCCTGGGACCTCCTCTATGACATCCCTTCATACCTTCAGCTTTATGTAATCTTCCCAGCAACTCTGCAAGGTGGCCAGATCATTTTACAGATGAGGCGGCTGAGGCCCAGAGGAGTGGTGACGTGCCAAGATCAGGCAGGTGGGAAGCTCACACCTGCAACAGAGGGCCCCAAGCAGTGGCCCTTATGTGACTCCGTGACTCCCCATTCCAGCAATGAATCCTGATGGAGCAGAGGGACCAGCAAGTGTGTCAGGGGTGCTGGCTTTCCTGGATCAACCCTGGTCACTGAAGGTGTCCTCCCTTTCCTGTGTTGGTGCAGCCTCCAAGTACACCAAGGTGGAGCAGCTGACCCTCCGGGAGCGACTGGCCAGAATCAACACGCACACCCTTTCCAAGAAAACCAACCGACTGAGCCAGATGCTAAAGCAGGAGGCTGGGCTTGTACCCAGGGTGAGCATGGCTTGGGTGGGGAGTCATCTCAGATCCTCCCTAGGGACCTAAACCTGTACAGTGGGTGAGGGGGAGCCTGAGACTCCTTTCTGAAGCGAGGCAGCTGAGGCTGAGATAATGAGGTGCCCAAAGAAGACCCACCTGTTTCTGAAGAGCCACAGTCCGCCCCTCTTCTGGGGCTTCTCTGTAGATGAGAGAGCTGGGCTCTGAGTTTGTGCAAACAGAGCTCCTGGTAGTGTTGATTGAGTGTTTCCCTTTAACCAGGGTTATTGGATCCATACAATGAAACTGGTTTTGCAGATAGATGAGAAAACAAGCTCAGAAAGGGATAAACACATGCCCGAGGCGATGCTGCTCGGAAGCAAATGTGTCACATGCTCACGTGTCAGATTCCATGATCCAAATGAAAAACCGCTGAGCCACCCTGTCTTTTTAATTGTCCCACTCAGCTTCAAGGCTGGAGGATCAAGCTCTGGCGGGTTGGTCTGTGGAAAGCTTGTCCCCAGTGAGGCCTTGGGACAAGGGAGCTGGTTAGACACTGCCCCCATGCGGATCCTCTCAGTCCTCACATGCAATGCTTCGCTTCAGACGCAAGACAAAGACTTCGATGATTTAGAGGAGAGATTCCAGTGGGTGTCTCTGTGTGTGACGGAACTGAAGAACAATGTGGCCGCTTACTTGGATAACCTGGAGGTGAGGACCCTGTGGAGTCCCAAGGGGTAGGTCTGGGCTGGTGCCAAGGTCATGCCTTGTGTCAGGGCCATGTAGATGAGGTCACCCAGTCAGTTGTGCTGTCCAATGCCTTCCCCACCAGGGCCACCACCCAAGAGCAGCTCCACTGGGTTGGGCCACAATCCACTGGGTTCTCACCTCCTTCTCCAGGCACCAGCACCTACAGGCAGGGAGACAAACTCAGATGTAGGCAGGTGACTTCACTTGAGTGAGGTATGCAGGGGATACAATGTGACAAAATAGGAGCCCCACCTCCAACAAGCTGTTTGTGAAACACGTTCAGCAGACTCATGCATGAAATTCAGGTGGCTCAATGATCTAAAGTACTTGACTTTGGGATATTATTGCTGTGTGGGAATGTAGGTCTGGTGTGACCAGTTTTTCGATTAAAAATAGTAGTAACAGCAACCAGACTCTGGAAATTCAGGTTTTTAGTTGAAATACCCTGATGTGTTAGCATGAGCAGCAGGTTAGATAAAAATTCAGATGCTACACAGGCTGAAGAAGACACCTGTCTTCAAACTGAATGCAGCCCACAGGGCCACCAGTTTGTATGTCTGCTGAGGACATCACTTTCCTGGGCCAGAGTCCCCCTTCCTCCGTGTCACTGTGGTGGCTCATCCTACCCACTCCACCCCTTGGGGAACGAGTTTGTCAATCACATCCATTTGCAGAGATCAGCTCCGTCATGGATGATAATGGCTCTGTGATAATGCAAGGTGGGTGGCATTATTGGAAGCATGCAAGAGGAAGGCGGCCATGGTTCCACACTGCTCCGTGTGTCAGGGTCCGTGCCCCTGCTCATGCCTGCTCTATGCAAGGCCCCCAGTGGAAGAATCTGAACAACCAGGATCTCACTGTAGTGCATTGAGCAGGAAGGGGCAGGGTTCTGAACCAGCTCATGGAATAGAAGGGAGGGACCTGCAGGTATCAGGCCCCTACAGGGAGATGTGAGGGCGTTTGCCAGGCAGGTGAATATTTGGAAGCATTGAGGCTGTGTTTCTTTAGGTGCAGATATGTCGTTAGCTGAAATTCCAGAGTGAAAAAGAAATTCCTGTTTTCAGCCCTCTGACCAAGTCCAAGAAAAGCCTCTGCGCTAGTTTGTCTTTAATACCTGCAGGACAAGTGGCAGGATGAGTCCCAGGGACTTCAGCAAGCAGTGGTGAGCAGGTAGAATTTAATAACATTGTTTTGTTTTTATAGCAATTATTTTCACATGCCTGTTGATGGCAGGTGTTACTAGTTTTTACTTTGTGGCAGCATTGTAAGTTTGGGGTTTTTTGGTGCATTGATTTAAATTGCAATTAATTTAAAGAAAAGTATCAACACATACAGAGTGTAAACATGGTCCAAAAAACCCATAAAACTATCACAGTATGCTGGCATATGAAGTCAGGAAGCACTTGAGGGGGTCACTGGGACATTGACTCAGTCTGGGGAGAACTTTCTACTCACCCACACTGTGCAGGATGGAAAAGGCTGTGTGCTTCCCTGACGTGGGGGTGAGCAGATTGCCTGGAGGCCCTCTTTGAGAAGTCTGCTGGAGGGGATTCAGGCAGAGGATGTGAGCTCTGGTTGCATGTTTCCTGGCCCCACACCCAGGCTTTCCTTCGCTTCCGGCCTCATGAATGTGACCTGGACATCCCCAGTGGGCCTGCGGTGCAGTACTGTAGCCTGGCCAGAGACCAGCACGAGACCTTCCTGGAGTTTGTGAGTAGGACTTCTCCTTTCTTCTTTCTGTGTCAGGCAGATGGCAGAGCCTACAAGTACAATATTTAGACACCATTGTCACATCTATAATCACTTTAGTAGAGGTTGGTATTAGTGCAGGGTAGGGGTTAGTATTAGTGTATTTTCTGATAAAAATAGCCACAGTAGTGTTATTGAGTCTCATCCTCTTCCAGGTGCTGTGCTAAGTAAGTCCTTTACACTCTTTACCTTATTCCCCCTCATCACACGCCTTTGGGAGCTCCTGTAAATAGCTCCATTCTGCAGAAGGGGGCTAGAGGCTCAGAGAGCATGACCTGCTGGGTCCTTTATACAGAAGGTCAGTAGTCCAGAGTGCTGACTCCCGGACTATGCTTTTGACTGCCACTCTATGCAGAATCTTTTTCAAGACCTCTGCACATGGGCTGTAGTTGTAGCTCAGTGATGGAGCATTTCCTTGGGTTTAATCCCTAATACCTTCCAAAGAATAGAAATAACAAGGTTTTTGCATATTATACCGAGAAGTGGCATAATTGAGTACCTACTTTGTACCAGGTACTTTTGGTGAGCTTATTGCAAGCCATTCGTGTTTTGGACCAGAAGATCAAGGCCTGGACAGATTAGATTATATGCTACAGGTCATGCCCAGTCAGTGGCATGGGGACTGGAAGCACAGGCAACCTGCCTCCAGTGCCTCTTCCCCTAGTCCTGCCCTCTGCCATCTCCTTTCTTGGCTCCTAAGCTGCCCTCTTCCCCCAGAAGCGACGACTGGAAGGGTTGGTGTGGTGCCCTCTGAACAGCCTGGCCAAAGTCCTGGTTGGCCCCCGAAACCTGATCAAGAAGCGTCTAGATAAACTCTTGGATTTTGAGAGGCTGGAGGAGAAGCTGCTGGAAGTGGGCAGCGTGACCTATGAGGAGGAGGCTGCCCGGCACACATACCAGGCCCTCAACTCGCTGCTGGTGGCTGAGCTCCCGCAGTTTAACCAGCTGGTGGTGCAGTGGCTGAGCCAGATCCTGCGCACTTTCGTGGCCCTGCAGAGGGATCTCGCAGAGCAAGTGCTACAGAAGGCAGAGGGCAGCATAGCTCAGGTAGGCAGCTGGCACTGCCCCAGCTCTGGGGCAAGGCCAGGCAAGGCCTCAACCCCTTCTTCCATGTGTGTGTGTGGGAGTGCGAGATAGGGAGGCTGAGCCTTCCAAACAGGCTATCCAGTGCCTAGAAGGAGTAATGATGAGGGGCTTCTTCTCCTTCTTTTAGTGAAGCTGGGCCATAAAAGCTAGGATAAAGCTGGGCATGGCAGCACATGCCTGAAATCCCAGTACTTAGGAGGCTGAGGCAGGAGAATCATTGTAAGTTTGAGACCAGTCTGGGTTATAAAGTGAGTTCAAGGCCAGCCTGTATTGCATAGAGAGCATAGAAAGACCCTGTCTCACAAACAAAACAAAACACCCCACTAGGATAAGGCTGGGACTCCAGGGCCTCCCAGGTTCTGGGACTCGGGAGCACTGGGAAATCAGAATATACTGCAAGTTGGTGACAAACGTGCCTTTCTACATAGAAGTACAGTAAATGTCTCAAGCTGCTGTTACTACTGCTGCTTCTAGAAGCCACTTCCTCATGAGCATAATTCTGTATCTGTTTGGAGCACTACATACACGATTATTTTATTTAATTTTCATCACAACTTTGCACAGTGAGTAATATGGTCAGCCTCATTGCAAAGGAAAGAACCAAAACAAAGCTCAGAGAGGCTGAGTAGCTTATGCAGGGGTCACACAGCTGGTCATGGATTTTGAGTCCTGCCCATTCAGTTCAGAGCTTGGTGTGTGCTGAGAATTCTCAATAGCATGCATAAGGTGCTGCCAGCTGAAAGCATAAATAGGTTCCGAGAGGTTTCAAGTTGCAGTTTAGAATTTGGGAGATTCGAGTTGACCCAAGGAGGACCCAGCCTCTTCTCTGCTTTTTCTGTGATGTCAGCTTCTGGGTGGCATGGCTCAGGCGTGGGCCTCGGGAGCGGTCTCAGTGCCCCTCACCCTGCCTGCTGTCTCCTGGGTATCTTATCTCTGCGCTCAGCTTTACCCACCTAATTCATTGCGTGAAATTGCCTGCAGGATTTGCCTCCCTGGCCCCTCTCACCCTTTGGGCTGGTACCCAACTCTCTGCCCACAGCCCCTCCCTCCAGCACACTTTCTGTGTTCCTGATGTGGGAACTCACTGGAATAGGTTTCCCTCTTAGGACTGCTCTCGTGTCCCGTAAGTCCCAGTATATTGCATTGACCTTGTCACTTAATCGTAGAAACTAATTTCTTCTTTAATGTCCTCTGTGACCTTTGGTTGTTCAGGAGGGCGCTATTTAATTTCCATGTATTTATGAAGTTCTCATGGTTTCTTTTGATGTTGATTTCTAATTTCATTGCACTATGGTCTGACGATATGCATGAGATAATTTCAGTTCTTCTGCATTTATTTAAGCACATTCTGTGAGCTAGTATGTGGCCTGTTTTGGAGAATGCCCCATGTAGCACACCATGTCTGAGGGTTTCCATGTCCTCTTTGCTCAGATTCCTCCTAGCCTGAGATGCCTCCCTGCCCATCAAGGTCTGCTGTAGTCTAACAGGGATAAGTCCATGATGCTCTCTGAATTCCCCTTCTGGAGCAGGGGTGTAGGAGAGCTCATCTTCCCATCCTCTATGCTCCCATAGCCCTTGGGATGAACTCCTCAGTGCTCCCCTGAGCGTGCTTGCTCCAGAGTCCTGGAGGAGGGGTTTTTTCCCAGCCGCAGGAAGACTGCACCAGGAGCTTTGCTTCTTCTTGGTCCTTCCAGCATTGAATGCAAATTTTTGTCTCAGACACATGCTCATTTAGAATTGGTTTATGCCTGGGCTTCTCCTTCCCAGCAACAGAAGAGCGAATCTGACTGCGCTATCTTTCACTTTCCTATGGTCAGGACTGTGTACAGGGATGCACAGAGCTAGGGATGCCGTGAGGGGAAGGTGACATTTACAAGAAAGTGAGGGCCCTTTTGGTCCTGTCTTGTGCACTGTGAGAGCCCATCGGGGACTGTGGAACCTTTCTGTTCCTAGTACTCTTTTTCCCTGGGACCTGTACCTATGGCACTAGGGAGAGGCCTGCGTGGCAGGAAGTTCCAACTCTGCAGCTGAGGGGAGGATGGCTCTGGGTCAGAACCAAGAATAACAAGTCTGGTGACAGCTCAGAAAGTTGGGTGTATCTGTGAGTAGTGAAGCTGGATAGGTCTTAGTTACAGCTGGGCTGTTGGAGCCTCAAGGAGTCTAAAGATCTTTAACAGGTTCAGGGTCTCAGGATGGTGTTCCTGAGAACTCCTTGGGTCATAGAAATGTTACAGAAGTTACAGAAATGCAAACCAAAGCAGCAGGAGCATGAAGAGTGTACAATCTGCACAGCAGGAGGCCAGGAGTGGCGTGAGGCTCAGGTACCCCCTCTATCTAGCAGGACAGGTGACACTGCCAGACTCTGTTTTGGTTTTTTTTAGATATGGTCTCATTATGTAGTTCAGACTGGTCTTGAACTCACTGTGTAACTCAGGTTAGTCTTAAATTTATGGCCACCCTCCCTCCTGCCTCAGCCTCCCGAGTGCTGAGATGATTGGCATGCACCGTCATGCCTAGCTTTGGGATTCTGGCTTTAATTTTGTCTTTGGCTCTGTTTCTTTGTCCTGCTTGGCTTTCTTTTCTACCAGGCATTAGTTCTGCACAGGGAGGATGGCTAGGGAGAGCTGCAAGTGTGTACCTTCCCCCCTGTAAAGCAAAGGAAGTGACCCTTTGCATGAGGGCTCTGATGAGCAAGTTCCCACTGGCCTCACCTGGGCCCATTGTCATCCCGAGTACAATCACTTGGTTCGGAGAAAGCATAACAGGACCTCTAGCCCTGCGGCTTCAGCACCATGATGGGCAGTAATGCTGGACCCCAAAGAGGACCCTTTCTTGTAGGGAAGTGGGCCAGCGGTCAGACAAAAACAGCAGCTGACTGTGATGGAAGTGGCCAGTGTACTACCTGGGGCTAGAGTGCTGGTGGCCAGGGACTCTGTGCCTCCCGTCTCCTGTTTACGTGTCTGTCCCACCTAGCTGCCCCACCACTGCGTCTCCGAGCCGGCCTTCAGGAAGCTGGTGGAGGATGCGATAGGCCAAACCAGTAAACAGCTTCGCTCCTTTCAAGAGAACTTCGAGAAAGTGCTGCCGCCTCCCACCTCACAAGTAAGTGTCCTCCCTACCGCACAACTGGCCGCCTCTTCACCTGCCAGTGGACTGAGGCTCCCTGTGCTCTCCTCTCCTTTTTCCTGCTCCAATATTATCTGTCACTCGTGGAAACGTTTTCTCTTCCCCTCTCTCCTTTCCGCAAGCTAGGCTGGGGGAGGTGAAAACTCCATCCCTGCCCCTTCATGGAGGTAAGCGGAGACAACACGGAACTCTTGGCTTGAGAATAAGCGAACCCACATATTTCACTGTTTCCTTTTTTTTTTTTTTTTTTGTCTTTTTCTTTTTTATCAGTACCGGGGATCGAACTCTCGACCACACATTTGCAAGGCAGGTGCTTGTGCCACTGAGCTAAATCCTAGCCCCACATATTTCACTGTTAAAGCGAAACTAGACAAAAGAATGCGCAGCTGGTGTGAACATGCCAGAATCTGGAACGTTCTCCAGTTTTTCTCAAAATGTTTCCTTTTTCCACTACCTTCTAACACCACTGTCAGTATCAACACTCTCAAAATAAATAACCACTACACAGTCATTTAAATTTTCCTTTTGAGATGGTTATTTTTAAATTGCAAATGACACCATAGCACCTACATGATGGCTTGTAAATCATTGGCTGGCCAAGTTTTTAAAAAAATATTTTCCTTTATAATACTATATACGGAGGCCAGATGGGTGGCACACACCTGTAATCCCAGTGCTCAGGAGGCTGAGGCAGGAGGATTGCTGTGAGTTTGAGGCCAACCTATGCTACAAAGTGAGTTCAAGGCCAGCCTGAACTGCATAGAAAGACCCTGTCTCAAAAAGGCAAAACAAAACAAAAAAACACTGTACCAGGAAAGGCATATTCCAGTCCACTCGAAGAGGGCTCCTGGGTGATATATGTGGTTTTGGGTTTTGAGATTTGTTTGTTTGTTTGGCAGAGGTTTGTTTGTTTGTATGGCTTTTTGTTTTGGCGCTAGGTGTTGAATCCAGGACTACTTCTTTAGCTATTTTTAAACATTTTTATTTTCAGACAAGGCCTTGCTAAGTTGGATGCTGGCCTCAAACTTAAATCCTGCTGCCTCGACTTCCTGAGTCTCTGGAATTGCTAATGTGCACCCTGTACCCAGCTTGTGTGTTGTAAAAGTAACCAGAGCACTGTGTGTGTGTGTGTGTGTGTGTGTGTGTGTGTGTGTGTGTGTGTGTGTGTGTGTGAGGGGGGCGGGTCTCCCAGAGTGACAAACCCAGATTTGAGAAAAATGTTCACTCGCAGATGCAATGTGAAGCTAAAGGTCACGAGAAGGTTCTGTGAGTCCCCAGAAAGGGAAAGAGGGCCAGGGACACAGAGAAACAGGTAAAGGGCCAGCAAAGCAGACAGAGGAAGGTGGCCTTCATTCCTGGCCAAAGAGCAGAGAACGGAGGACTAGTGTCACCACAAAGGGGAAGGGGGTGGCCCTGGGGCCACACCTGTCCCCACTGCCTGCCCTGTGGTAAGAGCTGGGCCCATGGAGGTCTCCCCAGGAGGTACCATGGCCCTGCAACTGGAGGACAAGGGAAGGGCAGAAAACAGCGAGTAGCAGCCCCACGACACATGCCAGGACTCTCCTCTGTCTTTCTACTTGAATTATAAAAACACTTTTCTTACTGGAAAAGCCATCCATCTTTATTGTAGAAAAAAATGAGGCAGGAAAAAAAAAAAAAAAGAAGCAGAAGAAACAAATGGAAACACCCGTGATCCCAGTGGTATGGCCACCGTGCCCTCGAAGAGCTGTGATTCCCTGGCTGATCTGGCCTGGGGAGGAGCAGTCCAAGGCGGGTGACAGACTTGGGGAAGAAGCAAGCTGTCTGCCACATCACAGCCCGCATGCTAGCCATACCAGCACCACTCAGAAAAAACCTTCTGGCTCCGCTGGCTGAAAACATGGGCCCCAGCCCTGCCCTTCTGTTTAAGGATTTGCTTAGGAACAAAGGGTTGGCTTGATTTTTAATGCCTTGTTTGATTATTTAACTTTGTGGTGCTGGGGATCAAACTCAGGGCCTTACACCTTTGAGGCAAGGGCTCTACCCCTGGGCTATATTCCCAGCCCTGTCCTAAGGATGTGGCAAATCTTTGCCCACATGTCCCTGATGGACCCCTGCCTGCTCCATACTGAACATCTCCCCCCAGCAAAATAACTGTACAGAACGTGGTAAATAAACACATATTCTACATGTACATATATAAATTTAAAAAGGAGTACTTATATATATATTTAACATATTTAGTGTCCCATTGATTTTATGAAGAGGGGACAGTCACCCCTTTGAGTCCTTTGTGCTGATGTTTTTGTCACAAACAGTGAATAGCAAAACAAAGGAAAGAGCAGGAGAGTTTCGGATGAGCTGAGAGCATCCTGATTTACTCTCCCCAGACAGCAGCTCCCTGTGAGCAGCTCTCCTGCGATTCTGCTGCGTCACTCACAGAGCAGATGCCAGGCCTTGTGCCTGTTAGGTACTCAGTACATACTTGGGGCTGGAGCTCACAGGCTGGGTACCCTCCTCCACAGAAGCCAGTCCCAAGCCATCTGAGGAGGCCTGGTGCCCCCCTGGAGCACAATGGAGAAGGATTGAGAGACCTGTGTGGGCATTTTCCTCTGGGATAGTTTAGCTTGATTTTAGAGGCAAAAGGCAGGACCCAGATCCAACAGTTCTAGAACTGAACCTGAATTAGTATTTTAGAGAGTCCCGGATGCTAGATGTCTCTTCTCAAATGTCTTTGGATGCTAAGATGCAGCCATCTGCTAGTAATGGCATGGCTGCCCAGTCGAGATGGACCCTGCAGGAGCAAGGCAGGGTCAGCAGGACCCCTGGCTCTCAGCACATGCTGGCGCTGGCCTCGACTCTTAACCCAAGCTCCCGCATCTGTCTCTGTCCCTCCCTTCACAGCCGCTCCTCCCAGGCTCTGAACGCCAGGTGCAGGCTCTTCTGAACAAGTATGGCCCTGGGAAGCTTTACCAGGTGACAAGCAACATCAGTGGAGCAGGGACTCTGGACCTGACACTGCCACGGGGCCAGGTTGTGGCCCTCCTTCAAAACAAGGACACCAAAGGCCACAGCAGCCGCTGGCTGGTGGACACTGGAGGTATGTGGTCCTCTGGGAGCCCTTCCTCTCCTTCTGGGAAGACCACTCCAGCCAAAGCTGGTGGGGAGACACAGGCACTCTTGTGAGCCAAGTCTGGCTGCGAGTGACAGATGCGGGCTCAGGCACAGGAAGCTTCCTGTGACTCAGTGGCACGTGGTGGCCGGAAAGAAGGATTCACTGTTCTGCTGTAGCAGCCTTCCTCGAGCTCCGCTGTGCTGGGTGCTGTGGAAATGAGAGGAATCCCAGCACTGTGGACTTCACAGGCGATCATGGTGGGCAGCCGTGAGGTGGGAACTTCAGCGGCCCCCTGAAAGACAAAGACATGCGCAGAGAAGGGATATTTGGTCCTAGCTAAAGGAAGAGGCATCACATGTCCACAGTGAGGGCAGTGAGGGTGCCTCAGCCTCCCTACTGGTCATGGCCTTGGCCTTGGGGTTGCTGCTCAGGTTCGGGTGCCCCTGTGTAACCGGGCTGAAGGCTGGTGGCCCCATGAATGTGGGATGATAAGATGGCCTTATTAGGCCTATTCCAGACATGGGCACATGGCTCACACACTGAGGGTTGACAGAATTATCATTCGGGGTCCTATAGGCAGTTCTGTTCTCCGCTGGATGGTTTGTTATCATTCCAAATTGTTTTAAAGTATATTAGAAAAGAATAAATAGACATTAAGCCCATGATTGCATTCAAGTTATTATACAGTACAGGACCAAGTTTCTAAAAGTCAGTCAATTTTAAAAATTAAGAAAGTGATACAAACAGGCAGAAATCATAAAAGAGCACTCTGAGGACTTAAGTGGGGAGATAATGGAAGGAGTATTAAAGCAAGGAGGCCCTCGGGATCTCGAGGACTGCGCCTGGATCCCAGCTTGGCCGCGCGCCTAACCGTGATTTCGGGAAGTCATGGAGCTCCTCTGAGCTCAGCAGCTCCCCCTACTGAGCTGACGATGCCGGCAGACCATGAAGACTGTGGCACCACATGTCGGTCAGGTCTGGCACCTGGCACCCGCGGGGAGGGATGGCAGTTTGTGGTGCGGCAGGCGGAATGGCACTGGAGTAGCTGA
The DNA here is from genome assembly GCF_034190915.1 of Cavia porcellus. Classification (NCBI taxonomy): domain Eukaryota; kingdom Metazoa; phylum Chordata; class Mammalia; order Rodentia; family Caviidae; genus Cavia; species Cavia porcellus. The sequence goes on from NW_026947504.1 coordinate 16,619,892, forward strand.
TGTGTGAGAAGCAGCAGGGACTCCTGGGGAGGAGCAGTCTCAGCCTAAGGGGAAAGGCCTTTCTGGGGTGGGGAAGCAACCTTGCTCCAGGTGGCCCCTAGAGGGACAGGGTCCAGTGGTGTCAACACCCAGAAAACAGATTTCCTATCTGGTTTTTATTTGTTTAAGAGATGTTTAAGATGTAGTAGTTCACCCGGTAGGAAATGAATCTTCTGTTGCTGGAGGTGAGCAAACGGACGCTAGGAGCAGTGAGCACCAGGGCTGCCAGGTCCGCAAGAGTGCAGAGCAGCCTGATTGGAAGCATTCACTGCCACTGACCTTCCCCACTGCGGAGAGGGGTCGAAGGTGTCTTGCAACCAGATAACTCTGCTCCTTCCCTAGGACATCGGGGCTACGTGCCGGCTGGGAAACTGCAGTTGTACCATGTCATCCCCAGTGAGGAGCTCAGAGGACAGGCAGAGCTGCGGCGCGGCTCTCACCGTCTAGCACCAGAGCCTGCCCCCACCCCAGCGCCCTCTGTCCCAGCTGTGACGCAGGTGAGTCTGGGCGCTTGGCTCCCTCAGCTGCCTGGTCTGGGGCTCGGAGTTTCATTTCTGTCCAGATCCATGTTCCTCACATCTGGAGAGGTTGCCACCCTGTAAGGCCAGGGTTTTGATTAGTGACAGTGTCTCTATCTCGGATAAGGGTGGGACCTGGAGAGAGCAGCCTCTGTCCCTGCCACATTGTTAACAGAGAGCTAACCTTCGCCCCTCATCATAGGGCAAGCAGAATTCATTCTTTCTTTCATGCATTCATGCGTCTAGTCATTCATTAATAGTTTCCAATATAGCACCAGCTGTAAGATGTGATAATGAACAAAAGTAAGTCGCAGCCCTTGCCTTTCTCACGCTTATGATCTGGGGAAAACAGTGATTGGTAAAATAATTGCATGAACATTTGTAGTTATTAGGGCAGATAGGTGCAAGAGCCTGAGATGTAGAGAGGCTTTTCTGGAAAGAGTGATACTTTTTCTTAGACAGGAAAGATGGGTAAGGGATGTACCAGGGTACAGGTGGTGGGAGCTCTCCAGGAAGTATGCACAGCATATGCAAAGGCCCAGTGACAGAGGGGACAGGCATGGATGTACATGGATGAGGGAAGATGGGCAGGGTGGAGCAAGGTGCTGCCTATGAGGTGGACAGGAGCAGCCAGCAGGACCATGTGGAGGTGTCAATCTTTCTTTTAAAAGCAATGGGAAATATGTACATGTGAGTTCATGGCAGCATTATTCAAGACAACCCCAAAGCAGAAACAACCCAGGCACCCATCAGTAGGAATGGATAAACAGAACCCCGTAAGCGGTAGAATGTTACTCAGTCATAATCAGAATGAAGCAGCAATACAGGCTTCAGCCTGGGTGAACCTTGCATATATCATGCTAAGTGAAAGAAGCCAGGCACAAAAGTCAGGAAGATCATGGAATCCCTTTATATAAGTGTCCAGAGGAGGCACATTCACAGGAAGATGAAGCAGACTGGAGGCTGAGGGGAAGGGAGGAGGGGATGATTGCTGTCTAGAATGGGTTTTTTTCTTGGGGTGATAAAAATGTTCTGAAATTAGAGGTTACACACATTAATGAGTGTGCTAAAATGTTAGAGGAAGTAAATTATATTCAGAGAGAGAGAGAGAGAGAGAGACAGACAGACAGACAGACAGACCAACCCTGCAGTCCTGGAGGACAGAAGTAGCCCAGCGGAGCAGTCGTGAGGGTGGGTAGAACAGGCAGGCAGCAGGTGCACTGTGTGCTTCCTAACTGGAGACTGCAGGGCTCTAACCAGCAGACAGGGAGTGCTTCATAGGTGAGGGATAAACAACAGAAAGGCTGTGGACAGCATGGGCCAGAAGCCAGAGGCCCTGAGGACAGGCCACAGGGTGCCGTGGGCCAGGCACAAAGGCTGCAGAGACACCTGCGGAAGAGGCACCCACCACGCGGGTGTCAGGGCCAAGAGCCTCAGGCCTTCTCCAGCAGCAGTGCACCAGGGGCTGCAAAGGACACCTAGGAGTCCCACTCCAGGGTCTGATCATTCATCAGCTCAGCCCGGTCCACCGCTGTGGGGAAGGACCTGAAGTTGCTGCTGCCCCGCTGCCGGCTCTCCCAGAGAGGTTAAATAGTAGCTTAATAAGTGCCCTTCCCTCCATTTTTTTTCTCCAGCTTGGTGCTTTTCCCTAACAAGTAACCAAGTTATCCACACACCTGATTTTCCTCCAACCTGGGAACTGGCCTGGATTGATGACACATTTACGTCTGGGGAGGGACAGGCTGCTGAGTCTGCTCAGCCATTGGCCACAGTGGGTGGAAAACCCCTGTTCTGAGATCAAGCAGGCCTATTTTCATAGCTGTGTGATTTGGAGCAAGTTCCTTGACTTCTCCAAGTATCAATTTCCTTATCTGACAAAATGGGGCCAATAGAATGGTAGAAATGTGAAAAAAGACACCCAGAAAAGTGCAGGAAGAGTGCCATCCATGTAGGAATGGTTCGCTGTGGCGCTAGCAGGAATTGTTCTCATAGTGCGAAGGGTGAACTTGGGAGGCGGGAATGCCCAGCCGTGGGGAGCAGAGTGGAATGGGAGCTCATTAAGCAGCCTTCTGCGACTGACCATTTGCACGTCACTGGCCTTGTATTGCAGGTGGTAGCTGCGTACCCCTTCGTGGCCAGGAGCACACACGAAGTGAGTCTGCAGCCAGGCCAACCCGTGACCGTCCTGGAGGCTCACGACAAGAAGGGCAACCCCGAATGGAGCCTGGTGGAAGTGAATGGACAGAGGGGATACGTGCCTTCTGGCTTCCTGGCCAGGGCCCCGAGCCCCAGCCCCTGGGGCTGGACTCTGCCCTCATAGGGGGCCCTCCCTGGAGCCCGCATTGCCAAGGGATGGGAGGGGCTTTGAGGCTGTGACCCTGTTAGGAAGTGAAGCAAAGAAAGTACAGGATTGGCGAAGGAGACCAGACCAGGTGAATGGAGGCGCCTGGGTAGGTGGCCCTGATCACTCATTGTGTCTGTGGAAGGGAGCCTTTGCCACCTAGGGTCACAGCTGAATGGCCAGGACTTGCCATAGCTTGTAACCAGTTTTGCCTGTGCCTCTGTCTGGGCCTGGCTATCACCCCGGTGAGTGTCACCTGTGCAGTTGCAGGGAAGAGACTAGAGAAGTACAGGACTACCTGGCCTTACCGTGCACTTCCTGTGTGTGCAATCTGGGAACACAGGGCTGACTGGTCAGCTTTCGTTTCTCCATGCTGGGAGCTGAGTTATCTTGGACAGTTAACCCCTGGGAACCCTCTCCGTGGCAGTGGAGAGGTTCCCAGGAGACTCTTGCCTGGGCCTGGGAGTGGGTGTGATGCCATCACTGCTCTGGAATGTGTAGGAAAATTCCCAGGGAGCTCCAGGGTACAGGGGATTTTGATGGTGTGTCAGGTGAGGTGAATAATACCACCGGCACCTGTTGTAGCATGCTGCCATTTTCCCGGGAGTAGGACCTGCAAATCAGTGCAGAAACTCTGAGGACGCCGTCTCCAAGCTGGTGGGTGGGGAGGCAAGGCAATGGCACAGTTTCCTGATTCTGCATAAAAGAGCCGGGAACTCCATGGTTTCAGGTTGCCTCCCAGGGTCAGTTACTGTGGCCTTGATGCCATAGGACACTACTCCATTCCTCCCACCCAGGTTGTGAGACTGGCATGATGCCAAGGGTGCAGAGGCTCCTTGGGAACCATAAAATGTGACACCAGAGTCAGTACCATCAGTGGTGTCAGGATGGCTTTGGCCACCAGCAGATGGGAGGGTCATGCTGCCACCCCTCATGCTTGTACCCATGGCGGCAAAAGTAATCTGCCGATGTAGAAACGCAGGCTCTATCAGGGTTCTTTCTCAGTGTGTTCATTGTGGATTTGCAGCAAGGATTCTGCATTCTCAGACACATTTGTTGAGAGATTGTGTGTGGGACTGTCACAGAGCGTACTCGTAGAGAGTAGCCAGACGACTGCTAGATGATACACTATTTAAAGGGACCTCTGACAGACATGCTGTCCATAGGTGACTGCATGCAGCATGTGACTGTGCTATATCCTAGGTGGCTGATCTCTTGAACTCTGAGTGACTCACCCCTTTCTTAAACCTGGAAACCATGGCACCCTGCAAACTGTGTCCTGTCCCAGGCAGGCGGGCTGCTGGGGCAGCACTGGGTACATCACGGGGACCGGGTATATTGCAGGCTTCTCAGAAAGGGGAAAAAGTGACATACTGGGATCTTCATATAGTTCATATTTGGAACTGGCCGCTGTGAGAATGTGTGTGGAATAGGTGGCAATTAGATTCATTTCCAAGAATGTCTCTGTTATAACTAGAGTGCCTAACACTGTGAGCTCTGCTATCTGAAGGGCTCTTGAGAAGTATGTACTTGTCTGTGTCAGACAATCTGTAATGTGCCTCCTCTCAGCTTGTTAAAGCATGAAGACTGCATAAAGCCAGAGAACCGCAGCCCCCACAATCCCTTCCTCAGCCCTAAATTCACTTCACAAGATGCTCTGGATGCATTTTCTTTTCTTTCCTGCTCAGATTTCTGATAAAAATAGGGATCATAGGAGAATATGTTACGAAGTAGGATAAGCATTTGTGAGTCACACAGATCCTTACTGGGAGCCCACTGTGTGCTGGGGCTCTGGTTTGGGGCTTTGCAGCATGGCTGCTCACTGCATTTGCTTTAAGCTATGATGCAAGCCAGAAGCTCACCCAGAGAGGCTCCTGGCGTGGCCTCGGGTGACCTGAGCTTTGCTCTTCAGGGAGCTCCCCGGCTGTGGGCAACGTGCAGCCAGGCCGAGGACCTCTGCCCTAGACGTGCATGGTAGACACACAGACCTGGGATCAGAGATAGGAAGGGGTACACTAAAATGTGCCCCATCTGAGCTTTGTGCAGGCTGTTTAAACAGGCAGCACTGGAGGCAGTTTGAAATAGGACAGCCTGTTCTTTCAGGTCCCAGAATGTATATTTATTAAGTGCCATTAAAAGGGACCTGAACAAAATTGGATGTTCTTGTAGGCATAAGGGAGAAAAATGAAATCTGCGTGGAACCAAGGCTATCTTGTGAAGGGAACATAAAAATGTATTCAGTAGCATGTGGGTTATGGTTTCTCATAGACCAGGGGATGAGATTAAAAATCAGTGAAGAGTGAGAAAATGTGTATTGGGAAGAAGGAGAACGGCCTGCATTTTCTCCAGGGGGCTCTGTGTAATGTGCCTTTTTACCCCCCACTCCCACCCCATGCCTAGGACCATTGTACTATACCTCATTTATTTCCCTGGTGGCCTGTCATGGGCTAACTGGCTGAGATACTTCCTAAGAGCTGCACAGGACTTCCAGGAGGGGAAGCCTGGTCCACAAGGGCACCTCTACCCTCTGCAGCAGAGTGAGATGTCTCTAACCCTCGGGGCTCTAACTCAGTCTTGGATGTGAGGGCATGATTGCAATGTCTGGGGAAAGATGAATGAATTACTTGGTTGAACTCACTGAGTAACTGATGTGAACTTTTGGGAATAAAGGGCTTCAAAGATGACAGTGTCTCTGGAATTTGTGTGACTTCAGCAGTTGGATGTCTCACATAACATTCATTCCCTGGATGGTTGTCATGCATAAGAGTGGCATCTTTCTCATTCATGTGTTCATTTAATTGGCTACCATTGTTGTCTCCAAGAATTGAATTTATGGCACATGGCTGTAATCCCAGCACTCAGGAGACTGAGGCAGGAGGATTGCTACAAGTTCGAGGCTAGCCTGGGCTGCAAAGTGAGTTCAAGGTGAAACCCTGTCTAAAAAAAAAAAAAAAAAAAAAAAGGGGAAAAGAATTGAATTTAGATGCATGGGATACGGGAAAGCATCAAACACATTGGGCCTGACCTACCACAGCCCACGGTGGGAAAGGGAAACAGACAAGTTGGCAGTAGTTTCTGGATTGTTAGAGTTAAAATGAGGCAGAAACAGGATCTCGGGTAGGGGACAGCCTGGTGGTCAAGGAGCGCCAGGGTAAAGTGAAAGTGACCAGGCAGCACACACAAAGGCCAGAGATGACAAGGGTGGCATGTCCAAGAACTGCAAGGCCATCAAGCTGGAGCCCAGGTCATATACAGTGGTGCTGGCAGCGGTAGGGAGGTGAGTTGGCAAGGTCAGTGATAGAAAGCTCTGGGTGTATTTTGAGGGAGCCACCACAGGGCTGGAAGCAGAGGGGTGGGTGGCATGCCTGGGACTGTCCAGAGTGCCAGGCCCTGGCTGGTGCCTAATGTAGCCACGGGCAACTGCACATTCTGCAAGGACCAGGAAGCTCTAATTCATTTTAGAATCTCCCTAAGCCTCGGTCAGGTGCCACAAATAACACATGTTCAGTACATATTTCTTAGATAAGCGTCACAATGGATGGGGACACCAAAGTCTGTCCTCCACGCAGTCTCCAGGCTGGCTGCAGACGTGCAATTCTCAAGCAGTCTTATGACCCTTTGGGCACAGTGCCATCAGCCAAAGAGCCTTGTGAGGACTCAGACAGGGTGGGGGGTGATTTGGGAAGGTTGAGGTGGTCACAGATGCTTCTTGGAAGAGGGGCTGGTGCTGGGCCTTGCGGGATAGGTAGGATGGGAGTACAAAAACCAGAGGGGCTTCTCCTGCCTGGGAAGGCAGTGTGGTGTTATAAAAAACACCTAGCACATGGCCTTAGGAAGCCTGGATCCAAGATCTACCTGACCACAAGTAGCAGATGCACTTATCATGGCTCCATGTGTGGCCTTCAGGCTGCCTGTCTTCTCCCACTGGGCTCCAAGGGTACCAACTGCAGGATTCTGGCTGATCTTAAGCGATCCTTGGGTCCTCACCAGGGCCTGTCTTCTAACATGCATTGCAGGAACTGTTGTGGGGAAACGAGCCCAAAATTCTCTGGACTAGGGGTAAGGAAGGAGCTGGATTTCACTGGCAATAACATGGGGCCTGGGCTCCTGAACAATCTATCCACTCAACCTTGTTTGTTCTCTTTCAGTCTCTCTTTCTGTGTCTCTGTCTCTGTCTCTGTCTCTCTCTCCCCCTCTTTCTCTCTCCGCTAGGGGTTGAACCCAGGGAATTTTCACTGAGCTATCTCCTTAGCTTGTTAAAAATGTTACTTAGAAATTTTTTTGAAATAGAGTTTTGCCAAGACATTAAATTACTAAGGCTGGGCTTGAACTTTTGATCCTCTGACCTGAGCCTCCCAGTCATCTGCTTTATTACTGGTAATCTCTGAACTTCCCTTTCCTGTTTTTTCATCTGTAAATTGGGTCAATAATTCCTAAAATTCCTTTTCTCAGGGTTGTTGAGGGTTCAGTGAGACGGTCAGTGAAAGTGCTCATAGATTAGACCAGCAGTGTTACTGGTGTGTGCATCTCGTTGGAACGTGTGACCCATGACCACCAGGTGGCAGCAGGGCTCTTCCAGCAGAGTGATTGAGGATGCCAAGGCTGGGAAGACCCTGGGGCCACCTGAAAAGCCCTGGAGAGAGACAGGCCAAGTGAGAGACAGTGGGGAGCCGAGGGGACTGGGTTGGACCAGAGCCCCACCTCCCTTGACCACTGTCAAGGGAGCTGCGGCCTCCTGGCTCCAACCAGCTGCCACCAGGTCTGGACACGTGCCCTACAGGAAATCAGGCGTTCTGATTTTTCTAGAGAAGCCAGAAACCAGCTTTTTTGTTTCTTTTTATTTTGGTTTAGGAAATCTGTGTGGACATTGTGTGATCTATAGCAGACCCTGCTCTGCATCAGCATGGGAAGCTCTGAAGAATCAGTTTATCTTCCCTGAGAAATGCCTGTATGCGTCCTCATTTTATTCATCACTTTTATCAGTCATCAATGACTCTTCCTTAGCTCTCTGGGAAACATTGTTTCCCTTGATGCTCCTGTTCCTGTTATGTTACTTCAAGCTTCTACTAGATACTGGGTTGTGTTTTCTTCCCAATCAGTGTAGTCCCACAGCGCCTGTCTCCCAAGATCCTTCAGAAGAGTAAGTTAGATACTGATGTAAATCACTTAGCCCTGCATCTCACTCAGTAGTGCTCAATAAACACAGTGATGCTTCTGATGGGAACTTCAGAAGGGCTGCAGGGATATGCTCGCGCAGGTCCTGTCTGCCGCTCTGTGCGTGTTTGTGGACAAGGCCCAGCCACTTCCCTGCATAGGAGCCCCCTGGTCTCGTGAGCCTGCCCTCAGTCTCAGGGACCTGGACATTCTTGAGGCCTGAATAGAAGCTGAGCTCTGTGCAGCGGCTCGAGGTACAAGACCACCCTAAGCTCCGGGCAGCTGGACCAAAGGCAGCACAAGAGTCACAGCTGTTTCTCCTGAGCAGCTCCTTCTTTGGAGGGATTTTATTTGCTCTTTCTCACATTCCTGCCATTTTACTTCACTTTGTACTGCAGGGGACAGTGTTTCCCAGGCTCCTTTGGTCTCTGGTGGCCTGGTAGGTGGATCCATAGGAGACACTGGCCATGGGGAAAGCAAAAATAGCTGTGTCCCCCTGCCACCCCAGGGGGCCTGTCTGCTTCAAGCAGCATCTCTGCCAGTGGCAACTCTCTGCTGGTCCCAGCACCCCTCGATGGTCCTCTCTTATGGGGCCTGGTCCTGATGGACAGACCTAGTCTCTACCTCTGGAGTCTGTTTGGTGGCCCCAGATGCTGGACACCAATAACATTGCCTCTGCCCTCTATCTCTTCAGCCTAGGGCTTGTGATGTCTCTTTTGCTGTTGATAATCTCTGGGATGCTCCTCGCATTTAACTCACTCCTGTATTCAATTTATCTTTTCAAAAGCACGGACTGCTTTCTGCTTTCTGGTGTTACAGTAGCTGGTATACCATGCAGGAGCCTGGGGTGCAGGGAAGGGCTGGGCCCCCTTAACCCTCCCCACACAGAGCTCTTAAAAGTGTCTTTAGCCACAGACAGCAGAATGATCAAGCTCCAGGATGGTGGTGATGGGAATCTGCTGGCCAGCAGGGCTCAGAACAGACAGGCATGGAGGGACTCCAAGAGCCACTGTGAAGGCAGCTTTGGGTAAGGGCCAGGCTCTAGAGCCATGGAGGAGGGGAAGAGGGAAGGAAGTGATTTTCTTGCCACAGTACCTGAACAACAGAACAGCATCTGTATCTGGCCCTGCAGTATGAGGGGCAGCGAGCCCCAGTTCCAGGAGACAGGGAACAGAGTGGGTTCCTAGCCGGAGAGAGGCTTTCTTGAGTCTGGGGCTTCGGGGCTCTGGGAGCCACCAGCAGAGCCTGCGGTGCGGGACTAGACCAGCATGTTGACAGCAATAACTCTTTGCTACTCACAGGACTGCTGGGAGGTTACAGGAGGGAATTGGCTTGACAAGATTAATCCAGGGCTGGCACATAGGAAGCTCTCTAGCTAGGAGCTTAAACAAAACAAACAAACAAACAAATACAACTCTCAACCTCAGCCAGCCTCTGTGGCTCTTTTTTGGTAGGTATGTCAGGAGACCAGCCACTGGGACTGTGCCCGAGGGATAAGGTCAAGGGACACAGATCAAGTGCCAGGGATGCAAGAGGCATCACGAACCCCGAGCACTGTCCCAAGGGCCAAGAGAGAGGTAGAGGTGTCTAGCAGGTGGTCAGAGCCCAGACAGAGGCTGAGGAGAGGGACAGGCCTCTCTTAGTGTCCAGGGAGAACAAAGTTCAAAGCATGGTCAGAGGATGGAAAACAGAAATCAGCCTTTGGGCTGGAGTTCAAATACAGATCTCTGGAGACTTGGGCCTGTTAAAGACACAGAGGTTATGGTAGGGAACAGGGTTGAGAACTGAATTCGAGGGTAGGGTTCAACTTCATCCTGGGCCCCTAGGGAGACCTGGGAGGGTGTCAGGGATTAAGCAAGAGGGGAGGTCACTGCAAGATGCTTGAGTTCAAATCCTGACCCCACATTTACCAGTTGTGTGACTTATTTGAAACAAATTACTTTGTTCTCTCTAAAACCTCACCTTCCCCTTTGTGGGAAAACCAGTGAACAATCCTCCTCAAAAAGTTGTTGGGGCAAAAAAAATTGTTGAGACATCAACATGGGATAAAACATGGGCAGTACTGGACATTGTATCTTGCAGGTATAAGGGCTCAATAAATAACTGACTTGTGGCCATATAAACCATTTGGGTCTCTAGTCCCCCTTCCAAGCTTTGTAGCTCCCATGTGACCCTTTGAGGCCCAAGTGTTCCTTCTCTGGTCTAACACTCCAACCTTTTGCCCAGTGCTTGTGTACCTGATCCCTCCCTGTCTGCGGTCTGAAATATCCTATCCCCGTGTGAGTGCTTTTAAAACTGAAAGCAAGTAGACCGTTTCAGCAGCCAAAGGTTCTTCCTCTGGGAGTGCAGCACTGACCATGTCCTCAGATACCCTTTAGTGACTGGAATCAGCCATTTTGAAATACTCCTGCCCCTCAGAAGCTTCCCCAGACTGCTGAGGCTGCAGTCGTTGACAGTCTGCTGGTGGGGTGGTAGGTGGTAGTGAAGATAGTTCCCTAGAGTTTTTAAATGCTTTTTTCAAATTTCTGAATGTTTTTATTTCAAATTCCTTTTCACCCTTCTCCCTCAAACATAATGGGTCAGAACAATAGCCATAAAATAAGAATACACAATCATACATGCACACCCCCCCCACACACACACACAGAAGAAAATCTTAATATCCACCCCTTCCTTGCCCATTCACACTCCCTGGCCGTCTTCCAGGCCATAAACTCTAAGGTGTGAACTTCTCCTGTCAAACCTGTGTCCGCAGCCCATTTTGAGACTCACAGCCAAAAGCACTTTACCTAGATTTACTCTCTGTAGTTTGTGTTGTAAAGATAATTCGCTCTTTTAATACATACTATACATCTACAACCCTTTATTTTTAATAAAATTGGATACTGAATTTGAATTAGATCACTTCCTCCCTCAAAAGTCTGTCTCCCTTTCTTAGCCCTCTATCAGGTGCAACATGAACAAACATTTCACCCTCAGAGAGGATCCCAAAGTTACTCTTCCCTCAACTGTCCTCTCTTCATTATCTATTCATGCCAAAATTCTGAGACACATTCGTGGTTTCTGGCTTCCTGTCACCCCCCACGTCACATCCGATCCTCCAGAGAAGTCTGGCAACTTGACTTTTACAACTTACCTGAAACCTGACTGGCTCCCCTCTGCTTACAGCCTTCCAGGGCCTCTGTCACCCCACCGTCTCATCCATCTGGACCCCTGCAGTGGCCTCCTGGTGCCCTCTGTTTTACACCCTGTCACTCACCTTCAATCCACTCTCTGCAGTCACCAAAGTAAAAGAGCACACGAGAGAATGTCTCTCCTTTGTTTAAGAGTGAATGAACCCCAACTTCCACTGTGATCTGGAAGGCTGTTCTCTCTCTCTCTCTCCCTGCCACACTTTCTTGGTCACTGTACCCCCAGTCTCAATGCAGGGCCTTTGCATGGGCTGTCCCCTCCCCGGCATATCCCTTCCCCAGAGCTGCCTGCAGTTGGTGTGGCTTTGAGTCAGCTCCTCAGTGTCACCTTAGAGCGATTGCTCCATCCGAGTGGCCTCCAGCCTCTCCAACTCCCCACAATTCCGTGCTTTGGTTTCCCCCATCTTCTTTTTCATTATAGAACCAATTGCTTTTTATTTTCTTGTCAACTTATTTCTCTATCATCTGATCCACTCATTAGAAAGTAAGTTCCCCAGAGTAGAAGCTTCACTCATCTTATTAAATGCCATGATTGAATAATTTGGAGAGGGCAGAATTATGCCAAAAATGTTTGGTTTATCAGAAGTTCGAATTTAACCGGATGTCTTATGTTTCATTTGGTAAACTTTCTCGAGGCCCGGGGTCCCTCATCTGAGGGGCGCAGATCCAAGACAAGGAAGCTGGCATGTGAAGAAAAAGAGAAGATGACAGAGGAAAGAGACAGGGACACAGAGAGCCAGAGGCAGAGTGAGACAGCAGTAGAGGACGAGAGGGATGTGGAAGAGGGACACAGACAATGGAAGACAGTTACGACAGTTAAGACTGCTGCAGGGAGTGCCCACCACGGAGCCAGGGAAAGTGAACGGGGAGGAGGAAGACTCAGTGGAGACTCAGAGATCTCGTAGAAAGTCACAGTGAGTCACCGGCTGACAGGTACCTTCTGGCAGCTGCGTCCCATAGTTTCATGACCGCAGGTCAGCTCCGCCCCTGCCTCTTCTGTGGTCTGTTTATAGGCACCGATAAATTTCCTTTTGGCCTAAAAGCAATAACAGTTTCTGAAGATTTGTGAATGCCAGTCCCTGGGGCTGAGTGACTCAGGTGCATGATTTTGTTTTTGTCACTACCTTAGGACAATTCTGAGGATGTTACTGTCATCTCTTCTGCAGAGGAAGGACTGAGGAGCAGTGAACTTAAATAGTATGGCCAAGGTCATGGGGACACGAAGGGGCAGAACGGGGATTTAAACCCAGGCATTATTGCGATGAATGTAATCATTATGTTTGTCTAAGATGAACCAATAAGAAAAAGGAAGGGAAAAGAAAAACTGTCTAAAATTTTATAAGCACTCTTAGGATAGCAAAGATGATTGCGCTACAAACTCTATAAGCTCTTGGAACAAAATAGCTAACATTCATAGGATTGGAACAATTGTGCATGTTAGTGTATGGTGGTCTGAGGAACTCTTGAAGATCATTATGTAAAATAACAACCCTAGTTAAGCTCCTACCACCTTGTTTTGAAGGCCTGTATTGTCAGTGTTCTGGGATCTTTGCTATTGTTTATATGTCTTTTTCATTTCATGTTTCTCTAGGAATTTGTTTTGTTTTGTCTTGTTCTTCCCTCTAATAGGGTAGGTATACATGTAGAGATTCATGCATGCGTAGAACTTCTAAACAGTTTATGAGAATTGGTAATATAATGCATGATGAAATGAACAGCTACTTTGAAGAAAAAGAGACACTAAGGTACTCAGTGCTGATTCTGTAGCATCATTGTGTGAAATCCAGAAATGCTATTATTCTTTATTCAGAGTGATTTTAGTCTGTTTTATTTTGTTTAATTTCAACATACATGAAGGTATGGAGAGCTACCATACCTGAAGAGAATGAGATTCACTATGGTAGCCATTGTTGACTTCCTTACTGTCTGATCTTCAAGACCTAAAATGCCTTCATCATCCTGTTCTGATCAGTTCTATATTATTTTGTTTTGTATGAATTCATTGTATGTGAAGCTATGGACAACTATTTGGAAGGAAACAAGAGACAATACGATAGACAGTGAAGATCTCCAGTTGTCTTGCTTTGAAGTCTCTGTCTCTTACATTGTTATCTTATGAGCTGTCTTGTTCTGTTTTGTTATGTTTAATTTTACCCTCTTTAAAAATAAAAAGAAAATGAACCAATAAAATCTGATGGGAAAAAATAGGCATTTAGTTGCCAGAGCATTTGACATCTTCTAGGGCCACTTTCTGCGTGGCAATCGGGCGAGGATCAGCAGAAAGAGTAGCTCAGCACTGCACTGCCGACTGCTGGCCCTCTGGGGCTGGATGCAGCACAGGTGGGCTCGCAAATCAGACCATACAGGGTCAAATCCAATCTCCTCACCCACAGCGTGGCTTTGGGAAAGTCCCTTCCCTTCTCTAAGCCTCAGCTTCCTGTTCTACAGAATGGAATAACAGTAGCTCCCCAAGATGGACACGGAGAATAAATATCAGAGTGAGGGAGGAAGGGAAAGAGAGACAGAGACAGGCAGAGACAAAGATCAAATAAACAGAACATTTTTTTTTTTTTTTTTTTGTCTTTTTCCTTTTTATCGGTACTGAGGATCGAACTCACGACTGCCTGCTTGCAAGGCAGGCGCTTAGGCCGCTGAGCTAAATCCCCAGCCCCGAATAAACAGAACATTTATAGACATTGTTATTATTTTCTGCACATCCCTGATATCCAAAATTCTGGATTAAAGCAAGTGGTCAAGTTACCTCAGAGCTAGTAATAGCAGTAGCTAGAGTCCTAGTTAGTATTTATTTATTTATTTGGTTGTTTTTTGGTTTTCCTTTTTTTTGTACCAGGAATTGAGCTGATGACCTTGCACTTGCCAGGCAGATGCTGTGCCGCTGAGTTATATCCCCCACCCTGTGACCATTTATTTAACACCAATGTACTAGGCATTATGCTAAGTGCTTTACACACCTCAGTCTCTCTGACAGCCCTGTCCTGCGTGTATTGCTATTCTCATTTTACAGATGAGAATACTGAGGCTGAAGTCTATCGAGTGAGCAGGAAGGCCACAGCCAGAGGCCCAGAGCTAGAATCTTAGCCCTGGTCCATAAGGAAAGGCCCCCAGCGCTGACTGTGTCGCTTAAACAAAGTCAGGAGGCCGGCTGATGTTCTGAGTCGTTTTCCTGTGGGCTGAGCTTTCCTGGGAGCTTTCTTACCGTCCTCTCCCTGGGTCCCTGCGTGTCCCTGTCGATCTGCTATGTGTGCCCTTTCTGAGCCTGTCCCTAAGTGGGTATAAAGAGTGCCATTCTTTACTTCCTTTCTTTCTTTTTTTTTTTTGAGATAGGGTCTTGCTATGTAGTTCCAGCTGGCCTTGAACTTGCAGTATCTTCCTGCCTTAGCCTCTTGAGCCATCTTTTTGCCTCAGCTGGGATTTCCAGTTTGTGTCATGATACCTAGCCAACAGTGCCACTCTTTGATGGAGGTCTAGAGACCTGGGGATTTGCTGACAGCCATGCAGGAGGTGAGACCAGAGCACTTGGTTTTGTCGGGTTCTAAGGCCAGGCTCTGTCCAAGGTACTCAACTGTCTGACCCTGCCAGAACCCCCGCAGAGCATGGTGACCCTCACAGTTCCCAACTCTGCCACTATTTATGGTTCCTACTGCCAAAGGACACCCAAGGTTTGGTGAGCACCCTGTCTGATCCCAGTCTCAGCTCCAGCTCCTCTCCCACTCCAGCCCCTCCAGTCTTCCTCCCCATGCTCACCACTACCACAGATTGTCCTCAGACTTGCAGACTTTACTACGTGACTTCTTCAGAGCTCTTCACCAGGGCCTGGGGGTCCGGCCTCATTGACCCTACCATTTCCTTGAGCTCTGCACCTTGCTG
The DNA here is from genome assembly GCF_034190915.1 of Cavia porcellus. Lineage (NCBI taxonomy): Eukaryota > Metazoa > Chordata > Mammalia > Rodentia > Caviidae > Cavia > Cavia porcellus. The sequence continues at coordinate 16,635,023 of NW_026947504.1, forward strand.
AGCTGCTTCTGCACAGCTCTCTCTGACTCTTCTGAGAGCTCTCCCCTTTCCCCCTCACCCCTGTCACACCCTCCTTCACCACTTGGTTCCCATCACTTCCTCCAAGAAGTCTTCCCTGCTTGTCTCAGCGCCTCTTTCTTTGTGTGCATCTATTTAGGTCCTTCTCTCTGACTGAGTTCAGGAGGGCAGGGCTGGGTCTGTGTTGTTCACACTGCATCCCCAGAGCCTGGCTCTATGTCTGCACTGTGGGCAGCGCTCAGAGAAAAGCTGCTGAATAAGTAAACAAATGCACAAGCACTCTGCCATCATCGTCACAGTCACCGTGATCATCACATTTAGCATCAAGCTCTTCTTGTACGTAGTAAGCTTCCAAACATAACCACTGAAGAGCCAATAGAGGCTCAAGTACCCCTTCTAGCCCCATCTGCACGCCTCTCTGCAGCCTCCACCAGCTGCAGCATTCTCCTGCAGAGGAAAATGCATCTAGATACTTGCTTGACTGCCATGGTTCCCACTAGGAGGAAACAGATTGCTCCTTCAGCACCAGGGCCTTTAAGTGAGTCAGGCCATTCCTGCTGGTGCAGGGAGGAGGGAGCACTGAGGCCTCAGCTTTGTTTCAGACTGGCCTCAATTGGCCCTGAAGTGACTAATAGAGTGTGAAATTGACTTCATCCTCCACCACGCCATCCCAGCCAGCGTGTCCCTGTAGCATCTCCCTTGCTACAGTGGGTGCAGTGGTACCGCCATCCCCTCCGTCACTGGCAGACAGGAGCGTCATCAACGCCCACGCAGCCCCAGGGCCCAGCAGCTCTGCAGAGCCCATGACAGTATCTGGCCAGGAGCCAGGTGAAGCTGTGGACGCCAGAAGCCAGAAGACACTGTGCGTGTCTGATGCACCTTAGTCCAAGCTGGCCACCGGCTGCTCCTGTCCCATTTTACTCCTCTGGCACTGGCTTCTGAGGCAGGAAGGACTACAGGGAGTAAGGCATTGGGTAACTTGGTGACCCTCACCCCTGACCGCTATACCCCCTAGGGTGAAGAATCAAGGGTCAAAGGGGCTTCCCAGAGGTTTGTAAAAGGGTGGTTCTTTGGGTGCCTTGGGGGCTGCTTGGGAGACTATGGGAAGCTCCCAGCTCCTCTTTCTACTGGGACAAAGCCATTTTGGGTGTATTTTTTTTCTTCTCTTCTGTTTAGGATTTCCTAGGAGGAAAGAGATTCCATACATCCCTAAAGGCCCATGATGTATCCAGTGGTCATTCCCAGTCTTGCCTCTGAATCAGAATTAACTCTGTGATGGCATTAGATGCAGATTCCAAGCCTTGTAACACTTTTCTCTGCCCACATTTCTTCCTCCTCTGGGGAGCACCCCATGTTCCCCTAGGAAGCCACCCCTGCCCCATGTACCACCCCATGTGGTTTGGAGGGGAGCCTCATTTGATTCCTTGAAATTCCAAGGTCAACTCCTAGGCCTGGTCAATCCCAGGTGGAGTGAATCATCCAGGGCCATAACTAGGCTGGAGTGCGGCCCCAGGATTTGTCAGAGCCAGAGAGGGAGAGAAGCTCTTTTCTCTTAGAGGCCCTAGGCTGATGGCTGTCAGCCTGGAACTGCTGGCTGAGGAGGAAGCCAAGACAGAAGCAAATCAGGACAAGGGGTGGGGAAGGGATGAGGAAGAGAAAGAGAAACAGAGACCCAGAGAGTTGGAGGCAGGCAGACAACTCGGCAAGACCCAGCCTCAAAATAAAAAACAAAAGGGGGCCTGGGGATGTAGCTCAGTGGAAAGTTGCTTGCCTAGCACATGTGAAACCCAGTATTGCTAAAAACAAAACAAGACAAAATCCCATCTCAGATCTATTGAATCTTGATCTCTATTGATGGAGTCTGAATCTATGTTTCTTAAAAACTTGCCCCCGAAATTCTGGTGAAATTTCACTACAGGTTGAGACTCAGTAAACTTATTAGTACAAGGCTTTTCAAGAAGGAAGAAAGAGAATGGGGGGTGGTGGTACATATTTGCAATCCCAGAACTCTGGGAATCTGAGATAGGAGGATCATAAGTTCGAATCCAACCTGGGCAACTTAGTGAGATCTTGCATCAGAAATAGATATGAAAAAGCGCTGAGGGTGTAGCTTAGTGCAGAGGCCTTGGGTTCAATCCTCAGTGCTGGGGTAAAAGGTCTAAAGTTGTTGGATGGCATCTGCCACACGACTCCTCTCTAACTGCCTGGGTTTCTGCTATGCCGGAACCTAGAGTGCCCGGCAAAAACCCCAGTGCTGAAGGCGTGGGCCCCAGCACGGTGCCCTTGGGAGAGGGCAGGACCTTTGGAAGGAGGGACCTAGGGAGTGCTTAGGTCACTGGGTGGGTTTTTGAGGTGGATGAGGGATCTTGGCCCCTTCCTCTTCCTCTCACTCAATTCTCAGCCATGAGGTGTGGGCTTGGCTGCATCCCGTGCTCCTGCCATGATGGCGCAATGCGGTGTGGCCGAGGGAATTCAGACTGAAAACCCCTGCAACTGTGAGCTAAAGTAACCCGTTAGTTTTTATAAGCTGATGATCTCAGGTATTCATCAGTGTGACAATGCTAATGTAGCCTCCCTTTTTCATTTTATTCCCAGGTTCCAGCTCTTTTTTTTTTTTTTTTTAACTTTTTATCGGTACCAGGGATCGAACTCATGACCACCTGTTTGCAAGGCAGGTGCTTATGCCGCTGAACTAAATCCCCAGCCCGGTTCCAGCTCTTTTCACTACGGATGGTCCTTGAACTAAGGTCAACCCTCAAGTTCAAGTGCCGCCCACAGATCTTTGTGCCTCCTTCCGGTCCTCTCCCACGACCTGTGAGGCACCTGAAGAAGTGCAGGAGCTGCCCCCTGACATCACTGGGTTCTCCTCGCTTCCTTTTGGGTTGGCACCTGCTCACCAGCTGCTGAAAGGACGCAGCCACCCTGGGTGCTGGGCACGTGCTATTGCCTGCTGATCTCATTTCCCTGTTTCTAATTACAGAATCCATTCTTTCTGTCGGGGACTCACCCTGCCCCACTCTCAAGTCATGTAATGCAAGCAACCAAGGCCCAAAGGGACTCCCAAGCCCTACGGTGTCTCCTCCCTGCATCCTGTGGTATGTGATTTAAGCGTCTGTTCAGTCCCTCTGTGCAGCATCTCTTCCCCAGGATTTGGTGATAGACAGTAACTCCGGGTGGTTTCAGGAAAATCACTTCCTGGGCCTTGGAGGAAACTTACATTTCCATCAGCCACAAGAGCTGAGCCTGGAGCTTTTCACAACCATTTCACAATTTCCTGGGGGAAGGCTGGTCTAAGAATGAAGGTAATTCAAGAAACAGATCCTATGTTACTGGATCCATCTGGGCCGGATGCCAAACCCTATATATTTCAGTCACATGAGTTGTAAGTCCCTTTCCTGGGCAAGCCAGTCTGAGTGGGCATTCTGTCCTTTGTAATCAAAAGGCAGTAGTATAACATGCATTTTGGCCTATGCTCCCCTTTTGCTGTGACACAGATATGTGACGGGGAGTAATTAATAGGAACATTAGGAAATTAGGCTGAAATCTCATGTTTGGGAGTTAGGGAGGATGGGCCACCCATTCTCTGAGATCACTGAACGGTGCAGAATCTCTGGAGGCCTGGTGACCCCAGGAGTTGCCAAACAGGCTAAACTTTGCCTTGAGGGATCAGGTTAATGTTTTTGTAGCTGCTGATAAAGTAGAATTCTTGCTCTGGGCAGGCCTCAGCCTCTGGCTGAAAGGACCCAGCCACCCTGTGTGGCCAGCTCATCTCAATTCTCTGCTTCTAATTACAGAATCCACAGTTTCCTCTAGCGACTCACCCTTCTCTGCTCTCAAGCCACAGCCAGGGGAGAGTAGGGCGAGTCCTGCCTCACTGAGAATATCTGGAAGATAGGAGGGACTTGCAGATGTGAGGGCGATCTGGCTGTTGGTCGCCGGCGTTGATTCAGCTGATCTGGCTGGCCTGGTAGGTGTCCTCTTCCTCCCATGCTGCTCCATGTGTGTCCCTCCCAAAGCTATGTGTGTGGTCAAAGAGGATGACCACCCCTGAGAGAGGACCATTCCTGCATCAAAGGTGTACAAATAGTTGCTGGACCTCCAAACCAGCTCTCAAGGAGCTGCTTGCCCTTGTTAACTGCTCCTGAGGTTCAGGGTGGCAAGATTGGGGAGAAACGCAGTGCAGCCTCTGTGTGCAAGGCCTGCTTCTATTAATGCAGCCTGAGGTTGCCTTCAGTCTGGTGCCACCACACTACACTTTGCATCAAATGGGAGTCGCATGTGTTGCTTCTAAATCGTGTCTCTCTGGCCATCTCAAGCCTTCTCATCCTGCTCGCATCTTGGAAGATGCATTTTGTCCTGTAACTTTTTTCAGGACTCCACGAATCAAAAATGTTTTTGGAGAGATGATGTAGCCAAGGAAAAGACAAGAAACTAGCTTTCTTTCTTTTTATTCTTCAATAGTGGCAGAACAAAACACAAAGCAAACCACATACTGACATGCTGATTTACCCTCTAAATCATCTCCTGGTATGGTCAGTACATTTGTTCCTAAAAGATCCTCTTGGTTTTGTTTTATTTTAAGACAAGGTCTCACTATGTAGTTCAGGCTGGCCTTGAACTCACTCTATAGTCCACCGTGGCCGGCAACTCTCCCAACTGCTGAGATTACAGACATGCACCAAGGACCCTCCTGGAATAAGATCTCCATCCACATTACTTCTCTCCACCTGCATGTCCTCCCTCCCCTAGGACACTCCTCCATCTTTACCTGGGAGTCTCCTTCCCAGTGTCTGACCAAGAGCAAAGTGGCCCAGCACAATACCAGGGACCACCGCACCTTACTTCCTTTTTCTTTTTTTTTTTTTTATCGGTACCTGGGATCGAACTCACACCTGCCTGCTTGCAAGGCAGGCGTTTATGCTGCTGAGCTAAATCCCCAGCCCCTACTTCCTTTTTATTTTAAAGGGAGTAAAATTAAACACAACAAAATAGGACATAAGAAAGCAATGTAAGAGATATAAATTTCAAAGCTAGACAACCTGACATCGTCACTATCTGTCATATTGTCTCTTGTTTTCTTCCAAATAGTTGTCCGTGTCTTTGCATACAGAGAGTTCATACAAAACAACATAGTATAAAACTGATCTGAACAGAATGAGGAAGGCATTTTAGGTCTTCAATAGGGAATAGGGAATAGGTCTTCAGTAGACAATAGGGAAGTTACTAATGGCTGTCGTAAGGTCTCTGGTTCTCTTCAAAATAGCTGTCCATACTTTCATGTATATTGAAGTTCAACAAAACAAAACAGGCAGCGGGGAGGAGTTGCTTGGCTTGGTTTCCTGGTACACCAGGTCCCAGCATGGCGCAGGTCCCAGTAAATGCCGGTGGCTCCCGTCTGGGCGGCTGTAGCCTGCCACACTCACAGCTGCTCACCAGGGTGTGAGGGGTTGCTTGGTCAGATCTTTTTACTTCCTTTCTACCAGATCTAAAACATAAGACCAATGCTTAATTCGTCATATATATGATCTCATTTACATAATACAGTGTACAGATATTAGTCCAGTGCTTTACAAATATTAACATGCTTAGTCTTCAAAACAATCCATAACAGCTATTATTCCCATTTTATAGAAGAAGAGGAGAAGAAGGAGGGGCAAATTGAAGTACACACTGAGTAAGCAACACTGCCAAAGTTACAAAAAATGTTTTTCTAAAGTCACAGAATTTGTAAGTGACAGATCATAAATTTGAAACTACACCCTTGAACTTGTACTCAGGTTTTTTCTGCGGAGGGTCAAATGCACTTTGGACTCTGAGGAATGCATGCAGCCTCTGTTGTCACCACTCACCTCTGCTGCCATTGTGCAAAAACTGCCACAGGCACTGTGTGAATGCTGGGTACGCTCATGTGCCAATAGAATTTTATTTATGGTCCCTGAAATTTGAATTTCATAGCAATTTCTTCATGAAGCAGAACTCCCTTTTTGACTTTTCCCCACCACCATTTAAAAATATAAAATCTATTCTTAGCTCACAGATCACAAAGTAGATGGGAAGCCAGATATGGCCTCTACTGCCTGCTGTGCTACCGCTCTCCCCTTGTTCTTACAACTCGCCCCCTCATTTCCATTTCCCAGCAACAGCACTGGACCTGAAGAAGCTAGCGATGTGCCCAAGACTCCCCTTGCCCAGCGGGCAGGCTAGGAGTCAGTGTCACTCCCAGGTCTCCCCAGTAGGGCCAGATGGGCAAGAAGCAGGCCTCGGTTTGGGGTACCCATGCTCTCTGATTGCGCCTGTGTCATAAATCTACTAGGAGTTCACAGGGCCTTCCTGCCCCACCCTTATCTCTAGAACTGAGTGCAGTAGCCTGGGGATTCTCTGCCTGGATCTGCCACTGTGGTCTCATTTACACATTCTCTTGGGTAATGTAAACAACAGAAATGTTCTGTCTTTCAAAGCTGGTGCCAGAACTCCTGCAAAACCCAGGGGCTGGCTTGGTGCTTGGCCTGATCTTATCAACCACAGTCATCAAGGAAGGGCAGTGTTACAGTTTATAACTAGTCCCACCAGAGCCTCATAAATTCATAGGTGAAAATTTGGGGAGGTGATTGGATCATGGGTGTGTGGGAGGTGCACGAAATCCACCTCCAAGCAGATTAGTCCACTAATGGGTTTATCGCTAAAAGTGGATTGGAAGGTAAAGCCTGGTTGGAGGAGGTGGGTCACTGGGGCCCTGAAGAATATAGTCCTTCCTTCTCCTTTCATCTCCCTTTGCTTTCTGCTTGCCATCCCAAGGGCTGTTTCTTCTCTGCCATGCTGCCCTGCCTTGGAGCCAGCCAACTATGGACTATACAAACCAAGAACGAAAATAAATCTTTTCAAGTTGTGGGATCAAGGCATTGTGTCTTAGTGACAAGAAAGTAACTAAGACAGATTTTGTTATCAGTCTTTGCTGTGACCATGTGGTTCTGAAGCCTTTGGAACTGGTTTGTGGGAGGAGTTTAGAAATGTTTGTAGATAATAATCTCAGAATAGGCCCTAGAATGCTGTAAGTTGAATTTGAGGGGAGATTCTAAGAGCTCAGAAGATTAGAATGTTGACAGCAATGCAACTGGCAAAGACAAGGCTCAAGAGTTGCACTGGGAAGAAGAACTCCGTTGGCATTTGGTCTCAAGATGACATGTGTTGTGCTCTAACAAAAAAATTGTCTACACTTTGTTTATGTCCTGAGGTTTTGAAGGAGACTGAGATTAAGGGTGGCAAACTAAGTAATGTGGCAAAGAAAATTTCAAGATAGCCTAATATTGAGGTTGTGGCATGGATATTGTTAGGGGCTTTTAGCCAGAACTATGTTGAAAATTAAGAGCAAATGGTACAATGAGTGATTTTTAAAGTTTTCAGTTTGGCCTGAAAGGGAGCACCCCAAAAGTTGGGACCTACAAAGATGCAGCAGAGGAGAGCTTGTTGCTAAAATGATTAGTGTTAGAAGCCAAGTACTTTAAAACAGGACAGTAGGAAGGATGCCTTGACAATATCTATGGAACCAGTAAGGCCCCACCCGGTGCAGGGTCAAAATTACAAAAGTATAAGACTTTTCTCTGAGAAGACAGTCCCAGGGTGCCATGCTCCATAATGAGAATTCCCTAGGGAATTTGTTCTTTTTGATTCAGTTTTTAGGTTCACTGAACTCAGCCATGTAAGTTATTGAAGACATCTGCAACCATGATACAAGAGAGCCTGGCTTCTGCTTGGGCCAGTGGTAGACCTTGGCATCATTCACATGGTACTGGTTCTACGTGGATGCAGAATTGCAAGTTGTGGGGTCAGGAAGTCTTCTATTCAAATTTCAACGAAGGCCTGGAAGGCCAGGAAGTGTATTCAGGACACCGTGTGAAGCTGTAAGAGTGAAACTGAAAGTGCACTGGAGGACCCAGCATGTTGGAAAACCAGGAAAGTGGAGTATTTGAAGAAAGTCACTAGGAGTGAGCACAGACAGCCCAAGAGAATAACCTTGAAGGCTACAACCACTAGCAGGGCTGTTAGGGAGGGTCAGAACCAGCCAAGCCTTTTGGAGTTCACATTTCATATAACTTTCCCTGGGTGATAAACTCAGAATTATAGGATTAATGTTTGCCCTGCTAGGTTGCTTTGTCCAGTTCCTTTTTTATCTCGTATCCTCCTTTTGGAATGGAAATGTGACCCTGTGCCTTTGTAGGCTAGAAATGTTTAACTGCCTTTTAATTTTTTACATACTCACTACTAAAATCTCAGAGGAAACTTTGGACTTGAACTTTTCAGCAGTTCTGCTGTAACTGTGAGGACTTTGAGAACTCTTAGATATAGATTAGAGGATACATTTTTCTTAAAGAGATGCTCATGAGTCTTTATGGGGCCAGGGACAGAATGTTTTTTTTTTTTTTTTTTTTGTATTCCCCAAAGTCTGATGCACTCATAGGTGTGGCTTTTGGGAGGTGATCGGATAATGGGTGCACGATACTCAATGACTAGTCTACTGATGGGTTTATAGTTAAATATCGTGTTGGAAGATCAACCATGGTGGGAGAAGGTGAGTCACTGGAGAGTAGCCTATAAGTATATATCTCTCTTCCTCTTGCTAATTCTTTGTTTTCTGCCTACCATGCCATGAGCTGTTTATTCTTTGGCATGACTTAGATCCGGCCAAATGTGAACTAAAATCTCTACAAACTGTGAGCCAAATAAAACTTTCCTCTTTAAAATGTGGGTGTCAGGTATTGTGTCTGAACAATGAGAAAGCGGTGGGGTGGGTTGACTTGATCTAAAAGGACCATGAGATCCTACTTGTGAAGCTTCAGCTCTGGCCTAGTTGGAGTGGAAGAAGAAGCAAGAACAAGCAGAAAAGCATGAGAGAAAGGGACGAAGAGACACAGAGAAACATGGAGAGATGCAGATTGCATATAGACACACACACATATAACACACATACACACACAAAGGATACACAGGGGGCCTGGAGCTGTAGCTCAGTGATAGAGCACTTGCTTAACATGCACAAAGTCCTGGGTTCAGTCTCTAGCACCAGAAATAAAATAAGAAAACACATTCAGGAAGAACTTCTTTAACAGTTGCTTTTCTGAACTAGGACCCTAATATCTTCTTCTTCAACTCTGACAACACAGAAAGGATAATAATGCACAGGAATCTCCCCATGTTACCTACTGACACTTATCTGCTCTAGGTTTCTACCGTCTTACTTTGAGCAGGCCCCTGAGGTGGGTAATGCAGAGGACATTTATCTGAGGAAGCATATGGGAGCCACAGAACTCCAACAATTTGCTCAAGATTGCACAGAAAGTTAATGGCCAATCTGGAACCAAGGATTAAGATGCCTGACCTGTGGGGTTTGTGGGGTAGCTCAAAGGTAGATTGAAACCTTGGGTTTGATCTCTATCACCAAAAAAAAAAAAATATATATATTGATTCCCAGTACAACGTGAGACTCCTATGAAACATGCCCAGGAACAAAGGGATACTATGGTGCCTGAATCACATGTAGGTTAAGTGACATTCCCAAAGTCACAGAAATTCATAAGTGACAATGCCAGTGTTAAAAGATACAATTCAACAGAAAGAGATAACAATTGTAAATATATACGTGCCAAATGCCAGCACACCCAATTTCATAAAACAAATACTACTGAAGTTAGGAAAACATTAATACAATCATAGCTGGGGACTTTAATACACTACTCCTACAAATAGGTGAGCCAGACCCCCCAAAATATCAACAAAGACATATTAGAATCGAAGCACACTATCAAACAAATGGACTTTACAGATATTTACAGTGTTTCATCCAACAACAACAGAATACACACTTTTTTCAGTCGCACACAGAACTTTCTCCACAATAGAACACATGTTAGGTCATTAAGCATATTTAACACATTCAGGACAGGATCATAATTTATATGTCTTGCTGCTGGGCAGCTTGAATGCTTGTGATACACACATGACTGTTCCATGGATGACTATACTACTTCTGTCATTAGTGGTACAAGCTGCTTGATGAGACAGTTATGCATGTACCACAGTGGTTCAAGCTAGCAGGAACATGTTAAATAAATACAAATTAATCGCAACAGTCTCCTGCATACTGTTGGATCATGGTGGAATGAAACTGGAAATCGACACCAAAAGAAACCACAGAACTATGTAAACACATGGAAATTAAATAATACTCTCTTGAATAATCAGTGAGACACACAAATCAAAGAAGAAATTGAAAGTTTCTAGAACAGAACAAGAATGGCAGCAGAACATACTAAAACCTGTGGAGCACAATGAAAGCAGTTCTAAACGGGGTGTTCATTGCTGCAAATGACCACATTGGAAAAATAGAGCCATCCCGAATAGGTAACCTAATGATGCGTCTCAAAATCCAAGCAAAACAAGAACAATCCAAATCAAAACTTGTAGAAGCGAAGAAATGATCAAAGCAAAGCTGAAATTAACAAAATCACGATAAGTAAATTACTGCCAGGCATGGTGGCACATGTCTATGATCCCACTACTTGAGAGGCTGAGGCAAGAGAATTGCTGTGGATTCAAGGTCAACCCGACTGTGAGTTCAAGGCCAGTCTGAAGTGCATGGTGAGACCCTGTTTCAAGCAAAACAAAACAAATAAGCATTAAAAAAATATAGACGAGCAATGAACCAAGGATTGGTGTCTTGAAAGGATATACAACCCTTAGCTAAACTCACCAAAAGAAGGAAAGAAGAGACTCATAGCAATGCAATTAGAACTGAAAAAGGCAAAATCACAACAGACACTGCCAGAATCCAGAGGACTGTAAGTACATATTTCAAAAACTTTTATTCCAATAAATTGGTAAATCTAGAAGAAGTAGATATATTCCTAGATACATAGGAATTACCAAAACTGAACAAAGAAGCCATAAAAATGCTGAAAATCACAAAAATAGGCAATGAAAGAGAGACAGTAATAAAAATACTACCAACTAAGCAAATCCCAGGACTCAACATACTCAGCACTGACTTTTACCAGATCTTACTAATACTTTTCAAACTCTCCCATGAAATTGAAAGGGCAGGAGCACTGCCAAACTGATTCCTTAAGCTAACATTGCTGATACCAAAATCCGGCAAGAACTCAACAACAAAAGAAAACCACAGACCAATCCCCTTAATGAACATAGATGCAAAAATCTTCAAAGAGATTCTGGCAGACAGAATGCAACAAATCATTTAAAAAATGACAGACTGTGACTAATTTGGTCTCATATCAGGGCTAAAAATCAGCTTGCATAAAGCAATAAATGCAATATACTATATAAACAAATGTAAGGATAGAAATCAGGTGATCATTTCAATAAATGCAGAAAAAGCCTTTAATAAATTTGAATACATATTCATGATAAAAACCCTGACAAAAATAGGGATAGAGTGATCTTATTTTAAAGTGATGAAAAATCATTTATGCTGCTGCTAACATTATACTAAATGGAAAAAAGCTGAAAGCATTCCCTCTAAAATCAGGAATAAGCCTGAACTACACAGGGGGGCCCTGTCTCAAACAATCAATAAATTAGGGCTGGGAATTTAGCCAAACAGCGTAAGTGCCTGCCTGGCAAGTGCAAAGTCGAGTTTGATCCTTGGTACTTCCCCCAAATCATCATCATAATAATAAATAAAATAAAAAGTAAACAAATAAATTAAAAAAATAAAACCAGGAACCAAAGTATCTACTCTTGCCAATTCTGTTCAATATAGTACTTGAAACTTTAACCAGAGTGATCAGGGAAGAGAAAACAATAAAATGAATTCAAATAGGAAAAGAAGAAGTCAAACTATTATTCTCTTTTACAGATTTATGATCCTTCACATGGAAGACCCCAAAGGAACTTCACTAGAAAACTCCAAAAACCAGTACTTTCAGCTAAGTAGCAGGATACAAAATCAACACACCAAAATCAATAGTGTTACTGTACGCTAACACCAAACCCACCAAGAAATAAATCAAGAAAATAACCCCATTCAAGAAATTAAATATCTAGGAATTTAGTGAACAAAAAAAGTGGGAAACTTCTGTAATGAACAGGATAGTGCTCTAGAAAAAGATACTGGAGAAGACATTAGAAAGTGGGAAGACATTCTCTGTTACAGGACAGGCAGAGCCAGTATTGTTAAAATGGCCACATTACTAAAAATGATATATAGGCTTAATGCAATTCTAATAAAAACACCACCAGTATTTTTCACAGAACTAAAAAAATCAATTCCAAAATGTATATGTAACCAGAAGAGATCCAGGGTATCCAAAGCTATCCTGAGCAACAAGAGCAAAGCAGGAAGCATCACAAGCTCATATTTCCAATTCTGCTACAAAATTACAACAATAAAAACAGCATAGCACTGGTACAAAAACAAATGTGTAGACCGATGGACTAGAATAGAGGATGCAAAGCAGCCCCTAGCACCTTCAACCATATGATTTTTGGCAAAGGCGCCAATAACATACATTGGAGAAAGGTGACCTCTTAACAAATGGTGCCAGGAAAACTGGTAATCCACACGCAGAAGAATGAATCAAGGCCCATATCTCTTTTTCCTATACTAAAAATCAAATCAAAATGGGTCAAAGACCTAGATGTAAGTAAAGAAATACCGAATGTTCTAGAAGAAAAAAAATGGTAAAACTTGAAGACTTAGCCCTGGCGAATAGAACTCCAACTTTACAAGACAAAATACCTAGAATCACAAATGAGATTATGTAAAATTTAAAAGCTCCTGCACAACAAAGGAGCAACCAATAGAGTGAAGAAACAACACACAGAATGGGAAAAAATTTGCCAAGTTCTGCTCAAACAGAAGACTAATACTCAGAATATATACATAAAACTCAAAAAAGTTAGAACCCCTAAAATAAAAAAACCAACAAAAAAGTGCAATTGTAGTTGAATACACATTTTTTGGAAGAAATACAAATGCCCAGGAAATACACGAGAAAATATTCGCATCTTAGGCCACTCGAGACATATAAATAAAGCAACAGTAAGATTCCATGTTACTACAGGAAGAATGGCTATTTTCAAGGACTCAAGAAAAACAACAAATTCCAGGGAAGTTGTAGGGAAAAAAGAGCCCTTCTACTTTGGTGGTAGGAATGTAAATAAGTAAGATCACTATGGGAATCAATACGGTGATTTCTCAAAAAAAAACCTAAAACTAGAAATTCCAGTCGATGCCAATCCAAGCACTCAGAAAGCCAATCTGGGCTACATAGTGAGTTCAAGGTCAGACTGAACTACATAGGGAGAGCCTGTCTCAAAAAGACAAAAAGAAAAAAGGAAAGAAAGAAAAGAAAAGAAATGAAAGAAATTCCATTTGACCTGGCTATGGCCCTTGCAGGTGTCTTCCAGAAGGACTTACAGACATTGTGTTACAATGATAAATGCAGACCCGTTTATGGCAGCGCAATTAATAATTGTTAAATTGTGGAATTTAGCATCAACAGATGAATGGGCAAGGAAACATAATATATACACAATGGAGTACAACTCAGCCATCAAAGAAGGATGAATTAGAGCAATTTATAGGAAAATAGATCTTGAGGCCATAATACTAAATAAAATAATAGAAAATTAAATATCACATGGTTTCTCTGAGTGACCCATAATACAAATAAATTAAAAAGCAAAATAAAAGAGCGGTGGTAGGAAACGGGGAGACAGGCTCTGTGAGATGGGAGGCAGATCTGGGGAAGGAAGGAGAGAGGACGGTGTGGATGGCCAAGCTTGCTAAGTATATGGCCCAGTTCCCAAGATGACTATAATTATTATGTATCGCAAACATGCACTAATAAAAAAGTAACAGATAAGAACTTGAACCTAAGTAGTTTCCATGCTTACACCTGTACCAAAGTTTAGCCAGCTTTTTCTGTAAGGGGCCACAGGTTCTAGACATGGAATGCCACATACAAAAGGTTCATTTCCTCTCTTTCCTTCAATAAGTGAGCCTCTGAAGTCTCTCTCTCTGTGTCTCTCTGCCTCTCTGCCTCTCTCTCTCTCTTTCTCTCTCTCTCTCTCTCTCCTTTAAGTATTGGGGATTGAGCACAGGACCTTTGTACTAAGCCCTTTTTAAGTTTTATTTTGAGAGAGTGTCTCACTAAGTCACTAGGTTTCCCAGGCTGGACTCAAACTTGTGATCCTTGGTGTGTACCCCACAGCTGACTTTCTTTGCATGAGTAACCAACAGTGACATGGTGTATCTGAATGTGAGCAAAGTGGTGGGCAGGCACTGATGTGCTTATCAAATGCAATGGAAAGCTGTGAGGTGGGTTCCAGGCCAGTATGTGGACTGTAGCCAGTCGGAGATGGGTGCCCAGTTGGTGGGTAGGTTTTCATGTAGGCGGATGCTTTGTCACAGGACTTCCTATTATTAAAGTTGGATGATTTGAGCTCCCTTCTACCCCTCTGGAGAATGACTCTCTTCCCTCCCTGGGAGCCTCTCTTCCAGGATAACTCGCAGAGAGGTTATTTAGTCCAAAGAGACAAACTCCAAAAGCTGAATCACTGGGTACCCTGCTGTGGCTGGCACTGCCACATGAAGGCTCTGTGGAAGACAGGCAATTCAGTTGCCTAGCAACAGGTACCTGGAAACACAACCACCAAGGCCTTGGTCCAAGCCTGGGTCCAGTGCCCACGCTCTACAGATACCACTGTATCGATCAAGGCACATTCCACTTGGCTGGTCCTGGGTTTGTTCTCAGAGGGCTTTGTGAAAAGGAACAATCTCTCCCAAAGCCGTGGTCACCCATGACACATAGTTCTAGACCTACACACACTCGGATACAAGGGGACCTCCCCAAGGTCATCAACAGTGTTCCAGGTACTAGGTCAGACCCTCTCTCCAGGTTCAGGTCTATCTGGTTCCTATGGGCAGCAACCTCCTGGACTCGTGTCCTTTCTGGGTGTGCTGGTGGTTGGTGTTTGGAGTAGGGCTGTCCAGCATCCATTATTACTCCTAAAAACGCTCCCATCCCATGAAGGGACCCTGCCTCTCCCTGCTGTCCTGCACCCCACTTCTGGCCTCCTCCCCTTGAAATTAGATAGGTCAGATCCTGTCTTTCTTCTCTCCTGGGAGGCAGCGGGAGATACGTGCTGTAAAATGTTCTCCCACAAGACTTGTACAACCACTTGGATGGTTCTTGTCAGCGTCCTGCAGCACAGCAGTTGTGAGGGGCCATTGGCAGCTCCCGGCCTATATCCCCGTTACAAGCAGTCCCTGCTTCTCCTGCTTTCTGGGCCTCCATGGCATCTACTTCTAAGATTTGCCACACAGTGTTCCCTAAGCGGGCAGCGTGGGTCTTCTGGGGAGTCTCTGCCTTGCCTCCTACACTTCTTCACAGGAAAAATAACCCTAAAACTATATACGCCTAAGAAGCTGTCTCTTAGCTCAGGGGTGGGATGATAAGAAAGTTTGATCTTGTTCTTCTGTATCCTCTGGCAAAAACACTTTGCTCACATATACCCATTATGATTTGCGTATTTCTTTCATTGTTAAGAGAGAAATTAGAGAAGCGGACAAAGGACAACAGCCCTTTCCATGGAGAACAAGGAAGCCCTGCCCCACAGGGTGCCCTTGAGGAGCCGTGGTGGGGGCTGGCAGTGCCGGCTGGCTGCTATCACCCACTGGCAGGGCTGCAGGTATTGACAGAGCCCCGGGCTGAAGTCCCAGTTAGCTTTATCAACGCATGACTCAGGGTGAGTCCTTGTCCCCTTGAGCCTCGTGCTCTCCACATAATCAAGGAGGGATGGGTCAGAAGGATGTCTAAGAATTGTGCCTGGTTGAGATCATGGCCTGACGGAGGCAGAGCAGGCCTGGGAGAGAATCTGGAATCACACTGGCTGGGTGGGAGGTGCTTTGGGGGCCCGCATGGTCAGCACTGTCTGAGCTGAACAAGAATAAACACCCTGCTGAAGTGAGCTTCAGCAAAAAGAGAATCTGTTGGCTCATATAACTGAAATTTTGGGGTCTAGATTCAAGTTTAGCTGGATCCTATTTCCTTGGGTTCCTTCAGGCCTCTGCAGGTGTGTCCCTGGCTCAGTATTGTCACCGCCACAGGGGAGCAGGTCAGAGAGGTGAGTTCTCAGGCCTCACCCTGCGGTGGGCCTGGCGCAGCCTGAAGCTGACACACAGCTGCAGGCTGGGTCAGGTGGGGAGTGCTGATGACACCCTCACCCCATTCCTGACCAGTTCGTCAGGAAGTGCAGGGGCTGTGGGTCGGTCGTTGGCATTTTAAAGAGAGTCCCCCCAAGTGGCTGTCATAGAAGGCCAAGTCAAAGGAGCCACTGTTCTCCTCAGCAATTCCTAGTTTCCCAAGTGGCACTTAAGCAGGGATGGGGCAGTCCCTCTGGTGAGAACAGGGCCTTTAAATGAGTGACTCAGGAGCCAGCAACTCCAGCCAAGCGAATGTAAGGTGGCAGAGCCAGGGAGAACACCCACCTGCTCTGTGGGCTTTGCACCTGGCATTTACTACTTACGATGAACTAATCTCTACACCCTCACCGCGGCCACCTGAAAGATGAGCTGGGCAAACAGGAGCCACAATTGTCTGAATATATTCCAAAAATGCTACTTGTGCATGTATCTCATTTAAGCCACAGGGTAATATTAAGCAGGAATATCATGTGAAAGGCAAGGAATACTCAGAAGGAACATTAACTGTAAAGTAGGAACATTATGTAGGTAAACAAACTGCAAGTTACAACGATAAATCAGAATACACGTGAGGTCAGTAATGCAAAGCAGGATTATAACTGGTGAAAAGGTAATATTAAGCAGAAATATAACATGTGAAGGGTTAGGGTTGGGGTTGGGGTTAAGTAGGAAAACACTTTGTAAGTCAGGGGACATTAACAGGACTTTAACTTGTGAGGTAGGTATTAATAAATAGGAAAACAACTTGTAAGTGAGATATCATTATATAGGAATATATTCTAAGAAGTAGGCAATACTAAATAGAAAAATAACCTGCAATGTAGGTGATACTAAGTATAACACATGCAATAGATGAAATAATATAGGAACATAAGCCGTGAAATAGGTAAAATTGACCGGGAGTCTAACCTGTGAGCCAGGTAACATGGATAAGAATAATACCCAGGGTTACATAGGCTGGGAAGCAGGGACGAAGCTCTTTAGCAGAATACTTGGCTATAAGTGAGAGGCTCTGAGTTCAGCCCACAGAGGTAAAAGATGAATTTAATAGTGTGGTGTACATCAACATTAAACAGGAATAAAATCTGGGAAGTAGGTAACATTAAATAGGAATATAAACTACGATATAGGAAATATTGGGTAGGGATCTAGCCTTCAATTTAAGTAATGTTAAATAGGAATACAACCTGTAAGGTAGATAAAACTCAAAGGAAAATAATTTGCTCAGTCGGTAATATTAAGTAGAAAGATAGCCTGTAAGATAGGTAATATTGTAGTTGGGTAAATTAAGCTAGGCATATAACCTGTAGGATAGATAACAGTAAATAGAAACAACCTGTAAGGTTGGTCAAATTAAGGAGGAATATAACTTATGAGGTAGGTTGAATTAAATAAGAACATAGCTTTTGAGGTAGGGAAGTAACCTTTAACTAGGTAATCTTGAATAGGCAAATATCTCCAAGGAGGGTAATAATGAGGACATTACTTGTGAAGAATGTAATATTTTACAGGAAAATAACTTGTGAGGTAGCTAATGTTACCCAGGAATTCACTGGAGAGAGAGAAATGTATCTGTGAGGGGTAATACTAAATTCAGAGATCACAGGGTAAATAACTAGACCCAGGTGGCTGAGCAAGGATTCAAATCCAGGGTGTTTGGTTTGAAAACTGGGGCTTTTGTTCCCCCCTCACGCCCTGTGTGTAGCGAGGTCTTCTCTATGGTTAGGGGTAGAGGAGGTCGGGGAGAAAGTCAGAAGTGAATCTTCTCGTGAACCAGGGCTGCACTCAGAGCTCCATCGCTGAGGAACTTCGTGACCTCGAATGACATTCATTTATAACAAAAAAAGGAAATCACTTAATTATTTGCCAATAAATGATTGGCCAATGGAATTATGATAAAATGTTCTACCACGGAATGAAATGTAATGTTATGCCAAAGGCAGAAGTGAAGAAGTTCTGTAGAAACTGGCGTAGCTCAGTCTCTAAGGTGCACAACAAAAATAAGAATCCTTGAACAGTTTTGAGACCTCAAATGAGTCACTTGGGCACTGGATCCTTAGTCTGGATTTCTAAACAGTGGGGCCCCACCAACTGCCCTGGGAAGTCTCGCTATGCTCCACCATTCCGTGGCATTAACAGGAAGCTCCCAGGAGCAGGGTCTGCTTCCTGGGACCCCCAGGCTCACAGATGCTATGGTCATTCTGCTGGTTACAGAAGAATTACGGTGTTAAGGATTCCAAATCTTTTTCTTCTTTTTCAAAGCTTAGTAAACAGCTCATACCGAAGATCTAAATCTAAGGAGACCCTGGAGAACAGTGTAAAATCTCAGAACGTATTTTCATCATTTAAAACTGCAAAAATGAAACTGCTGCCAGGCATGACTCACACCCATAATCCCAGCACTCTGAGGGGACGAGGCAGGATAACTGCAAGTTGGAACCCAGCCTGTGCCACTTAGTGGCTTGTGAGACCCTATCTGGAAATCAACATTTTAAAAAAGGGATGGGGCTGCAGCTCAGTGTGGAGGCTTGGTTCCACTAACATTCCTCAGCCCCTGCTGTACCTGGTTCTGTGCTGAGACAGGTGTAGGGCAGCTCCATGGCTCCAAGGAGAACCACAGGTTCGGGCATAGCCTCACAGTGATCAGGGAGATGGAATTAAAACAAGATGCTCTGGACATCAACAGAAGAGTTGGGCTGGCGTGGATGTAATGAAATTTTGTTTGTTTTTTGAGACAGGGTCTCACTGTGTAGTTCAGGGTAGCCTTCAGCTCACTCTGTAGCCCAGGTTGGCTTCAAACTCATGGAAATTCTCCTGTCTCAGCCTCCCCAGTGCTGGAATTACAGGCTTGCTTCACCATGCCCACTCATATATACAATTGGTGGAGTATAAATTTGTGCAGTCATTTTCAGACATAATTTGGAATATCTTCAAAAATTTTTAATGTTCATATGCAACTCCACTTCTAAGACTATTCTCAAGAAATCTTCCTTTCA
Organism: Cavia porcellus; assembly: GCF_034190915.1. Classification (NCBI taxonomy): domain Eukaryota; kingdom Metazoa; phylum Chordata; class Mammalia; order Rodentia; family Caviidae; genus Cavia; species Cavia porcellus. Next base: position 16,654,259 of record NW_026947504.1, read on the forward strand.
GACAGCAAGCCAAGCACATTCACTGGTATGCTGTGTGTTCTTTGTATTTGTTGGAAGCAGCCTTGGTCACCGTCACTGGGGAATGGCTGAACCAGGCTGTGTTCATGCTCTGGCAGACTATGCAATAGCTGACCAGCATAAAGTAGAACTACATCTAAGGAAAGGGAAAAATTCTCATGGGATAGAAATGAATAAAGCAAATTTCGGGATGCATTTGGTTGAACACACACACCACAATGAGATACCACCTCATACCTACTAGAATGGCTATGCAAAAAAAGTTAGATAAAGATAGTCCTGGTGAGGTACTGCATGACAAATCTCGAAAACCTTATGTTAAGTGAAAGAAGCCACTCACAAAATACTACCTATTGTACAATTCCACTATCAGAAGTGTCTGCAATAAGCCAATCCATAATAGAGAGAGAGAGAGCAGATTGGTGACTCTCAAGAGCTAGGAGGGAAAAGGGAATTGGGTGGTGACAGCTGAGTGACACACTTAAAAATGTGAGCTGTATGGTATTTTAACTATATCTTAACAAAGCTGCTAAAAACACAGAGGGATTATACATATTTATACATAAATATTATATATATATATATATATGGGGGGTTGTGATGAAACATTTTATAATAGCAAAAGAAAATTACTTATTTGTCAATAAATGATTGATCAGTGAAATTGTGGTAAATTTCACTGATGGAATAATAACATTATGTCAAAGGCAGGAATGGAGTTCTATATGCACTGGTGTAGTGCAATCTCTAAGGCACACGACAAAATAAGAAAAACAAGGTACAGGACTGTAAATAGCATGCTCCCCTCAAGTAAAAAAAAAAAAATGGTAAGACTGATCAGACTTACTTGGTTTTTATTTACATAGACCAGGCATTGGGAAACCAGCCTATAGATTAAATCAAGTTTGCTGCCTGTCGTGGTACAGCTAGTGAGCTAAGAATGGTGTTTAGATTATTAAACAGTTTTAAGAACAACAACAACAACAGCCAAAAGGAGAATTCATGGCACATGGAATGACGTGAAATTAAAATTTGTCTCTATAAATAAAGTTTTATTGGCACACAGCCATACTCATTCACTTCCACATAGCCTATGGCTGCTGCTTTCTCAAGATAATAACAGAGCTGATGAGTTGTGACAGCCACCACGAGCCTGCAAAGCCTAAAATATTTACGACCTGGCATTTGCAGGGAGGGTTTGCTGACTGCTTGCCTGGGCTCTCTGGAAGGCAATCTGTACTGGTGCCTCTGGGAGGAGACTGAGCAGTCCAGGCTGGGGACAAGAAGAAGATGTCTCACTGTGTGCCCCTTTGGGCCATTCGAATCATGTCCACAAAACAAAAGCTGTATATGTAACATATACATATACATGGTGTGCATGCGTGTGTGTATACGCATATATCCTAGCTCTTGGGAGACTGAGGTAGGAACATATGAAATACCTCAAATCTGTACAACAATGGGTAAACTGAGGTTCCTCCAAGAAATGGGTAGGGAGAAAAGAGGCAAGTAGCTTTGGCAGTAAATACCTGTATACCTCTGGCCTCTTTTACAAGAAGAATAACTTCATGTGTAATTTGTGCAACTGAGAAATAAGAATGCATTCATTAAAAAGAGAAAATTCAAGAATGTACTCATAAAAATAGCCTTCATTGTGCTTTTAGAGCTATGTGTTCTTTGAGGCTGTAGGATCTGCATAAAGCTCTTGGCTGAGGGGGCGGAGGGCGTGGAGGGGACGGAGGGGGCAGAGGGGGTTGCCATAGTACTAATCTAGTTACAGAAGGAATAGGAGAGCCCAAGAGATGTGTGTCAAGAATGAGAGCGCAGATCTGGGGATACAGCTCAGTGGCACAGCACCTGCCTGGCGAGCACAAGGTCCTGAGTTCAATTCCCTGTACAAAAGCCAGAGAGAGGGAGAGAGAGAGAGAGACAGAGAGAGACAGAGAGAGACAGAGAGAGACAGAGACAGAGAGACAGAGACAGACAGAGAATGGGAGGGCACTGGACAGCTTGTTGCATGGCCAGCAAGGAGCTGCCCAAGTGGCAGCACAGGGCATCTGGCCTGTTGTCACCTCAGCCCTTGGCTGTGGCACCCCATGGTGTGCATGCAGGTCCCTTGGCTGAGGAGCCTTTTAAGACCTTGTCGCTTCCTCCTTGAAGATCCTGATTTTGTTCATCCTTTCCAGCCTCTAGAGAATGCTCAGCAAGTGTCACTGGGGTCCGTTCAGCAGCTGCCCCAGGAACTGCTTTTTCAGTGAGCACCGGGGCTGTCCATGGCAACAAGAATCCCTGTCCAAGGGCCCAGCCTATGAGGCTGCAGCAAATCCAGGTGCCCAGGGACAGCCTGGTTCAAGAGACAGCTGGTAACAGAGGTGTCTCCACATGGACAAACGGAGGACAGTTTGCTTTGCTTGTCCTCACTCTTTCTTCCAGAAACAAAGTCCCTATTCTTTTACTTTTTGTTTCTTTGAGATGGGGTCTCTCTATGTAATTCAGTCCACTCTGGCCTTGACGGCCTCCCTACGTGATTCAGCTCATGGTGATCCTCTTGCCTCAGCTTCCCAAGCATGAGGGTCACCATGCCCCTTAAGGTCCCTATTCTCACTTAGAGAAGACTTTCTGTTTAGTCCATGTAGCATGGGTGGGACTAACGCAACCATAGATGCAAGATTGGGTGCGTCATACAGGCCTGGCCAATCAGAACATTCCATTTCCCCTATCACATGATTGGTTCAGAAGTGGACCTGTGACCCAAGGTGAGCCAATCAATGGCAGCTCCAGGATTTTTACTGGAGATATCAGGAGAACAGCCGTTGCTATCTTGGTTGTAGCTGTTATAGACAGAGGTTCACTTTGCTGGTGGACTTTTTGCCACAATATAGAGCAAGGCAACCTGAGAACTAAGCTGCATCTGAAGGAAGTGGAGCCGAGAATTAGAAACTGGTTTCTAATGACATCGTTTAAACTGGATGTAGTCGTACCTGAAGTTCTTACCTATTCCTGGCTTTTTCAATAAAAGACAAAAAATTTTTTTTCTCTCTTACTTAGGCTGGTTTGTATCGGCAAGAGGCAGAACTGCTGTGCAGGGTTGGCAGTTAAGCTTGCATCGGACTATGAACATTTCATGGCGATTTCCTTTCCATTACCTTTGCGGTGCACTTAACGCCCCCATTACCCTTCTGCTTTTGGGCAGCCCGAGGCAACAGCTTCCCTGACCGGCTTTCGTCCTCTTGTTGGGTGAGACAATTGTCCTACCTTGCAACCCGTGTCTCTAAATTCCAGTCCTTGATTGTCTGGACCTGAACCCTGCTATTACACACACACACACACACACACACACACACACACACACACACACAACCTTTTATGACTGAAATGCACTCAGAGACCGTTTTTGTTCTTTAACCTTCACAGAGTCTCACCCAGACTCTGTGCCAAGCACATTCTACACATAATCTCATCTAATCTCAATAACCCTATCAGGTAGGTTTTATGATTATTATTCTCATTTTCAAGAAATGGGAAGCAGTGGCTTGAGGAGATGAGGTCACTGACCCGAGAAGGGAAAGTCACAACACACCCACGATGAGGCGGAGTTGCGAGTGGGCCGCAGGAGAGCTCTGTGTTCTGCCTTCTGCACGGTGTGGTCCCGGATGGGCTGCAGGACCGCCTGAGTGCAGGTGCGCATTCTGGGGCCTCCCCCGCAACCCTGAGCCCTGACCCAGTGTGTCTGGGAAGCACCTTGGTTAAATAAGTGCTCCAGAGGCCGCTGAGCCATGAGATTCCAGGACTTCACCCTGTCAGTAGCCGCTGTCTGCCCACTAAGGACTTCGGCCCTAGAAACGGGTTTGGTGTTGCCAGATCCATGCTTGCCGGTGCTGAAGTTCTCCCTCAGCTCAAGAGTGATTAAAACACCTGGGGCTGGAGATTTAGCTCAGCGGCATAAGCGCCTGCCTTGCAAGCAGGCAGTCGTGAGTTCGATCCCTGGTACCGATAAAAAGGAAAAAGACAAAAAAAAAAAAACAATTAAAATAAATAAATAAATAAAAAAAAAAAAAAAAAAAAACACCTGACAGATTTCTCTGCTGACAGAAGAAAAAGAGACCATGGGCTTGTGAATGAGCAACTCAGCATGAAAAGAAAACAATAAACAATAATTAGGGGTCTGGTGGCCTATGCCTCTAATCCCAGCACTTTGGAGGCTGAATCAGGAGGGTCACTGCAAGTCTGAGGCCACTCTGGGTTACATAGTGAATTCAAGGCCAGCCTGAACTACATAGTGAGACCCTATCTCAAAATACACACAAACCTACATATGTACATACATACATACATACATACCTATACATGGAAAGACAAAAAGAAGAAAGAAAGAAAGAGAGAGAGAGAGAGAGAGAGAGAGAGAGAGAAAGAAAGAAAGAAAGAAAGAAAGAAAGAAAGAAAGAAAGAAAGAGAAAGAAAGAAACTCCCTAACTACTCTTCAGAGAGCAGTTATGAGGGTATGAACTGGTAGGGGTGAGAGCTGTAAGCCAGTGCCGGGGAGAAGTGAAATTCTACATAGGCTTTCATTGTTTTTCCCAGAGAAGGAATGATACACATACAGCCTCAAGGATAGAGATCAAAGTTCTTCACAAAGCCTAACACCCAATATGATCTAGCCCAGCTTTGCTGATGGCTAGCTTTCAGGCATGCTGTGTCCTCTGTGCAAATGCTGTTCCTTCTTGTTATGGTTTGTGTCTAGATGTCCCCCAGACGCCTCACATACTCATAGCTGGGGCTTTTCAAAGATGGCTGGGTCTAGGGTGAATATAGATCAAGAGTGTATTATAATCAGATTAGCCTGCTGATTGCTTCGGTATACTTCAAGATGTGGGTGAATGGATTTACTGAAGACAGAAGCCCACTGTGGGTATGGATGGCACCAACCTGGAGGTTTATACCCCGAATGCAACAAAAGAGGAGAGAAGAGCTGCTTCTTTCTGCTTCCTGCCTGTCATGGGCTGCCTTCTCCAGGATGCCACTCCATGATGTTGCCCTGCCTTGGAACCAGCTGACTACAGACTGAAACCTTTACAGACTGAGTCAAAATAACGCTTTCCTCCTCTACCTTGTGGATACTGGGTATTTTGTCCCAGCAAAGAGAAAGGCAACTAAGATGTTTTCCTTTTTCTCTTTTGCTTGAAAAACACACCCTCTGGATCTCTGGAAAGCCAAGTCTGAACACCAGATCTGGCTTCGGTACCCCCTTCAGTGTTCTCTTACCTCCTTGTAATGGGTCTGGGTCTGGATCCTACCACTCACACTGTATGTATGTGTTTGATTCTCACCATTAGACTATAAGGTTCCTGCAGGAATACCTGTATCTACCTTGTTCTCTATTATAGTCTCAACACCAGTCATATGACAACTCATTGAATAAATCAGTTAATGAATAAAAGGTTAAAAAAAAAAAAACTAGAACAGAAACTCTGGGCAAATTACTTGCAGTAATCCTTTTGACCACTAGGTGACCCACCACCATGACATCCCGCAGTGCTGGGCTGAGAGTGGAGGTAGGTAAAAGGATGAGCTAGGGGCTGGGGATTTAGCTCAGCGGCATAAGCATGTGCCTTGCAAGCAGGCAGTCGTGAGTTCAATCTCCGGTACCGATAAAAATGAAAAAGACAAAAAAAAAAAAAAAAGAGTAAAAGGATGAGCTGGCTGGGGTGGAGTCTGGCTGGGGTGGACGAGACCAGACTCCCCAGCTTGCCCAAGTGTCTCACTGCAGGACCTCATTCCCATCACATTGTCCTGCAACAGGCCAAAATGCTTCTCAGCATCTCAAGAGGTACTTCTTCTCTTGTGTGTCAAGCTTTTGGTTTTGTTATTGTGATCGTTGTTGTTGACTGCTTGAAATGGTTTTACAAATTGCTTTTTGTTAATAGTGCTCAGGAATTTGGTGTCACTTTTAGGATCTGAGCCTGTATGGAGCCCAATCCTCCCTCCTACCATTTATTTAAAACCTCTTTTGTGGTTTAAGAAAGACCACAGATTTATACATCTCTCTCTCTCTCTCTCTCTCAACCTCTCTCTCTCTTTCTCTTTCTTTGTCTCTTTCTCTCTGTCTCTGTCTCTCTGTCTCTCTCTCTCACTGTATGGGTGGTCTACCACTGAGTTAAACTCCTCAGCTCAGCAGCCAACTTTTACAGTACTACCAAGAACTCAGGTTGCAAGAGACAACAGCAGTGCTGAAATACAGCCTGTATATTACTTATTTCTGCAACAACCGCTCAGACCTATGATTCTCATTTAGGACCTGTGAAATAACAAATTAATAGACAGCATGGACTTGGTTCACTTACAAATAATGAAACCAAGTCACACCATCAATCTGAGACGGCAAACAAATGGCTAACTTGTTCATCCATGAGCCCCAACAATCCTACACTGTTAGAAGACCATGTCATTTGCAAAATGTGTGTCTCTGGCAGATCATCAAACCCTCAATGTGGCACAAATTTGGTGACTTGGAGCCTTTAAGAAGTCAGCAAGGAAAGACTGATCTAATGAGGTTAATCCTTCACTCCCTGTTCATGTTCCTGTGACTGTGTTAACTAATTTTGCTTCCTTATCTTCCAGTGGAGGCAGTGAACCTGCCAGGGCTGGCCTGCCAAGGGGAGTTTGAACCTCCTTTCTGTGCATATATTTGACTTGGAACTGGTTCCAGGCCAGTAGAACCTTGGTAAACAGTTGCAAAGGCCTATGGCAATCTTGTTTGCTGGGCTCCCCAACGATGCCAGTCTTCGCCCATTACAACTTTCCTATCTGAGGAGGTTGGGAATTATTTAGAAACGGCCTTATTTGAACAATAATCCTGCCAATATGACTGCCATAAAGATTGTGCTGTGGCTCCTTGAGCTGTTCATGAAGGGTGTAGAGGGAAACAGAAGCTGGATTAGTCAAGGGCTTCACACCAAGGTCGCCCAAAAAGGGCACAGTGGTAGTGAGGGTCCAGGACACCTGAGGCTCCTGGCAGCCCGATTGTGTGTTCTCCGTCTTGTGGGCTGTTTTCTGGTTTAAAAATGAGCAAGGGACTTGAATAGATATTTGTGCAAAGAAGATATGCAAGTGGCCAGTAAACACATGAAAAGATGCTTACCTTACTAATCATTAGAGAGATGGAAATCAAAACTTCGATGAGAAGTCGCTTCATATCCAGAATGGCTATGGAAGGAAGGGAGGAAAGAAGGAAGAAAGAGCAGATCAGAACCCAGAAAAATCACGTACTGCTGGAAGGAAAGTAAAATAATCCAACTGCGGAAAACGGTCTAGTAGTTCTTGAAAATATTACGATAGAATGAGCATAGAGCCCGGCAGCACCGCTTCCCGATGTGTGCCAAAAACAGGAGACAGTTTTGGAGAGATACCTGCTCTTCCATCTTCCTGGCAGCATTATGTTTTAGAGCTAAAACTCAGAAGCTACATAAGCATCTACTGAGGGATGCGTGAATGGAATGGATAAGCAAAATATGATACATGCCCTGTTCAATCTGAAAGTGGAAGAAGGTTCCAACAGGTGCCACACAACGGGCCAACCTTGATGACATGCTCAGTGCAGTAAGCTGGTCACAGAAAGATAAATAAATAGACTCGGTAGTACATGCCTATAATCCTAGCACTTAGGAGGCTGAGGCAGGAGGATCGCTGTGAGTTCAAGGCCAGCCTGAACCATATAATGAAACCCTGTCTCAAAAAGACCAAAAAAAAAAAAAAAAAAAAAAAAAGACAACTAATACATGATTCCACTTATGTGAGGCACTTACAGTAGCCAAAATCATAGAGACAGTCTAATAGAACTTACCGGAGACTTTTTGGAAGGAAAGTGGCAAATTATTTTTTAAGGGGACAGTTCACAGTTTCATAGACAGAGGCTTGGTGACAGTGCTCAGAGTTATGACTGTGTTTGATGAACTGCCGAACTGCTTTCACGTTACTGGCTGGGTAGGTGTGAGAAGAGACGAGCCCCCGGCCTGGCCTGTGAAAGCCTGCAGCGTAGTCAGGAAGGCAGGGTTAATGAGCCAAAAAGATGATGGTGAAGTGCAACTCCTTTAACGCCAGTGTCAGCCAGCGTCCCGTGTCCTTTGAGATTAAGTACAATTGGCAGGAACCTGGTCCTTCCTTGTGTGGGGAGCCCAGTGCCCTTCACTTGCCCTGCAAGTTTGTAGGAGCCTCTGTCCTCCCTACGTCCCCAGACCTTGGGACGGTTCTCCCCAAGGCTGTTCCAATTCTGGGGTACTTTTTGTTTTGGTTTTGGTTTTCCCCTGACAACTTGCTCTCTAGGGATATGAGTGCAGTCAGCTTTATGCGGTCAACAAGCAAGCGACTGTCACTGATTGACCATAGATAGGCTCCTAGCCGAACCCTCCCCTGCCTGGCTCTAGTCCTCTGTGCGAACGTGCTTGGCCGCTTGTCTTTAGGGTGCATTTTCCAGACCCCACCTCTCCCCAGGCGCCCAGGAATGCAGTTTTCCTCAGTGTGATGTTTGGACCAGTGAAGTCTCTGTACCCTCTTAAACCCAACTCCCGCACAAAGACTTGTTAGTATGATAGGCCATGAAGACCTCTGCTCTTTGGGGTTTGGGACGTTTGGTTGGTTGCTTAGTTTCACTGAGATAGGGTCTTGCTGAATAGCTCAGGCCGGCCCTGAACTCATTGTGCAGCCCAGCTGGCCTGGAACTCAGGGTGATCTCCTGCCTCAGCCTCTTGAGGGATTAGATGCTTGTGGATTGGGATTTTAGGATTAGATGCTTGTTCCACCGGGCCTGACTCACACTTTAAATTTTGTACCGTATGAAGCTATACTTAGTCCCAAAGAGTAGAGGGCTTCTTTGTTAGTATTTTACATTTTACTGTAAAGACAAATGGAAAAAAATCTTTAGTTTTGTTTGTGTTATTGTTTTGAGATGCGGTTTCACTATGTAGTTCAGCCCAGGTTTCCACTCACTGTGTATCCTAGGCTGGTCTTGAATCACATTGACACTCCTGCCTCAGCCTCCTGAGTTCTGAGATTACAGGTGTGCGCCTTCAAGCCCAACTGGAAAAAGTCTTTGTAATCTCAGTTTGTTGTTTCTTCTCCTTCAGCTTTTCCAAGAGAAGAGCCCCATAGAGAGTTAGAAAGACATCTTGTGGAGACACAGGAACTACGTTTTCCCTCTTGCAAACACGAAGTTGTTTGCTTGAGTTTTAAATGTCATTATTTTTTGCTCATGCTGCATTTACTACGTGCACTGTTGCATGCATTCATTCAACAAATGAGTATGACAGAAGGTGGACTTTATGCAGGCTGGAGTGGTCCAGGAGGATTTGTGGGAGGCATGGCTCCTGGGAATTGACCTGGAACTTCTCAACTGGGAGAGAGAATTTAGGACAAGACTCAGGGCTGAGCAGGGAGAAAGTCTGAGTAGGGCTGACAGGAGAGGAGGATGAGTAACTTCCGTTTAGTCAGCAAGCAGTGGCACAGCTCAACACAGCCGGACCCTGAGAGAGCCAGTCGGCTAGCGAGTGGCCTGCGAGAGGCGTGAAGTGGGAGGGAGGCAGGGTCGGTGGAGCCCAGCAATTAAGCAGAGCTGAAGACTGTGGGTGACGTGGGAAACAGTGCTTCCAGAGGAGCAAGTGTTGCTCATAAAATTCCCCAGTCGAGCTCCAGCCTGGGGAGCCGGTGAAGGATTTGCAAGATGGCATCATGGAGAGCCAAGGGGAGAAGGCAGGAAGGAGGCTGGGGATGCTAGTGCAGGGGGCCAGTCCTCGGAGGCCCCAGGAGGAGGAGGCCACGTCCCGGGGAAGTGGGGAGGCCGCGGGCTTCACAGCCAACCGGCAGGATGGCGCCTGATTGAGAGGGGTGCCCAGACGGGGCACAAGGAGGAGGCCTGGTAGGCGCCCACAGGAAGGAGTGTAAGGGCCCAGCGGCACAGCGGACCTCTGATGCCTGGCAGAGGTTATGGATTGGGCGAGAGCAGGTGGGAAAGAGCCCTGGACCCACAGGCAGGTGCAGCCTTGCAAAAGGCCACCCAGGTGAGCGTGACACAGCGCTGTCATAGCCTTTAAAACCCAAGGCAAGAACCCAGCCCTTCCTCAAGGAGGAAGCCCTGGGGGAGGCCAGCTTGTCTCCAGGCTTCCCTGGCGCCTGCCAGTCTCCCGGTTTGCAGACAGCGCAGGCCTGGGAGCCACAGCAGGCCACAGCGTCTAACTGGGACTTCATGCCGTGTTGTTGCGTTTCTTTCTGTGGCTGCCTTCTATTTATGGTTAGTAAAACCAGATTCCAGTTGGGGTTGTGATATCAAATTTTGTGTTTCAGCAAAGACACTTAAGCTAAGGGGAAAATGGGCCACTTTTAAACATACATTAAATAACTAATGTACAAGTGGGATCCACTCATGGCAAGGCCCGAGGAGGAGAGGCCTTAGTTTGCAGAAGGCCGGAAGACCAGGGCGGCAGGAGGGCACTGGGTTTGGAGTCTGACCATGGGTATGTGTGTAGGTGCTGTGCCCGCCTTTTCTGGTTGTTGTGGAAACTGGCTGACAACATCGTGGCTGGGGAAGGGCTCCAGGAACCAGATGGAACCAGGGAGGATGGGTGTAGGGACATTCCTACCTCGGGATCACAACAGGAAGTGACTCCACCCTGCCTCCCCCTCAGGGTCTGAGGCCTGAATGTGGGAGCTGGAGGTGTGGGGTGAGGGTAGTACTCATTTTGTTCTGAAAGGAGAGGGGAGGGGAGGGGAGAGGAGAGGAGAGGAGAAAGAAAGAAGAGGCACATGCCTGTAATCCTAGCACTTGGAAGGCTGAGGCAGGATGATCATTGTGAGTTCGAGGCCAGCTACATAGTTAAATTTAAGGCCAGCCTGGACTACATAGTGAGACTTTGTTTCAAAAAAAAAAAGTAGAAAAAGACAAGACATTTTATGCTGGGGAACTTGCATAGCACACTTGAGGCTCTAGGTTCCATCCCCATCAATGAGGAAAGGAATCAACAGAGAGAAAGAGAAAGAGAGAGAGAGAGAGAGAGAGAGAGAGAGAGAGAGAGAGAGAGTAAAAACAAATCTCCACAAAGAATAAGACAAATTGTTCAAACACTACCAGGTAGACTTTGTTCTCCAGAAGTAACATCTCAAAATCAAAATCTATCCTCTGGAAAGTTTGGAAGTCCATCCGCGGTCTCGAGTGTCACTCAGAAGTCCAGGTGTGGTGGCACATGCCTGTAATCCTAGCACTGGGAAGCTGAGGCAGGAAGAGTGCCGTGAGTTTGAAGCCAGCCTGGGCTACAAAGTGAGCTCTTCAAGGACAGCCTGCACTGCATAGTGAGGCCCTATCTCAAAACAAAGCAAAATAAAACAAAACCAAAAAAGAGGTACCTCAGTGCAATTTCTGATGAAGCAGATGGGCAGGCCTCAGGCGGCAGGAAGCTCTTACCGTGGACAGTCACCATTGCAGCACTGAGAACTTCTTTGCAGACCAGAGTTCTCTGGCTTTCCGTCTTGCTGTTGGGGGTGTCCTGTCTGCTGCCCTGCTGGAGCAGCTCCGTGGTCCCTAGGGTTCTGTCCCTCTCACTGTTCCTCATCGCTTGCTGGATGGTGATCGGAATGAGGCCTCCCTCTCTGCCAGGCTCACAGCCATCTCAGGTCCGGCGAGTGAGATGAACCAGCAGCTGCCCAGGAAAAGCTGGTCTTATTGCTCTGCAGACAGCGAGCTGAAGCATGTGGGAGACATGTGAAACAAGGAGGAAATTGGAAATTGACTTTTTCTTGCCCTTATGACCTCCTGATCCATAAAGGGATTTAAAGAATGATCCCTTCCAAATGAAAGTTCAAAGAATTTTAAATCACCCTGAGTTCAAAACCTAAAGCGGTATCTAAGGAGCACTGGTGTGCTTCCATTAGCTATCTAAGCCACAAAAATATTTGCCTGCGGACAAAGCCAGGGGCAAGAGGGTTCCAGGTGGCTCCATGGGACAGCTGGGCTGGAGGAGGTCATTCGCCCTAGTTCTCTCCCAAGGGGTAACTTGACTCAGTGAGTAGGACTGAGCTTCACACTGAGCATGCGCATCTCTGCTCTCAGCATGAGTGCAAATCCTGACTCTGCCATTAGGTACCCATGGAAAGTCAGGCAGGTGAGTTGCTTTACCTCCTCAAGTAGGGGTAACAATGCCACCTCTGTTATGGTTAAAACAGTGTCTTACTCATAACAGGTCCTGACAAAGATCAGGGGTTTTTTGGTTTTGTTTTTTTCTGAAATAGGGTCTCACATGCAGTTCATGCTGGCCTTGAACAGAGATTCTCCTGCCTCAGCCTCCCGAGTGCTGGGATTGCAGGTGTGAGCTACCATCGTCAGCAAGATTGGCTGCAATAATTATTTCTTTCGTCTTTTCTTTCTGTGATTTTGGGAGCCCAGTTTCAAGATTGTCAAAGCATTATAAATTATTTTGAAAGAAAACTATGCTACAGTTACTAGCAAATAAAATATTCACTTACAATAATGAGATAATGTCCACGAAACAGGTGTTGTCGGTGAGCTGGGGCTTGCTCTCCGCCACAGTCTCAGCAGCCTTCCTAAAGATGTGTGTTCTGTGCTTACACAGAAGCGCCCCAAGCAGCAGAGGCTTTGGGGAAGTCAAGCAGAGCTTGACTCATCAACCTGCACATGTAAGAGAGTCCCTCAAAAGCTATAGCTCTGTTTTTTTAATTCAACAAATTAAAAATAAGCCACAGATTTATAATTATTATCTGAAGGATTATACTTTGAAATGTAATATACTGATTGTGATAATTTGCAGAGAAAAAACAACTTATACATAATACATTTTTATGTCCATAAATTAATAAAATGATTTTTGACCTAGAAAGGGATTGCACGTATTTTAGTTCTCCTGTAACTTTTCACCCACCTCCACCCCATCTCCTCCAAACGCGGCGAACTCTTATCCTCAAGGCAGGAGTCTTCATTTCTGCTCTGGACGCCTCTCTCTTCCTATGGGACTTGCTTCCCATGACCCCACACAGAGGCCCACATGTGCTCGCCGTCTGTCTCTCACATTCAGCTTCCTCTAGAGAAACAAAGTCCTGGAGTGCCAGCACGCGGCAGATCTGGTCTGGGCATCTCCCTGTCAGAGGCTCTGCCCAATGATTGTCCTCAAGTTCAAGTCGCTCTCTCTTCCACAGGAGGGAAGGTGTTCTGGATATGTGTCTGACTCCCTGCTAACTGGTAAAAATGTAGCTGACTGTAGGATTTCCATTTCCTCTGTATGGCCAGTGGTGTTAGTCCCCATTTTACAGTTGGGGAGGGGGCACGTGGTACATGGATAACGTGTAAGCCATTCTTTCAGGAATGGTTTGCTTTGTTTTGCTTTGAGTGCTTACCATTCGGGGCCAGGCCCTGCCTTAAATGCACCAAACTGAAGGCGAGCAAGACAGGTCTATACTTTTCTGCAGCCCAAGTGTCTTTATCCGTGTAATGGGAATAATAATCCTGTAAGAGTGACTCTGGCCTCCTCCAGGGGTGTGTGGGGATCAGCTGAGCTAATGCATGTGAAAGTGCTTTATAAAATATTAAAGCGGGCTACAAATAGGAAGAATGATCAGGTACAGAGTTTACAAAGATGTTAAAAACAAAGCTTAGTTTTCTGCACCATTTTTGAATGATAATAAAAGAAACAACCATGCATCAGGCACCTAGGATGCACTGGCCATTTACATACCTTCTTGCTGGTCCCCAGGACGCCCCCACCCCACCCAGCTTTTCTTACAGGGTGCAGGCTGTCTCGCCAGAGGTCACACAGCTGGTGTGTGGTGGAGCCAGAATGTGCACCAGCTGAACCAGCATCTCAGGCGGGCTGGGGCTGGCAGGGTGTGCAGGAGAGAAGGTCGAGGGAAGGTGAGGGCAGAACTGAAGCATCACACCTCCTGCGGACCAGGGAGACAAAGCTGAGGCCCAAGGCCTCAGAGCACTTCTCAGAAAAAGCTCCGGAACTAGCAACCAGGGACGATGACTTAAGCTTTGCAAGAGTTTCCAGGTCTCCATCACTTCCTCTTACTGGTTCTTTCATGATTCAGGCTCCTTCCTGTAGGGCGTTGCAGTGAAACTCATCCTCCAGGCTGCCCATGTTTATTAAGTGCCCATTGTTCTGGTGCCAGGAGGAACATGAGGATGGGCCTGTGGACATCTCTGCAGAGACAAGAGCCAGGCAGAGCCCGGAGTCTTGTGCTGACCCACTGTGGTTGAGTAGAGGAACCCAAAGAACAGAGAGGCTGAAAGGGGAACGGAAAGCCCTTGGGTCTGCAGGCCCCTCACGGAAGACAGAAGGGAAGCGCAGAGACCTGAGTCCCCACTGGTTCTGAGCTGGGAGGACCCAGAAGGGAGGGGGCTTGACCCCAGCTCTGCAGCAAGCTGCTGCAGGACTGAAAGCAGCCTTGGGCTGGGTTGTGTCCTCCCCAGCCCTCCAAGGCCCTCAAGTTTCTCTTCCTCCTCCCTCCTCCTGCTCTGCAAGGGCCCACCCTCATTCTCAAGGAATCATAGGCTAAAAATAATCACTTGCCACCAGACTCAAGACCCAGGGGGAATTCAGCCCAAGGGGAGTCTTATGAGAGCGGAACAAGGCTGGGCAAGAGGGAAAGGGTGACAGTGTAAGGCCTAGGACCCTCAACTGGTGATGTAAATAACCCTGCACCTCCAATCTGGCTCCAGCTGAGCCAGATCTTCCAGACTTCAGCTCCATGACCTTCTACGGCTGGGGCTATTTAGATCCCAAGAAATGTGGCTGTGCCTGCTGGAAAGATAGAGCATGTGGCAAAAATAGCTTCACCCCCTTGCAATATTCCTACCATAACTGGACATAGTGAGTCTTTATCAGTTCAGAGGCATGCTTCCACTGGGGCAAAGGTGCTTTTCTGGGAAGACAGAACCCGTGACTCCTAGCCCAGGGGGAACTTCATAGGGTTCTCATTACCAGTAGCATTGCTGGAATCCTTTGGAAGAGAGTCCAGCTTTCTGGGTGGGAGGAGGTAGGGTAGGAGGAAGGGGCCGGGGACAGCCGGTGGCACACATCTGTCATCTAAGAAACCTTCTTGGATCTTAGCTGTCCTCTGCTCTCCTGCCTGTGCCACTGACAAACTCAAGTCCATTCCCCAAATTTGCTTGATGGATTCAGACTGTCTTCCACCTGAATCGTTGCTTAGACTGTCCACAGGGACGCAGGGGCTGGGAGACCCTCTCTGGCTCAAGGTTTACTCCATATTTAGCCATGTGGAGGCTGCACTTCCAGGGTCAGGGGCCCTGTGCTGCTATTAATAGCAACAACACTAGCTGTGCTGTGCTGAGCTCTGCTACTTTAGCATGCATTGTGATCATGACTTCATGTGACTTCTTGTGAATTGTCTCCTTTAACCCTCACTACAAGCCTGAGAGCTGTATGATAGTATCACACCCATTCTAAACAGGTAGGGAAAATGGACTTGGGGTCACCAGGTCGCCCATTTGCACACACACAGTGAGGGATGGAGCCCAGAGCTGAGGGTGACCTCAAGTCTAGTTCCAGATTGCATCCGGTGAGCCCCTCCCAAATGCTCTACTGCAGACGGGGACCCTAAGAGAAGGGAGATAGAGGCTACCAGTCAGTAGCCAGAGTCCTCAGAATGTTTCCCTGGAGCGCTATCGTGCTGTCCACTACAGGTGCCCCCAACCGACAGAGCCAGCTGCCTGTGGGACCTTTTCATATGCAGCTCCCTCTGCCCAAATGCCCATCCTTTGCTGTGTTTGCCTGCTTCCAGTCAGCCTGCAGGTCTCAGTTTAGCAGCTTTTTCCTCGGGGAAGCCTGGCCTGGCCAGGTTTGAGCTCACCCCACCCCATGGCCCGGGTTCCTAGGCTTTCACACAGATGTTACTGAAATGCATGCCAGAAGCCTTTTGTGGTCAGTGTCTGTGTCCCCGACTGGAATGCAAGGAGGGATTGTATATATCTGCTCACTAAAGTATTCATGCAGTTCTGCTCAGTGCCTGGCTTGTGCTGTAATGTGAGCTCGCTCGGCATTTGTGAGTGGAGTGAAGGGACACACGGACAGTTTGCTGACTGCTGGCTGAATGATCCAACAGTGATTGTGATGGATCTGAAAGTGAGGAGCAGCCGCCAGGGCACAGAGCAAAAGGGGGCTCGGATAGGGAGGAGGC
The DNA here is from genome assembly GCF_034190915.1 of Cavia porcellus. NCBI lineage: Eukaryota > Metazoa > Chordata > Mammalia > Rodentia > Caviidae > Cavia > Cavia porcellus. The sequence continues at coordinate 16,670,468 of NW_026947504.1, forward strand.
TTCCCAGAGAAACAGTCTCTCAGAGATAGACAGCAAAGGGCTCAGTGACCTGTAAGGACCAGGTCACGCCGATATGCCTGTTGGTGTCCAGCTGTCAAGATCATGCTCCCCAGGGCCTTCCTGGTTTTCCTGAGCGAACTTTATGAGGAAGCAACTGCATACAGTTGCTTTGAAATGGTCCTGGTAGAAAAGCCCTGAGGATGGGATTTCTGAGGGTTTCTGCTTGCTGGCTTTTTTTTTTTTTTTTTGGAGACAGAATCTCACTATGTAGTCCTGGTTGGCCTTGAACTCACTATAGCCCAAGCTGGCCTAAAATTTGTAGTGATTCTCTTGTCTCAGCTTTCCAAATGCTGGTATTATAGGCAGAGCCACTACATTCGGCTAGGTGTCTGCTTTCTTTATCAGGTGTTTCTGCAATAAAACCCTCCTCTCTTGTCCCTTCCTCCCTCGAGAGTTCTGAGAGTAACAAAGGCAGGTTATCAAGGATGCTCTCAGATATCTACCGGGTGGAAATGCCTCCTCTTTGAGAAGTTTCTGGTTGCAGAGAATGAGGAAAAGGAGGGAAGAAGTGAGAGCTGACTTAGGATAACAGTGTCACTGATCACTTTTAATTTGTGTTATTTTTAAAATTAACTTGCGGGGCTGGGGATTTAGCTCAGCGGCATAAGCACCTGCTTTGCAAGCAGGCAGTCATGAGTTCGATCCCGGTACTGATAAAAAGATTAAAAAAAAAAAAAGTAAAATTAACTTGCAAAGAGAAAAGATAAAATAAAATTAACTTGCAGTAAGCTGGGCGTGGTGGCACACAACTGTAATCCAAGCACTCTGCAGGTTGACGCAGGAGAATCACCAAGAATTTGAGACCGGGCTACATAGAGATCCTGTCTCACTAAAAGCAAAAACAAAACTGAAACTAATATACAGTGAAATTAATGCACGTGTGTGTGTGTGTGTGTGTGTGTGTGTGTGTGTGTTTGCATAGTTCTAGATTGTTTTTTGGACAGAAACTTAATTGCAGTCCAGGCTGACTTTGAACTCACTGTGTAGCTCAGGTTGGCCTTGAACTCTCAGTGATCTTCTTGCCTCAGCCTTGTGAGTGCTGAAATTACAGGCATGTGCCAGTACGCTCACACCTGGGAAGTTCTAAGAATTTTAACATAGGTGTAGATTTGTGTAATCACCACACAATAGGGATATAAATCAATCTGCAGCTAGAAGCCCTTTCTAGTTGACCCCTTAGCCATGGCCTTTCCTGATTCTAACTGTGGCCGCCACTAATGGAGTCTCCATTCATCTGTCTGGTTTTGTCCTTCAACAAGGTTGCAAGGATAAAACCAGGCAGCAGGTCATCTTTTGAGACTCATTTCTTTTGCTCATTTTGTTGTTGTATCTATCAGTAGTTGGTACTTATTTGAGAGGGAGTTCTGGGGCTTGACCCCACGGCCTTTGCACTGAGTTACATCCTCAGGCTTTTAAAGTGTCTTTATTTTGAGACAGGATCTCCCTAAATTGCAGAGTTGCCCAAGCTGGGCTCCTCCTGCCTTGGCCTCTCAGAGTTCTGGGTTTAGAGGTATGTCCTCCAGGCAGTTAGTACCTTCTTCGCTGAGTAGTTTTGTAGTAGTGTAGAGAGGACATAGTTTACATGGTTTCACCCACTAAAGGACCTTTGAGTTGCTTCTGATTTGAAGCAGTTATACGTACAGCCATCGTAAATATTTGTGAACAAGTTTTTATGTGATTGTAATTGTTTCTTTAGGGAAATTACCTATAAATGAGATTGCTGAATTATATGTCAAATGTAGGTTTAACTTTGTAAGAACTGCCTAGCTGGTATCTACACTGTACTTTAAAATTCTACTAGAAAGCAATGTGTGAGGAGTAGAGTCACCGCTGAGCTTTGTCAGAGCTGGGTGTGGTCTTTTTTTAAAGCCATCTGGTAGGTGAGTGGTGGTATCTCACCACGGGTTTATTTACATCACCCCAGTGTCCAGTGCTGTTGGATAACTTTCTACACGACTATTTGCCATCAGAATATCTCTTTTTAATGAACTGTTTAACAGAGTTTTAGCATATTTCTCATTTGGCGTTACTTTTTTCTTTCTGTTGGGTTTTGAGAGTTCCTTTTATATTCTTGGAGTCTTTTTGTTTTTTTAATGGCCTCTTACGATGTTGTCCAGGTTGGTGTGGAACTTCTAGACTCAGGCAACCCTCCCACCTGAGCCTCCTGAGTAGCTGGGGCTGGAGGCTCGTACCACAGGTCCTGGCTTGCACACAAGTCTTTTGTGAGATAGGTGATTTGCAAACTTCTTTTCCAGACTTTAGCTTGGCTGTTTATTCTCTTAACTGGTGTCTGTCATAGAGCAAGCCCCCTCCTCCTCCCCTTTCCTCTCCTTCTCCTTCTTTTTCTTATTCTTCTCCTTCTTCTTCTTCTCCATCCTCCTCCTTCTCTTCCTCCTCCTTTTCTTTGATCAAGAATCGAACTCAGGACCTTGTACTCACCAAACAGGCACTGTACCACTGAGTTATTCTTTCTTTCTTTTTTTCTTTCTTTCTTTCTTTCTCACTCACTTGCTTGCTTGTCTGCCTTCTTGGTTGCTTGCACAGTACATTCTCAGTCCTTTTTATGTTTTTATTTTATGGCAGTTGCTAAATTGCCCAGGCTGGGTGTGAATTTTCAGTACTCCTGCCTCAGCCTCCAAGAATGCTGGGACTACGGGATTACAGACTTGTGCCATCATGCCTAGCTAAACATTTCTAATTTGGGTGAAGAAATTTTGTACCATTTGTTTCTCTTCCGTATCATACTTTGGATATCATGTCTAAGAATTCGCCTCATAAAATCATACTCAACTGCTTTGAAACTCTTTGAATTTGGTACTTAATCCATTTTGACATGAACAGTTTGTCCGGGTGCTCTTCCTTTGTTTGGTGCTCTACGGCAAGCTAGGACTTGGTGGTGCCGACTGCCTTGTGACTCACTACTCTTTCCCGCCAAGGCAGTTGATCTGCTCTCTCCTTTTGGATGCGCCTTATACCTCCCCGCACCAGCTAACTGTGAACACCATTTCGTCACTGTGTATCACATCTTTGTGCTGGGCATCGTAGCACCCTCCTGTAATCCTAGCACTGGGAAGGCTGAGGCAAGAGGATCGCTGTAAGTCTGAGGCCAGCCTTGGCTACAAAGTGAGCTCAAGACCAGTCTGAACTGCATAGCAAGACCTTGTCTCAAAACACCAAAAAGCCAAATGAAAACAAAACCTCATGTTTTGTGCCATCCCACACTGCATGTCCATTTAATCTTTAGTACAACCCATGATGATGCTACTGTTTTTACATCACCTCATATTGCAGGTGAAGAACCCAAAGCACTGACAAGTTAAATAATTTGCCGAAGACTCACTTAGCTTTTGGTGTCAGAGCTGGGATTTGAACACACATTCCAGGATTTTAGGAACCCGCCCTCCACCCCACCCGGCCTTCATCTGTAGGGTAATGTGGTGCTGCCAGTGGAAATCCCATAGAAAGCCATCCGGGCAGGAAGCGCACGGCATTTCCTGCATCTTGTGTCCATTTCTTAGTTTAAATGCCACCTCATTCGGAGCTCTTTCCTGGCCACCTAAAATAACTCTTTTCTTCTCTTCCTCTCTCCTTTCTGCTCCTCCTTCCTCCTCCTCCTTTCTGTTATCTTTACTCTTAACTGAGGACAAATCTATGCCATATCTTATTATCTGAAATTTGTTAGTTTTCTTCTACATAAATTATTTCTTCCCTCCCAGCAGGGCAATAGCAAAAATCTTCTCACCTCCTCATGTCCACCTTCTAGCCAAGTGCCTGGTGCATGCAGAGTGACCAATAAGTACTTGTGTGTAGAAGTTAGTGAACAGATGCATGGACTGATGAATATGTGGATAAGTTTCCCCCAGTTGGGGAAATCTGGCTCCTTGAACAGGAAGAATCTGCAGCCTTGAACTAATCAGGTCCCCCCAGAAAGCTATCTTCTACTGGAACACACGTGTTTGTTTACATATACATTGTGTGCAGCATTTGTGTTTTTAAAAATAGAATATATACATATTCATGCTAATATTTGCTAGGAATATAGCTGGAAGTATATACCAGAAGCTGGTGAACTGACTGCTTTCCGGGGGTAGAACTGGGCTGGAATACTAGCTAAAATAGGAGAGAACAGGATGCACTTTTCACTATGTACCCTTTTGTTCCTCCTGAATTTTCTGCCATGTACATCTATTGCATATTCAGAGAATACATTTCTTTTTAAAATAATAAGGACCTAAGTCTCTCCTCATGGGAGCCTGGGCCACAGAGTAAGCCACAGAGATAATCAGAGGAAGTGGTTCAGAAGACAATCAACACCTTCTTTCCACCCAGCAGCTGATGTATAGAAACTGAAGTAGGGTAAGGGTAAATGCAGACAGTTTTGCAAGCCTGAAAGAGTAGGCAACAGCTATTAAGTCATTGCTAATAAGCAGTACTTATTAACTAATATTTGTAATATAATCCATGCTCATTGCAACAAACAAACATTGAACTAAAAGGTAAATCCGAAGCAAAAGGCATACCCGCCACCCCATCTTCCACACACTGCAACTAGAACCCTAATTTCCCTTCCTTTTCCTTTGCTTATGCATCCAGAGTAATATGAGGGTGTTTATTTGGTTTGTTTTCTCTAAAGATGACATCAAACCACATTCATTATTTGTTAGTATTCTTTTCACATCGGATGTTTGGACATAATCTTAAATCGGTAAACACAAAACTACCTTTATTTGTTTTAATAGCTATATTTGTTTATGATTGTATCAGAGGAAGCAGGATTTTTTTTCTTGCTATTACAAAGATGTTGCCATGAATATTCTTGCATCTACTTATCTATTTATTGTTGTACATTATGACTTTCATATCTGAAAATTGTCACACCTCTTGGTAACGTATTTTGTACAATTTTTCTAAAAAGGCTGTAATTTTTCACAGCTCAACAATGGACCGATGATGGAGTTGGCTTTCTTATGCTGTCATCAGTCATAAATGTTCCTGCTAATTTTCATTTTTGCCAATATTAGGAGACATCCAGGAGCTCATTATTTAATTTCCATTTCTTTACTCATTCATGTGTTTGCTGCCCTCTTTCATTTCCTCTTCTGTAAACTCCTTGCAGCCTTTGACTGTTTCCCACTATGCCATTCATATTTTTTCCAGTTAACTAGCAGGAGTGCACTCATCCCAGAGAAGGTAAGACTTTGCCGTATGAAGTTTGAATATTTTCTCCAAACTCCAAAGTGTATCTTTTGACCTTGTTTGCAGTGTCATCTTGCTACACAGAAGTTTAAAATTTTACATGATCATGTCCTTCTATTTTTTTCTTTTAAGCTTTTAATAGCTACGGATGTTTACGTAACCTGGTGCTTTTCAAACTGTGCTCCTAACCCTAGGACTTCATGGGCTGAATGGATGCTGTCTTAGTTACTTTTCTCTGGTTGCTGGAACAAAATACCAGACACCCAGATTTAAAGAGGGAAAGGTTTATTGAGCTCACAGCCTGTAGAGGATTCAGCCCATCCTCAGCGGGCTCTGAGGTGGGGTGGCGTGGCTGAGGAGCAAGCGTTCGTGGCTGCTGACGACAGCAAAAGCGGCAAGGGAAAAAGTGGGAGAACAAGCCTCTTTTCCTCCCGTGCATGTCTTCAATCTCTCCGCCTGGGATAGGAGTAGCTCTTTCGATCTCTGTGGCGTCCTCTTGCACAGACTGGATGTTACAGAGTGAGGAGGCTGTCCTCCTGCTGAGTCACTTAATTAGACTTCCAAACTTCTCAGATTGACACAATGAATGACATCCTAGAGCCCTAAAGGCCTGTCCTTTACATCCCTAGGATGGGGAACTGCTGAGTTATTTAGTCAAGCTCCCAATCTCGTCAAGTGATACAGTGTATGGACGTTACAGACGCTGTGACAGAGGTGGGGTGAGTGGGCTCTCAGGAGCTCCCTGCCTCCATTTGCTGCTGATCTTTCTCCAGAGGCCTCCAGTGCCAGGTGGAGGAGAGCAAGGCCATGGGGCTATAATAATTTGCCTGGTCATTAACCTCTCTGAACCTTAGCTTCTTAGCTTTTCATCTGTGACCCTGGGATTTAGAGCATTGCTCACCCCTGGGCTTGTGGTGAGGTGTCAGTGAGCTGATGCCTGGACTTCACCCCTTTCTTGGTACTCACCCCATTACCTCACACAGTGTGAGGCATGTACATAGTCTTAGCTAGTCCCTGTAAGCACTTGTCTGTCTGAGAAGCCAGCAGGATTATCACCATTTTACAGAGGGAGACACTGAGCCTCAGAGAATTTAGGTACCTGGCCCAAAGGCACAAACAGAGCCAAGATTTACACCCTGGTCTCTGTGACTCAGAGACCTTGCATCTGTGCTACACTGAGATTTGCTGAGTACGTACTGTGTCCCCACCCATGCTAGGTGGACATGACAGTCCCAGTCTCTTGGTGCTTGTATCCATGGGGCAAGGGGACAACCCAAACTCCTCATACCGTTTCAAGCTTTGGGTAAGTGCAAATGTGCACTGAGTAAAAAGAGACAGTGACTACCATTGCTCTATTTTTTTTAGACAGGGTCTTGCCAGCTATGTAGTCCAGGGTGACCTCGAACTCGCTATGTAGCCCAGGCTGGCTTGAACTCATGACAATCCTCCTGGTTCAGCCTATTGAGTGCTGGGATTAGAGACATGCACCACAATGCCTGGCAACTGTTGTTATTTTTGATGGAGGTCTGATACTCAGGAGAGGCCTTTCTAAGGAAGTTCTAGCTGACTTGAAACAGTAAGTGCAAGTGGAGCAGGCCAGTGGGGCACATGTCAGCTGTGGGCTGTGACATGTCGGCAGGTGAGCTAGAAAGAGCTCAGCATTCTGCAAGAAAGAGAAAGTCTACATAGTAGAGGAGCAGATGATGTGAGGGTGGCACTGGAAATGGAGGGTGGAAGGGAAGTGGACGCTGGAATACGTGGGATCTGAGAACCCAGGCAACAGTGGGACCCTAAGCCGACTGCAGTGGGAAAGCATGGGGGTTAGAGTAGGGGAATGCTGTGGTAGATGGTGCCTTAGCAAGAACGCTCGGAACATTTGCATACCTTCCGTGAGTCAACTCAAATCCTAGTAGATACCCAACAAAAATGCATACTTGTGTGCACCAAGACAAAAATATTGACAATCATCAAGTATGGTATGTACACCTGTAATTCCAGTTTGACCCCAGATTTGTAATTCATGCAGGCCCTGTCTCAAAATTTAAAAAGCCTGGAGATGCAACTCAGTGGGAAAGCCCTGGGTTAAATTCCCAGTGCCAGGAAAAAGAATTATTGACAACCGGCCTCTTTGCAATATCCCAAAACCCAAACTAATCAAATGGAACTTGGCCTAATAAATAATGAAATATTCACACAGTGGGACACTAGATAGCAATGAAAATGAACAAACTGTGCAAGCAACAGTACAGATCGATCTCACAAATGATGAGAAGATTAAGGCAGATGTAAAATTGTAGGCATGTGAATCCATGCACATAAAATCCAAAAACAGGCAAAAGTGTTCTACAGTATTAGAAGTCAGGATACGGGCCACCATGCTGAGGACTTGCGAGTGACCAGGAGAGGATTTGAACAGGCTTCTGGGATGATGTTCCTTGATTTGAGTGCTGTTACCGAATTGTTTTCAGCTTTTACGACTTGCTAAGCTGAAAACTTTCACTTTGTGCCTGCGTCTCTCATTGAGCCATCCTGTCCCATCCCGTAGCCCAGTGGTAACCCGGTAGTGGAGCAGGCGACAGAGCAGGAGTTCCTGCAGGATTCGTGTGAGTGAAGTTGGCCCAAGGGGCAGGCAGCTGCAGCAGGGCTTGGAGAAAAGCCCCAAGACTGGCGACAGTGGAGGGTGGGCAGCGGCATTCGCGCTGTGTTTCCACTTCCTCCCGCATCAAGTGGAAGAAGGGTCGGACAGGCAGGGAAGGTGAGCAGGAGCCCCTTGAGGAGCGTGGCGGAGTCCGAGGCCTTGGCTCTGCACGTGCAAAAGTCAAAATGCTTCCAAAAGGCAGCATCACGCAAGCAGAGGGGCACATGGGTGTGCAGTAAAATTATATTTATAAAAAGCCTGCTGCTGCTTCAGAGAAAAGTAAAGTTTGAGAACCAACGTTCTAGCTCTCTTTTCTTTACACAGCATTTTCATTGCATTATCTTGTTCCATTTAATCCCATGATAAAGATGGTTCTCTCTGTCTCTGTCTCTCTGTCTCTGTCTCTATCTCTCTGTCTCTCTGTCTCTGTCTCTGTCTCTTTCTCTGTCTCTGTCTCTGTATCTCTCTGTCTCTCTGTCTCTGTCTCTTTCTCTGTCTCTGTCTCTGTCTCTGTCTCTCTGTCTCTGTCTCTGTCTCTGTCTCTCTGTCTCTGTCTCTTTCTCTGTCTCTCTGTCTCTGTCTCTCTCTGTCTCTCTGTCTCTGTCTCTTACTCTGTCTCTGTCTCTCTGTCTCTGTCTCTCTATCTTCTCTCTCTCTGTTTCTCTGTCTCTCTGTCTCTATCTCTGTCTCTCTCCCAGCCCAGTATTGGGAATTGAACCCATAGTCTTTGCACTGAACTCTCAGCTCATTTTTTCTTAATTAGTACAAATTTGCCATCCATAATGATCACATTCATCTTAGGGAATTTGTACATGTACATAATGTGTCGAAATTCTTCTTTATTTTCCTATTCCTCTCTTCCTCCAACTCTTCTCCCCCTCCCCATTTACAAAATCTTTGTTTATTTTGAATCAGGGTCTCAGTCACTAAGTTGCCCGGGCTTGGCTGTAATTCAACGCCCTGCCTCAGCCTTCCAGAGTGCAGAAATGACAGGCTTGGGGCCCCACATGCAGATGAAGTCGCTCACCTGTGTGTGAGGTGAGGTGGGGAGTATTCTAACTTCATGGGGAAGTTAGAGACTCATTCTCACGCGAGTGGTTCCTGCGGTGCCGCTGCCCTCTGTTAAAAGAGAACAGGGCCCCATGAACCTGCCGAGGGCGCGGTCCTGGCCAGGCTGAGCCATGAGGTCTGAGACCCAGGGTAACCAGCAGACAGGCCCTCGGACAGGAGAGCCTCAGGATCCCAGGCCACAGCTGCCAGAGACACGGGCTCTGCTGCCTTGATCTGATGTCTGTCCCTGTGTCCCCCGCCTCTCCGGACAGGCTCCTCCGGGGCTGCCCAGCCGCCAGGTCAGATGGCCAGGAGGCATTTTTCTCTCATCTTTCAGCTCCTTTGCTTAACACCCACAGGACCATTGAATACCTGACCTCTTTTCACTCCTGGCCTTTCTGCAGGCTTTGTCCTTGACCAGGACACTCCTCCAGTATAGCCAATGCCTACCCCTCAAGTCTCAGCTAAAGGCCATTTTCTCCCAGGAGGGCTTCCCCCTCCATGACCAGGCTGAGCCCCTCCCACTTTACCCAACTCACCCAGCTCTGTCCTGAGGCACCCTTCTTTCAGCTTCGCTAGTGGACTGTGAGCTCCAGGGTGGTGGGGATACGTGATGCTTGTCCCTCACTGTCCCCTCAGCATGGACACTGTGCTCAGCACAGAGAGGGCTGGCCGATTTGTCCCCTGACCTCTCAGACTGAAGGCTGTGCCCACTTTCTGGTTTTGGTTGCCCAACATCTCCTCAAAGCCATGTCCTTCCCTTGCTCTCTGAGCTGACTACGCCCTTGGGATCCAGCCGATGACCGGAAGCTGGTGATTCCAGTGTCCACAGCCCCAGGCCCAGCAAAACCCAACCTCCACTGTGTACTCATGGAGCTGGTCTTGTGTTTACGAAATCCCTCGGACATGCTCGTGACCGTGACTGACCCCATGCCTGCTTTTTCAACAGAATACTTGGGCATAGTTTACAAGCGTATTGGACCCAAAACCTGGACCTTCCCCTGAAGGACAAATAATGGTCAAACACTCATTCTGAAATGGTTTAATCCCATAGAGACATCCAAAGACCCTGTGAGCAGAGACACTGAAAGGCGCAACAGTCCCAGGGCACCAGGGCAGTCCAAACCCACATTAGGAAGCCTTACAAACATGACTACACTTTGCTATAGCAATTTCCTCTCCTGAGAATCCCCTTCTAATGAAATAATGCTAGGGCACGATACTAAGTTACGAGAATGTTCACTACAGCATCACCCATCACAATGAAAAGAACTCAGTTATCAAGATATTCAACACAGGGGACTGGCTAAATGTGGAAATCCAGACAATAGCTTGCTATTGTTACAACTGATGTGTGTGTTACTAGGGACATAGAGTTATGTCCTCAACACATTGTGTAGCACTGTATATTAGGAGCAAGTGGGAGGTAACAGACATTCATCTCCAAATGGAAAAAGCAACAGAGCAGGATCTGCTGGCTCATGGGATCTTAAGTAGAGTTGGACAACCAAACTACGGCAAGGACCACAGGGTGGCCAGGCCTAAAAACAGCCAGAACCCAGGCCTCAGGCAGTTTTAGGACTCTGTCTCCACCAGGTATGTTTGGCTTTCTATGCATGGCAGACTCACTTTCTTTTGTATACCAGATAGTGTCAAATAAGGTTTAGAACACAGGAAAGAGTCTATCTATAGTGTCTTTAAACCCACATTCGGGAATCCAAAGCAAGGAATATATTGCTTACCTTCAGTCAAATACTCCAATCTGAAGCAGTCAGCTGCAGGGGGCAGAGGGAGCCAGGGGCTGTGATCAGACCATCTCGGGTCAAGACCTGACTGGAAGCCAATCAACCAAGACCAGACTGAGTCTATGATCTAACCAGGGAATCTGTGGATTAAATGGAGAAAGGGAGGAGTAGTTCCTAATAGAAAGAAAGGAGTTGCTGATCTCATTTTTGCTTACGTATTGTTAAGCGAGATGGATTCACAAAGCAAAAGGCACTATGAGGTCCCATCTCTGTAAAGGTGGGTAGAAGGAGGGCAGTACACAGGCAGGAAGTCTGAAAAGATATTCTTTGTTTGTTTGGGTTTTTTTTTGAGACAGTCTCACTATATAGTTCAGGCTGTCCTTGAGCTCACTATGTCGCCGAGGCTGGCTTCGAACTTGCAACAATCTTCCTGCCTTCGGAGTGCCAAGATCACAGGCGTGCGTCACTATGCCTGACCAAAAAAGATACTCTTATGTTCAAGTGGTTTCCTGCAGCTGTACCGTGTTCTCTACAGTGAACACCAATTATGTGTAAGATTATATTTTCTAAGAGAGAAATTCTGTATTGACTCCAGTTTGGCAGCCTCCACTGACACTACCGTCTATAACTTTCTTCTCCAGTCACCCATGTAGAATTTGAAATGCTAAGTTGCCAGTTATGGCGGTGCACACTTGTAATCCCAGCATTTGGGAGGCTGAGGCAGGAAGATCATTGTGAATCTGAGGCCATTCTGTGCTACACAGTGAGTTCAAGGCCAGCCTGAACTGCGTAGTGAGACCCTGTCTCCAAAAATATAAAAGAAAGAAAGAAAGGCCAAGTCATCCTGTGAGCTGCAGACCTAATTTGGTCTGGGCACCCAGGCATATATCTACCCAATAGATGCATATTCTCTGGGCCCAGCACTCAGTTATTGGTAGGAGGCAGTGCGGGTGAGAGAGGGATCACTCCAGCTCAGACCTCGCCCTGCAGAAGCTACTGTCTGCTGGAAGAAACTGATGCGTACATGACCAGCTATGTTGTTAGAAGCTCTAAACAAAAGTGTGAGCCATGTGCTCGGACAATGTAGGTCAAAAGACAACTGATTCTACCTGGGGGACCGAGGAAGGTGTTGTGACACATTTGGTTGTGAGCTGGGCCAGGGACTGAGGCTGTTCATCTGTCAGGTGAAAGATTCAGCACACTCAGAGGTGAGAGGGTTCCCCACATGGCCTGGAGGTGCCAGATGCTTGGATGTAACAAGAAGCACAAGGGAGTAAATAGCAAATTCCACTCACTAAGTATTTAGTGAGAATTTAGTTTACGTGGCAAAGAGCATGCATACGACAGGAAAGGCATTCAGGACAAGAGTCCAGAGGGCCTGGACTGCTACAGTATCTCTTTTCCAATAAAACAAAGCTGATATTAAAATGTGGGCTTATCCCTTCCTGTCAGATGGACAAATGTCTATGTTACGCACGTTACCAGTTCACATGTCTGCCCCAGGGGAGGATACAGGACGGAGAACATGCAACGAAGGTATCCAAACACAGTGTTTCCTGGGCTTGTAATTCCACTAAGTTCCAGAGAAACTGGGGAATGCGACATGTGGGGGACCTGCCCTGAGGCTGTGGCAGTGGCTGAGGTGTGCTCAGAAGGCGTGGGCTGGGTTTTGCAGAGGCGACCCAGGGACCCCATCACGGGCAGCCCCTCTCCATCGGCGTGTCTGCAGGGACTCTGCAGAAGGGGAGTCGCTGGTCTCTGAAGTATGTCTCATGCACTAAGTCCCATGACCTTGGCCTCAATCGCTGAGGGTCATGTAAGATTAGGTAGCCACTTAGTCAAAAATAGCTTTCATGCTGACTTCAGCCCAACCGACAGCATCCGGGCAAAGGGGCACAGATGAACAGGGCTGAGTGAGCACGGGGAAATTCCTCACCCTTGCAAAATCACTGGAGAATGTTAGATGGGACTTGGAACTACCAACAGGCGATGTCCTGAGCTCCTCCATTTGGCAGCAGAAGCCTAACGGTGTTCCTGAGGCACAGAAACCAAAGGACCAGGGACGCAAAAATGTGGAGCAAACAGTAAAAGAGCAAAAAGGCAGAGCGGGCAGAAAGGGGCACAGACAGCGCTTTCGGCTGGTGCACCCACTTACTTCCTAGTGAGTAGCTTTCATGTATTCATTTCTACAATTGCTTACTGAAGAGCTATTATGTGCCGGAGATGTGCCAGCCCTGGGGATACTACAAGAAAAGATGCTATTGCTGCTCTCATGGAATTTTAGCTTGTGATAAGCTGTCTTGTCCCCCATACCAGCGATCTTAAATTTAGGAGAAATTCCTGCATCAGACTCTCTGCAAGACACTGTGCAGTAAATAAACGAGGCACAGACTCCAGCCACATGTATCTTGCAGACTAGAGGGAGTAAGAGTAAGCCAAGAGGGGCTGGGATATATCTCTGCAGTGCAAGCACAAACACAAGCAAGTGCAAGGTTGTGAGTTCAATCCCTGGTGTGAAGGAAAAAAAAAAATAGCAGGAAAAATAAATCCCAGTGCTGGGCGTGGTGGCTCATGTCTATAATTCCAGCACTGGGGAGGCCGAGACAAGAGGATTGCTGTTAGTTCGAGGCCAGCCTAGGCTACACAGTGTGTCCAAGGCTCAACCTGTACTGCACAGCGAAATCCTGTCTCAAAAAACAAAACAAACATCCAAGAAATCCAAAATTGTCTTTGCAATGAATATTTCAGTAGAGGTTTGCCAAGGGCCCTTCCCTTTCTGAGAGGAAGACGTCTGCAGATTGGGACCATTACTATCAGGTTCAGTTTCTGGCCAGCTGAGAAGAATGTCTGGGGCCTGTTTTCTCCCTCTGGAAGTGACTTTGGAGAAAAGTAATTTGGCCCCTGCACAAAGAACAGACCCATCTACTGCCGTTCACAGTGGGTGTTAGTCTGATATTTTTGGAGGAAAATTTGGCAACATTCATCAAAGCTTTAAAAGTATGCTTCTCCTTTGACCTAATAAGTTCGCTTCTGGGAATTTATCCAAAAGACATAATTGGATAAGTGCACAAAGATATACATTATAAAGAAGCTCATTGCAGTCTTATTTCTGGTAGTTGAAAATTTGAAGTGACCAAGATAGTCAATAATTAGGACTTGTGAAAGCACGCCTGTGATTTTAGTGCTTGGGAAATTGAGTTAGGAGGATTGCTACAAATCTGAGACCAGCCTGGGCTACATTATGAGTTCAAAGACAGCCTGAACAAACGATGAGAACCTGTTTCAAAACAACAAAAAAAATTAGGAATTATGGAAACAAAATGTAACATACCCAGTAAGTGACATAAAATAATTTTTGCACTCCGCATTACTAACACAGAAAGGTATTCATAGTAGGTTTAAACTTTTTTTTATAAAATTGTTTTTATAAATACACTGTGTGCAGATTGAAGATGTAGCCCACTAGTAGTGTTTGCTTAGCCTTTACAAGGCCCTGGGTTCCATCCCCAGTACAAGGAAAAGATAAACTCCAGGCATAATGGTACATACCTGTAATCCCAGCACCGCTACAGTGGGCTGGGGCAGGAGGAGCTTAAATTCAAACTCAGTCAAGGCACCTTAATGACGTAGCCAAACCCTTTCTCAAAATAAAAAACTTACAAAGGGTTAGGAATGTAGCTTAGAGCAAGGGCCCTGGCTCAATCCCCAGTATTGAAAAAGAGTAAAAGTGTATAATGATACCAAAAATAATAAAATAAAAGAGTAAATTTAACTGTGGAGATATTAAACCTTGTATACTGCAGCTAAGGAAATAGTTTTGAGCCTTGAATACTCCTGGCCATGGGTACAGTCTACTACATTGTAACCAAAACAAAACAAAAATGTTACTGAAAAAAATAAAATAAGATCTAAATTGACATTATGTATTGGTGGATTTGAAGACTTAAATTGCTTACAATTGCAATATTCCCTCAATTTGTGGATTCAGTGTAATCTCAACCAAAACCCTCAAATCTCACAGATTCCATTTTGCCAAAATGGACCAGAGTGACTGTGAAATTCCTGCGGAACTGTAAGGGATCTCACATAGCCCAAAGTCTTGAAAAAGAAGAAAGTATAAAGACCCACATTTCCCAATGGGAAACATTACTACAGAACTACTACTCTGTACTACTACAGAGCTACTACTACAGAGCTATGTGATAATGACATAAGGGCAGTGACACATAAATGAGAGGAACAAAGCTGGCAGTCTGGAAGTAAAGGTATATAAGTAGCCAAAAAGAGTGCCAACTATTCAATAAAGAAAGAAAAGGATTTTTGATGAGTGCTAGGATAACGGAATGTCTACACACAAAAGAATGAATTTGGACCTTACCAGGCCATATACAAAGATTAACTCGAAATACATAGAGACCTACATCTAAGAGCTAACTCCTTAACACTCATAGAAGACAACACAGGAGTAAATCTTCATGGTTGTGCATTTGACAACAGTGTCATAGACCAAAAGTAAAGAAACAAAAGAAAAGTAGATAAATTGGATTTCATGAAAATTTAAAACTTTTATATAACAAAGAACATTACCAAGAAGCAAAAAGAACCTATAGGATGGAAGAATACATTTGCAAATCAGGTATCCGGTAGGAATCTTATATCCAGGGTATAGAAAGAACTCACACAACTCAATAAGAAACTGGCAAGCAACCCAACTTTAAAAGTGGGAAACTGACTTGGATAAATCTCCCAAGAAGATGAAAAAAATTGTTGAATATCATTAGTTACTAGGGAAATGTAATTTAAAACCACAATGAGACCACACTTCATACACCCTAGAATAGCTACATAATAAAGCAAAACGAACAAAGGGACAGTGGCAAGTGTTGGCGAGGATATTAAGAAATAGGAGCTGGCCAGGTGTGGCCTGTAACCCCAGCTCTTGTGAGGCAGAGGCAGGAGGATCGCTGTGAGTTTTGAGGCCAGCCAGGGCTACATAGTGAGTTTGAGGCCAGTCTAGAATATACAGTAAAACCCTGTTTCAAACAAACAAACAAACAACAACAACAAAAACCAGGACCCTTTTTCCATTGCTGTGGGAATATTAAATGGTGCCGCTGCTGTGGAAAACAGCTTGGCCTTTCTTCAATAATGTAGGCACAGAATGACTGTTTGTCTCAGAAATTTCACTTTAAGTATAACACCCCAAAGAAACAGGTGCTGAAATAAAAACTTACACGTGCGTGTTCACACCAATGCTCTTTTTAATACTTAAAATGTAGGAATAATCCCAACCTCCTTCAATTGGTTGTCTAAAATGTGGTATATCACGGGGATGTAACTCAGTGGCTTAAGCATCTGCCTGGAAAGCACAAGGTTGTGAATTTGATTCCCAGTAAAAAACAAAACAAAACAAAAAAAGCAAACAATACAACATGGCATATCCATATAATGCAATGTTACTTAGGTATAAAGAAGAATGAAGTACGGATTCATGCTCCAACATGGATGAGCCTTGGAAATATTATGCATAAAGATAAAAAGCCACTTATTGCATGATTCCAACTGTGTGAAATACCTAGACTAGGCATGGGATTTCCTCCTGATGTGACAAAAGGGCTCAGAACTAGACAGTGGCAATGGTTGATGACATTGTACTAAATGTCTCCAAATTGTATAACTTTTTTTTTTTTTGAGTTAGGGTCTTACTTTGTAGTTCAGGCTGAACTTCAACTCACTGTGTAGTCCAGGCTGGCATGGGAATTCAAGGCAATCCTCCTGCCCCAGCCTTCCAAGTGCTGGGATTACAGGTGTGCACCACCATGTCTGTCTGAATTGCTTACCTTAGTATATTAAAATGATGAAAAATAACCAGAATGCTGGGTGATCAAATATTAACAATAATTATTTCTGGGTTGTACGAGTTGTGAGTTTTCATTCTCCCCTTTTTTCTTTTTGTACGATCTGAATACTTTACAATAAGTGTGTTGCTGTTATTATTGTTGTCAATTGAGACAAGATCTCACTATATAGCCTGGACTGGCCTCACTGTGTAGCCCAATCTGGCCTCAAACTCCTGCCTCAGTCTCCTGAGTACTGCCATGACAGCTGTGTGCCACCACGATACCTGGCTATAATAAGCACATTTTGCATTAATAATCAGAGTGGAAAAAAGTCATGGTGAGCTATTTTTATTTTAGAAGGGAAAAAGGGAACCCCTGTCTCCCCGCCCCCAGCCCTCATCTCTCTCCACCCCTGTGGAGATGTGAGCCCTGCTAGTGTCTGCCTACGGGTTTTAAGACTTGCTGGTTAGCATCAGGAAGGACGCTTTAGTGGACAGGACTGAGATCACCAGCCCATAGAAGTCCTTATGCATCCTGTGGAACAATCCACAAGACACTGAGTGCAGAAAGCAAGATTTAAAGCAGTGGCACAATTAGTGACACACAAGCATGCGCATTTACATACACCTATAATTACTAGAGACTGCATGTTCATGAATTTGCAAATGCCAAGATACTCTGCCAAAATGAATAAAAAGCAGCAAGAACGGTTTTCCCTAGGGAAGGCACCTAGGCTGGAAAAGGGGGGGGGGGTGCTTACTCTCTCTGCACCATTGCGTTCGGTAGTGTGTTTTAGTGTTTTCACTTGGTAATATGAATTTAGGACTTTTGTAGAGACATATTTTCCCGAGCACCTGCTTTGTTGTTAAAAACAAATTTCTGAATCATAGGATCAAAGTTGTTTATTTATTTTTGTGTTTTTTTGAGACAGGTTCTCACTATACAACTCAGATTGGCCTTGAACTCACTTTGTAGCCCAGGCCGGCCTTGAACTTGCAGTGATCTTTCTGCCCCAGCCTCCCAAGTGCTGGGATTACAGGTGTGTGCCTGGCAGGATCAAAGTTATTTAAGTAAAAACAAAACAAAACACTTTTTGTTGCTGCCCTATTTTGTATTTACGAAATTTTTATAACAGTAGGTATTACGTAACCTGTACAAAATGCAAATCTTCCTTAGCATACTGAAACAACCAGAAATGTTTGAAGTCAGAGCAGAATGTGCCTCTTCCTTTACTCTCAAGGGAAACTGTATTTACAAGGAAAAAATATTTTAAAACAAAGTAAAGGTATACAAAGCCATGGTTACTCCACACCTAAGTTATCTGTAATGCTATTTCTTATTTTATGCTGGCAAAGGTCTGTAATTAACTCAGGTTTTACATAAAAAGTTATGGGTTTGGGGCAGCTGGCACTGCAGTGCTGGCCTGACCTTGACCTTCGCAGAGTCCCCTCTGGCCCTGATCGCTGAGTCTCCTTGGCTGGCACCCTGAGCCCTGGCTGCCCCGCTGGCCTCACATACCCCAGCCAGCCTGCCAAGATGGCCCTTGGGACTCCAAGGCACAGGTGCTGGATTCCTTCTGGGGTACAGGGTGGGGGGCAGTAGTTTGGAAGAGCTGTTCTCCACCAGCACTTGATAGTGTACTATACCCCAAGGAAAACAGTGTCCAAAAGAATTTTTAACTCATACTTTATGGTGGGCCAAGCATGTTAAAGAAGGTGTGGGGACCCTGATGCAGATCAGACCTGGGCCAGCCCCCCAGCTAGTCTTCCCGCCCCTCTGTGGCGCAGCCGTGGAGGGGATTTGGGGTTTGATTGCCCCTCCCCTCCCCAGAGCCTCACTGGGTCCTGACACAGTCAGGAAAACCCCCTCCGGTTGCCCATGATCTAGGGCCAAGGTTCCACTGGAAAAGCCCCTTGCATTTGTAGAGCCTTCTCCATTTGGCTCCCTTGTTCTGCTGCTCCTGATCCATGATGGGGTGATGGCAGGGCAGGCGGAAGTGGGCCAGTCAGAACCTTTCCCAGGTCAACTGGGAGTTGCTGCAGCTGGATCCTTAATGCCTCAGTAGTCTCTTGACTTCTTGGAGCCTGTCCATTTGAGAGCCAGCTTTAAGGATGATGAATTCTGTATCCCTACATAAAAAGCAAACAAATAGTATCCTCCTCTGAAAGAGAAAAATGTATCGCCATAGAGAATATCAAAATGTAAAAACTGTAGCGGGGTGTGGTGGCGCACCCTGAAATCTCAGCATTTGGGAGGCAAAGGCAGGAGGATTGCTGTGAATTCAAGGCCAGCCTGGACTATACAGTGAGTTCAAGGTCACCGTGCATTACCTACTGAGATCCTGTTTCATTTGAAAATTAGCTCTTTTATCTGTTTGGTTTTTGACATGGCTTCACTGTATAGTTCAAGCTGGTCTCGGTCTCTATGGAACCCAGCAATCCTCCTGCCTCAGCCTCCCAAGTGCTAGGATTACAGGCTTGTGCCCCTATGCCTAGAGACCCTGTCTCAAAATACCAAAAAAAAAAAAAAAAAAAAAAGTAAAAACCTTGTCTCCCAAAACTGTCAAAAACCACTCCCCACCCCATACAGGGTCTCATTATGTAGTTCAGGCTGGCCTTGAACTCCAGTTGAACCTCGTACATCAGCCTCCAGAGTGCTGGGATTACAAGCATGCCTCACCACACCAGCTAGCAAACATTCATTTACTCAGGAGCTCTGTAGTATTTTTGGTACGTTTCACTGAAGTCTTTAAAAATAAATGAGTCATTTTTATTACTATTTTATCTAGTTGTAACCATTCTATATGTATATTGTAATCTTTAAAAAAAAAACATATTAACAGAAGCCTTTTCATGCTGCTACAAGTCCTGCTGTTGCTTTTTGAGTTATGCAACCTCTCTGTGCCCCAATTTCCTTACGCAGAGTGGGGATAATGCCAGTATCTATCATACAGGACTTCCAAGCAACTTATAATGCAAGTAAAATACTCTGCCATAATAAGATGCAAATATGAGCAATTTGGCTGTTGCTAACAGATACTTCCCCTTATTTGGTTTGTTTGTTTTCTTGTTTTCTGACACAGGGCCTCTCCAGGTAGCTCAGGCTGGCCTTAAACTCACTGTGCACCACAGGCTGGCCTCGAATTCATGGTGGTCCTCTTGAGTGCTAAGATTCCAGACAAGTGCCACCTATTTCCCTTTTTAGCTACTGCAAACAGTGCGAGTTGCCCACCACTGTCTACAGCCTTGTCCTTATCAAAATGATCAATTCCTTACAAGAAGGACCCAGAAATGGATTGGTGGATCAAAAAGGTCTGGATTCAGATTGCTATTGATATTCGTCCCAGGAGAGGAAGAATCCTGTTCTAAGTGTAAATCTGGTCTCAGAGGGTGGATTTGTCCCTGCCCGAGGCCAGCATACACAGTTTAATGTGTGTGAACCCTGTAAACCGAGGCCAGCCTCCCTCCTTCCCCGAGCAAGCCTGACAAGGAGTGTGATAAGTCTTCCGGATGACCCTGAGACCACAATTTCACTCCCTGTAAAGCTGGAGCCAGGATCTCACCCAAGGTGTGGCCAGGAGTAGTCAATGGCTAATGGCTAGAGTTGACTTTTGTCCTCCTGGCCATAAAAGACCTTTGAATTGCTTGGCCACTTTTGAATTTCTCAGGAAAAGTGATAACATGAAGTCAAAGTTCATACTAGTTGGCTGGGCTGCTTCCCGCCTGTACTCACAAGGCTGTGGGGACAGAGTAGATGACCACAGCTCCACAGTGCTGGGCTGAGCCCATAGGGGCTGGGATCACCAGCATGGGAAACACCTCTCCACTGATCCTCCCACATGTCACAGAGATCTGTTTCTCTGCCATTCCCACCCATGAAGCAGAAGGGTGTAAGCTTTGACATGTTAAGACAGAGGCCTCAGAATGATGTGAGGCTTGGTCAGGGTCAGCCCCGATCAAGGAAGGGGCACAGATGAAAATCATGCTTGTCCCTCCTCAGTCACCACCCAGCCTCCCACCACCACTTCCCAGAATGACTAAATCAAAATTCCTCATTCCTGAGTCTGGACATCTGCCTTTCATCAGGCTCAACAGAAGATTGTATCATTACCCAGCCAGGTCACAGAGGAGACAGGGATCTGTGCGTCCAGATGACATCTGCTTGGCTTGTCTCTGCTCCCACTGCGTGCACAGGGTGCACACTTCAGACTCCAGCCTCAGCTCCTAGCAAGGCATCCCAGCCTTAGCCCCGCTGCAGACCTCCCTCCCGATCTCCCCTCACCCACACCCCCTAGAGCCACTCCGGAAGTTCTGGACCCCAGAATAGGCTATGGATTTTTGAAGAGTCAAAGTGCTTTTGCTCCTTGGTTAACCTCAAGAAATCTTTCTGAAACTTAAATACCAACTCTAATGCTCCAACTCCGGGAATGTGTTGTTTAATTTCCACATATTTGTGAATCACCCAAATTTCCTTCTGTTAGTGAATCCTATTCTCTATTTTTAGAGAACAGACTTTGTATGCTTTCATCCTTTTTAAAGTTACTGGAATTTGCTTTATGGCCTAGCATATGGCCTATCCTGGAGAATGCTCCATTTGTACTAGTGAGAGTGTGTGCTCCACTTGGGTTAATTGGAGTGATCTTTAGATGTTTATGAGGTTTAGCTGGTTTATAGCATTATTTGAGACTTCTGTTTCCTTGTTGTTCCGTTGTGCCTCATAGAACTTTGTCTCTTCAATGGACTAGAAAACAGTGTCTTTGAAAATTCATTTCACTGTCCTTTAGATATTCTGCTTTGGAACCCTAACTATCCAGTTTGATTACCTGCACAAATGTATTGTTTTTCTGAGCCTCCAGGTTCAAATCCAGCATACGATGTGTTGGCTAAGGTTTGGAATGCACTAACTCAGTAAAGAAAGGCTCCCATACCTGAGCCCCTTGGACGTGTCGTTCCCAGGGTGGTTCCAGGTAAATCAGCCCTTGATCTCCCCGCCATCAAGACAATGCTTCCTTCTTTTCGTCCTGGTTTCCTGTTTCTCTTTTCTTCTTTCTCTCTCTTTCCTTCCACTGTTCTTTTTCCATCCAACCAGTCATCCACATTTCCTTCTTCTTTCATCCCATCTATTCATTTCTTTCTTCCTTCTCTTCCTTTTTTCCTTCCATTTGACCATCCACCCTGTTTTCCATCTATCTTTTTTCCATCTATCTACTCACCTTCCCTTACCTCCTCCCTTTCTCTCTTTGTCTCCATTTCTTCCCGCTCTACCTTGCTATTTTTTTATTTGTCCACTTGCCTATTTTTAGCAATAAAACTTTACAACTCGAAGCACCTGAAATACCTGAGCACAAAGCAAGTGTGGTGAGAAGAGTCTCATGGTAAGGGAATTGGTTTGTGTGGAGATGTTGTCCAAAGCCTTATGCAGTCCTTGGGAGTGGGCTTTTCAGAGGTGGCTGGATCTAGCATTTGTGATTCGTTCATGGTCCAATCCTGCCTCAGCCTCCAAAGTGCTTGGATTACAGGCGTGTGCCACTGCACCCGGCTGGCTTGCTCTTTCTTTCTTTCTTTCTTTCTTTCTTTCTTTCTTTCTTTCTTTCTCTCTTTTCCCTCTGTCTCTCTGACTCTCTCCCTCCCTCTCTCTCTGATCTTGTTTTCTTTCTGATACAAGGTCTTGCTATATAGCCCCTGTTGACCTCAAACTTGTGATTTGCCTGCCTCAGCCTCAGGAGTGCTGGGATTAGAAACCAGAAGGACTCACTTCCCACCTGAGAACTTGCAGAGTGTATAACAATGCTTTTCTATTCACAAACTCTTGTGCAATAGCTATTGAGATTCACATATAGTGCTTGCCATTGTACTAGAGATCAGAGCCCCACACAGAGCCTGCTGAAACCACAATTGGCAGCCATCACGGCAGAGAGCCTGAACTTCCAGGAAGCCAGGCACAAGGGTTTCTTGGCGAAGTAGGTGCTTGGTTGAGCTTTGAGGTATGTACATTTATTTCTTGTGAGATCCAGTGAGGTAACAGTGTGTGAGACCATAAAATGTAAGAGTGTCACAGACAGGAAGTGATATTTACTGCTAAGATACAACTGGTCTGCGTGGAAAAGATACTTATCATAAGTACTAACAAATTTCTATGCAATTTTTAGGGCTGCAGGGCAAGTCTGTTGTGGGCCGAATCAGTCACTCGCAGAGTAATGAGGCAAGCTAGAAGTGTCCTTCAGAACACGGCTTTGGAGTCAGACCCACAGGGCTCCCAGGCCTGGGGTCACTGGTTGCATATGCTCATCTGTGGCACACAGATATGATGACATGAGGGGGTTAGGTGAGGTGGCTTATGTTGAAGTTGGTGGCACAGAGTGAGTGCTTTATAACATGGCTTGTTACTGTTCATGAGAAAGAAATTTAAAGGTCCTAGAGCTCAGGTGGCACAGTTCATGCTTTTTCAAGAAAAATATGCATTTGTTTGTGGTACTTGGGATTGAACTTAAAGCCTGAAAATTTAATTTAATTTAACTTAATCTAATTTAATTTAATTTAATTTATTCAGAGGTGGTCTTGCCAACTATATTGCTCAGACTGGGCTCAAACTTGCAATCCTCCTACTTCAGAATGTGGGGATTATAGGGACACATCATCATGCCTGGCTTGAAAAGATTTTTTTTTTTTTTGAGACAGGGTCTTGCTATGGAGTTCAGGCTGCCCAGGCTGGCTTCAGACTTGGAGTGATCCTGCTGCCTCAGCCTTTTGAGTGTTAGGTCTACAGGTGTCACCATGCCTGGCCAACATGCTTTTATCTACTATCAAATAAACAAATATGAAACCTTATGGAAAGTACTTGTCTTTTCTTAGCTTTTAAATACAATTTCTAGCCTTTTAATACAGTTTCTCAGTATTATCATGAGAAAAGCAAGCTCTGTCAAGGGAAAGACTTTTGAAAATGATGAAACACAAGACTTGAAAATGAAATGTAAGATTTGAAAATGATATTCACTTCAATATTATTTATAATGGGGATGGAAATAAATAAATGTTCAAAAAGAGGAGACTGTTAAATTGTTGAACTTGTTTCAAAGGAACTGTAAAAAGACTTTAGGTCCCATAAGAACTAACATTTTCTCCACTTGTTGAACGCTGAATTTCTCCACATACAGAACAGTGCCTACCATGTGCTAGATGGACAGTATTTATTAAAAGAATCAAAAAGTAAATGAAGGAAAGCTGACATCTGATGGGCAGCCACCCGGCTGCAGTTTTGCTGCATGCGATGCAAAGCAGATCAGAAGCGTTGTGGGTGGTTTGAAGAGGCTGAGTGAGGAGCAATAAAGCCAGATAAGAGAAAACAGCTCTCAAGTAGGATGCTTGGTGGATTGTGAGAGATAACTCTCTCCTCTGTGGCCCACAGAGCATTCAGTAAATTACACAGCACCTGGCAGTGCTTTGGGGGTTGGATATGTTTCTGGAGAGAGCAATGAAATACAGTGATACCCTGGCTGTCGAACAGCAAAGTTCGAAAAATTATTCTCGGAGTTCATAACTTTGCTCTATAGTCAAACTGCATACCCCACCGAAAATCACATACGTGTATCGCATCTGGCCCCCAACACAAAGGGGCAAAGTGTCAGTCTAAGTGCCGCTCTCGCCCAGACAGTAGTGTGTTAAAACATTCATCACTGTGCTGTTTTGTAAAATACCATAACCATGGCTCCAAAGAAAGTTAGTGATATGAACAATAAAGCTAAGAAGAAGACTATGGGAACACGATAGTTAAAAGGAAAAAAATCACTGTGAGATTTGTTACAGTCCTGATAAAATGAATTTATAAGAGTACTTTTTGGGCCTCGGGACCAATTATTTGGTTTTCCATTATTTCTTATGGGAACAAGGTGTTCAGTTCTCAAAATTTTCAGTGTTGAAACACAAATTTGGAATGAATTGAGTTTGATAACTGAGGTACTGCTGTAGAGAGTCTGGCCTCAGCTGGAGAATACCTTTGGACATCCACTCATATCTGACTATCAAAATGCAGAAGAAACACTCGTACAAAAACTGACAAGTGAGTCAATGGAACACAATAGAGGAAGCAGAAACAACTCCAGGTTATTCAGTTATTTGATCTTTGATAAAGAAACCAAAACACACTCTAGGAAAGATAGCCTCTTTAATAAATGCTGCTATGAAAACTGGTTTTCACATGCAGATTGAGTCTAGCGCCATATAACTCACCATGCAATAAATTAAAATAAAAAAGACTCAAAAAACCTAAATGTCAAAACAGAAACATTTTCCAGGCATGGTGGCTCATGGTTGCAATCCCAGTACTTCAGAGGCTGAGGCAGGAAGGTTGTTACAAGTTTGAGGCCAGACTGAGCTACAAAGTGAGTTCAAGGCCAGCCTGGACTGCACCATGAAACTGTCTTAAAAAGACAAGCAAACAAACACATAAGAATTTAATCTGCTAAAAGATAAAATAGATAAAACTCATGAAGACATAGGTACAGGTGGAGACTTTCTGAACAGAACTCCAATGGCATGAGAAATAATACTGAGAATCAACAAATGGGATCACATCAAATTAAAAAGCTTCTGCCAAGCAAAGGAAATAGCCAGCATAGTGAAGGGACAACATACAGAGTGGGAAAAACTTTTTATTTTTGCCAGCTATTCCTTGGAGTACTAATATCTGGAATATATAAGGAACTAAAAAAAAAAAACAAAAGAAAACAAACCCCCTCCCTCCAAATAAAAATCCAATAAAAATGAGCAACTGAAATGAAGACTCTTCTCAGAAGAGGAAGTACAAATAGTCAATAAAACACATTTTTTAAAATGTTGAAAATTTCTGCCCATTAGAGAAATAAGTCAACACTGAGGAATCATCTCACTCCAGAAAAAATGGCCATCATCAAGAAATCAAATAGTAACAAATGCTAGTGAGGCTCAAGGAAAAAGGAACCCTTCTGCATTGCTGGTGGGAATGTAAACTAGTATAACCAGTATGGAAATCAGTGTGCAGATTCCTCAAAAAACTAAGATAGAAATTCCATTTTACCCAGCTGTTCCCTTTTAGGTCTTCTGGAAAAAGTTAAGATAATTATACTACAGTGATATGTGCATAGCCATGTTTAAAGCAACAAAATTTATAATAGCTAAATCTTGGAAACAACCTATACATTCACCTTTATGAAAAGGTAAAGAAAGTGCGCTGCTGGGTGTGGTGGTACATTCCTGTAATCCCAGCACTCCAAGAGGCTGAGGCAGGAGGATTGCCACAAGGTTGAGGCCAGCCTGAGCTGCATAGTGAGTTTAAGGTCAATCTGGACTACATAGTGAGACCCTGTCTCAAAAAAAGAAAGAAAGGAAAAAAAAAAAAAAAGAAAGAAAAGAAAATTTGCTATTTGTGTATAATGGAGCACTACTCTGCCATAATGAGGATAAACTTGAGGCATTTGTAGGTAAATGGATGCATCTAATACCATAACATTAAGTGAAGTAAAACAGACACACAGGTTTAAGTATCACATAGTTTCTCTTATATGAGAAATCCAAAATATAAATAAAGAGTAAACTAAATGATGATAGAAAATAGGGAGACTTTCAAATGAGAAGGAGAATAAGAGTTGGAGTTAGAAGAAGGGGAGGAGAGGAGGAGAAGGGGGATGAAAAAGAAAGAATTGAAAGAAAAAAAGGAAATAGAGCTTTTACAAATGGGGAGAGAACCGAGAGCTGGAAGGAGCAGCGCAGAATGGGAAGAGTAAGCTGAAAGCAGAAAGATGTGTGACCTGCACGTGCAAACACTCCGTGATAAACGTAACCATGGTGTACTGCAAACAGGTACTTCTAAAAACTTTTAAAATAAAAAATAAATAAAAGACTATATTTTTAATTAAAAATGTAGATGGAAATCTAATGACATGGAAAGACATTCATCATACATTGTTAAAGAAAATAATTGGATGCAGAAGGGGATCTATAATTGCAATCCCATTTTGGGTTAAAATAGAAAAACATCTGCTTACATCTGGATGATGAGACCCAGGGATTTTTTCCCCTTTTCAATTATTCACACTTTATGTT
Source organism: Cavia porcellus (assembly GCF_034190915.1). Lineage (NCBI taxonomy): Eukaryota > Metazoa > Chordata > Mammalia > Rodentia > Caviidae > Cavia > Cavia porcellus. The sequence continues at coordinate 16,697,073 of NW_026947504.1, forward strand.
TTCCTTTAAACCGTATCTACTAGTGAGACTGAAAATAATGTGAGACGTTGAATGAACTTGAGCCGTCCTTATTGGCTTTAGCCAGCTGATAAAGAAATTGAGCTAGAGGTCGGCAACATTGCCAAGGTCAAGCCAAGCCTGAGTGGCCCATTGATTTATGGGCCGTGCAGTGACCTTTCCATTTCACTGGGAGGAAAGCCCCTCCCTGTGTTCCTTTGAGTGTCTTGGACACACAGCACCCGAGAGACCTAAAGTCTGGCCCGTGTCTTCTCCCATTTACTCTTTTTGCTGGATTCCAGACAACTACTGTGGTCCTAGAGACACTCACGGGCTGTAAGCGCATCCCCTCTCTCATTTCAAAGAACACTCATGATCTTTCTTTGCACTTTAGGCTGTAATACGACCCTCAGGCTCCTCTGGGTAGAGAATCATGTCAGGATGGCTGTGAAGCCTCCCGCGGACTGAGCCAGTTATAATCTGTGACTCACATCTGCAGATAACAATTTTCTTAAAGGTGTCTACTGAGTGATAAGGATACACAGAGAGACAGAGACAGAGGGAAACATACTGAGAGGTATGAAATCACAATCCTGAAACAGAGGGCCTGGAGAGATTCTCTAACTTGTGGCTGGATGGTCCAGGAAACAAGCTCGGGTTGTACACGGGGCCAGAACCCACAGAGCTTTTGTATTGTCAACACTTCTCCATTCCAATCTTCCCTTCCCCTTCTCCCGTTCTGGCTCATGGAACTATCACATCTTTCTAGCTAGTCTTTCAACGGATGCTATGTCACAGAGGGCCCTGTGAACCATATTCAGGAATTTGGACTTTAATCTGGGGCAATGAGATATCACAGAAGAATTTTTTTGTTTTTGTTTTTTGTGACAGGGTCTTGCTAAGTAGTTGAAGCTGGGCTAGAACTCACTATGTAGCCCAGGCTGGCCTTGATCTTGTGGCCATCTGTTATGCATTAAAAACTGGTGGTCAACTTAATGCCAGTTGGATTACATCATCATGGCGCTGAGTGTAGATGTTCCACCTGAGGAAAATTGCCAGCATAAATAGAGACATGGAGAAAAACTTGTTGCGTTGAAGTGTTGAGGCTTTGTGGGTTCTCCTATGAGTTGCCGTTTGAGCGTTGGTTCTCCCAGAGAAGCTCTGGCCCTCACATGGGGCATTGCTTCCTGGCTCCAAGGGGAAGACATGTGCTGCTTGGTCTCCAGGATGAACTGACCACGCTGGCTTGCTGGCATGTACCCAACTGTGCTTGTCATCGGAGGAGCTCGAGGCTTCCATGTCGCCAAGGATGGCTATGGTGCTTTTCAGGACAGCCCTGGTCTTGTGAGTCTGACTTCCTGGCTCCAGTGTAGAACCCTCAACTTACCAACAGAGCTCCTTCACCCCGCTGGCATAGACTTTCAGGCTTCCACCGCTGACCTCTAGGCCTTCCCAGCATGGATCCATAAAAGAGACTGACATGAGTCCTTCTTGTGGGCTCTGGGCCTCCAGTTGGACTCGTGGAAGGCATTGTCATAAGCTCTGGGTTTTCATCTGGACTCATGTGGGACATTGCTGTGAGATTCAGGCCCTTGACTAAATATTCTGTCTTTGGTGTTGCGGATAGATTTCCTGCAGTTTCTTGTGTTAACTCTTGGTGACCATAATAAAACAATATTTTAAACTCCATGTCCTGATTGTAATTGTTCTCCTCCAACCCTTGACTATAACACCATCCTCCTGCCTCAGCTTCCCAAGTGCTGGGATTTACAGGCACATGCCACCATGCATGGCAGCCCCAAATATTCTAAAAGTCATGTTTTCTGGCTTGTTTTCAACTCAGTAATCCCCTTTACAATAAGTCTAACAGACACCCTGTCTTTGGAATTCTCCTGGGACAGGATACTCTCAGCATCAAAATTAATTTATATTTGAAAATCAAGATAAAACAGTAAATAAATATGTTTTTTTTAAAAAAAATCACTTTTATGGTTGTATAATTTGCAAACAAAAAAAATGCTCCCTTTTTATTGTAGTGGAGTTTGATAAGTATGTACAGTCATGTAGCTATCACAGTCGGGTCAGAGGGTTAGTTTATGCTCCTCCACAATCAATCCTCTCTCCCTAAACCTGCTCTTTACTTTCTGTCATTATAATTTTACTTCTTCTAAAATTTTATTTAAACAAAATTATACTGTATTTATCTTCTGAATCTGACATAATTCACTTAGTTGAATGTGTTTGAGATTCATCTATGCTGTGTAGTGTATGTGTGTGTGTGTGTGTGTGTGTGTGTGTGTGTGTGTGTGCATGGTATTGCTATGGCAAGCAAAAATACTGAAATGACACTCAGGATTTGGAGACAGATTTATTTACATTGACAGGCACTCATAGGGATCATTTCCAGAATATCAGGACCTGATCTCTGGTGGTCCAGGGCTTATATGGGATAAGCAAGCAGGAAATACAGAAGCAGAATGGCTTGTCAGTTGGGGATTGGTTTATACAATGTGCATTATAGTGAGCAGCTATGTACCACAGTGACCAGCTATTCCTCAGAGACAGAAGCAACTGGAATTGGAACAGGAATTATTACCAGGGAAACTAAGAAACTAAAGTACATTGTCTGAGGGGGGGATGCATTTTCTGTTACACCCCACCCCCCCCTTTTAGTTTCCTCTGCAAATCTTCGCTGGGCGTGTTACATGTGATCTTCTGAGACAAGGCCCAACTTGTTGGTAACATTAGGGTTACTGGTGATCCTAGAAGGGGTCCTAGCCAAGCTCCCCAAGATTATCAGGAAATCAAGGACTGGGATCAGCATCCTGAAAAGACACACAAATCAAGGGAAATAAGTATGGAGCAATCCTGTGAACAATGTCCTCAAGCTTCAGCCATGCATGGACTGGTCAGCACCCAGAGTGACCAGAGTGGAGCTTTGAGGGCATTGCCTCTTCAGAGCGAGCCTTGGAGGGCGGCCTAGGTAAATTTTTCAGCAGATTTAAGGCCGAATTTCTGAAACGTATAAAAGTAGTTAATATGTAACTGGGTTAAAGCTGTTGCTTTAACTTTTCTAGAGCTTTGAGGTCTGTATGCTGTACATAGGTTTTTGTTTTGAGACAGAGCAGTTCAAGCTGGCCATGTGCTCACTTTGTAATCCTGTCTCCAGGACTGTCTCCAACTCAACAATCCTCCATCCTCAGCCTCTTAAGTGCTGGGATTATAAGGTATGCACCACCATGCCCAGCTATGTAGTTTTTATTTAATCTAGTTTTTGAATTACCTCTGCTACAAATGCAGGCCTGTTGTCACTGTCAGTGATCAAGGATAGGCCATATCAGTAACCAGGTATGGTGGCTCATGCCTGTAATCCCAGCACTGAGGAGGTCAAGGCAAGAGGACCCTTATAAGTTCAAGACCAGCCTGGGCTACAAAGTGAGCTGAAGGTGAGCCTGAACTGTGTAGCGAGACTGTCTCAAAAAAAAAAAAAAAAAAAAAACCCACACATGCACAAAAAAAAAGGTAGGCTTTGTCTAGGGATGATTTTCACAGCAGTACCCTACAAACTTTTATTATTTTCTCAGTATGGGTAGGGAATGAGAGGTCAGGGCCGGTGACATAGACACTAAAACCTGAGCTGGCTGCATGAGGTACTGGTGCCAGTGCAGTGACAGTGACTGAACTTGCAGAATATATGGTGGGGGCAGGTCTGGTGACTGGGATTGATGTTTCAGTCCATTGGCTGCCCAGAGGGGGCTGAGGCCTTATTCTGCGTTGTTGATGACAGGTTTACAAACAGCAGCATGAAGCAGTTTGCTATGAAGATTATCCCTGCAGGAGAGTTTTGGCCAAAATAGTTTTGTCCAAGATGACCACAGCATATCTAGTCTGTCAGACTTTATTCCTAACAGAACTACTTCCATCCACAAATAAAATGTACTCAGCATCTGTTGGAGTGTGTGTGTCCTTTTTTTAGAACAGTTCATCCCAGTACAGCATGTGGCACCTGAGCAGTGAGGTCTTGGCTTAAGGTGAGCTTGTCAGCTTTCTTTATCTGAAGGGCCGGGGCTGTTAGAATACAGAGGCAAAGTGGGAAGGCAGCCCTTAGCCACTGAATCCAAGTTATTGGCACAAGTAGGGCACTGGGCACTCCCAGGGGCTGGCAGTCTGAGTAAGCATCATTGTTTTTGTGAACTCAAGGGTCCAGATTTTATAGAAACCAACATCTCTCAGAAATTTGCAGAATTTCTTTTTTGTAACCAGTTTCAGGCAGATATTATTGCAGGGTTTTTGTGCCTTTCCAGCAAGTAGCTTGTGTGTCATCAGTCAGAAGTGCATGAAGAAGAAACAAGTGTTTAAATCTGTGAGAGTTTGAGTCCAAGTCAGTTAGCCTTTGAGTCCAGAACTGGGGTCTTTGCAAACAGGGGCTGGCTGACAGGAGCCAAATGAAGGAAAAGAAGGTATTCTTTAGGTACAGGCAGGTGTACCGGCAGATCATGGGTGGCAGAAGACTGGGGCAATGTATGTGCAGGGCAATTGTGGTGGCATTGGCAGCCTGGAGATCCTGACCTGGCTGTACAGGCAGGACAGGTGAATTTTAGCAATTTGATAAATATATATTTTTTGCCCAGGGGACTGTGATGGAGCCAAATCTGTTGTCAGAGGCTCTCTGAAAATGGTAGAGAGTTTTTAATCCCTAATGGCAATTGATGGTTAGGATTTTCCCAGTTGAAAGGGCTTAAGGGAGCAGCTCACAAGCAGAGGAGGCATCTTTTAAATCTAGAACAGTCCAAAAAGCATGTATGAGTTCAGAGAGTGCAAGGTGATGGCTGCATTGCTGAGGGCATGGCAATCTTGCCAACGTGGTTAACAGTCTATCAGGGTGCTGGGTGGCTGGATGCCTGTTTGTGCTTTCCACGACATGTGATAGTGACAGGGGTTGCAGTGAGAGCATGATTCAATGGCCATGCCCAAAGGCAGGTCGTTAGTCTATACCTCCGGGAGGAGAGTTTTCAGAACTATAGGATTGTGATTATCTGTCTCAGGCTGATGCAGGCATCATCTTCCTCTTGGGGAATAGTCAGAGCTGAATTTGCAAGGTTAAAAGAGAGAAAGGCTGACTGGCTTGGTGCAAAGGAGATGTCCTCTCAGGCTGTAAGTTTGTACCAGCAGAAGGGGAGAAAGGCAAGAGTCCCAGTTGCCTCTGTGATGGTAATATTTTGACTGAGAGAACTTCTGAAGGCAGATGTTTCTGTTCCATGGTCTACCAGGAAAGTCACAAGTTTGCCCCCAACTTTGGTAATGACCGCAAGCTCTCAGGGGCCCAATTTGACAGAACTCAGTCTGTCCTATCAATTCAGGCTTGATAGTGTGCAACTCATTTGTCAGGGCTGACAGTCCAATTTTTCCTCAGTCAAAACGTGGAACTAAAGAAGGAATTGTTGACAGAGATTTTGAGTAGGCATTAAATGCTCCATATGACCAGGATGGGCACATATGGTTGGGTGGGGAGGCGTGTGGCTGGATGCAGGCAATGGCTAGCTGGAACCAGGCAAGTCTGGAGAGAAGTTATAGGCGTTAGCAGCAGCGGTGGAAGTTGATGAGTGGCCAGGTGGAATTGTCAGGAAAAATGGGCCTCTTTTTCCTGGCTCCGGAGAGGAAGACGTGGCCACTTGATCTCCAGGATGAACTCACGTTGCTTCCTGGCAGGTACCCGACTGTGCTTGTCGTCGTCGGAGCTCGGGGCCTCCATGTGGCTGAGGATGGCTGTGGTGCCTTTCAGGACAGCCCTGGTCTTTGTTGTGAGTGTGACTTCTCAGCTCCAGCGTAGAACCCTCATCCCTCCAGCAGAGCTCCTTCATCCTGCTGGCATAGACTCTCTGGCTTCCACCGCTGACCCTTGGGTCTTCCCGGCACGGATCCGTAAAAGAGACTGGTATGAGTCCTTCTTGTGGGCTCTGGACCTCCAGTTGGACTCGTGGAGGCATTGTCATGAGCTCTGGGATTTTATCTGGACTCATGCGGGACATTGCAGTGGGATTTAGGTCCCTGACTAAATATTCTATGTCTTTGGTGTTGTGGATAAATTTCCTACATTTTCCTGTGTTAACTCCTGGTGACCATTGTAAAACTAATATTATAAACTCCATGTCCTGATTCTAATTGTTCTCTGTGTACAACCCCTGACTACAACAGTTGGGGATTGGTTTATACAATGTGCATCAGAATGACAAGCTATTTCTTAGAGACAGAAGCAACTTGAACTAGTGAGCTACTGAGAAACTGAAGTATACTGTCTGGTAGGCCATTTTCTGTTACGGTTGTTCCTTTATATTGCTTAATAGCATTTCATAGAATGGACATTCCATAATTGTTTATTCATTGACCTTCTACCAATTGAAGGAATAGTTTCTAGTTTTTGTCTATTGTTAGCAAAGCTATTATGAAAATTCATCTATATCCCTTTTTGAGATAGGATTTCACTATACAGTTCATGTTGGCCTTGAACTCACTTAGGTAGCTCAGATCGACCTGAAACACATGGTGTTCCTCCTGCCTCAGAAAAATTCATATATATGTCTTTATGTGAACAATTTTTCCTTTCATTTATCTTCTACAAATACCTAAAATGGAATTTTAGGTGATATCATAAATATATATTTAATTTTACTAGAAACTACAAAATTATTTTCCAAACTGTTTGCAGCATTTAGCAATTCTGCCAATATTATACAAGAGTTCCTGTTGTTCCAGTGTCGCAAACACTTAGTATTATGAGTTTTAAACTTTCAGTCACCATAGGAAGTAGGCAGTGTTAGTGTAGTATGATTTCTTCCTCTTCTTCTTCTTCTTCTTCTTCTTCTTCTTCTTCTTCTTCTTCTTCTTCTTCTTCTTCTTCTTCTTCTTCTTCTTTTCCTCCTCCTCCTCTTCCTCTTCTTCTTCTTCTTCCTTTTCTTCTTGATGATTCCTGAACTTTTCCTCTTACTTTGGAGGATCTTCCCCATTCATGAACTTACATTTTCTTATTTTTTTATGAGTCAGGGTCTTGCTATGTAGTTTTGGCTGAACTTGAACCCACTATGTAGCAGAGGGAGGCCTCAAACTAACAAAAAAAAATCCAAATCCTGGAACTGTAAGTCCAAATATTACTTTGAAAGAATCTGAGTACTGTTGGCATATTTTTAGTAATTTTAGGATTAAGGTACTAACTATAATCAGTTAAAATTAAGGTGGAGGGGATTGTGGTTTGACATAAGTTTCAGGCTTCTTGGAATATCTATTCAAATCCCCCGTCAAGCTGGCGAGGGCACTCAAGGCCCCATGGAACTGGCTTTGTAGTGAGTTAGAACCTGAGATGAGGCTTCCTGACTCTGCACCATTGCGTTGTGAGATCTTGTGTCGCACTGCTTGCAAGCTGGCTTGAGCTCGCTTTACTTAAAACACGAATATTCGGTGTAGTGTGTGCTGCTTTGGCAAATAAGTGAGGGATGATGGGAAAAGGGATTCATGTGGCCTGGGGCTCAAGTCTCTGCTCCATCTCTGCCAATCTAACCGCCTTAGTGAGCCACTTAATCTCCAAGTATTTACCGAATAACGGGAGGAACGCACACACTTCGTTCCCTGCCAGGATTATAGTGGCTCTGGACAAATCATACAATGGCCAGACTTTCTATTTAATAATTTTACTAAAATTATTTTTATGAAGGTCAGATTAAAGGCAATTTTTTTTCAGGTACCGGGAATCAAACTCAGGACCTCATGCTTCCCAGGTAGGTGCTATGTCACTGAGCTATATCCCCAGCCCTAAAGGGAATCTTTGTAGAGAACATTTTCTCTAAAATCTAAACTCAAATGCACAGTTTCCATCTCTTCATTTTTTTAAACTACTCCATTTGGGGATTAAAATGATGGTTAAAATGATTCATTATGAAGAAATTGACAAAAATATTAAGGATATCCTGAGTGAATTTTTATATAAAGCCCACCACTCAAATACACATTTCTTTGTAATGGTTTCCAACATTTACCTAGATTTCTTTACATTGCTGGGATCAGAGTGGCTGTCATTGTGCTCATTCTTTAAAATTTTTATTACTTAGTTTTCATCTCAAATTATTTAATAGATTAAGTTGTTTCATGAACCTTAATACTTGTGATTTGGGGGGTACTAGGGATCAAACTCACAACTTAGAGCTTGCAGGCAGGAATTTATGCCACTGAGCTATATCCACAACCCTGCTTGTGATTTCTTTTTTGCAGTACTGAGTATTGAATGCATGGATTGAATCTAGGTGTGGCTCTACCACTGAACTATGTCCCAAGCCCAGCTTGTGGTTTCTAATGGTTCCATATGATTTTACTTAGTAGGACATGTTGGTAACATAGACACTCAAAGTGTGCAGGAAATGACTTATTACTTACAGCCATCCCTCAATATCATTGGGGAATAGTTCCAGGATGCCTTGAGGATACTAAAACCCAAAGATTCTCACATCCCTCTTCTACAATGACATAGTATTTGCATATAACAAAGCCACTCACTCCTGTACCTGTAAATAACATCTAGATTACAATGTAAGTGCTGTGTAAGTATTTGTTATACTAAAGAGTATATCAGAAAATGGAAAGATAATCCTTGCTATTGGTTAGGAAGAGCCAACATTGTGAAAATGGTCATACTCCCAAGACTGTTATACAGATTTAATGCAATCCCAATCAAAATACCACTAATATATCTTACAGATCTAGAGAAAACATTCTTAAAATTCATTTGGAAACAGAAGAAACCTAGAATAGCAAAGGCAATTCTTTGCAACAAAGGCAAAGTAGGAGGCATCTCAATTCCTGACTTGAAATTATACTACAAAGCTACAGTGATAAAATCAGTGTGGTACTGGCAAAGAAATAGACCTGAGGAAGAATGGAACAGATTAGAAGATGCAAACACAACTACAAAGACACTCAGCCACCTGATATTTGACAAAGGGGCTACTAAATATGTTCACTGGAAAGAGGATAGCCTCTTTAATAAATGGTGTTGGAAAAATTGGTTTTCCACATACTAAAGACTGAAATTAGACCCATGAGTATCACCATACACTAAAGTCAAAATGGATCAAAGATCTAAATATTAAAACAGAAACACTAAATCTACTAGAAGACAAAGTAGGTAGAAATCTTGGAGACATAGGGATAAGCAGAGAATTCATGAACAAAACACAAACTGCATGGAAAGTACTTCAAAGAATCAACAACTGGGAACTGATCATATTAAAAAGTTTTGCACTTTAAAAGAAATCACAAACAAAGTGAAAAGCAAACCCACAGAATGCGAAAAAATTTTAGCCAGCAGTCCTTCAGACAGAGGGCTTATACCCAGAACATATAAAGAACTGAAAAACATCAGGCCCCCCAAATTCAAAGACCCTCTCCAAAAATGGGCATCTGAAATGAACACACAGTTCTCAGATAAAAATATACAAGTGGCAAATAAATATATGAAGAAATGTTCACCATCATCAGTAATTTGAGAAATACAAATTAAAACAGCATTGAGATTTCATCTCACTCCAGAAAGAATAGCTACATCAAGAAATCAACTGATAACAAATGTTGGCGAGGCTGCGGGGGGAAAAAGGAACATGGCTCCACTGTTGTGGGGAGTGTAGACTGGTGCAACCACTATGGAAATCAGTATGGAGAATTCTCAGAAGACTAGGATTGGAAGTTCCATTTAGCCCAGCTATTCCCCTCCTAGGTATTTTCCCATAAAAACTGAAAAGGTCATGTCACAGAGATATATGCACACCCATGTTCATAGCACACAATTTGTAATAGCTAAATCTTGGAAACAACCAAAATGCCCATCAATGACAGAATGGATGAAAAAGATGATATTTTTATACCATAGAATATTACTCAGCTATGAAAAGGGATGATCTTGAGGTTTTTATAGGTAAATGGAGGCAACTTGAGACTATCCTCAAAGGTGAAATAAATCAGACTCACATTTATAACTAATGTATTGTCTCTCTAGTGTAAAAAATAAATAAAAGTAATAAAAAACTGAAAGTGTAATAAGATCCAAAATATACAATAGACATTATAATAAGGAAAGAAAGTACTTAAAAGGAAAGTACAACTTGTAGGTATATGCATATAACTGTATGTACGTATAAGTGTGCAAGATGGATAACCATACTAATAAGTTTTTGTTGATTCATCAAAAAATAGTTTTGTGGTCATTGTTTGATTGTCTGCTCATTTTTTATGCTTTGATTTTGTGTCCTGAACAACTACTTCTAAGATAACAATATGTAATGTATTAACTAGTGTTGATTTCTTACTATTATTTTTTGAAATTCTGTATCATTTTCACCTTTGTTCTGTTTTGCTTTTTTTAAAATAAAAACTATTTGTTATAGTATATTGTGAAAGGAACAATGGCAAGAAAAAAATCTTTATGTGTTCAGTAAGGATATAATTTATTTGTTAAAGAAAAAAGGATTCAAAGTGAGTTCAAGGCCAATATGAACTCACTTTGAATCCTTTTTTTCTTTTTTTTCTTTGAGGCAGGGTCTTGCCATATAGTTCAGATTCACTATGCTGGCCTCGAACTCATGGTGATCTTCCTGCTTCAGCCTCCAGAGGGCTGGGATTACAGGTGTGCACCACCACACCCAGCCAGATGTAACTTTTCAGTGACTATTTTCAATCCGTGGTTGGTTGGCTCCTGTAGAGATGGAGCCAACTATATCTAGTGTAATTCACAAAAATCACTAAATCTTTACTATGTAGTCTAGGGCATCACTACAATTCTATAAGGTAAGTAATAAAATTACCCCATTTTACAAATCAAGTAACTGAGACTCAGATTATTTTAATAACTTCCCCAATCTCATAGAGACAGTTACCTACTGCTGCATAACAAATTACCCACAAATGTCATAGTTAAAACCCACGACCCCCACTCATTTGCTCACAGCTTTGCAGCTGGAGCAAAGTTGGGTGGAGCTGGCTCATTTCTGCTCCCCCTGTGACCAGCTGGGGTAGGTGCGCTGTGGCTGGAGTCTCCCAGGTGGGTTCACTGCAGATGCTTCTGCAGAAGAAGCTGGACTGGCGAGGGTCCAGCAAGGCTCCTGCTCCTGTGTGCGCTCTTGGCCTCCAGGGCTTTTTCTCCGCACACATGCTGTACCCGGCAGGTGAGCTGGGCTCCTTTCTGCAGTGGTTAGCATTCTCTCAGTCCCAGCAAGTCACAAGACCAATCCAGCACCGAGGGAAGGGAAATAGACCCTACCTCAATGCTCTGATGAGCGGGACTTCTCAGAGGGACGAAGAGGGTTTCCAGTGCAGCATGCTCGGCTCCAGGCTCTGTCCAAACTCAGTCCCACGCCCATTCCACTGTATGGATGCTTAACCTATCTAGCTTTTCTTTTCCTTTTTCTCATTTTTGGGGTGAATTCCTAAGAACAGGAAACTCTGGTCAGAGATCAGGAATATTGTGGGGCTGTGTGATAGTTCATATTGATTGTCAACTTGATTAGCCTACAAGATGCCTAAGAGCTTAGTGATGCTCGCTTTTGAATGTGTGTAGGTGAGTCATGGAGTCACGCCCTTGGGTACCCCAGCCCTTCCCTCTGTTACTCTTCTGGTCTCAGCTTCTTGACTGTCATGGCATGAGCAGCTTTATTGCACCCACACTTTCATTGTGATATCTCTGACTTGGAGCCAAGCAACCAGAGACTGCAGCCATCAGCCAAATAACCCTCTTTCCCTTTAAGCTGTGAATGTCAGGTGTTGTGTCCCAACAGAAAGGTGACTGATGCAGGCTCTATGTTGAGGTAAATGTGTGTCTGCATAGCTGAATGATCTCATGAATCCTTTTTTAAAGTGCTGTTTATTACTTAAGTCTTTTTCATCTCCTTTCTCTTTACAAAGGAGATGCAGGTTTAATTTTATGCATGCTATTGTTGCATCTGCTTTGGCAGAGAAAAATCTTGGCTCCTGCTTCGGAGAATCTCCTCAGGACTTCTGGGCAACAATACAGTCAGCAAAGCATCGTGATATTCAGCTGCTCCTGGGCTGTGCAGGAGAGCGTTCCCTGTGGATCAGGGGCACGTGGGAAAGCAATTTGCTGAACTTGACTTTTCACTGAACTTGGGATGTAGTTGAAAGAACATAGTTTACACTTGCCCGTATTTACCCAACGCTCTGAGTATGCCTGTTTCTCTTTGCTTGCAGTCCCTGTGTATAACTCTACTGTTCCAGGTCAAATTCAGTTTAGTATTGTTCAGAGCAGAGGCTTCTCAGTTTGAACAATAAATTGCATGACCACCTCACCTGCCCAAAAAACTTGCATAAGCCATTTTTCCTCCCAAAGCCTCAACTTCCTGCTCTGTACAATGGGGCTGACTGTATGTTTCACAGAAAGGTAGATGGGCCTTTATGTAACAGCATCTTCTACCTGAGAGCAGCTGTCTTGCCCTCTGGGAGATACTGAGGCTGACAGTACATGGCTCCTGCTTCTCCTACCCTGCTTAATTCACATTTCAACACGTAAGATGACTTCAGAGATTTAATTTATATCAGCTACTCAGCAAGGGCTCACCTGCGGAGATGAGATCTGAGCTAAGGCGTGAAGGATGAGAGCAGGCTCCAAGGGGAGCTGAGGGAAGAGCATTCTGGAGCAAGGGAACAAGGAGTACAAAGGCCACAAGGCAGGAGATAATTCAGTGCAGGAAATAAAATGCAGTTCACGAGTAAAGTCGTGCTGTATATACTGTGAAGAGTCCCGACAGTAATTATCCTACTAAAGGCTCAAAATACTCTCCCATCCTTTGTCTTAATGATCCCTAAAATAATTGCAAAACATCTGGGAACACAGAGCAGATTGGTCTTTTTTTTTGTACCAGGGATCTGACTCATGATCCCATACTTAACAGGCAGGCGCTCGTTACTGGTCTTGTTTTATGGAACAAAAAATTCTTATGAATTATCTTTGAATAGTTTTTCAAAATGGTCCCACTATAGTTCTACGCACCAATTTAATTTGATATATCTCTATTGTCTTTTTTTTTTTTTCTGGCTCTCTTCAGTTTATTGCACAGAGGAGTTATACTAATCCAAGCAAAAGCAGATCCAGACAATTACATTGTATAAGCTGTGGTGTTTAAACTTGTGACAAGGGACAGAAGGAACATTCTACTCATTGCAAGGAAATCCTCACTTAAGCTTCAATGAGCCACGAGCTCTTAAGACCCACAGACGTTCGACTGATCGCCCTTAGCCTGGCCAGTCTCTACAAGACACCAGCATGTGTTCTGGCGCAGGTCATCCTGGAGCTGATTCACTTCGCCATATTCTGGACACTTGATTACAGTACCCTTGCAGGCAAATGTCTTCTTAAGTGCCTTCACTAGGTTTTTTTTTTTTTTTTAAATCATAATCACCAATAATCCCTGGGATAGTAGAAGGAGATTTTCTGTCATTTCTCTGTTGAATTTTCCTATGGATATAATCCTCAGCATCAGTGGGAGGCAGGTCATCAACTTTATGAGGATCAGAAAAGGGTAGAAAGAGCAGAGGTTCTGGACAGAAAACATACAAAAGGATTCTTTCTTCTTCATGGAAACGGCCTGCAGAAAGAGGGGAGGTTGGACCCTGGAAGTGAGAGGTGGGGGTGAGCAGCTGAGTCCTCAGTGGTGGCTTAGTGACAGGGGCCCCCACTGACTTTACTGCTTTTGATGACTCAATCTTTTGGGAGCCAGAGATACCTTTGTACATACCTTCCTATTAGAATACTCACTTTTCTGGGTAAATCCTCATGTATAATTGTTTTGATAGAATTCACCAATGAAGCTATCGGGTTGGGACTTTCCTTTGTGGGTACTTTTTTGATTGATTCCTAGCTCAAGCTCTTGGTTTGGATCTAGTCAGAGGTTCTATTTCTTCTTGAGTCATTTTAAATAATTTGTGCTTGCCACGTGTGATGGCACACTGTAGCCTCATTGCTCAGGAGGCTGAGGCAGGGGGATCACCATGAGCTTGAGGCCAGCCTGGGCTATTCATAGGAGTTTAAGGCCAGCCTGAACTATATATATAAATAAGTAAGTAAGTTACGCTTTTGTGGGATTTGCACATTTTACCTGAGTTTTCTAGTTTATCACTGTAAACCATCTTATTTCAGTAAGTTTGGTAAGAATGTCTCCTCTTTTGTTTCCTTATTTTACAAGCCTGTCTTTTTTCTTGGTCAGTCTAGTCAAACTTCTGTTCCTTTTGTTGCTTGTCTTAGTCGTTCACATCAGACACCCACAACTTCAAGGAGGGGAGGTTTATTTTGGATTAGTACATGGTCAGTTGGTTCCAAGTCAGGACCTTACGACAGAGGAGCATAGTGGGAGGAAATCTGCTCACCTAATGCTGGTCAGAAAGAAGAGAGAGTAACGGCAGGAGCCAGAACCAGAGATGTATCTTTCCAGGTCATACCACAGTGAGCCTCCTCTTCCAACCAGGCCTGCTTCCTAATGGCAAGCTATAATCCAATCACCTTCCAAAAGCCTCCCTCTGAGCATATGAGACTTGGAGGGAACATCTAGTTATAAATCATAACACTCTACCACCTCTGCCCTCAAAAGATTCATGCACATCTCTTTTGCAAAATGTATGTATTTATTTGTTTGTTAATAATTTTAAAGAGAACAAAACCAAATAAAATAAAACAGAATGAAGCCACACAAAACAAAACAGCAAACGTGCTAGGACCTCAAAACAGGACAATAGAAAATCAACAGTGGCTGCCATAATGCCTCTTGTTATCTTCAAAATTGCTGCCAATATCATCAGACACAATAAAATCAAAACAGAACAGAATAAAACCAATCAAAACAAAACACTGAGTAACACAAAACAGTAAAATGGAGAAAAATAAAATAGAACATTATTGGATTTCAGAAACAAGATAGAAGAAAGCCCCCCACAGTTGTTACATTGCATAGTTATCCTCTAAATAGATGCTCAGACTACCAGCTTTAGACCTGCATAGTCAATCAAACAATACAAGCATTAAGTTGTTTTTTGTACCTCAGTTGCTATCAGCTCAGTCTGTGTTCCTCTGAGTTAGCCAGTTGCTTGTGGCTGGGGATGGGAGCATGGCTCTCCTTTTCTCCCAGCCTGTATGCTGATTGGCTCATGGGAAGGGCACTTCCTGTTTCTCCTCCTGGCTCATAGGAAGGGGGCATCTTCTTTCTCCTCCTGCTCATAGTCACCACTCTGCAAAGCATGTTTACTCCATCTCTAAGAGTTGCCAAAGTCCTAAGAGTTCCAGCATTGCTGAAAAGACCAAGGGCCAAAGTCTCCTCTGAGACAATTCAAACTCTTAATTGTGAGGTTCAATGAAAATTCAAAAAGGAAGTTAAACATTGCCACATACAATAGCACAAGATAAACATTCCCATTCCAAAAGGAAGGAATATGGGACAGAAACTAATGGGGAAAAGCAAGACCAAAATCCAGCAGGGCAAGCATTAAATTCTCTAGTTCTGTGTCCAGCAAGTTGTGGCTAGCTGCAGTTCCGAATGGCTTAGGTAGCCCTGTCATTATGGTTCTGCTGGTGGCTGTAGCCCTCATAGCTTTTCTCTTGAGCTGGCTTTGCTCACCACTTGCAGCTTTCCTCAGACATTTTGTGTTCCTGTTTGCTAATTCTCTGGGTCTTACTACATGTTCAGCTTCATGCTCATAGCTTCATGCAGGGCCCATTCAGGGGCACACGGCTGGCCTCCCAGGCCTTCTCCTGCAGTCTAGACAGAAGCCCTCCAAAACCCACAATTCTTGCATTCTTCTGCATATCTGTAAAACCAGCAACAGGTAGACTGTGCCAAGGCCACCAGCCAGCACAAGCAATAGCCAGGCTCTCTTGTATCGTGACTCAGAAGTCTCCAATTGCCTGCATGATTGAGTACAGTAAACAGAATCCCGTGGAACCAATTCCCTAAATAGCCCTTTAGGAGTTTGGTGCTTTAGGGCTCTTTCCTCAAAGAAAAATTTTCACTTTTGTAATTTTGAGTTTGTAAAGGATGGGGCCTTCTTTGTTCCTCACATGTGCTTAAGGTATCTTTTCTATTGTCCTTTTGTAAAATACCTGGATTTTTTTTTGTCTATTAAAGACAGGGTTTCACTATGCAGCTCAGGTTGTCCTTGAACTCACTTTGTAGCCTAGGCTGGCCTCAAACTCATGGCAATCCTCCTATCCTGGCCTTCCAAGTGTGGGGATTGCAGGCATGTATCACCATGCCCAAGTCTTAGATTCTTTTTAACGTTAATCTTTTTAGCTACCAAGGTCTCCTCTGTTCCAACTTTGCTGACCCGATCTGTCTGGGGAAACTGAAAACTTTTCTAGTGGGCTTTTTGCTCCAATTTTCTGTATAAATCTGACTAAAATCAGCAAACAGTATCCATTCTACAGCCTGAATATTAAGCTGCCTCGAAATTTAGGCTGCTGCCCTTAATCACTAGGACACGAATAGGATGCAGACTAATTTTCCGTCAGAGCATAAAACACATGGCCTGGAGTCTGGCTGTCAATGGAGTCCTCGTTCCCAGAAGAAACCTCTCTCTTTCTTTCTTTCTTTCTTTCTTTTTTTTTTCTTTCTTTCTTTCTTTCTTCCTTCCTTCCTTCCTTCCTTCCTTCCTTCCTTCCTTCCTTCCTTCCTGCCAGCAGCATTCTGGTCCTCTGAGCACAAACCAGAATGTCCTATAAAGCCTCCATTACTCCATTCTAGGGCTTTTTCTCCAGCCAGCATCTGCAAGCCTTTCCAAACTCCTCCTAGAACCAGCTTGAGAGGTTTTTAAGCCACATGATCAAGTCTAGTCACAGCAACAGCTCCACTTCTCCAGTCATTCTCATCACTGGAACGTGATACCTGACAACCACAATTTAAGTGGGGGAAAGGCTTCTTTTGGCTCATGTTTTGGAGTTTTAGCCCTCGCATGGCCAGTCAACTCCAGACAGAAGCCACATGGTGGAAAGGTCTGGGTAAAGTTCCTTAACTGTTGGCAGCTAAAAAGTAGGGAATGAAGGGTGGAGCCAGGCCCCTTCCAGGTCGTGTCCCCAGTCACCCACCTTTTTCAGCTAGACCCTACCTCCTAACAGCGGATCAGTATCACATCCCTATAATGTAGTCACCGCCAAAAGTCCCACCTAAGAGTAGATGAGGCTTTGGGGGGGCATCTAGATATAAACTGTAACATTGATCTTTTCTCTATTGTTTTTCTAATCTCCATTTTATTAATAGCTACTCAAATTTTTATTATTTCTTTCCTTTTCTTGCTTTAGTTTAGTTTGCTTTTCTTTTCCCAGGGTCTTAAAGCGGAGGGTTAGATTATTAGTTTGAGACTGTTCATTTTCTTGTTTTTCTTTCTTCTTTTATTCAACATAGGAATTCATTTATTTGCTACAGTAACATAGGCATTTAATGCTATGAAGTTTTCTCTGCCATGTGTAGTTTTGGAGTAGAGGGTCTCACTCACACTGAGGCATCTGGAGTAAAACAATCATATGTAGTGGCAGGAGCTTTAGTCTAGCCATGGTACTGCCACTCGCTGAGTGGCCTGAGGTAAGCTCCAGCTCCTCTTTGATTTTATTTCTGTCTAACCAATAAGATAAAGAGGCTATTCCATGGCTTCTATGGAAGCGCCCTGGCAGGCCAGCTGGGAAGGCAGGCTCCAGTCTGTTGGTGCAGAATTCTGCTGCTTCCTCTCCCTCAATACCCCTTCTTCTCCCCCTGGCAAAGGCCCCTGCCCTTTCCTTTGGGGAACTGCCCCTCTCCCACACTACATCAAAGCTCTTTTTTGTGCCATGGACCTGTCCGGTAGTCTGTGAAAGCCTGTGGACCACATCCCTCCTCAAATGGATGTTTCTAAATGTATAATATATTCTACATACGATCTGAAGGAAGCCAATTATATTAAAATAGTTACCAAACTATTAGAAAAACAAACTTGCAATATAGAAATATGTATTTCTTTATGAACTCATTAAATAACAAGGTGTGCTTGGTCTGATAGCTATTATAATCTCAAAGTAATGACGGACATAAATGATAATTTGAGATATCTGGGATCACTGTGATATGAAATGCATGCAGTATCTATTGATGACTAGTGTAACATTAAGCTGGTCTCTTCCTCCTTCTCCTCCCCTTCTCCACTTTCTCATTTTTAGTGTTGGGGATCAAACTCAGGGCCTCACATATGCTAAACACATACTCTACCGCCGCCCAAAGTTATAGATACTTTTCATACTATTGTGACTTGTTAATTACATTTAAAGAAAATGCTAAAATTCAGTTAGAGTTAGCAAAAGTGGGATATAATTTTTCCCATCCAAATAGTTCTTTATTAAGAAATGCTATTTGGGGCTTTGTATGAAACTGCTCAAGTCTTGGATCCAGAGGCAGGCATGTAACCCAGTACTAGCCAACAAGAGCAGGGATTGGTCAAGCAGTGGGTGTTTTGACCACAGTGGTCAAAATGTAGCATGAACCCAAGACTTTTGCTGGTGAATTTTGAGGGTTCCTTGCTGGACTTGCTAAGGAAGCTGGGTTGAGACCTGGAACATAGCATCTCACCTTCATCTGTCTCCGGATGAAGCCTACAAAGAGGAGCTGAGACATGAATATCCACATCTTTCTGAACACACCAAAAAGGGAATTTCAAAATTCTAATTCCAGGAAGATTATTTCTGTAAAGACAAAACTTTGGATTTCTCTACATACGTGAGTATAAATCAGGGCACACTGTCTGGAAGGCTGCTCATGAGGTGGGCACCTCTAGTAAGTGAGTGGTCACAGACACTGGTTTTCTTTGAATTGTTTCTACTTTCTATAAGGATAAAGTGATTACAAGATACTTGTGCAATTACAAATAATGTATAATTTTACAGTGAAATAATAAAACAACACATAGGATAAGGAATGTTCTTTCTCCACTATGTGAGGGGGTAAGGGATTGAACCCAGTGTTTTGGTCATGGTAACTAAGTGCTCTACCATTGACCCACACCTGGAGCTCACAACTTGATTTTTTCCTAGGTGTCTGCCACAATTCTCAGGGACGCTAAGACGGCAAGGGCTGTCCTGCAGGATGTCCTGCTGCACCCTTGATCTGTGCCCACAATGCCCTGCTTTTTTATGACACTGAGTCCATGATGCTGTGTATACCTGTGAGGTCATGCTTTCGCTCTGCAGCCTTCCTGGCTGCTCTAGGAGCCGAGGAGATCCCTCCCCATATAAAACACTCCCAGGGTGGCCTACTGACCTGAATTCTCTTCTCTCAGCATCCTGATTCAGCCACCTCTGCTGCCAAACTATGCATGGCCCAGATGACTTCTCCCACAAATGGGAAAAGGAATCAGAGCATCTCTCAGTCACCCTGGAGGGATGTCCATCTGCAGCACGGATGAGATGGCTCATCCAGATGAAGCCTATCAATGTGCAAAGGTAAGAACCTGTGACCCGGAGTAGAGAAGAGACTAGCCAAACTGGCCCCTTAACTCAGTCCTCCAGTCCCCACCCTCCCCCCAACTTTTTCTACTGAAGAACTTATTATACGTTACCAAATTGTGTGGTGACTCTGCTTTCCCCTTACAAGGTGGAGACAGAATTGTGAGTGTAGGGGAGTGCAGATTGCACTGAGGTCATCATTTGTGGATCTGTAGCATGTTGCTGATACTCAGCATATACCCAGAATATAAAAATGTTTTTTGAATCAAAGTGTGTATTGTATTATAAACATCATGCTGTGATTTTTCATCTCTTAAATCAGACCTTTAAGATAAATTCCTCCAAAGAACGTTGTTGATGTCTTAGAATAGTGAATGGAAATCATGAAGTCTTATTCAAAAGGAACTTGATCCACACAAAACTCTAGGGCAAGTAGGACAGACACGATGCTTTTCCCCATGAAGTGATTTCTCCCAAGGTCCCAAAGCCAGTAAATGATGGCTTATTCAGGAGTTCTTTTTATCTGCTTCTCTTATTTGATGATTATGCAAAGTTTGGTTTTGTGTAAACCATCGTGCCCTTTAATGTCAAGTGATTGTCTTTTTAAATATTGCTATTCTCATATAAATGTATATCAAATATCACACACACATATATAATATACATAATAGTATATATGTCTGGTGGAATTTGTATCTCTGTAAAGAAAAAAAGTGCTCACATCTCTGGATCTCTGTTTTCTGCACTCTAATGTGGATACAAAAAGAACCTTGTGTAGAATTTTTTTTTTTCTTGTACTGGGAATCAAACTCACAACCTCACAGTTGCCAGGCAGCTGCTTATACCACTGAGCTAAATTCCCAGCCCAATTTTTCTTTTAACCTGATAACAGATAGGAAAATCACCTATCTATTACCTCTACCTAACTTCGACTTATTTACATTTACTGCTACAATTTTATTTTAATTTTTTGGTACTCAGAATCAAACCCAGGACCTTGCACTTGCAGGGCAGGCGTTGTTCTGCTGAGTTAGGTCCCCAGCACCAACTTCTTTATGTTCATACCTTGTGTGGTTACTGCTGGAGCAAGGAGAGTGAGTGGAGGAACAGTAAGATTTTAGGGGCTGGGGATTTAGCTCAGTGGCATAAGCATCTGCCTTGCAAGCGGGCAGTCGTGAGTTTGATCCCCAGTACTGATAAAAAAAGAAAAAGACACAGTAAGATTTGACTCTTGAGCTGCTAAGTTCCCTTCATCTGCCTGCTGACTTGGAAGTCCTTTAACCATTTTTAGCAAATGAAAGAGAAAGTGATCTGCTCAATGTTTCCCCTAAATGTATTGGAGCGCTCCACTGTTTCTACAGGACAAAGAGGGTGAATACTAATACTGTCTTGCTTATCACGGATGGGCTTTTATGCATCAGCTCAACCCCCTGATAATCCCAACTCTGAGACTCTCAAATGATGTCATCTAGAGGATGTCTTTCCCAAGGACCAGCCCCGAGGAGACATTGGTCCTATGGAAGCAATCTGAGCACTATACATACACAGTCTGGAGCCCTGGCCTCCAGGCCTGGCTCTGAAGCCACACACTCCTCTATCTATACTGTGAAGCCAGTGGATGTGTTTTCTACTGCCCTTCTGCAGACCTGAAGTTCTGTCACTCCCTGGGAGGTGGAGGATGAACAATATCAAGCAGGTTCCCTGTTAGCTCCTCTTGGCCTGAATCTCTGCCTCCTGGACAGAAGCTGGGAGGCAGGCATCTGGCTCCCTGGCCTGGGTCACAGAATCACAGAGTTGTGGGCAGCTCACAGGAAACCTCGGTGAATATCAGGACCCATCCAACAAAAGTTTACTAAGCAGCTATGTCAAACAGAACATGGCAGTGATGGTGGCTGTAGTGTTCACTGACTTATTCATGGCACCTAGCACAGTGGCATATACCATAGCAGGTGCTCATTAAATATCTGTTGGGTGATGGGTAGTCTCCTAAAGTAAAGTCATTTTTGAGGAGCCCGTGAAAATCAGGGCCTACCTCCGACCTACAGAAGTGAAATCTCTAGAAACAAGGCCCCAATAACTCTCATAGTCTCCAGAGCTTGAGAACCACAGCTGTAGTGTCTGAATAAATCATTCTCCTATTATGTGAAGGAAGAAAATGCTGATGTATTCACTTTGGAGCATTTGTCAGAGACTAAAATAATCAAGCCAATACTGTAGATTTGTTTTACAGTAGCCATCACCGTAGAGCTGCAGAGCTCGGGGCTTGGTGCTGGATAGGTTTGGGGTTCACTTTCACTACTCTCAGGGGAGGCAAGGTCAATAAAATGGCAGAGAAGGTAGAAGGGAGCCACGTGAAGTCTGATTTTGGCTTTATTATTGCCCTTCACTGCCAGTCATATCAAGGAAATGTGCCACCACTCCAGGTTCCCCTAGGTGGTTAGTGGCTGGGAGATGCATTTCCTCATTTTCCAGGACCTATGGCTTGCCGTGGGCACAGACCTGGCTGCAGATCTCAGCTGTGTCGCTAGCTGCCTGGTCTGGAGTTAATCGCTTTAACCCCTCTTAAGCCTTAGCTTCCTCATTCATAAAGTGGACATTATGATTCACCCTGCTGAGGGACGCTGGGAGGATTAGGGATGACACAAGTTCAGGTGTCTGGCACATGCTCAGTACAAAAGAGCGGTGCTGCCTTGGCTGAGACCTATAAATGCCAGCACACAGTTCTGCAAGGCCAGAGATGGCTGGGCAAGGGCATCCTCCAGTCTGGACTTTGGGCTACAAAGGGTACATCACCAATGATGGACCAAACTGAATAGGGACAGCTCTGGAAAGCATCCCAGGCGACTTTGACTCTGTTGTCCAGAAGCAGCAGCCAAACACCGGACCTTGGGAGAGTTAAAATGCTTGGTGCTGATGGTGATAATATTGGTAGTGGTTATAACAGCAGTGATGGGGACATCTCATCTGCCAGATGCAGTGAGAAACAATTTGCTTTACATGCATCGTTTCATTCAGCCCTTACAAAATCCTGGTGTGGAGCAGTACCAATGAGATCACCATTTTAGAGATGAGGAAACCCAGGCTCAGAAAGGTTGATAAGTAAATGACCATTTTTCTTCTAAGTAAAATAACAGCCTGTTGCCAGTTCATACCAGGAGTCACATCAAAGTGTACTGGAATCCAAGGTACGCCAGTAGCCTGTAAGTGCTAGCCAGTACCTTTAAGGGAAATTTATCTGATCTCCATTTATACAGAGGAAGAGAGGACCAGACTGCCTAGATTCCCCCCGATGAGGTCAGCACTTTACATATATTATCTCTTGGTCATCATATCATCCCCATGAAGTAATTCTATGATCCCCATTTATATAGATGAGGAAACCAGGGCCTAGGACCAAATGACTTGCTAGGATTCAAAACCACACAGCATGACTCCAATCCTAAACCTTTTTGAGTTACCATTCCTGGAACAATAAGTGTCAGGGGTTGGACGAGAACCCAAGGCTCCTGAATGCCAGTCCAGTGCTCCGAGGCTAGATGTAGGCTCTCTGTTGGCATGTACTGTTCCTTAAAAGCTTGCTGGCCTTAAGCCCAAAGAGTGAAATCACACCCTGCGGTTCTGGGAACCTCAGACAGGAGGAGAAGGAAGCTCTTGCTCTGCTCTTCAAGTCTGAGCAGGTGTGCTGGGGACACTGCTTCCTCCTGTGGCTGGAGAGGAGGCCTCACTAGCCAGGCAGGGTGAGGCAGCCCCAGGAGTACAGGGCAGGAGGAAGGTGGGAGGCAGGCGTGCCCAATAAAACAAGCCTAAATCTTCCCGCCTTCACACTCTCCTTCAGGCGGTGTCCTCACCTCCCCGCTTAGCAAACAGGGCGCAATCATGAGAGTGCTGCAGCCCAGAGGCCTGAGTCCTGGCTCTGATTCAGATACTCACTCTGAGTGCATCCATGACCATCATTTTCCTCATGTGCACGCTGTGTGTGGTGGTGGTGATGATCAAAATCCTCCAGCTTTTCCAGTAAACACTTTATTACACATCTGTTATGAACTGGAGGTACAGCAAATGCAAAAGCAGATGTAGGAGCCGGGTGTGGAGATGCCCACCTGTAATCCTGCTATTCTGGCAGGCCAAGGCAGGAGGGTTGCAAATTCGAGCCCAGCCTAGGTCACTTAGCAAGACCGTGTCTCAGAATTAATCAGGGGCTGAGGATGTAGCTCCGTGAAAAGGCTCGGGTTTCAATCCTCAGTCCTGGAAAACCATCGACAAATGACAAAACCAAGGACACGCAGGCCCTGTTTATGGGCCTTAGAGTTTGGTAAAGAGAGACTCAAATCCTTTCTGAATCAAAGGTAGAAGGGCAACAGAACAGTTTTTAAAGCAAATGTGTGCCCATTATGGTGGGGATGCAAGGAAAAAGACTGGCTGATTATCCACTGCCAGGGGGCAAGGGTGCCCTGAGAGGGATGCCCAGGTCAATGTGCTGGTGTAGAGGCCCCTATGGAGGTTTCACCCTAAAACTCGGAGACCAGTGGGCCTAGGAACCTGGTTATTTAAAGAAGTGGGCCGTGTAAGAAGTTGTTGAAATTTTTTTTGTTTTTTTTTTCTGGGGAGGTTACTGGGTGACACTGGGAGGGAGCCGTAGGATCAGGTGTAACAGAATGCATCCTAAAAAGTATAGGCATTGTAACTTCAAAGAAATAGTAAGAGGCCACTGCCTTTGAGGAGCCTTCTTCGATTTCTTCACCGTTGGCCTGTGACAGTTCTCCCTCTCTCTGTGGCCTTGAAGCGTGAGTAGAGAAACCCAGGCCTCCGGAGTTTTTTCTTTCTGCCACTGAAAGCTCACTGTGGCTTCAGACAAGGTTCCTGAGCCCCCTCCCCCAAGCCTCAGTTTCCCCAGCTGTGCAGAAGCAGGTTGTTTGGCAGGGCCTGCCCAGCGCTAACGCAACGTGATTAGCTCTGGTAGGAGCCGGAGAGGGGGGCTGCCCGCATTGCTGCGCAGGCAGCGGCTGCTGGTTGGGGCACCACCACCTGGCTGTGGTGCCTTCCTCCCCGCTGGGGGGTGCAGGACCGGGTCGCCGAGGTGGACGCTGCGCAGGAAAGTGAGGGTGCGACCCCTAGCTCGCGCAGCCCCGCCCCCGCAGCCAGCGGCCCTGCGGCAGCCGGGGGCCAGAGCTCCGCCCTCCGCCTCCCGCCGGTCTCGCCGCCTCCTCCCTCCTCCTCCCTGGCTCGCTCGCTCCCTCCCCCCGGGCCGGCTCGGCGCTGACTCCGCCGCACGCTGCAGCCGCGGCTGGAAGATGGCGGGGAACGACTGCGGCGCTCTGCTGGATGAAGAGCTCTCCTCTTTCTTCCTCAACTATCTCGCCGACACGCAGGTACGGCCAGCCGGGGCCGCAGGCCTGGGGCCAGGGTGCTGAGCTCTTGGGGCTGCAGCCGCAGCCGTGGAGGCAGGGACGCAGCGGTGGGCGCACTGGGGAGATCGGGGGTTCCAGGCTGCAGAGCCCCCTTTCCATGCGCCTTGCGATGCGCTCCGTAACCGGGGTAGCCGGAGGTTCCGCGGTCTGTGTTGGAGCACTGGGGACGCATAGCGGCTGGGAAGGGTTTAGTCTGGGCCACCTGGAGTCCGCCACCCCCTGCGGGCAATCTGGGGGGCCCCCGCGCTTCCTCGGGGAGCTCGAGCCGCGACGCGGTGCGGAAGGCCCTCGGGGTGCTCTAAGCGCGCCCTGAGCGCCCCGCACTTGCTGCCGTACTTTCACGTGGACTTGTGGCCCCGGCACGGGCGCGTACCCGCACCCCCGGAGTCTCCTGGTTCTCCGGCCCCTGGCCCCCCAAGTGCTGCTCTCTGCACCCCACAGCTCCCCAGCGACTCCCGCAGCGCGGAGTTTCCTGTCAGTTGCCGGCTGAGGGCTTGGGGTCTGCAGGGCACGTGGACCTGCGGGCGGAGATAGCGCCTTCCTGGTTTCGCTATCCGATCGGGCCCCTCCCGTGGAAAAAGCAGGGCAGGATGGGGGCGGGAGGACTGTCTGGGGGCTCCTGGGTCCCCCCTGCGTCGTACGGCCCCGGCGCGTGCTCCACTGTGCAGGGGGAAGGGAAGGCGAGGCGGCGTCCCGGGCTCTCACTGAGCCTGGGACCCCCACCGGCGACACGCGCGTGACAGGAGAGGGTGCTCTGGTGTGCCGGGGTGGGGGAGGACTTGGGTAAGCTGGTGGCTTGGAGACTCGGAGGCGAGCGCTGCTGGGACAAGCAGTTCCCAGAAATGACTGCACGAGGCGTGCGCGCCCCCAATCCTTTTCCCTGTTCCCCCCACCCCATGCCTGTTGCAAGCGTAAAGTTTGGCTCCAGAGTTGGGGCTTTTTCTGCGAGCGCTGGGCTGCTGGTGACCGAGAGGCTCGGAATGCGGCAGAGCCCTGGAGGGGACCCTAGAATACCAGGGGGCTTCGGGGTGCGGAGAGGGGCCGCCGGCAGAGCCGGGTGCGGCTCTCGCGGGCTGCTTTGGTACCTGGAGTGGGAGCGCCGGTGCCGGCCCGTTTTGCATAACACAGGAAGGGAGGGGGCAGGCGGGGGGCTGGAGGTGGGAGGAGAGAGAAACTTTGCTTCTTGTTATAATCTGCCAGTCTTTGGGCGGTAGCAGCTGTCATGGGACCGGGTGGGCGGGGAGAGGCTTGCAAGCTGACTCCTTGCGGTGAAACGCGACTTGGAGGGGACGCAGCTGCAGAGAAGACGTTGAGCTCTCGGCGGACTCCGGGTGGCGACTTCGGGCTGGCGGCTGGGACGGCGCGGCCCGGCGGGGTGTCGCCGAGAGGAAGCCGGCCCCGGCGCTTGCCGACGCGGCGGCGCCGTGCGGTCGGTGGCGGGAGCGCTCGGGTGGGCTGGCGGCCGAGGCCGAGGGGCTGGCGGCGGCGGTGCTCGCGCGCTCGGGTCGGGGTGGCTGCTGGACCGGCGGGCTGCGCGCGCGGGTGTGTGTCCGTGTGCACACGCGGCGCGCGCCGGGCGCGTACCTTTACCTCTGACGAAACTGCGGTGGAGCTCCCGTCGCCGGCGCCGGGCTCCGTCACACGCCCCGCGCCTGTGTGTGCGCCGAAGGCGGGCTCAGCCTGGGCGGCCTCGGAGCCGCGGCGTGGAGCCCGGAGCTCTGCGCTGGGGACGGTGGTCAGGGGGCGCTCGGGGGTGCAAGATGCTGCCCACTTGCTGGGGCGCGCCTGCAAATCTGTACCCTGCCACGCGTGTGAGGGAGCCCTGAAACAGCCAGAGGCTTGTTAGGGACCCGCAGCAGGAATCGTCCGCACTGGATCAGAGTCTGGCTTTTAACCCCATCGTCGGCTTTTGGCTCACCAATAATTATTTGCCTTGCTGGCCACCCGCTAACCGACGCAAGGGCCATTTCACCTAAGGAAGCTAGAAAAGTGGATAATCAGGCGTCAGCAGAAGCAGTACAGTGGAAGTTAATCTGGGACGTTTGCTTGCTTTTTTTTAATTGGACCACGTGACAGGCCAAGCTCCTCTGATGATCTTTGCCGGCCCAACTTGGGAAATGTAATGGATAGGACGAGCTCTGCAGCCACCCCTAGAAGGCTCAGAGAGCCCAGCCGGAAGAGGACTTGGGCGGGCCATCAAGGGCCTCCTCATTTTACAGCTGGGGAAAGAGGCTGCGAGGGGTGAGCGGTTTCTACAGGACCACTCAGTCAGCGGGTGACAGAGCCACCCAGGACTCCTGACTCCAGGTCCTGTGTGTTACCTCGAAATAGCACTGGACTTGGAGTCAGAAGGCCTGAGTGGAGTCGCCTTCCCCACTCTCTGACTGGGTGACCCCGGAGCAAGCCATTTGAACTCCTGGAGCCTCATCCTCCATCTGTCAAATGGGGCTGTGGTGCCTGCGAGGAAGAATCCACTGGCCTGGTGGTGGGGGTGAGGAATGTTTGCACGCGAACTGTCTGGGTTTCCCCGTAGCCTCCTCTTCCCTCCCTGCACCCTCTTCCTGAGCCTCCCCTCCTCCAACTCTCCCCTCCGGAGGGCTGGAGAAAGTGGATAAAATGGCAACTAATTATCCTCATTCAAAAGTTTTGTTGTCTTTAGTGACTAATCCAGGGTTCGAGTAGAGGGAGAACTTTAGGAGACATCTTTTACCCACTGGGCCGAAGCACAGAGATTTTGTAGAATAGGATTGCGAAAGTTTCTCAGAGGTTTGAGGTTCCATCCCAGAGGACTTGGGCAGGCGTCTTTTCTTGCTCAGGCTCCGATTCTTGTCCAGAGTGCCTTGCCCACCCGTGCCGCTTGGCCTCACCCAGTGGCCTTCCCTACCCGGTTGTCCTCTCTCTCCTGGCTTTTGTAGTCTGTTATACAACTTAGATGCTAGATGCTAGAGCTGTGCCTTGGGTTTCTTTGCTGACACCTGTCAGTGTGCAGAGCCCTGTTCCTTTCACTCTGCTCTTGGCTAGGCACGTGGATTGCAGACAGGGGTACAGCTGGGTCTTGCCAAGCAGAGGCTCCCGGGCTGGCAGCAGCGACAGCTGGGCAGCGAGTGTGGGGAGAGAGGAATGCAGAGGGCGGCAGCTGTGGGCAAAAGCGGAGGCCCCAGAAGCCACACAGCAAGCCCACACTAAATATGGGTTGTTTGAAGTCACTTAGGGCATCAGTCATAGATGTTCAAAACGTCAGAGATGGCAGGAACTTCATAAACCATCCTGCCCAATACTTTATTTAAAAATAGTAGTGCTGTGAGAATTGCTGTTAAGCATTTAAAAAAGGATCAGGAACATGCAAAATGGCCTAGAGGTAACCATTCTTGTTACCAAGAAAACATGAAACCATTTTCATGTTTTCTAGACTTTTTCCTGTTCATGTAGGTCATTTGTTTTTTTTTAAAATGAAGTTATTCTGTGCATCCTCTGTGTGTAGTTTGTGGAGGTGGAATTACACTGTTTGTAACTTTGTTTTCCTCCAAACAAAATGTTGTGAATATCTTTCCACATCAATAAATATTCTGCATAATGTCTTAATGATTGTATAGTATTTCATAAGAATATTAAACTAAAATGGATTTAATCAATCCTCTGTTGTTACTCAGTTTTTCTGTTGTTGTTATTGTTGTTTTGTTTTGTTTTTGGCTATTATAAGCTGTGCTAAAATGAATATCTTTGTGTGTATGTCTTCTGTCCTTCGTTTAAATTCCTAGAAGTAAAATTACTCCAGCAAAGAAACTATGCAGGCGTTTGGTGAGCACATTGCTGGATTGCCTTCTAGAAAGATTGTACTAATTTACACACTAGCCAGGATTGTGTGGGAATCATTCCCCATACTCAGATAACAGTATTTGCATTTTTACTAGTGTGTTCATCAATAAATTCTGCTTTAATATGCGTTTCTTGGACTACTTGTGTTGCTGAACTTTTTCCTGATAGAATCATGAGCCAACTGGGGTTCTGTTCTGTGCAGTGCTGTGTGGTCAACTTGGCACACTTTGCAACTGGTATCTTGTCCCTTTGTGGTTCTAAAGCTTCAACTGAATACCCAGAAGGGACCTCAGCCCCATGCAGAATTGGGGAACTGACTCAAAGTCTTAGTGTCCCCTTGTTAGGCCCGGAATATTGCTGCCTCCACAGCTCCATAGCCCGGGCCAACTGCTTCCCCAGGCAGAGTCCCAGCCACGTGCAGGAGCGGGTAGAAGTGTCACCTTGGCTGAGTGCATTTGCCCTGTGTGAGGCCAGGTGGCATAACTTCATTACCTGGGCTCTGATAGGGACCTGTTCTCCAAGGGCCTTGGCTCCATGTCCACTGGGCCCCCTGGCTGGTGATAATGATCACACTGCATGTGAGACCTCGGAAAGCCATGGCCACACAGCTGGGCCCAAGGGCCCATATTTCCTCTTCACCTGAGGCCCTCCTTTCTCCAGCAGGTGTAGGCCAGCCCAGAGCTCCGCTGTGCAGTGATATGAGTCACCCTGTTCCTTCCTTCTGAAATAACAGGAGGACTAATGCTGGAGTCAGAAGCAGCTTTGCAGATGGGGCCTCAGGCTTTATCCTGAGGTCATAGCAAGAACATTGCAGTGTTAACAGCTGCCTTCTCCGTCGTCATTGTTGTCATCATCATCATCTTCATCAGTGACATTTGTCAGGTGTCCTCAAGGGTTGTTACACAGCTGAGCCTTCTGCGTGCGCTATTATATTTCATCCTTATAAAGACTCTGTTCAATGGATGAGCTGTTTTCCAGATTTACAGATTTCACTATTTAGGAGACGTCAGAGCTGCTGAAAACTATCTTGCTTATACTGCCTTTCAGTAGAGGAAGGCCAGGATTAGTGGGAAACGTCCCATGCCCCCAGACTTGTCCTTACAGAAGAAGACAGGGACT
This sequence comes from Cavia porcellus, assembly GCF_034190915.1. Lineage (NCBI taxonomy): Eukaryota > Metazoa > Chordata > Mammalia > Rodentia > Caviidae > Cavia > Cavia porcellus. Next base: position 16,726,908 of record NW_026947504.1, read on the forward strand.
GCTTTCTGGTTTTGATCTTGATTGTTGTTCCAGCCAGCACTTTGAGCAAATGAAGGCACACTGTGTAGAGAGAAGAAAACGGAACTCAAGTCCTTCTGCTTCTCTAGGCCTCAATTTCTGAATCTGTGAAATGGGGGTAATAAGTCTGAATTCTTAGGGTTGGGATGAAATAGTGTAATGAATATACATTATATTATTACACGGAACTGCTGCTAATGAAACCTGGAATCCCTCTCACTGAAGCACTTTAGAAAGCCAAGACTAAATCTAGAGCTAACCATCACACTGCAATTTTTTTTAATGTAAAAGCATAATTCTTCATGAGAGTGAATGGAAATGACTCAAGTCCCTTGGAAGAGAGTGTATAGGGTCAGTTTTCGTCTGGTTTCCTTCTCCAGTCCACATACACACAACTGACACAGAACTATTTGGGCCGGCTTGACCTTTGTGTTCATTTCCTATCTTCTGGGCCAGGTCCTTGTGCTCTCCACAACTGGATTCCTACAATTACTACAGAACAGACTTTTGCCACACTGGACTTTGCTTTCTGCCATTTGTTCCTGGCCTGATGTCGGATCAGCCCTCATGGAGTGTAGGTCGGCTGTCACTTGAAAAAAAATTACTAGTTCTTTTTTAAGAGCAGCTTTAGGTTTACAGCAAAGTCGAGGGGAAGGTGCAGAGATTTCCACATAGCTGTGCCCCCAGCATGCACGGCCTCCTCCAGCGTCCACATGCCCACTGGTGTGTCTGTCTGTTAACAGCGGATGAACCTGTGTTACACACTATCACACCCAGCCCACAGTTGACAGTGGGCTCAGTCTTGCACTGTGTATTCTGTGGGTTTGGACAAGTGCGTGATGACGTGTATCTGCCACCGTAGGCTCATACACAGTGGTTTCACTGCCCTAACATCTGCTGGGCTCTCCCTATGCTTCCCTCCCCTCCTTTCTGGCAACGACTGATATCTTTACTACCTCCATAGATGTGTCTTTTCCAGAATGTCAGAGCTGGAATCATGCAGTGTACAGCCTTATCAGATTGGCTTTTTTCTCTCAGTAAGTAATACACACTGAAGTTTCTTTTACATGCTTTCATGGCTTCATAGCTTAGCTTCCTCATAGTTTTAAGGCCTGTGCTGGGTCGGGTGGTATACACTTGTAATCCCAGCACTTGGGAGGCTGAGGCAGAAGGTTTGCCATGAATCTGAGGTCAGCCTGAACTACAAAGCAAGACCTTGTCAAAAAAAAAAAAAAAAGGGGTAAAAAAATTAAACCTGATATTCAAAGGCCTTCAGATCCTTCAAGTTGGAGGTTTGGGCCCCTACTTTACCCTGAGTTGTCTTTTTCTAAGTCAACATTAGGTTTCTACCACTTATGGGTGATGTGACCTCAAGCAAGTGTCTTAACCTCTCTGAGCCAAGTTGGTGTACAAACAAAACTGGGTTAACAATAGCTCATTCCTCTGAGACCTACCCAGAGTGTGCCAGGGACCTTCCTCCTGGAGGCCCAGGCTCATGCTGTTGCTGGTGTCTCCGCTGTAACCTTTTATACCTTATCTCTGCTCTCCTGGGAGGACCAGTGCCCATGCTGATGCTGTGGAGGTTGCTGTCCCCTCTCATCTGCAGGTCCTGCTGCTCAGGACTGCAGGGCCATGTGTGCAGGACTGGCAGAGCTTTCTGGAGCCCTCTGGCCCAGGCTTGAGTCTGCTGTGATTTGCCATCTGTGAGTCCTCTGGGCAGTCTGTCTCCTCTCAGAGCTTCCACTCCTGCGTGTGGAAAGACCATGACCAACAGTGCCTCCTCATGAGGCTGTTGGGAAGAATGGATGAAAACCAAGTGACATTGTACACTCCAGCACAGCTACAGGTGACCAGATAGTACATACTTCTTCTCTTCCGTCATTCCAACTGTTACTTAAGAAGTTACTCCAGCAGCTGGGTGTGGTGATGCATGTCGTATTTCAGCACTTGAGAGGCAGGAGGATGGTGAGTTTGAGGCCAGCGTAGGCTACAAACTTGAGTTCAAGGCCAGCCTGAGCTGCATAGTGAAACCCTATTTCAAAAAGACAAAAAAAAAAAAAAAAAAAAAAAGAAAGAAAGGAAAGAAGGAAGGACTCCAGCATGTTGACTTCCATGAAAGCAAAGACTGTTGTCTGTTCCAGTCACCATTTTCTGACAGTGAATAGACAAAGACCCTGAACGTAGTGGACACTTAGACATCTTCACTGAGTTGAATGGATATGCTGGACTGAGAGGCTCTTGAAGGCTCTTAGTGTTTCTTGCTTTGTATCCTCAGTCTGCAGGGTCCTGAGAAGAGATGCCACGTGCTGTGAGATGCACTGGAATGCCCTCTGCCCACTGTCCCCTCTGTCATTTTAATGAATGCATAGCTTACTCACACTTGTTAAGCCCTGCTTAGAAGCCCATCCTCCCTGGAAAGCCTTGAAGCCAAAGTCCTGCCTCCTCTGCCCACTTGGAGTCAGTCTCAGGGTTTCATGGTTAATGAGTAGCTGACCTGGGATTGGAGTCTTGGCCACCAGCAGCTCCTTCTCCTGCTGGGCTTGATGGAGACCTTGGAGAATATTAGATTCAACCTGCCTCTTCCAACAGAGACAGTGGAAAGTGTTGGGGGATGTGGTGGAAGGTCCCTGACTCACCGGCCAGCTCCTGCCCACCTCAGGACTTGGGAAGGACTTGGCTCTGAGGCAAACACACCATTGCTCTTTCCTTAGGACAGATACTGAGTTACCACCCACCCTGCTGTGGGAGACTTTTACAAATGTGAGCATGAAGTTTTCTAGTTGGTTTTTTTCTTTTCTTTTCTTTTAGAAACATGGTCTTATTATATAGTGCAGGCTGACCTTGAACTTACTATGACTATGTAGTGTGGGCTGGCTTCCAAAGGATATTCCTGCCTCAGCCTTCTGAGTGCTGGGATTATAGATGTGTACCATCACACCCTGGCTGAAAGTAAAGTATTGAGTAATTATCTCCAAAGTCCTGTAATTACTGCTTGCATTTTTTAGGCAAGAAAACCAACATTTGCCCTAATTGTTCAAGTGGCTGAAAGGGCTGTGAATCCTGTGATTAGGCTTTGTTTCAGGTAGACCCCAATGACCCTGACATAGGATTTCTCTGTGCCTTAGTGTTTTTATGTAGGAAGTGGGGCTGACACTTATGGCACAGACTTTAACGGTTTGTATGAACATTATCTGATGCAATGTCTGTTCAACCAGTAGTAGCCTCTAAACTGGGTACGGTGGCACACTTCTGATCCCAGCACTCTGGGAGGCTGAGCAGGAGGACTGCAAATCTGAAGCCAGTTTGGAACAATTTAGGCAATTTAGGGAGTTAGCAATACCCTGTCTCAGAAAAAAAAAGAAAAGAAAAAAAGCTTAGTATGAAGCTCTGTGTTTAATTCCTAGTAGCACACATGCGTGTGCACACACAGACACACAAACATAAAGGAAAAGAAAAAGTCTTTCAAAAAGAGACAACTAAGACCAGGGATATAGCTTAGTTGCACAGTATCTGCCTGGCAGGGGTGAGCTCCTGAGTGCAAGAGACAGAGAGAGAGAGAGAGAGAGAGAGAGAGAGAGAGATGCAACTAGGATGTAGACCCTCCTGTTTGTCTTTGACCTGAGCTCTAGTCCAGGCCCTGAGGTCTCTGTGTTGTTCTCCTTCCCTTGCACTTCTGGAGGAACTGAAGGGTGAAGAGGAGCCCTGCCTCACCTTAGCAAGGTTGCGGCACTGACTTTTAGGAAACCAAATCCAGCCAGGTGCCACTGGAAGGAAGGTAAAGACGTATCAGGGAGTGGGTAAGAACACTGGGCTTTGGAGTTTAATTGCCTAAGTTTTAAACCAGGCTCTCCCACTTAACTAGCTGCGTGACCTTCTGCAAGAATCTTAATCCCCTGATCCGCACTGCTTCATGTACAGAATTGGGAATCAAAACAGTCCACTTTTCTCAGGATCACTTACAATAACTGAGGGGGCACAGAAGCCTTGCAGCACTGTCTGACATATAGTAAGCAGTCAGTAAAGTCACTAAGTGATGACAGTGACAGTGATGGAAAATAATATAAAATACTTAAATGTCAACTCGAGCTTGTGGGGAGTTGGGAGCGCCAGAGACCATCTTGGTGAATGTTCTTACCTTGAAGTGAGTGTGCAGACTGGGAACAGACGAGGAAGTGCCATCAGGTCACCCGGCAGGGTCAGGGTAGGACCCTCAGCTGCTGTCTGCTTGGCTGGGATAGTTCTGTACTACAGGGCCTCCACTGGGACCAGTGTCTGGGAACTCAGCCGGGTGAGCCCTGCTTGGCTAAGATGGATGCTCGCCGACAGCCCTGCAGCCGTATTTTTTCTTGTGATTGCCTGGCAGAATACAGTCATTTAGCAGAGGGAGAGTGAGACGGGAGAAAGAGGGCCCTGAGCAGTGGCAGCAGCCGGCCCACGAGTCGCTCCCTGATGTTGCCATGGCAAACAGTCTTGGCAACGTGGCTGTGTGTGCCTTTATTTCTGGTCTCAGGCTTCTTGCAGAGAAGTGTGGTACCTAGGACACTGAGGAAGGTCCTGTCTTGGCTCCTGGGCACCGAGGGAGCCCTGGCTTTGATGCTGTTAGTGATCCCCAGCTGGAAACATCTGCAGCCCACCCAGCATGACCTGCAGAAGCAGATCCTGAGTATGGCATCTGAGGCCTCGACTGCCCATCCATCCACTATCATCTGTATACATGGAAGAATTCCTGCACAACCATGCCACCACGCTGCACCCACTGCAGCAGGAGGGGGACAGCAACACATGGTTACTGTGGACTCTGCCAGCAGGTGTTCCCAGTCCAGCCACATCTTCGGCTCCATCCTTCCACAGTAATGACGAAGAGAGTAGAGTTAACGGCTAGTGAATCCTCTCATGAGACTGCTCGTCCAGGCCCTGCGCTGAAGTCTTCATTTGTAGAATCACCTGGAATCCTAGAGGAACCCCCGAAGCAGTGACTGCTGTTACTCTCATATTTCAGAGGGTAAAGTTGGGCCGACTGAGGCCGAGCCCAGAGCCCATGGCTTTGGTACAGCTCTGCTCCCAGACTGGGGAACCCTGAGACCCCTCTGTGAGGTGTGTGACCTCTTCCCACGCCCCCACTACCAGTGCATCTTTTGAGGCTCAGCTCAATGCCTCGGGTTCTGGTTGCCTCTCCCCCAAATGTCCTGTGGGCTCACACCCTGTAACAGGTACTCTGTGTCCCCAGGCCTGCTGTTTGCTTCCACCTGCTGAGGGCTTTTCCCTTGGGTGCCTGGGATGCACCAGGATCTTCTTTGTGCAGATCCTGCACTCTCACCTTGGCCTGCACCCCTGGCCCCACCCCTCTGGCCACCCAGAATGGTATGGCCCAGAAAAAGACTGAGGAGGATTGCTTGGCTTTCACTGTCTTGATGAGGGTCTGACTCTGCAGGCTGTGAGGAGTCTTAACACCCCATCATTATCACTATTAACAGAATCACACAACACCACGCGCCTTTAGAGACCACTAGGTATGTGCCAGGCCCTAAGCCAGGATCTTGAGATGCATTGTTGTGTTTAATCCTCAACCAGCCAGGGAGCTTGGTAGTGTGACGCAGGAGAAAACGGAGGCTTAGAGAGTTTCAGAGATGCTCCCCGTTGGCTGGGTAGTGGGAGGGATAGGGTTTTACTGTGTGGCTGGCCTCAAAGGTGATGGTCCCAACCACAGCAATGTGGCTGATTTGGCTGAACACATAGAAAGGTATGCGTAGAAAGGCAGTCGAGGCCTCGGATGCTACCCAGTGGGTGGAAGTGAGGTGGGGGTGGGAGAGGACCTCACCAGAGATAGGGGAGAGGAGGAGAGGCATGTGGGGATAACTTGCCTGGGCAGGGCATCCATTTGTTCAGGGCCCTCTGTGTGCCAGGTCTGTCCCACCCCTGGCCATCCCCTAAGCTTGTTAAGTGTGAAACTGGCCTTTGTTGGCTTCAGGCTTTAGTGCCTTTTGAGTCTCTTCTTTATTCAGTCAGGACTGGGGCCCTGGAAGGGTTAGGGACCGTGGCAAGGTGGCTCACCATCCAGCTTCCCAGTGCCAACCAGGCAGAGCGGCTCAGTCGTGTCATCCCAGCACTCGGGAGCCCGAGGCAGGGGCCTCACAGTGAGTCAAGCTACACAATGAGTTCAAGGCCAGCCTGACTTACACAGTAAGATCTTGTCTTAAAAAGCAGCCAACGAATCAGTCAAATAAAAATTCTCCAGTGCCTTCACAGCCTCTGGCATACCTTAAGACCCCAATAAATATGTGTTGAAAGGCTCAATGGGTGAGCAAATGCTGCTTATTTATTTATTTTTATAAAAAATTCAGCTACCATTTACCTTCCCTGCTTGAAGCTGTGTTAGAGTAAATAGGCGAGGTGGGTACAGGATATTGTGCCCTGTCCCTACAAGAAACCTGCTGTCACCAAAATAAGCCTTGTACGCAAAGGACTTAAAGACAAACACTTGCAGAGCCTCCAGAACCCCCTGGTAGAGTATCCTCCAGATGGCAGGGCCTGCTGCCATGTCAAACCACTGTTAGAGGTTCTGGGGCTGCCCTGGCCCAGCAGGAGGGGCACAGAGCCTGGGAATCTTGTATTGCAAGGAGACTTCTGGTCAAGCGTCCTTGCATTCCAGGGAGACTCGAGCCAGCACTTTACATTAGGCCAGCTGCTGAGTGCAGAAGGATTGGGCAAGTCAGGCTCCACTTCAGGGAAGGGAGCTGCGGGTGGTGAAGGGGTAAAGGAGGACCCCAGGACCAGTAATGTCCTTGCTCTGAAGCCCATCTACGTCATCTTTCATACTTAGGCAGTTTGCTCTTACACTGTACGTGATTCTTACCAGCTGAACAGTCACGCCTGGGCCGCATGATGAAGCAGCAAATTGTTCTGTGTGGCTTGCAGGACAAGGTGAGGGGTAAGGGTTACCAGAGGCAGATGCGTGCACTGCAGGGCTGAGAGCTGGTTGGAGATACATAGTATAGTGAAGGGGCATGTGGTTCCAAGCCACACTCCTTTTCCTGAATGTATCAGTATACAAAAGTCAGAAGCTAGTTGGTCACAGTGTGTCGTCCTCAGGAGAGGTGCGTGGCCTTCAGTGTGCTCCGTTTGAGGAATCAAGGAAGTGTGCAGTATATTCTGGTAGTTCCATCAAAAATAAGAAGCCTGTCAAACGCAGGGGAAAGATTCAGCCTTCAGAGTTACTTATAAACTTTGCTTTTTGTGAGCACACATTATCCCTTGATGATGCCAAGTGAATAAGGAATTAGACCAGCCGTAAAACTTTCCTTCTTTGAAAATTAACACAGGCCGGGCATGGTGGTACATGCCCGTAATCCCAGTACTTGGAAAGCTGGGGCCAGAGAATCAAAAGGATTATTCCCAAGTTCGAGGCCAGCCTGGGCTATGCAGTGAGACCTTGTCTTTTAAAAAAAGAAGAAGAAGCAATATATGGAAATGAGGTATTCAGATTCCCAGGGTTGAGGGGACAGGACTGAGAGTGTGGTTGGGGGTTAGGAAAATGCTGATGGGCCTTGAGAAATAGTGGAGCTTAGAGATACATGCAGTCGGGTCTCAGGATCCATAAAGATCCATAAAGCCTTAGCTTTATGACTTCTTAGCTGTGTGATCTAAGGGGTCAGATAGCTGCTCTGTGTTCTTGTAAGCCAGCTGCCAAGTGAGAATAATAAGATTTACCTTCCAGGCTGATCAGTAGTTTTCAGTCATGTGTGTATATCTCAATCAACTATGTAGTTAAAAACAAACAAACAAAAGACTCAAACAAACCCTCACAATTACACATCTGGGCTGTCCCAGACCTTTTGAATGAGAATCTGTGTGCATAGGCCCGTAGGTGTTTCTGTTTTAAATGCTCCCTCTGATGACACACTTGCTTTGGTTCTAGAAACTGCAATACTGTTTGTAGAGCGTCTGGCACTGACTCTGTTGGTTCCTTCCCCTCTGTCTGTCTGCTTCCGTTCAGAGCGTGGGATAACATGTGGCCAGGACACTTGTGGAAAGCCTCTTGATACTGCCTGGGTCAGGCAACATGGGCTCCCTGTTTAGTTCTTCCCATCAGTCTTGTGTAGCAGGCAAGAGGAGAGTATTTTCATGTCATGGATGGAGAGGTGGGGGCCAAAAGGTGACCTGATATTGGCTGCCACCACTAATCCGTTTCCTCATATTTGAATTGTCCCGTAACTGACCTCCTCTGTCCTCAGCCGTACACCCACATGTGGGACAACTCGAAGGGGTGGGGGATCAGGATGAAGAGATGGATGGGTGGGAAGCTGGGGGAAAGAGGCAGTTAGTGGGAGCCCCTTCCACAGAACCTCAGACTAGCGATCCTGTGATTTGTCAGCTTTGAGGGTGCTGGTCACAGTCCCAGGTGGAGCAGCATCGTGGGGGAGTAGTGGGCTAGAACCTGCTCTGACGCCTGGTGCCAGCTCTGTGTGCTGTCGCCAGCCAGTGGGCGAAGGGGGTGCTCACCTTCCCCCTGCTGTTCACTCTGCCAGGAGGGCTCCTTGTTGACGTGTCCTCTCCGCTCCTTAAGGTCCTTAGGTGTCCCTCCTCAGGGAGGCCTTTCGGGATACTCTGGGACACTGTCTTGTTTACCCTTATGCACCTCTGACCTCTCTGGGAACAGGCTCTGCAAGCGCTGGGTTGCCTGTGTGGCCCTCACTGTGGCCCAGGATGTGCTTGGCTCTCATTGAATGTGTCCTGTTCTTTTTTTCTTAGATTTTCTTTTCTTTTAGTGTTTTTTTTTTTTTCTGGTGTGCAAAAGTATATATAATATAAAATAGCTTGCTATTTTTTTCCCAGTCTGGTGATTGAACCTGTGGCATCTGTACTCAGCTACCTCCCACACATTTTTAATGTTTTTCCTTTGGACACAGTGTCTCCACAAACCAGGGAGTTCCCAGGCGGGGCTCAAACTGCTGCCCTCCTGCTGCAGCCTCCCAGAGTGCTGGAATTACAAGCATGAGGTCGTCTTAGCTATTTTAAGCGTACAATTCAGTGACGTGAAGCACATTCATCACGTGGTGCAACGATCACAGATACCCACCCCCATAACTCTTTTCGTCTTGTAAAACAAAATGTTGTATCCATGAAGTCATAACAGCATCAGGACCCGAACCCTGACACCACCGTCTACTTTCTATTATTTGACTACTGGAGATGCCCCTCTAAGTGGGATGTTAAAGTGCTGTGTTAGTTCCCTCGTTGCAGGGACAAAATAGTGGTCATCCACAACTTTAAAAAGGAGAGGCTTGTTCTGGCTCACATTTCAGTTCATAGTTGACTGGCCCCAAGGCAGGAGTCGTGATGGAAGGGTCTGGTGGTGGAAGGCTGCTTCCCTCATGGCTTCTGAGAGGCAGAGGATGAAGGGAGGAGCCAGAAAGGAAGATGTACTCTTCCAGGGCCACCCCCAGTGATGTGATGACACTGTGATCCATTTGGGGCCATTTGAGATCTAAACCTTAACGAGAACGTAACTTTGTTCTTGATTGACTGGTGTTGCTTAGTGTAACGTCCTCAGAGTTCGTCTGTGCAGTAGCATCTGCCGGGATTTCTTTCCTTTTTCAGGGTCAGCATACATTCGTATTTTGTTTCTCTATTTGCTGACGGATGCTCGGTTTGCGTTCATATTTTAGGTGTTACAAACAAGGGTGCACTGAACATGAGGATAAAGATTTCTACTCTGAGATTATGATTGCAGTTCCTTTGGGGATATACCCAAAAGCGAATCTGCTGGATCCAATGCTAATTCTATTTTTAGTTTTCTGGGGAGATGCTGTACTGTTTTCCACCACAGCTGCACCGTGTTACATTCTCTCAACAGTGTACAAGGGTTCTAGTTTTCCCAAACGCTCACCGACACTGGCTGTGTTCTGCTGTTTAATAGTCACTCTATTGCATGTGAGGTGGTAGCTCCATAATAACTTTGATTTGCATTTTCCTCATGGCTGAGCAGTTTATCATGTACCTATCAGCCATTCACATGTCTGCTGCAGGGAAATGTGTGCCCTTTGCTCCATTTTTGAGACAGGCTTTGAATTTTTGTTATTGAATTTTAGTTTTCTATTTATTCAGGATATTAATTCCTTCTCAGGTATATAATTTGCAAATATTTCCTTCCACTTGGTGGGGCTGTGTATTGATAGTGCCTTTTGAGTCACAAACTCTAAAAGTTTACCTGAAGTCTATTTTGACAGTTTTCTCTTTTGTTGCCTGTGGCCTTTGTATTGATCTAAGAAATATTTATTTTTATTTTTTTGAGAAAGGTCTCGCTATGTAGTCCAGGCTGGCCTTGAGCTCATGGTGATCCTCCTGCCTCAGCCTCCCAAGTGCTAGGATGAGAGGCATAGGCTACTACACCTTTCCTAAGAAGTCATTTTAAAATCCAAAGCTATAAAGCTTTCCCCACTTTGTCTTAAACTGTTTTATACCTTTAGGTCTTACATTTAGGTCTTTGCTCCATTCTGAGTTAATTCTTTTGTATGGCGTTAGGTCCAACTTTCATATCACTGAATGTTTCTTGTATGAATGAGTAAGTGAAAAAATGAATGAATGAAATGTGAAGCCCTCAAGCTGTGCTGGCCACTGCAGTGATTTCATTTATCTCCCATCACCAGCCTCAGGAGGGTAGAACAGTTCTGTTCTTCACCTGGAGACCTAGGGCGGGGCGGGGGGGTGGATGTTGGCAGATAAAGCCCCTTTGTTAACCTGGCCCTGCCCCACGAGTCCTGCCCCAGTGCCCCAGTGACCTCAGCACTTTCTTCTTGGGGTTAGGCAATAGCTCCTCCCGTCATGTGGGTGTCCTGGGCACCTATATCTCTCCAGCATTTGCTCTTTGTCCCAGTGGCTAAAGGAGAGGCTGTTCCCCCTGGCAGGAACAAGGCAATAACCACCTAAAGCCCCCCCCCCTGCCGGGGGCGGGGGCATTGGGGGTTGTGTGGGCCCAGAGGACAGTCAGGGTTTTGGGTTGGAGACTGCTTTGCTGGAGGCCCACTCCTTACAGCCGGGGTAGAGCCAGGTTCAGCCAATGCAGAGTAGCTAGATTGGTTACTGAAGTCAGAGAGGAATGGAATGGGCCTAAGGATGAGGTGAGGAGGCAGTGATAGAGGGAGAAGGGCTTAGTGTGCACCCCATCACGGGAAGAGAACCCTTTTGCTCATGTAACCTGTAGGTAGGTTTTCAGTGACCTAGTCATGAGGCAGCCAGTGGAGTGGAAGAGGAGTGATACCAGCCTGGGCTGCGACTTGGGGTGTTCAGTGGGAGGCTGATTAGAACTGAGGTTGAGAACAGAGCTCTGAGTCAGGTGAGCCCAGGGCTTGCCATCTAGCAGACTAGTGACTTAGGGCGTGTCACCTGTGGAATGGGGTAGCAGAGTGGCTCTCCATAAATGGTTGCAGATAAAATGTCTGAACAGCTTATGGCATCTGGGTATCATTATGATCAGTAATAATGAGGATTACTAGATGGTCTGATGACAACTTCGTGGGGGAAACCAGCTGTCTTAGTTACTTTTCTCTTGTGGCTGAGAAAAAACTCCTGACACCCAAAGTTAAAGGGGCACAGATTTATTTAGCTCACAGTCTGAGTACGTAATTGGCTGGCTGCAGGGCAGGGTGGCACATGGCAGAGGGGCAACCATTCATGGTAGTGGAAGTTGCAAAAACAGCAAAGAGAGTGAGAGACAGAAAGACAGAGACAGAGGAAGACAGACAAACCTCTTCTATTTTATTCTGTTTGTCTAAAAGACAAGCCCCTTTTACTTTATCCAGCTTGCTGGGGATTAGGCCAGTGCCAGTCCAATCAGTGGACTGATCCAGCATCACCTACCCTTAATTCCAGAACCCTTAGTCTCAGCATTGCACACTCTAGATTCAGCCACCTCTGAAAAACTTGCCCCCCATGACTGCATGAGGCCTTGGGGGACATCTAGACACAAACCATAACACCAGGAATCCTGTGAGTTACAGCCAAAACCGTAGACAACTTGATGTTGCTTTCTTCTATCCATGCAGCAATCATTGGGCAAGAAGTTGAGACTGCAGATTTGGGCAAGCCCTGCTCTCTGTCCTGGAAATAGCTCTGCAGATGGTGTGGAAGGTGGCCAGTAGTGTAGCGTGTTCAGACAGCATTTGTCGCAGAAGGGTATTGAAGGATGAGCAGGAGCTGGCTGACACAGGACGAGGGATGTCTCTCAGGATAGGGGCAGCCTGTTGTGAAACTCGGCACATGGTGTGGCTGGTAAATGAGCAGCAGGCGATGGGGCGGGAGGCGGGAGTGAGAGCTGCCTGAGGACTCCCAGGGGATGAAGAGCAGGCAGGATGAAGTACGTGTGTAAGAATCATGAGTAGGAATACTAAGATTTCCAGTGTGAGGCCCTGCTGAGGCTGCTCTGGAGAAGCGGAGAGGGCTGGAGAAGGTTTGAGCGGGAGGGCAACTTGGAGAGTGACTAGGTCTTCCTTGGCCTCAAAGGCAGGGTGGACTGAATGTGACTGGGGTCTGCACAGCTCATCTGCAGGCCCTGGTGTGAAGTAGAAGTCATCAAAGTTCGCATGAGGATTGGTCCACAGGATTTAGTCCTGACCCAGGCCCTTTTCCTGGAGAGCAGTCTCCGTGGCGGCACACACCCACCAGTTACCTGGTGGAGAGGGAGGCAGTCAGTTGCTTTGTGGAGGGAGCCCTTAATAAATTTAATGGTGATCTTAATTATTGTCACAATTACCGCCCCTCAGGCCTGGGGATTTAGCTCAGCAGCACAAGCGCTTGCCTGGCAAGCATGAGGTCATGAGTTTCATCTCCAAAACAAAACAAAACGAACCCCCCCCAAAACAATTGTTACCCCCCATACCATTATTATTCTCCCTTATATCCGTCACCTTCAATTTTACACAGAACTTTCACACCCATAATTCACATCCGTGGGAGGATTTTCCTTTCCACTTTCGAGATAAAGAGCCTGGGCCACCAAAGTTGAAGTAATTTAGCTCAATCAGGTCACAGTGGCAGGTTCTGAGCCGGAGTGTAGGATTTGTGGTTGTTGAGTGTGCCTAGAGGTGGAGAGCGATTTTTGAAAGACACATTCTACCTTTCGTGTCTGGGCCTTGACTAGACTGAGTTCCCAGATTATTTTGAATTCTCCTGGAAGCAATAACTCCACAGTGTTTTTAGAGTTGCAACATCCTCCCATTGTGTGATTTTGCAACAGTTGGAACTGTGAAAACTCCCTCAGAAAAATGTAACTTCCATTGATTTCTCTCTAATTGGGAGTTAGGGAAGGGAAGATCCTGTTTAGAGAATGTTGCTGCTGCTTAGGAGATTAGGGTGTCATGGCGGGAACACAATGCCTGTGAGTCTACAGGAAGTCCTGGGCTGTCCCCTCTGCTGTATGACCTTGGACAAATCTTGCCCCTCTGAGCCTGAGTCCCGCTGTCTCTCTGCTCTTGGCCATCCTGTAATTCATTATCTTTCTGCATGGGAGCTATTGTAGATTGTCACAGTGTGGAATTCTGAGTTATAGGAGCTGTTTTGCTTTGGTCATTGCTGCTTGCAGTGGGACCACCAGGTACTGTAGAGACACCCCTTGAAACAGATGGAATTAGGGAACAGTCCCATCTTGGGTAGCCAGTAGGCAAAGACAGTTGCAGGCGCTTCACTCCCTAGATTGTGTTCCCTTTCCTGGTGACAAATTGACTTCTCTTTGAACTGTAAGTTGGAAGAGATTTGTCATGGAATCATGTGCCTTAAACCAGTGGGTTGGAAGGAGGAGAAGGCGGAGGAGGAACTTCAGGCAAGAGAATCCCCGATTCCCAGCCTCTCCAATGAATCACAGAACATCACATAAGTCACTCGTGGGGGTGGCAAGATGGGGGGAAATTGGGAACTTCAGGGCAGACTATTTTTTTTAAAAGCTAATCACTCAAAATCATCCTCTTACAGATTATTTCTAAAATAATTTCTTCCTTTTCTCCCCTAGTACTATTTTATCTATCTTGAGTCCTCTTTTTTTTTTTTTTTTTTTTAAATCTATAAGGCTGGGTAGCTTTCCTCTCTGTTTTAGCTATAAAGTATCTTAATAGAGGAGGGAAAGAAAGCATCACTGAATTCTCAGATAGCTTGGAGGTCTTCAGACTCGGCTGCCATTGCTCTTTGAGGCCTGGGATGGTCATTGGGTCCCCATGCCTTTTACACACACCTGCTGCCTGCTCAACTATGGGTTCTGTAATTATTTAAAGAAAGCCTATATCAAATGGAAAAAGAGCGACCACATTTACCATACCATGTGGCCCGCAGGCAACTCAACACCAGAGCCACTGACTCCCTCGGGCTCACGCCAGCTGCTGGACTGTGCAGGGGGGATTAGGTGACTGAGGTCTGATGGGCAGGTCCAAGTGCGGCAGGGGCTGCCGGTGCTGGTGGCTGGGCCTGCTGCAGCCTGGAGAGAGCGCGTCTGCCTGTGTTGTGTTATGAGTTTTGAAAAACAAGTTAAGATAAAAGCCATTTTGTCAAATAAAAAGGAAGCTAAACTTTATGAAATTTAATATTTGAGAACTTTATATTGTTATCCTTTAGATGTTTGTTTGATTGTGCCATGGTTTATCATTAAGCCCAGAGTGTTTTGGAGAAATTACTTCTTGCTTTAGATTCCTATTTTTAATTTTGTATTTTAGCCATCTTCAACAAATATACTACTGCATATATTCTTAAAATAATATTTAAAAACATTTAAAAATAATATTTTTAAAACTTCCAGTGTTAGGGGCTAACTGGGCAGGGAAAATGAGGTTGTCTGTCCTGCCATCTTTTTTCCACAGAAAATGCCATTCTTGGTGGTTTGGTGAGTTTAAATACCTTTCCACTGAAGATGTGGTGATCTTTTTCTTCTTTCTTTCTCTTTTTTTCTTTTTTCAAAAATCTTTTATTTTGGGGGGAGGGGCTAGAGAGAGAGCCCAAAGCACCATGGGTGCTAAGCAAGTGCTCTACCACTGAGCTACACCCCTAACCTGCCCCTAAATTATATTTTGTCTTTTTAATTGACATTTCAGGGAATACAAATAGGCAAAAGAAAGTAAATAAAAATAATCTCAGTATCCAGAAATAACAATTTAAAAAAAGCAAAGGTTGTGGATTCCACCTCTAGCCGTGTTTCCCTCGGAGGGCTCCGGTATCAGGCCCCCAGACCCTGTTCATGGGCTGATTTCTGCCTGCGACCTTGAGTGGGAAAGAACAAGACTGTTGACAGTTTAACTGTTTCCCAGCAGGTGACCTGTATGAACCTCTACCTCTTCCTTCATAAAATGGGAACAATCCCTGTCCTGCTGGGAGAAAACAACAGATCTAAAAGTGTGACCTCAGGCACAGCAAGCTCAGGCTGGGTGTCACTTCCTCAGCCTGCATCCCCCCAGCTGCTGTGGCTGCTGCCTGTTTTAATTCAGAGAATGCTCTCCCTAGACGAGTGCATCCCCTTTAAGTGCTCCCCATGACCAGCAGCCCTTTTGCAGCAGCCTCAGTTGCCTCCGTGGCTTGGTTTCCAAGCCACACACTGCAGACTGCACGGTGTCTATATATACATTTGTTAATATGTACAGAGCAAGATAAACACTGCGATGGGGAGGGGAAGTGTTTCAACCCAGGCTTCTTGATTTAGAATCGATTAGTCAGCTGGGTTGTTTGAAGTGTTCACTGGTCCACCTTGTGACTCAGACTATAACTGGAGCAGACCCAAGGGGAAGAGATTGACGAGGTTCCCCAGGTGAGGTCCCTGCCCCAGGGAGATCTGGCTGCTGGATTAGCTAACTTCCCTACTGGTTTCAGAACATACTATGGTTTGAAGGGAAAGAACAGATGGGTTTGCTTTGGTATTTATTTTGAAATGTAATAAAAGACCCTGGCTTAAAGATTCTAAGTGGAAATTATTCTTAAATTCCCATCCTCAGAGCAATTCTGTAACTTCTTTCTTTCCCTTTTGAGCTGCTGGGATTTGAACGTCATGCATGCTACAAGCTTGTAGGCAAGTGCTCTATCACAAAGCTACATTCTCAGCTTATTTTATTTTTCATTTTAAGACAAGGTCTCGCAAAGTTGCCCAAACTATTATCCTGGGACTTGTTATCTTCCTGCCTCAGCCTTGTGAGTAACCGACCTTGCAGGCATGCACCGTCATGCCTGATCTGGGCAGATTTCTAGTGTGTTCTTCTCCAGAGATAAACCGTACCCACTCCTGCAGATAGGTGGTTTGACCTCTTACCTCCATTTTTCTGTTTTTTTGCACAAACAGTAGCAAACTGAGAACATTGTTGTGCAACTTACTTTTTTTCCAAGTTAATATTATTTAAAGATCATGTCATGTCAGTAGGCAGAGATCCACTTCATTTTTTTTTTTGGCCTGATTAATGTTTGGCTAACTAGTCCTCTGTGGGGGCAGTTAGTTCAGGTACTGGTATTTTAGTGCTGCACATCTGTAGCACGTATCTTAGTACATCATCGGTTTCCACACTGATGAGTATATGATAGCATGGACACCTCAGAGGCACCGCCCACTTTGAGAGTGTGTGTCCTTTAAATTCTGATGAATATTGCCACAATCCTCTTCACAAGTCATAGCAGTTTATGCTCTTCTGGACACGAATGTGAAATACTTGTTTCCTCACACCGTCACCCATACATTATGTTACTACATTTGTTGGGTCTTTGTCAGGCTGGTGGGTCTGGAGTTTTAATCTATAGTCTCTCCCCTGTGGGTGGACTCACTGATTTTCCTGTCCTCTGAGCAGCCCATTGGCTATTGATTGTTTTCTTTCTTCTTTTCTTACTGTTTGGGTGCTGAGTTCTTTGTCTGCACAGACCCTTCCTTCCTAGCCAACCCTTCCTTCCTTTTTGGTGGAGAAAGCCCACTGGACTAGGCCTGGGGACCTGACCCTTGCTTTGTCACCTGCCTGCACTGTGAGAGTGACTGAGTCACTTAAACTCCGAGTGAGTCTTTTAGTTCAACAGCAGGATTGGATGAGATAATCAGTGTAAAAGTGTTGTTGTAAACTGTAGAAAGCTGTCACAACATAGTATCACATTCACATTTATTTAGTTTCAAATGAGTGACAAGACTTCAGGTTTTCAGAACCTCAGAATTGAATCATCTAGTTAAGCAGGTGTGCAGACGGATCCCCAGAGAATGACCTGTCGCAGCTGCGTGTCTGAGACTGGGCCTGCCAGGCACCAGGGTCCTGATCTGTCTCACCCTGATGGAAGCCAAGGTGATGTGTAGGGTTTTGTTTGTTTATTTATATTATTATTAATATTATTATTCTTTTTGCAGGGCTGGGCATTGAGTCACGGCCTGCATGTGAGGTGCCTTCTTAGCCCTTTTTAGATAGGATGTCGCTGAGTTGCTGAGTTGCCCGGGCTGGCTTGAACTTGTGCTCCTCTTCCTCAGCTGCCCAGGTGCGCCCTGCAGCACCCAGCAGGTGCTGTGTATCTTCTTTGAGAGCATCCTAACTCTCATCATAAATAAACTCAACTTTCATGACTCTGTTTCCCTTCTTGGCTGACAGTGAGAGCTGAGAACGGTTGGCCTCCCGGGTATTTCATACAGGGCTTTGGAGAAGACTGCGGAGACCCCACTGTAGTGTCCCCTCATGGGGGACGCTGAATGTGGTGGCATCATTACTGCCTGGCTTTGCAGGAAGGGTGGCAGCCAGAGCAAAGGCTCAAGGCCCCGCTTGACCCGCCCTGCTGGGTGTGTGACCTTGTGCGCTGTCTTCACCTCTCTGGGGTGATGCAGGAGCCCCGTTTGCTGGGATAGCCAGTGAGCTTTGTATGGAGAGTGCTTATTCCAGTAGTTCTACTTGATAAAATACCCGCTAAAGCTCATGGCCTGCCAGCACTGGTCCAGCTATTGGAGCTTTGGCAGAAAGAAGCAGAGGCCCTGGTCTTAGGGCCAGCACCAGGGTCTGCTGGACCTCTCCAGAAGCTGAGGGACACACATCCCGAGGAGGTGTGAGGATTTTCCCACGTTCCGCAGGCTGCACATGTCACTTCCTGTGAGATGCTTTCTCTGTGTTTTGTGAGCTGCCTCCTGGGGTGCAGAGCTCACCTGGGTGGCCTGTGACTGTCACCTGCGCTGTGGTTTGTTGGCTGTGTCATCCTTGTGCCTAGGGGTTTGGGGAGCTAGATGTCTTCTGAACCTCTAGACCTGAGTTTTGCCAGCTTCTTAACTCTTCTGTCATGGGATATTTCTGTTAATCCAGATGGTATTTAACGCCGATTCCACTGTGCAGGAAGCCTGGAATATGGCTGTGAGTGTGACCCCAGGATTGTCCTTGAGGGACTGACACTGGGAGACAGGAAATAAACAAAGGGTTGCAGCCAGTGATGAGTGTGGACAAGAGAAAAGCAAGAACATGGAGAGGGAGGGAGGTTTCTAGTGAGAAACGGGGGGGGGGGGTGCAGAGACATGCTTGTCTGAGGAAAGTCTGAGAAATCAAAAAGGAAGCAACCACGTGAGAGAAAAGGCCTTGGGCCACTGAACTTGTCACTCATCAGGAAGTACACAAAGGATGGGAGGCCCCTGAAGGAGCCTGGGCCGTTGCAGCAGGTGATGTGCTGGGGACAGACTGGTGCAGCCCCACCTGAGCTGTGGTGGTCAGGGCAGCGTGATGAGGTGCATTGTAGGCCATGGCCGGAGCTGGTTATTCATTTGAAATGGGTGAAATCCACCAGGCCTCTGTAGGTTGCAGAAATGAGGTCTTGAATTCTGAGTGGCTTTGGCAAGCTGTCCTGACAGATGAGGGCTTCCTCGCTGGCCCTCCATCAGCAGTGTCAGCGTCTGCAGCCACCATGGACACAAAGTCAATTTCCACTCTCGGAACTGCGATTTAACGCCCAGCTGCTTGGAGCGCTGCGGAGAGCAGAGGTCGGAGGGGCTAATTGGGTTCTTAATAAAAGGGAAGGTCTGAGAGCTGGAGTGGCCAGGCCTGAGGCAGGTCAGCAAGCAGAGATGGCTATGATGGGGCCACCGGGAGGCTGGCTGGGGGCAGACACAGACCCTGTGCATTCAGATTTGGCTTGGGGCGGTGGGGGGGGGGGGTTACAGCCCAGGAAGTTTGAGTGCTAGAGAGAGGCTCAGTGTGCAGTTCAGGGCATTTTGTGGCCTGGGTAAATCTTCCCTCCTCTCAGCCTGAGTAGGTGTTATCTTTCTCCAGAGACCATTAGTGCTTCCCCCCAGACCCACACATGACACTGTATGTGGTCATCCTGGTGGTGCTGGGAACAGGTCCACGCCATGAGGACCGTACGAGGGCAGCTCACGGTGCTAAGGCCTGAGTTTGCTTGGCCAGCTTGCTGATGGACCCTGGCTGGGATAACCACCCTCTTTGGGAAAATCCAGCCACTTGCTTCATTCTAGATAGAGTTCACACATCCATCCATCCATTCATTCATTTGCTCACTTTTCATTTACTGAGTCAACCATGTAGACTTTTTGTTGTTGTTACTGGAAATTGAACCCAGGGAGTACTGAACAACAGCCCCAGTCCTTTTCTGTTTTTTAATATTTTTATTTTAAAAAAAATTTTTTTTTAAATTTCAAGGTCTCAGTGAGTTGCCCAAGCCAACTTTGAACTTGGAATCCTCCTGCCTCAGCCTCCCAAGTAGCTGGGGTAATTGGTAGATACATCACCATGCTCAGCATATATGCTTTCTTTTCTTTTTGTTGTTTATTTAACAAGTACTTAACTGAATCAGAGTTGGTGTTGGACTCCATGCTAGGTGCTGGGGATAGATAGTCCCTGTCCTCTTATAGTTTAGGGTCTTCTGGGATGAGGAGGAAGCAGCCCTGTAAGTTGCATACTTGTTAGTGTCAGGACTGTATGACAGCCATCTGTACATATTACAGTTCCCATTGTGAGACACATCTTGGACAGAATCCTCGGGAGACATCTACGCCATCTCTTGGGAGCCAGGCGGGCAGTTAAGATGTGATTCCCAGGAACTCATTGCCGTAGGGATTCAAAGACAGCACAGGCTGGCCCCACCCACAGCCTGGAGCCTTCCTTCCAGGTTTTGCAGTGTTTAAATCTCTACTGTGAGTCATATCTTGGCCCCCTCCCCCCTTTTCGTCTTTTGAGACAAGGTCTCCCTGTGCAGTTCAGGCTGGCTTGAGCTCACTTTGTAGCCCAGGCTGGCTTCACAACGATTCTCCTGCCTCAGCCTCCCGAGTGCTGGGATCACAGGTGTGCACCACTGCACTTGGCTTCTTGTTTGACTTTTGATTTAAAGTAAATTTTTCATGTTTTAAAAGACATAATTAAAGAGTTGGCCATTAGTTTTGCACATTCATAACTTCTGGGTTTCATAGGAGTGTCTTCTGCTGTGTTGTTGAAATTTAAAGCAAAAACTTAATTGCAAATGACTTGAACCTTTGTGGAAGAAAATTGAAGTACAGATAACATTCTGCCAAAGGAAATAAAAGCCATTCATTTCACAATCTGTAAGTGAACATTTCTTTCTTCCTATACACACTTGTCCTTTGACAAACATCAGCTTGATTTATCCTTGTGACCTTTTTCTTAGCATTGTGCTGAGTAATCTGTCTTCATTAAGGTACTGGTGATCTCCAGTACACTTTTTAAGAGTTCTCTTCTGTTTTCGTTTTTTTAACTCACCAGGTTGATGACAGCAGGCTGGGATTCCTCAGGGAGGGACGCAGCTTGAGGTTGTGTTTCACAGTTGGTTCCCGTCTTTTCTTGTGCCCAGTTGCATTTACTCATGACCTCGGGCAAGTCCCTGACGCTCATTTGTAAAAGAGGGATATGAGTGTACCTGTCCTGGGTGGACGTGAGGGAGGACCCCGGGGTGGGCCTGAGGTCTGATTGCTAGCATGGAGTGGCCAAGGAGGCACTGCCAGCTGCTGTTTCTTCCCAGTTGGTGGCAGAGCCAGAGCCAGAGGCTGAGGTTAAGGCGCCTGCTCCAGCAGCTGCTGGGCAGTGTTGGACTGAGCAGCATACAGACCTGGACTGGTTCGCTGCAAAGATGGAGCTCCTCCCACCCTCCCCCAGCAGACCAGAGGAAGTGCATTTGGTTACGAATGACTCACATTGTCACCAGGCCTGCTTCCAGCACCGTGAGGGGCAGCTGCAAGGCAAGGGCGGGGATTTGCGGAGGGGCCTGGTTCCTAAGAGCTGCCCAGCCAGGGCCACTCATTCCTGCGTGGGCTGTGCTGCCAGTCACACTCAGGCAGCTGGTTCATGGAGAGCTGTGCTTTGAACATGGGCTTGGCCACTGTGTGTTCCACTGTTCACTCGTTCAAGTGGTGGGTGGCAGTGCTTGTTATGTGGAAGAAGCTCTGAGGCACAGACACAAAGAGGACAGCAGTCTCTCTGTCACACACACACACACACACACACACACACACACACACACACAATGCATGCAGGTGCTGAGAGCCACGGGAGCCGTGGGCCCCTGTGGTTCATTCCTCCTGCTGGTGACTTGCCTGGCCCTGTGCTCAGCACCGTGGACACAGTGGAGCAGGCTGACCACAGTGGACTGGGGAGCTGCACACCATAGCAGGACTGAGGCCGAGGTGTTCGGTGAGGGCTTGTGCCCTGGGTTAGCAGCAGAGCGCCGAGGTGGCAGTGACCCAGAGGAACTGCAGGGAGTGGAACAGAGGCTGGGCCGCCCCGGCTGGAGTGTGGGGTTTGGCACTCGTGGCACCTAAGAGCAGGGCTTCAGCTCACACCAGCCTGAGGGCTGGATTGGAGGATTCTCCCATGGAACAAGCTGTGTGACCTGCAGCAAATCACTCGGCCTTTCTGAGTTTGCTCCCCTTTTAAAGGGGATGGAATCACCAGGGATGCCCATCAGCAGTGTGGTTATCTCGTCACCATCCTCCCTCTGTGCTTGTCCCTCGAGGGTGGCAGCAGGTGTGGGAAGGTCTGGGACATGCTCAGGGTTGACATTGTGCATGATTTTGGAATGCAGAGCAAGTAGAGCATAGGTGTATACAGAGGACCCGTGGTCCACTGCTGATCTCATGCACCTGCCACGCAGGTCAGGGAGGGACCAGGGGCTGTGCATGGTGGGCCCTTGAGAGGGGAAGGCTGGTGTGCTCTCTAGAATGTACCCCATGCACAGCTAGTGGGACAGGTCCCACTTGACCTGTCCAGTTGGCATCCAAGGAAAGACTGACTGGGCCTGGAGTTAAGGTGAAAGAAAACGTTTTGTGGGCCTGGAACACAGGCTGTTTGTGGTCTCCTGACGCTGTGATACTTTGGCAAAAATTTTACATATTTAAAGCATACAGTGTGATGATTTTTAATATATCTACATATTGTGAAATGATTATCGCACATCAGGCTAATTAACATATCCACCACCTCACATGGGTACTGTGTATGTTTGTGTGTGTATTTACCATGTCTCTTGGCCAATATCAAGTACATAAAATTCTAGGACTTACTCATTGTGCATAACTAAAGCGTGGTACCCTCTGACCAACACCCCCCCCCCAGTCCTGGGCATCACATTTTGCTCTCTGCTTTTCCTACTTCTGGATTTGTAGATAGAGAAATGAAATCAAGCCCTCAAAGAGAGAGCTGCATTCCCATGGTCTTTGCAGCATTTATAACAGGCAAGACATAGAAATGCTCTACATTTCCACCAAGAAAATATGGTATGCACGGTGGAATACTACTCAGCCTTAAAGAGGAAGAAAATCCTGCCATTTGTGACAGCATGGCTTGATCTATTATGCTAAGCCAGATGCAGAATGAGCCAGGTGTGGAAAGGTGACTATGGTGTGGTCTCACCTGTGGTATCACTGTGGCAGACGGGCCGCTCGCCCCCAACAGAGGAGTATCTTGTGGATACCTGCGCATCCCTGGGTGATGGCCTTTACCATGCTGGGGTGGTGGGGAGGAGTATAGGGCATAGTGTTTGTTGACAGCACTCAGCACAGAGCCTGGCCCAGGGAGCACTGAGATTGCCCTCCTAACCAGTTTGGCCTGTTTGCTGTTTCCTCCCTCCAGGGGGATGTCCAGGCTGCCTCCCAGCCCCTCCTCTGGCCTGACTTAGGCCAGCCCTCCGGCCCCAGGGTTCCTCCTGAACTGTGCTTGAGAATTCCAAGGCCTCAGGAATGGAGGGAGGCTCAGTGAGCCTGCCCCCTCGGGCTGCTGAGGGCCTGCGTGAAGAACAGGGCACACGCTGTCTCCGTAGGCGGCCCATGGCATCAGGGGGCCACACGGCACCGTGGGTCTTAGGCCAAATCTGGCTGCATCTCCTGGCTCCCACTGTGAGTGTCAGTGTCCTCCAAGCCTGGCTCTGCAAGTTTCGTTCTGGATTCCTCAGGACAACTTCCTCGGTGACTCTGCGTGTGTGTGTGTGTGTGTGTGTGTGTGTGTGTGTGTGTGTGTGTGTGTGCAGAGACTGAGCCCAGAGCCTTCACACTTTTGTTTTTGGTACTGGGGATTGAACTCATGACCTTGTGCTCACCAGACAAGCGCTTGAGACACTGAACTAAGTCCCTGGCACTGTCCCAGGCTTTTTGTCTTATTTTTTTATTCCTTATCTTTGGGATGGTCTCACCAAATCCCTGAATTGCTCTGCTTGGGCTCAAACCTGTGGTCCTCCTGCCTCAGCCTCCCAGAGCGCTCCCAAGAGTGACTCTTGGAACTCTCTTTCACCCTCCTCGAGTTACTGCTCACCTTGGCTCTTAAGTTGAACAAAACACATTTTCATTCTCTTCATGTCGTCAGGGGATGCTGGAATGAAGGGTGGAGGTCGGGGAACAGGAAGGAGGATGTGTTGGGTCCACGACCGAGTTCTGTGTGCACTCTCTCCTGCATGTGGCTTAGTGGAATGTCTGCGCCCCTCACTAGCACACAAAGGACCTTCAGAGAAGTTGTATTTGTTTTTGTTTTTGTTCGATTTTTTGAGACAGGGCCTCACTATGTGGTTCAGGTTGGCCTTGAACTCACTATGAAGCCTAGGCTGGACTCAAACTTACAACGATCCTCCTGCCTCAGCCTCCCAAGGGCTGGGATTACAGGTGTGTGTTACCCCACCCGGCCAATGTGATTTTAAAGTTTTTGAAAGTCTTGCAAAAGTCCCAAGTAAGAATTTCTGTTTGAGTCACCTCCCTTCGTTTAGTGACAGAGAGCTGAGGCCCAGAGGTCTGCTCCATCCTACCAGCATTGACAGGGGAGTGGTGGGCTGGGGTGGCTGAGCAGCAGTAGGCTGGGCCGTGTGTGGTTGGAGCAGGAGGTGAGTGAGGCCGAGGACCTAGAGGGCCTGGCCCAGGGACAGAGGCTCAACCCTGGAGGAGGGGACGGCAAGGCCCTTGGCCAGGCCAACACCAGGAGGATCAGGGGCTGTGCCTGAAGGACCTCAAAGGTGCTGCTGCTGCTTAAGAATTTCACAGAGCAGGAAACTGAGGCCTCACAAGGGCAGGTGGCTGGTTACCGGCACTGCATCTGGATGAGTTCACTCCACATCTCGAGTGTGGCATTCATAATCTGCTTGGTCATTTAGGTTGGCAAGTGAGTCAGGTTGTTCTGTTTTAAACCTTAGTGTTTATTTAAATGCACATTTGAGAAAATAAAGCCCGTGCATCTAATGAATTGTTAAAGACAAGCCTAAGGAGGGGTGGGGAAATGAGTGGATTTAAAGATACACTGAATGAAGAGCAGTGTGGACGGATAAAGATTGGTAACTGTCGGGAGGTTGGCAGCGGACCCGTGGCACTGCAGCATCCAAGACATGGCTGCTTAATTAATGACTCAGGGCTCTGAGCTGGGCTGGGCCCGAGCCCTCGAGGGTGGTCTTCCTCCAGGTACAGTGCAGAGAAAGAGGGACCTACCTGGCAGGGTTGATGATACTTAGGGTTTGTTTTCTGGGACCCTGAGCTGAGGTCTCCTGCATCCAATGAGCAGCCATCTCTAACCCGAAGTGCTGACGTGGGCAGGGGGTGAAGACTAGGTTGCTGCTAGCTCTGTGGCTGAGAAGGGGGTGGGGGTGCTGTGCTGTCATCTGTGACACAGCGTGGCTGTGGCTGTAAGAGCTGCCTTGGGCTTGCTGTGTCTCAGCAGTCTCAGGGTTTCTTACCCCACTAAGCTGCGGAGCCCAAAGCCTCAGTCTTTGGGATGAGCCTTAGGATGGAGTTTAAATGAGTTAATGTGTTTAAAGCACTTGCCGGTACCTTGCATATTACATTTATTTAAGGTTTCTGGTTCAATAAAGTTTTTTTAATAGTGTTTTCTAAATGAATGCACATAGAAATTTCATTCTGTGCGGCATGAACCTCCACCCAAAACCTGAATTTTACAACTGACCTTGCTTTTAAGAAATCTGCCACCTGGTGGCACCTTACCCAAATTGCAAGCTCAGGATTTGTTTTTTAAAATTCCTTTTTGGTGTTATGATTGTTTTCATTGTTACAATAGGATGGGCGAAAAAAAGGAATCCATCAGAAAATTTAAAGCTGTGTAGTTAGCTTTACTAATGTGGCTTTACCAGATTTACTAAAAAATACCAGGCTTGGCAGAGTCTTAATGATCAATTAATCCATATACTTTAAGATATAAATTTCGGGCTGGGGATTTAGCTCAGCGGCATAAGCACCTGCTTTGCAAGCAGGCGGTCGTGAGTTCGATCCTCGGTACCGATTTTTAAAAAAGATATAAATTTCAAGCACTGTCTGTAAGCCAGATAGTTTGATCAGTACTTCGCACCCATCTCTTGTAGTCTGTGTGGCATAATAAGAGCAATGTTATTGGCACCACATTTCAGAAAGGGCAGCTGCGGCTCAGAAATAACTAAGTTGCCTGACATCACGCAGCTCGTACATGGCAGAGCTGGAATTTTGGACCTTGCAGTGCAATTCAGTCTTCCAGTGAGAAAGTAACCTCGAAAGCAAGGCCGGGCCAGGTCTGTCCTGATGCTGGATCCCAGCGCATCACTAGGCTGCACTCTTGGTTTCTGCCAGAGGGACGGGGCGGGGGGGGGCAGGCAGAGCTTCTGTTGGTCCCCACCAAGGGTAAGTGTGGGGTGCTGAAGTGGTCTGCCCTCCTTCAGAGGCTGCAGAGAAGCCGCTTTGGGCTTTTACCAGTGCTTCTGAGAAAGGTGGGGTTGCTGCTTCCACTCTGAGAGCCAGCCCCAAGGGAAGTGCAGAGGTGGGAGCAGGATACACAGCAGGTCCGTTTCCAAGTCAGTTTGGCAGGCGGTCCTGGTCTGATGTGGCTGTCATGGAGACAGGACCTGGAGACAGGACCATAGCCCTCATTGAGTGCGGGGGAGCTGTCTTAGCAACTCCCTGGCCCCTGGCATGGATGTCCCCTCCACCATGCCCAGGGCGGAAGCCTGCCCTGTATTGGGAAACATCAGTCAGTCCTCTTTCCAGAGAGTTGGGCGTCTCTGTCCATTTCCTACGCTGGCTTTCCTGGAGGGGAGAGTGTGGGTTGGGTACCAAGTTCGGCGGGTGGGTGAGCCCTGGCATCGGTGGGCTGCCTGTGCCCGGAGGCGCCAGAGCCTAAACCCAGGGAATGTGGTTTGGGTGAGGCAGACTGTCAAGAGTCCCGATAATAAAATCAGTGTTTATAAATGTTGACTTAACAGGGCCCCAGGGGAGATGTTCTCCCTGATTTTTTAAAAAAATTTTTTATTGATATATTTTAGATATATATAATGATAGCATGTATCACAGGGAATTTGTCCTGTAGGTGATATATCTTGATTCTTCTTTTCTTCCCCTCTCCCTTCCTTCCCTTCAGCCCCTTTCCCTCCTTATTTACAAAAGCTTTCTTTCCAGTTTTTCCTCCTCTTCTCATTTTTCTTTTCCTTTCCTTCCTTCCCCCCTCCCTCATTCCCCTTCCCATTTGAACATTTTCTTCCTATTTCATAAAGCTATTATGTGGTTTAGTCCTCATTTATACTTTTAGTTTCTCACACCACTGAAACAATGCAATATTTATACATGTGTGTCCAATATATTTCACTTGGAGTAAGGCCTTAAGGTGTATCCATTTAGCTAGAGATACCTCATTTATCCTTCTTTATGGCTGAGTAGTATTCTACCACAAAAACACATACATTCACCAGTTGACAGACATTTGAGCTGTTTCCAAGATTTAGCTGTTACTTAAACATAAGTCTGCATATATCACTGTGGTATGATGCTTTTACTTCTTTTGGGAAAATACCAAGGAGGGCAATAGCTGGATTAAAGGGAACCTCTAGTTTTAATTTTCTGAGGCATCTCCACACTGATTTCGACAGGAGCTGCCCTCCCCCACACTCCCACCACCAGTGGAGAAGAGTTCCTTTTTCTCCACAGCCCCACCAGTGTTTGTTGTTGGTTGATTTCCAGATGATAGCCATTCTTTCTGGAGTGAGATGGAATCTTAATGTTGTTTCAATTTGCATCTCTTAAATGACCAGTGATGTTGAACATTTTTTCATACATTTATTTGCCTTTTTTATTTCTTCATCTGAGAAATGTCTGTTCATTTCAGATGCCCATTTTTGGGCTGGGTCTTTAAATTTGGGGGAATCTGGTTTTTTTGAGTTCTTTGAATATTCTGGATATTAGTCCTCTGTCTGAGGAACAGCTGGCAAATATTTTTTCCCCACACTGTGGGTTGTCTCTTCACTGTGTCAGTGGGTTTTTTTGCTTTTCAATGAGATCTCAGTTGTCGATTCTTTTGTGATATTTCTTATACACTGAGAGTTTTGTTCCTAAACAAATGTCTTTGCCTATACCAATGTCATTAAGGATTCTACCTATTTTATCTTCCAGGAGATTTAGTGTTTCTGTTTTATTTTTGTATTTATCTTTACTTTCTTGTCTTTTTGAGACAGAGTTTCGCTGTGTGGTTCAAGCTGGCCTCAAACTCACATCAGTCCTCTGCCTCAGCCTCCCGAGTGCTGGGATTACAGACATGCACCACCACCATGCCCAACCTAGTGTTTCTGTTTTAATATTTACATCTTTGATCCATTTCAATTTTAGGATTAGTGCATAGTGAAAGATACAGATTTAGTTTCAACTTTCAGCATGTGAAAGGCCAGTTTTTCCAGCATTATTTATTAAAGAGGTTGTTTTGCTTCCAGTGCAGGTATTTGACTCTTTTGACAAAGAAAAGGTGACTGAGTGTGTTTGGAGTTATTTCTGCCTCTTTTTTTTTTTTTTTTTTTTTTTTAATTTTATTTAAGGAGAAAAGAAAAAAAGCAGGGAAAGGGTACAAGTTATACAGATTTACAGAAAAAAAATGAACAGTAGGAAATCACTAGTTAATGGATTACATATTGTCATCTTAGAAATAATTGTTCAAGTCACAAAATTAAAGCTTGTAAAGTGGACATTCCATCAATTATACTGCAAACAGTTCTGTTCATTGATCCAATAAAACTCTGTGATATCATTTTCTATCTTATACACTTAAATATACATGCAGTTATATAGTTTGGAGCACTTTCTTTTCCTCTCTTTTGTACCATGACTATTACACATTTTGGGTTTCATTGCTCCCACGGTTCTTATTACTTTTTTGGAAGAGAGTAAAACCAAATGTGACATAACAGAACAGAATCGGTCAAGTCAAAAGGGTGGACATAATAGATAATGTAAAAACATAATACAAGGTGATCAACAATGGTTACCATAATGCCTCCCACTATCTCTAATAGAATTGCCTATATCATTAGTTATAATACAATTGAACAAAATAGTAAAGAATAAAACCGACAAAACCAAAACATTGGAGACATTGTAGGTCTTCAAAAGTAGATAAAAGTCAACAAGAATGGGCGTCATAATGAATCTCATTATCTTCACAGCTGATGCCTAAACTTTCGAACCTGATACTATCCAGCAAAACAGAATAGGGGAACATCAGTTAAAAACCAGATGGTGAGAGTAATACAGGGCTTTAAATCAAGGTAATGAAAAGTCAAAGTGGGTTACTATAATATATCCTGCTATTTTTTTTCCTTTAATTAAAAGGATAAAGATAAAAAAGTAAATAATGGAGTGGAGATGGAGATAAAAGAGGGCATAACAACGAAACAGCGCAGATCAAAACATAACCATTTAAGCAGAATAATGTTTCACCACCAGATAATCCTAACCTAAAAGTAGTTACCATATTGTTTCTTTCTTTGAAATCCTTGAGTACAACTTCGTATACTGTAGCATTAAGTATATCAAAACAATGTAAGACCATTCAAGAGAATGACAGCGTTACAGAGTATTTAGAATTGACTAACAAAATGAACAATGGTTTCTGTATAATCTCCTTGTCTTTAAAAGGTTTTTGCTTATACTATCGTACATAATAAAATCCAATAAGATACAGCCTATTTAGACCATTGGAGACAGAAGGACAAAAGCTAGATGAGACTTCAAAACAAGATGATACTAAATCTGTATTACCTATTAAGATGTCATTTTCTCCAAAATAGCTGTTCCTATCATCCAATCTTCTCTGCCTCATTTCTGTTAAGCTCTTTTTCTTTCCGTAGAGGTCAGTTTGTCTTCTTCATTTTGTTCTCTGCTCCATTTGTTGTGGCCTCTCTGCCATTATTTCTGGATTCTTTGTATTTTTCTTTTTTTAGAATATCCTGCAATACTCTCTGTAGAGTTGAATTGGTGGTTGCAAATTCCCCCAGTTCCTCTTTATCCTGGAAGCACCTTGTTTTTCCATCAATTTCCAGGGACAGTTGTGCAGGATATCTCAATCTTGGCTGGAGATTATTATCTTTCAATGCTTGAATTATTTCCCCCCACGCTCTTCGTGATTTGATGGTTTGTGCAGAGAAATCTGCTGTAATTCTGATGGGTGTTCCCTTGTAAGTGGTCTGTTTCTTGTCTCTTACAGCTTTTAATATTCTGTTCTTGTATTGAATTTCTGGAATTTTTATTATTATATGCCTGGGTGTTGCTCTGTTTGGGTTGTAGGTAGCTGGGGTCCTGTATGCCTCATACATCTGAGTATCTTTACCTTTTGCTAAATTAGGAAAATTCTCCTGGATTATTTCTGTGAGTAGCTTTTGTAGTTCACTTGTTTGTGCCCCTACTTCTTCTTTTATGTTCTTAATCCTTAAGTTATGGATCCTCTTATCATCTTCTTGTCTTTGTATTATTGCTGTTTGTTTCTTTGTTATTTTTAAGAAGTTTTTCATTTCATTCTCCCATATTACAAGTCTGCCCTCCAGTTCAGATAGTCTGTCCTTAGTTTCTTTCAAGCTGTTATGCCAGTCTTCTATAGACTTCTTAGTATCTTGGTAGTCCCTTTGAACCTGCTTCACGTATTCTATGCTTTCTCTGTTTTCTCCATCAAACAATTCTCCCCTTTTTTTCTGTTCTTCCATTCCACCACCTGTTTTTTCTTGGGTGGTACTTAACATTTCTCTAACTATTCTGCATACTTCTAGCTTCAGGTCATTGATAACTTCATTCCTGAATTGGTCTATGAGGCTCTCTATATGGTGCCTTATGTGTATTGGTGTGGTGTCTGCTATTGCCTGTTTCTCAGAATTGGGGGCCAAGGAGCCTTTCTTGTTGCTGCCTCTTCCCATGCTGCCTCTTCTTCTCTGTTCCTTATATATGCAAGCTTATATAAGAGGCCCAGCTTCTCTCCCAGTCAGCCACAGCCTGATCGAATTGCGCCAGTTAGTTGTTCCCGCTCACCGCTGCGCACCAGGGAGTTACGGACCAGGCAGCCTACGCGTCTCCCCTCCCGGCCACCATCAGGCTCTGGGATCTGGGTTGGGACAGTCTACCAGGTCCGCCGGCAGCGTCACGCAGGCCAGGCACTTTTCACCAATCCCGCCCGAGAGGGGGATGTGTGACTGGAGTCGCCACCGCGCCCTGCTCCCGCAGGACTGCTCGGGCCCAGAAAGTCCTCTGCTGGAGTCAAACTGTGGTAGAGTGTCAGTTTCTCTCACTCACCTCACCACAAGTCAGTGCACACCTCCCTGCCGTTCGCAGATTGCCATTCTCAGAGCTTCCGCGCGTCTCTCTCCTTGCCGAGCCGCTGTAGAGGCAGCCAGCCGCTGCGCGGCGGGAAACCCAAATTGCGGCTTACAATGGCGCGGTTCCAGCCTCCACACCGAGTCTTTTCTGTTCCTGTTTTAGCACCAGGACTGCATTCCAAGTTGGCTTCTCTCAGCCCAGTTCATTCCTGAGTCAGCAGAGCATATCTCCACCGACTTATGTCTCCTTAGTCCCCACCATTCCTGGCTTCTGAGCCGAGTCTTTCAGAGAGCCGCCGGTAGTTGCTGTTATCTGTCCGCCATGTTCTCCCGGAAGTCCTCTGCCTCTTTTTTTGTTGTTGTTCTTTTGGAGACAGGATGTAATGATGCAGTTCAGGCTGAATTTGAATGAACTTTGCAGCTCAGGCTGGCCTGAAACTTAGAGTGATCCTCTTGCCTCAGCCTCCTAAGTGCTGGGATTTCAGGCTTGTGTCATCACACTCAGTTTATTTTTTGTTATTTGTTTGTTTCTGCACCTTCTAATCCATTCCCTTGATGCTTGGGTCTGTTTTGTTTTTGTTTTTGCCAGCACCATGCTGTTTTTATCACAGTAGCTCTGTAGTATAATTTCAAGTCAGGGATTGTGATGGTCTCTGCCTTGCCTTTGTTGGCCAGAACTGCTTTTGCTATTCTAGATCTCTTCTGGGTCCAAATGAATTTTAAGGTCATTTTCTCTAATTTTATGAGCTATACTGTTGGTGATTTGATTGGGATTACATTAAATCTGCGTGACAGTTTTGAAAGTATGGCCATTTTCTCTATAGTCCTTCTTCCTACCTAAGAACAAAAGATATCTTTCCACTTTCTGAAGTCTTCTTCAATTTTCTTTTTTCAGTATACTGTAGTTTTAAATATAAAGATTTTTACTTCCTTTGTTAGATTGATTTGTAGGAATTTCATTTTTTTTGGATGCTATTATGAAAGGTGTGGTTTCCCTGATTTCACTTTAAGTGAGTTTGTTATTTGGGTGCAGAGATGCTATAGATTTTTGAGTGTCGACTTTGTATCCAGCTACGCTACTGAATTTGGTTATTAAATCTAGAAGTCTTTTGCAGGAGTTCTTGGGGACTTCTATGTAGGCTATCATGTCATCTGCAGATAATGGTAATTTAACTTCTTTCTTTCCTATCGTTATTCCTTTTATTTCTTTCTCTTGTCTAATTGCTGTGGCTAATGCTTCCAGTAGTTGGCTTTTGGTTTGTTATAGATGGTGTTCATCAGATTGAAATAAAGATGATCTATTCCAGCTTCCTGTAAGTTTTTATGATGAATGGATGTTGGACTGTGTCAAATGCCTTTCCAGTCAGATGGTTTTTGTCTTCAGCTCTGTTAATACATTATATTACATTTATTGATTTGTGTATGTTGAACTATCCCTGAAACCCTGGAATGAATTCTACTTGGTCATGATGTATAATCTTAGTAATTTGATACATCCCATTCGCTAATGTCTTATTGAAGATTTTTAAGTCTGTTCATTACAGAGATTGGTGTGTAGTTCTCCTTTGACTGAATCTTTCTCTGGTTTTGGTATCAGGTTAATGCTTCCAGAATGAATTTAGTATTATTGCTTCCCTTTTAATTTCATTAAGTTGCAACTTTAGATTTCTCTAAATTTCTTGTAGAATTCAGCAGTGATTCATCAGAGCTTTCCTTTGTTGGTAGATTTTAAATTACATCTTCAATTTCACTGACTGAAATTGTTTTATTTAGAATTTTTATAAGTTCTTGATTCAGCTTTGGTAATTCATATGCATCTAATAATCTGTCCATTTTTGTGTATTTTCCATTTTATTAGCATACAGCTTCTTAGCTGGGAATATAGCTCAGCTGCATAAGCGCCTGCCTGGCAAGCGCAAGGTCCTGAGTTCGACTGTGTGTCATGGTTTATGTCTGTGTCCCGCAGGCCTCATGAGTTTGAATTGTGCATTTGTTATTTGTTCATTGTCTAGTGCTTGGATTGATAGTGTCAGTGCTCCACCCACATAGGGGTGGAGCCAGGATGTGATGTAATGGCAGGAAGAAGGTGTGTCTTTCTCTTTGCTGATTCCGGCTTGCTGTTTGCAGCCGCCATGAACTGCGGCCCAGCCATTCCCGCCTGCCTTGGAGCCAACTGAGCATGGACTGAAACCTCCAAAAACTGGAAATAAACCTTTCCTTTCCCAACTTTGGGCTTCAGGTATTTTGTCTCAACAACGAGTAAAAAGTAACTAAGACACTGTGGTACCAGAAACAAAATAAACAAGATAATTAGAGTATAGGTTCTCAAGGGGATGTCACTGATCTGTGTTTCTGTAGAACCTATTGTGATTTTGCCCTTTTTATTACTCATTGCATGGATTTGAGTCTTTTCTTCCTTTTTTGGATAAAGTTGATTAAGGAATTGTCTATTTTATTTAATCTTTAAAGAACCAACTCATTCTTGATTCTGTGCATTCTTTTGTTAATCTTACTTGTATTAATCTTCGCTTTGATCTTCATAATTTCCTCTCTCATATGCACTTTGGGTTTAACTTACTATTCTTTTTTAGAAACTTGAGGTTCAACATTAAGTTATTTAGTTCATCTCGCTCTGTTATTCTGATGTGAGGATTCACTGCTATAAATTTTCCTTATAAGACTGTTTCCACTGAATCCCATAAATTCTGATTTATGGTATAGTCATTATCATATAACTATAGAGACTGTCTAACTTTCTCTTTAATTTCATCTGTGACTCATCAGTTGTTCAGTAGGGTGTTATTTGCTTATTTATTTATTTATTGTCTTTTTGAGACAGGATTTTGCTATGCAGTTTAGACTGGCCTTCAGCTTACTTTGTAGCCCAGGCTGGTCTCAAACTTGCAACAATCCTCCTGCCTCAGCCTCCCAGGTGCTGGGATTATAAATGTATGCCTGGATATCTATGTATTTTTAAATATTTTGGTATTTTTAAAATAAGGTCTCTATGTAATGCAGAGCGGCTTGGAATCTGGGGAGTGATATTTAATTTTCATCTGTTTATGAAGTTTTTATGGTTTCTTTTGCCATTGATTTCCAATTTCATTGCATTATGGTCTGATCCTGTCACGGGATGACTTCAATTCCTTTACATTACTTTTGTCTGTTCTCTGAGGTAGTATGTGGTTGATTTGGGGGAATGTTCTCTGTGCCTCTGAGAAGAATGTGTATTCTTATAATGTGGAGTGGAACACACTATAGACATCTACTAAGTCCACTTGTTCAAAAGTTTGGTTCAGTTCTGATATTTCTTTTGTTCTAGTTGTTCTATTTGTGAGAGTGGGGTATTGAGGTTTCCCATTATAGTTGTATTAGTGCTTATTTGATTTTTCATGTCCATTAATATTTGTTTTATATAGTTGGGTATGCTGGTATTTGGCCTGTATATATTTGTGATTGTTATCTGTCCGTGAGTAGAATAGCTGCCCCTGCTTTTTTCCAGGTTCCTGATACATACATTCTTTGACTTTCATGAATTTCTTTTTGAATTAAATGTGTTTCTTCAATGCAGCATATTGTTGCATCTTGCTTCCTGAGCCAGTCTGTTTCTTTTGATTGGTGAATTGAGGCCATTTTTACATTGTCAGATTGACTCTTCTTTGTCATGTTATTTTCCTTTTTCTACTCAGTTTAACTAATTGTCATGCCTGGTTGATTCATTCTGTTGGGATTCATAAGGGTTGTAGTTCTCATTATGTCTTTATAGAATGTATTTCAGAACATTTTGAAGCACTGGATTGGTGGT
This sequence comes from Cavia porcellus, assembly GCF_034190915.1. Classification (NCBI taxonomy): domain Eukaryota; kingdom Metazoa; phylum Chordata; class Mammalia; order Rodentia; family Caviidae; genus Cavia; species Cavia porcellus. Next base: position 16,761,715 of record NW_026947504.1, read on the forward strand.
CATGAATTTCTTCAGTTGTTCTTTGTCATGGAAATATCTTATTTCACCATCAGTTTTCAAAGATAGTTTTGTAGGAATACAACAGTTGTTTTCTTTTAGGTCTTGAAATACTTCAAAGCTCTCTTTAACTTGAGGGTTTATGTTGAGAAAGTCTGCTGTGATTCTAATGGGCTTTCTGTTATATAGATGGTTTGTTTTTCTCTAACAGCTTTCAATACTCTGTTCTTGTGTTGAATTTCTGGAATCTTGACTTACATGCCTGGCCCAGTTTTTTTTATAGTGGCTGATTGAAATTTAATATGCCTCTTATTGGGATGTTAAACTCTTTTTCCCTGCTTGAGAAGTTTCCTACCGTTACTTCTGTGAACTGTTTTTTAATCATTGTACTGTCTCCTGCTTTTTCATTAATTTCAATCAATTTTTTTACTTCAGTCAATCTTGTTATGCTTCTTTACATCATCTAGCAGTTGTTAGATTGATTTTTCATGGCCATTGTTATTTTTAAGAAATCTTTGTTTTCCTGACCGCTAACTGCAATCCTGTCTTCGGTATCTGATATTCTGGTCTCACACTGACTCATTCTGTTGCATGTACATGTGCATGTACACATATCCAGGAATTTTTAATCTCCTGGATATGTGTGTGAATCTGTTTCATGGCATCCATTTCTTTCCTATACTGGCCTTCACGGTTTCCATCATTTTCCTAAGCACCTCTATGTTTTAATGTGTATCTGCGCTAGGGTCATGTTTTTCATTAAGATCACTAAGCATGTTTTTCAGTATGATCAACATCTCTGGAGTTATCTGAGAAATTATTCCCAATTTGATTTTTTCTAGAGCTTCATTCATTTACTTTGTTACTTCAGAGAGTCTAGGTGGGTGGCTTTTGAATTGTTCTATCTCATTGCCTCCTGGGTTTGCCTTTGGTGAGCTGAAAATGTAAGGTTGCATGGTATTTAAATGTTTTCTTATTTTCTGTTTCTATTTAGTTCAGCTCCTGAGTTGATGCTTGTAAATTGCCTATGTCTTTATTACTAGTATTGAGAACTCTTTGGCAATGACTGCTTCACAGAGGTGTCTTCCAAGGGTAGCTGGGTTTTGGGTTTTGAGTCTGGTGGAAGATCCTACCTCTTCAATTTATTGGGAATGAGAAATTGGTGCCTATTTGGTCTTGCCCCTGGTTCTTCGGCATTGGCTTATAGTATTTTTTATGACACTTAGGCAATCTCAGTCTTGGCCTACCGGAAAGAAGAACTGATTAGAGCAATTATGGCTAAAGTAGTACAATCAACAATAACAGTAGCATCAAATGCAGCCTAGGTAATGTCAAATTGTGCTATTAATTTGCTACCTTTAACTGTTTGAACTATGTTTGAGGTTATATAACAAAATCTAAACTGAACCAGAAAATTACATACAATAAATGCCCTCAGTATGGTGACTTTACCCTTACAATTTTGGAAGTCAGAAGTCCAAAATGGGATTCAGTGGGCTCAGTGAAGAAATGAGCCAGGTGTGTGCCTTTCTGGAGGCCCCAAGAGAGAAGCCATGTTCTGGCCTTCTCAGCTTCTAAGGGTTTCCCATGCTTCTTGGCTTGTGGGCACATCACTCCAACTTGTGCTGCTTTCATCACATGCCTTTTTCTGATTTAAACCCTCATTCCTTCTTCTTATAAAGATCTACCCAGACAAATTAGAATAGTCTTCTTATTTCTAGATTGCTGTCAAGGCAACATATTCTCACAACTGGGGATTAGGATGTGAACTCTTGAGGCACAGGATTTTGCTTGCTGTGGGATGACTTACCTCATCTCCAGAGCTACTTGGCTCTACAACCATTCAACTCTTTCCTGCATCTTGGCTATCTTCCTTGAGGAGTACCCACTTTTGTGTTGTGGCCTGAACCTCTTATTCCAGCTGTCAAATTCTATTCTGCTTCTTATGTAAGAGAGGAGAGATAGAGACAAATAGAGAAAGAGAGAGAGATAGACAGTGACCAAAACCTAATTGTTTCTTCTAGGAATCATGTTTCTTGTGCTTAGTTGCTCCTTGAAGTACCAAGAAAGAGAAGAAGACACTAATTTTCCCCTCATAGCCATCCATGTGAAAATGAGACTTTAAATCAAGGCAGTTATGTAGATGGACTTAGTAAGCAAGTTAACTTCTCAATTTCTTTGCCTGTTAAATAGCAATAGTAGGACTGTCCATTCTTGTATTAAGAATAAGAATCAGAAAATATCATGGAGACACAAAGGGTTTATTAGAATAGTGTGGGACACCCCCAATGGACACCATGTAGTCACATGGACTTACATGATTCACTGTGATGGACAGTTGTTAAAGGGATCTAGCCATTGTGGGTTATGTAGATGGGCTACTTTGGAGGAAAGAAAGTTCCTGGACTATGAAGGACCATCTCCAAGTGTATGTTCTGGTTGGTCTCTGGAGACTAAAAGCCCCTGGCCTACATGCAGATCCTTAAACACATGTATATGGGCACTGCCCTTGTAGTCTCCATGAAGTACATATCTCCATGAAGACTAATTTCCTGCTATTATGTGATATCCCTAAATGATCTATCCATGCTGGCCTTGGAATCTCTGCTTTATGATCTCACTTTAACCTTCACACAGTTTTATAAATTAGAGTCTGCCCTGCCATGGCTAGGTATATGATCAGAGTGGATGTTATAGCTTGTGTCTAGATATTTCCGTAAAGCCTTATGCAGTCATAGGGACAGGCTTTTAGAGTTTGTGATTGATTCGTGATCCAGTGCTGAGATTATGGATATGAGTTGTACACTGACTTGGGGCAGGTAACTTGCATACAGGGAGAAGAGGAGGAGGCTTCTTCTCATGCTCCTCCCCTTTTGGCTCTTGTTGCTTTTTCTGTCTTCTGCCATCATGAACTATTGCCCTCTGCCATGTGCCACTCCACCTTGGAGCCAGCTGAGTATGGATTGAAAACTCCATAAGCTGTGAGTTAAATAAGCTTTTCCTTCCTTAATTTTGGGTGTCAGATGTTTTGTCTCAGCAATGAGAAAAAAGAAATTAAGATAGAATATGGTGCCAGAGAAGGGGAATCATTGCTATGATTATACCTGACCACATGGTTCAAGAGCCTTTGGGAATGGCTTATGGGAAGAGTTTGGAAAAACTCAAAGATGTCACTTGAAAGAGTTCAGTTGGAACACCTTAGGTTGTTCTGTATGGGAAGTTCCAGTCAGAGCTCAGAAGACCAGAAGACTAATAGAATCTTGTCAGTAAAGATTGGGCTTGGGAGGTTTCTGCTGGGAAGGACTACATTTGCTGTTGGACTCCAACCAATGTATGTTATATCTTGGCAAAAAGTTTGTCTGCATTTTGCTCATGTCCGGAGATTTCACCTGAGACTGAGGGCAGCAGACTAATTAATCTAACAGAAGAAATTTCAAAGCAGTCAAATGTTGTGATGGCATGGCTATTGTTGGGGGTTTGAGGCAGATTTATGTTGCAAATCAAGAGCAAAGAGGCCACTAGGATGATTTAAAACATTGTGATTTTGGAAAATGAAGAGCAAAGAGTCCACTAGAATGATTTAAAACATTGTGAGTTTGGCCACTGCAGTAAAGCTGTGGACCACCAGAGAGAGCTGAGGAGATCTCGATTGCTGAGAAGGAACAGGAGAATATAAAGGCTGGCCTGAGGGCATCACAAGAAGCAGCAAGTCTCCACCCTTTGCAGCCTCAATACTGCAAAAGTGAAAGACTGCTTTGAAAGAAAGCTGCAGGGCACCATGTTCCAGAATGGCAGCAGCAATTACACCAGGTTCCAAAATAGCTGTAGCAGAAAGATTTGTTCCTCAGAATCAGGTTCAGAGAGCTCAGTGACCCTTATAGTCCCTCAACCCCTATAGCCAAGAGAGAAGAAAGGCTAGCTACTGTTCCTGCTGGCAGCAGACCTTGGCATCATTCATGTGGCATTGGTTTTAGGCACATGCAGAATGCAAGAGTTATGAGGTTAAGAAAGCTTCCATCTAGATTTCAGAAGGCTGGGGAGACCAGACAGTGTACTCTTGAGAGGGCGGTGTGTGAAACTGTGAGTGTGAAGCCAAAGGTGCAGTGGAGAAGCCAGAAATTTGGAAAATCCAGGACGGTGGATAGTCTAAGGAAAGTCTAAGGAAGGACTGAGCAGAGTAGGCCTAAGAGACAAGCCATGGGAGCTTTAACTACTGGAAATACCATAGGGATGGAGACACCGAAGTCTTTTGGAACTCACAACTTGCCATAGATTGTGTTGGATGCTGCACATTAAACTACAGGATTTAATATTTGCCTTGCTGGATTTTGGACTTGCTTTGATGCCAATCCTTTGTATCCCTTGTTTGTACCTTTTGGAATGATAATGTTTATCTTGTGCCATTGAATGTTGGGAGCGTTTAACTTTTCATTTGTGCAGAGGCTTATAGCTAAGAGTTTGCCTCAGATCTTGGAGGACGCTTGGGATTTGGACCTTTCAGCAGTGCTGAAACTGTTAAGACCTTGGCAACTCTTAGAGATGGACCAAAATGTCTTTTGCATAAAGAGATGTGCATGAGTCCTTGGGGGGCTGATGCAGAATGTTATGGTTTATGTCTGTATGTCTCCTCAAAGCCTCATGCAGTCATGGGGGCAGGCTTCTAGAGTTTGTGATTCATTCATGATCCAATGCTGGGATTATGGGTGTAAGTACTATATGTGTCCTCAGGCAGATAGCCTGCATTCAATTTAAGGGAGGGAAAGAGGCTTGCTCTGTCATTACTCCTTTTGCTTTTGTTGCTTATGTGGTCTTCTGCCGTGCCACCTTGCCTTGGAGTCAGCTGATAATGGACTGAAACCTCCACAAACTGTGAGATAAATCAACCTTTCCTTCCTCAATTTTGGGTGTTGGGTATTTTGTCTCAGCAATGAGAGAACAGTAACCAACACTGTGGATGTTAGGTGGGATGGAACTAGGAGCTGGGATAATGAAGAATATGGCCCCACATTGTGCCAGGGAGAGATCCTGAGATCTGTGCTGCTTTCGGTTGGAGTTATCCTCAAGACCAATGTTACACATTGGGTTGCAATTTGCTTGAGTAGCTTTGGTGGTGAGAGCTTTGCTGTGAGCTGGTTGGACTGATGAGTTGCAGTCAGAGTGTTTGACAGGGACAGGGTGGTGACGTGTTGATGGAGGGAAAGGGTGTGGTGCTTCTGGGACATACTGGCTGTGTTAATGGCTGCATGTTGATGATACAGCGAGGCTCAGGTCCCTGTGCTTGCTTTCATGGGTTTGTTTGGCTGTGGTGGCCATATTTAGTATTGCTGTGGTGTTTGTTGCATGTCTTTGCTAGGGCTTATGTAATAAAGTTCCTCAGACTAGGTGACCTAAACAACAGACATTAACCTTCTCCGTGGGGTGGAGGCTGGGAAGTCCCGCAGTTGGCTCTTCTGAGACCTCTCTCATTGCCTTGCAGCTAGCTGCCTTCTCGTCTGGAGCTAACCAGTCTTCCTTATGTGCCTGTCTGTGGTTTTGTCTCTTCTTGTGAGGACACCATCATACTGGGCTGAGGTCCCCCCTCAGGGCTCATTGTAACTTCATTCCCTGTGTGAGCACCCTCTTGAGTATGGTCACATGATGAGATCCAGTGCTTTTGAGCTCCAGTATGAAGTGGAAGAGGGTGCAGTGCAGCCTGGAAGGTTGTGCTCTCCCTAACTGCCACCTGGTTGTCAGCAGTAGTGGCTCTGTGGTGGAGTTTGATGTAAATGTGCTCAGGACCCTGTGGAGATGCAGAGTCAGTGTTTACCATGATGGTAGCCTATGTCCATGGCAGAACTGGACCATGGTGTTGTGCAGGGTAGCAGTGCTGGCCGTGTTGTGTTGCAGCATGGTTTCTAAGGAGATGGTCTTTGGGACAATGATGTTTCTTTTGGAGTGCTGTGCTCAGTGTCCATAAGATACTGTCCTGCCACCATGCTGGCCTTGCCCACGCTTGGTGCTTCTAGCTAACAGCGACTTGGTGTTTGTGGTGACCATACAGACTGTGGTTGGGGTGGGGCTGGGGACCCCTTGGTGGTGGCTTGTACAGCACCCTGAGAACTACACTTCTTCTACTCATCAAAACAGCGCCCAGATGAAGCACAGCTGTGCCTCTCAGAGCCCAGCAAGTAGCCTGGAGGTTGTTTTAACCGGCCTCCACTGGCTGTTCTCCAGTCAGACCCTTCTCCCCATTAAAGGCAGCTCCACTTCTGCCTGTGAGGCTCCTCTCTGTTCTTCTCTACCCACCCTTCAAAACCCAGCTCCTTTTCCAGGCAGCTTTTCCTGCTTCCTTCTCCGTGACCTGCCCAGCTGCAAACTATCACTGCCCATTTGGGCTTCTGTTGCCCCTTACTGTTGGCACCACTCACCTTCAAGCTTTCTGTCATTTTCTCTCCCCTATGGATATGTTTTATTTTTATTTTTCCCCCTTCCAGTACTGTGAATTGAACTATGGCCTTTGCATTGATCTCTTAAATTTTTTGGTTGTTGTTTTGGAGATACAGGGTCTCGCTATGTCGTTCAGGCTGGCCTTGAGCTATGGAGCCCAAGCTGGTCTCAAACTCAAGATGATCCTCCTGGCTCAGCTTCCTGGAGTGCTGAGATTACAAGTGTGTGCCACTATTCCCTGATGGAGGTGCCCTTTCTTGAGTGAGCATTTTTGAGTGCCTATCATTTGCCAGTATTTAGCAAATGAGTGGGACATACAACCTCCCTGCCTTTCCGCAAAGGGACAGTCAGGGAAAGACAGACAGTCACTGAGTATCCCAGTCAGTGTGTAATAACACACCCAGGGTGTCAGGAAACTAGCAAGTGTGATGGCAGGGGCAGAACAGCCAGGGAGAAGGACCCAGGTAAGTAGGCAGGTGCTTATCATTGGAAGCAGGGGTCTGGGGTGGGGCACAACCCTAGAAGAGCAAGGACAAGTCTTTGGGGGACTAGAGCCTCTGCAGGAGGGTTGTGACTGCCCAGCCTGGGGGTAACTTTCCTGAGGGCTGGTAGGTACAAGCAGGTCAGGCAGAAAGGAGGTGTCTTGCAGGGCGCCTCTCTGCCCCAGCCTGAGCTCAGCTACTGGGCCATTTCTGCACCAGCAAAAGAGCAGATAAGGTGCTTGTCCTGGGTTCCCCTCTCAGCTCTGACCTCAGCGCCTTTCTGACTAATGACCAGGCGTCTGAGCCCCAGTGGGAAGTCCAGGGATAGCACCACGCAGCAGCCATGACGCAGAGAGCTGGCGTAGTTTATGTCTATCTCTGCTCCAGACGAGCAATTAGTTCAGAGCGTGGGCATGGGACTGGCATTGTGTAGCATTGCTGCTTTGCTCCTCCACACAGGCCCTATTCCCTCCCCTGCAAAAGGGGGCCAGTGATGCCGTACATCCTGGGTCCTGTGAATTGAAATGGGATGACAAGTACAGGGCTCTTAGCAGTGGGCGTTGGGGTGGGGAGGGGATGCAGTCAGGGCTCGGGGAAGACTTGCTGCTCCTACTGTTTTCTGGATTCCGGTCCCATAGCGACTCTTCTGACCAGTCACACATCCTAGTTCTCCTGGGCTGGGTTGGGAGGAAGTCTGACTCCTGGCTTTTATGTTCTTTTAACATGTGTCCTCAGGCCACACTCCTGAAGAGCCAGGTGCTCTCTGAGGTGCCAGAGCTGCAGAGAACATGGATGGGTCCTTCTCTTGTGTGTGACCTGGCTACTGGACAGGGCCTAAGGTCCTTTCCTCCCCTTGCACCACTGCCCCATGCTGACCATGGGCACTGCATCTGCAGCCAGGCTCTGTTGGGCTTCTCGGAAAACCAGAAAATGGCTGAGATTCTCCAAGAGCTGCTGCAGGAGTCGTGGAGATGGGATTGGGAGCTGAGGCTCAAAGGACAGCTCTGTCTCTCTGCTCTTCCCAGGGCCTAAACGGGCTTATCTGGGACTCAGCTGAATGAACTGTTTCCATCTGAACAGATCAAGCTGTTGCTGGTGCCAGCAGCCCTAGGGACAGTGGAGCCGGTTTTCAACCCCACCTAAAGTCGATCGCCCCACTCACTGCTTTAGCCAGGTGTGTTCCTGGTAACCGAGGGATGTGTGGGGCAATACAGGGCAGGGCCCGGCCTCCAGCAGCCTCTGCACTGCCCCATGTGGCTGCACTCTCAGCCCTGCAGGTTTCACTACGGCTATGCCCAGGCACCTCCGAATTGGGAGGAGCCACTTCTGAGTCATGGGAGGAGCCTGGAGCCCTGATTCTGGTCCCATCATCATCACAGACAACAGGAGTTTTTCCTTCAGATTTTTTTCCCCTCTGAAGAGGGAAAAACTGCTCACCTGCTTGAGGAGGCCGAGGACATGGCATTTCCTGCTTTGTGGGAGGGAGAAAGGTCGTGGCTGACATGGCACTGGGACTAAAACATTCCTCTTGGAACCAGGACAGGCAGACCAAGCAGCTGGAACACTTTGACCCCTGCACCCTCGCCAAGCCAGAGTCCTCCCAGACTGCAGGAACTGGGCTAAGGGAAACATGAGGGATCCAGACAGCGCTGCAGAGTGGGCAGCTAGGTGTGTGCCTTGGGGTGACGCTTCTCCTGACAACAGCTGCTATCCCTCACTCTGCCTAACTTAGGGAGCCAGGGAACACTCAGGGCTTGGGATCTGGCTTTTCAAATCTCCTCCAGTTCATCCACCCTTTCCATCTTCCCTAGCCAATCTCAAAAGCAGCACTGCAGGGAATTGTGGCATCTGCCTATAGGGAAAGTAAATGAAGTGAGAGAAGCCAGTATTAATACAGCCCTTCTATCCACCCCTCCCTGTGCCTTCTTAACATTCTTCCCACAAACCAAGCTGTCTGAGCCCAGCACTGCCCCTAGTACTTAGCATCAAGAATGCAGACTACCTGCCTGCTCTCCGCCACCTTCTTCCTTCCCAGCCTTACCCTGGCCCCTCCCCGTTTCCTCCATTGTTGTTGGCTTCCTCATGCGTTTCTTTTGGCCCTGCTCTGCACTCTGCTGCTAGTGTGATAGAAACAGCAGCCGCAGAGTGTGGGTGGTGAAATGGTGGAGGAGCCCTGGACTTCGAGGAGTTAAAAGAGCTGAACTATAGCCTCATTTCCATTGCTGCCTCACCATGTGACCGAAGGCAAATTTCTTGCCTGCTCTGGGCCTTAGTTTCTCTCTCTGCCCTATGAAAACTCTGCCAGAACGCAGTGTTTCCACAAAGGAGAACCAAAACTCTCCAGGCCTCCATTCTTCATTGTGTGGGACTGTCCCACACATTGAGGACATGTAGCTTCCCACCTGGAGTCAAAAGCACCAAGCCAAGGTAGACGACCAAATGCTAGTCCTGGAAGTGGTACCACCTGTGATTGACAGTGTCCACCCCAGGGGATCTTGAGTTTGTGTGTGAGGCGGAGGCATGGTCTAGGAAGAGCTGGGTGGGCTGTGGGTAGCAGCTGCAGCTAGGATGCATGATGTCCAGGGAGCAGCCCTCCCAGGAGCCCCCCGCAGAGTCACAGGGCAGCGGGGGTAGCAGCAGTGGCTGTGTGCAGTCCCTGCTCCGCCTGCCACCGGCTAGCTCTGGGGCTCCCGGTGAGTCCTCAGCTGACTGTGGAAGGAGCCCAGTAACCTTTGTCCCTCCACAGTGGCCAGGGTGAAGCTATCCAAGCCCCCTGAACTCTGCACGCATACGTGTGCGTGCACACTCATGTGCCTGCCTGGTTCCTCCTCCGGGACTGCTCTGCCCTTCAGCCAGCCCTGCCACGGTGGAGGCGCTCATTCCCCGGAGCACTGCCATCCACGCTCAGCTCTCAGGGAGGCTGCAGTTCCATTTTGCAGAGCCTGACAGGAGACTCAGAAGAGCCAGGCTGGTGTTGAGGTAGAAAGACAGTTCTGGGGTCCATGGGCCTGAGTCAGGCTGTTGCTGAGGAGAGCTCCAGGTTTGTTTTGTCTACTGTTTGTTAAGCATTTAGTAAGTGCTCCAAGATAAGAGCCATTTTCTGTTGTCCTGGACACACACGCCCACTTTACAGATGTGGAAACTGCCCTTCTGAGAGAAATCCAGAAACACATGCCCTTAGGCCCCATGCCCGGGCCCCCTAACTCCCTTTGAGTCCCCCTCCCCCAGAGGCCATTCCTGCCTGGAGCCAGGCCTAAGCAGAGCTGACAGCCGGGAGTGGGAGGGGGCCACTTGGCTCCACGCCCAGGAATGTGTTGGGAAATTCTCTTGCCCTCCCACGCTGCTTCGTCCATCCGCTGGTGGATCACTGAGGCCTCTTCCCTCCTTTTACAGCCTGGGTCTCCTCAGGAAACTGCTAGCAGGCAGCGTGTGTCCCCTGCCTGCCCTCCCCCTGCACAGTAACTTCTTGCCTTCTTTGGTCCTCTCTCCCCACAAAGGCCTCCGCACCCCATCCTCCCCCTTAAACCTTTAGCTTCCCAAGAGAGGAACACTTGAAAGCAAGGATTTTAAAACTCTCTGCAAACACACACGGTATCCAGCTGCCCAGCCGGCTGTGTGAACCAGCCTTGGGTGCTCTCCATGGACGCCTGCTCTTGTAGGGATGCAGAAAGGAGGCCGCCTTGAACCCCAGGGTGGAGGAGGTCCAAAGGCCAAGCAGGCTTCAGTCTCTTACCCCAGCCTGGAACTGTACAGCAGGGGAAGAGGTCTGTGGGTTTCCCTGATTTGAGGGGCCTCCAAGGCAACAAGAGGCCTAGGGCAGGAGCCAGGCTCCCAAACCCTCTGGCCAAGGAGACTTTTGAGGAGACTGCCTCATGGAGACTGCCCTCCCCCGAGTGTCTGCACCCCTGCCCTCCCACCATGTTTGCACACACCCCGTCGGAATCCTTGTGATCTTGTGGGGCTGCCTGTGGCCATCTTTGGGCAGCTTTGACCGTCACAGGCCTTTCTTAGGACACAGCAGCTATCACCTCCGTCCCCAGTCCACTGCCCAGGCTTGGATTCCTGAAACCTCACAGAATAAGGCTTGACCTGGCTCCAGGGCTCTGCTGGCTGTTGCCAGTGACCTCAGGCAGAACCTGGCACTCATCGCCTCAGTTTCCTTTTGAAAGAAAAGGGAAGTTTGTCAAACTGTGTGATCATGAGCCATCCAGGACTCAGTGGAAAGAATAATCCGAAAGCCCTAAAAATACGTTGCAGGAGCCAGGACCTAGGCCCCGTGTGAATTTGTTGGGGGAGTTCTTCTCACAAACCAGTCTTTTGGGTAGAAGGGGCCCTAGAAAGCTGTTTCTCCCAACAGGACGGGGTTTCAGATGTACAGAGATGAGGAGCCTGAGGAATTATCCTCAGAAGGCTCGTCTAGGGACGTGGCAGGCCCATCCCCACGAGACCCCTGCCAGGCTGTGAATCCGAGCACCATGCAGGGGAGAGTCTCAAATTTTGAATCTTGTCTGTGCTGTGTGTTGGCTGCCCGGCTTCAGACAGATCACTGAGCCCCTCTGAATGTGTCATTGCTTGTTAGAGGTGAGGGGCTGGGTGTGCCTCAGCAGCAGAACACAGGCCTCACATGCTCGAGGGTCTCGTTTGGTTCCCAGCACCACACACACACACACACACACACACACACGAGGCAAAAGGTGTGTGAATTCAGTGGAATAAATGTACACGCAATGCTTGGCATGTTCTCAGTACCCAGAGGGTGGTCCCTTCAGCCCTCAAGGTCAAGTTGGTAACCTCTGCCCTAAAGTGCTGTTGGGCCGTGTCAGGCACCACTGTGACATTCATGCCATCAGGCGGTCATTATTGAGCATCTACTGCACACCAATGATGGCCATCAGGCTGCAGTGTCCACACAGCTCTCCAGAGACCCAGAAACAGGGAAACAAATCCAACCAGATGGTAACAAGAGATGGGGAGATGGGCGAGGGGAGAAATAATGGGTGATATCAGGAAAGACTTGTTCCAGGAGTGACTTTTGAGACCTTTTGGCAAGAGAGAGGATTTGAAAGAGCCTGGAGGGAACTCGAGAGGAGCTGATGTGAGAACACAGGTGTGCAGGAGAGGAGCAGTGGCCTGGGAAGGCTGGGACGGCGTGGGACCCTGTGTCCCCATGCCCCACCTGGGATGGGCATCCGTGCTGCATGATGTTTGATGGGGGGGGATGGAGCCCCTTCGCAGCCTTCCACGTGGGCCCTGCCGGGGCCAGACGGTTCCTGTTTCACAGTGGTGTTTCCTAACATCCTCCACCTGGCAGTGAGATTATCCCTAGCAGGAGCCTCTGAAAGGAGAGCTGGGTGAAAGGGCTTCCCGTCCTGGTGGGGTGGAGGAGAGGAACCTCGGATGAACTCATAGTGCACAGGTGCGAAGCGTGTTCCCACAGGTTCTGGGTGGGAAGGAGAGGAGGAGCAGGGCCACGTGTGGAGCAGTATGAGCTGCTCACATTGAGCTCAGCTGCTCACCCACCAGGGGCCACGTGGGGCCAAGCCCTGGCCCAGGCCTGTGGGGCTCCTTCTCGTCTGCCCTGGCCGCCAGTCTTCAGAGTGACCCGGCTCAGCCCTGACCTTGAACTGAGAGAGGGTTTCAAGGCTTGTGTTACCTAGAATTTGGCAGGTGGAGCCCAGAGCTAGGAAGCAGACTCCTCCTGTCTGGGTCCGGTCCTCTGCTGTCTGCCATAGAGCCTGACACAGGGCCCTTTTCTCTCTCCAGGTCTCGCACTCCCATTGTCCGTACCAGATATTTGAATTAGGGTCTCCAAGCCCCCCTGCACCTCTTTTTTTATTTGCACTAGGGTCTTGCTATGCAGCTCATGCTGGCCTTGAGCTCACTTTGCAGCCCACACTAATCTGGAACGCTCCTCCATCCTTTTGCTTCAGCCTCCTGAGTGCTGGGATTACAGGCACGCACCACCTCACCTGGCTTTGGAAGGCGCTTCTGATTTTGGTAGTCTGTTATTCCTGCTGGTCTAGTTTGGTAGATTTGTGACAGAGAAAGGAGATTTGCATGTCTGTCTGTCTGTCTCTCTCTGTAGTATAATGCATGATAAAAATCTCAAAAATGTATTGATGATTTGGGGCACCATTCATAGAAATCTAAGACCGGGAACTAGGGAGATGTTTCTGTCACAAAAGTAGGCAAACAGATACTCCCAGAGATAGTGGAAAGAAAAACAAGAAGGCGCAGACACAGGTCTTCTTCCAAGTAGGCACCAACTCTGAGTGTTGCCTACCAGTATTTGGCCTCCCAAAGGGACAGCCTCGGGGCTGGAGGTCATCAGGAGAGGCACTCACATGGGCAGAGAAAGAGCTTTTAAACAGCTGAAACTGCTCCCTGTGGAGCCTCTCTGCCAGTTTTACTATCCTAGGAGTTGGGACATGGAATGTGAGGCTGACCTGACAGGTTGGGTGCCTTTTGTCCTTGGGGACACTGGACTGGATTTTACAGGTTTTGGATCACTTCCATTCTCTGAACTATGTTGAGGCCTAAGCCTGCCACATGACTTTAGGACAATGATTTTAACCTCTACACACCTCAGTTTCTTCCTGTGAAACAAAACAGAATGCCCCCCTGCCCAGGGGGCACGTTGTTCACATTAGCTGAGAGATGGCTGCGGAGTCCTTTCTGAGATGCAGTCTCTGAAGTAAGGGAGAAATCTAGTTTCCCTTCTGTGTTATCTGCTTGCCACCATCCTGGCATTTGTGTGGTGGGCAGGGAGGAGGAAATGCCTGTTTTACAGCTCATGCTGACTGATCTAGAAGGCTGAATTTTTGCTGTCAAGAATTTAGTTTGGCTGGGCATGGCGGCACATGCCTGTAATCCCTGTACTCAGGAGGCTGAGACAGGAGGATTTCTGCAATTTCAAGTCCACCCTGGGCTACAAAGTGAGTTCAGTCTAGCTTGAACTATATCGTAGTGAAACCTTGTCTCTAAAAGACCAAACAAATGACACCTTAGTTGGGGACAGCAGAGTGGAGGGTAAATACTAGGAAAGGGAGAGCCAAACCTAGCATGAGTGCTGACCCAGCTCCCAGCCGAGGCAGACATCACCAATCTATCACTACACTTATAATCTTTACACATATCGTGACAGCTAAAACTAACTGATAGGACCTGACCCATGAAATAGGTCTATTTGCCATTCCTAAGTAAAGTGGCCATTATGTCATTCATGAACAGCACCAAGGAATGACTCAGTCTGTGTGCTAAGGGAAGTGTGGGTACTGGTAGCAGGTGAATAGGGTTTGGAGCAGCTGTGAGATAAACAGGGACAGCTTTTTGGTGGAGGTGGTCATGAGCTAAACCCAAGAAAGGGGCAGGGGAATATTAAGAGAAGAGAGAGAGAGAGAAGAGGTCATTAGCGGGGCATATGAGAAGCTTACGTGGGGGTGGGGAGGACAGGGTAGTGCTGGCCCTTGGCCTGAGGTCAGGGGGAGCCTGGCCTGGAGTCTGATCCCATCTCTGCCGCTCAGTTACTTTGTGACCTTGGGTAAGGTATAGAGAAGCTCTTTTTCCCTCCCAAAGCCCAGCACCCCTCACCCCCCCACACACACACACACTCACGTGCACCCTTCCTTCTTTCCAGCTTCAGCCTCCTAACAAATGCCTGGTTGGTGGCAGCTATTAAAGTGAATCCGAGTGACTCAGGAATCTGGGGGCTGGAAGCAGTAGCTACACCACAATAGTTATTGGAGGAAGAAGCAAAGACATGGGCTGAGTGTGGCCTGAATAGCTGACAGGTCCCTGGGTTTCTAGAGAATGGAATGTTTTTCCCGAAGTGGCTCTGCACCGCTTCAAGGCACTCTTTCATTCTTGGCCAACAGGGAGGGCAGGCTGGATGTGGGCAGGGGACAGACAGGTTCTCATCTATTTATAGCTGGGGTCATGTGGCCCTGGGTGCCGAAATGGCCAGGTGCCTGGCCTTCCCAGCTGCAGGCCCCAGGGTCCTGCACATTAGCAGGTGCCCTAATGTGAACTCACAGGGCTAGGCACTGGCCAGATGCTCAACATTGCCTCCTGACTCCAGTGGACCCTTGGGGAGCTGCCAAGTGTCTGCTGGGACAGAGGTGGGGGACACAAAGGAGGAGGGAGGAGAGGATTTGTGTGCATGGGCAGCCAATGGGGTTGCCCCAGTCAATGAGCCTGCAGAGATGTGGATGGCGAAGGGCCTGGACAGTCCAGCAGAACTCCTGGGTCCCAGGGATGATGTCAGCCTGGAATGAGTGTGGGGTGACTCCAGGAATCCTGATGCCTCGGGCTCGTCTGTGCCCCTCCTGTACACTCAGTATCCCAGAAACCACTCAGTTACTTTCCTCTGAGACACACACCCACGACGGGACTAGAGATTGCATCTTGCCTCTGCAGCCCTGTGCCCTGTTTTGTGCTGTGGAACTCAGCTAAGCTTGTGCAGGGCTCTTCATGAAGAGTGCAGGTGTCAGGAACAGGGAATCAAGTGACCTTAACCACGACTCCATGGGTTCTGAGGGACAGAAACACAGGCCGGAAGCTGGGTGTGGTGGTGCACTCCTGTAGTCCCAGCCCTTGGGAACCTGAGGCAGGAGGATCGAAGTGAGTTTGAAGCCAACCCGGGCTGCCCTGTTTTAAAAAAAACTTGAAGAGGGGAGAAGGGAAGAAAGGCAGGCAGACTGGCTGTAGTCACGATCTGAGTGGATGCAGCTAATCTCTTTGCGTCTCAGGCACCTTGTCTGTGAAATGGGGATGTCTTGAAGACCAGAGAAGAGACTGTGATCTGCGCTCTAGCCTTCTATAAGGAGGAGCGTGGCAGAAGCATCTTCATACCCCATAGCTCCCCACCGCTCCCCACCTCTGGCTTAGCCTGAACAAGGTGAGTGCGAGGGACCCTCTGACGTGCCTGCCTACTGTTGAAGCTCTGCTCAGCTGCTTCCAGGCACCTCCAACTCACCGGGTCCAAGGCGGAGCTCCTGCCCCGTTCCTGTCCTTCCTCCCTTCCATCCAGGTTGCCGTGACCCAAGCCAAGGACCCCTGTTTACTTTCTCCTGCCTTCTTGCTCATGCCTGGCCTGCCACTGAGTTTTGTTGATCCTGCCCGAGAATACAGATCACAAGTTGGTCTGGTCCATCTGTCCCTCTTTATTTCTTTCCATTTCCTTCTGCCCGGGGCCCACCATCACACACTGCCTACGGGACAGCCAAATAGGTAGGCCACCTGCTCTCATTTTTGTTCCTGGCTCCGTGTGTCAGCTGGGGTGGCGATCTATCATGTCACAGTCCTGAATGCTGCCCCTGCCCACACACAGTGGAGCCCCATGGTTTTGGAGCAGCGGAAAAGCCTACCACGGCCTAGAATCACCCCAGAGTCTGGCCCAGCAAGCTTTGTCCTCCTCCTTCCCAGTGCCCAGTCCCCATGCAGCCTGCTGAGTTTCTCTCAGTTCCTTCCCTCCTCTAATGGCCTGGTCTGGGGTCTCCCCTGACTAATGGGTGGTTGGGACTCTTTCTGTTCCTGGTATATCTTAAGCTAGCACTGGGTACCTGGCATAGGCTAGGACTAAAATAATGAATCAGGAATAAGGGCCTTGACTCTTGATTGCAAGGGACCCTCTGTACTGATCTTCAGTCTTGGGAGGAGTTTTGGGAGCATCCAGGGCACCCCCA
The DNA here is from genome assembly GCF_034190915.1 of Cavia porcellus. NCBI lineage: Eukaryota > Metazoa > Chordata > Mammalia > Rodentia > Caviidae > Cavia > Cavia porcellus. Next base: position 16,778,303 of record NW_026947504.1, read on the forward strand.
GAACTCAGTGCCAGGCCGACCTCTTCTGCCACTCTCAGGGCTGCAGTCTTTGACCTGGGCATGGGCCAGATGCTGTTGTCTAAGGGCCGTTGTGTTTCTAAAGGTTGGAAAAGAAAGAGACACGTAGCTAACAGCCGGGTTTTTACAGCCATACAGATCTAGACTGGAATCCTGCTTGCATCACTCTCTGAACCTTGGTTTCTTCATCTGTGAAGAGGGTGAGACAGTCATTGCTGCCTCTCAAAGACGTAAGCTGGTTGTGGTGGCACACATCCGTAATCTCAGCATTCGGAGGATGAGGAGGGAGGATCGTTGCAAGTTCAAGAAAGTGAACTCAGGGCCAGCCTGAACTGCATTGCAAGGCCCTGTCTCAGAAAGACAAAAAAAAAAAAAAAAAAAAAAAAAAGATGTCTGAAGAATCAAAAGAGACAGCCTACTGCTTGATAGTTAGTAAGCACATATTATGTGCCCTATCCACCAGGCCGCCACTGCCCAGCCTGGTGTGGAACTAGGCAGTTCAAATGTCTCATAAATCTTTTATTATTAGGGAAAATTATTTGCTCTTCCGTGTCTCAGTGCCAGGTATTCATGGAGAGATCCTGTGTGTGTTTGGTCTTCCTTTTGCTCTGCCTCTCCTGAGGTCTGAGTCCTTCTGTCAGCACAAAGACAATGACTTTGGGTTAATGTTGTGACTGTTGGGTGCTAATAGCTCCCCAAGCCAGGCTGGCACCACAGTGGCCAGAGAATACAATAGTTTGCTCACCCTCCTCAATGTCTACGAAGTTAACTACCCCTAGGGTTGGGGCTATGCTTGGCTCAGAGAGCAGGCAAACCTCAGCAGGCTGAGGCTGACACCCATTCCTCAAAGGAAGGTGCCCTGGGGCAGAAGCCTCGGGGCAGAGGCAGGTATCTGTGCATTTGCCTCCCTGACACCCTGACACTAGTGTGGCCTTGTGTCTGGCCACCCCGCCTGCACTCTGTAGGCTACTGTGCAGCACTGAAGAATGAGAGGTCAAGAGAGGAGGCTCTTCAGTGTAGAAATTCAGTGTTAGGAGGAGACGCTCCAAGGGCAGTAAATGATGGTATGTGAGTTCCTGCTCCCTGAGAAACAAAGCCTTAGCCCACCTGGCAGAGATCTTACCAGTTTTCTTAGACCCCTGGAGTCACAAGTAGACAAAAGAAAAAACCACTGGGTTCAGGTCTGTGATTCTCCATGCCCCTCTCTTTATTTCCCACCACAGTGTGCACATCAGAGAACACAGACGTGCGGCCTGTGTGCCCCCAAATTACCACCAACCGTGGCACAGACAAGAGAAACTGCAGGTGTCCTGTACCTCCATCACCTCCACCTCCATCAGAATCTAGTTAGCTGTCTGTTATATCTTGGTTATAAATGATAAAGAACAGATTCAAAGTGATTCCTCCAAAAGGAATCGATTGGTTCACAGAACTAGACAATATAGGGCCCAGGCTTCACGGATCCAGGATCTATACCTCGTAAATCTGCTTTGCACTCTGAGGGTGCCATTTTCCCATAATCTCTTCCTACTTGATGAGGAAGATGCCAAAAAAGTTTCTTGTGGATCTGTTTAGTAATAACAGGAGAGTACTTCTTTTCCAGTAGAACCGATGAGTGTCCAAGACTGACTCATCGCCTGGACTGGGATGTGTGTGTGTCCTAAGCCAACCATGGTGGCCAGGAAGCACAAAAGTGTGAAACTGGCCTCGCTGACCCACAGGATGGACAGAGAACAACCTTTCACACCCATGTACTTTCATAGGAAGCATCAAATTGTTCTCTGGGTCAGTGTTTTAAAATGGGATTAGTAACAGATTACTTGTCTCAGCTTCGCTGATGCAGAAGGCTGAGAACCCGCCCCTGAGAGCTTCTAGGCACAAAGATAAGGCTTCGGGGCCAGCCCTATCCAAGACTTCCCTGCTGAGCAGTTCCTGAGAAAGGGAAACAGAATGCTGCTGTGACCACATTTCACCCAAGCAACGCTATCACTTATGAGTGGGACCTGCAGAAAGACAGAAAAGCTGACATATGTAAGGGCATGAGCTGGACTATGAACACCCTGTCTCCTAATCATAACCAGATTTAGGAATAAACTGAGTTTGGCTAGAAGATTCTTCCTATACAGTGGAAAGTGTTTGGTTTGATTATCTTCCTTCTGTGATCAGTTGTCAAGAGTTTTGTTTTAAAGAGTCCAGTTCTGTGCTCTAACTCTACAGGACAAAGGTCTGAGATTGATTAGTGATGCCTGTCATGGGGAAGGACTTTGAAGGTAGTGGTACGTTTATTATGTAGTAGCTGTTCATATACTTTGCTCAGCTTTGTTCCTTTAGACATGACTCAACAGAACAAATGAGGCAATCCCTGGGCTCAAAAGAGGCAAGCGCAGGATAGGGACTTGCTTAGAAAGTACCTGAAATGTGGAGTCACACTGATTGTGTGACCTTGTGGATGTTATTTGCGTAAGTGAAGATAGCTTTCCTCTTCAGCAACATGGGATAAACCATCCACTCTGAGCAATGCCAGGCTGCCAGTGAGGATCGAATGAATTAATAGATGTGAAATCATTTTGTCATACTTAAAATGGCAGCAAGCAGTTAAATGACACTTTTTATGTGGCAGTCATGGGTCTAAGTGTTTTGTTTATATCCTCTTTTAATCCTGAAGCCTGTGGAGCAGCTATTATTGTTATCCTTGTTTGACAGAGATGACACTGGGGCACAACTGTCCGGTCACATGCCCAAGATCACAGAGCTGCGGAGTCAGGTCCAAACCCAGGCCAGTTGGCTCTGGTATTGTTCTCTGAATTCCTCCACTGTAGCAACTGTAAAGTGCTGTGCACCTAATGGGGAGTCCCCGAAGCAGTGCTGCTGAGCCCCTGTTTGTTCTCTTTCCACTGAGTGACTGGAGAGGTGACATGGGCCTACTGTGGCTCTATGAGACCTTTCACAGGCCTCATGGGAAGTAAAGAAGGGGAGAAGCATATAAACCCAGGATTTGTTCCTGATCACTGGTCATGCTGCCTGGGTTCATCTCCTGATTCAACCACTTCCTGGCTAGGTGACCTTTGGACAAATTACCTAACGTCTTTGAGCCTAGGTTTCCTTATCTCCAAATAGAGATGATAACTACAATAATAGGAGAGATATGCTCCGTAACATTAAATACATAGTCAAGGGGCAGAGATGAGAGTGCAGAGACCAAGAGATCTGAACTGGTAGCCACAGGCTGCTCTTCTTGAGACCGGGGTCTTTCTGTACATCATTTACAGTGACTCCCTGGTCTGCTGTGGGTGGATTCTCCCTTCCTGGGCAGGTGGAAGCCGACACTTCCCACCCGCACTGTGGGCTCGCTAACCTGGGCTGTGCGTCTGCCCTCAGCCCTGCTCACTTCCTCCTGCCCTCCCTGAGTGGGCAGCTTTGCACTTAGCTGGAGCAGCTCCCTTTCCATGCGGCTGCAGCCTGCACCAGCCAAATCCAGAGCAAGCTGGTCTGCTGTCTGCTCTTCCTGGAGGCCTTTACTGCTTAGCAATTACCGTAAAAGAAGCACCACCCGGAGAGGTTCAGTTTGGAGGCTTGGGCGTTGCAGAGTGTTCAAGTGCCGGTGTGTGGGGTCCTGATAAAAGAAGCAAAGAAATGAACGGCTGAGCTCACCGACAGTTTGCCTCTCCATCAGTCACGCTAAGTGCTTTCTCTTTTATGGGGTCTCTGAGACCAGCTGTGCAGTAGGCCTGGCAGTGCATGGGTCTCTGAAATACAGATTCCCAGCCAAGGAACCTGGACAATGGACAGAGATGGTCACTTCCTCACATGGGAGCTTGGTTAAACTAAAGAGTCCTGCATTCCCCTGAGATAAACTAGGACCCCTGGAGTAGGCTCTGGAGTAGTGTGACTTTACAGGTTTCCCTAGGAAGATTCTCCAGCAGGTAGTTAGATAACTAAACCTAGAGGAATGCAGGCTTTCTTCTGGATATTCTCTGATGGGTTTGATCCCCCACAATAAAAAAGAAAGAGAGAGAAGGAGAGAATACTTTTTGATTCTACTACATTTCTCTTTGACTGCCTTTTCTTGGTAGCCACATGCTGGCCAGAGCTCTGCCCTGAGTTCTGGAGATATTCTGCCCCTTCATGAGCTTTCTGTCCCCTGGAATGTACAAGGAGCCCCAGCAGTTCTGCACTGGGAAGGGGCTCTGCAGGCCAGCCTCTGACCTTTGTCCTCTATCCTTGTGCTGGTGCCATGATGCTGTGATTCCATTGCAGAGAGGCTAGACTTTTGTAGCACAAATCAGTTGCTGCGATTGGGTGACAGAGGGTATTAGCTCTGGAGGGAGGTGCCGCCGTGGACACCTCATCTTGCCCTCTGCACACAGAGCTGGCCTGGGTGAGTAAAGGATAGACTGCTAGAGCTGCTCGGATTGGCTGAGTGTCCAGCAGGAACCCTCCTTCCTTTTTATAACTTTCTACAGATTAAGATAACAAGGTCCAAAAGCACCTTATGGCTTTTCTATTTATATATAAATGGCTATGTCTATAAAAGTTTCACTCAATCAACAAACATGTAATGAATGAGCACTTGGCAGATACACAGGACCCATGGAGCACACATAATAAATCCCTGCCATGGGTCCGAAGCTTCCCCGTGGAGAGACAATGCCATGGCAGGGAGACAAGTGGAGCAGAGTGTGTTCTGTGGGAAAGATGTGGAGGACAGGTTGTTGATGCTGGGGGGTGGAACAGGGCTGGGTGGGAGAAGGGAGAATGGCATGTACAGAGGTGCTGAGTGGCTGTTGGGGTGCTGGTATAAAGGGCAGAGAGAATTAGCAGCAAATGGACTTTGCTTCGAGGCATCTCACGAGCAGCAGGGCCCTTCCAGTTCTCCCACAAAGACTTGTGATCCTAGGGCCAGGAGAGAGGCATGGGGTTGGGCAGAAACCTCTGAGACTTGGGGTCCCCAGAGTCCTTGCTGCTCACAGCAGCTCCCAAGAGGTGAGAGGGATCAAGGAAAGGCCAAGACCATTTTCCAGAACAGATTTGTCCCACTAGGGACCTAGGTAGAGCAGGGTTGCAGAGGAGAGGGCTGGAGTGGAAGGGGGCTGGCACTCGTGGTTTCATTTAAGGAATAGGATTTTGTATCCTCACGGACCTAGGGATCTGGGACTCTGACTCAGGGTGGCTGGGCTGCTGTGGCCTGCATTTCTTTGTCTGGAAAGTGGTGTAATATGAATTGAAGACTGCAGTGATGTGCTGAAGGGTGAGAGCCAGAGCAGACACAGCCTCATTACCTCGTTGTGTTAATCCACTGCACAGCACTGCCGCACCTAAGTTTCCTTTGCAGTCTGCAGCGAAGGCCCTTGCATCTATGTCAGTGAAGAGGAAATCACAGGCTTCAGTGTGGAAAAAAATATCCCGTGCACTTGCTATTGTCTTGTATTTACCCTTGAGGCCCCATGAAAGACCCTTGTGCCTTTCTCCTTGAGGACTTCAGAGATGTGTGCGTACAATGACAGTGACCACAGCCTCAGGCCAGACCCTGGGGCTGTTCTCTCCAGGTTACTGGGAGAGTTTGGCTGTGTCCTCCCTCCAGTGGCCTCCCAGGTATCCTGTGGTGTGCCCTGTCCATGCAGCCAGTCAGGTGACCCCACCTTACTCTCCCTCACTAGTAGTTTTCCCAAGAATAGGGGGAGGCAGAGGTCCAACCTCAGTGGGCAGGGCAGTGGTTTCAGCTTACCCGGAGGAGCCCCTGATTCACAGGAAGTGTTTTCTGCCAGAAGGTAGACATATGTCCTGGGGTAGGTGTGTGTGGGGGGGTGGTGATTTATTGTGCCTCCTCTGTCTTCTGAAAGGTCTCAGCTCGTTGCTTAAGGAGCACGCTGCAGCACCTCACCGCCTCATGTGGCATTCAGGCTGCGGCAAGTGCTTGTGGGAAGGACAGGTTCTCCCCCCCACCCTCGGTCTCCCCAGCGCTCTTGATGCTCTTGATAGCTCATTCAGCAGTCTCTGCCTGTGGAATCCAGCACAGAGCCCTGCAGAAGCTAGAGCCTTCATCACCGTGGCCTTTCTCCTTCAAAGCCCAGTGACTCCTCTTGTGCTGGGGCGCTTCGGGATGGCACCTCAGCAGAGAATGACGGAACTTCCTGGGGTCGGGAGCTCATGTTAGGGGACATTTTTGCTGAGAAGCTGACTGTGAAGGAAGGGGAGCTGCGGAGAGCTTGGTAGCAATAGCCACTCTGAAGAGCCGGGTATCTTGAGGGCGGCATAGTTTTGCAGGGCCAGGGTAGGGGAGGAAGAAGAAGAGGATTCTATGGTTTAGTTAACTCCAGTACAGCCCCTGTGCACCAAATCCAGTTAGATGCTTGTATTCGTTAGGTTTTATTGGAATCCAGCCACGCCCAGGTGCTTATGTGTGGCCTAGAGCCACTGTTACACCACAGAAGGGTGTGGTTCTCCAGTGACCCTAAAACTGAAAGTCTAAAGTATTTACCATCTGGCCTTTCACAAAGATTTGCCAGCCTTTAAAGAAATTCGCCAGCCTCGGATGATGTGATCTATCACTGAAGGGTTAAAATTCGGCTCTGGCTGGGGAACAGCCAGGACATGTGACATTTCTCCGGAAGGCTTCCCAAGCCCACAGGCTGCTGTCATTGCTCCCTGTGCCGGTGCGTTACTGAATGCAGAGGTTCTGCGTACCTTCATACTGTGGACTTACCAAATGTTAAGATCCGGAAGGACATTAGACATGGGTTATAGAGAAATCGAGGCCCACAGAGGCAGGGGGACTTGCTTGGTAGCATATGGTAGCCGAGCGCATTCTCAGAGAAGCCAGAACACTTTGTTCCGATTTGCTGTGTTGTTGCACACATGCACACACACACGCACACATGCACACGGAAGTAAAATTCTCTAGGCAGTAAAATGGCAGAGACATGTTTGCTCGTGAGGGCAGTTGCTTATTTTATCTTTTCTGTGCCTATTGCCTATGAGGAAGAAGGGTAGGCAAAGATTCCCGCCCTGCCCTGCACAAGGAGGCTGTTTTCTCAGTCAGGCCCATCCCCTGGCAACAGGGCTAAAATGGGCACAGGGAGTTCCGTTCAGGGCACACGCGCTCAGAGCAGCTGCCAGTGGCGCCCGCGCTGTCTGCTCCCCACCTGCCCTGGCTGCGTAGCCAGACTGCAAGGCAAGTGCTCCGAGCCCGGCGTGCAGTCCTGGGTTAGTCCTTTGTTGGCAGCCTCTGTCTGCCTTGTGTTCAGGGTTTTGAGTAGTCAGAGGTCAGCCAGGCTTTATGAAACGCTTTCCCACCCTGGACCTTGGCTTCCTCCCACGGACAGTAGAGTGTTAGACCAGTTATGGCTAAGGTTCTCTCTCATACTGCAGTTCTGGAATTCAGCTATCTGGGCCTGCCTTGGAGAAACTGAAACCAGAAGCATTTTGTTCTTATTCTAGCCTAGGGGTTGTCATGGTGTAGGGCATCAGGTTTCCTGGGCTCCAAGCCCAGCTCACCTTCCTGCCTAGCCGTGTGTCTAAGGGAAGTTAGCAAACCTCTCTGGGCCTCAGGTTTCCGCACCACTGTAGTAATTAAAGATAAACAGTCCTGCCCCAGAGGCCCCTGCAGCTGTCACGGCAGGTGGGAGGGCGGACTGAGTGCTTTAAGGTCTTTTCCAGCCTCCAGCCTCCCCAGCAGGCCTCCCCTGGGCAGCACAGGCTGGGGAACTTCTACCCCGAGGACACACCACAGCTCTGGAAACCTGGCCTGGAGATGAGAGGCTCACAGCAAGCACCCAGGAGCAGGTGGCAGGGTGCCGATGCAAATCAGAGTCCTGATGTGGGCACCAAAGCCCTGCCGGCCACATCCCCTCAGTGCACAGAGCAGGAGGGGCTGCGGCCTCTGAGCAGGGTCAGGCGCTGGTGTCATGAGGCCTGGGACTTTGTCCTCTCAGCCTCACTCACCCCTCTGCGGCTTTCTGTAGAACTATTCTGCCCCGTGTTTATGTTTGGGATTGATTAAAGTGGGGTTTCCTCTCCTCTCTCCTCCCTTTTCCTTTCCTTTCCTACCCCCCCCCAACCTTCCGAAATATAATGCCGAGGTGGTGATTAAGCCCCTGACTTTGGAGTCCAGTGCCCCTCCAGCAGCTGGGGAGCCTCACAAGGCCTCCTTCATTTCCTGCTCTGTGAAATGGGATCATGCCAGTTGCAGGATTAAATGATACGATGCATGTCCAGAGCTTAGCTCACTTTCCACACTAATCCCACTTAGTAAAATCTGAAGAGCACCTCTGTGTACTAAGGGACAGTGGGAAGCCAGGCAGCACACAGGGGCTTCCATCCTGGTGGTAGTAGACAGATGTTATTCGTGAACAAGATCATTTGAGACAGTAATAGGAATCATAAAAAAAGAAGACACATGCATGGAATAGAGGGTGTCACAGAGTGGGGAGGATTGGATCCTTCAGAGTGAGCATCAGAGAAGGTCTCTTAGAAGGGAGGCATATGATCCAAACATCAAGAATCCAGGAAGGGGGAAATGGTTTGTACAAAGGCCCTGGGGCAGAGACAAGCTATTGAGGCCCAAGGCAAAGAATGGCAGGATGCCTAGGATTTAGTAAATTAGTTGGGAGAGGATGCCGGCAAAGCCAGCCAGGGCTTTATAAACCCAGAGTATGTGAATTTTTTTTGCCAATAAAATTTGGATTTTTTTCTTTTTTCTTTGAAATGGTCTTGTTGGGTAGTCCAGGCTGGCCTCTTATGCCGATCTTCCTCCCTCAGCCTCCCAAATTCTGGGATTACAGGTGTGCACCACAATGCCCAGTCTTAAATTTGGACTTTAGACCACCTACAGATCTTTTTGATTAGTACTGCATTATTTGTTGTTCTGAGATCCAGATTTAATCGCTTCTCTTTATCGATTTAATCTTTAAGTCCTATGGCTAAGATCGAGGTATGAAATGCAAATTGAATTAGCTGTCCCATTTTTTTTCAAATGCATTTTATTTTAAAGAGAAGAAAACAAAATTTCAAAACACGTCAATCGGGGCAGCAATGATACATATGTCGTGCATTTTCATCCCCAAATCATTCACCTGGAGCACAAGACACTTACATTTAGTTGTCTGAATAGTACCAGCACGAAACTTTCTTCAGTGAACTCAGAGAAATCAGTGGCATGACTACCTTAACTATCTTTTTATCTATATATACATAGAAGTGTATACATGTGTGTATAGAGCATGTGGATTTCCAAGTGTGCTAGGAGAGACTGGGGAATTCGGAGCATTCGGAGCAGGGATGTAGTCCGTGTTCCTCGTTTTAAGGAGGAGTCTGTTGACTGCTGGAGAGGCCAGCTTTCGGCAGGGTGAGGAGTGTGGGAGTGGGGTGGGGCCGTCTAGTCTGAGTCTCTGTGAGAGATGATGACAGCACGGTTAACATAGTGACGGAAGAGATGGCGCTAAGAGCTGTGTCTCCACGGGGAGGGGACAGGACTGGCTGGAGGTGGCAGGTGAGAGCCAGGGAAAGGTGGGATCTGAGGTTTGCTTCAGGGCAGGTGGTTGAAGATGTTCGTAACATAGATAGAAGGAGAAGCTGGTTTGGGTGGGAAGAAACCATTTGGACGTAAAGTTGAGGTACTGATGGAGATGTCAGGGGCGCAGGATGGAAGGGGCTCTTTTCCCCTTCAGCCCAGGCAGAGTCATTCCAGGCCCAGACAGCTGTGTGCGCAGCTAAAGGGGCTTAGTCCTCTTCCACCCTAAGCTTGCGGATTAGCTGTGAGGGCCTCGGCCCCCTCAGCCAGCAGCCTGGTGTGACCCACATCCTACCTGACGGGCTGTGCACTAAGTCCTCTGCTGGGCACCGTCGCCGCACAGGTGCGCCTTGAGCCCTGTGTGCCTGGACGCACAGCCCGGCACTGCCAGCCCCAGCAGTGGCTCTGGAGAGCGCCAGCGTCCTGCAGAGTGCTGCGCAGCCTCCCGAGTGGGAAGTCCGTGAGCTCCGTTAGGAAAACACCACATCACTGTTTTCATTCACCTCTGGCTGAAATTCGGCATTTCCTTTCCTTGTGAATGTAGGTGACACCAAAAGGGATTAGTGGTACCTATGACTTTGTCACCAATGGAAAGCACACATATTTTTGTATCATATTATAGTTTTTGCAGTTTGCTAAATATATTTAGGTTTGTTGTTACTTTGAGTTATAGGTAATTATTAGACTAACCACTATATAATAAGTGAATAAGGAAACATAGTAAATACTACAATAGAAATTCAGTCTTTTAATATTATATATCTTATGTTATTGGTTTCCTTCCTAATCCTGCGGGACTGTCACTAAGCTCTCAGGATCAAGGGCCGCCTTGACCAGCCTTGCTTCTGCCAAGATCTTCCTAGGTGGGAAGCCAGGGCTGGGGAGTGGGGACCAGATCTCCATCCTCATCCTGTCTGCCTCTGCTCCACTGTCAGAGGTGGAGGCTTTGTCTCCTGCACCTCTGTATTAATAAGTAGGGCTGTGACAAGATTTGGTGACCTCAGGGCTCAAATGGACTGCCTGCTGGCATAAGCGAGCCTTGAGTCATCTCCCAGGGAGGAGCCCTGGGCCAGCGGCCAGGAGCGGAACTGACCCTCCGGTTCTCGGCTCTCCTCTCCACTCCCAAGCTCCCTTTTAGTTTCCAGCTTCTTTGGCTGCATGAACCAAGACAGAAAGCAAAATGGTGGTTTATTCAGCAGGCTGCTCTCTGCTGCTTCCGGCCTGGACACAGGAACACCCTGGAGGCTGAGACCCTGCACCTCTGCCTGACTGGAGCTTTAACATGCATACACTTGGGGGACAGGCCTGATGGGCCGGGGAGGGGTGAGGAGTGGCTAGGGAGTCAGAGCAGGCTCCAGGGGGCATTGGAATTGGGGTTTTGAAGGATGAATTGAAGCATCATATGATAAGAACAAGCAAAATCCTCCAAACATTGAAGGACGTGAAATAGAGCTCTCTGACCTCTCCTTACCCCCCACTATCCTTATTTGTACACCCTCAAACTCTGCACCTTCTCTGGCAAGTGCTAGCCTAAATCCGTGGCTATGTGAATGACTCAAATATTATCACAGTGTCAGTGTCAGCTTTCCCTCTCTCTCAGTCCATCTGGCGGTGGCCGTGCCTATGCAGAGGGGTGGCTTTTGCCCAGTGGTGTGAGGATATTGGTGGTCATACAATGTGACTGAAACGTGTCACCAAGAACTAAGAGATGCGAAAGCCTGTGGCGCACATGGAGAGCTTTCCTGGTGGGACAGGCAGCCTTAGCCTTGCCTGGTGAGTGGGAACCTGGCTTTTAAATTTGGAAGATTTGAAGTCAAATCCCGGTTTCTGCCCTTTATTAGCCGAATGAGCCTGGACAGGTTTCCTCACCTCTCTGGGTTTATATTCTCCCATTTCTCAAGTGCAGCGAGGAACATCTCCTTAGAGACGGTCAGGGAAACACTGCTCACGGAGGCCCCTGAGGAACCCATCTCCTGCTGTTTCATGCCACTGATGGGTAGGGCAGCGAGCTGCATCTGACACAGGGAAGGTGCGTGCTGGGTGCTTAGGAGACGTATTTGGAGGAAGGAGGGCCAAGCAATCGATCCGAGGCTCAAAATAGCCTGCAAGTGCAAGAACAACAATAAATAAATGGGTTCCGGATGCTTTTAAATCTTGGCATTTCCTGATCTTGGCTCAGCTGGGCCAGACAGCTTCATCAGCATTTGCTGCCGAGGCTGGCGGCGCACGCCTCCCCTGGCCACAGCCCAGTGCTGCTTTCAAGAAAATCAGATCTGGAAACGTTTGGATCTCTGGCACCAGGCCTGCGGGTCACAGACTCAGGTTAAGGATCAGGCCGTGCTGGAGTGCGTCCCATGCAGAGGGAGCCTAGATGCTGCAGGGAGAGGGAGGCGCGACCTTGCAGGAAGAGTGAGGGAAGCTGCGGGTAGAGAACTGACCAGCTCCTGCTGTGCGCCAGGCACGGGGAGTGTGGCCATTAGTAAAATGTTTGTGCAAATAAATGTTTGGTTGCCCACTCTGGTAAACTCAAGAAAGTTCCTGACCTCCTTGTGTGCTCCACAGGTTAAGGAAATATTGCCCAGGGAAGTTGAGGAAGGAAAGACTGATGGATGAATAGGGACTAAGTAGACAGATCTCTGTGGGGAGGATGCTCCAGATCAAGAGGTAAGCTTGTGCAAAGGCTTGATGAGGGACAGATGAAAATCTGGCAGAGCTGAGAGCCAAGGAAGGCTCAGATGGCACTGCAATCTACACAGGACGGGTAGGAGGAGACCCTGAACAGCCTTCCTCTCAGCTGGGAGGATCTGGAGGGACCAGTGGGGTCAGATCTGCACTTGGAAAGGTGGCTGTGCTTATACAGTGTCCAGCAGCCCTGAGCAGAGCAGCAGCCATGGCTGCCTTAGCTGTGAGTTGGGGGAGTGGTCTCTGTTCAAGGGCTCACTCAGTGACTGGATAACGACAGGGAAGCCACAGAAAGGTCCCAGCATCCCAGAGAGGCTGCAGCAGTTCCAGCAGTTGTTGCAAAGTTGGGTAGCGATTGCACTATTGGCCACTGTCTTTTGAGCGCTTTGCACCAGAGACCGCACAAAGCTCTTATCATCCCTATATGAACCCCGAGCGCTGAGGCCCAGAGGGAATGCACAGCTCAGCTCCAGCTTTAGTTCCCCTGGCCAAGCGTTCTCCAGTTGAGTTTGATCCTTCTGAGTGTCACTCATGCCCAGCTTCTCTCTGGTTGCCCCACTGACCCTCAAGCGTTGTGTCTGGGGCCGCAAGAACTAGTTCAGCGCTGGGCTGCAAAGGCACCATCACGCGTGGCCTGAGGGGACACAGCCATGCCTTTGCTTCTCCATCCCTTCCGGCCCGCTGGCTGCTGGCTGCTCTCAATGTAGCATGTGAGCCGAAGTGGTTGTCTCTGGGTTTCACATACCACCTGCCCCCTGGGATTCAGATGCTCTCTATTGCTTGTTTTATTTTTCTTTATTACTTCCTCCCGTCTTCTCCTTCCCCTGTGTTCCCACCCAGTCCCATCTGTTGCTTCCCCATGGGGTCTTCTCCTCCCTGCCCCGAGTTGCAGGCAGGAATGGAATGGAATGCATGGAAACAGAGGCCTCGTCCTTCCGCCTTCTCTGGAAGGAGAGAAAACAGAAGGCTGGGCACTGCCTCCTGGGCTTCGGGCCTCTGTGGTCGCATGGAGGCCCCACAGCAAAGGCAGGAGCTGCGCGTGCCCTTCTGTCTCTTGCAGACAGGGAAAGCCCACTGGGAGGGTGTGGAGCACACCATCATGTGCGGGCATCTCACTCCTGATTCTAAAATTCTTGCTTCCCAATTAAACTTGAGTATGCACTTGTGTCACCAGGGATCTTATCAAAATGCAGATTTTGGTTCACAGGTCTGGGATTCAGCATCAGAGGCTGTGGGCTTTTTCCCCCCACTTTGGTTGTATTTGGGCTTGAACCCGGGACTTCCTCACTGAACTGTATTCCCAGCTCTTTTTGATTTTGAGACACAGTCTCACTTAGTGGCTGAATTGTGGAGGCTAAGCTCAAGCTTTCCATCTTCTTGCCTCTGTCTTCCAGGGTGCTGGGATTGCCATGTGCTACCATGCCAGGCTGAGACTATCGTATTTAACAAGCTCTAGTGAGGCCTGTACTGCTGGTGGGGGAATCACACTGGAGGAGCTGAGTGAGGAGCTAGCAGGTCTCCCGCTGCCCGCTCATGATGCCGGTGCAGGCCCACACTCCACTCTCCTCCTCTCCTCTTCCTCCGCCGATGGGATTGCTTATGGGCTCCCACTATGACCAGTGTGTCACACACTGACCTACACAGGGCACTTGGCTGGTCAGCATTGGAATATGGAAACTGAGGCTCAGAGAACCAGAGGGATGCATCTAAGGTCCATGACACTGGCATAGAGAATTCAGGGTTGTGATTCCCCATCCAGTGTTCTCTGTTATGACCAAAGCTAGGAGTCAGAAGTCTCACGATGCTGTGCCTCTGTTTAACTTACTATGTGACCGTTGGGAGGTTATTTCCTGTCTCTGAACCTTAGCTTCCCGGCAGAAAAATGGCTTAATCTCTGCCCTGTTGTGAGGAGCAAATGTGACATTGTCTAGCTTAGAGTACCAGGGCTGTTTATGACCCTGGAGTCCACCAAGCCCAGTAGGATGGGAGAATCCTACAGCAGCCTTTCGGGAGGGGTGTTTGAGTTTGTTGTGGAGCATTGGAGAACTACTAACTTCCCGCTTCCTGTCAGGCTTGGGTGGTAATTCAGAGCTCAGAGCACTTCCGTTTCTTAGTCCATCAGTGCATGAAAAAGAGTCCTGGTCAGGGGTCTCTGTGGCCATGCCACCCCCTCCCAGGACCTGGCCCTTTCATTTAGGAAGGCGGGAGACACTTGTGATTGCTGGACACAGACTCACCCGGAATGTCCCGTTCTCCCTCTGTGCACCTTAGAAGCAGGTTCCACATGGCCAGAAGGGCAGCCAGGCTTTGGGCCTGAGGGGCCCACTGGGCAGCCTCCCTGGCCTCTGGCCTCCAAAGAGGGTGGAGAGAATCTGTTTCCCACCAGCTTATCTGGGAGCCTGTGGGTCTGGCTTTCTCATCATCCGGCCCCTCAGGAAGGAAAGGCAGGAGTTTCCTGTAGGGAATAAGTGGATGCAGAAAAATACCCTGCCCCCTACACATGCACCACTGCAGGCAGTGAGCATCGCTGCGTATGAGGCAAAGGCCCGCACTCACTGCCTGCTGAGCCCCTGTCACCCTGCAGAGGTTTGGTAAGCACCTTCCGAGGACAAGGCTGAGCCTTGCACCTCTCCTCCTGGGTGTACCTCAGTGGCCTGTTGCCTAGCAACAGGGAGATACCAGCAAGCATTTGAGAACTTTGTCCCCTTCCCTTTAAAATTAGTAGATGGACCGGCACAGGGCACAGGACCCTCCAGAAGTACTCTGGGAGCAGAGGATATCCTGCAGTATTGTTAGGAATTTTTGGAGAGGGTACCAGGAATCAACCTCAGGGCGTCATGCTTTCTAGGAAGGCACTGTGCAGCTAAACTACACCCTGGACCCTCCAGTGGCATCGTTACCAGCAGTGGTCAGCCTGAATGGGGGGGGGGGCAGAGAATCAAGGGCTTAGGCCTGGATTCCTACTCTAGCTCAGCAAAGCCACACCACTCCAAAGCCTTAGCTGTAACACGGGGCACACCTACGTTGCTGGGCTGTCGAGTGACCCTGGGATGCTCTCAGAGGTGGAAACCATGCACTGGAGGGCTGTGGCTGCTTGGAGTTTGGGTCAGGTTACCTCATAAGCCCTTACATTGCTTATGAAACATTATATATGAATAATAGGGGTGTGTGTAAGTGACACATGTAAATATAGAACTGAGATGCAAAATGTGTCACCCTGTTTCTCATATGTAAGAAAAAACTAGAAATTTGGCCTTTTACACATTTATTTTTTGCCAAGCATGTAATGCTGGATTCACTGAGGGTAAACAGGAATATAACGGCTGCCGCAGTATGACTCTTGGTTAATAAAAATACAAAACCTAATTAACTCCCTAGTAATCCCTCTCTTTGCAGAGCTCAGGGCCTTGGCAGGGCTGTGGGGGTGGAGAACAGGCAGGGGGTTCCCCAGGGAGCCCTGCGTGGGAACCACAGGACCAGATGGGCTGGGGGAGGGGTCAGCTTCCTCGCTGGGCAGCAGCAGCGGGGCAGGGGTGGGCCAGGTGCGCCTGACTCATCTCTCCCTGGGCAGGTCGGCTGAGTGTCGGCTGAGGAGCCCTGGCTGGTGTGGAGCCCTGGGAAGGGGGTCTCCTCTGGTGCCTGCTGTGTCTCCCCCACCCCCTGCCCCCTTGGGCCAAGCGTTGCTCAAGGGCTGCAGTGGCACAGCGACGCCTGGCAGCCTGGACAGAGCTGGGCCCAAGATGTGAGCGCACATCTTGCTGACCCATTGAGCGTGACATTTCCTCAGATGCTACAAAGGTGCTGCCTGACCTTCACTCCCCTGCCAGGACCCCCTTGCTGCCTCTTTCTGGTTATTTATAACTGTGTGAACAGGCGAAGGGCTTTTCAGCTGAACCCTGGCCAGCTTCTGCCATCTCTCCTGCCAGCCAGGCGGGTGACATGTGAACAGAACCAGAGAAGTGGACCTGGCAGGAACCAGAGGCCCCCTGCAGGCATGGTGTGCTGGGTTGGCTCCCCCAGTCCTCAGACTTTCTAATATTTATTGTTTTAAAAAAATATATGGGCTGGGGATTTAGCTAGGTGGCATAAGCACCTGCCTGGCAAGCGTGAAGTCATGAGTTCAATCCCCGGTACCACAAAAAAAAAAAAAAAAAAAAAAAAAAAAAATATATATATATATATATATCATAAGATTACCTAATTTTAAAGCATGCAAAACCATGGCTTTAAGGACGTGCGCTGTGCTATACCACTGCTGCCTGTCTTTCCCAGCACTCGTTCATCATCCCCCAAATGGGCGCTTTTTCATCCTCCTAGTACATGGGGATGACTGGCCTCCAACCTTCCCCAAGGCAGACTCAGGTTTTGAGGAGCTCCCAACAGACCTGGCGAGGGAGGAAAGCGTGACCTGCTTAGAGAGACGTGGCAGTCTCCCCCTTCGTGTGGGGAGTGGACAGGGCAGGATGGGCACGTTTCTCAGGGCCAGTAGTGACTCTGCTGTCCTCACCCAGGAAGAGGTTGGGGATCCACGAAGAGGTGCTGATTTGGGGGAGATCTGGGAGTCTATTGCTATCTCTCATTCTTCCCAAGTCAGCTGTTCACTGCTTTTGTTACAAATGGAGCTTGTGTTTTATAACTCACCTCAAAACTGAATGCCACCCACCACTGTAGTAGTCCATGCATTACATTTGAGAAGAATTCAGTAACAGTTCCTAGCTACGGACAGCATTTTACACTTTACCTTTATGTTTTTCCCATCCAAAATACCTCCCCAGACAGGACCAGGATAATTCCACAGCAAGTGGAAGGTGCGAGGCTCCGGGGCACAGCTGTTGAAGCTGAGGCCCCCCTGGGCGGCGTGCCTAGGACACAGCCCCGTGTGAATTCCCTGCGCCTTCAGTAGCTTCTTCTCCAGCTGGTTCTAACCAGATAGGAGCAGAGTAAGGCATAGGAGGCGCTCAGCTGTAGCACAGAAGTTAAGGGAATGTCAAAAAATGCAGCAGTCAAAATAAATCACCTTAATTCAGTGTTTAAAAACAATAACTGATGCAAAAATAGGCATGCTGAACAGAGTGGCACATTTTTAAGTAAAGGCAGAAGCATTGTGAAGACAGTGCCTGGCCACACTGGATGGAGACCGAGGCAAAAGGAAAAATCAGTTTTACCAACCCCACCTTTATTTAGAATGTTGATATTGTGTTAATGATGGACAGGTTTTTTTTTTTTTCTGTTTTTTTTTTTGCATCAATTTCTATTAAAAAGAAAACATTGTATTTAAAACTGGATTGCTGAGTTTTTGTGCCCAAGACACCCTATTCCCACATCTCACTCCTGTGGTAGATGACGATCCCACCCCCACCTTGGTCCCCAGGCCTCTCCCAGGGCCTTTCGGCCACCCCTGAGTGTCAAGGGAGCAGCTGAGGGCAGCATCTGATCCCTGCCGTCTATTTTTGGGCCTGCCCTTCAGCAGCTGACACAACCTTGGTCTGATGTGTTGAAATGCTGAGTGTTGATGGCAGCTGGCTGTGTGATCACGTATCTGCATTCTTGACCTCACAGAGGGGCAGCGAGGGGGCTCTCAGTGGGTTTGTCCCCAAGAATTTGAGAAAACAGGTGATATATTGCATGGTAACAGGCTCCCAGGCCATTTGGCCTTGCTTGGGGCCAGATGGAAAGAATGCACAATGTGCTATCTTGCTTTCGTGAAGCCCCCTTTACAAGGTTTACAAGGCATTCCTTTTATTGGGTACGTCTTTATTGAGCTGCTGTTATGTCCCGGGCATGCTGGGCACTGGAGATACACAGAAGATGAGCTGGGGTAGACACAGTGCCTATTCACTGAAAGCAGTTGAGGGAGGTAGAATAAATCAGTAGATAGATTGAAACCAGGAAGAAGTCCTGGACACAGATGGTGATGGTCGCCATCAGTACAGATACACGTAACGCCACAGAACCTTGTGTGAGTGGCCCGGTAAGTTGCCTGTTAGGGATATTTTACTACAGTGTAGGAACACACCAGAGCCGGGTGGTAATCTCAGAAGGAAAGCACTCATTGGTGGAATTCCAGTGGGGTGCTGGGAAAACCAGTTAGGGCGGTCACATTAGGGTCCAGTGGTCAGGGAGGGACACTTATCTGAGAGGCTGTGATTAGGAGGAAGGTGAGGCCAGGGTCCGCACAGAGGCCCTGGGCTGGAAGCTCAAGCTGCGCATATTACGTTCTACCGGGAGGCCCGGTGTCACCGATGACCAGCCTGCTACCTCAAACCCCGACAGCGCATACCTGCGCATCGCTCGGCAGCTTAGCAAGTGCCTTTCCTGCCACTCTCCTTTGAATTCAAGAGGCCCTTGAGTTCAAGTGCGTCAAATTGACAGCAAGCACAGGCAAACACAATGTCTGGAGCATGCTGCCCCCGACTCGCTGTGGGCTCGTGCCAGGGAAGACAATTCAACGTTTTATTGTTGAAAAACAAACACGGCCTTCCTGAGCCTGGCCAGCATTGTGCCTACTGAGAGGTGTCCCCTGGCACATGCCAAATACAGGAGGGGGCTTCTCTGGGACCTCAGTGCTGAGCAGGGGTGTCCCAGCTCTGTAGCACTCCGCTGGCTGCCAGCAGGCTGTCAGGTAATTTACCCCATGCCCAACGGCCAGAGGCCACGGGTCTCCGTGACACAAGGAACCTTCTGAAGGTGGCAAGGGGTGAGAGAGGAGAGGGCCGAGGTGACACCTGCCCCGGGAGACTTCCTCTCTGTGTTTCCCTCGCCTTTTTTGGGCAGCAAGGCTGAGGGGTGGGAGGGTGATCTAATGAAGAATTTCAGTGTATAGGGCACAGCTGTTGAGGAAGTGGCCTGTCATTTTGGAAAGAGCTTTGGACAAGGGACACAGGAGAGCCAGTTCATGTCCCGACTCTGTCAAGAGCTGGCTATACGGATCTTGGGTTACTCCTTGTAATCCTTCTCTGAGCCTCAGTTTCATCATCTGCCAAATACAAAATTAATGTCCAGGGGTGTGATTACAGACTCCAACAGTGCCCGGACCCCTGCAGTGTCCCTGTAGCCCAGTGTGAGGCTGTATTTCCTGTGCTTGAGAGGCTGGAATCCTTGTACAGTGGTCACCTTCTTATCTATGAGGTGGGCAAATATAGCTGGAGAGAAGGCGAGGCTGGGGAGGGGAGGGGAATTCCTCTGAGAAGTTCAGTAAAGCACCAAATCATGAGCCATGATGGACAGTAACATTATCATCAGGACACCTGAAGACACGTGCTGGGAACTGAACCCAGGCCTTCACGCCGAGCTACACCTGAAGCCCTTTTTTAAGCTTTTACATTTTGAATCAGGATCCACTATGTCACTCAGTTGCCCGAGCCATGCTTGAATTGATGATCCTCCTGCCTCTGCGAGCTCCAATTACAGGCATGACCCCACCCAGTTCTGGGCATTCATTTTTGCTAGACTTCTGCTACAGAACAGTACCTGGATCCAGGATTGAAATTCTACGGCATTTTTCCTGCACAGCCCGCTCCCAGGGTTCCAGTTTTCAGTTCAAAGATCATGCAGTTAGATAAAAAATGTAGCCTCTTGTCAAGCAACCTGAGTGCACATTCCTTACAGATTCTGTCTCCTGATCTTTTACCATGTCTCACTGGCACAAAATCTGACAGAACCTTTTTGTTTGTTTTTAGCAACTCAAGTTTGTCAAATCTTTCCGCAACCTTCAAGTTAGCTTTCATTGAGATTGCTTCTTTTGTACCTATATCTTTGGGTTATGAGCCATTTAATTAAATTGAGTAATTATGGTAACAGATGGGTTTGGGTAAAACAAATGGCCCAGTACCCAGACGGCTCAGCTGGTGGGAGCAGACCAGCCAGGCAGTGCACCATGGCAGGGGTGTGACACGAGAGGGGTGGAGGCCAGGGCGTTGGTTAACCTGGCTGGTTGGCCACATGGAGACTGGTTAGAGGACTCTGTGTAGTCCCTAAGGCCTGAGAGGGCCTGAATGGGATTCCATTTGGCTGCAAGGAACAAAAACCCCTGGCGTGCAAAAAGTTCAACAAGCTCTGAGTTGATCCTCTCTTGGGCCCTGGGCACTGTCCAGGGCAGTGTCTGGGCCTGGACTCTTCTACTCTGTTGTCCTGATGACTACAGAAGAGTCTTTGTACCACCCTGGTCACTGGGATGCCTTATAGTTGGCCAGGCAGGGCCCAACCTTGCAGCCAGTTCTGAGCACTGGGTCCTGTCTTGTTCCCTGGCCTGGAGAACCCACTCTTGCTGGACCTGGTGGCTTTGCATCAGGTCACCTATACCAAGCCCCGTGCAAGAGCCTGCTTGACTAGGGTTTGGGGCCTGGCGGTAAAGGGCTGAGCATCAGTGAGGTTGCACCCGGCAGGCCTGAATCTTATGTACCCATGGGGGAAAGGCCTTGCGTGCTGGGTTGAGGGAATTGGCCTTGAGTGTTTGGGAGGGGGCTTCCAGTGGCCTAGTTCATCTCTGAGTTCAGAGTGTTCTGTGCTTTGGAACTGGACTCAGAGCCCCTCTGTTTTATATACTTATTTTTTCTGGTGTTTAACTGTGTGCTGTGGCTTGAGTCTTATTTCTGATGATGCTTTGAGTATTTCTGTGGGCACTAAGATCAGCTTCTCTTCCTACTGTTCTTCTGGAAACCTCCTTGGGTTTTGTATTAATTTAGAAGACTGGGAAGATTGAATTTTGTTCAAATGTAAGAGAGATGAATTAGTCATCGCTATTCATTGATAGGTGATAGAAAGTCCAACTGGCTTGTAATCTAGCAGGAGTTTATTTGCCTGCATTACTGCAAAGCACGTAGAGGAGCTGGCTTCAGACACAGCTGTATCCAGGAGTTTAAATTATTTTCTCACGACTTCGTCTCTGCTGGTTTCTTGGCTGGCATCACCTGTGTGGCTTCATTCTCAGGCGGGTTCTTCACAGGCAGTTGTCTCCAGGATGAGGTTCAGCTACCCACGTCAGGCATCCAGCACACTCTTAGTGTTTTCTCTCATCCACTTGGCCAGACTGTGCCTGCTGTGACCACCTAGGAAAGGTGGCTGCCCACAGGGAAATCAGTGAACTTCCCTGTATTGGTGACTGAGTGGGTGACAGGTTGGTCAGGTTCCCCATTTCCTTCGCAGATGGCCAGTGAAGGCACATGGTACTAGTCTAGACCAGGCCAGTGCTGATCACTTAGTGAAATGGCGCTCAGGTTCATGGGATTGCTTGGACCTTGTAAGGAAGCAGGGCCATAGTCACTTAGTGGCTTTCTCCATACCTAGAAGAGGGTATAATCCATAAATGTGCCAGCCCAGCAGACCTCACTGGGCATTCCTGACAGCCATTTTAAAAGTGAGATGTGCCTCTGACCATCAGTGGGCAGTAGGGCAATTTGTAAGGTTTCTACAGTGGTGGTCACAGGAGAGCAGTCTGGCATGCCTGGGAGCCTGATGCCCCATCTTCCCTGATGCCCCATCACTCAGGGCAGGAGCCTCGGTGACGGGGCAAGTTTCTTCTTCCGGCAGAATCCATGGCAATAGTCCATGGGTGGCTGGTCTCATTTAAGAAAAAGAACAGGGAGAACCAGTGGTGGGTTTAGGACTGAGGTAAGTTAGGAGATGAGTTCACGAGGCACAGACCCTCCTAGAGCCCCAGTGTCCCCGTCAGTCGGATGGGGACACTAACCACTGACCACACTGTGCACTTTGGGAAAATACCAATAAAATCACAATCGTGAATGTCACTTGGGGTCTCTAAAGAGCTATGTTTGTGTCCGAGTTGATTCCTGCTGTAACAAAATGCTACCGTCCAGGTGGCTTATAAACAGGATGTTATTCTTCACAGGTTTGGAGGCTGGGAAATGCAAGACAGAGGCTCTGGCGTGTCCAGTTCATACCTGGTGACTTCTTGCTGTGTTCTCCTGTGGTAGAAGGTGTGCCTGCGCTCCCTTTGGTCTATTTGATAGGGGTACTAACTCCATTAATGAGAGGTCCACCCTCAGGACTCAGTCACCTCCTAAAGGACCCACCTCCTAATCTATCATCATGATGGGGGTGGAGCCCACAGTTCGGCCCACAGCAGTCTGTGACTACCACTCACAGAGTGTCTGACACCAGCTAGGCTGCCTTATCTCTAGTTTATCTTTCCAGGAACTTGGGAGTTAGGGTGCTTTTCCTTATCTTCATTTTCCCATAGAAACAGATGCAGTGAAAGTGAATGTCTTGGTCTCAAAGGCTTAGTGTCAGTGGCCGAGCCAGAGCTGCCTCTGCCCACCTTGTGGAGGCTTCTTCCCCATCCAAGGCAGTCCTTATTTCTGCTTTTTTGTCTCCTCTCTGGAAATTCATTTATTTATCAAATGCTGTGTTCTGCCTAAGTACTTCCTCAAAGCCACTGTAGATCCCAGAAATTTGATGGTACAGAATTATTTGAAAGCATTGAGTGGGAGGGACCCAGAGGGTCTGTCTGGTCTTGAATTTTCTCCTCCGGAGAGGAAATGAGGCACAGAGGGGAGGTGGCCTCTGAAGGACACGTAGTGAGTACTGGACAGGTCAGGAGCCCAAGCTGCTGTAGCAACCCGCACACCGGCTGCTTCTCTCCACTCAGGGCTTGCGCCGATCTGTTCTATGCCAGGCTCTAAGGTAGGTCATTTGCTGCTTGTGGCCAGGAAAGTGAAGCCACCCATTTTTCCTGAAGATGCATTCTGCCTTAAGCAGGGAATCGATTTCCAACAAGATACACAAGCTTCCAATGAAGCCACTTAGGTGAGTCTGGATCAAACCCCATTAATCTCATGCCAAGGTCATTTATCTCCAGGCTATTCAGATAAGGGGCGTGGTGTTGTGGGAGCCAGGGACTCCGAAGGAATCATCTGCAGAGAGGGGACCACATTGCGTTGGGAGGGCTATCAGACACGTGGTGAGAGGCCAGGGGGCCACGCGCTGGTGCGCCGTGCAGGGCAGTTGGCCCAGACCTGTCCTTGCTTGTCCATGAACTTGCCATGGACTGCACCCTTCTTAGCCTTTGTCTGAAGCTCTACTTCCCCATCTGTAAGTGGGAATGAATGGTCTTGAATGCCTCACTTCCAGTAACAGGGTGATGGACGATGGCTCTGTAGAGAAAAAAAGACTGGATTTGAATCCTGGCTTCACCTTTCTGAGACTGTGGGTTCTGTGGGATCACCTGTGTCTTCCAAAAAACAAACAAACAAATACCACATTGGCTGTTAATTCAGAATGCGACCTTATCTGGAGATGGGGTCTTTAAAGAGAAACTTAAGTGACGTGAGATCTTTATGGGGGGCTGTGGTCTGATGTGGCTGATGTGCTTGTTAAAAGGGAAAATTTGAGCAGAGCAAACTCACATAGAGGGAAGACAATATGTGAAGACAGCCATCCACAAGCCAAGGAGAGAGCCTGGGTCAGACCCTTCCTGCAGCCCCGCAGGAAGCATTGGGCCTGGTGACAGCTTTCTCTCAGACCTCTCTGGCTCACACCCCCCAGATGCAGTCCTTTGTCACAGCAGCCATACAGGTGACCTCGTGGCTAGTACACGGGAGTAACACCTGCCTGGAGGGGCTGCAGGACTCTGATGAGGAGGCGCATGGGAGGCACCTGCTTTGGCCCTCAGTGTACAGTAGTAAGTGCCCAGTAACAACAGTGCCTATTGGGCCTGCACTGGACCAGACTGCCTAGCAAGGAGGTTCAGACCTTTTAAAGAGAACGGGGTCACTTCAAAAGTCCTCTAAACATGGAAAAGGCCGAGAAATCAGCGGCTAATGTCTTTTCAGTGAGAGCGTGTCTCCAGCCTAATTGAAGCTGTGAAGTGGAGGTTTGCTTAGTTTTATGGGCCGCTTCCACTTTGAGTATGTGGAGCCGCTGTGGGTAATCAATGAGCACAGTTGTCACAGCCACTTTATGGAATATTTGTAAAGTAGGTGGCACAGTTTCCTGAGAAGGACAGTCACTGCAGGACCACAAGTCCATCCATTACCCTCCTTGGGCCTCAGTTTCCATCTTTGTGGAGTAGAGAAGATACAGTAACTCGGTTAGGAGGTCTTAAGTTACACCTTTGAGGGCCTGAAAATCGCCTGTAAATTTCCCATGCACTCATGCATTTGGAGGGACATCCAGAGCTTTCCTCTAGTTCTAGAAGGGGTCTCTGGACTCCTGAATTATCCACTGTGACCCACCTTCGGTGTCTCTGGACTGCTGCCTTAGTCTGGTTGGGGATTTGGGGACTCTGACTCTAAGGCAGCTTCTAGGAAGCAGGTCACAGAGGCAGCTACTCTGAGCTCCTGGCGGGAGAGAAGGAGCTCCCCAGAGAGCTGGCCGAGGGGGCTCTGCAGCGCAGGGAGCACCGTGCTGCTCAGCAGCCTTGTACCTGCGCTTGTCCCTCCCTCCTGTGCCGCATACCCCAGGTGATGTCCAAGGGATGGCTCCCCAGCCTGTGACCCGTCCTTCTCCTGGATGGCTCTAGTAGCCTAACCCATCCCCATCTTTCCATGCGGGCTGCATCCAGTCATGCCTGGAATAAAACCCCAAACCCTTACAGTCCCACCCGGATCTGACCTCTGCCTGCCTCTTTGGTGTCCCCTTCTCCCCTCATCTCCCTGTTCACTGAGCTGCAGCCTCAGTGACCTCAGAGCCCTGACCCCTCGGCTGTGCACCCTCTAGGTCTTTGCTACTGATCCCGATGCTCCCTTTGCTTAACTTTTCCTTCGAGTCTCAGTTCCATGCCTGCTTCTCCAGGAAGCATCTCCTGAGATTCCGTCTAAGACACAGTCCTGTCGCTCTGTCGTCCTTCACTGGGACAACTGGTTTGTGTCTCCTTCTTTACACTAACCCAGCCTGTAATGAAATAGGAAGAATATATTTTCTTCCTCATAAAGATATCAACTCACACAGGAAGGAACTGAGTCTTATATATCACACTACCTGACTCATGTTAGCTTTGAATAAGTGCTCGAATGGCTAAAATTAAAATACCAAGTGCTCGTGACGGTGCAGAACAATGAGACTCGTTCAGCTGATGGGCATGATACTGGCACAACCCTTTTGGAGAACACTTGCTTGTTTTTATAAAGCTACATATACACTTAACAAATTATGCAGCAGTTTACTGCTAGATACTTACTCAAGAGAAGTGCAGATGTCTATACCAAGAGTTGTACATAACTATTGAAGGACTGTTCACAGTGGCCCCAAGTGAGAAACAAACCAAATGTCTATCTAGGACAGGAAAAACTAGCACGTCCCCAGACTGATGGGGCATGAAGGATACAAGAGCTCCCAGAGGCAGCTGAGAGAATCCACTTGAGTCTCCTTTGGTAGGACAGCTACGGCATGCTGGTGATTTATGGTTGGGGTGGATGAGAGCCAGAGCTTGTCGAGGGGCTATGACTACCTTGGACACCCAAAAGTTAAGGCATCTTCAGGATCCCAACCATGCTCAAAAATGTTAAGCTGTTTTTTGGAGAGTCACAATTTACTATTTTTGGATGTTGCAGTGTCCTAAGTGGATGCTTAAAACTATGGATAGTATACAAAATCCTGCATAATTTTTCCCCTGTAATATGTTCACAAATAGAATGCCTATTCAGAGAGAATGCCTCTTAGCAGGCTAAGCGTGGAGCATGGGGAGAGTCTATGTATGTGAGTACGTGGCCAAGGTCCAGGACTTTCCCCTAGGCAACCAGATGAGGAACAAGTCCTCCGAGTGTAGCCTAGGAACCAGGCCTTCAGCATGAACTCTTATAGTGTCTATTCCATCTTAACCATGCAGTTTACCACGTACTGTGGCCTTTGCAGTTTGCAGTGTGACAGTAAAACTGGTTTCTTTCACCTTCACAAATTCATCAATAGAAGGTCGTTCTTATCATAACATTGGCATAACGTTCTTTTTCTTATTAAGTCAAGAACCTTCATTTTTTATTTATAGAAAATGTGTGGATTTTCTTTGGCATGTCTTGTACTTTGGGGCCAGTAGACAGGAAAAGAAGGGTTACTTGAACACAAGTCCCATAGTCAGTCTGCTGACCAGGATGGATAAAGCGATTGGCAGGAGTGTAGTGTATACAGTGTGGATACACTGAACGAAGAGATGCTACATGTTCCAGTGGGACATGGCAGTACTATTCAGGATTTCATCATGTTGTTCAACTTTGCTCATTTCTAGAATTTTCTGTTTAACCACTTACCAATTATTTAAGTACAAGATGCCCAAAACTTGCATGTTTTTAGTTAATTCTTATAAGATAATGTAACAAGAAATATAAAAATATATTTATATATAATTCTATATTATAAAATATTCATAACATAATATAATTTTAAAATTATATTATAAAAAATAATTTTATCAAATTTATTCAATACAAAATTGACTAGTTGAAATAACCCTTGCCCAAGTGACTCTCTGGATAGAACATAAACAAATGTGCTACCCAAGTGACACTTGGGGTAAACTGTTAAGTGGTCAATAGCTTCAGCGAACAGTCATCATGGGTAACTGAAACTATATAGAAAGGAGAACTGCTATAATCCCATTCATTTGCATAATTTTGTATTTAATATCATCTTCCTCTACCCATAAACATGAGCTGCAAGAAGACAGGAGTTCTGTCTTTTTGGCCCTCGTTGGAACAGGGGCCTGGTGTCTGTCTCAGTGACTCAGAGCTTAATATTTAGGGCAGCTGACTCCACGTGGACTAGAAGAAGAGTACCTGGGCAGAAAGCAGGACATTGGGGCACATCCCTGGAGAAGATCGAGTCTTGGGGGACTCCGTCTCTTGGCCTGAGACTCAGCTGGGAACCACCTCTTGGAGGACCTGGCCCTGGTGCTGCCTGTGCAGGCAAGATTCTTGCAAAATGCCAATTAAGGCATTTGACCCAAATTTGGATAAAAGCCTTTTTCCTGTGTCAAGTTGAGCTAATTATATACATTTATTCATAATTTATGAGGCCTAGTAAGTGGGAACAATTAGGGGAAAGGCCTGGGCAAAGCCTTTTCTCTTTGGTGGCGTGTTTGCCTTTTTTTGTTCTCTCAGGCAGGTCCCAACCCTCTGCCTGCCATGAACACTGCTGTTTTATTATTGGCAGCCTCATTATTTCACGTCGTTACTGTTAGCTGACCTTTTTGAGCACTTCCTCGTGGGCTGGGCTATAAATTGCCCCTTCTGCGTTTAACTCTGTGAGGCGGATGGTGGTGGTGGCGTCCCATTTTACAGATGAGGTCGCTGGCTTTCAGAGGGGTGAAGGGACTTACCCACAGTCTCACTGCTGGGGAGTGGGGATTTCCACTCTTATCTGCAAGGTCCCCTGGCCAGCCTCCTTATGGCTGTGGCATTCTACTGCTGTTCAGCTTCTGAATCTCAGCCCTTCTGTTAGTGACTGTCGAGACCGAGTGAGAAAGTGGTTGGTTGCCATCTGCTGCAGGAGTCCTGGGACTTGCATTACTGTTCCTGCAGCAAGTACCCCAGTGATGCCCCGCACCCGGCCCTTGGTTGTGTGCTGAGATCCACTGGCTCCCACAGGGCTGCTTCCACCCCACGACCCATTTGTCCCGTGGCCATGTGAATCTGCGGGGCCTCTGCCTGTGTGCCTGCATACGTATTATCCTGCATCTAGAAAGGGTTGTTCTTCCATTCTGTTCATACATGTGGGATGGTATTCTACAACTCAGTTTTTATTTGACATGTCTTGGAGATGATCCATATATCTGCCTGGTTCTTTTCAATAGCGTGGTAGGGTTTCTCGATACAGATGTGTAATGATTTTCTCTACTGATGGGTGGTCTTCTATACTAGAGATATTAAAAATAACCTTCTAAATTCCCCGGGAACATGAGTGTTTATTCAGAACCTTATAATCATTCAATAGTGGCAGCCATCATTATTGCTGTATTTTGTTTCAATTTGAATATTAAGGGGTGTTTAACTTTAAGAAACCTTCTTATGGGGGACAGTAGTGTAAAGGAGTAAGTTTATTTACAGATTCTAATAAAGTTGTCAACAAAACAGCTCCAGTAAGACAAAAGAGATGCCATGTAGTCAGGGCCTTGAGGGATGTATAGGAGTACACAAAGGAGAAGAGAGGCCGCAGGGGATTGTACTGTCAGGGCCTGACTCGGCTACCGGCTTTGACGATTGTAAGGACACACACGTCTTACATCTGTTGGTCATTTGGCAATATGGGGCCTTGGCCAAGGAGCCATATCTGCAGTGTTATGAGTACAAGGGCCTGGGCTTGGGCTTGGGCCCGGCGCCACTCAGCTCTGATCCGCTTCCTTCCTTCCTGTCTCCTCAGGGTGGGGAATCCGGGGAGGAGCAACTCTGTGCCGACTTTCCTGAGCTCGACCTCTCCCAGCTGGACACCAGCGACTTTGACTCAGCCGCCTGCTTTGGGGAGCTGCAGTGGTGTCCGGAGAACTCTGAGACGGAGCCTGGCCAGTACAGCCCTGATGACTGCGAGCTCTTCCAGGTGGGTACCCCGCCTCGCTCCTGCCCCGCACGCCTCGCTCTGCCCTCTCCTCCAGCTCTGCATTTGCTCATCCAGAAGTCTCTGCACCCACCAAGCTCTTGGGACCCTGCTGCTTGTCTTGTGTCTGCATATAACATATAACCCGGCTCCCCTCTCTCACTTGGCCCAAATTATCACCTCTAGAAATGAAGGGCTTGGATGACCTGTGCCTTGTATCCCTCCCTGGCAGAACCTAGCTTCTCTGTGGGTTGTGGGGCATCAAGTCTTCTGTTTCTTCCATGTCTCATGAGAACCCGCCTTCCTCTGTGAGGCAGGTACCATTACTTCCCCATTTTACAGATAGGGAAACAGAGGCTTGGAGAAGTTAAATTATATGCCTTGGGCAAGTTTCCCAGCCAGTGGCTGAGCTAGAACCACATCTAGTCTGTTGCCTCCTGATCAAGAGAGAGAAGGATGCACATCATGGAGCACCTGTCGTACACACACTGACCCTGTGTGTATATATTAACTTACTTCATTCACTTAATATCTGTCAATTGTAGATGCAGTTATCTGCAGTTCCAGTTGAAGGTTCTTCAACAAGAGGCCTGTTGACCTGAGTGCTGCCTGCGTGGCCTTGGGTGGGTGTGGTTTCCTCTAAGCCCGCCCCCTGAGGGAATAGGCTGGCTGGGCTTCGCTTCTGAAGAAAGCAAACTCTGTGTGTACTTGTGTGTGTGCATGTGGGCGTTCGGCATGCAAAGCAGTAGACAAAATAAGATTGGCCGTGGCAAAAGCTTGGTGACGGGTAGCGTCACATTCATTACTCTTTTCTTGAAATGTTCCCCACATCAGGTTTGGGGGCAGAAACCACAGCTGTCGGTGCCTGTGTGGCAGTGTAACGACACGTCATGTGCCACCTGCCATGCTGGCATGTCACGGGGGTCATCTCAGCCGTCCCCTTGACAGAGTCCATCGGTCCTTTCAGAAAGGCTTGTTGAGCCCCCTGTGTGCCAGGCACTGTGTCCATAAGCACATGTCACCATCTGGGTGACAAGGACAGCAGCAGCCATGTGGCTTGGGACAGAGCACACAGAGAAATGTAGGAAGACCTGCAGACTGGTGGCCAGGCAGCAAAGACCTCCCAAACAAGTGGGTCCCCGCTGTGGGAGGAGAAGGCAGCGCAGAAGTCCAAGGGGCAGGGCCCCAGGGGTCCAGCAGGAAGAGCAGGGGCCAGAGGAGGGAGGTGGGGAAGGGAAAGTGCTAGGAGGTGAGCATGGAGCGGCAGGCAGGGAGCTGACCACGCCGTCCCTTATGGGTCACGGTAAAGAGGTGGTAGTTCTCCAGGGACTGTTGTAACCTGCAAGTCATATTTTACTGATAACCCATTTTACAGGTAAAGACAGTGAAACTGGGAAAGGTTAAGTTGCTCGTCCAAAGTCACAAACCCAGGAAGGGTCAGGACAGACTGGCCCCTCCCTGCTACCTGGAGTCCCTTTGCTGACCCTGGAAGAGTTGGAGGCCCGGGCTCTGGCTCTGGCTCCATCTGGGTCTTCCATCTCCTTTGAAGAAAGGATCGATGCTTTCACGGCGTTGCCGCCTCCCTCACAGAGGCCCAGCTTCCTGACACTGCTTTCAGGTTGTAAAGATCTAATGCAGGGGAGGCGTTTGGATGCTCCCCACCTCCACATGCACCTGTACTCCTGGCCAGACTCCCCCCCAGGAGTCCCCTGCCAATGTCCTGCTCCTACACGAAATGGTTTAAGTCCCGAGCAAGCCTGGCGCAGCCCAGTGGGGAGGATGCTCTGCCCTGGGCCCTCTCTGCTTGAGGGATGCACATCCCAGCCTCAGCCTGCTTTCCCTGCTGCTCACTGACCCACCTGCTGCGCACCCTCCTCGAGGCCCTGCCATTGTAACTTCTTTTGGGGTGTGGCCACACTGTTTGTGGTGTCCAGCACTCTATAAGGGTCTTAGAAACTGTTGTCCTGCTCCCATGTGGCCTCCACCTAAGGCATTAGCTGGTTGGTGGCCTCTGCTTTTGCGTTCCCATCCCAATCCTATGAGTCTTTCATGTCTTCTTCATCTCTAGAGCTATAAGGGCTCAGTTTGTATTTATTAAATAAAGGAATCAACTGCAGTCTTCTCTTTGTTGCCACGGGCCAGAAGTGACCTATTCGGAAGCCTTGAGCTGAGGGCCAGGGCCCCTCGGTTCTGATCCTCCTGCTGTGAGCTGGTAGCTTGTAGCTTGGACTGCATCCTTGTGGCACCGTTGGGAGTCACGGAATCTGACTGCTTGTGTCACGGCAATGTTCTAACAATTGAAGGGCATCAGTGCTATGGGGCAAACTAAGACTGGAGACATTACAGTCATAAGGGTTGACAGCATTTTGGGGAACAGAGACATTTTTCTGTATGCCCCAGAGTTCTTAGAACCTGGGCTCTATGGGTGCTTAGTATTTCTAGACTGAGCAGATGTTTGGTTTGTTCTGTGCTCTGTGAGCTTGGGCAATGTGAGAAATGAAGAAGGAACATGGCTAGATTAGGGACTTAATGTATTTAGGGCAGGGGAAGAGAATCTCTGTGTCCGGTTAGATTCTGATGAAATCATAGACTTTTTCCCAGAAAAATGGGTAGAGGGCAATTTCCTGAGTTCCTCGTGCCTCAACAAAGCCTGCTGGACAGTGGCGTATTTCTGAATATCTGTTCAGCCCTGAGAGTCTAAATTTGCTGTGCTGTGCCATTCCTGTAAGCCATGTCAAGACCCCAGAATGAAGCATTTCCATCAGATTTCTTGAAGGCTTTTTTTCTTCCAGCTTGAGATCAGCTCAGAAAGGTTGGGGGCGGGGCCAAGTCTATTAATATCCCTTCCCCAGCTGATTAACTCTCCATTAATTTGCACTCCGTTTCTGAGCAGAGCAGGGGGAGCCATGCTAATGGTCCCGGGGAAAGGAGAGGGTGGCCAGCTCCCAGGCAGGCAGCATGCTAGGTGCCCACAGAGTGGCACATAGGGAGGGAGCACGCTGGGTGGGCACTGCCAGTTAGCACCTCAGGGCCCTCTGGAGACGGTTCTAGTGCTGAGTAGCCCAGGGAGGCAGGGGAGGGAAGGGCCTTTTGCTATCATTTTCCTCTCCACCCAACCCAATAGGTACTTCAGCATTCTCTGCCATTTATGCTCCTTTCAGCCCGTGCCTGGCACTCAGTAAGTCCCGGGTTCTGGTCCTTGCCCGCATGCCTTGATTCGCTGTATGACCTGGACAAGTCTCTTTTTCTGGGGCTTCAGCCTATGCTTGCATAAAGAATGGCAGCGGTAGGTTCCTAACCAGTGCTGGATGTGATGGATTGGGAGATGTGGCCTGGGCCCCTGTGTCAGAAGAGACACTGCTATGGAAGGAAGCAGCAGCACCCAGGCGGTTCCTCCAACCAGGGCTCTGTATTCAACATGTGTGCGACATGTCTTTAGCAACACAGGTCACTACCTGGCCCTGGGACCCTTCCAGCTCTGATAGGCATGATAATTCACAATGTCCCTGGGCCATTTGCGAGAGTCCCTGGGAAAGAGCAAGGACTCTCATTCCATCCAGCCTGGGTGACGTCACTTCTGGATGACTTCCCTCTAGAAGCCAGTTTTTGAGACACTCAACTCAGGCTCCCGCCATTCGCCATTGTCCATTGTTTGCCTCATTCATTCCTTTGCTCAGCCCTCTGCTGTTTCCCACGCCCTGGGCACTGAGTGGGCTACTTTCACAGCCCTGCAGGGGAGATGGCAGCCTCAGTCTTCCTACTGTATGGATAAAGGAGCCAGGCTTGAAGGAAGGGGATGACTTGCCCAGCATTGCTCTGTGGCAGAGCCTCTAACTGGCCACTGAGCCCCAAGTTCCAGGATCTTGACTCCACGTCAAGCCAGAAAGATCACTGTGGGAACGAGGGTTGGAAGTCTGGCCTGAGGGTTAGGGAGGACTTGTTGGTGGGGGGCAAGGACAACCAAGTGAACCCCCATTGCATTCTTTTTTGCATGTATTCGCAGCTCATGCAGTTTACAATCATCTCGGCGCCCCCATTGCTTTTTAGAGCCTGAGTCCATGGGCCTGATCTCCCCAGGGGCCCCCATTTCCAGGGCCTGGGTCAGGTCCAACCAAGAGCTTCCTTTGGACTTTTCTTTTATTCTTAGCTCTGTTCTAAAAATTACAGACATGTTTGTTCTCCTCTCCCCATGTCCCCCCTTTCGAGTTACTCAGCTGCCGTTCCGACTGCAAGGCCTGGAACAGATTTAGTGCAGCCACAGGCTGTCACGAGATGTGGATTTCAGATGAACTTCCTGACGGAGGGATAAACAGCCTGACCTGGGATGGGAAAGTATGCTGCAGAGGCGTCATGTGACAGCATGCGCTTCAGCCAGAATAGGCCCAGGAGTCCGGGGTTACTGATGGAGGTGCTTATCCTCGCCTAGGAGCTGGGTGATCTCTGCCTCTGGTTAATAGCTTGCATACTAGGACTGTGCACGTTTTTCCTGCCTGAAGGAAGCAAAGCCCTTTGGCTCATCTGTGCATGGGCATTCAGTCCCAGATCTGGCTCTGCTCATTATTTGCTGAGTGACCCGTGGCAAGTTGGTGAAACTTTATGAACCTGCTTCTTCCCCTGTAAAGTAGACATCAGAACAGATTTCCCCTCATAGGGGTGATTGTGAGGGTCACTAAGGTGGTGGTGACCAGGTGTCTGTGTCTCTCTCGGCAGGGCTCTGCATCCCTGGCTTGCATGTTAGGTGTCCCCTTTGCCTGGTTCTTTGTCCTTAGGCCTTAGCCTGGCTGGTGTCTTTCAAGCCTGAGTTAAGATGTAAGCTTGTACTAGTTTTTCCTCTGCTGGATGAAATACCTAGTTTAAAGAAAGAGAGGTTTGGGGGCTGGGGATTTAGCTCAGCGGCATAAGCACCTGCCTTGCAAGCAGGCGGTTGTGAGTTCGATCCCTGGTACCAATAAAAAAAAAAAAGAAAGGGAGGTTTAACTTGGCTTACAGATTCCATGGTCAGTGGCTCTAAGGTAGAAACACCATTACAGAAGGGCATGGCAGAGCAAGATGCCTAGTTCATGGCAGCTGGAGGCAGAACAAGGGACAGTGCCAGGGAGCAAGGGGGGAGACCAGACATAAACCCCAAGGTTATACCTCCATCACCCCCCATGACACTGCCGTGTGCTCTGCCGTCTGCTAGGTGGCTTGATATCTAAGCTTAATTGTCCAACCGCTGCTCAGAGAAAGCTTCCTCGGCCACTCAGGTAGCCTTTAATCTTCATCACCTTCGTCTTCTCCATCCAAGCCGTTCTCTGCCACCCCAGCCTTTCCTGTGCTTTGCATGAGCTTTTTCACTATTTTGACTCCACTGGAGGGCAGGTGGCAGGAGGGCAAAGCTGTGGCCACAAAAGCCAGGGGTGGAGCAAGCCCTGTGGGGATGGGAAGGGACGAAAGGTAGCGGGAGAATGCCCACCATTGCTACCACCATCATGATCCTCATCATCGCCATCAGATGGTGGTAGCATAGTGTCCTCACCATAGCGATGAGTGCTTGTTCCGTGCCCGAACTACCTCCTGAGCATCTTCCCAGTATGAAGTAATCTACTCCTCAGGGACAGCCCCACACAGTAGGTTCTGTTAGCCCATTTGACAGGTAAGGAAACTACTTGCCTAGAGACCCACTGTTGGGAAGTTTGAGTCCTGGGATTCAACCCCAGCTCCCAACTTGAGTCCCGACAGGGAAATAGTAACTGTTTCACTACTGCTCTGGTTGTTACTGTCAGGTTGAGCCTGGCTCGTTCAACCTTCTCTGTGCCTGGGCTCCAGGTCTGTAGGGGTACCGTGAACAGTGTTGGGGAGCAGCCTCAGTCCTTAGTGGGAAAGGCAGATGTTGCTCCTGTGGACAGCTTTGTGTCCCAGGTCACCCCTAGTGAGTAGCAGAGCCAAGACAGGGACTCCAGAGAAGGACCTTTCCCCTCACCACCCTACAGGGGTTGGCAACATGTTGGGCCTCTGCTGTCCCGGGAACACAGAGCAGCTCTGATGGGGCACAGGGGTGGAAGAAAACTTCTGGCAGGAGGGTGACAGCTGTAGAGCAGAGTAGGCAGAGCAGGTTTCTACCATGCGGACGGCTGGCCTCTGTCCTGTGTCAGTGGGTACACTCCTAGATGCGGAACTCCTGGTCTGCAGGTACATGATTTTTCAGTTTAGACAAATCCTTTCAGATGACCTTCCAGTGAGGTCAGACCGGTTTGCATTCCTCCAGCACAAGTCAAGTTTTATCCGTGTAAGGAGACAGTGTCAGCCCGCCCCCTCTGCCTCTTCCTTCCAGATCGACAGTGAGAATGAGGCCCTCCTGGCGGCACTCACCAAGACCCTGGACGACATCCCTGAAGATGACGTGGCCCTGGCTGCCTTCTCGGCCCTGGATGAAGGAGACACACCGTCCTGCCCCTCAGCATCTCCGGTCCCCTTGTCTGCACCCCCCAGCCCTGCTCCAGAGAGGTCCCTGGCCCCAGCTTCCGAGGAGGATGAGCTTTCACTGGTGAGAACCTGTTTCTACTGAGGTGATGGTAATGGCCTGGGGTTGGGAGCAGTGCTGCCAGCTTGGGCGCCACTGGGCTTGCTGTGCTTGGTGGCACCAAGATTCCCAGTAGAGAACCTGGGCAGACCTGGCAGCGGGAGTAAGCGTCACCTGCATGCTGAAGGCTCCTTGGGGTTTCAAAGGTTGACTTCAGGCATGAGTTAAATCCTTGACATTACATGCAAATGTTTTTCTAAAGGTTATACAGACACAGTAAAAATCCAAGCAACAAATAGGGACAGTTAAAAGCACAACCTGCGTCACCCTCTCAGGATTGCTTTCTCCTTCTGCAGAGGTAGCCATGGTTACAGATGTGTTATGTGACTTTCCTCTTCACCTTGTTTGTTTGTTATTACAAAAGGGAGCCTGTGTTCCAGGTACACAGTCCCCCACCTTGCAGTCTCATTTCCTGTGTCTGGGGAGTTCTTCCCAGTGAAGAGTTTCCTCCTTCTTGTCTGTGTAGTATTTCTGGGTTAGGATATGCCATCCCTTATTTACACCGTACTCCTACTGGGAGGGATTTTTGTTGTTTCAAAGCTTGCATTGTCACAGACAGTCCTTAGTCACTCTGCACATGCAGGCTTTGCCCCCATGACAGTGGATAAACTCCTGGAATTGAAGCTCCTCGTTTACACACATGATTTTTCAGCTTGGACAGATCCTTCCTGATGACCTACCAGTGAGGTAAGACTGGCTCGTATTCCCCCCGCACAAGTCAAGCACTGTGTGTGAGAGAGTACATGGGCTTGCAGTTGGCATGTGGAAGACCAGCTTTCTGGGGAGAGGTCAGCTCAGCGTCAGGAAGTCTGGCCCTCACAAGGTGCTGAAGGCACTTGCTGATGGTCCCGAAGCTCAGAGTTGTGGCTGTGTAGTTCTGCTGGGCGTGGCCTCCTCTGGCTCCTCCTACACCTTTTGGCTGCGGCTCCTGGTGCTGGTGGGACTCAGCCAGGAAATCTGAGCTCATCCCAGCAGGGAAGTTCTTAGGTCAAGGAGAGATGGAGCTAGAAAGGCCCTTGGTGCCTGTCAAGCCCAATTTTGGGGAAACTGAGGGCAAGCATAGGGAGATCTCTCCCATGGTCTCACAGCAAGTTGGAGTGCCAGTGAAGACTGGAACCCAGGTGTTCAGACTTACCATCTAGTGCCCTTTGCCTTTCCTCCCGCTGCCTTCAAGGTCCCCAAAGCAGTGGGAAACACCATCATGGCTGGCACATGGAGTATGCCATTCTACATCATGGCTCCTGCTCAGGGGGTCCCCCCTCCTTTCAGACTGGACTCAGACTACCTGGGTGTGAATTCCCACCCAGTTACGTAGTGCTTGTGAGTCCCATAGGCATCCACCCTCTTTTCACAGCTCTCTGACCGAGCTTCCTCACCTGCTGGTCGGTGTGAGGTGGCTGCCCTAAAGATTATTCAGGAATAAAGCGGGTCATTATGGGGAGCCCTTGGAACAGTGCTGGTGCGTAGACTTGCCCAGTAATACAAGCTAAGGCATGGTCCTGGCATGACCACTGGTAGTAGTAACAAGAATGCTCAGTGTCATTTCTGCACAGGGCTTTACAGAGTACCAAATCTTGGTGAGGCAAAGAGCGACCCCTGCTGGTCCAAAATTGTTTCCCTCCATCCCTTAGATTCACACTTTGTTCTCTTGAGCACCTCTGTTTCATGCACTGGAAGGCCCTTCTGTTTAGGCCTACAAGCAGCAGGCTCACTGTCTAAACTCTCAGGATACCAGCAGGTCTACAGAGGTCCTGCAAAGTTATTCAGACCCTAGATCTCACCAAAAGCACCCTCCGTGGACTTAGGAGGACCCTTGGACCTCTACATAGGTCAGCAGCTTCTTTTTTACTCTTAGAGTCAAAAATGGGTTCAGATCCAGCCGTTGCATCTCCCTGCCCCTCATTATGCCAAGGAGAAACCAAGGCCCTGGGGAGGAAGTCACTTGCCCCAAGTCTCACGCACAGTGAGTGGGCTGAGCTGGGCAGCCAGGTTTCTTTTCTCTAGTCTTGGGAGGGGTCTTTTCCTATCCAAAGTCAGGATGTATATTGATTTGGGGTCCAAGTGAGCAGTAGGGAGTGGTTCTTCAGCTCTTTAGGAGAGTAAGGGGCATCACCCTGCCTCTGGCCCCTTGGCCTGTGTTCCCTACTGGGATGGGGGTGGTGCATGTTCCCCAGAAAATACTTGGCACTGTAGTAAAATCCCACTGTGTTTCTCGCTGTGTTTTCATCCTCGGCTGTGTACAGATCCTGAGTAGAACGTCTAGGGGGGTCATCATGGAGGCACCGCACACCCAGCCGTAGGCTGCAGAAGGAGGCACATTTCAACAATCTGTATAGAAAAATCATCTGGCAAACAAAAGGACAAGCTAAAGTTTAGCATGATTGCACATGTGCAGAAATGGCTGAGGGGTTGGAGGTGACATGGACCTGTGTGTTCTTGCATGACAAAAGCCCATCTCATGATAGGGGTACAAGGAAGTAGTCAGTGGAAAGAGAAGTCAGATAGGAAGGAAGTGCTTTTTTAAGGAGAACTAGTTAAGTTTAATGTAGGTTTTAGATCTACGTAATGACAGCATTCCTGGTAGGGAATTTGCGCCTGTGTGCGATGTGTCTTGATTCCTCTGTTTTCCCCATTTCTTTCCTCTCCCTTCAGCTCCTTTCCCCTCCTTATTGGCAAAAGCTTTGTTTCCACTTTTTCTTTCTTTTCTTGTTTTTCTTTCCTTCCCTCTCCCCCTCCCTAGCTCCCTTTCCCATTTGAACGTTTTCTGTCTGCTTCCCAGTAGCCAGGATACACGCGGCTCCTTGTTTATACTTTCTGTTTCTCACACGAGAGATCAGCGTGGTATTTACTCACAGGTGTCTCAAGAGTATGGCATTCATTTCGAGGTGCATTCATTTACCTAGAAATGTGAACGTGTCCTTGTTTGTGGCTCAGTGCTACTCCATTGTATGAAAAAAATTCTTCTTTATCCATTCATTGGTTGGTGGGCATTTGGGCTATTTCCATACTTAGCTCTTCCAAACTATGCTGCCATGAACATGCATGCACATATGTCACTGTGGTATGATGCTTTTAATTCTCTTGTGAAGATAACAAGCAGCGGAATAGCGAATCAAATGGATCCTCTAGTTTTTTGAGGAAAGGAGGGAGATGCTTTTTTTTTTTTTTAAATCAGGAATCGAACTCAGGACCTCGTGTGTGCCAGGCAAGTGCTGTATCACTCAACTAAATCCCTAGCCCAGAGATTCTTTTGTCTGTTAGTGTTTGTGAAAGGTAGATAGATACAGATTTAACATTTAAATGTGTCACTCATTTAGTTTAAGAAATTAATTTTTTAAAGTTCACAGAATGAACAAAAGGAAATCAGCTAGAATCCACTTCAGATAATCATTTTGGTACCTACCTTACAGAGTGTGTGCGTGCGTGTGTACCAAGAGTGTGTGCAGAATGTCCCTATAATAGTGTAACAGAAGCCTGAGTAGGCATTATCCAAGGGCAGCTGTCCTGTTGGGTTACTGACTCTGGAGAGAGCTTACACGTTAGTGTGATATGTGTGTGTGTTTGGGATTATTACGGGCTACACTTTCTGCACTTGTGTTGGGAGTGTCATCCTAGCATCACACGTCCTCGCTACAGTCCCGTGGTGCCACAGAAGGTGTGATCAGCCCCAGGCTGGCTGTGGTCCTCGTGTCCAGCCACGCACTATCCCAGACTCACTCTCTGTGTGTCCCTGTGTCTCTCTGTTCCTGCCCAGCTGCAGAAGCTCCTCCTGGCCACATCCTCCCCACCGTCAAGCTCTGACCCTCAGAAAGAAGGGATGACTTGGCGCCAGGCTGGCCTCAGGTCCAGAAGTCAGCGGCCGTGGATCAAGGTATTTATGCACGTGCCCGGAAGCTAGCCTAGGCCTCAGGTGGCCGCCCCGTGACACAGTCAGCTCGGGCAACACGCAGCAGATTCAGTCCACTTTAGTCTCTGTGCACGCTCCTCACACAGTCATGGAGCTGTTTTCCTGGGCTCGGCTTCTTGAGATACGGCCCCACATGGGGTTCTAGAGTGAGTCTTGGGTTTCCCTCACCCCTGAGGGTTTCAGGGTGCTGTTAGACAGTAACACAGGTTAGAGCAGAGACAGAGTGACTCACCTTCAGGGTTCATGTTAATGGGATGACAGATGGAAACAGGGTCCTCCCTGGTTGTGGATGGCGCATTCAATAAAATGTTGAGATTTTATTCTTGGGAACCACTGGTAGGCTTGGAGCTCTGGACATCAAGGATCAAAGCACACCCTCTTTGGGGTGTCACCTCCCAAGCCTCACAAGGAGAGCTGACATGCTGATTCCCAGGTGTTCCCGCTCCTTAGCGCTAACCCTCGTGCCCGCCCCTCCTGCCTATGCAATCCCCAGCCTCATGCTCCCTCTTGTGTGTCCCTGTGTGACCCTCCCGACCTCCTGAAGCACGAACCCACCCCCTGCATTGCATTTTGCAGTAGCTGAGCTCCTCAGGGGGCCAGTTCCTCACACTCTGAGACACTAGGTGGCTTCTAAGTAAGGTGACACACCTAAGAGCCACTGTGAGGAAGCCTCTCTGCGGGAACACATAGCAGGCAGGACTGGAGGGGACATCAGCTTGTGTCAGCTGGTGCCAGCCCAAGGAGCCGCCCTTTATCACGTGGACGTTGGGAAGCTGCTGAGTTTTTCTTTTTTGTTTCCTTATTTTTTTTAAACTGGGGATTGAACCCAGGACTGACATTAATCTGCATCCCAGTCCTTTTTTAGTCTTTATTTTGAGGTTCTTGCTAATTAGCTAAGTTGCCCAGACAGGGCTCAAACTTGTGATTCTGCCTCGGGTTCCCAGAGAGCTGGGATGCGGGGCGTGTGTCGACATACCAAGCAAATTGTTTCTCTTTTTCATAACAGCTTGTTTCAAGTATCACATCTGTGCTAGCAGCTACCTTTGTTTATTTTTGAGATGGACGCTCTCTGCTACACAGGCTGGTCTGAACTCCTGGGCTCACATGATCCCCTGCCTCCGACTCCCAGACACTGGTACCGCTGGCGTCCTGCTAAAAGCCAATACCTTAAACATATAATTCTGTGATGTTTAGTAAATGTACAGTGTTGTAACTGTGACCACACTCCAGCTTCAGAACATACCCACCTCTCCAGAGTGACCCAGTCTGCATTTACAGGGAAATTGTCCAGTTCCCAGCCACTGGCCACTGCCAGCTCAGGTCCCGGCCCTGTGTCTGAGTGTGTGCAGAAGGGACACGGGATGGACCAGGCAGGCCTCTGACAGGGCATACGGAAGACCCCAGAGGGTCGGGTTTCATGGGAATACCTGTTGGGACTAGGTGTGTCTCTATTCCTCTCCACCTAAGCACAAGCGGGGGGCAGTGTCTGTGTTAGAGAGGCCTTGGGTGAGGCAGCTGGGCCAGCAAGTGACTGGGCCGGGGGACAGAGAGAAGGAGCAGTGTGTTCCTCCCGCCTCACTCTGGCCTCTTTCGCTCTCTAGACAGACAGCACCCTGGATAAGAAGGCTCCTGTGCCAC
The DNA here is from genome assembly GCF_034190915.1 of Cavia porcellus. Lineage (NCBI taxonomy): Eukaryota > Metazoa > Chordata > Mammalia > Rodentia > Caviidae > Cavia > Cavia porcellus. Next base: position 16,819,094 of record NW_026947504.1, read on the forward strand.
AGCCTCGGAGCCGGCGTTGTACGGAGCTCCACAAGCACCTCACTTCGGTGCTGTCCTGCCCCCGGGTGAAAGCCTGTTCTCCAGAGAGGGGCCTGCCACTGCCAACGAGTCCCCAGCCTCATGCCAAGGAGGACGAGGTTCCTGGAGAGGACTGTGCAAGCCCCCAGCCGGCTCGAGCCTCTCACTGGGACCCTCCGACACTGGGAGGGGCGAGCCCCTGTGCCCAGGTTCCCCCGGAGGACGTGAAGGCGATGGTGCAGCTCATTCGCTACATGCATACGTACTGCCTCCCCCAGAGGAAGCTGCCCCCTCCAGCCCCCGAACCAGCTCCCCAGCCCTGCGGCAGCCCCTCCAGGCAGGTCAGAGCCCGTCCCCAGCACCCCTCCAAAGCCTCCTGGGCTGAGTTCTCCATCCTGAGGGAACTTCTGGCTCAAGATGTCCTCTGTGATGTCAGCAAACCCTACCGCCTGGCCACACCTGTCTATGCCTCCCTTACCCCCCAGTCCAGGGCCAGGCTCCCCAGAGACAGCCAGGCCTCCCCTGCCCACCCGACCCCGGTGGAGGAGGTGAGGATCGCAGCTTCACCCAGCTCAGGGCCCAGACAGAGCCTGCGTCCACTGCGACTGCGGGTGAGAGGGGACATCAGCCGGTCTGCCAGGCAGCAGCAGCAGGAGGAGGAAGAGGAAGAGGAGGAAGAAGAGGAGGACGAGGAGGAGGAAGAAGAGGAAGAAGAAAAAGAAGAGGAGGAGGAGGAGTGGGGCAGAAAAAGGCCAGACCAAGATCTGCCATGGACCAAGCTGGGAAAAAAGCCAGAGAGCTCTGTGTGCCCTGTGCGGCGTTCTCGGAGACTGAACCCCGACCTGGGCCCCTGGCTGACATTCACTGATGAGTTGCTGGTCCCCTCAGAGCCCCAAGGTGCTCTGCCCTCACTGCGCCTGGCTGCTGAGGCCTGCAACATGGAGGGACAGCTGGGCAGCCCCACGGATGAGGCCAATGCCCAAGACCAGCAGCTCCTTCGGGGACCCCAGATCCCCGCCTTGGAGAGCCCCTGCGAGAGTGGGTGTGGGGACACGGATGAGGACCCCAGCTGCCCACAGCTGCCTCCCAGAGGTAGTTGGAGCCAGCAGCCTGCAAGAGGGGGCAAGGGTGGGTGCAGCCAGTCCTACCGTTCTAGCAGCCAGGAGTGCTCCAGGCCGCAACCCCAGGTGTTGTGCAGAGAGGGCAGGTCTGTTCCCGCCTGGCTTTCCACTCCCCTTTCTGGGCAGTGAGTTGATGGGGGAATTCCTCAGGAAAGCACCCGTAGATCCCCGATGTACCCATGGGCGAGGCATTGATTAAATGCAAAAGGAGCGAGATGCCTGCCTGCCTGCCTGCCTGCCCTCATGGGGCTTATGTTTCAGTGAGAGAGAAAGGCAGTCAGGATCAAAAGGAAGCTGATTATAAATTTGGTAAGTGTCCTAAAGAAGACCTATGAAGGACAGTGTGACAGAGATGTTAGCTTATAAGTGCAGCTTCCCCTCAGGATCGGATTTAAAATGCTAATGATGGTTGCAATGATGATCCTTACTCGTGGTGTACTTGTTAGTCTGAGGCTTAAACGCCCTCTCCCTGTCACTCGGCACAAGACACCCATGTGGTGGAGCCAGTGGCCATCTCTGTTTTCAGATACAAAACCTGAGGCTCAGAGCTCTTTAGGGTTCAGCCCTATGTTGTACTCTCCAGAACCCACAGCCGCAGTACTGTGGAGTGAGAGCTGTTCACTAAGGTACCATCACCCGGCCAGGGGACACCTGTGCACATTTGCTGTTTCTGCACAATCATGGAGATCGGCCCTCCAAGACCCTGGAGGGGAGGTGGACCAGACTTGTTCCTGTCCTTGTCTACTGGCGGTTGAGGAAACCGGGTCAGCGGCCCTGAGAGTTTGAGGCTTTGTTTGGGGGAAACATCTGCTTATGATGCCATATTGAAAAATCTTATTTTCCTTTTTTTTTTTTTGGTCTTCTTTTCAGACTCTTCAACGTGCCTCATGCTGGCCTTGTCGCAAAGGTAGATTTATTATTCCATAACATTTTGTCTTGTTGGATTTGTGAACTGGGAGTAGAGGGATCTATCTGCCCCTGAACACAGCCCTGTTCCTAGGTCCCTGTTCTGGTTGTCATCTGGGGTCATCAAGAGCTCAGCTGCCTTTAAAGAGAGCTGGCTTTTAGACATGGATCTCTGCAGGCCCAAGGGGAGGTGGGGAATCAAGCCCACAGGCATTTCATGAGCTGTTCTCTGGGATCCTGAAATGAGTTCTCCGTGGAGGAAAGCTGACAGTGATGCATGCGGTGTCGTCTGCACACCCTCTAACAGACCTGTCCATGTATCCTAGATACTGTGTGCTTAGAATTTCTCCAATAGCCAGGGTGAGGGTCCTGCAAATTCTCCCCAGACTGTGGCAGCAGAACCAGGATCCGCGGCTACATGCCCTCACCCTCCTCGAATGCTTGGGGCGGTGGGCATGTATTGCTCACCAGCCTCTTTCCTTTCTGTCTCCCCTGCCCCTTTCCCTAGCGACCCTGCTTTTGGCAAGAAGAGCTTTGAACAGACCCTGACCGTGGAGCTCTGTGGCACGGCAGGTAAGCCAGGGGTGTTCAGCTGATGGGGTGCCTTTGGGGGAACTGGTAAAGACCCCGGCCACAAGTCCCCCACACCGAACAGCTCCATAGGCAGTGTGGGTACCCAGTGAGCCCTCCATGCCACTCCCCCCGCCCAGGCTGTGCTGGGCTCTGAGATGCACAGTGAGGGTGTTCTAAGGAGGCTCAGGGCTGGGGTCAGGTTGAGGGGTGCCAGCCATTCAACTGCTAATAATTGGCACGTGAGGTGATACCGAGGTCAGAAATGAAAGACAGTTCTCTGGAGAAGCTCTGAGGGAAGACAGATGCACACCCTGAGAGCACAGTCTGATGCACACTAACTTCGTGAATGAACAGGAGCTCTGCATGAACAAGAGGGTTGGGACTGGGCAGGAGTGTGCCCTGAGCAGCCTGCCTGGCACCACAGCTGGGGCATCTGAGCCGGTCCTGAAGGCTGAATGGACATTGGAAGGCTGAAGGGAGGTGTGTTTTGCAGCAGAGTCAGCACAGGTGAAGACATTGGAGGAATGGAAATCCAGTCTGCATTGGGAATGCTGGTCACCTAGTCCTGTGATGCTGGGGTCAGGGGTTGGGTCAGGAATGAGCAGTCCTAAAAAGGCCAAATGCAGAGGTTAAACACCAGAGAGAAAGAAATAGGCACTGTAGCAAGTTCCTGTGGCACATGTAGAAGAATGCCAAGATCAAGTGTAGGAAAATCAAGGGTCATGGTGGCCAAATCCAGTGGGCAGTTTACCTGTGCTCTGCTATACACTGGGAGGTGCCTGAGTCAAGGCTCACTGAACACTTGCGAATGGAATAGGAAGAGCCATCTCTAGTAACTTGGAGGCTTCCGCTGCCATTACCAAGCCACAGAAGGGACGGCAAATGCATCTCATCACATGCCAGTGCCAAGAATCAAAGGACTTGCAGGCCACATCCAGGCTCAGGCAGCGAGCAGTGCAGTGATCCATTAGTGATGCCTGCTATGCATCAGTCAGGAAAGTGATAGCATGCAACCACTCCTTTACCATCCCAAATTAAGGTCTTAGTGTGTCTTAGGGAAGTAATCTGGCTTCCCCTCACATGTTTCTTCTCTTGCCTGTGCAGGACTCACGCCCCCCACCACGCCTCCCTACAAGCCTATGGAGGAGGAGCCCTTCAAGCCAGACATCAAGCACAGCCCAGGCCAAGAGACAGCTCCCAGCCTCCCCTCCCCTGAGGCCCTCCAGCTGAAGGCAGCCCCAGGAGCTGCTCGTAAGCTGCCGAACAAGCACTCCGACCGGAGTGAGCTCCTGTCCCATCTTCGGCACATCACAACTCAGCCAGCCTCCCAGGCTGGCCAGAAGCGCCCCTTCTCCTGTTCCTTTGGAGACCATGACTACTGCCAGGTGCTCAGACCAGAGGGTGCCCTGCAGAGGAAGGTGCTGAGGTCTTGGGACCCATCTGGTGTCCACTTTGAGGACTGGCTCCAGCAAGGCGCCCCTTCACGGGCTGAGACCCAGGCCTGCCGGAAGGAGGAAGGCCAAAGCTGTGATGCCTGTGTGCCACCCAAGGACAGTGTGCAATTGAGAGACCACGAGATCCGCGCCAGCCTCACCAAGCACTTTGGGCTGCTGGAAACTGCCCTGGAGGATGAAGACCTGGCCTCATGCAAAAGCCCTGAATACGATGTCTTTGAGGACAGTAGCAGCAGCAGCGGGGAGAGCAGCTTCCTCCTGGAGGAAGAGGAAGAGAGAGGGGAGGAGGACAATGATGGAGAGGACTCAGGGGTCAGCCCTCCTTGCTCTGACCACTGCCCCTACCAGAGCCCACCCAGCAAGGCCAGTCGGCAGCTCTGTTCCCGCAGCCAATCAAGCTCCAGTTCCTCATCCTGCTGCTCCTGGTCACCAGCTACCCGAAGGAGCTTCAGGTAGGATGTGTGGTTCAGCCTCAGTATGGGCAGCCAGCTGCTGAGGACTCTGTCCCCCTCGTGCCAGGAGAGAGAGGAGCTGGGGAAGCTCGCTCTGGAACCGGGGCTGTGTCTCTGTGTGGATAGAGGCCTGGGAGGGGGCTTCTTGAGGGTGTTGGGATTGAGCCCTGAGGCAAGTGTGTGACAGTCAAGAGGATCTCAAATTCCCCTGGCCTCCGGAGAGAAACAAGAGCCACCTTCTGGCCCTGTGTGGCCTTATATTTCCACAAACTTGCTCCTCATTCTTCGTTATCTGTGTTTGCATTTGTCAAATGAATAGTTTTTGTGCAAACATAATACAGACCCTCATAGTTTAAAACTTATTTGACATTATCAAGTGATAAAAGGATTAGCATAATTGTTTTGTTTCATTTTGTCATTTCCTAAAAAATGAATTAAAACAAAGAGGAAGGCAGTTTCATTTCTTGGTTTCCTGCTCTGTGCTATTCTGTGCCTTCTTGCAGTAAAAAGAGCTCAGGGCAAGGATCGTGTGTCCTGAGCCTGTTTGAGCGTACTGTCTTTGCTCATTGAACCCGCCCAAAGTGAGCTGGGGTGCTAGCAGAAGGCATAGAACCCTGACAGTTTCAGGGAGCCTGCTCTGTTTACTCTGATATGGGGACAAGATTTGTCCTGAGGTTGGGAGAGGAGTATCTGCCATGTGCCTGAGTGGCCACTAGAAGGTGCACTTGAGTCCAGAGCAGAAAAGCAGAAGGCACCATGGCGGGTGCCTTTTAAGGAGATATTGGAACCCTCCTCCCCTGAGTACTTACCTGGTTCTGCCGGGGTGAGGGTGGAGAAATTCTGTTTCTAACAAGCTCACCAGTGATGTTGCCAAAGTACCATACCCTGAGACCAAAAATCAGGGCATAATGAGAACCTTTTAAAAGAAACATTTTTAAAGAAACATTACGGACACATCTGCACCAATGGCTCTTAACTTTTTGAAGGTCCCGTGAGAGCAAGGCCCCATCTCTCTATTAAACATCAACTTTAGGAGGTTCCTGGGCTTTCCATAAACCAGCGTGGAGAAGCCCTAAGTTGTTACTCCAGCAACTGAATTCCCCAGCAATTTCTTCAACAGCTGTTTTGCCAGAAGCCATGAAGGTCGAGTCTTCTGGCAGCCAATTCTCCGCCTCTGTTTCTGGTTTTCTTCTCCTTTCCTGGGGGCAGCTCCTCCCTGACAGCCTGCTGTGGCCCAGGTTCAGTCTCAGCCTGCTTGGGGCGAGCACACTCCTAGTCTCCAAGTTTGTGCCCTGCAAAACTGTGTTTGGAAAGTCGTCCCCAGTGGCCAGGGAACTCTTTCTTCCTGCCTGCTGTGGATTTTGACCAGGGCTTCCTACCCCACTGTAGAACCCCATTGGGTCTCCTTTTTTCTGCTACTTTTGGGTCAAGAGCAGGTCTGGCACTTTCTGCTTGCTGGCTGTCTCAGGCTCAGTGCTTGCCAAGCCTGGGAAAGTCGTCCTCAGCCTTCTGCAGACCACTCCCTTCACTATGCCTCCGCTTTGGTTAGCAGGAAGCATGTCCCGTTTATGGACAAACTGAACTCCGCAGTGCATTGTGGTCTCTCGAGTTCTTCAGGTAGGCAAAGCTGACCAATTTGCTTGCAAATTAATGATCCTGTTATTCTATAGCCCTTCAAACTTTGCAAGTCACATCCTCTTCTGTCACCGTATTTGAGCTTTCTAGATGCACCTGGAGGCTACTTCTCATCCCTGTCTTATAGATAAGGAGGCTGAGGCTTAGAGAGGTTGAATCAGAAAAGCAAAAAAAGCATCTATTGAACGGTTCCTGGGACAAGTATTTATAAGCATTTTCTGATTTAATCCTTGAAAGTGGCCACAGAGGTGGACATAATTATCCTTGTCTTACAGATGAAAAAGTGGAGCTGAAAGGGCTTATGTAACTGGCCAGGGTCAGCCAGTGGGGAGGTGGTACACGCAGGATTTGAACAGAAGGAGCTGTTTGACTCGAGCTCATGCCCAGCTGGCCAACCCTCTCAACGATGCTCACTGGAAGTGCCAGGCAGCCTGCAGCCCAGCAAAGAAAGCCTGGGCCTGTGGCAGGGGAGCCTGCTCTGTTTCTGCAGATGATGAGCTTCGCAGCCCCAGGCAGGGAGCTGTGAGGGTGCAGCCTGCAGATGGCCAAGGCACGAACTGGTAGAGAACAGTGGTTCTAGAGCCGGAAGACTTGCTTTGAGTTCTGACCTCCCCGCTGTAGGCAAGTCCACCTGAACCCATACCTTGAGTATCTTATCTGGAAAATGGGGACACGAGCCTTTCCCGGGTTTTCTCATCAGGTCAACTAAGATAATGAAGTAAAAGGGTTTTTCTTCCTAATGATAGTGAAAGGCAAGGCTTTAAAGGGCAGCGTTATAATTAGCAAAGTGGCAGAAGGCGTCTGAAGTTCAGAGCGAGCACAGCCCTGGGCTGCCCTTGTGAGGGAAGCTGGGCTGCTGCAGGTGAGAACTGAGCACTTCTGCCCACAAGAGGCCGCAGTTGCCACCCTCTGTGCTCCTCCTGACAGTGCGTGCCTCCGCTCTGCTTGTTCATGACAGGTGTGAGAGCAGAGGGCCGTGTGCGGATGGAACCCCAAGTGTCCGATGCGCCAGGAAGCGGCAGGAGAAGGCCATTGTAAGTGATCTGGGGCCCCAGAGCCCAGAGAGAATGGGGACACACAGGACTGTCAAGACGTACTGAACCTGTCAACCACTGCCTGGTCCGCAGAACACAGTTGTATTTCCCTCATTTGGAAGTCATAGGGGTCACCCAAAGCCATGAAAGCTGGCAATAGGCAAATTTCAACCAATGGACTGACTTGACTGCTCCTGAGGAATGCAATTGGTGACAACCTAGAGCTCAGCCTTGATGGCCCAGAGAGGACCAACGGTAGGGAGGAGGGAATGCATAGACAGGCTGACAAGATCACAGGCCCGGCCTGCCACACCTTCTATGTGACTTTGGGCAAGTCCCCAAGCTTCCCTGAGTCTCCTCACTCATCTGCACACAGGGAATTGGGCCTTGTGCTTCCTAAAGCTTTCTCTAACTTGACCAGAGCTAAAAGATCAGGAGACCCTGTTACATCCTCCGCACCCACCTCCCCAGTCCTCTCCCAGAGCATATCCAAGGCCCTGGCCTTGTGGGGTTCCCTGCAAAGCTGCCCAACAAGAAAATCTCTTAGGATCCTGCAGAGGGCAGCGGGAGCCAGCCAGCTATTCCGTGTCACTAGAAAGAACGGAAAGAAGCAGGATGGAAAAGGATAACAGTCTCCTCTGGAGGACCACAGCCTGTCCAGACCACAGTCAGTCTTGCCCACGGGAACACAAACTTCGGGAGTAGGCCGTGCATGAGTGATGCCTTCCTCAAAGGAGTGTAGCATCCTGCACACAGATTCTTCTGGAGCTCAAACCCAAGGCCTTCACACTGAGCTATCTCCCTGCCTCTTTGTTTTGAGACTGGGTCTCAGTCACTAACTTGCACAGGCTGGGCTTGAACTCACAATCCTTCCTCAGCCTTCCAGGGTGATGCACCGCTGTACTCAGCTGCAAGCAGTTTCTTAAAGCCACAGTCTGAGCATAGAGCATCTTTTTGGTGCCCCACAAAGAAGAGATACAATCCTAGGTTTCGGGTGACAGTGATCTACGAAACAGACAAAGTCCCTCCTCCTGTGGTTCATCTCTGGGGAACTGGGCCTGGAGGGATGAAAAGGAGCTTCAGTACTTGTAAAATTCAGGATGTTTTGTGGGCAGGCTTTATGAATTCAGGAGGCTAGGACATGACTTGCTTTCTTGATGAAGCTGAACCAGGAGGTAGTGTGGTGTGGGGCACTTGATGCCAGTGACCGTTGGTGCTGTCCTCCTAAGGAGCCCAGGTATTCTCCCTGGCACCATGGTTCTGGGGTGTGTGGCAGGACAGTTTCTGGCTGTGCCCGTGCCCAGAGGAGGCGTATCCAGACCACAGTCAGTCTTGTCCATGCGAACGCAAGGATCCAGCAGTGCCTTCACCCAGATTGGATCACAGATCCCTGAGGAGAGGAGGGGGGTTATCCCTAGGGCCACCTCTCACTGCCTCTGTTATGTCGTCCTTGGCACTTGCTGGCAGACCATGGAGCTCTCCTGCAGGTGACTTCTTGGTCACAGTACTGTGCTATGACATCAGCCACCCACTCAGGAAAAACAAAGATACAGTGACTCCAGTGGCCTCAGTGGCCCCATCTTATTACCATTCCTTCTTGCCTACTCTAACCCCCACAAATAACCTGGCTCCCAACACATCCTAGGAGACTTGCAGGTCCACCCCATCCCCGCCTCCTCTGACTCAAGGTACAAGCACGGACACCACTGACCATACAGCGGTATTAGTGGTAGCTGGCGCCCTGCCCTGGCGGCCCATCTCTGCTCATTCCCCTCATGTAAGCAGGCATTTCCTGTGAGGGCCACGTCCCCACCTGCTCTCGTGGCCCTGCTGCAGTAGGGCAGGTCCTCCGGTGTAGAGATCGTCACTGTCTTCTCTCTGACTCAAGCTGCAGCTGCTGCTCAGCCAGGCATTGGACAGGGATGAGGACCCCATGGAAGCAGTGACCAGCTCCCTCTCTGTCCCCTTTTTGAGCAGGGTGAAGGCCGCGTCGTGTATGTTCGAAATCTCTCCAGCGACATGAGCTCCAGAGAGCTAAAGAAGCGCTTCGAGGTGTTTGGAGAGATCGTAGAGTGCCAGGTGCTGACAAGAAGTAAGAGGTGAGTCAAGGCAGGCCATTGCGGGGCAGCGAGGGCAGCACAGGTCCCCCCTAGGGCTGGCTGCCTAGAAGAGGCCCGAGGACATCTGTGGAACAGCCTAGACCAGTGATGGCAAACCTTCTAGAACTTTCAGTGATCACAAACAGCCTGCTGTGGCAAGGGTGCCATAGGTTCACCACCATTGGTCTAGATCCAAAAACCAGGCCCGGGAAGAAGACTCTTGACAGTTGATCGAGGTAGCAGGTCATGCGTTCTCTTCCCTAAATTTCCAACACTGCTGGGCACAGGCATTTGTAAACTTGGTATTGCTTTTCTTTCTGAGTGAGCTTCGACAAACTTTAGTTCCTGCATGGCAGAGCCAGACTAGAGTCTGTGCGTCCTCTCTAAGACCTTTGCCGCATCTCAGGCTGCTCGAGATCTGTCCATTCTCTGCCATGGTGCTTCCGGCCCCAGCTCTGTTGGGCGGCCCTGTGTTTTCCTCCCCACCCGGGCAGCAATGTTTTATCTGTTAGGGAATCTGCATAAAGCTCAGGTTGCCTATGAATGCACAAGTGAGATAGCAAAACTTCACCAGCCTGTTTTGTTGTTGTTACTTTGTCAGCGTTGAAAGATTTCTAATTATCTCCCTTTACACTTGCAAGCTAAGTTATTAGGGCTTTCAAATGGTGGTTCAATAACAGTCAAAAAAAAAAAAAAACCAGCAAGAAAATGACTTGTTGTGTATCAATCATTCTAACACTTCATACCCCTTAGAAAGGCTACTCTTAAAAACCAGAGAATGAGGGCTGGTGAGGATGTGGGGAAACTGAAACTCTTCTGTAGTGTAGGCGGAAAAGTGAGGTGATGTAGCTCATTTGGAAAACAATAAGAGAGTTTGTTAAAAACTTTAACACAGAGCATCATGTGATCCAGCCATTCTACCTATGGGTGGAAGAGAACCAAAAACAGGGTCACACAGAGATCCTGGTTCACCCATGTGCATGGCGACATTATCCTCGGTCGCCAAGAGACACGGACAACCCAAGTGTCTGCTGATGTGTGGGTCAATAAGGTGAGGACTGTCCACCTAGTGGAGCATCATGCAGCCCTGAGAAGGAGGATTCTAGCGCAGGCCACCACATGAGTGGACATGTAGACAGCACTGAAGATAAACACCCTGTGATTCCACTTGGGATGGACCTGCAGGCACCAGGTTCATGCTGACAGGAGGTGGAGTGTTACTTGTTTCATGGAGATAGAGTAAAAACGGTTAAGTTTCTTTCTTTTTTCCTTTCCTTCCTTCTTTGCTCCTTCCCTCCGTACTCTTTTCTTTTTTCTTTCTTTCCTCTCTTCTCGCTTTCCTGTTTTCTTTCCTTCCTTCCTAGCTTGCTTCCTTCCTTCTTTCATGGTACTGGGAATCGAACTGGAAACCTTCACGCAGAGCTAGATCTCCAACCCTTTTTACTTTTTATTTTATTTTTACCTTGAGACAAAGCCTTGCTGAATCACTAAGTTTCCTGGACAGGGCTGAGATTTGCACTCCTCCTGCCTCAGCCTCCTGGAATACACGGGTTATACGTATGTAAGCCCACTGTGCCCAGTTGGTAAATTTTTGGTTTTGTCCAAAAAAACATTTTAAGAGAGTTACTATAGAAATAGAGCTTTTTAAAGTTTTGTACAGTTTTCAGGTTATTAGATGAAGGTAACATGGAAAAACAGAGAAAGCAAATGAATCTCCAAAGAGGAAGAACAATGTGTTACGATTTAAAAAGCATTCGTGGTCTTTTAGAAAGGGTCTTGGACATATTACCGTCTTCAGACATTTAAAGGGGCAGAAGTTCTCCTCTTTTTCCCTGGCTCAGAGAGGTATCAGGAAACTTGATTCACCTGAATGTGTGCTAGGTAGCTATGTCATTAAGCCTGTTCTGAGCAGTAGGGAATGACCACTTTGTCTCTGCCCTTAAAACGCTTCCAAAGCAGATGGGTCACCACTCCGACTCCATCTTCTTTGTGGAACTGAAATGTCAAGGTAGAACTGACTCCGGATCCCCCTTGCCTGGTACCTCCTGGGCATCTGGCTTTCCTCCTGGTCGCACAGTGGATGCCCCTGCTCTAAACTCACCTCTTTCCTACTGGAAGCAGCTGCCCAGCTCCTCACATTCCAGAAAGATCTGGGGCGGGCCATTGGGGTTTATCTTTGGGGTTGACAAGCTTTCCCTGACTTCCTGAGCCTGGTGGGTTACACAGTGCTTATTGGATGCTGAGGGGGCAGACAGCCTAGGTGTCTTCCATGCAGGCGAGATGTGTACACAACACCAGCCACAGGAGGGGAGCAGAAGGCCTTGTTAGCCGCCAAAGAAGTGGTAGCCCTGGCTTGGAAGAGCAGGGGAATAACCCTGGCAAAAGCAAGGAAATGGACATAATAGGGACACAGAAGGCAGAGCGAAGAGCTTTCACTTTAACATGCAGGAGACCCATGTTCAAATCCCTGCTCTGCCACTTGCCTTTGGACAGATTCCTGAATTCTACAGGAATTTTTAGGGTTTCTTTAGGGTAAGATAGAGAGAGCAGTGCCCATGTCACCAGGTCAGCTATCACTGTTTGCTGTGTGAGACAGTGTATCCAGTACCTGGCAAACAGCCCACCAATGAGCTTCTCTGACTCACCCAGTGTGGGTATGGGCCTAGCCAATGGTGCCTGCTCTAACTGCAGGGCCATGTAACATGGGTACCGAGTCACTGTGGCTTTCCGCTCCTTTTCTAGTAATGGGTGGTCTGACAGTGTGCACCAGGCTGGCCCACAAACATGCTACCCGGTTGTCCCCCGCAGAGGCGAGAAGCATGGCTTCATCACCTACCGGTGTTCTGAGCATGCAGCCCTGTCCCTGCAGAATGGCGCTGCCCTGAGGAAGCGCAGCGAGCCCTCCTTCCAGCTGAGCTCGGGCGGGCCCCGGCATTTCCGCTGGCCCCGACACACTGACTACGGTAAGCTCCTGAGCGAGGCCCAGCCGGGGCCTGAGGGGCAGCAGCATCCTCTGATGACATAAACTCCCTCCTGGGTATGGCTCCCTGCCCAGGTCCCAGTGTGCCGGCTGACGGGTATAACGCTGTTACTCGTCTGCCTGCAGGCTTCCATCCTGTTTTTGTTCTGGCCTCTGGTCCATCTTGTCCTGTCCTGTAACTGGCACCAAAACAAAGTCAAGCCTCCATGACCTCTGGAAACCATGCCCTCCTTGGCCAGTTTCTACCCTGGCCAAAGAAGGGGTATTCCATGGCGACTGTGATGAGGCAGCGGCTTTGTGCTTTAATGGATACAGTGTAGCAACACTGTCATCATGCCACTACCATGTGGGGAAAAGTTGGTAAAGAAGGACAAACAAGTATAGCATACTGGAGAGCGCAAGGGAACCTTCGCAGTACAGGGCCAAGTATCAGGGACAAGGTGGAGTCCTGGCCAAGAGCACTTTACCTGGTATGTGCCTGCTCACGGGACCCAGCTTTCCTATGTGTACATGAAAGTGATCCCAGTTTCGTTCGCTTTCCTTTATGGGACTGAGCAACAGGTTATTCATGGGTGGGCCATTTTTCGGGAGAGCAGAATGCTAGGATGTTAGAGCTGGAAATGAGCCCTAGAATATTTTTGTCCGGGCCCCCTTTGCTCTGTAAAACTGAGTCCCTAGCACATTGACAGCATGGTACAGATGTCACAGGAGCATGGCAGTCGGTAGCTCTCTGACTCCTGGGCCACATGCGCTCCATGGGGCCCACCTTGGTTGCAGATTTGCTTGTCATCTGGCCTTTATAAGATGTTCACTCCTCCTCCTTCCGCTGATCCTCCAGATGGCAGTCCGGAGGAAGCCCTTCCTGCGTCCAGCAAAAGCAAGTATGAAGCCATGGATTTTGACAGCCTGCTGAAAGAGGCCCTCCAGAGCCTACACTGATCACAGCCTTAACCTCCGAGGAATACCTCAATACCTCAGACAAGGCCCTTCCAATATGTTTACGTTTTCAAAGAAAGAAGTATATGGGAGAGAGAGCGAGCAAGCGTGCGTGAGAGAGACTTGAGACTACTGTCCTTTTAAAAGAACAAATCGATGTTTACATTGCACAAAGCTGCTTCTGTCCGTGAGTTTCCATGATGTTGACGTTCCACTGCCACCTTAGTGTCCTCGCTTCCAAAGGGTTGTCCTGGGTGCGCCTCAAAGTGCTGAGTCACTCACCCTCTGCCCTCCTGCCCGACTGACGTCCTCTTGTAGACTTGCAGCCTGTCCCCGTAACATCCCCTGTCTGTAGCGTGTGATGATGAAATTGTCACTTGTGAATAGAATCAGGATTATAAACTCATTTTTAATTGAAGAAAAAAAAGTATATCCTTAAAATAATGTATCTATGGCTCAGATGTGCTGTGCCTGGGATTATCGTATCGCTTCCTTGATTTTGAACTATGCACAGTCATGAGGTATTTGCCATTCAGCTGCGCTGCTCCCCTGACAGATTGCCCTGGAGGTGCTGGGGGCTGGGAGATTGGTCCCCAGGAAAGTGGACCCCACAGCCACAATGCCTGGGGGCAGTGGAGAGATGCTTCTGGGCCTCTTCTGCCAAGTCCTGCCATGATTTATTTGGAGCAAGTTTGGGTCAAATTTCAGTGTAAACCCCCATCTTGTGCCCAGCTCACTCTGAAGAACATGCCTGTTTATTATCAGATTCTGTTTTGAAGCCAGGCCAAGCTATGTTATTTCCATTTTCCGTGGGAAGCAGGGGTACCCTGCTGGGTAAAATGACTTACCCAAATCCCATGGCCAGTGAGAAGGCAGAGCAGTGACCCAGCCCAGGCCTTTGATTCTGGTCCCCAACTCTTACCATAGCTGGGGTGACAATGCCATGCTTGGGGACTGGTAGAGGTGAGTAGGCTATATTGGGCACCAGACTAGAAGCCAGGGGACTCAGCTGGGGGCTAAGCCAACAGTTGACTCATCAGTGTGAGGCAGGTCCCAGCCCCACCGTGTGCCTGGGTGTGCCATCAGCGCTGACCTGAGTCGACACCCTGTCAGAGCTTTGAGATGTGACTGCAGTGGTACACGTGGGCTGTGGGTTTAAGAGCAGTCATCCTCTGGGGGCCCAGCTGTCCCGTATCATCTGTGATGTCGTTTTGATGGCCAGGGCAGGGGGATCAGGAGCAGGAGGTGGGGCGGGGGACAAATAAAGCAATATCCGAGCTCCCTTCAAACTTACACAGTGTTTGGATTGGGCTTCACTTCCAACCTTGTGATGTCCTTGCCCCGACTGAGCAAGAGTGTAGCCAGGCAGGTGTGACCATAGTGCTCCTGCTTCACACAGAGTGGCTTATCGTGATATTTTTCAAACGTCAGAGTTCCTTCAGACATTTCTGTATTTAGGCGGGGGAAAGTCCCTACCACTTTAAAAAGTTCGAAAGTGACTCACTGAACAAGCTAAGTTCCCTGTTGCTGCTGGAAGGCCCGGTCCTATGACAGTGGCTTATCCGTGCCCACAATATTGTCCTGGTGGATGAGAGCCCTCCCTGCCAGTGGAAAAGGCTGCAGAAGACAGGCTGTAGCAGAAACAGGAGCTTGAGCTGCTGAGTATCAAGTCAGTTTTCTGTGAGATGGAGCGAGAGGGAGAATTGGGCAGGTTTCGACTGTCCTAGCTTCTGTTAAGGACAGCGAACATGCCAGGCATGTGCCACTACGTCTGCTCATTGTACAGTGCAGACCTAACTAACCAGCCACAGCAAGGTTATTCCTTGAGCCTAAATCCTCAACACAGTGCTCTAGGCGGTCATGACTAATTGATTAGAGTTTATTTGACATCTCGTCTGATCTTTGGAAGCTCTCCATCAATCATACAGAACTGTGTGCTGGCTGGATTTCATGCTAGCTCATCCCTGTCTGTCATGTCCTGATCAATGAAAGAAGTGTCCCTAAAACCATTCCTTGGCACAAGACTGCCAGTACCACTGTGACATACATCTTTGCTTGAGGAGAGTGGGATGGAGGCGAGAGGCAGTATTTCGGAAAAAAGCAGGGCTTATAAGGATGGACCAAAAAAGGGACTTTGCATAGCACAGACCCAATCACTCTAGATTTCTTTATAAGCTGTTCACTGCCTAGCACATGGTAGGCACATCACAAATGAAGGAAATAAAAGTAAAATCCTTCTGATTCCTCCACTGGAACCTGATTTGCATTGAGAAGGAAACATTTTACCCCATAGGTGGGAAAGACCCTGGATTCAGAATGTGGAGAGCTGGGTGAGTCCTGACTTCACCGAGAGCTTCCTGCAGAGCTTTGCTCAGGCCCTTGGCTCCTGCGCCTGAGTGCCGGAAGTTGTCAGATGATGTCTTCGATTTGCTTCTTCCTCGGTCACGCTAGGCCAAGGGTTCTGCCTTGGGCTAATGGTTCCTTAGGATAAAGGAAGGTAGACTTCTAGGGGAAGGGACTCCCTCCCCACCTTCAGGGTCACTGGAAGCGGCCTTCTTGCACGGTTCAGTCGTGAGCACTGGGCATCACTCAGACACTTTCCCTTGAGCACGACAGGCATCTGGGTGTGCCATCAGGGCCTGAGTGCCAAGGGCAGGGCTGAGGCACAGATGAGGGAAGATTTCCTGCCAGGGGCATCCAGCAGTCTCTGCTTGTCATCCCATATGAAAAAGGCTACCAGTTCTAAAGCTGACCAACCCTGCAGACAACTTCTATCCGAAAGACTCATTCGGTGCTGTGTATTATCTACCAAGGAGACTCCAGGGTCTCTCCAGGATGAGTCCACGTTGGTCCCTTTCCCACCAAACTAAGGAGTAACCCAGAGGGAGCAGCTGCCATTGGCAACCATCTCATCATAGTTCTGTCTAGTATTTGCTATCAATGATGTTTACATGTGATTGCCATACCGCTTCTGTAGACCGTGTTGACAGCCACCTGTGCAGGGCAGGCTGTGCTGTCCATCTCTGTGCCGTGCTGGTGTTTTCCTGAAATGTCCGATCTAACCGCTAAGTGGAATTCTTCCATCTCCTTCCTCAGTCGGTACAGGCTGAGTCAGAATCCTCACTCTTGGGGGCTCTGGTTACTGAAGGAAAATGCATCAAATAGGTAAAGAATCTGAGTGGATGGAGTGCAGCTACGATTCCCGACTCCCTTGCCCCGATGCCTTCCCCATCCCCACCAGGAAACTGCTTTGAGTAGGGAAGTATGGGGAAGGGTCTCAGCGCATCGTGTGGAGCACTTAGGAAAGCACAGGATTCCAGGGGCAGACAGAGGAGAAGGGGCCTGCTGTGAGCAGCAAGTCCTGACATGGGAAAAGACAGAGTCAGGTGTCTTTGATGTCCAAAACCTTACTTACCGATTTTTTGAAAGTGATTTTTCCTGGATGTGTGCAATGAGCCTGCCCAGCCCCTGTGTCGGTGGTGAGCAGAGGGATGAGGAAGGCATTGGCAGCCCTGCTCTTCTGTGTGCAGAAGGCTGGTCCGTGGGCGAGGCCTTGAGTGTACCTGAAGGCAGCTGAGCCTGCAGCCTGAGATGGGGTCATCTCAACTGTGAAGCAACATCAACCCTAGAGATGTTGATGTGACTCACTGATGTTAAAATTACAGTCTTTATTTATTTTTATTATTATTTTTATTTTTTAGCATTTGAGATTTAGCACTGTGGTATTCAGAGGAACACCATATCCCACTGTCAGATATGACTAAGGTTAAAAAATGGATGCATATTAGCAAAGTGAACATAATGGTTTCACTGGCCAAAGAAGAGGGACCCTCTCATCCCTTCCCAGTGGAGAAGAAGGAAATCCACTGGAACCTATGTGCACTATGTGATAGTTGGTCCCAAAGTCCCTGGAGTGTTTGCACTCTGCGTGCAGAGTTGGGAGGTACAGGCTAAATGGCAGAGAGCCTGGGCAGTGGAAGCCACATGCACTGCAGTGCCATTGCCTGGTACAGCTGTGGGACGAGAGAAGCCTCTGGCGCCAGCTGCAAGGTCCCAGGAAGCAGGCAGAGGCTGACTTTGCATTAAACAGTAGAAGCACTGAGTAAGTGCCAGTGCTCCATCCTGGCTCCGTGCCTCCCCACTGGCAAACCTGGGTCTCCTCTGGCTGTGTGAGATGCTGTCCCAGAGGCTGGAGCAGGGTGGCAGGAAGGGGTCTGGTGTGAGGGAGAAGAGGGCAGAAAGACCTTCCAAGCCGCAGCAGCCACAGGAGAGCCAGCTCCAAGGCCAGCCCTTCTCTGGCTTCTTTGCCAGTGAAGCCCTGGACACAGGGAATGATAGATCTTGGTGCCTACTTTTGTCAAAAGCTGGAGAGCAGTCCTGCCAACTGAAATAGGTGTGGAACAACCCATTTAACTATAAACCATCTAAGAGTGAGAAGCCTGAAGGGTTCTTACTTGCTGTGTGACCTTAGGCCTCCTTTTCCTAATCTAACAAATGAGACTCTTAAATGGCACGAGCACTCCCAGTGAGACGAGCCCTTCTCTCCCCTGCGAAGCCGGTTCCTTCTTCAGCTGTGCGCAGCTCTGGTGCAGGGAATGGGTCTCTGCAAGGGTCCCAGCCAGCAGCAGGTCCAGTCCCTCACAGTCCTGGCTGAGTGGCCTTAGACAAGGAGACCAGCTCCCTGGGACCGATCTAAGCCATAGTTCCTGGTGGGTATGGTGAGAACCAACCCCAGGCTTGCCTCGGAGGCCATGTCAATCTCACACTAGCCTTGTCATTGTCCCCACCAGACAGCTTTGAATGCAAATGTTGTGACCCGCTTGGCTGTTGCTCTCTTGCTCTCAGACGATACTAGCAATACACTTGTTTTGCAAAGCAACATCACTTAGGCACTTTTCACACATTTCTTTCCAATGATTGTAAAGCATATGGGGCAACAGGAGGCATCGATCACACTGCATATGTTTAGGGCAGCTTTTGTTTTTTGTTACTTTGATGGTATATAGCAGTAGTAAGTGAGGCTTTGTGTTTGCTGGGGACAGGTTTCCAGAAATTCTGCTTCATGAGAACACCTTGCACAGCCACAAGGGGTACAGAAATATAGCTGCCCAAGCCAGGTGGTTTGGAAACTATGGCTTTTGTAGGTGGTCAGTTCCTGGTTGTGCAACAGTTCCTCAGAAGGTGTTCATATTTTGCTGTATTATTATTATTTGTCAAAGAATTCTCCAAGGAAGCCTTAAAAAGCCTCCATTTTCCCTTTGCTGGCCTTGCTCGTAGGGGACCTGGGAAGGGCAGGGGTCAGTTGCCACCTCAGCACTTTGCCTTATCAATATGCGGTTGCCACCTAGTGGCCAAAGACTGTATCCACCAGCTACCTAGATGGAAGGCAAATAAATCCGTTCTGCCTGCCACCTCACTCACTGCCCAATACTAACTTTGGGAATGGATTATAATGGCACGAGTGAACTGTGTGGGTGTTCGGAGCTCAGTAAGACACTAGGGTCAAAAGATCCCAGAAGCAGCCACTAAAATTCTCGCACTGTCTGTGAAATGCACTAATTGTCCTGCGGGTAAAGACCAGTGGACCAGGCGTCCAGTGTGGGAGGGGTTTACTGTAACTGCAATACTGGCAGCCTGGCTGCCGACCTTGTTAAGTGAACCTCTGTGAGGTGGCCGCCTTATACCCTCAGGAGAAGGGGAAGAGGCCAGGTCTGAGCATTGGCGCAGGGACTTGCTGGCCATGGCCTTTGATGTGGTCCACCAAATAGCCAAACAAGGTTTTTGTTTTGTTTTGTTTTTTTCTTGTTTGTTTTTGTTTTTGTAGTTTGTGTTTTAAAATTTTGTCAAATGTTTTCATGTTAGGAATAAAAAGTCATAAACTATTCCCAACTTTGTTTCTTGAAGGATGTTTTGATTCCGATTGAAGCAGGTTGGAAATCTCAAGGGGGGCATGATCTGGGTGGTATGTGGAACAGGGCAGTGGGTCACTTGGATTTCCTGATGGTCTCGGGGGAAAATGACCATCCAGAAGTCCAGCTCAGTGCAATCTGCTCCAGAAGTTCACACCCACCCTCTCATCTCCCCATGCCATTTAGATTGGCTTGGAGCATCTGCTGGTCCCAGAGGCAGCTGCTGATGTTGAAACCAATACAAGCTCCCTCCCCCCAGCCCCAGGTCTTTAGAGATGATGTCTGTAGCTAGCCTTAATGACTGGGCAAGGTGATCCCATGGTCCCTTCCAGCATTTCCAATCTTGGACTCAAAATCCTTTTCTCTTGGTGTGACCATGCAGCCTAGAGAATTCTGAGCAATAGGGAGCCAGGACTTTCCCTGGCTGTGTGACAGGGTCAAACCAGGGAATGGCTAAACTTGCAGGTTTTGTCATCCCTAGCGGTACTACTGTAGGGGGCATTATTTACTAGGAAGCTCAAAAAGGTAACTACAGCCTGGGGTGCATGAGTGTAAGGTTGTGTTTGTGGTGTGTGTATGTGTGCGTGTGTGCATGTGTGCATATGTGCACGTGTGTATGCATGTGCATATGTGTGTCTGTGCCTGTATGTGTGTATAATTACATTGATGCATTTCTTGAGAAAGGTGCAAGAATTTCACCTACACAGAGAGACACATCTGCTTTGTTATTTATAATAGAAAGCTAAATTTTAATTTTTTAAAGGACACTGCTGATGATTGAGAATCGAGTTTTTAGTTTTGCTATTTTTTTTAATTGGTAGAGGATTTTTATATATTTTTTCCATTTTGTTGGGTTGTGTCCTTATTTATATAAATACTTTATCTGTAAGAGGCAAGGAAGAAATCTTCTTTGCTTTTAATTATTGTGGTTGTCATTGTCCCTATTTTATTTCTGGTGTGATTTATCTGTCTTACCTTCTAAATGAGAAAATGTTTTCTTGTATTTGTACATTGTCAGAATCTATAGTTTCATAGATAATTTAACCAAATTGCTCTATGTATTATTATCCTGTGAGTATAAAGTTCTATTTTAACGTCTGTAAATACTTCAAAACTGGCTTCTTTCTCAAGCTCCCACTGTGGAGTTATTGTTTACATCACAAAAACTGTAGAATCTCTATGCTCATGTACTGTAAATAGTGAAGTGATCTGCTTATAAATAAACTTAACAAATACACTATGAGATTAAAAAGAAAATATCACCCCAGCCCTGCCCCAGTGTGTCTTTATTGGTCCTGTGAGCTCACTGAGGAGAACGCTGACCACCAAACAGGAACGGGTCCAGTTCCAGCGTCATCTTAAAGGAGCCCCAGGGCAAGTCTGCCTCCTCTTCACCCAAACTATTTTATTTTTAGCTTATTCTGAGTTTACTCTTAGCTTATCTTCATTTCTCCAGGATACTTTGCATGGTTCATAATAACACCCAGGCTCCTCTCACGGAATATTTCTGAACAAAGACTTCCTTGTTCTAATAGGTCAGCTTTTCCACACTAGCACACTAAGTAAATGTTTCCTAAGAGAGCTTTGACATTGTTTCATGCAAAAAAAAAACAAAAACAAAAACAAAAAAAAACCACATCAATTCCCAGTCATCAAACATGTTTCCAGTCAGATCTCCTAGAGGGCAGACCTGCACCATTCACCGTGCACTTTGCCCAGGTAGCCAGAGGTGGAAGGAAGTGGTCTCCCAAGACTCAAAGCCTTGCCCCCATGTGCTATTCTCTTTGTTTAGTTTAAGAGAATGCAGCCTGCATTTTAGTCCCAAAGCTTTTTCTTGTGCTTTAACTTTATTTTTAAATGCAGTCTATGTGCAAGACATCCGTGAACCCCCAGAAGGGTGAAACATGGGTGAAAAGAATTATATACATACGCCTACTAGAACAGTAATGGCATTGCATTTCACGGTATGTGCAAAGTATTTTCAAATTGTTGTTTGTGATATACAAGGACTGTTCTCATTGGTGAGGTGCTGTGTCTTCTGAATCTGTGATATTTGTTTGGATTTCTTCAGTGGAAACAGAGAGGATCATTGTTTTTCCCATTTCTGCTTCAGGACAGAGCTCCTTTGCATGGATTTGAGTCCTTATGGAGGCAGCTGTGTGATTGACTGCTCAGTGTCTGCTGCCCTTTACCTAAGTAGATGGTAAGTAAACTCAGCAGAATAGGACTCACTGTCTTTTATATTAAAAAAAAAAAAAAAAAAAAAAAGCTGATTCTCAGAAGGGTTTCTCATGTCAGGTTGCTGGGTTTTGATTCCTGACTCCCAACACATACTAGCTGCTTGTCCGTGGGCAGGTTTCTTAGCCTCACCGAGCCCGCTCCTCATGTGATAGGGCTGGTAACACTTCTAACCTACAGGGTTGTTGTGGGAACAAAACTAAACCATGCACAGCACCCAGGACAGTGTGAGCGCTTTGTCAGTGTGATTTGCATCGTGCACACTGTCATTCAATGCTAACCGCACCTTGTGTGAGAGGTGTGACAAGGATTCTGACCCTCAGGTGACAGAAAGAGGCAGCAGGAAGTGGTCTAAGAGACTTAGAAATGTTATGGCAGACCCAAGACCAGCAGTACGTGTGCTTATATATTTCTGGTGACATTTATTTTTCCTCTCTATCCTGCCATTTAGCCATTGTGCGTAAGGTATTCTGGGACCTGCCTCTCTTAAAAGGTCAGTGCTCTCAGAATGCCGGGTAGAGTGGGGTTAAAAATCTAATGCGAAGGTTAAAAAGAAAATCGAAGATGGACCCAACCTCCTTTGGACATGACCTGCATTTATGGGCAGAGCTCATGCACCCAAAGCCCAGACCCACCTGCTGTGAAAGTCACGGGATCTGTGCCCCATACGTTGTGATCTTTGGGACGTTGGACACCATCTGGAGGGAAGCCAGACAACTGTGCATGGACTTGGCCCGCGTCCATCCCCTTAGTGGCCTACAATTTCCTCTTGAGTAAAGGGAAGTTAGAAGATTCCAAGGATTTATAGTTCAGGGAAATCACATGATTCCCCCTCGTTAGATCAACGGCTTCCATCTATTAGCTTCTGAAAACCCTTCAGTCTTGGAGGAAGCAGGGTTCCAGAGCTAAAGCCTATACAAGAGGACAGGAGATGTAGGCAGGTGTTGTACGCCATCATGAAAATAAGTGGGCAACTTGGAGGGATAGATAAAAGGACACGGTGTTTTTATACAATGGAGTACCTAGCCATAAAGAAGAATAAAGTGATACACCTTGAGACCCTACTCACAAGTGAGATAAACCGGCCATGTGTAAACATCGTATTGTCTTCCTGGAGTGAGAAACTGAAGGAATAAATAAGTTCTAAAATGTACTGTAGATATCATGAAATGGAAAGAAATTATTCAAAAGGAAAGGAACTGGGATGGGTAAAAGGTAAAGGACAGCAGGCAAAAGGGCCAAAGAAAAAAAAAGCCAGTCAGATATACTACTGGGGTCTCTTAGTTCATTAAAAAAGGAAGATTTGTGCTAATGTCAATTGGAGAAGTTTTTATGCTATCTTGTACCCTGAGCAACTACTTTAAAGATAACAATACGCGATTATTATTATTGATACTACTGTTCTGATTCTATTATTTTCTTATGAGATTTTGTTCCGCCTCTTTTCCATAAAATAAAAAATAATAAAACTTACAAATAATCAGGCAAATCTAGGATGCAGGACAACTGACCCTGTCTCTTCAGCGAGCCACTGGGAAGTGGGAGCAGTTGTGGGTTAAGACACCTAAGACCTGTACCGTAACTGGGAGGTCACGGATGTGCTACTAGCTGGACTACGGCGACCTTTCCACAGCACACATGTCTGCCAGAAAACCCCTGGTGCATCCCAGATAGAAACCATTTTCATTTTTGATTTATGTTTCAGAAACGCTGAGGGGACTGAGGGTGTACCAGCAGAGTATGAGCCTCCTGTGCTGGAGGCCCTGAGATCCATCTCCAGCACTGCAAAACAAATGCATAAAATAAAGCTAGGCAGAAGGAACAATAGAAAAGAAAATTAGAATCTGAGCTGGTAAAACAGATCTCCTGCAAATTTTTCAGCAGCATGGTACTGTCATTTTAGTTTTGGGTGTTTTGGTTTTTACAATTTTCAGCATCAGTTTCTAAGGCATGATTCCTAGATTTGGGAGGTGGCAGATTCACCAGAGCATACTTAGATTTGATTTTTTACAAAGTTTTACCCATTTTTACAACCAATCAAATGCCTGTTAATTGAAACAGAAGTTGCGCAATGGAGACTGTTACGTAAATTTGCCTTCCTTAAAATCAATGGGAGAGGGAAGAATACAAAGTGTATCTTCCCCCAAAACAAACAAATAAGAAACATGACAACCAAATTCAAACACAGCAACTAGATCTAAACAAATCAGACCTCAAAGGTCTTTTTGTGATAGTGGGAGAAAGATGGCTGAGGGCTAGCAGCACAGGTGGGTTCCCCAGGATGCTTAGGAAGGGAAGGAGAGAGGAGCAGGGAGAGGAGAGGGGAGGGAAGACGAGGAAGCCAGAGTGGGAGGGGGAAGCTGGACAGGACGCAAGCCTGGCAGTGGCCTTGGCGGACCACACAGGAGGCTTGGAGCTAGAATGACATTGCAGGGTGTGCCCATGCTGCACCAAGACAGGGTGGACTTTCCCTCAGCCTTAGCTGTAGAACATCCTGGAAAAGAGTGTCCTTGCTGTTGGGAGAACCCTTGAGGGCCTGACCATCTGCTACCGCTTGTGGCTATTGAGGTCCCATTCTTCCTGGGGAAGGGGCTGGTCATCCCAGTGTATCCCACAGTTGGGTATGAGGTGCCCAATGGCTGCACATAATACTGTAGTCAAGTTATAAAATGACCTGCTCCTTTAAGAGAAGGGAGGAGTGCTGCTATGTCTGGAATTTGTTTTTCAATACTTTAGCTAAGGAAAAAAAAAAAAAAAAAACACCTGAAAAATGTTAAGAAAAAAATAATACATATACAGAGGAAGCAAATGTGGCCAAATCTTGATATTCAAATGGAGATTCACTGGACAATTTTCTACTTTTGAGAGTGATCAAAAACTTTTACAATGAATTGAAGAACAAAAATGAGCTGGAAATATAACTCAGGAGTACGTCATTTGCCTAGGTTCAATCCCCAGTACTGCAAAATAAAATAAAATACAAAAGTGATTCTAAGCAAGAAGGTGAATCTGACATAATTAAAAGTTGAACTGGTGTCTAGGAAACCTAGAATACCGGTTTTAGCTTAGTAGACAGTTCTCGGCGCTAAGAAGACGTTTTAAAAATCCCTAACTAGGATATAAGCTGACTGCTCCATCAGCTCACAAATCCTGTGACTCAGGATCACAGGATTTTTGTCACGATCCTGTGACAAATCGTGTCTCAGGGAGGTCTGTGGCTTTCCATTACTTGGGTGACTCCTTCCTTTGCGAGGTAGCCCGGTCCTATTCAGCCGCAATCTGGTCGTGCTACTGGACACAACAGGACTTGGACACAGGTGCATCACCTGGGCCAGCGGTGCCCCCAGGATGGTTGCCTGAGGCTGCTGCAATCAGACAGAAGAAAACACAGCAAGTGAGAGGAGGCTGCAGTGGGCTCCCCCGTGGACCTGGTTAGGACCGAGAATTGTAAACTCAAGAACTTTCAGGGGCCAGCAGACAAGCGCATGCGCAGAAGGTAAATGAGGTGTCAGGAGATTAGGAGGCATCAAGAACTCCCCTTCCCCCAGAAAAATGGCAGCACTAAGAGGATGACAGATGGCGGCCCGCAGTGGGCACCAGTGTCTGGGAGACACAGAGAGCCGTGGAAATTGTGACGAAATGAGACAGCCCCTGTTCCGTCCAAGCAGGGCAAGTGCTGCTCAGCTGCAGTCACTTACTCAAAACTGCAAGACTGCTTAGCCAGAGCGTGACCTGGATGAAACCTGGAAACCTGGAAATAGGGAATTTTAATTCCAAAAAGCCTCAATTTTAAGACATGGACAATGAATTCCTATTGAAACACACTTGGGCCTGGGGGTACAGCTTGGTGGTGGAGCACTTGTTTAGCATGTGCGAGGCCCTGGATTCAGTCCTCAGCATTGGAAAAGAATTGCGGGCAAGTTTGTGAGCATTGCCACTAGCACAAAAAACGATTGATGCAAATTAGGAAAAGACGCTTCTTTCTTGGACATTTTGCTCCCATTTTCTGGAAAGTTTTAAGAGCTATGCATATCTGTGGTAACTCATGCAGGACGCTCTTGGGAAGTGTGCAAAACATGACTCATAAAGCCCTCAAGCAGCCCCATGTTTACAGCAGCTGCCCAGCTAGGTCACTCCACACTGCCCAGAGCAGGGCAGAACTGGACCTGACTGTCCATGCGGAGAATCGTGTAAGGAAAGGCATAGGCAGGGGAGATCATCCAGGGTTGTGGCAGAACTAGAAGCCAAGTCCTGTGAAGAATCGGAGCACACAACTAATCAGAGAAATGACTAGAAGAGGAGGAGCAGTGCTGTCGTGGGGGCTAGTTAGAGCTCCAAGAAGAAGAACTGAGTCCACAGAAGACCCCTCAAACAGTGAAGGCATCATGCAGGGTAGGAAGCCTCTGCCATTGACAGGAGATGGAAAACGCGGTCTCTAAAGTGCCTTCCAGCCCATCATTCTAGGTTTTCTCCTCCCCAGAGTAGGAGCACCTGTTGGCAGCCCTGGAGTCAGGGTCAGAGTCAGCCCTATGCTGGTTGGTGTCACCGGCTGGGAAGCCTGGAGGACCCTTAATCTCGACCTGGGAACCAGGCTCTGCCACTCTGCAGCCTCGGTGCCTCACACACAGAATGGGAGCCACACAGCAGACCCAGACACACTGCGCGCTGGATGTCTGGGTGGTCAGATTCCATCCCCTGCCACGCACCTTCCTTGGCTGCCTGCTGCTTCTGCTTCTCCTCCTCCAGCGTCTTCATCTTGGTGTCGTACTCATCAGCAAGGGCCTTCCACTCCTTGCGGTTGTTGGTGATCCCATCCAGCATGGGGGTTATCTCCTCGTGGAAACGGGAGAACTCCTGGGAGAGAGAGGAGGGGGAGACAGACAGACAGAGAGAGACAGAGGACAGACAGAGAGGTAGAGAGACAGACCGAGGAAGAGAGAGAGACAGAGAGAAGGAGGGAACAAGGGAAGGAAAGGGAGAAACAGAGGCAGAGACAGATTCTGTCTCAGGGCCATGTCTGGTCTCAGCTCTAGGTGGAGACCTGGCTGGACCGAGCCGCTTGCATGAATGCTGCCTCTACAGACACTCAGTCTACACCACAAAGCCCTTGTCACTGGTGCTCAAAGACCTCCTGTGCAGCCCCCTCCTTCTAGAGGAAGCACAAGCCCCTCATCCCTCCACATGTGCCTTCCTCCCTTTGAGCCCACCCCGCATGGGGGCACTCCAGCTCTCAGTTCCGGTCTCCTCCCATCTGTGAGCTTCACCCAGCTGTTCCCTGCTGGAACTCTAAGCTCCTCTCTTTTCTAGAGGACTCCACTTAACTGTCACTTCCTCAGGGAAGTCTAGTCTGACCCCCTAGATAAACTGAATCCCATATTGCATGGTCCCAAAGCCCTCTCTCACCACATCTCATTTTCTTGCAATGCCTCCCTTTGCCCGCCTCTGCCAGAGCCTGGTACCCTGGAGAGAGTGGGGCCGTGGGCTGCCTTGTCTCTGGGGCAGCCTTGGCCTAGCACAGGGTGTGGGACACAAAGATCCTCAGTAAATATCGTGAGTGAAAGCAGGCTGTTGAAATGATTCATGAGAGTTTTCATACCTCTAACGGTCAAAATAATGCTTTGAGCACAGCATATTACAGTGTGTGATGCAATGTATCTCCTTTGATCCTCAAAGGCTCCTTTGAGGTGAGAAAACAAGTCTCGTCACTCCTACCTTTGTAAGCAGTGCAGCCAGATGGAGCGGGTTTGCCTGTTCCATCCAGGGCCAGCTGTGCTTGGAGATACCCGAACTGGGTCTAGACTCTGGAGTGCTGAGACCTTGGGTGGAGGTCACTCACAGCCAGTGAGGACAATGACAGGACTTACTCAGGAGGTGGCTGAATCAGGGAAGCCTGAGCCAGCACCTCATTTCAGAACACTGTTGTTGCCAGAGGGCGCTGCCCTGCCCTGTGGACCACAGGACCTCGCTTGGTCCACAGTCCACCAGACACTCTGGTCCCCTCGGGGAGCGTTTGTACTTCTCCTTCCTGACCAAAGATCTGCAGCTCCTACAGCAGAGAGCACTGGACTCGGGGTGGGGGTGGGGGTCCTATTTCTACTCCTATGCCATGGCTGGGCCCAGTGACACTGGCCCTGCCATTTCTTTTTCTGTCTCCTCAGGTGCATTGTGGGAAAAATAAAAGTTAAAAGGGAGGTGGATTTGGGAGCAATGGGTTTCTCCAAAGGGAAATTTTAACCTTAAACAAGACCTCAAAGAGAAAGTCCAGCTTGTCTCCCAGCAATGTCAGCCTATCACATTTCCCCACCATGGGAGTTAGGAAGGCGTGTGTCTGCACTATTTCGACCTCCCGTCTGAAACCCAGTTAATTATTTGTTCCACAGCTATTAGGTATGCAGTTAGGATGTGCCGTTCCCTAGGCTACAGACCAGGAATCCAGCACCACAGGCGATGAAATGTACCTTACTCCTGGGTCACCTGTCACAGATTATAATCCCTGATATCGCTGGGAGTCCCGGGCTTGTCAAAGGCATCTGTTCGGGTCTGAGGAAGCAAGGACCTACCTTATACACAAAGGTGCAGACAAAGTCAATGAAGCCGACTTGAAGCTTCGGAAGCTCATCTGCCTTGTTTCTGTCCATCATGGGCTATTGTGGGAGAGAGAGTTAACTGCTCTGAGCAGTGAGAAGGGCCCAACCTGCTAAAGCCATCAAGCTTCCCCACCCGATAAGCAATCAGCAGGAGATACAGGACTAAAGGGACATGTCAAATAATAACCCAGAGGGTGTAACTGACCAAATCCAGAACACGGGGAAAATCTACCCAACAAAGGGCCACTGCCTTCCACAAATAAACAGTGTAGAAAGAAAGAAAGAAAGAAAGAAAGAAAGAAAGAAAGAAAGAAAGAAAGAAAGAAAGAAAAAAAGCGAGCAGGTGAATAGAGGGGACCTGATACTGATTAGAAGAGATTTAAGAGACATAGCAAAGGGAGGCTGTGTGTTTCTTAATTGGATCTTGATTTGAACAAATCAGTTGAATTCTTTTTCTCTACCAGGAAAAATGAGTCAGGATTAGACGGTATTAAAGTATCACTACTAACTTTGTGAGTGTGACAACGGTATTGTGATTATATGTCTGTATTCATCTACCCTGAGATCTCATCTCTTAGAGACACTAAAGTATTTATGGAAGAAATGACAGTGTCTGTGATTTACTTAAAATGCTCCACCCAAAAGTGAAAAGCATACAAGAATGAATGGATGAAACAGGAATGGGCGCCTGCTGCTAACTGTTAATGCTAACAGATATGTACACGCAGTTCACAGGTGGGCCGGGCCTTGCCTTTGCGCTCTGCTGCATCACAGCAGGGTCCGGGAGGTGGACACCTACACTGCTGGAACTGAAGGAGTGACCCTGACCTAGGTCTCCACGTGTCAAGCTCTGCATAGTTGGGTCAGCTAAGGACATCTCGAGAGAAAGTCCCAAAACTTCAGGAGGGCTCATTAGCACCAATACTGTTGGGCCCCATCCCAAACCCTCCATGAGTGGCTGAGGGCAGGATCAAGGAAACTGCAGCTCTAACCTGGTCTTAGGGAGCGAGGTTGAGGGTGACCTGGGCACCATCCTTAAAGAATTACTACCTAGGAAAAGTTGGCCCTAAGTTACCGTCACACGCCTCTATGTCCGATCACATTTCTTGGTCAGGACAGGGTAAAAACAGGCTGATTCCCCTCCCCATGTACTCACAATGGGATTCTGTTGCAGCACCGTGCGCTCCAAGTCACCCTGCTCCCAGAATTCAGCTGCCACCAGCAGAGCCACCTGCAACAGATAGACCTCATCACACACCCACAAGCATTCTCTCTCTCTCTCTCTCTCTCTCTCTCTCTCTCTCTCAAAGCTCCAACCACAATCCTCCTTCTCCCACGCCCCCTGCATCTGTTTCCAACTGTACAAAAAAGATAAACCCACCCCTGCCCCTGTGAGACACTAAAGTGATTCCCACATCTTAATAGAGGAAAAAGGAGCAAAAGTGGGCTGGCCCTGGAGCAAGGCTGAGTCTAGGCCTCTGTCGCTGTCAGCAGACCCGAGTCCTCCCCAAGGTCAGGAGGCCATACCTTACTCTGTACCTCCCAGGGCTTGGTGATGGCCGAGAGGTCACAGGCAGTCATCATCATGGCCCTGGACACAAGGACACCATCCATCAGCCCAGTGCCATTTACAGTACACTTGTGAGTTAGTTCCACTTTTCTCTGCCCCCACTAGCAGGTCACTTCACTCCCCCTGCAAGAAAAGGACTTTCCCCCTCGCTGTAGCTAGGGTTAAATCCTGCCTCTGTCAATTATCAGAGCTTTGGTATTGAGCAGTTAACCCAAGATCTCTAAAACTGTTTCCCCGTCCATAATGATAATAACGCTTCACTTGTGGGTATAAGATTAAATGAGATGATGGATGGTAGTTCCCGAGTCTGTGCCTAATGTGCCCACGCCGGGTTGTTTTCTGTGCCACGCAGTGTATACCCATCAAATTCATTTAAATCTAGCCCCACCTTCAGAGCTCCTTTCTCTTGTCTAAAGTACAGCATTGCTTCTCAACTTCTTTCTCATTATTGTGTCCTGCCACAATTAAGAAAGAATGTTTTTAGACTTTTATTCCCTCTTGTTGCTCCCACCATGGATCTTGAATTCCACAGATGAACTGTTCATCTGTTGGGCACGACCATTCTAATAGCTGAGCTCTGCAGCTCCTTAAGAACCACCTTTTCCTCTACTGGCAGTGACAGGATTGTTGAAAAGGCACGGTCTAGAAAGCAGCATGATCAGCAGCATCAGGAGGGCATGTGCAAAAGACGGAGGAGGAGGAGAAAGAAAGAGAGGATTCGGAGTTAAAGGAGGTTCACAGTGACGGGAAGGCAGGACAGGTTCCCTACACAGCTGGGTGCAGTATGAGCAGAAAGGAAAAAGAAGGAAACAAGGATTGAGCTAAAGGAGAGAGGGGGGCAGTGGGGGGCGGTGGGGGGCGGTGGGGGGCGGTGGGGGTGGTGCAAAGGCATGACAATCCAGGGCCAGGCGGTGTGGGCATTAAGTTCCACACTGTACTCAGTAAGTGGCAGAGGCAAGCAAAGGAGGCTGCCACCTCCTCAGAGCTGTGCCGCAGGTGTGGGGAGGAGCTAAGAAAGGAGAGAGAGGGAGAGAAGGCGGCAGACACTGCAGCATTCGGGCTGCCTGCAGTGATGCCTGCCTACCGAGGCGGGCACTGAGGGCAGAGCCAACCTGACCTGGGGAGACTGATTGCGGGGGACTAGGTGTGGGCTGTTACAGAGGGCTGGGGCTCTGAACATAACGTGTTACATAGCTGATTTCACAATCAGGTGAATTATATAATGTTTTATATAAGTTCTGGGAGACTACGTTACTTATAAAATATTAACAAGTTTGAATAAAATATTTCATTATGTAATCCTTCACAAAATTATGATCCTTTCAGTGAATAAACTTTCAGAAATGCGTACATTCTTAGAAACACCTTTGTGATACCCTTTGTGTACGTGTAAAAGGGCACATATTTGTGTAAAAGGGCACATGTTTGCAATGCATGCCTTATGCTTAGTGTTGAATGCTGTGAACTTGTGAAGCTTGGTATCAAACAGATTAAGCAAACAGTAGCTCAGCCATGCGTAGTCCTCATTTCCTGATATGTCACTGCCTACAGTTAAATCCACGGATATGGCTTCAGGAAATCACTAGATGTTTGCTTTCCTTGACTTCAGAGGTCACATGAAAACACTCCCAAGTGTTTCATCAGCAGAGAGAATGTGTCCCTGAAATGAGAGGACACTTAGCAGAGAGGATGAAAAAAGCTGACAGGTCTCATGTCCTAGGGGTGAGGCATAGCATTATTTCAGTATCACAGCGGATGTGTGCTGGGGTCCTAAGGAACATGTTGAGAGTGGGGTACCCAGTGAGGCCCGCAGGAACTCAAGCAACTAAAAAGAAAAAACCCTAAAGGTTGAACAGCTATCTCAGCTCAGGGGGCACCTAAAGAATGACAGTATAATAGGGTCTTGAGGGGTACACAGGAGCTCTCCGATGTGGCCTGAATATCTGTGGTCCCCACCCTGTTTGGATGTTGCAAGCTTAACTTCAGTATGATGGTATTAGGACCTTTTGAACATAGTTGGTTTTAGATTACGTCATGAGGCTGGAACCCCACAATGGGATTGGTGCTAAGTGGAGAAAAACATTACAGCTTCCTCTTCCTACTATGTAAAAGTATGACCAGAAGACAACTGTATGTAAGCCAGAAGGCGAGCCTCACCACAAACCAATTCGATCTTGGATTTCTAGCCTCCAGAATTGTGAGAGAGAAATGTCTATGGTCACATTTTCATTCAGCCTGAGCTGAGACACTCTCCATTAAGGGGGCCAGAAGAACAGGCACCATGCTGGAGGTGGAGAGTGTGCAGACACAGGGCCTCCAGGAGATGGGTGATAAGGAGCATTCACCTATCCCTCCTGCACCGGCAGGAGGGGGTTCACATGGTTCCTGCTTTGGGGGAGCTTGCAGACGTGGGGAACTGCACTTTTATTTTGCAAATGCATGTAAACAAACAACTGCCCATAGAAAAGAGGTTCATTCTTGAAGACAGCATGGCATGAACTGGGGAGGTCAGTGAGGGCTTCCCTGAGGAAGCACCTGTTGAGCTATTAACTGTGCAGTGCTGTGTGGAGCATGCGCAGAGCTGTTAACCTGACAAAGAAGAAAGCAGAGGAAACACAGCAGCCAAAGAGAACAGCTGGTGCCCTGGGGTAAGGAAGCCTGGCATCTAGTAGGCTGGAAGGAAGGCAGAGCTCAGGAGTGATATTAGAGGTGTCCCGGAGATGAGCAGATACCAATCATTTAAAATGTGGCACTTGGGCAGCTTGTGGCAGAGATGTATCTTCAGGGCAATGGGAAAAGCCAGTGAGGATCTGAACAGAAAGCTGACATGTTCAGATCTGCATTTCACAAAGGTCAGTGGTTTCCATGTGGAGGAGACAGGGACACATGTCAGGGACCCAGTATGGAAGGGCCTGCAGGGTCTAGGCAGATGGAGGTGGTGGTGAAAGTGTCCAGAGGCATGTCATTTACGCAATAAATTCTACAGGACCTGCAGGAGATAATATGTGAGAAATGAGGAAGGAGGAGGCCAAAGCACAAGAGGGTGGGGGATGGCCGGGCTATAATGCAGAAGAGCGTGAGAGTGGGCCACAGAGGTCTGTGGGCTCACAAACTCAAGCCTTATCTTCTTGATTGGCCAGAGTCATCAAGGTGGGTGGACTGGGGTTTAACAGAAGCGCTTTGGAATCCATGCTGATTCCGTCTTCTGTCTCCTGACTGGCTCTGATCAGAGCAAGGAACTCAATATCTTTCAGCCTTAGCTGGTTTGTAAAATGAGATAATTAGGTTGGAGCCTATGAAAATCTGATTTTGTGGATCCGAAACAGTTGAAACCCAGCAATTTCCTGTGATCTGGTATAATAAATGTGCCTCCCTAGGGTTACTGTCACAACACAGAAGTTGATTTTGTAGAACACCCAGCGTCTTTAACTTAGCGCCTTGATCGAATTAATCATTCTGGTCACTGAGTGTGGCAGCTAGGCTGACCTGAAGCAAACTGAACTTTTATTCTTGTGCATTCCCAAGATAAACGGTGCTCCCTGACCTCAGCTGGGAGGCCATGAGGCTCAGTGCCACTCTTCCTGCCTCCCAAGGACTTCCCATGGAAAACATTCCAGCTCTCCTCTTGCCAGCCCCATGTGTGTCTGCTGTTCACCTACACCCTTCCAGAAGACCCTGGAGCAGTCTGAGGAAGCCATGGGTGTGCAAGAGAGGGCTGGTACAACTTGGGTCCTGTCTTAGACCTGTGAATACTTGTGTGTCACTATGTAAGTCACTTTCCTGCTTTGTAAAACACTAGACCAGGAGTTGGCAAGCTTTTCTGCACAGGGCCACGTAGTAAACTTTTTAGATTTTGCAGGCCACATGATCTCTGTTGCACCTACTCAGCTCCATCTTTGTGACTCAGACAGTCTTACATTATAGGGAAAAGCAGGTTGACTTATCCATTTGGCAGGGCGGAAGGACTGTATTAACTTTTTAGGACCTGTGAAAATATTTGATTTTTAATTTTCTCTCAAAACCAGAAAATAAGATAGAACAATAGCAAATACATAAGAATATAGTCTTCCTGGATTATATTTCTCTTAATGCCAACATAGTCCTAAAGTATGATTGTTTGATTAATTGATTTATTTTTATAGAGGAAGGAACCAGAAAGGCAAAAGAGCCCAGGGCTCTGTGAAGTCTGAATTCAGCCCTCTATAAAATAATAAAGTTTGAGGGCTCGGAGTATAGCTCAGTGATAGAGCTTAGCAGGCACAAGCCCCTGGAGTCAGTCCCCAGTGAGTGTGTACACATGTGCATGCACACACACACACACAGAAATTTATCTCTAGACACAGATATTTTGTTGTCTTAAATTTTTCTTTCTCAGAGATAATATTCTTCATTTGATTTTTTTCAGTCATTCAAAAACATAATAGCCATTCTTAGCTTATGAGTTCACAAAACCAGACAGCAGCCTCATGTCCCAGCCCTGCAGAACCTCCGAGCACTTCCAGCTCTGAGTTGGGTCACTGTCGAGTATGACAGCCTGTCACTGTCAAGTGCAAAAACTGCTGTAACCCTGGCATCTGGAAGGCTGAGGCAGAAAGGGCACAAATTTAAGCCCCAGTCTGAGCAGCTCAGGGATTTAGTGAGACTCTGTCTTAAAGTAACCTGGGTTCAATCACCAGTACTAAAAAAATCATGAAAGCTGGAACTAAGCGGAGACAAAGGACATGAAGAGAAATGGGCAGTCACACCCCGGGGCATCCTGGCATCCTGGCCCTTGAGTGCGGAGACTGAGGTAGGGCAGCACAAGAGTGGTGAGGAGGAGCCTGGAGACACTGGACACATCAAGGCATGGAGGCGAGGACCTCAGACCACAGAAGCTCCAGACAGAAACATTCAGAAATAACCAGAGCGCTGGAAGGAGCTGGCGTCTTCTCACGTTGAACCAAAACCCTAGAGACTAGGGGATCTCTGAAGTAAGAAAGGTTTATTAGCCATTACAGATGCTAGCCAGAAAAACAAAAGACCAGGTGCTGGGACAAACTTCCATAAGGACCACGCACAAGGCTGGGTGGAATTTGGAAGATATCTGCCAGACCAGGGTCAGGTGCACTTTTTATCAGCTTGAGGAAGGAGCCTTCCCTGACTATAGACCGGAAGGGCGGGTACTGAGAAGCTGCGAGTGTTTTAGAAAGGAGGGCGGTTTGTATGGAGAAGCACTGGCTGCATCTCACGTGGTTGGGGTTGTGGGCAGAATACGATGGCCCCATGATGGCCATCTTCCTGGTTTTCTTTTTTTTCTCATTACTAGCATTTTTATTTGGCTTTGACCTGGATAATGTTTGTACTATGTGTCTTTTTCCAATAAATGTAAATTCTTAATTTTTCATTTTCTGTTTCCATTATCTATGAAAGTTGCAAAAGGGTTCGGGTTACAACATTCTTCAGTAACTACTGGTGGTGTTCAGTTAGACGCACAGCAGACCCTGTGTGTCTATTGCTTGTCTTCCTGGAGTTTTGAGTCATGATTTCATCACACTTTTTAAAATGTGTTTTTATTGCTTTGGCAAAGCTGTTAGCTGAATAGCTTTTCATCGTCTCTCCTCTCATCCCTACCCTGCCCTGCTCTGGCTTCTAACTAAATTCAAGCCATTCTAGACTTTTTCTCTTTATACTTCAATTCACTTCCAACACTAACTACCTGGAGTTAGTATGCGCTCCCCGGGTTTAAGGTTTCAGTCCCATCAGACTGCCTCGCCTGAGAGGGGTTGAGGTATTGCATCCAGGAACCCACACGTCTATCTGACTTGGTCACCAAATCTAGCAGGAGCCCCCATCCCCCACTTCAGTTTCAGTGATTTGCTAAATCAGCTCACAAAACTCGGGAAAGGATGCAGTGCAGGAAGAGCCTGATGAAGAAGAGGCAGGGTAGAGGGGTGTGTGGAGGCTTCCACAGCCTTGGACATGCGGCCTCCCAGCACCTTGATGCTCTCCAGCCTAGTTCGCTGAGCCCCCATGTTTAGAGGTTTTTATGAAGGTTTTATCACATAGGCATGACAGTGTTTAACTGGACCTGCAGCCCTTCTCTCTTGCCTAGAGGTTAAAGGTGGGGTCGAAGAAAAGTTTCACACTGCTAAGCAAGGCTTGCTCTTTTTGGTGACCAACCCCCATCCTGAAGCTAACTAAGGCCCTACTGAGAATGACTTTATTAGAACAAAGACACTTCTGTCACTCAGGAAATTCCAAGGGTCTTAAGAGCTCTGTGTGAGTGTAGGATAGAGAACCATATTGCTGAGTTTTTGTTGGATCACTAAACAGAACTGTCTGCAATCTCACTGTATTAATGTCCACTTTGTATGCTTTAATTTTGTACTCTGGACAACTGTTTCTGAGATGACAATGTGTGATCTGTAAACTGGTGAATTCTTACTGTATATTTTTTCTCTTGAAATTCTGTATTACTTCTAGCCTTTTACTGTTTTGCTTTGTTTAGTTTTGTTTTTCTCTTTAAATAAATTTTTTTAAAAAAGAGCTCTGTGTGAGGGGCTGGAACCAAGAACGAATATGTGTCTTATGAGACTGCCAAGCGCTCCCCATTTCCCTAGCTCAGCCCCCATGATAATTCATAAAATAGATGTCACCATCATCCTCGCTGAGAAGCTGAGGTCCAAGCAGAGCTCCAAGTGTGAACCGCGTCACTCTATCCAGGTGAGAAGCAGTTCTAGTCACACAACTCATAGACTAATCAACAGGCCCTCAATTGCTTTATAGCAATAATTCTCAGGCAGGGGGATATTTTACCCTAACGGGGTATTTTGGCAATATCCAAAGGTATTTTTTGTGACAACTGAGAAGAAGGAATTGCCTCTGGGTCCTAGCAGGTGGAGACCAGGAACAGTGTGAAACATCCGACTGTGCACACAGCTTCAGCCATCCAAAATAAAGAGTTATTGACCCCAAATATCAATAGTGCAAAGGTTAACAAAGTTTGCTTTCCAGGTCTTTACACGCTTCCCATTGTACATATTAGACTGTTTTATCATAGACTTAAATATTTGCAAAGGATCTGACTTACAGCACATTACAAATGTTGACAGCTTAAAATGAATTCTTTAAATCCAGAAGAATCTAAAAAGCATAGCAGTTGGATATCATCAACACATCATCATCCATGAATTTTTTAAAAATTGGACAAACTTTTCTCTTTAAATTTATTTTTCAACTTGGTTTTCCCAGAAAATTTTAAGCAAATATTGTGTGTACATATACATATGTACACATATATGTATATATAGATAGACAGAGATACATAATATATTTTTGAAAGTCTTTCATTAATCACCCTTTCACACTATCTGCAACCAGGTATGCTCACTACTTCGAATTATATAATTAAGCTTTTTCTTTGACCATAAACCTCCAAGTACTGAGAAACTTAATTTTGGATTAAATTATTATACAATTAACCAAAATGTATATCTATTTTTTTTTGAGGCAGAGTCTCATTATGTATGTTCAAAATGACCTTGAACTTGCTTATGTAGTCTAGGCTGGCCTCAAACGCATGAGAATCCTTTTGCCTCAGCCTCCAAGTGCTGGAATTCTAGGCATGCATCACCATGCCTGGCTGTAGTACCTATTTTTATAAATGATTATTACATGGCTTGTGTTAGATGTGCCCCCGAAGTCTCGTGCAGTCATAGGTGGGGCACTTTCAGAGGTGGCTGGATCTCAACTGTAAGGCTGGAATTGATTCATATCGCAATGCTAGGATCAAAGGCACTAGGACTAAGGGTGTGAACCCCGCCCACTCTAAGTAACGTGGATAGATATAAGGGATAGAAAGAACTGCGGTCATCTCTTGCTTGCTTTGGTATCTTCTACCTGCCATGAGCTGTTTTTCCTCTGCAACGCCTGTCTGCCATGCCACCCCACTGCCTTGGAACCAGCTGATTAAGGACTGAAACCTCTACAACTTATGAGGTAAATAAACCTTTACCCCTTTAACTTTGGGTGTCAAGTATTTTGTCCCAGCAATAACAGCTAAGTAACTGAGACAATTACTAAACATACTAACTTGATTTTGGAAATCTCTCTTTTTCTCTGTGTGTCTCTGTCTCTGTCTCTCTCTCTCTCTCTCTCTCTCGCTCTCTCTCTCTCTCTCTCTCTCTCTCTCTCTGTCTCACTACAGTCTTGAACTTGAGATCCTCCTGCCTCAGCCAAGTGTTGGGAGTACATGATGTACCAGCCTGGCTGGAAATTTATCACTTAATGAGATAGGATAGGTTTATACTTTTAAAAAATCAGCTAATGAATGTATTTTTTTATTGCTGGACTAGGTTAGAATCAACATCTGTTTTACGCCTGCTTTTAATTTTACAATTTCAAATACTTAAAAAATCCTGGAAATGGAAATTTAGTTACAACAATGTCACTCAATTCTTCGAATTCTTCTGAGCTAACGGCTAAAAGTCGTACTGTGATCATTATGCTGAACGATCTACCAGCTGACAGTTCAATTAGAATCTCCTTCCATTTTGCTGAAAGCAGCATCAGAATCTTTCACTTCTGGGAAGCATGCCATAAAGATTTGACCAAGACTTTTCATATGCCTATTAATTACACCTCTGACATTTTCTTAGCTGCACTTAGGTTAATCCAAGATACCTAGCATGAGTTAGGTAAATTAAAATATTAATTTATATATATTTCCAGTGTTTTTTTATAATGCCTTCATCTTATAATGAGTTTTGATTATGCTTTCATCAGAACTTTGAAGCCACAGTTGTAACTCATCTAATTTATGGAAATGTTTGCTGTGTACCTCACTGGAAACGCCAGACTTTCACTGTCAACAAAAGCAGCCAACTTGCTTCTGTAGGAAAAAGATCTCACTTTATCTTTTAACTCATATAAGTAGATTAGAAAGGGCCTCGATGACACCAACTTCTCTTTTATTCTTGCTTCTTTTTATTATTCTCTCTCATTTTTAATTCTAAGAAAGGTTGAGGTAGATGGACAGGTATGTAGGCAGAGGAAATAGACTGACTGACAGACTGACTGACAGATGGACAGAGGTATGGTTTGGTTCTTGACTGTCTCCCCAAAGACCTGGGTGTTGAAGGCCACACACTGTGGGGATGTGGCAGAGGCTTTTGGAGGTGGAGCCTAGTGGAAATTAGGTCAATGAGGACATGCCCTCTGAAGAGAATGTTAGGCTGACTGTCTCAGGTATTTGGTCATAGTAATGGAAAATCTGACTATCACAGATTAGATGGATAGATTGATAGACATGATAGATTAGATAGATAAGAATCAGGAGCTGCCACTTTTACCACTTATTACTGGTATATCATGGTCCTTGGACAGTTGATAAGTCCTCTGAGATTAATGATTAGTAAATGAAAAGTGCCTTTGATCCTACCAACCTGTTGCACATCCCAGAATAAAGCCCTCTATTTCCAGTGCCTTGTTTTGCTTTTAAAATATTGCACATCCATGGGTTATGGCAAGAAACCTTTGACCCTTGTCCTAACTCCTTGCACAGAACTCCTAAAACCATGGAATTTCCTGAGCAATAGGAGTGTCTTTTGGTGTACATAAGGAGGCTTTTTTGATCACATCTAAGTTTATGCCAGCGCGATGACTTAGATGGGTCCCTAGGTAGCCTCAGGCTGGGGCTGATCACCAGGAAGATTAAATGACTACAGCTGGGAAGTTGGGGCTGTATTCACCAATCTCTGGGAAGGAGCATTGACTGGAGATTGAGCTCCGTGAAAACAACTGGACGTGATGACCACCAGCATGACGAACACACACACAGGTTCTGAGGGTGGTGCATCTCCAGGCCTCACCCTGTGTAGCTTTTATTTCTTTGTTTATCTGTCTGTTTTTTTGTTTTGTTTTGTTTTGGGGAGCTATGGGGGATCGAACTCACAACCTCACGCCTAACAGGCAAGCGCTGTGCCACAAGCCTTATCCCCAGCTCTGTCTGTCATCTTTATCATATCCTTTATAATGAACTGGTGAATGCAAGCAGTGTTTTCCTGAGTTCTGTGATACATCATAGCAAGTTATCACACTTGAAGAGGGAGTTGTGGAAATCTCAGATTTATAGCCAGTTGGTTGTAATCATACAGAACCCAGACCTGAGACTGGCACCGTAACACAGGGCAGTTTAGTGGGAATGAGTCCTTGACTTATGGAATCTGTCTGAAAGAGTCTGACTTTATTTTTCAGCTCAAGTAAGTATATCTGAGAGCATCTCAATGACTCCCAGCTTATGTAACTCTCAGTAGATGCTCAGCACCGAACTGGACTGTAGGACTTACAGCTGGGGATCACAGAGGACCAGAGCTGTGTGGGGAAGAGAAACTCCTGCTGCGTACCTTCTGCTGTCAGAAGAGCTCTGCGTAGAGTGCATGGAAATGTGTGTGTCTCTCCAAGTATATGAGACAGGGAAGGCTTGAAGCCAGACATTCATTGAGTTTATGGTACTTTTCTCCAAAGAAGCTTTTAAGACATCAGTATTTCATACAGTTCCTCTGTGCCAAAGTGCTGCTGTCAGAAAATTCAAAAAGGGAAGAGATCATCCTTTACCTTTGTTTTCTAACCTCTTTCTTTCTTTCTTTCTTTCCTTTTTTTATTTCTGAGACAGGGTCTCATTCCATAGCACAGGCTGGCCTTCAACTCACTCCTGCCTCAGCCTCCCAAGCGCTAGGATTACAGATATGCATCAGCACCCCTGGCATCTACCTTTATTTTGTAAAGTGAGAGAAGAATGAGGGACAGTTGACCTTCTGTACTTTTGTTTTCTTGGGAAAATTAACATTAAGAGGAAGAAGATCGACTCCCTTAAAACTATCCAGCCATGTGTATTTTGGGAGACTTTGGGTTCCCTTAGGGATATGCATGCCTGTCAGAGGACTGTTCTACTTAAGACTAGAATGATTGAAGGCCTCTATTGTCCTTCCTTTCTTCCTTCCTTTCTTCCTTTTTTTCTATCTGTATTTTTTCTTTCTTTCAAACATTTTATCTGTTATATCATTTGTTTGCATAATCTGTGTGACATTCCTCTGCATGAAAGCACTATAACTTCTCTAGTCTGGGCCCCCCCGGGTATTTAAATGATCTTTTATCTGATTTATGAACACAAATCATGTCTTTCCACATACCTTTCAGTTCACATGGGGGAAAATCCTCCATGTGGAACCATAGGGAGATTTGCACTTTTGATAATATAACCCCACTGCCTTCCACAAAGACTGCGCCTATTTACACGCCCACCATCGTGAAGGGGCCTCTTTCCTGTTACTCTGGCCAACACAGTGGGTCAAATACTGTCACTGTTATCAAGAGAAGTGGCTGAGTAATTGCATCCCAGTTTATTTCTATTTTGCATTTCTCTCACTATGAGCCATTTTTTTTTCATTATCATCATTTTCTTCATTTGTTTACATCCTTGTAATTTCTTTTCTGAGAAATGTTAGTTCATGTCTTTTATCCATTTTTCTGTTGGGTTGGCCTTTTTCTTGAATTGTATTAACATTTACTGAAGAAATTGGCTCCCTTTTTTTGGTCTTTTTGAGACAGGGCCTTACTATGCAGTTCAGGCTGGCCTTGAGCTCTCTTTGTAGCCTAGGCTGGTCTCAAACTCACAGTGATCCTCCTGCCTCAGCCTCCTGAGTGCTGGGCTTATAGGCATGAGCCACCATGCTCAGCAAAATTGGTTCTTTTTCTGTCAAAGGAGCTATAAATATTTTTCCTTAGCCTATCACTTACACTCTGACTTTGGTTTTGAATTTTTGTGCATGTGTTGCACAGACATGGCAATCTTTTGCAGTCAAAGTCACCTATTTTTATAACCTATGAATTTCAGGTCATACTTGGAAAAGTCTACTGTGAAATTATTATTTTAATTTCCCTCTCCATTATTTAAAAAGTTTTTGATTCATCTGGAATTTACTTTGGTATACAACATGAGATGGGCTACCCTGTGGTCCCCATGCCATTTATGAACTTCAACCTCATCCAGTCATATAAAGTCTCAAATTCACTTTAACACATACATAGCCCTTCAGGTCCATCCCATCGACTTGGCCATCTATGCATGCCTAGGATAGCACTGTCTCATTACTTTTCTATTTCAGAATTTTTTGGCTATTCCTGCATACTTCTCATACAAATTTTATATCTGACTTCTCATTTCTTCCAAAATAAAATTATTTTGTTGCATTTGCTTTAAATGAATACTTAATTATAGAGAATAGGTGATTTTCTAATCTTACACACTCCTTCAACCAAGAAGAGTGCATTCTTCCCATCCATGTAATTCTTCTGCTGTACAGAATTATGGTGGGGTGGCCCCTGGTTTGCCTGGGAGCAGCCAGAACTTGGCTGTGCCCTCTTGTTTAATGAGAAGAGGTCGGGTTGGGGATTTAGCTTAGCGGCATAAGCACCTGCCTTACAAGTGTGTGGTCGTGAGTTCGATCCCCGGTACCGATAAAAAAAGAAAAAGACAAAAAAAAAAACCCTCAATAAGAAGAGGTCACTCTGCTCCCCAGGATCAGACCTGGTTGGATAACTGTGGGGCTGAGGAAGGAGCATCCTCTTCTGTCCTGCAGATCTTTGCAGTTCTTGTGACTTATCACACCTCATTTCCACAGAAGTATCTAGAAATAATCTTTCCTTGAGACCCTTCCTGGCTATCACCATCACTGCTTAGGACCCATCACAGAGAAGCAAGGACCATTTGGCACAGACCACGTATTCACAAAAAGCCTCACTCAGATGGACACATCTCGCATTCTCATCAGCTGAACTGAATCATGGAAATACACTGAGAGAACTAGGGAAATATTTACCAGTCAACTTCAATTCGAACGTCTGTTATAGACCCCATTGTCAGTTATGCACATACTATAAATTCCACATAAATAATGCAGCTATTTTTTGTACTAGAGAGTTAAACCTGGAGCCTCACGCATGCTAATCAACTTCTCTGCCTTTGAGTTACATCCTTGTTTCAAACCTGTATATTTTGAATGATATATAGCCACCGCTCAAATCTTCATTTGGTATAATGCTTTGAGTTTTATAAAAATTGTGAAAGTTATATTACTTTTTCACCTAAATCACAGATTTTATGATTGATAGCATCGCATACTATACTTTTTGTATAGAAAAGGAAAACAAAAATGTATTGTCATATTTTTTGTGCTAAAATAAAGATGAAACATAAGTCATAACTTGTGCTACACAGAACTTTTTCCCACGTGGCCAGTTTCCAAATGGCAAGTGTCCCAGAATGTCACGAAAGCAAGGGCTGGGCTGGGGGTTTAGCCCAGTGGCTGCCTGGTAAGTGCAAGATCGTGAGTTTGATTCTCAAAGGGATGTCAGTCAGCCTCCCACCCGACAATCTGGCTAAGGGTCAACATTTAACCCTGTTTCAACTCACATGACAATTTCCTTCCTTGTCTGCTCCAGCATCATGTACTGTGTCCACTCCTGTTCATTCTCATACGTCTTCGACTGATCCACGATTTTTTGGAACATTGTCCTCTTCCTACAGACACACATTTGTTCAAGGAAGCAAGTCTCACAATACCTGGCTGCTTACATTGGCTATTTCAGATGGAGGCCTAT
Source organism: Cavia porcellus (assembly GCF_034190915.1). Taxonomy (NCBI): domain Eukaryota; kingdom Metazoa; phylum Chordata; class Mammalia; order Rodentia; family Caviidae; genus Cavia; species Cavia porcellus. The sequence goes on from NW_026947504.1 coordinate 16,862,244, forward strand.
TAAATTTAGCAAAGCAAAGTTAAAAAGAACCTTCCCCCGGGACTGAAGACTGAGGTTCTAACCCAGAATCTGCTTCTCATTTGCAAACTGATCTTAGCAATCCCTTGCCCTAGACCTCAGCTCCCTCACCTGTAGGAAGGGAATAATATAATCTCTCATTTGATTTTAGCAATCTGATTTTAGCAATCCCTTGCCCTAGACCTCAGTTCCCTCGCCTGTAGGAGGAGAATAATGTAATTCCCAGGGTTGTACAGTAGGGCCTGATTCATAAGAAAAACCAATTAGCACAGTGTGTTGCTGTTATAACCATGTTACTATTAAAATGGGAAGAAATACCAACTTGAAATACAGAGCAAGGTCAGTGGCAATGATTGCGATGTCCATCATGTGGATTGCATGCTCATGCTGGCGCCGATTGAGGTTTTGAAAGATATTCAGGCTCTGAAGAGAAAATCAGAGGAGAGGCATGAGAAACTATGCTAGCAGTAAAGCCACCCACCTCCATGGCCACCCCAGGTGAGGGGAGAGAATGGCAACCCAGGCTGAAGGACGAAAGGCTGCCTGGGACACTCAGCATCATGTGACACGGGGATCCTGGTCCAGGTCCTAAGGCCAGTGCACAGGGCCCTCACTCTACCTCATCTCTCAGCAGTGTTTTGCCAAATTCCAAGTGGTGCCTTTCCAAGATGGAGGAACCATGGAGCTTAGCCAGTGGGTTCTGGGATCTAAGTAAGAGAGAGAATCAATATGGAAAGGTTAAAGTGGGGAGGAAGACTGTATAGTCCAGTCCTGCGACTTACTAATTTTGGAAGCAGGGAAATTGAGATCTAGGAATGAGAAAGATCTTGCACAAGGTCACACAGAGACACAATGAAAAACGAAGACCAAACATCAAGTTTCCTGACTGTGTCCTTGGCTTTTCCTCCATAAGCGACCATGGGCATAGACTCTTTAGAGCCTCTGATGAATAGTACGGACAATTACTCCCAAGAAAAGGCACAGTTTTAGAGATTGCTGGATCCCCTACAGTCACTGAATTCCTACAAACGTTGTATTAATTTCCTTTTTCACTTAATAAATGTTAATTGAACCCTCATTATGTCCCAAGCACTGTGCTCAGTGCTTAAATTCCCAGTGTAAAATGTAAATAGTCTCTAGGCTTTGTGCAGTACAGAAGTGTTAAGAAGATTCAGAAATGTGGTTCTAGTGCTCATTAATGGTTTACTCAGAGAAAATTCTCAGTTTCTTCACCTATTACATAGGAATAACTGGTCCCTATTCTACCCAGCCCGAAGGATGCTAACCTCCCTCGCTAGCACAGAGCCTACCACCTCGTATGCATGGCATTTAGATACTACAAGATGAACGAGTGAATGGTATGTAGACTCATTCATCGGGTAGCACAGGGAAGGAAACGGTGAAGGGGTTTAACTATTAGTTTCCGATTGTGCTACCACAAACTGCCATAGACTTAAGAGCTAAAAATAATGTATTACCTTACAGATCTGGAGGTCAGAATCTAGAACCTGTCCACTGCTTTGGTCTGACTGCTTTGTGGAGGCTCAAAAGAAGTGTCCTTGCCTTTTCCAGTTTCCAGAGGCCACTTACATTGCTCACGTGGAGCCACTTCCTCCTAAGCCGGAAGGGTCTCATTTTGTCTCCTATGCCTGGGACACTTGAGCATCTTGCGACATGGGGATCCTGGTCCAGGTCCTAAGGCCAGCGCACATGGCCCTCACTCTACCTCATCTCTCAGCAGTGTTTTGCTAAATTCCAAATGGTGCCTTTCCAAGATGGAGGAACCTTCCTGCCTCCTTACAAGGACCCATCAGACCACAAGAGGCTCACTTGGGTCATCCCTGAATCTCAGGCTCCCTAATCACATCTGCAAAGCCCCTTTGGAATGTAAGACAACATACCGTCAGGCTCTGGTCATTTTTGGAAGGCCTTTTTTCTGTCTACCATAGGGCTGGACCCAAGTTCTAAGGGCAGGAAGAAGTGGGAAGCTGGGACCTTCCCTTGACTCATCATTCCAGGGGCCCTACAGACCTGGGTAAAGATTCTGAGGAGAGAACAAGATGACAGGAGGTGGGAGAGGCAGTAAGAGCTGACTCACTTCATCTGGTAGAGGTTGTTGGTGCCTCTGTGGTCAATGTCATGACAGAAGGCAGCAGTGACCATGGCCAAGGCCTCCAGGTCAGTGAAGTATCGCTTTAGCTTTCCTGTCTGCAAGAACAATCAGAGGTACAAGTCACTCCTATTTTAGGGGCACTGGAAAATAGACTGAGAGGGCAAATGGAGGAAAGAGAGTTGGAGTTTGGGATTGTGTGTCTGATCCTGTCTATCCCTAGTTCCAGAGGGTGACCAGAGATCTGCTCCGGGGTGGGGAAGTTTCCAGGATGTGGAATTTTCAACACTAGACCAACGACAGTTCCAGGCAAAAGGATGGCTGGTTGCTCTATTCCTAAGTGACCCTAGGTGGGCTCATGTTCCTCTGGCCCTCAGTATTCTGGTATGCACACTGCAGGTGGAAGATGTTGGATTAGATGATCTTTGAAAAACCTACAGCCATCAGGTGTCAAGATTTGGAAAGTTTTGAACGTGAGCAGATTGGTGGTAGAACAAACCTTGCAAGCCTGGTCTACCAGTGTAAACACATCCCGGAGGAATCTTTCTCTCGGACTTCCTCACATATTCAACCCTGTTTATGCTTGTGTTGGAGCACAGGGTAAAGAGCTCCAGAGGGCTGATGCTGACCCAAGAAATAAACGAAATCTAAGCTTAGTCATTGTTACCGTCTAGTGGCCTGGCCAGAATTCTAGCCTCCAGCCACTAGCACTTGCTCTGGTCTGAAGGGAAAGGAATGAAGCAGGAAGCCTGAGCCAGAGAAGAGACTTGTGTCATGGTTTTCATGGGGATGCACTTTACAATGAAAAAGCAAGGGCTCTGAACTCTCTGAGCCAAAAGCACTGACACAAATATCAAAGATATGTCTACTCAGGAACACTGTAGCACTGTATGACAGAATGAAAGACTGAAAATAGCCTCTACACCCAACAATAGAGTTCTGGGTAAAGAAATTATGCTGTATTTAAGCAACAGAATACAATCATGCCTCCTATCTGTGTGTTTCATGTCTGAATTCAAACATGAGTCAAAAAATTTTTATTGCATCTGTACTGAACATGTATAGACTTTCTTTTTGAGACAGGGTCTCGCTATGCAATTCAGGCTGGCCTTAGGCTCACTTTGTAGCCCAGGATGGTCTCAAGTTTGCAACGATCCTCCTGCCTCAACCTCTCAAGTGCTGGGATTACAGGGGTGTGCTACCTACACCTGGCTCAGACTATTTTCATGTTATTATTCCTACATCATATGGTATAACAACTATTTACATGACATTTTCATTTTATTAGGTACTATGTATAATCTAGAGATGGTTTAGAGATATAAGAGACTTTGCACAGGTTATATGCAAATACTATGTCATTTTATATAAGGAAGCTGAGCACCCATAAAACTAGTTGGTACTTTATAGGAAAGGAAAACAAAAGGATTCTTTCAGTCCCTGGGGCAGGAGATCCTAGAATAAATCACCCACAGACATCAGGGATGACCTCCTATGCAGTCGTAAAATCACAACAGGGATGAACCTTGACAACAGGTTAAGTGAAACAAGCCAGGAACAAAAATTCAAATACCATATGATTCCACTTATATAATTAAGTGGAGTTCTAAGAGTAGCCAAATGCAGAGAGATAGGAAATAGAATAGTGGTTACCAGAACTTGAGGTTAGGAAGAATTGGAGTTACTATTTAGTGTGAGCAGAGTTTTTATTTGAAAAGATAAAAAAAATTCTAGAGACAGTGGTGAAATTTTCAAATATTATAAATTACTTAAAGCCACCGAATTGTACATATAAAAATGATTAAAATGATGTTTTATGCTTTATATGTAACATATAAATATATATCATGCTGTATATAATATAGACATAAAAGTATTTTATGTGTGCTTACATAATGAAATAATGATTGATATCTTTATGCATATGTAAACAGAAGAAAGTGATAACATTTTCAAGTGAAAATATATTACAGAATAATATTATTCCATTGGTTATAGACAGAATAAATGGTATGTTTCTCTGTGTGTGTACAAAAAGAAAATATGGAAGGACTTGTGCCATGGCTATGTTGAGTAACCAAAACCAGATTGGAGTTGGGTTAACCGACAGCTTCCTTTTGCTTTTTATGTGATGCTTCTCTTGTGTTAGAATTCTTTCATGCAGGTATTATTTTCACAGTTCTTAGAAGACAATAAAGAACAGCAGCCCACCGCTGCCATGTGGAGTCTACCTGAGTCTGTCCCGGGTTGTCTGCGCTCCCCAACCCCGCCAGCCAGGTCTGCCCTCACGTACCACCAGCAAGGAGAACATGGTCTGGCCCACGTTGAAGCCATGCCGCCAGTTGTGATAGGTGATCCTGCGGTAGCCTTTGCTCAGCGAGTACATGAACCGCACCAGGGCCTGCAAACACATGCATGCCGGGGAGACAGTGCACACCCGGCCAGGTGCCCAGGATCTGCAATCCTATACCTGGACCATGAGCTGGGAACTGGCAATGGATGCAGAAACGTTACAAAGGCATTTCGCAAACTGCTCAGTACTACAAAGATGACGTTGTTAGAGAACAAGATGAACCCGAGGCACTGTGCTTATGCAAATTGGTTGCGCTTCATCAGTGATTCCCAAATTGTGCCCCAGAGAGCAACTGTCCTGGGTGAAGCTAACATAGGCAGAAGACAGAGATTCAACAGGAATCCTGCAGGAAAAGAGCCCTATTTGAGTGGAACACATTTCCTACCTGAGTTCACCATCTATTTATTCAGACTTCAGCATCTGTGCCTCAGAACCCGCTGCAAGAAGCAAAAGCACCTGCAACTGTGCAGCTGTGAGACAGTGCACCTCTTATCTGACTGAGGACCGAGTGTGGAGCATGAGCAGTGCTTTACATCCAAAGGCTGAGGGTCACTCTTTTTATAGAAGTATACCAGGCAATGGAATGAAGGAAGGAAGGTAGGAAGGAAGGAAGGAAGGAAGGAAGGAAGGAAGGAAGGAAATTAAACATATTTGTTTGACCTCACCTCTTGTGGAATGTGAAATTTATCCACCACCTTGAGTTCATAATACATCTGTATCCCACATTTCACCAGCTCCAGTTCTGTGAGGGGCAAATCGCTGAAGTGGAATTTATTAATTTCATATTTCTCTGTATCTGGCAGCTCACCTTGCTGTATAGGGAATTGAATCAAGTGATTAGGGGACATAAAGTGTTCCTGGGTCCCCTCTATTACCACCAGTTCTGCCCCCATGCCGGGTCTGCCAGGTGGAGCCGAGCAGTGGTGGGCGCATCACGAGCACCCACGCAGCTGACTCAGCAGAGCTGGAGCTGCTCACCAGGATCTCCGCCAGCTCCTCTTCCTCACATTCCCATGGCTCCTTGCCGTACACCTCTCTGGTTTTCTGCCACAGCCCAAAATAGTGACAAAAAGAAACAGGTTATCACAGTGTCAGCCCAAAGATGCCTGCACATTCCATTGCCATTTCCAGTTTTCTCCTTCCTCCAAAGTCCTTAGAATAGAACCACCCACTGAGAGAGGTGAACATGCCGCGTTCATTGATCAGCAAGTTCAAAGTTGTGCACTTTGGAGCCACGGAGATCGGCTTCTAGATGAAAGCTCTGCCGCTTCCCAGCAGTATCACTGAGTGCCTCTGAATTTCAATATCCTCATCTGGAAAATGGGACTAACAGAAGTCCACAACTGATTGTATAATCGTTTTTGAGCAAAGTATGTATAGCTAAATTAAATAATGCAGGCACTTGGCACATTATTTGGTATAGAGTAAGCACGAAAATAATGGTGATATTTTTATTGTTGCTGATGACTGGGAGTAAAGACCATTTGGCCATGGTCTAGTTCTTCTCATTTACTGTGTTACTAGAGTCAAGTTCCCTCTCTTTCTGGACCCATTTTCTTATATACCAGAGAGAGAAAACACAGATCCAGTTACTTTGTTTCCAAATTCATGACCTAAAGCAAAAACCTGTTTCTTTCAGCTGGTTTACTGTAAAAGGCCATTTGGACAGTTCTCCTTGAATGCAGAACAATTACTTCTTTCCCATATACCTCTCTGGTTTTCTGCCACAGCCCAAAATAATGAGAAAAAAAATAGATTATCACAGAAAAGGGGCCCTATTTCTACGTACTGATAAGTACAGAGCTGGCTAAGCTATTTCCTTCTCTCTTTAATTGGCTCTAAGCAATGTAAATAGGGTTAGCTGAGGTGCTGATGTGCTATCTTTGAAGCCAATCAGCAGTGTCCTGTTTCCTTGGCTCCTGTCTCCCTGTAAATGGTTGCACACAGCGGAATGGCAGAGCCACATAGCTCCAGGCATGGACTGGGTTCGGGCCTCAAGATAAAAGGTCAGGATTTCTCAGGGCACAAAAGTTTACATATTAGGAACTGAAGCAACAGCTTCCTAAACATTTAAACACTGTCCCAGTTGAATCATGCAAATTGGTCCTTCTGCATACCCTTCTCTCTGCATATTGCAGAGGTGCTTTCTAGCTAAGCCTGGCTCACAGACTCACGTAATTCCTACCATTCTCACCATCACTGACCCTTGAGCCACTCCCTTCTTCACGAGTTAACAAATTCTGGATAAGACCCTGAGTCATGGCTTTTTGACCTGTGAATCCTCCCCTGAATTGGACTCAGGTCCCCTTGGCTGCCCATAACTATGAAGATGTCTTATGCCTTTATTCTCACCGTAGGTTAGATCAGAGGTAACTTAACGGGATTCCGATGATGTTTCAATGGGATTAGAAACATAAACTTTCTGGACTGTGAGGAGGTTGGGGAAATTTGGATTACAGTGGTTTACTATGCGTACACCTCCACAGGGTCTGCATATCCATGACTTGGCTGAAATTATTGGCTGAGTCAAGCAAATTGAAGTAGTTCATCTAAACCAGATGTTTTCACCTCTGAATTTCCAAGTTATTGGGATGAAGTGTTCAAATTTATTGTACTTTCTTTCCATAGTAGAGATACTTTCCAAAGCCTGATATGGTGATCTCAGCACTCTGGGAGGCTGTGGCAGGAAGCTCTCAGGTTCAAGTCCAACCTAGGCAACTTAATGACTTAGCAAGACTCTGTCTCCAAACAAACAAACAAAAAAAACTTTAAAAAGGGACTGAGATGTAACACAGTGTGAAGGCCCTGGGTTCAATTCCCAGTACTGGAAAACAACAAGAATGGCCCCTGAGATATAATGGCTTCTATGGTTCCACTTGTGAGGCCTATAAGCCAACATGTCAGGATATCAGCTAGCATCACATCCAATGCCATGTAGCCAACTTGATTTACTTCTGAGAGCTTGATCTCCTTAAAACCAAAATCCTGGGAAAATTTAATCACCGAGTCTCACGTATTCTTCAAAGAATCAAAGCCAATTTCCACCCCAGTAAGGATGTTCCTTCTAGCATCCCTGGACATCCTGTTTCCATGTGGATAATTCGTGATGATGAGTACATCTTTTGACGGCAAGGTAGCGAATTTGTCCATAATAAGGTTAATCAAGATCTATCCCCAAGCTAGGTGATTTGGGAATCAGTTCTTTCTCCTTTGTCCTTTATCTCTTCATCGAGGACAGAGATCTTCATTCTGTCCACTTACTGGGTTAATGCTCAATAGGCACCAGACAAGATCATGCATGTGAATTTGTCTTATAAACTCTAAGATGACAAAACCATGCAAGGGTTCCTTACACCTTCTGAACTACTTCTTTGCTCACCAAACTTTTCTGTGACTTGTTTGAGTTTTCAAAATGAGCTGGGAGAGAGGCTTTGAGACACAGACTAAGGCCACTGATTCGTCTGATAAAGCTTCATCTCAGAGTAGGGGCTACAGTTAGTTGACTTTGTTGCCTCTACCAAGTTAGTCCTGGTCACAGAGGAAACTGGAGTTTCTAGAACTGAGATACCTGTCCTGAGTGCAAATCAAGCCATTTCTATGTACCACCCTCTAGCATTTGCTCATGCCTCCATCTCTGAAGGCCACTAGAGTTCTGTGCTAGGTAGGAGGATATGACTGAGCAAACCCACATCGAGCTGTGCCTTCTTGGACTTCAGGTCTTGCCTTATCTCCAGGCACAATCTCTGCTAGAATGGAACAAGAATGCTACGCACCAGGATTTTCTGAATTTCCTCATTATCACACTTCACGTGGTATTTCACAATGTCCTGGAAAATATCTTTCCTGTTTTCAAGTTTGTTCATGGATTCGTAGGTGTCAGGATTTAAGACAGACCATCCCAGAAATTGAGTCAGAGACTGAAAGGAAAGGAAGAATCAGACACAACACGCAGGTTTGATACTAACAAGGTTTTCTAAGCTGTGTGCTGTCCACACTCAGAGATGTTGTGGGGACAAGACAAAATAATGGAGGCGTGAACATCGTTTAAGTTAAAAACTAACACACAATGCGCCTTATTCTCATACATACTAACTTTAATTTTTTTTTTTTTTTTTTTTTTTTGAGACGGGGTCTAGCTATGTACTTCAGGCTGACTTTGAACTCACAATGATTCTCCTGCCTCAGCCTCCCCCACTAGGAGTAAAGTCATACGCCACCACACCTGGCCAACTTTAAAAAGACACTCTTTGCCTGTAGGGCAGGCAGTCCATAGGAACTCTGTAATTTCTGTTCAGTTTTGCTGGAATTCTAAAAGTTCTATTTAAAAATGAAGTTTATTACATTTTTTTAAAAAGGGGTGTGTGAATTTCTTTGACAACGTGTGGCAGTAAAGAAATGAGAGCAGTATCCACAAGGTGGCTTCCCTGTCCCTCCACGTGGCTCGGCTGCTATACACCAGGGTCCCGCTGCCCAGCAGGGGAGCCAAATGTGGCAGCAAGTGACTCTGAACCACAATGGCCAGGGACCTCCCACCACATCAAACCTCCATGAGGGTCTCATCCATTTCGTCAAAGGGCTTCCCATCTTTGCGATTGTAAAACGTGGCCACCCCAACAATTTCTTCCTTCTTGTTCACAATTGGCATTGAAAGGACGTTCTTAATCATCCATCCAGACTCGTCCAGCGGCTCTTTCTACAAGAGAAGCAGCAGACCCTTGGTTTTCTCTGGAGCCAGGGTACACAGACAGCTGTGATGGACCCGCTGCTGGGAGGAGAGCTTTATTCCTTGGCTGAGAGGGAGCAAGAAGAGGATGGAGCTTGTTGCATTTTGCATGGTTTAATCATGTATAAAGATCATGCAAACCGCCCACCTGTTTGAGTCCCTTAAGCCAGGTAACCACACTGTTTCCACCCCTAAAATGTCAGGGCTAATGTGTACCAGGCAGTATGTCACATCCTGGGGCTGTAATGATAAATCGAAATACCCTAGGAAGGCAGCAGTCCCCTTTCACATATGGGAGATAACCATAGCTGAATTGCTGCTTCAAAAGGCAGTGCCAGTGGTTCTCATAACTTTGAATTAATCACTTAGAAACATCCCGCATTTTTGCCTCTAGCCTGGCCTTTTGCGTTACTTTTGGCTTGCTATTTATCTTCTTGACCTATCACCCTCCAAGCTCTCTGCAGAAGTCTTTTTCTTCTGAAGGTCATGATAAAGAGAAAGTGAAGTAGGATACTACCTATGATTTTTAAAGAAGGAAATTGATTCAATTTCCCATCTATAGATAGGAGAAAATGTGTGCCTCAATAAAAGAAAAAATGAGGCTCTTGGTCAATTATAAGACACTTTGGTGAGTCATTTACTGTCTGTCTGAGACTCACTTTTATCATAAAACTGACGTAACAACTCTTTCTTTCACTGATCATCAACATGTAATGTATAAGAAACCAAGCTACCATCCGGGAAAACCAAGACAGACAAGGCACAGATTGTCCTCAGAGTATTTGTAATCTATAAAATAAACTAACAATTACACCACAGTGCGGAAAGATGCCTGGCTTCTCTTTTTGTTACTCATGGAGCTGGAAGGGAGGAGGAAGGCTTGCTGAAGTAAATATCTTTCGGGTCTGACATTCCCAGGGTGGTAAGATGGTAATTACTGCTAGCATTTTAATATTCTGTCATAGCCTCTGGTGGGAGGGTCTGGAAGGATGAAAAATACTGTACAGCCTGAGTACAGGATGAGGAACTTAAGGCCAATCACCCCCAAGTGCTCCACAGAACCGTCAGGGTGTCCTTTCCTTAAGAAGGTCAGAATGGAGAGAAAGTGAAACCAGGTAGCACCCAAGATTTCTAAGGAAGGAAATTCATTGATCCAGCCTATCTTTGAAAAACAAAATCACTCTGGATCCTTTGTGGAGGAAGACTTGGAGAGGATTAGAATCTAAGGATTATATTTGCTTTATTAACAGTTAAACTACAGTCAGATGAATTGGGTAAAGACTGAGTTCTACGGTGGTTATAATCAGGTAAGCAGCTGTTTAAGCTTGTCACATGGATTGATCAAAAATCATAACACAGGTAGTGCAATCTTAATTTTGGAAGTGTATCTTTCTAAACCCTTTGATAATGTTTTTTAAGTGTAGAAAGGTAGTTCAGTGAGTCTCCTGATTGCTAATGATTTGTTAAGCATTGCATGCTAAATTCAATAAATATTGATAGGGTATCCAGAGCTAAAAAAAGGTTAAAAACTCAACCTTTCATCAAAGAAAGCCAATATTTTACTGGGAAAAATCAGTCTAAAACAGAAGTAAGGGTAACAAAGATGAAACAAGGTAGTTTGCCATGTGCCTTCGGGCCCTGTGTCATCTGTCCCCTCGTCCACCTCTTCAGAATCTCTGTCACTTCAGCCTCAGGGTTTCTCAGCCTACACCAGTACCTTCCAGTTAGCCATCTCCACTCCCCTCCCCTCACCACCCGACATAATTCCCTCCGGGACACGTTCTTGGCTCCCCCAAACCAGAGTAGCTAGCTCTGAGCGATTCCCTCGCCTCTTGTTCCCTGCCATTCTCGGACTGCCACTTTGTGACCCATCCTCCATAAACATTCGCTATTCAAAAAACAGAAGAGATAAAATCAAATGAAATACTAAACTATATTCCGTAAACATCAGGAAAATCATAATGTGACTTGTGGAGTGATAGCAGTTGAGGCTGTGGATGAAAGGCAGGGGGATTTGGACAGGAGATGGTGGTTCTGGAGGGAAGAACATAAGCAAATGCCTTGACACCAGAAAGCGAAAGGTCCGAGTGTTAGGACTGAGCGGGACCTTGGAAACTGCCCGGTTAACTCCGTCCCACCTCCAGGGCCACACGGCTCTTCCCACTCCTGTTTTCACTTCCCTCAGATTGCTTCCCAAGAAAGTGAGTGGTTTCTAATGCTCTTTCTAGAGGAAAAAAAAAATCTCATTATTAAGAGAACAAAAAAATAATGACTAACCTGAAACGCAAAAAAGTCCTCCGCAGGTGCGTTCATGATATTGCAAATCTGGAAGCCATGAAGGGGAACAAGGAGTTGTGATTAGACTCGCGAGCGTCCCCAGGAAACAATTCATACCGTTTTCAGATACACAATGTCCTTGCCCAAGGCACTCATATTCTTTTCATCAGGTTCGAGGTTTTTTACTGAGGTTACTGGATAGAAAAATCACCCTACAAATATTACTTCTGATTATTTGCTTCACTCTCATTTACAAGCCTTGGAAAATTTAAGTGCAGGTTGTCATTATCGATAGCTGCATAGTATCCCATTTTGTGTTTCCCTTTTGTTGAGTCATGTGCTGTGTCCAGGGTTTTTGTTTGTTTTGTCTTTTTGAGACAGGGTCTCTCTATGCAGTTCAGGCTACCCTGGGGCTCACTTTGTAGCCCAGGTTGATCTCAACTCATAGCAATCCTCCTGCTTCAGCCTCCTGAATGCTGGGATTACAGGAGTTCCCCACCACACCTGGTTTGTATCCAGGTTTTTTTGTTTTTGTTTTGCTGTTTGTTTTGGTGCTGGGGATGGAGCCCAAGGATGCTACACTAGTACTCTATTACTACTCTACTACTGAGCTACACCCCAGAATTATTTTTTTAAATTGCTACAAATAATACTACTCTAAACATCTTTGACTCTGTTACATTTGTTTGTTTGTGCAGGAAAGTTTTTTCCCTGGGGGCATAAACCCCAGGAAACAAGAAGTGAAAGATACGTAACTCTGGTTCTACAGTGCCAGATTTCTCCTCTGAAAATTGGATTAGTTTACTCTTCTGTGTAGGGGACCAGGTGACACTGTTGAATCCCTGCAAAACCTTGCAGATGGAGACAGCATGTCCAGTGTTGCGTGTACTGCAAGTAGGTGTCTGTTTAAGAGGGACCTGGGAACTAAGTCCAGCCTCCACGCTGTTCACTGAGCCACACCTCTGGCTTTACTCTAGTTATCTGCTGAGAAGGAGGCTTTTATTTAATTCTTGAAAAGCCACCACATGCACTCGCAGCAACCCTGGTTTTCAATGCAAGAATGAACCATCAGCTCTCAGAAGGGGAACTGTCCCTGCTCCTGCCTGGGGATGACCCACAGATGGCACATCCTTTTGTTGCATAAAAACTAATATCAAACCACATGGAAGACTCTCGGCACTGAGAAGGCAATGTTTATTGATCTAATTCCAGTGGGCTGGTGTGAATCAGTTCAAAATCACCAACCACCAGTTAGCTTAGAGTGCAGTTTAAATACAATTTGCAAACAGTAAGTAAAAGGCTGGTGGCAGGTTATAATATGATTGGTTACATGAACTAAATCACATATTGTCAGGCACGCTAATTATAAATAGATTTACTTAACAGGAATCATAATATAGGAACACCTTGGGGGGCAGGCAGAGGCTTGAGCAGAGTAAGTAAAGTTAAAAGTATCCTTGACTGGGTCAGTCTGTCCTGAACATGACAGGCTTCAAGCAAGTTGGAAACAATATATATTATTCTAATTAAGGAAGAACACAAACTGGATACAGCCAAGTTGACACAGCACAGGATCAAAGAGAAGCAGCTGCATTCAGACAGTCGAGGCTTACTGAATTTAACAGACTAACTACATGACAAGCTGCAGGATCATCGTCAAAGGCCACTAACTGATTTTTTAACTTGCCATAAAATATGTGGAAGTTTGTTATTCTATAATTGTGCACTTACACTTTCAGCCTCTGTAAGGGCCAAGTCCATCAGTTGTTATTGTTTCCTGTTGATTGCTAATCTCTCCCACAGGTCTCAGCTTTAAGCATGCTTGAGTTTCTCCCATCCTTGAAAATAAAATCCTTCCTTCACCTGTCATGGTTTCCATAGCAATCTTCCATGCAGGCATTCTCTTTCTATATTCTTTTCCTCGTCATCACCTATCCATTCCTCAATGACCCCCACATTGCCACCAAATCCACTTTCATTGGAGCCACCAATGACCTCTTAATTGTCAAATCCCCCAAACAACACTCCCCTCCCCATGAGCGGCCCTAAATGTGGCAGGCTGTGGCAGCCCGTGGCAGCCCAGGATGTGAGCCACTGGCATTTACTGGCACCCACACCATGCTGGGCCCTAGAGCACTGGAAAACCAAGCAACCCCTCCCCCTGCCTGTTTTGTTTTGTTGAACTTCAATATACATGAAAGTGTGGACAGCTGTTTTGAAGAGAATGAGAGACTGTATGACAGCCATTAGTGACTTCCCTACTGTCTGGTTTTGAAGACCTAAAACGCTTTCCTCATTCAGTTTGGATCAGTTTTATACTATGTTGTTTTGTATGAATTCTCTGTATGCGAAGACATGGACAACTATTTGGAAGAAAACGAGACAATATGATAGATAGTGAAGATCTCAGGTCATCTAGCTTTGAAATTTTTATCTCTTACATTGCTTTCTTATGTCCTATTTTGCTCTCTTTCGCTGTGTTTTATTTAAAGAAAAAAACATAAAAAGGGTAGAAACAATACAGAATTTCAGAAAAATAAACAGTAAGAAATCGCCATCTTAGAAATAGTTGTTCGAGTTACAAAATTAAAGCATACAAAGTGATATTTAAACAATGACACTGCAAACAGTTCTGCTCGACGATCCAACAAGAACTTAGTAATATGGTTATCAGTCCTACACACTTGTTTTTTATCTTCAAGAGATTAAGATTAAACAGAACAAAACAGTTTATAAGGAAATAATTTAAAGAAACATAGATTTCAAAGCAAGTCCACGGGAGATCTTCGCTGTCTAATTTTATCCCCTTTTAAAATTAAAATTAAAATTAAAAAAATTGTCAAACCCCAAAAATTTTTCATTTATTGTGCCACTTCACTGTGCTGCCCTTGGTCTGTCTCTTGGTTGAAACGTCCTTGGTTTCCCGGACACCGCCCTCTCCTGGGTCTCCAAACATATCTGAACCCTCCTGTGTTTCCTTCACACGCTGCTTTCTATCTAGCTGCTCTGGAAATAGTGACATTTTCCAACATTTCTCCCTTGGCCTTCTGCCCCTCACATTGTTCCTGGGAGACTTCATCAGCCCTCATGGTTTCAAGGACCATCTATGTGGTCTTCATAGCTCCTTAATCTTATCTCTAGCCTTCCTCCTTCCCCATGGCATGAGAGTTGTTTCTTCATCTACCTGCTGGATATTTGCTTCTGAAAAATGTCTCTGTCTCACCTTGTCTGAAACTGACCTCATGTTCTTCCATCACAAACTGAGGGCAGCACGATTCAGCCAGTCTAAAAGCTTGAAATTAACTTTGACTCTTCTGCCTTCTCCTTGTCTACCTACTATTTAAATTAATTTTATTACCCCCATCTACTTGTGATCAATCACAAAGTCCTGCCAGTTTTACCCTCTGAATATTAGATTTGACTCCTTAGTGTTTTTCCATCTTGTCTCTGTTGGAGTTGTTATATGAAATACTTTTATTCAGTGGTTTGTCGGGAGCGCTCAGTGGCTGCTGGCAGTCATGACAGTATTCTCTACCACACCCACCTTTGTTGAGATTTCCATCATTTCTTGTTTGAACTGTGCCCTTGCCACCCTTCCTCTGGTCCTTGTTTTTTAAGTCCATTTTCCATAGTGCTGCCAACAGGTATCTTGTTAAAATGAAAATCAGCTGTGCCAACCTCCTGCTTAAAAGCCCATCATCTATAAATTAAAGTCTCACCACCTTGCTGTGGCATCCAAACCCTATTGTGATGTGATATTCCTTGTCTCTTTTGTTGCCTCCCTATCTCCAGCCCACCACTTCAATATGACTGCACTGCACAGACTGTGCTGCCCAAACGTCCATCCATATCGTCTGCCCATTGTTATAGTTTGGATATGGAACTTTCCCAAAAGCCTGGGGGCTGCCCCTAGTTTGGCATTATAGGAAGGTGGTGAAAACTGGAGGTATAGGAGGTAGGGCTTAGAGGGAAGTATGCTGGGTGCTGAGGACGTGATGTTGAAGGGAATATTGGAATCTACCCTTCTTTTCCTCCTTCCTTTTCACTTCCCATGATGTGAGCAGCTCTGTTCTGCCATGTGCTCCTCCTGTGATATGCTGACTTGCCACAGGCCCCAAAGCAATGAGACTGACTGACCTTGGACTGAAACCTCCAAAGCTGTGAGCCAAAATAAATCTCTTCTCATTATATGCTGATTATAGTGCTGGGAAGGTGACTAACACCCATGTTGTTATTGCTACCAGGGAATATGAAAATATATATATATATATATATATATATATATATATATATATATATGATTGATCTACCTGTGTATCCCCAGAGCCTATCATAGTGCCTGACACACAGAAAATGCTCAATAAATAAACACCCTGTTACATGGACAGCATTGTGTGATGTGTCCCTGGAGAGGAATAGAGGAGTAATCAGGCCTAAATATGGGGGTTATGGACAGCCAATAGATATGGCCCTCCTCTCAGGCACAGGAGACACTTTCCATCCTTGACTCTGGGTGGGCAGGGCATGGTGGGAAATAAAGTACTGGAGCTCTCAGTATGCAGCATGCTTGGAAATGCAGGATGAGGAGAATGGCAATTACATCTGGTATGAGAGACTGGGACTTAGCCTCTGGGAATTGGGTGAACCATCCAGGTAATTATTTTGTCCTTGACATGTGAGTAAGTATCTCTAGGTGTCAGTGGGACTGTGTACCTTTCAATTGATGGATTATTTCTTTGTATTTTAACTGCACCCAAATGCCAATTCTCTGTTCATTTTTTTTTTTTTTTTGGATCATTTGTCAAGTGATTGAAAAACAAGAGAAATAGTCTTTAGATATTCACTTTTACCCTCATTTTTTCTACCCTCTTGATCTGAAATCCTCTCATTATGCTATCTGATTCAAACTTTCTCTCTTCCAAGTTGTTACTTACCAGGCCATTTTGAGCAACATATGTAGGGAGACCGCTTACTAAAGCCCAGTGGTCAGGAGGTGGATTCCTGCAAAGGCCAAAAACAAGTGGTGACCTTCAGCGCAGCAACTGTTAGACTCAAACTGGTCGTGGGTCTTTGCCCCTTCCCAGCTTTCTGCTGTCCCCAGAACCAGCTTACACTCCCTACACCTGTCAACAAAGACTGGCCAGCCACCTTCATGGTCATTTTGAGATGAAGGAAAGAGTGATGAACCTAACAGTGCGCTGTTTGTCCATGAAGTTCTTTCCAAAAAAGAGAGACAATATACATTTCACAGATTGCTAGCTGCTGAGCAGAAGTTGATACCCACACTTCCCTCAAAAAGTCAGTAGCTTTAGATTATAGAGTGGAAAACCCTTCTGTTGTGAGCTCCTACGTGTCTAAGCACTAAACTAAATGTCTTAAATATTGATTTCCAGAGATAATATTACACTTTTGGGGATTATAGTCATGTGCTGGATAATGATCTTTTGGTCAACAGCAGACCGCATATGTGCTAATGGCCCCATTAGATTATGTCACTTAGTGATGTCACGGCCTTTCTCACTTTGTGATGCTTGTGTACTGACAAGAGCAGCTAACAGTGGATTTTTCAGAATGTGTCCCCTTCCTTAAGTGACATATGATTTTATTACTTTTATTATTTATTGTGAGAGAAAAGGTACACCGAAATACTTTAGAAACTTCATCAGTCGCTAGAAATGACCAACTCTGAAACCACACGCAGGCCAAGAAGAGCACCGTCAGCAGCTTAGGAGCCCCTGCCCTGGTCCTCCCAATCACAGCCTTCGTCCTAACCCCCAAAGTAACTGTTATTCTACCACGATAATTACATTCCTGTTTCTCTGTAGAGTTTTACCACCCAAGTATGTTTTTCTGTACCTTTTAATTTGATTTTGCTTGTTTTCCAACTTCATTTAGATGGAATCTTAGAATGTTTATTACTTTGACGTATTTTTCATGTTGCTGAAATTTATTCATTTTACTGACTTATAGTTCCCCTCTATTTCAGCAACACAATTTATCCATTCAATGTCGGTCGGCATCTCCCCTCCCCTTCACTCCACCCCCCCTCTTCCCTCATCGATTTGGGGCTAATGTAATGGTTCTGCTATGAACACTTTCATACTGATGTGCTCTCAATTCTCTGAAGTATATCCTAGGAGTAGAAATAATAAATCATAATATATTAGACTTTACTAGATAAGGCCAAATGGCTTTCTAAAGTGATGATACCAATTTACACTCCCATCGGTGATATGTTAGTTTCCTTTGCTCTATATCCGTCAATATTTAGTACTTCGGAACTTAAATTACAGCCCTTCTGGTAAGGTCTAATGGTGCCTGACTGTGGTTTTCTTTTGCATTTTTCTACAAATTTAATGAAACGGAGTACCTTCTAGAAATATATTTGTCATTTAGATTGCTATTTCATGCACTTTTTATTTATGTCTTTTACTTGTTTTTCAATAACATTTGTTAGAGTTCTTTACAGATTCTTGATTCGAGTCTTTTCAGCCTTCATCTGCTTGCTCTGCAGAACCCAGTTACCATGCCACTGGATAACTCAAATAGCTCGTTGTAGAAGCCCACGTGAAGGACTGAGGCCTCCTGTAGCTTTCTGTGCTGGGATCCAAACCCAGGGCTTTGTGGATGCTGACATGTGCTCTGCTCTGCCGTGTGTGCCTCATCCTTATTAACTCTATAAAGCCTATATTATTATAGTTATGCAGCCCCCTTTTGTTCCTAATTATCTGATTTTTCTCTCTGTTTTGCTTGCTCAATCTTGCCCGAAATTTATTGGTCTTATTGGTCTATTCAAAGAAAAAACTTTTGGCTACAGTCCTTTTCTAAAGGGACAGTGCTTCTTTCCAAGCGATCTGTCCTGCAGGACTCTCCTTCCAAGTTCTGGAGCCAGAAGTTGCAATAGCCTGACCATCACCCACACACTGATTTATGGCCCATTCTCCACCCACGTCTTTGTGATCTGTCCCTTTGTTAATAGATCCTCTTTGAGTTACTATAATTTGAATGTGACACCTGTTTTCTGTTGGAATCCTGTTTAATACAGATGGGCACCTGGCTCATTACTCTTCCAGCCTTTATCCTTTCTTGTAAATAAATGTATTTAAGGCAGTAAATTTCACCTGAACATAATTTCACCACATCATCTAGGTTTTAATATGTAGTATTTTTTCAGCTCAGAATATTTTCTAATTTCTATTAATTAATTTTTGATTCATTAGTTGTTTGGAGGTATATTTTCCCCAGAAGAATATTTCTTAGTTTCCAAGTATATCAGAATTTTCTGAATAGTTTTTGTAATTGGTACCTTACGTATTTTTGTTGTGAGCAAGAAAATTCTATGTATGAGTTCAGTCTTGTGAAATTTGTTAAGGTTTGCTTTATGGCCTAGTATGTGTCCAATGATTGAAAAGATTTCATGTATGCTTGAAAAAAATTCAGTGTTTCCTGTTTTGGGAGATGAGGAACAATTATACTTATTAGTTTGTTTTTGTTTTTTGTTTTTTTAGTGTACAAGGGATAATTTGCTTGTTTTGTTTTTCAAATATTAACAGTAATTTCTACTTACTTTTTTTAAAATGAACAACTAGAGACAGGAGAAACACTACATAATCATCTCTGACCATATTCTGTCAAACCAAAGGGCCAGTTTCATAAATTAAACTCTTATCACGTCTACATGCTTTTCAGCTCTTAGCACATGTGTATGTAGCTATTGAAATGATATAATCTTGTTTCGCAGGTTTATAAATTTTATGTAAAATGGCATCATTCTTTAAATAGCTTTTTTTTCCTTTTGGCCAGCATTTTGAAGTTTGTCTGTGACTTTAATTGCTTTTGTAGTATTTATTGTATAACTTTGTCTAAACTGTCTATGCTTCCCTGTTGATGGGCATTTAGCACTGTTGCAATGGGTATCTATGCACACGTTTCACAAATGGGCCGGCTTCCCTGGTGTGGGTGCCCAGAAGCAAACTTGCTAGTTACAAGGAAGGTGCTTATTCTACTTTACTAGATATTCCCAGTGAACAGTCTTTGGTGTATACCTATCAGGTTGTGTTTTTAAACTGTGTGGTTGATGTAATCTACACAGTATTTGTTTTATTCTTCTCATTCTGTCAATTAAGGAACATGGATTTGTCTATAGAGTATCTCCTTATATTGTGACTAGGGTTTTTTTTTTTTACCTTATGTTTTAAAGTATCTGCAAATTTAGAATCGTAATATCCTGTAACATCAAGACAGATTGACCCTTTATTGCTAGGAAGTGACTATCTTTAGGTCTACTAATGTTCTTTAGTGTAATACCTATTTAATCTGATATTAATATAGTTACACCAGATGTAGCTCAGTGACAGAGGATAAGCTTAGCACACATGAAGCTCTGGGTTTAATCTCCAACATGAAAAACAAAAAAGCATAATGTAACTATTTAATTGTCATTCGTATGGTATACCTTCTCTGAATACTTATCTTTCAGATAAATTTTCTATAAACAAGATATATGATTTTTCATCATATGTAGGAAGTAATCATCTTTATGAACCATTTATATGACTGACAAAGATAAAATGCTGTCAATTAATCTGTAATGCAATTTTTGTTTGATTACTTTTTTAGACAGGGCCTCTCTCTTGAGCTCACTATGTATATAGCACAGGCTGACCTTGAACTCACAGTGATCCTCCTGCCCAGCCTCATGAGTGTGGGAATTACAGATGTGCACCACCACACCTGATTATTACTTGCTTTATTCATTTTAAAACATTCTTCAGCATCTCAATGTAGATTTTGATCATATATCAAGATTTTTCCTGTCTCTGTGCCATTTAAAACAATTTTTTTTATTTCAATGCCATGTCATAGCATAATCTCTTTATGTTACTATATATGACAATTTAATTCAAGATGGATAGCAGCCGGAAATGGTTGCTCAACACTATGCATAGTTTGACCAATTCACACTCAGGTAGCCAGTCACAAGGATATCATGACTGCCATGTGGCTGATAGCAATTGTATAATACCAAATGTCAAAAAGCAGAAAACTGTGTGTCTTAAAATCATATGCTATGTGATAGGTTTTTTTTCTTATCTAGTCTGTCAATCTTTTTCATCTACCTGGAAGTTGATTTATATTTAAAGAAATTGTTGATATATTTGGATTTCACATCTTTGGATTTATCATCTTAACATGTGTTTTCTGTTTTTCCTGCTTGCTCTATGTTCTTTCTAAATTTTTCTTGGCCTTCCTTTGGGGATTACTAATTTATTTACTAGCTGGGCATGGTAGTACATGCCTGTTATCCCAGCACTCGGGAATTTGAATGGCGTATACTTGGCAGCTGTCAGGGATACCTACAGATGGCTGTCCTCCCTGTGGGCACACAGCTGGGGTGCACATTATACACTCAAAGCAAAGCACAAGGCCATGTGACTAGATTTGGCCATTGAAATGTCAGTGAAAGTGATGTGAGCCTCTTCAGATGGACATTTATGAGCCACTGTGTTTTTCCATGTTCTCTTTTCCTTCTGGTCATGATAGTCAACCCTCTAATGTTCAAATGGTGGCTGTTTTATCAGTCTTGGTTCTGGCCTGACCACAATCCACACACGATAGCTCAGCTACACCCAACAACTGGAAATGACCACACGATGGGATGATACAATAAAACTTTGCTGTTTATGCCACTAAGGTCTAAAGGTTTTGTTACACAACGTAGCCCAGCTCAGTGATAGTGAACCTTTTAGAGTTTTCATTGATAACAAACAGCCCCCTGCGGCATGCCATAGTCTCACCACGATCAACCTATCTTGCCTGAATCAAAATTTGGATTAGAAATGCAGTACTACCATCTAAAAAAAAGAAACCCTTAAAACAGGTGATGTAGGATAAGGGTGGGTGAAGGGCAGCAAGGTGGGGGTGAACGGAAGCTAACAGGATGTGATGCTTGACAGGCAGTAATGAATCGTTGGGGAAAACCTATGATCATTTGAAAGACATAATGAACTTAATACTTTGCAGCTTTAGAACAGGCATTGGAAAAGTGAATGAAGAGTATGCATTTGACAAGGTGAAAAAGAAAAGAGATGATGTTAGATAAGAATCAGTCCTTGTGCAAGCAAGAATGGAATAGAAGAGAGAAATCCAGTAACAGAAGAACTTGATGCAACCTCTCAACCTCAACTAGCAAGATAAACCTGAGAACTTGTTTCTCTGAGTGGCAGGGGTGTTTGAATCTAGTACAAGGACCAGAGTTGAGTCAGCATTTCCTATCACACCCACTGTTTGAGGATAGGACACCATATTTACAGTAAATCCCTGCAGGTCGGTCCATGTGAAAGAGTTCTGGGGAAAGAGACTAAAGGTGTGACATTCCCACAGAGCCTGATTGCAGTCTCTAGGAGCCTGCAATTAAATTGAGAAAGAAGCCCTGTCTCAAGGCCTGCATATGGGTGTGGCTCTTAGTACAAGGAAACAACTCAAGTAGACACAGGAGGCAGCACAGCATTTTGTAAATGTTCTGCCTTAGAAGAGTTCAAACCTGTACTAAAATGTTTGTAACTATTCAAGCCTTGAAATGGTCTTAGTTTATCAGCTACCTGTAAATAGGTTCAACAAGATCTTTTCCCTCTTCATCATCCTTCTTGGCTACATCTGAAGAGTACGTGAGAAAATAAGCTTTCCATGGAGGCTGAGTTTCTTTCTTTGCCACTTCCCAGGATCCCAGAAGAAGCACCATGGAAAAATTTTAAAATCTTGGATTTGATCCCACTACCTCATTCTGTAAATACTAACCTGAGGTCCAAACAAACTGCCTGTGGGGCTGGAACCCAGAGGACCTGATTCATAATCCAGCATGCTGGGGCTTGGATCAAGTCTCATCCCCTCCTGGGGCCTCATTTCTCGCCCTCTGTGAGTCTCTCCATCTTTGCACATTGCCTCTCACCACGCTCTTCACTGCTAGAGCCTGGCCACGATGGGCTCCGTCATCCCTCATCTTGGAAAACCATCAATAACGTGCCTGTGGTTCTGCATGTTTTGAGTTGACACTTACGGGATTACTTTGATGTCTTCTTTGCCATGCAGGATGTAGTCAATGACTTTGTAAAAGTTAATTTCCTGGCAAAAGAGAGAGAAAAATTATACATTAAGAATAAGAGATTTTAATATGACCACAAAACAGATCTCTAAAAGAAGAAAAAAAAGGAAACAGGAAAGAGCATACTCCTCTGTGGGACCAGCTGACAGTGCCAGGCAGGGGGCTGGGATGTGGGGCCAAGGAAAGGGATGCAAAGTTTCCCAAGGGGATCTGGAAGTCCAGGTGAAGAAGAAAGAGATAAAGATTTCTACTACTAGAAGCTAGACATAGTGGAATACATCTGTAATCCCAGCACTGGGAGACTGAGGCAGGAAGACCACAAGTTGAAGTCCACACTAGGCAACTTAGTGATTTTACTTTGTCTCAAAATAAAATAAAAATTTTAAAAAAGTGCTGGGAAGGTGGCTGAGTGTAAAGGCTCTAGGTTCAATCCCTAGTGCTGGGCATTGAAAAGAGAATGGGAGAGAGAGAGGCAGAGGGAAGAGGAGAGAGAGACAGAGGGAGGGGGAGAGAGAGAGGGAGAGGGAGAGGGAGAGGGAGAGGGACAGGGAGAGGGAGAGGGGAGATTGTTGCTAACAGTTCAGAAAGGAGGAAAGGAATAAAGGTTCTCATGCATTTAGAATCATAGCCCAGACCGCTGCCATAGCACACTTCCTCCTCTTTTTACAAGCCCAGCTTTGCTCTGAGTGGTGTCACTGCTTCTACATGTTCCCATCCCGCCCATCTCCTCCTACCACCTAGTACTATTAAACTCCCATTCTCTTTAAGTAGGTCTATTTAATTACAGTTCTCCCTGACATGTGCTTGGATATTGGTGGGTGGTTCTGTTCCTCTAGTTCTCTAGGAAAAATTCCATCACCTTGTCAGTCCTCCATAGCCCAGATGTAATGGGCAGATTAGCAACTATTTTATAAATGCGAAAAGTGAGATGTAGAGAGATCACTGAGAGCGAGACAGTGACCCAAGACAGAGCCTCAGTCCTTGACTCCCACCTCAGCGCCCTTTCTGCTGAGCCCTTTAATAAGATTATCAGCTGAACACAGCATAACGCTATCTATATCACTGTCACCTGGCACAGTCCTGCACTGGTGCCAGTCTAGAAATTGTTGTCATTCCATGGGGCAAAACATAAACTGAGGATCATGACTTAGAAACCTTTGTAACTCTTTGAGTAATATTAGGCCTGTTGAATCTAATTTAGAGAAAGAGAACTTACATTTTATTTGTTTATAAAGTTTTCTTTTTCCAATAATATGTTTTTATCATATTTCGAAAAGTGTCAGTCTAAAATGCATTGGAAATCTAAACAAACAAACCATTCATTCTTTTACTACATGTATTTTGAGAAGCATTGCCTTAAATAAACGCAGTCCCTGGGCTTACCCCAAGCTGCCTGACTCAGTCTCCACAGAGAGGAATTCCTGATATCATCAAGGGCATCTGAAATCCTTTTGGTGGAGATAAGATCAGTGATTGTGACACTTATCAGCCTTCTGAGGGAGAGACATTGCTCCTCAAAGCCCAGCATTGGCGACAGTGCAAGACTGAACACTTCCAGGAGGCAAACTCTAGCCAAACAGAGGCAGAAGCTAGGAACTGCTGTAAAGGCGTGGGCTGCTCCAGGGTTAGTGAGCTCCCTAAAACAGAAGGCACCCAACCAGAAGAATTTGACCTTAGCTCTGTTACTGCAGTAAAGGTGGTGCTAAGACTCATGGTCTAGTCTTGGCTTGGCGAGGTATGCTCTCTGAGCCACAGTTTCCCAGCTGTGTTTAGATCCAGCAGGCGTTTATTTGCCCACTGCTGCTGCTGCTAAACAGCAGGACCTCATCTCATTCCTCAAACAAAGCATTCATATAAAGCTAATCATATAAAGCTGCTCCTATGAAAGCCAACTTAGATACACAGAGACCGTGAAGCTCACTTTGTTTCCTCCCACTTCTAACTTCCTCTTTCCTCCTTAACCCCCAGTTAAGGCACCCCCTGCCATTTCTAGGGCTCCAAGGACAATGGGGAACAAATAAAGATTGGGCTAGACAGTTTCTAACGTCTCTCCCACAATTAAATGCAGGTGTCTCAAACTCTGAGTAACAGACTTGAAGATAACAACACGTGATATACATACCATTGTTACCCCCTAATTATGATGTTCTGACACTATTTTTCTCTTTAAAATAAAGTCCCTGGCAGCTATGACTCTAAGATTGTCACTGGATAGTTACTAATATCTCTCAAAGTTTGAAATGCACATATTCTTTAACTCTGTAACTCCACATATGATAATGGGTCCTATAGACATACTCCTAACCGTGAATACAAGTGTGGTTTACTACATGTAGGGATCTCAGTCACACTACTTTAAAAAGCCTGGAGACAGCTCCATTATCTACAGCTAGGAAAGTAGTTAAACAAATTGTGTACAGATACTCCTCAACTTACAATACAACCAAAAAACCCACTATAAGTTGAAAATATCATAAGTCAGAAATGCATTTAATATGTTCAACCTACTGAGCAGCCTTGCTTAGCAACACAGGGCGCTGTAGAGTGTCACTTGTTTGCCATTGTGATCGTGAGGCCGACTGAGACCTTGGGTTTGCTCTTGTTGCCCTGTTGGGAGCCGCAGCCCCGAGCCCGGTCGCCTCACTTGGCGGACGTGAGGCCTGTAGTAAAGAGTGAAGCCTGAGGTAGATTGCCCCTCCCATCGAATATGTTAGTTTCCTGCTTACCGCGTAAACAACCCGCTCAACAATATAGTCTGCCTGGCAACTGATGATGTTAGCCAATCAGCTTGCCTTGCTTACTTTAACATGATTGGACACTGTACCCGTATATATATACTGGTGCCACCCCTGGGAGGAAGTAGAAGCCAGGTAGAAGCCCGGAAGTAGAAGCCCAGAAGGAGCCGCAGAGAGCGGACCGATAGAGGCTTCGGGGCAGACTGAAGCACAAAAGGAGCCGCGGGGAGCGGACCAAAGGAGGCTTCAGCTGGGAGAACCCAGGGCAGGCTGTACGGAGAAGAAAAATAAAAAAGAAAAGGTTGTCCACTACCAGACTGTGTCGTGTGTCCTTCCTGCCGGCCGGGAGCGGACATCGACATTTGGAGGCCCGCCCGGGGACTGATCACCCCCGAGACGTGGAAGTGGACAACGCTCCAGTACAGAGCTGCGAGACAGGTGAGTTGGGGATAAGCCTGGGCTCTGGGTGGCGCGCACCTACAGGGCTTTTAGACTCCCCTCAGGCTCACGCGTAAGTGGCGGATTCCTTGGGCCTCACGCGGTGAGTAACATATTAAAAAATGGGAAACATGCTAGGTAGCGGCACTAAGAGCGAGGGTGGTTGTGGAGAAAGCTCTCAAGAGCTTACAAAAGTACGCAGGGTATTTGAGCAGGCCCAGTCAGGGAGCTCCCGAGAGGTGTCTGTCAAGGGGAACAAGGATGCTAAGGAGGAGGACGGGGCTCTAGCCTCGGAGTCGTCTGACTCCGAGGACGAGGGAAAGTTGAATGGCAGGGAGGCCAAAGAGACCAGCTGTCAGGAGCCTAAGTCGCTCAATAAGGAGTCGCAGGGTTCTTTTCCAGCGTTGCCCCGCGAATTGCGCTCTGCTCAACCTGGTCTGCGGAGGAGTAGAGAGCTCCTGAGTGCGCCCCGGCGCGAGAGGGAGGCGGTCCCTCGCCACGAGGCGGCCACCTGGGAGCTCCCTCCCCTTTCGCCAGAACAGGAAGTGATGCACGGGCCCCCATTTTCCGCCCAATCACGGCCGCCGTCTTATGCTCCGCCGCCGGCGGGTCGGTATTTTTACAGGCGGCTTTGGCAGGGGGGACGCTTGTCTCATGAGGTACATCCACCTGGGATAGATAGTGGCCCCTACGAGATATTTCCTGTACAAGTAGCTATGGGCCAGGGACGCAATGTATGGGAGCCTTTTGAGATAAAGCAGATTAGAGAACTTAAAAATGCAGTTACAACCTTTGGGCCGACTGCGCCTTACACCATTGCCATGCTGGAGAATCTGTCTTCTGGGCCCCTCACCCCCGCGGACTGGATTCAGCTGGCAAAGGCCTGTCTGCCCTCGGGCAGTTACCTGGATTGGCGAGCCTGGTATGCAGAGTTCTCTGCCGAGCAGGCTGAGAAAAACGCCAATCGAGGAAACCGGGGGTGGAACAAGGAAATGCTTATGGGAGAAGGTCGGCACGCTGATGACCAGACCCAGTTCCCCGGCGCTGTCTATGAGCAAATCAATGCCATAGGGCTCCGCGCCTGGAAACAGGTAAGTGGTGCCGGAACAGCCTCCTTGTGTCTTTCAAAAATAATTCAGGGTACCACAGGGCCATTTGTTGACTTTGTGGCCCGAATGCAAGATGCTGCCGATAAGATATTTTCTGATCCGGGAGTGGCTCGACCGCTGGTAAGGCAGCTGATTTTCGAACAGTGTACAAAGGAGTGCAAGGCGGCGATAGCTCCTCATAAGAACAAGGACCTCAATGCCTGGATTAGGATATGCAGAGAGATAGGGGGGCCGCTCTCCAACTCGGGAGTGGCTGCTCTCCTGGCCGCGGCTATACAGCAGAGGGGACCTCGCGGGTTAGAAGGGGAATGTAAGGCTAAAGGGTGTTTTGCCTGCGGGGAGCCAGGACACATTAAACGTCACTGCCCAAACAATGCAGATGCTAGGCCTCGTCCTAGGAATGAAGAACCATATGTTTGTGGGCGATGCAAAAAGGGATCACACAAAGCTGAGGAGTGTAGGTCGGTCTTTGATGCTCAGGGCAACCGTATTTGTGGACAAGATGCTAGAGAGCCAAAAAACGGCCAGAGGGGGCCCCCTTCACAGGCAGGCCCCCGCCCCAGAGACAGGACAGCTCAGGATGGCAGCCTTCAACAAGGGCCACCCCTGGGTCAGCAGGTGTGGACCTCAGTGTCGCCTCCAGACTTATACAGAAGGTCACCATTAGGATGGATGGCGTTAGGACCCTAAATGACATGCAAAAGCTATTGGGAGACATTAATTGGATTAGGCCATATTTACATATACCAAATTCAGATCTCAAACCCCTGTTCGACCTTCTGAAGGGAGACCCAGATATAGCCTCCCACAGGAGGCTCACTCCTGAGGCAAGAGCTGCCTTACAGAGAGTGGAGGAAGCCTTAGGTGGGGCTACCTTACACAGAATTGAACCGGGGCGATCCTTTGATGTCTGTTTGCTACAGACTAGTCTACAGCCTACAGCGGTGATTTGGCAGAAAGGACCACTACTGTGGATACACCCTAAGGTCTCACCTGCAAAAGTCATAGAGCATTACCCGGAGGCAGTCGCTTCATTGGCCCTTGAAGCGCATGATAGAGCTGTCCAACATTTTGGCTCAGGACCACAAGCCATCCGAGTACCCTATACCGCCAGCCAGATCAAGACCCTGGCTGCCTGCATAGATACTTGGGCCATTCTGAGATGTGTTTTCCATGGGGATATAAACAATCAATACCCTAAAGACCCTATCTTGTCATTTGTCACTCAGCACCCTATAATTTTTCCAAAGGTTACTGCCTCTGAGCCATTAGTCCCAGCAACTACAATATACACAGATGGCTCCAAGACGGGGATAGGCGCCTATGTGATCCTAGGCAAGCCCCCGGTTACCATACAATTTGAACCTGATCAGCCTCAGGTGGTGAAACTGCAGATCGTTAAAATGATTCTTGAACGGTTCTCAGAAGCCATTAACATTGTCTCCGATTCTAGGTATGTGGTCAATGCTATGCAAGTGCTTGAGACTGCCAGTTTAATTAGATCCACTTCCACAGTGGCTGGACTGTTCCTGTCTATCCAGACATTGCTTCAAAACAGACACCATAAGGTCTTCACCACCCACATAAGAGCACATACATCCCTGCCAGGGCCTATGGCACAGGGGAATGCGGCTGCTGACACTGCCACTCGCCCGTTATGGATTTTTACCTTACTAACACCAATCGAGCGAGCCCGTGCCTTCCATGATAAATTTCATGTTAATGCCAGGAAACTAGCAAACCATTTCCATGTTTCTAGAGCAGATGCACGAAATATCGTGCGACTATGTGACTCCTGTGCCACATACAAACCTGCCATACCGATGGGAGTAAACCCTCGAGGTTTGATCCCTGGTGATGTTTGGCAGATGGACATCACACATATACAGGAGTTTGGGACTCTTAAATATGTTCATGTTTCCACAGACACCTGTTCTCGCGTCATATTTGCAACAGCAGAAACAGGTGAAAAAGTGTCTAATGTGATCAATCATTGCCTGGCAGCTTGGGCCGCATGGGGCAAACCAAAAATATTAAAAACTGATAATGGACCAGCCTATATAGGCAAAGCTTTCAATGAGTTCTGCAAAATGATGGAGGTTCAATTAAAACATGGTATCCCATACAATCCCCAAGGTCAAGGAATCATTGAGAGGGCTCATAGAAGCCTCAAAAAAATTTTACAAAAACAAAAAGGGGGAGTAGGCCAAGGCCTGGCCCCAAAGGCACGATTATCCATGGCACTATTCACACACAATTTTTTAAATTTAAATAATGATAATCGCTCCCCAGCTGTGGAGCACTGCAACCCTTCCCCCAACCATAAAGGGTGGGTGAAGTGGAAAGATGTCCTGACAGGACAGTGGATGGGCCCGGATCCAGTGGTCAGCTGGAACCGAGGCGCGATTTGTGTTTTCCCACAGGAACCGGGACGAGAACCACTGTGGATACCGGAGAGACTGACACGGGCAACAAAGCCCTCGACTGAAGATCAGACCTGCCCTACTGGAGATCCATCACAGACCAACCAATAAGATGAATAGAAATAGCGGTAGCCCGAAATGGACAAGAAGATCCTCAGGCATATGCATGGCTCGCTCAATTGGCCCACGACCGAGTCTAGATATGGCGGGCATCCCTCATTCTCCTCCATAAGGTGACAATACACAGCAGGGTAGATGAGTCAATGACGGGTAAGAGCGTGCCTCCCCAGCACGACTCGACCTAAGCCAGGCCCTACCCCATCCTGCACGTAAGCCGCTGGACTGTTAGATGCTGCCCAGGTCTAAATTTCTCTCTGAGGGGATTTCTTTACGGAGAGGAAATGAGTGCAAGCTTGTGTGCATCCAGGTTCCGTCCAGTTTGTGCCTGGCCCTAGAAAAAGGACGAGGGCCTCAGGGCCTTGGCAGACCATGGGACGGCCGACCAGGGTCTAAGCCAAGGACCTACGGTGGGCCTACGCATAGGGCATAAGCCTCTGCACCCAGTCCAGGAAGGGCTACGATGCGCACATTTATAAAAAATAAAAAAGGGGGAGATGTTGGGAGCCGCAGCCCCGAGCCCGGTCGCCTCACTTGGCGGACGTGAGGCCTGTAGTAAAGAGTGAAGCCTGAGGTAGATTGCCCCTCCCATCGAATATGTTAGTTTCCTGCTTACCGCGTAAACAACCCGCTCAACAATATAGTCTGCCTGGCAACTGATGATGTTAGCCAATCAGCTTGCCTTGCTTACTTTAACATGATTGGACACTGTACCCGTATATATATACTGGTGCCACCCCTGGGAGGAAGTAGAAGCCAGGTAGAAGCCCGGAAGTAGAAGCCCAGAAGGAGCCGCAGAGAGCGGACCGATAGAGGCTTCGGGGCAGACTGAAGCACAAAAGGAGCCGCGGGGAGCGGACCAAAGGAGGCTTCAGCTGGGAGAACCCAGGGCAGGCTGTACGGAGAAGGAAAATAAAAAGAAAAGGTTGTCCACTACCAGACTGTGTCGTGTGTCCTTCCTGCCGGCCGGGAGCGGACATCGACATTGCCCAGCATCGTAAGAGAAAATATAGTAGTGCATATTGCTAGCCTGGGAAAAGATCCAAATTCAAAGTACAGTTTCTACTAAATGCATATTGCTTTCCACTACCATAAAGTCAAAATATTGTGTGTCAAAGTATCTTAAGTCAGAGATGGTCTGTGTCTTTATACAAGGAGGCTATTTTTCCACTATGTCTATAGTAACCGTGAAAGGTCCAAGATACACAGTTAAGTGGGGAAAGCAAGGCACAAAATAGAATCACCACATTTGATGGGTGGAGATGGTGGAACACGGATATTTCTGAATACATGGGAGCCCACTGACATTCCTGGAAAGATACACTGAAAACAGTAGCTACCTTGGGAGAATCACCAGGAAGAAACGGGGCTTTGCATGATGACAACTTTTCATTGTGCTAATGTATTTTTCAATAAATAGAAATTTTTCTTAATAACTTTTTTGTTTTTTGCAGCGCCAGAGATCAGACCCAGGGCCTCATGCTCACTAAGGGAGCGCTCCAACACTGAGCTATACCCTCCGCCCCAAATGTTTTGAAAAGTAAAGTGTGTCTACCATGTGGCTCCAGAAAGCAAAGGTGGTGTTGTTATCTGTGGCATATAAGTGAAGTTGTTTTCCACCTGGAAGGGGAGGACACAGAGTTCTAGGGCCTTCTTAACCGCCTCGTCTTCCTTGGGGCCATTTGTCCCTGGTCTGGTTGCCTGAGACTCCTGTGCCTGACAGGCTGCCCTAGCCATGAATTGCTATGAGACTCTCACTAAGAAAGTTTAGAAATGGACACTTTTTAAAAAATCCCACAGGAAAATCAACTTACTTTCAGAAAAGGCAACAAAAACATCAGTGTGATTTAGGTGAATAGAGCCTTGTCTACACGTTGTAGCTTAGTCAAGTTGCCTTGAAGGCCATATTCATGCATAAGTTCACCAGATTCTGGAAAATTCAAAATGAGCCATCAAGAGTACCTTTGTTAGTTTCCACTGAGCAGCCAACAGTGTAACACAGGAGTCTTTGAAAAAGCCACCAATACATCTGTAGCTAAATTGTGCTGCATGGAAATACAGCAGTTTTTAAACATGTACTATTTTGGGTTTTTTTTTTTCCCGTGAAGCCTCACCAGCATATATAACTTTTTAATAGTTAACACACAAACAAACATCTTAATCATTTATTTATTCCTAGATTGTCTGAATTGGGGTTCTGCTATGTTGTCCAGGATGATCTTGAACTTTGGGGCTCAAGTGATCCTCTCACATCAGCCTCCTGAGTAGTTGGGACTACAGGCATATGTGCAATTACACCCAGAGCCATTTTATTTTTATAAAGGAGATGAAGTGAGATGTAGCTACTATCAGGGAACTTTAAACTTTAGATCTAGGATTTGGAGGGGCTCATTGGTCAGAACCAAGCAAAAAGCCATATTTCTAATGTATGGCAGATGAAAAGTGAATCATGTTAGAAGGCAAGAGGTGTCATGAAATGCTTTGACAGTGAGAGAGAGAAAAAGAGAGAGAGACAGAGAGAGAGAGAGAGAGAGAGAGAGAGAGAGAGAGAGAGATCTCCTGGGGTTGAATTTATCCAAATGATTTGACTTCTCTCAATCTCAACTTTTTTTAACTGGAAGTAAGGATACTTCCCTCATAAACTTATTCAGAAGAGTAAATGATGTATGAAACCCAGGCAAAGCATCCACCAAGTAGTGAGGGCAACCCAGCTAGCTCTGATTACATACTGGAGTGCCCATGGTGTCAGTGCAGGACTGACCTTAGTTACCAGAGCCCTACTAGGTAAGCCTGAGAAACCTGCCGGATGGAGAAGGGAGGCAAGGCTTCTAGAGGTGTACAAGGCCACACACTAGCTTGTAGAGCAGGGATTATGATTCAGGCTTGTTCCCACTATGCCCATGCTCTTTCCAGAAGATCCACGTCTGACCAATCGTATTTTTTGTTTAGTTTCTCTTTTGATTAGTATATGTTTGAAATACATAATCACCGCATTTGGCTAGGTGACCAATCCTGTTGGTCTGCATCTGGATCCCAGCTCAGGCCTATAAGTGCTTTCCCTGAGGCTGTAACTTAGACCCAAAATGACCTGGAGATGAGTTTATGAAAACACCCTTGCTCATCCTATGAATGAGCAACCAACTAACACCAAAACTCTTTGTCTTTAAGACCATGGCCTTTTCATTACAACTTTACACCTGATACTGTTGTAGAGACTAAGGGCTTGCAACCTGATATGTGGGAGGATTTAAGGAGAGACAAAGCTATTTTTAAAAATGCTCTCACTTCTAACTTTTAAAGACACTTGTAGTTAAAGTATTTTTGTTTCTATGCATGAAGATTTAAAAAATGTTTTTTCATAAGAATACAAAGTGACCAATTTTATCATTGAGTGGAAGTTAAAACTGAGATTCTTTTTAATATTAGTCCTAAGTGGCATTTAGGATCTTCGCTGTAGGTTGCTACAATGACACTATTATAGACGGAAGTGTAGGGTTGGGTTTGGTTTTGGTTTGGTTTGGTTTTCAATAATCAATGTCTATCAATTACATTCTGGAAATGTTCCAGTGGTAAGGAGCGTATCTGCTTGGAATCCACCAAAGCTATGTTCCTTGGGTTGGAAGGTGAGAGGGTGAAGCATGTTTTGCTCTATCTGCATAGATTACCTAGTTCACATCAAAGTAAAATAAACTTTTTCATTGTCTCTTCCTTGGAAATCTATTTGGTACCACAAAATTCTGCCAAATTCTTTTACCAACAGTGACTTATCTGTGACAATTTTCCATGTAGCTCCAAATTTTTTAGAATTGTCAACAAGTCATTCCAATAAGAACATGCTCTCAATTAGTTCATGTTCCTGTCCTGTGTCTTTAGAAAATGATATTTATTCTTCTCTTGCTCTGGAGTTAGATGGAAAAATCTTCTCTTCTGTGACTTGGAAATGAAGAGCACATCTTAATATGTCAGATTTTCATAGGCTCTTTGAATGTCTGTATCTCCCATTTCCAAAGCCTTTAGTGTATCTTCAAATCTAAAATGAAGTTATATCATGTACAGGTACAAATTCCCTATCATGAATGTGATTTATTGAGTATACCTAAAATGTATAAACTTTATTAATAATTACAAATACTGGCTGATTTTCATCAAAATACCATCTATTAATTTCTTCTCTAAGGTGAAGTTTAAGCTGGAGAGGATTTCAGTTGCGAACCCAATAGCTTGACTGAATCCATTTTCACCAACACAGGATCTATCAATTAATTTTAACTTTGCGTGTAACCTCTGACCAAACATAGCAGATTGACTTTGTTCTGTTTTAAAGTTCATTGTTGCAGGTTAAATAGGACTACTAGCAACGTTCACTTTGTCTCCAGACAGTGGGAGCTCCAATGTGGATTTTTTATGGGACCTCTCTGATGTTTCCTTAGAGCATGCCAAAAAGCACATCCTCATCATGTAGAGTTTAACCATCATCTTAAAGTAGTGCTATAAAAGTGGTTATATGGAACTTCTTGTTACTCAAATACAGTAATGCATTAACTGGTTTGTAAGGTTAGAAGTCAATGCTGACTGGCTTTCTTTGTTCTTGTTACAGTTGCTTCATAATAACACAACCAGTCCATCTGGAGGTGCTTTTCAATAACATTTGAGTCTTCATACAATGTAACCAGCCCCCAAGACTGAAAGACAGTCACCAACTCATCTGCTAACATCTTTGCCACTCATGAACTCTGGCCTTACGCAGGAACAGGTCATGATATCATGCCGTGGGCCACCTCTAGGTGCTTAAGGAGCTTCTTGACCTTCTAGATTTCTATATTCTTGTCAGCAGCACTGAAGTCTCTGGCTGTCTTCTCTACTTCTCCTCCCACCAATCCTGGAATCTCTGATTTAGGACACTATCTTCTCCCTCCATGTGGCTGCAATCCACTCATCTGGGACCTCAAAATGAAAGCCTTAAGCATAGGTCTGCCAGTCACCTCGAAATCACCAGAACCTCTTAAACTGGCCAAATACTGAACAGATCTTCCTGGCCTGGTGCTCAGTGAAAAGATGTACCTGTCAGTTTGCTCCTGAAGTTTGGAGCACTGGAGAGTGAAGCGACAGAGGGATGAGAGCTTGCTATTTCTCTCACTACCCGAAAGCTGGAGAAAACCTCAGAATTCTGACTTAATCTAAGAGCTCAGCTCAAAACTCCAGACTGTGCATGCACTACCATGCCTGGCTCCGTTCTGCCGCTTCTAACTTTCTAAACGAGTTTCAGTTTATACTGAACTGGAGAAAAAAAACCCAATGGGAATGTGTCAACTACCCTCACATACTAACACAAAAAAGCTGTACCTTAAGAAGCTGCCCTTGGGGCAGGGATATATGCCCGCCTGGCAAGTGCAAGGTCACTTGCTATGTAGGCACTGTGCCACTGTGCCTAAAAAAAAAAAATCTGCCCTTTAGAAAAGGCTGGGAGTGTAGCTCAGTGCTAGAGCACATACTTACCAATGTATACGACCTGGGGTTTCACTCCAACACACACACACACACACACACACACACACACACACACACACAGGAAGTGTGTCTCAAATAATGCTCTTGACAGCAACACATGATACAAATTGGAGACTTGGTCTTTGAAATGAAATCATAGGGGCAAAAGAATTTGAACCTGATGGTAACAGGTTATGATGATCATTTTGGGATGAAGGTGAACAGACAAAATAGATTCCAAATTTAAAATATTCTCTGATGTGTATAAGAAGCTCACAAACGAGGCATGAATTTGAATTCCTAAAGTCTGAATTAGACTGGCATCTTATTTACACATACATATTGCATACAAACAAACACACATGCACACACACACAAGCACACACATAATCCTTCATTTGGGCAGAGTTAGCAGTAGGTGTAATAACCTTCTGGGAGAAACCGGTAACACTATTTTGTACACTCTAAAATCCTTAAAGGAAGGGTATTAAATTAAATTAGAGTCCCCTGCTTACTTCTCTTGTGAAGCCCCATCCAAGTTGTTCAGTCAGTTGCAGGGTTTATAGGCCACTTGAGGGCCTGCTTGTGTGCCCTGCATACTGTCCACATCCCACACAGTTATTTCATCATCTCAAAAGGCATCGTGCCTCGTGTTTAGAACAAGCAATTTAATGGGACCAGAAGTCAGAAATTCAAATACAGGGTGTGGCGAGGGGAGTGGACAGAAACACAAAGGAGAGATGGGGACTCAGGCTCCGATCCAAGGACACGGCTGCTTCTCAGCCCTCATCAGATTCACCCTGTGGAGCTGTGGGTCCAGTTTTGACCAACTTTCACCTTTTCAAACTTATAGCCCAAATATTTATTGGAAAATATCTTTTGTATGAAGTATTAGCCACAAATTCAATTTCTTAAAAAGTATAAACAAAAAAATTCTTTAAACTTAGGCAGCCAAACAGCATGTCTATCTTCTGAGTATCAATTTGAACACTCTCGATTAGATATGAAGGTTCTCTCTAGTTCTAATTGTCTGATTCTAACTTCCTGCTGAGTAAATCTTGGAACAGTTTCACTTGACCTCTCTGGGGGCTCTTTCCTCCTCTATGAAATGAAGACATTGATTCCTTGGTCTACCCACTAGATTACTATGAAGATTCATCAAGATATTAAAATCATTTTATCAATGACAGGAACTGGCAATGGTGAAATGTCGGAGACCAGAAATTATAAATTGAGAGTAGGGCCTAGAAGATTTTGTGATGCTGGGACAAGACTACCTCAGCACAAAATCACTGATACCCTCTGCATCATCTAACTTGATCCTCATCAACACAACAGCCTCATCATTTTAAGGTCATCAGTGCCAGGTCTGGGAATATAGCTCAGTGGCACAGTGCATACATAGCAAGTGCAAGGTCCTGAGCTTGATTCCCAGTACCAGGGGAAAAAAAAAAAAAAGAAAGAAATGTATCTGAATTTCCCCATCTCAATAAAATTATTTAAAACGAGATCCTCACTGCCCTCAGTCATCCAATACCCCTCTGATTATTGTGTGCACCCAAACAATAGTGGCTAATTTGGAGTGTCATTGTCTCTTCTCATCTGAAACACTGACCTCCCAGGAGATTTTTTATGAGTTACTAAATTTGTTTTTTTTTTTTTTTCTTCATCCTTTGCTGTTGGGCATCTTGGCCTGTTCCCCAATCGTGAAAAATTACTATAACACAAGGATAACAACCTAGAAGATAAAACCTTATGTGATGAAGAAATGTCCTTCAGTGGATTTTACTGTGTGTTGTATTTGAATTTCATTAAGTATTCATCTATAGTGAAAAGGTCAGAGAGACACTTACCCTTCCATCTGGAGTTCTGGGACCAGAGTAGGGTGGAGCCTCACCCATCAGAACTGGCCACACATCAAAAAATTCCTAGGAGTTAAAAAAAAATTGCATGTTTTGAAAATAGACCAAGAAAAGGTGATTAAGAGATTCAACCTACATTAAAGTTGGAGGGTGAGAAAAACTCACTGAAATCTAGGCTGAAAGGTAGCAAGACTCATGAGCATCAGAAGATAATCCCACCTGCCTGTAAAATAATGATGAACCGGGCCCATCTAATCATTAGCCATAAACATGAAAGTTGAGTTGGGCACCCTCGATACTGTGGAACACGACACGGCAAGTGGGGTCTCTGTGACGGAGAAATTTATCTTAAGGACATGCTAAGGATTTGTTTCTTCTGGGTGATTAGAATGAGATTATCAATTTTTTTGGCTTTTTGAGACAGGGTCCTGCTAAGTA
Source organism: Cavia porcellus (assembly GCF_034190915.1). Lineage (NCBI taxonomy): Eukaryota > Metazoa > Chordata > Mammalia > Rodentia > Caviidae > Cavia > Cavia porcellus. The sequence continues at coordinate 16,899,435 of NW_026947504.1, forward strand.
GTCCAGGCTGGTCTTGAACTCACAGAGATCCATCCTCCTGCCTCAGCCTCTCAAGGGCTGGGATTACAGTTATGTGTCAACATGCTCAACAGAGATTCTAAATTAATCATACATTTTTCCATAATAAATTTTGTTGCATTTGTAATCAAGAGAAAAAAATGTTTTCCAAACAAGAAAGAGAATACAATGTGCCAAATGTAACAGACAAAACCATATATAATGTTATCCAAGGCTGACACCTTGTAGAGCAAACAAAATCTAATTTAGGACTATATTTTTGTATTTAGTTTCAGCCATTGCCAGCAGCCAACTGGTCAAATAACCTCCAAATCAGACAAGTGCTTAGCTGGAACCAGTTCATTTATTTCTGTACTTCGCTTCCTAGTTTAATCTTAAATATTTCACTGCCCACACTGTAAACTTTCTGCCTGTCTTCTGGTTCTGAGTGCTACCTAATTCATGAATTATTCTTTGCTCAAGCAAGCTCTGTTAAGTGTGTCTTAAGGTTTTCTTTTTACATGGCTAAAACACTGGCAAAAGAGGGGAGAAAAGCCAGGAAGGAGGTGCACATCATGCTGTAAAAGGCACTGAACCCCACACAGGCCCTTGCCTGCTACTTCTCCTCTGGTTTCGCTTATATCCAGAGCTGCAAAGCCTGTGTTGGGCCAAGCATGGGTTTGGCAGAAAAGGCTTCCCTCTTTCAGAGCCTCTGTTCTCTCGGCTGTATTATCTGGGGACAAACAGTAATCCTCAAGCCCTCTTACTGAGGATAGAACCTAGCCCTGCCATCGTGTTTCATTGCCCCTCTGTTGTTTAAACACATGTATTACGATGGTTAGTATCATCCAGAAGACAAACAGAAAGGAGTCTACATGAAACCCAGTTTCACATCCTCAGCCTTTTGCTCAGTTAGATCCTTTTAGTGGCTTACTGACATCAAGAAAAAAATTCAGCTTTAAGTGAAAGTGAAAACTGGAAACTTATCTGAGCCCTATAACCTGCTTGCTATTGGGTGCACAGAGATGAATAAGGCAAAGTTCGTGCCGTAAGAGAATTTATTACTGTCTCCAGAAGGACATAATGAAGTTAGTATAGTAAGTTAGTATAGTAAGACAGATAGAATATGAACCAAAACAGTAACGGGAAGAGAGCATAAATGCTAGTGGGACCTAGAAGAGAAAGTATCATTGAGCCGATACCTTGTATGACCAAATTCTAAGTGGACCTAAAAACTGTCCCACAAAAAAGAGAAATTGTGAAACAAGGTAGAAAGTAGGAAACATCTATGTCTCCTTCCAACTTCCTTTCTTCCTCTTCTTTCATTCTCATCAGCTTGCTGAGATACAATCTACATAGCATATCCTATGATTTGCACATGGTTTGAGTATGTCCAGAGGCTCTTGTGCTGGAAGCTTGGTCTCCAGTGTGGCAGTGAAGACATGGTGGAACCTTTAAGAGTGATGCCTAGTGAAAGTTGTTGAGTTCTTAGGGGTGCTGTCCTTGGAAGGGATTATTGTAGCTTTTGATGGACCTGATAGTTCCTCAAAGAGTAAGTTATTATAAAAAGTAAATGTGGTGCCAAATATTTCTGGCTTCTTGTCATATACAACATGTGATGATTTGTGCATATGGTTCCATCACTGTGATGCAATCTGCTACCAGAGGTTGAACAGATGGGGCTTCCCAAGCTTAGACTTTCGGCCTCCAAAACTGTGAGCTAATTACATCTCTTTTCATTGAAAAGTAACCAGCTTCAGGTATTTTTATAGCAGCAGAAGGTAACTAAGATATGATACAATTAATCCATTTAAAGTGTACAATTCAAAGGCTTAATGACTTTTTCACAGTGTCAATAGCCTAAGGCCAAATAGCCTGAAGGCAAGTTCTTAGAGTGACTGAAGGCCACTTAGCCTACATTTAATTGCTAAATCTTCTTCCATCTTTGGGGGATGAGTAAGTCAAAATATTCTTGCCTACATGTGGTTTTCCGTTTTAGGAAGGAGCTCAAAAGGGCAAGAGGGAAGAATCTTACAGTATGGAAAGGACTGAACCTGGGGTCAAGTCATGCTACAACCTGGGCACCTGGAAGAATATGACTACCTAGAAATTCTTTGGATTGAGCTGAGGCTGCAGTGCCGGGGGTAAAGTGTATGTTTATCATGCATGGAGACCTGGGTTTCACCCCAGCACTGAGAAGCAATAACAAGTGGGCACAGCAGTATCTATCTGTGGTTCCAGCTACCCAAGAGGCAGGATTGCTTGAACCCAAGGGCTCCGATTTCCTCACCTTCTGCTTGGTCATATCTAGCAGACCCACAGAATATCTGTCACAGTTGAGAAAGGCGCGGACTGTGTACAGGGCTTTATGGAACTGTCTCTCGATATCCGTAAGCTCCTCAAAGACTTTGCTGCCAGACCATAGCAGTATCTGAAGAAGTACAGAGACACACTCAGCATTCTTGACACACAAAGCAGTACTTCACTAAGTGAAAAAGTAAGAGTTAATAGAGTTTATCACATTTAACTCACATAATGCAGAGAAAGAAATGGGATAATTATCCCAATTTTATAGATGGAGAAACAGGCTTAGGTGAAATAACCGACCAGTTTACATGGAGTCTAATCCTTTTCATTTTATATCATAGACTAATAATAATAATTATAGTAGTAGGGCTGAGGTTGTATCCCAGTGGCAGAGTACTTACCTAACTTTCACAAGCTTCTGGGTTCAATGCACAGTATTGCAGAAATAAATAACTAACATTATTGAGCATAAGTACCATATATATATTATCTTATTTAATATTGATAGTACTACTTTGAGAGTGATAACACAATTATCTTTGTTTTTGAAATGGAGAGACTAAAGCTTAGAGAGAATAAAGGACCAGCTCAGGGTCTAAGAGCTACTTAACAAGCAGATACTCAAATCTAAACCATCTGACTTAAAAATTCTGCACATAATGCTTGGAGACATAGCTTTACCAACACCTACTACCTCATACCATTAGGAATGCTAGGCAGAGACTCTATAAGGCATCCCAGGCCGCTTCGTTACCGTCTGTTCTGCCATCCCCGAGCCCACAACTGCTTTAGCAAAAGGACCTGCATGCTCAGGCCACTCCTTGAGCCAAGCTCCTTACCTGGCCACGTCGAGTCTCACAGTTGTGCATGTAACTCAGGTGGAACACTTTCATGATTAGATTTGCAAAATTGAGGTACTTGAGAAGAATCTAAAAATGAAATAGAATGCAGCAAACAGATGAGGAGGAAAAATCCTTCCTCTAATAACTTTTATTATCGTCAATAAATGCCTGAAAGTTTAAAAAGCTGTATCAGAAGCAGTTTGAACACAGGATTCTAGAATGGAAACTCATGTTGCACTGAGTATAAAACTCACAGAATGTAGAATATCAATGTATTAATAGGGTATATTTTTAAGAGGCTACTATTTACAGGTATTCCTTAACAAGCTACCTGGTTAATGACTATTAGACTTAAAACCATAACAAGCATTACATGAGAGATATCTGTGTTTAACTTGATAAGTCACTTACATAAACTATCTAGTAATCACAAGGATACTGCAAGGTGGACACTGTAAAAACATCCCCATTTCACAAATAGGAAAACAGATATTGAGAAGATCGGTGACTTACCCAAGTCTAACAGCTAGAGATTAGAAAAGATAGAACAATTAACCCTTCATTCCTGACTCCAAAACCCACCGTTTGAAACATTATTTTGTCTCCCATCCCTTAAAGAGAATCAGACAAACATTTGCCTTACATATGAGGAAGTTGAGGCCAGGCCAAACGGCAGGGCTCAGGGAACTTTGTGAGCTAGGAAAATGAGCTAGAGCGGCTGCCCGGCACTTCCCCTGGGAGGCTTACCTCTTCATCTTTCTTGGTGAAGTGGGAGCCCTCTACTTTATTCACAGCCATGATTACAGCCACTACGTCTTTCCCATTCATTATGGGGGTAGCCAGGATGTTCTTGGTCTGGTACTCTGTGAGGTTGTCCACAAAGTCACAGAAATGCTCATCCTAAGGAAGGCAGAGGCAGGCATGGGTAGGCAGACAAAGAGGAATAACAGAACAATCCAGAGCTGGCAAGGGAATGGAGACATTTCCACCTATCCTGCTTCAGCAAGGGAGGGGCAAGCAAACATAACTTGCGCCACGGAAATCTACAAAGTCCAGTAGAAGGAGCTCTGAGATGCAATCAACTGAGGACCATGGAAAGTGTGCAAAGCATTGTGGGGGCCCAGGATGGGAGGGAGATGATTACTGAAGAGAGAGGTTTAAAGAAGGGTTTCTTGAGGTGATAACATTAGAGCCAAAATAAAAAATTGAGTGAGAGCTATGAGGGAGTTGGGGAAACACCCTAGTGAGTACAATAGTGACAACAGCTGGCAGATGCTGTGCATGGCAGTTTATCTGTATCACTACATTTCGAGAACCTCTCAAGAACCTATGAGATGGCACCATTAGTCTATCTTACAGGGTGACCTGTAACTCAAAGTTAGTATTAGTTGTGAGTGTGCATGACTACTACTTCAGCTGTACTACTTCTCAAAGAAGCCTGGATAAGGTTACAGTGGGTTCAGGTCATGGAATGAAAGCATTTATTATCTAACAATCCATTTCTAGCACTACACAGCCAGTCCAATAGCTATCCCCATTCTACAAAGCTCGGTGGAACCCCCTGTATGTAAGGCCAAACACTGAGGCTTTGGGTGACTAAGATGCAAGCCACTCACAGATAAATCTGTAATACTAATACAGGAATAAGGACTTCAGATTATGGGAATACAGAGGAGTACACTCCCTCACACCTCAGTATTACCTGGAGAGGCCGGTATTGGCTGCAGTGCAGGCTTTGTGGTTAGAAGGAGGAGTCAGATCTTGGATTGTTATCTTAAATTTGAAAGAAATCACCTTTATGATTCCTAGGGATGGTTAGTTTCTCTTTATCTGTATTGCTAACCTGAGCTAGCCCAAACATGTGCAGTGCTTGCTGTTCTGAGAATGGAAATATATCTCATAGAATCAGTTCAAGCATTACTGTTACTTGAACAACAACAAAATTCACAGAAGTTTGCTAAAACTAAGTCTGCAGAATCTCTCCCATGATTCAGAAATTCTAAGGGCTATTGCTCTGTGTTTTTTGGATTTCCTATAGCTACAATAGGATTAAGTAAATGGGCAGAAGCATTGTTGTCAGTGAAGTTGTTTCAAGACAGGTGAAGGGTAAAGGAATTAAGGGAAGCCTCTGTTTGCATTAGCGCTTAAGGATTAAGCAAAATCTCTAAGGAGGCATTAGCCAAAAAGAATGCTGTGTCATTCTCTAAGGATGCATGTGAATTCTTTAGCAAAGGTGGAGGCGGGGCATGCACAGATACATTTCAGGTAGTCAGGTCAGTCTCTGTTAAGGAATACAAGCACTTGGGCTTTCCTGCAGCTGACGCAGAGGTTTCAAAGTCTACCAGAATCCTCTTTCCCTCTGAGTTCTCAGCCCTGGAACTCTCTTCTAAGTGCTCCAGTAACCAGTTAACTGGTGCCCACCTGATCATCATCATATGTATGTTTTTAGCATATGAAATACTCTTAAAAACCATGTTAAAACACTGGGGATTTAGCTCAGTGGCATAAGCTCCTGCCTTGCAAGCATGCAGTTGTGAGTTCAATCCCTGGTACCAATAAAAAAAAATCCCAAAAAACCATATTATAGAACCTCAGGTAGGGCTGGGGATATAGCTCAGTGGCATAAACGCCTGCCTGGTAAGCGTAAGGCCATGAATTCGATCCCCAATACCAAAAAAACAAAACAAAACAAAACAAAAAAACTCTTTGAAGGCTGAGGGTTTAGCTGAGCAGCACAAGCACCTGCCTGGCAAGTACAAGGTCATGAGTTTGACCCCTGGTACCAGAAAAAAAAAGTCCAAGCTTTGAGGCACTGGACCCTGAGCAGTGAAAAAGGATGGACTTCTTGCCCCAGTAATACTTACATTTAAATGGGGAAGACAGAGAAAAAGCAAGTAACAGCTAGGCTTTCCCTTTCCACCATGTAAAAACTGCCTTGAAGAAGACAAGTGGTGATGAATGTAATGGAAGGGATGGCAGGCTGAAGCCACAGTGGTTAGTTACGGTAGCGGGACGGCTTCTCTGAGGACCTAATACTGAGCTGACTGAGAAGACTCAGAGGAGTCATGGGGAGGGCAGTCCAAACAGGGGCACAGAGGATGCAAAGCCCAGGAGGTGGGAATGGAGAAGTTTGAGGAACAGAAAGATGAGTGTGTCTGAAGCATGGAGACGGGGAGGGTAAACAGAAACTGAGGAAGTTAGAAAGGCAGACGGGAGCCAGATCCAGTAGGACTTTGAGGCCACAGCCAAGAGTTTAGATTTCAGAGTGCAGTGCAACACTGCTTCTCACCCCTGACTGTCCCGTTCCCCTTTACAGACATCCATAGTGCCAAGCTCTAATGTACCCCATGATGATGTGGGGTCAGGAGTTTGTAACCCGGGAAAAAGTAAAACAGGAGCCTCATTAGCTTTCCTAGCTAATGCTTATTAGGAGTTAAAAACAAACTTTACCAGAGATAGTTCCCTAAGAAATAAATCAAGGACGAATGTAGAGAAAGAGAGATAAAACATAAGAGACACCAAATGGCCTTGGAGACCAGAGACCAGAGACTAAGGGAGACTAAGAGACCAGAACAAGACTGACAGAGTACAGAGAGAGCCGAGTGCAAGAAGCCAAGCTGAAGTAGCCCTCCCTCCCCAGCTCCAGTGCAACACAGGAGACACAAGAGGGAGGGCTGCTAGCTTTGGGAAAAACTCTCACACGAACTGGGTGTCGTGACATGCACCTGTAATCCCAGAACTGAGGATTGCTATGAGTTTGAGGACAGCGAGTTCAAGCCCAGTCCAAACTACACAGTGAGACCCTGTCTCAGAAAACAAAACAAAATAAAAAATCTCAGACAACTATATACACACACCTCCACACTAACATACATATACACATATATAGTCACTCTGGGGTCATCATGTTTATCATATAGTTACACAGTACGGTGGACATCTACATGTCCCTTTACTGATTCTAAACTAACCATGAATAAGACCTTCCCTTGCCAACTAGCTGCCCATCCCTTAAGATAAGGCCCTGAAAAGTAGATCAATAACAAGTAAACAGACAGAAAAAAGCTGCACATAGACCCCCAAAAAATGGTATTAGGCAGAGGTGCCTGAAAGCCAGTGCAGTTATGGTAAGTTCCAGTTTGGGGGGAAGGGTCTCTGAGCCCCCCCCCACACAAAAAAAAACAGCTGTAAACAAAGGACCCACGGGTCCGCCATCTTCCAGAGCCTCTGCCCTAATTCTTTCTTTTCAGGGTAGCTATCCATCTTTTCCTCTTCTCCTTCCTTTTCCTCTTTACCAATAAAATATCTTCCATTCATTAAACTTTGTCCCTCTTTTTTTTATGGGAGCTGAGTGTATGATCCCAGTGGGCTGTTGGTACAGAACAGGGGTGCTTGGCCCCTGGATACAATAATAAGATATATTTATTTAGTAATAATGAAGTACCAGGCCCAGTGCCAGACAACTTACATATGTTTCTCATTATCTTGTATGAATCCTGCCACTCCAAACTATCTTCTTTCTCATTCATGTTTGTTGAGCCCTGGCTCTGTGTCGGACACTAGATAAGCCAAGATCAACAAAATGAGGTTGCCCTTATTCGGTCCACAGAGTAGAGCAGTATTTCATGTAAGACGTGAACCCACAATGCAAGCCACAATGGGAAGCAGATTAGCACAGAAGGAGGGATTTAACCTGGGGCCTCAGAGACAGAAGCCTAGGACTGGCTGAGAGGCTACTTAGTACAACACCAGAAACCAAAACCCTTCTGTGCTTTAGTTTCCCCTTTGGTAAAATCAAGAGTGGTGGATCAAGTCCTCCTTGAGGTTTCTCTCTTCACCACTGTCCTGAGTCTCAGGTCTCCAGGAAGGAAAGGACAGGAGAGGCAGACTAGATGTGACAGTCCCTAGGATGATGGGCTTCTCAGGTTCAGCCTTCAGAAATGGAAGTGGCTGGGCAAAGGAGTGTTGGAGAAGAGCTGTCATTTATTCCTTGGCTCACTCAGCCAAGGACAATGAATACACCCACTGTCCCAGCTGCTGGAGTAGGTGCCAGTAACCAGGGATGAGTAAGACGGGCACAGAGGGCCTCATGGCTTTTCTGCTGGGAGAAAGGGTTACGATTAATGCAAATAAGTACTGAATAGCAATGAGGCATTCTGTAATTAATAAATAAAACACAAGGTTCCCTGTTAGGGCCTGGGGATTTAGCTCAATGGCACAGCACCTACCTGGCATGCTCAAGGTCCTGAGTTCAATTCCCAGTACCAAAAAAAAATTCCTGTTAAATTACAATTTTAAGTAAATAAACAATTTTAGTTGGATATCAAATACTGCATGAGATATATTTTTACTAAAATATTATTCTTTGTTTATCTAAACTTCAAACTTAGATGGGTGTCATATTTTATCTGGAATTTCTAATTACAACTTTTCCTAGGGTGATTGCCAGGATAAAGGGGATCTGCTAGGGTAGGAGGTACATTAAAGCCCTGGAAAACTCTATGTATAGTTTCACATTTCAGAAATGCAGTGACTGGAATCGTTTCTCAAGTTTTTGTGGAACATTTCTCACTTGTTAGTGGCCCAGGGATAACCTGGACCCCAATCCATACCATTGACCTCCTCCATTCACCTTTTACTGTTTAGCAGTCAAGATTGTGTCTTGTCCTTAACCAAAAATTGGGTAAGATTTTCCAAGGAGAACAAGAGCAAATAGCTGTGTACTCAGCAAATACTGAGTACACAAGACTCCTTGGGCTGGACTTACTTCACCCCTAGGCTGAGTCACAGCCAGGGAAATTGCCCTAGGCCAATAGGTTCTAGGGAAAGACAGGTGTGGCTTCCAGGGTGAACTCTGGGGGTTAAGCAGGAAGCAACAGTCCATCATTTACATGGAAATTCAGCAAACTCTTGGGCCTGAATCTGTTGGAATCAGAGAACCTTCCTAAATCTTCAATCCTATAATGCTAGAGTCTATAGAACCCTTGTTCTGTTTTCCCACAGGCAGAATCTAAACCACAAACCCAGTACAGCATCTGTCACTTAGAATAGATCCTTAGCAGCAGCAACAAAATAATGATTATAAAAATAAAAAGGAACTATCGAAGTGAGTTATTATCATGTGCCAAGAATACAGCAGAATGAGAATACTCCCCTTGTTTAATCCTTATAATGCCATGAGGCAGCTGTTCTCAGTGTTTCATATAGTATAAAATGAACTCACACAGGCCAAATGATGTGCAAAGGCTGTATTCTTAGAAGGTGCCAGAATTCACACCTAGATGTGATCTCAAAGTGTAAGAGTTTAGCTTTCTGGCATAGGATTAGAAATGACCTTTCTTCCATGACTCTCAGTCCATCTCTCTCACTTTAAAGACAAGGAAGAAGTACAAAATAGTAAAGAGCAAAGATTGTAAACTCAAGTCCAGAGTTCCTGGGCTTAAATTCCTTCCCTGCTACTTGTGTACCTTGAGCAAGTAATTGAACATTTTTAGCTGTCAATTTCATCATCCAAAGGACAGAGATAATAAAGTTTTTCCATAAGAGTTTAACAAAGGTTGAACTCATGAGATAGTACTTATGATTATGACTAAAGTCTAGAGACAACTGAAGGGAGATAAACTCCAGCACAACTGGACAAATCCAGTAGAAAGCCTTTTGAGTACCGAGCAATGCCAAGGGGAACCAAGGGAAGAGAGGGGCAGAGATCAGCCCCATGGGGGAGATGGCCCAGTGTGTTTCCCTCTGAGGCCCCCGTCTGGGTTTCATGACTCATTTAGATTATCGCAGTATTAGATTCTTGCAGTAGAAGTCCTATCTTGGCCCTAACTCTTTAGTGACCTTGGGTAGACCCCTTCTCAAGGTCTCCAGGGTCAGTTTCTTTAACAATTTAATAAGGCAGCTGGATCAAATGATATTGCCAGCCCCTCTGCCACTCCTAGAAACCTCAGACACCACCCTGAAATTAGACCAGGTGTAAGGTAAGGACAAAGTCAAAGTGTCTGGGGGCTGGATCCTTTTTGGTTAGTAAATATGACCCTGATGAATTTGCTATTATGAGGCCAATACTCTTTTAGGCAAGACAGGAGTTAAATTATTCCATCATTGTTCAACATAAAGCAAGTCTCATGTTTTATTTACTGACCACTTGCTTTGTTCTGGACATTGTGCAGGATCCTGGATAACAGGTGAATAAAGCAGACATGGTCCCTGACTCCAGGGCTTACTGTGATAGATGACTTCAGGAAGGAGGCTCTAATGTGAAGATCCACGAAGACTTCCCTGAGGAAATAACTTCTAAACTGAAACCTGTAGGAGTTGACCCAGGCAGAAGATTACATGGGCAATTACTTGTAGCCTTTAAAAGTTAATGTCTCAAGTCAGATATAATCCCAGAACTCAGGAGGCTGATGCAGGAGGATTGCCCAGAGTTTGAGACTAGTCTGGGCCACATAGTGAGGTCAAGGCCAGCCTGAGTACATAGTAAGACCCTGTCTCTAAAAAACAAAACAAAGAAAGAAACAGCAACTAATGCCTGAAAAGGGGAAATGATTTGCCCACAGTGATCAAAGAGTCCCTGTCAGAACGGAAAATAGAAACCCATAGGCCATAAGACTCTTAGAAAATAGAGCCAAGGGCTTAACCAAGTGATCAATGTTAACATTTATAGTAATGAGACAGTTAAAAATCAGATCTCCTCATGCAAAGTATGAAGAAATCCAGTATCACTTTGGTGATATTTTTGCCAGGAATGCACACCTGAATCTAAATCAAATAAGCCCAAACAGAGGTATATTTCTGCAAAATACTTGATCTGTACCTCTCAAACATATCAAATTCATGGGAAACACAAACATACTGTGCAGCTGTTTCGGATTCAAGTATATAAACTAAACAAAAAGGACTACATAGGTATAATCAAGAAACTGGCAAAAAGTTACTAAGAATTGCTTATTAGACAACAGTGTCATGTCAGCATTACATTTTCTGAATTCAGTCACTCAAGAATACATTAAAAATGTCCTTGTTCTAAACCTGTAATCCCAGCACTCAGAAGGCTGAGACAAGAGGATCACCTCAACACCAAGACCAGCCTGAGCCACACAGTGAGTGTAAGGTCAGCCTGAAGGACATATGCAGCAAGACCCTACCTCAAAAAACTAAAACAAAACAAAAAAATCAAGACAGAATGAAATATTTAGGGCCAAACTATCATGATAGCTGTAAGTGCCTCCCACATAAGTCAGAAAAATGGAGCGAGAAAGCAAACACGGTAAGTCATAATGATTGATGAATCTGGATGAAATACAGTCTTTTGCATTATTTTAAAATTCCTCTGATAAGTTTGGATTTTTTTTCCAAAACGAAAAGTTATAAGCCCTCGGCATGGTGATGACACCTATAATCCCAGCACTCAGGAGACTGGGGCAGGAGGATTGCCCAGAGTTAGAGGCCAATTTGGGCTACATAATGAATTCAAGGCCAGCCTAAACTACAAAGCAAGACCTTGTCTCAAAAGAAAAAAATAGTTGTAAGTAAATGAATAAAGGTGCATTGCCATCACCAGCCTAGTCTAGGAGGCCAGCAGCTCCCCAGCCCACTTGCACCCCAGGATTCCAGGGAATAATGTCTCGCTACTCTCTGTTATGGGGAAGAGAGTACCTCCTCTGTGTTGGGGACATTGGTAAGCTTTTTAGAGTGTGCAGTGTGTCCCACGACACCCATGTCCAGCGGGAAGACGATCTCTGAATCAGGCACGACCAGGCAGTCTTCAAAGACAGCATCCTTGTGGACATTGAAGAGCCGGGTAGCGAGCTCTGCAACACCATTACGGGCCCTGTACATGAACAAGCTCATCCGGTCTGCCTGCAGGAGGAAGCACAGCTTTTTCATGACGTTGAAGATGCTCTTCTCTGCATGTAAATTTTCCTGGAAGTCCCGTATGAGATCAAAAATGATTTCACTCTCTTCCACACTGCTCAGTGAGTGGTAGCTGCTGAAGTCCACGGCTGTCTCCTTGGCTCCAAGAAGCTCTGAGATAACCTTAGCCCGGTAGTGGTGGTCATAATACTTTTTGGCAAAGCCAATATTTGAGTCCAGAAACTTTTCCACCTCTTCTGCTGTCACCTCACCCATAGCTGGGAATCCCTCTGGTTAACTCAGTGCAGAGGCCACGATAAAGGGCTTCGGAGGCAGTCTGTGGCAAGGCGAGCAGAATGCACTGCTACAATCTGGACTTCTCCAGGTCTTGTCTGTCAGTCTCACTGACAGGACCGCATAGAAGCCAGAATGAGCTGGGGAGATTAAATCATTAATATTTCCTGAGAACAAGGATTACAAGGATCAGTGCGTTCCAGATGCTGCTGGGCCTGCAGCAGGAGAATGTGAGAGTTCCCTTTTACTTTGGTCTTCTAAGAGCTGAGAAGAGATCTCTGCAAAAAGCAGGTAGTGAACTTAAAACATTACTCAAGTAGAATTTGCTGTAGGCAGCACAAGGTCTTCCTCTGTACATGTGTTTTCCCTGCCCTCTGTGAGGGTCACTGCTTAGCAGATTGCTCGGCATCTCATGGAGATTCAGATCTGACTACTCTGTCCACATTTCTCCACAGCAGAAATGGCTGGAACCAAGAGACTATGGCCTGTTACCTCCCATCACCTCCCCGGCATGGGCTTTCAGTTTGCAGGGTCACAGTTCACAGCCCTGTTTCCTCCTGTTAGGGGTCTGTCACTATGGGCTCAAATTATTTTATAATCTCTACACAAAATTCATTCTCAGCTTTAGGTTACAGTTGACTTTCTACCTTTAGGATTTTAAGGGGACTTATAAGGACTACACACCTTTCATCTTTCTTTTATTATAAAAATAATATATGTTGGTTGCAGAACACAATACAGAGAAGACAATAAAATCAACCATAACCCTGCTGCTCACAGGCAAACTCTAGTTACCATTTTTGCTTCAATTCTTTCTGAAGAGGATTATTTTTTAAAAAGTCTGTTTCCCTTCAACCTGCTTGATCTTTCTTTTGGTGCATTAATGTGCCTTTTCTGGCATCAACATCTACCTTACTGGGTTGTCTGTCAGAAATGCACACAGTGGACTCCGGGAGAACATGGCGGACAGACAACAGCAACTACCGGAGGCTCTCTGAAAGGCTCGGCTCAGAGGCCAGGAATGATGCGGACTAAGGAGACACGAACCGATAGAGATATGCTCTGCTGACTCAGGAACGAACTGGGCTGAGAGAAACCAACTTAGAATACAGTCCTGGTGCTAAAATAGGAACAGAAAAGATTCGGTGTGGAGGCTGGACCCCGCGCCATTGGAAACCGCGATTTGGGTTTCCCGCTGCCCGGCGGCTGGCTGCTTCCACAAGCGGCTCGGCAAGGAGAGACGCGCCGAGCTCTGGGAACGGGAGTCTGCGAACGGAGTCGAAAACAGGACGGACAAGGAGGCGTACACGAAAACTGACTGGTGGCGAGGTGAGTGAGAAACTGACCCCCTACCACAGTTTGACTCCAGCGGAGGACTTTCTGGGCTCAGGCAGTCCTGTAAGAGCAGGGCGCGGTGGCAACTCCAGCCACACATTCCCCTCTCGGACGGGATTGGTGAAAAGTGCCTGGCCTGAGTGACGCTGCTGGCGGACTCCCTAGGCTGGCCTAACCCAGATCCCAGAGCCTGACGGTGGCCCGGAGGAGCGACTGACTCCCACGTAGGCTGCCTCCTCCGCAACTCCCTGGTGCGCAGCGGCGGGCGGGAACAACTAGCCAGCGCAATTTGATCAGGCTGTGGCTGACAGGCAGGGAAGCTGGGCCTCCTATGTAAGCTTGCATTTTATAAGGAACAGAAAATATGGGGAAGGGAAGCAACAAGCAAGGCTCCTCGGCCCCCAATCCTGAGAAACAGGCTATAGTGGACACCGCACCAATATACATTAAGCGCCATATAGAGAGCCTCATAGACCAATTCAGGAATGAAGTTATCAACGACCTGAAGCTAGAAGTATGCAGAATAGTTAGAGAAATGCTAAGCACCACCCAGGAAAAAGCAGATGGTGGAATGGAAGAACAGAAAAAGAGGGGAGAATTGCTTGATGGAGAAAACAGAGAAAGCATTGAGTATGTGAAGCAGGTTCAAAGGGACTATCAAGAAATTAAGAAGTCTGTCCAAGACTGGCATAACAGCTTGAAAGAAACTAAGGACAAACTATCTGAACTGGAGGGCAGACTTGAAATATGGGAGAATGAAATGAAAAACTTCTTAAAAATAACAAAGAAACAAACAGCAATAATACAAAGACAAGAAGATGATAAGAGGAGCCATAACTTAAGGATTAAGAACATAAAAGAAGAAGTAGGGACACAAACAAGTGAACTACAAAAGCTACTCACAGAAATAATCCAGGAGAATTTTCCTAATTTAGCAAAAGGTAAAGATACTCAGATGTATGAGGCATACAGGACCCCAGCTACCTACAACCCAAACAGAGCTACACCCAGGCATATAATAATAAAAATTCCAGAAATTCAATACAAGAACAGAATATTAAAAGCTGTAAGAGACAAGAAACAGACTACCTACAAGGGAACACCCATCAGAATTACAGCAGATTTCTCTTCACAAACCATCAAATCACGAAGAGCATGGGGGGAAATAATTCAAGCTTTGAAAGATAATAATCTCCAGCCAAGATTGAGATATCCTGCACAACTGTCCCTGGAAATTGATGGAAAAACGAGGTGCTTCCAGGATAAAGAGGAACTGGGGGAATTTGCAACCACCAATTCAACACTACAGAAAGTATTGCAGGATATTCTAAAAAAAAGAAAAATACAAAGAACCCAGAAATAGTGGCGGGGAGGCCACAACGAATGGAGCAGAGAACAAAATGAAGAAGACAAACTGACAGCTACTGACAGAAAAAGAGCTCAACAGAAATGAGACAGAGAAGATTGGATGATAGGAACAGCTATTTTGGAGAAAATGACATCTTAATAGGTAATGCTGATTTAGTACCATCTTGTTTTGAAGTCTCATCTAGCTTTTGTTCTTCTGTCTCCAATGGTCTAAACAGGTTGTATCTTATTGGATTTTGTTATGTACGATAGTATAAGCAAAAACCTTTTAAAGACAAGGAGATTATACAGAGACCATTGTTCATTTTGTTAGTCGATTCTAAATACTCTATAATGCTGTCATTCTCTTAAATGGTTTTATATTGTTTTGATATACTTAATGCTACAGTATATGAAGTTGTACTCAAGGACTTCAGGGAGGGAGTCAATATGGTAACTACTTTTGAGTCGGAAATATCTGGTGGTGAAACACTATTCTGCTTAAATGGTTATGTTTTGATCTGCCCTGTTTCACTGTTATGCCCTCTTTTTTCTCAATCTCCACTCCATTATTTACTTTTTTATTTTTATCCATTTAATTAAAGGGAAAAAATAGCAGGATATAATATAGTAACCCACTTTGACTTTCTATTATCTCGATTTGAAGCCCTGTATTACTCTCACCATCTTGTTTTTGACTGAGGTTCCTCTATTCTGTTTTGCTGGATAGTATCAGGTTCGAAAGTTTAGGCATCAGCTGAGAAGATAATGAGATTCATTATAACGCCCATTCTCGTTGACTTTTATCTACTTTTGAAGACCTACAATATCTCCAATGTTTTGGTTTTGTCGGTTTTATTCTTTACTGTTTTGTTCAATTGTATTACAACTAATGATATAGGCAATTCTATTAGAAATAGCGGGAGGCATTATGGTAACCATTGTTGATCACCTTGTATTATGTTTTTATATTATCTATTATATCCACCCTTTTGACTTGACCGATTCTGTTCTGTTATGTCACATTTGGTTTTACTCTCTTCCAAAAAAGCAATAAGAACCGTGGGAGCAATGAAACCCAAAATGTGTAATAGTCACTGTACAAAAGAGAGGAAAAGAAAGTGCTCTAAACTATATAATTGCATGTATATTTAAATGTATAAGATAGAAAATGATATCACAGAGTTTTATTGGATCATTGAACAGAACTGTTTGCAGTATCATTGTTGGAATGTCCACTCTACAAGCTTTAATTTTGTGACAATTATTTCTAAGATGGCAATATGTAATCCATTAACTAGTGATTTCCTACTGCGCATTTTTTTCTTCTGTAAATCTGTATAACTTGTACCCCTTCACTGTTTTTTTTTCTTTCTTTTCTTTTCTCCTTAAATAAAAATTAAAAAAAAAAAAAAGAAATGCACACAGTGGCTCACAAGCTCTCAATTCCGGTGACTCTCAGTGTACACTGGCATGCCCTGTTCACTCTGGGAAGACAGAAAGGGATCCTTTTCTGTCTTTAGCTTCTGAGACTGCTCCACATTGTACATACAGTTGCTGGAACTTTGAACATTGTAAATGAGCTTTGTAGGAAAGTAGATTACTTTCTTTGTTGTAGCATATAATAAATTCTTGAGACATTGAACCCATCCTTCAGCCCTGGGTAAAAAGGTGCCATAACCCACAGGGAAACACTGTAACCTCTAACCCTGAAGATTACTTTGACCAGATTTTCAAATCAGCTTTATGTTTGTGATACTAATCTATATTATGTGTAGCATAGTTCATTTATTCTTGTTGCTCTGTAGTATTCCACTGAATGAATAAACCATGATTCATATATTATTAAAAAAAAAAAGAATGTTTTCCTTGGGACTGACAGCCCACAGCACCCTGAATTTCTCTAAAACTCCACAGTAACAAGTCTGTGCACCCCGTATAAATGCTGTTTTCAGCTGTCTCCATGCTGTCTTCTCCACGACAAGGATTCTGGTCATCTCTAGATAGCTTAACACAGTCAACCCCTAGTACACTGGCTAGATCTTGCCTGTCATATTCTTCTATGGACCTTATTACATTTCTTTATTACATTTACTATCAGCAGTTATCTTAGCCGGGTGTGTTGTCACGTGCCTGTAATCCCAGCACTCAGAAAATTGAGGCAAGAGACTCCCCATGAGCTCAAGGCCAGCCTAGTAAAAGTCAGTTTAAGGCCGGTTTGAATGGCAAAGGGACATGTTGTCTCAAAAAGGTAAAAAAAAAAAAAGCCAAACAAACCACCACTACCACCAACAACAAAAAAACAGAAAGAAATTATTTTGTTTGATTCTGTTGCTTTGTGGTATGGTCTGTCTTTCCTCCCATAGTGTGAGGTTCAAGAGGGTAGAGATATGTCAACTTTCCCTAGTCCTTGAAATGCTATCTGGCACATTCTTGGTGTGCAGTATTTTATTTTCATAAGTCTTATGTGTTCTTGATAAAAATTCAAAACTATAAGAAAAGTACAAAGGAGAAAAGAAAAATAGAATATAAACCTAGGTATTATCACAGCCAGTATTTTGACACATTTAAAATATTTTGAGAAAAAATATAAATAAAAGGCTATAAATAAACATAACACTACAAAATCAATAAAAATATAATTTAAAATATCTTTTTAAAACCATATTTTTTCCATTTTACAACATAGCAAGAAGAAATATCTTTTCTGGTAACGGATGCTTTCTGCAAGGATGGGTTGTTCCAAGAGAGCCTGGAACTCCCCTGTGTCCTCTGGCACGGCCTGGACCACTTTCCACTCCTGCACGTGTCCCAGTGTGTAACTCCATCGACAGGAGGTCCTCACCAGGGCCAAGCAAATGCTGCCATCACGCCCTTGAACCTCTTGAGATGTTTTGTGTAACCCAGGTCAGAAAACAGCGGTACTGCTAGGAAGAGGAGGACAGGGTTGCAGGCCCACAGGGGCCACTGACTCATTTTGTGACTTTGAGAAAGTCTCACCCAGTCCCTCTCAAGTCTTCTGTTTCCCCACCAACGAGAAGAGATGTGGAATAGCTGGGCTCTCCACCCCTGAACAAGAGGATTTGCTGAGGACTGTCCTAGAAAATAACTGCAATGACTGCATAATGTACCTTTTGCTTGTTTAACAGAACATACACATCTTTCTGTGCCAGTCAAGGTTTTTACCTGTTGATTTTTAATAGCCTCCTAGACTTTTATGGTGCCTGTGCCATAATTTAACATATTTCCAACTGTCATTCAGACTGTTTCTAATTTTTATTTGATAATTTTCTGCTCTTCTTCATCACAAATTTAACTGGGAAGGTACACACAGGATCATCACTAATCTTCTAAGATCTTGTCCTGGCTGTTCAGAAATCTGAGTTGAATTAAAGAAATAATGAGAAAGTCAATATTTCACTGCACAGGTCATATTTTCATTTTTAAGTCACCATCTCCCGCAGCTCTAAGCCCCATTTCTGAAAAACCAGACCTGGAATAATGGGACTTTAATCACCATGAGATGTCAAATAACAGATTATATACTGTACCTAAATATTTGTAAGAGAGTAATTTGCCCTAACTCACCCTAGAACAAGAGTCACATTTCTTTTCTTTTTCCAAATCTAATTTGGATATTCAATCCCAATGATCATTATAGCCACTGCCCCACCCCACCCTCCTGTGAAGACCTGTTGATCTAACTTAGTCCAGCCCCATAAAAGCCCTCTGGCCTTTAGTCCACTCTGCTATCACAAATAAGCTCCTATCCAAGCGTCTGTGGCCCCTGACTGTCCAGCAGTTCTGCTCATAGCTGGGCCTCAGGCATTCTTGCTCTGGTAGGTTTCCCTGGAGAGGGCACCCACAGCCACCCAGAGGTGGCCCTCCACCTCCACCCCAGGAAAAGCAGAGGCCCTGGATCTTTCCACTCCAGGATCCTGCAGAGCCTAAATCATTTTCCTGTCTTCAGAAAGGTTCTTAAAAATCTCCCATCTCACCACTTAATCCTCCCTTCTCCCCCATCTGGGGCAGTTCAGCCTGATTGTCTTCTAAGGTCAAGATCTACAAGGATTGCTTCCCCGAGTCTAAGAATCGTGGCTTTCTACCCTGCCACACAGTAGCCCTGTGACACAGTGACCATGCAGGGACCCCACAGGAACACACACCTCAGAGAATTGGAGGACAGGGAAAATACCTATAATCACAGAAAAACACTATTTGTAATACAAAAGAATGAAACTCAGGGTGTAGCTCAGTGGTGGAGTGCTTGCTTAGAAGTGTGCAACTCTGGGTTTGACCCTCAACACCTCAAAAAAGAATAGAAATAATATGAATGTCCACCAATGATTCAATAGTTGCTCTTCTTAATGAACAAAAATACAACTTAGTTTCAAAGTTTGAATTGGCCTTGTGTTCAATTCTAGAATTGCAAGACTTCATTCCATGATATAGAATAAATGTTGTGGTTGGATACTAGCAAAGCTTAGTGTAACAGAGAAATTCTGAAAAAAGGAAGAACAGGCCGAAAGGAGAACTGGCTACTTCAGTTATTTTCCTTTTAAGACTGGGACAGGGACAGAACGATAGAAAAATAACTGAATAACAGATTATATAGAGTTAGTTTTTGTAAGGACAACAGAGTTAGAGCATATAAGGATGAAGGCAGAGGGAACCTCACCGCATGACGATGAACCCGTCTGTGAAACAGGTTGGTCTCACTCTCATGACTTTCCTAGAGGCCAGCTAACAACGCGGTGTCCGCTTCATGGCTTGGAATCTCAGCCTCTGGGCCTCAGGCATTCTTGCTCTGGTAGGTTTGCGATGACTGCATAATGTACCTTTTGCTTGTTTAACAGAACATACACATCTTTCTGTGCCAGTCAAGGTTTTTACCTGTTGATTTTTAATAGCCTCCTAGACTTTTATGGTGCCTGTGCCATAATATAACATATAACTGAATAACAGATTCCATGGTCGATTTGTGACAGGCCTGGCATACAGAAATGATGAATCTTTTTTAGGACCCGCAGAAACTGAAAAATACATATATCATGACTGAGTAGCTTGGATGTGCAATGCTCAGCACTCCTGGTGCAAGAAGGTGCCCACCAGCTCAAGATCACCCGTGGGCACCCATACAAGTCACCCTCAATCAGCTTCCAGACAAAAAGCACTGTATGCTAGCAGTCCCCATTCTTCGTCGCTTTTTAAATAAAATTTCCTTCTTTGCATCAACACCTTGGCTTATTGGCAGATAAGCAGCCTGACCTCAATTCCTGTAACCTTCCGATTCCTGACACGGTGTGTAACTGGAAATCTTCAATCGTGGGTGACAGAAACTTGGAGATGGATCATCTCTAGATAAGAGAGGGAGTTCCTTAAATGACTGTTCATAACGAGGTTCATTGGAAACGGAAGAAAAGGAAGTTAATCATGCTTCCTTCCCAAGGTCTCTGTTGCCCCCTCTAATGGGTCCACACAAGCTGCAAACAATGGTAAGAATGAACATGCCCCATCAAAGTGGCCACTTCAGGGCAGATAATTAAACCAGACAACACGATTGGCTGGGACTGGTTGGTTATTTTTCAAAGGAATAGAGGGCTGAGCAGTGAAGAATGAGCAGCAACCAGGCAGGCAGGTTACTATGAGCAGAAAGCAAGGCGGACCGGAAAGAGGGTGAGTTTGATTTTATCTCATGATTTTCATCATTTCCGAGGATCATGGAAAGCCACTGAGGGTTTTAAACAATGTTGGAACTACATCTTATATTTATCTTTATATTTATTTATTTGTCTTTTTGAGACAGGACTTCCCCATGAAGTTCAGGCTGGCCTTGAATTCACTTTGCAGCCCTGGTCGGTTTTGAACTTACAGCAGCCCCTGCCCCAGTCTCCCGATGCTGGAATTAATAGTCATGCGTACCACGCCTGGTTTATATTTACATTTTTAAAAGCGTCTTCCAGTTATGGGGATCTTTGGTGGAAAATGAGCTCTACCAGGGCAACAGCTCTAATACATAGGGTTTCAACTTATTCTACAAACGTCAGCGGGAGGTCCGAGAAGTCAGAGATTAAATTCTTGCAGCTCACAAATGCACTCTACAGTTCTTGACGGAGCGCTTCTGCCTTTTGTTTTTTTGGCTTGTTTGTTTTTTCAGATAGGGTCTCGCTTTGTAGTTAACGCTGACCTTGAATTTAGTACCAGGCTGGTCTCGAATTCAAGGCGATCCTCCTCTCCCAGCCTTCCTAATGCCCGCCTTTTCCTTGATACTTCACCTTCCCTGCAATCCTAGTTGCTACCCAAAAATCGGTGATCAACTCGGCGGATGCTGTGGCCAAGAAGCACCACCCTAAACGCCGCGTGGCCCTTCTGCCCAGGACAGCCAATCGTGACGAAGGGAAAGGATAAGGGGCGGCAATCTCGCCGGCCTCGGTCGAGTCATTGGCTGGCGGCCGCGTCGCTCGCCGCGGGACCACGTGACTGCCCCGGCCGGCCGCGGGTTTTTGCTGCCGGCTTGTTTCCTGCACCTTTAGGCCGGTGCGCGCGCCGCGCCCTCTCGGTGCAGTTTGGCCCGACCCCGCCCGATCCGGGTAGGGGGCGGGCCATGGGCGGGGAAGGGGACGGGACAGTTAAAGAGCAGCCCGCGCGGGGCCCGGCGCCTTGGACGGCGTGGCAGTGTCTGTTCGGCCGGTCAGTGGTGGAGGGCGCGCTGCGGACCTGGTGCGGTGGGCTGGACCCACGAGGTGAGGACAGGGGAGCGGCGAGCGGGGCGGGCCCTGCGTGGCCGGCGGGCTCCCCTCTGAGTCATCCCGGGTCTCACCCCGGGTTCGTTGGGAGCAGGTCCTGACCTACGGTCTCTGGCGTGGTGGCCGGGCCGTGGAGGTGGGCGTGCGTCTGGGCTGTTCCAGGGCGCGAAACGGCCAGCTGGAAGGTGCCACCCCCAGCCCGCGATCTGGCCGCCCCTTTCCTTCTTCCCAAAACCCTCGCACCTCGTGGATACCGAGAGTTTTCCCTGAGCTGCCCCAGGAGATTGGGGCCACACCTTTGGACAGATGGGAAAGGCGACCTGGAGAGGGCAGAGCACTTGGTTAATTGACTATTAAAAGCAAACACTTCCTTGGTTAAGAACAAACTCAGGACCTGTACTTCTTTCAGACAGTTCTTTCGGTTGTTAGTTGGGGATACCGAGAACACACAAAGGGCCAGCTCCTTGGGTGCAATTACAGATCAAGTCAGTTGCAGAGCCGGGGTTTGTACCCAGCTTTCCTAAACTTATAGAATATCAGGTTGCATCCTTTTATGCAGATTGGGAATCACCAGTGAGTTAGAAGCTTTCAGAACTTGAATTCTTTTCTGTTACCATGTTTTTCTTTCTTTGTCCCCACGCCCTCTTGTGTGTGTGTGTGTGTGTGTGTGTGTGTGGAAGGTGCTGGGGATCGATGGAACCCAAGGCATCTGTAAGTGCCCTACAATTGTGCTACCTCCCCATTCCTGCCCTATTGGTCTTTATGTGAAATGTAAGAATAATATGGCACACACTATTGAGTGAAACAGAAATTTATAGTTTAGGAAATTGGATCCATAAGAAGTGGAGAGTCAAAGCTTTAGGAAAAGAAATGAGTTCATTTCACCTCCACCTCCTACAAGAACCTTAAGGATTTCAAGAAACAGAGTAATAGCTATCATCTTTTGAGTAAATGTTATTTACAAGATACTTGTGTTAGCTATAAAACAATCTTGCAAATTAGTTGATAATATTATCTCCATTTTACTGGTAAATTGATGCTGGTAAGTTTTCACTGTTGAGCAGTGTAGCTGGGATCTGAATAGAGATCAGATGGGTCTGACTTCTGTAACACACGTATTGAGTCTCCAAGTATGATTCTAAGCTCACTAGCTCAGCGTCACCTAGTATGCAGGGGCAGGTCTAAGAATCTGCTTTTTTCTTTTCTATTTTTTTTTTTAATTGAGGATTAAACCAACAGGCTTCACACTGAGCTACATCCACAGCCCTTTTTTTATTTTTAAGTTATCCAGGCCAGGCTTAAACTTTTTATCCCCTGCCTCTGCCTCCTAGAGTGCTAGAATTAACGGTGTGGGCCTTTATGCCCTCCTGAATCTGCATTTTCTGTATTTGGAAATCATTGTATAGTGTACCAAAACAATGTGCTGCTTCCTAGGGGGAGCTCTAGAGATGAATATGTTCAGGGCTTTGTGATCCTCAAATTCTGTTCACTAGGGGTAAGTTTTGAGACTAATCATCGCAGTTTAGAAGGATGCTTGCAATTTCTTGACAAACTACAGTTTCTTGACATAAGCTTAGTTACAGGGTGGGGATGGAGGGATGGAGCTTAGTTAGAAAAAAGAACAAAGCTGTTAAACTGTCGTGCATTCAACCAAAAGATTTGTGAAGCACTTACTAGGTGCCAAGCCAGGTGTAGTAGTTGGGATACAGCTTCAAACCAAACAAAGCAAACAATTGAATCCTCTGAGAAGGACAGACTATTCAAAGGGTGAATGTGATGATAGAAAGATAAAGCAAGGCAGAAACAAAAATGCTAGGCAAGGATGGGCCCACGAGGCCAAGTACATCTAGGAAGAGTCTTTGGAGAAAGTTGAAAGAATTAAAAATCTATAGTTGGAGAAGAGCATTCCAGTTAAAGGGGGAAAACGTGTGCAGGAAGCAAGACTTGGCTTGATTTCAGTCTTATCTGGGATGCTAATTGTTCTAACCAAAATGTAGCATAGGAGTAAATTTATGTTGTTACTCCTGATACAAAAAAAGAAAGAAAAATATTACCAGTGCCTCATATGTAGCATAAAAACAATTTTGGTCTTGAACTTTTACCAAACCTGCTTTAAGCAGTGTGTTTCCTTCACTGTGTTACTAACAGATTCAGAAACAAGTTGAGTAACTGGCTACAGATTAGATCTTTAAACTGGCTCCTAAAACCTCTTGGCAATGAAACTAACTTGGGGGCAGTGTAGGTTTATAAAAATAAAGCTAAACTTGGAAATTGGAAGATGAGTTTGAGAATCCATGTTACCAATTAAACAAGTAATTAAACCATGATTTATCTTGTTTTGGAGAATAGAAGTTCATGTTTTGTTCTTAAATTTATTGAGGCAAAGGGAGATGTGTATTCAATATTTTCAAAGCTGTGGGTTACTATGCAGGGTGCTTTTAGTTACTGATCATGGCTTTACATTATTTTCCTCCTGAATATCTTATTATCTTGCCTTAGATTGGGTTTAAAGATAGAAATAATATGTGATAATATACAATTGATATAAGCCTTGTGGTGCTTCTTATGCATTACCAGATATAAATGAACATTAATTATTTGTAATAACTGGAAAATAAGGATATTTTCTTGTCTTCATTATGTTTACTAGAAACTTTGTTGTTTGCAGGATAAACATAAATGTTCCCATGCATACCAACCACAAAGCATAGAGTTAAGTGCTGGGATATATAGCAGTAAGGATGATTTGGTACCTGCCTATAAATTAGGCTGTAGTTTGAGAGACTCGTTAATGTACATGTTAAATTACCATATGCAATGTTGGTGAAGCAAAGCCTAAGGAATCTAAGTCTCCTTTATCCTATGGCGTTTCAGATGGGCCCTGTAGAATTAGAAAAAGGACCAAGACTGGTGGAGGGGCTGAGGGTATGAGCTCAGGGGTAGCGTGTATGCTTAGCGTATTGAAGGCCCAAGGTCAGGTTTCCAGCAAGCCCCTCACACATACATGGATGGATGGAGACAGCAGGAAAAGGCACCCCCAGCTGAAGGCATGACAGGAGTAAACGTGCAGGGAAACAAAGGCTGCATAACATTTTCAGAGACTGGTGATTTGAACTTTAGTGCAGAAGCAAGCAAAAGAAAGGCAGTTGTGGGCTTATTCTTAGAAAGTGTTAGACCAGCGGCACTCATGCCACAGCAGGTTGTTGTAGCATTGAAAGCTCTGAAAGGTTTGCCCTACCTGGTTTAGACTTAGGGAACCACTGAGGTCTGTAATTGTTGTTTGCTTCTTTGTTTTGGTAGTACTATTCGGTGCCTTTACACTGAGCTCATCCCCAGACCTTCTCTTTTATTCAAAATTGTGAGACATAATCTCATTTAAGTGGTCTAGGCTGTACTTGAACTTGGAATCCTTCTGCCTCAGCTTCCCGGAGTGCTGAGATGATAAAACCAGGTGCCACCATTGCAGCTGCCATTGAAGAGTTTTGAGACACATACCCCAATAGTTGATCTGGTACTATTAAGGATTGCTTGTTTTGGAGAAGACAGCATAGTAGTTAAAACATGTAAGTCAGTGTAGGTTTTAGGCTGAAGTGTTGTCACATGATGAATTTAGCAGATAAATCAGGCTCTTTTGTACAACAAACCGAATCACAAATACACATCCCTTGGTAAGTGAAAAACGGCTACATTTATTCATGATCATGGAAAGTCGTGCTCAGGGAAAGTCTTTGCTGACAAAAATATGGCATGGTTCTGAGAAGACAGGAAAGCAAAAGCCCTGTACCCAAAACACAGCACCCAGCAACCCAAGATAAACCAGGCTTTGAGAATTTAAAGGATGTGGACCTCAGCCCAGGTGTGTCCTCAGATATGATTGACAGGAGTGACTGACGGAGCGTGTCATCTTAGTGGCTCTCAACATGTATAACTGCCACAGAATTCACTCTGATCTCTGATCTTATTGCACCCATAGCTGTAGTGACCATTTATGACTCCTTGATGAGGTCTGAATAGGGTAAAAACGACTGGAAGGCCAGGAGGTCCCATGGCCTGTGATTTGCTCTTGCTTAGAGTGTCAGAGGTCTGGATTTTATTGTTTTACCTCTGTTAGGGCAGTGGAAGGAGGAATGGCTCTAGGTTGCTGTAAGGCCAGCCATGGTGGGGCATGCCTGTAATCCCAGGGGAGGCTGAGGCAGGAACATCGGTGCAAGTTTGTACAAGTTGGAGGCCAGCTTGGGCCAAAGAGTGAGTTCAAGGCCACCCTGAACTGTATAGTGAACCCCATCTCCAAAAGACAAAACAAACAAACAAAAGTGGAAGGGAGTGACTGCCTCAGCTCTGTTTTTTTCTGTCTATAGTAGAAGTACTGTGTATGGGAAGAATATGCAAAAGGGCAAATATAGTAAAATATTAAGTTGTCAAATTGTTAGGCTGTTAAATAGGTGAATTGTGAGTATTCAAATATTCCATGTATTCGTTGAACGACTTCCTGAAGATTTTTAAGAAGCTTCAGAATGAGCAGCCAGAGACAGAATAAATGACTGAATCAGAGGCTTATGTGGAAGCCATGTTTCTGTTCAAAAGTACGTGAGTACTGGAAAACTGTTTTCAAACTACATAGCTTATATTCATTATACCTATTCCATTCTCCTTAAGATTTTTCCATATAAGAGAGGAGACTTACTTTGGTAGGTGACTTGTTCCCTAATGTGAAGATTTTAAGTTTTTTATACACTTTTGATATTTAGGTTATTTGGGGATTGACTCCAACTTTACTGTAATAGCTAATGATATATGCACGTAAAGAGATTGGTGTAAAAGTCTTACTATACAGAAATGGTTAGGGGTCAGCATACTTAGGCTGAAGTTCTAGCTTTGCCTTACATGATTTCACTGTGCTAAACCTTTATTCCTGCTCTACAATCTGAGGATTGTATTTCATGATTTCTGTTAGGAGAAAGGAAAAGAAGAGTAGAGATACAAATTCAACAGAACAGGTTTATTTCAGAACAGACCTGAGAGGGACCGCTCTGGCACTAGAGAACAGACCTGCAATTCTCTTGCAGACTGTGCGTCATTTTTACAGGGGAGTTCAGCATAAAGGACTGTAGCTACCTGCAAAGAACAAGGCTTGAGAGAGCACTGTGATAATGGTTGCCCACGGAGGGAAAGTGCAGGGAACAGTGGCTGCTCCCAGGAGGAGGCTGACAGTGTTCTAAGTCCCCAGGTGCAGCCACGCTGGGAGGGGCAGGACAGTGGTGGTCAGAGGCCCTCTGTCTCTAGCTCTAAATTCCTGTATTTCAGAACTAGGTTGATTGTCTTCCTAATTCTTACCGTAGTGGTCTTAGATTGCGTTCATGCACACTACATAAAATCCACAGCAGGATATTAAGCTTAAATTTTTTAGAATTTGTTTTCTGAGGGATTTTTTGTTTGTTGTTTTTCTCAGATAGTCTTACTACATTCTGTAGGCCCGCTTTGGGCTTTTATGTAGCGTAGGCTGGCCTGGAACTCTCTATCCTGCGTTAGCTTCCCGAGTGCTCCCAAGCCACCATGCCGTGTTCAAACTTAAGTTTTAAATGGCCTTTCTTAAGAAAATCCCAGTATAGGATCTGATTAGTATTATGTCATCAAATGTATTCACTAAACTACCATATTTGAAAACCAAAATGTATCATAACTTTAAATATTACAAAAAGAAGTTAAACTTTGGCTCAACAACTCTCTCCCAAAGTTAATTTTATTATTTCTTTGAGAGCTTATGAAATACATTTCCCAAGGCTGCCTAACAGTATTGAAAACAAATGATTACATAACATAGACCTTTTCCCCTCAGATAAAAATCAGTGTTATTTATAGCTTTATTGTGGGATAATAATATGCAGTAACTTAAACATACTGAAAAGTATTCCTGAAACTCCAGCACTGTAGGAGGCTCAGTAAGAGAAAATTTCAAGCCCATCCTGGGGAATTTACCAATTTAGTGAGACCTTGTCTCAGATTCTTGCAGATCGGAGGAGATACAGTGAAGGCCCCGGGTTCAGTCCCCAGTGCCACAGGAAAGGAGGGAAGGAGTGGGAAGGAGTTGTTCTCTTTTCATATATTATGTATCACTGCAATCAAGTTGATGAATGTACCCATTACTTTCAGAGTTTTCCCACGCTTTTTGGAAGTCTTCCATCCCTTCCTACTTCTTATATTGGAAAAACCACTAATGGGCTTTCTGTCACTACAGATTAGTTTGCATTTTCTACAGATGGAAACGTGTCATACGTATTCCTTTTTTGTCTGGCTTTCACTCAGCAAAATTATTTTTTTTACTTTTATTTTAAAGAGATTTAAGACAAAACAGGACATAACAAAGCAGATCAGAACAGAACAACGTAAGCAACACAGTATTTCACCAGAAGACAACCTGTAATTAACAGTAAATACCACAATGTCTCTTTCTTTGAAATAGTTGAGCATAACTTCATATACAATAGTATCAAACATAACAAAATAGTATAAAACCGTTCAAGAGAATGAAAGCATTACAGGGCATTCAGAACAAAGTAACAGAAAATAAACAATGGCTACTCTATTATCTCATTTTCCATAAAAATTTGTTTATACTATAACACATAATACAATCCAGTAACATGAAAGAACCAATGGAAACAGAAGAACAAAAGCATGGTAGGACTTCAGAGTAAGATGATATTAAATCAGTACTGGCTATTATAATGACTTGTTTTCTTCAAAATAGCTGTTCATATCATCACAGATAATAAAATCCAGCAAACCAGGATAAACCCATTCCAACTAATGAATGCAGTCATTATAAGGCTTCAAAGCAATGTAATGGGGAATCATGATTACCATAAACTCTTACGTACTCTTAGCATTTCTTTCACTAGGGAGACTATACGGTATTTATACATGTGAGTGACTTATTTCACTTATGAGTATGGTCTCAAGCTGCGTCCATTTATTTATAAATATCTCAGTGTGATCATTCTTTGTAGCTGAGTAGTACTCCATTGTATAAAAATACCACAGCTTTTTTATCCATTCCTCAGTTGATGGACACTTAGGTTGCTTCCAAGATCTAGCTATTACAAATTGTGCTGCTATAAACGTGGGTGCACCTATATCACTGGTATGATGTTTTTAGTTCTTCTGGGAATATGCCGAGGAGTGGAATAGCTGGGTCGAATGGGACTTCCAATCCCAGCTTTTTGAGGAATCTCCAGACTGACTTTCACAATGGTTGCACCATTCTACACTCCCACCAACGGTGCAGGAGAGTTCCTTTTTCCCCACAGCCTCTCCAGCATTTGTTGTTGTTGGTTTTCTTGATCCTGGCCATTCTTTCAGGAGTGAGATGGAATCTCAGTGTTGTTTTAATTCAGCAAAATTATTTTGAGAGGGGTGGGGGATTTAGCTCAGTGGCATAAGTACCTGCCTGGCAAGCACAAGGTTGTGAGTTTGATTTGCAGTACCCCCCCCCAAAATTTTTTTTTTGAGGTCATGCGTGTTCTATCAATAGTTCATTCCGTTCTGTTTTTAAGGGATTGTCCATGTAAGAATGTAGCACAGTTTGTTTGCCTGTTCACCGTGGCTGAACATTTGGGTTAGTGCTATTACAGATAAAACTCATTTGTGTATTTTGTGCCTTTGATGCCTGTGTTACTTAAAAATATTTATTTCTGAGTTACAGTATTTGGGGGTTTTCCAATATTCTTCTATTCTCTAATTTAATTCTGTTGAAGTCAGAGAAAATATTTATGAATTGGATTATTTTAAGCTTATAGAGAATCTTGTTTTTCCTTGGTTGATGTTTCATATTAGCTTGAAGAAAATGTGTGTTTTTCTATTACTGGGTATCATGTCTAATCTTTAATGTATATGGTCTAAGTGGAGCTACAGTGTTCAAATCATGTAAATCTTAGATTTTTTTTTTTATCCAGTAAATACTGAGTTCTCTGATGACAATCATGGATATTTCTCCTTGTAATTCTTGCTTGTTTGTGGTTATTTTGGAACTCTGATATTAGGCACACAGTTAGGATTACAATTGTTAAGTCTTCTTGAAGAATTGGCCCCATTGTCATTTATAAAATTGCCCTCTTTTCCCTGAAGTCATCTTCATCTGATGTTAATATAGTTATTCCAACTCTCTTTTGGTGAATGTTAACTTTTCTCATCTTTTTACTTCTGTTATGTCTTTGTACTTTCTTTATACTTAAGTGTGTTTCTTATAGACTGCTTGTAATTGGATCTCGCTTTTTATTCTAATCTGACAGTCTCTAGGAATGTTTAGACCATTGTCTTTGAGGTCATTGTGATATGGCTATTATTGATATGGTTGTGATTTAGTTTTCCTTCTCATCATCTTTCGGATTATTAGTTATTTTCTGTGATTCCATTTTACCTCCTTTATTAGCCACAATTCTTTGTTATTAGTGGAGTTATTCTAGAGCTTGAAGTGTGCATCTTTAACTTACCATTGAGTACTGTTAAGTAATATTACACCCTTTGATATGTAAGAGTCTTAAGACAGTACACACTGGTTTCTTCCCTTTTGGCTGCGTGAGTGTACATGTATGTTAAAACATTAATACCTAACATTGGCCATATTAACCATTTTAAACTGTATAATCCAGTGGCATCAAGTAGATTCTCAATATTATTTAACTGTCACTATTATCTATTTCTCAAACTTGAAATAAAAATTCTATAACCAGTAGCTCCTTCCCCCAGTACTGGCTTATTTTTAGTCTGATGGTCTTTTAATTGTCATGTTTAGACTATTTGTATTTAATGTGATTATTTATATGTTTGATTAAACTCTACCATATTGCTATATTCTACTGGTTTTTTTTTTCTTCTACTGTTTCTGGTGTTGAGAATTGTTGTGATTCTTTTTATCTCCACTATTTTTAAATTTTTGCAGTGGTGGAGTTCAAACCCATGGCCTTGGACATGCTAGGCAAGCGCTCTCCTGCTAAGGTATCCTCAGCCCTAACTCCACTACTGATTTAATAGTTATCATGCCTTTTAAAAAAATTAGTAGTCTCATAATATGTATCTTTAAGTAATCAGAGTCTGCTTTTAAATATTTTTTTACGGGTACCGAGGATCGAACTCACGACTGCCTGCTTGCAAGGCAGGTGCTTATGCCACTGAGCTAAATCCCCAGCCCCTAATATTTTTGTACTTTACATCTTATATAAGACCTGAAGCATTCACAATCCATTCTTCACGATGTTATCGTCACATTATTGGATTTCTGTTTTTGGTATGGACAGTGTCTTTTAGAGCAATAAAAAAATTTTATTGAAAAGTTGAATTTTATTTTAATATCATCTGTTCCATTTCCAGGAATTTCTTTGTGTTTGAGTTTCTGCCTGCTATATTTTTTTTGACTAAAGAATCTTCTTGGGTTAGGAGGGACAGATGTGATCACTGATCTATTGGTAATACAGTCTTTCAGTGTTAACCGAAAAAATTTATTCTTCATGTTTTAAAAGATTTTTTTTCTAGGTATAGATTTATGGGTTGAAAGTGGCTTCTTTGTTAAAGATACCACTGCCTCATCTTCTGGCCTCCATGGTTTCCAACATGTCTGCTGTAGTTATCTTTGTTGCTGTTAAGTACAATATGTTTTTCCTTTGTCTTTAGCATTTTCATGTCTTTTGTTTTTAGCAACTTCAACATAGTATGTGTAGATTAAGGGGTCTGTCTGTCTTTCTTTCTTTCTTTCTTTTTTTTTTTTGGTATTCTCAGATATATCTGTAGTTTAATGTCTGAATAATTTTGAAAAATTCTTGGCCATTTCTTCTGCCCCTTTTCTCCTCTTTTAGTAATAAAAAAGCTTTATTTGTCTTGCAGCTCCTAGCTGTACTGTTGCATTGTTGATATTGTGTTTTCAGTTTGTGAATTAAATTCCATTTTGCTTTAGTTCAGGTAATTTCTTTTGACCTCTTTGAGTCCTTGATTGTTTCTTTGACTCTATCAAACTTAGCAGTGAACCTGACAAAGGCATTCCTCATTTCTCTTACTGTGTTTTTTAATTTCAACATCTCTCTGGTGTGCTTTTCTTTTCTTTTTTTGTTTTTGAGACAGGGTTTCACAATACACTTTAGGCTGACCTTAAACCTGCTTTGTAGCCCAGTCTGGCCTTGAACTCAAGATGAGCCTCCTGCCTCAGCTTCCAGAGTGACGCGATTATAGGTATGTGCTACCACACCCAGGTTCTGTTGTACTTTTTTAACACTAGTTTTTTACTTCTTGGAACAGTAGAAGGCAAAATTTAGATTTGGTTGGTTTATTCTTATGTTTCTTTTTCTTGACTTAGGTTTAAAAAAACCTCTTGACTCGGTAATTACCAAAATAGGACATAGGAAATACATTCAATGTAGCTCAAGACAGCATAGTGTGAGAAAACAGTTCAAGCCTGCACTGGAGAAGAAGAAATGCAGGGTGCATCTACTAGTCTGACGGACTTGCTTGGGCTCAGTAGTCGTCCACCATCTACTCGTTTTTTGTTGGGTTTTTTTTTTTTTTTTTTCCTCTATAAGACTATCAAAATAACTCGCTTTACCCATGTTCAACCTGAATAAAATCAAGATGGGTTACTTCTGTATACCTTGTGTTCTTAAGTAGCTTATGAGGTTCTCGATGATGATACCTTGGCAATGTTAGGTTTCTAGTGTCTTGTAGGGCCATTTTTCGGTTGGTTCCAAAACAGAAAACTTGCTGCATTCTTCATGTGTTTCATGTCTGTCTGGCCAGTCACAAATTGTTCTTTTGACCTTTGCAATTTCAAAGTTACTATACACTGTAAGTTGAATTTCATGGCAAAATCATTCCTCTCCTCGGTTTGTATTTAAGAATGAGTACTCAGAATAGTCAAGCGTCTCTGTATACATGTGAACCCTCTGCATAGGGCAGGTAACTATACTAGAATCCAATGACGTAGATCAAAACCTTCTCCAGCATTTATTAGTCACTGGCCCTATCAACCCACCCCGTGCTCTTGATATTTATTTTCACTGTCCTCTTACTAGCTTCCCTCCTCTTTTCTACCAAACAAGGAAATACTGTTCAAAGATATGAATACATATCACCTTCATTTCTTTTTATTGCTAGAAACATTGATCTTTATCAGTTACTTTTTACTCGTTGCTGAGACAAAATATCTGATGCCCAAAGGTAGGAAAGGAAAGGTTTATTTCTTACAGTTTTTGGAGGTTTCAGTCTATACTCAGTTGGCTCCAAAGCAGGATGGCATGGCGGGGCCACAGTTCATGGTGGCTGCAAACAGCAAGGCATGAGCTGGCAAGAGAGAGAGAGACACACACACATACCTTCTTCCCGCCATTACATCATATCCTGGGTCCACCCCTAGCCAGGTGTAGCACTCACACCACCAATCCAAGTGCTAGACAATGAACCAGTCACAGATACATAATTGCATGAGGCTGGGGGCCACTGACATAAATCATGACAATCATTTATTTTTTTTTCTCCTGTATAATTCTCAACAATTAGTGGGTGGTTTTAAAAGGGACAGATACATACACCAAAGAGCATTTTCCTTTTTTTAGGACTGGTAAGTAGTTTGCAACTAGACCCTTTGCAATATAGCTGAGAATTGAAAAACCTGGGAGGAAGACCATTTATAATATGGGACAGAGGAGACAGCTTACTCTGGTACCTTTTCTGGAGGGGAAAAAAAAAAAACAAAACTGCAGGGTTAACTAAGCAGATATGGAGACGGATCCTGAGTAGTTTTATCTCTGGGAAGTCCTGTGCCTGTACAGTACTTGCTTTGACTTAGCTGTTTATGGTCTCTACTCTTGGTCTGTTATTTTTCCCCCACCAAGGGGAAAAAGGGTCAGTTAAGGAAGAGATGAGTTACCTATGCCAAACTCTCTTAACTCTCATATATAAAAAGTAGAACTGTTAGTATGTGTGGGGACTAAGAATTATTTTATTAATTAACACTAATATTTTCTCTGGCCTAGGAAGCTGAACCACCTATCTCCAGAAATGTCTTCGGAAAGAAAAGAGCAACATGATCTTTCACCAAGGGACTCAGCTGAAGGAAATGACAGTCTTCCCTCTGGGGTCTCTCTGGAACCACAAAAGGAATCAAGTGCTGACTTCAAGCAAGTTGAATCCAGTGATCAATGCAGATCTTATCCTAGGATCTATTTGGAGCCTCAGGAGAAACCAGATACTAACATTAAGCAGTTTGTCATCAAAAAGCTACGGAAGAGGTGCCAGTGTAACTCAACCAAAGCCAAAAATATGATTTTTGGTTTCTTTCCTGTTTTGCAGTGGCTCCCAAAGTATGATCTAAAGAAAAACATTTTAGGAGATGTGATGTCTGGTTTGATTGTGGGTATCTTATTGGTTCCCCAGTCCATTGCTTATTCCCTCTTGGCTGGCCAAGATCCTATCTATGGGCTATACACATCTTTTTTTGCCAGCATCATTTATTTTCTGTTTGGAACTTCTCGTCACATCTCTGTGGGCATTTTTGGAATACTGTGCCTTATGATTGGTGAGGTAGTTGACCGAGAACTACACAAAGCTGGCTATGACACTGCCCATGTTACTCCTCCTTTAGGAATAGTTTCAAATGGGAGCTCATTAGTAAACTACACATCAGAAGGGACATGTGACAAAAGTTGCTATGCAATTAAAGTTGGAGCCACTGTAACGTTTATGGCTGGAGTGTATCAGGTAAGAAATGATGGAACGATTTTTGTTTGTTTGTTTGTTTGTTTTGTAACAGGGATCAAATTCACAACCTCGTGCTTGCCAGGCAGGCACTTACGCTGCTGAGCTAAATTCCCAGTCCCAACAACTGGTTATTTCTAACAGAAATAATTACTATATGTGAAATCTTAGATCCGTTAGAGGTCATAATAATTAAAGTTTTCACTTACGGGGTCTTGGATATATGAATGGTAGAGCCAAGAATTCAAACTTTGGGCTCTACAAGTAAGATAGTCTGATTTTCCTAGGCTGCCTCTTAACCAAAGACTGTCAGCCAGATTTTAATTATTTTGTTGTAAAAATATAGAACACAAAGGGTCCTGAGATGATCCAGTACAACTCCTTAATTTTATGTGTTAGGGAACACGGGGGTTGAACTTATGTGTGCTTGGTTATTGGCAGTCAGCATGAGTAGTCAGGCGAGAGGGTAACAGATGGGGAGTGGCAGGAAGTAACAAGAATAGTACAGAAATAGTATAGATGCCTGTACCTGCCTTTAGAGTCACTGCTCTAATGAGTGACTCTTCCGAAATACAGTAGTTCTCTTAGATTGTTGGAAAACAATGGAAAAGGTTAAGGGCCGCTATTCGATAGGGAAAGTATGGGAAATGAAATTCTCCTTGAGATCTGTAGAATTCACCAATGTGCTATTATCATCATTTCCTTGCCTTTTAGCATCTACACCAACATTAAAACTCTTTTTTATTGCAGTCATTTGGATCCAGCAAAGGAAGGGAGCCAGTCATTATGCCTGTAACCCCAGACTCTGGTAGGCTGAGGCAGGAGGTCTACAAGTTCAAGCCCAGCCTGGACAACTTAGCAAGGTCCTGTCCAAATAAATAGATAAAAAGGGCTGGGCATGCAGCTCAGTGCAAAGGCATTGGGTTCAGTCCCCGGTTTAAAAAAATAGTGATGTGAATCTTTTCCTCATTAGTTAAAGCTTTATTCT
Organism: Cavia porcellus; assembly: GCF_034190915.1. Classification (NCBI taxonomy): domain Eukaryota; kingdom Metazoa; phylum Chordata; class Mammalia; order Rodentia; family Caviidae; genus Cavia; species Cavia porcellus. The sequence continues at coordinate 16,934,885 of NW_026947504.1, forward strand.
TACGACAATGACTTCTACTTTACAGGAAAAAACAATAGTTTTTTAATTAGGAGAATTCTTAAAATTTGAGTTTTTGTTTTCATGTGAATCCTTGAGAATTTTCTTTTTAAGAAGAAAGTGTAAGCAGCAGTTGTTTTCAGCAGGCAGAATCTCTCAGTTTTAGTTTTTGCTAGGCTAGTGATAAACAGTGTGACCTTGGGCAAGTTTTCTCTCCTCACAAAGGGAAAAGACTGATTTTTTTTTTTACTGCATTTATTTTGTCTGACATTTATATTTAACACTTGTGTATCCTCCCTTCCAGGTAGTGATGGGCTTCTTTCAAGTGGGCTTTGTTTCTGTCTACCTCTCAGATGCCTTGCTGAGTGGATTTGTCACCGGTGCCTCCTTCACTGTTCTCACATCTCAGGCCAAGTATCTTCTTGGGCTCAGCCTGCCACGGAGTCATGGCGTGGGCTCACTCATCACCACCTGGATACATATCTTCCAAAACATCCATCGGACCAATATTTGTGACCTCATCACCAGCCTTTTGTGCCTTTTGGTCCTTTTGCCAACCAAAGAACTCAATGAGCACTTCAAATCCAAACTCAAGGCACCAATTCCTACTGAACTTATTGTTGTTGTGGTAGCCACACTGGCCTCTCATTTTGGAAAACTTGAGCAGAATTACAAGTCCAGTGTTGCTGGACATATTCCCACTGGGTTTTTGCCACCCAAAGCACCAGACTGGACCCTAGTGCCAAGTGTGGCTGTGGATGCAATAGCTATTTCTGTCATTGGCTTCGCTACCACTGTGTCACTTTCTGAGATGTTTGCCAAGAAACACGGCTACACAGTCAGGGCAAATCAGGAGATGTATGCCATTGGCTTCTGCAATATCATCCCTTCCTTCTTCCACTGTATTACTACCAGTGCAGCTCTTGCAAAGACACTGGTTAAAGAATCAACAGGCTGTCAAACTCAGGTTTCTTCTGTGATTACAGCCCTGGTTCTTCTGTTGGTTCTTCTAGTAATAGCTCCCTTATTCTTTTCCCTACAGAAATGTGTCCTCGGTGTGATTACTATTGTAAATCTCCGGGGAGCTCTTTGTAAATTTAGAGATCTGCCCAGTATGTGGAGAGTTAGCAGAATGGATACACTTATCTGGTTTGTTACCATGTTGTCCTCTGCTCTGATAAGCACTGAAATAGGCCTGCTTATTGGGGTTGGTTTTTCTATGTTTTGTGTTATCCTCCGAACTCAGAAGCCAGCAGTTTCATTGCTTGGCTTGGTGGAAGAGTCTGAAATTTTTGAATCCCTATCTACTTACAAGAACCTTCAGACCAAGCCAGGCATCAAGGTTGTCCGTTTTGTAGCCCCTCTCTACTACATAAACAAAGAATGCTTTAAATCTGCTTTATATAAAAATACTCTAAACCCAGTTTTGGTAAAGGCAGCTCAGAAGAAGTTAGCCAAGAGAAAGCTCAAAGAGCAAAGAGTGACTCTCAGCGGAGTCCAGGATGATGCTTCACTGCAGCTTTCCCATAATCCTTTGGAGCTGCATACTGTAGTGATTGACTGCAGTGCAATACAATTTTTAGATACAGCAGGGATCCATACACTGAAAGAAGTTCGCAGAGATTTTGAAGCCATTGGGATTCAGGTTCTGCTCGCTCAGTGCAATCCATCTGTGAGGGATTCCCTGATCAGAGGACAGTATTGCACAGAGGAAGAACAAAACCTTCTTTTCTATAGCGTGTATGAAGCGGTGGGTTTCGCAGTAGAATCTCAGAACCAGAAAGGAACATGTGTTCTCAATGGTCTGAGTGTTTCCAGTTGATTGAGAAAGCAGATGAAAAGAGGAATGTCTCATCAACAGGTTAAAATTTCAAACATGCAGTATTTTTCTTCCTTGGAAGATTATTGCCTTTTCATATACGCAAATGCAGCAAAGCTTATAATAGGGCAGAATTAAAAAAGAAAATGCGGTTTCAAGCTTTCATGCATCTGTGAAGTATTCTTGGGATGTTTTAACTAGTGAATTGAGTTGTAGCCCCCAAACTTGATTACCACCTTGATTTAGGGCCTACATTTGGACTTTTCCGCCTCCAAGAGGTAAAGGAGTGAAGTTGGGATTTGCTTTTGCCTGCCTGGAAAGGGAGGAAAAGTAGGCGGAGAATGTATTGCACTTGGTGTCTCTGGCGTCAGCAGGTTGAGAGGCTTCTAGAACGTGAAGTCCTAACTAGACACGTTAGTTGTGTGTTCCTCTCTTCCCAGTCCGTGCTCCCCAGACAGCGGCAGCAGGGCTCTTGTCTTCTGAGTAGGGAATCACTCCATTCCTCTTCTCCTTACAGCGGGGAACATGGACACAGTCTGCTGGCTGGCAGGTGGGTGACACTTGTATCACAGCCAGCCTGACATTAAAAACACCATTTCTGAAGTGAATGTTTCAGTTACAACTTTTTTTTAAGGCAAGTAATCAGAAAATCCAATAGCAGTCCTCTCTCTTTTCGTGATCGCTGTTTGTTCTTGTTTCTGAGACAAACACCACCACCATGGTGACCTGTTTTAGCTGTCAGTTATCCTACTGTGTTTCCCCATGGAATCTGCCCTAAGCTGGCATTTCTGCTGTCAGTGACAGTTACCAAAGCAGAATGCTGACTCAGTAATTTTGAACGGCCCTTTCAGTAGGCGTGAGGCAAATTATCAAGGACACGCTGTAAAGAAGAAGTGGTTTCCTGTAAGAATTAGCTTACTAGGCAGTAAGTTGTGTGCACTCCAACCTCTGCCACTTCCCATGGTATTTTAATAAGGGTCTTTGACAACTGATAGGCTTTCTCATATAGAAGCTGCTCTTCATGGGAAAAAATGCACAAAAGTCATAAAGTACTTCCAAAAAGACATCAGCAATTTTTAGGTGTCTTAGTGAAAACAGTGCCGATACATAAAGCCGTGCACCCTATTGATGGCAGTAAAGGATGATAAGCTTTGAACTCTTCATGTTGCCTAAAGCTGTTACTAAGAAGACTTAAATGCATCACAGTCCTAAAATCCGAGTTCTAGGGTGTATTTATGGTAGTTGGCAACTGGTTGTTTCTTTGGAAAAACAAGAATATCAGACCTGGAAAGCTTAGAGTTCTGTACGTGGACTTTGGCAGGCAAAAAAACAAAACAAAGTTCTCCGAAGAATAAAGGACTAATTTATTAAAGAGTAAAACATCTAGCCAAGTATGTTAAAACAAACAAAATAATGATTGCCAAAGTACAAACTCATTTTTAAAGCCTGATTATGAATATAATGACCCCCATAAACTGCCAGTGTTGCTTTTCTATTGGTAGATCTCTCCCATTTGCTTACATGGAAAATACCTATCTGTTATTCCAACAAAACTTTCTGGATTTCTATCTTCTAGATAATTGATGTTATGATTATATGCAGTATTGTCCTGAATGCTAATATCGTTTTACTATTTAGGCCTGAAATTTTAGAATTTCAAAAATACCAATGCTGCTTGTATTTGTGCTTTTTAGTTTGTTTCTGTTTGCCATTTTTGTTGAGTCTTAAGATTATTAGTTATAAAACCACAGTATCTTGGGTTTTTTTGGAGGTGGGTTTTGGTACTGAGGATCAAACTCATGACCTCGCGCTTACCTGGCAGGCACTTTTGCCACTGAGCTAAATCCCCAGCCACAACATCTTGATTTTCATTCCTTTCTTGTTCCCCAAGCCAGGTTTGAGTTGAGACTACTGTAGATATTAATAACTGACAGTAGTAAGTATTATTTAAGACAGTGCTACAGTTTCTCCAACATCATCACCATAGCAAAAGAATTTCAGGCCAGTCAGTATTTGGAAAATTTCTTGGATGGATAACCAGAGTTACCCTTTACCTGATACAGTGTAGCTATCCTACTCAAATGAGATTCTGCTTTTAGTAGACATTTGTAAAAACTTTTTTTGTTGTGTTTTGAGACAAGGTCTCTTGTATGTAGTTCAGGCTGGCCTTGAACTTGCAGAATCCTTGTACTTTAGCCTCCCAAGTGCTGGGCTTATAGGCACATACCACCACACCCAGCTTGTAAAAACATTTTAAAGTTTCATTAGAATTTACATTTCATCCTCTCTACTTGAATTGCATTCTGCCTCTATTTGCACTTTACTTTTGGGGTGTATATTTGTCTGTGTGGTGCTGGGCGTTGAACCTAGTACTTTGCACATGCTTGGAAGGCTCTCTCCCACTGAGCTACTCAGCCTTCGACATAGGGCCCCACAGAGTTGCCCAGGCTGGCCTTAGCCTACCAAGTAGCTGGAAATACAGTGCATCTTTTGGTATCTCAGGTATATGCCATCACACTTAGCTTTTAAAAATTTTTGACTGTTGATTATTTAAAGAAATCAAACCTTTAAAATCAGATTTGATGCCACCACCAAAATCAATGTTTTTGTTTGCTTTCTTGATACTTTAAGTACCATTTTGGTACAAGAACATCTTGCTTGTTCTAAAGGTAAAAGTCTGAATGAAGCATTTTCTTACTGGTTATTGATAAATATACAGAATTCAGAATGTCTTAAAATGGTTTTCATTTAACTGAAATGTAAAGTGTACTCTTGATAGTTAAAGCACTCTTCCAAATCTATATTTAAATTCGTTACAACAGGAGGGGTAGAGCGAGCCAGTGCAGTTAGGTGTTTGCAAGGAAAACAGTAGAAGAGTGAAGAGAGAATAGATCATAAAGACTGTGTCTGGCCCATGAAAGGAGAAAAGGAAGGGATCCAGATATTAGGAACCAATTCCTGGCTCCACAGCAGAGAGATCAATATTGGGAAGCAAATCTCTGTGAGCACATTTATGTTTCTAGAAGACAAAGAGTCACAGTCTCACCAAAGCTGAAAGCTGAGAAGCACTTGGTCAGGTTGTAGCAAAAGCCAGGATCTGCTGTGGACTGAGATCTTCCCTAAATTTCAGTTGATCTTTTGTAAGGAAAAGAAGGTATGATTTAAGCAGTCTGACTTAGCTTTTAAATAGCAACCAGTGATGTCAAAATTGGTTATGAAATTTACAGTGGTAAATGGTGAATTTTAAGAATGTATGGGGGTGTTAGGTGTATTCATTAGCATATTCTAATGCTAATGACTACACTTTAACAAGACCAATAAAGCTCCAGGTGGTTCTCTTAGTGACTTGTCATTTACGAGCACATTGTCAAAATCAGACCTGATCTTAATATAAAAGTAAGAAAAGGGATACAATACATTTCTTGGGAACTTAAATTGAGTCTCTGAGTTGCACTAATAAACTCAAGGTCTGTGACCCTTGTTTCCGTTACTAGAACTGTAGGTTCTTTGCATCCACATAAATGTTACTTCTGGTAGTTCTGAGGACCCTTCTAGGAGTCGGGTACCAAAGGCGTAGTTTGCTGGGGCACTGAAGGAGGTGCTTTGTAGAGAGCATTGAACCGAAGGCTGAGCAAGAGGCAGAGATGCTCTGGTCAGCTTAGGGAAAGAAAGTCCCGCCATATAATGATAAAAATCCAACAATGGGATTTAGATTTTGTGTACCTTTTCTGTTAGCTTTCTCCTACTTAAATTGTGACTTATTCTAGTGATGCCTTATTTAAAATGAAGCTTAGCAACTGTAAAAAGGATGAAATGAGATCTATTAGACTTTGAACTAATTTACCTCCCCACCCTGTGTATAATGTTTTTAGGTAATCATGAATCAAATTTAGGTGCTCATTATAAAAATTGTAATGGAATGGCACAAATAATATACAGTACCGTCTGCTTTGTTATAGCCTATGTATTAAAGTATAATATTACGGAGAATTTAAATGTAGGAATGAGGAAGTTTTATTTTTATAAATAAGATAATTTTTATCCTGACTTTTTAAAAAAAAAGTTTTTACTTAACAGCTGAAATTTTAAGCATGTTAAATACATTAAAGGCATTATACTAAATTAATTTTTATTTTTTAACTTAGTATAGAATAGGAAGAATGATACTGAATCCTGAAGACTATGTAACAAAGGTCAATGAATACCTTTATTAAAGATGTGATTTATATTATGTCTGCCGGTCAGCCACCAAGTTTCTGTCTGAAGCTTTATGTCTCTAAAATAAGATACTGGAATCAAGTAGTTCTTGCTTTAAAGGGAGTGCCTTTATGTGCCTTTATCTTTTCCTTGCTTTAAAGGAAGTGCCTTGCTGTGAGTCATAAAATATTGGACAAGGGTGAGTTGTTGAAGCATTACCGTCTATTGAAGGGAAGTTGTTGAACAAATTTTTTTGGCCTGGAAAGGTATGTTTGTTTTGCCAGTTATATAAGAGCTCGCATATCTGTTGAGATCTTATTATCTCCTAATAAATTGTTACTCTAATAAAATGCTACTGTGTCTAAATTTATCTTAGTGGAAGGGAGATTCTGAAAAACACATGTCGACACCATGAGCTTTCAAATGCCATCTCTTTACATTTGGAGAGTGATTCATGCTTTTTTTTTAGTCACAACAAAGGTATTTGTCACCATACAAAGACAGAAAGAAATCCAGTTCTTTTCCTTTGGGGACTCAGTTTTCCCCTCAGTGAAGAGGGGAGAAGACTAGATTGCTCGAGAACCCTTCCGGTTCTTACACTGCATGGCTCCTATTGTATAACAGGCTACAATCACAAAATCTGACTCATGTTTTATAGCTGACCTAATTCTGAATTGAGCAAGTGATCTTAGCCCTTTTTTCTCAACGGTGGACTAAAGTTAACACCTTACGATGACTTAAGTGGGAGGAGCTACATTTCTAGCTGAAGCACACTTCACAAAGAATAATTTGTGCCACTGCCCTCTCCATGGGAGGCGCTCTCCTTTAAGCCTTGCAACTTGAAAAAAAACTGGGCAAGGGGCTCAGGACAGGATTCAGTCCCTTTGGGCATTCTGCCCAGTCCAACAATAAAGGAGTTAGACTGAATAGCCTTAACCCTGTGGACCCTCTTCAGCTGCACCCAGAAGCTGATATGTATGTAGGCAGCTATTTAGGTACTGGGGACTGAACCCAGAGTCCTTGGACTGAGCTGTGTCCCAGCCTTTTTGTTTTGTTTTTTCAATTTTGAGACAGGGTCTCACTAAATAGCCCAGATTGAGTTAAACATCCAATTCTGCCCCTGCAGAGATGACATGTGTGTCCTGCCACAGCTGGCCAGCACCTGTCACCTTGAGCCCTGGGAATTGCACTCAAAAGTCATTCTCTAGCATACCCTTCAGCCACCTGGGAGGGCTTTGCTTCCTCATACGGTTGATGAAGCTGTGACTCTTCTAAGCCCTGCATGGTGGCACCCACCTAAAATTCCTGCATTCAGGAGGAGGAGGCAGGAGGATTCTTGGAAGTTAGACTACCCTGGGCTACAAAGTGAGCTCAAGTCCAGCCTGAACTACATGTAAGACCTTGACTCAGAAGAAAAAAGGCTCTCCTCAGAGAAATACACATGCAAATATGCACATAACAGTAAAATGGTTTGTAAACCCCCACCCCTTACCTTGAACATACCTTGCATTGTAAAATCCACACCCCTATCAGGCCGACCTTGAATTCACCACATAGCTGAGGTTGGCCTTAAACTCATCCTGCCTCAGCCTCCCAAGTGCTAGAAGTATAGGCATGTGCTACCATGCCCCGCTTCACATATGTGACTTTAGTTACCTTTCCCTGTGCTAGCAGCAGCTAAAGACGATTTCTAGCCTGAACTCTTCTAGTGTACCTGCCAGCACCTGCTATGCAAGATCTCTACGCTGCTTTTGGACAGCCCAACCTGGGTGCCGAGACATATAAAACATGTTTCACAAACGTGCTTTGCCTTCGTTGTTTTGGTTTTTTGGTGCTGGGGACTGAACCCAGGACCTTGTGTAGGCTAGATAAGTGCTTTTCCTCTCTTTTGATGATAGCATGATCCAAACCACTTAAGCTAAATACGTGGGTACTTGGAATCGTCCTTCTCAACTGCCATACCAAATCCATTTACTTTGTAAATGGCTGTCAGATCCAGTTCTCCCTCCCGCCCTCAATTTTCATTATTTGTCCTCTGTACCGCATTCTAGCTACTTTATCTGCTTCTCAGTGTAGTGTCTACACTGGTCATCAATTATTGTACTACAAAAACTTGACTCTTGCTACTTGTCAGTAGTTCTTCAGTGTTTGCAGGATAAATTCAAAATTATTCGTCTAGTCAACAAGACCTTAAAAACCGTGCCCCTGTTTACATCTCTAACCTCATGTTCTGCTATGTGACTGACCTTTGCCTGACGTATCAGCTACTGACACTAGGTGTTCCCAAATGGGCCATTTATTAAAGACCCCAGGTTTTTATGCCATTCTGTCAGGAGGTGCCTCCCACCCTCACCTGCCTAGTCTGGCCAAATATTTATCAAATGCCTTGCTGTTGGTAACATTTCCTAAAGAATTATTTTTCTCTTGTTCGGGGGCTGCAAAGGCTCCAATCCTGTAACCCTATAGAGTCCACACATGTTTCCCAACATGAAGTTCACCTCTCTCTTTCCTCCTCATGTATCTACTCTCCTACGGGAACTTTCTGAGGGTTGGGCCATGTACTTCATCCCCGGGGCTCTCAGCAGGCGATAGTAGAATATAAACCTGAATGTGTTTGGTAGATAATTATTTCTCTAGCACTGTCTCATTTCCAGAGCATTGAAGAGAGACGTCATGAGGTGGAGAGATGGTCTGAGGTCCAGTTAGTGGTAGGTAGTTGTTTGAATAAGTCTCACATCCTTATCTCTTCCCAGTTTGCTTGTCTTCCCTCTCATCCACTGCAGAGAAAGCACAAGGGACTTGCTCCTAAGGGTTTTTCCCTGGTTGGCTAAATTCGCTTCCCACCTTTGCCCTCTAGTGGTCAGATTATGCTACCACGTTCCACTTGTAAGAGTCATGGCCTTGGGTGGCACGAACAGTTAACGGTCTATCAGATTGGAGTTAAATTATTTGAGCCTGTTTGTGCTTTTGTATTATGATTTGCTAGAAACACTAAATGAAACTGTGCTTGACATATAATCAGAAATCAATAAATATGAGTTTTCTTCCTGCTGAACAAAAGGACCCTTCTTAGTTAACAAAGAAAACTGTTAGGGCCAGGGATTGAGCTCAGTGGCACAGGCACCTGCCTGGCATGCACGAATTCGTGAGTTCGATCCTGATACCAAAAAGAAAAGAAAAGTCCTGCAGTTATCACCTGGAATGCTCAATACCTCAAGATCTGTTATTGGAAGAAAGGGTCGTAAGGCAGGTATCTGTAAATGGTAGTGGTTAAGTTTGAGAATGGGATGGGCAGTAATGACAACAGCAGTTAAAGAACACTTACTCTGTGCTAGGCGCATCTTTTAATCTTCCTGAGAACACAGTTGAGGTTCCTAGTTATCCATTAACCTAGTTGTATAATGGAAAGTATTAGTCAGTGGGGGCAAAAATGTTGCTCATGTGGCACAATTCACAAAGTATGGAACCAGCCTATGTGCCCATCAGCAGATGAATGGATAAAATGTGGTGCATATACACACAATGGAGTATTAGTCAACCATAAAGAATGAAATTATGTGATTTGTAGGATAATGGATAGAACTGGAGATGGTTGTTAAATAAAATAAGCCAGACACAGAAAATGAATATCCCATGTTTTTAAAAAGGCATAAAAGGAAACTATTATTATGTAAAAGGAAAGGGATAAGGGTAAAGAGGAAGAGATTTAAAGAAAGGTAATATGAGAGTAGATTATATCAAAATATGTCACATGCAGGCCGAGCCTGGTAGAACATGCCTGTGAACCCAGCACTCAGGAAGCGCAAGTTCAAGGCCACTTTAGGCTACAGAGAGTTCAAGGCGAGTGTGAAATGCATAGTAAGACCCTGTCTACAAAATGTCTCCATGTGGGAAAATGCTACATTGATTCTTTTTTTTGTACCAGGGATGAACTCACGACCACGTGCTTGCAAGGCAAGTGCTTATGCTGCTGAGCTAAATCCCTAGTGAAAATACTACATTGAAATTACAGCATACTGTAAATTTAATAGGCACTGATAAAATATTTTTTCCAAAGAAAGAAATGAGTTTGGCACTCAAATGCTTGGAAGACCAGAGATACAGGGAGAAGCCACAGAGGGCCTTACAAGGAGTACAGGCCAAGAAGGGGTAATATCAGCCTCTTCAATTTAAAAAGCAAAATTCTAAACTAAAACCCGAATGTCCAAAAGAGTAAAAGATTTTGTCAATGTAAACTAAATTGCAAAAGCCTTCTGTTTTGGATATGGTTTTCACTCCCAGATCTAAATCATGGTGTTAAATGAGCCTTAACATTAAATTCCAACACCTATGATATACATAGTGCTTAGATGGAAACTTTCTTTTTACTAATCTTCTGTGTGTATTATTGGAGGCAAAAAATAATCTACAGTGATTTTTTTGGAGGAAGGACACAGGTTTAACTCCATATAATAAATTCTTCATTATTAAAGAAGACAATATAACCTAAATTGGAATTACGTTCAAAGTGGTGATATTTATGGAAAACCATTTAAAATCAAAATCTTGTTCTATCCCCAAACCATTTTCTAGTTTTTGAATAAGGTGGCTTTATCATATCGCAGCACTAAATGCACACCCATGTTTATAGTTTGTAATAGCTAAATCTTGGAGACAGCCAAAATGCCCATTAACCAATGAAAATGTTCAAATGGGAAGGGGACTAAGGAGGAGGGTAGGGGAGAGAAAGGACGAGAAAAGAAAAAAATAAGAGGACTTCCGGGAGAACATGGCGGACAGATAACAGCAACTACCGGAGGCTCTCTGAAAGACTCGGCTCAGAAGCCAGGAATGGTGTGGACTAAGGAGACATAAGCAGGTGGAGATATGCTCTGCTGACTCAGGAACGAACTGGGCTGAGAGAAACCAACTTGGAATGCATTCCTGGTGCTAAAACAGGAACAGAAAAGCCTTGGTGTGGAGGCTGGACCCCGCGCCAGTGTAAGCAGCGATTTGGGTTTCCCGCCACGCGGCAGCTGGCTGCCTCTACAGCGGCTCAGCAAGGAGAGAGACGTGCGGAAGCTCTGAGAACGGCAATCTGCGAACGGCAGGGAGGCGTGCACTGACTTGTGGCGAGGTGAGTGAGAGAAACTGACACTGTACCACACTCTACCACAGTTTGACTCCAGCGGAGGACTTTCTGGGCCTGAGCAGTCCTGCGGGAGCAGGGTGCAGTGGCGACTCCAGCCACACATCCCCCCCTCGGGCGGGATTGGTGAAAAGTGCCTGGCCTGTGTGACGCTGCCAGCGGACCTGGTAGACCGTCCCAACCCAGATCCCAGAGCCTGACGGTGGCTGGGAGGGGAGACACGTAGGCTGCCTGGTCCGTAACTCCCTGGTGCACAGCGGTGAGCGGGAACACCTAACTGGCGCAATTAGATCAGGCTGTGGCTGACTGGGAGAGAAGCTGGGCCTCTTATATAAGCTTGCATATATAAGGAACAGAGAAGAAGGGGCAGCATGGGAAGAGGCAGCAACAAGAAAGGCTCCTCGGCCCCCAATTCTGAGAAACAGGCAATAGCAGACACCGCACCAATACACATAAGGCACCATATAGAGAGCCTCATAGACCAATTCAGGAATGAAGTTATCAATGACCTGAAGCTAGAAGTATGCAGAATAGTTAGAGAAATGCTAAGTACCACCCAAGAAAAAACAGGTGGTGGAATGGAAGAACAGAAAAAGAGGGGAGAATTGTTTGATGGAGAAAACAGAGAAAGCATAGAATACGTGAAGCAGGTTCAAAGGGACTACCAAGATACTAAGAAGTCTATCGAAGACTGGCATAACAGCTTGAAAGAAACTAAGGACAGACTATCTGAACTGGAGGGCAGACTTGTAATATGGGAGAATGAAATGAAAAACTTCTTAAAAATAACAAAGAAACAAACAGCAATAATACAAAGACAAGAAGATGATAAGAGGATCCATAACTTAAGGATTAAGAACATAAAAGAAGAAGTAGGGACACAAACAAGTGAACTACAAAAGCTACTCACAGAAATAATCCAGGAGAATTTTCCTAATTTAGCAAAAGGTAAAGATACTCAGATGTATGAGGCATACAGGACCCCAGCTACCTACAACCCAAACAGAGCAACACCCAGGCATATAATAATAAAAATTCCAGAAATTCAATACAAGAACAGAATATTAAAAGCTGTCAGAGACGAGAAACAGACCACTTACAAGGGAACACCCATCAGAATTACAGCAGATTTCTCTGCACAAACCATCAAATCACGAAGAGCGTGGGGGGAAATAATTCAAGCTTTGTAAGATAATCTCCAGCCAAGATTGATATATCCTGCACAACTGTCCCTGGAAATTGATGGAAAAACAAGGTGCTTCCAGGATAAAGAGGAACTGGGGGAATTTGCAACCACCAATTCAACTCTACAGAAAGTATTGCAGGATATTCTAAAAAAAGAAAAATACAAAGAATCCAGAAATAATGGCAGAGAGGCCACAACGAATGGAGCAGAGAACAAAATGAAGAAGACAAACTGACAGCTACTGACAGAAAAAGAGCTCAACAGAAATGAGGCAGAGAAGAATGGATGATAGGAACAGCTATTTTGGAGAAAATGACATCTTAATAGGTAATACTGATTTAGTATCATCTTGTTTTGAAGTCTCATCTAGCTTTTGTCCTTCTGTCTCCAATGGTCTAAATAGGCTGTATCTTATTGGATTTTATTATGTACGATAGTATAAGCAAAAACCTTTTAAAGACAAGGAGATTATACAGAAACCATTGTTCATTTTCTGTTAGTCGATTCTAAATACTCTGTAATGCTGTCATTCTCTTGAATGGTTTTACATTGTTTTGATATACTTAATGCTACAGTATACGAAGTTGTACTCAAGGATTTCAAAGAAAGAGACAATATGGTAACTACTTTTGGGTTAGGATTATCTGGTGGTGAAACACTATTCTGCTTAAATGGTTATGTTTTGATCTGCGCTGTTTCGTTGTTATGCCCTCTTTTATCTCAATCTCCACTCCATTATTTACTTTTTTATCTTTATCCTTTTAATTAAAGGAAAAAAATAGCAGGATATATTATAGTAACCCACTTTGACTTTTCATTACCTTGATTTAAAGCCCTGTATTACTCTCACCATCTGGTTTTTAACTGATGTTCCCCTATTCTGTTTTGCTGGATAGTATCAGGTTCGAAAGTTTAGGCATCAGCTGTGAAGATAATGAGATTCATTATGACACCCATTCTTGTTGACTTTTATCTACTTTTGAAGACCTACAATGTCTCCAATGTTTTGGTTTTGTCGGTTTTATTCTTTACTGTTTTGTTCAATTGTATTATAACTAACGATATAGGCAATTCTATTAGAGATAGCGGGAGGCATTATGGTAACCATTGTTGATCACCTTGTATTATGTTTTTACAACATGTATTATGTCCACCCTTTTGACTTGACCGATTCTGTTCTGTTATGTCACATTTGGTTTTACTCTCTTCCAAAAAAGTAATAAGAACCGTGGGAGCAATGAAACCCAAAATGTGTAATAGTCATGGTACAAAAGAGAGGAAAAGAAAGTGCTCCAAACTATATAACTGCATGTATATTTAAGTGTATAAGATAGAAAATGATATCACAGAGTTTTATTGGATCAATGAACAGAACTGTTTGCAGTATCATTGATGGAATGTCCACTTTACAAGCTTTAATTTTGTGACTTGAACAATTATTTCTAAGATGACAATATGTAATCCATTAACTAGTGATTTCCTACTGTTCATTTTTTTTCTGTAAATCTGTATAACTTGTAAAAAAAAATAAGAAAAGAAGCAAAAAATAGAAGCCAAGCTTTTGCAAATAAGGGGAAGAAGGGTTAAAGAAAACATAGGGACATGGGGAAAAAAATTATACAGGTACAAATTCCCACTGATGAATGTGATTATTATGTATACCTAAAGTGTACCAATAAATTTAATTTTAAAAAGAATAAGGTGGCTTTGACACAGTGTATGTGTATATCAGTTCATACATTAATATTTATTAAACTGCCTAAAATATGCCCAGCACAGCACTAGGCACAATAAAGGTTATAAACATGTCCCTGCTCTTATGAGCTTGCAGTCTAATTAAGGTGACACAGAATACTGAGAAAAATATTTACATGCTTAACTGAATGTTAGACGCAATAAATCTCTGACACTGCGAGATGAGAGGGAAAAGAAAGAGTTGGTGATGAAGTCATCAAGAAAGTCTGGAAGAAAGAGGGAGGATTCCAGTTAGTTCTTGAGGAATGCATAGAACCCAGCTTGATAAAAAGCATGACCAGGCATTCCGGCAAAGGCACATCAGCAGAACAATATAGAGTGAAAGAATATAATGGCCTATTCAGAAAGCAACACGCACAATGAATTGTGCTGAGCAACTACGTCAGAAATAACTTGTAGCTAACTATTGAGGGTACTAAAACTCATCTGAATAATTCAGCTTTTTATTTTTTAAGAACCACTATAGACACTTGCACAGGCTAAATGACGTGGTGACAAAAGACCTAACAACGTGCAGAATGGACAGCAACAGCAAGGTGAGGGAAGGAATTAAAACTGTATTAATAATCCTGACACAGGAAGGGGATGATGAGAGCAATAAGGAGCTAACAAGACACTGGATTTAGCTGGAAGATGCTATTCTCTTTTCCTAAGAATTTAAATACGTGCAGTACTTTTAATTCAAATTCTCCTGCTAGTTTGTTCAAGGGAAGAATACATAACCTTTAAAATCTAATTAAACACTTGCTGTTATTTTGTGATTGCTATTTTGTTCAGTGTGGAAACCACTTTCTAGGATGAATCTGATTTATGTATCTGTTGCAATTAACTGCAGAAAGAAGAATAAATGAATTGCTATGGGTTTCTGAAATCTAAACTCTACCCTTGGGGAGGGGATTGAAAAAACTATATCACATTAGCAGTTACTTTGCGTACCATCTAAATGTGAAACTGATATTTATCTGAATTATTAAGATTCGTGCTGGTATTCTTTGGACGATTGAATGCAGATGTCTTGTGCTCTGGGTGAATGAGTTGGGGATGACAATGCACAGTGTATTTACCATTTTTGCCCCCTGGTCGATGTGTTTTGAAATTTTACTTTTCTTATTTTTTTCCTTGAAATAAAATGGATTTTTACAAAAGAAAAGAAATCTCCTCTAGGACTGGAGATGTAGCTGAGGTAGAATGTTTGCCTAGCATGCACAAGGCCTTGAGTTCAGTCTCCAGAATCACACACACACACAGCATCTCTCTATAGCGGAAATCCTTTAATATAAACCTGATTATAAATTTGCATAAATAACTTAAAATCATGCAGGGCAGAAGATATTCCAGTTTGGATCAGCCTGGGTAAAATAATAAGACTCTGTCTCAAAATTTAAAAATATAAGGTCTAAGGTTATAGCTTAGAGGTAAGAGCCTCCCTAGTATGTTCAAGGCCTTAGGTTCAACCCCCACTTTGAGCCATACGCACAAACCACTACCCCCACTTTAATTAACTCTAACCAGTGACCCTGAAGAACAAACACAAAGGGGAAAAGGTGGATTATAAAGCTATTTCAGATTTCTGGGAAATGGCAGAGTGGTAAGCAGCAACAAATCAACATCCTCAAGATTTGGAATCCAGACACTGAAAAATAACAATTCGGGAAAGAAAAGAAGGAGAGAGATGTATCCCCAGGACCCAGGAAGGACCTGAAGGGAAAGACAGAGCCTATACAGAAAGTGGAGAGACAGACCTCAACGCGGAAAAAGGAGGCACCTGCACTTCTCCCAGACTCATCACATGAGAAAGGATGATCAAATCTACAGACACGTGAAAGTGGGTGACTCTGGGGGCCTCCAGAAGGAAACGCACCGATGGGAAGGAGCCGTGAATGCTAGGTGCTACAAATTCTGGTGAATGACTCCAGTCCAAGTAACTGCCAGGTTTCCTGGAGAGGGCACTTGGGCAGATGCCATTTTAGCGAGAGGCAAAATGGACTTGGGAGCAGCCATGGGTTGGCTTCATGTCAGGGTTCCCAGTGTTGAAATGCCACAGTGACTAGAAGAGGGACAACCACAGGAGATGTCCAGGCTCAGGCAGCCATGGTCAGGCTAAAAAGACACCCACCATGCTGTAGGCTGAAAAACTCAGGCCCCAAACCTACAGCCAGAGGACAGAATCAGCCTGTACTTTTGTGGAATTGCAGGGACCAGAACTGGCACCCTGCTCTACTCCTACTGCAGGCTTCCTGAGGTCACCCGGCATAGAGCTGGGGTGTGTCTACCTCCTTTGTCTACCAGGGACAGCAGAGTTACACCCAGAATAGGACACTACCACAAACTGTAACCCTAGAAGATAACCACAGACTTAAAATCACAAATTTCCTTTTGTTGTTGTTGATTTGGCTCCCCACGCCCCCTTTTTTTGTTCATGAGCATGAACATCGTTTTTTAGTTTTTGTGTTTTGTTGGAGTTTTTGTTTGTTAGTTTTTGTTTTGTTTTTCCTTCTTTTTCTCCTCTCTTCTTCACCAGGCTTCCAAAGCTAGAGTAATCATTTTTTGCCTTCAGTCTTTTAATCTCTTTTTCTTCTTTTATTTCTCCAACTTTTTCTCTTAAATATTCTCCCCTGAAGGTAAAATCAATCTATTGCCTGGATATTTACTGTACCCACTTCTCTGATTTGCATTAGATTTTGTTATAGAACAGTAAATCTTGTACCTGTGGTTAAAGATGGCAAGTTAATAGTTACCACAGTTTGTCACTTTCTAGACTGTACTTGGTGCTATTGTTATTACTGATTGTACTACTTCAGCCAAACTGACAGCTGTGATCAGTTGTTCTTTGTATGTCAATACTGAGATTATAGTGTAAACAATACCACAGTCCAACATCAAAGAATAGGGTGCTAGGCCAAACAAGTGACAACCTCTTATAAACTGAAAAGCCAGGATCTTGAGATAGACTCAAAAGCCAAAGCCAGCCATCCCTAGAAGTCATCTTTGAAAAGTAGTCATTACCTAGAGAGGTCTCAATATTAGTAACAAAGCCATCCACCACAAACAATTTACAGGTACCAACACAGAAAACAAATTTTAAAAAATAAGAAATGAGAAAACATGAAAGCAAGATAGAATTTCAGACCTGAGCTCACCAAAGGCAAATCTGTGAGGCACTGAGGTAGAAGAAATCAAAAGCCACACAGCTGAACTTTCTGCAATGGTAGCACTGGAGGTAACAAGGCAGATGAATGAGTCTCTAGGAAAAAAATCAGAAATAATTACACAAAAACCGAAAGAGATATAATGAAGGACATGGTTAGTTCATCTCATACAGATACAGATTTTTTTAAAAAATAAAGGAGCTTAGGAAAGAGATAGAAACCATGAATGCCAAACATAAGAAAGAACTGCATTCCATAAAACAAATCCAAGCAAATATCTGAGTGTTGTAGTCAGGGGTTGTACACAGAGAACAATTCAGGTCAGGACATGGAGTTTATAATATTTTTATAATGGTCACTGGAAGTTAACACAGGAGAATGCAGGAAATCTATCCGCAACACCAACGACATAGATTATTTAAGTCAAGAGCCTAAACCCGACGGCAATGTCCCACATGAGTCCAGATAAAAACCCAGAGCTCAGGACAATGCCTCCACGAGTCCAACTGGAAGTCCAGGGCCCACAAGGACTCACGCCAGTCTCTTTTACGAATTGGTGCCGGGAAGATCCAAGGGTCAGCGGTGGAAGCCAGAAAGTCTATGCCAGCAGGATGAAGGAGCTGTGCTAGTGGGATGAGAGTTCTACACTGGAGCTGAGAAGTCACACTCACAACAAAGAGCGAGGCTGTCCTGAAAGGAACCACAGCTGTCCTCAGCAACATGGAGGCCCCGAGCTCCTCCGACGACAAGCACAGTCGGGTATGTGCCAGGAAGCAGCGTGACGAGTTCATCCTGGAGACCAGGCAGCACATGTCTTCCCCTCCGGAGCCAGGAAGCAATGCTCCATGTGAGGACCAAAGCTTCTCCAGGAGAACCAACAGCTCAGACAGCAACTCGTAGGAGAACCCACAATGCCTCCATAACACCTCAATCCCTCTCCAATACCTCTCTTCTCCACCTACTTATCCTGGCAACCCTCCTCAGGTGGAGCATCTTCGCTCAATGCATGCTGATGTAATCCAGCTGGCGTTAAGTTGACCACTAGTTATCGAACCATAACACTGAGTTTTAAAATTCTATTGAAAATATACACAGCAGAATCAACTAGTGTGGAGATAGAATATCAGATTTAGAAAATGGGTTTGTGGTTATGGCATGGTAGAACTTAGGCAGCTGCACAAGAAAGCTATTTGCCTGCCCTGTTGGTAAGTGCCCCTGGCACAGGCCAAGAGGAGAATCAGCGGCTCCCCAGATCTGCCATGGTGGAACTTAGGCAGCTGCACAAGAAAGCAGTTTGCCTGCCCTCTTGGTAAGCACCCCTGGCATAAGCCAGGAGGAGAACTAGGGGCTCCTGTGAGCTTACCGGCATGCAGGCTGAGAATCAAACACACACACACACACACACACACACACCATTAGCAACTGGGGATAGATGTCTCAGCATCTTTTGGGAGGATGATCATATGCAATATAGCAACTATGGGGGATTTTCTTTTCTTTTCTTTCTTTCTTTTTTTTTTTTTTTTTTTTTGTCTTTTTCTTTTTCTTTTTTATCGGTACCAGGGATCAAACTCACGACTGCCTGCTTGCAAGGCAGGCACTTATGCCGCTGAGCTAAATCAATGGGGGATTTTCTTGTATCTTCTGTTTGAAGGCAAAGGTTGTTTTCACTGTTTTGTTTTGTTATGTTTGTTTTGCCCTGTTCAATATTCTCTTTCATAAGTTTTATAATGTTCTGTTTTTGGTTTGATTTCACTATACCTAACAGACTAAACAACTATTGGGAAGATAATGAGATATACTATAGTATCTATTGCTACTATCCCAGTAATCCTGCTGTGAAGTTCTGTACCAGTTTCACTGCATTGTCTTGAGTGGCTTTGTTCTGTTGTATTTTTACTGCATTCTAAATAAAATTAAAAAGAAATCAGGTTTGTGCTTAGTGATCATCAAATGAAAGACTTCTTAAAAATAGCAAAATCTGACAGCTTGCAAAAAGGATAACATAAGATTAATCAGAATCAATGAAAAATCAAATGATAGCACAAAGGAATAGAAACCTTCCCAACCATGGAAAGACAATTTGACCTACAGATAAGCAAGGCAAATAGAAGTTCAGTTAGCCATGATCAAAATAAAACTACACAAGGAATATAATAGTCAAGATTCCATAACTTCAACACAACAACAGAATATTAAAAGCTGTTAGAGAAAAGAAATAAATCATCCATAAAGGAAAACCCAATAGAATCACAGTAGATTTTTCAACACAAACCCATAAGTCAAGGATTGCTTTGAAGCCCTAAAAAGAAAACAGCCTCTAATCCTGCAAAATTATCTTTCAAAATTGATAGAAAAATAAAATATTTCCATGATTTAAAAAAAAAAAAAAACAAACCTGCGACTGGGGATTTGGCTCAGTGGTGTAAGCACCTGCCCCTGATGAGCATGAGGTTGTGAGTTCGATCCTTGGGACAAAAAAAAAAAAATCTGAAGAAATTCATGGCCACTACACTAGCAACCCAAAAAGTTCTGAAGACTATTCTAAAAAAAAGACAAGACAACAATTACATGAATTCCAATAGAATGAACTCACCATGTATGGCAAGCAGTTAAACAGTGTGTGGCAGGGGGGGACAACAGGAAAATAATAGACAAGTCAATATACATCAGTTATAGGCCGATGACTTAGCTCAGTGGCATAAGCACCTGCCTTGCAATCATGAGGCCATGAGTTCAACAGCCGGTACCAAAAACAAACAGCTTGCAGAACACACACCAGTTATAGCCATCAATGTGATCAACAATCAAAAGAAACAGATTCACAGAATGGATCAAGAAATAAGATCCAACAGTATGCTGCATTCAAGAAACATTAACTCCAGAAGAAATTTGTAAACTGAAAACCAAAGGATGGAAAACAATACTCAATGCAACAGGAACCTGGAGAAAAGCAGAGATAGATGCTCTATTTGCAGACAAAGTAGATTTCAAGCCAAAACTGATCAGAAAAGACAATGAAGGTCATTATGTACTTGTTAAGGGATCAATCCAAGAGGAAGAGATAACAATCATAAGTGCGTATGCACCAAATACTGGTATACCCCACTATATAAAATAAACCCTAATAGATATGAAAATCAGATAAGCACGAATACAGTTGTAATTGGGGCCCTCCTTACTCTGCTGTCACAAATAGACCGATTAGACAAGTATCAACAAAGAAATATCAGGCTGAAGCAAACCTTTGAACAAATGGACTTAGTAGGTATGTACAGAGTGCTCTACCTGCATTCTTCTCAGCAGCACATGGGACTTTCTCCAAAATAAATCACATAAAGGTCACAGAATATGTTTAAGTAAATGCAAAAGAATTGAAATTATACCATGCATATTATCAGGTCATAGTGCAATGAAACTGGAAATCAATGGCAAAAGAAGCCACAAAAAATTACATAAACACATGGAAATTAAAAAACATCCTCCTGAACAACCAATGAGTCACAGATGAAATTAAAGAAGGAATTAGACAGTTTCTACAGTTAAAAGATAATGTCAGTGCAACATACTGGAACTTATGGGATGAATGAAAGCAGTCTTATAAGGGAAATTTATAGCAATGAATTCCCACATCAGAAAAACAGTGAGATCAAATAAATAGCTTCATATTGAACCTTATATTTCTAAAACAAGAAGAGCTAAACCCAAAGTGCACATGAGGGAGAAATTGTAAGAGACAATTTGAGTGACTCCCCCTGAATGCAGAATAATTGCTGCAACTGTGATCATATTGAAACATTTCCATATACTGATACGTACAGAGCTGACTATTGTATTCTCTTCTCTCTTTAATTGGCTTTAAGCATTGTTTGCAATGGTTTAAGGCTAGCCACGGTACTGGTATGTAACCTCTAAAGCCATAAAGCAATCTCCTGTTTCCTCTATAGTGCTCTCTGTAAAAGATAAGAGCACAGTGGGATGGCAGAGCCAGTCAACTCTAAGGTATAAGCCTCAAAATAAAGATGGTATGAGTCCCTAGGACACAAAAATTTACATATCAGAAACCAAAGCAACAGCCTCCAAAAATGATTCAGTTGCTACCTTAACTGAATCATGCAGATTAATCTTTCTGCATGTTATTCTCCCTGCATTTTGCAAAGATGCTTTTCTCCTAGCTGTCCAGCCAGCTCAGGTTACTCACATAGTTCCCACCTTCCTCACTGTCACTCATCCTTGAGCCATCCCTTCTTCACAAGATAATAAATTCTAGGGGAGGCCTTGGATCAGAGCCTTTGTCTGCATATCCTCACAGGGATTGGATTTAGGACCCCTGGCTGTCCTTAATTTTGAATATGTCTTAGTGTCTTTGCTCTTGCCATGAGTTGCATTGGAGGTGATAGATTGGAATTAACTTGCCAGGATTCCAATGATATTTCAATTGCTTTATAAATAAAACTTTTGGATTGTGAGGAAGACAGAAAAAGTGATTACAATACTTGGATTACCGTAATCAATATTTGGGATCACAATAGGAAGTTATAACAATCAGAGCAGAAATTAATACAATAGAGATTAAGAAAACAATACAAAGAATGAATCAAAGATTTGATTATTTGAAAGATTAAATGAAATAGACAAACCCTTAGCCAATCTTCTAAAAAGAAAAGAAAAATTAAGACTCAAATCCATGCAATTAAGAATGAAAAGGGTGATGTCACAATGGATCCTGCAGAAATCTAGAAGATCATCAATACCTACTTTGAAAATCTATACTCTAACAGCATGGAAAACTCAAAAGAGATAGACAGATTTCTAGACACATATAAATTATGAAAGGTGAATCAAGAAGATATAAAAAATTCTAAAAAATCTAATATCAGTCCATGAGACTGAAGAAGTAATTTAAAAAAAAAAACTGCCAACAAAGAAAATCCTAGGGCCCGGTGGATTCACTGCTAAATTCTATAAGAATTTTAGAGAAGATCTAATGCCACTATTCCACAAACTCTAATGAAACCAAAGGGGAGCAATACCTCAACCTCATTCCTGAAAGCAAACATTGTCCTGATACCAAATGAGGGAAAGATCCAGCCAAAAAATAGAGAACCATAGGCCAATCTCCTTAATGAACATAGATGCAAAAATCCTCAATAAGGTACCAGCAAACAGAATGTAGCAAACCATGAAGAAGATTATATAACTTGACCAAGTAGGGTTCAGGAATGTAGGGTTAGCTCAAAATCTGTAAATTAATAAACGTAATATACCACATTAACAGAACAAAGGACAAAAAGCACATTTTCATCTCAATAGACTCAGGAAAAGCATTTTACTAAGTCCAACATCCATTTAAATTTTTTTTAATTTAAAAATTTTTTTAAATATTTAAAAACCCTATAGAAAATTGGAATAAAAGATGTTTATCTCAATCTGATAAAAGCAACGATGACAAACCAACAGCCAACATCATACTAAATGGTGAAAAACTGAAAGCTTTCACTCTAAAATCACAAACAAGACAAAGATGCCCACTATAACCACCCCTGTAGAGTATACTTCTAGGAACATTAGCCAGAACAATTAAACAAGAGAAAGAAATAAAAGGAATATGGATACAAAAGGAAAAAGTTAAATGATCATTAGCTGATGACATGACACTTGTGGCAGAGTAACTAATTGTCAGCTTGTAACACCAGGCTGAACTGAGTCAGCATGGTTCTGGATGTGGAAGGCCCACCTGATAATTGCTGCCAACAGCATAAATGGAGACCTGGAGGGTCAGATGGTATCTGTTGATTCTCCTGGAAAAACTTGTCATGCTGGTTTTCCTGATATGAACTCAGCTGTTCTCATCATCAGAGGAGCTTGAGTCCTCACTGTTGCTGAGGACGGCTATGGTTCCTTTAGAGAAGTTCTGGTTCTTACCTTGAGCACTGCTTCTTGGCTTCACTGCAGACCTCTCAGCCTGGTGGCATAGATCCTTAAGCATAATGGCACAGACCTTCTAGGTTCTACACCGACCTCTAGATCTTCCCAGTGCAGATCTTTGATACAGATTTACAAAAGACATTGTCATTGCTTCTAGGCCTCCAGTTGGACTCATGGAGAACATTGTCATGGGCTCTAGGTCTTCAGCTGGACTCATGCAGGACATTGTCATGGGAGCCAGGATTCTTGGGTCCTTGGTATGTCGACAGCTCTGTTACACCCTTTTGCATTTGACTTTTTGGGTGATTATTATAAAATAATCTTAGAAATTATGTGCTGTATTAAATCTATTCCTTTGCAAATCCCGACAACAACGATACTCTACATAAAATACCCCCAAAATTCCACCAAAATAGTCCTAGAATTAATAACCAAACTTGATAGTATAATAGGATACAAAGTCAGTACTCAAAAAACAATATCAAGAACAAGAATAACAAAATCACTGAGAAAAAAACTAGGGAGACCACACTTTTCATAATGACATCAAGAAAAATGAAATACTTAGAATTAGAGCACTATACATCAAAAACTACATCACTCTGAAAAAGGAGATCAAAGAAGATACCAGAAACTGGAGAGATATGCCCTGTTCTTGGATAGGCAGAATCAATGCAATGAAAATGGCCATACTTCCAAAACTGTTATATAGATTTAATATAATCATAGTAAAAATACCAATAGCATACCTCACAAAACTGGAGAAACCAATCTGAAATTCACACGGAACAGAAAAGACCTAGAATAGCAAAAACAATTCTAGGCAACAAAGGCAAGAGATGGGGCATCAAAATCCCTGATTGAAGTTATACAACAGAGCTACTCTTATACAAGCAGCATGATACTGGGAGGTAAAAACAGACCTGAGAATCAATGGAACAGAATAAAAAATGCATAAAGATCTCCAAGCATACTCACCCCCTTTATCTTTGGCAAAGGAGCCACATACCTTCACAGGAAGGAAGATAGCTATTTAATAAATGATGTTGGGGAAACTGGCTTTTGACGTAGTGAAAATTAAACCATATCTCTCACCATGCACTAAAATTGAAATCAATCAAAGATCTAAATATTAAAACAGACTCATATAATCTGTTGAAAGAAAAATAAGTACAACTCTAGAAGACATAGGTATAGGAGGAGAGTTTATGAGCAAAACTTGAATTGCACAAGAAATACTACAAATAACAACTGGAATTACATCAAATTAAAGAAAACTTCTGCTGAGCAAAAGAAACCGCCAAGGGACCACCTCGCCTCTGCTGGTGTGCAAGGACGGGACACCCTCTGACCTGCCCCCCACCCGACCTCCTGGACCTAGTATTGCTGTTGATCTTTGGCTCCCACTCCTCCTCCCAGAACCTTGGACTGCCGTGGATTAACCCTGTTGGGTTTATGGGAGACTCAGGAACCCCTCACCCAAACAGAAGATCTCAGCAGACTCCCATCAGTGTGGTGAGTTTACCCCTAACATAGAGGTCTTCAGTGGGTAAATAGGAGCAGCAATGAAGCTCTCTCCAACTGTAGGACCTTGGTGAGTATGGCAAGTGGGTGGTCCTTTCTCTAACAGAGAACATGAGGCAGGTTGTGAGTGTGCCAACAAGGCCTCCCACAACCTGGAGAAAATTAAAAGGGCTTATGAAACACTCAGTGACACAGAAGTGTCAACCAAGACAAACACTATAGACATGGAGATCTGGTGGCCTGGAACAAATAGTAACAGCAGGAACTAAGGGTTGACTTACATCAATACTCCTAGGCTAGTCAACCCAAGAAGCATATAGGACTCACCCAACAGGCCCTGGAGAAGGAATTTAGGTGACTGGCCTTCCTCTTCATTGTGGTACCCAGCAATCGGACAAACACCAACCACCTAGTAGGACACTACTGATAGTTGAGACTAGTGGGATTGAAAGACCAAATATTACTCCAAAAGGGTGAAAATGAAAAAGCAAAATGCAATCTCAAACATCTAGTACATCAGGAACAAGAATAAGGCACAATGAAATAGAAGACTCTAAAAGTCATTCACCAGAAATCTCTGAAAAGATAGCAAGTGAAATAAACAAATCCATGAGTCTATAGAGGAAATCAAATTAGAAATAGTTTCTCACAGAAATAACAACTTTAGTAAAAGAGTTGTTCAGCATAGTTAGAGAAGAAATAGATAAGTACAGGAGCACGGGAAATTGATTGAAACCTTGAATGAATAATACAGAAAACAAGCAGAATCTATGAAACAAATTCAAAGAGATATCCAAGAAACAAAAAGTTCTACTGAAAGCTGGAAAAATCATTTAAATGAAGCTGAGGATAGAATTTCAGACCTTGAGGACAAGATCACAGTTAGTGATCATGAAAGGATAGAACTTTTAAAAATAACAAGACAGCAGGAAATGACAATCCAGCAACTTCAAGATGACACCAAGAGAAACAATATAAGATTAATAAGATTAATATAAGATAAATAAGATGAAGAAGCAGGAGTCAACACGAATGAGACTGGTAAACTATTCACAGAAGTAATAGCAGAAAATTTCCCAAACATGGGGAAAAAATCTGATATATATAGATAGGTGAGGCATATAGAACACCAAACAGTCACAACCAACATAAATCTACACCCAGACATATAATAATTAGGATCTCAGACATACAACATAAAAAAACAGAATACTAAAAGCTGTTAGAGGAAAGACACAACTCACCTATCAAGGAAAGCCTATTAGAATCACAGCAGACTTTTCAGCACAAACTCTCAAGTCAAGACAAGCTTGGAGTGAGGTATTTCAAGCTTTGAAAGAAAACAACTTGCAACCCAGACTGATGTACCCAGAAAAAATGTCTTTCAAATTTAATGGAGAAACAAGATATTTCTTTTTTTTTTTATTGGTACCAGGGATCAAACTCACGACCACACTTGCAAGGCAGGTGCTTATGTCGCTGAGCTAAATCCCCAGCCCCAAAACAAGATATTTCTATGACAAAGAACAACTGAAGAAATCCATGTCCACCAAGTCAACCCTAGAAAGAGTACTGAAAGACATACTAGACAGAAATAAAAATGACCCTAATATCCAGAACAACAGAAAGAAGCCACCAGGCAAGGCAACCAGTTAAACAAGGGAGAAAAGCAGAAAACCACCAACAGGAACATAACGTGACAAAGTTGAGCCAATACAAATCAGTTATATCCATCAATGTAAATGGCCTCAATTCACCTATCAAAAGAAATAGGTTGACAGAATGGATCAAGAAATAGGATCCCACAATATGCTGTAAACAAGGAACACATCTGATTCAAAAGGAAACTCATAGGTTAAAAGTCAAAGGGTGGAAAACAGTATTTCATGCAACAGGAACCCAATAAAAAGCAGGGGTAGCTTATCTGTTTGCAGACAATGTGAACTTCAAACCTAAAATGATTAAAACAGATAAAGAAGGTCACTACATATTGTTAGTGGAAAAATTCAAGAGGAAGAACTAACAATTATATATGCATCAAATACAGGAGCACCCAAGTATATAAGACAAATAGTAATAGATATTAAAAACAAAATACACAAGAACACAGTTATAATAGGGGACCGTAATACCCCATTGTCACAAAGAGATAGATCAACTAGACAAAAAGTCAGCAAACAAATAATAGAATTCAATTATACCTGTGAGCAAATGGACTTAGTAGATGTTTACAGAGTGACCCACCCAACCACATCAGAATATACATTTTTCTTAGCTGCACATGGAACATTCTCCAAAATAGACCATATACTAACCCATAAAACATTCTTGAGGAAATGAAAAGACATTGAAGTTATCTATGCATATTATCTGACCATAGTGCACTGAAATTGGAAATTAACAGCAAAAGAAACTGCAAAACCTGCATAAATACATGGGAATTAAATAACAGCCTTCTGAACAACCAGTGGGTTACAGGTGAAATTAAAAAAGAAATAAAGCAATACCTACAATTCAATGAAAATGCAGATACAACATAGCATAACTGTGGGACACAGTGAAATCAATCCTAAGAGGAAAATAGCAATAAATTGTAATATCAAGTAAATGGAATGAGCACACATAAAAAACCTAAAGCTACATCTCAAGCTGCTAGAAAAGGAAGAGCAAATCAAATCCAAAGCTCCTAGAAGAGAGGAAATAGGAAAGATCAGAGCAGAAATTAATGCAATTGAAACTAAAAAATACAAAGAATTAATGAATCAAAGAACTGGTTTTTTGAGAGAATAAACAAAATCTATAAACCTGCAGCCAACCTTATCAAGAAAAAGAAAAAACCCTCAAATTTTCTGTCAAGAGAGAAATTACTACAGATCACATGGAAATTCAAAGATAATGAATACCTACTTTAAAAATCTCTACTCATGTAGGATGGAAAATAACAGAGAAAATGGTCAGATTTCTAGAAACACATGAACTACCAAAGCTCAATCAAGAAAATATAACAATTTTGAATAACCCAATAACAGCTATTGAAATTGAAAATGTGATTTAAAAATTACCAGCAAATAAAAGCACAGGTCCTGATGGATTCATGGTTGAATTCAACAAGAAATTTAGAGAAGTTTTGATGCTAACATTCCTTAAACTCTTCAATGAAGTTGAAAGGGAAGCAATTCTCCCTAACTCATTCCTGGAGACAAGTATAACTCTGATATCCAAACCAGAGAACCAGAGAAAGACCCAACCAAAAAGGAGAACTATATGCCAGTCTCACTAATGAATATTGATGCAAAGATTCTCAATAAAATATTGGCAAATAGAATGCAGAAAATCATTGAGAAGATTATACACCATGACCAAGTGAGATTTATCCCAGAATGCAGGGATGGTTTAACATATGCAAATCAATAAATGTAATACACCACATTAGCAGTGCCAAAAACAAAAACCACATGATCATCTCAGTAGACACAGAAAAAGCTTTTGATAAAGTCCAATACCTTTTCATGATAAAAACCCTAAAGGAAATTGGAATAGATGGTATCTACCTCAAACTGATGTTATACTAACTGGACAAAAACTGAAAACTTCCACTCTAGAATCAGGAACAAGACAAAGATATCCACTATCACCACTCCTATTCAATATAGTTCTAGAAATATTAGCCAGAGCAATCAGACAAGAGAGAGAAATAAAGGGAACAAAGTTAGGAAAGGAAGAAGTTAAATTATCACTATTTGCAAATGACATGATACTTAATATAGAAGACCTAAAAAACTCCATTAAAAGACTACTAGAGGTAATAAACAAATTCAGCAGTGTAGCTGGATACAAAGTCAACAATCAAAAATCAATAGCATTCCTCTACACAAACAAAAAATTCACTGAGAGAGAAATTATGTATCGGGGTCTGTCCTAGATCTCCGCTCTCCCAAATGAGTGATGGCGGAGGTTAAATAAAGAGACAAACTGTACGATTTTTAGGGCTCCAGGAGGGTCAAAACACTTTAATTAAGCTCGAAGCTTTAAGGAGAGAGACAAAGGATTCTCTGATCAGTCCACTTATTTTAGGACCAAGGACAAAGGGCAGAAAAACTGAGGAAAGTGCAGGCAATGAGCAGGACCTTGGGAGTCACTTCAAGGACGTCTCCAAGTCATGAATCAAGTCAATTCAGTAGCACTGTCCTATCATGAAGACATGGCAGAAGTGAGACTGTAGGAGTAATCTTTGCAGCTGCAGTCTCTACCTTGTTAATTGGGGTTGGAGCCACAGTGTCCACAGCTGCGGCCTTATCTTGTCCTTTGAGGTATCTCTGGCCCCACGGGCCACTACAGGCCTCAGCCAGGACCAGTGACCCATAGAGGTTCCCTTACTATGAATCAGCTCCCATTGCCAGGCAAGGGGCCTAGGCCTAGCACAGACTCACAGATAAACATAGAAAGCCAATTAGTAAAATTTAAATCCTGCTCAGAGCTGCTTCGTAGTGGTCTCCAACAATTATGGAAATATCACCTTTCACAACAGCATCTTAAAAATGAAATACTTAGGAATCAACCTAACCAAGAATGTAAAAGACCTGTATACTGAAAATTATACTACTCTAAAAAAGGAGATTGAAGATGATATTAGAAAATGGAAGGACATTCCTTGCTCTTGGTTAGGAAGAACCAACACTGTCAAAATGGCCATACTCCCAAAACTATTATACAGTTTTAATGCAATCCCAATCAAAATATCATTAACATACCTTACAGATCTAGAGAAAACACTCTTAAAATTCATTTGGAAACAGAAGAAACCTAGAATAGCAAAGGCAATTCTGGGCAACAAACGCAAGGCAGGAGGCATCTCAATTCCTGACTTGAAACTATACTACAAAGCTACAGTGATAAAATCAGCATGGTACTGGCAAAGAAAGAGACCTAAAGCTCAATGGAACAGATTAGAAGATGAAAACACAACTACAAAGACACTCAGCCATCTTATATTTGGCAAAGGGGCTAAACAGGTTCACTGGAAGAAGGATAGCCTCTTTAATAAATGATGTTGGAAAAGTTGGCTTTCCACATGCCAAAGATTGAAACTAGACCCATGCCTATCACCATGCACTAAACTAAAGTCAAAATGAATCAAAGATCTAAATATTAAAACAGAAACACTAAATGTACTGGAAGACAAGATAGGTACAAATCTTGGAGACATAGCAGTAGGCAGAGAATTCATGAACAAAATGCAAACCACACAGGACATACTTCAAAGAATCAACAACTGGTATCTCATATCATTAAAAAGTTTTTGCACTTCAAAAGAAATCACCAACAAAGTGAAAAGAAAACCCACAGAATGGAAAAGAATTTTAGCCAGCAATACCTCAGACAAAGGACTTATATCCAGAACATATAAAGAACTGAAAAACATCAAGCCCCTCAAATTCAAAGACCCTCTCCAAAAATGGGCATCTGAGATGAACACACATTTCTCAGATGATGATATACAAATGGCAAATAAGTACATGAAGAAATGTTCACTATCACTGGTCATTCAAGAAATGCAAATTAAAACAGCATTGAGATTTCATCTCACTCTGGAAAGAATGGCTGACATCAAGAAATCAACTGATAACAAATGTTGGCAAGATTGTGGGGGAAAAGGAACTGCTCCATTGTTGGTGGGAGCTTAGACTGGTGCAACCACTATGGAAATCAGTATGGAGAATTCTCAGAAGACTAGGATTGGAAGTTCCATTCAACTCAGCTATTCCCCTCATGGGTATTGCCCCAGAAAACCTGAAAAGGTCACATTACAGTGATATATGTGCACCCATGTTCATAGCAGCACAACTTGTAGTAGCTAAACCTTGGAAACCACCAAGATGCCTATCAACCCACAGAGTGGATGAAAAAGATGTGGTATTTTTATACAATGGATATTACTCAGCTATAAAAAGGATGATCTTGAGGCTTTTATAGATAAATGAAGGCAACTTGAGATTATCATCATATGTAAAATAAATAAGACTCACATTTGTAAATATCACATTGTCTCTCTAGTGTAAAAAAATAAAAACTGAAAGAGTAATAAGATCCAAAATATATAATAGATACTGTAAAAATGAAAGGGAAGGAAAGTACTCTAAAGGGTATAACTGTATGTATAAGTGTGTAAGATAGTTACTAAGTTTTTGTTGTATCATTGAACAGAATTGTTTGCACTGTCATTGTTTGATTGTCCACTTTTCATGCTTTGATTTTGTAACTTGAAAAACCATTTCTAAGATGATAATATGTAATTTATCAACTATTGATTTCTTAGTATTAATTTTTTTGAAATTCTGTATTATTTCTACCCTTTTTTCTGTTTTGCTTTTTTTCTCTAAAAAAAAAAAAAAAAAGAAACCATCAAAAGAGTAAAGAGACAAACCACAGAATGGGAAAATTTCTTTTTACCCACCACTCCTCAAAGCACTAACATCAAAAAAATATAAAGAACTAAAAAAAAAATCATTCAACTTTAAAGACTTAGTGTCTTTGTATTTATGTTTGCATCTTCTAATCTGTTCCATTGATCCTCAGGTCTGTTTCTTTGCTAGAACCATGCAAAAAATGGCCATCTGAAATGAACAGATATTTCTCAGATGAAGACATACAAACCGCTAATAAATATGTGAAAAATACTGCACATTACTGGTCATTTGCAAAATGCAAGTTAAGAGAACACTGATAATCCATCACTCCAGAAAGAATGGCTATTATCAAGAAATTAACCAATAACAAATGCCATTGAGGCTGTGAGGGAAAAGGAATTGTAAACTGGTGGAATTGTAAAGTGGCACTGCCATTGTGGAGGTCAGTATGCGGATTCTTCAAAAAAGTGAGTAAACCTCATCTCTTCCCTTTCTGATTACTCCTTCACAATCTGCTTCATTCTTTCCCTCCTGAGTCCTCCAGGTTCCCAAAGCTCAGTGATCATCCCTTACACTCCAGCCTTGACATTACTGTATTTGACTTTATTCATCACTTTACCCTGTCCCCACCCATCCTAAACCCTCCACCTCCCATAGAAGGGTAAAGTCACTCCACTAAGGGGAAAATCACTGCATACAAGCATTTGACATTTGTTAGATTTTCTTATATAACTTTAGTTTGCTGCCGTGGTTGCAGGTAGCAGGTTAATGGTTGCCACAGTTTATCAGAAATCAAGCTGTAGATGAAATTAGTGTTTTTACTAACTTTACTACTTCGTTCATGATGTTATACACATTAGTTGTTTTTTGTTTTTTTGGTACTGGGAATCAAACTCAGGACTTTGCACTTGCCAGGCAGGCACTCGTGCCACTGAGCTTTATCCCTAGCCCTGTTATACATGTTATAATCTATTTTTCTCCCCTGTAAGATAACATTGTGATTGTAATAGGTCATATTCATCACCTCAGCTCAATACCAAAGGATTGGGTTAAATAGTAACTTAGCATCCTTTACAAATTGAGAAGATAGGTTCTTGGGATAGCTATAAAGAACCACCTACACCTAGAAGACATCCCTGAAAAACATACATCTTCTAGGGAAGCCTTAATACTAGTAATAAAGCTATTTATCATAAGAAATCAGCAAGTACCAACATAGAGAACAAAATCAGATAAAGAAGAGAAATAGAAAATGACAAGATGCAGAAGCAAAATGCATCTGGGTGGACAAGCCCATAACTCAATGAGATAGACAAAATTATAAGTCAAACACTGGAACTTTCTGAAATGATAGCAACAGAGGTAGAAAAAACTGTAGAGAAGACAATCTCTAAGTTACAAAAAGGAATGATACTTAAAACCAAAGATATTATAGAAGACACAGATGAAATAATAGATGAACTTAGAAAAATAATGGAAGGAAAAAAATACCAGGCATAGGAAAGAAATGGAATCCATGAAACAGCTCCAACAGAAGACCCAACAGAAGAGATTAAAACTGCCATTGAAAGTATATGCAACAGATTGAATGAAGAAGAGGATACAATTTCAGATCTTGAAGACAGAACTGCAGCTATTGATCATGAAAAGAACAATACCTTAAAAATGGCAAGAGACCATGAAAAGTCAATCCAACATCCAGATGATAAGCCCAAGAAAAATAACATAAACTTCACTGGGGGCAATAAGAAAGTTGAAGACAGTACAAATGTCATAAAAAACCACTTCATAGAAAGAATGGCAGAAAACTTTCCCAGCATTGATAAGGAATTTGATATACAAATAAATGAAGCATCTATAACTCCAAACAGCCATGACCAAAATAAAACCATCCCAAGACTTATAATAATCAAGATTCCAGAAATTCAGCACAAGAGCAGAATATTAAAAGCCATTAGAGAAAAGAAACAGATCATCTATAAAGGAAAGCCCATCAGAATCATGGCAGACTCCTCAATACAAACTCTGAAGTCAAGACCTTGGAGTGAAGTATCTCAAGTCCTGAAAGAAAAGAACTTCCAATCCAAATTGATGTACCCTGGAAAATTACCTTTCAAAATTAATGGGGAAATAAAATACTTCCATGGCAAAGAACAGTGGAAGAAATTCATAACCACCAAACCAATCCTAGAAAGAGTGCTGAAAGACATTCTAGACAGATATAAAAATGACCACTATTCCAAGAACAACAATAGAAAGAAACCACCAGGCAGGCAAGCAATTAAACAAAGGGGAAAAGCAGGGAACCAACGGCAGAAAAATACTATGATAAAGATAAGCCAATACATATCA
The DNA here is from genome assembly GCF_034190915.1 of Cavia porcellus. NCBI lineage: Eukaryota > Metazoa > Chordata > Mammalia > Rodentia > Caviidae > Cavia > Cavia porcellus. The sequence continues at coordinate 16,968,327 of NW_026947504.1, forward strand.
GTTATAATCATCAATGTAAGTGGCCTCAACTCACCAATGAAAAGAAACAGACTGGCAGAATGTATCAAGAAACAAGATCCAACAATATGCTGTATACAAGAAACACACTTAACTCAAAAAGAAATTTATAGACTGAAAGACAAAAAGGATGGAGAACAATCTTCCTTGCAAAAAGAAAAAAGCAGGGATAGCTGTTCTGCTTGCAATGTGAAATTCAAACCAAGAATGATCAAAAGATAAAGGTTAGGGGAAAACTTCAAGAGTAAAAGATAAAAATCTTAAATATGTATGTATCAACATAGGAGCACCCAACTATATAAGACAATTATTAATAGACATGAAAAATCAAATAAGCAATAACACAATTGTAACAGAAAACCTTAATACTCCATTGTCATAAACAGATATACCAACCAGACAAAAAAAATCAAAGAAATATTAGAACTGAACCAAATCTGTGTGCGAATGGACTTAGCAGATGATTTCAGAGTGGTCCACCCAACATCATCAGAATATACATTCTTCCCATGGGACATTTTCTAAAATAGACCATATACTGGCCCACAAAACATGCTTATGTAAATACAAAGGAATCTAAATTATTCCAGGCATATTATCTTACCATAGTACAATGAAACTGGAAACTAATGGCAAAAGAAACTACAAAACTCCATAAACACATGGAAATTAAATAACATCCTCCTAAACAACCAAGGAGTCACAGATGAAATTAAGGAATAAATTAAATAATATCTACAACTGAACAAGAATGAGGTATAACATACCCGAACTTACCAGGCACACTGAAAGCAGTCCTAAGAAGGAAATTCTCCCAGGAAAACAGAACAAGCACAAATAAACAACCTAATATTGTACCTCAAGCTTCTAGAAAAAGAAGAGCAAGGTAAGTCCAAAACCTACACAGTGAAGAAATTATAAACATCAGAGCAGAAATTAACACAATGGAGAATAAGAAAACAATACAAAAAATTAGTGAATAAAATAGTTGGTTCTTTGAAATAATAAATAAAGTTGATAAGTCCTTAAATGAACCTTATCAAATAAAGGAAAGAAAAGTTTCAAATTCGTGTATTTGAGAAAGGAAAAGGATGAAATCACTACAGGTCCTGTGTAAATTCAAAAGATCATCAATACCTACTTTGAAAATCTTTACTTCCATAGGATGGCAAACACAGATTCCTAGATACATATGAATTACCAAAGCTGAATCAAAAAGATATAAAAATTATAAGCAACCCATCAGTTAGTGATATTTAAATTGTAACTAAAAACTTAACAACAAAGAAAAATCCAGATCCTGGTGGATTCCCTGTTGAATTCTACAAGAAATTTAGATAAGATTTAATGCCAATACTCCTTAAACTCTCCAATGCAATTGAAAGAGAAGCAATATTCCTTAATACTCCTGGAGGCAGGTATTATTCTGATACCAAAATCAGAGAAAGACCTAACAAAAAAGAGACCTAAGGCCAATCTCCCTAATGAACATAGATGCAAAAATCCTCAATAAGATACTCATAAACAGAATGCAGAAAATTATCAAGCAGATTATACACCATGGCCAAGTAGGATTCATCCCAGGGATTCAAGGATGGTAAACATACACATATCAATAAATATAATAGACCACATCTACAGAGCCAAAGACAAAAATCACATGATCATCTCAATGGATGCAGACAAAAGCTTTTGACAATGTCCAACACTCATTCAAGATAAAAACCCTAAAGAATAAACAGGACAGAGAAACAAAAGGGGTAAAGATAGGAAAAGAAGTTAAATTATCATTATTTGCAGATGACATGATACTCTACATAGAAGATCCACAAAACTCCATTGAAAGACTCCGAGATATAATAAATAAATTCAGCAATGTAGCTGGATACAAAATCAATGCTCAAAAATCAGTAGTATTTCTATACACTAACAACAAAATTATGGAGAGAGTAATAGGAGAAGCCACATCCTTCACGCTAGCATCAAAAAAAAAATGAAATACTTAGGAATTAATCTCACGAAAGAAGTAAAAGATCTTTACAGGGAAAATTACAATACCCTGAAAAAAGAAATTGAAGATAATCTCAGAAAATGGGAAGACATCCCTTGTTCATGGGTAGGGAGAATGAATATTGTGAATATGGCCATTCTCCCAAAATTGTTATACAGATTAATTGCAATCCCAATGAAATTACCATCGACATACCTCAAAAACCTAGAGAAATCACTCCTAAAATTCATCTGGAATGAGAAGAGACCTAGAATAGCAAAGGCAATTTTAAGCAGCAAAGGCAAGGCAGGAGGCATCACAATCTCTAACTTGAAATTATCCTACAAAGCTACTGTAATAAAGTCAACATGGTACTGGAATAAAAACAGATCTGAAGATCAATGGAATAGATTAGAAGATACAACCATAACTACCAACACACTCAACCACCTTATCTTTGATAAAGGGGCCAAACATGTTCACTGGAAAAACAACAGTCTCTTTAATAAATGGTGCTGGAAAAACTGGCTCTCCACATGCCGAAAACTAAAAGTAGACCCATGCCTATCACCATATACTAAACTAAAATCTAAATGGATCAAAGATCTGAATATTAAAATAGAAATATTAAATCTGTTGGAAGACAAAGTAGATAAACATCTTGAAGACATAAGGGTAGATAGAGAATTCATGAACAGGAATCAAACCGCATGGGAACTACTTCCCAGAATCAATAGGTGGGATCACATCTTATTAAAAAGTTTCTGCACGTCAAAAGAAATCTCCAGATAGTGAAAAGAAAACCCACAAACTGAGAGAAAATCTTAGTGAACTGTCCCTTGGACAAAGGACTTCTGTCTAAAACATATAAAGAATTTTAAAAAATCAGATCCCTGAAACTCAAGGCCCAATCCAAAAATGGGCAGCTGAGATGAATACACACTTCTCAAATGAAGAAATACAAATGGCAAATAAATACATGAAAAAATGTTCATCATCATTAGTCATTAGAGAAATGCAAATTAAAACAACAATGAGATTCCATCTCACTCCAGGAAGAATGGCCAGGATCAAGAAAACTTCCAACAACAAATGCTGGAGAGGGTGTGGGGAAAAAGGAATTCTCCTTCGCTGTTGGTGGGAGTGTAGAATGATGCAACCATTGTGGAGGTCAGTCTGGAGATTCCTCAAAAAGCTGGGGTTGGAAGTCCCATTTGACCCAGCTATTCCACTCCTAGGAATATTCCCAGAAGAACTGAAAACATCATACCACAGTGATATATGTGCACTCATGTTTACAGCAGCACAATTTGTAATAGGCAGATCTTGGAAGCAACCTAAGTGTCCATCAACTGAGGAATGGATAAAAAAGTTGTGGTATTTTTATACAGTGGAGTACTACTCAGCTACAAAGAATGATCACATTGAGATATTTATAAATAAATGGGCACAACTTGAGACCATACTCATAAGTGAAATAAATCAAACTCATATGTATAAATACATATAATCTCCCTAGTGTAAGAAATATTAAGAGTACATAAGAGTTTATAGTAATCATGATTCCCATTACATTGCTTTGAAGCCTTATAATGATCACATTCATTAGTTGGGATGGGTTTGTCCTGGTTTGTTTGATTTTATTATGTGATGGTATGAACAGCTAATTTGAGGGAAACAAGTCATTATAATAGCCAGCACTGATATATTATCATCTTACTCTGAAGTCCTACCATGCTTTTGTTCTTCTGTTTCCATTGGCTCTATCATGTTGTACCTTAGTGGATTATATTATGTGTGAAAGTATAAATAAATTTTCTATGGAAAATGAGATAATATAGTAGCCATTGTTTGTTTTCTGTTATTTGGTTCTGAATGCCCTGTAATACTCTCATTCTCTTGAATGGTTTTACACTATTTTGTTATGTTTGATACTATTGTATATGAAGTTATGCTCAACTATTTCAAAGAAAGAGACATTGTGGTAGTTACTGTTTATGGGTTGTCTTCTGGTGAAATACTGTATTGCTCACATTGTTCTCTTCTGATCTGTTTTGTTATGTCCTGTTTTGTGTTAATCTCTTTAAAACAAAAAAAAAATCCTAAAGAAAATCAGAAAAGAAGGTCTTTACCTCAATCTGTTAAAATCCATCTTTGATAAGCCAAGAGCCAGCATCATACTAAATGGACAGAAACTCAAAGCTTTACTCTAAAATCAGGAACAAGACAAGGATGTTCACTATCACCATTCCTACTCAGTATAGTTCTGGAACTATTAACCAGAACAATTAGACAAGAGAGAAATAAAAGGAGTAAGAATAGGAAAGGAGGAAGTTAAATTATCACTATTTGCAGATGACATGATACCTACATAAAAGACCCCAAAAACTCCATCAACAGACATAGATTTTATAACTAAACTCAATAGCATATCTGTATACGAAGTCAACACTCAAAAATCAATAGCATTCCTGTACACAAACAACAAATTGATCAAAAGAGAAATTAGGTAAATCATTCCCTTCACAATGGCATCTGTCTTGGTTACTTTTCTTTCTTTACTGAAGCAAAATACCTGACAACCATAATGAAGGAAGGAAAGATTTATTTAGGTTGCAGTTTGTGGAGGTTTCAGTCCATTCCGAGTTGGCTGCAAAGAAGGATGGTGTGACTGAGGGGTGATCATTCATGGCAGTGGCCACAGATACCAAAAGCAACAAGAGCAAAAGAGCAAAATGGGGGGCACATCTCTTTTTCTCCCTTATATTGTATGCAGGCTACCCAACCCAGGGCAGGTGTACACTCATATTTCCAATCCCAGCACTAGACAATGAACCAATCACAAATTCATTCACCTCCATGATTGCATAAGGCTTTGGGGGGACATCCAGACACAAACCATACCAGCATCCCCAAAAATGAAATACTTAGGAATCAGTCTAGCAAAGGAAAAGAGCTATACACTGAAAATTACAGTACCCAGAAAAAGGAGATTGAAGAGGGTATCATAAAACAGAAAGATACCACTTGCTTATGGGTAGGAAGAACCACCATTGTGAAACTGGCCATAGTCCCAAACTTCTTATATAGATTTAATGTCATTTCAATCAAAATACCATTATCATTCCTCACAAAACTAGAGAAAACATTTCTAAAATTCATTTGGAACCTGAAGAGACCTACAATAGCAAATGCAGTCCTGGACAACAAGATAAGGCAGGAGGCATAAAAATTACGGACTTGGGCTGGGGATTTAGCTCAGTGGCATAAATGCCTGCTTGGCAAGTGCAAGCTCATGAGTTCAATCCCCAATATCAAAAAACAAAACAAACAAACAAAAAAGATTAGTTAAAAATTACTGACTTGAAATTATACTACAAAGCTACTATAGTAAAATCAGAGTGGCAATAGCAAAAATAAAAACAGACATGAGGATCAGTGGAACAGATTAGAAGATGCAGCCACCTTATCTTTGACAAAGAGGCCAAACATGTTTACTGGAACAAAGAAATCCTCTTTAATAAATGGTTCCAGAAAAACTGGCCCTCTACATACTGAAGACTAAAACTAGACCTATATTTATCAACATAAACTAAACTAAAGCCAAAATGGATCAAAGATCTAAATATTAAAACAGAAACACTAAATCTAGTGGAAGAGAAAGTAGGTGCAAATCTTAAAGAAATAGGTTTAGGCAGAGACTTTACTAACAAAACCCAAACTGCACAGGAAATACTTCAAACAATCAACAACTGGGGGAAACCAAGCAAGCAGCTTGCCTCCTTACTAAGTGGCTGTGCTGTGGCAGATTGCAGCCCCTCCAGGGAGAGAAGCACCAGTGTCTCCTGAGATCCATGACATGTTGGAACTTAGGACGCTGGGAAACCAAGCAAGCAGCTAGCCTCCCTGGTAAGTGGCTGTGGTGTGGCAGACTACAGCCCCCTCCCGACACGGGGAGAACCACCAGTGTCTTCTGAGATCTACACCACTTTGGAACTTAGGACGCTGGGAAACCAAGCAACCAGCCTGCCTCCCTGCTAAGAAATAATGAGCCTGCTGGTGCACCGCCTAGAATCAAACAACCCACTTCCCCTACCCCGCCTTTCCCTGTTCCCCTGTTAGCAAATGGGAACCAGAAATCTGAGCATCTCTTGGGAGGTTGACCATAGCAAATAAGGGGGATTTCTTTCTATCATCTCTTTGAAGGCAAATATTTTTATTGCTGTTTTGCTTTATTCTGATTCATGGTACTGCTCTATTCAATATTCTGTTTTGATAAGTTCTATAATGCTCTGTATTTCATTTTATTTTGATATACGTGAATGAAAGAACTATTGTAAAGGCAACGAAATATACTGTGATACCTATTACTGTTATCCCAGTTACCTGATGTGAAGTTCTGTACCAGTTTCACTACATGGTCTCACTTGGCTTTATTCTGTCTTGTTCTGTTGTATTTTACTACTTTCAAAATAAAAAAAAGAAAGAAAGAAAGAAACAATCAACAACTGAGATCTCACTTATTAAAAGGTTTTTGCAAAGCAAAAGCAATCTCCTACAGAGTGAAAAGTCAACCTACAGAGTGGGCAAAAAATTTTAAACAACTGTCTCTCAGACAAAGGTTTATATCTGGAATATATAAAGAGCTGAAAAAAATCAGAACTCACAAATTCAAAGACTCAATCCAAAAATGGGCATCTAAAATTAATACACACTTCTCAGGTGAAGAAATACAAATAGCATATAAAAACATGAAAAAATGTTCAACATCATTGGTCATTTAAGTGATGCAAATTAAAACAATAGTTAGATTCCATTTTACTTCAGAAAGGATGGCTATCATCAAGAAATCAACCAATAACACATGCTGGAAGGGCTGTGGGGGAAAAAGAAACATTCTGTACTGTTGGTGGGAGTGCAGACTGGTGCAATCACTGTGTAAATCACTATGGAGATTCCACTAAAAGCTAGAATTAGAGGTCCTATTCAATTTAGCTATTATCCTTCTGGAAATTTTCTCAGAAGAATTAAAAACATCAGACCACAGAGACATGTGTACATTCATGTTTACAGTAAAACAAATTGTAATAGTTAAATCTTGGAAACTACCGAAATGTTTATCAACTGAGAAGCAGATAAAAAAAGATGTAATATTTTTATAAAGTGGATAAACTTGAGATCTTACAAGTAAATGGTTGCAAGTTGAGACCATACTCATAAGTGAAATAAATCAGACTCACATGTGTGCACATTGTATTATCTCCTTGGTGTGAGAAATTGAAAGAGTAAATATGGTCTAAAATGTACAATAGAAACTGTGAAAGGTAAGAAATTGTTCAAGAGAAAAAAGACTCTAGGATGGTAAAAATGGGAAAAGACTCAAGGGAAAAGGGGGAAAATACAAGTCATCTACACTGTTAGTGTCTCTTAGCTCATTGAAAAGGAAGGTCTGTGCTAACATCGATGAGGAAAATTTTAATGCCCTTATCTTGTACTCTGAATAACTAGTTTAAAGATGCAATGTGCAATGTATTAACTATTGTTATTTTCCTATTATTTTGTTATGAAATTTTGTTCTACATTTTTTCAATAAAACTAGAAATAAAAAATTAAAAAATGAAATTCATTTTCACTGGAAATAGCACAAAAGGTTAGAAAGGGGCCAGGGATGCAGCTCAGTGGCGGCCCTCGGGTTTAATCCCCAGAACCAAATAATCTTAATACAAATATAACAAAGCGTTTAGAGTGAAAGGGAAGGCTTGTCATACCCTCTAGTCTGACCTAAGGACAGCTGGCTAGAGGCAAACATGGCACCTGTCTCCTGGTTTACATTCCATGTTTATCCTGTACCATCAGTCTGAATTGTAACTGCACATTCAAATCTCTTGGAGGAAAATTAAGACACCAGTGTTTGCTTTCTCTGTCTTAGGTATTACGACTTATTTGGTGCAGAGTGTGTTCAATCACTGATACTTTTTGAAGCCCCCTCAAGGACACTTAGTGACACCTGGGGTTGGCAAACCCCACTTCTATGCATATACTTCTATATATACATCTCTATATATGTATCTTTAAAGAAAAGAGGTATTTGTAACCACTATTAAAAGGGGGCAGGTAGTATATATTAATTTATATTTTAAAAATATTATACCCTACAATTAATATATCAGGGAATAGAAAGTTTTACTTTGCTACTTTTTGCAAAGTGAATCACCACTTGGTGGCTTAAAACTTTTTTAACTTTCTGTTGGGCAGGGATTTGGTAAGGGCCTCTCTACGTGGTTTGAGTGTGAGGTTTCTCCTAGTTGTAGGGTGACTCTATAGAGAGCAGCTCAAGATGGGACAGAAATAGGGGCTGAAGCAGCTCACAGCTTGTGGACAGGTCTTTCCCTTCCTAGCAGTCAGGGGGCCTCACCCGTGTCCTCACGCCACCAGGCTCAGGCAGCTGGTGCTGAAATGGCAGCTGAAGGCCGGTGACCAGCAGGTAAAGGGCTGCCGCATCAGCGTTTATGACCTAACTTCAAAGTCATACAGCCTCTTTCCTGTGGCAGACTCTTGATCAACAGCCATAAAAGCCTGTTCATTTTCAGGTGATGGAAATAGACTGGAAGTCAGAGTGGAAGAAATGTCGCATGTAAGGAGCGCGTGTGAGATGGAAACATTGTTGTGGCCGTCTTTGGCCGCATACTTCCGCAGTTCTCCATTGCTGGGCTGTTAATAAAGTTAGAGTAGGCCATTGTCTTCAACTAAGGTCGTCACACAGAGCACAACACACCAAACTGAGAAGCAGGATGGAGCTGCTCACGCTGAGATTCCAAGTCATGAAGCGGACACCGCGTTGTTAGCTGGCCTCTAGGAAAGTCATGAGAATGAGACCAACCTGTTTCACAGACGGGTTCATTGTCATGCGGTGAGGTTCCCTCTGCCTTCATCCTTATATGCTCTAACTCTGTTGTCCTTACAAAAACTAACTCTATATAATCTGTTATTCAGTTATTTTTCTATCGTTCTGTCCCTGTCCCAGTTTTAAAAGGAAAATAACTGAAGTAGCCAGTTCTCCTTTCGGCCTGTTCTTCCTTTTTTCAGAATTTCTCTGTTACACTAAGCTTTGCTACTATCCAACCACAACATTTATTCTATATCATGGAATGAAGTCTTGCAATTCTAGAATTGAACACAAGGCCATTTCAAACTTTGAAACTAAGCTGTATTTTTGCTTATTAACAGGAGCAACTATTGAATCATTGGTGGACATTCATATTATTTCTATTCTTTTTTGAGGTGTTGAGGGTCAAACCCAGAGTCTCACACTTCTAAACAAGCACTCCACCACTGAGCTACACAGAGTTTCATTCTTTTTGTATCACAAAGTGTTTTCTTGGGGCTGGGGATTTAGCTCAGCGGCATAAGCACCTGCGTTGTAAGCAGGCGGTCGTGAGTTCGATCCCTGGTACCAATAAAAATGAAAAAGACAAAAAACAAAAAAACAAACAAACAAAAAAAACAAACAAACAAACAAAAAAAAAGTGTTTTCTTTATGATTATAGGTATTTTCCCTGTCCTCCAATTCTCTGAGGTGTGTGTTCCTGTGGGGTCCCTGCATGGTCACTGTGTCACAGGGCTACTGTGTGGCAGGGTAGAAAGCAACGATTCTTAGACTCGGGGAAGCAATCCTTGTAGATCTTGACCTTAGAAGACAATCAGGCTTAACTGCCCCAGATGGGGGAGAAGGGAGGATTAAGTGGTGAGATGGGAGATTTTTAAGAGCCTTTCTGAAGACAGGAAAATGATTTAGGCTCCACAGGATCCTGGAGTGGAAAGATCCAGGGCCTCTCCTTTTCCTGGGGTGGTGGTGGAGGGCCACCTCTGGGTGGCTGTGGGTGCCCTCTCCAGGGAAACCTACCAGAGCAAGAATGCCTGAGGCCCAGTTATGAGCAGAACTGCTGGCCAGTCAGGGGCCACGGAAGCTTGGATAGGAGCTTATTTGTGATAGCAGAGTGGACTAAAGGCCAGAGGGCTTTTATGGGGCTGGGCTAAGTTAGATCAACAGGTCTTCACAGGAGGGTGGGGTGGGGCACTGGCTATAATGATCATTGGGATTGAATATCCAAATTAGATTTGGAAAAAGAAAAGAAATGTGACTCTTGTTCTAGGGTGAGTTAGGGCAAATTACTCTCTTACAAATATTTAGGTACAGTATATAATCTGTTATTTGACATCTCATGGTGATTAAAGTCCCATTATTCCAGGTCTGGTTTTTCAGAAGTGGGCCTCAGAGCTGTGGGAGATGGTGACTTAAAATGAAAATATGACCTGTGCAGTGAAATATTGACTTTCTCATTATTTCTTTAATTCAACTCAGATTTCTGAACAGCCAGGACAAGGTCTTAGAAGATTAGTGATGATCCTGTGTGTACCTTCCCAGTTAAATTTGTGATGAAGAAGAGCAGAAAATTATCAAATAAAAATTAGAAACAGCCTGAATGACAGTTGGAAATATGTTAAATTATGGCACAGGCACCATAAAAGTCTAGGAGGCTATTAAAAATCAACAGGTAAAAACCTTGAATGGCACAGAAAGATGTGTATGTTCTGTTAAACAAGCAAAAGGTACATTATGCAGTCATTGCAGTTATTTTCTAGGACAGTCCTCAGCAAATCCTCTTGTTCAGGGGTGGAGAGCCCAGCTATTCCACATCTCTTCTCGTTGATGGGGAAACAGAAGACTTGAGAGGGACTGGGTGAGACTTTCTCAAAGTCGCAAAATGAGTCAGTGGCCCCTGTGGGCCTGCAACCCTGTCCTCCTCTTCCTAGCAGTACTGCTGTTTTCTGACCTGGGTTACACAAAACATCTCAAGAGGTTCAAGAGCGTGATGGCAGCATTTGCTTGGCCCTGGTGAGGACCTCCTGTCGATGGAGTTACACACTGGGACACGTGCAGGAGTGGAAAGTGGTCCAGGCCGTGCCAGAGGACACAGGGGAGTTCCAGGCTCTCTTGGAAGAACCCATCCTTGCAAAAAGCATCCGTTACCAGAAAAGATTTTTCTTCTTGCTATGTTGTAAAGTGGAAAAAAAAACATGCTACAGCCTTTATTTATATTTTTTTCTTACAAGTTTTTAAGTATACAAAAATATTGGCTATTGTAATACATGGGATTATTATTTATTTTTATTTTCTCCTTTGTGCTTTCCTGTAGTTTTGAATTTTTATCAGGAACATAGAAGACATCAAAATGAAATAGTGGACTCCACAAATGTGCCAGGCAGCATTGCAAGGCCTGGAGAAGCAACCTTGACAGGCTTTTACCCCTGTGAACCTCACCGGATGGTAGGGAAGACAGACAATATTACATAGCAATAAAATGAAATAAGGGGATTTTTTTCCCATCTTTTTGAGACAGGATTCCCTGTGCAGTTCAGGCTGGCCTTGAACTCACTTTGTAGCCTAGGCTGGCGTGGAACTCATGGAAATTCTCCTGCCTCAGCCTTCCAAGTGCTGCAATTACAGGCGTGTGCCAACATACCTGGCTAAGATAATTTCTCATAATAAAAGTAATAAATAAAAGCAACAAGGTAAATAGAATGATATGTTAGGGAAGAGCTAAGGCCAGGGTCCTAGGGGGCTGACTGGGTTAAGATAACCAGAGATGACTGCATGACCAGAAACCTTGCAGTGGAGGAGACTGCATGGAGTGAGTTGGAAAAAAGCTTTATTTGGATGTTCTGTGCATATTAGTTGTGGTGGAGTGTTAGAGAAATTTAGGATGCTGTGGGCTGTCATTCCCAGGGAAGGCACTCTTTTTTAAAATAGTATATAAATTATGGTTTATTCATTCAGCATACAGGAGAATGCCCCGGAAGCTAAAGACAGAAAAGTACACTTCTACCTCCCGGAATGTGGGAGGGGCATGCCAATGAACACTGCGATTCAGTGGAGTTGATCATTTGAGAACTATGGTGTAAAAAATCAGACTCACCTGTGTGAACATCGTATTGTTGCCCTCATGTAAGCAGCTGAAAGAGTAAATGAGATCCAAAATGTACAACAGATACTGTGAAATGGGAAGAAACTGGGATGGAGGAAAGAAGAAAAGAAGAAAGGGAAAAGGAAAAATGAATAAGTAAATAAATATATACAGGATAGTTAAGATAGTTATACTGCTCATTTCCATTAGTTTTTGAAAAGAAAGTTTTGTGCCTACATTGTTCGATCAAGTTTCCATGCCTATTATCTTTTAATATGAGCGACTACTTTGAAGATAACAATACACAATTAACCACTGTTACTCTCCTCTCTTCTTTTGAAATTTTGTAACACTGTTTTTATTTTTTTCTCTTTAAAATTAAAAAAGAAGATAAATGGATAAAGAAGACATGGTATTTATATACAATGGAGTACTACTCTACCATAAAGAAGGATAAATTTGAATAATTTGTAGGGAAATGGATGCACAAGACCATAATCTTAAGTGAAATAAACAAAACTCAGTTTAACAAACTAAATAAAACAAACAAACAAAAACTAAACTAAGTTTAAATATCACATTGTTTCTCTTGTGTGATAAACCCAAAGGGTAAATGAGGAGCATAATGGAGGATAGATACTGAGCAGTAGGAAGAACTTGGACAGGGAACAATGGAGGGGTAGGAGGAGGGAAGGAAGGGAAAGGGAAAAACAGAATGGAAAGAAAAATGGAAATGAAGCTTCTGTAAATATGGAGGGAAAATGACTGAGGGGAGGGGAGGGGAATGCGAGTAAACAAAGAATTGAGATGTGTTATGTACAGGTACAAATATTCTATGATGAATATGACAAATATGTATGATATGTAGTAATAAAAAGAATAAAGTTAAAAAAAAGTAAAGCCATTTTAGTGGGAAGCAAATATAGTGTCTTCATCTTGATCTATGCTGCAACCCAGGCAGCTCTTGAGGTGCTCGGGTGAAGGACCACCAGAGGATAAGAAAATAAAGGAAAGACAGAAGCTGGGGTCCGGTGGAGCCCTTCCTCTCCTGATGGGAGAGAAGGAACTGCTTACCCACTGTAGCACGTTTATTTATACCCTCCAAAGAAGAATGTCCATTTCAACCCTGCTGCCTAATAACTTGTCCATGTGGCTAGCCTGGGCCACTTGCCTTCTTGGAACTGGACCAGCTTGTTTAGTAGCTTGTTTTGAGCTGTGTTTTCAGGGCTGGCCTTGCTTTAGCCCTGTACGTGTGATCGATCTCTAGCTTCAATGGCTCCCTATAATTATATGGTAAAGACTAGATTATCTCCAGGTACTGAAAAGATTAGTGGCAAAAATGCAAATCAGAGCACAATCCAAATACTCTCATAGGAATCATCTAATAAGATTTGCTTTCACTCAGTCTGGAAAGTGGGAGGCAGGCTAGGCTATATGTCTCCCCGCCCATGATCCTAATTAACAGGACTGTCTGTTATAGCCTCCCTCTCAGATATGTCCCTGTCTTTTTAGTGCTTTTTGTTTCTTTGTACTCCAGCTCCCTATAATGATCTGCCTGAAGCACAAGAAGACATTTTAATAGTCTGGTTGGCTCCCATTAATTCCTTGGGCATAGTCTTGTGTACCTTTATTGCATACTTGCCTATCTGTTGGGGCAGTCAAGAGAATAGTTCAGAAAGTTCTAGACTGTCCAAAACAGTAGAAAGAAGTTAACAGCTCTGAAGTAAGAACAGCTGATTCCTTCTTAAAAAATAAACAGTGACGAAAAAATATTCAGAGAGTTATCTCAAGAGGAAGTGCTAGACTAGTAGTTCTCAGAGTATGGACACTGGGCCATCAAGCAGACTTAGTAGAAGTGAAAATTCTTGGATTCCTCCTGAGACCCAATCAGAACTGACCAGAAACTCTAGGGGTGGAGCCCAATCCAATTTGGGTTTTTCACAAGCCCTCTATACCATTCCGATGTAAGTTAAACTTTGGAAACCGTTTGGGCTAGATTTATGGAGAAACAGTTGGCTCCAGATCCATAGTGTCCTTGATTTTTCTTAGATAATCTACTGGTTTCTAAACTTCTTTACAGATCAGAATCACCTTTGGAATTTTGAAAACTATTGATGACTGTGACTGATCACCAGAGGTTTTGATTTAACTTGTCTTGGATACAGCCTGAACTTATCCCGCTGAGCTAAATCCCCAGCACCCTCCCCACTTTTTGTTGGATAAGAAGTTAGTCTTCCCCTTTATTTTTTATTAAAAAAAATTTTTTTTTGGTACTAGGGATCAAACTCAGAACCTTGAGCTTGCCAAGCAGGCACTTATGCTGCTGAGCTAAATCCCTGGCCTTGAGACACAGTTTTACTATGTAGTTTAGGATGGCCTTGAACTCACTATGTAGCCCCGGCTGGTCTTGATCTAGAGATGATCTTTCTGCCTCCAAGTGATGGGATCACAAGGATGTACCACTAAGCTTGGCTGAATGGCTGCTGCTTCTGTGTCAAAATCTGTAAATTCCATAGAGATGATGCCTGCCTTTGGCCAACATTTCACCATGTGGACTGCTTACCTGACCACTATGTTGAGGTAGTCATGTCTATGGCCTGCTTGATGTCTGCTTTTTCTTGATCTTCACTGCTGTTGACCTTGAGGAGGATCTGTTTTAGAAAATACAGCATTTTCATGGTATGAACTATGCCAAGATTTAGTGGCAACAGGACAGCAATATGTTTTGAGGGAAGATATCTCCTCTGAACCTTTTTGAAGCATGGAAACATGTTGTGAGCAGAACTTCTGTCAATAACAGGAGGATCTGGATCCAGGTATTATGGCTTGTGCCTGTAATCTCACCATTTCAGAGGCTGAGGCAGGAGGAGTGCTATGAGTTCATGGCCAGCCTGGGCTACATACGCAAGTTAAAAGCCAGCCTGCATTACACAGTGAGACCCTGTCTCAACTCTCCCCCATCCCCTAAAAAAATAACAGGAAGATCCAGCATTCTGCCTGCTTCATCTGGGCATCTACTCGTATTAGCCACTTACTAAACAAGTCCTGTGACATCCATCCCCATTGATTGACTCAATAATCATAAGGGAGAAAATGGACATTCTCAAAGCAATGTGGGCTAATTAATCTACCAATAATCAATAATCTCATCTTTTTTAGTCCCTGAAGCACTGTGACCAGAGTATAGTCACTACTGCTTTGTTTTCTTGCCCCCTCTACAATGGTTCCCTTTAGCCACAAATATATGCTGGCGGAGCACCTGGGAAACCACTCCTGTCTCCAGCATTAAAGCTATCCTGTGGGCTGTAGTCACCAATTAGTCTATGATTTTCTCTGCATGCCACTTTTTAACCTAATCTAATCCTACACTATTCATTAATGTGTCACACCCTCTCTGCAGACTGCTTTCAAAGCAATGCCTTGGAGAGCTCTAAATCTGTTCAGTCCGCCTATATTTGTTTGAAAATTGTCATAACCAAGCATGTTGGCCAAGTTCAGTGCTTTTTTTTGCATGACAAAAACAATCACAAAAATGTTTTTGACATGGATTTTTTGACTTTGAGACAGAGTCTCACTATGCAGTTCAGGATGGACTTGAGCTCACTTTGTAGCTCAGGCTGGTCTGGAACTCACAGTGATCCTCTTGCCTCAACCTCTCGAGTGCTGGGATTACAGGCATGTACCATCACACCCACTTTGGCATGGATTTCTTGAAAACAAGCAAAAACAGCCTTATCAGTATCATCATAGCATCACAACTGTCCACTGGGGTCCATAGATGTCTTTCACATTTTTTTCTTCAAATATGGCATGATACTTTAAGCATGTAAACAATACAGAAAGAGCAATAGAAAATTCTTTTGCCATGTCTTACTTTTCTTGATGCTGAGACAAAATACTTGACACTCAAAGTTAGAGGGGAAAGGTTTATTTAGCTGAGTTTGTAGAGGCTTTGGCCCATAATCAGTGGGTCCCAAGGGAGTGGTATGTCATATAGGCATTGCAGAGGTGAAACAGTTCTGGCAAACAGAAGAAAACAAAGCAATAAGCAATGGCCATGGTTCTTTGTATTCCTTATATCTTATCCAGGCTATTTAAGATGGGTAGCACTCGCACCCTTAATCTTAGTGTGATCCTAGCATTGCATCATGAATTAATTCCAGCATCACACACCCTAGATGCAGCCAGCTCTGAAAAAGCCCCACCTACAACTGCATGAGGCTCTGGGAGGACACCTAAACACAAACTCTAACAGCCACATTGCCTTTCCTTTTGCCTACTGGCTTCCTGCAACTTTCATTTTCTCCTCCAGGAAGAACTGCCAAGGCTTCCTGCTCCCCACTGCCATTCCTGGGAGATGACAGAAGGGCCGTAATTAACAAGACAGTGTCCATGCCTTCTCGTAGGTTGTTTTAGTATAAGGAGAAGACAAAATGGAGTACCTATCAGGAACCAGTTAATGAATTTGCCTAAAAGATGGGTTCAGATTTTTTAAAAATCTTATTAAGAAATGATACAATCAGGCTAAAATTGAGAGAAAATAAGATTCGTTACTTTTTGTCAGTAATAGACTAGAGATTTTAAACAGGGCCAAAGAGCTGTTTCAGATAATATAATTTACCTAAACTTTCCAAGACTTGGTACAAATGGAAACAAGAATTGAAAGAGGTGGTAAAAGATTTTTGCAAAGGGAATGCAGCGTATAAATTCAGTTATTTATCCAGCTTGTTTTATGAATATAGAAACTGTGGCCTAGGTAAGAGGCTGAACTAGATATATATAGCCAAGATTTCTTGACTCAGATAATGCTGTATACAATGGTCTTGGTTGAAATTCCATCAAAATGCAGTCTTCAAAGTTCTCTCAAGGTCTGGCTTGGAAAGATTTGCAATGTTGAATGGGCTTCTGGCGCCATACATTCGACAAACATTTATAGGTTTCAGGATTCAATGAAGAATTCTGTGAAGGGTCCTTTACCATTGTGAAATACAAAATGTGGTAGTGAAGATAAGCAATAAATAAACAGATAAATAATTAAACAGAGTGGTAAGTACTATAAAGGAAAAATCAGTACAGAAGAAAACAAAAGGAGAGGATGTATTTACAAAGGCTGTTGGGGATACCCTTGCTAAGACAAGGTATTTAAGCTGAGGTGTTCACGGAGAGCTGAGGCAAAGCGCAATTCAGCAAAAGACATATTCTCAGCAACTCTAAAAATCAGCAGTCAGAGGTATACTAAAGGAGTTGACTGATTCAAGTGTATAAGGTGGCAAGCCAGACCATTCAAAGATGTTCTGTAAGAAGTCCATACTTTATTCTACATGCCAGAAATTCACTAAAGGTTTTCAGAGAAGGGAGGGTGATATGTTATGCATTTTTAGCTCTTTTGTGGAAAATGCCTCAAAGATGTAAAAAGACCAATTAGGATATCAGGATGCTATTGCTGAAAACTGGGGTAAGAGATGTTAGCAGAAGTGATGGGCATGTGACAGTACAATCCTTATCTGGGCCTCTTTTCCTATTTTAAAATGAAGAAGTTTGACTGGCCTAGGAAGGCATGTCAGAATTTGACATCCAAGTCCAATTAAGAATCTATTAAATAAGAATGTCTATGACAATCTCCAAATGGCATGTTTGCATACCACAGAACTACTGTAGATAATATTTAAGGTCTGTTCCAAATTGCAGTATTGGATCCTAGATAGGTACTCCAAACTCAAACACTTTTAAGGGCAAGGAGAGTGGCATAAGTGAGTGATACCAGGATAAGGTATTTGGAGAATTTTATAATCTATGTGCCATATCTAAAGCTTTCAAAAATTTACAAAAAACAACTCTCTTGCCAAACTTGGTTAAACAAAATACTATCCAGCAGTAGCAGTTGCCCACTCTAGGCAGTTTAGGATGAGAATCCTCAAAGGATAACATGGTGTCACCTTATGCTGTGACTACTCCTTCCCAAGGACAGATTTTTTACCACTAATTTTACACATTTATTCTCTCATTCATGTGATCTTGTGAGTCAAGGACTCTCCTCAATGTCACATACCATGCCATGAATGAGGCTACAGTGCCTACCCATCGAGAAGCTGACCATAGAAGCAGGAAAGGCAAAACATTATAGAGTATTAAATACTATAAAGGTTATAGAGGTACGGGAATATAAAAGTGGAAATAATTAACTGTGATGGGGTACAGAAAAGCAGTGCATTTCAAAGAGGAAACAATATGGTAAAACCTAAGAAAAATTACTGGGCATGGTGGCGCACACCTGTAATCCCAAGCACTTGGGAGGCTGAGGCAAGAGGACTGCTGTGTTTGAGGCTAACCCCTGGGCTACAAAGTGAGTTGAAGTCCAGCCTCAACTGCACAGCAGGACCCTGTCTCAAAAAGACAACGAAAAGAAAAAAGAATAAACAAATTAGAATTCATGAGAGGTCAGAAATATGTATAAGGCAATGAAGTACTATAGAAAATAAAATGTCATGGGGAGGAAAAAATGTCTTTGGAGTATAAATGAGGACCAAATCACAAAGGTCTCTTGTATGACTCTACCTTGGTTCTGGAGCAGCTTTTGGGGGTTTTGTTTTGTTTTGCTGGGTGGTTTTGGCTTTGTTGTTTTTGGAATAACATCCACTTTGTTTACAGCATCAGGAACATAAAAGTTCTTTTTCCTAACACATGGCTCTAAATCTAAAAAGAGGCTAGTCTACTAGGCTGTAAAGTTCAATGTTAGCTTGAATGCAACAGGAAGCTAATGAAAGACTTTAAACAAGGAGAAAGAGATGAATATTGTGTGAAGAATGGAATTAAAGGGTGTCAGAGAACAAGCAAGAGAAGGGAATTGGGAGAACAGTTCTGTAGTAGTAAATGCATGTGCAAAACCCTACGCTCAACCTCCAGAACTACCTTCCACCACACACAAAAGCAAGAATCCAGATAAGAAACAACGGTAGCTTGGATTACAGTAATAGAAGTAATCAGTTTAGGCTATGTTTATGCAGGCCTTGCTGAAGGATTCGATGAGATGAAACCTAAGGGTTTCTGGTTTTAACACTGAACAATTCAGTAGGTGATAGTCCCATTTACTAAAAGAGAACCAATTATGGAAGATCTAATGCTTAAACAGAATCTGTAAAGCATTTTACACGCTTATTTGTGGCAAGCCTGGGACTCAAACCCAGAAAGGCTCACAAAAGTTAATGCTTTAAACACTACAGAATTACACAGAATATTACAGAGAACGTTCTGACAACTCACCATTTAGAGAGGAGATAGGGAAACAGAATGAAACAAGAGCCCGACCAAAGTCTTGGTCAGCATAAAAAGTGATTTTCGAAATTTCAGTTTGTTTTGATTTGACACAGAATCTCACTATGTGGTTCAGGCTGGCTTCGAACTTGCGGCTATCACAAGTGCTAGGATTACAGACATGTGCCATCATGTCTGGTTTGAGTTTTAAATTTATTTTTATTTACTTTGGTGCTGGTATTGAACCCAGGGCCTCACACATGCTAGGTTAAATACTCCACCACTGAGTCACATCCGAGACTTAGAAGTTTTAATTTTATTGTAAGGACAAAAGATGCTAGAGAATGTGAAACAGGAAGTTACTTAGACTTTTTTTTCAATTTAGGATTTTTATTTCCAGCAGTGATTAACTAGACTTAAAGAGTGCAGAATGACAAATCTTGTTGCTGTGTGGGGAGTCGTGAGAGGAGGTGGTTTAGTTTAGGCAGAAGAGGACGGTGGTGGGAGTGTGTGAGCCATAGGTGTGAAAAAGCAGTAAGGCTTGTATTATAGTGAGGATCGTGCAGGAGCTTGTTAATGTGGCACAATCTATGGTATCAGCGACAGTCCAATCCAATCCCTGAATCCCAAAGACTCCGGGAACTCGGTTTCAGTCTCTCCAGAACTCGGTATCATGTTCATCGTGGGACAGCAGCAGACGGATTGAGGGCAGATAACCGAGGTGAGAAGTGGGTTGACGTGGCACTGCAAATATCAACTTTATCGTTAATGAGCTGGGGCAGACTGCGGCGGGCTGGAGACAGGCCTTGGCGGCAGTGCTGAGGAAAGGATGGCGACATAGGTTGCACGGTGCCCGGTCTAACTTTTAGAGGTGACGTGAGGCTTTATCTCTCAGAGTCAGCACAGCCCCGCCCCGCCCCCCCCCCCCCCCCTTACCTGAAGGGCCCACAGCACAGCGCGAGGGCAGAGCGGCCCTGCCCGGGCGTCCCACAACCAGTAGCAACAGCTCCCTCCGCTGCCCGGGACTCCTGGCCGGAAGCAGTCCGTCCGCTTTAGCCCGCCCTCTCGGAGTCTAAGTGGTTCCTATCAGCCCGCCCCGCAACTAGGCTGCACATTTGCGCTTGCGCGCGGGGTTGCACGCAGTCACGCACCGCTGGCTGCTTCCGGTGCACCGCGAGGTGCGCCGGGACGGGTCTCCCTGGCGATCCTTAGAGCGCTGTTGCTGCCACTGCTGCTGCCAGTGTCACCACCGAATCGGTGTCGCGGCGACGCTTGTGCCCTTGCTCTTCCTTGGGCTCCCCGGGGCTTGATCCCCGGGGTGGGTCCTCGGCAGGCGTTGGCGGGAATCCTGCGGAGCGAACCTGTGCTCCTGCACTTGTCTTTCACCATCCCCCAGAGCTACTCCGAAGAGGGGAACGAGGGCGACTCTCGCGACCCCGCGCCGTGTGTCGCCCGGCAGGGCCGTGGGGCCGGGGCTTTTCCAGCCCCCGGGATGCGCGCGCGAGTCCTTGCTTCCACTTCCTTGTCGCCGGTGTTACCACTGGAGCCGCCTCTCGCCGACAGCGGGGAGCGCGAGTGTGCTGGCCAGCCCTCCCGTCCCGCCCGCGGGCCCGGCGCCGCGGGGAATGTGAGCCGCGAGGCTGCCACGCTCCTCGGGGTAAGTCCCGCCCCCGGGGTCACGCCGCACCGCCGGCATGCTGCGCGCTGCTGCTTTTGGGGCGAGCCTCTACCTGCGTCTTCCATGAAATAGGCCGATGAGCTTCCTCTTCCCGCAGTCCGTGTCTTTGGAACCCGGAAAGGAAAGAAAATAGCCCAGAGTCAAATCGTGAGGCGAGGCCATCGCAAAAGGTTCGGAGGATGGTCTGAAGGGGTAGTGGAAGTGTCATATTTCAAGTGCTGCTTCTCTGTTTTGCACGAGGGACAACTTAAAGCTTAGAGTAAGTTGCATAAGGTCATAGGGGTCTGTGCTGTTGCTATTAAACAGTGGAGCCATAATTAGTGCCAGTGTTCTGCAGAGCCCTTGGTTTTAACCTTCATGCTATTCTGCCTTTCTTTGCGTGCCTGAGATCTGAAAGCAAACTTGGAGCAGGGCTTAGAATAGTCAAAGACAAACTAGGATAGTCTCTTGCTGCCCCCGCCCCAACGTGGTAATAATTACTTTGTTTCTTAATTTGTTTTGCTCTGGTTGAGAGCTTGTATGCGCCATTCTTTATGGATGCTTTCTTGGAGTTACTGCTCTCCGCTAGGCATTCAATTATAATTCAATTATAAAGGCAAAAAAATGCAATCCCCATGTACCTTTGCTTTGAAGTCCTGCTATCCTTAATCTTTTGCTTACCCAGTGAGGTTGATGACTGTGTTCTCCTCCTGGGTTGCACTATGATAGTTACAGTACAGGTTAAGTTTGGAGGAAAGGTTAGAAAAGGAATCACTTAGAAATGACGGTATTATAAAGGCCTTTAGGAATAATACGTTCCTAACTTGGCATATAGTTTTAACATTGGGAAATGTGCGTCTGAATTTTCTAAGGGAGAGTTTTTAAGCTTTCACATTTGTTGAAAAGATTCTTGCTTCCCACAGGATAGGAGCCATTAAGTTCATTCTTTTCATCTCATAGTAGAAATAGCTGAAATTTAGAGTGTAATCACATGGTAAGAGTTTAAACCTGGATCCACATCTCCCGACTCCACGTAGACCTCTTTGTCATTGTGCTTGTTAGATACCTTGTCATTTTTGGTGTGAGGGCTAAATGAGATGCAGCTGGGCTGTATTCCCTGTGTTGTTTATTACCACATCTCCCTCTTTCTAGAATCAGAATAAGCTTTCTTTTGATTGATTTCAAAGAGCAACTATAGTATCTCTCTGTCGTAAATTCAGGTGATTTTGAGGCATTTTTCTCCCACCAAGGACTGAGTTGATATAACCCCAATTTAGAACTCAGCCACACTTAAACTAACTTCTTGAACTAGTCTTCCAATTTCTTTGTATCTTCCTTTCCATAGACATGTCTGTTTTTAGGCCAGCAGCAGAGAGCTAACATTGGTCTGTTAAATTACTCCTAGACGTGTGCCATATCACTACACTAGCCATATGTGGCAATGTAATTACAGTTTAGCAAAGCAAAATTAATCAGTTCCTAATTAGCCTCATTTTGAGTGTTTTAATAGGCATGTATAGCTAATGGCTAGTGGACAGCCCAGACACAGACTTTCTCATCAGAATTTATTGAATAGTTCTGGTGTGGAGAGTTGCTGGTAGAGATGGGTAGCAGTATCATATTATGAAGGACCAAAGAGTTATGTTTTTTAAAAAAAACAAAACAAAAAAAACTCCTACCACTCTTAGTCCACATTTGAGCTTGGTGGTCTTCGCAGGTTGTAAGAGTCTCACCTGAAGATGATAGGTTTTAATACTTAACCCTTTCATTTGTATAGCACTTGACTGTTCCCAAGTAAAGTTGTGTCTATTATGTGCTTTGAGTCTTACACTATAAAATCAGGAAGGTTAGTGAAATAATTTTTTTTAATATGTAAGAGGGAGAGAGAGAATGCACTGAGCCTAAAGCATTTTGAAAGACCTACCACAAAATTACAAAAGCTGGTAGAGTATTAAAAAACCCTCGGTATATAGATTCTAATTGTATGTTTAAGTGAATGAATGAAACTGTTTAAGCTGATGGAACATGAGGAGCAGACAAAACTTCCCACTCCAGGCTAGCTCTTCTTTTTAGCTGTTTCTGTGTAGAATTTTTATAATGTGAGATGAATAAATCTTTGAGTTGAAGAATTACTATACCCATGAATAAATATAAGGACTTGGTTAAAGAAATTATCTGTTAACTGCATAGATTTCCGTGTGCTTTAATTCAGAAGGGCTGAGCTGGAGTCCTGAAATCTGGATATGTAGCTTCCAGGTATCGTATGTATTGCTTAGAATCTGGTTTTGGCTATTTCCCAAACAGGTGAAGGATTATTTGATCTGCAGGCTGCTGCCCCGTGAGGGTACATTCTTTAAAGCTTTGTGTTTACTTTTTCTCTCTAGTCATGGATGCATCATATGATGGTACTGAGGTAACTGTTGTGATGGAGGAAATTAAGGAAGTCTACTGTTACACTTCTCCTGGGCCACCGAAGAAGAAGAAAAAGTATAAAATTCATGGAGAAAAGGCCAAGAAACCCAGGTTAGCCTACATGTTTTGGTTGCTGCTGTCATTTATAAACAAGCTGTATAAAGAACTGGGTTGTGGAAGATTTTACCATTCACAAAGGAAGTGTAATTCTTGAGCTTTTCACAATGGGTATTGGGATACCATAAGAGGAAGAAATGGGAAATGGCTAGATTTATGCTAGTACTGTATTTACCATTCTTGTGAGACTTTTTTTCCAGGTTGTGACAGGTAACAACTGTATAAATAGTAGAAACTTTGTACAGAACAACTGCATTTTTAGAAAATTTGACTTTTATTTGTGTATTTTTGGTACCATGTTTAAATATTTAAAGCAAGACTTTAATAAAATTATAAAATTGTGTGTACTACCACTAATGGCATCTATAGAGAATAACCAGATGCTGTTTCTAGTCTCCCTCTTAACTATGAACAATGCATACTTCTTGTTGAAGATACCAGCATTGGGTCCCTTTGATAATGGTATCTGCATTAATTTCTCAGCCTCAAGGAAGTACTTTTGATGAGTTAGATGACCAAAAGCTGTGTAGAATAGTAAAGAGTGTGATACCAGCCCAGGCAGTAAGCCACTTGAGTTATTTGCTCTGAGAGTACAATGACAACACACCTGTGTCTTTCTTTGGCTATATTGCATTTTAAAAGTAGTCATTCCTACAGAAAATGATCTGTATACACCAGGTAAACCTTTTTCTGAAAGGAGAACAGCCATTTTTTACCATTCATTTTACCCATCTCCAAATGCCATCTAGGGTATCATAAATACTTCTTTCTTTGACGGTTAGTCCTTTTTTAGATAAATGCTTTGGATTGAGAGGCTGGGTATCATCCTCCTGACTACCCAGTCCTTAGCAGTGGAGTACCTGTGGTTGAATAAGGGAAAGTTGAAGACATCATTGCTTCCTCAGGTCTGCTTACCTTTTGTACTACTACGACATCTACCTGAAAGTGCAGCAGGAGCTCCCCCACCTCCCACAGTCTGAGATCAATAAGAAGATTAGTGAGAGTTGGAGGCTTCTCAGTGTGGCTGAGAGGAGTTACTACTTGGAGAAAGCCAAACTAGAGAAAGAAGGTTTGGATCCTGTAAGTGTTGTTCACACCCAGCTAATTTCTCTGTGGGTTCAATGGGGAAAGCTCTGGGGAGGCTAACACCCCTGTTTTCCTGTTTCCTTTTCCTTGGAAAACATTTATCATATTATCTTTCTTGAGCCTCCTTGTTGGAAACACTTTGTGGAAACACCTTGTGGAAACACTTTGATGATGCCTTACACACTTTTGTCCTCTTAGATTGCAACAGTGCGTAGAGCTGAGTGTACTGAGTTCTTTTTGGTGATTCTTAGGTTCCTCTTCTGAATTTTAGTATAATTTAGAGGCCATTATCCTCATGGATAAGTAGTGGTATTTTCCTTTAATATACTAACTTATAAAGGCATTTCTCCTACGTCATGTTTGTGTACGAGAAGTACACTACATCATGAGTGTAGTATAATTTGTGTTTCACTAATTACAGTTATAATCAGGCTTTCATGTTCAGCGTAATAGTAGGTTCTTTTGTTACTAATGGTGGATATGAACTGTGGTATGCTAGAAGCAAGATGAAGGGTTAAAGTCAAGGGGAGGAGACTGAAGATACGAGTTCTTGGATAAAAGAACTAGCAAGGAAGCAGTTAGGTTTATGTCTGTCAGCTCTTTTGTTATTTCTAGTTCACGTTATAAAATATATTGAGTAGCATTCAAATTTTTCACTCCTTTTTTAAATTGAGCTACTGCAGGAATAATACCCTTGCTGCTGCAAGCTGCAATCTATAACCTGCTCTCTTCTCGATTGCAACAGTCATCTGTCACTTCTGTTGTGAGAACTTACTTATTTATTTTGAGAATCAAACACAGGATCTGGCACTTGCCGTGCAGGCACTGTGCTGCTGAGCTGTGCTCCCAGCTCTCAATTCTTTTTTGGTAATGTAGAGAAAGGGTTCCTCAGGAAGGCAGTTACTGCTTTACAGCAGAACAGGATGTATTGGAATCCTGCTGCTGCCACTGTCATTTAGATGATTTTGTGCTTATTGGGTCAGCATTCCTCTTCCTCAGAGAGCTTTCTGTTGCCTTAGTCTGGAAAATGTTACTTTTTGCTCCTTTTAAGTGATTTGTTTGTAAGCAGTGAATCTGGGAAATAATTCCTGGGGTGGAGGGAGGTAGAGTCTAAAACAAGTACACCTATCCTCTTTGGTGTCCCCATTATAAAATCTGCGGTCTTAGGAGCTGGGATACAGCTCACTGGCAGAGCACATGCTTTAGAACATGTGAGATTGTAGGTTCAATTCTTAACACCAAAAACAGAATCTAATTGTGGAATGATTTGGTTTTTAAAATTAGACACTGACATAGGTCCTTATCAACACTTTAAACAAATTCTTCCTTTTCCATTTGATTATTTAAATTTACCCTATCTCTGCCAGTACAACCAAGATCATGACTAGATTAGCTTTGATACCAGCTTGACTGAATGATCATGAAAGAAATATTGTAATTTTCAGTTTTGCTTCTCTTATCTATAAAATGAAACTAGTATTTACCCATAAATAGATAATGTAAATCATTTAGCTGAGTTCTTGATGCATACTAACTTGGTCAGTAAGTATCACTTTAGTACTTAACTTCCAGTAACCATATAATAAGAAAAGGTAGCATTTATTAAGTAACTGGAATGTATGACAGCTGAGTGAAATTTCCTATGCTGTGTTTGTCCTCTCCCCAGTTGCTTGTTTGAGGATAAGACCTTATAGGCTTTCTACATTGGGAGCCTTTTGGAGCCCATTTTGGTCTCCTGCCCTTAACAGCACCCAAGGTTCCACTGTGACTTTTTCCAGTCTGTAATTGTGCCATCCAGTTTCTTTGTGCTCTAAACCATCCTATATATTCACAACCAATTAGTCCTGTTCAACCTGTGTGCTTCAACGAGTGACTTTAGAATCTTATTTCCACATTACCTCTCCAATAAAGGTTCCATAAGGAATTGAGTCTGTCTACTTTGATGTTTTAGTTCAGTGTTTTTAACTTTTACCTCTGAGTGCTTCCTTTGTGCTGTAGTCTTATTGATTTCTTGCTTTTGATTTAAGGATCCTTTTGTAACTGACTTCAGTGTTCTTTTGATAGATGTTTCTGAAATTATTTTTTGTTCCATTTAATTTTTGTTCTTACTTTGAACTTCTTTAAACTTTTCTTCACTAGGTGACATTATTTTAAATTGAATAATCCAAAATTTGTTTTTGTTTTTTTGGTGTGAGCTACCAAGGTTGTTTGTTATATGTGCTCTTCTTGATCTTTAGAATACTTGGCCAGGAGCACAGTTCTTTACTACTTACTAATTTTGTGTTTTGGAAGTTTAACCCCCTGGGCTTCATCAGCCTCCAGTTCTTCGTGTGTGAAATGAGAATAAAAACAGCTCATAGCTTAACAGTGTTGTTTTTAAGGTGAAATTAGAAAGCATTTTCTAAACTTCATGGTGCTGGGTCATTTTTAATACTTATTTTTTTTTGATGTATTCAGGACCTCATGAGATAGAGCGTGTACAAAGCACTGGCAGCTTTGTGATGTGTGCATCCTCTTGTTTGTAAGTCTGGAGAAGACGCTGATTGCTTGATTTGGTGTGTTGAGTTCCATCTCGGCTCATTGGTTTTTGAGGCTTTTCTTTTTTCTTTCTTTTTTTTTAGTATTATGTATTCTGGTATTTAAATCATATGCCAGTTGGGAATCTTAAAGTATCAAAACTAAAAAGAATGCTATAAATTGTCAGATTTAGCTTCCTTGTTTTACAGATGGGGCAGCTGAGGCCTTAAGGGGGCACAATATTTTCAAAACCATATCAGACCTTGAGTTTCAGCTTGCAGTTTTAGATGCCAGAATCATGCCCTGTCCACAATTTAATCCATGTTATGTATTTATGTGATTGAGCAAGCAAGCTACAGTGATGTGAATGAAGACAATACTGCCGTTGACAGAGGCTGGCCTCTGTAAGGTTAAAAGAGTGGAGTCTTTTTCTAGTCACATTTACAGAAAAAAATAAGTTAATAGATAGATTTCTGTGTGATCTTAATTCATTTATTTCTGCTTGTCTCCTTCTTGGCTTCTTCTTTACTCTCAGAACTCTAAGCTTTCCACAGTGACTGCTGTGGTTCCAGACATCCCAGGTTTCCGCAAGATCCTCCCTCGCTCAGAATACATCATCATCCCTAAGAGCAGCCTCCAGGAAGATCAGAGCTGTGCTCAGCTGGAGCTATGTGTTGCTCAGAACCAAATGTCCCCTAAAGGACCTTCAGTTGTGTCCAGCACTGCCCCAGAGACAGTGCCTGGCCACGCGGGCATAGCAGAGCAAAGCCTGGCTGAGGAGACTCTGGCTGAAGAGGTGGGAGCCCTTGCTCAGCCAGGTGCTGTACAGGAGATCACCACCTCAGAGATCCTCACCCAGGAGGTACTGCTGGAGGAGGCTTCCTTGGAGGTAGGGGAGAGCCAGCAGCCTTACCAGACAAACCTGGTGATTGAAGAGACCTTGCTGAACAGCTCATCTGAACCCCCCAGTGGAAACCTGACTATGCCCCGCACGCAGGTTGGGGAGAGTGTGTCGGTGGTAACAGTCATGAGGGTAAGTGGTGTTTTGCTTTATGGAATTACTAAAAAAGCAGCCAACGCCAGGCAGTGGTAATTATATGGCACTTCCCTTGAACGTTTCTGAGCCCTGAGCTTGCTGCAGTGTTCTCCTCAGTTTCTGGGCACTCTTACCAACTCTTCTTCATCCAGCGTTAGCAGGAGAGCTGCACGTGATGCTTAGGGCTGTCTAGGAGTCAAAGCCCAGATCTCGCAGGTTGTTAGTACCAGTTAGGGTTTTGTGTTCCTGATGACTATTTCAGCAAATACAGTGATATCTTGAAATGTGTATGATAAAAGGTCTTCCTGGGCTTAGATGGCATAGGTACAAAGATAATCTCTTCAAGGCCAGGTTGATGAGACTGTGGTAGTAGCTGAGAAAGAAGAGGCAAATCTTTCTGTGCTGGCTGAGAACCATGCTAACTTGAGAGAAAAGCAGCAGTGTCATTGATTCTACAACCTAGTCCCCCGGAAATAGGGGAACTGCTGTTGTGCCCTGGTGTATAAGCCTCACTCTTTCACCCTGGATAAGATGTCATCCTTCAATAGATGAATGTTTTATCCAGGATAAGAAGGCCAGCATCTCTAGCCCTGTGGCTTATGTGGAAGAAAGCAGGTATTCCTGTGGAGAAATCCAGTAAAACTTTACAAATCCTGCTTTTATCTGTGGCCTTGTTGCTGTTTATGATAGTGATGTGGCCCACTGGCCATAGTATTAATGACATGCTAAGAACATTTGACAAGATCAAAAGAATTCTCTCACTAATAGCTTATGTAATCTGAGAAATTAAATCTCTTAGAACTTTGGTTTTTTCATTTGTAAAATTTGACTAGCACATTTTCTGTTAGTTTTCTCTTCATTCCTAATTTTATTTTGAGACAATTCTAGGTTGATTTGATTGTGTGTTGGATAAGCACATTGTGAGTACTGGGCTCAATCCAGTCTTCCAGTGTTGAGAGTGGCCCTGGATGTTCTGATTCTATTTCAGTGAAACTGTCCTCCTCCTTTGCCTGCAGGATTCCAGCGAAAGCAGCTCCTCTGCACCAGCCACACAGTTCATCATGTTGCCTGTGCCTACTTACTCAGTTGTGGAAAATCCTTCCCCCATCAAACTGGTCAGTATGTGGAGAGTTCACAGTAATTAGGGCTCTGTAAACACCCTCTTCTATATAGTTTTCTAAAAATCTTAGAGCCTTAGGACCTTTGGAAGTGGTAATGGTCTCAGAATTACGTGATCCACAGGTTCTAAAATTGGGGGCTATCTAGGTGGAGCCCCACAGGATCCCTGGATTCCCCTCAAGGTGTGTACAGACTACTAGAGAACATTGTCCTGGAATCAGTTCTGTTGCTTTTATCAAATTCTTGGAAGCATACATAATATTGAAAAAATTGAGGGGCCACTGATAGTATTAAATACTCATATTGTACAGATTTCCCAGAGAAAGAAAGGAAATTCAAAGCTGTAAAGCTACAAATAAGCCAGAGCCAGGATTGTGGCTTCTTGGTTCTTTTTTTTTTTTTTTTTTTTGTCTTTTTGAGATACAGTTTCACTATGTAGTTCAGGCTGGCCTCAAACTCACAGCAATCCTCCTGCTTCAGCCTTCTGAGTGCTGTAATGATAAGCATGCACCGTCACACTCAGTTTGATTTTTAATTGATGTTTTTTCCATTGAAACACTTCGGTATCTGATCTGAGATTTACCCTTAAATATTTCATGTTTTGATTCTATTATAAGTGATATTTTAAAATTTTTCTTTATCTGATTGTTCCTGCTAGTATGCACTAACATTTGAATATATTGTGTATATATATATGTATACATATGTGTGTTGTATCTGCAACTCTTATGAACTCATTTATTCTGGTAACTTATAAATTCAATTAAGATTTTTCTGCAAAGACAGTCATGTCTGTGAATAAAGTTTTAGTTTTATATATTTATTTCTTTTTTTGTGTGTACTGGGAATCGAACTCGGGACCTTGCATTTGCCAGGCAGACATTGTGCCACTGAGCCATGTCCCTGGCCCATCTTCTGTTCTGATCTAGATCCATGATATCTTTTTTCTTGCCTTATTTTATTGTCTAAAGATCCTATAGTATAATTCTGGATAGAAGTGCTGACAGCAGATAAATTTGTGGGGTTTTTTTCCCATAGAAACCCTTTATCGAGTTTAGGAAGTTTCCTTATTTTTCTGATACGTCAGGAGTTTTTAAAATCAGGAATGGATATTTGGTTTTGTCAAATGCTTTTTCTGTGTCAAGATAATCGAATAGGGTTTTTTTCTAGTTGGTCAATGTGGTGAATCTCATTGTTCTCCAAATGTTAAACCTACCCAGCCTTGCTGGGATAAAGCCTATTTGGCAATGATGTGTTTGTTCCTCTTACGTAGTGTTGGTTGCTAAAATTTTGTTGAAAATTTTTGAATTTGAGAGGTGTTCATGAGAGGTGTTGCCCTGTAATATTCTACGGTTTGGCTTTCATATTAGACAAAGCATTTTCTCCCCTTCTGTTTGTCTTAGTTACATTATTTCTTACTAGTGAAGTTATCGGAGCCTGGAGTTTCACTTTCCTGGAGGGGAGAGATTTTGGAGACTTACATGATTTACACCCTTTTTGCACAATATAGCAGAGGGATGTGTACACAGTAGACAAAGAAGTGCAAGGCCTCTCCTCCCTCCTTCTCTCTCTTTCTATTTTTTTAAGGTTTGGGTTGTTTTCACTCCCACTTTTTTTTTTATCAGACTTTATTGGTATGTTTTAGATATACATAATGATCACGTTCATCATAGGAAATTTGTACCTGTACATGATACGATTTGGTTTTGTTTTTCCCCTTTCTGTACCCTTCTTTCAACCCCTTCTTCCCTCCCCATTTACAAAAACTTTATTTCCATGTTTCCCCCTTCTTTCTCTTCCTTCTCCTCTCTTTCTTGTTCCTCTTCTCATTTTAACATTCTGAAGTTTCCTTTGTGGGGCTATTTTTAACTACAAGTATAATTTTTAAGTTACATTCAGGATTACTTAGATTATTAGTAGGTAATACAGTATTTTTGAGTGAGCTTTTGATATTTGGTCTTTCAGGGAATTCATCATTTTTTAGATTGTCAGTTGAATTGATACAACAAAATCCCTTGTTTCCCTTTTTAAAAAATTTGTAGTAAAACAATACATGATGTGAAATTTATTAAACATTTTAAGTGTACAATACAGTGGCATTAAATATATTGTTTCATTGTTCAAATAGGAACTGTATACCCATTAGATAGTAACTCAACATCCTGCCTTTCATCTGCGCAGAACCTGTTTTACCTTCTATGGTTTATGTTCTAGATACCTCACAAGTGAAACTGGGCAAGTAATTGTACTTTTGTGTGAAGCCTTTTCACTGAAGGTTTTTAAGGTTCATCTGTCTTGCTGTGTGTGAGAATTTTATCTTCATGACTAATCCTGCATTATGTATCTATTCCACATTTTGTTTTTCCATTCATCTGTTGACAGGCATTTGGATTGTTTGCACATTTTGACTGCTGTATATAATGCTACTTGACTTAGTTCTACAAGTATTAGTTTGAATCCCTCCATGATATTCTTTTGAGTATGTAACAGTGAAACTGCTGGATCACATGGTTATTTGTTTAAACTTTTGAGGAACTTTTATCCTTTTATATTTATATCATTGATAATGATTTCATTTCTAGTTCCTGTTACTGATAATTTGAGTCTTCTTTTTTCCCTAAGAAGCCTAGCTAGAGCTTTGGTATCACGGATTTTTTTCTTTTGCCTTCTATTTCACTGATCATTTGCTCTTTTCTATTTTCTTTTTTGGTGTAGTTCGTTTTATTTTTTTTGACAAGATCTTGCTATATCGTTGAGGCTGGCCTTAAACTCACTCTATAGCCTTGTCTGGCCTTGAACTCATGGCGATCCTCTTGCTTCAGCCTCCAGAGTGCTGGGATTACAGGCACTACCGTGCCTGGCTCACTCTTACCTGTTTTCTTTTCTGATACAGATGCTTAGTGTTACAAATTTCCCGCTAAATACTGCTTTTGGTACTAGAGATTGAACTCATGACCTTCCACTTGCTAGGCAGATGGTTATGCTGCTGAGCTAAATCCCTGGGCACAAATTCTGATACAGTATTTTTTATTTTGTTTTAGTTCAAAATACTTTTTGATTTACTTCTTTGACCCATGACTTACATAGAAGCATGTTACTTATTTTCTAAATATTTGGAGATTTTCTAGATACATTTCTGTTATTGATTTATAATTCCTTTTGTGACCAGAGCTTTATGGTTTATAATGCTTGGCTCTCTTCAAATTTATGGAGAGTTATTTAATGGCCCAGTTTAGTTTATCTTGGTAACTTTTATGTGCATTTCAAGAGAATGTAGTTTCTCTGTTGGAGTATTCTATACATGTCAAATTTTGAAAGGTTTTTTTTTTTTTTTTGTGGATACCACAAATCAAACCCAGAACCTTGTGCTTGCCAGGCAGGCGCTGCTGAGCTATAATCTACAGTCCTATACATTTCAAAGTAAGTCAGTTTGATTGATGATGCTTTTCAGCATTTCTTATACCCTTCTTAACTTTGTGTTTACCTGTTCTACCAATTATTGAAAAAAGGCGTCCAGCCATTGTTACAGATTTGAGTATTTTTTCTCTTTAGAGCAGAATCTATTTATGGGGAAAGAAAACTTCTAATAGAGACAAAGGGGTTCAGGGTGGGTTGTCTATTTCTTCTTACAGTTCTGTTGCTTTTTGTGTCATATATTTTAACTCCTTTTGAGTCATTATGTGCTCTTGATGAATTGACCTGTGTTATTATGAAATGACCATTTTTATCTCTAGTAATAGTCATTGCTCTAAAATCTTATGTGACGTTAAAATTTTTTATTAGTATAATATACCTTTTTCCACTGTTTCACTTCTAACCAGTTTATGTCTTTGTATTCAAAATGGATTTTCGTGTTTGTTGTTTTTTTTTGGAAAGGGTGTATTAGGACTCAAACTCCAGACCTTATGCTTGCCAGGCAGGTGCTGAGATTTTCCTTTTTTCCCCCCTTGTAGATAGGATATAGTTTTGATACAAAAGCAGGATCAGACAATGTATCTTTTACAAAGAGAATTTAAGGCATTAATGTTTAACATGGTTATTGGTATAGTTAGGTTTAGATCTGTTAACTATTTGTTCCATTTGTTTTAGTATCCTTTCACGAAATGCATTTTTATGAATCCATATTCTCTCCATTTTAATGGCTTAATATCTGTTGACTTTATTTTGGTTATTTTAGTAGTTTCTTTAGAGTAGTAGTATGCATTTTTAAATTATCACAGTTTTGTTTTACCTATAAAAAGCCCTGCTACAGGTAAACAATATATTCTTTGTGGGATTTTTATTGTTGTTTTTTGAGATGGTGATCATTACACTGCCCAGGCTGGTTTTCAGCTCCTGGACTGTTACGTGATCCTCTCACATCACCTTTCCAAGTAGCTGGAACTGTAGACCTTGGATAATTACTTGGTTAAACAGAATGCTTTTGGTTAAGACAGTTGTATCTTAAAATAGGAACAGCCACTGCAGCTTGATTCATGGAGAAAAAGCTATTTGTCTTGAGCCCTTGTGCTCCTGGAAAGGATGTTCTTGCCAGAGGTAGTGGTACATACCCATAATTCTGGCACTCGGAAGGCTGAGGTAGGAGGATCACTGCAAGTTTGAGACCAGCCTAGGCTACATAGTGAGTTCAAGGCCATGCTGAACTACATAGTAAGGCCCTGTCTCAAAAAACAAAATAACAACAAAAGGAATGATTGATTGTTCTGTTATGCTCTAAAAAATGTTAGCCAAGCCAGCATGGTGGTGCATGCCTGTAATCCCAGCACTTTCAGTGAGGCAAGATTATAAACTCTAGGCCCACTTGGACTATATAGCCAGACCCTGTCTTAAAAAAAAAAACAAAACCAAATGAAAAACTCCAGAAAAAAAATGAAGTATCAACCAAGATCTTCTAGAAAAATTCATTATGGATAATATTAGCTACTAAAACATCAGCATAGAATACTAGCATTTCTTTTCCAAAATCATTTCTGTAGTCTACTCTAGGAGTATTTCCAGGTTCGTATTAATTTATTCAGAGATCTAAGGGTTCTGAAATTTTTATTCTGCTTCCTGGGAATGTTCAGTAAGACTTTGTAATGGGCAACAGTCTTAAAAGATAGAGATGTGTTACATCTCAGTAATAATAGTTTCTCACAAACCTATATAATCTTTCACAGTTTACTAATTCTTTACCACATACTCCTTGAGACATACCTGTGAAATGGGAAGAGCAGGTAGATTTACAGAAGAGGAAACCGGACTGTAAGTAGAGG
The DNA here is from genome assembly GCF_034190915.1 of Cavia porcellus. NCBI lineage: Eukaryota > Metazoa > Chordata > Mammalia > Rodentia > Caviidae > Cavia > Cavia porcellus. The sequence continues at coordinate 17,002,750 of NW_026947504.1, forward strand.
TGATTGACTCCCAGGTCATTCAGTGTAAGTGGCAAAGTTCAAACTTAAAGACTGGTTTCCTTCATTGGTGCCACATCTCTTTGCATCGTCTTTGAGTTGGTACCAGTATACTAATCAGCTTTTCTGTAAGCTTCCTGGCAGAGGTTGCTGAGGTAGTTTGTTGTTTCCCAAGAGAGATTTTTGCTTTTTGGCCAGACTAGGGAAGCTGGGAATACTCGCTGAATAAACGTTTATAAGTGACAACACATCTTACAGAGGAATATTTTCTTTCCAGCATTAATCTAGAAATGGGCCATGTCCAATGAATGAGTGGCTTTTATTTGTTTCTGGAGTGTAATAACCCATTGTGATACATTTTGCTGAAAGGGAGATCAGCAGAGATGGCGCAGGCAGTGGCTGAATGTATTCATATGCAAATAACTTAATTCCTGTTATCAAAGGACCTGGTTTCTATTCCTGGACTTTCTTTTGTCTTTTTCTTCAGTGACCATGGGTCTATTTTATATCCTGATTCTAAGGTCCTGGGTTCTCTGATTTTTAACTACAAAGAATAAAGATGAATCAAATTTTTTGAAGTACTTAGAGCCAGAAGGTGTGGTGAGGTGCATAGAAGTATTTGCTCACCCAAAATCCAGGTGTAAATTCTGGGGTATGCTCTTGCCCTGAGTCACTTTGAGACTCGGCTTGTAACTACTCTGAACCTCAGTAGTCATACAGCCTACTGAAAACCTTGCTGAGAGTATTAAATGAGTTCTTGTCAGTTAGTGTTTAGCATTGTCTGGTTGCTCAATTAACAGTAACTACTAGTGCCTTCATTCTTCTGGTACTTAACTGTGTTAATCATGAGCTTCTGTCTTTCACCTTGTGGACTCAAGTTTCTTGGCTTCTGAAAAGAAGGACTTGTATGTTAGGACTCTAGCAGTGCTGACCTTCTGATACTTTTGTTTTTTAACAGACCACTACCTATACCCGCCGGGGCCATGGGACTTGCACTAGTCCAGGTTGTTCCTTTACATATGTCACCAGGCATAAACCACCTAAGTGCCCAGCCTGTGGTAACTTCCTAGGAGGAAAGTGGATCCCAAAGGTAAGGTCCTTTGGCTCACATTGCTTTGGAAGCCCAACAGAGTAAGCTTTCTGTTGCCCTTAGGGATGGATCACTTTCCTGTTTGTTTTGTTTTATTTGTTCTTTGAGACAGGGTCTCACTATACAGTTCAGGCTGAACTTGAGCTCACTATGTAGCCTGGGCTGGCGTCAAACTCACAGTGATCCTCCTGCCTCAGCCTCCCAAGAACTGGGATTACAGATCTGGCTCCTGTAATCTAACATTATATTTACAATATATGCCTTTGCCTCCCCTCTATTCCTCCTCTCTCTATCCCTTCCACACTCCCTCCCTTCTTTCCTCTTGTCTCTCTTGCTTATCAACTAATTGGTTATCATGTGTCTAAAGTAAGTACATAGTACTGTAATGGATCATAACTCATTATAAATGCTTATTCTTCCCTAAAATATCTCTAGGTTTGGATGACTTCTCTCTATACCTTTAACACTTACTTAGCAGTCATTACAGTTTGACAGTGTTTCTGTTTATGTCATGTTGTGACCTCCATAATGACCTTTAAACGCCCTACAGCTTTTAGCATACAAGATGCTCAGTAAATAAATGAGCATCACAGTTAGGTTCCCATGAGATGCAATGCAGTGTGTTCTGTTAACTTGTATATTTGACACTGACTAGATAAAATATACTTCTTCCCATGCTTTTCATCTGATACTAAATTTTTAGGTCCAAAATACATATGGTATACATGTTAATTCTCAGTGAGCTCAGACAGGACTGGAATGGGCAAGGAAAGTTCAGTATGGCTTTGAAGGATCAGTAGCATTTGCCTACGTAGTGACAGTGAACCCTTCAGAGACTGGTGCTCAAACTGCAACCCATTTATCCTTTTCAAAGTGCCATCACTTCAGTTAAAGCTGAATCCTGAGGTTTTAGTTTAGAAAAAACAACTCATACACTTGGGTCTCATGGCGCCAGAGAGAGCTCTGAGTGCCTGTGTGCCACATGTGCCATAGGTTTGCCACTTCTGGCCTAGGTTTTATAAAACTGGCTTGTCGTGGTTAACTCAGCATGTTCCCCTGAGATACAGAGACAAGATTTATTTTGGCTTAGAATTTGGAGGTTTTAGCCCATGGTTTAGATCTAAAATGTCCCCAAAAGTATCAGGTGTTCAAAACTGGGGGTTGGTCAAAAGAAACAGGTCAGTGGGGACATGACCAAGAAGGTAAGGTGTATTCTTCACCTCAACTTTTCTCTTCTCCCCAAGCTTTTGGGTGCCATGCGTTGAGCAGCTTTTCTTCACCATGTGATTCTGTCGTGCTGTTTCTGCTATGGAGCCAAATAACTGTGAAATCAACCCACTAAACCTATCAACCAAAATAGACCTCTCTTCCTTAAAGTTTGGTGTCAGGTATTTTGTCCCAGTGACAAGAAGGTACTATAACTTTTACAGTCTGAGATCAGTTGGCAGAATTGTTTTGGTGCCTTTACAAGACACACCATGATGACGGTATGGTGACACAAAACTGCTTACCCCATGACTGGGAAGTGAGAGGGGAGGTGAATGGGGCTCCACAATTCTGTCCAAGTGTACACTCCCACTGATCTAGAATCTTCCACTAATTTCCACCATTTGAAGGCACTACAGTCTCCTAATAGCACTATTTTGAAGGACAAGCCTTTTCCACGTGGACCCTTAGGGGATTCCTAAGAATCAAACACGAGCAATAATTAATACAGTTCTGGAGTTCTTCATTTGAGACTTGCTTCCCAAGTTCTTACCTGTGTGACCTAGGATGACTATGACCTAGGACAACTCACACCTTTTTCTTGTTTAGGTTTCTTCTTATCTGTGAACAGAAGTTCATAACAGTATTGAACTCATTAAGGTCTTTGGACGGCTCAAGTAAATTATCCATGTAGAGTGGTTGGAGTTTCTTATACATATTAAATCCTCAGTAAAATGTACCCTGTCATCATAGCTAACATTAGTGTAATTATAGCTCTGTTATTACTGTTCATGTCATCGCTGGGCTTAGGAAGGACCTAGTGCTAGTGTCTCAGGAGGTTCTGTTGAGTTCTTGAGCCCTTTTTCTCTGGTGTGCTTTTGAAGCCATCCATTTATTCCTACTCTGTTCCCCAAAGATGTGCTCTGCCAGTTACAATAGGGATGTTAAGTTGGGTGACATTCAGAATCCTCTTTGGCCCTTCACCAGCGCGAAACACCTCTATGAAATGACTTTGGGTCCTTTATTTTTCAGGGAGGTAATCAAGATGGGCTTCTCTCTTTGGCCTGTTTTTACTTTGAACTTTGGCACTTCTCATATGCGCACGCCATGTGTGTTTATTTTTTTTTGGCTGAAAGTGTTTGAATCGTGGTTCTCTTACTGAAAGAAACTGTGAATGAAGCATGTTTTCGTGGTTTCTCCATGAAAAGTTTTTTTCCTTATCTACCACCCGCTTCTTGACTTGCTCAGTCAGACTCTTCCCTTCTCCAATATTCAAATGAGTGAGATAGAAAAGGTGACATTTCAGTAGCTGAGCACTTAGAGGTAAAAATGACTGGTTATCAGTTCTTCCGTTTCTAGCTGAAGAAGAATAGACTAAAGAGAAGTGATCCGTGAGGTTCATGCAGATGACTTGGCCAGCACCTTTTCTACTGAGTCATACTGCTCAGGGATTGCTGTGCTGTTAACTACAAAATCTTAAATCTCTTAGTTCTGATGTTTAAGGCTATAAATATAAATCATTTGTACAAACTCCAAAGGTGCCTGTGCCAGTCAAGAAATGACTCATTTATTCTTATATTGTCACAGAGTTCAGACTGACTAAAATTAACCCAAATGTGTGGCATAGTTCCCAATGAATTGGATGGGGCCAAAGAAGAGTGTATAAAGTAAGTTCAGGGTTTCATTTGTAGGGACTCTGATGGCAGAAATTAAGGCCTGTGAGTGGGCAACTATTGTATTTACTTTGCATCTTGAGAGAAAGCAATATCTAAAGTGTGGGTTGGACCAGGAATAGTGGCACACACCTGTAATCTCATCCCTCTGGGAGACTGAGATAGGATCATATTTTCTCATTATGGGTGACTTAGTAACTTAGTGAAACCCTGTGTAAAAATTTAAAAATCAATAGGGATGTAGCTTAGTGCAGATGCCCTGGGTTCAATCTTAAGCACCCTTCACACACTAAAAGGGTATAGGTCGGGAGCAGGTGATGTGGCTCAGTGATGAGTACTCCCTGGTTTCATCCCCAGCACCAAAAAGGATAGAGGGTAGGCGGAGATACGGAAATGTTGAGATCACTAGGTAGTGTTTTTGCTCAACTATCTTACATCATTCTTTATGCAGAGGATTTTTGTCTGAAATAGCTTGCTTTAGTAGGCAGTGTTTTGTTCACAGATCACATCTTAAGATACGACTTTAGTCTCTTGTTTCTTTGCTGGCTTTTCTCTGTCCTGAAGTAAATAAGCTTCTATGAAGTTCAGCTGGAACTAAATGTTTGCTCATCTTCATGTGTTAGACTCTGAAAATGTTTTCCTGGCAAGTTCTTAAAGATCAGGGAAAGTACACTGTCCAGGTGATTTTGAAAATGTGGGTTTGTAACAGGACCATAATTTTGAGTTTATGCCCCTGCACAGTGAAGAATTTGTTTACCCAAAGTGGTGTGTTGCTTTTTTTGACAAACATTGAGAGCCCAATCCTCTGGTTTTCATGGTGAAAAGTGAGGATTTATGAATCTTTCCTTAAACCACATAACTAATTAGGAGTGAAGCTGAGTAATAGAATCCAGCTTTTATGTCTCATATCTCCTAGTTTATGGTACCTTGCATGATGTATTTGGAAGGAAGAAAACTTTCTGAAATCTACTCCAGAGAAAATCACTGTTTAAAAAGAGAGAGAGAGAGAGAGAGTGTGTGTGTGTGTGTGTGTGTGTGTGTGTAAATGCTGTTTTTCTGTAGTGGTGCTGACTGGATAAAAGCTAAGACATCCTAACAGTAGATCTGAGACAGCAGCTGCATTTTTTTTAAGCAAACTTGAATATTTTCTAGCACACAATTAATATATATGAGTTAGTTTGACCAAGTGAAGTTAGATGGCATATGCTGAAGTCAGGGTTTGCAAGGAAAACAAAACAATACAGGACACATAACTTATAGTATTATTTTATCATGGTCACCCAAAGAGTCAAGGAAATCTATCCCCACACTTAAGACCCAAAGAATCCAGGTGAGCCTGGATCCCATGACAACATCCTACATGAGTCCGGCCGAAGACCTAGACAGTGCCCCCCATCAGTACAGCTAGAGGCCTAGAGCCCATGACAGTGTCTCATGCAAGTCTGGAAAGGTCCAAAGGTCAGTGGTGGAAGCTATAAAATCTGTGGTAGTGGGATAAAGTATCTGTGCCAGCAGGCTGAGGGATCTACACTGCAGCCGGGAAGCAGCACTCAAATTAAGGACCAGAACCCTCCTGAAAAGTACGACAGCCATCCTCAGTGACAGCAAGTCCCAAACTTGTCCAACAATGAGAACAGCTGAGTTCATATCAGGAAGCCAATGTGACAAACTTCTCCAGGAGGTTGAACAAAACACCATCTTCCCCTCCGAGGCAGGAAATGATGTATGCTCAAAATAAGGACCAGAGCTCCCCCAAAGTGAACTGCAGCTATTCTCAGTGACAGTGAGGTCCTGAGCTCCTCTGATAGTGGGGACAGCCAAGTTTGTGTAAGGAAAGAAGCTCACAAGGTCCTGCAGGAGAACCAATAGCCACAGGAGAACCAACAGTACTATACAACAACACTGTTACCTTTCCAGTGCTCCTTTTTTGTTGTTGGCAACAGTCCTCAGGTCGGCCATCCACAGGCACACACGCTGATTCAGTTCATCTGGTGTTGACTGCCAGTTGCCAATCACAACAGCACATGTGTAAGTCATTTTAAAGTTGCTGAGGGGGTTAGGTTGTATTTCAGTGAGAGAACACTTGCATCTCATAAAGAGGCCCTGGGTTTGATTGCTAGCACTGCAACACAAACAAAATAGAAAATTTACCTGAAAGATAAGGTTTTCCTGAAGGACATGGAAACACTAATGTGAAGTTGTGACCATACTGGAAATGACTGAACCTCATAAAAGCACCACCAGGGTGAACAGCTTTTAGATCCCATGTGGCAATATGTCAGCCTCTTTCTAGACACAGAAAATTGGCCTTTGAGCACTCAGAAATCAAACCAAACAATCCCAAGATTTAGTAAGAAATTTCTCCCGAAGACCCTGCAATCAGAAGACTTAGATTCATACCAGTTTTATAATTGGGACATTAAGTTAGCCTTTTCTTCTTGGATTTCATTTTCTGGATATTGCCCATATATTAGTATTCAGAGAATCAAATGAAAATATATGTGAATGTTGTCAGTGTAAAATGCCTTATGCATATAAAGTATTCTTATTTTTTCTAGGAAAAGCCAGCCAGAGTCAAAGTGGAATTGGCTTCAGGCATTTCCTCCAAAGGTTCTGTGATTAAAAGAAATCATCCGCCTGAGCAGAATTCTTCCAAGGAAAATGCCTGCAAACTGATTCTGGAGAATTCAGAAGCTGTAAGCCAGCTTTTAAATGTAGCTCCTCCAAGAGAAGTGGGTGAGGAGAAGGAATGGGAGGAAGCAATCACCTCCGATGCCCATATTTTGGTTAAGGAAGCTCCTGGGATCTGCGGTACAGCAGTCACTAAGACACCAGTTGTCAAGCCTGAAGCCACTCTGGGGACAACTGAGAAGGACAGTTGTGGAGTAGAAATACCACCAGCAGCAGCTGAGGGTACCAGCACCTCCACCCAACTCCCTGCTCCTAAAAAGCCCACAGGGTAAGTCATCGTGAATGTGTTACTGGGAGTGTATTAGAGTAGCAGCTGGTGTGCTTTGTCCCTGTCTTTACAGCATTCATGAGAGAGGCAGCAGAGGCCAGTTAATGGGTCCTTTTGTAGAAAAAGAAAAATCAAGGCCTAGAGACATGTAATGATTTGCCTTTCTGAAACTCCTAGAGCAGTTGTTAGAATTTTATTAATGTAGGCTGTGGGCAGTGTGACAGACTATGAGTCAGTAGCCCTGGACGTGGGGTCTAGAAAGAGAATCCTTGTTAAGGTACTGTATAAAAGAAGTTCTTCCTGGAAGATTTAGTTCTAGTTTTAACAAAAGGCCTTGTTTGAGGGCATAGTCAGTTCATGCTCCTGGACTTGAGTTCTTTCTTCTGAAAAGTCCTCATCTCATAGGCTAACTGTGCAGACTGAAAAAGGGTATATGTAAACTATACAAACCTATTGACTTACAAATAGGCCAAAGTCATTAAGTTGGGCTTTTTCTTACCTTTTCTTTCATTACTATGGCTTAATTGGATTCAGCATGTAGCCCTTTCTAGCACTGTTTTTTTCGTGTAACTGAAGGCCCTTATTTGTTTATATCATGGTTCTTTCTCATGTAGGAGCAACTTTACTCCCAGGGGACATTTTAGCACTGTTCAGAGGCATTTTTGGCGAACTTGTTGCCAGCATCTAGAGGAATGTTAAATACCCTTCAACACACTGAGTAATGTCAGCAATAAGAAGTTATCTGGCTCCATATTATATTTTGTGTCTTTTTAATGACCCTTAAAGTGTAAATAGTTACTGTCCTATTTTACATAAGAAATTAAGATTAATGGAAGAGTAGAATTACTTGTCCAGGGTCACTCAGCTATATAATGGATGAATTCCCTCTGCAGCAGGGATGGAACCCATAGGCCTTGTTCTATTGAGCTACATTTCCAGTTGTTTTTAAGACGTCTCACTGTGTTGTCCAAGCTGGCCTTGAACTTACAGTCCTCCTGCCTCATCTTACTGATTTGGTGGCATTATAGGCATGTATCAGTGCACACAGCAAAAATCTTTCTAAAACCTGGTATTTTAACCACTTACTCCTCTAGTAAAATGCTGTGTAGAGCTAGGGATATAGCTCATTGGCCCAGAGCCTTCCTAGCAAGCTTGAGCCCCTGAATTCAATTCCTGGTACCAAAAAAAAGTGCTATACGGAGATTGTGCTTTGGTTTTCTACCTTCTTAGATCAGAATTTTCAGATTTTCTTTTTGGTTTTCATCTAAAAAAATTTTTTTTAAATTTTTTCAGAGTTGACCTATTCACCACTAGGCCCAGAACCCCAGAGCTTAAAAGCAGAGCCCGAGGCAAGCCCTCATTACTGGCTGCAGCAAGACCCATGAGAGCGATTCTGCCAGCCCCAGCTAATGTGGGGCGAGGCAGCAGCGTGGGACTACCCAGGGGCAGGCAGGCCTTTTCCCTGAGTGGTAAGTATGAAGCAGACCTGGGAGGAAGGCTTCCCGGTGGGACGGCGTGAAGTGGAGCAGGGAGGTGAAAAGTGGGGAGCCCAAATGCACAAAAGTTACCAGTTTGTCTCCTGGCTCTCTCAGATAAGACTTCCTCTGTCAGGACTTGCGGCCTGAAGCCAAGCACATTGAAGCAGCTGGGCCAGCCTATGCAGCAGTCATCTAGCACTAGTGAAGTGAAGGTAAGACCCATTCCCCAGAGCAGAGGCTGTGTGGGCATCTGGCCACTTCTCTGGAACAATTTAGAACGCCTGTGCAAAAAGCAGGCCTCAGACCCCAGAATTTGCAATGGTAGACTTCTGCGAGGTAAGCAGAATAATTTCTCTATTGTAAAGTAATTTCGGTTTTTAAACTGAATGTATGTTTCCAAGCCTTTTGTTTAGAAATAATGTATAATTTAGAACAATAAAAAAATGCCCCCAAATAAAAGCACTATAAAGAATACCCATATACACTTTACCCAAAGTCACCTATTAAGATATTAGCTGAACTGAGTTCGATCCCTGGTACCAAGGGGGGGGGGGTGCAGCCAGGGATTTGCCCACTTGGATGTCTGGAGACTTCTGTCCTCATTGGTCAACTGAAGTTTCTCTCTCTCTCTCTCTCTCTCTCTCTCTCTCTCTAGCTCTCTCTAGCTCTCTCGTGTTTTGAGACTGTTTATGTAACCCAAAATCTGTAATCTGTGTATTCAAATGTATTTATTCTTAGACTTTATTTTTTTATTTTAAAGAGGATAAAACAAAACAGAACAAAGCAGATCAGAAGAATACAATGCAAGTGACACAAGGTTTCAAAGCAAAACAACAGGAGATCAGCAGTAGCTACCATATGTCTCTTGTTTTCTTCAAAGTAGTTGTCTATATCTTCACACACGAAGAATTCAAACAAAACAAAGTAGTATAAAACTGATCAAAACAGAAGAATGAAAGCATTATAGGCCTTCAAAGCCAGACAATAGGAAAATCAACAATGGCTACCATAATGTCTCTTGTTCTCTTCAAAATAGCTGTCCATATCTTTATATATATTGAAATTAAAGAATACAAAACAGACTAAAACCACTCTAAACAAAGAATAAAAGCATTACTGGATAGACTTTTTTTAAGGCCATGTGTGGCCAGAATAATTATTGCCAATGTCTCTAAATCACCATTTCCCAAACTTAACATGACCTGAAGGTAACACACGTTTTTTTCTTGTGTGTGTATGTCTGTTTCTTTGGACATGTTTGTGGTGCTGAGGATAGCATGTAGGACCTCGTGCATGCTAGGCAGCGCTCTTACCATTGAGTCACACTACACAGCACAGTAAGAAAAGATTTTCATTTTGCAGCCAGTAAATATACACATTAAAAATGTGGGAACCAGGCATGGTGGCTATAATCACAGCTGCTCAGGAAGCTGAGGGAGGAGAATCACAAGTTTGAGTTCAGCCTGGGAAACTTAGCAACACCCTATTTCAAAATAAAAACTTAAAAAGACCTGGTGCTATGTAGGACCTCTGTGTTCAATCTCCAATTCCACCAAAAAAAATTTTTTTTCCCTTTATATGTAGTCACTTACATAAAATGTATGTCTTCATAAAATACTGCTTTGAATATCAGTGGGCTTTTACTTGAAGGACTGTTTGTCTGCTACCTAGATGGTAGTGGCAACTCTGGGTGTATGTGTGTAATCTTGCAATGTGAACAAAGATATCTGGTTAATTTTCAGCTCCTATAGAATCCCTTCATATACATACTGTCACTTTTTCTGTAGTTTCCCTTTGCTCAGCACCTCTGGATATTTGTTAAAAACCACGAACTCTTGGTGTTCTTGAATCAGTTAACAGGTAACATGAAATCTTACTTTCTGAAAATTAACCTAAATTCACTGTTACAGGATAATTTTAATTTAGAATGCCTTCTTTTATCTTTTTCTTCTTTGTTAATTGTAGAAGTAAAATGTACATTCCCTAAAGAACGTTGGACGATTTTATTAATGGTGGTAAAGAGGGAAAATGACAGTCTTTCTCTCTGCCAATGACACCTGTGAATAGTTTTTAGATGACTTATGTGCTAAAATTGTTCAATCATATGTATATGTATATATCACTGTTACATTCTTTTACCACCTGATTGTAGTTGTAAATTTGATTTATGGTGTTTCTAATACACAGTGTTAGAAGCTATACAGAGAGGTCACAATCTCTGGACTTACACAGTGTTCTTTGGTGGGCCAGTGACTGCCAATTAGCAGCGCAGAGGGCTCAAAGAGCACATCTACCGATTTTTGCCTAGGACTCTATTTCCTCAAGTTGTTTTAGGAACAAAACTAAAAACCTAGGCTCAAGTAAAAAGCCGCACTAAATAACTTGTTTTAATCCACAGCTACCGAGTGGCCCAAACAATAGAACGTCCCAGGTGAAGGTTGTAGAGGTCAAGCCTGATATGTTTCCTCCATATAAGTACAGCTGCACCGTCACCCTGGTAAGTGTGCAGCTGGTGCTGGGTAGACTTTGGGGTCGAGGGTGTGGTGGAGGCTAGTGGACAGGTTGAGGTACTGGGAGCGAGAGAAGGGTCACATATGATCATTGATGCTGAAACTCCCAAAACTGGTACAAATAATAGCTGCACAGGGAATCTGCTAGATCATTGTGGGGTTTTTTTCCCAGGTAGCTGTAAAGCACAAGGTAGCTGAGATGAGCATATTTTTATTCAGAATAGTCAAAGATGAGAATCCAGGTTTAAATTCAGTAGTCTTTGAACCTCTTAGCCTAGAAGGTGTGGTTCACAAATAAGTATAGACAGAGTTACAGCATGTTGTCTTTCCCAAAACACACATTCAAAAACTAGTTTCTAAAGGGTTTGAATAGTGCTTTAGTAAAGTAAAACAGTTTATTTTGTTGAACCTAGTGGTAGCAAACCCACTGCATGCGTGCTGTAGCAGGCTGTTGGTGTTATTGAAAGTTCCAAAAGATTTGCCATTGCTGGCCTAGTACTTCCCCTTAGAGTTCTCCCTTCCCCTTCTCCTTTTATTTTTAACATAACACATGTTAACATCCCAGGAGGTGAATATGTGACTGTGGGGTCATCATTTTATAACTCCACAGCATGGAGCAGTGAAAGGGTTGAAAGGCTTGTAAATGTGTTCTGGCTCTACTGCTAAGATGCCATATGACCTAAGACAAGACTTTCCTCTCTAGTTCTCAGTTTCACCAGCTAGAAAATGCTATATTGATTTAGGTGTCTTTGAGGTTTCTATCACGCTTGTTGTTCTCCAGCTCTGCTGATCCATAAGGTAACAACCAGCCAGATATGTTTTGGCACTTTATTTGATTTCAGTGAGATGAACAGATTTTGCAAGAATACAGACAAGTTCATAAAGGGTCTTTCATTATTCAAAAAATATTTATTAGCCAGGTACCATAGTACATTCTGTGGTATGGAGAAGGAAGCTAAGATAGGATTATTTAGCTCATAAAGATCAGCCTGGACAGCACAAAAAAGGAATAAATAAATATAAGATACAAAAATATATGATACCCATATATTTATGAATATATAGTATACATTTTTATATATGGAGGGAGAGAGAGGGAAATGGAGAGATATGAGAGAGATAGAGAGAATGAACAGGACAGCAGTTGGTGGGTTAATGACGCCCAGTCTGGCTGCATCCCTAAAGAGAAAACCTCCTCTCATGGAGAACTAATGACTTTGCTTCTTCGTGCCCTGCATATCCTCCTGTCTTTGGCTATAGGAGGCTGCTAGGTTTACCATCTATGAAAACTGCCCAGAATTCTCTCTTAGGCTGATTAGTAGTAACTTATCATAGAAACTTAGATGTTAAAGCTTTAAGATTAATCCAAGTCACAGTTTACCTTAGGTAGGGCTTGAAATCTTTTCTCCCTCTTTGATGCTGAGTGGAGACCATGAGGGGGTCCTGCGTGCTAAGCAAGAGCTCTGCCATGGAAGCTATACCCTTCCATCCTCTAGGACTGAAATCTTTAGAAACCTTTAGTTTGCTACAGTGTAGCATTCTTCTTTTGAACAGATTGCTTTATTCTACCTGCTGCCTGGACCTTGAAGACATTTGAATTTCTGACCCTTGAGAATCATCATACTTGTTTAATCGATTATGTAGCCTGTGTTAAAGTTAAAAATCATTACAGAAAAGGAATCTCACTTCAAGACATTTTAGAAGTTAGGCTACATCTGATTTGTGTGGTTTTATGCCACTTTCATGTCTGGCTTACCGACAGCTTGTTTGACCTAACTTCTATAGCGCTGAACATTGACCTTACCTTTTTTCAGGATTTGGGCTTGGCTACGTCAAGAGGCAGGGGAAAGTGCAAGAATCCTTCTTGCAGCTATGTCTATACTAACCGGCACAAACCTCGGATTTGTCCTAGCTGTGGTTTTAACCTTGCCAAAGACCGGACTGAGAAAACCACCAAGACTCTTGTGAGTTCCCCAAACATGTCCCCTGGCCTTGGGTTGTGCTCTGTTGTGAGTCTGTTTCAGTAGAATGAAAGGATTTCTTGATACATGACTGGTATCTAGAACATCAGGACCAGAACCAGGTTGTAAGTTCTGAACCTGAGCAAGTACCTTCTCTCTGAGCTGTGTCCTCCTTGCCAAGGTGAGGGGTCCACCAGTGTCTTAGTATGTTTTCTGTTGAGATAGCAAAATACCTGAGATTGGATAATCAGCTACTCAGAACAAGAACCAAGAGAGTGCTCACTTCTAAAACCAAAGCTGCTTCTGCAATAACTCTTCAAGTCATTAATCTGTAGATTAATCCATTCATGAAGGCAGAGCTCTTGTGTCCCTATCATCTCTCAGAAGTTCCACCTCAGATTCCATTAGTGAGTTACTTTGGGAATTAAGTGTCTAACACATGAAATTTGAAGGGACACATTCAAACCATAGTAATCAGGTCCTTGATGTCTAAGACCCAAGAATTCAATGACTAATGAGAATGGCAGCCCAGACCTTAAATAGTACATGGAAGAGTGGGATTTACATCCTCTTATCTCTAAGACCTGGTCCAGGACCTGTACGTTAATTTATGCCTTCTGCTAGAATTAAGCTTTCTCCTAGGTTTTCTACGCATGTTAAGTCTCTTCCATAGCATCAGTTACCATTTATTAAATGCTTCTTTTAACTCTGTAGGGGACTATAATCTTTTCTAGGCACTTTCTAAGTTAACACTTTTTAAGTGGAACTGCCTGTGTGTGTGGAGCTGTAGTTAGGTGATGGAGTTGAATTCTTGTCGATGTCCGCTCCCGGCCGGCAGGAAGGACACACGACAAAGTCTGGTAGTGGACAACCTTTTCTTTTTATTTTCCTTCTCCGTACAGCCTGCCCTGGGTTCTCCCAGCTGAAGCCTCCTCTGGTCCGCTCCCCGCGGCTCCTTTTGTGCTTCAGTCTGCCCCAAAGCCTCTACCGGTCCGCTCTCCGCGGCTCCTTTTGGGCTTTTACTTCTGGGCTTCTACCTGGCTTCTTCTTCCGCCCAGGGGTGGCACCGGTATATATACGGGTACAGTGTCCAATCATGTTAAAGTAAGCAAGGCAAGCTGATTGGCTAACATCATCAGTTGCCAGGCAGACTATATTGTTGAGCGGGTTGTTTACGCGGTAAGCAGGAAACTAACATATTCGATGGGAGGGGTAATCTACCTCAGGCTTTGCTCTTTACCACAGGCCGCACGTCCGCCGCGCAAGGCGAGCTATCACAGACGCGGCTCCCAACAAATTCTGTGTAGGTAGATACTCTGAACGTTCCTTTTGCTTCCCATTTCATTTGGCTATTTGTGCAATTTACAGTATGGAAATGAGTATTGCTTTCTAGGTCTAAGGTTATAAAGAGACTTCTTGTATCAGGTCAAACAAGACCTTTTGCCAGTTGATTCCCATCCTTATATTCCTCTGTCTTCGGTTAACTTATAACTGCCTACCCTTAAAATCCTCATCTTTAGACCTTACCTCACCATCAGACTGTTTTCTAAAATACAAGACTTTGGTCAGAAATCAGGGCCTTTGTGTATGTTACCCTTTGGAGCTACCTGGTGGCTGTACATTTCCTGTCCGATTTGTCTTCATCTGCTGTCATTAAGATCACAGTGTCTCAAGTCTGAGATGGCATTCAGGCTTTTCTGTCCTTTATCTCTGGCTTGGTACTAGAGGATAGTATTCCTGCTACATGGTCTTCAGGCTCATGGTTCATTATAGTCATACTTGGGGACATGCAGCCTCCTAAAACAACTTATTCTAGTGTCCACCAGGTCTCCTGAATTAATTAGTGCTTTCGTATTCCTTCTGCTAGCATACATTGAATGCCATCTATGGACAAGGCCATCGGAGTTGAATTAGGACATGGCCTGTTCCCTTAAGAGCTTGCAGTTTAATTGGGAAAAGACAGATAACCTGTTATTATAAGCAGTGAGACAAAAGTTATCATAAGTATGCATAGTTAATTTTTGACTGTCCTTGTTTTTAAGAATTAGTTTCTACAAGAAAGTATATGACATGTCCAGCAAGTATGAAAGCATCTTTTGTAACTCAGGCCTTATGCTAGCTTTGGGAATGAAAAAGTAAGCAGGGACCCTGTCCTCACTGAAGAGGACCAATGGTTGCTTAGCAACTGAAATGGTGACTCTTGCAGTAAAGGGAAGCACTTGAGGAATAAAAGGAGGGAGTGATCGTGCTGCATTGGCAAAAAGGATCAGGAGAAACCTCCACTGGGAAAAAGAATCCACTGGAGGACCTATTTTTAATGAATAATTCAGAGCTGTGTTTCTGGAGGGCTGTGACAAGTGTCTAAAATAGCCATGTACCTGGCACCCATAAAGGATTAAAGACAAATAATTTAAGCCTTACGTACTGTTAGTGTATGGAAACTACCGTTCGTAGTTCTCACGGAATCACGGGCACTGTCCCGTGTGCTTTACTTGCATTACCTCTTTCCATCCATATGGTAGCTTAGTATACTAGATTAGTAGCACTTTTGTCCATTTCACATGTGAGGAAATTGAGCCTCAGATCAAATTAATTGCTATGGCACAGACATGTACAGCCAAGAACCAAGCTCTTCAGAACAGAAACCAAGGTGTTATCCTACTAACGTAGGAGAGCTAACCATTGAATCCATTCCCAGGACGTGCATATATCCTCATTTTACTGGCAGGAAAACTTGATCCCCACAGAAAATCACTGGCCTTAGTGACAGTCTGTTACGAGCAAGCAGTCAGGAACCTAGGTTTCCCATGACTCAATCATGGGTGGCTGTACTTGGAGAGTTTCCTTTTAGCCTGTCGCCACTTTGTTCTATGCCCAGGCATTGACTGATCCTTTCTCTTAGCAGGAGGTGAGTTCTCCACTCCCAGATGGACTGAGTGCAGCGCAAAGGGAGATTCAGCGCCAGTCCACGCTGCAGCTGCTGCGCAAAGTCTTGCAGATTCCTGAGAATGAGTCGGAACTGGCCGAGGTCTTCGCCTTAATTCATGAACTCAATAGCTCTCGACTGATCCTGTCCAACGTGAGTGAGGAAACAGTCACCATCGAGCAGACCTCTTGGTCGAATTATTATGAGTCCCCATCCACGCAGTGCCTTCTCTGCAGCAGCCCATTATTCAAAGGGGGACAAAAGTAAGCTCTCCTTTACCCCTTTACTGTGTCTGCTCTTAGCTCCCCCATCCACTTGATGCATGTCACGTCTCTCTGCCTTTGAGCTCTAACCTGTGAAGATGTTCTTTGCTTTCCTTTAGCTTCTTTTACCTTATTAGTAATTATCATTTCTGTTGAAAGTGCCTGGAAGTTATTAGCAACAGCTTAGGATTTACATTACATCTGGACTGATCAGCATCACATTTTGGTTTGGGGGTTCAGTGGGATTGATTAAATAATGAATTTGAGAACATTAATAGTAGGGCCAGTTTTATAGATTAGATTCTGGCAAAGTGGAAGCACCCACCCCCAAAAAACCCTTGTTTCTTTCCTTATTGCATTAAAGTTTTGAGAATTTTGCCACTGATCACTGAGCCCACGACCTGCATAAAGAGACTGATTTCCCTTCTGTTTTTTGTGGCGGTGTTTTTGGTACCAGCTCCCTGGCTGGACCCCAGGAGTGCTGGCTGCTAACAGCTAACCGGCTGCAGGTGGTGACTGCTCAGGTGAAGATGTGTCTGAACCCCCATTGTCTGGCTCTGCACAGCTTCATGGACATCTACACAGGTGGGTACTAGCCTTCACTTCCGTCTGGTACCCCAAGTAGGCTTGAGAACTGCCTTCATGCAGCAGAGCTGTGGCCCTTCGTGCGCTGGGCCTTCTCTCCATAGGGCTTCTTAGGAAGAGGAGCACCTTCCTCCCGAACACCTCAGGCCTAGGATATGATCTTTGCCTGTCAGTCCTTAGGACACTTTTCTAGCATCTTTAAAACAATGTTAGTTTCTGAACAATGCTTTATCGGTGAAAAGCTAGGAAGTATAGACAAGTAAAAAGCCAAAACTGAAAAATAGTAGTAATCTCATTGCCCTGCAATAAAACGTTTAACACTGTGCTGTCTAATCTTGCAGATGTGTTCACTCATCCACGTGGAGTGTGAGACATTCTGGAAAGTTCTATAGGTTTTTAGTTTTTCTCACATAAAATTCCATTGTGTGGTACAGTATTTTGTAACATGTTTTTTAAAATTCAGTAGTGTATCATAGGTATCTTTCTAAACCAGTGATAGAGGAATATTGTGACCATTTTTAAAGGAGTCTATCATACTCCACTTCATAGCCCTGTTGCACCATTCAGTCTGTCCACAGATCTTCAGTTATTTCTTTTGGATACATTTTCAGAAGTAGAATTGCTGCATGTTTATGACCTTGCTCCCCCACGTGCATTCATAGAATGCTCAGCATATACCAGCTATTGTGAGTCTGAATTTGTTTATATTGAATGCTAAAGAGTTGTTATTTTTACCTTAAATGCTTTGTATTGCCTTATTTTTGAATTTCCTTTTAATAAATCTTATTATTTATCTTCTTTCCAACAGTTAAAAGGAGTGTAGACTTAGTCCTTAGGATTATGTAGTTTTTTAAATTAAAATGCATTTTAAAATTCATATTTTCTATGATCAAATTCTCATTGTTGTAAAGTTTTGTGATTTCTGACATATGCACTGATTTGTGTAAGTTTCACCCAGCGAATATGTTAGGACAGTTTGCCACCCCCAAGGAAGTCCCTTATTCCTGTGTAGCTAAACTCACTTCCTGATCCTTGCCTTCGGCAGCCCTTTGATCTCCTCTCTATTCCTGCAGCCTTCTCCTCTCCAGAATGTTATGTAAATCAGCAGTAGTTTGTAGCCTTTTGAGTCTGGTTTCTTTCAGCATAGGCTTTTGAGAGTCAGGCATGTTGTATACATGGGTAATTTGTTCCTTTTTATCGTATTGTTGAGTATGTGTGAATATACTGCAGATTATCTGTTTGCCTGTTAAAAAATGTTTCTGTTGTTACCAATTTTGTTAATTATGAGTAGAGCTGCTGCAAACATTGGTGTACAGGATTTTGTGTAAATGTTGCCTTTCTGCTTATCTTATGTAAATACCTAAGACTCAGATTGCTGGGTTAAGTGGTAATACATATTTAATTTTGAGGAACTGCCAACCTTTTTACCAAAAAGGTTTTATATTCTTTCCAGTGATGTGTGTGTTCCATTTAGCTCTGCCTGCCAGTACTCGGTGGCAGTGTTGTTAGCTATACTACGTTTTGTGTGTATGGTAGTGTCTCATATTGATTTTTATTTCCCGAGTGACTAATCATGTATGAATATTTTTGTATCTTCTTTGATAAATTATCTGTGCACATCTTTGGCTTATTGAATTATGTTGAGTTTTGAGAGCTCTTTATGTATTCTGGCTATAAGTCCCTCTCAAAGTTTTATAATTTTATGGTTCACACTTAGATCTATTATCCATTTTTATTAGTGCATATTAGTAATAACATAGTGAGATTCATTTGGTATGTTAGTGCATGCCTGTAGAATCTATCAATTATTTTTGTCCCCATTATTTTCCTCTCCTTTTCCTCCCTCCATCCCCTTCCTGGTCTCTAAAAGTTTTACCTTGTAATTCCTTCTGTGATCCATTCTTAATTAACTTTTTTAGAACTATAAGTTCTGAGTGAATATAGTTTTTTAATGTCAGTGTCCAGTTGTATTATCATTTGTTAAAAAGACAGTCCTTTCTCTATTAAGATACCTTTGTTCTTTGGTTGAAAAGCATTTGACTGTATGTGGGTGAGCCTATTTCTGGACACTATAATTTTCCATTGACTTACATGTTCATCCTTTGGAATCACACGGTCTTGATTATTGTAGCTTTGCAGCCAGTTTTATCATTGGGTAGGATGAGTCTTCCAACCCTGTTTTTGGCTAGTTCCATTCTTTTGATTTCTGTACAGATTTTAGAGTCAGCTTGTCAATATCTACAAAATTCTGCTACAGTTTTAATAGGGATTGTGTTGTATTTGCAGATCAGTTTGGAGAAATTTGAGATGCTTAGTAATACTGGAGTTTTTCAGTGTGCAAACAAGATCTTTTTCTCCATTTTACTAGGTTTTCTTTTTTTTCTTTCATAAAGCTTTTTGTTTCATCTTGGGGGGTTTTCTTGTTAAATATTTTTATCTTTAAGAATTTGATCAGTTTTTGTAGTTTTTGGCATTGAGTCTTACATGTATTTTGTTAGATTTAAAACTAAGTTTTTTGTTTGCTTCTCTGCTAAATCAGCACAGTTTCCAACTGTTCATTACTGTATCATTTCATTGCTAAAACTCAGCTCTGAGAACTTTTTATAGATCAGTATTTTTTAAAGCGCATTAATTTGATAAATAAAACTAGTGTTTCATTTATTAATGTGTGGTATTTCTTTTATTACCAGGAAGAGTATATTTGTTTTCATGATCCTTTGTGGGGTTTGTTGTTTGTTTGTTTCTCTGTCATGAATTTGTTTTGTGAACATTTCCATTTTTCTTTTGGACTTTTTTTGGGGCAGTGTTCTCCGTGTTTATCAGTTGTCTTTTAAATTTGTTTTTGGTGATTTTGGAGACATCAGAGTTGTTTGGGTTTTTTTTTTTTTTTTTTTTTTTTTAATTTTTATGTAACCAGAGCTTTGCGCTTATGGTTTCAGCCTTTGCTTATCATCCTTAGAAAGTCTTCCCCATTCCTCTATTCCCTACTCTACTGAAAACATATGTTCTAGAATTTGCTTTTGTACAAATTTGCATGATATATTTTGTACAAATGTAAAATCACCCTTTTATTTGTCTTAAATCACTGCATTTAAATTCCTCTGGTTCTCTTATTCTAGGATTTAATGTAGGGGTGATTTTATAGACTTTGTTACGTCCCCTACACATCCCTGGGCTAAAGGATGCTCCTGACCCTTCCCCATGGTGCAGTTGTGAGGTGTAGAGGAAGAGTGACATCTTTGGTCCTGAGGACTGAGCTAGGGGGTAGGGAAATGTTTCTTTTTTTATTGGGGGAAAAAACCAAAGTAAAGCAATGTATAGTATGTATTTCATTAGTAGATTTTTTTTTTCATTTTAAAAATGTGTTGTGGACAAGTTCATGTCAGAAGAGTTAGGTTTCCTTTATTCTTTTAAAATGCATCATGTTTCTATTTTATGAATGTACTATAATTTAACTATTCTTCTATTGATAGTCATTTAGTTTATGTGTTACTTTTTTCCAGTAAGTAAAATGCTACAGTGAATTCCTCCTTGCCTCTTTTTTACCTGCAGGGCTCTTTAATGTGGGAAACAAGCTGCTAGTAAGCCTGGACTTGCTGTTTGCAATCCGAAACCAGATCAAACTGGGAGAGGATCCCAGAGTATCCGTCAGTGTTGTACTGAAGTCCGTTCAGGAGCAAACAGGTAAAGGGCACTTTCTCCCTTTTCCAGGATGTCCTTAGGCACATGAGAATTTTTGGGAATAGACTGGCTGAAAGAGTCTTTTTGGAGAAGTGCCTGATTACATTTTGCTTTGGTTGTTTGTTTCTTGAGACAAGAGTCTCACTATGCATTTGGGGTAATCTTTTTTTTTTTTTTTTTTTTTTGTCTTTTTCCTTTTTACCGGTACCAGGGATCGAACTCATGACTGACTGCTTGCAAGGCAGGTGCTTATGCCACTGAGCTAAATCCCCAGCCCCTCATTTGGGATAATCTTGAACTTACTATTTAGTCCAGGCTGGCCTCAAACTTGTGACACTCCTCTTACCCCGGCCTCCTGAGTGCTGGAATTGTAAGTGTGCACCACCATGCCTGACAAAGCTGATATTTTGGAAAGGACACATTCTCCTTTTATTTATTTATTTATTTATTTATTTATTTATTTATTTATTTTTTGGCACCAGGGATCAAACTCATGACCTCGTGCTTGCCAGGCAGGCACTTATGCCACTGAGCCAAATCCTGGCCCCAAAAAGGATACATTCTTGACTTCCTTTTAAATATTATAAGTACCATACTGATTTTGGAAAGCATGGATCTTTCCATGCCTCCAGGGACTTAGCAAGAGGCTACTGCTGCTACTACTGCTTCGGGAAGCATATCCTTTGATCCTCCCAGCATTTTGGTCAGACTCATCCTGAATACATGATTCTTAGACGTCTGTTAGTCCCAAGGCTCATGCCAAGCCTGAGAACAGGAACTATCCTCTCTACTGTCCATAAATTCTTGGTCCTCGTGCTTTTCTTTTCATGGTTCCTACAGACTGCAGCCTCTTGTGCCAAGCCTGCTGGTGGACATGTTGGAATAGAGCAAAGTGCTGCAGCCGCCAGGCTTTTTGAGACCTGGCTCTGCCGTGTAGTGGCAGCGTGATTTTGACAAGTTACTCCATTTCTGTGTCTCTTAATTATGAGATGAGGGTAAACATAGCCCCTGGTTTGTAAAGAATTAAATTCATATGAGAATTAAATTACTAAGTGTGTTGAAGCTTTCAGCACAGCATTGGGTACCTAAGATGCTCAGTACAAGGCAGCCGTCACTTCAAGTGGAATTCTCCATTGTATTGCCCCTGAGCACTTGAAGGTCAATTATCTGAGCCTGGGGATAATTAAGTCTTAGAAAAGAGTCAGTCTTGTAGGATTGCTGTACCTGCTGGCCACGGGCTCACTTCTCCTGCTTTCAGTGTCTTCCTGTGACCTCAGTGTTCCTGCTGTTCCTCCAGAAAAGACTGTTACTTCAGAGGAGCTGAGCCAGCTGCAAGAGCTGCTGTGCAATGGCTATTGGGCTTTCGAGTGCCTCACTGTCCGAGACTACAATGACATGATTTGTGGCATCTGTGGTGTGGCCCCCAAAGTGGAATTGGCCCAGAGGAGTGAAGAGAATGTGCTAGCACTGAAAAGTGTGGAGGTAAGTGTCTGTCAGGACCATGAGTGACACTCAGAACTATTTCTCACTTTGGCGACCACTTTCCTACATGATGTCCCCAAGGATAGATGGCTTTGGTCCTGTTTGGATGAAGTCAGTGGCATGCACACGTGCGTGCGTGCCTGGGTGTGTGTGTTGGGACTGGAGATGAAACCTGGAGCCTTGTGCATGCTAAGCATGTGCTCTGTCACTGAGGTACAGCCCCAGAGTTTTCTGGGGATGTGACTCACTGACAGAACTCCTGCCTACTAAGTACAGAGTCCAAGATTGATGCCACTACCATCAAAAAGGAAACAGTAGTTTCTTTCATCATGGAGCTCACACTCTGGTTTGGGGGAGGCAGGAAACAAACAGTTGTCAGATAGTAATGAGTGCTGTGGAGCACAATGTAGTCCAGGAAGGTCTCTGATGTGGTAGCATTTGAGTAGAGATCTGAGACCCATGCAGCTTTGGGGAAGAATATTCCAGAGAGGAAAGGGAGCAGCAGGAGCTGGCTCTGGGGTAGTCTCAGTAGGCATGACTGAGGAGTCAGTTGCTAGTGAATGATGCAGGGAAGGGTAGGATGTGTGAGGTTCAGAAATGTAGGAAGCAAGACCCTACCCAGGCTCCTGTGGGCCATTCTAAGGACTCACATAGAAGGAAATGGAGAGGACGGAAAGAATTGGAAAAAAAAGAATAACCTGAGATGCTTTGGGCTCGAAACTAAAATTTCCATACAAAGATAATACCAAATTCAGGTAGCTTCCTAGATTAATTGTAACAAATATCCAAGAAATGTATTCACTGTAGTTATCAGAATGACAAAAGCAGGTACATTTCCCCAACTTGTCATTTAGGGCCTGTAACCATGAAAACAGAATCAGATGTTCTTAGTATAAGAAACTGGGGTTAATTGTACTCATGAATAGAGATGTCAGAATTCTGAGTAAGATAGCAAATCATATCTCCATGATTAAAGTAGTGCGTCATGACCAAGTTTATAACCAGAAAGCAAAATTGTTAGGGCATTAGTAAATAGACCAGTATAGTTTCCTGTTGGCTGTATTAAGAGGAAAACTCATTTCATTAGATGTTTTTCAAAAAGGCTTTCAGTATGATTCATCACCCATTTATAATAAAACTCTAGGCAAAATTGAAGATAATGATATTAACCTTGTACAGTTTTTTTTTTCTTTTTTTGACATTAACCTTGTACAGTTTTTTTTTTCTTTTTTTGACATTAACCTTGTACAGTTTTTTTTTTTTTCTTTTTTTGACATTAACCTTGTACAGTTTTTTTTTTTTTTTTCTTTTTTTGGTATATAGTTTTTTTTTAAGTCCCATAGATGGTGCTTTCCAAATGTGATCACATGAAGAGAGTAAGCATGGAGTGCCCCTTGACTGTGCTAGCAGTTGAACTGAGGTTCAAGATTTTCATCTTCTGAACTCTGTCAGAATGAACAAGAAGCCTGGGATTTGACCAGGCACCAGACTGGCGTCTTCCATGTTAGCACCAGGGCAGGTGTGTTTTGGCATGGCCAACTAAGCTTGTTAGGTAGAGGTTTAATGCATACTCCTTTTTCTTACTGATTGAATAACAATGACCATTTGGTGATCAAGTATTAACTGCTATTTAAAGATTATAACAGTATATCTATAAAAACAAGCATGATACCTTCTATAGCGTCTTTTTTTTTTATAATTCTGGAATTGAATCTAAGATCTTTTGATGTGCTAAGCAATTCTACCCTTGAGCTACACCTGTGGCCCTCCTGTAGCCTTTTAAATGTTCCTTGTACATAAAATGAATAAATTTTTTTCTGTGAATCATGCTTTTGAATGTAACCTCACTAAGCAGCTATTTCCAGACTTACTCCAGATGCACCTGCCTGATTATGATACTAAGAATAATGCAAATCAGATAAGCATTTTATTACTTTCATTAAATTCTTACTCTCATCTTGAATGCTTTACTGTATGACTTAATTCTCAAACCCTTTGAAGTTTTTATAGGTATAAAACAAGCCCAGGGGAGCTAAGCCAGGACCCTCACCCCCCAGCCCTTCAGAGATGAGCGTGAGATTCACCTTGTGAGCCTAGTTAGCCAAGTCCAGAGCCTGCGTTCCCAAGCACTGCCAGGCTCACCAGGGCATCGTAGGCCTCACATTTGAGTGCTGCTAATCACATTTGGCTACAGGGAGATTTGGTTCCCAGACTAGACTGCAGCCCACTTCTGAAGGTCACATCCCCCAGTTCTGCTTGGCACCCTCACTGTCCCAGTCAGGACTCCTCTGTCATAGAATGGAGTAGCATTTCCTTCAGTCTCCGTTATCAGCATACCTTCCCTTCTGTGGGACCAGGACTACTGTTTTGAAGACCAGCACATTCTTTCTGGTTTTTTTCCTCTTTCTTTTTTCTTTTCTTTTCTCTTGTCTTTCGTCTATCTTTTTTGGTAATACTGGGTACCTAACCCAAGACCCATACAACTGATCAAAGTAGTAGGATAAGGGTCGTACTTCAAGAACTATGTAAGAAGAATCAGCCTGAGAATGAAGCTTAAAATACTTGCCTAGCACATGTCTTGGTTACATTCTCATTGCTAGAACAAAATACCTTATTCTACTCACAAGTCAGAGGAGAGGTTTATTTTGGCTTAGAGTTCGTAGAGGTTTCCATAGTCAGCTAGTGCCAAGGCAGGGTGGCATAGCAGCAGAGAAACAGTTCATGGTAAGTTAGGCAGGAAGCGGAGCAAAAATTCAGGTAGGTAGAAGGAGGCTATGTGCCCTTCCAGGCCATACCCATAATGACACAGCTATTCCCACCAGGCTTTGCCTCCCGGCATCATACCCAGCTATAAACCCATCAGTGGACTAATCCCCTGAGCACACACCCATGATCCAGTTACACCCCAAAAGCCTGTGAGTGCATGAGGCTTTTGAGGAACATAAGGATACAAACCATAATAGTGCATTCAGTTCCCAGCACCAAAAAAAAAAAGGAAGAAAAATACTAGTATCAGCACTAACTAATTAATGCTGCTTGAGATAGAGGTGATATCTATGTGCTTTTAGAACTAGGAAAGCCGCCTGAAGGAGGTGAATTGATGAGGCCTTGGAACATGAGCAGAATTTCTCAAAATAGAATTCTGATTATTGCCAGCAGGTATAGGGATTGATTCTAAGATTTAGGGTTAGCCCTGTGTTCACTTAGGGCTTCTTGTTCTGTCACTGGTTCTAATAGTCTCATCTCAGATAGCCCCTAGACTTATTTCTTAGTAGTTAATTAGAAATTATCTGGTATATAAAGTTCATTCAAATGATAGCTCCTTTTTCCTCACAAGAAAGAGAAAATGACATAAATAAAAGTTTAGGAGCAAGGAAATCTGGGGCTGCTTCTGTCTTGGAGAGTACTTTGGTATGGGAGAAAGGCAGGGCATTTGGTACTTAAATGTCAGATTCTGGGGTGAGCTGGCAGTGCGTGCTTGTCATCTCCTGACCTGCACTAAGGCCTGGTTTACTCTGGGTATAAAGGAGGGGTGAACAGTGTTGTACTGCTGACATTCTGTGGTTCTTTCAATTTGACCTTTTACCCTTGATTTTTCTAGTTTACCTGGCCTGAATTCCTGAGTTCCAGTGAGGTGAATGTGGAGGGCTTTTGGGCCACAATGGAGACTGAGGTTATTGAGCAAGTGGCGTTCCCTGCCAGCATCCCTATCACCAAATTTGATGCCTCTGTCATTGCCCCCTTTTTCCCTCCACTCATGAGAGGAGCTGTGGTCGTCAACACTGAAAAAGACAAAAACCTGGATGTGCAGCCAGTACCTGGTAAGGCTGCTCGCTGGCTGATGGGATTCTGGGAAAGGCTCAGTTAAGAGTGACTGTGGCAAGACAGCACAGTGAGAGAGACAGCCCGCCCACCCACACGACTCCTAGAAGGATGATGACAGCCAGTGACAGAACCTCTGGAAATGGAAATTGGGGTGCAGAGTTTGAAGACGTTACTAGCCACATCACCCAGAACAGACACATAGTTTACTGCCAGTTTCCTGGGATACACTACACCAAGAATCAGGAATTTTACAAAAGTACTGATGAAGTTCAACCCCAAAGGTTTTCACTGAAACAGGGTATGGTGAAGCCAAGGCATTTACCTTTAAACTGATTTTTCAGATTACTTTGTAGGTGGTTTGTGAATCATACATTGAGATGCATTGGACTAGTGATGAAGAACGTACGTTTCTGACAGCTTAGGTTCAGTTCCTGGCTGTGCTACCTAGCAGCTGTTCAAATTGATCAGGGTGCCTCATTGCCCCCCTGAGCTTCTGTTGCTGCATTTATCAAGAAGACATGATCATGTCGCCTACCTGCTAGGCTGCTGAGCTAGCTCAGTTAGTGATAGCCTTCTATTCTTTCACTGCAGCTCACAGTAAAAAAAATATTTTGGGGCCAGAGATTTAGCTCAGCGGCAAGCGTGAGGTCACGAGTTTGATTCCGGTGTGAAAAAAAGAAGAAAAATCACTTTGCATTATGGCCCAGAAATCCATAGGTTCACATGGGTGTGTATATCTGTAACTGAACCAAAACTTCCATGAAACAGTACTTTTCCATACTGGTGGTATGCACTTTTAATCTTATTTTATCTTACTTTCAAAATTTGGGATATGACCTATTAAGTTGATTTAATAAGTACTTAGTATGCTCTAGTCCACTTATTCTCAAACATATCTAACCTTACCTGTTGAGGCCCTGCCTCATCCTTGCTGTTTCAAGGCCCAGGAATTGTTAAAATCCCCACCTAGTTCCCTTGATTAGGCAAGGGAACATTTGTAAAGTATAGCTCCTGCTACTGTGCTCTTGGTTCTAGGAAGTGGAAGACTTTGGATTAAAAGCAGACACGTCTTAGGGTTCATACAGTGTCCGTACACATTCCAGTTCTGAGAGACCAGATGTATGCAGAAGTCAGAGCCCTGCCTCGAGTCCCATTTCTCTCAGCACTCTCAGTGCTCAGTGCAAAGCTGCCTTCTGTTGTGCTGGCAGCTCTGCAGCCTTAGCCCCCTCGTTCCCATCCTCCAGCATTAGGGCGCTACCTGTATCTCTGGTGGTGGCAGCAGCACCTTCCATCTCCACCATCATCTCTTATAGGCAATGGCAGTGCCTTGGTGCGGCTCCTCCAGGAAGGCACTTGCAGGATTGAGGAGATTGGCTCCTACAGTGAAGAGGAGCTGCGGCATCTGCTGGGGCAGTGTGACATCCCTTTCACAGCAGAAGACTGCAGGGTGAGTATTGAGGCTGGTGGTGGAGATCCAGGCTTTGGAAGCAGACTGGTGAGTATATATGCTTATCCGGCTCAGACATGAACTCGGCGACTGCATACCTCCACTGAACGGAAGTGCTGGTATCTGGGGGCCTGGAAGGTGGCAGCAACCAGCCATATCATGACACGCATGTGACTCCTTAGCTTACGGTCAGTCTGTCCCGTTAAAAGTAGTGGGCCTGGATTGAGTGGTCGGGAATCCTGACTTCATAAAATGTGAGACCTTAAATAAACTGCTTTACATTTTGAGCTTCATTTTCCTCATGTGTAAAATTGGGATAATTAAAATACCAACCAACACATTACTATAAGAAATGCATTACAGTGTTTACTTTTCAGACTCTTAAAAGTAGCTATTATATGCAAAGACTATATGTATGTCTGGGTTTTACCTGTGCAGTACTTTATTGTCCTTCATATTTCTGTGCTATTGAAAGTATTATGCTTCCTTTAAATTCAGATTCAAATATTAGTTCCTCTTTGAAAGCTTCTCTGACCTCTAAAAACTAGAAGGCCCGTAACCCTAGAAGCTAGCAGGTTGGTCATTCTGGCTGTCTTTGTGTGACCTGATTTTGGAGCATTGGCTGGGTAGGCGTAAAGACCCACTCTGGCCTGGCAGTTGATCTTTTTACTGTGGATGTGGAATACACATTTAGTGCTGAGGGCCAGGCCTGGTCCCTTAGCATTCACTCCTGTTCTTCTCATCTTGGCCTTCCAGGACCAGCTCTGCTTCTCTTTATTGGCCCTCTATGAATCTGTGCAGAATGGAGCCAGAGCTAGACAGACCCCACCGCATCTTACAGGGGGTAAAATCTACAAAATGTGCCCCCACCAGGTAAGAGAATAACAAGGGAAAACTTGGGATGAACTTCCTGAGGTTAAATGGCTCACACAGACAGTCCGATCGGACTCAGCCTTTGGGGTTTGATACTCCCTGTGCTGTGCAGCCTGTACAGTAGCTGCACATGAGTCAGGTACCTTCAGGTAGGCTGAGGAGAGAGATGTGGTGACTCGTCAGTGTGTATTTATTATGTCCCTACCGTGTGCCAAGCCATGAGTCACCTGCTAAAGGTACGGAGTAAGCAACAAAGGTGTAAGTCTTCCCCTACTGACCTCATATTTTAGAGAGGAAATGAAAGTTGCTCTGACCTACAGTGTTAGCTCTGAAAGAACCAGTCAGGGGCCTGAGAGAGAAAGTAACTTGGAGCGACTACTGTCTGAGCAGCAAAGGCTGAGTCCTGCTGGGGAGTGTGCTGCCCCAGTGATGAGCCAGGGAAGGAGGGTTCCCCAGCAGAGGGACCAGTAGAGCCAGAGTAACCACTGCGATTTTATTCCAAGACTGTGAAGGGCCTTTTGGGTGGTGTTAAGTGGGAAGTTGGATCTGATTTTCGTTTTGACTTGGTTCGGTGTTTGCTGCACTGGAGATTGAATCCAGGGACTAAAGCATGCAAAAAATACACTCAATCGCTGAGCTGCATTCCCAGCCCATTTTTGAGACAGCGTCTTGCTGTGCTTCTCTGACTGACATTGAACTTGTCTTCCTCCTACCTTAGCCTCCCAAGTAGCTGGAATTACAGACATGTGCCTCTGTGTCCAGTGTGATTTTGATTTTGAGAGGCCTCTCCCTATGTTTTTAGAAAGGTATAGATGCCATAGTCACCAGGATAGCTTCACAACAGGTTGTGTACCTTATGACAGAGTAGGATCAGGAATATACTAGAACAGAAAACCCAGGACTGTTTACAAATACTGAATAGGGTGCAGGGGGTCCTCAGCAGAGCCCCAGTTCATAGAGGTGACAATAGGGTGACTATAGAAAGAGAATGAGTTTATTAACCCGTTGGACAAAAGCTATATTTAAAGGAGGTGCTTCCTGGGTCGATCAGAGCCTGCTCAGAAGCTGATGCTTAATGTGACTGGAGGGGTCCTCTCTTGAAAAGCAGTTGGTTGATGGCACAAAGACTTAGCTGTCTTGGGGTTGTGAGGGGCAGTGTATGATTTAGGAGCGTCTTCGAGGTGAGTGTAAATGTGGGATTCTCTATCGTATCCAGAGCTCTCCAGCAATAGAAAGAAATGGTACTGGACTATACCAGAGCCTCCCATCTTGTCAACATATTGGCTTAGGTGAGGAGCTTCCTCAGAATATAGATGTTTAGACCCAGAGGCCATAATTCTTGAGGTTTGGGCTGGGCACCAGGAATCTCCATCTTTAACTAGCTATTAGCTACTAGTGCTGTGCCATTAGGATTAGGAACCATTAGATGTTGCTTGGTACAACTGTGGAAAGGAGTAGAGGTTAAAGGAAATGCTAAAGGGCCTTTCAACCTAAATTGAGTACAGGATGTCCCAACTCTTCTTTAGGAGGAGGAGCCAATGACTTCATCTGGGCACAGAACTAAGAGGAGAACCCAATGTCATGGCCTCGGTAGAATGACCTGGCTCAGTCATGAACCTGAGCGCTCACCATCCTAGGGAGAAGTGAGCCAGGAGATTACTGTTGGAGTTGGTGTCATAGCTCCCTAACCCTGGTTGGACGCTTCATCTCCCTCCAGGTGGTTTGTGGTTCCAAGTACCTTGTTCGAGGTGAGAGTGCCCGTGACCACGTGGATCTGCTAGCCTCTTCCCGCCACTGGCCACCTGTCTATGTGGTAGACATGGCTACACCCGTGGCCCTCTGTGCTGACCTTTGCTACCCAGAACTGACCAGCCAAATGTGGGGGAAGAACCAGGGCTGTTTCTCTAGTCCTACAGAGCCACCTGTGGTAAGTCTCCTCCTGAGAAACTGGAATATGTCCCTTAGTTGAGTATATCCCGCTCCCTTGGCCCTTCAGGGGCCCAACTTAAATATACACATTTGCTTTCTCCACCAATATCCAGTCTGGATATGCTGGAACCAGCACCTGCTCGGTCACTTTTTATGTTACCACTGTGTAGAAAGCCTTAGTGTGTCATTCAGCATGCTTGAAGTATCCCACACACAGGAGCCTTGTGTTAAAAGCCCTTGCCTTCCAGACAAGATTAAACAGTTTCTACCTTTGAGTCATTGTCCATACCCAGCCAGACCCTGAGGTAAACCCTGAACAGTAAGTGATCTTCTCTGATTGTCTCCTTTTTTAAAAAAGGGAAACTAAGACCCAGAGCAGGAAATTGACTTGACCAGGGTCCCAAGCAGGTCCTTTGTCTCTGAATCTTGGTCAGTTGTGCCAGGCAGTGGTTCTTAACACAGTCACAGCCTTCCAAGGCTCACCTTCATTCTTCGCTGGAAGAGGCCATAGGACGAATACTAGGATCGAAGGAAAGTAAGTGCCTCTGCCACCGTGTGTTTGGGGAAGAAGGCCTCCAGCTTTGCCTTGCAGGGGACATTATTGTCATCATTCCCAGGGGCTTCCAGGCTCCAGAAGCTTGTGCTGGGGGCTCCAGAAAGGTTTTTGGCCTTCTCCTCTCAGAGGTGGCTCTTATCGTGCAGCCTGACTTGACTATATACAATGATAATAGCAACTGAAGCAGTCCAACATCTGTTCTGTGGGGTGTGTACTATTCTGTCCCCCTTGTCACGTGAGGAACCAGGCAGAGAAGGAAAGGGATGAAATTTGACCTAGGAGATAAACCACCCAGTGATGCTAAGATTTAAACAAGGCTGGCTGACCCCTTGGCCTCTGCTCTAACCAACTACAGTATATACCATGGTCATTTCCTTCTGTCAGAGTGCTTCTCATCTCTCTTCTAGACTGTGTCCTGCCCCGAGCTCTTGGACCAGCATAATTCTGTGGATGTGACAGAGGCTGAACACTCTGTCCAGCACCCAGTCACCAAGAGTGTTATGCGGCGCATCGTCCATGCAGGCACACAGCCTAGTCCTGGTGACCCCAGTGCTGGTCACCACTCCTTATCCCTGTGCCCTGAGTTGGCACCCTACACATCTATCCTAGCCTCCATTACGGACAGCAAATCAAACAGTGTCCGCCAGCGTCCCATTGCCTTTGACAATGCCACTCACTATTACCTCTACAACCGCCTCATGGACTTCCTCACCAGCCGTGAGATTGTCAACAGGCAGATCCATGACATTGTGCAGAACTGCCAACCTGGTGAAGTGGTCATTCGTGACACCCTCTACCGCCTTGGGGTTGCTCAGATCAAGACAGAGCCCGAGGAAGAGATGGAGGAAGAGGAGGCGACCTCAGCGGCAGAATAAGCTAGGTTTTGTACAGGGACTGCATCATCTCTCAAGCCATAGTACAGCCTTGCCCAAGGCAGATCTGTCCAGGGACCTGCAGAGGCAGTCACCTGTGGGCAGGGTCTCTGACTGCTGGGGCTGACCAAAGAGCTTCCATTTCCTGAACACACCAGAGCCCAGAGTCCATGCTTCTCTGCCCTCTGGGGCTCAGGACAGGGGTTGGGAAATCCCTTACTGGCCCTGGATGAGCGCTGTGGGAGCTAGTACGGTTAAGGAGGGGAAGGAAGCTGAGGGAAAGGCTGGTCACCAGCGCCCCGAGGCCTATGCAGGTGGGGTGGAGGTCCTGGGGTGGGCCGAGGCAGGCTCCACACTAGGTGAGGTGTCTCTTCCACCTGGGGAGCCTGGGCCAGACCTAGAGCCCCATGAGCTCTTTAGCCTGTCTGTTGCCTCTGACCCCAGACGAGGTGGCCTCGTTCCTGTTAGACATCCCTTTGGGCTCTTGATTCTTCCCAAAGAGGGATACATTTTTCTCCAGGTCTTCCTGTACCACATTTGAGGGAAGCTTAGAAGGAGAAGTGGTCAACCACAGCTTTCTTCCAGGACTGTCCTCTCGAGCTTTGGGGAAGATGATCCCCTTCCTCCTCTCCCTGGCCACTGCTGCTGTACCTTACATCCCTCTGGGCCCTGGGATCCTCACCACAGAGGGGCTGTGGCCCATGGTCCTGTGATGTAACCTGGCAGCAGTAGGAAAACTCCCTTCTGTGAAGGGGAAGCAGACTGGGCCATATGGGAACAGCAGGGCTGGCTCAAGTGCCCATGGTTTGCTTAGGGCCCAGGAACAGGCCAAGTGTTTAATTTATTGATAGAAGTGAAGTAGGTGGCTGTCCCCTCCCCCCAACAAGAATAAAGTTTATTAAATTATCTGGTTTTGATGAAGCAAGAGCCAGTTCCATGCTCATTGTTTAGGGCTCGGTGTGGTCAGGCTTTTGGGATTCTGGGCTTGTCACTTCATGTGAAGGAAGAACAGAAGATTCTCAGAAATTTGTAGGCACTTACGTGACACAAAATACCAGAGGCTGGCTGCATTAATGCCGTTAGTTTAATGTTTACAAAGAACATCCCGCAGCATGACTGTTAGTTACAATGCGTCAGCTTGGGGGACTGTGAACTTCTTGATTGGTGTGACCAGCACACACCAAGGTCCTCTGCCTTCCAGCCCAGAATGGCAGGGAACTGAGAAGAGCACCCCTCACATTTAGCTGCCATGTGGCTCATTACAGCAGTGCCAGGTCCAGGGTAGGATTGGCTGCCCGGTGAAGGCTGTAGGGCGAAGGGTGGAAGGTCCTATCAGAGTCATGCAGAGGAGCCACCGTGCCCAAGGGACCTGTGGTCTGAAAGCACTCCTTCGGCTCCTGCTGCCCCGCTTGGTTCAGAATATAATGCCATGGCTTGCTGGGCCCCCAGGAGCCTTGTTTTCTCAGCATTCAGCACTCCATCCAAACAGTCCATTTCCATAGAGATGTGAGAGGGTTTGGGAAGCCAAGTGCAAACAAGGGTAGGAGTTAGCTGGGGTTTTACTGTTGTCGGCAAACAATGAGTCCACCATCATGAGAACAGTGGGGGAGGGTTGAAAGGGCTCAGCCCCTAAGTGGCAGTGATGGCCCAGGCTCTGGGAGTGGGGTCTTTTGACCTCCCCCAAGCCCCTCACATCCCCAAGTTTTGGAGCTGGGCCAAGCTATGGAAATGACCAAGGGCAGAGTTTGTGTGTTCTCCCCATGCTGCCCAATCCATGGAGGAGTTGAAGCTTGGTGGTGGAGAGAGAGCGCTCCTGTCCTGTTGTCACCACCTCAGCAGAACTGGTAGTTGTTGGGCTGCAGCAGGGGCTGGGCAATGTCCCCTGGCTCACAGCAGGCCAGCTGCTCACTGGAGCTTTCTTCCTCCGGCTCGCTGTTGCTGCTCCTGCTGCCTCTGTTGCCGCTGCTGCCATTGCTACTGCCGCCGTCGCTGCTGCTTGGCAGATTAACATAGTCCTGCGAGTGGGTGGTGCGGGGACAATCCAGAGATCAGACCAAACCCTGTGTGCTCCAGCTACTCTGCCCACCCGTCACCACCTCACCTGCTCTCTCCTGTCTGCTTGAGCCTGCTCCTGGAGAAGGAAGCAGATCTGTTGGAAAGTGGGTCTGCGAGTGGGCTCCAGGTCCCAGCAGGCTTGCATGATGCTGTATCTGGAGATAGGACAGAAGTTGCCCTTATGAAGCGCCTCTGTGTCAGGGGACCATTATATACATCCTACGGAGACCTGTCCAGTGGAGATCCCAAACCTAGTCAGGCGTGAGTTTGGGAGCTGTGGGATGGAGCACATACAGTGGTGGACTGCTCATCTAGCGTGCATGGGGCTCCATGTCCCATCCCCAGCATTGGGGAAGAAAAAAAGTTTGGTACAGTACTTATTGTCTTTACCTCAGTTCTTCTGGTAACCCCTTGGAGAATGTTCTCATCACCCCGATTTCGAGACATAAATCCAGTGTCCTCAAGGTCATTGTAATAAGTTACAAGTCTGGCTGTGGTTAGGGCTTGGCCCAGTTCAGAGTCTTATCTGAGCCCATCCCCCAGGCTGCCTGGAAACTAGTAAAAACACTGAACTAGGGGAAAAGAGGGTTTTTCTAGAGTCTATTGTGGGGAGATGAAAACCTGCCCCTGGAGCATTTCAGCAGAGAAAGATATACCCTTCCGATCAAAGCCTGGCATCCCCTTCCCCCAGGACCCATCACATACATGTTCTTCGGGGCAAAGGCAGGCTGGGCCATTTGGTATCCATCTTTCACCAGCTTATAGAACTTGCTGTTCACCAGGATGCCAGGGTAGGGGTTCAGTCCTATGAAGACCAGGGTCATGTAAGGGGCCACACTGAATCTTGTCTTCCTCTTTCCCCGCTCACTTGTGTCCCAGTGAGGCGGTGTGCAAAGGGCCCCACCTGGACTTGGACCCCAGTGCAGCAGCTACTCCTCCCCAGGGCCTGCTGCACGAGATGCTAACCCCACACAGAACCATGGCACAGGCTCTGCAGTCAGGTGGACCAAGTGGGGACTGTGCCAGGTATTAGGAAGTTGGTAGAGAAGTGCATTTGAGGGCTTAGCACAAATCCCTGTGTCTGGTCCTCAGGAAATGGCTAGTTACTTAAGCTGCATCTGCAAGAGTATGTCACTTTGGGCCAAGAGGGCCAACAGTATCAGAGAGAAAAGCAACTGCCTGAGGGAAACAAATGAAAGGGCTCAGAGGCCATTTGTGTCAGCACTGAAGGATCCGCCCAGCCCACAAAAGTTGCAGTGCTATATTTGAAAGCTCTTGCCCATCTGCTTACTCCGGCCAGCCCTTGCGCTATTCTGGGCCCCAGGCATCTTGACTGGTTGCCTCTGCCAGGTACGACACACTGGTGGAGTAGCCAGGCTCCAAGGTGGGCCTGGAATTCACCCAGCAGCTCACCCAATGAAAAAATCTCCCAGAGAAGGATGCCGTAGGACCAGACATCGCTCTGAACTGTGTAGACGCAGTCGAAGATGCTCTCTGGTGCCATCCACTTCACAGGCAGGCGGGCCTGAAAAGATCATCCCTAGTTGTTTGGGGCCCTGGCTTTCTGTCCCTTCCCTACCCCATCTCTTCCTTCCCAGCACTCACATTGCCCTTGACGATGTAGTTGGAGTCATTCATGATGTCCCTAGCCAGCCCAAAGTCCCCAATCTTGGCCACATGCCCATTGGTGAGCAGCACATTTCGAGCAGCCACGTCCCGGTGGATACACTGAGGGGAAGCACTGCAGTAATTAGTTTCAGCCCTTCCCTATCTGAGCTTGACATGGGGAAGGGTGAGGGGTTCCCATGCGGTCTTGGGGTCCCCCTGAAGGAGTCGGCATCAGTTGTCCTCTATCCTGAGCTCCTGTCCAAATCTGCCACATTGCAGGGGTTGAGAAGATGTAATGTGCTCAGATAGATGTGCAGAAGGCACCGCCGCCTTACCTCCAGAGCCCTTCTAGCTACGACAGCTGCTACCCTCAGGGTTTCCCAGCGCCAGGCCCAGTGCCTCCCTAAGTGTTAGTACACATTAATGCTCAATTTTTAGCCTCAGAGAATTGTGATTATGCCATTTTTATAGATAAAGAGGGTGAGGCTCGGAGAAAAATGAAAGTCACCCCCAGCCATTGACCCCCCAGTCTGTTCTATTCTAAGGATGTGCTCACTGCTGGGCACTTAATCCTGGGCTAAAAGTATTTGGTTCTGTGATGTCCTCACCACCCCATGAAGAAGATTCTGGTCTCATCCTATGAGGCTGTGTGTCACCCGGGGAGACAACTGTTGTCCCGTTTACAATGTTGAGTAAAAGTGAGTGCATAAAACCTGTTTGGGGAACTAGTACCCTTCTGGACCTCTCCCGGAAACAGACACTCCCCTGGTTGGAGGCCCCACCCCTCCGGAAAAACCAACCTGGGCACAGTTAGCCCGCCTGCCTGCGCTCTTTCAGCCCCATCCTCCCTCCCCGACCTACTCCCCTTTCCTCCCCCTTCTCATTCGTTCAGCCCCATAAGACTCTGACCAACCACATCAGCACAACCTGAGCACCAGAGCGGTTCTGACTTGCATTCTGGGGCGGGGGGGGGGGGTGGGGGGGGTGGGGGGGTGGGGTGTTGTCTTTCTGAGACAAGGTCTCACTATGTAGTCCAAGCTGTCCTTAAACTTGTGATGATCCTCCTGCCTCAGCCTTCTAAGTGCTGGGACTACAAATGTGTGCCTGCTGTGACTTACATTCTTGGAAGCCAGAAAGGCCATGCCCTGGGCCACTTGACTGGAGAAGTGCAGGAGGTCCCAGAGCTCTAGTGGCCGTTTCTCCTCCTTGTCCAGGCCTGGGGTGGGAAGAAGCATCAGGGCATCCCTGTCACAGCCCTGTTCTTCTCTAATCCCACACCCTGCCTCCCAGCAACCTTCTGCCTCTCTTCTGGTCCATCCTCACCTTGTTCAGAGGAAGAGTCATTTGAGGAAGTAGAGACTGGCCTCATTTCCACATAGGTGTCCAGACCCTGGCTAGAGAAGCCACTGTCCCTACATAGGAGAGAAGGTTGATGGGTGATCAGTCCCCATGGCTGTACTGCCCAGTCTAGGCTTTAGCCTCCAGCTGCCCCATGAACTCTCCTAGCCATCAGGAATGGGAAGGAACATGAAGTCAACCTGAATATCCCTTTCTGATGAACTCCCTGCCGCATTCTGTCTTAGTGATCACTGCACTCTGATTGGATACCCCCCATGCCAGAGATACAGCCCATCCTATCTGTGGGCAGCTGTGCCTGTTAGAAAGTACTTCCCTGCTCCTAATGCCAATGGAACTTTCCTCTTCTGGTCTTTACCTTATCAAGGGCCACCAAAAAGTGTGTTTTCCCCCATAACAACCCTGCTGGAATCTGAGCACATTCTGTGACCCCTTCTTCGAGTCCTCTCTTCTCTAGACACCTGGCTTTCACCCCAACTTCACATAAAAATCCTTGGGGAACTTTTAACAATGTCATACTCAGACCACTCTGAAACTCTAGGGGCAAACACGGCTACCCACAGCTTTCCATCTCCCTGGGGTGAGACCCATGATGGACCACCTGGGGAGTTTCTTAGGGTAAGATTGTGACTGAGCAGGTCTGAGTTGGTGGGCCCAAGATATGAGTTTCTAGCAGTCCCACAGGGATCCCTGTTCTTGTGTAGTAGGTAAGTTTGAGAAGGGCTATTTTAGACCTGAAAGCCCCTACTGCTTCTAACAGTTCCATCAGACAGGAATTCTGAACACCTTACCTCCCGTCCCTCTGCACTGGGGATGTCCACCTTGATAGTGCCCACACGCTAATGTTCCCAGAAAGAGAACTCGGTATTTTGTTTACAGATGTGACCATGGCAAAACCGCCCTCTCCTTTGTTCTGGAAACAATACCTCTGTATTAATAGAGCTGGGATCCCTTTGGAGGGATTGGTTCATATGCCACTTGCCCTTGAAATTTCTCCACTGAGAATACTTTCTCTGCTTGCAGATTTGAAGATAGAAGCTAAAAACTGTGCTTTGGTACTCATTTTTCTTTGATCTAGCTCTGCAGGTTCCATCCTCTCAGAGGGGTGTCAGTATCAGAAGAGGAAGCAGACCCGCTCAGGCTCCTATTTCTGAGGGGACAGGGTGAGAAAGATGGCCTCCTGCTTCTGTTCCCCAGGGCTGGCAGCTGCTACACCCCTCTTGTTCTAATTTAGTTCTGGCTATAGTCCGGCTGTGGAGTGCCACCAGTCATCCAAGGGCAAGACCTGCAGGACAGCAGGTGGCTAAAGTGAGCGCTGCCCTCAAAGCCAAGAGGGCAGTTTAACCTCAGCTCTGCACCTGCCTTGCCTCCTGGGTGATATGAAACTTGCCACTTCCTTTCTCTGGTTCCCCATACCGTTCTGTCCATCTGCCTCTGTGTGGCTTCCAGGAATCAAAACATTATAGAACAACAGAGACAGAAAAACCCTGAGAGGTTCACTACCTTGATGGCTCACCTGGGGAAACTGAGGCCAGAATGAAGCAGCGAGCTGCCCATCGTCATGCTGTTTTGCCTCCTCTCACTCAACAACTGATTGTCCCCACTTCTCCATGGTGACATGGGCACTGAGGCCAGCCACTCCTCAGTGGAATAGGTACTCTGCAGCCTCTTATACCACATGTGGTGGGAGAAACCAAGTATCCCCCAAGTCCTCCCATCTATGGCCAGGGCTCCAGGCAGAAGTCTGGTTGATCTTTTACATATGTTCAAGTGATGATTTCTCTTGTTTTCTCCAGCCTATGAGCTGCCCATCTTTGCCCTCCATCTTCTCACAACATGGTAGGTACTCAGATGTTTATTGAATGATGGGAATATGTGGTAGAAAATTAGAGTTCTTGGCTGGCTATTCCTCATGGCATAAATTGTCACTCGAGGGCCATCTACTCTGAAGCTGGCTTTGCGGACAGACCTGGGCTGCACCTCCCCGTCCTGGCCTCCTCCCTGTCCTGTGCCAGGGTGCTACCTGTGGACATATTTCTTTTCCAGGTGGATGTTCTTGTAGCCAGTATCGCCTTCAGGGTCCTGGCCTGGATTCAGGCTGGGTCCCAGCATGTCCTCAGCCTTCTTTCTCAGAAAGTTTAGCAGATCGCCATAGCAGCAGTACTCAGTGATGACCAGGACAGGGCCTAGAACAGCCAAGAGCATGGTTTGAGCAGCAGCCTGGGGTTGGGGACAGTTAGACCTCAGGCCTGGGACCCAACACCTAAATTCTAATCCCATCTCTGATCAGATTTCTTGACACCTCCATAAAACCCCATCGATCTCACACAGAAGAACTTAAAAAATTTTTTTTAAGTCCAAGAATTCTTCCTTTAAAAGAAATCTATGGCATTTTGGAATATCTTTGAGGTCCCTGGAGTAAACGTTCAAGCATTTTTGGGTAGGATCTTCTTAAAACATAGATTTGGGAGCTCTATTCTAGACCTACAGAAACAGATCCTCTGGAAACAAGAGTCCAGAAAGCTGCACTTTTCTGTTCTTGCTTTTGTTTTCTAAATTATGGTGTCACTATGTAATTCAGGCTGGCCTTGAACTCACAGTGACTCTCTCCCACCCCACCCACCTGTGTGCTGGATTACAGGCATAGGTCATGACGCCCAGCCAGAAATCACTGCTTTCATCTCCTGCCAGTGCTCAGAGATGGCTATGAACCCTGGACCAGAGCTTTGATAGCCCTTGTAACTCCTACTTAGTCCAGGAGTCTGGCCTAGGAATGTCAAGGGTGCTAAGGCAGGGCTGCAATTGGCATTTGGAACAGATACCAAGGGGAGGATAGAGCTAGGCATCCTCAGGGCCCTGAGATACCCACCCCCAAAGGCCCCAAGACCATGGGCCCCATTCCCACCAGGCCCCTCACCTCCGTAGGTGCAGGCTCCCAGAAGGTTGACTATGTTCTCATGCTGCCCCAGGTGACTCATGATCTTCAGTTCCGACATGAGGGCCTCCTTCTCATCCGCATGAGCTGTGGCTGGGAAACAGGGTCACAGGTCAGAGCAAGCGGGGGATATACAGACACCCAGAGGGCCCAGAGGCCAAAAAAGAGAGGAGGAGAAATTCAGACACACAGATTAGGGGGAGAAAGAGAGGGGAATGGGCCTGTTACTGACCTGGCCTCTGAGTAACAGGAAGCCAAGCTGTAACCAGCCCGTGCCCCTAATGACTTCTATGCATCCTGGCATCCCTGGGACTGTCAGAAGCCCTTTCCCACCCAAAAACTGACCAACACCTTCTCCATGCTAGGAATCACAGGAAGAATGGCCTCACATGAAAAGCTGTGTCCTACTCCCCACTCCCGGCTCCACCCCCAAATCCAGCAGGCTGAAACTCCCAGCATACACTGCTTCCCAGCCCCCACCCCAGGGCCCAGCATTCTCTCACTCACACTTCAGCATCTTGACGGCCACTTTCAGGACAGCATCTTCTTTGCCCAGACCAAAGGCCGTGGCCTCTACCACCTTCCCAAAGGCACCAGCTCCAAGGGTCTTACCTGCCGTACACAGGCTCTTTAGGGCTTTGGGTACCAAACAGTCTATTGCTCAGGGCCCACAGGCTTCCTAGAGCCCCACAGGCCCCATGAAGGGAGGATGGGGCCCCCAGCATGGGGATGGATGCTGGGAGCCCAGCTCACCAAACTGAAGGTTGTTTCGGGGGAACTCCCACTTCTCATTGTAGGGCAGCTGGGTGGGGTCGATGAAGGTGTAGTTGTTGCCTTCGTAGCTCTCAATGATCTTCCAGCGCACTTGGTACTTGGGCTTCTGCAGAAGGAGAGGGAGCCGAATGGTAGCTGGCAGGCCCATCTCTGGTCTCATCCCCCAGGAGCAGTGGGTGGGGGAAGCTCCAAAGCGCTGGCAGGAAGCCAGGGTGAGCCGCAGCACCTCCTGCATGTGATGCTG
The DNA here is from genome assembly GCF_034190915.1 of Cavia porcellus. Taxonomy (NCBI): domain Eukaryota; kingdom Metazoa; phylum Chordata; class Mammalia; order Rodentia; family Caviidae; genus Cavia; species Cavia porcellus. Next base: position 17,043,035 of record NW_026947504.1, read on the forward strand.
ACGGCCAGTCCTTGCCGGACTGTCTTACTATGAGACCTTCCCTTCTCCAAGCCTCAGTTTCCTTATCTGTATATTATATCTCATAATATATCTCTGATAATTCTGGTAATCACTAGACCAGAAAGGAGAGTAGAGCTTGAGATATACCCATTTACTTACCCACCTGCCTTCCCTCTCATCTGATAAGTTTTTAGTCATGTTGCAGTGTTGGAGATTGATCCCAGGGCCTCATGCATGGTTAAGTGCATGCTTTACCACTGAACCACACACCCCGTGCCCAATTTTTATTTTAAATTGTGGTAAAATATACGTAACATAACATCACCATCTCAACCATTTTTAAGTAAGCATTTCAGCATTAAATACATTCACATTGTTGCACAACCAATTTCTAGAACACACCTTGCAAAACTGAAGTCCTAAGTTTGGATATTTAGCTTAGTGGCATAAGCACATGCCTGGCAAGCATGAGGTCATGAGTTCGATCCCCAATACCAAAAAAAAAAAAAAAAAAAAAAAAACAAAAAACAAAAAACCCCTGAAATCCTAGGCCAATTAAAAGACAACTCTACATTCCTGCATTCTTTTCCTCTCAGGCACTGCCTGCCATGATAGTACTTCCTGTATCTTTGAATTTTCCTGTTCTGTACTTTATGTAAGTGCAATTGCAAACATTAGCCTTCTCCAACTGGCTTCTTTCACTTAGCCTAATGTCAGGGTTCATCTGTGCCTTTGAGTGCATTAAAATTCCCTTCCTTTTTAAGGCTGAATAACAGTCCCTTCCAAACATTTTATGAACATCTATTTGTGCTAGCTGAAGCTGTTTCAGCATTAAACGAGACCAACTGTGGGCCTACGTGGAATTTGCATTTTAGGGATTAAGAATATATTCAACTCAAATAAGCGTACATGTGGGAATTTTCAAATACTGCTGTGAAGAAAATAAAGCAGATTAACAGAAAAGTGTGATGAGCAGTGTAGGGCAAGGCCTCCAATGAGCCAGCTGTAAGGATTTTCCAAGCACAGTGTGCACAAATGCTGTAGTCTTGAAGAGGGAAATAGCCTGGCAGTCAAGGGACAGGAAGGCCACTGATACACGGACACAGAAGCGAGGGGAAGTTTCAGAGGCAAGGAGATCTCGAAGGCCGAGACAGGTGGGTGCCAGACAGTGCCCCTAAATGGTGAGCCTCTCCTCTGGCTGGTTTTGGTTCCCTCCTAGGCTTTGGTTTCTGTCCAGCCCGGGGAGGAGAAGCAGCCACCTGTCCCTCCTGCCCAGCTGCCACAAGGGCATCGTGCCCACAAGAGGTGCTGACCAAAGGCCAAATGTAGGGGGAAAGTGGAAGCTGGGATGGGAGGTGGAGGACACTGAGGCACTGAGTCAGCAGACCAACCCCTTCAGGTCACCTTGGGTATAGACCAGCTTGGCTGTGTTAGCAGCTGGGATCCTTCCCTGAGCACCCGGCTCGAGGAGCTAGAGGGCGGGTGAACAGGTGTCAAGGAGGAGGGTATTCTATGATTGTGTCTTCCCAGGTTAAGAGAAACACTCCAGGTAGCTACAGGAAAGAGCTTCAGTAATTTGGGAGAAAAAACTACAGCTAGGCATGAAGAAGAACTTCTGGGCTCTGATTTGGGAGAGCAGGTTACAAGTGAACTTGAGCACATCTGTTGATGGCCTGGGAGGAGAGACTGAAACGTGCCACAGGAGGAACTGTTTGAGCCTCTGAGGATTCCAACCCTGTGGGTGGGCACCTTTGTCACCAAAAGGCAGAGACCACAAATGGATTAGGAAGGAGCCCTTTGACCTCTCCTGGCCACTTCCATCTGCAGGAACCTCTGTGGCCAGGGCTGTGTCCCCCCACCCACCCCACCATCACTTCTCCTTCCTCTGTCCCCTTGCAGCTGGGCTGAGTCAGCCTCTCCCCGCTCTGGCTGGCAGGGGCGAATGGGAGGAGGTCAAGGGGGCAGAAGTGATTTGGACGGAATCTCACATCTCTAAATCCCAGATGCCAGTGCTGAGCCCCTGCCATCTGCCTGCCTCAGAATCCCCACCCTCTCCTCGCTCCTCCCAGGGATCTGTGCCATCTCTGAACGGCTCTCGAATGTGGCTCCAGTGTGGCCACCTTGGCCAGTTTCCTCAGAACTGGAGTAGATGTTGAAATGGCAGCAGTGGGGGCTCACTGAGCACTTCCTGTGAGCAGGACCTTGGGCTGGACACTCGTTGGATGTCATTTCCTCTGTTCCTGGAACCCAGCTCGCCTCTTTTAACTTCCCTTCTGAGGTTGAACTGAGAATGGAGACATTAAAGTCCCAGCACCCAGCCCATGCAGACCAGAAAGCTCTATGCAGGGAATGCTCTGCCTCCGGAAGTGGAGAGCTGAGATGTTCCTTGAGAGAATCCCTGGGGGTCCCTCCTGTTTCCAGAGCGGGGTTCCAGGCCGCAGAGGCCTAGTTTCTCCAGCATCCTCAACGACTCCTCCGCGCCCTCTCTCCCTGGCTCCCTTCCTCACAGCCTGCTGACTCTTACCCTTTCCTCTTCCTCCTCTCCCCCCTCTCCTGTCTCTTTAGGGGACAGGAGGTGATGACTCAGCCCTGAGCCAGAGAGACAACCCTTCCACAGATGGGCCACTGCTTATCCCAGGCCCGGCCGCCGGAGGACAGGTCGGACTAAGTGCCCAGCTGAGGAGGAGTGGATGTGGGCCCTGAGGCAGGGGATGGGATGGCTGACTTGAGCCCTCTTGTCCCATTGAGGGGTATCCCAGTTTAGGGGAGCTAAAGGATGTGGCGAATGGATGTTGGGGAAGAGAGAGCCCAAGGCTCAGGAGGCAGTTGGACTTCCTGGATAGGTAACAAAGAAGTGACTGAGAGTACATGTTCCAAAAATGTCCCCATAGAGAAAGCATAAAGTGTCCCCAAACCACAACTCAACAGGCAGAGAAGGCTGTAGGAGTCCTGTACCCTGCTGAGCATCTCCAGGGCTGGCTGAGCGGGGGCCTGGAAGGTAATTCCCAGTTCTGTATAGGGAAAACCTTTGCACCCTCCAAGCTCTCATAGAAGGAGCCGCAGCCACAGGAGTAAGGTTTAGTCTCTGGAGGTGGTGAGCGGGGCCCAACTGCTTTGGGGTGGTCAAGGATATATCCAACCTCACACTCACGTGGGTTCCCCATTCGACTTTCTCCTGGAATGAGGCATCTGCTCTACTGCAGAGTACTGTCTATACCATCAAGTATTTTACAAGCATCAGGTCATGGGGTCCTCATGACAGCCTTCCATGATTAACCCTGCTCTAAGATGGAGACACAGAGGCCTGGAGATACCAATTTTCCTGTGGTCCCATAGACAGGCCAGCAGAGCCAGGGTTTGCGCTACGATCATCCACTCCTGCCCCTGGCTCCTCTAGCAGAACAGCAGGGGATTCCTATGCTAGAGGAGGAGGGTTGTTAAGGATTACCCAGCTCTACTGTACAAGACGGCCCAGGAGCACAGTAAGTCAGCCTTGCGCAGCACAGAGCTGGGTCTAGACCCCTGGAGTCTTGACCTGGGTCTGTTTTCCTAGGAGCTCCATTCACAGCCATCTTTTTATTCAAGGTGCTGCTCAAGCACAGGGAGCCTGAGCTCAGAGCTGCCCACATCTATTCATCTGTCCTGCCTGCTCCAGCTAGGATTCTTTTCTCCTCGGGCCCCCAAGGATGGCCAGGACAAGGCCACAAAGAGGATGCAACAGGGGTTACCCATCCTTTGATCACTATTCAAACCTATAGACACCCCAGGACCTGCAGGCAGGGCTTCATCCTCATCCCCTTGAGCCTCAACCACACCCTTTCTGCCTCCTCTTCCGGGTCCCACCCCCAGAGCCCACTGTGGCCTTGCGCTCACCTGCTCCTCTGCACACACTCAGGAAAATGCCTTTTCCCGAGTCTCATCTTTCCTGCTGCTTCCCCAGCCGACCAAGCCTGTCCCACTAAGGCCACCTCTTCCAGGCTCCCTTCTCCATGGCCATGGGAGAATCCACCACCTCTGACCACACCACCTTCCCGGAAACTTCTGGCCAGAACCTTCTGGGCTTCTGAGTGCAATTTTCTCATATTTCGTGTGAGGAGATGGCTTAGCAAGCCAAGTGGTGCAGGCGCTGGAATGAGTGCCACAGCTCTCTGTCCATGGCGGATCCTCAGCCCTCTGAGCTCAGAGTCCCACCAGGCAGAATGCTCCTTGCCTCCAAATCGTCTTAACAGTAAAACAAGAGGAGCTGATGTTCCCAAAGTGGCTAAATGCATGGTTTGGGGGTTAGTGCCATCCGGGTTAAAAACTAGAGTCTGTCATTGACCAGCCACTGACAAGGGCAACTGGCTTGGCCTCTCGGACCTCAGCTTCTGACCCTGTAAATGGAGTTAGTAATGCCATCTGCACACCACAGCTGCGGAGGGCAGTTAGTGAGATGACGTAGGCAGCACGCTTCATAAAATGTGCCAAAATCACTATCGTCCAGCAGCCAGACAGGCAGTGCCCTAAGTACACAGCAGGCAGTGAATGGCGCTGTCCTCAATAATCATACTAAATAAAAAAGGACTTCCTCCTCCATGAATCTATGTGCTACATAAGGGCAAGACTCAGACCAGCCCCAGAGATGCCCTCTGTGTGCCCATCTCACCTACTGGGCACCTAGAAACCTGGGCTGGAATAGGATCCCCCGATTAAGCTCCCCCAGGATCCTGCCACCAGCTCTGTAAGGTTTCCCTCACTGTCACAGCTACTCCTGCCCTGGATAGTGAAACCCACTGGGACAGAGTGTCAGAGGCCTAAGTAACTGCTTACTGCATGACTGAGAGTATCAGGGTGGAAGGAGGTGGGGACTGAATAGTCCCCCCGGTGGTGAAACTCAAATGTGGCTGTCCCAGGACCTGGTCCTCATGAACTGGCCATGCTTCTCCCTCCCGACCCCCCAGCTCACCTGCTTATACTTGTACAAGAGCAGCAGCAGCAAGAGCAGCAACAGGATGGTGATGGAGATGCAGGCGACCATTACCGGTGTGAAGAAGGGCTCCTCAAGCTGCCTGCCGTGGACTTCTAAAAGGGGAGGGCGGCGGAGTGAGCCGGCAGTGGCCTTTGAGGCCTCCCCCTCTGCCTCTCCATGAGACCAGGCCAGCTCACTGCCTGGAACATAGTAGGTGCTCAGCTGATGCTTATTAACTTTAGTGTCTCTTGCTAAGCAAGAATCCCCTAGAGCTCAGTGAGCATCTGCAGACCCTGTTCCAGGAGAGGCATGGAGGACAGCCTCTCCAGATCCATCCTGAAACCCATACCTAGAACCAGGGCCTCCTGTGGCTGTGGGACTCCCAAGTCCTGCAATCCCAGCCCCTCCAGTACAATAAGCCTCATTCCAGCAGCCTGGCCCAGGGCTCATCTACTGCCTGCACACAGCCCAGTGAAGGAACTCAGCTCCTCTACTTGCAGCTCAGACGGCAAAGCCCAGAGGTGGCACTGAAATTGACCTCCACTGTAGCATATCCCCTACAGCTTCCTCACATGTCCCTTGGAACAAAACAGCCCTTCCGAGGGTCTGAGGGCCAGCCTTATGGTCCTGGGGACTCCTCTTCCAGGATCTATAACCTCAGTCCTCTTGATGTTATTCTCTTGCTAGATCAGGAAGGAACTTGGGTCTGAGGTCAAATCTCACTTATGCCACATGGATGACACTGAACCAATGACTTCTAAGTCTCAGGTTTATCATCCTCCAAACATGAAGGAAAATAGGGCTTAACCTCCTTGGGTTGTGAGTAAATTGAGATAATCCAGCAACGAGCTTAGCACAATGCCTGGTGTGGTTGGTTTTATTATAACATACAACCACCAGCAGTGAGGCTGAAGGGGTACGGAGTGACAGGACCTTGGGATGCACGGGGGCCAGTCAGGGGCTGCTCTGCATCCTCTGGGACCAGAGAGCCCCACCAGTGTCTGGTGTATAGACACTGAGACCTGATTGCTGAGGGCTAGAGGTTGCTATGGGCCTCTAAGAACCAGAGAACTGGCCCTGGGGAACTTTTGTGCAGCGAGAAAGGCAGCCTGCATTTGTGCACAGGGCTGGACATCAGCTCTGGGCAGCTGCTCCCACAGGGCACAGCCTGTGGCTCCCACGGGGCCCTGAATGGAAAGGACAGTCCCTCAGGGGAAGGGGGTGGGTGGGGAGGGATGAAGGAAGCTGTTCTAGCTGTCCTCAGGCTTGGAACTGCCTGTCTCTTTGGCCAGACTCTAACCCCTGTGGGGCACTGGGTCCCTGCAGAGAGTAATTGCCCAGAACATAGCATGTATGCCAAATCCATATTTGTGAATTAATGACTGAGGTACAGGGCAGGCACGTGCTTAGCGGGTCAGCTTGCTTCAGGCTGCCTTTTCTTTGACTTCACGTGTTCCTTGCCTTTCCTCTGGGTTTCAGTCCCATGAGTTTTACTTCCCCCTGCCCTGCCTCTGGAGCTATGTTGGCCAGGAGGAGCCAGGCTTGCCCCAGAGAGCTAGATCTCAGGATGGCTGGCATTTGCTCCCAACAGGACTCCTGGCCTGGTGCCTTGGGGGATGGGCAGCATCTGGGACCCACCCCGGCCTCCACCTGTGCATGCCGGTCAGGACTGGGAGGAGCGAGGCTCACCTCTAGTGACAGGCCCAGTGGACCCGGAGCTGTTCCCCATGCTGTTGGAGGCCCTGCACTCATAGGTCACGTTGGGCTCCAGGGTCTCAATGGTCAACTGGCTCCGAACAATCACTTTGTGGAAGGGTTTCTGGCTCAGGACCTCAGGGTTCGAGTCCTCCCAGACACGTAGCACCTGGGCCTTATCACATCTGGGAAGAGCAGAACATGACTCAGGGTTTCCGAATCCCCAGCCTGGGATCCCCTCCCACTTATGGGTGTCCAGCCCCTCAGCCCAGGTGAGGGAGGTGAGCAGAACCCACTTACCTGTCAGTGTGGCCGTTGCACTTCAGCCAGGTCACATTGGGCTGCGGGTACCCAGAGGCAACACAGAGTAGGGTATAGGAACCATTGATGAGCTTCCATGTGACACTGACCTCTGGGATGTCTGAGGAGGAAAGGAGGGTGGAGGAGAGCGGTATCAGCCCCAGAGGCCTCTAGCCCACCCTCCCAGGACACTCCAAACCCAGGCCTATGTGCAAAGCCTACCCCATCACTCACATCGCAGGGTGAGGTTGAAGGTCAGAGCACTCCAGCCCCCCTCATTCCGGGCCAGGAAGGAATAGCGGCCAGCCTCGGAGGGCTTGACACGGGTCAGGATGAGGCTGGAGGTGTACCTGCAGGGAGAGATGGGGAGCCCCCCGGGGCTCAGACAGCAGCCTTAAGAAGGTTGCTTTCTTCTTGATAAAGTGTCTAGGCCATGAAAGTATTCTTCTGAAGACTTGGTAGACAGGATGTCTGTAAGGTGCTTTCACATGCAAAGCAATCCCTGCTGAAATTTCTTAAAGTGCCAGTCCTCCAAAGGGACTATGAGGGAGACAGGCAGCTGAACACAAAGCCCCAGTTCCAGGCCTCAAGTCCTGTGCTGCCATTTCTTGTCTGTGAGACCTTAGACAAGTACTTAACCTGTCTGCTCCTCCACTTTTTATTGTGAGAGTAATACACGGTTATTCATCTTGGCCTGAGGGTGCGAGGCTGCTACATATCTGGGGTGACTGACACAGAACCTAACTCATTATGGGTACTCAAATTAATGGCACTCTAATTATAGAAAAATCCTGGTAGCAAATGCTAACAAGTCATCTTGAATGAATCCTTCCAGGTCATTTTTTATTCTTTTCTTAACCTCTGATTTATAATTTGTCCAGAATGAATGTAGCATTTATGTAATAAACACATTTAAAGAAATAAACACTAGCAGTGCTGGAGATATAGCTCTATGGTAGACAGAGTGCTTACCTAGCGTGTATAAAACCCTGGGATCAATTCTAAGCACCACCAAATAATAATAGTTTTTTAAAAAACAATAAATGACAGCAAATTACCAGTTTTTACTTGAAAGTGGTGCAGTTCCTACTAGGCTGCAATCTATGGTATTCAAATCTGGTCTCAAAAACAAGCAAACAGACAACCAAACTCATTCTGTGAGACCTTTGGCATTTGGAACCTGCTACACATGTTAATTTCTTCTTTTAAAAAAGCGTGACATGGATCAATTGACGAATGTTTACGTTGCCCTTGGGCAGAGGCCAGGCTAACAATATCTGTATAGCTCCAATTTTGGAATATGTACTACCGAAGTGAGTACCGTGTATCAGATTGGGAGACAACTAGCATCTACTCCTTCAACTGCAATGAACTTAATTTTAGGGGTGACTCAAATGTACCCTCATGAGCATGCCATTGCATGAGCTAAATCTTGGTGGACTCTGGTGCCCAGGCCTGGCTGCCCCCTTGTTGAATGGTCTTCGAACACTTTGTTACAGTTCCTTCCCGCAGAGTCTCTGTTGCTTGTGGACCTCTGAAACTTATCCACAGATCAGCCCACTCCCACAAGTCTACAGGCTCTGGGTTCAGAACTTCAGCTTTAGGCAAGGGGAAGACAGAGGCCCAGGTCAGAAAGCACCGGATGCGAGCTGAGAGCAGAAAGATGACACGGGGTACCTTGCTGCTTCTGATGCTGAACAAGGAAGATCTGGAAATCATTGAGGTTTGCAGATTCAGAAAATGAAAAGAGATCTCCAGAGAGTTTTGAAGTTGGAAGATCGCTAAGAGATTATCCAGCTCAGGGATGCAAATGGGTCTCCTCATGGACCAACTATGTTGGAAATAGGAACCGTATCGAAGAAGACTCTGAGGCTTCACCCACATTCTGCAGGAAAGAGTCGCAGAAAAGTACTTTAGGGGTGTCTGTCACCATTGAGGGGAAGCGGTAAGCATGTAACGTATCAGCTATCCTTGGAGGTGCATTCTCTTATCCTGATAGAACAGGGTAAGACGTGTATTTTAATACCTGTTCACAGTGATCCTCTTAGAGAAGAAACCTTTTTGTTTAGAAACAACCTGGTTAGGCCATTTTGGATGGGAAAATAAGACCCTGAAGACATAGTCAACAAGGAGACAAGAAAAATGTTTCTAAAATCGTAAGAATGTGGGAAACAGGATTCTAGGAGAGAGGACAGGAAAGAGGGCAGTTTAATACGATTACACTTCACGAGAGGAGTTTTGACTCTGCTCTAGGCCTGCGTACATAGAGAATAGCGTGTTCAGTCATTGTTAATGTGTCCTGGGGGGAAATTCATAGGGATGAGGGTCATTTTACATATCTGGACCAGCCATGAAAGAAGAAAAGGAGAGAGGCTGACAATTCATGAGGGACCCTGAGGGACCCTGAGAAGGTAGAAGTGATAGAACTTTTGAGGATCACATCAGATTTCCCAAGAATGTAGGGCAGAGAGATAAGCCAATTCTATTCAAACTTCAGACACCAGTGACTGATACTGAGGTTCCAGACAGTGAGTGAGACCTAGAAAGGAGACGGGCTACATACAAGGTCATACAGCAAGCTTGAGACATGATGTAAGTACCCTGATTCCTAGCTGAAACATCCCTACCTGACTGTGGGATCAAGCAGACAGGAAGCAACAAGTTGTACCTGTATGTGCCCTTGGTGATGTTAAAATTAAGCTTGTGCTTGTGGTCGGAGAAGGGTCCCAGGTAGGTCCAGTTATAACCTTGCAGTCTGGGGTAGGCCTCCACCTTGACTTCGAGTTTGATGTTCTCACCCACAGTCACCTGCTGGAGGAGGTCCTGCTCAGAGGTCAAGTTCAAGTAAGCACTCTCTGGAAAGCAACGCACAGAGATCTAGCATTAGTGGAAAGGTGCCCTAGTTTATTTGTTCTACCTCTGTGTGCCACTTACGGTCTTTACCCCCAACCGAGACTTGTCCCTGACACCTCTCTTCCCACTCTCCATCCATCCTTCCACCCATCCATCCAAATGCCAGCCACCCCCACTACCCCCACCATTGCCATTCTAGTCCCTAACTTGGACCATAGCAGTAGATTTCTAACATGTCCCCCTCCTTCTTCCCTTGTTTCCTTACAGAGTCCTCAACAACACTCTGTTAAATCTTATTGCATCAGGGCTGGGGGTTTAGCTCAGCGGCATAAGCACCTGCCTTGAAAGCAGGCAGTCATGAGTTCGATCCCCGGTACCAATAAAAAGGAAAAAGACAAAAAAAAATCTTATTGCATCGTAGCCTGACGATACATCACTCGTCCTGGGCTTATTCCACTGTAGCCCCACTTGCCGATTCATTTCTTGAAAACAGCAAGCACAGCCTTGTGCCCTCGGGAGGTTGAAGCTGATATCTTGCCTTAAATGCTGTCTTATACATCAGGTGCACAGGTGCAGGGTCATGCGGAGCTGTGGGTTTGTACCTGGTTAATGTCCAGGCATAACCTTTGAGCTGTCTTATAGCACATGCTCTGCAAGGGCGTGTGATACGCAATAGTATATCATGTGTGAGAGACACTGAGAACGCTGGTAAATACTGCTATTATTTCTTTGTTCAATGATTTCTAGATTGTAACTGAAAATACATTTTAAAATTGTGTGTTTCATTATGTAAGTAAATGTGAATGTGCTGTTTTAAATTTTTTGCATGTGCTGGTAATGAGTATATCTCTTTAATACACATAACCTCTCCTGCCTTTTTGGACCACAACATCTTAAGAACACTGCTGTAGGGGGCTGGGGATTTAGCTCAGCGGCATAAGCGCCTGCCTTGCAAGCAGTCAGTCATGAGTTCGATCCCCTGTACTGATAAAAAGTAAAAAGACAAAAAAAAAAAAAAAAAAACAACCACTGCTGCCCCCTGCCCGAGCTCTCTTTTCTCTCTGCAGGGTTTGTTGTTTTTCCATGGGCCTTAAGTCTTTGTCCCAGCGCCAGCCTCCCTGTGACACTCCCTCAGACATCACCCCATCAACACTGCAGTGCTGCACACTTCTTTGTCCTTTAAAATGTATTTCACCCAGTGTTTTCTTCCCTCTTCTGGAGCACAGACTTCCCATGGGGCCGGGGTTTTATACCCGTTTCACTTGCAGCTGTGTCTCAGCATTGAGATCAACCGTGTGAATGCTCACAAACATTTATTGAGTGACCACTATCTGCCCGCATAGAAACACATAGGAATAGTTGCCATGACTGGGAGACACCTCTACGTGCTTTTCGCCTCTTCCTCTTTAGTTCTCACCACCACCCCAGATTCTGCCTCCAGTCAGGGCACTGGCTATATTCTTGGGAAGTGATTCATGTTTCCTCTCCTGCCTCCTTCTGACGCTTGTAACACTCAACACCAGAACCATGGTTGGACCAAATGACGCCTGCCTCCCCTTAAAGGCCTCCTGCTGGCTTCCCTTTCGGGGAAGTGACTGCCGTCCAGTGACTGCCTTTGCTCCCTACTCAATTAGCCAGGTCTCATCTCTTCTCATCCCTTAGCAAAGTGGCCAGCAACCTTGTGAATCATCCCTCCTGCATTATCTTGAATACTACGCATTCCCCACTGTGCCCTGAGCACTGTCCCAGCCACCCCACCCACCGATGATGAGAGAGAGCCTTCTCAGACAGGGTGTCCTCACGCACCCTAGACAGGGTGAACTCTGTGCAAGGCTGGTCTGCTTTTACCAATACGCTCGTTTAGTTCTCACAACAGATCTGGGGTAGTTACTATGAATATCTTCATTGTGCAGATAGGGAAACCAAAGTCCTGGTGATCCTTGGCACAGGCAGGTAGGAATGCTTGCTGCCCAGGAATGGCTGCTCCTGACCACCAGGACCCCTTCTGCGCAATCAGGGCCCATCACTGTCCTCGTGAAACCTTCAGGGACCTCTCAGCTGGGTAAATGTGAAGCCCCCTCCCGCACCCTCACATTTCTGCCTTTTTCTGCCTTCTCTCCACTCTCCTGCTGAGGCCGCCGCTCAGGCAGTTCCACATCTCTGCTGCTGTCAGCTTGTTTTGCTTCTTCAGAACTCCATACTTGCTTTGTCTCTGGGCCTCATATATGCTGTGCCCTCTGCCACAATGCTGTTCCTCCTCTTGTCCACCTCTCGGCCCAGCTCACCCACCTTGATTTCTCCTGTGCCAGTTTAGAGCTTGCTAGCTTGCCTCTTTCTTTCTTTTTCTTTCTTTCTTTCTTTCTTTCTTTCTTTCTTTCTTTCTTTCTTTCTTTCTTTCTTTCTTTCTTTCTTCTTTCTTTCTTTGTATCTGGAATTGAACTCAGGACCTTGCACTTGCCAGGCAGGCACTTATGCCCCTGAGCTATGTTCCTAGCCCACTACAGGCCACTTTCTTCAGATGTGAGTTGGAGGAAACCCTCAGTGTTTCCAAAGAGGGAAAAATAAATTTGTGCTAATGCAAAATGTAGCCACACACAGTAGGAGCTCCGAGTGGGGAGAGAGGGTCTTCTACCAGGGCTCCAGGGTTGCAGATCCCTGGCCAGGTCCAAGACAAAAAAAACAGTGTCCTCCTTGCCATCAGCTTTCCGCTGCTTGGACCCTGCTGCCCTCCTCCCCCGGTCCCACCCCCACCTCATGCTCACCGACTACCCTGAAGATCATGGAGGTAGAGTTGGTGAACTGGGCATTTTGGGCTGTGCAGGAATAATTGCCAGCATCTTGGAAGCCTGCTTCCTTCAGGCTAAGAGTCAGGACTTTCTGGTAACGGTCATCATGGAAATCAAAGTATTGAGAAATTTTGAGCTGCAGTTAGAAGAGAGAGAGATGGTACATCAGGGTTGCTAAGGGATTAAAACCATCAGAGTCTAAATCGTCAACCTATGAATTGCTACCTGCCTATCTTTGGCCAGGGACTGAGCTCTGAGCCTCAGTTTCTTCACTTATAAAATGGGACTGATCCTGGAGTTTTAGTAAGGGGTAATGGACACAAAGACTGGGGCCATGCCTGGCACACTGCAGCATGAATGGAGGCTGAGGAACAGCTGGGGCAGAAGGCACTCTGAGAAGCAGCCTGGCACACTGTCTCCTGGAAACATTCTCTTCCCCGCTCTCTCCCAAAGTCTTTGGAATAGCCTTTTCACCAGCTCTGAAAGTGGCCTCAAAATCCCTTCTAATTCAGGGGAGAGCTCATATCTGGCTGGTTTCTGTCTACAAACTGGAGTAAGATCAAGGAATGTTTGTCACGCCCCTACTTCCTCCCCTACAAGATTCAGTAGTGTGAGCTAAACTCTGGTTCTGGATCAGCCACTGCCTGCAGCGAGATCTCAGGCGGGTCCTCACCCTCAGCCCAGAAACTCCTTCATCGAGAAGCTGGAGGCTCCGCTCTGGGAGCCTGGTGTGCTGGCAGGTTGGGTGGGCATCACCTCTACTGCCCCCCTCCAGACTTCACATCGGCCGGTACTGACCTTGGTGTCTCCGCGAGTTAAGAAGACGTTGAAGTCCACGTCCACGTCACTGGCTGAGCACACAATCAGGGCAGCCTCCCCTCGAATCCGCGTCAGCTCTGTAGGCTGCAGTGTCAGAGTCGGGGGCCCTGAAAGGACTAAGGCCGGAGACAAGCCCCCTGAAGCCCCAGCCCTGGGCGGTCACTCCGCTTCCTGCCATGAGCCTGGCTGCTGCTGGGGTCCCCAGCATTCTCCCATCCCAAATACTGGAAGGCAACCTTGATGCCTCAGTTTCTCCCACAGCAAGCCCTGTTCCCTAAAGGGACCTCGGAAAGTCCATTTCTTCCATCCCCACCACCTTCACAGCTCCAGGGCTACTTTCTGCCCTGCACTTCTGCAGCAGCCATCTTGAAATCCTCCCTGTGTCCCCCTGAACCCCATAAAAATTATAGTCAAAGTGACCTCTGAAAAATATAACTGGGTCCTACCTCTGTCTCGTGTGAATGTTTAGTGGCTGCCTGTCACCCTCAGCATAAAAACCAAAGCCCATAGCACTCCAAGGCTGCTCCAGACACCCTGCCCCTTGTCACCCTTGTTCACTGCACTGCAGCCGCGCTGGCTGGTACCGCGCAGGGACCTTGCATTTGCCTTTCCCTCCTGCAGTGCTTTTCCCCCCATGCTGAGAAGAGCGGGATTTTCTCATTTTACAGATCTTTAGCTTTAAAATTCCCTAAAGAAGGCTTCCACAAACTAGCAGAATTACCTTCACCCCCACGCCCCAGCCCCTGCATTCTCTCTATTCTGACACTTCAGTAGGGTGTCTAATCCATGAATGTGACATCTCTCACAGTCTGGCACATCACAGGCATGGAATTAATCTTTGTGCCTTCTGTGGAGAATGAAAGATGCACTGGTTCAATGTCTCAAGGCCCAGAGACACCCCGGCAGAGAGGTGGTCTCCTGCTCAGCCGGATTCCCCGAGCCCACACATCTGTTAGCTCACTGCTGTGCTTAGTGATTGTTGTAGGCAGATGATCCCGCCTGGTGAGTTGGTTACTTGCATGGGGTCTCTATCCTGCCCCTGCCACACCTTGCCCTTCGTGATCAGAGATGATTGAGGCATGACTGAACAGAAGTGCAGGAAATGTCTCTTACTTCCTGGCTGCTCCTGCATGGCTGCCAGCTCCCTCTCTGGGCTTCCATACCTGGGCAGTGCCTCCCCACCCACAAACCTTTCTTCACGATGAGTCGGATGCCAAGGGTTGTCAACTTCCGGCCGCCCACTGAAGCGCTGCACTGGTAGTCCTGGCTCTCGAGGACCTGGGCCTTATGGATGGTGAAACCGTACCAGGGCGAGAAGGAGTAGTTGGTTTGGCGCAAGACAGGCCGGCCACGCACACGCATCAAGGAGACACTCGCCTTCAGCTCAGGGTCAGTTAGCAGACAGGGCAACAGGGCGTCCTGACCCTCAAACACTGTCACTTCCTGTGCCAGCAGGTTCCAGGGCCTGCGAGGGTCTGGGATAGAGAGGCACAGCATTACCACTGTTCTCCCTCCCTGAAGATTCTAAAGCCCCTGAGTCCCTGGAAAATGAGAGTCATCATCACACTTACTTCACTGGGTTACTGTGAAGATGACATTGAATTAGTAGCACTGCCACAGGTCCTTCTTTGTGGTCAGCGTTCAGACATGTGGACTTGATTTATTATGAGTGTTAGCAGCAGGGGCCAGCTCACTGCTCATTACAGTGGGGCCTAAGTGACCAGGCCTCTTGGGAAGGGCTGAGTCCTCACCTTTGACATAGAGGTGGATGATGGCGCTGCCCCCCTGGGGGTCTCCAGACTCGGTGCAGCGATAGGTCCCCGTGTTTTGGAAAGTGGCGTTATTGGTGACCAGGTTGCTGCTGGGGGCATCGGGGTCCAGGTTCCAGTGAGGGAAGATGGGGCCATCCCATTCCACACTGCCATTGCCCGTGCATCGGAGGATCACCTTTGTACCTGGCTGCACAATCAGCTCAGGGCCGCTGGGTTCTATTACTGGAACCCCGTGACCTAGTGGGAAGGGGTGGCAGACAGAAGTGAGGCCTGGGGTGCACCTCCTGGGCCATACCCTGACTGAGAGATGGTGGTCCCTTGGCAATGATGGACTAGTGCCGAGAATGACTTTGAACATGTTGTATCCCTCTGCTCATTGCTCAGCTCCCAAACCCAAACCTGCTCAGGGATGAGCGGCCATCTCTGATATCCAGGAAGCCAGTGTTCTGAGAGAGGGGGCTAGGGACTTCCCTTGGCCTCCACCCAGGTCTCTGTCCCTCCAGCATCTCTAACCTTCCATTTTCATCTTCCCTGCAGTGACATTCTCCCCAAGAATAAAAGCCTTTCACCTGTGTACAGAGTGGCCCGTTCCCCTAGCACCATACTCAGACCCAAGCTCAAGGCAGGACTCAAACAAGCAAATGAAGAAACAAATGAAATGGAGTATTCGGGGCCAAGTCATTGGTCTTAATTTACACGGGAAGAGACAAAAGCAAAGAGGTGCCGAGAGTCTTCTGATGTGCCCTCTCCTCCCACTGGATATTTGGTCTACAGCATAGAAGAATGGCTTGGAGAGTTTGTGCCATGGTTTCCCCTCCTATAAAATGAGGACAATCATTGTGCGCATTCATTGGCTAGTCAGATGATTTAAATACGTAGAAGCCTTTAGAAATCACCTATGTCAGAATAAGTCTTAGCCTTTATTTTTGTGGGCTCCGCAGGAGCCCACTGTGCACCCCAGCACTGCTACGCTTACTGTGAAGCCAATCTCTTTTAAGGAAAATTTTCTTGAAGGAAAAAGGAGAACCTGAAACCCTTGTCAGGCCTTCAGGGAAGGAGGCCAGTTGTCGCCTCTGCCGTGTCAGCATTTTTCCAGGGTCTAAAATAGGGGTAAAGGAGGGAAGTGAGAGCTGATTCACAGCCTCCCGGGGGGGCTGCTAGGTACACCCCAGCCTATGTGTGCGGAAACACATTGCTGGCGCCCAGCTTGGCCCCCAGTTTCCGTTTAGCCTGCAGCCTTCTCCTGGGGGTGGTCTCACTTCTGCTTCCCTGCCGCCTGGCCCCTGCCCCCTCTCCAGGCAGTGGGAGATCCCAGGAGGGGCAGAACCCTCCTGGATGCCACAGATTGTGAGGCCTGAGGGTGTCTCTGCCCCCTTCGAGCCCTCAGCCATCCAGCCCTCCTGTTCCAGCCCTTTTTGTTTCCAATATCCGGCACAACTGCATGCCAGCCTGAGGGCTTCAGGGCTTCAGGTGAAATCACCATTTTCCATTGTTCTTTACAGACACTCCTAAATAGGGGTCCCCAGCACCCCCTCTCTAAAGCCCAGGATTGGAAAGTCTTCCTCTCTCCATTTCAAGGTGTCTTCATTTATATTCTGGTTTCAAACCCATCAGAAATCTGCAGCCTCTCTACCCCAGCATCTGCTCGATTACAAGAGACCCAGTGACCTAGAGTATCCCAAGGCCAGGACCCGTGATTGAGGCCTCCTATGTAGTACGATCCGGAAAACAGAAGAATGTCATTTTTCCTGCCTTCTGACTAGTCTTGCCAGAACCAGTTGGGCACCCTCAGTGCAGCTCTCCCCAGCCCTGGGAATTAGCTTGCAACGTGGGCTCACACTAACCCAGGATCTCTCTTTCGCAGTCAGGCAGCCTGCTGCGTCTGAGCCCAGGCACTCTCCAGTGGGCGGGAGCCATCCCAGCTCCTTCCCCAGGTGTCCAGGAGGCTGTGAAGGTCTGCAGCCCTGGGCTTCCTCAGCTGCCTGAGCCCTGGCCCACAGCTCTGTTGCTACATTCTTAATGTCCCTTCTGGGCCTGTCATTTTGATACCTAGGGATTTTAATCTATAAGGCCGCAAGCTCCTATGCAACATCCCCCAGCCTTGGGTGTTGTGATTCTGTGTTTGCTTCTTTTCTGCCCCAGCCTCGTCTTCCAGGTGGCTCCCTCCCTTCTTCCCCCAGCCTCTTCCGGTAGCCCTGCTTCGGCCTCCTGGAAGCATGGTCAGGGAAAAATGCTGGCCTCGTTTTTACCCTGCTGCATATTCATGCAGGACAGAGCTGACCCCTCCACTTCTGCCTCTGCCTTTCCTCCAGGGGCTTGGGTGGTGAGGAGGGAGGCTTGCTCAGATCCCAACCTTCCCTAGGTTGGGAACAGAACCTTGATAAACACTGGCTGAGGATGCCCCCATCCTGTCCATTATTCTTTTTTCTTTTTTCTTTTTCTGGTATTGGGGATTGACCCAGAAACTTCCCACTGAGCTAAACCCTTTCCACTCTTCCAGTCTTCCTTCCTTTCCTTCCTTCTTTGCTTCCTTCCTTCCTTCCTTCCTTCCTTTCTGGATTTTTTGAGACAGAGTCTTACTCTGTAGCCCAGGCTGCAATCCTCCTGCCTCAGCTTCCTGAGTACTGGAATTATAGGCATGCACTGCCACACCAGGCCTGCCTACTTTCTTGCTTTCTTTCTTCCGTTCTTTCTTGGCAAGATCTTACTAACTAGCTAAGTTGCCCAGGCTGGGCTCAAACTTATGATCCTCCTGCCTCAGCCTCTGCACCTGTCCATTTTTTGCCTCTCTCATCTCAGCTCTCCGAGTCACCCAAGACCCAAGTCCCCTTCTTCTCACTCATCTGACACACTTCCATCCCAGTTCCCAGGCTCCAGTCTCTACCCTCTCCTGCAGGGCATGCACCCTGTACCCTGGGCCCTTCATGTCTCCCCATCTGATAACCCCCCTAAGCCCTCACAGTAGCCCCCCATAGCCCAACTCACTCACCACTGTTCTGCTGAGCTTCCAGATCCCTACACCCATCTTTTCTTTTCCCTGGAGCTGTACACTGGACGTTCCTCCCCACCACACACACAGCCACACACAGGTCTCTGGGGTAGGCACAGGACAGGGCAGTATTTTCTGAGGTGAGAAGAGCAGTCTCTGCCTTCACAGTACAGTTATGTGTGTTTGTCAAACCCTACTGAACTGTACACTCAAGAATCTGTGCTTTCTGATGCACGCAAATTCCAGCCCAATAAAACAAACACTCAAGCCAGGAGAGAGTGGGGCAGCCAAAGGTCCTTGGTGAGCCGTCTCCTCATCAGGAGCCCGGTTGCTAGCCAGAGAGAGACCACCCTTCCTTTCACCAGACCCCTACCCCCTGGAAGGCCCCTCTGAGGAAGACGGAGTAGAATATGGAATGAGATTGCTGGGCCAACTATGGGTGCTTGTTGGCACCATGGCTAAGTACACCAGCCCTTTGCCCCTAGACTGGCACCCTCCAAGGTAGAAATTCTGCAACAGTGCTGCTGCCTGGGGGTGGGTACCCCCATTTATCTCCCTAGCCAGAGACCCAGCCAGTGTCCGTGATGTCCTGGTCAGAAGATCTTTGCTCACCATCCCCATCTAACACTACTTCTCTCGTACCTCACGCCACACTCCTGAAGCCTGCACCAGAGAGGCCAACCTTTTGTGTCTCACCTTGACTCCTGACCCAAACTTCCCATGGAAGGACCGCTGCCCGTGTGTACCTGTCTGAGCCAAGCCTTGCCTGACCCCTTGGAGTCACAGCCTAGCAGGGCAGGTAGAGCCATCAGGGGCTCACTGTACTCTGTAGGGCTGGGCCAGCAGCATCTCCCAAGAGCTTGTCAGAAATGCAGGCTCGGGGCTGGGCATTTAGCTCAGGGGCATAAGCGCCTGCCTTGCAAGCAGGCAGTCGTGAGTTCGATCCCTGGTACCGATAAAAATGAAAAAGACCAAAAAAAAAAAAAAAAAAAAAAGAAAGAAATTCAGGCTCTAGGGTACACCTGAGACCTACGGAGTCATAATCTGATTTGTCATAAGGTCCCCAGATAATTTCTTATAGGCATACAAATGTGCCAGAAGCATTGCTTTAGTCTAGTCCATTACTGTCCCCACCAGCAAGTGCGAGTGGACTCTGAAGCCCTGAGATGATCAAGGACTTTCTCAGGACACTCCAGCCCAGTGGCTAAGCTGGGTCAGATCCACAGTCTTGGCTGGACTGGATCCACCCCACCCATACCTTCTTTTCCCTCAGATAGCGTCAGACCTACAGTCCAGGCCAGTGCTGGAGAGATGGACGCACAGAGTGGAGACACCCAGAGCAGCAATGACTTCCAGGGTCTTCTCATGGGCCCTGTCTGTTACACAAAGCCCCCATTCTGCACTTACCATGCCAAACTGTGGCCACCAGCAGGACCAGCAGAGCCCCTGGGCCCATGGCCTCTGTGAGAAGCTGTGGGATGGTGCAGCAGGGCTGCAGGGTGCTCAGGGAGCTGGCTCCCAGCTATGAGCTCCACAGGGATGGGGACCGCTGGACACACACGCCTCCCGACTGCACTGGCTGTTTGTCTTGTTTTCCTCTTCCTCTTCCTCCTCCTCCTTGGGCTGATCCTCTTCTTCCCCTTTTAACTGAGCAAGGCGACCACAGAGTTTGGAAATCTTGGGTGTCTAGAAGAAAACAAAGCCATGACCCCCGAGGGGAGGATAGAGTCGGTGGGCAGAGCCAGACTGATTTTGAGGAGAGCTGGCTAAGCTTTGGGACCTCCTGAAGCCATCTCCAGGGGACCCTGAGCAGGAGCACGTAACCAGTCCCAGTAGGTCAGTAACACAAGTGGGGATCTCCCAGGAGACAGATGATTCGCGCTGAACCAAGAGACAAGTTGTTACAGAGGCCTGACGGGGTAGGGAGAGAGGGGAGCACTCAACAAATCAGGTCCAGCCATTTACCCCCCCAAAATGGAATTTTTATGAATTGATCATAAAGAATTTTTAAAAATCCCTTAAAATAAAAGACCCAGTCAGAAAATGAGCAACTGAAATGAATAGACATTTTTCTGATAAATGAGAGCAACCAGCCTATAAACACATGAAAAACTGATCAGACCCCTGGACACCTGAGGCAGAGAATGGCAGGGAATAAAGGAAAACAAGAGAAAATATTCAAGGTGCAAGGTACTAGCAAGCGAGGAGCTCGGGAGCAGGGTGGTGTATTTTCCATGGAAAGCAGCTGAAGTGCGGGACAAGCTAATGGAGAACAAGTCCTTCTCCATATCAGCATGCTGCGCTCTCCAGCTGTCCTCTGCAGATGTTATCTTGCCTCAGGGATGCTGTGGTTACAAGAGCTTTCTCTGTGCAGCCAGGGGCCAGGCAGCCTTCCACATACTTCTCTGCTCCTGAGGCAAGATCACACTGGGCTGGAGACCACAGGACCCCAGTCACATAGCCTGGTTCCCAGGGTAGTAACATATTATCTCATATCCTTTGGACTCCGGCAAAAAATATTCAACATTGCTGGCCGCTAGAGAAAAGCAAATTAAAACTACACTGATATATCATCCTACCCCAGAAAGAACGGCCATCATCAAAGAATCAAGAACAAATGCTGCCAAGTGGATGGGGAAGAAGAAACTCTCCTACACTAGTGGTGGGAATGCAAACTACTACAACCACCACGGAAACAAGTGTGGAGATTCCCCCAAACATTAAAATAGGAGTTCTTTTTGACCCAGCTATGCCCTTTCTAGGTGTTTTCCCATAAGTGCTGAAATCATCATATTACAGGGATAGGTGCATGCCCAGAATTACAGCAACCTGATTTATAATAGCTAGATCTTAGAGACAGCACATAACCCCATCAACAGATGGATGGATTTTTAAAATGAGACATTTATACACAATGGAATACTATTCTGTCATAAAAAGATAAACTGGAGGCATTTGTAAAAAAAAAATGGTACAATTTGAGACTGTAAATGTTAAGTTACATAAACCAGGCACCAAGCTTAAACAGCTCATGGTTTCTCTTATATGAGAAATTACATATATGGCAAAGTCGAATTTAGGGGGTAAGAAGAAGTTCAAATGATTTCCCAAACTACTTCAGGGTTTGAAAATATTTTAAGATACGTGCTAACTGGTTATATTTATACTACTAGCTTCTTTTTGTTCATTGAAAAGAAAGTTTTGTTCCTTATTTGTGTTGCCTTGTAAGAGTCTTTTTTGTCTATGATTTGTACTCTGAGTAACATTCCGGTCATTCTTTTAAAATCATGACACACACAGTATATAAACTGCTGCCATTTTCCAAGTGTTTTGTTATGATTTTGTTTTATCTTTTCATAGAAGTAAGAAGAGCATTTTTCTGTTTTCTTTATGAATTACTACTTGTTACATTACAATAAAAAAGTAAATGGAAAAATAATGATAAAGCAGAAAAAGAATTTGATCGATAGAGCTACATTTGGAGGTAATAGGAAAGCAGTCCTGCTTCTGCTTTGGATATTTCCTACTTCAGAGAGAGAATTGGGGCTGAGTGTGAGAGTCTGCGTAATTAAACAGGCTTGGTCCATCTAGTCGGGTTGGTCATCTCTCAGCTCTGGTCCTTCAAGCTGGCTGTCCCATTTATAGGCCAGCAGCCATTCCCCCCATGGGGTCACTGATCCCAATGAGGCGGTGCTCTCCTCGTGGGGTATCTGTCTGTGAGGCCCTGCTGTTCCTGGAGTTTAAGGTGACTTGTAGGTTTTCACACAATGCCTGGAGACTTCTAGGCACCACTCCAGGGAAGTCAGAACAGGGTGTTATGTAAACTGACAGAGGAATCTCTCTGCAGATTCCCTGATTACTCTAACTTTGATTTCCTCAATCTTTTTTTTTTTTTTTGAGGCAAGATCTTACTATGCAATTCAGGCTGACCTTGAACTCACCATGTAGCCTAGACTCGTCTCAAACTTATGGCAATCCTCCTGCCTCAACCTCCAAACTGCTGGGATTACAGGCCTATACCACAATGCCTAGCTCAATGTCCTCAATCTTGAAGGATGAGAAAGTAGGCTAGGTAAATTTAGGGAAAATAACAAGCTTTTAGATAGAAACTTCTTAAGTGATTAATATACCTACAGGAGGCTGGAGCTTTAACTCAGCAGCGTAAGCACCTGCCTGGCAAGTGCACGGTCGTGAGTTGATCCTGGTGAGTTGATCCTGGTACAAAAAAAAAAAAAAAAAAGCATACAAGGAGAGATGAGCAGGAACCTGACCCAAAGTTTAGGGTAATAAAGAAGACACAGGGGGCCAGGAATATAGCTCAGCAGCACAGGAGATCAAGTTCGATCCCTGGTATCATAATCAAAACAAACAGAAAAACCCAAGAAGACATAAAACAAAAGCAGAGAGGCCAAGCTTTATCTTGCTTCTAGTTACCATTGGCCTTCTGCAGGCCCAAGTGATGAGACTGTGGACTTTTTTGCCAAGCACCCTCTAAGCCCCTGTTACACAGCTAGTTCAGCCTGGATGTCTGATTAGCAATGGAGGAAACTCTCACTCCCAGCACAGCCTTTGATTCCACAAAGCCTCCTGTGGTGTAATGCTATGAAATATGTGTGTGTCTTCATCCCTATTTTCTGGCAAGGAGAGGAGAGAAGGCCCTGCTATGTAGCTCAGGCAGGCCACAAACTCATGGTGATCCTCCTGCCTCAGCCTCCTGAATGCTGAGATTACAGGCATGTGCTACCAGGCCCAGCAGCATTCAACTTTTTAAAATCCTTGGAATCTTAAAAACGATAAACAATCTTTCATCAGTTCATGTGTTGGTTGGCAGCTGGCAGTCCTAGATAGCATCCAGATGAGCACTAATGACCAGAAAGACCAAAACAGGTTTAGAATTTAGAACTTTAGCCCTAGCAAAACAGGTGTAGATCCCATACTTTTCCCTACTCAGCTCTTCATCTGGTGAGCCCTGATGCCCCCTGTCACACACTTCACAGTTAGCCAGTAAACGTGTCTCCCTGAGTTCTGTGAGCTGCTTACCAAATTATTCAAATCCAAGAGAAGGGTTACAGGAACCACAACAGAGAGGTACAAGTCCTCGGGGATTGTGATGGCATCTGAAGGGGAGGGCACCTTGGAGCCTCCTGGCTATCTCCAGGATGAAGAGTGAAAGACACCTGGCCGGGGCTGCAGCATCAAATGTGGGTTTAGTGTGTGGAGAAACACCACACTGCACACACAGTCACAGATGTCTTCGTGTAGGTGTGTAAAGTGCAGGTGGAACCGAGTTTGCCTATCCTGTCTTCTCAGAGGTAGGTATTGGTGTCACTGTCACCTTCAGGGAAAACTGAAGCTCAGAGAGACCACATGCCTTAAACTCATCTGTGGCCACACAGTTATTGACGGGCATGAGTGAGACTTGGGGAGACAGTCTGGCTATAGAACTGTCTTTTGTGGATTACATTATTTTTGTTTTTTTTTTTAAAGCTTAGTTATTTTGCCATAATTCTTAATAAAAGTAACACTCTTTTCTCCCTTTTTCTGGAGGTTGTTGATTTTACCTGTTTTAGTTGCTGCTCTTAGTATTTTCTTTCTTAATTCTAAGTAACATAGTTGTAAAGTTGCCTTGTGAAGCTGAAAAAATGTCAATATAACACCGATCCAAGAAAGTGACTATCTTTCCCTGAAACACAGATATGTATGCATGTGTGTATATTTTCCCAGGAAAATGTTTTGAACCTTTAATGGTCATAAATACCAACCAAAACTGACTCAAGAAGAAAGGGAAAATCTGAATCGATCTGCAGCAATAAAGGGATTTGATCAGTAGCTAAGAACCCCCAACGAAGAAAAGCTCATATGCCTTCACTGGTGGATTTTGCCCACACATTTTAAAATTTTATTTTAAAGTGGATAAAACAGAATAAAACCAATCAAAACAAAGCAGTGTAAGAGATACAGCACTATACCTGGTACCAATAAAAAAAAAAAAAAAAGAAAAAAGAGATACAGCACTTCAGAACATTACAAAATCAACTGTAGGTACCATAATGCCTTTTGATTTCTTCAAAATAGCTGCAGATACCTTTGGACATAGTAAAAATCAAACAGAACAGAATAGAATAGAAACAAAACAATGAATGCAATAAAGGACTTCAAAACAAGATAATAGTAAATCCAAAATTGCTACCATAATATATCTTGCTATCTTGGAAATAGCTGCTCCTGCCATCGGATTTAACATAAAAAAAAACAAAAGAGAATAAAACCCAACCTAACAAAATAATGGAAATGATGAAGGGCTTAAAACAAGATTCCCAAGCATTTAAAGTAGAATTAGCACCAATCATTCTCAAACTCTTCAAAAAAAAAAAAAAAGAGGTAAGGGAACACTTTCCAACTTATTTTATGGGGCCGGCAATGCACTCATACCAAAACCAGAAAAGGATATTGCAAGAAAACTATAGAACAGTATAGATGCATGAATATAGGTACAAACATCACCCACAAAACACTAGCAAATCAAGTCCAATAGCATATTGAAAGGATTATGCAAGTTATACACAATGACCATGTGGGGATTTATTCTAGAATACAAGGGTAATTACACATATAAAAGTCAATGAAATATATCGTATTAATAGAATGAAAAAAATCCTTCATGATCATCTCAATTGATGCAAAAATCTGATATGTAGATTTCATCTCAATTGATGCAGAAATCACCTCAATTGGCAAAATCTGATATGCTTCCATGAATATTTTTTTTTGTACTAGGGATTGAACTCATGACCTCGCACTTGCCAGGCAGGCACTTACACCACTGAGCTAAATCCCTGGCCCTGCTTTCATGATTTAAAAAGATGCAACACACTAGAAATAAAATGGAGCATGCTCAACATGACTAAGAGCAGACATGAAAAAGCATGGTTAATTTAGTGGAAAAAGACTGAAAACTTTCCCCTTACACCATACATTCCGCTCTTGCCACTTCTATCCAGTGGTATACATGAAGTTCTTAGCCAGAGCAGTAAGGGAAAAAATTGACATTTAAATTAAAATGGAAGAAGTAAATTTATTTCTGTTCACACATGACTTGAATCTACTGTAGAGTAACACCAACAGATCAACAAAATAAACTATGGAAACAAATAAATGAGCTCAGCAATGCTGAAAAAGATAAAATCAACACTCGAAAGTCAGTTGTAGTCTACACACCAGCAATAATCTAAAAAAAAAATTAAGAAGACATTATTTGTAATAGCATCAAAAAGAAGAAAATACTTGGGAATCAATTTAATCAAGGACCAAAAGACTTACATAGCGAAAAACCACAAAATGTGCCCAAAATAAACACAGAAGAGCTTCATGAACAAAGTGACTTTGTACTCTCACAGATCAGAAGATTCGTAGTGTTAGAATGGCCAGCCTCCTCAAAGCCATTTGCAGATTCACTGCGGGCCCCTAACAAAATCCCATGAGAATGTTTTTTTCTGGAATAGAGAAACTTGATTCTCAAATTCATATGACTCTTCAAAGGATGCTCAATATCCAAAACAATCTTGAAAAAGAAGAGCAAAGTTGGAGGAGTTACATTTTCCAATTTTAAAACTTACTATAAAGCTATAGAGTTCAAAATGACATGTATTAGTATAAACATAGATGTACACATCAGTGGGATAAACTTGAAAGTCAAGAAATAAACTGCGCTAATAGCTAAATCTTGGAAATAGCCTAAATGCCCAACAGCTGATGAATGGCTAAAGAACACAGAGTTTTTTATATGCAGTACTACTCGGCCATAAAGAAGGATAAGCTTGAGACATTTCCAGTTAAATGCATAGAACCTGAGGACATACTCTTACGTGACATAAGCCAGACGCAGATGTGTAAATACTGCATTGTTTCTCTGGTGTGAGAGGCCAGAAGTGTAAATAAGAACCAAAATATATAATAGATATTATGAAGTAGAAAATGTTCAAATGGGAAGGGGAACCAGGGATGGGGGAGGGGATGGAAGGGAGGGAAAAGAATAAAATTCTGAGAAGGAAAAAAATGGAAGCAAAGTCTTTGTAAATAAGGAGAGGGTGTTGCAGGGAATGCAGGGGAACAGGAAAAAAAGAATCAAGTTGTGTCATGTCCAAGTACAACTTCCATGGGATGAATGTGATCATTACATATACCTAAAATGTATCAATAAGTGAAATTAATTAAGAAAATGAACTTTCACTACTTGTCAAATGGTACTAAATGAAGATGAAGAAGTCAGTGAGAAAAGAATAGATCTTTCAGTAATGGTAGTAGGTAAACTGGATGCCCGCATGCAGAGAATCAAGTTAGACCCTTACTTTACACTAAATATAAAAAAAAGCTAACAGTGGATCAAAGAAATGAATATAAAAGTGAAAATTAGAATAAAACACAGAGTAGTATTGAAGTCAGATGGAGAAATGACCTCTTAGTAATGTCACCAAAACACAGGTAACTCCCCCCCCCCAAATACTCAATTACTTTTGTGTACCCACAGGCACCTATTATGAGAATGAAAGGACAATATAGACAATGGGAGAAAAGATTTATTAATCATATATCTAACAAGGGATATGTATCCAGAATATGAATACAGATACACATACACACAGTGATGGAATAAAGTAAAAAATTATGGCAATTCAACAGGCTAGATACAAACTTATGATCCACTAATTGATACATAGATCTTCTGGATTGAAAAATTAACAGCAAAAATATCAGAGTTAAACTAGACCACAAATCAAATGGTTTCAACAGACTTCTACAGAATATATCATCTATCAGCTTCAGAATAACCCTCTTTTTATCAGCTCACAGGACTTTGTCCAAAATTGATCATATTTTAGTTCATAAAGCAAACTCTCCCCACTCCGGGTACTGGGAATTGAACCTAGGACCTCACGCTTACCAAGCAGTCCTGCACCACTGAGCCACCATATCCCTGGCCCCTCTAAAGCAAATCTTAACAAATACAAAAGAAATTGAAAATACCTCACGCATCTTATCAACCACTGTAAAAAGAAACTAGACACATATAGCAACAGAATTTGCAGAAAATATACAAATATACATATTAAATAATACGTTCTTGAATAAGCAGTGAGTTACTGAAGAAATAAGGGTGAATTTAAGATTTCATAGAATCAAATAAAAATGATAAACACAGTCCACCAGAACTGGTGGGGCAGCAAAAGCAGTTATAAAAAGAAAGGTTATAACTATAGTGACTAAAAATAAATAATTAGTGCTTACATTGAAAAAACAAATATCTAAGAAAGAATCTAATAGTGCCTCTCAAGGCCTTAGAAAAACAAGAACAAATCAAAATCAGTAAAAGGAAAGAAATAATAAAGATTGGAGCAGAAATCAATGAAATTAAGACCAAACAAAAAATACAAAAGATCAATGAAACCAAGACCTGGTTCTTTGAAAAGATACACAAAATTAACAAAACATTAGCCAAATTAATTAAAAGAAAGAGAGAAAAGAGCCAAATGAAACCAGAGAAAAATTACATTAAAACAGATACCAATAAAATCTAGATGATCAGCAGGAAATATTAGGAAAATCTAGATGCTTAAAGCTGGAAAATCTAGAAGAACTTGTTTAATTTCTCAACAAAATTGAACCAAAGAATACAAAAAGTTTAATAGATCAATGACAATTAGATTGAAGCAGTAATAAAAATTCATCCCGCAAAGCAAAGCCTAAGAAAAGATGGATTCTCTGCTGAATTTTATCAGACTTTTAAAGAAGAATTAATACTCATGCTTATCAAGCTATTCCATAAAATAGGCCAGAGGCTTTTCCAAGTCAGTCTGCAAAGCCAGTACAAGCCTGGTAACAAAAACTGATAAGAACACAGAAAAAACAAACAAAAAAGCATAGAACAGCACTCTTAATAAATATAGATGCAAAGATCCTTAATAAAATACATGCAAACTGAGTTCAACAACACATTAAAAAGATCACGCACCATTATTAAGTTTGTTTCATTCCCGGAGTGCAAGGATGGTTCGGCGTATGCAAATCAATAAGCATAATATTTCACATAAATTTTACTAGAAACATAATACACCACCTAAATAGAACCAGGGATAAAAATCACACAATCATCTTAATAGATACAGAACAAGTCATCAATAAAATTCAACACTGCGTTGTGATAAAAACCTAGAAAAGATTTGGTATAGAAGCAACAACACCCTACTTTAACGTAATATAGGCTGTTTAAAACAAACTCATCGCCAACATCGCACTGAATGAGGAAAAACTGAAAGCATTTCCTTTAAAATCAGGGATAGGACAAGGTTGCCCATTTTTATCATTCTATCAATATAGAATTTGAAACTAGTCAGGGCTGGGGAGTTAGCTCAGCAGGCGCAAGTGCCTGCCTGAGAAGCCTGAGGTCTCAAGTTCAATCTCTGGTATCAAAAGGAGGAAAAAAAAATAAGAAAGAAATGAAAAAGAATTTGAAACTAGTCAAAGCAACTAGGCAACAGGAAAAAAGAAAAGTGAGCCAAATAGGAAAGGAGGAAATAAAATTATTTTGTTTGCAGATAGTATAATTCTATTCCCTAGAGTAGAAAGCTCACCAAAGCTCTCCTAGAACCGATAAACAAATTCAGCAAAGTAGAAAAATAAATGAACATCCAAAAACTTGCCTCTTGAAAATAGTGGAGTAGCAACCAGCAGCAAAATTCAGTCTCCTCAAGACCCAAAGTCCAGATACATGAGGAGTAACAAAGGGGTGAGGAGAAAACAGTAGATGTCCAAGAACTGGGGAGGAACTGAGGAAAATAAGAAGTTGGAGACATGAGTCACAGCTCAGAGAAAAAAGTGATGCACCCTGGGGGTTTACCCCAGCTACCCCGAAGGTTCCCTTGGTCTGTGGAGGCAGGGTAAGGCCCAGGGAGCAGACCTCCGGAGAGCATCAGCAGACCTGGCTTGCAGTGCCGCCGTGGGAGAAGCCCACAGCTATTGCGAGTTGCAAAAGTAGTGTGGGAGTTTGGCCCAAGGGCAGTCTTTCTACATGCCAGGCTGGAGAGGGAACCCAGCATGCCATCCACCATAGTGCCAGTGTTCATCAAGTGCCTTTTAGGCTGGAGACTCAGGACAACTAAAAAATCAGTATTGCCAGTGTAGCCCCATCACAATGACTAGATGGGAGACAGTCACAGGAGACAGCTGTGGACTGTGGACAAGCTAGACACAGACCCCCGGAAAAGTTTAAACTCAGGCTAGGAATGACACAGGCCCTACCCTGCGGGGTTAGGAGCAAGTCCTAGCCTGTGTTGCCCTCAGAAATGGCTGGACCTGAACGTGCTGGTGGAAGTTAGGCAGGCTGCTTAAATCCTCGCCTTCCGCCTACATCCAGCACAGATCAGAGGTCTGATTGTCCTCATCTGCCGTGACACGGGACATGCTTTAGCCTGAACGGTTGCCCCAGCTGGAGAGCGAATAGAAAGTGGAGTGAAACAAGTAGCACCTTTCTCCTGGAGACCGAGCTGTACAGGGTGAAGTTGCTGGACACAGGGGCCCCTGGCCGTGTTGGAAAAGAACATATGCGTGGGTCTCTGAGTCAAGTCGACACCACAGCTGAGACAGCCCAGGACACTCCCTACTCCAGAGCAATAAAGCTGCCAGTCTCAGACATCAAACAGTTCTCTTATTTGGCAAAATCTACTGCTTTTTTTCCAACTTCGCAGGCTTCAAACTTCGGTACCCTGCACTTCCTGCACCCCTCAAATCTGTGTAATATATACGGGGTGTTCAGAGGCGTTCTTTGTCTTTATTCCCAGAGTCTTTACTCGAGAGCTTTCTGACCATCCCAGAGCCGCCTAAACAATACTACTGTCTCATTTATTTAAGCCATTTTCTGTCTGCTCATTTAGGAGATCGGGACTGGGCAAGACCCTGATGCCTCGCAGATCCAGTGGCCACAGAGTTAGGGGACAGAACCATGACTGGCTGGATTCCAAACTTCAGACTCTGGAAAGAAACCACTTATTCAAAACTATAGAGCAATTTTTTCTTTCTTTTTAAAGATCAATCTGCTCTCCTTTTCTCTCTTTTTTTCTTCAAGGGTTTTTTGGGATTCAGAGAATTTTCTTTTTTCTTTCCTTTTAATTTTTTTCATAGTCTCTTTATTTTTTCTTTTCTTCTTTCTTTTTTCTTTTATCTTTTTTTCTGTTTGTTCTTTTCTGTTCCATTTATAATATTCTTTTACTCTTCAACAGGCTCCTTTATCTCACTTTACTCTCCTTCTCATCTTCCATTGCTTAATTTTTCAAATTTTCCTTCATTCATTCTCCCATTTCTCCTGCTGTATCTTTACTAGTATAAGCATTAAGCTTTCATAATCTTTAGATAGTTGGTTAACTCATTACTGCTCAATTCTTTTCTGCTGTTAGTGTAGAGAACTCTTTTCTGTTATTACATTAGGTGGCATTTATTGTATGTCGGTATTTGGTTTGTTTTAATGTAATTATAGATCGCCTTCTAGGGTTAAGGATGGCATATTGTTGATTCTAATGGGACGTCAATATCTGATTTGTCATGGACGATCTTATCATCACTGATTGACCTGCTCTTGCCAACACAGACTAGTTATTGTTAACAGGTTTTCCATGGATGCCAGGATTCAGAGTACCTTTGAGTTGTTAACAGTACTGTGGCCCATTCGCAGAACTGGATGCAGGACCAGTTATAATGCATCCTGGTTGTTACAGTCAGAGCTTGTAAGGGAATGGATGTAATACAGGACACATAATTTATAGGATTATTTTATAATATGCATCCAAAAATTCAACTGCAGAAGAGTACAAGAGATCTGTCCATGCCCTAAAGGCCCAAAGAATCCAGCTGAGGGCCTGGATCCCGTGACAATGCTCTGGATGAGTCCAGATGAACACATAGAGACCATGGCAATGTCCTACACAAGGCCAGCTAGAGGCTTAGAGCCCAAAACAATGTCTCAGGCAAGTCTGCATCAGGCTCTGCCCTGGGAAAGCCCAAAGGCCAGTGGTGTAGGCTAGAAAATTTGTGCCAGTGGGGTAAAGGACCTGGGGCAGCAGGCTGAAGGAGATGCACTGGAGCCGGGAAGCAACGCTCAAGGTAAGGACCAGGGCTCCCCCAAAGAGAACTGCAGCCATCTTCAGTGTCAGCTAAGACCCAGCATCAGCTAAGACCAAGGATGAGAACAGCCAAGTTCGTACCAGGAAAACCAGCGTGACAAGCTTCTCCTGGAGAATCATCAGCACCCCATCTTCTCCCCAGTTCTGCTTTTATGCTGTTGACAACAATCCTCAGGCGGGCCTTCCACACCCAGAACCACGCTGATGCAGTTCGGCAAGGTGTTACAAGTTGGTTATTACTTAATCCACCACACTTCCCTCCCATATTAAAAGAGATGGTTGGATTTGGGGACAGAGACAAAATCCAACCTCATAGGAGGCTGGGGATTTAGCTCAGTGGCATAAGCACCTGCTTTGCAAGCAGGCGGTCATGAGTTCAATCCCCGGTACCGATAAAAAAGAAAAAGACAAAAAAAAAAAAAAAAATCCAACCTCATAGTTACCCATATCCAGAGTGTGTCAACAAAAAGCAGATACTAAATAATGTGCCCTTCATAGTAACAACAAAGTCTTTCATGACAAGTACCTGCAAGCTTCAGCCCAAAGTAACAGAAATGTCAGTAGGCAAGGCAACAAAATACCTCCAAAATCTCCCCGCTTCCCCAAAGCGTATCCCTGGGCATCCAAGGGAAGAAAGCAAAAGCCACACAGATGACTTATTTAAAAGGATAACAAAGAAGATTAAGACAGATAAAAAAAGATATTTGAGAAACTCAAAGACTATTATAATTAAACAGATAATGAACGTAATTAACAAAACAGAGTGTTTACAGCAGACACTAATAAAAACTAGCTGAGCTAAACAAAATGATACAAAATATGAAAACACCAGTCTAGCAAGGAATTATAGTCCATAAAAAGGTTCCAGACAGAGATCTGGGAGATTTAAAATTCTCCTGAAACTATGGCGGAAGTGACCGATGTGCGGACAGTGTCAGAACAGGGTTTGTCATTCAGAGATACGTTAAAGGTTAAAGAGAACGTGAAAATGGATCTAACTGCTAGATGACACAAAGAAGGGTAAGATTAATTGGATTTAATGAAAAATCAGAAGATAGCAGAAATGTCATAAAATCCCTGATTTTAAGAGCAGAAAAACTTTCCAAATATAGGGAAAGAATAAAACCTACAAATAAGTGAAGCATATAGAACCTACATAGCCACAGTCACAAAAGAGCTTCGCAACACATCCTAGTCAAAATTTCAGAAGTCCAACATAACAACACTCTTCAAGGTGACCAGATAAAAATGATGACTCACTGTAAAGGTAAACCCATTTGAATTGCAATAGACTTCTCAGCACAAACATTAAAAGCTAGGACACATTGGATTGAAGAGTTTCAAGCCCCCAAAGAAAACAACTTTCAACCCAAATTTATATATCCTGCAAAATTACCTTTCAAGTTGATGGAGAAATGGGGTGTTTGCAAGACAAAGAGCACCTCAAGAAATTCATGACCACTAAAACTGCACTACAAAAATTCTCAAGGGTATCCTAGAAAAAGAAAGTGAAAACAACAGTGTCAAAAAGTATAATGAAATGAATATATCAGGCAGGGTGAGAAGTTCAGCAAAGGGTGTGTGTGTGTGAGGGAGTGAATTAGCAAACACAACAGAAAATGCAATGACAGAATAAATTAATATGTTTCAGTAACAACTGTAAATGTGAACAGTCTCAATTCACCAATCAAAAGACAAAAGATTGTCAGAATGGACCAAGAAGCAAACCCAACTATGTGTTACATATACAGCTAGCCCAGGCTGGCCTCAAATTCACAGCACTCATGCTTGCTCAGTCTCTGGAGTGCTAGGATTACAGGCCTGCACCATTTTCTTTTTAATAAATGTGTTACAGTATGACAGAAGTATGTAACACATTTAATAAAAAAAGAAATTCAAAGATTAAAAATAATATTCCATGCAATAGGAACCCAGAAAAAAGAAGTAGCTAAGCTATCCTGTTTTTAGACAAAATAGACTTCAAGCCAAACCCAATCATAAGAGGCAAATTTCTTCACTACATATTGCTTAAGAGAAAACTTCAGTAGGAAGAGATAACAATTATAAATGTATATGCACCAAACCCTGGCACTCCCAACTCATAAAGCAAGTACTTACTACTGGAGATAAAAGATCAAACATAAACACAGTTACAGTGAGGGACCTCAAAAGTCTACTGTCACAGATCGACTAGACAAAAAATCAACAAAGAAAGAGTTGAACCAAACTTTCAAACAAATGAACATAATAAATATTTAAAATGTGTTTCCCAATAATAGCAGAATGCACATTCTTTTCAGCAACACATGGACTTTTTCCAAAATAGGTCACATGGTTGCCCATAAAGCATGCCTCAGTAAATGCAAAAGAAATCAAAATTATCCCATGCATATTAGCAGATCATAATGTAATGAAACTATAAATCAATGACAAAAAGAAATTATATAAACACATGCAAATTAAACAGTACCCTCTTGAATAATCATTAGGTCATAGAAGAAATCAAGGAAGAAATTAATTCTTATACTCAAACAATAACGCCAATAATGCAATATACTACAACCTATGAGATACAATGAAAACAGTCCTAAGAGGAAATTTTATAGCTGTGAATGTCCACATTGGAGAAACAGAATGAGCCCAAATAAATAATCTAATGATGTACCTCAAGGCCCTAGAAAAACAAGAACAATCCATATACAAAGCTAATACAAAGAAGGGAATTATAAAGATTGGAACAGAAATTAATGAAATTGAGACTAAAAGAGGTACAAATATCAGTGACGTGAAGAGCTTGGATTGCAAGCAACTTATTCCACAGTGTTCTACAAAGCAAGCAAACATTTCTAGCAAATTTTAGTGATTTCTTGCAATACGAGTAGTATGTGATGCCAGATAGCAAATGATAACTGAGCCAATGGTTCCTCTTCTGTCTTCTCTCCCTTTCCCTCCTGCTGCCTCTCTCAGTTGTGAGTGATTTTCTCCCAACAGTGAGAGATTGTGGAGGAGAGCTTGTCTGCAAAGGAGGAGGAGAAAAAGGAGAGGAATTCCTCACTTCAAATGAGAATAGAGAGATGTAGGAAATGTGGGAAACTGCGAAGTTTTGTAGTAAAGCACCACCCAGACAAAGCTGTAGCAATGTGGGCAGTGACTCTGTTTAATAACAATGCAATGTCAGATTTCCTCAAAATTCTCAAAAGGAAGCAAAAGCAATGTGTCATTGGGTAGGCTCTTTGTTAAAGTCCCATGAAAAGAAAAAGATGCCATTGAGCTATTAACAGTGATTCTATTAGTGATAGTGAAAGTTGTCTTGCACAATAACCCTCCTCTCTCATCCTTCCATGAAGGTTTTCAAAGGTAAGTACATTTATACCAACAGTATTCATAATAGCTAAATCTTGGAAGCAGTTTATGTGTTCACCAACAAATGAATGGGTAAGAAAAACGTGATATTCATACACAATGGAGCTCTACTCCACCATAAAGAAGGATAAATTTGAATCATTTGTAGGAAAATGGGTTTGAGATCATAATGTCAAGTGAAATAAATCATCTGAGTAGCACACATAAGTTTAAGTAACACATAGTTTCTTTAACATGAGAAATCCAAAATATAAATAAAGAGCAAAATTTTAAAAATGTAATAGCAAATAGGAAGACAGAACTTTTGCAAATGGATGGGGAACAAGAGATGGAGAGGGAGGAAGAGGATAAAAAGAATTAAGATGTGTGAGGTTCATGCATCAACCTCCTGCCCCTGAGAAATGTGATCATTAGGTATCACAAATGTGCTAATGCAAAAACTGAAAAAATACAAAATATATATTGTTGCTATCTACCAATAATGAACTTGCTGAGAAAGAATTCAGGAAAGCAAGCCTATTCACAATTGCTTCAAACAAACAAACAAATAAATCTAGGAGTGAAACTAACCAAGGAGCAAAAGACCTCTACAATAAAAAATTATAAAACACTGAACAAAGAAACTGAAGAAGACACCAGAAGACAGAAAGATCTCCCACGCTCACAAACTGAGAGGTGGCCGTATTACCAACAGTGATCTACAGATTCAGTGCAATCCCCAGTAAAATGCCCATGTCATTCTTCAAAAAGTAGAAAAAAATCTTAAAATTTATATACAAGCACAAAACACCCCAACTAGCCAAGTAATCCTGAGCCAAAAGAAGCATGCTGGAATTATCATAATACCCAGTTTCAAAATATATCATAAAACCATTGTAAAACAAAACAAAACAACACTGGGGGCCAGGAATCCAGCTCAGAGATATAAAACACTGCCTGGAAAGTGCAAGGTCCTGAGTTTGATTCCGGGTACAAAACAAAAAAAAAACCAATAACACCAAAAAAATCCCTTGATATTGGCATAAAATACATATATAGATTAAAGAAATGAAATAGAAGATCCAGGAATAAGTCTAAACAGCAACAGCTGTCAGATTCTCAACAAAGGTACCAAAAAAAATCACAGATTGGAGAAAAGACAATCTCTTTAACAAGTGGTCTTGGGAAATCTAGATATGCACATGTAAAAGATGAAACTAGATCCCTGTCTCTCACTCTGTATAAAAATCAACTAAGTGGTATTTTTTTTTTTTACAGTTTTTCTTTTGGTACCAGGGGATCAAACACATGACTTCATCCTTGCCAGTCATGCGCTTAGGCTGCTGAACCAAATCCCCAGCAGCTAAGTGGTATTTTTATACAATGGACTACTACTCAGATATAAAGAAGGATACACTTGAGGTTTTTATAGGTAAATGATGCAATTTCAGACCATATTCATAAGTGAAATAAATCACACTCACATGTGTAAACTTTGTAATGTCTCCCTAGCATAAAAAACTGAAGGAGTAAGTAAGATCCAAAATACCCCATACAGTGGGCTGGGGATTTAGCTCAGCGGCATAAGTGCCTGCCTTGCAAGCAGGCGGTCGTGAGTTCAATCCCTGGTACCGATAAAAAAAAAAAAAATATGTATTGTGAAAGGGAAAGGGAAAGAAACTGCTCAAAAGGAAAGAACAACTGGGAGGGGGCAAAGAAGAAAGGAAAAGAGGAAAAAGATTATTTATATATATGGGATTAGTAGTGTATCTATCTTCTATAGATAACTATACAAGTTAGTTCATCAGAGAGAACAGCTTGTGCTTTTATTGTTTGTCTGATTATTTGTTCCATGACTATATCTTATAATATATACTGTGTATTGAAGGTAACAATACACAGTATATTAACCAGTGTTAATCTCTTATTATTTTACTTTGAAATTCTATATAATTGTTTTTATTCTTTTTTCATTTTAAAATTTAAAAAATCAGCTAAACATAGATCAGAGACCTGAAAGTAAGACCTGAAACATTTAAAATGCTAAAGGATGAAACAGGGAAAATATTTGAGGATAGTAGGGGTAGTGAGCAACTTCCTGAAGAGGACTCCAATAGCTCAGGAAATAATAACCTGAATCAATGAATGAGACTGCATCAAATTAAAAACTTCTACACAGTAAAGGTAAGAGAAGAGACAAAAAAAATCTTTGCTAACTACTGTACCAACAGAAGAATAACATCCATGGGCTGGGGATTTAGCTCAGCAGCCTAAGCATGAGGTCGTGAGTTTGATCCCTGGTACCAAACGAGAAGAAAAAGGAGGGCAAGGAGGAGACTGGGTGCCAGAGTCCCAGGAGCTGTAGGCATAGAAGTGGATTTCCAACAGACCCTGAGGAAGCTTTCAAATAACACTTGAAACACAGAAATATAGAAAAATGACAAAACAAAAGACCAAATTACAATTTCAAACCTCCAGCCCATCCCAAGAAACCTTAGGAGCGATGTACATAGAAGAAAATATATGCTATATACCTCAAATATTGGACATAATTGCTACTGAAATAAACAAGCAACTCCAGGAAGCTTTAAAGGAATTCGAACTAGAAATAATCTCCCAGGTAAAAGAAGAAATGATAAAAGAAATGAAAGAGATGCTGAACATATCTAAAGAAAACACAGTTAAAAAACTGGAAGAACTAAACAAAAAGATAGAATCCCTAGATGAGCAATATAAGAAACAAACAGAATACATAAAGCAGATGCACAGAGATATACAGGAAATCAAAAATTCCACTGAAAGCTATAAAAACTGCCTCAATGAAAGTGAAGATAGAATTTCAGACCTTGAAGACAAGATTGCAGCTAGTGAACAGGAAATGAAAGATCTTTTAAAAATAACAAAGAATCAGGAAATAATTCAACAACTGCAAGATGACGCAAAGAAAAACAACATAAGATTGATAGGCATTAATGAAAAAGAAGGGGATGACATAAAGGACATCAAGAGGATATTTAGAGAAGTAATAGCTGAAAATTTCCCAACCATGAGATTGGAAATTGACATCAGGTTCAGTGAAGCATATAGAACTCCAAATAGTCATAACCAAAATAAAACTACACCCAGACATATAATAATCACCATCCCAGAAATCCAACACAAGAATAGATTATTGAAAGCTGTCAGAGAGAAAAGACAGATCACTTATAAAGGAAAACCTATCAGAATCACAGTAGACTTCTCAGCACAAACAATAAAGTTAAGAAGAGCATGGAGTGAAGTATTCCTGATCCTAAAGGAAAATGATTTCCAACCTAGGCTGATGTACCCTGAAAAATTATCCTTCAAAATTGATGGTGAAATAAAATACTTCCATGACAAAGAACAGCTGAAGAACTTCATGATCACCAAGCCAACCCTGCAAAAAATATTGAAAGATAGTTTAGATACACTTAGGAAAAAACCACTAAGCAAAGCAGACAATTAAACAGAACAGAAAGATAAAGAGACTGGGTGCCAGAGTCCCAGGACTCTTTGCATCTTTATCTTTGCAGAAAGATAACATGTCAACAATAAACCAATTGTAACAGTTATAACCATTAGTGTAAATGGTCTCAATGCACCAATTAAAAGAAACAGACTGGCAGAATGGATCAAGAAACAAAATCCAACCAAATGTTGTCTACGAGAAACCCATCTAACCCAGAAGGATACTCACAGACTGAAAGTCAAAGGATGGAAAACAATACTTCACACAACAGGAACCCAAAAAAAAGCAGGAGTAGCCATTCTGTTTGCAGACAATGTGAACTTTAAACCAATAATGATCAGAAGAGACAAAGAAGGTCATTACATACTTGTTAGGGGAAAACTTCAAGAGGAAGAGATAACTATCTTAAATATATATGCACCAAATTCCAGAGCACCCAGTTATATAAACAAGTATTAACAGAAATGAAAAATCAAATTATCAGTAACACAATTGTAACAGGAGACTTTACCACACCATTGACACCAAGAAACAGATCAACCAGACAGAAAATCAGCAAAGAAATAACAGAACTGAATCACACATGTAAACAAATGGACTTGATATACATACACAGAGTGTTCCATCCAACAACATCAGAATACACATTCTTCTCAGCAGTACATGAGTCATTCTCTAAAATAGACCATATATTAGCTCACAGAACATATTTAAATAAATGCAAAAGAGTTGAAGTTGTCCCTTGCATGTTATCAGATCATAGCGCTTTGAAATTAGAAAGTAATGATAAAAGATACTGCAAAAATCCCACAAAAACATGGAAACTGAATAGCACACTCTTGAGTAATCAGTGGGTCACAGGGGAAATTAAAGAAAAAATTAAACAATACCTACAAGAAAATAAAAATACAGATACAGCTCATCGAATCTGTGGGATGCAATGAAAGCCGTCCTCAGGAGAAAATTTATTGCACTGAGTTCCCAAATCAGGAAAACAGAACAAATAAAAATAAATAACCTGATGCATAGAAAAAGAAGAACAAGCCAAAAGCCAAAAGAAGAGAGGAAATTATAAAAATCAGAGCAGAAATCAATGCAATAGAGACTAAGAAAAGAATCAATGAATCAAAGAGTTGGTTCTTTGAAAGAATAAATAAAATTGATAAGCCCCTAGCCAACCTTATTAAAAAGGGAAGAAAAAGCTCAAATTCATGCAATAAGACATGAAAAAGGTGAAATCACTACAGACTCTACAGAAATACAGAAGATCATCAACACCTATTTCAAAAACCTCTACTCTCAAAGGTTTGATAACACAGAAGAAATAGACAGATTCCTAGAAGCATATGAAGTACCAAAGCTAGATCAAGAGGATGTAAAACTGCTGAATAACTCAACTTCTATTAATGAAATTGAAAATAAGTAATTAAGTCCTTACCTATAAAGCAGAGTCCAGGCCCAGACAGATTCACTGCAGAATTCTACAAGAAATACGAAGAAGACCTAATGCTGACACTCCTCAAACTCTTCAATGAAACTGAAAGGGAAGCAATCCTTCCTAAGTTATTCCTGGAAGCAAATATTACTCTAGTACCAAAACCTGAGAAAGACCCAACTAAAATAGAACTATAGACCAATCTCCCTAATGAACACAGAATCAAAAATCCTCAATAAAATATTGGCAAACAGGATGCAGCAAATCATCAAGAAGATTATACACCATGACCGTGTGGGATTCATCCCAGGCATGCAGGGATGGTTCAACATTACATACATTGATTACATCAATAAATGTAATCCACCATATCAATAAAGCCAAAAGTAAGAATCACATGATCATTTCTATAGATGCACAAAAAGCTTTCGATAGGTCCAACATTCATTCATGATAAGAACTTTACAGAAAATTGGAATAGATGGTCTTTACCTCAATATAATAAAGGCCATCTATGACAAACCAACAGCCAGTATCATAATAAATGGCCAAAAATTGAAGGCTTTTACTTTAAAATCAGGCATAAGACAAGGATGTCCTTTATCACCACTCCTATTTAATATAGTACTAGAAATACTAGCCAGACCAATTAGACAAGAGAGAGAAATAAAAGGGGTAAAGATAGGAAAAGAAGTTAAATTATCATTGTTTGCAGACGACATGATACTCTACATAGAAGACCCCCTAAACTCCATTGAAAGACTCTTAGATATAATAAATTCAGTAATGTAGCTGGATACAAAATCAATACTAAAAAATCAATAGCATTCCTATACACTAACAACAAAATCACAGAGAGAGAAATAAGAGAAGCCATACCCTTCACACTAGCAACCAAAAAAATGAAATATTTAGGAATTAATCTTAAGAAAGAAGTGAAAGACCTATATAGGGAAAATTATAATACACAGAAAAAGGAAATTGAAGATGATCTCCGAAAATGGAAAGACATCCCTTGCTCATGGATAGGAAAAATAAATATTGCGAAAATGGCCATTCTCCCAAAACTCTTACACAGATTCAATGCAATCCCAATAAAATATACGTCATAGATCTAGAGAAATCTCTCCTAAAATTCATCTGGAGTGAGAAAAGACCTAGAATAGCAAAGACAGTTCTAAGCAACAAAGGCAAGGCAGGAGGCATCACAATCCCTGACTTGAAGTTATACTACAAAGCAACCGTAGTAAAATCAACATGGTACTGGAATCAAAACAGAGCCAAAGATCAATGGAATAGATTAAAAGATACAACCACAACTACAAACACACTCAACCACATTATCTTTGATGAAGGAGCCAAACAGGTTCACTGGAAGAACGACAGTCTCTTTAATAAATGTTGTTGGAAAAGCTGGCTCTCCATTTGCTGAACACTAAAACTAGACCCATGCCTACCACCATGTAATAAACTAAAATCTAAATGGATCAAAGATCTGAATATTAAAACAGAAGCACTAAATCTATTGGAAGATAAATTGGGTAGAAACCTTGAAGACATAGGGGTAGGTAGAAAATTCATGAACAGGACTCAAACTACATGGGAAATACTTCCCAGAATCAATAACTGGGACAACCTCTTATTAAAAAGTTTCTGCATGTCAAAAGAAATCTCCAGCATAGTGAAAAGAAAACTCACAAACTGGGAAAAAATCTTAGTGAACTCTTCTTCAGACAAAGGACTTCTGAAACATATAAAGAATTTAAAAAATCAGACCCCCAAAATTCAGATCCAATCCAAAAATGGGCATCTGAGATGAATACTCACTTCTCAGATGAAGAAATACAAATGTCAAATAAATACATGAAAAATGTTCATCATCATTACTCATTAGTGAAACGCAAATTAAAACCACACTGAGATTTCATCTCATTCCTGAAAGAATGGCCAGAATCAAGAAAACCACCAAAAACAAATGCTGAAGAGGCTGTGGCCTTTTGGAGAGTTGGTGGGAGTGTAGACTGGTGAAACCATTGTGGAGGTCAGTCTGGAGATTCCTCAAAAAGCTGGGGTTGGAAGTCCCATTCGACCCAGCTATTCCACTCCTAGGAATATTCCCAGAAGAACTGAAAACATCATACCACAATGATATATGTGCACTCATGTTTACAGCAGCACAATTTGTAATAGGCAGGTCTTGGAAGCAACCTAAGTGTCCATCAACCGAGGAATGGATAAAAAAGTTGTGGTATTTTTATACAGTGGAGTACTACTCAGCTACAAAGAATGATCACATTGAGACATTTATAAATGAATGGACACAGCTTGAGACCATACTCATAAGTGAAATAAATCAAACTCACATGTATGAATACCAAATAGGTTCCCTACTGTAAGAAATGATTCAAATATATAAAAATATTTGGCAATCATGATTCCCCACTATGTGGCTTTGGAGACTTATAAAGTTTTCACTCATTAATTGGAATGGCTTTATTCTGGGCTGTTTGATATTATTGCCTGTGGTGAAATGAACAGCTATTTTGAAGAAAACAAGACATCATAATAGCTAGTGCTGATTTAATATCATATTGTTTTGAAGTCCCACCAAACTGTTGCTCTTCTGTCTCCATTGGTTTTATCATGTTGTATCTTACTGGATTTTATTATATGTGATAGTATAAACAAAAATGTTTATAGACAAAGAGATAATATAGAAACCATTGTTCATTTTCCGTTAGCTGGTTCTAAATACCCTGTAATACTTTCATCCACTTGAATGGTTTCACACTGTCTTGATATGTTTGATGCCATAGTATACAAAGTTATATTCAATTATTTCAAGGAAAGAGACACTACGGTAACTACTATTAAGTCGGGTTATCTTGTGGCAAAGCACTAGGTTGCTGAAATTGTCATGCTTTGACCTGTATTGTTATGTTGTTATGTCCTGTTTTATGTCAATCTCCCCCTTATTCATAAAATTTTTTAATTATTTTTTTGGGGGAAAAAATAAAAAAATTAGCAGGATATATTATGGTAACTTTTTTGATTTCCTATTAACTTGATTTGAAGCCCTGTATTGCTCCCACTATCTTGTTTTGACTGATTATACTCTGTTCTGTTCTGTTTGATAGTATCAAGTTTGAGGGTATAGGCAACTTCTTTGAAGGTAATAAGATTCACTATGATGCCCATTCTGGTTTGACTATTATCTTCTTTTGAATCCTGTAATGTTTCCAATGTTTAGGTTTTATTGATCTTGTTCTGTACTGTTTTGTTCAATTTTATTATACCTAATGAAAAATAGGCAATTCTTTTTAAGGTAGCTAGAGGCATATGGTAATAATTGTTGATAGCCTTGTATTCTGCTTTTACATCATGTGCTATGTCCATCCTTTGTTTTGACTGACTTCTTTGTTTTGTCATATTTGGTTTTATTCTCTTCCAAAAAAAAAGTAATAAGAACTATGGGAGTAATAAAACCCAAAAGGTGTAAATTTTGTTGTAAAAAAGAGAGGGAAAAAAAAGTGCTCCAAAGGATACAACTGCAAGTGTGTTTAGGTGTGTTTAGATGACCATGTTACTGAGTTTTTGTTGGATCATTGAACACAACTGTTTGCAGTCTCACTGTTTGAATGTCCACTTTGTATGCTTTAATCCTGAACTTGAACAACTATTTCTAAGATGACCATATGTAATCTATTAACTAGTAATTTCTTACCTTTATTTTGTAATTCTGCATTACTTTTACCCTTATACTGTTTTTTTCCTTTAAATAAACAAAAGATTGTGTTAAAAAAAAGAAGAGCATCCAAAATATACAGACCATAAAAAAGTAATGCAAAAGATCAAGTAATCTCATCAATAAATATCAAATGAATGGAGCGACGTCTCTCAAAGAAGCATAAATGTGCAATTATTATATGAGAAATGTTCAATATCTGTAGCTATTAGGAAAACAAATCAAGTTATACTGAGATTTCATACTGCCCCAGTCAGAATGGCAAGA
Source organism: Cavia porcellus (assembly GCF_034190915.1). NCBI lineage: Eukaryota > Metazoa > Chordata > Mammalia > Rodentia > Caviidae > Cavia > Cavia porcellus. The sequence goes on from NW_026947504.1 coordinate 17,086,645, forward strand.
ATACCAAAAAATAGCCATGTGTAGTGCTGTTCACCTGTGCCTCCTGGCACTCTGAATGTGAAGGCTTTGGGTTCCACTGTCGGAGGAGGAGGAGGGGGGGGGAGCAAGAGAAGCAGCAGCCCTGGTGAGGATAAAGGTGAGTGCTCACACAGCCAGTCAGTCCATACATGTCAGTTAGGCTGGCTGCTGTGGAAATCAGCACCGCAGTTCTTCATAAAGCTAAGAATAGGACGCCATTGGCCAGCCATTCCACTCCAGCGTATTTCCCCAGGTATCAAAGTCAGCACGCTACAGAGACCCTGTACACCTGTGTTTGGTGGGACATTACTTACAATAAGCAGCTTACGGAACCGGCCTAGGCGCTTGTCGACAGATGAATGGATCAAGAGAATGTGGTGTATGTACACAATGGAGAATTATTCAGCCATAAAGAGGAATGAAACACGTCGTTTTCAGGAAATTGGATGAAACTGGAATTATCACAATAAGTGAGATAAGCCAACTCAGAAATGCAAGTGTCAAATTTCTCTCGTATGTGATACACAAGGGGAAAAGTTGATGGGAAAGTAGAAAGGATGATGCATGCCTGTCATCTCAGCATTCAGGAGGCTGAGGCAGGAGGATAGTTGCAATTTCAAGGCCAGCCTGAACTGCATAGTGAGACGCTGTCTCAAACCACTGCCCTCCAAAAGAGAAAGAAACAAAGTGGTCGGGCGGCAATGAGAGGGGTGAAAGGGAAAGCGAGCCAGGGCCAGGGTCAGGCCCAGGAAGTGCTGGAGTTTGCTGGGCACAGGCAGCGAAGCAAGAGAAGGTTGCCTGGAAAGAACAGCAAAGGCAATCAGCAGGGCCACAGGCCGGCCACCAGCGACCAGGACCCGAGACAAGACATGGCGCTGGCAATCCCCTCTCTCATTCAGTGTGCTTTTCCCTCTCTTTTTTCCTATCACACTGTTGCTCACTATGCAATAGTCATCTATAAAGAAGGATATACAGGGGGGACATAGCGGGGGAAGAGCTCCCCAAATACAAGTCCCCAAACCCTTCTCCTGCCAACTATAGACTGCATCCCAGCAATAACCACATGTAAAGTGGCGTGTATGCATTCCCATTGTTTACCTCTGTGTACACATGCATGTCCATCCACTTGTCCATCCAGATAGCCAGCCATCTAGCCATCCATCCATCCTTTAATGTTAAACAAAATGATATCAAAACTATACATTGCATGCAGATTTATTGCTTGATGATACACCTTAAAAATATTGGAGTCACTACAGAGATTTACCTTGTTTTTTAAACTGCTGTATTTGTAGCCCACAGTAGGAAAGCGCCCTCATTTATCTCACCATTTCTCTAATCAGTGGGCACCCTAACTCTTACTGATTTACTCCGCTGTAAACGGTGCAGCAGTGGACACCCTTGCATGTGAACCATTGCACACCGCCTGAGCATCACCTGAGCAGACTCCGTTCCAGAAGAGGAATGACTGCGTTGAACGGAGGCGCACTGAAAGTGGCACAGTGCCACAAGCCTACAGCCACGTAGGGCGCTAAGGCGGAGAACTGTACATTCCAGCTCACCCTGGGCAGTTTAATGATTTAGTGAGACCCTCTCTCAATGTAAAACATTTTAAAGAGGGCTGGGCTGAGTAACTCGGTGTGAAGGTCCTGAGGCTTCAATCTCTAGAACCCCCACTCCCACAGAGTAGAGGAAATGTTACATTGTTCTCTGAAAAAGGCCTTGTGGTCTGTGCACTCCCACAATAGTGTGCGGGAAACCAGTGTCACCTTCTAGCTGACACTGAATGTTATTGATCTTTAACGTGTTTTGCAAGGCTGGATGTGGCTCAGTGGTAAAACGCTTGCCTACTATGCATCAAACCCTAGGATCAGTCCTCAGCAACTCACACACACACACATGCACACTCACACACACACACAGACACACACACACGCACACACACACACATGCATTCCACACTGATACAAGCAAATGTTTTACAGTGTGCCTGCCCTTCAGCGTTAGTGGAAGATAACTAACCTTAACCAAGAAGATGCAATTAAAGCATTCTGGGAGAAAGGGTAGAAGAAAAGCAGCTCAGTCTCCAGGTGGAGTTCCTAGAGGGCAGCAAGAAGCCTGCGGTGTCCTCTCCCAGCAGGGAACGGGTCCCCCCTGCCTCCCCAGGAAGCAGAGCTGAGAAAGACAGTGATGGTAGAATAAACCTTTTCTTCCTACGTTTACTATCTGCTGGTTTTTCTTCTCTAGATATCTTGCGTCCATTTTCTTTTTTGTTTTTTATTGACTTGTCAGGACAATTTATAATCTGCACTCTAGCTCTGTCATGCTATTGTCCTAAGTGTTGAAAATGTTTTCCAGCAGCCCGCCACTTCTTTTTTAATATGCTTTTGGTATCTTGATTCCCGCAGATGCTTTTACTTTGCATGAAGTGAAGTTTGGTGTTTTTCTTTTCTGACTTTTGGGAAGACAGGCCTCGCGTTTATTGTTTACAAGGCACTTTCATTTCCATTTTCTCACAGGCCCGGGCCACTGGGACTCAGTGAAGGGCATGTTATCTCCATCGTACAGATAAGGAAAGGGGAGGTCAGAGAGAGTCAGTGACTTATCGGGGTCACATAGCTACTTTGGGGAAGACGCAGAGGCAGAATTAGATTGTCAGGGTCTCAGGCCCAGGCCAGCAGATCTCCACTCCCAGCTACCCAAGCGGTCTGTCCAAACTGGTCCCTGCACACCTCGACAGCTCCCCGACAACGCCCAGTAAGCCTTCTGTTACTGCAAAGCCAAGGATCAACACTTCCCTACCTTGGCGACAGAGCTGCATCCCTGTGCCCCGGCCTATCCTCCTGTGACTGCATTGTGAGACCCCCAATGTCCTTGTTCCCTATCCTGAAACCAGCCTATGTGACATAGAGGCCACCATCGTGGACCCCAAAGGTACCACTTCTTCAGGTTGTACACACAGGTCCCCCTTTGTCCTGGAGCAGGTCTCTGAGCACATCTGGTCTTCCTCATACTCATCAGATATCCAATAACATGAAGGTTCATCAGTGTGACCTTGTGCCTTACAGTCTGACACATTCAAAGGCGAGCCCCTAAGTATGATAGATGACATGGACACAGTCAGATCCTATGGAGGACACAGAGGATGAATGAGCTGACTTTGAAGGAAGAGCAAGGGTCCTCCAGGCAGAAAGGGTACCCCAAGACCAGCTTGGGGAGCAGTGGATGTAAAAAAAAAACAGGGCTCCCCATGGCCCCTGAGAGTGTGAAAAAGGGGGACAAGATAGGAGTAAGAAGAGAGTGAGGTCCACTTGCTCACCACCTGGCCGGCTAGATACTCAGCCTAGATCCCGTGGGTGGGGAGTTCCTAATGGCCTGAGATCCCTAGAGGAATGTGGCTCCCAGAACACTCCAGGACCTGCCCTGAAAGTTGAGGGACACTTGTACCAGGCAGACCCCAAGATCACTGGGACTGCTGAACTGGGGTGAGAGCTGGAGACCTGCATAGAAGTGAGTTCTCTGGGGGATTCTTATGCTCACTCATGGCTGAGGTCACTGACCCTGAAAGACTCTGGGGGTTCCCAGGAAATCCAACGTGTTGCAGTTGACACTGAAACTTCGGCCAGGATGTCTACCTCTAGTGCCATTCTCATGACTCTCCTTTATGGTGGAGCATGTTGAGGTGGGGGAGGGCTAGACAGGTGAAGGCCACCTCAGCAGGACTCATCCCGGTCTCCCCAAGATCAGCAGAGGCAACTCGTCCATGTGTCATTCCTGTCTACCCTGTGGCCTCCTGTAGCTTTTCAGAATGTCCCTCTCTGGAAGCTTCCTGTCCCTGTCAGCCCAGTAGTGTCCTTTCATGCATCCCAGGCCTCCTGGGTGCATTACTATTCCAGTACTTTTTCTGTGCAGCAGGCGCTGAAGGCTGATCCGTCGCTCATTCTGTGTCAAGTGCCCTTTGGTGTCTTCTCATTGAATCTGCAACTCTAGAGGTAGGAGTTGTTATTATCCCATTTTGTCGAGAGGAAACTGAGGCCCAGAAAAGTTGTCACTTTCCAAAGATCACACAGCCAAGAAGGAATTTCTGCTCATTCATTGGTGTATCTGATCACTCTGATCCACTGACTTTAGACAAGTGAGGAATGGGTGAATCGATGAATGAAGCTGCATCTCAAAGCACTATGGAGAGAAAATGGCCTGCCCTCCTGGGAATATTTAGAGACCTAATAGTTTCTGAGAACTGTTTCTGTGCCAGGCACAATGCCAGGCTCTTTGCACGTTCATATCATTTAATTCTCCTAACCCATGAGTCTGGCCTTACTGATTATCTCCACTTTGCTGATGAGGAAACCAAGGTACAGAGAAATCCCAGGGCCAAGGGCCCAGAGATGGGATGGGAACTAGGCATCCTGGCTACGCAGCCTGTGCGAATGATCACCACACTACACAGCGATGACCTGGAATTTGCATATCAGCCCCCAAATTGGGAAAGGCTCATATGAATGTATGGGTCATGTTGACTTCTGCTCATGCCGAGGTCCTGGTCCTGATCTCCATGTCTCTCAGGCACAAGTCATTTGGTGAGTGTTTCAGGTGTTGGATCCATTGTGGGAACAGGAAGGCCAGGATTCGGGTTTTCCCCTATGGTCAGGACCCTAACCATCCCCGTGAGAGGCAAGGCAGGTGGCTGGGTGGCTGTACTACACCACAGCGGGTAGTCTAGGGACACTGCTGTGACTTATTCAGATGGAGGCCTTTGAGACTGAAAGGTGTGATGTTAATAATTGCAGTACTGCAGGGACGTGTAGAGGGACGATCCTGGTCACCTTGTTCAACGGACATACTCCTTGTGCCAGTCTCTGGACTGAGCATTTACACAAATCATCTCTTTGACCCTTGTGCTATGGCTACCCCATTTACAGATGGAAAAAGACAAGTCAGAAGTGGTAGGTGACTGCTCCCTTAACACAGCTAACGAATGGCAGAGGTGAGTTCCGAATGAAGAAACTGAGCTTCGGACTCCACGTGTTCTGCTGCGGATCTTCATCAATGGCGGGGGCTCCCAGGAAGGCTGGGGTGGTGGGGAAACAGCCTGAGACTCAGGGCTGGACAGACCAGGCATCGAAGTCCCTGCTTCTAGCCTAGTGACCACAGCCAGGCACCACCTCATTCTTACTCCTCCCTCTGCAAATGAGTTTTGTGACTTGGATCCAGTGACATAACAGTATAGATGAAGTGCATTCAACAATATTTATCAAGAAATTACTCTGTGCCCTGACCTTGGGACCCAGTGGTGAACAGGACAGACTTGTTCCTTTCCTGCTGAAGCTCACAGCCAGTTGGGGAAATTACGGGAAGTTGTTGGGGGCACTGAAGAGGTAGGGGCCAGGAGAGGCTCTATCTGAACTTAGAAATGGTTGGGGAGAGGTAATAAGGAGGAGCAGGGAATGTTCCAGCGAAGAGATAGCCTGGGAAAGGCCTAGCATGGGAGGCAGAGAGTGCTGTAAACACGAAAGCCCACAGAAGGTGCAAACAGAGGCCTGGGAAGAGAATGATTCCCAGTGGAGGAATCAGGAAGGCTTCTCAGAGGAAGTGGTTTGTGCTGGCTAAAAGATGGAGCACGACTTTGACCTTCAGTGAGAGAGGGCTAGGTATTCTAGCTGGTGAGGGCAGCACCCACAGAGATGCACAGGTCTGAAGGCTTGTGGCCCCTTCGGGAGAGGGCAGCCTTAGAGGGCAGATGCAATGGAACAGGCTGGAACCAGGCCTGGGAGACCTAAAAGACCGTAGGAAGCATTTTCTGGGCCATGGAGGTCATTAAAAGACTGAGCAAAAGAGACCCAACCAAGAACACCACTATGCTTCAGATAGATGAGAAATTTCCATCTTGGACCTTCAGAGGGAGAAATTCCCAGTCTATGAGGATTCTGTGATTTTCCACAAACTTTGCTACTTCCTCACTTTTGTGAGTTTTTTAGTTCCTTCTAGTGATTACCCACAAAACCTAAAACCAGAAAGAGATGGTGGAACTGCAAAGCCAGCCAGGGGCAGGGGCCAGCTGGCCGGGGGCAGCTGGCTCTGGGCTCGAAAGGAGAAGGAGCAGCCGTGAAGTCGGGGTGTAGAGTGCAGACAAGCGTGCGTGGGTCACGAAGAGGAGTGCGAAGGCAAGTCACAGGGACACAGCCTGGCTTCTGTGAGGTCCCCTGGTCCCTGCCTGTGCCTGAGACCCTCTCACCAGGCCCTGAGACAGCCATGGCAGATTTTACTCAGAGCTGTGGGGACCTCTCGTGGCCCAGACCAGCCCCAGAACTCTTCCCTCAAAGAGGAGCCCACCCAGGGATCCACACCCTGATCTCAGACTCAGCCCACCGCCTCCTCCAAGACAAGGCCCCAGACATAGACACTCCTGACATGGCAGTAACAGGGACATCAGACTGCAGTGACCTCGGGCAAGCCAGTCCCTGGCTCTGAGCCTCAGTTTCTTCACCTGGACTAATCTTCCCCAGCTGCTCTCTAGGTTTACTATGAGGATAGAATGGGCCCACAACAGTGACACACTCTGTACTGTGGAGGTGGCTGCCCCCTGAGGCCCGTGGATGGCTTAGCTGGCGCAACCCAGCCTGCGGGAGCAGTAAGTGAGTGGCATGATGGGAAAGTTGTGGCTGCTGAGTGCTCCAGGCTTCAGTGGTCCCGAGGAGAAACACGTTGCAGGGCTTCTGTCTTGGCCTCTCTTCTTTTCTGTTTTTATTGGCTTTTTCAACAAACCTGAGAGGTTCCAGGCTCCGCCAGAGGGTCAGAGCATTTCACGAGAATTAAATCATGTGTGCTCATCATGTTTGTGCTTGGTTTTCTTCCCAGAAGCACTATGATTCCGTGTATCTTAACAGGAACTTTTAGATTCCAGAAGCATTTGAAATGTTTTTTCTCTTTACTCAGCAACCAACTATGCCTCTACAAGTCTACTCCATGCAAACAAGCAGATAAATGTGCAAGTATAAGTACAGTTTCAGCATAACATATAACTCTAAAAGATTAGAAACAACCTAAAAGTTTCATAAATAAGGGATATCTACGTCACTGATAGTACAGATATGATTTTAAATGATGTGAATCTCTCACAGCAGATGGGTTAATGTCTGTGAGTGTATCCATAGTGCCCTGTCAATGAAAAGCAAAAAGTTGCAAAATGGAAATGGTAGTTTTTAAAAATGACTATAATTTAAATAAAAATACAAGTATTAGAATGGCTATAAGGCAAAGATCCTAGAAAAAGTCTAACTGAACTATTGATAGTGAGAAGCAGAATTTCCATAAAATAGATTCTTAAACATAGAGTAGCTGGGATGCTGGTGTCTAAAATGCAGAGTCTGGGAATGACTTTTAAAAATAAAAGGCATAGATTATGTAAAGTTTCATAAAATTAATTAATTGTTGTAAAAACTGGAACATAAACTCAAGTAAAAGGGACCCACTCAGAGGGGGCCCTAAGTCAAAGCAGGGGCATTAACGGCGGCTGGGAGGCCCCTGCTTGACTGCAGGTCTGGGGCCTGAGAGGAAGAGCCCCTCTTAGTGTTTGCTGCTTTTTCCAGGAACAAGGACCCCTGGCTGAGAGCAGAGCAGTGGAAGAACTGTATAGCAGAGTGGCTCATCTGTCTGCATGGAAAAGTCCAGCTCACCATTTTCCGGGCCCTGCCTGTGTGGAGAGACCGAAAGGGAAGAGCCCTGCAGGGCTCTTAGGTCACCCCAGACCCTTGCACCCCCTCTGCATGGCAGCACGCCTCTCCCCATTTTAAGTATTTCTCCTAGTCCTCAGATTTACTTAGTTCCTCTGTGGTATCAAGCACTTTTCTGTTCTTTCGCTCATGGACAAATGGCGCCAGAAAGGTCTGGAGAGAAAAAAATGGGGGAGTGGGTCCCAGACTTCCCAGGTCCCTGGCTCTGTATCCTCTGTCTCCCTGAGCCCTGACCTGGGAGTCCACCAGGCCTGGCTCCTGCCGCAGCCTTGCGACATTGGCTAGATGATCCTGGGCAAACCACTTCAAAGTCTGCCCTTTCATCTGTAACGTGTGCTAGGTTCATAGGATCTGTGTGAGAGAAAATAGAGACAGCACAGCAACCAGACCTGCCACAAGGCAAAGTTTGGCTCCGTCACAGCCAGAGTCGATCATGCTTTATGTCCATGGTCTTGTTAGTCCCACTGACTTCCCTGTGACCCACCCAAGGTTGCACGAGGAGCGCTCTGAGATGGGGAGTGGGGTCTCCTGACCCAGTCAGAGGTTGTTCCAGGAGCAGATAATCCTGTGTGGAATGGGGCTTGTTTATTCTCTTTCCAGAGCAAATCTGCTATCACCTTACCCAACTCTTGATGCAGACTAGAGAGGGAGCCATAGGCTCTGAGTGTCCTCTAAAGCCAGGACCCCCAAGAGGGTGGGCTTTGGGTAGCCACGTCCTTCAGATGACAGGCTTTTCCTGGCATGGCTCAGCTGCCCCTGAGTTTGGGGCTGGCCCTGAGTCAGAGCTGCCCACAGCTCTGTTCCTCTCCGTGCTTAAAGCTCAGCCCAGACTCCTGGAGACAGTCCAAGGAGACCTGCGGCTCAAAAGGTTTCCTTCCCCCAAACCCAAGCAGAGATGCCCTTTCCCTGTGCCCAGAAATAGCAAGGGATGGCTGGTGCACCCATAGTGAGCAGGGTACAGGTTCCAAAAGAACCCAGTTGGAAGGCTGGGAAGCCCCAGTCTGGGTCCAGGACCCTTGCACTCGCCCCCTGTCCCAGCAGTTCTACAGACCCTAATCCAGTACTGCTCCAGGGTCCCACAGGCCTGGGTTTAGTAGATAAGTCTGTGACCAGTACTAACCTGGCCAGTGGGGACCAAATGCCCACCTCATGTCAGCCCCACAATCTCTGATCTTTTCAGCAGTGCCTGGGAGTCTGGGGGTGGTGGGTCTGTACCCCTATGCAGCTTTGCCACCCTCAGACCCACAGCCTGGATCCCCATCCCTCTCCTGGCCTTACCCAAGCCACAACTCCCTCCTCTTCCTCTGTCCCTCTTCCTCTTCCCTCTCCACTGCCCTCTCCTCACTTCTTGTTCTGTGGCATCCTTGGGTGCTGTCGGTACCATTTCTACCTGGGTCCTGACCATGACTCACCTGGAGGTGGGCTCTGGGCTCTGGCAGACGCCTCTTCCAAGCCACACCAGCCTCAGTCTGGCTCAGGGCAGGGGAGGGGAGGGCAGGGAGGGTGACCCAGCTTAGGGGTGAAAGCCAAAGCACATGTTCAGCTGGGGAATAGGTGGCAGGAGGGGCCACAGAGGCAGCACAGAGACTGACCAGTCCTCCCACCCAGCCCCAGGTAAAGCAAGTGAGACCGTGCTGAAGCACCTATCTGGGGACCTGGATCTCGGATAAGCTCTGTCCACTCCACTCCACACCCCCACCCTCAGGTACAGGGACCCAAACCCGAGAAACCACAGAGTCTCAAGTGAAAAACAACAGGTTTAATATTAAAATCTTTCCCTTAGAAAAGTACACAGATAGGAAAATTTAACAGCATACAAAATAGCACTTCAGATGTATAAATGTGAGTTAATGTGAGTCCTAAAAATACTTGTAAACCTAGGTGATTATATCTTTGGTACCGTAGTGTGAACCCACTCCCTGATCTCAGGCCAGGTGGTGGGGCCCCGGGCTGGGAGATGCCAGCCAGCATGGGGCACTGGTGCCCAGAATGCAGAGCTTCTCTCATCCTTTCCAGCCCTCCCCTCCTGGCGCATGTCAGCCACATTCCTCACTCACCTGGCACCTCCAGTGTCCACTCATTTGAGGACAATAAGGTGTCACTGCTAGACCTGGGCAAAACTATATCTCTACAGGGTCCTCCCTCAGGGACAGGACAGCTGGCAATTGAGAAGGGAACCCCTAAGTACCCATTTCTCATATTCCTTTACTGAGGTGTCCACCTTAAGCTTCTTGTCCTTCACGGGACATAACTGTCCTCACCGTGCATCGCTTCTGTGTCACATACCTCCACAGCAGTGGTGGGCTGCATGCGGTGAGCCCATGTGGACTCTCTGCCTGACCTTGTTCAGGATAGCTTAAGAGTTCATTGCAGATGCTGAAAGGCTCGTGATGCCCTTGTCCCTGGGCAGCTGCTGGGGGCTTTCCAGGACACCAGCTGCTAAACCAAGTCAAGGTCCAGGCAGCTGCAGAGGGGCTGAGGAAGGGGCACAGTTCCTGAATCCCTGGAGTGTGATGTGTGATCTGGAATCTCCCCAGAGCCCAGCTGGCTGTGGGGTACCTGGCCTCGCTTTATCTGGACAAGTGTAACCCCCTGGAACCCTCTAGAATATTAGTGTTGACATGGCACTCAAAGTTAATGAGTCCAACTTGCTGACGATACAAGGCGAAAGAAAACTAGGGCCCAGAGAGGGTGAGGGGTTCCATCACGGTGTCACAGAAAGTCCAGTGCAGAGTCAGGGCCAGATACTGCATCAACACACTTGTCACTGATGCAGGCTCGTGGGCAGATTAAGATGGGGGTGATGGGGAAAGCCACAGGACCAGTGCGGCCTGGAAGACATGGGACTTCCTCTGGCCAGGTTTGTCCCATGTGTTCTGGGCAGGGGCTACAGGCCAGGTTGTCCTTATGTGGCTCAGCCCCCAGCACTTATGAAGAGCGTTCATTAAGCATGTTGGCCCCAAACCAGCTTGGGCCTGGGAAAGCAGAGTGGCATCGAGAGAAGTGGCTTCTGGGCAGCGGAGCACTGTCCAAGGCAGGCCCAGCTCCGCCAGGAGCCGGGATGTGGGGTGTCCTCCCCAGTTCTTAGGCAGATCAGAGCTGCAGCTTCCTGAGGGGCAGCTGGCTGAGCAGAAAGCTATTACTGTGGCACCTCATTCACCCAAGAACCTCCTCAGGGAGTCTGACAGCCCCATTGTCCCTCAGGGACATTCCAGGCAGATTACAGGTGACTAAATCCAACTTCTCATCTTACATTTGGGGAAACCGAGTCCTGTGGGGGTACCCTGGCTTAGAGTCACAGGATCTCCCCAGAAGCAGAGCCTGGACGTGGTCCACACAGTCTTTTGCCTCGTGAGCCAGCCCCAGGATTTGGAGCACAGCAGGTCAGAACAAAAGCCTTCCACAAGGGGACAGCTGGCAGCACCAGCATGGTGACAGAAGCCCGGGCTGGGCCAAGAGGGGCTGGACACTGGGTTGCAGAGCAGCTTCAGGCTGAGGTGGGGACCAGCCCCTACAGGAAGCTGTCCTCCACTTCGACCTGGGGCCTGGGACAGCCTGAATCCGGAGGTTGCTCCAACTCCGGCTCTGGCTCTGCCGGGGGCTCTGGGTCTGGCTCCTCTTGAGGGTCCAGGGGGCTGTCACAGGAGATGGTAGAGGAAGTGTTGGCTTCATTCAGGGTGGAGCTGGAGGAAAGAGACAGGTGAGAGCTTGGAGGAACCATAGCAGAACACAATCACCATTAAGCAAGAGCTTTCTGTCTCCATGCAATTCAGTCCTTGTAACGATCATTTAATCTTTAGTTTCATGCCTAAATCTTATCATCTGAGCAACTACTTTCAGGACAGCAATATGCACTATATCAACTAGTGTTAATTTCCTATTTTTTTAATTGAAATTCTGTATTGTCTTTAATCCTTTTTGGCTTTGTCTGTTTTAAAAAGACTATGCAAGGCCTGTACCACGAGAAAGTGCAGTTCAGAGAGGCTACGCCCCTGCCCTACATCACACAGCAGGGAGGGTAGGAGCTGGGACTTTGAAGCAGGTGTTCCTGGCTCCATAGTTCAATGTCTTCATCCTCTGCACTCTGAGAGACACTATCTCCCTTAATCCTCACAAGTCCCAATAAAAGTGATTTACTGTTTTCACTTCACAGAAGAGGAAACTGAGGTTCAGAGTGGTGAGGTGGCTTGTCCGAGGGCACAAAACAGGCCCAAGCTGCTGGAACTCCGAGCTCCACCACTCTATACTGTGAACCCGTGGCGGTGGGGTGTCCACCTCATCCACATCAGCACAAAGAGAGGAGTCTTCAGGGCCTGCTAAGACCTGTGTGTACTGCTGCGTCCCATGGAGAAACCGAGGCCCATAGAGAAGAAGCCTGCCCAGGTCTCAGCAGCAGAGCTGGAGCTAGAACCCAGCCTGGGGCTCCTGCACTTCATCTTGAACTGGATCTTGCTTGGGCGATGGTTCTGGCCTCGGAGGAAGCCCCTTGCTCAGCCCCTATTTGAACATCAAGTCCGGCACTGGCTGTGTACTGCTATCACCGTGCTGGCTACGTCCTTTCAAACTCTGCCCACCGTGACTCTACCATGCAGCAAGACAAGAGAGAGTCAGGATCCTCCTTCCTAGTTTGGATTCTGGCTGGAATTTGTAGGCATCTCCACCTTCTACAGTCAGGCTCCTGGGAATGTCCAGGCATGGTGCTCAGGGTGGATCATAGGCCCAAAGCTGGCTATGACCCTCCAATGACCACCGGGATATTCTGGTGGGCTAAGCAGGTCTCATCCTTCTCCTTGGGGCTAGGACAGAGCCTAGAGAGGGACAGGAGAAACAGCCTTGGGGACTCCCTCAAAGGTAAGAGTACCTTGCGAATAGGACCTGGCCCATCCTTGCCAGACTGCCCTTCTCCCTTGAGGGCCTCAAAGATTGGGTGCGCTCTATCTCATTTCTGCTCACTGCCCACACATTTGGGCCCTGGGCCAGGGCACTTACCTGGCAAGGCTGGGGGAGCCCTCCAGTGGGCCCTCCTCAGCAACCTCAGGTTTGGGGTCAGGCAGGGGGATGATATAGTCATTGTCACCCTCATTGGGCTGTACGGCAGTGTAGAGGACAGAGCTGGTGTCCAGGGGAGACCGGAGGCCATGGAACCCAGGCAAGCGGGCTTGGGACCGAAGGATGGCTGGGTGGTCGCTCCTCAGAAACTCCTCATCCACCTGCTGGTACTTCTGCTCCGAAGTGCGGGGAGCGCCAGAGAAGCAGTATTTAGAGGGCCGTGGGGTCACCAATTCAGCCCCTCTCACACTAGGCAAAGGGGTAGCTAGTGCTTGGAGAGGAAGAGTTTTACCCAAAGCCACACAGCTGAGCTGCCCGCCCTCCTGGCCTCTCACAAATCAGGTGATCACCAAAGGGAGGGGCAATATTAATGACCAGGATCATGACCCTCACTCTCCCCTGACTTCACCTTCACTTTATTTTTGCAGTGCTAGGGATTAGATCCAGGACCCATGCTGGATTAGTGCTCTAATCTAAGCCCAGCCTCTTCTCTGATTTCAGAGTAGGTGGGCACCAGCTCTCACCCTGCCTCGGCCTCCTCCCACGGGGCCTCAGGGTCCCTTGCTATGAAGGGGGGTGACTTCTCTTCACCTCACTCTCCAAGGACCATCCTTGGTGGAGAGTGGAGAAATGAAGCTAAAGACTGGCCATGTCTGTGCCAGAGGAGATGGGCACCTCCTCCCCCTACCAGATGCCACCCACAGGACAGGGTTTAGAGCTCAATGGACCCCGCTGGCCATGGATGGACTGTGCAGGGTTTGTGTCGGGCATCAGAGGTCACACAAGTTGGGGTTCTTCACACCCTCAAAAGAACCCTAAGGAACTAACAAGGCCCCCAGGTCTGAGGACCGACAGGGCTGTGGTGCCTGCTTTCTGTGTGAACTCAGGCAGCCTCCAGGTCTCTGTGCTGTTAAAGTAAATCAAACTCAGAGCTCCATCCATCTCTTCCCGACACTAGGAGTGAAACGGAAGCTCAGAGTGGGCGAGTAGTACTTCCTTCAAATACCAGCATATCACACACAGCCTGGCACCAAGAGAGTGGCTTCTGTACCAGAACTCTCTGCTCCCGTCCTGCCTCAACTTACCTTTTTGTACCCCTCACCCAGCAGTCTCTCCAGAAGCAGCACCAGCTGGGAGAAGGGAGGCCGGATCTCAAACTTCTCTTCCCAGCACTTCTGCATGATCTCATAGCTGGGGAGGGGAGGAGCGGGTCAGGATGCCTGGCTCGGGATGCCAGGGTGACCGGGGTGTTGGGGGACCTGGAGGTCACTGCCCCTCAGAACAAGGTAAGCTAGGGAAAGGCGTCGGGGAAGGGTGGCGGGGGTGTTGTTTTCACATCATCGCCCCTTGTTGTCCCCTAGGAAGCCCTCCCGGCACCCACTGCATTGGTGAGAACATGACTCAGACTTGGTCAATACGAGTTTTCACCCCTGCTTCACCCTCAACTCAGTGGCCAGTTCTGACGGCCTGGGACCCCTACAGCTCTGGAAGTTCAACTCTGGGGCTTTGGCCAAAAGCAGTGAGATGTCAAACTGGCACTGTTGGCAGCCACGTGGGCAGCACTGGCTTGAAAAGGGCAAAGCAAAAGCCCAGGGCATGCACACGGGTGTGATGGAACCATCTGAACACCTAGAGCTAATCGGGCTCTCTCGGGGTAAACCCGTAGCACTGCATATCTGAGACCTGCACCCGCAGCATCCTCCCTAGTGCACCAGATTCCACTCACATCTCATCGGAGGCATGAGCGGGCTGCGCCATGCGGTAGCCCCGCTTGATGGCATTGTAGAACTGCTCATTCATGGGCAGCTCTGGGTAAGGGGTGCCACCTGTTGGGAGGCAGAGACAAGGAATATAGGTTCAGAGTCAAGGAAAAGAGGTAGACAAGCCCTCTTCTCCAGGATGGGGGAAGCATATGGTCTTGGGTTGGGGGCGGGTATGGTGTCGTGGCACTGGGAAACGTGAGCTTCTTCCTGGGCACTGGACAGAGACAGCATCATCCCCCATAATAGACACCAGAGCCAAGCAGGCCAGACCAGAGAGGACCAGGGCTTGCAAAGTTACACAGGCAGAAAGTAGCAGAGCAGGGACAAGACCTGGTGGCCCTGCCCCATGTCCCAGTGCCAGCCCCACAGCCCTGCCAGGCAAGAGGCAAGAGTGGGAGGCAGATGCCATGCCATGTGCGGAGGACCGGGGAGGAAGCACACACCCAAGGTGAAGATCTCCCAGAGGAGGATCCCAAAGGACCACACGTCGCTCAAAGTGGTGTAAAGGCTGTTGAAGATGCTCTCCGGGGCCATCCACTTCAGGGGCAGGAAGGTCTGCAGGGACAGCATGGGCACTGAGTGTGCAGCCCCACTCTGCCCCGGATGGCAGGAGGAGGCCTGGCAGCGCCCACCGTGGCTCTCCTCTCTCCCATTCCCATGGTCTCTTGCATACAGCTCCTGCATCCACACCACTCCTGTCAGAGCACCAGGATGCCTCTTCCTCACTGCCAGGCCTCTGTCTCCAAGAAAAGCCACACGGCCTGAGCAGAGGCATGGGGACCCAGGGACAAGACACTGCCCCGCTCTCCTGGCTGCCTTTGGTCCCCAGGGGTTTAGAGTTGTCTAGACCCCTCCACTTCTGGGTTGTCTACGAGGAGGAGGAGGGGAGAGGAGTGGGAGGCAGATGGTCACATTTAACCACCAACCCCGGCCACTGCCTAAGAACAGCTCATCTGTCTTCCTGTGTCACTGGGGCATCTTTCTCTGCTCTGCAACCTGGGATAACAGATGTGTCCTGAGCCCCTTCCCACCCATCCCTAGGCCCACTGAATCTGGTCCCTCACCCCACTGGAACCAGTAAACCTGAGTGTCTTTGCCTGTCCTGCCTTGGACACACAGCTGGGCAGGTAGTGACCATGTCTCCTGGGCGGGACAAGCCAAGAGGAGCCCAAGGCGGATCTCCAATGAACCTCAGCTGTGCCAATCAGGAAGGAACCTGCTCCTGGAGTCAGAGGCACACGGTGCCAGCCCCGTGGGGCCACAGAAGACACTCACGCTGCCTTTAGAGATGTAGTTCGAGTCTCGCATGATGTCTCGAGCCAGGCCGAAGTCACAGATCTTGACTAGCTTGCCTTCGCAGATGAGCACGTTCCTGGCTGCCAGGTCTCGGTGGACACACTGGGTTGGGAGAGACCAGAAGAAACTGAACCCTCGGGGAAACTGTCATGTGCCCAGGTGTGAGGGTACTCGCTGTCCCGCCCATCCAGCCCCATTCTGCCCCACTGTGACCACACGTACATTCTTGGAGGCCAAGAACTCCATGCCATTTGCCACCTGGTAGCTGAAGCCCACGAGGTCTGTGTAGCTGAGCACGGGGGACTCATTGATCAGAGTTGCCCGGTAGGTCCTCTCAGGGGCTAGGAAAAAGCAGAGGGTCACATGCCATCTGCCACCTGTGTGGTACAAAGGACCCCAGTCTTTTGGTTTGTGAGAGGCTGAATGTCCAAGACACATGACTACTGACTTCCCTGCAAGCTTCTGCCTGAGCTGGGGCCAGCATCTTAGCTTTGCCCATTTGTTTCTCAGAGGCACTGGACTGGCCTTGGGCCAGTTTGGAGCTGATAGATTTTTCCTTCCATACCCCAGGCAGTCAGATATTTCCCCCACAGCCTACCCCAACTGTCCCCCTCCCTGCAGACCCCACCCTGGCCTCTGGATGCACAAACAAGGGTCCACGTTATGGTTCTACTCTGCAGCAGCTCTGGACAGGTGGCCAGCTTATTTCCCCACCCATGACACAGGCACAAGGCCACCTTCCTCCCAGGGTTGCTGCAAGGCGGGGCGTGTGAAGGGCTTTGGGAGGAACACATCCATGCAGGTGTGAGTCTGCGGGAGTGAGGGCGCTGTGTCCACCCACCGGAGGGGACGTAGTTATCGTACGGGGCCATGTAGTTGGAGGACTCGATGTCTGCGTATTTGATGTCTCCCTTCATGTCCAGCATGGGCACGTAGTCCACTGACTCATCCTTGCTCATGTCCATGTAGCCACCGTCACTCTCCCCACTCAGGGACACGGGGCTGGGGGTAAGAGGAACGTAAAGGGCAGGCCACGGGCTTCCTCTCCCCTTCCCCGCTGCCCCCTGCTCACGCTAGGGGCCCACGAGGCTGTCTGTCACTCATGCATCATTCTCCGTCATTATGTGAATGACCACAGATGGAGCCCTTCCAGCTAAACCATATGGCCCTGTGCTAAGGACTGGGACTGCCAAGGTGACACAAGTCCCATAAGTGTCCTCAGAGGGCTCACGCCCTGAGGTGCTTTCAATGCCTGGGAAAAGTCACAAGGTGGGCAAGTGAGAGGCGTCTTTCTGGGGCCTCTCCAGCATCCCAACAAGGCACCCCACACGTGCCAGCCACAGCTCTGCCCAGGCATTAGCTCCCTGAGGGGACTTGGGACTATACACCAGTGTCTCCACAGGTAGGAAGAACCAAGGATGCTGTCGGAATGTTGGGAAGGGCAGGCCTGAGTTTTAATGTCTTTTGTGGGCTTTTCCAAAGTCATTCTTGTGTTCGCTTTTATAGTCAGCAAAAAGGACTTAGAAATTTTGTTTTTGGAAAAGACGCAATCAGGAATTGGGCTGAGGAGGCTGCAGGGGGAGCAGGGAGAGCAGGCGGCCGTGCGGCAGCGCCTGTTGGACAGCCCATCCCCTCCCTGCAGCCTCTGCCCATGGTATCTCTGGGTCAGGAGAGCCAGACCCAAACACAGGGGCAGTGTGCAGTTCAAGAGAGTCAGCACCTGTAGAGGGCTCAGTGCGGGGCCTGGCACACTGGATCCCACTGCCACCATGGTTATTGTTGCCCAGCCCAGGAGGGACAGGCTTGGGAAACGGCTCTGGCTCCAGAGAGCCTCCGCTCCATCCTTAACACCCCCTACTTCCTCTGTTGACAAGGAAGGAGGGCACAGGTGCCCTGCAGGTGCCGCCGAGCCTCGGTACCTGGGCAAGGGCAGCCCCACAGGTAAGGTGTTGCTATAGAGCTCGATGCTGGGAGGGCGGTGCTTGTCCGAGTGGTGCTGCAGGAAGGTGTGCTTGTTGCGGTGCAGGTAGTCCACCAGGTCGCCGTAGCGGCAGTACTCAGTGATGATGTAGATGGGTCCTGCGGAGAGAGAGGCCCAGGCTTCCCACATAAGCAAGCTGGGTGTGGGAGAGGTGGTCGGCAGTGACAGCTAAGAGCACCCTGCTACCTGCGTTCTCTCCTGCCTGACTACGAGCATGGTACTTAGTGGCCCGGGGCCCTCCTTTCCCCATCTGTAAAGTGGGCTAGTAACGTGGAGGACTTTCGGGAGGACAGTCAAATGCTGTCTTTTCAAATGCTGCTTTTGTCCACATGGCATGTAGCAAACATTGTTATCCGTTAGGGATGAGTTTTCAAACTAACGCTTGTGTCGAAGCATGCGAGGTAACTATTGTTTTCAGTCACTGGTTTCACTCAAACTCAGTGCGTTTACTTCAAGTCCACTGGCGGGAGCTTGAAGAAACTGGTGAAAACAAGACTTGTGAAATGGGTGACGATTGCAGATGTGAACTGGCCTACGAGTGCAGTGTACTTCTGTATTTTGATTTGGTTGCACAATGCTGAGGAAAATCCCAAATATCACAATAAGCAGCTGCAAAGGGCAACTACATGGTTTTTTTTTCAGCCCAACATGCAAGTGGAGGTCAGTTCATATAAACACAAGTGACCGAAACAAGTTTGTGATCAGAACACGAGCGTCTCCCAGGTACCACCTTGGGGGTCTCTAAGAGGGGTACGTGACTCCTCGGTGTCGTGTTAAGTGTTGCCCATTACAGTTTTCAAAGTATGCCGTGACAATTGAAAGAAGGCCTGAAAACACTGATTCGGAACCCCCTGGGACTGCTGGCCTGAAGTCCTCCAGCCATGATGGTTTCTAAGTTTCTAAGGCTCACACCCCTCTGGAACTACCAAGTGAGGGCGCTGGGCAGAAGGGGTGTGAGCCTTCCAGCTGGGCTGTCCCCCATCCTGGACTGAGACAGGGACAGGAGAGGACAGCCTTACAGCCGAGCACCTTCCTGGAGCCCTCGGAGACGGTCACATACCTCCTTTGGTGCAGGCCCCCAGCAGGTTGACCACGTTCAGGTGGGGCCCTAGGTGACTCATGATCTTCAGCTCTGACATGAGGGCTTGCTTCTCACTGCTACGGGCCGTGGCTGAGGGAAAAAGGGGCTCAGGCCAGGGCTGTCACTGGCGCAGCCCCGCCTGAGCCTGTCTAGCTCCTCTCTCCAGCCGAGGGCAGTGAGGACCCACACTGTGGGGAGCGAAAGAGGCTGGGCACAAGGCGAGGTGGCCGAGCGGAAGAGCCCCTCTCCGAACCAGCTGCCTCTCTGGTGTTCAGTGCATCAGAAGCAGGCTGTATGTGCAGGGGTGAGTGGGGACAGGTGCAGCCCAGAACTCACATTTCAGCATCTTGACAGCCACTTTCATGGTGGCCTGTGAGTGACCCAGCCCGTGAGCTGTGGCCTCCACCACCTGCCCGAAGGCCCCGGAGCCGAGGGTGCGTCCTGGGATGGAGACAATCTCTCAGTTCCTGGCCCACCAAAGTGCTGCACCCCATCTTTCCAATCCAGGGCTGGGAAGAGCCACCGTTTTAGGGCAACCTCCCTATCCCTCAAACCACCCTGTTCTTCATGTGTTCCCTACGTGGGGGTCCCAGCAACTGTAAGGCTTCTCAGCCCTTCCTGGAGGCTCACCCAGGGTCTGCCTGTATCTCTATTTTGAGTCCCCGAAGTCCTCCTCCCTCCCCAGGGGAGCACAACTCCTCCGCACCCTCTCTGCCTCCCCAGCGGGACTAAGCGCAGGCTGGCACTCCTCAGTACCGAGTCTGTCAACACAAGGAGGTCCTATCTTACAGCCTCAGGGTTACCAGACCCAATGGTAGGCAGTCCCTGGCCCTCTGGCACAGAGAGGGGGACTGAGGGTCAGAGGAGGTAACATGCCAGCCTGAGATCCCACAGCTCGTCATGGCCAACCTGGGGCCAGACCCTGGAAGTCTCCCCACGGCCTTAAGTTTCCAAATTCCTGAGTGAGGGCTGACCAAGCACAAGCTGGTCCCTTGGCAGCTCCCACGTGGAGTCATAGGGAAGCTGCATGGGGTCCACATAGATGTACTCATGGCCGTCGGAGCTCACAGACTCAATCACCTTCCACCGGATCTCATAGCGTGGTTTCTGCAGGACCAAGACAGTGAGATCAGCACTGGGGCTGTCTGGCCTCGAGCCCACTACTTCCGGCCTCTTATAGCACAGATGGGCCGGGGGATCTGGAGACCCAGAGAGGGGCAGGGACCTATCTGAAGTCACAAAGCAAGTGGCCAACTGAGCCAAGGCCTTCATGGGCTCAGAGGGAAAAGCACCAAGAAGCTCCAGTTAGAGGAGAAGGTGGTAAAGGAGCTAGACAGACCTAGCAGGCCGAGGAGCGGCTGATGGCCATGGGACCATCCTCTCCAGCTTTACTCAGAGCTTCAGCTGCTCCTCGGGTGGAAGGAGAGGAACAGAAAGCCCTGGAAAGTGACAGGAGATGGGGACACTCTGTTCAGTGATGTTGGCCCCTCCCCACACCATGTGTCAGTAACCATGGGAATCTCAGAAGCACGTAACCTTGGATGTTGAAATTTTAGGATGTTGAAATCACAGGATTGGAATCTAAAAATGGGAGACTCATGAGGATAGTGGAGACCTATTTAAGGAATTTTAAAATGCTGGAATCATAGAATGGCAAAATCGCAAAACAGAACATGGCTATTACAAACTAATAGGGTCAGAATGTATTTCCGGAGACTCAGGAGCCTCTGTGGTGAGAGCTGGAAAAACCCTGGATTCTATACAGTCTGTCCCAACCTGTGCCTGGGATGAGCAGGCCAGGGTGTCCAGGGGCACAGCAGGCCTGTGTCAGCACAGGTTGCTGAGCATGGAGCCAGGTTAGTGGCCCAGTGTCACGCTACCTAAATTTCCATCTCAGCTCCATGCAGGGCCAGATCTTACATGGCCAGATCATGTAGCATCTATGGGGCCAGAGGGTCCGTGCAAGCAAATGGTGCACTGATCTGACCTGCTAGAGCAGGGGGGACTTACCTTCTGCCAAAGTATGATGAGGATGATGAGAGAGACAATGGTGAGAACCACCAAGGCCAGGATGGCTGAGATCACTACCACCTTGAAGGGCAGGGCTGGAGACAGAGACCAGAGCAGATGTGAGCACACGGGGCAGCTGCTTTCCTCCTCCTCACTGGGGGCTTTGCAAATCCCTCTGTACCCGTCCTGCCCAGAGGGAAGCCCCTGCCTTTCCAACAGCAATCAATGGGAGACCCTCGACCTCTTGCAATGGCCATGCCTTTGGCCTCTCTTGTAAATTCATGTGCTTTGAGGAGCCACCCCCAGCTCAGACTGCTGCTGGCTTCCACATGCCTGAAGCCTTGCCAGAGTCAGGTTGGCCTGTCTGAAATAGTTGGGTGTAGTTTTGCTCTGAGTTCCTGGCCTGGGCCTCGCATAAGACCAGGAGTCCCTGAAGGCCAAGCTGAGCACATATCTCCTCTGAGCCCATGCCCTCATCGGGGCTGTCACACCTACGTCAAAGCTCTGGGTTCCAATGCTCTGGCCAACTAGCCAACGGGCCAAGTCACTGACCACTGAGGGAGCCATGCACCAAGCTCCCATGGTCTGATGAATCCAAACTCAAAAACGAGCCTGTTCCTCTTGGGCTCCGCCCAGGCACAGCTGGGGTGGGGTAGTGGAGGTAGTTATTAAGTGCAGTCCCCATCACACTGGGGTATGCACCTAGTACTCACGTGTCACCCCCTGGCCCTCTGGCTCCGATGCCTCTTTGCAGCCCGCTCACTTCCCAGCAATCCCTGGCTGACCCCTGTCTCCCCTGCTCTGCACCACAGGCTAGCTGTGTGGTCCCCTGGGAATTCATTTCCGCCTCCTCTGTCCCTTCTGTCCTGTTTGGCTTCCCAGGGAGTCCTGTCCAGTCTCACCCCATACCCCATTCAGGGCCACAGATTGCCATCACTCCTGTTCTTTCTCCCCAGCAATGACACATCAAAGTCCTGGGAAGGAAGCCTGCATCCTCTGGGGAGTCCTCACCCCGCCCTGTGTGTCCCACGCACTGGTGCATGGCAGCCCCTCAGGCGCCACATGGCAGCTTTGTTCCTGCCTCTGCTCAGAGTGGATCTGCACATCAGGCCAGCGGCTCCATCCACTGAGAGGCCCACTGCTACAGGGAGCTGTGTGCGTGAGCGGGCAGGGGATAGAGGCATCCTGAAAGCTCCTCCTCCGCAGGGTGAGGGCAGGAGGCAAGTGTGTGTGCTGAGTTCACAGATCTGCCTGGGAGCTCACAGGAGCATGCACAGAGCACCTCACAGGGCCTTTGGAACTCAGCCCATTCCTGCCACTTTCGTCCTTTTTCTCTCACCCATCCAAATCCCTGAATCCACACAAAGTCTCCCATCCAAGTACTAACGAGGCCCAACCCTGCTTAGCTTCCAAGATCAGACGAGATCGGGCGCTTTCAGGGTGGTATTGCTGTAGATGCCGCACAAATTCTACAATCCTGAATTCCTCCCATTTCACTTTGCCTCTGGGTTTTTGCCCAGGCCATTCTCTCCGAGTAGACCACCATTCCTCACCAGGCTAACTTTTAGTCACCATTCAAGTTCTGACTTAATGGTCCCCTTTTGCAGGACACTTTCCTCAATCCTACAGCTAGGCCTGGGATCCTGCTCTCTCTGGGCAATCCCCTCAGCAGGGTGATCCTGACTCAGGTCTAATTTCTCTTCTTTCTGGACCACAGGCGCCAGGAGAGCAGGTGAGATGAGACCCATTGGCCTCTGTGCCTCAGTGAGAAGTTGGTTCCCTGTAACTATTTACTGAACAAGAAACAGGTGAATAAACAAGGTACGTGTGTAAAGACACAAGCATACACAGGGATGGGTAAGCAGACATGCAAACGCACCTGACATTGGCAGGCATTTTCACATGTGTGAGCGCTGAATGTGTATGTCTGCCTATTGAAAGCTATGCATTGCACAGCACGCGTAAGTGTTCAGGGGTGTGCCTGATACAGAACCTGTGCTGCAATCACACACTCACAGACATGCAGTATATACATGAAGAGGAACTGTGCACTGACATGCACACGTATGCAAATACACATTCTGTAGGTTGACACACAAGTCTAAGGATTAGGTATGCTCATGGGCATGGCCTGCAAACATATAGTCTGGGGGGTCACACACATGGCCAGGCATCGAACGTGCTTGAGTACCTGCTCACCGACATACATGGAAGCTCTACTCCTGTGTTTGGGCTTTAGGCATTCTTCAGCACACTGTTTACAAATCTATACACAGAGGCTTCACACCTGCCAGTGTTCAGCGTTTACAACACACAACATGTATACTGTTTATATTCACTGCACACAAGCACACACTGCTGCTCATGTCCACGCCCACACACCCCTCGTGTTGTGTATGTTAGAGAACAACACACTCCAGTGGGTCACATGCTCCCCAGTACCCTTGGGTATGGTGACTTGGCCCACTGTATGTGCACAGGCTCAATCCCCAGGATGGCAAGGCGAGGGCAAGAGGTCATCAGGGCTGCCGGGCTGGGGAACTCACAGTGTGGCACCACGGTGACCTCCTGCACGTCCTGGCCCAGCAGGTTGTGCACCATGCAGAGCACCGACAGCTGCTGATCCACATGGCGCAGGCGCAACGTGCTCGCCACCTCGTACTCCTGCTCCTCAGCCCAGTATGTCACGTTGGTCTCCAGCTGGCTCTCCTCTTCAGAACTGTTCCCCAGAGGCGTGGGCAACAGCTCGTGCGGACACCTGCCAGGAGAGTTAGAGAGATGGCTTGCAGCCTCTTCCTTCTGCAGATGGGGAAACGAAGGCCAGGAGCTGGCAGCGCCACCGAGTGGTGGTTGGGGAGGGAAGTAGTGTAGGGCTGGTCCCTGCAACCTCCAAGCAAGCGGGTTCCTCCTGTGCGCCCTAAATTGACCAGCAGAGGGCTCTCCCGCTCCAGACTAGAGAATTTTGGATCGCAAAATTCACTGTCTCATTTTGACTCCCTAAATCTCAAGGTCTGACCTCATCTCTGCCACTATTACACCATGGTCTGCCACAGACAACCATGGTCAGGAGCACAAAACATCTGGGTAGATAAGGTCTCTCCATTCCGCACTGTGCTAGGCCAAAGATAGCTCAGGAATCAAGGTAAGGAACAATTTAGGTCGGGCAAACAATCTCCAAGGAAAGGGCGGTCTGGTCTTTAGGATTTGGCTCTAGCCTGGAGCAAGGTGTTCCGGGGAGGGGACTGGGCTAGATAAACGTCCTGGGTTCTTGTAGCCAGCAGTGGGTACCCTGGGAGACTGAGGAGCAAGGGTTGCTCACCTTTTGAGGTCTCTGCAGAGAAACCAGCTGACATGTGGCTGGGGCATGCCTCGGCCGCGACAGCGGACTGTCTGGTCCCCATTGGCAGGGTGGCTCTCGCTCAGCTCCAGCACACGGACAGGGACTGTATAGAGAGGTACAGGGTCAGGAAACGGGGAGGTCAAGATAGTCATTGGTCATCCTTTGAGAGCACCCAACCCTGGTCCCCTCCTGGGGGGAGGAGGGGATGCAGACTGCAGGTGAACAGTAAATACCAGGAATCAGGGTAAGAGCTGATGGATTCCCTTTGGAGTACTTCAAAGGGAAAGCCTCAGGAGGGTGCCAGTCTGTCTTTAGCACCTCTCTGAGACTTGGTAATCTTCCCTTCTAACAAAGAGAACAGGCCTGAAGCTCAGAGCTCTGGGCAGCAGGGCTTCTGAAACTAACATTTAATGGCACTGTTTTGTCTTCTCTGAGTCTATTTTAGTGGTTGCTTTATATTTATGACACATCATGCTGAGTTTCCATCTATGTTGAGAGGTTAAATTTTGTCTTTCAAAATAAATTTATTTTTAGAAAGCTGATTGACAAAACACTAAGCCATTATGTTGTCATTCCTATGCTCCAGTCCCTTGGGCCACAGGATAGAACAAAAGCTGTACTACACTGCCTGCAAAAGCGTCTATCTGTCTGCCCTCCCAGCCCACTCCAGCCTTCCGCACAGGCCTTTAAGCCGTTGCTCTGGCACTTGCAATGCCTGGAATAAACTCTTCTCGGCCCCTAACTCAGCGCCCTCATCTTCCTCAAGCACTCATGCAGATGTCAAAGCCTCAGTAAGGCCAACCCTATTGACCATGTTTAAAAGAACAATCATCAGTACTCCTTGTGCCCATCACTCTTAATCCTCCCTGCCCTGTGCCAATCCCCACCCTGTAGTAACTGTCATCACATAATCTGTATCATTCCCTGAGGTTTCCTCTCCTACTGATTAACATTTGTCTCCCCCACCATGACTGCTCAAGCTGCACAAAGCCAGAGCCTCGAGAACTCTGAAAATCCTGATGTATTGTGATTGCTCAATAAATATCTGTTGAAGTAATGGTACAGTAGACAAGGGCTGATTGAAAATACAGTGTGTTTAAAAAAAGTTATCATAGTAAAAGACATCCTGCCATTAATCTCCCTCAAAACACTTCCCCTCACTCAAACACATTGTCTGTGCCACTTTCTAAAGCAGTTCCGGAAATGCTCTTTCCTGAGTGTCTTTAAGGTATGTGATTAAAAAAAAAGTAAAGGGACTTGCTGCGGCCAAGTGCCATCCTACAGAAAGGCAGATTTGTACAAACAGAAGGGTGAGTCCTCATTTACTTATTCACTGGAGCTGCCACTGTGCAACTTCTGGCTCTTTGCTGAAGTGAAAACAACCATGAAAGGTAAACATTTGGAATCTAGGGGCTGGGGTTTTAGTTCAGCGGCATAAGCGCCTGCCTTGCAAGCAGGCAGTCGTGAGTTCAATCCCCGGTACCGATAAACAGGAAAAAGACAAAAAAAAAAAAACATTTGGAATCAGTTTGGAACGTTGAGGCAGCCATGACTGCGCAGTTAAAAATACTAATGAAAGAGAACTTCCAGAGCTGCGTCAGACAGTGACAAGAACTACGGGCTAAGTGTGTTTAAAGGGGGGGCGGATTTCGAGGGGTGTGAATGGCAATGTCTTTTACCACAACAAATTACTTGAAAAGGTTCGACATTCATTGTATTCTTTTTTAATCACAGCTCAGTAATGTTATGTGAAAAGGAAAAATCATGGTATCAGTACATAAATGCCCAAGGTTTTTGGAAATACCTGTCTAGCCTCATGGCCTCCTTTAACATCTAGGGAAACTGAGGCTGAGAGAAGAGACACAACAGGTCAGTGGCCTCCACCCCAACCCCCTTAGTTTCAGGGTCCCTTTTCATCAGTTCCTCCTGTGGGTGGGTGGGCAAAGCAGGAGAAGGAATAGGGCAAGGAGGACAAGAATGAAAGAGGGCAAGGAGGTGACCCTCACCATTGACCTGCAGCCGGAAAGACAGCTGGTCCTCGTCATCCTCATGGAAGGCCCGCATGGTGTAACTGCCAGCCTCTGCCACCTTCACCCGCACCAGTGTCAGCTCCGACACATACCTGGGGGCAGGGCAGGCCATGAGACCCACTGATCAGTCTTACAGCTCTCCCAAACTCCCTTGTGCAGACAGGAAAAACGGGCCTACGGATGCATGGGGCCTGCCTGGGTCACATGCATGTCAGCAGCAAAGCCAGGACTCGAATCTGTCTCCTGAGTCCCCACCCATAGGCGGTGCCCCTAAGCCAACAGGAAAGCTGGGGTGGGGGGACAGTAGCTAAGAGCACAAAACCTATCCCCACCCCATCTCATTTCCTTTATCCTAACACATTATAGTCACTGTTGGCCTGCTAATATCCACACTCAGGAATGTTACAGATGGCACTGAGTGGCCCTCCTGGCACCTTGTCTCCCTATTATCCACCTTTTAATTTTGGCTGCCAACTGCTGACCTCACTCATCATGAAGATGCTAAATATTTGAGTGATCACCTAACCAGTGTCTGTTTCGCCAACTAAGGCAGAAACATGGAGAGGGCTGGAACTGTCCCTGCAGCAATGCTAACACCTGCCACGGTGCTTTGCATGCAGTAGGCTCTCCTGATAGGCCAATCAAGGCTTACTGGGTATTTGAAGGCCCTGCTCTGCCAGGCAGCTGCAAAGTTTCCAAAATGGAGTGAGCTAGCAGCTGCTTACCGGGTCTCGGACACATTGCGTGTGGCCAGGGCTATCTCGCCGACACTGGTGTCACCAAGGGTGCGGTTGTCTTTGAACCACAGGACAGTGGGCGGAGGGTAAGCTTCGATCAGCACCTGCAGTGTCCGGCTCTGGTGCAGCTCAGCGATTTCCACAGTGTCCAGCCCTTGCAGCAGCCTCACATAGCCTCTCTCTGCAAGGTAAACCTGTCAGGGGCAGGTCCTGGGGGCTGGGCAAGCCCAGCATCCCCCCAGGAGGCGGAGCTTCTGAGACAGGGCACCAACGAATGGTTCAAGCTTTAGGAACCCATTGGGCCTTGGAATTGGGGTTAAAGTTGGGGCTGTCACAAGAGCAGGGGCCAAGTTTGGAGGTGGGGCTGATTTTGAGGTGGGACACGTAGTCCTCTGGTCTGGTTCAGTATTGTAGGTGAGGAGCACAGAAGCCTCAAGCAGTACTGAGCTTGAATTTGGAGATAGGGCTGCCTAGGGCAGGAGTGGGGCTGGGTTTAGGTATCGGGTTGGAACTAGGATTCCAACCAGAAAGTCCAGGTTGAGTTAAGGCTGAGTCGGGCTGACGCTGCACTTTGGTTTGGGTTAAGCCAGAGTGGGGGCCTTGGCTGGCACAGAGTTTAGCGTGGAGCTAAAAGTGGCTGCCTACACCCCGGGCTGTACGAGGGTCTGAGTCCAGCCCAGACTGGATTGGGGGCTGAGTCCAAGGCACCCACCGACCACAGTGACGTTGATGGCCTTCTCGTCTCGGTGCTCGTTCACACTCTCTGACACATTGCAAATGTAGGTCCCTGAGTCACCCAGCTCAGCGTCGTGGATGTGCAGGATGGAGCGAATGTGGTTTGGCATGTCAGGGAGGAAGTCCGTCACTGCCTCTACCTGCCGCCCACTCTGCAGGGATAGGTGAGCAGGTTCCCCACATCAGGAGGGGTCCATGAGAAGTCAGACTGCAGACTGCAGTATCCATCCCTGCCTGGCCCCCTCCAGCCCCCGGCCCAGCGTTACCTCCTTTCGGGGGTACATCCACTCAAAGTTGACCACCTCATTCCCCGTCACGATGCACATGATGGTGATGTTCTCACCCTGGCGTACCACAGTCTGCACTGCATTCACAGAGACATTGATGGATGACACTGGAGGAGAGAGAGTGGCTTGAGATGGGGGAGATCACCAGCCACCAGCACTTCTGCTTAGGGATGGAGGAAGGGGCCATGGAGGGAAGGGTTGACTGGTGTGAAAGATTCAACCATTCAACAAGTATTTATTGAGTACCTACTCTCTGCCAGTTACTAGTCCAGGTACCAGGGCTATTGCAGAGAATAGGGTGGACAAAACTCTGTCCCCATGCAGCTAATGCTCCAGAAGAGGTTAACAGTCTAGAAGTAAAAGTGTCCTCTGGGGATCTAAGGGAAAAATTCACTGAGCTCTTGTTTCATTTAATCTTCACAATAAACCTACCAGATAGGCAGCTATTGTCATCCTCATTTTATAGAGGGAGACACGGGCTCAAAGGGTTGGTATGCTTTGAGCATAATTATTACGATGGAAGTGGCTGAGTTGAAATTCAAAGCCATCTGGTTTGAGAACCTGTGCCTTTGCCTACCATGTTAAGCAGCCCAGCTCTGCCACTAGTGGATTCTATAACCGAGCAAACACTATCCTCTCTCTGAACCGCAGTTCCTTCATTCGTCAAGTAGGGGGGGAAATGACCTTCTAAGTCTACAGTGTATGAATCCAAAGACCAATGAGTTACCTACTTGGTAAACTGTAAGGGCTGCTCCTCTGCTAAGCATCGGGCAAGATGCTTGCCCCTGCTAAGCATCTTACCAGGTCTCGGACACATTGCATGTGGCCAGGGCTATCTCGCCGACACTGGTGTCACTAAGGGTGCGGTTGCTGATGCAAAGGGCCTCTCCAACTCTCACTGTAGGTGCCCGATGCTGCTAAGCATTGGGCAAGATACTTGCCCCTGCTAAGCATGGGCAAGATCGGGGCTTACCCTGTAGGCTGTAGACATAGTAGGCATCGGATTCCACTTCCCTGTCCCCAATGGTGGTTTTGCAAATGTAGGTCTTGTCCTCAAAAGTACCAATGAAACCTCGTTGGTGATCATAGGGGATAGGCAGAGGAACATCCTCTTTCTTCTCGTGCAGCGTCACCACCAGCCGGGGGTCTGTGACTCGGCATGGGATGGTGGTCTCAGTGATTTCCGTGACAAAGACAAATACATCCTCAGGGTCTATGGGGAGGAAGCCCATACTGGGATCTGCCGGAAGAGGAGGCAAGGATGAGGATCAGGAGAACTGGGTTTCTGGCCAGCCGGTGGACTCCGTGTGACTGTGAGCAAGTCTCTTCCCCTCGGTGGCCCTCAGTCTCCTCAATCCAGAAAAAAGCTGCTGCTATGGTTTGAGTACTGGTTATCTCCAACACTCATTGGCATGTAGCTATCTTTGTAATAGCCATAAGAGGTGATTGGGCCATGAATACCCCACGATTGGTACACTGGTGCCATGTCACCTCTTACACTTTCTTGCCCTTGTATGGGATGATACAAAAAGAAGACCCTTACCAGCTGCCAGCCCCTCGATCTTGGACTCTGCATCCTCAGAACTGTGAGCCAATGAAGTTCTGTTCATTATCAATTAGTCTCAGATACTCAGTTATAGGAGCAAACCTGGGCTAAAGCAGACCTCAGAGCTCCTTTCAGCTCTAACCCTGGCATTGATAGCCCCAGGGTGAGAAGATGGGCCCCAAGCTGAAGTGCGATTGGTCCCTGAGTCCTGAAAAATAGGGAAGCTGCAGACACGGCAGATGGGAGCCATCTGAGAACACGGACTTCTCAGGAGGCAGGAATGGGGCTGGCTGGCAGGAAATACACAGATATCCAGGCCAACGTGTGGGAATGAACACACTCCTGGTCTAAGCGGGGCAGGCTTCCATGATTCGTGAGCATTTCTGAATTGGCTGCATTTGCGTTGTGTCACTGAAGGCTCCTCTGAGCTTCCCCTGGAGCCATCGCCAGGGGAGAGGGAGGGTGGGTGCATAAGCCGAGGTTCTCACCTGGCACAAAGATGTACAGCCGCCTCCGCTCACTGGACTCCAGCTCAAGGGAGCTGTTGTAGGTGCAGAAGTATTCTCCTGTGTCTCCCCCAGTGACGTTGGTCAGTGTCAGTTTGCTGGTGAAGGTGCCATCCTGGGTCATGACCACTTCCTGTTGGGGTACCTGGGACATTCGTTCCCACAGCACTGGAGCTGAACCCAAGCAGGTCAGAACAAAGGTGCTAGAGAGATTGAGAACCAGCTCTGGGCCTGCAGGCACCATGACCAGGCCTTGGGAGATCTGTGGTCCCAGCAGCAACAGCAGTGACAGTAACAGCAACTGGCCTTTGGGGGAGGAGGTGTCACATGTCAGGGTACAGAGACCTCAGGATGTCCCAAACCCTACCCAAAGCTGCTCTGAAGCCATCAAGTCCTCAAAGAACACACATGCCTGCCCAACAGATTAGAGCCCTCTGCCCGTGGTTGTGGGGCCCTTGTGCCCTCTGCAGGCCCCCAGGGACTCCCGGCCTCTGTCTCCATTCCTTTCAAGCTCCTGAGTCTTAGTTCTTCCATGGCACTATGTTCAGGCAGTAGGCAGGGGAAGGGATCAGGAAATCCTTGGGAAATAATTCCCAGGCCTTTAGTTCCTGCATTACTTCCCAGGTCACTTTCTGGGCCTTTTCTCTATAGCTGCCCCCAGCTGTCTACGTTCTGGTGAAGCCCAGAGGTGGCCTTGCTTGGGAGGGGACTCAGGCAGCTTGGAGTGGAGACAGATTGGGACAGAAGAGATGGTGAGGCCCTTGTGTCTGGAGGGCACTGGGGTCGAGGTATGTGTGCATGATATGTCTTTCCCTCACCCAACAATATTCTCTGGGGAAGGAAGAGAAGCTATGCTCCCCCCAGTGCAAGCAGCAGGACAGCCAGTCATGGTCCACTGGACAGAAGTTTGTTAGGCAGGCCACTGGCGCACCCCGGCATCTGCCCAGCCCCTTGAGGGCAGAAGGCATGTCATCAATCAGACTGAGGAGAGATCCCAGATAGGCTGACTGCAGAAGGGTGCGAGGCAGAGGGAGAGCCAGGCAGAGGATCTGAGGTTCAGCAAGGGCTTCTGGATGGGTTTTAAGCTGGGGGGGGGGGGGGTGCAGTTGAAGGAGGCCTCCATAGAAATGCTCTTGAGATATAGGAAACTGTGTCTCAAGAAGAGCCACAGTGATTATGAACTCACACCCTAGTATTAGCGTACATCACCCCTGCAAGCTCCAGGGCCTGTTCCGTGGCTCCCCAGGACCTCTGCCATGGCCCCCAGTCTACCTACCTTGGAGGACCGGAGCTGGCATCACACCTGGAGGCTGCATGATGGCCTGTGGAACGAAACAGGGGTGAGGACCCATCTTAATACCACAGGTAAGGCTTTGTCTGGACCACTAGCCTCCATGACTATGGGGCTGAAGCCAAACGCCACCCGTCCCCAGGCTAACAGGGCCCTGTCCCCTCTATTTCTAACACTCATGTGGACTTGGCTGAGTCCTTTGCCCTGCTGGACCTTAGTTTCCCTGTATGTATAGCAGGGCTGGAGAAGTTGGGCTGGATAGTATCCAGGGACCGCCAGCTCTGACAGACTGTCCTCGGGTGACAGTTCCAATACCAGGCTCTTATCTGCCAGGACAAATATTTGGGAAAGTGTGATGAAAGGCCTGGAGGAGAAGGAGGGGTGAACCAGAACCCAGAGAACTCCCACAGCTCCACAAGCACAACAGGAAATGGAGGCGGCTGTGGGAAGGGAAGCGGGGGAGTCAGGCTGTGGAATGTGGGGGCCTGGGCCCCCTCTACTCAGTCCCCACCAGCATCAGGAGGCCAGGGGAGAGGGGCCTGGGGCTGCACATGGGAGAGCTGAGCAGACTTTCAAGGTCCTGAGGGATCACTGAGGCCTCCACCACCACCCCCACTGTCTGAATGGAGAAACTGAGGTTCTGAGAAGAAACAGAACCTGCCCAGGGCTCCACAGCTGGCCCTGTGGGAGAGAGACAAAAGAGTTGGAAAGTGGAAGCGGAGAAAGGCAAAGACAGGCTGCACGAGAGGAGATGCACAGGAACACGCAGTGCCCTGGGCACCAAGAAAGGGAGGCAGACAGACCGAGTGGGATGGGTCTTTGTTCCTGCCTTGGCAGCCACACCTTGGGTACCCAGTCATCAGCAAAGGCCAGGCAGGTAAACCGAGGGGCTGCCTGCAGCCTCAACTGTAAGGAATTTAAAGGCGGACAGGCTCACAGAGCAAAACACATGGGAAGTGACCACGTGACAAGGAGCCTCCTATGCTGTCAGGTGTGGACTTAGTCCCCTGAGTGGGAGCTCAGCACCCCACTCTGCACCGTCTCTTCTGCTCTCCGTTCTACCAGGTAACACCCCTGTGCCACGGCTGTCTCTGTGGCTGAGTCTCCATGTTTCACAAGCATGCTACCTCCCACAGCCAGGTTTGATGCTGGGTTATAGACTGAACACCGGCTCAACCCAGTGCCCCCGGAAGTCCTGTACTCCTGACACCTCTCCACAGCATCCCTACTCCCAAGCATTCTGGGCCACTCTCCTGCTGGACACCCAGCATCCTTGGGCAGGATGGAGCAGTGCCCGGGCAGCCCATCTGCCCCTCAGTGGGTGCCCCTCTGGTTTCCCCCTTCCTGCCAGAGGACTGGGCCAAAGAAAATCATTAGCAGCCCAGGCTGGGGGATGGGGTCACTGCAGCTTCCCGCCCCTCCCCTCCCAGCCTCCTTGGCCAGCCGCACTGTTTATTATTCTAAAGGAGGAATTTGGCCAGCGAGATGGGAGGTCACTGCAAGGGGGCTGGCCTGGCTCTTGAAGGCTGGGCTGGCCATGTGGGCTGGGACCTCATGGCATGCAGCCCCCGACCCTGCTCCAATGCTGCGCTCCTCTGTCCTCTCCTTACAGGTCAGGGCTAGGGATGGCTGACAGCCTCTGACACTCGGCCAGGAGGAGCCCTTTGGGAATGGCCCAGAGAGGCCCAGAGAGGCAGAGTCATGACCATGTCACACAGCGAGAAAGGGAATTTGGGCTGCTGGGAGAGGATAGGCTGGACAGATGAGATCAGAGAGAGCACAGAGGCTTTGGGAAGGGACATCTTAGGGAGCTTGGACTGGCGTGACTGTATGAATTAAGCATTTCAGCTCCCAGGGACCTTGAACCCCATTGTGAGACTGGGTTTCCAGGCTTCATTGGGACCGTGTTTTCCCATCCACACACACAGAGGTTTGGAGGGGCTCATCTCAAAGAGCAGTCCCTGTTCTCAAGTTTTGCCTTTTTAACCCCCTAGAGAAAAGTTCTAGTCATTATTCTTAGGATGGCTGGAGAAAGGAGGGGCTGGCCAGAGGGAGGGGGCTGTATTTCTAAGCCCAGCGTCACATGAGAATTCATTCTGTGTGGACTGTGACAAGATGCTTCCCCGCTGTACTCTCACTCTACCTCTATCCATTCAGGACTTAGACAAATGAACTTGAGATGTGGAAGCCCAGGATTTGGCATAGAAAAAGCTAAAGGGCTGGAAGGTACCATACTGGGCCTTAGGGCACTCAGAAGTGGCCTCCTAAGCCACCTGGATGACTTTGGCACACTCAGATGCCTGCTCGGTGCCTTATAGACCATTTTGTACTTCCTGGTGGCAGCCAATTCCAGCAGACCCCAGGGAGGACCAGGCAGCTGACATGGGGTGTTGATTTTCCTGTGACAATTCCCTTCATGAGTGGAAGGAGCCATGCTCCGGGAAAGAGACACCTGAGAGAGCATGGTGTCTCTGTTTGCCCTTCTGTGCTCCCAGGAAGGCCCCTGGAAGTGGCCTGGGGGACCCCAAGCATCTTCCCTCTGCTCAGGAAGATATACCGTGTGCTGAGAAGCCCTCAGGACTCCTCCTATACAGCCAGGTTGGAGGGCCAGAGTTCCAAAGGTGGGGTCATTGCCCAGGTCACAGTGATTCTGAGGGTCCCCTCAAGGAATGGAGTGAGGGTCCCAATTCCAGGGGAGCAAGCATGTTTAGAGGGTCATTCTCAGAGCCCCAGACTTCCTTCCAATAAGCATATACAACTCTTTACTCCTTTCCCACTGCCTTAATCTAAATAAATCCAGTCCATCTTAGCCACATCCGCCAGCAACAGCTCCCCTCCCTCGGGGTCTTGCAGCTCCCACGACACAAGCCGGCAAAGGAGGGGGCAGCAGCACTGCCAGGGGCGAGGACTGCACACGGTGAGCACATGGACACAGCACAGACGCCTGCCTACGCGCCTGCTCACACGCTCCCCCGAAACCCATGCATGTGCAGCTGGCTGAGAGTGTGCCCAGCCCCCATGCAGACATGAACCATGTGTATTCCACACTACACACACACACACACACACACACACACACACACACACACAGCTCCACTGTGCCTTGCACACACACACATGCACCGACTGCCGCCTGAGTGCTTTCCCAGGCGCCCATCAGAGAAACACTGGAGTGTAGCACATCGGCATGTGACACACACAGAACTTGCACACAGGGAACCCCAAATGTCCCTGACCACACCTGCATGCATCCACAGACAAACCAGCCATGCATGCACCGTGCAGGTCTGAGAACCTGACATGTACTGACTGACTTGTATACAGCAATCTTTTCCATGTTAGACATGGGGAGACTGAGGCACAGAACATCTCAGAAACTTGTCTAGAAATGCAAAGCCAGGGAAGGATAGAGCAGAGACACAGGTCAACCAGTGTGACTTCGTGCTCTGTGCCCCTCCAGTGCTCCACTTCTCTGGTCACTGCTGTCTAGGTGGAGCTCGACAGAGCAGTAGGTGGAACTGTCAGAAACAGATGGACTTGAGATTAATTTAGCGGAGAATCAACACAGCGGAGAATCAACAGGACTTGGTGACTGAAGATGGGGGAGCTGAAGAGGGAAGTTTCACAGAGGAGCCTGCACCCCTGTTTCTGGCTTGGAATGCTGGGGGGCAGGAATGTGTATTGCTGGGGATGCTATTTTCTAAGAGGATGTAGAAGCCAAATAGCAGGACTGGACCAAGTTGCTGTCATGCTGGGTTAGAGTGTGGGGGGTCCTGCCGTGCAGGGAACAGGCTGGACAGAAGCAGCAGTGAGGTGGAGCCCAAAAAACCTTGCCATAGAGTGGAGAGCGCTTGGTGCAGGGACTCTGGGGCTAGAGGTGCTGTGAATAAATCGGGTGCCCACGAAAGGAGGAGGCGGCAGCCTGGTCATGAGGTCAGGGTGTCAGAGTCCTGAAATGTCACAGCTCCACAGCCCTCTGGTTACCCAATTCAGTCCCTTTCACGAGCCCCACTGTACAATTGGGGAAACTGAGACTTACAACGTGAAAGCAAGAGAGGACCCACGTTTGTTTCTATGCAGGATGGGCTCAGGAGATAGTGAGGTGCTTGAGCTCATCTGAGCAGGCAGCCCCTGCTGCACCCCCACTCAGGTGTGAGGTGCTCAACGTCAGGATTCAGACCATGACTGCTGCCCCTCCCTCTCCTCAACACACTCGCTCTCTCTCCCTGCACCACCAGGCAGACAGGTGACAGAGGCTCAGAGGACACTTGCTGTGGACATTGGCTTATTTTGGGACCTTCTACTTTGCCCTTTCTCCTCCACAATAGGGACACTTCAGGGACACTTCACAAACTTAGGCTGGGTACTGACCCCAGATCCACCACCACCCGTCTTACATCTTGCCCCTCTCTGGGCCTCAGTGTCCCCATCTGTATGACAGGGTGGGAGAACCAGCAGGGCTGACGTGTTGTGGCTCTCGGATCCCGCTTGGAAGGCAGCTGTGCACAGCGGGAATGCTGGGGAGGTTTGCAGCCGGGATGTCGTGACTCAGCCCCCAGAAGGCAGCCAGCTCCTTGGCCTGGAGTGTGTGGGGGCAAGAGGCATGTGGAGCTGGACAGCACAGTGACCACAGCACGGCTGGACCTGGCAGTGTGGCCTGTGA
This sequence comes from Cavia porcellus, assembly GCF_034190915.1. NCBI lineage: Eukaryota > Metazoa > Chordata > Mammalia > Rodentia > Caviidae > Cavia > Cavia porcellus. The sequence continues at coordinate 17,122,711 of NW_026947504.1, forward strand.
GGCCATCCCTAAACTGGCCATGACATGAGTGAGGTCTTCAGCTGGCCCAGGAAGCCTCATTGTGGAAATTCGGGAGCAGAGTCTGGAAGGTGGAATGCTGTTACAAGCTGGGGTGGGGGAACTAGGAAGGGGAAGAGACTCCCCTGCCCCCCTCAATCTTATGACCTATTCCAGTCTACCGAGAAAGGCTCTACATGCTTTCCTGCGCGGTGAGTCCCCAGAGGGAGATCTAGGGTAGACAGGAGCAGGAGAGGATCCACTGACTGAGCCAGTGAGGGATCTGGAATCCAGGCCTGTACCCCATTCCACGTTGCTTCCAGACCAAGTTCTTCCTGTTATACAGGAAGTGACTTGGGTCACTCTGAACAAGCAGCAGAAACTGGACAGGCTGGGGCCTGGAGGGTGCTGGCCCCATGAGACACAGGGCTGGCTCCTTCCAGCACAGACATGGCAGCCTCAGTGCCCTTGCCTGTCCAGCCTGTCCCCTCATCTGTCCCCCTCATACCCCAGCCAGAGGGACCCCATGCTATATCCATCCGCCTGTCCTCCTCTGGCCCCAGTGGCTGTCTGTGCCACCTCCACAGCACCGTGACTGACTGAAGGAACCATGATTGACTCAAGAAGGAAGGCCACTGCCCTCCCAGGTCCTTGGGGAGTCCAGTCAGTCACTACTCTGCTCCTGGCCCCAGGAGGCCACCCCAGGGACATGATGGAAAAAAGTGACCTATTATTTTTTTTTTTTTTTTGGAAGCCCAAAATAAAATGAAACATCTGTCTGGAACAGAGCCAGGCTGATAAAGAACAGACTGATCCCCCTGCTGGAGGACCCCCCCCCTCCCCAGCTCACACCCTTCACTCATCCCCTCACCCACGGGGAGTGCTCCTGGGGGCGGTGATGCAGCCTCAATACTTGGAACGGCGCGTGGGAAAGCGCTCAGTGTGTGCCTTGTGGCCGCTGGGGGCCCAAGGGAGGGGGCCTGGGTCCCCACACAGGCTGGGAACGGGCCTGGGAAGGAGGTCAGGGAGGGAGGGAGGCCCCACTGCCTATCCCTGCCGGCTGCCTGCCGCCTGCCTGCCCAGCAAGCACTTCCTGCCTCCTACGGCGCCTCACTGGCCCCCCAGCTCAGACCCAGATCCACATCAGCTGTCTGTGCTGGCCCTGCCCAGCCCAGAGACCCCTGGCTCACAGTCCCCTAGACCCACTTGGGATGTCCCTCATCAGCCCTTTCCAAATGAACAGTGGCTTAGACAGCCTTAAAAATAACACAAATAATAACTACTCCCAATTTAGAATTTACCCACCCAGCATCTCAGCTATGCTCTTTGTATGGATGACCTCACAAGTCCCCAGAACAATCCCATGACATGGGACTGCTTCCCTATCTTACAGATGAGGAAACTGAGGCACAGTGAGGTCAGAGCATTTGCCCAAGATCACAGAGCTTGCCAACAGCAGTTGCAGTTCTCAGGCTGGCCCCTGAGCACACAGACGCAACAGCCCCACCCCAGCAGCCTCTCCTGGGCAGGAAGCAGAGATGCAGAGCCCAGGGAGGACAGGATAGGACAGCTCCATCCACCACACCGAATGGTCAGCCTGTTCTGTCACCAACTTCCTTCCCTCTTTCATGCCCTTTTGAGCTGGTGAAGTTGAAGCTGGCAGACGGTGACGGAGTTGCACTGTTTTTCGCAGAGCTTCACAGGCTTAAGAGTGTCATGGGCCATATGTATGTCCTACTCACCTCTCCACCTTCCCTGCAATTGCATCCCGACCATGACAGGGAATTTATCACCTCTTCTTAGAGCCTCTCCATTGTGGGGAAGCTCAGGATTCTCAGAGGTCAGACTACAGAGATTGTTTTTATTACACTGAGTACAGCAAATGGCTTTTTGGTACCAGGAATCGAACTCAGAACCTTGTACTCTCCAGGCAGGCACTGTGCTGCTGAGCTGTATCTCCAGCCCACTGAATACAATCTGGCTAGACGCATCTTCTACAACCCAGCCCTGCTTCCACCCTCCAGCCTCTTTGGCCCAGAACATCTTTCTCCTCACTCCCTGTCCTGCTGCCCCAATCTGAAAACAAACAAAAATCAAGCACTCTACTAAATGAAATGATGGGGGTTTGGTTTCCTAATCACAGCTCATTATTCCCATTTTTTTTTTTTGTCTTTTTCATTTTTATCGGTACTGGGGATCGAACTCACAACCACCTGCTTGCAAGGCAGGTACTTATGCCGCTGAGCTAAATCCCCAGCCCCATCATTATTCCCATTTCATGGAGAGGAAACTGAGTCTCAGAGAGATCTAGTAACTTGCCTGAGGCCACAGCTCTATTAAGCAGAGGAGCTAAGTTACACACTCGGGCTGGCCAGAGTCCAAAGCCTGTTTTCTTAACTGCCATGCACATCTCCCCATCTCCTGCCCGGAAACTCCTCTGCCCACAGAGAACTGTCCCTTGAGGAGCTCACTCTAATGCAACTACAGAGAATCCAGGACAGGAAGAGCCTTCAAGGTCAAGGTCTTGCCCCTGTCATCACTGAGGAGCGGTTTGGGTCCTGAGCTCCTACCCCAGGCTACCCAGTACTTTGAAAGCCCAGGGAAGGGTAGACTCAGAACCCTTCCACAATTCTGCTGTAGAGCTTCAGAGTCAGCGGCTAGGGTTAAGAAAATTCTAAGGTTGGGTCTGACCCTGTCCCAAGGGCCTCTGAAATGCAGTGGCCCAGGAGTCAAGCCAGTTGTGTGGCCACCTCTGCCACAGGCCTGTTGGTTCCAGCATCCTTTGCACTGTGCACAGAGGGCCAGGCCTCAGCAGCTGCAGAATTCCAGGCCTCTGCCACCTTCTCTGCCTCCCTGCCCCCACCTTCCAGAGCCTCCTCTCTGGCCGGTGTCATGGCAACAGGGAGCGCCAGGCCCTGGAAGCCAAAGGAGCCCCTGAGAGGGGTCCCAGGCTGTGGCTGAGGAGGGGGGTGCTGTGGGCGCAGACAAGCAAACCTTCTGTTCCTCGGGCTGCTGCCAGCCCGGGATCAGCCATGGGCCGTGCCGAGGGCCACAAAGAGAATGCATTCTCAGAGCCAAGTGGGCAGGGGGCAGGCCGGCCTTGGGGCCCGTTCATACTGACCCACCAGCATGCAGCCTTCCCCTACCAGACCAGAGCTCACAAATCAAGCAGGGTAGCTGGCACCACGGCCATTGAGATTCTCCTCAGAGCCCTCCGGGGCAGCAGATCAGGAGAAAGGAAACTCCCATGTTTCATTTACACTGTCACTTTCTGAGCGTCTCTTCCTCCCTCCTTCTTCAGTGTTTTCCCTCTGATTCTCCCTTAACTGTTCCTCAGCCTCTCTGTGCCTCAGTTTCCTCATCTGTAAATTGAGGCCTGTCACTGAGTCATTGAGGCTAGTGATAGAGCTGACACAGCCAAATGCTGAGGACAGGGCCTGGCACGCAGCCTTCTGCAAAGCTAGAGGCCAGCTTCTTAATCATCTGCTCATGAGAGAATAAGTCACTGCCTCCCACAACCCTGCGCGCACAGCGGAGACTCTGCCAGCCCGGGCTGCTCAGAAGAGGCGCATGTGACACACTAGAAGGGGCAGAGAGGCCCTTCCTTCCGAAAGGGCTCCTCAGGGAGGGACAGCTGTGGTTATCGTGGGTACCGGCAGTGGTGGTCCATCCTTCTGCATTGAGGCTCAGCAAGGTGGCCACTCAGTGGCCGAGTGACCAGCAGACAGCCAGAAGTCAAATTTAATGCCTCCCCGCCCACTGTCTGCTGATTGCTTCTCCACTGCTCTACAGACGCTCACAGACTCAGGAGACCAAACATCTTGTAGAGTGAGCTCTTCTGGCCCTCGGGCCTGAGGCCTCATAGTGACGTAGGACTCACTAGGCTGGGGACAGGGAAGGGCAAGCAATGGTGACACTTTCCCTCCAGGGAATTGAGGGACAGGCTGATGGAAGGACAGCAGACGTGTGGAACCAGTGGGCTGCGCCTGATAGCATCAGGTGGGGACAAATCACGGCTAGGAATGGAGGGTCTGTCTTGAAGCCCCTTAATTCAAAGTCTAAAATCCCAACTCTTCTACCTCACCACTGTGTGCCCTCTATGAGTTTAACTTCTGTGAGTCTCTGTTTCCTGGACAATGGTCTAAGAGACCTCCTGTTCCACTGCCATAAGGGTTACAGATAGCAAAGAGTACTCAACACATAATAGATGCTCTGTAAATGGTGCTGAGGGGAATAGGGCTTCTTTGGGGCGATGGCATTGAGCGGGGCCTCCAACCCTTGAACCATTTTGAGCTGGGTTCTGTGGAGGATGGTACCAGAGCACAATATTCCACAGAACTGTGTGCAGGTGAAGCCAGGAAATGGCACAGTATCTGGGAGAAATGACAGGGAGAGATGTTAGGCTAGAAACTGAGTTTCTTCAGCAAAGAGGCAGGTGAAGGGCAGGAAAAGAAGTTAACCTTCAGGAAAGTTCTTGGGTGCTGGGTGAGGATTTGGGCTTTACTCTGCCCACCCACTGCAAAGCTGACTTTTCAAGGTGTTGATGGTGACGGTGGGTAGCCAGCTGCTGGCTGGGCAAGAGTAATACTGTGCCCCAGTCATTAAAGGGTTTGGGGCCTCCACGCAGGACAGTGACAGGAACGGGTTGGCATTTTGTGGGAAGCTATGAATTGGGATGGGACGGTGGAGTCAGAGAGGCCCGCTTCCAGGATAACGCCATCCCTGATCCATCCTGGACCCACTAGCAGGATAAGCTATATAATTTGTGGGACAACGCAAAATGCAAAGGTAGGATCTTTGTTTAAAAGGATTAAAAACTTCAAGAGTGACTGAAATGCATTGAACTAAGTGGGGGCCGCTAAACACAAAGTCATCCCTGTTTCCTAGACTAAAGGAATTTATCCACCCATGCATCCATCCACCGATGCATTTGTTTATCTTGCCGTACACCTATCTATTCACTATTTCACTGTCAACCCAACAGATGGGCCCAGGCTGGGAGCTAATAAGGACAGGAATGACAGGAGGAGTGACAGCCCACTGGGTCAAGCTTGAACCTTTACCTTCTGGGTTAAGGAGCAGCCAGGGCTTCTCTTGCCCCCTTGTCCTCGTCCCCACCCTGACTTAGCCTAGCCTCACAAGTGGAGAAGTTGGTAGGGTTACAACTCTGGAGGTTCTATTTTCCAGGAAATGAAAATAGCCAGAACAGTTGCAAGGAAGTGGTAAAAGAGCCACAAGGAGCCTGGATGGGCCCTCAGGGGTCTCCGAGTGACCCCACTGCCTTCTGGACTCTTTAAAGAGGAAGCGTGGCCAGAATGGAGAAGTGATGTGCCCGAAGCTGCCGTGGCAGGAAACTACCTGGGGTGGGCCTGGGCTCTGCATCCTTCATAAAGTGGCTTCTTTGCTCCTCTCCAGGCCAAATCTGCCTCCTGGCTTCATCCCAGAGAGACGTGGAGGCCAAGCCTGGAGTGACAGGAGGAGCTGGGCCTCTCCTGGACTTTAGGCTCTCGTGAAGCTTCAGCACACAGGGCACTCAAAGGAAAGCTCAGATCTGGGCTTCCATACCATCCCTCATGATCTGCACAGCCTCTACCCCACCCCTTCCCCTCTTGGACCTCACGTTCCCACCTATAAAAGAAAGAAGTCAAATCAGGTGACCTGAAAGCCCTTTTCATCTCTGACATGGGAAACTTTCCAATCTGCTGGCTCTCTCAAGGGACGGCCCTTTCCAACATGGGGTGGAGAAGCTGGCATCTCTGGCAGATGAAAGGTTCAGGTACCTGAGATATCAAACAGCCATTATGTGAGGCAGGAGCAAGGGTACTAATGTAATTAAAGCAGTGCACTTTGATTTCCTGTCTCTTATATCAAAATAGGGGTGGGCTGCCCTGAAAAGCATCTTGGGAGAGGGGGCTGGGGTGCAGATTGCAGGGCTCATGTAGCTCTTTTCCAGGCAGTCTGGGCCTGAAGGCATGGGAAGGCAGGCGTTGGTCATCCAAGCTGGACACACCAAGTGTGTCGATTCTATACCCAGCTCCAGAGCAGAGCCTCTGCACCCTTGCCTTCCCTGGCCTCTAAACCATCACTGGTTTGGGCCAAAGTCTTGGTTCCTCTTGAAATCAAAACCAATGGGGTTTGAAAGTTCAGGACTGGAAGGGCCTAGGACCACACCCCACCCGAGTAGACTCTTGGTGCTCTAAGCATCCAGGGACCTGGGTTTGTAACCCCTGCAGGAACGAGCCCTCAGAGCTCGCTGAGGAAGGGCCTCTCTAATGGTTAAAAAGCTCATACTTGTTATTGCAGGTTCAAGTTTTCCATTAGCAGCCATTGATCCTGACCTCTTTCTGTAATGTGTAGAGAAAATGTAAGAAAAACTCCTTTCATTGTGAAGTTAAATATGCATGATCTCTGCCTGAATACACAGCAGGGTTGCGCAGCTGCCAATCTGGGCTGATGGGGCTTGGAGTCCTGGGATTGTTTAGAGCTGGAAAGGACTTTGTGATCATCAAGGTCAACCTCTTTGTTTGAGGACTGAGAAGATGAGGCCCAGACTCTAAGGGACCAGCACTCTAGGGTTTCGTGACTTGCTTTGGAAGGCCGAGGGCCTCCCAGAGCCAGGGCCTCGTCCTCAGAGTGCACAGTGGGTCCCTGAGCCCCACCCAGCCTTGCATCATAGGGCTCTGGAGTCACACTCACTCGGGCACAAATCCCAGCTCCTATTTCCTAGCTGTGGAGCTCTGGGTAACTGACTTACCTTCTCAGGGAATCTTCATCAGCAAAGTGGTGAGTCTCTACCTGTACTTTAAGGTTACTAAAATGATTAAATTAATCCAGCAAGCATTTATTAAGAACTTCTTGAATGCCAGGCATGTTCTAAGTGCTGAGGACTACATCAGTAAACTTTGAGGTAATGGACAGACACAATTAAAATGCCCATCGAAAGTACTCAGGCAGGGCTGGCTCCCATTAGATCACCCTGCCCACACTCCTGTGGCCGAGGTGCCACAGCTCTGATCTTGGGGAGAGGCCACCTTCAGGCCCACTTTCAGAGTCTGTGAGCAGAATCCTGTTCCGAGGACCCACTATCACAGAGCATTCAAATATCTCCAAGAAATAGGTGGGCATTTCAGAGTATCTAGGCCCCCTCTTCTCCCTTCCCCTCCCCACTGCACCCTTCAGGGTGTCCTGAGCAGGGTGTCCGCACCCTGTCCTGAGCAAAGTGCCCAGGGCCCCTTCCTGCAGCCAAAAGGCAGCTGGCCCCAGGAACCTTCAGAATGACCAGTGTCCAGGGTCCTTCAAGACAGAGGCCTTTGTGGGTTGCGTCAGGTCTCCGAAGTAGACCCCACCATACTAGGAGACAAAAAACTCCCCAAGCAGACCTGTTATTCACACCTAGGGGAGCCCAGCATTCAAAAGGAAGCCGGCAGCTTCCTCGTGCATCGCAACCAGCCTCAGTCGCTCCACACGGCTCAATCTACAGAGAGCTGATTCCAGGAAACACTGCAAAGAGACCCGCTGTGCCCGCCTGCCAGCACCCCCACCCCGTACCCAACACTGCCCCGTCCATCCCTAGCTTTAGACCCTCTACTCAGAGACCCAACATTTTGTACTTCCCTTGGCAACGCTTCCCTGCCCTGCCTCAGTTTCCCTATGAAAACATGCCTTCACCCCTTGCCCAGGGCCATCAGTCTTTTCACCCTTGGCCTGACTGCACCCAATCTGCAATAAAGTTCTCACCAGTTGCTTAAACTCTGCCTGCCTCAGTGGTCTCAATTGTGCCTTGGTTAATACTAACAAGCTGCAGATCATTCTGCAGTGTGGGGGGGGGTGTCACACGCAGGAGGCAGGAGCAGCACATTCTTACTAGTGGTCTCAGGCACCGTGCCACGCACCTTACCCAATCTGTTACCTCATGGTGTCCTCCCATCGCTGCTCTGCTGCTTGCAGAGGACACTCGGGCTCAGAGAAGCAAAACACTGGCCCAGGGTCACCATCAGCCAGCAGCTGAATCAGAGGTGAATCCGCAGTCACCTGATGCCTCAGTCCGTTTGTCCACCGTGCCCACTACTCCCAGATATGAAAGTAGCACGAGAACCAATACTGGGGCCTGAGGCTGGCCACGGTGGACTTGAACGGAAGCAGGGCAAGCACTGGGTCTGCTGACTCTGACTCTGACTCTGACAGTGCTTTCTGCTGCCGGCCCCACATCTGCGGACAATTACAAGCCCTAGCTCTGCTGCCCAGAGGAGGGAGGTTGTCTGATAACTACTGTCTGCAAGGAGAGTGCTGACCAGATGGCCTCCTGCTGCTCTCAGGACCACATCGGGCCTGGTGGACCTGACAGCAGTCAGATCTGAGGCTGCACTGAGTTAGGGAAGGCATCAAGGTACCGGAACCAGAAGCAGGCTCTGGGGAGGACGGAGGCTCCCTGCTGACCAGGAGCAGCTCCCTGGGTATCCAGGATCCTGCCTTTGGGTTCTGGCAGACTTTCATGTAAATACCAGTTCTACTAACTGTGTGAGCTTGTAAACTCACTTAGCCTCTATGTACCTTGGGCTCTTCACTTGTAATATAGGATACTAACAACACCAATCTCAAAGCCTTGCCGGCATGATTCCAAAGGAGGCCCCATACTGACCATGCCTTCATGCAGCGGGTTTCAGTAGTGGTGACCACCCCAACTGTATGCCCCCAATGCTGTGGATTCAGGGCCCCCTTCCTGGACACAGAGAAGGACTGCATAATGTCAGGACATCTTGTCAGAGGCCTCTGTGCACTCCAGGAGTCACAGAAACAAGCATGGACCCCTCTTCCGTTCTTTCATAGAAAAATGCAGCCCCAAACAACCACCTGATATTCTGGAAGCAAGGCAGGAGGCACCCATTCACTTCCACCAGCACATTTTCCTAGCCTGGAACCCACCCAGGGCTGGGTATTAGGGGCAGAACACAAGACAGTGAAACCTGGAGCCTGAACAATCCCTGCTGTGTACACAGAACAGGAAGAGAGGATGCTGAGCAGCAAGATGCAGCTTGGCGTGCACAGCCAGCACTCGGAAGATGGGAGGAACCTGGGAAGGCTGCCTGGAAGAGACGGAGTAGCAGGGGCCTTGAAAGAAAAGTGATGAGGAAGGGCATTCCAGGCCGAGGGAACGGGGAGGGCAAATGCCCACAGGCAGGATGGCACAAATTCCTTCTGAAAATTCTGGGACAAATTGACGAACACAAAGCCCAGGTCTGGAGCTGTGGGGCAGTGGAAGCTTGCAACTTCCCCCAGCTTTGCCACTTGCTAACTGTGTGGCTACAGTTCTGTGACTGCGGGGAGCATTGGGGAGCATTGCAGGAGACACCTCACATGCAAAACATAGGAAAGCACAACCCGGCCTCTGGCGCTGCCTGCGAGCGCTCTGGGCACAGTCTCAGCCAGCAGGGAGTATCAGTCAGTTAGGAGCCCTGCTTTTCACAGGCTGGGAAGGCACAGAAAGTCAAGGCGCGAAGGTCTGTTTTCGGATGGAGGGGAGAAGGGGCCAACCCAGAGCAGGGACGGAGCAAGGAGGCCGGGCGGCCGCCTAGGACAGAAGCAAATGGCTCGGATGCAATCCTCGTCATGGAGGAACCCCCAGAGCTGACTGTCGGGTCCCAGGCCCCCAGCCCCAGCTGCAGACTGCCAGGTCCTCTGGAGACCCTCTTCAGGCAGAATTTTCCCAGTGGCTGGGGTTTTAGAAGGACATTTTAGGAATCTGGAAAATTTACAAATCCATTTAAATCCCCAAGGGTTGCCTGGTGGCAGACTGGCCTAAAGCCAGGCCCACTGTTAGGAACAAGGCTGGGGCCAAGGGACAGGGGCTAGAGCCTAAGGACCCCCATCTTGATAGGTCCCTTTCTATGCACCCTCAGTTTCCCTCTCTGGCCCCTCCCAGCTTTCTCCCCCTATTAGAGGCTCCACACCCCAGAGTGTCTCAGTAATCTCCTCCTGTCTGACTCCAAGTGTCTCACAGAGCACCCCCACGTTGTGCGAACAGGGTAGGGGCGGTGGAGTTGAGGGGTAGCAGTCATTCACCTCAGGAGCAGGAGAAAACTGGTTCCTCCAGCCTTGACATCCCTGGAAGCCAACCAGTCGCTTCCCATCTGGTTTTGTTAAAAATATTTTCCGGGTTTTTTACCTACCAAAAGAGTCAACAAGCTGGGGCAAGGGGACAGGGCATGGGGCCAGGGATCCCCCCTTCTGCCTGCACTTACCTTGTTGCCAATGGAGTCTGGTGTGGACACGTCTCAGACTGTGGGCTGTCACCCCCTCCAGGAAGTCCTCCTTACTTGCCTTTTCCTTGTTACCAGTAAGACTTCGCTGGGCCCGAAACAGGCAACAGCTAGGCAGAAGGCTGTGCTATCCCAGGCTCCCAGGGACTCGGGAGGACCGAGAGAGGGCTGCAGGGCGAGCAGTGGCCAGCCTCGCCTCACTCCCAAAGCATCCTTTGGGAGGAGCAGAGCCGCCAGGAGGGGCCGCCCTGGGTCTGGCTGTGTGTGCCGGCCGGCAGCCGCGGGCTGCAGACGCTGTTGGTCCGCAGGGCCAGCTCTCTCCTCGGTGATCTCCTGCTGTCTGACTCCTAAGTTGCTCACAGAACAATCCCAGATCCCAGATAGGACTGGCAGGGACTGCGGCCACAGGCGGTCCCCCAGCTCACACCACCTTGGTCTTCCCTGCCCCACCCCCCTACTTTGGGGGAAAGGCTGCAGGGCGGCCTCTGATTGGCCCAGCTGGAGAGAAGGGGGGCGGAGGGGCCGGGAGGGTGGAAGCGTGCGTCTGTTTTCAATTTCAGGGTATTTCCCCCCCCCCTCTTTTTCTTTTCCCCCAAGTTTCTTGTTTTTCTTCCTTTTTTCCCTCTGCTCGCTCCCTCCCGTCGCCCGTTCTCTCAGGATGTGAGGGGATGTTTAGAAATTCCACAGCCCACGCCAGCCACTGAGTCACTTTTATTGAAGAGTGGCCCAGCTTCCCTTACTTGATGCCTGCCTCTGGCTTCAGTCTCCCCTGGCCAGGGCACCTGGGATGGGCATGAGGGCCCTTTCTTTGTGCCTCAGTTTCTCCATCTGTAAAAAGCTCTGATGATCATGTGGTTGATTCAGCCAGCATTCACTCATGAAACCAGAATGGTAAAGCACCTATTGTGTACCAGACACTGCACTAGTGCCGGGGACGCAGTAGTAAGACGCTGTCCAGTGGGAGAGGCATGCTCTGGGGGAGCAGACGCATCAGGAGGGCAGGAGCCTGTGGGTGCAGAACACCAGACAAGGCTTGAGGGAGTCACTCTTCCACCGCAGGGGCTGAGTTAGAGGTTGCTCTTACTGCATGCTCTGATTCTCCACTTGGACCCACAGCTGTCTTCTTTGTTACCCTGAACTTTGGGTTAGATTCCTGCTCACCTCTGCATAAACATCAGTGTACTGTAAACACTGATCATCCAGAGTGACCAGCCTAAATTCACCGAACTGCTCTCATCCCCCTTAATGACTGACACCACCAAGATCAGAACAGCCACTCTCCAGAGCCCAGGCGGATCACTGGGATCATCTGGGATGGGAGCCAAGGCCTGTCTCCAAGTGGAGTAATCATCTCCCGCTGGCGTCCCCTCAAGTGAGCACTGCTTCCCCCAGATCCAGAGAAAGACTGGTCAGACCACAGCGGGACCAAGCTCCTGGACTGTGCTTACTGTTTGCTTCCTGCCTGATATTTCTCCCATGTTATCCTGAAGCCCTTGTTAGCACCCCGAAGACAGGGCCGAAGACAGGGCTGAGGATTCAAGGCCCTGTCTCTTCCCAGCCTGCCACACTCAATAATAAAATGTTTTCAATCTATTTATGGCTCTGAGGATGGAACCCAGGTCTCACTCATGGTAGGCAATTGTGGGCTGCAGCACCAGTCCAATGAACGCCCTTCCTCCTTCGCCATCACCCGTGGACTCAAGATGATGGACGCTGAGCCTGAGCTCCTGGACTCTCTCAGTTAGGCCCCCGGCCTGAACTCTGGGAGGTGACCTGGAAGAGGCAGAGAGACCCATCATGATGATTTATTCTTCGGAGGGAGAAACTGAGGTCTAGTAGCACTTTGGCACAGAGAGAAAAAGCAATTGGCCTAAGATAACCTAGCATATTTCCTCAGAATTCCAGACATACTCCTTTTAGCTTTTCGAAGTCCTCAGGGTACCAAGAAGAGACTATCTGTGCTGTTATAGAGCAAACAGAGGCCCAGAACAGTATCATAAACTTCCCAGGCTCATACAGCATCAGCAGAACTGGGTAGAACCAGATTTTGTATGATAGAAGGGACCGAGGTCCTTTACATCTACCCAAAACCCATGCTCCGGTGTGGACCACCCTGTCCCACCTTCTTCCAGAGTAACCCGTGGCTCTTTCATGCAGTCATGCAACAAGGTATTTTCATATTTTCAAATATCTATAGCAGTCCAGTTCCATCCTGCCCCGCCCCATCCCCCCAGGGTTTGCGAGGCCTCCTTTAGTGCCCCTGGCTGGTTCTTCTCTCCTCCTCTCCTTCTCGGAGACATCTAGACACAGGGCTCCTAGTCCCCAGAAGCCAAGGAGCGTTGTCTTAAGTGGCCCCTTTAAAAGGTCTCCCCTTGGAAGTTCCTGGAGGGCCCCTAGCCCTACCTGAGAGGCAGTTTTCCCGCCTGACCATAATGGAAAACTGAGCTGAGCCTCAGGAGGAAGCTGAGTCCTAGAAGGGGAAGAAAAGTGTTCCAAGCTACACAGGTAGAGCCTCACTCATTCAACGCTGTGCTCTGCACCTCTGTCTCCCCTGTTCCACCTCAGTGCCCCCAGGGCCCCTGCTCCTGGAGCAGAGTTGTTGGGACTGAGATCCTGTGCCAAGCACAGTCATTGTTTGGTCTTCTGCCTGTAGGAATTATTGTCCCGCAGAGAGTCTGGGCTGGGCCACACGGAGGAAGCGTTCTCAGACTGGCCCAGGCCGTGGACTGGGTAATGAGTTCCTGGAGACAGGCCTGGGCCAGGGCTTGGTGGCAGCAGAACCGTAAGGGAACATGGAGTGATCCCACAAACCACAGAGTCAGGCCTGCCCAGGACTTTTTGGGCCCAAAGACTCAATCAAAAAATTCCAACTCTCTGCTTCGAGATTCAAAACAGCACAAGAGGAAGGGAGGGAAGAAATGGAAGGGAGAGGGAGAAGGAGAGGGAGAGAGAAAGGGACAGGGACAGGGACAGGGACAGGAGAGGTCCCTCTAACATTTGTCTTAGCCAGTCACCTTGAAGCAGTGTTGCAGCCAGGCATCTCAGGAGAAACAGAGTTTCAGCCTCCAAAGAAGCTACTCTAGGTGTGAGGTTAGCTAGCTCTGGACTTGTTCAAAGGCCTTAGATGAGTCCCACGTCCTTCCCCAGCCTCAGTTGCCCCATGTGTCCATAGGAGGCTGGGTTCACCATGCTGCAAGGCCCTTGAGATGCCCTGACTTCCAGGAGGGAGGAGAGATTGGCAAGGCCCTAGGGCAGGAGCACAGCTGGGGGCCAGAGATGTAGCATAGAGGGGAGGGGGCGGTTGGTGGTGGCTCCCCCGGGGCGGTTGGCGGCTGCCGGTTTCCGGCCAGCCCAGGCATCCGCCTGGCCCATCTGGAATCACTTAGCCCCTACCACCATTAACCCTTGATGGGCACTAGGGCTGTTTCTCCTCTTCTCAAAGGGGAGGCAGGTGGGAGCTGTGGAACTCCACCATGCATCAGGAGCACTTGCCAAGGCCAGGACAACTGAGGAGAAAGGACTGGGCAGGTTCCAGGGCCAGAGGCAATGCTTGGGGTCAGGTCCCGCTTCTCCTGCTCCAAGCTCAGTGATCTTGGGCAAGTCACTTGAATGCTCAAGCCTGTCTCCTCCTCTGGAAAATGATGATTCTAGGGTTGATTCATGAGACAGATTTGTACCAAGGCATTCCAGCACTGTGGGTCTCCAAGCCTCAGTTTCCCCACTCTAAAAGTGTAGGCAATGGATAGAGACATGGACAGCGCAGCACTGCCATGCTGGGATGGTCAGCCTGGCCCCCACCCCACTGTGGACAGGATAAGCCATGGGCACCATCTTACCTGCCCAGATTTGTCTGAGTCTGGCTGCCACACCTTCATCTTAGGGCTGTGCAGAGTGTGCAGGGCGGGAGCCCTGGCTGACACAGACTGCGAGGGTGCCCAGGGAGCCCGGCTCTCGGAGCCCAGCATGATGTCCCCAGAGCATGGGGCATACTCAAGGGTTAAGTGCCTGAGCTGTGACGTCAGCTGTCCCATCACAGCTCTGCCACCTCCTAGCTCTGGACAGTCAGGCTCTGCACTCAGAGACCCATCTTCACAGGGTTTCAGAGATGCCCTGAGTAAACGATGAACACAGGCATTTTGGGCCAGCCCTAGGGCAGACCAAGAAAGGCAACTGATCCTCAGATGTCGCCCAGAGCTGCTCATCCAGCCCACTCAGTTTATAGGCAATGATGTGACCATGGCCAGGATGGAAGCAACTTGCACCACTGTGCATGTGTGGTGTCAGCCACAGGTACAGAGTACACGCGAAGCTTCTGTCTGAACTCTTAGCTGTGTTCTTCCTGCAGGAGGGAACCAGGCTGAGTGGACCCCCTCCTGAGACCCCACCCACGCTTGCAAGAGCTGGAAGCAGTAGCTGGGGGGGAGGAGGGCTCAGGGCCGGAAAGGGAGCCTGAGTGGGAGAATTCCCAGTAGGCCAGCTCAGCACTCAGCAGGCAGGGCCAGTGGCCACCACATCTGGCGCTCCCATGCTCCCAAAGTTGACCCCTATCCAGGCTCCCTGGGCGGAGGAAGTGGCAGGGGGGCAGCACACGTGTCTCAGGTTGGCACAGTCATCTTGGATGTTAGAGCCAGAAAGGCCCTTAAAGGTTGTCCACTGTACAGGCATGAAGACTGAGGCCTAATAAAGGGAAGTGGGGGACTGGGGATTTAGCTCAGTGGCATAAGCACCTGTCTTGCAAGCAGGTGGTCATGAGTTCAATCCCCGGTACCAATTAAAAAAAAAAAAAAAAGGATGTATGTGAAGGGAAGCAGCTTACCTGAGTTTCACAGAGAGGTGCGGCAGCACAGAATGCCCCTCACCCCTAGCAGAAGTCCTTCCACTGTTTCACTCTGAGCAGAGCAGGCTGGCCCTTGTGCCTACAGCTCAGGACCGGAAAGGCACCAAGCAGGAACCTCCCCCACCTCTAGGATGCCAGCATAGCAACCATCTGAGTGGGCAGAGGGGCCAGCAGGGATCTCAGGCCGCATTCTCTATGGGATTTCTGGCATGGCTCTTACTGGGCCAGGCTGCAGCCACTGAGTCTTGCTCTGATGTCAAAAGATAAGGGTTCCGCATGCTGCCCACTATTCCTCACCCGGACCCTCTACTGGCCTCTGTCTTGGTGCCAAGGGCCACAGTGCCTTCTGGGACAAGTCAGGGGGTCAAAGATCAGCACGACAGCAGGGCCCTTGGAGGCCACATGTTTTCCCTCTGGACATACCGGTGCGTATAGTCCAGGGAGGGACAGAATCTGTCTCAGCTGGTCTCCATATGGGGACGTTCACTATAACTCCAGCCTGTCCCATTTCTCCCACCACCCATCTGTACAACAACAGTTAACTGAGCACCTCCATGTGGCCAGCCCTCCTATCCCTTTACAGGTCACAAACACACAAGAAAGCACAAATGCAAAACAGCAAATGGTGATAAATATGATTTTTAAAAAAAGATATAGAAACTAATGAGCTGAGCAGATGGGATTTTGCTCAGAAAGGCATTGGCTTCTCTGGGGAAGAAACTTCAGAAGAGACTGCAGTATGAGAGGCCACCTACAAAACAGGAGTGGGAACAGTATTTGAGGCAGAAGAAACCTGGAGAAGCAGAGAGGCTAGGAAAAGATGGGTGTGTTTGAACAGAGAAAAAGAAATACTTGAGGCCAGGTAGTGGCTCCCACCGGTAATTCCAGCTACCCAGGAGGCTCCAGCAGAAGAACTGTAAGTTCAAGGCCAGCCTGGGCAACTTAGAGACCCAGTGAAACCCACCCTAAAATTTTTAAAAAGCCAAGGATGCAGCTCAGTGGCAGAACATATAACATTAGGCCCTGAGTTTAATCTCTAGTAACACCAACAACAAAAGAAGGTTAAAGAAGGGTTGTATATGACATTGGGGTGGTAGTCAAGGTGGCCATTAGGCCCTTAGGCCCAAGAGAGTCTGCTTTTTACACAGGGGTCCAGCAGGGCAACCACAAGATTTTCAGCAAGGGTGAGACAGGGGTTGTAGTGTCCTTGGGCAATGGGCTGAGGGGCACGGGTTGGGGAGGTCGGTGGTGGTGTGGAGGTGGTCGTGCACAATCATGAAATGAATGCACCGCACTGGTCCCTATTTCTGTCCACCTGAGAGGCAGGCTGCAGAGAAGCAGCCTGACGGGGAGCTGGACAGGGCGCCCAGCACATGCTTTGACCATTGACTCACTCCGTGAATCTGCTTCCTCCTGTGGCTTCGGCATCTCTGTAGAACAGGTCAGACATGGTGCTTTTTTGATGAGGGCATTTTGTGTGTCCTGAGTCTCAGTCGCAGCATGCTCTCTGCTACCTCGGTGTCTGGCTGCTAGAGGTCTGCCTCCGTCCCCCTGGCTTCCGGCTCACATACCACCAGACAAGAAAGACTGAGTGCTTCTGTAGTTCCCAGAAGTGTCACCAGGTGGCGCGCCTAGCCGCTGGAGGGGGCCCGAGGGAAGGTGTTTGGAAGGATCAGGAAAGCAAATTCCTCACAGGAGCTGCGTCCCTTTTGAGGTTCACTGTGCCCCCTGGGAGCTGGGCGAGGGACAAATTGCCATCCCCTTCTAAAGTGGAAGCAGAGATTCAGAGAGGGGAGGTAGCCCGCCCAAGGTCACACAGCAAGATGGAGGGTTGGCTAGACCTGCTCCCAGCACAGCAGCCCAGGACAGCTGTCTGGAGAGTTTAGGAGTCTTGCAGTGGGGCCACCACAGGCCTGAGGCTGGCCCTGCTGCCCACCAGCCCTGTGGAGCAAACTGCTTCCAGCAGAAAGCTAACCCTTCCCGGACCATAAACCCAATTTTAAAACCAAGTTATCACTTCGATCTTTATGAGGCCATCACAGCTGCACCCCGCCCCAAGAGGCCCTGGCTGGTGTGTGAGAGCAGCTTGGAGGGAGGGCTTCCAGGGGAGATGGGCCTTCCCCACCCTGGAGCCGGAGGAGGAAGGGCCCAATAAACAGCCACTCCCAGAGATAAGGAGCTGTTCCAGAGAAAGAACTGCTAGCATGGATAGGGACAGGGGCTTCTCCTTGCAAGCACTGCACCATGGGTGGAGGCCTCTGTCCACAGCGGGCACATGGGGAAACCGAAATCGGGGTGTAAGGCATGCGGTAGTCAGAGGCAAGGCTGGGAAACACCTGCCTGCCTCCAAGACTATAAACAAGGTTACAGAGCCTTTGGGAGAAGGCTGCTCAGGACGCTGCTGGGGGGGGGGGTCTCCACAAAGGTAAGGGCTAGGGGACAAAAGAGGCTCTTTTGCATGAAGAAGCCAGAGGAGGAAGAGGAACTAGCTATTTGTTTAAGCAAAATCCAGCTAACATGTGCAGAAGTAGAGAGGCATACACAGGGTCACTATCCTTGCTATCCTAATAGGCCAGCTCAGCTATGAAAAGAAAGAAAAACTTTCCAGGGAGTTGCTGTGTGGCCTCGGGCAGGTGGCTTCGCCTCTGAGTTCCAGCTTCATCATTTGCAAAACAGGAAAAACCGTCAAGCCTGTCTCCCTGGACTGTGCTGGGGATGGACAGAAGTAACAGATATGGAGGGGCCAGAAGTGATGTAAAAGCAGCAGTACTATTGTGATCAGTCCAGCATAGAGCCAAGGGCCGGTCTGCTGCCTGAGATGCTGCGCGTGCGCACTGAGCTCACAGTCACAAGACGGGGCGGGGGGGGGGGGGTTGCAGGAATGGAGGCAGCTGCCCCTACCTCAGGATGTGTCTGCAGAGAGGGAGGTGCATGCTTCCTGGGAGGTGCAGTACTGAGAGGGCCAGGGAGTAGCTCCCCGGGCTCCAGGGCTTCCTGCTTCTGCTCTCTCCTCAATCAAGAAACCATGCTTGGCACAGAAAGCCCTCAGCTATGCGGTCCATCTCTCAGGCACGACCTGCCAGGAGCTCCATCGCACCTGGACCCTGCCTGGCTTCGTTGAGGTCCTGGCTCTCAGCCCTCCCTCCTGCTTGAGGACCAATTTGTCAGGCCTAGGAGAGCACATGGTCCTAGTCCTGGGAGCCTCTGCTCAGAGTGACCCTTAGCCCACACACTCCTTTGCCACTGCCCTGACCCTGACTCACAAGTCACTTCCTCCTCTCTGACTCCCTGTTCCTGTGTGTAACCTTTACTGTGCTTACTTAATTCATTCCTGCCTCCCTCTCCACACAGGCACCCCAGGCCTCGGGGAGCAGGACCTCCCCCAGCACAGAGAACAGGCTCAGCACGGAAGGAGGCGTCAAAGGAAGAAATGAGTGAACAAATGAATCACCACCCCTGTTCCCAACCCTTCAACCTATCATCTCGGTCTGATTTAGCACTCTCTTGGAAACAGAAGGTATAGGGGCTGGGGATTTAGCTCAGCGGCATAAGCGCCTACCCTGCAAGCAGGCAGTCGTGAGTTCGATCCCTGGTACCAATTAAAAAGAAAAAAGAAAAAGAAACAGAAGGCATAACCCCCTCCTCTCCCTGGAACAGCATCCCTAACTGAGGACCTAGAGCAGTCACTTACATGCCTCCTGTGACGGTGAGCTCGCTCCCTGTGAGAGCTCATTTCAAGACAACCCTTCCAAGAGTGCTTGGTCAGGTCCGCGTATGCTGCAACCAGGGCCACAGCAGCTTTCTCTCAGGTCCCAGGTCCAGGCTGTCCCCTCCTCTCCCCAGTGCAATGCCACTCGCAGCCTGCTCTTCCTCCAGTCCTAGTAACTAGCCCAGCGAGTGGAGTTTAGTCCTCTGGGGCCTCCTCTCTCCTCTGTGTACCCCCAATTTCTCTTGAAAGGTTGGTTCCTGAATGGAGCCCCCAGCGAGCTCCAGATCCCTTCTGAGAAAAGTTTCTCAAAAATATGCTCACTTCCTGACCTTCCCTGCTTCGGCAGCTTTTATTTTCTTTTTCTATTTATTCATTATTTTTCTTTTTCCCTTTCTTTGCTAGGGGTTAAACCAGAGCTTCCCATATGCTAGAGACCTGCACTGGGCTGCATCCCCAGCCCTCGTCATTTATCATTTTGAGACAGGACAGTTGCCCAGGCAGTCCTGGAAATTGTGATCCTCCTGCCTCAGCCTCCTGAGAAGCTGGGATTACAGGCCTGTGCCACCACACCCAGCTAGCCACGTGCTCATTGGTGACACGTGCTCAGCAAGGTCACAACAATTCGGGCAGTCGCATACAGGAAGCAATTAAAACAAGGGGGCCCTGGCCACAATAAATGGATCAGCGCTTTTGCATCCTGGTTCATACAAAAAAGATGTTTTTGAATCAATAGGAGTATTTTGCATAAGAACAGCGTGTTAGATAATACCCAAGAGTTTGTGTTCATTCTGTTAATGTGACAATGACATATTGTGTAAGAAAATGTCCGTGTTTCAGAGATGCATGCTGAAGTATGTGGGGGTAAGATGACTTGCGGTCTGGAATTTGTTTTAAAACATTTTAGGGAAAAGAGAGGCAGGTGAAATAAGTGTAACAAAACCTTGGTAACAGTTGAACTGAGGTGATGGGCACCTATTGGTTTATTATGCATTTCTACTTTGTGTTTGATGCTTCTTAATAATCATAATAAAAGGGCAGAGACTCATCAAGAGAATTTGTGGAAAGTTTCCCAGATGTTCTCAGAAGACTCCCCCCTCCCTCCTGCCCCACACCTTTGAGAAATTTCTCTGGACCCCAGGTGAAGCCCCCCAAAGTATTCAGGCTCATCTATGTGCATATGTGCATTTTCTGGGGGAAAAACAACCATCGCTTTCATCGCAGACTAGTGGGGTCGTGACCTCTCTCTCTCCTTCCCCAAAGGGCACCGTACCTTAAGACTCGACCCTGTTTTAAGTCAGCATTGCCCCCCTCACTCACCTCAAGCTGATGGGGTCGCTACCCAGTGGGCCACAAGTCGGATGCGGCCGTGCAGCCCGGGTGCCCTGCTTCTCTACCTGCGAGCTGGGGTCGGGAGGCCGAGCCCGCAGCGACAGGCAGGATGGGCGACCGGGCCACCAGGCCCACCGAGGCTCAGGCGGTTCCCACGCGTGGCGGTGCAGTGAGCCTCGCACAGAACGCTCCCTCTGTACCCCCAGCCTCCCGGGAGCTCCGGTCGTCCACCTCCCGCTTGGGGAGGCAATTTGTCTCCTTTTGAACCCCTCGCCCCCGACGGGTTTCCCCCTTTGATTCGCAGGCCAGAGGCTTCCCCCCGCTTTGAAATGCAAACCCGCCCCGGCTGGGGCCGCGGGCGCCCGGAGCTATAAAAGGCCTGGGTGGGGCGGGTGCAGCGGCGGCGGCGAGGCCAGGTGAGCGGTTGCTGGTCGTCGGGGCGCCGGCCGCGGCGCTCCAGGGCCCAGCATGCGCGGGGGGCCCCGCGGCCACCATGTACGTGGGCTATGTGCTGGACAAGGACTCTCCGGTGTACCCTGGCCCCGCCAGGCCCCCGAGTCTCGGCCTGGGCCCACAAGCCTATGGCCCCCCGGCCCCGGCCCCTGCACCCCCGCAGTACCCCGACTTCGCCGGCTACACTCACGTGGAGCCGGGCCCCGCGCCCCCCGCGACCTGGGGCGCACCCTTCCCCGCGCCCAAAGACGACTGGGCCGCTTACGGTGCTGGACCCGCGGCCCCGACCGCCAGCCCGGCCCCCCTGGCATTCGGGCCCCCTCCGGACTTTAGCCCGGTACCCGCGCCCCCGGGGCCGGGCCCCGGCCTCCTGGCGCAGCCCCTCGGCGGCCCGGGCGCACCGTCCTCGCCAGGAGCGCAGAGGCGGACGCCCTACGAGTGGATGCGGCGCAGCGTGGCGGCCGGAGGCGGCGGTGGCAGCGGTAAGGCCCCTTCCCTCGCCCTGCGCCTCCGGACTGGTCCCCGGCACTGGCAGGTGCTCGGCGAGGCCCAGGCTGTCCGGCGTGACCTCTGTCCCGGCCCTGCATGGCTTGCAGAGTGTGGCCAGCTTTCGCCTAGCAGAGCGGTTCTCTTTCCGCCGCCTTGAGTATCCCAACCTAACCCTGTTCCGGTGCAGACGGGGACACTGAGACCCGGTGGAGTGAGGCAACGCGCAGGCCTTGCTGCGAGATTGCCTGAAATAGAGTCGGGTCCCTAGAGCTTGTGCCAGGACGCTAGCACGTGGCCCCGGTAGTCTTCCAGGCCTCTCCCACTCGTGCCCGGCCTCGGCAGAGATGGCAGTCTCCCCCTAGAAGGAGGGGTCAAGACTGCAGACTGGCCGGTCACTTTCCTTTCCAGAGCCCTTTCCAGGACTTAGCGCCCCATCTTACAGTGAGGAGTTCGGTTAGTACTTTCTGGTTAGCTCGGGCCGGGGATCCCCTACCTAGCCTTCCTGGCCCTGCCTGAACTCTTGACCCCGGGGGAGGGGACGCAGGAGCAGTTGGGAAGGTGGCTACTGTTTGGCTCCTGAGCCTGTGAACCTCCTGCCCCCAGGCAGGCCTCTCTGATCCAGGCTCTTCAAAGGAAGGGGAGGGGGCAGGACAAAGGCCCGGCTTTAATGAGGGGCGGCCTGACCTTTATGGCTCCCCCCACCCCACTTTGTCATGTAACTGGTTGTGCCTTGGCTCAGCAGTGACTCCTGTTGGCCGGAAAGTGAACGTGACACCCCATTGTCTAAATTGTGTCCAGGCCTGTCCTGACAAAGGCCACCTGGCCATGGGGGCGGGCAGCTGGCCTGCCCACCCTTTGATGTCCAGCCCCTCCTTCCCGTCCCCCAGCTGGGAGCAAGCCTGGGACTTCCCTCCCCTCCTGTCCTCTTCACCCTGTCTCCCACACACACAGGCAGCCTCCCCGGGCCACTGCTGGGGCAGCCTCGTTCAGTAGCTGCAGGTTTCACTTGACCACCCCAGGGAGGCTGTAGCTCTCTGTCCTCAGGCAGAGGCTTGGCTGCTCACTTCTGTGGCCTTAATTAAGTAATTATCAGTTAATGCCCTGGAGCATCTAACTCTTAAAGCATTGCTGTAGATACTGCTGTCACTCCAGCTTTGAAGATGAAACTGGCGCATAGTGGGAAGATACTTGCCCTCGACCAGATAACCAATGACCGGGATGGGGGGGATTTGAGCCCAGGCAGACTGGGTACTGAGCCTGTGCTCTCATCCTCTACACAACTGCTTTTCGGAAATATGAGTCATCTTTCCTGGGTCCCAGTTCTACTGTCTGGGAAATGAGAGGGAAAGAGGCCTTTGCACCCTGGTTTGAGTTTGAAAAGACTACTTTGGAAAATCAGACGGAAAGGACAAAACTCTTCCTGGAGAAAAATGATGCGTCATTGGGCATCAATTTCAGGGATTCTGGAGACCCCTCCTGAAGCCCTGTCCATAACTCCTAGAATACAAACCCCACCTTAGATTACATGAAGGGCAGGGACTCTAATGTGAGGGCCTTGTCCGCAGCGTCCTTCAGTCCTACGACTGGCACATCTGGATGGGGGTCTGCCTGGCTTTCACTTTCTGCTTCCTGGTAATCAGATGACTTGAGATAGATGGGGAAGTTCCCCAGGGGTGGGGACTCAGAGAGACTGGTGTGTGCCAGAAGGAGTGGGCCTGTGGGGATTGGAGGATGGGAGAGAGCCTGGAAGACCTTCCGGTCCAAACAAATTACATATGCAGTATGTCTGGGCACAGGAGCTGTGGAGCCCAGCTCTACTGCTGGCCAAGAAAAATCCCATGTTATTTGTTGTCTGCAGGCAGATGGGAGAAGGTGGCTGCCCAAAGGCAAGATGATTTCCCCCTCTGCCGTCAGAGAAAAGAGGGAAGGGCTATGGGAGGCCTGGCGGTCCTGGGCCTCCAGGAAAGGCTGCCTGGGAGCCTGATCGGAGCATTTTGTAGGGAGGAGTTGGAAGCTGCTGCTGCTGCGTGGGCTCAGGCATGTGCCTCTCACCAGTGCTCCCAAAGCAGGGACAGAGCAAGGATGGGGTCATGGACTTTGAGAAAAGACCGCAACCCCTCCCTTGCTGGCCTCAGTTTCTCCTTTTGGGCAACGCAGGTATAGGTTTCTAGAGGTACTTGCTGTGGGATGCTGTTGTATGGGATAGCCAACACTGATTGCCATGCCTTCCTCCCCCAATGACCCTCGTCCCCAGGTCTTCAGCCTGAGACTGTGTTTGAGTCACCAGCTCCTCTTTGCTTCTGAGCCCCTGGAATTCTAGAATGTCCACACTAGATGGTTAGAGAGCAGCCACAGAGGTGGGAGACCTGTCTGGGGATTGTGAAGACCGTTGAGTTCATCCAAGTGGAGGCCAGGCTGGGAGAGATGTCGGATGCATCTCTGTGAGCATTTCCTGTGGTTTCCCATTGCGCTTAGGATGAAAGCCACACTGCTTCCTGAGGGCCACAGAGCCACACAGCTTCAGCACCTGGTCCCCACATTACTCCCCTGGGCCACCGGGATCCAGCCACTCTGGCCTCTAGCTCCTCAGGCCTGACCAGGTCTTGTGCACCTGCCATTCTGTCTCTCAGCAAAGCTCTTCCCCCTTATTCTTTCCACATCTAGCTCCATCTCCCTTTTCAGTCTTAGCCCAGTGGTCGCCTCCTCCAAGGTTCCCGTGCTGGCTCCCCATGCCCAGTGAGGGTGTCAGGGAGTGTTCCCTCCAGAGCCCTGGCTTGGGTTCCAGTTTGCCCATCTTCTTCCTGGTCCGTATGCTCACTGTTCCTAAGGGGACCAGAGCTGGGTCTGTCTGACCCACAGCAGGTGCCTGCTTCAGTGTGTGACACTTAGTAAGTGCTTGATGCTTTTGGCTTCACGAATGAGCAGAAGCCATCTCTTCGAGGACAAGGGAAGGGCGAGATCTGGGCTTCAGCGTGGATTTCTGGAGTCACTCCTAAGAGGATGGACCCACAGGAGTCCAGGGCATGGGTGGGAGCCTGGCTGCCCTCTCTCCCAACTTGGATGACCTCCTGGCTCCCTTGGGGAGTTGTCAGCTGAGGTGGGACACAGATTCCAAGTTCTTCTTAGCAGAGGTTGGTGGAAATGGAGACCAGGAGGGAGCAGCTGCAGCCCATAAGGAAATATTGGGTCTGAGTGATCAGCATCATGGTTTTTTTGTGTGTGCCAGGGATTGAACTCATGACTTTATGCTTGACAGGCGGGCACTTGTGCCACTGAGCTAAGTCCCCATCCCTGATCAGTATCATTTGACTGAGCCAGAATAGAAAATACCCAAAGGTCCCTGTTGTTCTGTCGTCTCCTTTGCATTGGAAACACCAGTGCTTCGTTTGAGGGGACTTCACCCCTCTTCCGCCCCAGGCATGGCTTACACCATGTGAGTAAGCAGTGAGTCCCAGGTTAGCAGCCCGTTGCAATGGCTAAGGTCACAGGACTGGAGAGATGCTCCCTTCCATGACAGAAGTCTCCAAATACTCTGGTTCAACTGCTTCAGCTTTCAGCTGGGGGGGAGCAGGTGTGCAGAGCAGTGACCCCTCCATACGCATTCCAGACCCTCTCCCTCAGTCCAGCCCTGTAGCTGCTAACCTTCAGGTCTCAGTGACGCCCTAGCTGTCTTCTACGCCACTTACAGACTTACCTTGTCAAGGCTGTTCCCCTGCTCACGAGCAATCTCTGGCTCCCCAGCACCATGGAACTGCCCTCTTGAGAGCTGGCCCTCAGATACTCTCCCACTGAATTGCCTAGAAACCGAAATGTTTACAGTTAGGAGCCAGGGCTAAGGGGTCTCAGATCTGAGACTGCGTCTCTGTGAGAAGCTGTACAGCCTCAGGCAAGCTAGCTTGGATTCTTTCTCTGAAGCTGGCTTTCTTCCACCTTAAGGTCAGGATACTGACAGGACCGCGCTGGAAGCCGGTACCTGTCCAGCCAGCCCTGCACCCGGCACATGGCCAGTGCCCGGTGCGTCAGGTGCATGCAGGCACACACCTCACACTTCCTGCTTCCTGTCTGTCCCTCAGTCCTCACTGCCCCACCTTCCCTCCCCTACTACCTCATCAGTTCAGATGCTGTTCCTTCTCTGAAGCCACCTCCTCCAGGTAGCACTCCTTGATTCTCCCACTACCCCAGGCATGGAATCAGCCTCTTGTTTTAATAGCATGTAGCACAGTCTAGTTTATCCATGCCAGCTACCATCTGTTACTCCCTCTTAGACCAGGCCTAAGGAGGCCCAGCCCCACCCTGCCTTGCACACAGTAGGAGCTCGTGATAAATGTAGTAACTGGCACTGGCTGTGCCTTTACCACATGCAGGTGCTGGGCCAAGAGCTTTGTTCAAGTGGCCTCATTTAAATCTCCTAACAACCTTGGGAGGTGTGAAAGTTCTATTATTGGACTCATTTTACAGGTGATGTTGATGAGGCTCGGAGAGGTAAGGTGGCCTCCCTACGCTCACACAGCTAAGGGATGGCAACACAGACCTGGCCAGAGTCTGAACAGGAACAGAGCCCAAGGCCCCTCCCACCATGCATCCCAGGCCAGGTGGGAAAGGAGGCCAGGCAGGCTTGAGCTGTGAGAGGCCGGGGCAGCATCCCGGCAGGGGCCGCTGTGCAGAGCTGGTTCCCAGGCAGAAGCTCTGTTTGACACCTCGGCTCTCAGATGTAGCTAGGAAGGGACTGACCCAGTTAGAAGGTGGCGGGAGGCTTTTTTTGGCTGGATGCCCCCTCCCCCTCCTTTTTGACAAACAGTGCTGCTTGTAGCTTCTTCAGGAATCACTGTGAGGGCCCAAACATGTTCGCTAGCAGCAGCGTCTGGCTTGTCCGTAGGATGCTATCTCCATGGACTGGGCTCTCGGGCTTCTGTCTGAGAGCCCCTGGAATTTGGAAGCAGCAGTTTCTTCTGGAGTCAGGTTGTTAGCAGGCTGCATTTCACCCGCACAGATATCTGCACCATCGAGGAGGGTGCTGCTGCTCTGTACTGTACCCAGCGAATTCGAGTACCTTCCCATTGTTTTTGAAATCCAACTCAACTCTGTCTGTTGGAAGCTATGCTGGCCCCTCCAGCCTCATGTGTCCTCTCTGATCCATCCATCCATCCATCCACCCATTCAAGAAGACAGGCAATAATTTTCTCTTGTGTGCCAAAGATTCTTCTGGGTGCTAGAGATTATGGGCAACCAAGCCAAATAGGATCTACCCTCAGGGAGCTGGCATGTTGCCCCTTGCTCAGCCTCTCCCTGTCTCAGGGCCTTTGAACATGCTGTTTTCCCATTCTTGGAATATTCTCCCCCATTTTGACATCTTCTGGATCTTCAGGCCTTGACTTAAGTGGTGCTCCTACCCAGGAGACCTCCCCAAGCTAGGTAAGGAAGTGTCCCCCAACCCTACTTAGTCTGGCTCTCAGCTTCTTGCTCATTTGGCTTCATACTACTGATCACAATGGGTGATTATTTTCTTTGGATGTTCATTTTAAATCTTCCCCCTTCCCCTCATTAAAAAGGAGAATAGCAAATAAGGATTGTGCATCTGTCATGGTGCTAGTAACGAGCTGGTGCCTGTTGAAATCACAGTACTTTTTCAAAGGCAGGACTTCTGGCCCCTGATGGCACCCTTCTCCTTGGCTTCATGGCTGGGCCGAGTTGAGGGCACACTGGAGGTGGACAGGAGGGGTGTTTTGGAGGCTGAGTCAACCAGCGGATGGACTGGATGCAGGGAGAAGAGAGGACCGTCCTCCGAGGTGCCACCAAGGCTTTTGCCTAAGTGGCTGAAGGTTGAGGTACCCCTTTCTGAGATGAAAGATGAATTTGTTTTATGCATTCCACAAGGATTCATTGAGTAGTCGCTTGTGCCAGGCATGAGGTGGGTGCAGATGAGCAAAGAGCTTGGCCCTGCCCTCACCAAGCGCACAGAAGCCAAGCCCTTCAGGGAGCGTATTTGCCAAGGTCACATGGCCAGCCAGGAGGAGGGTAGGGCTGGAATGCAGAGCCTTGCCTGGAATGCCACCAGGACAACTAGATTCCAGGGGTCCACTCTGCGGCCGATCAGCAAGGGCTTCACTTCCAGACTAGCCTAGGCCGGGAGGCCTCAAGCTGTTTGGCCTGGGAGCTGACTGAGGGATGTGAACGCTGTTTGTGCATCTTGGAAGAGCTATGCTAGCCTGAGGCGTGTGGCAAGCCTTGGAGAGAACATGATTGGCAGTGGCTGCAAGTCCAAAGTCTACCTGTAGTTGACACAAATGAATTGTTGGAGGCGTGCACTGCAGGGGATATTGGGCCCTTGGAAGGAGCTGGATCAAGCAGTGTTGTCCAACAGTACTTTCTGCTCAAGAGCTAAGCTGTCCAGGAGTCCAGCCACCAGTGTACATAGCTGTTGAACCCTTGAAATACGGTTAATGCAACTAAGAAGCAAAATTTTACATTTCAGTTGAAAAAGTCACTTGTGGCTGGTGTTGATCAATTGGACAGCACAGAGAAATCCCTGAGAGGGTTCAAGAAGTCTTGGGAGGCCAACTACTGTGCATGGGCTCCATTTCCCACCGAGGAATCTTTCTGCCTCACGTGGCTCCTCTGCCTCTGAAGTATCGTCATCTTCTTCATCCTCAACACTGTTTTATTAATAATTGCCTTGCAAATAGATGATCACATCTGGTCTCCAGTACCACTGCAGAAAGGAAGATGAATAATCTGGGCGGCAGAGCCGTCCACCGACTGCATGGAGGCAGCACTGCCATGTGGCATCCTGGGTTAGAACCTGCGTGTCTGTCTGACTCTAAAGCCTGTTTCCTGGCTGTGTCCCAAAACCAGGTCAGACTGTGGGCCTGTCTGAAGAAGCCAGAGGTGGCCCTGCAGGAGGGAGTGGTGATGACCTAGGATTCCTGACCAGGAAGGAAGGGGTCAGTGAGAAGGGAAGCTTGCTCAAAGTCAGCGGGCTGCCCTCTCTACGCACACAGCCTCGTCACTCCACCACGGCTCGAGTGAGGATCCATGAATCAGCAGCCTGGGATTGTCACTCAGCCAGGACAAGGACCCAGTTTTGGGATCTCACAGGAAGCTGCACGGCCTCAGAAAAACATCTCCGCGTCACAGAGCTGCTGGAGTCAGGGCCACTGAGCAAAGGTCCTGCTGGATGGTGGTGCAGATGGGGAAATAGTCCCAAGTTGAAAGTTGCAGTCCAGCTGCTGACCCAGCCGGAGCTCCCAGCCCACTCCCAGGCCACTATGTTCTTGCCCTGAAGTTCCCTATCGGGCGACATTCCACCATCCCCCAAGGGACCCTTCCACAGCCACTTCTGCAAATAGCTCAGTTCTGCTTCCTGTGTCCAGAGCTCTTTTACAGACACCATCACGTCCATTGTGTGCCAAAGGCAGGGAGAGGAAAGCCCAGAGAATCTGAGATGCCTGTCCAATCCTTTGGCTGGTTATGTGCCAGCTTTCTGCCACCAGGCAAGGTCTGGACAGTCACTCCTACACCCGGCCTTCTCTAACCTCTTGGTAGCTGGCAGAGCAGCGCGACCTCAGGCTCCCTGTGCCCTGTCACTTTTGCAGCCATCTCATTTGTATGAATCTGAATGGCATATCCTATGCTTCAATATTAAAGTCATTTGCATGCTTGACATATTTTTAATTCTTTTCTCCTCATCAAATGTACTAAAGCTGTGCACCACTTTAGGTCTGGTCCAACCCTTTCCTTCCCACTGCAATTTCAGGGTTTCTCGGCACTCTTCACCACAGGTCCTAACTGCTTCAGATGAGGATGTTGAGGCCCATGTGGGGAAAGGACTGGCCAAAGTCCCACTCTGAGTTAGGAGGAGGGCAGCATCCACCCAGAGCCAGCACGTATCATCGGGATGCTGTCCGCCGGTCTCCACCAGAAAGGCTTTGACGAGCAGACTCAGACTCCCTGGCTGTGTAGGGCAGGCTGACCAAGAGGGCTTCCGGAGCCCTGTCTTTCCCACTCTTTTCTGTGCATCGGGCTCAGCGAGTGACCTCATTACCCCTCCGTGCTTCCTCACTGGAGAAAGGGGAACTTCCTTGAAGTAGGGCTCTGTAGGTGCCCTCTCTTTGTCAACCCAGGCTGCCACCACGCAGGTGCCTCCTGCTGCTCTTGGTGGCAGATGTGCAAGATTTGCCCTCCCTGTGGGTGGTGGCTGGGTTGGGGAGCATCGTGGGGGTCAGGGCTCCGCTGTGCAGAACTGGAGCATGCAGAGGCCCCCAGCAACTGATACACAGCCCTCTTCTGTTGTACAGAAGACCACATGGATGGCACAAGACTGGGCCAGGATGTGTCAGCTCTCTGGTGCTTGTTAAGACAGCAGGGGGTGGAGGATGTGATGGGGACCTGATGATATACGTTTCTAACAGACTCGTATATGTGTGCACGAGTGCACTTGTGCACACGTGTATGCATCCATGTATGGTGAGGGTGGGGGGGAACCTGGATATACAACTGCACAGGGATGGGCCACCCAGAGAGGGGCCACAGAAGGTTGCAGACTGGATTTGTGGTTCATGTACCGAGGATCAAGCTCGTCATGTCTCAGGGCCACAAACCCAGCAGCAGGAGGGCAAAGGAAGTGGTGACCAGAGCCATTTGATTTTCTTGGAACCGCTGACCCTATCCTGGAGCAGAGACTGCATTCTTTCCTTGCATGGCCACTGCAGGCCACCACAGCTCCTGCCCATGGTCCTCCAGCTGGATGAGCCTGGTGTCTAGACTCTGAGATTGGGAAATCAGTCTAAGAATTCTTCAGCCATAACAACAAACACAATCAGTGAATCAACAAACATCAGGAGTGTCACGTTTCCAAGTTGGAAGGGACCTTATAAATAAATAGTCTCATCCAACACAACAGCCATTTCACAGGCACATTTCTGGCATTCCTGCCAGGTGGCCCTCCTGCCACTGTTAGAAATGAGCAGTATCTGCCCTTCTTGTGCACCTGTTGCATGCCAGGTACTGTGCTTGGCACAGTTCTCTCCTCTGGAGCCATCCCCTGGACACCCAAAGATTGGAGGTAATAAGGGAAGACCTACTATCTTGTGATAGGTTGCAGTACAACTTCTGTGGCTGAAGAGACCCAGCTTTGAATCCCTTGATGTGTGGACCTCTCTGATCCTCAGTTTTCTCATCCATAAAATAGGGATATATCAGCTGCACAGCCCTATGGGTTGTTGAGAGACATACCTGTGACATGTTGCCTACTCTTAGAATACTTACCCCATTATACAGATATATAAAATGAGGCTTAGAGAGGGAGACAGTCCTAGGCCACAACCCCAGAGATCTGCTTACTCAGATACCCACATGCCAGGGCCACCTGGTGGGCTAGTCATATGCCCCCTCCAGGGGCCCATTTCAGCCCCACTGACTCCAAATTTTGGGACCAAGATCTGTGCTTTGAGAATACTCCCCAGGTTCTCTGAGGCTGCTGGTCAGGTACTTGAAGCCATTGGCCCATGGCTTCCCAGGTCTCTATTGTACGTTTTAGTGCACTGCCTCCCGAGACAACCTGGTCGCAGGGTGGGGCCTTCTGTGCATCTCAGAGCCAGGGCAAAGAGGGGGCGACTCACTGGGTTAGTGACCTGATGTTCTTTCCTCCAGGTGCTCAGCTCCAAGGGGCCCAAAGCTCCCCATCTTTCTCTCACACACACTTGGCACCTGGCCCCAAGGCATTACTCGTGAGGGGGCTGGGAGTGTCCAGCCCCTTGTCAGACACATGTTCCAGAAGCCTGGACTTCCGCCTAGCTTTTGTATCCCAGGGCCTGTAAATCATTCATCCCGGGCCTTTCCCGCCCTACCACTCTCATGCCCTGCCTGCCTCCACTCCTGAGCTCTGGAGGTGGCACAGGTGCTCGGAGGAGGGAGTTGA
Source organism: Cavia porcellus (assembly GCF_034190915.1). NCBI lineage: Eukaryota > Metazoa > Chordata > Mammalia > Rodentia > Caviidae > Cavia > Cavia porcellus. The sequence goes on from NW_026947504.1 coordinate 17,153,697, forward strand.
GAGAGTGGCTTAGGGCAGTCATGAGTTCTGGCAGAGCTTCGACTGGAGCCAGGGCTCCTGATGATCACTAAAAATAAAAGTCACATCTGCGCTCCATAAAATTTAAATGCTGCAAGTCTCCCTCCTACCCGTGGCCTCCTACTCCAGTTCTGGTCATTGACTACCAAAGAAAGTAGCCCTTGTTATTGGCTTCCTGTATAGCCTTTCAAAAGAAGTAGGTGGGGGCACAAAGATGTACGCGTGTGCATGCGGCGTCTCCTCCATTTTTATACAAAACCTATGGCGACACATGTCCTATGTCCTGCTTGTTTGCCTGTCTCAGAAATTGCTTCATAATGTGCATTCAGAATTGTGTGATTTCCTTGTAAAATGCCTGCTGAATGGCTCTCCACATGCAAGTTCCACATCTTGTCTAACGGGTTTTCTGCTTGTAGAGTTTTTCTGTCTTGTATGATCAGAAATGACTGCAGCTGTAGGCCATTCCCTGTGGGATCCATTCCTGGAAGTGGGGTTTGTGGTCCATGGCTCTGTGCCTGTGAATGAGGCTATGTCCCCCCAGTTTGGCTCCCAGAAGGATGCTCCAGTAACCTGGACAGCATGTGAGATTCCCTAATGTCTGGGCCATGGGAAATCAAACATTTGGTCCTTCAGCAGAACTATTTTCTATTTTCTTTCTCTCTCTCTCTTTTTTTGTTTTGGTACTGGGGATGGAACTCATGACCTTGCACTTGCCATTCAATTTCTTGTGCCATTGAGCTAAATTCTCGGCCCCAGAATTGTTTTCTTATCAATGAACTTGTGGCTTTGGGCAGCTTGATCGGGGGCCAAATGGGTCCTGACCCCCTATCCCTTTTCCAACTGGGCCAGTCTGTGTTGGGAGCCTTGCTGGCCAGCGCTCTGTTATCTCATCCCATTCCACCCCTCTGCTTGGGGGAACTTTGGTATCTGAGTCTTGCATCATACCCACCACCAGGTGGACAACCGTCAGCAAGAGTTACTTTCCAGGCCTGGACTCTCCACCTGCCACCTGGCTATCATGAATCCTGGCTGCTTCTCAGAAAGCAAGAGGGAGAGCTAGGAAAGACCATGGCTGTAACCTCTCCTGGCCCTGCACTCCTCTAGGGGTGGCTGTGTATCCTCTGGGTGTTTTACAGGTCCGGGTCCATGGCAGTCCTGTTTTACAGGCCCCTGCCATGCTATAACCTGTTCCATGCTAGGATGGAAATGCTGTCAGGAAGGAGAGAAGGGGCACCCACAGGGGACTCAGGGGTCCACAGGTGCACAGGAGGGTGCTGGACACTCTCTACCCTGGGACACGGCCTTGGTCAAGTCTGCCCATCAGACTCCACAGGCTGAACTAAAGGGACTCAGGCCATTGCCGTGTGAACATCCCTGACCCACCTGAAATATGGAAGGAAACCAGACTCCCGGGACCCATGCTGGCTGTAGCCCAGGGAGCCCACAGTCTGTGGACTAAGAGGCCTGCTGGACTCTGGAGGCAGTGGCGTTAGGCAGAACTGTTTTTAAGCCAATGTGGAATTTTCTAGGCCAAGGAGGGGCCTGTCTGGAGCCAGGACCTCAGCAGCCACTCCCCGTGGTCCTTTCCTGGGGCCAGGCCTAGCCAAAGGCCAAGGCTGTCCCGCTGTCAGGCAGGGCCTTGAGGCCAGTGGACAAGGAATTGTCCAGTGTGGTTCTGCGGCTCTGGCAGCAAATCCAGGGAAAATCTGCCCAGGAACATCTGTCGTCTCCCATTCTCCGCAGCGCCGTTTGGCTAGGAGGAGCACAGTGGCTGTCCTGCCAAGCTGCGTGGGCTTGGTGGAGGGGGATAGAACAGGGCGGGGGTGGTCAGTGAGGCGCACGGAGGGCCAGGCAGGGTGGCCTGTACGCAACTCAGGCAAGTCAAGGCTGGGTGTTGTGGGGTCTCACGATGGGTGGGGAGTGGGTTGGCCATTCTTCTGAGACCCACCGTGTCTTGGTGGACGCATGTGCTGGCACGCGCCTCCTATTTATACCCGCGTGCTCAGCTCTTTGTAGAGGAGACTCATGCTCAGCCACCACGCTCCAGCCAGCTAAGCATGACTCCTATGTTTTCCCCAGACAACCCCAGTCCGGCCCCAAAAGCCTATTGTTAACCCCAAAGGATCCGCAGGTCCCGATCCTGGCCCCAGGCTGAACCCTGTCTGCTTTGTCTGCTGGGTGACAGGAAGTGTCCCTGCTTCCCCTCTGCCTCTCTGTACTAGCCTGAGGAGGTGAAAACCCTCCTGTGACCTCGCGTCACCTCTGCCCCCGCCCTGCCATGGCTCCACCCCAGACAGTAAAACACCCCTCAAGCATCCCCTGCTCACTTGATTCCTGTACTCCACGCCCACCAACTCCCTCACTGTCCGATAGAGGACAGGTACCTAGCACAGGGTCTCGGGCCTTGGTGTCCTGTGTGCTGGACCCCATCTCCCCTCACCCATCTTAGATCTTTGCTCAGACTGGCCTTCTCGGTAAATCCTTCATGGGCCACTCTATTTAATAAAGCTGACTATTTTAGGGAGTTTTCTTTTTGTTTGTCTCATTTCATTTTGAAACAGTGTTTCGCTCTGTTGCTCGGGCTGGTCTTGAACTCCTGTGCTCCGGGGACCCTTGTGTCTCAGCCTCCTCAGGAGCTTGCACACAGGCACATCCAGTTAGCACTGCTCTGCCTGAAACCTTTCTCTTGGAAATTCCTAGTCCTCCTGTGAAATACTCTCTTTATTCTGAAATACTTACTAATTAACATAGGCGGTATTTTCTAGCTGCTTTTTCCTGTTTCCCCGCCCTAGAAGCCGAGCTTACTGCCCACCCTGGGATGTGGTCCAAGTCACTGTCCCACGCTGGACACTGAGGGAGTGTGGACGCTTGGCAGACAAACCCAGGCCCCTGTTACAGCCCAGCTCAAGCCAAGGTCAGGGCATCTCAAGTAGTCCCAGGGCTTCGTGGCTGACTTGGATGACTCAGCAGGGGCCAGGGTCCTCCTGCACAGGACAGTCCTAGAGTATTTTTGCTCCTCTGCGCCCAGCACTGATGCCTCCCCTGCCCCTCTGCACTGCCACCTCCTTAGTCTCCATGCGCCCTTGCTTGTCAAGTGTTCCCCCGTCTTTCTGGTTTTAAACTGGAGCAGCTGGTGAGCAGAACTTAGTGTCAGGAGACCTGGGTGAAGCCCAGCTCTTTCAGCAGCCTCCTTTCTGGGACCCCTCCTGGTCCTTTCTTTGCCTCCCCCATCGCTGCCAATTCTGCCACCTGACCTTCCCTCCTGGCCCTTCTGCTCCTCAGGTAAGACTCGGACCAAAGACAAATACCGTGTGGTCTACACAGACCACCAGCGCCTGGAGCTGGAGAAGGAGTTCCATTACAGCCGGTACATCACCATCCGGCGGAAATCGGAGTTGGCCGCCAACCTGGGGCTCACTGAACGACAGGTGTGTGCCGCCCACCTCTCCCCAGGAGCAGAGCCAGGGGAGTCTGGCTTCCAGGCTACCGCGCAGATTACGGGGTTGAGTCTCCAGGCCATGGTCCTTGCATAGCAGACCCTGAGCTGCTGCCAGTCCCCCAGTGAAATCTTACATTCCAGTATCCAGCTAGCAGTAGGCTACAGCAGGCCATGGTCAGTACAGCTGAGACCTAGAGGAGAATGGGGCACAGAAAGTTGGGGGAGGGCTCCTCTTAGAAGGGAGGCGAGGGTGAGGGCGCAGCTTCTAGCTGGGGAGGATGTGTTCAGGGCCCATGAGGTCTGGGTGATCACAAATGCTGCCTGGAGCACAGAGGTTCCCCCTCCCCCTGGCTTGTCCCCACCCCTCTGCATCTCTGCTTGGTGACCCCACAGGTAAAGATCTGGTTCCAAAACCGTCGTGCAAAGGAGCGCAAAGTGAACAAGAAGAAGCAACAACAGCAGCAGCCACCCACACAGCTACCACCAGCCCTGGACACGCTGGATGGCACCCCCACCTCAGCAGGGCCACCCCTGGGGGCCCTGGACCCCAGCAGTGCTGGCCTCCTGGGCGCTTCCTCCCCCATGTCTGTCAAGGAGGAGTTTCTGCCCTAGCCTCCCAGTCATGTGGCTCGGAGGACCTGGGCATTCAGGTGCCACGGACAGGGCTTCTGATGGGGTTCATGACATGAGGCTGGGCTCAGCCCCAGCCCTACCTCGGTCACATGGACAAGAGTGAGCCGCCCACCCACTCCCTGCATCTCCTCACCCCTCTGTATGAAGAACTTCTTGGCTAAGGACATCTCAGGCTCATACGTTTGAGGCCTCGCTGGGGATAAGGGAGCCTAGGGTAGGAGTCTCAGTCTCAGGAAATCGCAAGTCCCAGAGGATTGTGCAAAGGCCCAGGACAAGGCCCCAGGCCCCAGAGGCTCTGTGAGTGAGGTGGGAGGTGCTGTAGAGAGTTCTGCATCCCGGAGAGAGGGAATACTCTGAGTGAAGATGGGGTGCTTGTAGCTGTGACAACTCCCACCTGCCTCTCCTGCGGCCCCACCTCCGCCTGCCCATCATGGCTCACCTGCCCTCCCCAGCCTGGGTGCTGATATAAAGCCAGGGTCTAAGGAGAGGCCCTGATGAGTGTTCTCTGACTTGCAGGGCCCTGTCCACTTGCGAGCCTTGGCGGGGAGGCTCTTGTATGGAGGGATGGGGTACAGGGGAAGGGGCAGAGTGCACCCTGAGGGTCCTATCACCCATCAGGCTGCCCATCAGTGCCTAGGTCCCAGGGAGCCCCAGAGACTGTCTCTGTACCCAGCAGAGCTCACAGCTGGACAGGCGTTTAATACAGAGTGAATCTCTTGGATGCAGCTTCAAGAATAAATTGTTTTCTCTTTTTAAAAAATGTATAAAAATCATTATACATAGCATTAAAGAAAAATGTTTAAGAAGTAAAAATCAGCCTCTCCCATCCCTGACAATTATGTATTCCCTTCCTGTTCTGCAGGCCTACAACAAGGTCACCTTTAAAATACATTTAAAAGATCAAAAAGAGACATTGTTAGAGTGAGTCTGTAAGGCTATTTGTGAGCGGGATCATCAGACAGTGCATCAGCCTATTGAATTTCTTGGATACTTTCAGCTCAGGTTTGTTTTTTTAAAAATGATGGTATTCACTGGGCACCTCAAGTGCCAGGCACACAGGCCTTGCCACTTAGAAATTCCTAGTCAGTCAGGACTGTCGTGTGCACAGATGGTTTTGATGTCCAAGCTGATGGTATTGCTACTCATCAGAGCTCTCCTCTGTAGATCGTGGGAACCAGCAGGTCCAGTGAGCACAGAGAAGGCATCTCGCTGATCTTGGAAGGCCCAGAAAGCTTCCTGGAGGAGGTAGTGTCTGAGCTGAGACCCCAAGGATGAGTAGGTGCTAACCAAGCCAAGAAGGGAAGGATGGCGGGAAGGAATATGAACTGGGAGCTTGATCTTTTTAACACCCAGGCAAAGCCACTGTTCTTGCCTGCCTTCCAGAGCAGGTCGGAGTCTGCCGCCTGGGGCCTCTTCACCCCAGAGAGCACCAGTGCCAACTACCTGTCCCTGTGTTTACTGTTCTGGGAGGTGGCCCTGCCGTAAAAAGTGTGTGCAGCCTGGCTGCTGTCGCCCTTTGCTCCTGGGGCCCATGATAACAATGCAGAAAGTGGATCTAGTGCTGGCACAGCCCGTGTAGACCAGGGGCTCCTCTCCCCTTCTCCCAGTGGCCTGCAAGAGCCCCTGGCCTCACCAGAAACAGGACATATGCTGGGCAGGGGAGCCAGATGGCACCAGAGGAAAGGACCAGGGCGAGGGCAGAGAGTGAATACGATGCTCTGACCTTTGAAAAGATTTGCTGCAGCCCTGGGGTAAACTGTTGCCTCCTTCGGGGCTTCCATTTCTCCCTTTATAAAATTGGCGGGCTCATCCAAGAAGAAAGCCCTGATCAAGTGAATTTGGGAAACCCTGCACATTTCATTCTGCTGGGGGAGAAACAGCAGCACAGTGACAGCTCAAAGGCTCTGACAGCCCCACTGCACAGGACCCCCTTGAGCTTTCTTTAATTCAGTGTCCCCCCTCATCCTCCCTGCCCAGGATGCCCCACTGGGCCCATCAGTATCACCCTGAACTCCACACACTTGGGTGTGGGATGCGCTGGACTGAGCCGCACTTTCTCTGTGACTTATACAGAACAGCAGGCTTGTGGTTCGATGGCCTCAGTCCCACTGTGGTGCTTCCAAGTCAGGAGATTAAGGCAAGTTACCTTCTCTGAGCCTCAGCCTCCTCATCTGTCAAATGGAAATAAAGAACCGGCCTTAGGGTTGTGTGTAGTGCAGGGCCAAGCATGTGAGTAAGTAGTCACATTCCAGCCACTTGTTCATGGGACTGCTGTGTCCTAACGTGAGATGGCAGGCCTGACCAATGTGCTTACCACTACGGCCTCCAGTGCTGACAGCTGGTGGCTGTGAAGATCTGAAGTGGGACAATCCTGTCCCTGGCCTCACAACACCTCTGCTCAGCAGGAGGCCAGTAGCCAAGCCTGGCAGCCTGTGTGAGCTGTAGCAGTGGCCCACATGGGAAGTCAAGAGGTTGAATGCATCCATGGCTGAGCTGGTGGTCACTTGTCAGTTGGTGTTGGAGCTCCATGAAAAAGAAAACTTCTGAGCAGTGCCATGGGTTGCCTGGGACCCTGTTTGTTTCTTGTCACCTAAAGAGTCCCACCAGAGGTGGGGCTATTGTTTTCTTTTTTTTTTTTTTTTTTTTTTTTGTCTTTTTCGTTTTAGGGGGCTATTGTAAGGGTTTGGGAAAGAAATAGCCTCAGGTCTCATAAGCTCATGCAGCCACTCCAAGCCTCAGGAACCTCCCAGCTCTCCGGGAAGGAGTAGCTGGTCTGCTTAGCTATGTTCGCTTTCTGTCAGCAGCAGGCCCACTGGGGCTGAAGACACAGTATCCAGAGATGGATCTGCCTGACCTCGCCCTCTGTGGGCCCCATCTTGGTCACAACCTTTAACAAATCAGGACATGCAACTCGATACTAGGTTTTACCATGCAACCTTGAGGACCTAAGATCCCTTGATGCTACATTGAAAACCTTAGTCTTGTGGAGGAGACTCATTAAGTGACAAGAGATTGGTGTGAGCTGCTCAGAACAGGCCACAGCTCAACTCTCGGGGTGGGGGCGGGGAGTGGGGTTCAGGGTTGGTAGTGGAGCGTTCTGGGAGAAGAGGTCTCCAGCAGCAGCGTGGAGACTGTGTGTGATGTGCGATAAGCTGTAATGGCAGGAAGAAGGGACAGGAAGCCGATAGAGCTCTGGGAAAACCAGCTGGCTCTGGGTGGCTGAGATGTAGAACAGGGGAGCCTGGCAGGCGTCGCCCAGGGCAGCGTTGGGGGCAATCCCATCCCGGTGGGGCCCCTTCGGAACCACATTCTCCCACCACACCAGATGGAAAGCAGTCTGGAACCTCTTTCTTCACAGTCACCACTCCCTGGTGTAGCATAACACATGCTCCGCAGTGATAAAATCTGAACGTTTAGGCAAATTAAAAATGTTTATTTATATGCATTTAAAAATATCTCCCTATATAATAAAAGGAAGTACATTTTCATCTAACACTTTCCTTATATCAGCACACATCTCCATTTCACTTTTAGTCTGACATGAGATGTGGAGAGAGGGAGAAAGAGGAAAGAAATTCTGAATGTCAGTGGCAGCGATAGTCAAATATGTAAGGTTGCCAAACTCCTGGCCACTTGAGTGATCATAAAACTGGGCCTCCGTGTGCAGGCTCTGTTTTATTTTATTGTCCAAGCTAAGGCTAAGTGAGGGGAAGAGGGTGGCAGAGAGGTGTGTTCTGGGGGCAGACCCAGGTGGAGTCACACTCCCAGGCTGGATGACTCTGCCTCTATGTTGCTGAGTACGTTCACAAGTCCCGCCCCCCCTCTGGTTTCAGTTTCTCCATCTGAATGTGTGGACCTGGACGTCCATACACGGCAGCCTCTGTGACTGTCATCAGCGCTCAGTGGTGACCCCCTGAAGTGTTCGCTCAGGGAAGGCTGGCATCATGGCCCTGTTCCCTCTCCTTCCCCAGGAGCAACCAGGAAGTGGGCAGAAAGGGACCTCAGGCTCCTATCCGGTGGTCACCGGGATGTGATGGAACCCAGGGCCAGAGGAGGGAGGAAGTACTTCAGAGATACTGCTGCCTCTCCTGTGAGAGGGAAGGGCAGCCCTGAGGAGGGCCAGGCGGTCTGCTGAGCTCCCTGGACTTCAGTAGCCCATGCTGCCTGTTCCCAGGCACAGCCCTGGCCCTTCTGCTTTATCTCTAAGGTCTAGAGTCTCAGTGCTCTGAGTTGCTTGACACATGACTTCACTCTGTGATTATTTCCTCAGGCATAAATCTGTCTTTTCAGGCTTTTGGAAAGAGCCAAACATCAAATATTGGATGCAAAAATTGTATCTTAGTGCACAGTAGTGCTCAATAAATGCATCTCTCCTTCACATCCATGGCCAGCCTAGGCCCCACACAGGCAAGAAGCAGCAGGTAGAAGCCTCCTTCCTCCTGGGCTGGGGCGCCCAAGCCAGCATCCCGGGATAAGCTTAAATGGAGGAGGAGGGCTCGGCATTTAGCTCAGTGGCATAAGCACCTGCCTGGCAAGTGCTACGTCATGCATTCGATTCCCAGCACCAAATTAATTAATTAATTACAAGGAGGGGGAGCAGGATCAGTTCCTCAGCAGAGCCAGGCTGGGGCCTCAGCCCTGCCCACCTCCTTTCACCCCCCAGAGGTAACAGCACAGACCTTAGGCTGGTCTCCCTGCAGAGGCCTCGTCTGATGCAACAGTACCTATGATTCACGCCTGAATGGGCCACTGCGAAAGTGAGCAGTGCATGTGCCAGTGCACCAGCACGCGCAGATTCACTCCTAGCAAACTGAGGCATATGATTGCCATGGCTAACACTTGCCATCCCAGGCTTACTGGATCGTCAGAACATTCTGAGAGGTCTGCCATGCAGAGACTGGCTGGTGGCCCATTTGACAGATGCAAAATCCTGAGGTCACACTGCCAGTGTGTTGAAGCTGATGCTTACAATCTAAGCCCCAAGCCATCACAACACAGTGGTACTTGCTTGTCCCTTCCCCTCCCCCCAAACCTCTCCATTGCGTTTTCATCCCAAGGAAAGAAGTGTTGCACACTGCTACTAGCCTGGAAGGTCCCTGAAGCATAATTCTGCCCCTGGAATCGTGTGCTAGCTCTGTGACCTTGAATAAATAACCTCTCTGTGTTGCAGTTTCCTCATCCATCAAATGGGAATAATAACCTGCTTCTCCCATTTGGACAAATAAGACACCTCACACAGAACCCGGCACATTTGAGGTGCTCCATTAACAATGATTGAATAGACAGCACACAAATATCTTGTCCATGGTGTTGTGGGCAACCCACAGGTCAATAGCTGTTAACTGAGGACCTGTTGGGTGCCGGCCTGTGCTATCTGCTCCACCTCCCTGGATTCCTCCTACCTCATAAAGGATTCTTACCCCCATTTTCCAGATGAAGAAGTGGGAACCTCTAAGTAAGGTCACCCAGCAAAGAAGTCGCGAGACAAGGCTGATGGTTGCTGGAGCCCAAGAACAGGCTGTCAGGGCTGGTGCCGGCAGTGCGCCTCTCTTCTCACCCAGCTAAGGAGACCCAGAGAGAGCAGGTCACCTGCCCAAGGTCACGCAGGTGAAGGTAGCTGAAGCCGAGAGTTTCCACTGCGAGCCCCTCTTCCCAACTGGGTCCCTCCAATCCGCAGCCCTGCGTGCGGGGGCGCGCGTATCCCCCTGGCGCCGTCGGTCAGTCCTGATCTGTCTGGGTGTCTCCCCAGCCTCTGGCGCGGAGCAGGCAGAGGCAGGGCATTCGCAGTGCCCAGTCCGCGCCCCACGCCCGCAGCCGCCAGACGGCAGCGCCTGCTCCCCGCAGCCCCAGCCGGTGCGCGGGAGCCGCCGGGGCCAGGGCGCAGCGGCGGGCGGCGCGTGCAGATCCCTCGCCACCGCGCTCTGTCTGCGGTTCAGAGAAGCCCAGTCGGCAGGTGCCAGCACCGGTCCTCGAGATGAAGAAGCTCCAGGGAGCTCACCTCCGCAAGGTAGAGCAACGGCCGGGTGAACCTGAAGGCAGGCGGGAGGGGCCGAGGAGGGGCGGCGCAGGGCGCGGGAGCTCAGGCTCCGGAGGCGACAGAGGGCGGCGCGGGTAGGGGAGGGACGGGTCGGGGTTCCCCCTACCCAGCCTCCCCGGGTTGGGATGAGGAGGCCTGGCCCTGCGAACAGGTGTCTGTAGCCCTAGGAGGCGCGGAGTCCTCCTCCCTACCCATCCCCCGCCTGCTCCCCCAGGAGCTGACTGCTGACTGAGGGCCAGCCCCCGGCTGGACTAATTTGGGGTGGGGTATCATCCTGGCGCCCCTCTGGCCACTCTGTTCCGAAGCAGCCTCTGGCAACCTCCATCGGACTCACTTCGAGCCTGCCCACTCTGGCCCTGCAAGCCCATCGCTCGCTCCCTCCCGCTTCCTCTGGCAGCTCCCCAGCCTTGCCGAGACCCCAGGCTGCCCCTTTCCAGGCTGAGCTGAAGGAAGCAAAGGCAGGCAGAAAATGGGCTCATTCCTTCTGCTGTAAGGACCCAGGGGTGAGGTGGGGGCTGGGGTGGGGGAGGGATTGGAGGAAGTTTCCCGGCTTTTGGTTTAATAGTGCCAGCCCTGGCCAAGGAGTCAGAGCCGATGGTACAGTGGTACCCGTACCATCTTACAGCTGCCACTTGCCATTCTTAACCATCCCCATTGCCACCCACTGGGTGTGAGTACAGGGTGCTGTGACCCGGGAGGGGCAGAGGAGCTGCTGTCATCTCTCCCACGCCCCCTCCCCTACACCCAAGCACACATTCATTCAAGCTCTGTCCTTGGACAGCCAGGCAGAGAGCCTCTCCGCAAGAAACAGGTCTTTTCTATCAGCTGACTCGATTTTGTGGGGCCATTTGTAGTCTCTTGGGTGCTCTAGATCCTGTCCCTATTTTGTTTACTCTTCATTCTCCCCACTTGATAAGAACCCTTGGCCCTCTTTGCCGTAGGGCTGCAAAATACATAAATGGCCATGTGCTGTGAGTAGCTGGCAACTTGGGCAGTCTTATTTCATTCAATCCTCCAAAAATTCTGTAGACTGACTGTTATTGTCCCCATTTCATCCATGAGGCAACAGACATGGAGGCTCTCTGCTTATCCAGAGGTGAGATGACCAACCTAGAACTGCTGGGGCCACATTCTCTTTAGCCTGGAAGAGAAAAGGGGAGAAAATGCCGAGGGTCAGCAAGAAAACAGTGTGGCTCAGAGATGCACACTGGACTAGGAGTCAGGGGTCTCAAGCCTAGTTTTACTCTTCTCTAATTTGCTGATTGACCTTGGGCTCATTCCTTCTGCTCCCTGAAACTTGTTTCTTCATCTATACAATAATGAAGTTGGAGTCTAGATTCTATTGTCTCTTTTTCCTGAAGAAGGTACCAGAGCATGGCTTGGGAAGTCCTGCCTCTGTAGACCTTATGGTGGAGACTTGCATCTGCTGGTTCCTAAAGGAGAGGCTACATGTCTTGCAAACTCAAGTGTGTGCTCCTTCACAATTCTAGAATGGGCACTGAGGTGCTCAGGAGTCAGAGCGCCCACCCAGGTGGAAGTGTGAAGTGGCTCCACAGCTTCTGACACTGCCCCATTTATCTGGTTGCTGTCCTCTGTCTCTTGACCCATCCCATCCCATCTTGCTGTACCAGCCTCCTAGGATTCACCCCATGGTGACATTAGGGGTTCCAGGTGGGCGTCTGATTGGCTCAGCTTTGGAAGACCCCATCCCTGGTCCTGGAAAAGGAGCAAGCTTTCCTCTGATTGGGGGAGGAAGAGGAGGAGCTGGCAACATCCTGCTCTTGGAACTCTTGTCACCATGGAAACAGAGCTGGGACCGCTCTGTAAGCATGGAAAGGGCAGCTTCTCTGGAGAGATCAGAGGAGCCTCATTGCCAGGACCTGCTGCCAGATGGCCTGAATGGGACAGGAAGGTCCCAGGTGACAGACATGACTTACTACCCAATGCCCAAGGGCCAGTGTCAACTGGCTGTTGCTGCAACCTGGGAGGAGAGGTTCTAGAAGACTGATGCTACTCAGCTGGAGAGGCATCCGTAGAGGGAGGGAGGGTTCAGGTGAGTCCGGGAGGGCTGCCACCCTCACCTCAGTGTGTCCAAAATCACTGCTACTCCTGTTAGGGTAGCACTCCTGCATTCCTACCCTTGGAGCCTAGTGACTTTGAAGGCAGCTTTTTCATTCTCTGTCATTGTTTCCATCACCTATAATCTTGCCAGGCTTTTCTTGTCACGCTTGCTCAGCCTCAGGCAGGATCACCACTGTGGTCACCACTCTCACTGAGAACCAACCTAGTGCTCTTCTGATCTACTGCCCGCCCAGTCCCCACAGCCAGATGCCTGCAGTCCTGTGACACTCACAGCAGCCCTACCCTCCTGCCACTCCCCCCACAGCCTCGCACACGCTAGGCAGGCACTCACCAGTGAGTGACACCCTGGCCCTCCCTTAACCATTTTGGTCCCAGCAGTGGTTGTGTAACCAGCGCCTTATGAAGCCTCTTCTGTCACTACCTGATTTATTTGGACAGTGTTATGGGAAGGAAGTCATCTGGCCCACAGCTAGGACTGCGTCCCCAGGTGAGACTCTGATCTGACCCTTAAGCATTGAAACTGTCCGAAGCAAAATTGTGGTGAGCTTGCCTGGGGGACCATCAGAGCCAGACGGCTCACTGACCCTCATCTGCCCCGGTACAGTTCATCCCATCATGCTGACTCCTCAGGATCCTCTTCTTAAGCAGAGTTGGGAATACCGCATCCTAGCCCCTATTTGGAGTTGTGTCCATTAAAAGATATGAAAAGTCCTGTAGTAAAAGAATGTATTTCATTCTGTGTTAACCCAGCTTTTCTCAAACATCTTTAACTCAAGCATTTCTCAAAAGGAAGCAGGGGTCCTTTTCTCCTCTCTGAAGACCCCGAACAGTTATTTACTAATCAGTTTTATGTTTCCATTTTTCTCTGCTCACGGGTATGTATTCTAGCACAAGCAGGCAAGGTGTGGCTCCCTTTTCTCCTGACTCCCTCCTGGGTCAATGGCTGGGAGCTGCTCTGCACTTCAGATGGTCATCCTTGTTCCTAAGGGCTTCCTTTTAGGCATTAGGCTTAGGCAATTGTGGTCAGGCTGCCTTGCATTTCCTGGGCCAGGATTCCGAGTGGCTAGGGCAGGGCCTCCATCCCCCAAGCCTAGCCAGAAGAAAAAATGCCTATTGGACCTCTCTGAGTCATGGCAGGATATTAGAGACATTGCCCTCTGCACTTATCCCTCCACCAGTGACAGCAAGATTCTAACTTTCTGAGACAGATTAGGGCTGAATAGCTTGTGTTTGCTCAGGAGCCAAAATCCACAGTCTTCAGTAGGCCCCTCGAGCTGCACAGCATAGTTCTAATTCCTTCCCCAAGGAGTCCAACGTCTACCGAATTGTCTGCTTCCTGTGCTATGGGCTTCTTGCTCTTCGCTGTATCCCCTTGCAAGCACTTTTCCTGAACACCTTCCCATCTGGCCATCTGCCCTTTGGATGTGCTTTGCACTGTCTTTGTATCTTTCTTAAAATCAGATTTCTAGGACAGAAATGAAACTTAGCCTGCACAGTGGGGCAAGTCATGGCCGTTAGTGTCAGGAAAGTCTGGACTCGAGACCCAGTTCTCTCACTCACCAGCCAGGTCCAAATCTTGGCTGGTCATGACCCCTCTCTGAGCCTCAGTTTTTCTCATGCTTAGAATGGAGCTTAGATGAGTACTTAACTTGGATGGTCTGAGGGTGGTCTCGGGTGATGTGAGTAAACTGTTCAGTGCAAGTGCTTGGTGTGTAGCGATTGTTAGTAAGATAATTATCAGCAGCAGCAGTGGCACAGCAGCAGCAGCAGCATAGGACCATCCCCTGACCTGGCCTCTCCTAGACACAATGAGATCAGGTAGCTTTCTCAGCGCCTGGGCCACCTGTTGGTGTCTAAGGACTTCCGGACGTGACCATATGAATGCAGATGATAGCACCTGATTACCTGAACCAAGAGAATGTCTTTCCATTCAGCCCCATCCAGTTCTGCATTCCTGCCTTGGGGGGATCACAGCTCCAGCCTGATCTCACCCTTCTTCCTCCCCATTTTGGTCTCTCTCTGATAGCCCGTCACCCCAGACCTACTGATGACTCCTAGTGACCAGGGTGATGTGGACCTGGACGTGGACTTTGCTGCAGACCGGGGCAACTGGACGGGCAAACTGGACTTCCTGCTGTCCTGTATTGGCTACTGTGTGGGCCTGGGAAATGTCTGGCGCTTCCCTTATCGAGCCTACACCAACGGAGGAGGTATGGGCCTCAGTCCAGTGGGGACTGTGGTGATGGACCAAAGCTCTGGGATAGACTGAGTTTTTCTGTCTCTGGTGTGACCTTGGACTGGGAGGAGGGAGCTTAGCCTGTCTTGTTCCCTCTCATCATCCAGGACCTTCTTCCTTCCTTCTCCCCGCCAGGACGGACACCCACGTGCTTTTCTCTCTAAGACTCACACTCCCAGGACCCCGTGCTTTGTGATAAAGGCTTTATCTTTCTATCAGGAATCAACATGCTTTTAATATTCCCCTCACTGCCTCCCCCTCCTCCCGAGTCCTGCTCCATCAATCGCCTCTTCTCTTGAATCTGCAATATTTCCTCCTCTTCTGGTTTCTTCCATTCAGAATGCAAACAGAAAATCTCTCCTATCTTGCAAAAAAAAAAAAAAAATCCCTTTGTCTCTGACTTTCTGTCAGGTTACATTGTGAATTTCATCAGCAGCAGCTAGGGTTGAGCACTCACTACCTGCCAGGCCCTGGGCTTAGTGTTCACCTTCCTAATCCTCACAGCCCTCCTGGGTGAGCGCCATGACATGATGAGGTAGGGGGACTTGTAGTGAGCCAGGCTCTTTGTCCAAGACCACACAGCCCCCCTGCTTCCACAGAGCCAGGCACCGTGGTGGTGTCCTGTAATGTCAGGACTAAAGGGCTGGGCAGGAGGATTGCAAGTTGCCAGTCTGGGAGAGTTAGTGATATCTGTGTTAGAAAAAAGTAAAAATAAAAGTAGCTCAGTGGGAGAGTGCTGGCCTAGCTTGTATGAGGTCTGGGGCTCAATCTCCAACATTACAAAAAATCCAACTGGAACAGTCTTCTCCATGTCCAAGGTGGTCTTGCCGGGATTCCATTTCCAGCTATCTCCACCAGACTTGCTAAAGGTACTCCTTTATTTACGGGTCAGGTGAGAGAAATCCAAAGCAAGCAGATGAAACAAAGCAAAGATGTGTTCATAGGACCAGGAATATGGGGCTGGGGCCAGTCACTGAGGCTCAGGGACGCACAGTGCCCGCAGGTGTCTTGCTCCTTACCCTCTCCATGCTTCCTCAGACTGCTTTGTCCACTGACATAATTTCCTGAGGCAGGTTCTGTTCCTTGGTGCAGCTGGGGGCAGGGAAGGTGACTGTGACACCTCTGGAGTGGTGCAGGTCCTCAGCAGGTTTAGCGGCCCTGAGCTTCCCCTCTGAGGGAGTCTAGACAGCATTGCAGGAAGGTTTCTGAATGGCTGCCTTGGGATATGCACCTTGAGAGAAACCAAAGAGAGGACAGGAGTGACATGTGGCGGTGGACAGCTCTCTAAAGTAGCTGGGTGCCAGCAATATAGAAGAAAAGGGTGAGGGATATTGGGCCCCGGAAACCGCAGACAGCAGTCTTGAGTATCTGAGGCCGCACGGCCAGGAGAGGAGAGCAGGCTGGACCCAGGTTCTAAAGGACACCAACTCTTGCCCCAAGGAATCTGCACTTGCTTTAATGAAGCATTCTCTCATTTATTCATTGATTCACTCACTCAGCAGGCCGTTTTCCAGGGGCTGCTCTGGCTCAGCCTTATTTTGGGCATTGGGCTACAAAGGTGGGTAAAGCCCCACCGGCCTCCTTGGCCCCGGGGTAAGAAAGACAGAAGACAACCCCACAGGTTCATGGTCCCCGGAGTCTCTGCCACAGGGCTGGGCGGGATGGAGCCAGCCGTGGGGAACAGAGGGCTGACCTCTGAGCCCCCTGCAGCCCTCCCTGTTCCTCGCAGGCGCCTTCCTTGTGCCCTACTTCCTCATGCTGGCCATCTGCGGCATTCCCCTCTTCTTCCTGGAGCTCTCTCTGGGCCAGTTCTCCAGCCTGGGCCCCCTGGCCGTCTGGAAAATCAGCCCCCTCTTTAAAGGTGAGGCCTTGGTGGTCCCTAGGCTGGGGTGGGTCTGAGGGAGGCAGGGAGGTGCCCACCCCTGCTAATCCCCACGCGGAGCAGGAATGGAGCAGGCGGGAGGCAATAGCTTCCTGAGACCACTCTGCTGGGCCCACGGAAGGCTCAGAGGGCTCGGAGGGCTGGGAGGGCTCGGGGCCGCCCAGCAGCGCCTCTCCCCACACCAGGTGCCGGCGCAGCCATGCTGCTCATCGTAGGCCTGGTGGCCATCTACTACAACATGATCATCGCCTACGTCCTCTTCTACCTCTTCGCCTCCCTCACCAGCACCCTGCCCTGGGAGCACTGCGGCAACTGGTGGAACACCGAGCGCTGCCTTGAGCACAGAGGCACCAAGCACGGCAACGGGGCACTGCCCCTCAACCTCTCCAGCACCGTGAGCCCCAGCGAGGAGTATTGGAGGTCAGGCGCCTGTGCCACTGAGGCTGGAGGGGAGGGAGCCTCCAGAGCAGCGTTCAGGGGTGGCACTAGGTGGACTCTTCGCTGGGGCAGCTCTGTGACCTTGAACAATTAATTCATTTGGGTTCTGCTCCTTTCTCTTTAGAATGAGGACAATAATAGTAGCTATTTCAGCAGGTGGTCATGAAGATGAAAGGAAAGGATGCATAGCAAATCCTGCAGATCAGTCTGGAGGATAGTAAATGCCAGATAACCCTAGCACGCAGGTGATGGTAACAGTGGCAGTGACCTTGGGAGTTCTGTTTCCTCCTCTGCAGCAGTGGAGGTGATGTGCCCACTCGGTCATTTGCTTATTCGTTCTTTTAATGAATATGCATGAGCACCTACTATTCCACAGGTAAATATGTAGCATGGGGCCAGGGCCACACACAGTAAGGACTGTCTAGGTCAGTACAGTAGGAGAAAGGAGTCTAATGGAGTTGCATTGTGGCGAAGCTTAAAGGAACTCTGGTAAAACTGTTAGCAGGGCCGCTGGGTGTGGTGGCTGCGGGGAAGGTGTCACTGCTCACTGACCTGCCCCTTCCACAGCTAAGAAAACAAGACTCCAAGGCTTGCTTGACCATGAATAGTAGAGGCAGTATTGCTGTGCAAGACTCCTGATTCCAGTCCCGTTCTGGGGTATTCTAGAGAGGCCTGGTCTCTGGGTCAGAGCCCATTCCGGATCCCTCACCCCTAACAGGTGCTACTGTTAGGAATTTCCCCAGGCGAATCCATGTGTGGAACTGTTTCTCCCAGTCTACCCGGTCTCTACTGTGCAGAGGCTGCACAGTTCATTCATCCATCCCTGTCCTGATCACCCACGTTGTCTGTGCCTGTGGAAGGGTGGGTTTGACCATGGGAAAGGATGGCCCAGATCTGCAGCCCAAAGCCAAAACTTGACGTAGTCACTGACAGCTTCCAGGAGTCTCCATGGCAAAGCCACGAGCCACTGCATCAGTTGGGATGCAAGCAGGAGGCAGGTGGCACTGTCAGCGGGGGTGAAGAGGCTTTCAGGAGGTCAGGAGAGCCACAGGAAAGGTGAGGTGCCGGGGTCTAGCAATAGGGGGAGCCATTACCCATGCTGAACTAGAGAGGCTAGAGAGGGAACCAGAGAGACTGGAGCTTAGGAGATGGTCGGCCCAGAGAATCAGCTGCAGCCAGCCTCCCAGGGAGGTAGTGAGGGGGGTGCACTCGTGTGTATACACACGAACCCAGAACACTTATCCATGTCCCTTTCATGCATCCTGCTGCTGCCTCCCTCAGGCAGTGGAAGCAGGAGAGGAAGAAAGCTAACGTGTGGGAGTGCTTGAGTGTCCTGGGAACACAGCTGGTCAGAGCAGGAAGGAGAGATCAGGGAAGCTGCCACTTAGAGAAAAGCCGAAAGGTCTCGATCCTGGACACAGCTGTACTCCATGCCCCGGGATGGTGACCACAGGACCTTTGTCTCTCACAGCCGCTATGTACTCCACATTCAAGGCAGCCAAGGCATCGGCAGCCCTGGGGAAATCCGCTGGAACCTCTGTCTCTGCCTGCTGCTGGCCTGGGTCATCGTGTTCCTTTGTATCCTCAAGGGTGTCAAGTCCTCGGGCAAGGTGAACCCAGCAGGTTCCAAGGCTTGAGGGGATGGGGAGGGCTTCTTAGAGGAGGTGGGTGAGCACTGGGCCTGAGAGAGGCTCAGACTTCACCCAGAAGAGGAAGGAAAGGGGCACCGAGAAGGGGCCCAGCGGGAGGAAAGATGAGGAGGTGGCGGGCACAGTGGGCTGGGCTGCTTTGCTGGGCTGGAGCCCTCCACCGGCGGCAGTCAGCTTGGCCTCATACCCAGTGCTGGCCCTCTGATGGGGCTCAGTGACAGTTTGATGAATGGAGTGCGCTCTGAGACACCGGTGAGCTGAATCCAGCTGTTACGGAAGTCCAGAGGTCTCCTGCAGGTGCAGCCAGGCCCAGGGCTCCCTGACGGCGTGAGGAACCTCTGCTCTGGCCTCCCTGGAGATCAGGTTCTCCTCTGTGTTGGCTTCCTTCTCAGGAGCTGCTTCCAAACCTCCCGACTTAGACTTTACCTGGCTGGGGAAACACTTCTCATTCGTTTGTGCAGTCACAGAACTCAGCCTTGCTGGGGGAGCAGGGTGCGGCACCCAGCCCTGAACCACCCTCGGTGGCCAGGAGGCTGGGACACTGCTAGACGTGGAGTCCCCTTCAGGGAAGGATGGGTGCTGCGTCTGAAGAAGGCGAGCTTGATGCTGGGAAGGCAAAGCCGCCACTGATGTGCACTGTGGGCCACGAAGGGGTAGGAAAGGCCACAAACCTGTTACAGATGAGTCTGAATGGTTCCCGGGGTGTTAGAAATTAGAACTTGTTCCTCTGCTAAGTGCCAAGAGGTGCTGCCCACGAGGAACAGGGCTATTACAAGACTGAGTGTGGAGTAGAAAGCTTTTAGGAAGGGAGGGGCAGTCATGGTCACAGCTAAGACACCCAGGCTGTCAGGGGTGTGTCAGGGCTTGCTGAAGAAGTATGCGAGGATGTAGCAGTGGCAGAGGGAGAGCAGAGGGACATTTGGGAACATTAAATGATGACCACGCAGAGGGATCTTGCAAGGCCAGGATGTGGGCAGACAGGAGTTGGCTAGGTTTTTTTGGTTTTGTTTTTTGTTTTTTCGGTACCGGTGATTAAACTCAGGACCTCAAGTTTGCCAAGCAGACACTCATACGGCTGAGCTAAACCTCCGGCCCTGGAATTGACTAGTTTTTTATAAAAAGAAATTTTTTGTGTGTGGTGTGGGGGATTGAACTCAGGGCTTTGCATGTGCTGAGCATGTGCTCTACCTCCGAGCTATGTCCCCAGCCCAGGAGGATTCTCACCCCTACGGTGGTGGCCTACACCTGGAGATGGACTCAGAGTGGCCTTGGCAAGTGGGTGACAGCACTTTGCTGATGAGTTGCATGGGTGAGGCATGCAACACGGATGATAGCCAGGTTCTGGCTCAAGCCACCCAAGGGGGAGAAGAGTGTATACATGAGGATGTCAGGAAGAGGAGGGGTGTAGAGGGAAGGCCCCCGCCCCCAGCTCCCTGTTCCCATCTCTCAGGTGGTATATTTCACGGCCACATTTCCCTACCTCATCCTGCTCATGCTGCTGGTCCGTGGAGTGACGCTTCCCGGGGCTTGGAAGGGCATCCAGTTCTATCTCACACCCCAGTTCCACCACCTGCTGTCTTCCAAGGTGAGGCCCTTGGGCTGGGGCCCAGAGAAAAGGGTCAGACCAGAGCTGAGGAGTGGAAAGAGGGCTCCGTGGGGAAAAGAGGGATTGGAGGCAGGAATCATTCATTTGGAAAGCTTAGCTAAGCAGTGTGCCCGGCCCTTCACGTGGGTCTTTTTCATTTCTTTAAAATCCTATGAAATAGGCACTACCATTTGCATTTTACAGATGAAAAAGCTTTAGTTCATAAGGATGAGTGATAAGCTGAAGGCACGTGACTAGAGAGTACCAGAGTTGGCATTCAGTCCAGATCTGTTGGTCTCCAAACCCCGAGGAGGCTTCAGCACTAATGCTGCTGACCGCATGGTCCTGGCAGCTCACCTTTATTATCTGTTGGCCCATGGCTGTGCATGACCCTGCTCCAGCACTGTGCTAATAGTGATTTCATTCCTGCCTCCTGCACCCTAATGAGCAGGCACCATTCTTGCACCCTCATTACTTACAAAGAACCTGCAGCCCAGAGCAGAGCTGTGCAGCTACAGAGCAGTGGAGCTGGGATCCCCATCCAGGGGTGTCTGACTCCACGCAGGGAAAAAAAAGATAGGAGCTCAAATGAATCTGCGGGAAGCTTTCCATCAGACACTCCTTGCTTATGGACTGGACCAAGCTTAGCGATCAGCTGCTAGACCAGGTAGAAAGCGGAGGCCACGGAGGGGTGAGGCTGGTCCACAGCCTGCAGTGCAAGTGCTAGAACTGGGCTTATGAGCCTGGCTTTCCCCGCACTGTGCCTGGACTGTGTGCCCCTGCCTAGGCCTGCCCCTTTGCTCCTCCTGCCTGCCCCCTGCACCCCAAATGTGCCACCCCCTCCTCTCTTCCTCCGTCTCCTTCCTTCCCTGGCACAGGTATGGATCGAAGCTGCTCTTCAGATCTTCTACTCCTTGGGTGTGGGCTTCGGGGGTCTCCTCACCTTTGCCTCCTACAACACTTTTCACCAGAACATCTATAGGTCAGTGCCTGCAGCTTCTCAGCCCCCGGGGCTGAGGCCAGAAGAAAAGTGGCTGGCCGGGGAGGGCCTTCTGGGTTGAGGGCACAGCCATCTCACGCTGGTCTGTGTCCGGATTTCTCCTGGCAGAGACACCTTCATCGTCACTCTGGGCAATGCCATCACCAGCATCCTGGCTGGCTTTGCCATCTTCTCCGTGCTGGGCTACATGTCGCAGGAGCTGGGTGTGCCTGTGGATCAAGTAGCCAAAGCAGGTGGGCAGGGTGCCAGGGTCTGGGCCGAGGGTGTGTCAGCTGGAGCTGGGAATGTGTGTGCAGACCGGGGAGACTGTGTTCTGTGTCTTGCCAGAGCTTGTACATGCCTGTGCATGCAGATGAGCACGTCATGGTTGGTTCCGGTGTCTGTATGTGAAGGGACAGGTGTACAAATGGTTCTGTGTGTGTTAGCTTGTCTGCAGGTGAGGCTGTGGAGATTGTCTCATCTCCTGTGGCTGGTTGGTCCAAATGAGTTGCATCCAGTGGTGAGCCGTCTGTGTGCAAGCGAGAACAAATCAAGGGTGAGAATGGTCTTGTGAATCAGCGCGACTTGTGTCATGAATGTCAATAAGTATGTTCTAGTGAGTCTTTGCACAAACGTGTTTGTACGCCCGTGTTCTAGTGAGGTTTCATACTCGGAGCTTATGTTTATTCATGCACTCACCATCACTAAGTCATTTATTCTATTAATTTGTATTTATTGAGCACCTCGGCTGACATGAGCCTCAAGGTTAAAACAGCATCAGAAGTGTATGTTTGGTGCCTGTCCCTGAGTGTGCCTGCGTAGGGGTATGTGTATGGTGTGTGTATATGGGGTCACTGCATGCCCCAAGCTGCTGACCTCGCGTGCTCTGGCCCAGGCCCTGGCCTGGCCTTTGTAGTCTACCCACAGGCCATGACCATGCTGCCTCTGTCGCCCTTCTGGTCTTTCCTCTTCTTCTTCATGCTTCTGACACTTGGCTTGGACAGCCAGGTGAGCCTTCTGCATGGTGTGGGGCCTTGTGGTGCGTGTGTGGTGGGGAGAACTCTGACCTCACCTCCTGCTCCTGCATCCAGTTTGCCTTTCTGGAGACCATTGTGACAGCAGTGACAGATGAGTTCCCATACTACCTGCGGCCCAAGAAGGCGGTGTTCTCGGGCCTCATCTGCGTATCCATGTACCTGATGGGGCTGATCCTCACCACTGACGTGAGTGGCCTGACTGGAAGAAGGCAGGCTGGGCAGGGAGGGGACGGTGCTTGCAGAAGTCCTGGCCGAGCAGTTTCTGAGACTTCTGCCTTCCTCAGTGTGGAGGACCTGTCCCTCCTGTCTCCAAAGGAGGGCAGAATCTCAGAGTGTGGAGACATGGGTTCAAACCTCGTCCTGTACATGCTGAGGGCCTTGGCCCCCCTGAGTCTGTTCTCCTCTTTGGTAAATGGGGGTTCTGCCATATGGCGCTTTTGGGAGGTGATGCAGGTGCTTTGGTGGGCAGGTGACCAGTGTGACGCTGTCATCATCTGGCTCTCCTGGCAGCCTGGCTACTTCCTGCTAACTTCCTGCTAAGAAAAGGAGGTGTGGCAGAGGGTGGGGGACCAGCACTGCAACTTTTATTTCAGGGGGGCATGTACTGGCTGGTCCTTCTGGATGACTACAGCGCCAGCTTCGGGCTCATGGTGGTGGTGATCACCACGTGCCTCGCTGTCACCCGGGTATACGGTAAGAAGAGGTCTGGGAGTTGGAGCCGAGACTTCCCGACTTGGGAAAATGGGGTCTACCTGGAGGTCCCTTTGTCTGATGCGAGGGGCCACTGGGAGAAGGACTTCCACAAGCCTACAGGCATTCTTCCTCCACACAGGCATTCAGAGGTTCTGCCGAGACATCCACATGATGCTGGGCTTCAAGCCGGGCCTCTACTTCAGGGCCTGCTGGCTATTTCTGTCCCCAGCCACACTCCTGGTAAGCAGGGTGGGGTGGCGGTTGCTGACTGGTTCTCTTCTGTGCTCAGTCTGATAAGGCCGCCTTGGCAGAGGGGAGAGCCTCTACCTGGGTTGCAGGCTGGAGGGGAGGGTCCCAGCCTGCATCTCTCTCCCTTCCCAGGGTCCCCAGCTTTCGAAGCTGTGCTAGGCCAGTCCTGCCTTCGATTGGCAAGACGGTGGGGTTTCCCAGACTAAGGCCTCAACACTAGGCTTTCTTGGTCTTGAGTTGGGATGGCTCAGGGACAGGCCCCTTAGGAGGGGGTGTTCAGAGCTGAGCTGTCCTAGCTTTGCTGTGGGGTAAGCTTGGGGCCACAGTAACTCAGGGCTTACAGAGTCTCGGGGATATGCTAGCTCAGAGTCTGGTACAACTTAGGACTCTGGGTGGCTCTGAGCTGGGCTACCTCAGGTCTTGGGACGCTAACTGAGACCTGGGCTATCCCAAGCCCTAGAGCTCATTGTGATACTGAGGTCCTCATCCTATAGGCCTTGCTGGTGTACAGCATCGTCAAGTACCAGCCTTCAGAGTACGGCAGCTACCGCTTCCCTGCCTGGGCCGAGCTACTGGGCATCCTGATGGGCCTGCTGTCCTGCCTCATGATCCCCGCCGGCATGCTGCTGGCTGTGCTTCGACAAGAGGGCTCACTCTGGGAGGTGAGTCTGCCCTCGATGTCTGACATTGCCTTCCGGGTTTTGGCCTTGCCCTGGACCCTCACTCCTCACCAGGGCATTGTGGGCTTCTTTAGCCTAAAGAGACCTGCTTGTAAGAGGCAGATTAGAGGCCTGCCTTTGGCACCTCCCAGCACATAGGGTCATGGAGAGGGGCAGACAAAGACCACTTGATGACAAGGACTAGCCCAAGGTCCTACCATGGATTGGACCAAGACCAGGACTTGATCCCAGGTAACCAGCCCAGAGCTTCCTGCTGACACCCACAGTTCCTCAGGCAGCACTGAGGAACCCCAAAAGGTGGACTGGCACCTTTCCCCTGCTATGTGCTATAAGTGGCCAGGGACAGAATGACAGTGCAAAGCCTTGCCCCAAGCTGTGGCTTTGTGGCGAAACCCAGAAAGCAGAGGACAAGCTGTTGGGCACAGGTGTCAGCAGGCCTCAGAAGAGGGAAACAGCAACCTTCTGAGGGTGATGTGTTACAAAGCAAGGTCCCACCCTTCTCTGTACCCCCAGCATTCTCTACACTGAGCCTTTCACTTCTGCAGCTCTGAGTGTGGAGCCCTCTGGTGGCCAGAGGCTGTCATTGGGCATGGACTTGTCTGAACCTGATGGGTCCCGTAGAGAAAGTGGAGACCTTCTCCAACACAGGATCTGTCCGAGGGGTTGGGGAGCCAGCCAGTCCTGGCTTTTGAGAGTTACTTATTTGGTATTCAGGAGTGCTGTGAGCCGGTTGGTAAAGCACTGGTAGCTTGGAGTTGACCGCGGTGGGAAGCTGGCTAGGGAGCAGCCCTCCCTGCCCTCCTCATGTCTGCTGATAGATTCACTGACACCTCACAGAGCCCTATAGCTGTACTACCCGCCTCACAGCCCTCCTGTCACCTTGTCACCTCCAAGACTCTAACCAGAGAAAGACTCACGCTCTGCCACCCTCAGCAGTAGAAGTGCGTTGTGACTGTACCCCACACCACGGGGACAGCCCAGAGTTCAGCAAACATGCCTGTCGGCAAACTCTTCCCTTCCGCCCCAGAGTCCCCCCTGGGCTCCTCAGGGAGCACCATCCTGCTTTAGGGAGTCAGGAAAGAGAGGCAGAGTGGGGAGCTGCTCAGTGGAGGCTGGGGTTCCAGGAAGCTGATGGTCCTTCAGGCTTACTGATTAGGGAGTGGAAACTCTGCATTCCCGGAAGCCACTTCGGGAGCTGCCCACTGCCCACAGCCAGGCAGAAAGGTACCAGGCAGTGAACTGTGCAGAGGAGTCATTGTCTGGCTCAGGAGTGCCACCTTCAGAGGCTGGGGTGTCTGGCCCTGACTCATTAGGATCAGGACCCTGCTTCTGCCATTTGCCCATGCCATGAATGACCCTAAGAAAACTCCTAAATGTCAACGTCTCTGATGTTGCTTTCTTGGGTCTTTAAAATAAGAACAGAGCTACCTGCCTATAGGACTATTGTGAAGAGAGAAAAATGACTTATCAACATAAGGTGTTGGGGATACAAATGCCAGGTATTTCCAAAGCTCTGGATGGAGTCAGGCTGCCTGGGTTCAAATCCCAAGGATGACCACTTCCCACACTTCTGACCTCAGCTATCTTAACTAACCAGTCTGGGCCCTAATTCTAAAATCTATGGGGCAGAGGGTGGGGAGAATGATCATACCCCTCTCATGGGGATACTGTGAAGCCCCTCCTAGGAAGCAACACAGCACAGGGCCGATCCCAGGAAGTGCTCAGCTCCAGACCAGGGTTCCTACACAGCCAATTTTCCATTTGGTGATGTCTAGAGACATTGCTGGTTGTCACAGAGAGTGTAGAGGGACAGGGCAATGCTACTTTTATTTGCTGAACAGAGGTCAGGAGTGTTGCTAAATGTCCTTCCGTGCACAGGACAACCCCAGAATGAAACTTTGAAGAACAAAAGGCTGAGAAACCTAGTTCCGGACACCTGGTTCAGCTGGAAACACATCTAAATTCTCGCTTTTGGGGAACTTGCATTCTATTATGGGAGACAGGCAGCACCAAGTACATAAAGACAGTGGCAAGTGCTATATTTTAAAAAGGACGTGAAAAGTCAAGCAGAAGGAATACAAAGTGATGGAGGATCCCAGAAAATGCTGGCAAAATGTGCACAGTGATCCACATAGATTGGGGGAAGGCGTTCAGGGCAGGTAGACAACAGGTGCAAAAGCCCTGAGGCAGGATGGTTTGGCAGGTCAGCAAAGGGAATGGTGTCATTGAAGGAGTGGAAATAAAGGGGCAGGGGCGTAGGTCCTGGGCAGGACACGGGAGGCCGTGGTGAGTGCTTCAGATTCATGCCGAGTAAAGAGAAGCCGTGGGCAGGCTTCTGAGGAGTGGATTGCATTCTGGGAATACCCGAGCTTTCCTTCCCTCATTCGAGCACCAGGTGTGCTAGGCCTGAGGCCGAGGGCGTTCTGCATGTGAGGTCCCCTGGAGCCTGTGCCCCATGTACTCTCTTGCTATCAGGTCCCTCCTTCTCCAAGACTGGGCGGCCCTTCTCCCTGGCTGGGCAGGCAGAGGACCTTGGGAACGAGGTCAGAGGAAGAAGGAGCTCTAGACTGTCCAGGCTGAGTCATCAAGTGGTCAGCTCCCTCCTTCCATGGAAACGGGGGCTCAAGAGGGAAAGGTCAGAGTCAGGGCTGGAGGGCCCAAGGAGGCAGCCACGGTCCTGCCGTAGCTCTCCTGGATCCTGCCTACAACCCCCCGGCTCCTCTGCTCTCAGCATTTGGGGCAACGGAGCCAGAGTGGCTCCTGGCTCTACTGCAGATGCTCAGAGCCCTGCCTCCTACTCCCAAGGCACCCTTTCCCAGGCCCTGCCCGCTCCGGCACCCTGCCGAGGGCATCATCGCAGTGCTGTCGCAGCAGCGCTCATGACTCCAGGTTACAGACTCCCCAAAGGCCACCCAGCTGGTCCGTGAGGAGGAACATTCCACACACACACACCCTGCCCTGGGGTTGTTGCAGGGACTCAGCCAGGTGATGTGGTCAGGTCTTTTCTTCGTGCCTGGCCACAGTCTGCACTGCTGGCTGTGTTCACCGATGTCACTGTCCTGGCACAGAGGCTCCAGCAGGCCAGCCGGCCAACCATGGACTGGGGCCCGTCGCTGGAGGAGAACCGGACAGGCATGTACGTGGCCACGCTAGCCGGGAGCCAGTCACCCAAGCCACTGATGGTGCACATGCGCAAGTACGGAGGCATCACCAGCTTTGAGAACACGGCCATCGAGGTGGATCGTGAAATCGCAGAGGAAGAGGAGTCCATGATGTGAGGCCAGCGGTGAATGGACCTCAGGCCTCTGCAGGGGTTCACAGCCTGCCAGGGAGTCGGCCAGGTGCAGCCGCGCTGCTGGGATTCTGAGAGGCTGAGAGAGGCTGCCACAGTGATGCTGAACCCTAGTGCATTTCTGCCTTGTGACCTGTGCCTGTCCTGAATCCTCCGTCTGGCGCTCTCCTCCCCCCACATAGTGCAGCCCTCACTCTGGAGAAGGACATTTGAAGGCCATCAAGGAAGGGACTGGCCCAAGGTCACGTGGTAGAGAGGACTTGGTCTTGGGCCTCTGGACCAGTCTGCACCCTTTCCGCACATTGTCACTCTGTTCAGGGCCTGGCCTTTCTCTGTGCGGGGAAGCTCTCCTCACATTCACACACAGCCCCAACAGCAGGGAAGAAAGAGGCTCACAGAGCTCCTTGGGCCCCAGATGTTGAGGCTTCGGTGGAAAAAAGGATCCCTGTAGGTTCCTGAGTACAGGCTGGGCTTCCCAAAAGTGGGCGTGAGGGTCCTGGGTGAAGGGACATTTTCAAGAGAAGGAAGAGGAGGCGTCTCAGCCAGGGCTGTCCCCTGGGCCCAGGGAAGGCCAAGCTGCCCCTGTGGAACCCCACATGGCTGAAGATTTCCATGGTGGAGGACTTTAAAGGCATTCTGGTCCCAGTGAGGACCTGTAGAGAGGGGAGCTGGGGCGATGGGTGGGAGGGGAGCTGCATGATTCCTAACATCACTTTGGGTCTCTGCAGTGTGCACTAGGGGACAGGGTGGACATGGGAGGCCCATGGAGTTGGGGCCTGAGTTAGGGCACTGGGCTGGAAACGAAAGACAGGAGGCACCTGCCCCTGTGCCCGGGTATGGCAGGGAAGTCTGTGAGTCACAAGCTGGGCAGGTGGGACCCAGGCTCATTTTCTTCCTTTCTCTCCATCTCAGAGGCCTTCACTGTCCCCCCTCATCCCCAGCTGTTGCTGGGGTGTTGGCCATGTGTGACTAGAGAAGCCATGAGATGCAGAAACGGCCCACATGTGGTCATCGATCCTGATGCCATGTGCTGTGCTCCAGGGCCCAGGGTGAGGGCAGAGGCAGAGATTGGGGGTGGCCCCGGGTTCCTGGTCCCCTCAGACATAGGGTGGGTGCCAGCCACAGTGGTTTCTTGCACAGTGCTCTCCAGTGGAGCGGGGCACCTTGGTGCAGCTCCGGTGGCCTTCGTGCCCTGTCTCCTGGCCTCTCCCAGCCCTTCTGTGTTCTGTCGGTTGATTGTTAATAAACATCGGATGAGCTCATCCTCCTGTCTCCTGATTGCCAAGAGCGTGAGGAGGGCAGCGCAGTCTTCCGTTGCTGCTGGTCAGAGGGAGACTGAGCTTGCCACCTCCTCTCCGGCTCTCCTGGGATCTAAACCTGCTCTGCCCTTTGCTAGCACGAGTGGGGATGCTGAGGACAGAAGATGACTTCTGTCCTGCAGAGTGCTGTTTGTCCCCTCAGATAAACTAAGATCCACAGCAGGGAAGGCTCTCCCAGAGCGGCCGCTCTAGGCTGGCTGGCTTCTCCTTGTTTCCGTGTCGGCCTTTCTGGCAGGTGAGGCCTGGAGCTGGAAGACCAGGCTTGGAAGGAGTCAGGGCTTCCCTCCTGGCAGTGCCTGGCCACATGAAAGAGCCCTGGCTGTCAAATGCAAGGCCCGGGTGTTTGCGAGGCTTTGACTGAAATTCAAAGGAAGGACTGCATGTTCGGGTATTAATACATTTCCCCTAACAAAGTGCCAGGCCTCTCCCACCTCTCTTGGGGCTTCCCATGGGGAAAAGGATGAATTTACTCATTTGCAGTGGGTGCAACAGTGGCCTTCACAAGTTGGGATGCTTCTCCCCACACTCAAGGACAGCCCAGCCTTGCAAGCAGGGCCCCTGGCACTGGGTCTCCTAGCGCCCGGCTTCTCTGCCCACCAGGGGCCATGGTCTTGACATTTCTCACCCTGCCTCACTGTAGCCAGACACCCCAGAGCCAGAATAGCACATTCTAGAACTCAGTGCTCTCCTCTCCCAGATTTCAAGTGTGTGTTGTGAGAGATGCAGGCTACAGACCCCACAACTCCATGCCCCCCTGTTGCCTGTCCTCCTCATCCTCACC
This sequence comes from Cavia porcellus, assembly GCF_034190915.1. Lineage (NCBI taxonomy): Eukaryota > Metazoa > Chordata > Mammalia > Rodentia > Caviidae > Cavia > Cavia porcellus. The sequence goes on from NW_026947504.1 coordinate 17,182,726, forward strand.
TGCCCAGCCGCCGGGCTGGGATTCCTGCCCTTCCCAGGGAGGGAAGGGGTCTAGCTAGCCTGGCCTCTGCATCTCTGTAGAGGGTTATCAGGGAGGGGACTCCTTAGGTGTCAGGCAGTGCTGAGGTGTGGCACTGGACCCTCTGCCTTGGCTTCCGGCTTCTGATCTCTGTCAGCAACATGGATAGAAGAGGGGGAACAGGAGGGGATCTTCCCCAGAGCACCAGGGCAGCCTCTTCCCAAGTCAAGCAGGGCCAACAGACACCAGGGGTCACTGGTTACCTTGCAGTGGTGGTGTAGGCACATCCCCTGTATCTCCTCACCGTCTCCCTGCTAGTTCATCTCCACACGGTGCACTGAGCAGGCGCAGAGTCCCTCCTCCCATCCTTCACTTAGGTGATGCCTTCACCTGGTCCCCTGTGTGACCCTACAGCCACCCTTCGAGTCCCCCTCAGTATACCCTCCCCGTGAGCCTAAGCTCCAGCCCCATGCAGAATCCCAGAGTCCCACTGGGGCTCCTCACTCAGTGTCTAGTGAGTCTTGACAGGCAGGCCCCGCCAAGGGCATGCATGGCCTTCTGGGAAAACACACCTTGTATCTGTGGTTAAGGCTCTTAATCACACTCCTCGCACCCCAGTACATTTAGGGCAGCAGCCAGACCTCATGTAGACCCTGCACACGCACACCGGCCCTTTCCGACTCTGCCCCTCCAGAGCTGGGTCATTGTGGGGAGCATTTCTTCAAGCTTCAGTTTGCTTGCAAAATGTGGGCAATGACATCTCCTCCCTGGTAGCTTTCTGTGGGTCTGGGTTAAGCTGTGGGGTGCCCAGCACAGGCCTGAAGCTCGATGACACATGATATGCATCGATTGAAAGAATCCATTCGGGTCTGTGGTCTCTGCCCCATCAACTCCTCAGGCCCAAGACTGGACTTCCTTCCAGTCCATTGCTTCGCAGATGGAGAGTGAAACTGATGGCTCCTGGAACAACCAGCAAAGAGTTAAGAGTCTAAATCCCACGTGACCCTCGGTTGCACAGCCTCAGGGGCTGCAGTGGCCACTGTCTTCCACACTCATTTTTTACCGGTGGCTCATGGAAAGTTTGGCTCCCTGAGCTCCAGGCCGCTCCCTCTGGGGCCTGAGGCCTCGATGACACAGGTCCTGCCCGGGAAGGGCATCCAGGGCCGCCTGCCTGCCTGCGGATCCTCGGCCAGCTCTGTCTCTGCCTGACTTCCTGCCACTCTGGCCTTCTCCTCCGAGGACAGAGCAGCGGCCCGCCTACTCTGACCAGCAGGGCCTCTTCCTAGCACACCGTCCAGGAACACTTTCTGTTTGGGGGGAAAAGTCCTTTTCCTGCTAATGTCCACAGCATCTGTGAGCGGCAGACCCTCAAAAATGGTCTTGAGAAGGACCAAATAAATTTGGACATCTTCTGACCAGAGTCAAATCTGGTTCTATGTCCCAACCGAATTTGCTGCTTCACCTCTCCAAATCCCGTCATCCTCAGATTGAAATGGGAAGAATAGGTTTCCCCTCACAGTGAATTAAATGAAATATTAGATGCTTAACATTTACATTAAAGAAATTATCAAAGTACATAACAGAAAAGAGCATGGAAAGCCCTATAAGTAGAATGGGTCCAGCTGGCCATTGTCCAGGTAAGAACAAGGAGGCCTAGCTCCCATCTCCAACCAGCACAGGAAAAAAGGAGCCAGGGACCAGCCTGTCTAGAGCCCAGCATGGCCTGAGGAGGCTGGTGACAAGCCTGGGCCTCAGTATCCCAGCTGTACAATGAAGGGGTTAAACAGCAACTAGGGGCTCCACCAAAGTCCCTCAGAGGTGAGAAGAGGCTGAGGCAGAACTCTCTCCCTCCACCTACCCTTTTGAATCATGCCTAGGGACCATGCTGTGGGAGCCAGGGAGGAAAGCAGTGGCCCTTCCTCAAGTTGGGTTTGGGATTGGCTCCTCTTGGCTGGAAACCAATGCACCTCCCAACCACCTCATGCAGAATAGGCTGAACTGGTCTCCCCAGTGAGCCGAGACCCCCTTGCTGAGCCAGCAGGAATGGGGGATGCAAAGTGTGAGTGGCACAGCAGGATCATCCCGGGCACCTACCCCTCACTTTGACCTTGACCCTGCTGACCAGGGTCTCAGAGAGTAGCAGGGCTTGGGTGGCAGGGGAGAGGCCCATGGTCAATATTGATCTAGCTGAGTCAGAGAGGAGGATGAGGAAGTGGGAATCCTGGGGTGGGGCTTCCCGAAAGAAATCTGCATCTTTGGGCTCCCAGTGTGTGTGGGACCTGGAAAGCCATGCCCAGTGTGGGATTCCCAAGCCTGGTACTTGCTAAAGCAGCAGCTGCCTGGACTCCTGCTCAGCCTGACAGATCCTATTCTCGGAGGACAAGACCCAAGCAACTTGGTCCCGAAGCTGAAGACCACAGATTCAATGCCATTGTTGTGACTCATCCGAGTCACATTTGGAGATAAACACCCCTTTCTCTTCGGGAGGAAATGATGAGCCTCTTCTAGCTTCATCCACCTGGGTGTGCAAAGAGATGGCTGGGCCAGGCCACCCTCAGGGAAAGGCTTTTGAAAACTTGGCAAGCCTGGTGGAAAAGGGAGGGTGGGGCTGGACCCAGGAGGAAGGACAGAAAGGGGCCCATTCCCATGGACCGGGCCCACGCCACCTTGCCCTGTGCAAATACACCGGCACCTGCTAGAGGATGCTTCCTGAAAAACTGGCTGTGGCCCGGGTCTGGGCAGGCATCTCCACTGCTGGGGCCCCCCACGTTCTCGAAGGCATAACCACACCATAGTAGGCTTGGGCAGCCTCCATCCCGACACTTCTGGCTCTGAACCTATTCTACACCCACCACCCAGTGCCCTGGGCAGCCGCCTCGGCTCTCTACTCTCTTGGCTCCTTCCTCAATACTCCCCGCACTTCACTCTCATTGGGTTGCTCCACAAAGCTGCCCCCAAGCCTCCAGCCGTCTCTCTCTCTGTCTTCCATCCTCCCCCAGGCTCCCTACACCTTGTACCTCCAGATCCAGTCTGCAGGCTTGCCTGCTTTGAATTCTCATTCTCTGTCTGAGACTGTGTCCGGGATTCGTGGGGGACGGAGACAGGTCTACGCTCACCCCTGAGCCTCCCTTAGATTCCAGCCAGGACCCAGCAGACACAAGGAAGCAGGTCCATGCTATGGCTCAGACTCCAAATCTCACGCCCCGACCCTGTGCCCTGATCCTACTTAGAAGCTGCCCTCAACCTTGGACAGCACTGCCCTTGATCATGGAGTGAAGAGAATGGCAGTGCCCTTGGCAGAGGGATGTCCTGAGGCTCTTGAGAGGTACCTGACCCTCACTGGCACCCAGCATGAACCACTGTCCTGCAGAGGTGTGTAGGATGCTCACACCTGCTCGTGTCCACCCCTCCTTCACTCCAGCAACACGAGTCCGCAGGGAGACTCCATGTGAGACAGCCGGGCCTGCTGTATGCCTCCTAAGCATGGACAGAATACCTTTGTGCACTCCAGGAGCACTTGTGCAGACTCTTGCTTAGCGGCAGCACACCAGAAGTCGGTAGGGGAGGGGAGGGCACAGTGGGAACCCATGAGGGGACCCAAGCCAGGCATGCAGGCTGTAGATGTAGACAGTGGAGGAGGCAGTACTTAGGCAGGGACGGAGGGTGACGGGGAGGGGAATTTCTCAGAACAGCAGTCATGAATTCCTGGCATCCAGAGGCAAAAAAGCCCGACCCAGGGTGAGGGAGGTCCCTGGAGGGAATGACAGCCCTATACTTCCAAATTAGGAGGCCAAGCCAGTCCTGCCTCGGAAGGCTTTGAAGAAGCCTCTTTGCCTCTCAATCTCCCTATCTTCTTCATCTTCAAAATAGGACTGTTGTATTAGGACTAGAGGATGCTGTGAGCTACAGAGCCTCGTGCCCCAGCTAATAACAGTGTGTTAAGCGGAGCTGCTGTTTTTTGAAAGGTAAAGGCTTCTTATTTCTTCTGGTCAACTGAACCCTTCAGAGCTTGGCAAATGCAGAGGTCCAGGACCACCTGTCGGCCACTCCTATGCTGCCACCTGCTGACAATTTTGTGTAATGGCAACTCGCACCCCTACACCTTTTAGCCCATGGGGGAAAAAGCCCGACTGAGTTAGGAGTCCCCAATGCAGGTTTTATGGGCTACTGAGCAAGGTGAAAACAGAAGTCACCAAGTCTCTCTTGTTCTTTTGAGCCTTGTCCTGTGCTCTCACCGTGAAGGGCCTTATGTGTGTGCAAGAAGCGCCCTCCCCGTAGACACTCCTCCTACCACAGCAGCAAGGAAATACCAGGAAAGCAGCTGGTCTTGCGGGATCCAGGCTGGGGTGGGTTCAGGAGATCAACATTTCGTGTGCCTGGGACTGTCCTGGTCTTAGCCCTGGAAATCATGCGTCAGTAGACGGGGTGTTTGGCCACTCTTGTGGGCCAAAGAGGCCTCAAGCCTCTGCATCACTACTCTGGATCAGCGATCCTCAGTTCCTCTGTAGCCTGTGGGCCTCCCACAGCCATCCAGCTCTCCAGTCCCAAGGCCCTGCCAGGGCACTTGGCTCATGGTGTATTTGAGGATGTAGAGAACTTTCCTCCCCTTATCCTATTCTCCAGACCTCCCTGGGTGCTCTGAGGGCTGGGGCTTGTCCATGAGCTTGAGCTGAATGAAAAGAATGGAGAAGACTCTTTCCAGAACAACCACCTCTTCATACAAGGAAAACTGAGGTTAGAGGACAGAGCCTTGCCTGGAAGTCCCCGAGGGAGGATTTAGCTCTTGACTGTGGCAACCCATATCTACATCCTTCCCTTGTTAAAGGTGCCCCAACTGTCTGAGAAAAAGCTGACTCCATCCCTGGCCCTATGGATGGGACATGTGGTCCAGACCTAATCCCATAATGATTGGCTCAACCCTGAGCATGTGACCTAAGTGCATCCAATCAGAATGAAGATCAGGACTTTCATTTTGCAACTAGGAAGACTAGAACAGGAAGTGAACATCTACTAGGGTGTCATGTTTGACCAAGACAAGGAGAAACAAAGTGCACACGAGTTTATAGCTATTTATTGCACTGAAAACACCAAGAATAAAACAGACAACCCTTTTCTTCCCTCCCACCCCGCTATAGCAGAAATTTTGAGCAGTGGTCATTCAAGTTACAGCCACATTTTTGTTTTTGTTTTTGTTTTTTAAAAAAAGAAAAGGAACAACTGAAACAGAACCCCAAACAAATAATAACAAAGAAACCAGCATGGGGAGTCTGGCAAACGCATCCCAAAGGGTCTCCCTTTGAAGGGAGACAGGAGGCCCTGGGTCAAGATTCGCACCATGGTGGCACAAACTAGTAGAACAATTTCCTGTAAATGGATTGGCATGCTGGCGCCTGGATTTTGACTCGGGTCTGTATTTTTTGCATCTAAAGGGTGTTCACGAGGAGCACAGAGCTTGTCTGGCGAGTTGGGCTCAGGGCAGCTTTTTCTGCCAGTGTCCCCTAAAAGCCACTGTGGTGCCCTGGGGCCGACACCAAGTGGCTGCCTCCCACAGGAGTGGCCTATGCAGTGGGGCCATCTTAGCCTGTGGTAGGGACCTGCTTCTAATTCTCTAGCACATGGAGAGGCACACAGTGGACAAGAGGTGCATCAGCCAGTGTAAGCAGGTTGGGGTCCTTTAGCTTGATTTCCTCTGATGAAGAAACCAAGGTCCAGAGAGGAGAGAGGACTCACCCAAGGTCACACAGCAAGTCTAGTCAGTGCTAGGAACCAAAGTCTGTAAGCCCCACAACCATTTCTCTTTCCCTGCAGTCCACGATTGAAAAGCAGCGGACAGGCACCAAAGAGGGGAAAGAGGGGTCGGCAGGGGAGAGGATGGGAACTGGCCAAGCCTAGAAGCAAACAGGAGGCCAGCCAATGGCAAGCCCTATAAATTCTCACAGGTGTGCTGGGCTTCATGTTCACCATCCATTTGATCCTCCATCAGCCTAGACAGGGACTTAACTCACCTTTATCTGATGGAGAAACTGAGGCTGAAGAAGGGACCAGACTTTGCTCAGTAATTACAGCATCCCCTGGTGAGGCTGTACCCTCACCTTTGGCTGGGGATGGCCATGGAGAGCTGGCAGGTCATGGGGGGACATGAGTTTTCTGCTGGGACAAGGGGATCACTGGGCCTCACTTGAGGAGTCCTCTGGGCCAGGGTTAGGCCAATAACCCACCCTTGGGCCTGGGAAGCAGGGTCTCTGCCGAGGACGGAGGCCAGTGATGGGCCAGCTTAGAAACCAGAGGCCTGGATAGCCACTTTCCTGGGCATGCAGCCTGGCCTGTCTCACTTGTCCCTGGGCAGCAGAATGTGAGAAAAGAGCTCAACAGACACCTCGTGATGGGGGTAAACTCAGAAAGTTCTGGATTAAACGTTCTCACCAGTTCTGCTCCAAACCATACCCAGGAGGGTCAGGGGAACCAGAGCTTCCTCCAAAACCCTGGGGATGCGGCTCTTCCTCCCCTAACATCCTCCAGAGGGGACAGTATCTCATGCTGGCAAAACACGGCCACATAGAGGCCAAAAGCACAGAGAGGCAGCGACGTAATTCCAAGTCGGACATTGAGAATACAACCTCTATTATTATTAATTTTTTGTCCAAAACATGTAGATTGAGTTGTTGAATGTTTTTCTTCTTTTCTTTTACTTTTTTTTTCAACATACTTACTGTGTATAAAGTCATGCAAAGAAAACAGTGCAGACAGGAGATCCTCGCGGATGGGCCAAGGCATTCCACATGGGACCAACCCCAGGGGCAGAGGACCAGGGAGGGAGGAGGCAGGGGCTGCAAACCCAAGATGCAGCGTGAGGTGTAAAGAGTAGAAATCTCCAGGGCTTGCTTTGGCCATCAGAGGCCAAAGGGGAGAGAGGCGATGGAGACACATGCTCATGGGCCACCCCAGAGCAGGGACACTAGGGTGGCACCCAGACACGGTGGGAGAAAATGCTGGAAAGTAGGACTCCAGTAGGATCCAGAAGCAAACCAGAGTCCAGACACCTCCACCTGGGCCATCCCTCCCTCTCCTGCCTTGCCGCTCCTGTCATGCATTCACACGGTGCCTCTTGGTCCTGGAGGAAGCCCTGCACGGGCTTACCTCGGGACCACGGCAAGCAATGGCGGAGAAGCCATGCTTTCTGGGGCCAAGTCCATCTTGGCCCCGGATAACTACCGGTGACAAGGTCCACCTCAGAAATGACCAAAAAAAAAAAAAAAAAATGTGGAACAGAACAAAAGCTACCCCTCATCTCTTTTTCCAAGCCCTCTTCCCAACCCAACCCTCCTCACAATAATTTGAGAGGTCTGGTTATTACATAAATATCCATTAACGTGAAATCCATTTACGAAATACACAGAGGTTTGTCTATAAAAAGGCATGCGGTCCAAGTAGGAGAGATACCTAAATGTTGCTTTCTTTTGCCCCTGAAACACAGATTCTTTCTCTCAGACTGGACGAGGCTGGAATTCTCCAGGAACCATGGGTGGGAAGGTGCGTGAGAGGGTCAGAGTAACAGGACTGCAGAGGGGCAGCTGAGGGGTCCAGCTCCCCGCACTGTGGTGGGCCGCGGGCAGCAGGCGGGCAGGGGCGGCGGACCACCACGAGGCTGGCACGGGCGGGGAGACTCAGGGCAGCAGTTCAAGGCAAGGGGCTCCTGGCATCTGCGCCTCTCTCACCCTCTCCCACAGGGAGATTAGCTTGGGAGAGTTTCCGGGGTTCACCTGCCCTTCTCTAGGAACCCTAAAAAAGGTGAGAGCCAGGAGAGGGCCGGCCACCCGTGTCATGCATCCCTCCAGCTCATGGCCCTGGTGAACCCACAACTCAGGCAGTCTAGCCTGCAGCCAAGGCCAGCCCAGGCCCTCGACAGCTGGGTGGAAGCTGGGGGTCTCTGGGGCCAGCACCCTGGGCACCCAAACCTGAGAGGTCCCACCTTGGCAGGGAGAGAGCAAGGGGGAGCAGGAGGTGGCCATTCGCAGCAAAGTCGTGATGGCTTTAATGGACAAGCAGGCTTCCTCGATACAGGTGCAGAAGTGACAGTGGTGGTTGGGAGCGTGGTGGGGAGAATTCCAGCAAAATCCAGGGAGAGAACCAGCAGCACATCGCACGGAGGGAGAGTGGATCCCTGCGACACAGCAGCGCAGCGACCCCAGCCTGGTCCTTCAACTGTAAGACACAGAGTGGGTGTGGGGCGCTGGAGGCAGGCACCACGGTCCCCCACCCAAGCCCTCCTCAGCCTTCCTGAGCCTGACGCGCCCCTGCAGGCTGACACCCCTTCCCCGCCTTTAGATTACCCCAGAGGGGACAGGGGGAAAGGGGTCTTACTGGGGCAGGACGGAGGGCGCCCCAGATCTGTGGAAGTGGACGATCTGCCATTTGCCGTCCCTGCGGTGCCAGACGCGGGTCTCCTCTGACTGGGCGGTGCGGGGGATGCCTCCCGCGTCCAGGTACTGCGTGATGCGGATGTAGGCGATGCAGGCCGACTCGTCGCCCATCAGGTGGATGTGGGGATTCAGGATGGTGGTGTGCACCGGCTTGCTGTTCCGGGACCACACTGGAGGTGCAACGGAAGAGGCGGAGGAGATGCAGCCGGGTGCCTTCTGTCTACCTTCCTCCACTCTCCCAATGCCCAGCAGCCCCCTGTCTGCCTCATTCACAGAAGGGGATCCCTGGGACAGCCTCGGGCGCCTGGGAGTCAGGGCAGAAATTCTGGGTAACAGAAGTTACAACCCTGCTTAGGGACGGTGGGGTTCAGACATTCCGAATCCTTCACACATGGCAGGGGTTTAGGACACACAGAAAAGTAGGGCCGAGATGATCATAGAACCAGAAAAGCTTGATCTCTCTGCAACCCAGATCCTGGCAGGGACCAGGCAGCACATAAACAAGGGAGCCAAGCTGGGGACAAAATGCTGAAGGACAACTGGTCCTCTCCCTCTGGGCCAGAAAGGCTGTGGTGACAGGAAGACCCGGGTCTCTCTAAAGAGGGCTCCTTGTCCAAGGCTTTCCCTGCTGTCACTGTGTTGAATAAATTGTCACACCTGGTTTCTCAAGAGAATTGAGAAATCTGGATTTCTGTACGAAAGCTTATTTTAAATTATAATTCAAACTTGCAGGTCCCATGAAATCTCCGCCACCCAGATATGGCCCATGTCCCCTCGACTGGCCAACTCTGGATGTGGGTCATGGAAAGTTGGAGACTATTAGAACTGTAGAACTTAGAACCTTGGACTTTTTAGGATTACACTGGTAGGCATGGAGGGCGGTCATGGAGCGTTCCACAGTTAGGAGAAAAGGATAGCTCTTGTGATCAAGGAAGGACATAAACACAGTGAAACCCACTCCCACTGCGGGAAAGAGCCACCACCCCATTATTATTGTACTGGCTTGAGAAACTCATTTTTTTTTCATTAAAATAGAATACAAAAGCACACAAAGACAGTAACCCAGGGGTAGGTTGGACAGCACGTTTTTGCAATACTAGTGATTGAACCTAGGGCTTTGCACACGCTAGGCAAGCACACTACCATCGAGCTACACCCCTAGCCCTTTTTAAGAATTTATTTTTAACTTTGAGACACAGTCTTGCTATGTCACCCTGTTTGGCCTCAAACTTGTGATCCTCCTGCCCCAGTGTCCTGAGATGAGCGCCACTATGTCCAGGTAGATTCTCCCCCTTTAGGGGAACCCTTGTGCCTTCCCTTAGACTGACCTAAATGTGGGTCCTAACTAACTGGGAGACCGCTGGAGTTTAAAATACACATTCCCAGTTCAAGAAATGTAATACAAATGTCCGATCTCTGACACCACTCTGATTCTGATGTCTAGCTGAATTTGCGAGTTATTTCCTGAAAAATATGGAATGTCTGTTTTGTTTCCTTTTATTTTGTTTTGTTCTGTGGACTGCAGAAAATATCCAATAGCATCCATTCCCTAATATTCTCATCACACTCTATCTAATCCTTAACAGCTAAAACCACGAGCCTCAGACTACAGAACCCCAGACTTTGAATCCTGGACTCTTGGACGTACAGAATGTACCCTTTAATGTCATGTTAAGGAGGAACCTCAGAGGTCAAGGTCCCCAAAATGCAAGGAGGCCTCTGCAAACTTCCCTGAAGGGTTGGAGACCCACAGGCCATCTGTTTCAATGCATCCATTTAACGTGGAAACAGACCCAGAAATGCCACAAGAGGCCACTTCCTGAGATACATGCAGCCAAACTAAAAGAAGTCAGGCTTCCAGTGGAACTGGCATAGGAAAATCTAGAATAATTCCTGAGGGGACATCAGTTTAGCATTGCTGGGTGGAGGAGTTTTGCTGTTTTCTGGTAAGGGCTGGGGTCCCCTGGGGCGCCATTCCTAATGTGGTGTCTCTGAACCAGATTAGAGACTTTGAGGTGCATCCTGGTGGATACGTGGGGACAGCAGAAGGTCCTGCACAGGAACAGCTGGGACTCAGCCAGGAGGGAGCCTTTCCTCTGGGTCTGGCACCTGTGGGGCCCGCCTTGGAGGTGAGCAGAGGCTGTGCTAGCTGCTGAGAGCCAGGGACTGCGCCAAGCGTGAGGCCCCCTGCACGAGGCAGGGAGGCTGGCCAGGGCTGGGGAATGAATGATCCCTTTCCCTGTGCGTCCCTTGGGTTTTCCCTGTGTTGGAAGAGTGGAGCTTTATGATCTTTGCTTTTCTTTGTGGAGCCTGGAGAGTTTACATGGGGAACCAGTGCCCCCAGAGCACAGAGGTATAATGACAGTGGCAGTGATCTGTGGGAGCTCAGAGGTGACAGGGACTCATAGGGATGCTCTTTGTATGAGAACTCACTCTCCATTGCTAGCCTTAGAGAACCAGAATTCAAGTCATTAAAAAATGATGGCGCATCCTTTTCTACAACTTTTTGCTGTGGGAGCAGGAAGTGTTTTGGAGCCTCTATATTCTATAAATTTCAGCCAATGGGTGCAGGCCAGCGGAGGCCGTCAGGCCAGGAAGGCCGCTAGTGTGTGGATGGGCCAGGCAACACCCAAAAGGCAAGGGCCATCGGGGTGACACGGGGCCAAGTTCTGCTGCTGATGTTTGGGATTTTTTGGGGCAAGTCACTGCCCCTCTCTGGGCCTCAGTTTCTCCTTCTGAATGACAAAGATTATTCAGGATCAAAGTACCACCCTTATTACTGTTACCATATGTGAGTGCCACCTGTGCTTATTTTATGAAAACATTTTAAATTACATGTTTATTTTAAAAAGACTTTCTAGCATAACAGTTAACAATCAGCCTCACAGAATAAAATGTTAATAAGACCAGTGAAAACAAACTAGTTATATAACCCTTGCCCCATGCTCTTGCTTGGAAGGCATCTTGGGACCTGCTTGCTTTTTTAATTTATTATTTATTTAGGGTAGTGGGGATTGAACCCAGGGCCTTTGTGGTAAGCTATGCCCCCAGCCTGTTTTGTTTTGTTCTGTCTTAGACAGGGTCTCATTAAGTCACTAAAAGGCCCAGGCTGAGTTGAACACGGAATCCTCCTGACTCTGCCTTGCAGAATGCTGGGGTTAGAGGTGTGTGGGCCCCCATACCCTGCTATGCTTGCTCTTCAATAAAGAGGGAAATTAGGGACTATCAGAGAAACATGTTGAAGATAGGCTAGCATCTGACTGAGTCTTTCCCTTTGGCAAGGCCAGAGAACTGAAAGCGAATTCAAATTGACCAGCTTTCTCATCATGCAAACTAGGGCGCTGAGTAGTGTTCATATACACCTGAAATCACTTTGTGTAGTGCCCCCCCAGGGGTAGGTGCCCCTCACTTTGGCAGAACCCTGGCAATCCTCCATCTCTCAGGCCTTTCCTCCAGGTTCTGAACTGCATGGTTCTGTGTGCTCTTTGCTCAGTCCCTGTCTGACCCCTGGCCTAGCTGACACACAGACACAGGCAGAAAGCGCCCTAGTCAAGCCAGGCTTCAGCCCACCAACAGCGCCTGGTTGCAAAGCTGCAGAGATCCCTCCTGCAAACAGGAGGCCCAGGAAGGAAAGACAAGTAGGACAGAGACCTAGACAGACAGGCAGGGCACAGCAGTGTGAGCTCCCTGTCCTCCCCTTCCCCAAACTACCACGTACAGGGTCCTACACATCACAATCAGAAGTCAGTTTGTGATCCCCGAGCACCCAAACCACTTGGGGTGAGAGCCAGTAGGAAGGCTCCGTTTTCTGCAGGGTTGAGGGCAGGCATGTGTGTCCCATGTATCCCTGGTCTCTGAGACACCCTGCCCCTTGCCCATCCTCAGTCACAGGAGAGACAGCTGGCCATGGAAAGGCCAGGGTTAGGAGAGAAAACCAAGAGGGTACCAACCCCTGTCCACACAGCATCTTCCTCTTCACGGGCTCCTGAGCTTCCCCTGAGGCCCTGCCCGTCACCCTGCTGTGCCATCCGGCAGGACATGGAAACGAGAGCAGACAACAGGCACCCCAGAGAGAAGGGATTGCTCACGGTTTTCAAAATAGAATCGATGGAAGTCCAGGCCCTCGACCAGGTTCCCCAGGGCCTCAGGTTCAAAGGCTGTCATCCCAGGGTCGCACATCTTCCTAGGAGGAAGGAAACCAGAGGAGAGGGGGACTGGGGCAGCTTCTCGCAGTGCCCCTAGAGGTGAGCCAGGACGTGGGGATGGTTGCTCCGTCCTCACAGCATCAAGGAGACAGGTGGGATGGAGCTTGCTAACTTTGAAGTTGAGGACCAAGTGAGGGGGTGTCACTGACTGACTGGTGCTGTCCAGATCCAGGAAGCTGAGGGTCAGGTCTTGCCACTTGCTGGTTATAAGACCCTAAGCAAGTGGCTTAGCATCTCGAAGCGAGAACACCATGAGTGGGCAGGCACAGAAGGTGCAGCAGGATGCGACTCAGCCTCCCCTCCGCTCACCACCCTCTACCCAGCTCTGAGCAGGGGATCCCGAGGACTTTTCCTAATTTGTCTTCATGGGAGAGGCAGAAGGTACCGTTTCTTCTTGTAAAAGTGACCTCTGCTACCCAAGCCAGAGGCTTGTTTTATTAGTTTGAACTGTGGTTGGTGGCAGCCTGGACTATGAGCCTCAGTTTCCGCTTCAGAAAGATAAGGAAAGCAGCATCAGAGGAGGAGCTGCCTGGGAGCAGGGAAGGGGCACCAGGCTTGGCCAAGTAGGCCCCAGCAACAAGAGCCTGGGGGTTTCCAGTGGGTTTTGCACTGTCAGGTCTCAGCCTTCTGGAGCCCCTGACAGCCATGCAAGGGAAGGGAATAAATCATCTGCCACCCCCAGATTTGTAGGAGCTCTGGTGGCACAACCATGACCACAAAGACAACAGCAACGAAGCCCAGGCAGGACACACCCCTAGCAGGTGAAACTCCCTATCCAGGGTAGAACTGGAGAAGGCACAGAACGTGGCAGGCTCAGCATTGTCCAAGCTGGACAAACCCCTCGTGGGTGACACTATGCAACTCGTTCTCCACTTGGGATCTCAGATTCTGCAGAGTAAGCCAGGGGTGGGGGCCTGTGCTTATACCAACTGGGGTGTTCAGGGCCCTTCTAGCTCCAGAACTGTTTGAGTATAAGTGCTGAGTACTGACCATGTGGGAGACTGAGCACCCGCATAGAAGAAGCCCTGCTTGGCGAAGTGTCTGAATGTTCCTGCCTCCTACTCTGGGCAGCTCGGAGACTACTGCTCCAGATGCATTGTATATGTGTGGAAACTGAGGCTCAGTAAGATGAGGCTTACTTATTAGGGATATGGAAGCCCCAACTCTAGGGGACCGCAGCCCCAGAGATCATGACAGGGGTCAAAACCTAGAGCAAGACACAGATGCCAAAAGAGGTGATATGGCAGAAGTGGAAAGGGGCCCCAGGACCCTCAGAAATGGCACTGATGGTCTTAGGGTCCATAGGAGCCACCCCACTTTGCCTTACTCTCTGGCTGTGCCTGCCTAGAGCCACAGGCAAGATACAACCCCACTCAGTTTCTCCAGGGCTGGCTGCTAGACTAGTGAACAGCCAGTTTCAGTGCTTTTAGACAACAGCCAGACACACACCGCTGTGCATAGCCCTTGCGTGCACAGTCACAAATGCACACACATGTACAAGTGCATGCACACACATGTGTTTAGTGCATGTCAGCCTCAGGTTCACAGGTGCACCTTCCAAGTGCCTTGATCTCCAGAGAGAAGCTTTGCCCCTACTGATGCTGAATCCTTGTATGGTGAGAATGTGCTGCCTGCCACACCTTTGGGAAGGACACTGTGTCTCCTGGTACAGAGGAAACCAGTAAAAAGCTGTACAAAGAGCAAACCCCAGCCAGGTCACCTTCACCCTTAATCCAATGTCCAGGGTCACCTACCTTGGGTGGCAGCTTAAGTCCACCAAAACGTCTACGTGGGGGGTCAGCATGCACTGACCTTGTCAGCACTGGCCTAAACGCTAAGGTCAAATAAGCCCAGAATCTCGGTTTTCCCTGAGGTCAGCCCAGAGGCTGCTTCTGAGCCAGACTAGGAAATCAGGAAAGGCCACAAGAGGGCGCTCCAGCCCAGCCCGTGCACATAGCAGACCCTCCAAAGGTGCGCAGGGGTGTTTGGGAAGTCTCAGACTGACCCCCTGTTTCATTTTATGCCATTTGTGTGTGCCTGCCTTCTTCTCTCAGACTGTCATGAATGATGAATCTGCTTCGAGGTATTTTCTCACTGACGGTGCCCACCCTCTTGGTGTTTGCCCACTCCTGCCCAGCTGTGGGAAGAGATCTGAGGAGGCGCAGGGCAAGCACCAGGCTTTTCAGAGAACTGAGGCATGGCCTGCTCTCTGTCCTCCTCCAGAGGACAGAGGACCGGGATAGAGACCCCTCTTTCCATGGGGAACAGAGGGATTTCGTTAGGGTTTCTTCCGGAAATGCTGTGCAAGGAGGCAGAGCAGGAGAAGGAGGACTGAGGGGGGCAGGAGTGTTGTGAGCAGAAGCTTGCTGGACGCATCACGTCTGAATTCAGGCAGCACAGGAGCTCTGTCTCATCCCCAGCACATGCAGAGTGAGGGGGTGGGATCAGTGAGGAGGAGCGAGAAGGACCCCCAAAGTTAGCCCTCGGCACCCTTGAACTTCGACCCAGGCAGGACATGCAGAATGAGCCCAGCTGACTCACGTGTAGGACTCAAAATCTCCATTGCTTATGGCTTCGATCAGCTGTTCGGTCACTTTTATAATTTCCTGTTTCCGCACTGCAAGGCAGGAGGGGACACAGAAATAATAGTAACAGTAGTAACAAGGCACCAACTGTCTCCTAAGCCCTTACGTGCCAGGCAGAGGCTGTGCTGGGCCCTGAGACCTTGTGCAGGTTTTCTCATTTATCCTTATATTTCCCCGGACAATAAATCCCATAGGGGGCTGGAGATTTAGCTTAGCGGCATAAGCGCCTGCCTTGCAAGCAGGCAGTCGTGAGTTCGATCCCCGGTACCGATAAAAATGAAAAAGACAAAAAAAAAAAAAAAAAAAGAAAGAAAGAAAGAAAGAAATCCCATAAACCCCATTTCACAGAAGAAACAGGCCCAGAAGGGTGAGATTCCCTTAACTGCGAAGGACAAAGGCAGATTTCAGCCCCTAGTCTCCACTTTCAGAAAGCACAGTGGACATTCTGACTCTAGGCCTGGTTTGAATGCTGGTCTTGAATCCAAAGTGTGTCCCTTGCACCTAGCTTTGCCATGTGAGTCAGGACAGTGTCCCCTGCAGCATCCACGCTGACAGCAGGAACCAGCGTTCTGCCATGGCCGAATCTGAGGCCACAAAGGAAAGCCTCAGAGCTTACTCAACCCTCCTGTCTGGGCAAGCTTCCTGCTCAGTATTGGGTGCCTGTAGGATCCAGGTACCGAGCTGTCTAGAACTTTCTAGTGTGAGTGAATCTCGGTTGCTCTTCCCTGTCTGCTATTGAAACACCAAACAGCTGGTCTTGGAAGAGAGTTAGGCACCCATTTTCTCATTAGGTACATGAGGTTCTAAGCCTTGGCATGTTATCACCTGTCATTCTTTCTAAGCCAAACATGATTTAGCTCAGCGGCATAAGTGTCTGCCTTGCAAGTGCACAGTCGTGAGTTCGATCCCTAGTACCAATAAACAAAACAAAAAAAAGAGTTCAGGAAGATCTTTGTTTAAATTCCAGCCCAGGTCCGACTAAGCTGTGTAGTCAAGGGCCATACAACCACTGGTCCGTCAAATAGAGATGCTGGCGTCCCTTTCCTGGGGCTGTTGGAAGGTGGGATAAACCCAAAGGGCTTGTCCCAAAGCCTGGCACACAGCAGGTGCCTATTGTATGCACTCTCATTTCCTGGCTCGCCTGCTCCTCACAAATAGGTGAGGCCAGCATAGCCCCAAGTCACACATGAGGTACCTGAACCTCAGTGGTGGAGGAGTCCGAAGCCGTGTGTCCTGGAGAAGCCTCCCTCAGTCCTCAGTCCTCAGTCCTCAGGACCCACCCTCCTCCTCTAGGCCCAGACTCGGCCTGACCCCAGAAGCTGAGGCTGCAGGATTGTGAACTCGGGCTGCGCCACAGAATTTCCCAGCTGGGGCTGGGAGAGGGGAGCCAGTCTGGCTGAAGCCCTTGCTGCCCACACAGCAGGAGCTCACATCCAGTCTGGGGGATGCAGAATCACACACATCCATGCTGGAAGAACACTTGGACATCAGGGATTCAACCTCCTTATGAAACTGCTTCAGAAACTGAGGCCCAGTGAGAGCTTGGGACCTGCCCAAGGACATGGTGACCAGCAAGGGGCAGGATTTGGCTTGGAGCCCAGCCTTTTCCAGGGGACCATGATGCCCCTACCCACCTGCTGTTGTAGTGCTGGTGCCATGCAGTTGCTTGACTAGTAGGCATGTCTACTCAATGCATGCTCACCAAGGTGAGGCTGGGCCATGGCCTCCGTGGAGCCTGTAACAGCCTTCGATGCTGAGTGAGAGGTGAGCAAGCTCCTGGTCTTGGGCTGTGTGTTCAACCTTAAGGTCTCATGGCTCAGCTTCATGCCCATGTCATCAACAAGTGGAGCTGAATGCAAGCTCTGGCAGAGCTTTGACCTCAGGCAGCATCTGCAGCTCCAAAGCCCATTCCACTCCCCATACCCGGATGTTCGAGGCCCTGCTGGTGCTCTCTGGGTGGACAGAGCAACTATCCTTTATTTCTGGTCCCCAGCAGACAGCTAATTCTTTCTCACCTGGCTCCAGTTAGAATCACTGAGGTTGGGAATGGGTCCTTCTTTGGACTCAGAGCATCCCCACATCACTCCAGGGTTGTCTTACTCTCTGGGACTCTCCCTGGCAGGGGCAGAGCCTGCACTGAATATGTGGAGATGGAGTGGATGAAGGAGAGGATAGGGGGCTCTGATCCAGAGTCCGGGGCTTTCATCTCTGCCCCACTCTGGATTTGCCCAAGTGGTGTGGTTGCCCCCGGCCCTCCAGACTCTGGCCTCCTTCACCTTCACAGAAGCTGCTGCCTGAGGATGGGAAAGCCTGGGCCTGCTGGAGCTGCTGCAGGCTGGTCACTCCCACACTGAATCAGAAGCCCAAGCAAATCCACACACCCCTGACTGGACTTAGGACCTGTGCCACCACCTTGACTTCCCCTGCATGGATTTTGAGACCCTTCCAGCTTGTCGTACTACAAGCCTCTGCTTATGGCCCTCTTTTCCATGAGTGGCTTTTTACTGCCATCACGGGGAGTCCAGTGAAATGGCTGAGGGTTTAGATACTGGAGCCAGAATCCCAGGGTTTGGATCATGGCTCTGCCACAGCTGTACGCCGTTGGGCAGGGGACTGCCCTGAGCCTCAGTTTCCCTATATTATAATGGAGATATTAACAGTACCCACCTTATTGGGGGCTCTGAGGATCAAGTGAGGTAAGAGTGCACTGGTAGTAATAGCTAGCACATGCGCAGTCCCCATGGAGAGCCAGCTGCTGTCCAACCCACTAATGTCAGCTCATTCAAGTAAATGCTGAGGCCTCCGGTCAAGCATTCAGAGTAGTTCTGGCTCTCCATAAGAGAGCTGTCATTTTTACCATCTGGAAATCTCAGAATTGGAAGCTCGTCCCTCACAATTGGAAGCCTGCATCTCTAGCCAGGGCAGGCCTGCTTCCCAGCAGCCTGACATGTGGGGCTCAGTCTCCCCACACTGGAACTGGGATGGCAGCCCGCCAGGCAGCCCATTGCATTGGTTCACAGCTCTCACTATGTGGAGCTCCCTCCTTCCAGTTGAAATTGGCACCCCACTAGTTAGGGTCCTGGGGTTTTTTCTGCCTTCTGGGCCCCTAATGCAAGCATCTACTTCCCAATCTCTATGCATCACCCCCAACTGTTGAGGGCTGGGGGCCCCCTAGGCTGTGGTTTCCAAGTCCCGCCTTCCAGCTGGCTGCCCAGTCTTCTGGCTGTCTGGATACCTCTGTGAGTGTGAAGTGTGCCTCGGGTGTGGCTTGGACAACATAGAAATACCAGGCGTGTAGCAGCATGCTATCCTGTCTCCAATGCTGGATGCCACACGTCCATGCATGCAGTGCAGGCCACTGCTCTCCAGCCACTCGACACCAAGTTTGTCAGCAGTTGAAGCCGGGCAGGCAGGAGGTTCCCTAGCTTTGTTCTCCGGGGCCAAAGACTTGGTTGCCTGGTGCTTCTCAGACCTGAAGTTCATGCTGATTCCAGGTTTTTTCCACACCTGCAGCACCCCCATTGCTGTCCAGGGATTCAGCCAGCAGCAGCTCTGGCATTTCTCTGGCAGGAGGAAGTGGCCCAGGCAGTGCAGGCGTGCCTCCCTACAGAGGGAACCTGGAGGCCTTGGAGAGGTCCAGGCACTTTCTTAGTGTCCCAGCATGCTAAGACCAACAAGATGAGACCTGTATTCCTGAAACTTCCCAGAGTGTGTCTGCCTAGATTCTGAGGCAGCTGTTTCAATTGGAGAGAAAATTAATTTTGCAGAGAGCTGTTCAGGAGGAGGCAGGGAAGTGGGGGAGGAGGCTCCTAAGGCAAGAAACCTGGGCTCTGAAATATTCATGTCCCTTCCTTCCCTCGGGGGGCATCTGTTCCCTGGAGGCTGACATATCTAATTAACGTTAATGTTAGGTCCAGTCGAGTCCACCCCACCAGCTGCCATGCTCACTTAGTAAGAAAGCTTAACAAGTTAACACCGCTGGGTAGTGCTTCTCATCCTGAGAACTTTCTCTGAGCTTGGGGAGACTGCAGAGGGACAAGCATCCCTCTCTCCTCCCCACACCAGCAGAGGTGCTCTTCCTGCAGACATGGTCTCTGGGACTTTCTACCTCTGAGGCCGCTGAGACAGGAAGCTGATCCTAGCTCTGTATACAGCCTTCTTCCTCTGTGGGCCTCAGTCTCCTCGGTAAGAGGGGCAGAAGTGAACAGAATTCATGATAAATTGTCCCATCCTGGTCCACCTGAAGGACGATGATGGCAGATATGCAGCCTCAGGGTTGGAGCCTGGAGCCTTGGCCCAGGCGGGAAGCGTCTTCGATGGCTCTCACTCTGCATTAAGGTGTGCACGCAATGTGCATTCCATTCCAAATGGTACTCTCTGTCTGTTTAACGTATAAATATTTGTCTTAAATAATCTTTCAGTAAAATGGATATTCCAAGAATACGTTGTGTGACTTTCCGACATTAAACTACGAACTCCAATTGGAAAAAAATTGAGATTTTTTTAACAACTACCATGTGCTAAACACTGTGCATGTACTTTATATGCTGCCTCTCATTTCGTCTGTACAGTGATCTCCATGGCTGCTACTATCCTCATCACCTCTTTACTGTTAGGAGACTCGGGTTGAGTAAATTGTGCAAGTTTGTCCAGCAAATGGACTCCTGCAGAGTAGTGCCAAGCCAGGTCACCTGCACGGTTCCTGTTTGCGCTGAGCCGTGATCATGAGAAGCCATCCAGTTGCCTGAGGATCTCAGAGCCTGTCTCTTACCATTGGCACAGAGACCCTTCAATAGGGGAATATCATAGAAAAGCCACATCTTGATCCACCACCAACCTATGAAATTGGAATCCACAGGATCTAAGCTAGGAATTCAATTAGAAGATCAGACTTGTGGAACCCATAATGCTGACCCTGACAAGAGGTCTTTCTGCAGTTTTGAAAGGTTGTCCTTGGTGCAGGCAGTGGTGATACAGTGACCCCTGGCTGGGGATGCCTACAAGGGTACATGAAGATGGAACCATCTCCCAGGTTCTGGTGGGGTCAGGAGGCAGTCATGGTAAGTGGTGTGTAAAACTGTCCAACAGCCTGAGTTACAGGAATGATTGTAGCTTTGAGTTCTTTCCAAGGCAAAATATCTCAATTCCTGAAAAAAGCCTCAGTTGGTGTGCTGTGCTCCCTCTGGTGGATGGTCATTTTCTGTATTTCAAAGATTCCCCAGATGTCCCTGGAACAAGGCTGAGTGTGCCAACCCCTGGGCCACCTAGTCTTCCTGTCCTGGCCAAGGAGAGTGCAGTGCCCAGGCACGGTGGAGCAGTGGGACATTGCTAATGCATCATGGATTTGGTGTCCCCAAGCACTCAGACATAAGCACTCTGTCCCTTCCTCCAAGTGCCCTCTACCCATGAAAGTGCCCAGGGAGGTGGTGGCCAGCCAGGCTATGGAGCCAGACTGACTGAGTTCAACCCCCAACACCCCCACCTTTGTGAGCCAATTTCTCCAAGTCCTGTGGCCTGCATCCTTGGCTGGACAGTGGGGCTTATCATATTGTCCACTTCGTAGGGTTGCCATGAAGCTCTGGTATGTAGGTCCAGACAAAGTACCCAGAACAAGCCCAGTTCGTAGCAGGTGTTCACAGATCGCAGCTGCGAGCACTACTCTGTTTCCTCTCTTAGAGCCCCGTCACAGACACCTTTGCTCCTCACCCATCTTGCAGCTTTTGAGGCCAGTGATCCACTAGCTACATTCGCCCCTGCATTGCTGGTTGGTGTTGGGCAGTCATGGCACCATCCGGACTTTCCAGACTTTTGTTCTCCCTTGCTTTATTATTATCATTTCATAATTTCAAAATCAACTTACTTTTAAAAAAGAAACCCTTATTCCAAATGTATATCACCATTATACCATATGATAAAATGTTTCTCTTGTGCACATTAAAGTAAATCTATAACCCTAAAAAGAAAAATCCCTGTATACCTCCTAGGGCCTGGGGCCCCACGGGGGGAGGCCATGCCCCACGGTGTATCCAGCTTATTAGGAGCCAAACAAGGCGCTGCCCAGAAGCAAGAAGCTGGTTGGCATGGGGCCCTTGACTGGCCAGGGGCTCCCAGTGCAGGGCATGCCCTCGGGCACCAGTAAGGCTGGGACCCGGGCGCCGAAGGTAAGGCCCACCCCTACCTTTGGTGTCTTCATCCTCAATGGTGGTGTTGGTGCTCTCCGAAGATTCCTGCCAAAGAGAAGGAGGATGGCGGTGAGGCTGCCTGGCGAGCAGGACTGAGTGTGGCCGCCCCAGCTGCCTGGTGCTGTGGCCAGCTTCTGCATGCCTCGATCCAGATACTCCTGCAACCCTGTAGACCTTGCAGCCCGAGGAGGAGAGGACCCTCTAAGCAGGCGGCGGGGGCCAGGAGGAAAGGATATCTACAAGGAGATCCCTGGCCTTTCTGGAAGGACTGAGAGGGGGATCCTGGGTCCTTTCTGCTCGAGGGGGCAGAGAAAGGGTATGGAGGAGCAGAGAGACACCATGGCAGCCACAGAATGGGGAAGGAACACACACACTGGCAGGAAAGGAAGACAGAAAGAGGGATGCCCAGTGTGAGAGAAGGCAGGCTTTCCAGAGGGAGAAAATCATACAACTATGTGAGACAGCCGTGGAACCAGAAGAAGAGGGACATGGGCCACTGTGCCTCATGTGGTGCCCCCGGCAGAGGCAAGGCTGGGGGCTCCTTGGCTGAGTGGCCAGCATAAGCTCACGGCGGCCTCCTGGAAGCCGTAGCTTTAGCCAAATCAAGCCCCACCCTGGCCACAACTGGTAGAAACCAAGCCCTGAGATGAGGTCTAGAGCAGAGGGGTGAAAGAAGCCAAAAGCCAAGGGCGGGCACGGGATTGGGTTCAAATCCACCTTTGTACCCCAGGAGCTCTCAGTTCTGCTGTCGGCCTGCTGGTCTGAGCCATGGAGGGAGATGTCAACAGAAACACGCAAACAACACACACACACACACACAACACACATGTTGTCACACAAGGCACACGTACCACGCACGCCCTGAGCACCCTCTCCCCGCCCTGGGTTCCAGTGCAGCCTGCAGGAGGGAGGCAGGAGCAGGGGAGCAAGGGACCGAGGCCCAGCATTTACCGGCGTGCAGGAGACGGCAGACACTCACCATTAACTGAACGCTGGAACTGGACTTTCTTTTCTGGAAAAACAAGGAGAAGAGATGGGACAGGAAAAGACACAGCGTGAAAACGGCAGGGAGCAGAGAAACGACAGGCAGGTTTGGAAGGAGGATGGGCCTCCGGGTCATCCTCTGTGGTCCTTCGCTGGCCTGGCCTCAGAACAAGGAATCAGGGCCACCAGCCACAGCTGCCCTGGTGGGGCCAAATGTCTCAGTTCTGGGTCCTTGTGCACAGCAGCAGCCTGGTTCTAACGATCGAATGGCCAAGCTCAAGCTCAAGCTCCCTAGGTCAGGGTTTCCCACTGTGCCTCATTCTGAGGGACATCAGAATGGCTCTTGGATACCAGGGATCCAAGGCCTCCAGAATGCAATACTCTTGAAGGATGAAAAGGTGCTCAGGTCTGAATGTGAGACCAAATACATCCCCTATGCTCCCCCAGAAGCTCTGCTAAGAGCTCTACCTCTCTACCAGGTAAGCATTTCTGTCACTTGAGATGTTATTAATTTGTTGGTTTTTATTATTTTGCAGGGCTGGGGATTGAACCCATGACCTTGCACATGGTAGGCAAACATCCTACCACTGAGCTACACTCCCAAACTCAACTTGTCAAAAACACAAAGAACCAGTCCTCTCTAAGGAATTTGATAACGAGGTCTGGGTGGGATCTGGCCACCTCTATTCTCAACAATTTCCCCAGGTGACACTGGGGGTATCACAGAGGCCTGGACATGTTGCTTGCATCCGCAGCTTCCCAGCAGCTCTCTGATCTGGTTCCTTTATGCTGCGAGAGACGCTGAGCTGCAGCCAGAATGGAATCTAGAACCCGAGTCTCACTGCCCTGTCAACAGGCCGAGCCCAGTCTTTGGGGCATCTGCAGTGTCCCCAGGGTTGGCTGTGGAGCCAGGAGGTGAGTGCAAGTGCAGATCACCTTCTCTTTCACTCGCTTGCAGAGCCAGGAGTCTTAAAGACTCAAATTCAAGTGCAAGTTGATAACCCAGTGAAGGGCAATGGGGCTGCTCAGCACTGCCCTAGCAGGGTGAGGATGTAGGCCCTGAGTGTGGGGCTCTTTCTTCTGCTGGGGATTCCTCCTGACGCCCTCTGAAGGCTCATCCTACCATGATGATGCCCTTTTTCTGAGAAGCCTGGGGCAAAGAAGAGACTTGAGACGCCTCTAGGGTAGGCCTGTGCCGCGGAGGTCACTGGATGCTCACTGAGGGTCTTAGGTTTAATTTAGTTTCTAACTCCATGATCCTCTGTGTGGCAGAACCTAGCTCTAAGCCTCCAGCCAGGACTTCCAGATGTGGCAGGGCCAGCTTCTTGGGCATTTCCATACTCATGTGCCCACAGGACAGTAGCTTCCCAGCTGGGCTGGGCAGTGTGACTTCACAGCCAGCAAACTGAAAAGGCCCTGCTCCCTTCTCTCTTGTCCTGTCCTGTCCTGTCCTGTCCTGTCCTGTCCTGTCCTCTCCTCTCCTCTCCTCTCCTCTCCTCTCCTCTCCTCTCCTCTCCTCTCCTCTCCTCTCCTCTCTCCTTTATGTTGGCTCCCCTCTCTGGCTGGACCCAGGCCAGGCACAGTGTGTAAAGAAAGGGATGAGCCCACATGGCTCAGCTGTCAGCAGAAATCCGAGGAGCTGCACAGGGGCCAGGAGGTTCCAGGCTGGACACGAGTAGGGAACACAGAGCAGAGACTGCATCAGATTTGGACGCACAGTGACAGGATGGGACATGGGGAGAGAGGTCACGACGGCATGGATGGGACACCACAGGGGCAGTGAGTGGAGTGAGGGGGGAGCAGTGGGCCCCTCCTTGGAGAGCCACAGCCTAGGGATGCCATTGCTTGGAGATGGAAGAACTCAGTTTCCCTGCATCACAAAGGAGGGTGACACCAATCATCCCACATTGACCAGCACTTTTAAGTTCAAATGACAAAGGGGCTTTCACCAAGAGTAGAAGTCCGGCTCTCAGAATCACCCGCAGAAGTGAGGTTCAAAGTTTAGTGGGGGCGGTGGAAATTGAGTGTGATCAGCACTAGCCTTGTAAAGACCCTTGAGGCCCACAAAGCACAGACAGTGTCACCTCTGTAACTCCAGGCACTCTGCCTTTTCTACATCACCAGAACCAACGGCTGCTCTGTCCAGCTTCTGCTGGAATGGCATTTGTCTCAGAGAACCAAGTTGTAGGATGAGCATGAATTTCCCTCCTTTGGGGCTCAGTTGCATCTGCTGTGCTGGCTCCAACAGCTCCCCATGTGACTTGCTTACCAGCTCTTGACACAACCCAATACACATCACTGTACAGATGACAGAATCCAGGACCAGAGTCCACAAAGGGAAGGAGTGAATGGTGAGGCCTCAATTCAAACTCACAATTTCTTTTCTGAGGCAGGGTCTCACTATGCAGTTCAGACTGGCCTTGAACTCTATACATAGCTCAGACTAACCTCAAACATGGGATGATCCTCCTGCCCCAGCCTTCCAGGCGCTGGGATTATACACATGTACCCCCACACCCAGCCAAACATATGCTTCTTGATTTGAGGAAATCGTGACTGAATCCCTCTCCTACCCCTGCGCCTTTCTTGCTCCATCAGGGAGTGACACATGACAGACCGTGTTCCCCAAATCCTGAGTCACCCTCACCTTCCAGGTGCCAAGGGAAAGAAGGAGGCTGTACTACAAAGAGATGGACAGGCCGCAGATGGCCTTCCGTGTTCTTCCTCCATTCCCTGACCACTCTGAGAAGCCACTCAGGCTCTGTCCAGTGCTGCAGGAAACAGAGACACCTGTGCTCTGAGCTGCCCTCTGACACCCTCTGCCTAGGTTTAGAGCCTCATGCCAGCCCTGGGAGCTCCCCGAGCCCACACCCACTGGGGCCTTCATCAGCCTTTGCCAGGGCCCCATCTGAGAGCCACACAGATGAGGACAGCCCCTCCTCTTCCACTGACCTAGCCCACAGCCCACCAGTGCCTGTGGCCTTTGCCCCCCACACCCCACATTGGGACCAGAGAGACCACTTTCCCATCACCCTCAGCTCAGGGTCTGTACTTCTCCAAAGACAACAGGCCGCACCCTGCAAACCTCACTATTCCTCATTACATTGGGAGAAGAGCCAGCTCAGGGATGCCCCAAAGAGCAGACAATCAAAAACCCAGCGCCAGAATCCATAACAGGCGCCTATTAACTACAAACACGACTGCCTTTGATCCCTGGCTGCCAAATATTTTCCTGAGCAAACTCTGTTTTGAAGACATGAAAGTCTAAAATATAAAACAGATAATATTATCCTGTCGCTGGTCTCTTGAGGATGTATCACACACCAGTACCGTGCTAAGCTCTCGACACAATTATCCCAGCTAATCCGGGCAAATAGCCCTAGGAGGTAGACACCCTTCACTGAATGAAACAGGAAACACAGGCTCAGGGAGTCGAGATGACCAGCCAAGATCTAGCCACCCACTGACCTGCCTGGTTCCATTAACTACCACGAAGAGGTGCGAAAAACCTAGAACTCTATAAACCAGGCCCCTCCTCTTTCTAACCCCACTCCAGCCCATCTGTAGCCTCTCGGGCCTTTGAGCTCCATAGAGCTCAGTTTGAAAACCACAGATTTTGACAGATTAGCAAATAACTGTAGAATCGTGCCCACTTAATGCCAGACACATTTTGAGAAGTGCATCATGACATGGTCATGTCGCACTGCTGTCATCATAGAGGTGTTCACACAAAGCCTTAAGAAGTGTGGCCCACTGCACATCTGCATAGCAAGGCCTGTCACTCTGTGCAGTATGGAACTAAACTGGGCACAGCAGGTAACTGGATTGCAGTGGTGCTTGTGTATCTAAACAGAAAGGCACCACAAAAATACTAGGCATCAGGAAGTTTTGGCCCCATTAGAAGTTCTGCAACCATCACTGTACATGAAGTTGACTGAACTATCCTTCAGAGCCCACGACTATACTGTCCAGCATCCAAGAAAAGAGAATGGAGAGGGGCCTCTGTGGCCATTTGCTTGTTTATCCATTTTTAAAGTGGAAATCTTGGAAATGATCACCAAGTCCATATCTCTTTCAATATACCCAAGGTAAACTCAAGAAGGAGAAGGTTAGAGGCAGAGGTGTCTAGACCAGACCCTTCCCATGCAACCTCTGACAGACCAAAGCCAGTGGCTGAAGACTGTAAAGGCCACTGTAAACAAAGCCAGTACACCCATAGGTGGCCATGCTCATATAACATCTCTTACCTTTTAATGTCCTCAGCCTGCCCAGCCCTGAGGCCCTGGCCAGGTAGGGGCTGAGCCCAGAATGAGACAGGGTCTCGGGAAAGAAGAACCCACAAGGTGAGTGGGGACAAGGGGAGAAGGGAGCTGCAGAGAGCAGAGGACCAGGTCCCAGACAGCAGAGGGAGGAAAGAGAAGAGATGGGAAGGAGAGGCCGGCAGAGAGGACGAGAAAGTAGCTCGGGCATCCAGGGTGGGGACAGGCATAGGCCCATCAGGAGGTAGGAGGGGGTCATGGATATTGTTGGGGAAAAGGGACCCCTGGATCCTGAAGCCAGAAGGGATGGCTGTCCATTCTCCATTGGCTCTTTTGGTTGGACTGGTGTGTTCAGCAGGTCAGGGCCCCATTCCAGCCACCCACACTCGGGCAGGAGGAGGTCACTTCTATCCATCCTTGAACCCTTGTGCTCACCAGTTCTCCAGCCCTGGAGAATCCCCGAAACCTCCTCTGGCCTACCCTGTTCCTTGTGCTTACACCAACCCCAGGCCATCTATCCCTCACCAAGCATGCAGAGAGGGTAGGCCTAGAAGTCCAGATCTATAGGTCTGGGGAGGCCTGGCCATGTCTCTCCAGAATGCCAGCAGCGAGGCCCAGGTCTCACCTCAGGCCTGAATGCCTGTCCCCATGGGCAGAGTCACTGCCAGAGACAGGTGCTGCCATGCTCCTGGGCCCCTTACCTTCACGCCATCATTCTTCTTGTTCCCTCCACTCTTCCCTCCTGTGGAGGAGAGAAAGTAGAGGGTTAGCAACACCAGGCAGGGCACCAGGGCCCATAGGGCGAGGAAGAGCAGCATCCACGAGCAGCCAGAGAACAGCCGGAGGTGGATGGCGTGGGAACAGGGCTGACTTCCTCTTCCTCCTTCTCCTCCTCAACCTCTTCCTCCTCCTCTTCCTCTTCTTCTGTCTCTTCCTGTGCCTTCAGTGACCCAGGGAAGGCCAGTGGCCTACTTGGTGGGCTTAAGCCCCAGTTTTCAGCACTCTCAAGTAACCCTCTGGCTTCTTGGATTAAAGGAGCTGCCCAGCAGGTCCCAGAACAGTGGGGTTGCTGTTTCAGCCCGGGGATTCCCTCTGGATCCCGATCACCACTGTGCTGATGGTGGCCAACCCAGAGGCCTGGCTGCCTGGCCCCGGGCTGGATGTTTCCCCCGCACCCCCCATCCTCCACCCGGCTCTCTAATTTTAGCCCCATGCTGCTGCGGAGGTCATGTGTCAGCCCTGCCTACTCACTCTGGACAGCTGCAGGCCATGTCTTGCCGGTGACAAGAAGCAGATGCCCCCGTCGGGGCCCACCCTTGCCAGAGCCCCCATCCCCTGCCTTTCTCCTCAAGCAGCATAGGCCTCCCCAGCCTCAGGCTCTGGAGTCCCACGCCAGGGTTGGCTGTGTCCCTGGTAGCAGGCAAGAGCAGAGCAAACAGCTCTTAGGGAGGCCTCTGCCTGTCACTTTGTCTCCTCCTTATTTCCTGGCTGTAGCCTGAGGAGGAAACGTCAGCCAGGAAATGGCAGGAATGCCCAGCCTGGCCCAGTCTGGCATCCGGCTGCTCCAGACCTTCAGCAAATGCCTTAAACAAAATAGGGATCTCTGAAGTGCTTAGCACATTTAGCCTGCATGCAGTTGATGCTTCTAAGCAGCAGCTATGACCAGTCCTTCTCTGGACAGGCTCCAGAGGGTGAACATGGTACAGGACACAGATGCCCCAGGAGCTCTGGAGGATGGGGCTCATGGCTGACCCACTTCCAGGTCTCCCACATTTCCACCTGTGGCCCCTCAAAGCTTTGATCCAAAGTCTACTTGCAAACCAAGGGGAGGAACACCTCTGGGCCCTGAACCTGAGACTAACAGCTGTCTGTCCACTCTGGGGTTTGTGGACTGACCCAGAGATAAACAGCAGGTCAGGGGTGCTTGTTTCTCCAGTTCCAGGGAGGGTCACTCTTTGAGCTGCAGCCCGTCATTGTAGGGTTTTAAGGCCAGAGAAGCCATAGACGCTGATTTTCTCCAGATTTTTCATCTGAGTCTTCTTATGAATCTTCTGGTTTTTAAGGGCTAGCAATCCTCCCCACTCCCCCCAAAAAAAATTAAAAAAAAAAACAAAACAAAAAAACACTCCTGACTCCATAAAGTACATTTAGAAACTAGATCAAACCCATGGGCCTCCACGGGCTAGAGCTCTTCAAGATGCTTCAGCTGTTAAAAAAAGACTCTGACGGTCCAGCTAGCTCATCTTTCAGTTTAAGGAACTGTGGGACTGCTCTCTGGGGAGGGGTAGGAAGGTCCTGAGTCTGAGATTCTGACTCATTTCCACCTCCCGGCCGCTCTTCCCCGGATAGCCAGCCTGTGCCTGTCAGACTGACTGACCTCTGGCTGAGGTGTCAGCCCCACCCACCATCCGCCCCTGGGGTGAGTTTTGCCTTATCTGCCATCTATGTCTTCCCAGCTGCCTTGTCATCGCCTGGGGCTCCCCAGGGACAGGCCTCTGGGGACACTGGCCAGAGGCCAAGAGGAGTTGCTTGCTAAGCCCTGACCATAATCCCTTCCCCTTCTCTCTTTGGGGCCACATGCCCAGGTAGCTGGGCACTTCCTGCCTTACCCAGCCTGGTTTCGGCTAAAGGCCAAGCAGGCTCCCGCCCTGGTCTCTCTGGTGACCCAACTTGGTTAAGGACATTTGCTCTGGGTTGTTCAGACCTGTGTTGCAGGCAGATTCTGCTGCACTATAGTTCTGTGATCTGGGGTATCAGAGCCCAGTTCTCTGAAATTGAACTTGTCTCCTCATCCAGAAAACAGGAGTAGCACCAGGACTCTAGCAATATGGAGCAATACTGTCACCCCCCTCCCCACCGGACCTCGCTCTGTCCCTTCTGACCTGAGGCCCCTAAATTCCAGACTTCTGCTCTGACTGGCCCTGCCTGAGAACCCCAGGAGGCAGGAGAGCCAGTCGAAACCTTGAACTGGTCCTTGGCTTGTTGCCTTGCCTTTTCGGGTACGGGTTTGTGGCATACGTGCTAAACTATGGTCGTGCAGCCCCCACTCAGGGACCAAACATCCAGCAAGACAATGATCGCAGCAGGCCAGTACAGGGTGTACTTAGGGACTCAGGCTCTACACCTACCCGAGAAGTTCCTGGTGGCCAGCATGGTGGTGAGGATGGCTCCCTGCAACAGACAAGAGGGGCCGGCAGGAGTGGGGGGGAGAGGAGAGGCAGAGAAACGGAGGAGTGTAAGAAAGGGCAGGCAGTGCTCCCCTCAGAAGCAAAGGCAAATCCTCTGCTTGTCCCTCCATCTATCCCCCACCTCACCTGGCATCTCCCTCCCTGGAGAGGTTGCATTTGGCTGGCACAGCTCGTGGGACAAGGCCATCCCAGGAGCAGATATTAATAGGTCCTGAGGCCTGGCCAGAGCTGATGGGACTTGAAGGAACCTTGCAGAGGCTCATAAAGGCCAGGGAAGTGTCCTCCTGTGCAAGGGCTGCAGACCTCAGCCTAATGCAGGACTGATGGCTCCTTGCTTCAGGATAAGTTCACCCCTCCCTGGCCTTGAGGGTCAGAGGCCAGGAGGATTCTCCGAGCAGAGAAACCCTAAAGGGAGAAACCCTCCTGGCTGATGCTGCCTGCTCCTGACCTGACTCTGAATCTGACAGTCTCCAGTGTTACGAGCCCCTGTTCCCCACATTTTGAGACTCCCTCTGTGACATAGCTCCTGCTGTGGAGTGGGCTGGGATCCAGTTCTCCTGGTCTCGTGACGGCATCACCCCGCTGGCCCACGTCCCCACACTGGACCCTCTCTTCAGGTCTGGAAGCAGTGTGTGAGGAGATTCCCACTGAGCTGGAGCCTTCCTTCTGTCCCTCAGTCTGTCCCCATTGTCACCCAGTTTAGAGCTCCTCTTTCCCAGTGGCGGCTGAACTGCTGCTAAGGGGGCAACTCAGGCCCTACTTGGTCATGGATGGCTTCCTGGCGGCCACAACCTCTCTCAGGGTGACTCAGTCACTCTCCCTTACTGTGGGCACCTGCTCAGTCAGGCTTGGCCTCCAGGGCTCTCTGCAGCCAACTGGGGCCACTCATGGTCCCCCAAGTGGTTGTGATTACAGCAGCAGCAGCCTACGCAGTAGCCTATCCACTCCTCGAACCCCTCCTTTCTCAGGTTCCACTTAAACACCATGTGCCCCAGGGAGGCCTCCTGGGGTCCTGCCTGGGTCCTTCCAGACCTGGAAATGCCACTGCCCTGCCATGTGCTCCTCCCAGCCCGGCTCGGCACTTACCGCTACACACCATGTTCTGGGTACTTGTCTGACCTCTCCACCACCAGCTGCTCAATCAGGGTGGGGACAGGGTCTGATTCGCTGCTCACTCCCCAAAGCCCAAACTGCTGTCTAGCATGCAGTAGGTGTTCCACAAATGCTTGTTAAAACAGTGAGGGAAATAACCAGTGAGTAAGTCTCACAGTCCCTGAGAGACCCAGGCTGGCTACTCCCCTCTCCTGGGGGACGGAGGGTGGGCAGCCGATACCTTCAGTTTCCTCCTGGCATTGAACTTCTTCAGGCAGTCCACGGTCTCCTGTCTGTGCATGCAGGAGGCCACAGTGGACCGGTGCTGGGGAGAGAGGGAGAGAGGCCATCAGGGGAAGGCCAGCTGGAGGACAGGTCCACCCACAGCTCCCTAAGCTGCCCCATAGCTGCCCCACAGTGGTGTGATGGCACCATGGGGCATGCACTTTTTTGTTCTAGAGGGTGATGTGGAGTGCTTGAGATCCTGTCACCTGTCAATGCCGGTGACATGCCCAGGCATGATGCCAGCCCACAGCATCCCTTAATTCTCTATTACCCGCAAGCATTACAGCACGGCTAGAGTTCACTGGATTAAGTCCCATCAACCCCATCCTGGAGTTGAAAGATCAGGGCCAAGGCAAGACCCTGTGGGGCTCTTTGGGGTACCCACAGAGAAAAACTCACTGAGATCCAGGGGTGCTTGAGGGCCTCTGCAGCCGTAATACGTTTGGATGGGTTAATGGTCAGCATCTTATTGATCAGATCCTTGGCTTCCGGAGTGACAGTGTCCCATTCCGGTGATGGGAACTGGAAGGGGCAGAGGGGCCAGATTTGCCCAGACTGCCCCAGGCCACCCCTGCGATCCCCCATCCCCTGACTGGCAGGGGAGCAG
Organism: Cavia porcellus; assembly: GCF_034190915.1. Classification (NCBI taxonomy): domain Eukaryota; kingdom Metazoa; phylum Chordata; class Mammalia; order Rodentia; family Caviidae; genus Cavia; species Cavia porcellus. The sequence continues at coordinate 17,214,551 of NW_026947504.1, forward strand.
GCAGGGGTTCTAACACCTATCCACTGGGGCATCTACCACCATGAGTGGGGCTCCTGCAGAACAGGGGAGGGTCAGAGCTTCCTGACTGATCAGAATGTGGCCAGAGGGAAAGGAGACTGTGATCATGGTCCAGGATGCAGGATCAGAAGGCCTGGGCTCACAACCTGCCTCCGCTGCCCGGGCTGAGAGACCTGTGCAAGTCATGTGACTCTCTGAGTCACCCTAAGGATCGTGCCAGGTCTAGGCACAGGGTTGAGTGGAGGCCAGCCTCACAGAAAGCAGTACAGCGTGGTAGTCAGATGCATGAATCAGATTGTGTGGGTTCAGATCCCTGCTTTATCATCTCCCGGGTGTGTGATCTGGGCAGTTGCTTAGCCTCTGTCTAGCTCAGCTTCCTGGTCTGTACAATGGGAATAATACCTCTGTCTATCACAGATCAGTGTGAGATGAAACACAATAACATAGGTAAAACATTCAGAAGAGTGTGAGAGAAATGTCAGATGCTGTTATATATGCTGATAAATATGGGAGAAGACAAGGCTCAGGGCCTCCTCCATCCCCTGCACCCTGCGTTGGGGCTGCTTTTGCCCTCTGGCACCCCAGAAATACAGCCCATCAATCTGAGCCCCAAATCACTGGGCAACTTGTGAGTACCACTTGATCAGTATTCAAGCCCCCCTAGGACCCAATCCCTGCCCCAAAAGTGAGTGACAAGGGGACCTATATGATCTGGGAAGGCCAGAGGGATGTATCCTTAGATATTGGAAGGGGACCAGAAGGTGACTGGATGGGGCAGCTTCAGAGAGGAGTGACACTCACATCATAGGCGCCAGCTTTGATCTGCTGGTACAGACGGTGCTGGTCCTCATCCCAGAATGGGGGGTACCCAACCAACAGGATATACAGGATGACTCCTGGGGAGAGGACCAAGAGAAACTTCAGCTCCCGAGGGGAGGGGTGGAGAGCAGAGAGGGTCCCGGCATCATGGCACCCTGGGCCACTAACAGGCCCTTGGATGGACTCACCACAGGCCCACAGGTCCACAGGCTTCCCATATGGGTCCTTCCGCAGCACTTCTGGGGAGAGGTATCCGGGTGTCCCTGCGAACCCTGCTCCCCAGACACACAGACAGGCAGACACACACACAGAGGTGGCACGTGAGTAACCTGGAGCAAGACCCTGCGGGAGAGGGGACGAGGTTGCCCTGGGGCAGGTGGAAACGGCCCTGCCACCTCGAGCTTGGGAAGCCAGCGAAGCCTCCAGAGCAAGGCAGACCAGGTGCCGCACACTTGCCACCGCTCCAGAGCCTACCACAGACAGCAAGAAGCAGTCCCAACACTCAAGATCCCAAACAACCTGCCCAGCAGCCACCATGACCCAACTGCTACAACCTAAAGGTGAGATGAGCTCGCCATGTGAGCCCCAAGTTAAGAGCTGAGCCCTTGTCCACTCCCACTCCCCACAGCTTGCAGGAGCTGCCATGGCCTGCTAGAAGGCCTCCTCCTCACTCAGGCTTTTCCCCTAACTCCCCTGGGCTCTTTCTTGATCTTCTAGGCCTCAGTTTTCAAATCTATCAAAGGATTAGGGATTCCTGTCTTCAATACTTCCCAGTGTTGTTGAGAGAATCAATTGAAATAAAAGATCCACAAAACATTTTAACAAGCAACCATGGAAGCAGTTACTAATTACTGAGCCTGTGTGCTATGTATCAGGCTGGACACTTTTTTTTTTTTTTTTTTTTTTTTTAAATCAGTACGGGACATCAAACTCACAACCACACGCTTGCAAGGCAGGCGCTTATACTGCTGAGCTAAATCCCCAGCCCCTAGGTTAGGCACTTTCTATGCCTGGTCTTTGTTGATTCTCATATAGTCCTGGATGAACAAGCTATTATTATGCTCATTTTAGGGATAAGGAAACAGAAAGTGAAAATAATTCACCCAAAGTCACACATAACAGCAGGGTCAGGGTCTGAACCCGGAGCTCTGGTTCTTGCCCACTGAAAAGCATCCCCAGATAGCGGATATGTCCCCAATGATACCAAAATTTCAAAGTGTGCTGGATCATCTGAATTTAAATCCTGGCTTCACCTTTTTAAGTGCCCTTAACGTTTTCCAAGTTGTGTAGCCTGTTTCCTCATCTGTAAAATCCAGATACTGATCTCCAGCCTCCAGACACAAGAGACCTCATGGAAGCCCTTCCAAAACGAAGAAGCCACATTTCCGTCTCAGTGACGACCCTATCCCTGCACCTGGTGCCAGGGGAGATAGGTTGTACAGTGCCCCTCGGCCCACAGGCTGAGTGGCATGGGCCTCTGCTGCCAAGGCCCTGGCAGCCAGCAGCTGTCTCCAACCCACCTACTTGGGCAGAACGTCCCCCGAGGCCTAAGTGTCAACACAAAGACCACCCTGCCACTCCCTGCCCCACTCACCAAACCATGCCTGCTGCTCCCCCTCCACCTCGATGGCCAGGCCGAAGTCGGCCAGTTTCACCGCGGCACCCTTGAGCTTGGAGGCCAGCAACAGGTTCTCCGGCTTCCCAGAACCAGGGAGGAAGGGGGAGGAGAAGGCAAGAGACAGTCAACAGTTAGAGAACTTCACTCATGGTGCCTGGGCTTCTGGGAGGGACAGATGGGCTCCTAGGGCCCTGCCCCTACCTCCGACCCCAGTCACAGGACCCCGAGAGGGGACTATCTTTTGGCAAGACCTCCATCTTCTAGGACATCAGTCACCCCAAGGTCTGGAGCTGGGGTTGAGGGAAAAATGGGGACAAGGATAGAGGTGGGTCAGCCATTAGGCAACAAGGGAGCAGCCACAGCATTTATGTGGCTCCTGCTGAATACCAGCCATGGGCCGAGTGTTCTGCATGCATCCTCCCCTCTCCCACCGCAGTGAGCCCTTGGCATAGGTATTATTACCCCCATTTCCACAGGGCCTTCTTATGCCCCTGGAAACATGCTGCATGTCGCTATCTCAGTGTCTTTGCACTTCTCCCCCCTTCCTGATTTGGTCTCCCCAAAAGCCAAGCTTCTCTTTATCTTTTTTTTTAGGGTCTCACACCTTGTCACCCCTTCAAAGAGATCCCTTGTTACTATTCTGTCTAAAAAAGGAGACCTGGCTGGGGATATAGCTCAGCAGCACAGCGCCTGCCTGGCAAGTGCAAGGTCATGTGTTTGATTTTGCAAACACAAAACAAAAAACAATAGGAGTCATTCATCCATTATTATTACCTAAGCATTTGTCCTGTGCATAGGATGAGGAATCTGAAACTCAGAGAGGTCAAGTGATTTGACTAACATCACACAGCTGGTAAGTGGTAGAGGCAGAATCAAGGGCTTTCCTTTAAAGCCACTTTTGGATAAAAGGTGGCGGGGTTTGTCCATGAGACCACAACTGACCTGGGGAAGGCTCCTATCTGGCCTCTTGGGTACTGTGGCTGCCACCTTCCACTGGCCCATGCCCCTGGAACTTCTCCCCTTTCTACTGGTGCCCTGCACCTCGGGACTGAGAGCAAACGGGCAGTAGGAGTGTCACTTCCATACTTAGATAACCTCGGCTTCTAATCCCCGAGCTGGCATCTCTGTTCTGTGGGACTCAGCCAAGTTACTTCGCTTCTCCGAGCTTCAGTTTCCTCTCAGAGAAACTGGGACAATGCCCAGCCATCAGGGTCCGGATTAACCCGGACAAACGACGCAAGGCATTGCAGTTGTGACCGTAAGTGGTGATAAGCATCACTCATGCTGACTGCTTGGGCTCAGGGACTCCGGAGATAGATTTCCATTCTTTTTCTGGCCGTTCCAGGGGTCTTCCAGGATCCCACCTCTGACCTTTCACTATCCAAAGCCAGCCCAGACCCAAACAAATATAGATCCCTCTGCTTGGCTCATTAATGCCTCCTTTGTCATCTAGGGACTGTGTTCCCAACATCTCCTGGGCCTCCATAGCTGTCCTGCCCTGATTTGATGAATGTGCCACTAATTAGCATATCCAGAGTGGCCTAAATTTGGGCTGCTCTCCTCCTTCCTGCTCCTGTGCAGGGGCTGTAGCTATAACGGGCATGGGCCCATGGGAGAAGCTTCCCTGCAGTCTGGCCAGAGACCCTCTTCAAGTGCACACCTGCCTGGGGGTCTACCATGACAGTGACGCAGCTCTTCTGAGCCTCAGGTGAGATACAGGGACTTCAGAGGTGGCAGGGCTTAGTTCAGATCACTTTGCCTCAGAGGGCTCCAGTCCACCTGGAGCATGCTCTGAGACGATTGTCAGGGTAAGGAGGAACTAGAGCTCACATCTTTGGTGGGAATGGGGACCAGAGCCACCGAAGATGTGGGACTGCCTACAAAGCTACCCAAGTCCTCTAGAGCTCTTCTGAGCTGGGCGCTTGATCTTGGATGGTTCTGAATGTGATTCAAGGAAACTCTCTCACTGGGGAGTACTCCCCCATGGTGCTGGGGTGGCACCCCACAGAACATGAGCTCATTGTCACCAAAGGCCCAAAAGCAGTGTCACCCTAAAAAGGACTGCTGCAGAGGTAGGAGCTACATTAAGTGGCTTGTTGGCATGGGACTCCAAGATCACAGGTCTTGGGTTAGAAGACCAAGACTCCCTCTCCTAATTCTAGCACATGGAAACGCTCGTCCTTGGGCAAATTCCTTGGATTCTTTCAGCCTTCGTGGTTCCCTGTTCTGCAAAATGAGGATGACCTGAGCTCTCAGCCACTGTTGCTCCATGAAGTCTGCGGACAGCAAGGCTGGGAGGCCTGGGCCAGACCTAGACGGCTTGGTCCTACGCATCTCCTTCTTTAGGGGAGAAAAGGGACCCCAGGTCCTAGTTTTCTTTTCTGCTGCATGCCAGAGACCCGGAACAAGAGGAACAGGTTTCCGTACCCCAGGCACTGTGCTATCTCACTTGACAGCCGCCCTAGAAGCTGGGGTTGCCATGGTAACCACTGCGGTAAGGAAGTCAAGGCTCAGGGAGGTCAAGGCAGTCAAGGCCAAGGAGCTGGCGAGGTGTTGCCCTGCTGGGATGCAGAGGCATCCTGCCTCCTCTCCCTGCTCTCAAGGACAGCCCACACTTCGCTAGGCCTGGATAAAGTAGCTGGGGCTGGAAGACCTGGGACCCAAACCCAGCCACTCTGTCTTCCTGAGCTCAATTTCCTCACCTGACAGTTGGGGAAAATATTCCCACCCACCTAACTCTGAAAATTAAGGGGATTCTGGTGCCACCCGGCTCTGTGGGAGGCAGGAAGTGCAGAAGGCAGGGGCTCCAGGTGGCAGGTCCCAGGGCTGCACCACAAGACTTGCTTACCTTCAGGTCCCGGTGCACCACCCCCATCTGGTGGCAGTGCAGCACGGCCTCCAGGATCTGCTGGATGCAGTGACTGGGGAGAGAGAGGGAGGGTCGAGGCTGAGGGGTAAGGCTACTTGGGAAGCCCACCGTAGTCAGCTGGGCCCTGCCCCAAGCACACCACCAACCGCATGCATCTGGCACTCACCTGGCATCTGCCTCACTGTAATACTCCCGGGCCACGATGTCTTCAAACAGCTCCCCACCAGTGACTCTGGGGAGACAGGCACTGAGTCACTCTCCCACAGAGGCCCCAGGTACCGGCCTGCTTGAAGGAGTCTCCGGAAAGCTGAGGTTGGGGCCCAAGGATCATAGAACCTCAGCCCCCAAACAGGAAGGCAGGGTCCCAGGGATGTTCCCGCTGCCACCCCTACCCCTCTTCCTGCATACCCTTCCTTCTCTGACACCCCGTCGTACCCCATCCTTGCCTTCTCTGCAGTTGGGCTCTCCTTGGAGTGGGGAGCCTCAGATCACAATGCTAAACCCAGTTCTTGGGAGCCCAACAGCTGTTTGGTTTTGCTTTTGTTTGCTGTTTGTTTGATGAACTTTTTCTCTTTTTTTAGAGTACTTTTAGGTTCACAGGAAAATCAAGTGGCGAGTGTGAGGTTTTCTATACACCACTGCCCTCAGCGAGCATGCCCCTGTTCTGGGCTTCATAGATGAGACCAGTGCTTCCTCACGACCTGCCCAGGAACCACCTGTGCCCATCATTCCATCACTGCAGGCAAATTAAACAGATTGCAAAGGGAAACTCAGTATCCCTGTATGAGCGGCGTATCAGTCAGCACCACTGCCCACAAACCAAAGAGGAACAGCTCTAATGATGGTCAAAAGGGTGCGGTGTTTCAGCAGGAAAAGTAGCTTGTGCGGCTTAGGTGGCAGATCTGAGCTTGTCAAATGTTGGGGCACTCTGGGCAGATGAGGGAGTTTAGCCTAGCTTGGAGGCATTTCCGGTCCCAGAGGCCAAGGGGCCCAGTGAGCTCATTCTGTCCAGACACCTCCATACCCTGGGCATATCCCAGGGTGAGGCCAGACTCACAAGTCGAAGATCAGGTAGTGGTGTCCCTCCTCGGAGATGCTGTCGTGGAGCCGGACTGTGGGAGGGGCGAGGCAGCTGGTTACACCTGACCACACCGAACCCCAGCCCCACCATCCCTCCGACTCCTGTGGTCAGCATCCTGATTTCCCAGTCTCAGAGCACAAACTTGGTGCCAGGCGTTTTGACAAACTCAGGTGCGAAGGGCTCACCATGTCAAGCTTTCACAGACCCCAGGCACTATTGAAAGAGCTCTGTGCATAAAGACTAAAAATTTCTGTTTGGTCAGTTTGGTACCCTTTCAACAACCCACAGGTTTTTTGTTTTGTTTTGTTTTTTGGCGGTACCAGGGATGAACTCACGACCTCGCGCTTGCCAGGCAGGCACTTATGCCACTGAGCTAACTCCCCAGCAACCCACAGTTTTGTTGCTGGCCCATAAAGAGCCTATAACTCCAATCCCTGCAGCAAACTGGCTGTGTGACTTCTGGCAGGTTACTAAGCCTTTCTGAGCCTCTTTCCTTGCCTGGGCCATGAGAATAACACTGTTGGACTTGCAGCCTATGTTCCACTGGGCACACAGTCATGCTTCCTCAGTGGTTGCGAGCCAAGAGCCCTGCTCTGCCTCCAGTCTGAGGAGCTAAGGGAGCCATGGAGGCCTGCGGTGGGGAGTGGCAGCGACCTGGAGCTCTGACTGCTAGGAAGCTGTCATCTCTTCACAGCTCATTTACCAAGCACAGAGGCCATGCCCCCAAGAATCCAGAGCTCCCAAAATTTTCCCTGAGCTTTCAGAAAGAAAGGCCTGAGGGCTGAGGCTGACTCTGGGGGCCCTCACTTTGTCAGCCAAGGGCAAACTGTCACAGGACAAGGCTCACATCATTCCCTGCACCACGACCTAAAAATGTCCACAGAGGGAGGCTGACTCGGAGAGCTGTGATCCATCCACACAATGGAAAATTACACAGCTGTTAAAATAATGTGGCAGTTAGGCATCCGCTGGTTCGGAATCATCTCCAAATCATGTTGTTTAGTAGAAAAAGCAAAGCGAAAACCAGTATGCGTAGTTCTTTTCTAAAGGATGCATTTAAGCTTATAAATGGCATAAATCTCTCTGGAAAAATACAGAGAAATGGGCATTGGGGCGCCTCTGGGGAGGAGACTTGGGGAGCCAGTTTTTCACTGTAAGCCCTAGTACTACTGAATTTTTTCTTGGTGTATGTATCTGTACCTCAGTACTGAGTCTCCAAGTTGTTTATGGCTCTCATATTTTAAGTAAAACATGCAGGATGGGCAGAAGGACAGGTGTCAAATGCCCTGAGTGAGCACCTTCGGGGACAGGAGATGGACACCAGAGAGGACAGGACACAGGTTAAAATGAAAACCCTAAGACACTCTGCAGTGATGATCCGAACTGGTGAATAGTAATCGGAAGATGTTTAAGAAACCCTTAAGAGTACATGTATATAGACCCACCTTATTTTATTGACTTTTTTCTAGTAAAGGTCAAACCTAAATGAGGTGAACAGCCAGGTACTGCTGCTCGGACGCTATCATTCGTGTCCTCCTGTCATGGCCTTATGCACTTGTACCCACTCCCCCAGCTACTAATCTGTCATAATTTTCAGTGCATTCCAAATGAATGCGGGCTTGGTTTCTTAAACACACATGCTTATATAACTATATTTGGTTTACAGGACCCAGCAATCTTACATCAGTGCCCTGCCAAGGTCCCCTTTGGTAAGCTGGTGCGTCCAACCCCCGGCTGCCAGGACAGCTGGCTGCTCACAGCACCTGAATGCCTGGCTCAGGCTCTGCCTTGAAGGAAGTTGAGCTGAGATAATGCACAAGTGTATTTATTTGAGAGGGCCATGGATTGCAGATCATGTGCAAACAGGTTTCATTAGATGGTACTTCTAGATGAGGAGTTTACAAGACATAAAGTCTTTGTCTCCTCGTCGATCTGCAATAAGCTTATGCTGTTATTGTGTCAAAATAGAGTTGTCAAAAGACTGTTTTCCTGCCAGGCGTAGTAGCACACACCTGTCATTGCAGTACTCAGGAAGCTGAGGCAGGAGGATTGCTGGGAGTTCAAGGTCAGCCTTCCTACAAAGTGAGTTCAAGGCCAGCCTGAACGCATAGCAAGATCCTGTCTCAAAAAGGCAAAAAAAAATTTTTAAATATTCTTAAAGACTGTTTTCCTCCCTGTGGACTCATGGGGAGCAGACTCTTCCTGTCTACACTGGCTGGAGGTGGTCCTGACTTCCCTGCCCTGTGTGTGAGAAGCCACACTGTAGTCAAAATCAACTCCAAAAGGAGCTTCAGGACTGGGTCAATGGCCCTTTTATAGGAGCCCCAAGAGGATGAGGGGTCAGATTCAGCCCCTGTAGAGAAGGCCTCAGGGCTTAGGAAAGTGGACAGAGCTCGGGCAAGTTTTCTCTGCATTGCTATAAAAGGCTGCCTCTCTGAACCACTGGGCAAGGGACACGTGGCTGGGTTTTAGCCGCCACTTAAGCAGCGAACCACCTGCACAGTCGTACTGGAGCTGGCCTCAGTTGCTTAGAGTAGTGGACTTGCATCTTGTGGTACAGGACACAGGACTTCCTGCAGTGCAGGACTCACACACAGCCCCCTCCCCTCACAGGGCTATCTGCAGAACACAGCTGCCAGAACCCACGAGTAAGCGCAGAAACCAAGACCACCAGCTACAGCAACAGTCCTGTCTCCCAGGGGAGTGACTGGCCTGCTCGTGTCCACAGTATTGCATGACCACGTCACTTTAAAATACTGTCATAGAACAGATAAATCTGTAACTTAGTTTGAGTCACTGATATCTGACATTCCTGTGATATTTCCAGGGGTTACAATTTCCGCCACAAGAGTTGAAAGATAGTACTTGTTCTTCCTGTGTGCCTCAGACCACCACATCTTGATGTCTGCTTGGGAAGCTAAATGGAATCCACATGGGTTCCGGAATCAGAATTACTGGGTTCACCTCCCAGATCCACCTCTTACAAGCTGTGCAACTTTGGCCAATGTCTTAACCTTAGAGTCAAGCTAATGGAATTGGGACTATATGGGAAACTAAAGAGATGATGCTTGTGAAGCATTCAGCTCAGTGCCTGGTGCTCAGAATCATCAAATGAAAACATTGCCATCCTGCACCTTTGACCAGCTGCACTTCCTTTCCCAGGCTACATCACAGACTCAGCTCTTAGGTCATCCCTAACACAGTTCGCTGCACCCTCGGGATGGTTTTTGGGGCTGTGCCTTATTGCAGGTTTGGTGACACAGAGAGCAAGTACCATCCTCCCCAGGCAGGAGTTGGGAGGCAAATGCTTTGTGCAAGGTACAGCTGGACCCATCTGCTGAGCCAGGACCGTGGGCTGAGCCAGGACACACACAGGCATATCTAGATTTGACCAGGAAGCAGCATAAGAGCCAGTCAATCTCTTAAGGCACTGACTCACCTTCAGCTTTGCACCTGCATGCAAGCCTCTGCACTTCTTCAGGAAGATATTTACACTCTCCCTCAACCTTCCCAACAGTCCTACAAGGTGGGACTGATTATCCCCATGTCATGGAGAAGAATACTGAGGTTCAGAGAGGTACAGTCTGTCCCTATTCACACACCTCCTCAACACTGGCGCTCAGCGCCTCAGCACTGCCTGGTGTGTCTGACTTCAAAAGCCATGCTCTTAGCCGCCATGGTGTCATGCTTGCCACCAAAGACCAACGGTCTTATTGGCTCAGGACAGGGATAGTCTTACAGGGCTCCAGGCAAGAGGATGCCTTATTTGGGAAGGTGCAGGACAGGGCCAAGGGGACAGTTTAGTGACAGATAAACACTGGTCTGATGCCTATCTTCATGCTGTGCTCTACTTAATCATCGTGTCCTGCAAGGTAGATATGGTTCACATTCTCCAGAGAAAATTGTGTGGCTAAGCAGTGTGTTTGGGGTCACACAGCAATGAAGCAACAAATTCAAGATTTGAGCTGTATTCTGTCAGCCCCAGAGCCCATAAATTATTCTCTCATTACAACTGAGAATGAGAGGAAGGAGGAGACACAAAGAGAAGAGGTGGAATTGACCTGAGCCAGCTGCTATTGAGTAGCAACACATACATACATGCACGCACGCACACACGCACGCACGCACACACGCATGCAGGAACCTGTGCACATGACCCACCTCCGTCCTCCCAGGCTGATAGCCTCCAAGAGAACCAAGAGGCTGACAGAGATGGCTCCAGCCCCTCCCTCACCCAGCTGGGGTGGGACTGATGGTCAGGAAGGGACATAGCAAGTCAGGACAGGGTCCAGCCAGCTCCTCCCGCAGCTCTGCCTTGCTGCCCCCTCTCTGCCCTGGCTGGCCCGCCTTTTCTCCTGGCTCCCACTTCCTCCTGCTGCTGCTAAGCAGGGAGGCAGGGGCTTTTTCTGGGTATAAATAGCAGATGGTGCTGCTTCTCCCTGCAGGAGAGTTAACTCTTGGGGCCCTGGGCATGGAGAGATGCTCTTCGCCCTGAAGAGAAGGTATGGCAGCTGTCAGAGTTGGCACCATCTTCAAGATAGTGAATCGACCTCGCTCTCCAAGTCAGAAGCCTTGGCCTCTCCTTGAAGCCATGACAACTGCAAAGCCTCAGGCTCCATCCCAGACTCGTTCCATCAGAAGCTGCCTCATCGTGAAATACCCAGTTGGTTGGAAAAAGATAAGCACTGATCCGGACAGCCGTCTCCAAATGAAAGTGGGGGAAAGTGGCTCAGAGAAGGGAGTGTTCCTACACAAGGTCACACAACCATTCCTGCAGACCTAGATCTAAAAGCTAAGCTCCTCCCTCCATGACTCGGAACCCTGATTGCCAAGAATCTGCCCCCTCGTTGCACAGCAGTTGGGGAGCTGGGTCCATCAGTGACATATGTTTCCTGAGCCTAGGTCCATGCATGTGCTGTCCTGGTCCTGCCTCCTCCCACCCTGGGCTCCACCTCTCCGGGCAGCCTGCAATAGGTCTGAGCTTGGGGCAGGGGCTGAGTTGTATCTTGATTCTGGCTGGCTCAACAGAGAGTAGGTCTAGTGTGGGCCACACAGGTCAAGGCCAAGCTTCCCTCCTGGCCTATTTTCATCTGTCTCTGAGCTCCAGGAGTTTCCCTGAAGCAGCTGTTCTGAAGGAGGCTGCAGCAGTGTGGGATGGGAAGAAGGGCCCCTTATTCGCCTTTCCCTGAAGCAAGCTGGTCTCTGAGAATGTGGAAAACATCAGGGATGCCCCACTTTCCACCTCGACTGCCTCCCACCCCACAGAAGAGAGCAGCTGCTCTCCACACCCCCAACCAGCACCAGGACCCCTGCCTGACACACTCTCCCTACCCCCAGGCCTCACCGATGTTGGGGTGCTTCAGTAGGCGGCAGATTCGGGCCTCACGCTCCAGCTTCTGATGGTCTGAAACACAAATGCTCAAGGGAGTCCCAGGGAGAAGCCACCTGCAGCCTCCCCTGGACCTGCCCATGGCCTCCACCTCCCAGGGAGGCCGAAGCTGCGAGGCAAGTCCCCCCACCGCCTTTGGCCTCAGTTTCCAGGGCCCCTTGCCATGTGATAAGGCCCCAGTCCAGCCTGGACCCTGCTGTGCCTCCTCCAGGCCCATCTCCCGGGCCAGGGCTCCAGCCAGCCAGCACTGCAGCTCTCACTGCTCTGCACGCTCAGCCCCCTCAGTCTCCGTGTGGCACACAGCTCAGTCTTTCACTGTCAGTCGCCAGCCATCACTCATTCCTACCCCTCGGCAGCCTGGTGGGCCCTGCTCTGCACTCTCAGGCTCCTCTGTCTTGCAGACATCCACTCCCTTAAGGGTCTCCCATCTTCCTGACTGCCTGGCAGAAGTAGGAATTCAAGAAACAGCGGAATGAAAAAAGAAGTGATTGAACAGGTGGACTTCATGAGGGAGTGACGGATCTCTCCAGGAGAGCTATACTATCCCCAGAAGCCACCTCCCTTTCACTGCACTGGGACCAAGGACCAGCCAGCAGTGAACCTGCCCGGCAGGCTGCATTTGAGGCAGCCTCAGGGGTGGCCCAGCACTATCACTTGCCTTCCAGGACCTCTGACAAGACCCTCAGTCTCCCCCTACACCTATTCAGGATCAGTCCTGTGGTCTCTGCTTCCTGAGTTCTGGGAACAGTCGACTCACACGGCTCAGTGCCTCCCGCCACTCTGGGCCGTGAGCACCACTGTCTCCTTTCACAAGCTGAGCAACTCAAGGCCTCCTTGGTGGCAGACTTGGAATTGAAAATGCATTTCCCAACTCCCTGTATGATGCTTTTCTCACAGTTTAGTAGCTGATGCCTTAATTTAAAAAACAAAACAGTTAAAGAGAGAGTACTAGCACATGTAGGAGGCAGCATCCTCTGCGTATCCTTTATGTGAAGTGCTTGGGACCACAAGTGTGTTTCAGATTTTTTTGGAACTGGGAATATTTGCACACATATAATGAGATATCTCAGTGATGGGACTCAAGTTTAACCTCAAAATTCACTTACATTTTATCAACGATCATACACATAGCCTGAAGGTAATTTTTTTACAATATTTATTAGTAGTTTTGTACATGAAAGAAAGTTTCCTGCACCACTCTCAAACTTAGGCGGTTGGGAGTATTTTGGATTTCAGACTAGGGATGTTGACCTGTGTGGACTGTGTGCCACAAATTGTGCAGAGTGCTCCTTAGGCCTTCCAGCCTTCATGACAGCCCTCCGAGAGAGCCACGACAGACATTCAGAGCAGTGGCACGCAGCCTAGAGTCACACCCATGGTGATTGTGGAGCCACCCTCTCCTCCAGCGTTCAGACCCCCGAGCCATTAAAGCCTGCACTACCTGTTCTCAGGCTCCGACTTCTAATCTCTTCCAGCTGCCTCAACCTACTGTGTGAAAACTGGGGCCCACAGATGGGGACTCACTCAAACACTCAGGTGCCATGCGTCAGTCACTGAATGACTACAGGCACCACAAGACACTAAGGATGGAGATAGTCCCAAGCCTCCTCCCTGGGTACTCAGCTCCCCTTTCCTCTGCCCTGTCCACTAGAGCCATCACTGGCTGTCCCTGGCAGGCGGCAGAAGCCAAAACCAAGGCTGAAACAGGGTTTTACCACAAGCAAAGCAATTAAACCCAGTGCTGCTTCTGCAGACTCAGCTCCCCCAGGGGTAGGCCAGCTGCAGGCAAGGAAGGAGAGGAGGGCCAAATAGTAGGGTGTCCTCCTGGCTCCCCATCCTCCGAGACTCAATCCATGTCCGCAGGGCAGGGGATACTAGGTCCTCGGCCAAAAAGGGGATCCTCACCTTGAGGTGCTTGGAGGCCCTCAGTGGGCTGAGGAAGTCTGGACCCCTCCTTGCTGTGCACCCTTTGCCCTGCCCCATTCCTCCCCCAGAAAAACCAGAAACCAAGGAGCTCAAGGCCAGGCCCATCTGAGGGACAGGAGGCCTTAGGCCCGGGCTACATGTTCAGAGAGTGGGACTTCAAATCTGGAATTTTGATGTTTTCTCCTTGTGACGTTACTCAGAAGCAAAGTTCCACTACGAGGACAAAAGAAAATGTTGGCCACACGACTTCCAACTGATGTCAGATGACCAGACTTCCCTGCCTGAAATGCTAGGAAATGTGAATCCTGTAATGGTCTTGTGCAGCGTACAGTTCCCATGCGTTGTAACTTTTTGTTGTTAAAAGTATTGATTTGTTAAATGTAAACACGTATACTGTGGGATACTTTTATAACTCTGTGTCAAGGTTTTCATTTTCTAATGCACAGAGCGTATCAAAACACATAGGGACCATGTTTTCCTTGACCTAGAGGTCTTGCTGTTTAATGTAGATAGGTAAACTGAGGCCTGGGATTAAAAGGGTAGTTCCTTTATCAAAATCAAACCCTTAACTATGAGAACTCCCACCCCCACTCCAGCCAATTGTCCTCAGCAGCCAAAAAGCTCTTGTTAAAATACAAATCAGATCTTGTTTCTTCTGGTATTGAACTGCCCACTGGTGTACTTATTATAAATCCAATCTCATATCTAAGACCTTGCAGCATCCTCCCTCATCTCTGCCAGGAAGGTCTAGTAACTGCAGCCTCCTGTCTGCCTCAGGACCTTAGCACATACCATGCCCTTTGCCCAGAATGCTCTGCCCCTGAGTGTTCTCCTGATTGCTGGCTCTTCATCAGGCAGACTCAGCACAATATCCCCTCTCGGAGAGCTTCCCTGGATGCTGTTCCAAGAGCATCCCTCCTGTTCCATCACTTTCCCATTACCTTGTTTGATTTTCTTACCGTACTCACCACTACTTGAAACAACTCAGCTTACTTATGTGTCTAATGCTCTGTGATCTCATATCCTAAAAAACTGGCACGTTGAGAACAAGGGTCACTGCCATGGCATAAGCATCTTGTCTTAAGCCCCAGTGCAAACAGATGGCAGCACAGGATTTCAACCCATGTCCAAGATTACTACACTATGTGCTTCCCATCCTAATAATTAATTAGTGCGTAACTCAATCCATCCAGCTTAACAAGTCCCACAATGGACAGGCCTTGGGAAGTTCACATCTCCAGCTTCCTGCTGGGTACCTGGGGGTGTTGTCTCCAAGGCCCATGATGATATCTTGGGGAGCTTTTACCCTCTCCATGGTTGTGTCACCTGCAGCATGCTGATGTTAGTGGGTATTCTGGAGTGAGGTCCCAGAAGGGCAGAGCAGGCCAGATCCCAGGAGGAAGTGCAGTCACATAGACAGAGGATGAGCTCCGGCAGGCAAAAGGCCCAGGAGCCAGGGCAGAGAAGAGACCTCAAGTCTAAGAACAAGAAATGTCCCCTTCGTCCACAGGATCGATAGGGCTCAGTCCTGGGCGGTTGGAGAAATAATCCCAAAGACCGAGATGCCAGGCAAGGGTGTGGAGGTGGGTGGGCAGAGGGCTCCCTTGCAGGACCCGAATGGGGCTCAGGCACAGCCTGGATGCACCCCTGGCATGCTCCCAACCGGCACCCCAAGACCGGCAGCCAGGGAGCCTAGGAAGTGGTCCCTCGGCATTTGGGTGAAGCCCAGAGCCTGAGGAGGTCGTGGTCCCCAGGCGTTAGGAAGGAGAGGGCTGGGGCGTGGAGGGGACCTGGCACGGATGGCCCTGAGACGGAGCCCGCACTTGCTGTCTACACCATGGGGTTGTGACAATGCAGGAGCTCGAGCCAACCCTCAGGGCTGTGACACAGGCAGCTGCATTTTTAAAAAGACCCCTGGTGAGGATTTGGCAAAGATTGGGACAAGCAAAATTTTCACTTTTCATTCCATTTCTTGATGGATTCTTTGAAACTGAAAAAAAAAAAAACTAATTTAAAAAATACACACAGAAGTATTTCCTGGATTTTGGGAACCACTTGCTGAAAGAGGCTGGACAGGGAAGCCACGGTTCCCTGGACGGGGTGTACAGGAGACCTGGGAGGGCACAAGTCCCCAAGAGTGGCAGCAGGAGACGCTTAAAGTGTGTTGCCAAATATTCTGCATTAAGCCCCCCTGGAGGCTCCATGAATGGCAAACAAAGAAATCTGCTAAAAGAAGCTCTGCTCCTCCTCCCCGATGGGGAAAAGTACGGCGAGCAGTTGGCAGACTTCTTCTAGAACATTCCCTGATAGCGGCCCCACCCCCACCCCACACACTCACATAGGCCTGGCATCGTCCTCCCAGACTCAACACATGGCAGAGAGGGGCTTGGGTGAATACTGCCTGCCGTAGTCAGGACCACACGGTCCTGGGTGCTTGGTCAACTTCCCAAACGGAAGCAAACTCCACTCCCTATGCTCTCTGACTCCTGGCCAGTCAGTGTGCGGGCGTGTGCATGTGCGCATGCATGCACGTGTCTTTGCATGTACATGTGTGTGAATGTGCAGGGCTGTGTTTGTAGAGGTGCCCCGAGAGTGTGATAAACTGGCCCAAAACCCTGCACATCCAGGGAGACCTCTACCGGGCACCCTCAATGACACCACCAAGTCATGACTGGTCCTGCTGCCCCCCTCCACTGTATCCCAGACCTGGGACACCTCTCATAATCATTAGAGACCCCAAGCGCAGACAGGCACAAGATTGCCGCTAGTCATACAGCGGAGGCAAACTAACCCCAGCCTGTGGACATGAGACAGTACTCCTGCAGGCCTTCCTGCCCACGTAGCTCATGCTGCTGACTGAGGCTCTGCACCTTCCACAGGCCTGGCCTTTTTATTCTGACTGTGCCATGTGAGGGCCCTGGGCCTTCAGAGACCCCCTGTCCCAGCCTCCCCCATGCAGAGCCTGTTATCCCTACAGGACACCAGGAGAGCATGCTGTGCTCCCAGCCACACTAAGCCAGAGAGACGAAACAGGAGCAACGCACTTGCTGAGAGGCTTGGGGAGCAGTGGGCACGTCCTGTTCCAGTAGCCGTGGGGCTCCCTGGGCCCCTACCTGCGGGCCTGGCCCAGGTGTAGTCATAGCTGCCCAACACCTGGACACCATGCTTGCGCACACACTGAGTCTGTCATTTCACCCAGCAGAATTTCCCTCACCTCACCATCCCAAAGGCAGCCAACACACTGTCTCACCGGGCGTCTTCACAGATACTTCTCTCCAACACACTGACTGTGGTCAGCACCATTACGGCCCGCACACACTGGTGGCAAGGAGTCCAGGTGCCCATTTGGCTCATCTGGGCATCTTGACAAAACGCAGACTTGGGTTTTTTAGGCTTTGAAAAGGACCCTATACACTGTACTTCTAACATTCTCCAGATTCTGATATTGTGGGTCCAGAACCACTCATGGTCCTAGGACCACCATGCCATGCAAGGCCTCCAAACATCTCTGCAAATTAGAATTTGCTAAGTGTCATTTCCAAAACCCAGGGCACACCCCAGACCACCTGTTCAGGGACTGGAGACGGCTGCTGCAGTCAAAGAGGAACACACCAGCAGTTCACACGACGCCATCTGAGCACATGGTAAGGGCTCTGTCCCACAGGCTGAGGACAGGGCTGCAGGTGAAACCTGCCCTCTTACTTGCAGGTCAGTGAAGAAGGGACACAGAGGTTAAACAAGGAGCCAACCAGCAAATTACATAATGCAAGGGTAAGGGAAAGCCAGGAAGGAGACAGAGAAGAGGGAAGACCTCCTCAGACCAGGTCATCTGAGCAGCAGACCAGAGCGGCTGCCAGGGTGTGGCAAGTGCAAAGTCTGCCACTGAGAAGGGAAGGGTCACAACAGAAAGGTGGGGGGAAGAGGTTCCATCTGACGCCTTGGCTGCACAAACAGAGACCTTGGCCAGTCTTTTTGAGGCTGTGGGCTCCAGCCGAGGTTTCTCTGAGGGGATGAGGGAGGTCAATTCTCATGACACCCTCAGGAAAAAGGTCACTAACCATATTAGCATCCCCCAGGGGCACAGACTCAGCCCAGGTCCTGAGCCCACAGTCAGAGGGAGGAAGAGAAGGCAATCCTGGCTGTGGGCCAGCTGGGCAGGGTGGCACCTACCTCTGGCTGAGAGCTTCTTGGTGTTGATGATCTTGGCAGCATACTCCTGTCCAGCCAGCACCTTCACACACCTGCGCACGACTGAGAAGGCTCCCCTGGGAGGGCAGAGAAGGTGAGGTGAGTGAGAACCCAGGGCTGCATCCTGGGAGGTGCCAGAGGTGCAGCTGTGCCAGGCTAAGGCAGGAGCCTGGAGCTGCTCAGGTTTAAGGAGGCTGTTGTGTCACAACTCAGGACAGTGGTGCTGGAGAGACTCAGAGACAGACCTAGAGACTTGGCCTACGGCAAGATGAACCTCTGGACTCATCAGTGTTAGGCTTACTAAACTGCAAAGGCAATGGAGCTCTGAAATGTATAACCACAGACTCTAGCTCTCCAAAAACCTTTGGTTTTTTAACTCTGATTAGGTAAAACGTCAACAAGGCTCAAAGTTCAAAGGATTTGAAAGTGTGAAAGACTTCCTCCACCCATGTCCCCTGGCCTCCTAGGTCTCCTCTTCAGAGAAGGTCACTGCTGTCCGTTCCTTGTATATCTCTCCACAGACACTGTACTCTCCACCATGCAAATGGCACTGGGCTTGGCACGCTGTTCACTTCCTTCTTTGTTCAGTTAGTGATATATTTTGGAAACCCTTTGTCATATCATAACATGAAGTGCTTTATTGCATAATGTGTAACTGTACAGCTGGCCCGTGCTTTATCTAGCCTGTCCCCTATTGAAGGGCAATTGGGTTAGTTCCAGTCTGTCGCTGTCACAAACAGTGCTTCAGTGCCTAAACTTGCATGTGTGCACTGGAATTACATTTCACGTGAGTGCACACGTCTGTGGGATGAATTCCCAGCACTGGTATGTTTTGGTCAAGGAGTAGGTGGTACTTGGCAATTTTGATAGACAATGAGACTGAGCATCTTAGAGACTGTACCACCTTGCTTTCCTACAGGTGTGAGGAAGAACCCGTTTCCTCTGCCCTTGTCAACACAGTGCAGGATCAAACTTTTATATTTGCTAGTTAGACAGGCACGAAATGATAACTCGGTGTATATTTCATTTTTAATTGTAATATTAGACGGCTGAGCATCTATTCAGGTGTTTTAAGAGCCTCCTGTGATTTTTATCCTCAAAGTACTAGTGACCAGAGAAGAACTTGGGGTAAGGATATGAGTTTTAGAGATCAGAGGAGGAAACTGATAGTTGTCACATAAAACAGGGCTTATTCGCACCTCATTCAATTTTTCAAAGCTAGAAGTCTAAGACACTTCCCAACTTTTAAACAGTGGAGCCCTATTCCAAAAGAATATGCACGAAGCCAAACAAAGCCAGTCTGAGACTTTGACCTGGAGTTGAGTTGTCATCTTGCACTCTTTTCCACAAAGGCCGTGTTGTCTGACTCCTTGTATGACAGAGGAGGCTCCTAAGAGAACCAGCGTCGTACTCATCAAAATTACCGCCCTAACCATAGTGCTTAGAGTGAGAAGAAAGGCTCCTGGACAGGTTTCCCAAATAGTAACGTTCATGGGAATCATCTGGACTCTTGGCTAAAGAGCAAGTCCGATTGCTTATATCTGGAATGGGACCAAGACTCAAACAGCAAGTTACAGGCACCACTGTATCTAGGACTCAAAGGTTTATGCTTGGGTTCTTGACTTTCACACTAATGAGCTTTGAATGCAATTCCTGTGTGCCAAGCTCTGCTCAGGCTCCAACCTTACTATACCCAACATAGCCTCTGAGCTCTGACCTCATTAGCAGGCACCAAGAAAGCTGCAGATTGGCATAGATGGCTGTGCTACATATGCCCTCGGGCATGCTGTCATTGACTCCACGGCCAGGGGGCAGGAAGTGAGCAGGAAAACTGTACAAGAATCGGGGAAGAAAGTCCTGGGGTGAGGACCAGTGACCACAAACTATGACCTTGCAGGAAGGCTGGTGCCCAAAATTCATGCATAAACTGAAGGGGCACAGCAATGGGTGCTCCCAGGGGTATGAGTTCCACCTGTCCACAGCCAGCAGGAAAGCAACGAGATCCCACTTACCTGCCCCAATGTGGCACTTTCTTTATGGTCTCAGAGACCTCTGCGTAAGACAACTCATGTTCCTTTAATCAACCCGTAATATACCTGGCCACCAAATCTAAGTGGCTTCCTTCATACCAATTAATTCCACTCTCTGGACACCAGTTTCGAATCCTACCACTCAATCACAATGTTGCCTACTCTGAGTGCAGACCCACAGGTTGAGGGCTCCATTTATGTCCCCTTATGTCAGACGCCACGGATTCTCAAGTTGCTCACATTTCTGTCCAACATGGCTAGCAATTGGGAGTTTCCATGACTCCCTCCTCAGGTCCGAGAATGTTCTACAGTGGCTCACGGAACTCAAGAAAACATCCATTTACATTTGCTGGTTTATTACCAGCAATAAAGGACATGATTAAAGATTTAGATGCACAGCTGATAAAGAGGTACCTAGGTCAAGGCCTGGAAGCTCCTGAGAACAGAAGCCTTTGTCCCTCTAACACTGGGATGTGGCACCTCCTGCCACCTGGATGAATGTGTTCACCAGCCCGGAACTTCTCCAGACTTCATACTTTTGAGATCTTTGTGGAAATTTCATCATATAGACAGTCGGCTATGAACTCAGTTCCCAGTACTCCTATCTACCTTAGAATGAATGGGCTGTGGGGCTGAACGCTCCAAACTCTTAATCATGACTTGCGCTTTTTGGTCACCAGAGCCTAAAAGCCCACCACCTGTCATCTCATTGGGATAAAGACATCTTATTACCTGGGAAACTCCAAAGAAATTAGGAGCTCTGTGTCAGGGACTAGAGGCAACAACCAAATATTGGGGAAAAGGCTGCTCCCGGCAGCCCTAACCACTT
Organism: Cavia porcellus; assembly: GCF_034190915.1. Lineage (NCBI taxonomy): Eukaryota > Metazoa > Chordata > Mammalia > Rodentia > Caviidae > Cavia > Cavia porcellus. The sequence goes on from NW_026947504.1 coordinate 17,235,318, forward strand.
AGGAAATTACAATGGTTATAAGAGCTCTGTGTCAAGAACCAGGCACAAGACCAAATATCACCACTTCCATAAGCCCAAAGAGGTGGCTACCGTAAACATCTTGCATTCCCCCTCCCTGGCGAGAGGTTTCAGGAGTGCGGGGGCCAGGATTTTACTTTTGCTCTGTGCCTGTGGTCCCAGGGACCCAGTGTCTGCTACCAATAGGGCCTCTGTCATGTTACTTACGGGAGGAGTATTTAAGCGAGGAGAGAAGAGCTGAAATCAGACAGGAAAGTGGGTTTTTGGTCAGGGGTATCAGGGACAGGGTGGTGGGCACAACTGGTCTCAAAAGGGTGCCTGTTTTGCACAGGAAGGAGAATGGGCCCTGCTCATCTGGAGGCCATGACTCTCCAGAGCCCTGAGGGGAGAGAAAACATTTAACTGGCCTGTCTTAGCCATGTCTAGAAGGGGTCTGAGTCTCCACTGAGAAGAGGTAGGGAAAGAGAAGGCTGTGAGTTGCTAAGGGCAGGGCTGAGCCTCACCTCACTCACCAGCATCCAGCCCCTGGCAGGTCCAGAGCTGGGGTTCAGTGTTAGAGAGAGGAGCACAGAGGCAGAGGGACGGAGGACACAATGGGTACAATGTCTCCATGAGAAAGAAGAAAAACTGTTCTAGTAAAGACTTTTATTTAATAATGATCAAACTGGAGCTAAAGAATTACCTGGGGGATATTTTTTAAACAGAGATTCCAAAACCCCACCCAGGCCTACTAATCAAAACCCCTGGGTGTGGACCCCGGAATTCTGTTCTTAATTTAATCCCTTCTCCAGCTGACTCCCAGCCAGCTCAGCCCTGCCCTGTCTGCCTTTTGGGGAAGTCCTGCTACTTATCTCGCTTCCCTCAGGGTTGGCACTGGTGGAAGCCATCACCCAGGCCCTGTGCTGGGAACTCTGACAGGTCCTGTGGACCTGGGCTTTGTCCCAAGGAGCTGGGGCCAAGATTCGTGACTTTGGAACAAGAGAAGCTGCGCTTCTTCTACTGCTCCTGTAAGCCTTTGAATGTTCAGGTGCATCAGAGGGCCCTAACCAGGGAACCAGGGCAGGGTGGCTTCACAGGTGCTGCCGAGCCCCTTCAAGGACATCGATGTGCGTAAGTTCAGATGCGAGAATTTTGTGCTGGAGCCGTCACATCCCATTCTCATCAGGTGCTGAGAAGGAAGCCCTTCTCAAAGCCACCTCAGAGCTCTGCACCTCCCTGCGCTCCTTGAGCTGCTCACGAAGAAGTCCTGTGAATACTGAATTCTGAGCTATTTCTCAGCGAGACCAAGGCCTCAAGCAAATGGGCACATTCCTAGTGAGCCCAGACAAGAGAATTCTTGTCAGTCAAACTTTTTCTCCTGACTCCACGGAAGCCTGGATGCACAGTGGTCAAGAGCAAGTGGCTCTGTGGTCACAAAGATCTGTGGTCCCCTTCCGGCGTGCCCCAAGCTGATTTCATGAAGTTAAACTTGGCATTTTACCTCTGTGCACATTAGAGCACAACAGCATCCACCTTTAGGGTTTATTGGAAGACAAAATAACTGCTCAGGACCCTACACATAGAGTACGGGACACAGCAAGGGTACGAGGTGAGGAAAGGCTGGCCTAGGGAGCCCTGTTTCTGCCCATGCAGTCTCAGGCCTCTAGAGAGGCTCCCCACTTGCAGCAGGGACTGGGGAGACAAGTGTAGAGGACAGTCAAGCGGTAAAACTGAGAACAAAGGCAGAGGGTTACAGCCCTCCCCTCTTCTGTTTTCATCCTCTGCTTTTAAAAAGCACATTTCTGTATTCTTGTCCTATGTGCGCTAGTGGCCGCAGCCCAGCAGCCTTGGCAAACAGAAAAACTGGCCCACTCTTCCGTAGCCTGCGCTGAGCAGGTGGCCAGCAGGTGTGTGGGCAGGCAAGAGCCAGGGAACAGCATGGGGGCGGCAAGGAGGCCAGGGTGGGATGGGCAGAGGTACAGGGAGGGAGCGGTCGCAAGCACAGGCAAGGCCTGAGCATGAGGACCCTCTGTGAGGGGGTCCTGGGCTCCTGGGAAGGTGCTCCTGGGGAGCATGGGGTGTGCTTCTGGGGCCAAAAGGTGGGTGTCAGGCTGCAGGCATTTCTCACCAGCTACAGGTATGTGATCCTGTGAGGCTGTTGATGCCACAAAGCAGGTTGAGGCCGCCCAGGACAGGAAGTGTGCATCTATGTGAGCAAGAGGGCCACAGACTGTAGATATGTGAGAGACAGACAGACAGACATATTGGAAGGACGGCATCCCAGGTCTCGGGTGTGTGGGAGTGCTGGTCCCCCATCTGGGCCTCAGCTTCTCCATCAGCAGCACAGAAGGTGGGGTGGAGACGAGGACCAAGTGCGTGAAGGTCTTTCCAGCTCCAATGCTGCAGACCAGCGCTGTGCGGAAAGCGTTCTGTGATGGATCTGTCCTGTGTCATCCAGCACGCAGCCACCAGCTAATATGGCTGTAGTGCACTTGACACACCGCCAATGGGATGGCAGAACAGAATTTTAATTTGATTTCCCTTGAGTAGCTGTAAGAGGCAATGCCTCCCGTGTCAGAACTCAGTCTAAGTGAGGGAGAGAGGGCACTTCTGGACCAGCCCAACTAGAGTTCAAATTGTGCTTTAGCACTTACGGGCAAGTTATTTCATCTCAAACTGCCTGTTTGCTGGTCCATCAGCTGTGGCTGATAAGAGTACCCACCCAGTGTGGCTGCTCCAATGATTCGATGAGGTAATAGTGGTAAGTTTAGTCTAGTCCCTGGAGCATAGTGAACGCCCAGGAACAAAGCCTGGTATGGACACAATTGCGTGCAAAGGACAAGAACAGCTGGAACCATCAGAAACAAAATGGACCTTGTTTGCCAAACTCAAGGAAGAAGTGAGCTGTGTGCGGCCTCGGTGAGGAGGGGAAGGGCTGCTTCCCAGGCTGAGCAGCCTGGCCCCGGTGCAAGGGGAGTAGAACGGGGAGAGCGAGGAGGTCTCACCTAGCCGCCTGCAGACACAGACACGCAGGGCACAGCCATAGTGGGTCCACTGGCGGAGAATGTGGAAACATGCTAATGGGCTGTGAAGAGCAAGATTCACACTGGGAAACTGCCTTCTGACTTCCTCGCAGCCACAGTGCCCTGGGCGTAGCAAGCTGCCAGACACCAGAGACCCATCACCTTCTCTGGCTTGCGGCATCCTGAAATGTTGACCCACTGTAGCCAGGGGCAGCACCAACGCACGTGATGACAGTCAGAAGAACCGAGTCTTCACCCAGCTTGTCTCCTAGCCTTCCTATCCTACCATGTCTGTTTCCCCCACTTGAAAGAGGGAGACCAGGAGCCCCAGTCCTACTTCAACCTGGGCACATTTGTAAGTGGAACCAGCTCCCTCTAAGCGAAACCTCTCCACCCTCCCTGGGAATCCCTCAGCATCGAGGAGGGGCCTGTGGATCTGCGGCTGTATTTTTATTTTTATTTTCCTGCTGCTGTTATTTGTGGTGGCCTTCTTGAAAGGCAACGCTCACCAAACCCGCCTGCACCCTGGATCCCTTCAGGTCTGACTGTCTGGGTGCCTCACAATATTCAGGTCTTCCTTTCATTGGCTGCTTCCTCCAAAACCCCACCCCACACCCCCACAAAAAATAAAACAACCAAGAACATTTCTCTGGACCCAGCAGCTTGGGCTGCTTCCCTCTTCCCTTTCTCTTCACTGCCAAACTTCCAGAACAAATGTCCGACATCCGCTGCCTCCTTCCCACCTCCCACATGCCATGAACCCACCACAATCTGGCTGCCACCCCCAGGGCTCCATGGAGGAGATGCTTGTGCCAGGCTCACCCACCCAGCACCTCCCCACCTCAGGACCCCGGCAGCCACCCCTGGCCCTAATGCCTGCTTCACACCTGGGGGCATTCAGCCCACTGGCCACAGGGCTTGGAGGCTCCTCCTTGCTTCATGTGGCTCACTGAGCTCTCCCTGGTATCCTCCCCGTCACTGACTGTGCCTTGATTACCCCACTGTACCCACCCCCATCTCACTGCCCCCTGTTCTCTCTCCGCCAATCCTCTCACCACGTCCACCTCCAGCCCCTTAGATAGGATCTGTGGGGAAGCTCTAGGCATTTATGACCTCACTTAAAATTTTATTACAATGATTGCTGTTGCGAGAAAACGATGTATTTCTTCATCAACTTCACAGAGGAGTCTGTGACGCCACAGATGGTTAAAGTTGCTGCCCATCACTTAAGGTTGAAAGCTAAATCCATAACCCTTCCAATCTTCCGAATTCTCATCCCACACTTGGAGTTCCTCATTCTCTTGCTTAGATGCTACATGGAGGCATCCCCAGTCTGCTCCCTAGACTCCCCCACTCTGGTGCAGCACTCGAGAAGCACCTCACTGAGAAGGGGTACACTGATCTCAGAAGGTTCCTGACTCAAGGCAGACTGACTGTTTGGAGTGGCTCAGCCTCTAAACCTCCTGGTGACAAGTAACTCATAACCCAGGCCAGTTCATCTGATACACCCGAGCATGAAACCCAGCACAGAACATCTGGGGGAGGGGAGAGTGCCAGCTCTGGCCACCAGAGCAGTGTCACCTATTGGGCTAGAGTGGGCATACCCAGGGCTGCTGCACCATGAAAATCCACCCTCCCAGTGTGGGCCAACACTGACCCAGAATTCTTGACTCAGAGACTTCACTGTTTCAATATCTGGGGTATTTCAATCTCTGGGGTCAGAGAGGGCCATGGCTAGGCTTTGAGGAAGGGAGACCTGGAGAAAATTCACAGTATTGTGTGTTGGAGGAGAGTGGCCATGAGAATCTCACATGGGAACCCCTGAGGGATCCTCATTCCCAAAAGAGTTAAAAGGCTGGGTCCATCTTCATTCAGAAACAAACGGGAAATCTGACATGGGGCGGACCTAGCATTGTGTCTCTTAAGCAAATCTTTTCCCTTTGCTGGGGGCCTCCACTCCCCCATCTGTAAAATCAGCTGTCAACAAATAGCATTCAAGCCTTCTCTCCAGTCCTTGCTCTCTTTCCCCTTCAAGCAGTAATATCTTTTCTTAATTTAAAAAACAAAAACAAGCCAAACACAGCTATACGGATCCCAGTGGGAACAGTTTCCCAGCCTCTGGTGGCTGTTTGGCCCGCTCTATCCGCTGCTTGATTTCCCTGTCCTCTCCCAAGCTCAGCACTGCAGCTCTGTGAGCAGACTCTCCACCAGAGTTGCACAGACAATCCTGGGACCTGTTACTGAAACAGCGCCTGCCCACTGCAGTGATGCCACCCACACCCACACTCCAGAAGACACTGCAGGGACGAGCTGTCCTGCACCACCCGCCCTGTTGCCAACCCAGCAGAAGTCTCGTGGGGGACGCAGAAGGCCCAGGAACCAGAAGATTCTGTTTTCTGCAGGGAACACTGAACCTACAGAAGTTCCAGCATATTCTTTGTTTGGGTTGCGCATGAGTTTTCTTGAATGACTTACAAAGAGGAAAATTAGAAAACAATTCCCAGTGCCTAAGAGGCAGGAGCAGGGCCTAGCAAAGTGGGGCACACGCTGAGGGGACCTTCTTTCCAGCCTTTGATGGCTACCTGGCTCTCTCTGTTCTCTACTGGCCTGCAAGGGCCTTTTGGAGTTTCCAGCGTCAGAGAGAGGCTCTCAGCAGGAGAGCCCGGCACTGAAATGCATCACAACTGGAGCACCCATTACATCACTGCCTCAGCGGCTGCTTCCTGAACCAGCTGTATGCTGCCTGCTCAGAGCTCTGAATGGCGCTGAGGAGACCCTGACCTACACCATGACCCTCGTCATTTTGCCACAAGCATCTCACAGGTGAGGGCAGGGAGGAGGCTGGCAGGGGGCTGAATTTGTCTCTCTGCTCCCTGAGCACTGGGCTGCGGCCATCTGTGGGACAGGAGAGCAAGGTTGGTTGTTTGAAAATTCTTCATGGTCCCTCACCTTGTGTGCTGAGCTGCCCTGCTCAGGGCTCTCCCAGGCCCTAGGACATCCCAACAGACCAAGGCAAAGTCTTCCCTACTCAAGTCCCAACCCCATGCCTTTGGGCTCTCTCACTTGATTTGGCCTCCAGACAGTCACCTCCCTGCTTGACTCCTCTTCTAGACAGGCTTTTCATATGCCCCCTAGCACCTAACTAGCCTCTGGAAGTTAGGGGAAGGCTATGCAGGTCAGAGAAAAGTGAGACCTCAAACCTCCCCGGTGCTAACGTGCTCCACACATACCTCAGAGTCTTTGTCTGGCTGTTTCCATGCTCTGGAACACTCTTTACCCTCTTCCCATTGCTTAACTCTTATTCAACCTCCAGATCTCCAGCGTCACCTCCTCAGGGCAGCCCTCCTGGATACTTCCCTTACTCCAACTAAAGTCTTTCTGCAATTCACAGTTCTATGTTTGTGTTCACAGCTCTTGTCCAGTTACAACTAAATAGCAGTGTCGGAAGTGATTTAATCAATGTTGGCTTTGTACCAGACTATGAAGGCTCAAGCCAGACTTATGCCAGCTCAAGGGTGAAGCCAGCATAAGTTCTACATGTGCTGCATGCGAGCTCAGCCCGGGATCCACTTGTTGAATGTCTACAAGGGTCATGGATGTGTCTCTCCCTTTAGATGAGCCCAGATACTGACGGCCTTCAACCTGCTCCAGCACAAAGTCCCTGGCCTTCTAGTTCCACAGACACCATGGCACACAGCTATGCCCACAAGATCCTAGAGAGCGGGGTGAAGCTCGAAGGCTTCCACGGGCTTGCCCGGGCCAGAGTGTCCTTCTATAGTGCATGGAGAAGCCCAGAAGAGGACAGGTCACAGGCAGGGAGTGCACTAAGGCACAGGGTCCTGTCCAAAGAGAGAGAGAGGGAGAAAGACAGAGCTAAAGAAACCACATAGAGAGAGACATAGAGAGACTGAGACTGAAAGAGAAAGACACAGAGGAAGAGAGAGCCCAGAGCCCTGGCCAGCATCATCTCACTGTTCCTGCCCGGGGAGTGGACTTGCGTGCTGTACTCTGCTGAGGGAATCCATGTGTGCACGCCCAGGAGCTTGTGAGAGAGTGCCCAAGTGTATGTGTTAGCACCAGCATGTGGGTCTTGCACCCAAGAGGCTGCCATCACCCCCCACAGAGGGCCACAGCCCCATGCCGCAGGGCTGCTGGCAGCAGTGTCACCGTGCACTTGTGGAGGGAGGTGGGCGGAGGCAGGAGCCTCGCAGAGTGTCAGTGTGTCTCAGCCTGTGTGGGGGCGGAGGGCTGCAGCAGGCACCAGAACACGTGCCTGCCTGCCGCTCTGGTGGCTGGAGGCAGAGCGAGGAGAGACCCTGCTCCTTCCTGTCCCTCGCCCCTGCCTCTTGAGGGCTGGCTTCCCAGTTCCCCATCTTTGGACTCTGGCCCCTGGACACGATTGCCTCCTAGCCCTGACCTTGTCACTGCCTCACACTGTGACCCATCTGTGCAGTGAACAGACATCTCTGAGGTCCTCCCAATTCTGAGGATCTGGGAGTCCGAGATTTCCCATGGAGCTTTGCCACAGAGAGGGGCTACAAAGGCTGGCAACCCTAACGGGGCACTCAGGCACCTCCAGAGACAGGATCTCCATTTTACAGATAATAAACTTGATTCATACAATAGCCAAGTGATTCACCTAGGGTGAACACAAGTCAGAATCATGGTGAGTGGGAAGATGGAAGTTCCCCAGACATGGCACCCAGAGGGCCCCTTTGGAAAGCCTCTCCACCACACTCCGGGTGCTGGGGACCTGGAAGCCGTCCCCAGAGCCACACCTCCACCTCTCCCAGTCAGAGTATGTTCATCTGTAAGACAGAGGAGTGAGCCCAGTGGGTCTGCTTCTGCACTGAGCTAATGGATCTGGAGGTGCCTGCCCTAGAGTGCTGTACATGGGGAGGGGAGGAAAGCAGATTAAGGCCTGCCACTCATCCATGGGCAGGCTGGTGCCTTGGTGTTGTCTCTTTCCACGATGACACTGCCCATTCTCCTGACACCCTGCCAGGGAAGGACGGCATGACCAAGCATCTTCTATAGGTGTCAGATCTCTATAGGTGCAAGAAATAACCCTGGACCGACCCCCACACAAGGAGACATTTCCTCTCCTGTGGGCACATTTCCACCTGCGAGCAGCCCGGCCTAGCTTGGCGCATGGTACGGTGCTATGGAGCCAGAAGAAAACACAGAGGACCAGCCCTTTCCTCCCCTTTCCTCCCCGTCAGGCCTTGCTGGCCACCCCCCCAACCCCGTGCCACCTGAATCAATTTCAGATTCCTGTTTCTAGAGAGAAAAGAGTGGGTTGAGCGCTCTCTCTCCCTCCCTCTTCCTTTCTCGAGTGAAATCTCTTTCCAAGGCTCTTCCTGCACAGGCTGCAGGGGATTCTCTGCCTCACTAACCCCTGCTTCAGGGGTGTGATCCAATCCCCGGAATGTCAACGGCATCCTCCTCCTCCTCTGCTTCCCGCACCCCGCCTTTCCCTGGGCCCTCCAGTGCTTCCCTTGCACCGCCACCCCCTATGCTAGCATCTCTGCCCTTTTCAGAGATTCTGGACTTTGAAGAAGGCTAAGCAATCCGGGAATTCGGGCCTCCCCTGGACCTGATGCTGCAGCTGCCCCAAGCTAGCTTCTGTGCTCAAGGGGCTCATCGCAGGGCAGGAGAAGGATGGGGTCAAGACTGAAGGGAGTAGGGGCTGGGGATTTAGCTCAACGGCATAAGCGCCTGCCTTGCAAGCAGGCAGTCAAGAGTTGGATCCCCGGTACCGATAAAAAGGAAAAAGACAAAAAAAAAAAAAGACTGAAGGGAGTGAGCTCATGCTCTAAAAGAGATTGCCCCATCTGACCTATAAGAGGACCCAACAAGTTCTTGGCTCTTCTGGATTCACTGGTTCAGTGGGTTTTCAGCAGTTTGTAGCATCAGAAACACCTACTGAGGGGCTTCCAGCCCCAGCCCCAGCTGCCAAGGCAGCACTGGCAGCTCATACACCCAAGGCCAGCTCCACCCTGGGCTTCTCAAAGGCCTGCAGTGACATCCAGGTCTCACCAGGCAGAGCATCAGGACGTTCAGAAGAGGCATTTGCCCTCCTCGGCAGCTGGGCCACCCAGAGTCCAGCTGAGAGGCCCCAAAGCCCCCCTGTCCCATTTAGAGTTGACCTAGCTTCCTCTGTCAGTCCCCTCATTGGTTATTGGACTGGGTTCTGGAAAGGGGTTCAGTTCTGGGTGTCAACTGTAGGGTCCAGCTGTGAGGGTAGGAATCATCAGCTGGTAAGTGGGCCATGTAAGTATTTCCCCTAGAGAGAGGAGCAGGTTGCTCTGCCAGCCCAGGGCGGAATGGATCAGCCCTCCACTGCCTCTACTGGTCAATTCCAGGTAAAAGGTAAAGGTCTCAGCCCCATTCCTCAGCCCTGCCGAGCAGTCCCAACCCCAGCAGTGAGTCCTTCCCGAGGCCCACAGCCCAGCAGGGTAGAGGCTCCATTGCTGCACACACCATCTCATTTAATGCTAACAGCCCTTTTGTTTTTCTCTCCAGATCGCAAATGGGAGAAGAGTGTCACAGACTGCCCAGTGTCACCGAGTTAAGGGTGCGGTACCGTGGCTCCTGCCCCCCCACCCAGCCCCACTTGATCCTCGGGCACATGGCACCAGCTTCCTCTGTGATGTGCCCTGGCAGACAGACCTCTGGCCTTTGTCAGACAGACCTCAGGCGTGCAGCCGGCCGCCACAGCCTTTTCTCTCCTGCATATGCGTCTTTCCCTCGGCCCAGGTCCAGCCTGCCTGAGGTCGTGTGAGCCCCTGACACTGCACACAGCGATTTGCAGATTCGTGCATTTTCCTGGGAAATGTCAATTTTGACTTTCATCAGATTCCTGGAGGAATATGTGACCTAAAAAAGGTTAAGAGCACTGACAGTTCTAGAAGCAAAGGGTCTGAAATTGATTAGGCAAGGCCTGGCCGTGCCTGCTACCTCGGTTTTCTATTATAGGAGTACCAGGTCCCCTATACCTGGAATCCTGCCCCTCTGAGAGCCCAAGCAGGCAGCAGGGCTGAGAAGCTCACAAAGCATCTCCTGGCCAAGGCACTCCTGTAAAACTCTGTCTTGGTGATGCTCCATCTCCTCTCAGGGCAAAGCAGCACTTTTGTTTTCACTTTGAGCACTTGAATCACACCCCAACTTCATCTCACTCTACTCTGTGACGCAGGCCCGCCACAGCCCAGACTCGGCTGCTCTTTGAAAGGCAGCTCCTGGCTAATCAGAGCTCTTGGGCTATAGGTACACACCGGAAACCAGCTGGGGAGAAGACCCCGATAGAGTTTAGGGGACAGCCTAATTCTCCAGAGCAACTCTAGACATTGGATTCCTGCCCCCACCTCCAGCACAAAGACACTCGGAGAGGCAGGAAGTCTGCAGACCGGAGGGAATTCACATCAGCACAGGGATGGTGTGCGTCTGCACAGGGACTGGCATGTACTGTATGCATCATGATAGACTGAGTGTGCAAGTGTGTGTGTGTGTGTGTGTGTGTGTGCGCAGGCAACTGTTTATACACAGCCATAAGCCCACTTCCCACACATATGCAGACACCAGCATGAGCTCACAAGCCTGCAACACCCACATACCCACATGAGTCCATGAGCCCAGGCCACACACACACACACACACACACACACACACACACCTTCCTGTGTGCATACCCCCAGTCCTCACACAGATGAGCACATCTAGACTTCATAGGAACACCACTGTGTCCACATCTCTTCATGCATCCTTACACACCTCAGGCCCCACACGCTTGTGCCTGCTGACTTGCACACAGCTCCGACCTGCCATATGTGTGCACACACAGTGACGCATATCCGCACCATCGCTCCCATGCAACCTAGCCTACGGCACTTCTTGCGCAATCACACACAGGCACCCCTCGCACCTACACTTTAGGCTTTATACACAAGCACTTCTTCCTGGTGTTCACTCGTGTGTATGCATCATGTGTGAACACTGTTTTGGTGCACACAAGCACACTCTCAGGTCAGTCCTTATACAACACAATCAGTTCTCTCAAAAGTCCTTAAGCAACAACCAACATCAACGCCCTCCTCATAATGCACACTGCTGCATGTATATCCAACCCTCACACACCTGTCTACAGGCGCCTCTTCCAGAGCTCCTGCTGCTTCCACATGGACCAAACAGGGCACTGGCACCCTTCTTCCCATGAGGTGCACTCCACCTCCAAACTGCATCTCAAGCCTTGCTCTGTACTTGGGTCCTTCAGAAGCCTAACTGTGGGCACCTAGGAACCTTCTCTGATGCCCTGCTACCCAAAGGGGGCTCCCTTATCTCCTCACCCTCCCAGCCTCCTCAAATCAGCATCAGAGGCACCAAAAGAGCTCTGGGGCTGGGGAACTTTCACAAAGGACCATATCTCCTGCACCCTTCATATTTCCAGGCCCTGCGGCTGTGATGTGTCCCCCCCCACCCCAACAGTAATCGCTCACACATTAACCCCTCTTGTACCAATGCCCTTGTCCTGATAGGAGCTGGGCAGGAGGAGGCGGAAAGAGGAGGTGCTCATAGGAAGAAGCTGTCCACTCTGCACTGTGACTTCAGGGGTCTAGCATCAGGAAAGGTGCTGAGAGGGGATGAGCTCTCTGTCACTAGTGCTATTCATGTGAAACTAGAGTGGGATTCCAGCTTGGACTCCGCTGGGTTGGAAAATCCTTTTTTAACACAGAGTTTCTAAGAATCTGTTGTGCCCAGGTCATGTGTCCTTGTATGTATGTCCCATCAACCTTACACACAACATAAATACATGCACATAAACACACACACACACACACACACACACACCTGGCTAGCTTGACACATCTGAACCCACAGACATGCTAACAGCCAACTCTGGGCATGTTGTACACATGCAAGCACCCCCAAACCATGCAGCTTGCCTTCCTCTGTGCGCACGGAGAGCCCTGGAGAGGCAGGCACACGCTCCCTCCCTCACCCCGAGTGCCCTGCATCCACCCAAGAGGCTGACCCTATGCCTTCTAGGACTCCCTGCCGGGCAACTCACTTTCCCAGTTCCTCGAAGAGCTGGTACTCTTCTGTGAATCGAGTGCAGGTGATGGTGGCCATGCTGGCACCAGGCAGGCAGGCGAGGCTTGGGGTTGGGGGACCAGGACTGGAGCGCTGCTGCTGTGCTCCTAGAACTAGGAGCCACTCGCCTGCCTGTGCTGCCAAATGCAAACAGAGAACCGGCTTGACTGACGAGCCTGGGGCTTCTGAGCAGGGCACTGTGGCTGCTCACAGCCTCGCGAGCCTTCGTCAGCATCCAGGTCCCCATGGCAACCACCTCCAAAACGCCCTGTTCCCGTTGCCCCGGTAACTGCCTCCCCAACACCTGCCTGCATTCCACTGTGAAACCTGCTCCCGGACGGATGCCCTGGCCCTACCACGCACAATACCGCAGACCTGTGTGGGTCCAGGTACAGGTGGACCCAACGCCCCCAGGGTGAGGGACTGAGGCAGAGTAGAGAAGGGACACAAGAACAAACTTAGTCCACAAGTGATCTCTCTTCCCACCTCCCCCACCTCCAACTGTGGAGCCCTTATAGCAGACGGGATGGGATTAAGTGGGGCAACGAGGCAGTTTCCATGGTAACATCCAGTGGGTGCCACGTTCCAGGATGGTCCGAAGGAAGGACAGGATAGAGTTACCCTGGCAACTTCATCTCTTCTGGAGAGACAGGTATTGCCCCGTTGCCCTGGCAACAGCCGGGTTCTAGGGTTTACAGGGAAACGATAGTTAATTCATTGGGATCTCTCTCTGTGGATCACTGTTGTTCCTGTATCTCTCTCCCCTCTGTAATTCTGTCGTGTTTCGTCTCTGCCTCTGTTCTTATTTTGCTCTTGCTCTCTCTGCTGTCCTGCCATGCTTTCCATCACACTGGCGTTCTTGCCTGGGGAAGAAGTACAGTCGAGACCCCGAAATACTTGAGGGAGCAACTCTGGTTGCCTGCTCACCCGTACGTACCTCTCACAGCAGTGACAGATGGGTCCCTTCCAAGGCCTATTCTGCAAGCTCTCCTCCACCCTGTGCCCCACAGGACCATGAAGATCTGGTCCCCTGGGGCTCATGGCCCAGTTTCTGCAAAAACAGGCGAGAGGCAGCTGCAGCAATTTAGCTAGGGCTGGGGCCATGGCTGTGGACCTGCCCTGCCCTGAAACCTCCATCCCAAATTCGGTGGACACCTTCCCTGCCGACGTTAATTCTTCAGGACATCAACCACACCGACAGCCCCAAAACTCACCCTAAATCTGAGGGAGTTGAAAAGAAAAGGTACTGGAGTTTAAAGATCAGAGTTCAAGGTCCAGCTCTGGCATTAGCTGCGTGACCCTGAGAAAGTCACTGGCCCCCTCTGAACCTCCAGCTTCTTTTCCACAAAATAAGAGAACAAAACTGTCTGCAGAGGAAGGTGGTGAAGGCTGAATGGCCTAATGGCTGTGATGGCCCTCGGGGAGTACACAAACATGAATTCATTAAAAAAAGGTTTCTAGGAGAAAGGGAAGGTTTCAAGTGGGACACTGACCATGCTTATCCTGGCTTGGACTTGGAACCTCAGATTCTACACACCCACCCCTTCCACTCAAGAAAGAAAAGGGTGCCTTAGCTCATTTAACAGCCCAAAGAGCTGAGGCTGGCACCAGACCCCTGTCCCATGAGCATGAGACAGATAAGAAAATCCAGGAATCCCAATGTTCTGGATTTCCAGCTCAACCCTTCCTTCTGAACCTCTAGATCATCTACTAGTCACCTTGTTTGCTGGATACACGACCTACCTTGTGGTGTTTTCCAGCCTCAACAAGCCCCAAACTCAGGGCCCCAAGTCCAGGGGACCCTGGAGATGTCAGGGTACCCTCTATTCTGCCCCTCTTCCTTGGAGTCAGGTTGGGGAGGAGGGCTGAGCTTTCTGATTCAGCCACTCTTTCCAGGAGGGAAGAGGGCGGGAAGCAGAGGGGAAGGAAGGGAGAGGGAAGGGGGAGGGGATAATGGCTTAGCCACTAATTGCACCATTACCACCTTCAGAAAAAGGAAAAACCACTCCGGTTTGTTTCTGTGCACAATACGCTTCTGGCTCCTGCCGCCAATGTCGCAATTCAAAGGCAGGGAGGAGAAAGCCAGCAGGGCACAGAACACCGCGGCCAGCACACAGGCACCTGCAGGGAGGCAGAGGCAGAACTGCACCTCCACTCTCCTGCCCCAGCCCTCTAGCCTGTCTCAGGAGGGATGGCTTCCACACTGACAGGGCCGTCTCTTGGCCAGGGGAGAGGACAGGCAGTCTTGTTCAGTTGTTAGAGTTCCTGCATGACCTCTAGGCTATGTGACTCAGGAGGCATATCCTAGCTTCTCCGTCCCTCGACTTATCCAGGTGCAAAATTGGGGGCTACTATCCCCTATCTCCAGGGCTGAGTGCGATGAACACAGTGGCTGACAGCATGTGTGTTTCAGATGTGGGGAACTGTCATTACTGAGGGACTCCAACGTCCGTGAAAGCTCACACAAGCACATCAGTGTTCTCTGAGCACTCACTGGAGTTCAGCTCCTGGTTTGGACCTGGACTTGCTCGAGCATGTTTGCAATAATTCCTACGGGACAAAAGCCTGCGGCTAGGAGAGGTCACCAGGACTTCGTCATCAAGTCCCAGCTTAGTGATAACTCTGCTTCAAAAAGCAGTAAAAACAAAAAAGTAAATGTTCTGTGAGGTTGGATTAACGGAAAAATCTACCATTCTGAACAAGGAAGGTGATAGCCCTGCTTGGCCTGGTGATGCCTGACGGCTCTCTCCACATCCCTCCCTCTGAGGAAAAGGAAGAAGTTCAGAAACAAGGGGGTCCGTGGAGGAGGGCCCAGCAGTGCGCCACTGCAAGCACCCACAGTGACTCCAAGGACAGCATGCAGGAACAAAGCAGCAGAAGTGGCCAGCTCACTGCTTGTCTCTGCAGGGACCACAGGGCCCTGCGAGGTGCAGGAGTAATCAGTTCCTGTATGCGTGCTCTTCCTGCTCCCATCTTCCCTTTGTTTTTTGTTATCTTTTTTTTTTTTTTTTTTTTTTTTTTTTTTTTTTTTTTTGTCTTTTTGAGACAGGGTCTTGCTATGCAGTTCAGACTGGTCTCGAACTTGCAACGATCCTCCTGCCTCAGCCTCCCGAGTGCTGGGATTACAGGCATGAGCCACCACGCCCGGCTCCATCTTCCCTTTCAATGCTTTCTGCTTTTTTCCTCTCTTGTCCTGTCTCCCTCCCCTTATTTTCACCCTTATTTCCCCTTCCTCCCCTTCTCATTCTATCATTCCTGGTCCCTCTCACTTCTATCCCTGCTTCTGCTTCATTTTCTCTGTTCCTGGCCTCTGTCACTTCTCTCCCAGATATGTGGTCCTGGGAGATGGGCAGGTCCCACACTGCAGAATCCATCTGATGGTGCAGGCAGCTGGACAACAGAGGGAGGGAGAGGACAGGGAGAGGACAGGGCCTTGATGGTGCATCTGTCTCACACATGCACGTGTGCACACCCCGTGGAACCTCCCAGCACTAGCTCAGGCGAGTGGGCACTACTTCCAATGGGCACCCCCATACTGAGTGCAACAGCCGCTCTGCAGAAGCAGAACAACTGCTAATTCACTGCCTCCCCTGTGCCTTCGAGGCTGGCAGCTGGGCCTGGTGGTGGAGGGCAGCAAGGAGCCAGGCATGCCTCTGTGTCACAGAGAGAATGAATGATGATTGCATCAGGGGGATTGTTCCTGCCTGCCAGACTCCCTGCTCCCCAGGGCCATGGCAGGCACGAGAGACAGCACGTGTGCCCCTGTCTGCAACATGTGTGTGGCACAACAGGAACAAGCCTGTGTGTCATGGGCTGGTGGCTGGAGCCAGGAGCCCTGCAGGCTGCCGAGCATGGCCTCAGCATGCCACATAGGCATGGGCTCGTGAGCACAGGCAGTGCCTCATGTCAGTGAGGGGAACAGAAGGCAACCAGGGCTGAGGTCCTGGGTGGAGACTGGAGCCCAGGGATACTGTGACACTGAACTCAAATCCCACCCTCCATAGCTTATCCATGTGATCACACGCATATGCCTGAGTGTTGCAAGGTCCTGCAGGGTCTGAGGAGGAACCACGGAAAACATACCATCAGTAGGGTCCCCATGGGGCCTGTCCCACTAAGGGTAGTGAGCACAGGGGGCAGAACCAGTGGAAAGTGGGCCAGAAGGGACAATCCTGCCTAGGGTCTGGACAGAAGTGATCAGGTTAATCCATCACAGCCAGTGATGGCAGGTTTGAGCACAGAAAGGGGGAAGTCGGGAGCAGTGCTATCTCCAGATATTCCACAGAGAGACCTTTCTTGTGGAGGAAAACAAGTCAAGGCCCCACAGGATGGGACACAGTGGCTATTGAGCCAAACACCAAGTAACCTTCAGGAAGGACCTGAGTTCCAGGTCTGGGAGGGCTAGGTGCAGGCTTTTTTCCCAGAGGCCTCCACTTCCTCTGAGAAAGATGATGGAGACAAGATATTCAGTGACTCCAAGGACTTGAAAAGCAGTTATACCCTTCTCAGACCAGGCCTTGTGCTGAGAACGCTACACACTGCACTGTGTTCACTTCTCCACAAGTTTCAGTCAGATAGGCACAATCACACCCCTTTTACAAAGCTGTGATGCTACTTATTCACCCAAACCATGCCACTGAGGCTCATCCAGGTCTGCAAGACGTCAGTGTCCCCATCTGAGTTATTAAGTTTCCACTAGGGCTGGAAGGTCCTTGAGAGGGTACACGCATCTTACAAATAGGGGACCGAGGCCCAAGTCACACATGTCAGAGGTGGTCAGGATAACAACCTAGAACTCCTGGCTCGCATCATCTTCTTCCCTTAACCTGTGCTGCCCTCCCTGCTCCTGAGCACACTGTCGGGGCATCAAGGGTGCTCGCTATCCCAAGGTGGCCAGCAGGCACCGGTAAAAAGAGGAAAGGCATCCAAGGCCCAGGCAGATGTGGGCTTTCACCTGACTTCTGGAGGATTGGTCAACAGGATGGGGCACCACAGTAAAGGTCCATTGTGGATGAACTGCCACCTGGCTCCAAACTGCTAGTTAACAGATCTGCTGCCACCCAGTCCAGCCAAGGGAGACACAGGGACCTCTGCAGACGTCACTGGGCTCCAGTCACCCAGCTCTATATTCAAGGAGCTAGTGCTGCCTGTTGCCCTTCTTCCTCCCTCTTCCCCCTCCATAAAGAGGCTGGGTGGTAGGAGCACCTGCTCTGCAGTGCTGGAGAGGAGTTCTGGGAGCTGTAAGAAGCCAAAGGGCCAGGAGGTAGGCATGCTGATTGCTGGACAGAGCAGGAAGCACAGCAGGCAGAACCTCCCAAAGAACGACCTCCACCAAACTAAGGCCCAGACCAGCCACCATCTCGCCCTTGATCAGGCTGCAAGCAGGAGCTTGAGTGGGGCTGTTTCCTTGACTGAATAGAATTAGGTGAGTTCTGGACTGGGTTATAAACTAGGCCGAGACCTGGACCAAGCCTCCTTCTCTGAAGGCACCAGGCCCTTTCCTCAGCTGATCTCTAAGCTTTGGGGCCAGGTTAACTGCAGGGAGTGGGCCTTAGTGCCCAGGGGCTTGCAGGGCTCCAGAAATGGAAAGGGGACTAAGGCAGAGGTTGGGCCACCTTGAGCAGGGCCAGCCTGCTAGTGCAAGCCTAGAGCCACAGGAAATGGCTCCATGCCTCTCAGGAAGGCCCAACACACACACTGCTGGAAGAAGCATACAACAGAGCTGGAGCAACCTGAGCAGTGGGCAGCCTCTGGACTGCCCACCCCCTCGTGTACACCTGGCCCAAGAATCCACCCTAGTGAGCAACTCTTCAGAGCCTCCTTCCTGAGCACGCAAAAATACTGCAGTCTCTGACATCAAAGCCTCTGCAGTCCTGGCCCCTGTCCCGCCAGCTGGACATCACCATCATGGAAGCAGGGAAAAGGTCCAGTGGGGAGGCGACAGGCAGCAAAAAGAACAGGGCCAGGAGGAAAGGCCTAGGACACAACGGTCGCTTCCACCCTGCGGCCCCAGGCCCCAGACTCACTCCTGACTGTCCTGGCCTTTGGGATGCCCCTCTCTAACCAATACTCAAACCCCCCCACCGCACTGCACCCACCGCACCCCACCCCACCCCACCCCACCCATCCCGCTCATCCACAAGCTGACGAGTCCTAACAGGCCTCCTTTGCCAGTTACAAAAATAACTATTTTCAAAATTCACAGCAGGGCTTTCGCCTACACACACTGCACCGACTGGAACCTGAGGGGAGATATGCAGAACGCAGTGTGCGGATGGAGACGCTGTGCAGCAGGCAGGCTTTGCAACCCCCACGCCCATCCTGCCCCACACCAGCCTGTGCACCCCCAGAATGCATAGCCAGTGATGCCCACAATGGCCAAGTGGAAAGGACACTTGGACCCTCGACTGTCTAGAGGAGGACACTGAGACTCAGAGTAGGTCAGGGGTTTGCTGAAGGTCACACAGTGTATTTGTGGCAGGACTCTTATACGGTCCTGGCCAGACTGTCTACCTGTTCTCGCATCCTCTCAGATGTCCAAGAGCTCACACTCACTCCAAGGATCCACATGCACACACACACACACAGATGTGTTCACAGACACTACTGCACTCCTCCTCTGCATAAAGGCATTTAATCAAGTTCACAGGCTCCTTCACAACCATTCGGTGGGCCAGACTTCTGCAGTCCTTTGAGGTAGGCACAGCCAGGAGAGTGAGACCCCGAGGGGAAGGACTGTGCCTAAGGTCAAAGGAAATGATAGGGTCAGGGGCTCTTTTCACCGCTGTTTCTGTTGCCCTTGACACTGCAGCAGCCGGGGGCCCAGGCAGTAGCTCTGGGTATTTGGGGACAGAGAGAACCTTCCACCATGGCCTTGATACCTCTGGTCAGGACTGGCCTAGATCATGTGAAGACCTAAGAAGGACAGTCTCCCAACCTAGCCACTGTCACCCTCAGCTCCCAGGGTCCCTTCAAAGAGCAGTCAGCTAGCCATGCTGCAGCTAATGTCCAGCTAGAAGCTGCTTCCAGGTGGCCCCTCACCCAAGCAGCAGTAGAGACCAGGAAGGGGGAAAGGTCTGGTGCAAGATATGAGGCAGCGAGGCTGGCCAGGACTGCACCGGGACCCCAGGGACCAAGTGCACCTCAGAGTCACGAAGTCATCAGAGCTTGTTTTACAGATGAGGAAACTGAGGCCGGAAGCTCACATAAGTCACCTGAGGTCACAGCACAATCAGTGAAGAGGCAGGACGGGAATCCCAGTCTGCCTATCTCAGCCCCAGCAAGTTTCCCACCCTGTCCAACTGAAGGGCTCTGCCCCTCCATTTCCCTGCAGAGGGAGACTCGACCTCAGGCTTCTACCTGAGAAGGAGTAGGACCAGGCTGAAGTGGGGAAAGATCCTGCCACCCCCGCCATCAGATCCTGTGGGACATCAGCCTGGTGTTGAGTTTACGGAAAAAAGACCGAAGTTTGCAAATCTTGCACTTTTTCTTACGGCGACCACGGGAGAAGCTTCGAGCTCTGCTTTCTTCCTCATCTTCCTCTTCTTCCTCATCACTGGCCCAGGGCCCCCACGCGCCTCCATTAAAGTCAGGATGAGCCCGAGGATTCTCGGCCGGGTAGCGCACAGGGATAGCAGTACGGTTATAGTCAGCCAGGCGGGCCAGCAGGGCTCGGACCACATCAGGTCGCTGGCCAGCCAAGTCTTCCCGTTCATAAGGGTCAGCGCTGATGTTGAAGAGCCACACAGCCTGGCGGACACTAGCCATCCGCTCCAGATTCCACCAGCTGCCGGGGAAGGCAGCCAGTGTCTGCGGTGGAATCCAATCGCCAGAGCCGGGGTCTCCAGTCAGCAGCTTCCACTCGCCCACACGAATGGCAGCCTGGACTGCAGTATTCCAGATGCCAAAGCCACCCTCCAGGGAGCCGTGCTGGGCATGGTTGTAGAGCGGGTCAATGTTGTGCAGGATCTCTGTGCGAGGTGAGGCCCGGCCCTCGCTGACGGCCGGCCACACATCATAGCCATCAAGCCCATCGGCTGCTGACACAGTGCCTCCTGCCAGACCCACCAGGGTTGGGTACCAGTCCGTGATATGCACCAGTGCATGGCTGGTCCATCGCTTTCGCTTGAGCAAAGGGCTGTGGATGAAGCCTAGGCCCCGCACACCTCCCTCCCAATAAGTGCCTTTGCGTCCTCGGAGGGGCCAGTTGCTGCCTCCAGAAAAAGTCTGACCGCCGTTGTCACTGGAGAAGATGATGACACTGTTGTTATAAAAACCATAGCGCTTGAGGGCCCAGGTGATGTTGCGCACAGCCTCGTCCATGCAGGTCACCATGGCTGCGTACTTCCTCCGGGCCACGTTGCCCATGGTGCGGTAGCGGTACAGATACTCTCGGGGGGACTGGAGGGGCGTGTGCACAGCCTGAAAGGCCACATAGAGAAAGAGGGGCCGCTGGGGGTTGTGGCTGGCCAGGATGTGGCTGGCGCGCTGGGCATACAGCATGGTGGAGTATTGGCCGCTGAGCCCCCAGGCCACACTCTCACCCTCGTGCAGGTCAAAGCCGCACACCCCTGGGCCGTCACAGTTGTCGTAGGTGTAGTAGTCCACGTTGCCTGTGAGGGAGCCCAGGAAGGTGTCAAAGCCCCGGCGCGTGGGCAGGCACTCCTTCCGGTAAAAGCCCAGATGCCACTTGCCCACCATGTGGGTGGAGTAACCTGCCTCCTGCAGCTTCTGAGGCAGGGTCACCTGGTCCAGGGGCAGGCAGTTGGGCTGCCGAGGGCGGATGATGGAGTGCTGGAGTCCTGTATGGATCTGGTATCTGGTTAAGGGTGGGGAGAGAAGGAACAGGTGAGCTACAGACCACCGGTGCCACCAACCAACCCAAACACCATCCTAAGGTGGGTTCTGGTAGCAAAAACACTACCAACAACCAGCTATGACCTAAGGGGTCAAGCACCTCAAATACATTATCCACTGAATCCTCAACATCAACGTAAGGACGTATTACTATCAATGTGCAGATGATACGGAAGATCAGAATGGTTAAGCCAACTGCCCAGAAGGAAACTGGGGAATTAAGAGTTGAACCTAGATTCATAATGGCAAAAATGGTACCTAACATGAAGCACTCCCTGTGTGCTTAACCTCATGCTAAGCCCTGCAAATTATCATCCTAAATCCTTACCACAGACTAGGAGGTACGTGCAACTATTTCCCATTTCCCAAATAAGGGAACTAAGGCTCGGCAAATTAAATTGCTTGTCTAGTGATCCACATTGCGAGTAGTTGGAATGGCATTTGTATCCCAGGCAGTCTGGCTCCAAGCTTGAGAGTCCCTGAGCTCTTGAGGCCATTAACTTGCTCTGAAGTCTACAGCAAGTCTTGATCTCCCAGGCCAACTCCTACTCACTCCTGAAAGCCCAACTCAAAATCCCAACTATAATGTCTTGCACAGCTCTCTCAAAGTTTGAGTCACTTTTGCTTCTGTGTTCCCCAGCATTTAGTACACACGCTCATTGTTCTACTTGGCTATGAAATCATACTCAGTTGTCCATGCTCATGGACCCAAAGACATGTAATAACATTATCTTCTACCCAACTTTGTATTCTTAGCACCCAGGTAATACTTAAAGCACACTCAGTTATTAATGAATGAAAGAATGAATGAATGAATGAATGAATGCTTGATTGACATTCAGAGAGTTTTAGAGCCAAAAGGATCCAGCTCCTCTCCTGCTTTATTCACTTAGTCTTTAAAAGAAACTAAGGTCAGAGGAAAGGAAGGGCCTTTCCCAAGGTCACTCAGTGGTCAAGGGTAGAGCTAAGACACCAACATAAATCCAAGCAAAGCTCATACGGGAACTCGTTTTCAGCAAACTAGGCTGTCACGCCCCTTTCCCCTTCGGCTTGGGCTTGCTCATGTGTACGTGCAGACTAGCTGGTGTGGGAAATCTAAGCGGAGACCAGCTCCCACGTGCCTGTTCCTGAGCTCGTGTGGCCTCTGGATCCAGGTCACTCACAAAGCCTAAGGCTTTGAG
This sequence comes from Cavia porcellus, assembly GCF_034190915.1. NCBI lineage: Eukaryota > Metazoa > Chordata > Mammalia > Rodentia > Caviidae > Cavia > Cavia porcellus. Next base: position 17,257,462 of record NW_026947504.1, read on the forward strand.
GCAAAAGTAATGGTTAGTGGGATCCTGAATTCCTCGTTTATTCATTCATATCCCATCTTTCTCCATCTGTGGTCAAAGCCAACATGTGATCCACATTATGGTCTTTTTTTTTCTTTTTGGAGACAGTCGCACTATAGAGTTCAAACTGGCCTTGAACTCACTGCAATCCTCCTACCTCAGTCTTCTTAGTGTTGGGATTACAGGCCTGTGCCAACACACCCCAGCTTACAAATTCTAGTGTAAACAAGAAGCCTGGAACTTCACAAGTATGTTAGAACCCCTGCACTCTTTTTTTTCACTCCCAGACATCCAAGCTAACCAAGATCTACCTGAATTCTTGACACTTCTGTAGGTAAGGGGGTTTTTGTTTTGACTTCTTCATTTTAAAGCTGTTGTTACTGTTAACTATAATTAGCTACTATGGCCATTTTAGACACTATGTGACATACACATACCTTATCTCATTTAATCATTTTTTTAAAAATCTATACAGGAGACTTTGATTGCTCCCATTCTACAGATGATAAGACAGAGGCTCCCAAAACTACAGCAACTGGCCCAAGATCAGAAAGCTGGCAAGCAGCTTGATCTCTGACCTCTGGTTACCCCATCCATGCTCAAAATCTTTGGTGAGCCCCTCCAGGCCTCAGTCAGGCTGATAAAATGATCGCACTCTGTTGATAGAAGCACCCTAAGGCCCCAGGGCCCTAATTCTGTGCTGGGACGTGGTTCTCCAAGCTGAGGTGCTTTGAAATACTGGCTTGTAATGTGGGTGGGCCAGCCAAAATCAAGAAAATCTACTGCATGTAAGTAATCTGAGAAACTGTGGCCCTCTCTGCCTCCACCAAATGGGGCCGAGTGCATTAACAAATGCTAACAAGCATGGAACACAGAGCATGGTCAGAGGCAGCCAGCTGCAGAGGGTGGAGGGCAGACACTGCCCGCCAGGCTCAGCTAACTTCACGGATCAGGAGGCTGGAGCGCTGCCCCACTGGCGGCTCATTCCACTGCTTAAACCAGACGTCACCGCTCTCTAGGGAGAGAAAGGCTAACTTGTACAAAACACGTGGAATGCAGATTCCTTCTCCCTCAGCAGGAAATCAGTGGATCTCCTGCCTTCACCACCAGAACCACAGCCCCACCTGTAAAAGACACATACCCAGCCCCTCCTTCTCCGTCCCTGGATCTAAACCCTGAGCACTAGATCCAAGAAAGAAAAGGCACCACCACTGGATTCCCATCTCCAGGGTCCCTGCTGAACAGCCCCCTCTCCTACAAAACCCAGAAGTCTGTCCCAGGCATGAGCCTGGGTCCTCCCTGACCTCCTGCCTCAGTTTCTCCCAGCCTGGGAGAAGGGACTGCAGTCTGGGGTAGAACTTGGCAGAAAACACACCTTGGCTCCCTTTCTAAGAGGATTAGCTTCAGCCCTCCCTGCCAAAAGATTTTCCCTTAAGTGGCCAGAGCTGGCCTTCCACAACCCGCTTCCCGTTTCCCTGCTCTTTGAACCCTGTGATCCTGCTATATCTCCTTACAGAGAAAGCAGCGTGTCTCCTTGGGGCTCCTTGCCAACCTGGGGGAATTTAGCAGATGAAAAAAATGGAGATTTGAAGAGTGAAGTAACCAGCCCAACTGTGTCTTTCTCCTCCAACTATCAAGTCCTTAGTTCTCCCGCGTGTTGTGACTGAAGTGTCGGGGACCAGGATCTTTGCTGCGATAGCTGCCACTTACTAATGACTAAGCAAGTTACACACTGTAAGGATTTTGCCCTAGATAGGATACTACAGCAGTGGGAGGCTTTATCTTGAGGTCATTTTCCCCGCCTCTAGGCAGTTTACCTGTGACCTTCCAATCAGCTGCTGGCGCATCAGTAATGCCCCTTTAGGCACCACCCCACACCAAAGCTATATGTATGTCCCCCACACCGACAGAGAAAGCCAGGCCCCGGCAGACATGGACCTTCTCTCTGCATCTTTAAAATAGAAGCCACTTTATATTCTGTCTTCTAACGGCACCGAAAACTCTTTCACACACAACTTATTCCCTTTCACTCACTACTCACTACTCCCTTTCAACTGTCCTTTGCCCCATTTTATAGACAAGAAAACTGAGGTGTAACAAAGCATGGAGGCTCAGGGTCTGTCAATAGGAGGAGCATTGGAAATAAATGTCACAGGCCACACTCCCCGCACAACAGGATGATCAGACAGCTCTGCGTCCTGTGGAAGGTGCACGTCCTACAACACCAGAGGGAGATCGCTGGATGATCAAACCCATTCAGTATAACTGTAGGCAAGTTGAGGGCCCAGAGAGAGGACTTCCAATGACTGCTCAGCCAGTTGGAGGGAAGAGAAACCCATAACACAGACTCCCCTAGTCTCAGCCTGGGTTTGTTCTGACACGGGACTCTGACTGGTGTGTTGGGGGCTTGAATGACTAGCCACAAGGGTCCTGTCGCACCTACCTGCCGGTGAGGAGCTGGCTCCGTGAAGGCGTGCAGATTGGCTGGATATAGTAATTCTCCAACTTGACGCCCTCCGCTGCCAGCCGGTCCAGCGTAGGGGTCTCAATATCTGAGCCATGGTAGCCCACGTCGTGATAGCCCTGGTCGTCGGTGAGGATGAAGATGATGTGGGGACGCTGGGGCGGAGCGGCCAAGGGCTGTTCCACGCCATCCTCCCCGGGTCCGTCGGCGACGAGGCTCGGCTTGGACCAGTCCCAGGACAGGTAGCCGAAGCTGAGCAGGCTGACCAGAGAGAAGCCCGTGAGGGCGTGCATCGCCAAGCCGGCCTCGAGTCCAGGCGCGCAGGGTTCCACGGGCCTCGTTGGCTCGCGCGCCCAGGGCGCACGGCTCTCCCGCCCGCCTGGATGCTGCGGGAGTGCCCAGCGCCCTGGGGCCGCCCGGTGTCTGGTCCCAGGAAGGCGGTGGCTGCAGCCGGGTGCCTGGAAAGGTCAAGCCCGTGCGGTGCTTCCCCGGCCGTCCCAGCACCCGCCCTGCACCGCCCTCTCCTCCTCTCCCCCGGTTCACCCGGGCCAGCCTGGGACGTAGCGTGGCGGCCTCCAAAAAGTGCTCTCCACCATCCTTTGCCTCTCCTCTTCCTTTTGGTGCCGGATTTCTCCCGCCTCCTAATTTCTCTCGCCCCTGCTTCGCCTTTCTCCTCCCCCCACCCCGACCCTCCAGCCCAGGCTGGCCTCTGGCCCCGCCCGGAGTGCTCGGAACAGTGGAGTTCCCCCAGGGAGCTGGGCAGGACCCCGGAGGAAAGGGGAGGGAGACGCTGGCTGGGTGGGCTGGGCGGGCCTGGGGGGGACACCGCGGGAGAGAATGCGAGAAAGTTGTAACATCTGCCCCGCCAAGACCCAGGTGGAGGGGCGGGACGCGAGCGACGGCTCCTCCCCCGGGCGAGAGCCCAGACCTGCCTGCCGGCTCCGGGCCCCGCCCCTTCCCGGGACTGGGAAGAGAAGGGCGGGGGGCTGCTTGGAATTTGGTGGAACAACTCAGGAATGGCCCAGTTAGACATTCCTGGATCATGAAGTCTTAGCATTTGTGAGTGCCAGGCCTGGAAGGGGCGCCACCATTTTCTATTCCAACCGGGTCATTCTAAGGATGGAGAAACTGAGGTTCTGAAAACGTTTGGGTCACAGAGCAAAAAAGGGAAGCGACCTTGGCAGGGGAAAGGTATCAGGTGGGGAGATGCACTGGGGCTGGCTTTGCTTAGTGGCTTCTTTACTGGGGTTCACAGTGGCTGCTTGAGTAGCTGTGTCTTTCCCTGGGCTGGTCCTTTGGCAAGTTTGGTCCTTACCAGCTTTCCTGTCCTCAAAGTCTTCCTTTCTTGCAGTTCCTAACTAGAATCTTAGGGTGCCGGCTCTAGGAACCAGAGGGCAGAGTGCTATACACATCTTACACCTCCTGGGTCCAGCTCACAAGTCAGCCTCTGCTGCACGACGGAATGCGTTAGCGGGTTTCTAGGGCCACTCAGGCCAACTCCCTCTCCCGCCAAGGACACCTCCCCACCACAGCATGCAAGCTCAGGGACTCAGGCAAGTGTCCAAGTGGGTAAGGCTCAGGCAGTGCTGCCACAGGGAAGCACAGGGCTGCACTCAATTAAAGACTGAAGCCTTATTTCCAGCTGCCCGTGTCACCCAAGAAAGTGGAGCAGTGATCTTCTATTTCTCATGAGGAACACCCAAGTCCAGATTATTGTGGGAACATTTCAACTGTTTTCTTTAAAGGAAAATTTAAGTATTGCATAGGCCAAATCAGTTGTGTCCAAAGAATATATCAATCCATAGGACCATTTGTAAGCTCAGCTCTGCATCATTTTCTGTATTTTTCAAATGGGAAAACTAGACTAAACAAATTGAACTAGGCTTAACTTTACTCCAAGGACTTCACATGTTTAACATGCTGACTGCTGATCTCCTGGAGCAGGTGAGCAGAGCTGAGTTTCACTGAATTATGTGACCAAAGACCTTTTTTCAGAGCTGCTAGAAGGACAGGCATCTCAGGAACCTGGGGAAACAAAACTGGCCCAGTGCATCTTTCCTGCTCAAGCCTCTCCCCTGCCAAGATCACTTCCCTTTTGCTGAAAACCACTGTGGATGAGGAAAGAAACCAGACCACCAAAATAGCAGCCTGCTGAGATTCTGCATTTCGAAATGAGGGCTGCGTGGGGCAGCAGCTCCAGCTCCTGTTCGCTCAAAGCCCCATATTTAGGTGACCATATTTATCAGGAGAGAAAACTGAGCCTGTTGTTCTAGCAGGAAAAAAAAAAAAGAAGGATGAGGACAGGAAAAAACCTTCCTGAGGGGAAGGTTGCTAAAACATTGTTTCCAGAGGCTTCAGCCCAGGCTGTTGTGGGTATCAAATGGGATGAATCACCGAAGGTCAGGCAAACCTGGGCTGTGCATTCTTTACATTGTCCCAGACCTTAGTCAGAGGCATGAGTCTGTGAGGCTCTCCCAAGTAAGGACAAGACTCGCAGTATTTCAGGATCCAAGACCGCAGGCTCGGACATTAGACTGCTTGAGTTCGAATCCTACCACTTATGCAGGATAAGGCCTAATTTCTTGGTCTGTAAAATGAGATGATAACACAAATGAGATATACTTCAATGGTGAGTAAAATGTCCAACACAGGGTAAGCACCCAATTACTACACACAGTACTAATTTTTCTCTGTGCCTTGAGAGGAAAGACTAAGTCCTGTGGGTGAAAGTCACCCGGAGACAGATTTTCAGGCCAACCTAAAGGATTACTTTTATAGGCACTCTGGCAGCTTGCTTAACAAAAGGATGGCAGCAGCGTGTGAATCACCATGTGGAGAAGAGTAGGTGGGCCTCTGGGCCAACTTTTGTTCCCTGGCATTCACATTTTTCTAAGGAGGCTCTTGATAATCACCAAAACCCAGAGTGGCCTCATGGGGCACCATCCCCCATCTAATGCTGTAGAGACGTAAACACAGGACCTCAGCTCTGGCTTAAATGCCATTCCACAGCTGGGCCAGGCTGAAACATTTAAACCAGACATTTCCAGAACCTTGGGGATGACAAGATGGAAATAAACACAAAGTGTGATGGGAATCCAGGTCACACCACTTTCAAGATTGGTTATTTCTCTTCCCTTTGTTTCCTTTCCAGAGTGCTTAGCCGCCTTCTAGGACAGTGCCCACCAGCAAGCACTACCTTCACTCAGCCAGACTCTCAAAGTTCCAAGATTTTCAAGCTCAGGCTCAAGGAGGAAGATTCAGAGAAGCAGACATTCCCTGACCCACAGGCTATCCAGCCTTTGCATTTTCCTTACCAATTCAGCTGCTTCCTGTTAGAGTTTTCCAGCACAATAAAGGAGCAGAATATAAGAAAAAGTAAAAGTGGCCTTTTTATTTAAAGGATGTGGAGAGGAGCTCACAGCTAGCATGGTTTGGCTTTCTCCTCTGACTGAATATGCAGGTGTGGGGTATTTGTGACCTTAGACCGGATGTGATGGTTGGGGCGGGCAGGAGCTGATTGGAATTTTCTTCAGGGGAGGGGCCTCAGGGTAAGCATCCCCAATTTAGCTTTCCACTATGTTGAACTACCGTCATAATGTCCTATGATTTATTCTAGGCCAAAACTTTTTCATTTCCAAGGTGATTGGCTCAGAAATACCCACCCGTATAAGCAAAGATCTGCCCCATTCACATAGATGTGCTTTATCTCTTAACCCCAAAAGATATCCACACTAAACACTACAAAAAACCTAACATCTACCCACGAAATGCAGATCAGAGGTGGCAGGGGTGTAGTTTTGTTACTTCCTAACTGTCAGAGATTTCACTTCCATTGATGAGATCAGACTTCAAAAAGCACTGAGTTCCCTATAACTGGATCCAAGCAAGAAGGTAATAATGAGCCTATTTGTCTAGGTGGCAGTGGAAGAGATTCCTGAACAAAACGGGGAGCAAAACTAAGACTTCGAAAGCTGATTCCAACTTGAAAATGTCATCATTCTGTTTGTCCTCAGAGACCTTTTTAGAATGTAGAAATAAAAAAGTGAAACATTAGATGAGTCTGTTTTGTAGCCTTGTCTTTTGGTGCTGTTTATGTGCACACATGCGTGCACACGCACTTGAGAGAATAAGTGTGTATTTATGTTTGGTTACCTTTGAATTAAAATTATCTTAGTATAAATATTATTTCCTTCTAGCGTATTGCCCTTGGCAAGGACCTTGTGCACAGTGTTATGGTTTATATCTAGATGTCCCTTTCCAAAGCCTCATGTGCTCTTAGGTGGGTTTTTGGGGAGGTGATTAGATCTTGGGGTGTCCACTGATGAGTTCATCGTAAATGTGATATTGGGAGGTGAAGGCAGGTCAGAGGAGGTGGATCAGTGGGGTGTGGCCTGGAAAGGTGTATCTCTTCTCCCTTGATCTCGCTCTCTGCTTTTTGCCACTATGTCATGAGCCATTTCACCTCCTCCGTGCCACCCTTAGAGCCCGCTGACTACAAACCAAAACTTCCACAAACTGTGAGCCTAAGCAAACCCTTCCTCCTTAGAGTTGTGGGTGTCTGGTATTGTGTCTCAGTGAAGAGAAAGTAACTAAGACACACAGATTATACACATTGGCCTCTTTTCATTAGTGGTCGTTAGCGATCGTTTGTCTGGGCTGGACCACTTAATACGAATTTCTGTATTTTTGAATATGAGAACACACAGAAAGCCTTTGAACAGTCAGAAATACTGTAACACAAAGCTCAATCCCTCCCCTCAGGGGAAAGCCCTCCAACCTTTCCTTACTCTGAGCCTACTGACTTTTATTGAATTCACATACAATTCTCACAATGCTAATAATTTCATTCCTCCTACAAGAATATTAGAAACATTTCTAAAAGAATGTATAAGACGGTAGCTTGAAGCAATTGCTTTTGTTATAGTCATACAGTTTTATAGTAAAACACTGGAGAGAAATAAAATAATAAACATAAAATCAGATTGATAAATTCCAAAAGCCTGGGAACTTGGGGCCATTTGGGGGCAGTAGCAAAGAGCTATTTCCATCGGAATAGACCCAAGGGCATCAGCTGTATCCACTACAACCAAAAAGAGAATGATGGATTGCTCCTCCCAGTTTAAATCCTGTCTAGGGTCTTCTTTTTAAGAAAGCTAAGAAAGTCGTTGTTTAGTTTTTAAGGTTTCCATCTGACATGATCAATATGCAAAGTGAATTCCTCTTTATTTGTATGACATCCTCCTTAGACATGGTCAGGAAGGCAGTAAGGTCCTCAGCAGGCTCTGTGGGGACGTGGGAGATGCACAGTGATGGTCGTTCTGGTGATGCTGGTAGTCTTTCTCAGCAAGCCAGCAAGAGGGTGCTTGCTCCGGGAGCAGGCCGGGTTGTCCCTTCTACCTGTGTCTGCCACCCTCACCTCAAACCCCGCACACTCTTGCAGAGGAAGTACATGTGGCCCTGGTATAGGGCACACCATCCACCCAAGATGACGTCCCCCTAAAAAGTTCACAAGGCCCCTTGGTCACCTCACTTAGTGATTCCAGGGTCTCACTGTAACTTCCATGCTCTTTAATAGTAATTAACTAATCATCCACAAAAAGGGTCCAAAATGTTTAAGAAAGCCATGGCAGATGTGTGATGGAGTGTGGGTGGCAGGGCCCCGAGTAAAGTCCAAGAGGGACAGGCTGCCTGGATGAGTCGTTCCCCAGTAGACTGGCTGAGGGGGCAGCTCAAAGCCCAGGGTTTGCTGCCTGTTACTTGGACAAAATGGTTTGGGGAGGAAAAAGTTTTCCTCCATGATGTTGGGGTGATCCCTTGATGTTTTGGGAGGAAGACACGTATCTTCTCTGACCCTCGTTTCTGGCCCTCTGGGTGGTCTCACTGAGTGCCCCTTAGTGGTCAGGATCCCCATACTGGTCACTGGAGCCAGCAGTGGCAAGAGCCTGCGCACTCAGAGCCCCCTTGCCTTTAACCCTTCACGGGGCCCAGCCATGGGCATCTCAATGACTCCTTTCTCTGGCGCTCAATGCGACATTCTTCCGAGTGGATTATTGAAAGCAGAGCTCTGGCTGCACAATGAGCGCTCTGTGCTCACAGCCCTGGCCCAATCTGTTTGCCCAGCTCCACTGCGGCCTCACCCCTATGCACACTCCCCATCCTCCGCGGCCCGACCCCATCCCCGCCCAAGGCCAGCTCAAAGGGAGGCCGTGTGAAAGGACTAGTTCTCCGTGCTCTCAGAAGTTCCCGCCGTGGCCTCTGCCAGTACCTAACAGGACCGTGGGCAGCCCATGCAGCCAGGGATTTGCCCACTTTGATGTCTGGAGACTTCTGTCCTCATTGGTCAACTGAAGTTTTTCTCTCTCTCTCTTTCTCTCTCTCTGTCTCTCTGTCTCTCTCTCTGTCTGTCTGTCTGTCTCTCTCTCTCTCTCTCTCTCTCTCTCTCTCTCTCTCACACACACACACACACACACACACACACAATGCACATGCATCCTTGCTCAGTCAAAGAAAAAAGTAAAGTCTCAGAGAAAGGGTAAAAGGGGATCTGAAGCAAGTATCAGTATCCTAAAAGTGCAAATGGTAGGATACGCCCTCTCAGCCTACATCCTAAGGGTCTCTGGAGATTCAGAGAAGAAAAGATCGTCCTAGCTAAATATGAGATCCTTGGTACCAGTTCACCTGTGTCCTATATATAGTTCTACTATTTGCTAGCTGTGTGGCTTAGCTACCTGAGTTAACTTCTATGGGCCCCAAATTTCTTATTAATGAAATGGGAATAATAGTACCCACTGCACAATATTGTTACAAGGAATACAATAGACATGTGAAGCTCTTAAATTCATGTGTAATAAGTTCTCTCAAAATAATACTTGATATTGTTAATATATTGTTCCTATACTTAGATTCTATTGTCAATATACTTAGATTCTATACCTACAAGTACATAGCCTCAGGACAAAAATCTGTGCTCCCCTGATCCAGTTACTCTTCTCCTGCAAAATTTGCAATGGCTATTTATTGCGTGTCGTAAGATGCTCAAGCACCTTAGTCTGGCATTCAGTGATAAAACTTAGTCTTCCTCTTCATGATGAGTGTCTAGTGAAACAAAAACAAATAAGTCCCAGCAGTGAAGTTAATGTTTTCATGGTAATCATCCACTGTATCTAAAAAAGCTGGCTTTTAGCACAAATAACTGTACCCTGTCTGGGGTTGGAAGTTGGGGGTGGGGACCCTGAATTGATCCCAAAGTCACATTTGGAAGCAGTATAATAGTTCATATTTATTTAACATCTACCATGCAGCAGGTGCCATACACAATTCTTTGCATCAATTATCTCAGTTCCCACATAGTCCTGTGAGGTAGGTGAATTATCATCATCTGTGTCTCCAGATAGTGTTATGGCTTATAGCTGGATGTTTCCCCAAAGCCTCAAGCAGTCATAGTGGGGCTTTTCGGGACTTTTGAGAGAACTGATTGTGTTGTGCATCTAGACAGTGTGATGTTGGGATGAAGGATGTGATGCTTGGACTGGTTTGTGGTGTGATGCTAGATTAAGGGTGCCCTACGTGAGTAGCCTGGATAGTATACAAGGGACAGAAAGAGGGCTGCTTTTGTGTCTTGCTGCTTTGCTTCTTCACTATTAGGTTTTTTCAGTGCAGTTGAGAGATACAGAGAGATGGGGGGCTTTATTGCGGGCATGGGAAGGCTACAGAAGAGTGCAAGATCTCTCAAAAAGCAGAGCTGGGAAGTGGGTTTTTATGGAGTTGGCTGAGGGTGTGGCGCTCGGGTGATGGAGGTTTTGGGATTGGAGAGGGCTCGTTGCGCATGCGCAAAAAGGGAAGTAGGAGGTTTTGTTTTGTTTTTTTCTGGAACTAGACGAACATAGAAGCTACTTTTGGAGAGATGAATTGTTTCTCAGGGCCAATGCCCAATTGGGTGGATGTCATGTTAGAGACAGCTAAGCCCCAGGCTGGCAGAATCTGTCATTCACTATGTTGCTGTTTCATTGCCTTGTGCCCGTTGTGAACTGTTTCTCCTCTGTGATGCCCCTCTGCCAGGCCACCCTGCTCCGGAGCCGGCCGGCTATGACCTGAAACCTCTACAAACTGTGAGCAGCTAAATAAACGTTTTCTCTTTCAACCTTGAGTGTCAGATGTTTTGTCTCACCAATGAGAAAAGTAACTTAAGATGGAAAAACTAGGGCTGGGGAGTTAGCTCAGTGGTATAAGCGTCAGCCTCGAAAGCGTGAGGTCGTGAGTTCAAGCCCTGGGACCACTCAAGGAAAAAAAAGTGGAGAAACTGAAGAACACAAGAAAGGTAGCTGATTTGCTCAAGGTCACACAGAAAGTATCAAAGCCAGGATTTAACACTCAAACCTTAATGCTTGCTATATTAAAAAAAAAAAAATCACACTCTGCGTGTTCTTTGTTGCCCAGACTGTCAGTGGGGTCTTTACTTAGTTTTTCCTCTCCCTGCACTAAGTGTTCAGATCCCAGTAACCCTAGTGCATTGGAATGGCCAGAGCATGCCCCAGAGGCTCTGGGGGATTGAGTGGGCCTAGGGACATCAGGTTTTCACACCCTGGAAGGCTGCCCCTCAAGCACCAACATCCTGGTAGAGCCACCTTAGCACTTCTCAGCTTGGATGCTGAGTCAGAATAGGGCCGTCTTGGAGGTCACTCCGAGGCCTGCTCCCTTCCCTCTCCACTCCCTCCCTAAGGCTCCTTCCTCTGCCTGCTCCAGTGGCTTGGAGATATCTCAGAGTCTATGGAAACAGAGGCTTCCTCTGGCTGCCAGTCTTCTCAGACCCAGGTGTCACCTGTCAGCTCTGCCTCCCTGTGAAACAAGAATCAGTTTCCCAGTGCAGCAGTCTCACTAGGCTTCTCTAAAGGCTAGCCCAGCCCCACTCCCGCTGTCTCCTGGCCTTGGTTAGACCGCTCAAAGCCAGGGATGCTCAGTAATGACAGGGATGAAGCTTGCCTGTTCCCATGGCAACTGTTGCGCTCCACTTAGTCAATCACTTTTGAAGCTTCTGCTGGTGTGAAAGTTATTTTGCATGGAAGTTCTTAACCCTTCTCCAAGAACTCTGCTCTGAGTCTTTGGAGCCTTTGGGTCACTTACATGTTGATTTTCTCTTTCCCTCTTTGTTGAAGTTCTTTAACCTTAAAAGTTCAACTGAAATCCTACCTTTTCCAAGAGACCCTTCCTGACTCCCCTCCCTCCCTCCTGCTCCTCACAATCCCCTGGAGTGTGTTTATGGTTCTGTCAGATCACAGGGTGCCTGCTTCATGGTTATTTATATGTCTCCTTCTAAGCCCCTGGTGAGTGATCAGCCCCATAGTAGGTGCTAAACAAACACTTATTTGAATTTATTTGAATTTCCCTTTCAGGGTTTTAAAAAATTACTATTATTAACAGTACAGACTGTTACTAATAATCCCTTACACTTGTAAAATTATTTACAGTTTATATATAGCTGCATGCTTGAGGGCATTGCTTTAAACCCCAGATCCACCCTTCCTGGCTGTGTGACAGTGTTGGAGCCTTGTAACCTCTCCCAACTGCTTCTCATCTGCAAGAAGGGCGGTTGTAAAGACTGAAATAAATGTGTAAAGGGTTTACTTTGCACAGGGCCAGATGCCTAGTGATGCCTCAATAAATGTTAGCTATTACCATAACTCATGGTCTCATTAGGACCTCACAAAAGCTCTAGGGTAGAAAGAAGGGCAGGTACTTTGTTAGTGCTCTCATTGTCATCAACAGCGCACAAAAAGCTAAGGCTCAGAGCAAGGGACATTTACCCAAATGTTCAGCCTTGGGCTCAACACAGTGCTGGGTACCTGTGGTTCACCTGATCACCATTTCCTCTTCTCTGATGATAAAATCCAGATTTTCCTTGAAAAATTACTTCCTGCTCCACTGATGGGTCAACTCCAGAAGCCAGGCATGGACCACCAGAAAATTAACTGACCCTAGATGCAGTGACCAGTTTGGGAATGGGCAAGTGACCCAAAGATGCCCAATGAAACTCCTTTCTGAGGTTTTTGTTTGGATTTTTGAGAACAAGAGTGTCTCTCTTCTGCTGGACTTGAGCAGGAAGACCAGAAGCCTGGCCCAGCCCAAGGCCAACTCTGAAAGACAGGAAAGCAGAGTGCAGAAGTGGAGAAGGATGGAGTCTTTTAATGATTGCATTGTGGCTCAAGAATCTTTCAGACATGGCTGCAGCTGGAACTAGCCCTGGACTTCGGTTAGTTGAACTAGCACATTCCTTGTTTCTCACGCCAGTTTGTGTTGGTGTCTGTCACCTACAACTGAGCAGGTACCAACTACTGCAAGTACATTGTCTTCTCCACACAGAGGTCAAGGATCTTTTCACCACTCTGATTTCTCCACAGGCAATAGCCACATGCCTTCCACTCATTGGGACTGAGCCTACAGGGCTGGATAACTCAGATCTCTTAGCCCTCTTGGAATAGACAGTCTAGGATCACTTCCTTGACAAATGAAGCCACCACTGAGGTTTAGAGGGGATAACCCTAGTATAAGAGTCTTTCAGATGAGCAAGACTATTGGTCCTGATAAATGCTGAGCAGAAGCTGAGACAGGCAGCTGGGCAGCTGAGATGGATCAGTAAATGACCAGAATTAGTAATTTTAGTAAGTTTCTGCTCAGCAGGAATTTGCTGGGCCAAGATAGGCTGTACCTAAATGATGAGGCTCCAAACTTCAGATCCAAGACTCCAAGCAGAGGAGGGTTCTGCGAGCAGCATGGCTCAGGTCTGATTTGGGGGTGTCAACGCCCATGTTCCTGGTTTAATTGATGGATCTCTTCCTTCAGTCCAGCACTCTGATTGCTAAAGTGTTCCAGCATCAGCGCTGCCCTGGGAAGATGCTTCTGCTTATAAGAGCGGTCAATATACTTGTCACAACAGTGGCCTCATTTTCTAGCCTTCCCTGAGCATAAATTTGATTTTGCTTTGTCTAGTTCTGCTCCATGAGTTCCAAACACAGGGGCTGCTGCATGGTAGATGGGTAATTTCTCCTGCTTGAACATTAGTAAGGATTTCTAATTGGGGAGAGGTGCCCCACCCTGAGGCAGACTCACCTGCCTGACACAGGCCCTTCTCTGAGCCCTGAGAGAGGCCCTAACAACATGTTTACATGGTCAGCAAAATTTGATCAAGTCAGTTCACCGGAAGTCCATTGTGAACCATGACTCTTTTCACGCATGACCTCCTTCCTGTCGTGTTTCCTCATGTCTGGAGGCTTTAGAATAGCTATGGCATGGGGAAGGGGTCTCAGAAGTTCAACAGGGATATATTTAGGTTGAACATGGTGGAACTCTAGGTTCCGTGTATACTTAGGTTGGCCAACTTGTCTTGCATACAAATGTCTCCCAGGACCCTCCTGCTGCCGTTGGGCTGACTTGCCTGGCCTAATGACCCAATGGGGCAGGCTCTGAAGTTGGACCGAGATGTGAGTGCATCTTCCAGTGCAATCTGGCAGTAGAAGCATGTGTACTGAACAGAAGTGCAATTTAGGGAGCCAGAAGCCAGGCTGTAGAAAATTCTTCCAATTATCAGAATTGCAAAATTGGAAACAGAGGACTTGGAGCTCAGAAATGTTTAGGCAGAATGGAAATTATTTCCTGTCAAGAATATTTTCTATAACATAGTGCATACAATTATAAATGTGTCATAAGTTTTTTTCCTTTGTGATGGGTGTCTTGTTGTTATGAACAGAATTATGCACCCTTTTAAAAAAACTCCAAGTATTGAGAATGTGACCTTTTTTGGAAATAGGGTCCATACAGAGGTGATCAGGTTATAATGGGATCTGTACAGTGGGTCCTTATATAATGTGACTGCTATCCTTATTACAAAGAGGAAAATTTGGACATGGAGATAGACATCAGCAAAGAGGACACAGGATAAAAATGAAGCTGATGATGATTCTGTAAGCCAAGAAATGTCAAAGATCACCAGCAAGTCACCAGAAGCCAGAAAAAAAATCACAGACCAGATTCTCACATAGCACTCAAAAGGAACCAGTGCCTTATCACAGACTTCTGTCCACCAGAACAGTGAGACCATACATTTCTGTTGTTCAAGTCACCCAGTCAGAGATACCTTGTTATGGCAGCCATAGCAAACTAGCAAACATGTATTATCTGATCAGAATTTATCAGAAGTCCCAGGTGACAGGCTGTAAACCCTCCGCAGCACTATGACCAGTGAAAACATCCGTGTGTGAAGTACTCGTGTCTTCTGCAGTCCAGTTGTCCAAAACTAAAAAGAAAATTTCAACTAATGATGCAAGAGGGAAAGGTGGGTTATCTTTCCATTCTCAGTACAGAAATCATTTTACTGTCAAGAGTACCCCAAGATGTTCCTGTGGCTGTCCTTACCATCCAGACTTGTTGCTCCTGACCCCTGGGCTTTTTTTCCCATCACCTACAGCTAGGACTTCCTGACCCTCGTTTCAGGCCTATCATGGGGTCTGCATGCTCGCCAGATCTTTTTATGAAAACAGCCTGTGGCAGTTTGCTCCTGTGGGCCCTGAGCTCAGATGTGAGACTCTAGAGAATGAAGGAGTCAAAGTGGCCTGGCATTTCTCTCCAAAACTGCCCTTTCTATCACTTTACATTCCTTTCCTTCATCTGGAAAATGAGATTAGAGTTACTCAAACTCAGAACCAAAGTGCTTGCTTCAGTAGTACACACAGACTCAGAACCTAAAAGAAAGTTGCCCTCATCCTTGGCTACGACAGGCTCTCAGCCCTCTTTTCATCCTACCACCCACCTCCTGCCTACCTTTCCTCCAGCCTCCCTGCCCTTCTCTCCATCAGATGAAGAGGTCAAGTTTGTCTTAAGGTACTGTCTGAAATCTTGGCCCATGACCTGAGAAGGAGCAGAGGAAACGAAACACGATTGAGCTGCAAGTTCCAGGCTCAAATTCAGTGGCTAGCACTGTGGAGTTTTTTCCTAGAACAGCCTCAACATGCAGAGCATCAAGACTCTGACTTCGCAGTAAGAGGGTTGGGGTGATAGCACCAGGAGTGTTGGGGTGATAGAAACCCAACTGGCCAGCTTAGGCCACAAGAGGCACTCTGATTGTATAATAGTTTGGTGGTTCCTCACAAAGCCAACATAGAGTTACCATGTTACCAAAGGGTTGCCATAGAGGACCCAGCAATTCTACTCTTAGGTAAACACCCAAAAGAATTAAAAACAAGAACTCAAATGGATACATGCACATGAATATTCACATCAGCACTATTTACAGCCAAAAGATAGAACAAACTCAAATTTAGGAAGTACAGAGCATGGAATATTAATCAGACATAAAAATAAATGAAGTCCTGATATACACTACAACACAAACAAATGTCAAAAGCATCACATTAAGTGAAAAAAAACCCAAACACTAAAGTTCATATATTATGTGAAATATCTATAATTGGAAAATCCATAGAGATAAAATGTGAACTCGTGATTGCCAAAGGCTAGTAGAAAGAGGAATAGAAAAAGTTTCTTTTGCAAATGATGAGAAAGTTTTGGAACTCCTAGAGGTGGTGGTTGTACAATATTATGCATGTACTAAATGCCATTGAGATGCTTGGCTTACAGTGATTTACTTTTGTTTAGGTGATTTTCATCACAATCCTCAGAGAGGGCCTCCAATTGGCCAAGTTTGAGTTACACGTGCACGCTGGCCAATCAACCAAAGCTGGGGAGGGTTAGACAAAAAAAATGGCTGCTGTCATTGGAGTCATTTCGTTGCAGTTTGGAGGAATCACACTCCTAAAAGTAGGAGTCAGGATACTTCTAGAAAAATGAAATGTTAATAAATGAAATGTGACTCAGTCAAATGCCAGGATGTGGAAAGCATTTAGAACTACTGCAACAATATGGTGGACACGAATGATATGACTACTTAGATCTAAGAGAGTTCAATTTTTAAATAGCATTAGCCACCTTTCAAGAGCTGGTAGGCACCAAATGAGAAGTAAACACACAGAACTTCCATCCACGTTCCATCAAGACTGCAGAGTACCACTTTTTCATGTCATCAGTGAGAAGGGACTTACATAAACCCAGACAAATTGGGACCAATCAGGACCAATACTTAGGCCTTAGTCTAGAATGAACTTTTTGGATCAAAAAGAAATACAATTGCCTTTCTGTTTAGACAAAAAAACATGCTTGTTGCGTACAATGTAGAAAACCTCAAAAATATTAAGAAAAAATAAAGATCAACATAATTTTTATGGCTCAGATATTATCATAATTTACTAGTAGGCTTTTTTCCTATGCATGTCTACTTATAGATGTATACATATATATAGATAGAAACACATTTTATATATTTTATTCTGTCTCCTATTTTTTCACAATATATTTCAGACATTTGCTACGTCATCAAATGTAGATTCATGCATCATTTTGGTACCTGTGAGAGAAGTTAATTCTGAACAGAAGACTCGGGAGGCTGTTTGATGAAGTGGCATTGCACAGCCTCTTGAAGACAGAGGTGGTGGGTGGCCAGGACAGTCTCAGCAGAGGGCCAAGGGTGGCAAATGTCCAGTCAGTGACAGGGCACTCTGCCCATAGGAAGTTGGCCTTTAGTAGATACAGGAAAGGGAACTCCAAAAGACGAGGTAATGTTTGTTACAAAGGTCACACAGTGCGTTGATATCAAGGGCGAGACTGGAACCCAGGACTCCCAACGCTCAGGCCACAACTTTGGCCTCCACAAAGTCCAGGCCCAATTCTTCACACTGGCATCAGAAACCTGGTTCTCACTTTCATTATCTTAATCATGGATGACAGCGTCAAAGGATTATTCTCTGCATCTGCTCTATGCACAGACAGGGAAAACAAAAGCCCCTAGAGGAAAAGGTTTTGGAGCTAGATAATAGCTGTCTCTAGTGTGAACAGAGCCTTCCCTATATGCAGGTCACAAGCGGGGGCCTGGCCAGGATTCCACCACGAGACTCTCTCCTCCCTCCTGAGGGCTGGGCCTACGTAGCCCCTGAGTCACTGTGAGTCAGCAGCATTCTTGGAGGCTGAGAGCACCATAGCTCAGCCTTGAGCCCTTTCTGTGTATCTTGGTGAGCCCGGCACAACCTCCAGCTGGGCAAGATGAAAATGCCAGGCAGATGAGTAGCCTCGGACCACAGCCTGAAGCCTGGAAGCTGACCTGTGGGGCCACGGGAATTCAGATGACTCAGAGACCCCAGCTACACCTGTGCTACCCGGAAGGTGGATGCTGACCTCGTACACTCTCTGTGGAGGAACACAATGAGGAAGATGGTGGAAGACAGTGAGGAGTCTTGAACACCCCATCACCTCCCTTAGGGCAAGGTGCAGCCCACCTTTGGGTATCAGAGGTATAGGTTGAAATCACATACCAACCTGGCAGTTGGGGCTGGAGTTACTCTGCAGGCTCACAGTGTGACTTTGGCAGGTACTTGTCTTCTCTGGGGATCTGAAATTGGGGAAACCAGTACCCACGCTTCTAGTCTTTGAAGTCCTAAATGAGCACATGTATGTAATGTATATAGTGCATGTAATGTCACGATTTGGGCGCTAAGAAAGCTCATCAGATTGGTAGCTATTATTAAGATAAAAGAAATACTGTCCAAGGGCTCTTCTCACATGCTCCTTCTATTTATTCATTCATTTATTCATTTCACAAGTATTTATTAAGTACCAGGGGGCGGGGGGGCAGAGCTCAGAACAGGGCTTTCGGCAAGATGGGAAGGGTCTGCTGATGTTTTTGGTGAAGGTCTTTGCTGAGCATTAAAAAACACAGATAGTGACAGGCATGGTCTGTGCCACCATGGAACTTATATTCCAGTGGGGAATGTGAGACAGTGAGTAGGCAGGAGGACAATAAGCAGGAACATCACAGAGACGGAAGGTGTTTGGGGAGACCCTCCGAATGCAGCAGCAGAGCGGCCTCTTCCATGAGGCACTGGCTCTGTGGAGATGTGAGGGAAGGAACAGGGAAGAAGGCAGTCCAGAGAAGAGGCAAATGCGTTTGCAGCGGGGCAAGGGCAAGGCAGGTGTCCGTGCCTGGAGGAGGCCCGGCACAGAAGGCGTAGCCAGAGGAGGGTGGGCTGCAGGGATGAGGGATGAGGGTTAGCATAGGATAACCCATCCCAAGTCCTTGCCTCTGTATACTGGGCTTCTAGAACAAGACCCCCAGATGACAGAAGCGGAACACAGCTGGGAGGAGCTTGATCCTTTCCACGAGGGGCGTTTCGTGTCCTGTCTCGGCTGCTGTGACTCTCAGCCCTCCAGGCACCAGCAGGGCCCTTGGAGTGAGCAGGGAGGCCACAGCAAGCCACCCTGGCCCTGTGTGGTGCTATTTCTGACAGAGGTCTAGCCCCTCCAGCTGTGTTCCAGGAGCAAACCTGCACGATGGTTGAATCTGAGGAACGCAGAACCTGCCCCTACCCCAGACACAAGGAGCCTTTTCTCGCCCAAGCCTCCAGGTGAGGCTTTCTGGAGATTGGGGGGGCGGTCACCCGATTTCTGCTGTTTATGATTAAGTCTTTTGCTGAGCAAAGAAAACACAGCTGTCAGTATAGGTTCAGCACCACACCTGCAGGGAGGGAGGGGGCAGTGGAGAGTGAGGGTGCTCAGGCTCACTGGGGTCCTCTCCCTGCCATGAGCTTCAAGCACCAGCATCTACCACAACTATCCAAAGCGAAGACAGTATCCTGCCGTGGATCACATCCCCAAACCCACTTCATAGCTAGGGAAACTGAGACCAGCAAGGGGCAGGAGCTACTCAGCTAATTATTGCTACCATTGAGAACTCACAGTGGGTCAGGTAGTGAGTGTGGTGGGAATTTGACCAATATGTCATAGTCACCTTGTGGTGTGATTACACAGATTACTGTCATTTTACAAGTGGGAAAATCGAGGCTTCGAGAGTCTTGCTTTCCTGTCTGAAGGCAGGTAACTAAATAGAAGAATCCAGATTTGAACCCAGCTTCTAAAGCTCACCGTGCTTTTCTTGGTGTTTTATTTACTTGTGTTAAATCCTTTTCTCAAAGACAAGCTTTTTCTCTTATTATTAATAAAATTCCCTATTGGACAAAGGTGAGAACCAAAGTTATGAAAATGGATAACGTGAGTAACTTCAGGCTGGCTACTGCTGCTGCCCGAAGGTCTGAGCCTGAGACCCTGTCCTCACTGGTGAGAGATGAGCAGGTGTGGGAAGGTGTCAGTGACACGCCAGTACTTAACCGAAGCTTTCTCTTCAAAATAATCTGAGTGCTGAGATGAGATTGGAGAGGAAATTGGTGTTTCGCTCTGTGCTTCGCTGTTATTTAATGCGGCTTAGCTTTGCGAACATCACTATTGCTGCTCAGCAAACATTTCTGGCTTTCTGCCTGGCTGGCTCACAGAAGATGGCCACCTCCTGCTTCCTTTGTGATTGGGTGGGGCCACGTGACCGGCTCAGCTCTGCCTGGATTGCACATTACTGCTGGGCTAGAACATGTTAATTCCCAATGTGGGTGAGGCGGTCCAGCAATCTCTTTTCAGGAGCCTGGGTTCCAGAGTGGGGATGGTGCAAAGGAGAGGAAACCCCCAGCTGAGCCATGAGGATTATGTAACACCAGCAAGAAATAAGCTGGGCTGTTAGAAGCCGTGGGGACTTTCAGGTCATTTTTTTTTTTTTAACTGCGGCATAACGAAAGCTATTCTGATGAATACAGCATGCCATCCAGAGCAAACTGAAGACGCAGCCCCCTTCCACAGCCAAGGGTCTTAACTGCTGTGCTGTGCAGCACACCGGCCAAGCCAAGGTTGAAGTAAAGCCTTCATATTCTGTGTAGAGGAACACAGAATGTGTTTCCACTTCTCCCAAAAGCCTTTGAC
The DNA here is from genome assembly GCF_034190915.1 of Cavia porcellus. Taxonomy (NCBI): domain Eukaryota; kingdom Metazoa; phylum Chordata; class Mammalia; order Rodentia; family Caviidae; genus Cavia; species Cavia porcellus. The sequence continues at coordinate 17,277,839 of NW_026947504.1, forward strand.
TCTCCATCTTCATGCCTTCCATTTATTTCTGCCAAGAATGATGCTTTCCTCTGTCTCTGTCCGACTGGTCACCATGCAGAGACAGACTGCTGGTTTTTGCAGCTGTTCATGGCTACTTTACAGCTCTGTGCTCTTGGGCTGGTCCTTAACTTCTCTGTGCCTCGGTTTCCTCATAAAACACAAGTAGTCCTGTGACTCTACTGCTCATGGGACTGTGGTGAGGATTCAGTGTGTCACTGTGGAAAGCACAAAGTCAGGTATTTTTAAGGATTAAACTATCAGCATTATTTCTGTTTGGTGAATCTTTGCCTACCTTTTTAGGACCCTATGCACATGTTACCATCTCCATGAAACCTTCCACAGTCCCTCAAGCACAAATGCACTCTACCCACACCCTGGGCAAGTTGTACCACATAGCTACACTCCATAGGTTGTCAGCTTCTTGAGCAGAATTGTGTCTTCACCATCTGGATCTCCTGTCTCCTTCTATGTGGTTTTACACACAGTAGGGCTAAAGGACAGTGTTTGGTTTGAACTGGTTCAGACCAAGGTAGGAAGGGTACCTTGAGCATCGGTGAGGTTTGTGTCAAGATGAGCAGGCTCTGGTTTCAGCTTTGCCCTGGTTTCAAAGAGGGGAGTTCTTCTGAATTCAGTTTCTTAAAAGTTTGGGGTGCTCTCTCTTACTCCTGGAGGGTCACTTTGGATACAAGGTGTGCCTTCCACATGTGACTCTTGTCTTCTTGTACGGATTCAATGCACTAGTCACACTGGATTAGATCCCCCACTTCTCCCCTGGTCACACCAGCACTTCCTTATTTCCATTTCATTGCATCTATAAAACTCTATTTCCAAATAATCTCATATTCCCAGGGACCAGTCAAGTGAGGACTTTGGGAGCCCCAATTTAACCCATAGCACAGGGAGTCACAAAACATGGATGGTTGGTCTCTGCTTCCACAGAAGCTAGAAGCAAGAATGGGTACCAGGTACCTGGGTGCTGCCTTCAGCTCCCAGAAGGACATGGGACATGTCTTTCTTTCTGGAACTTATTCTTCCTGGTGAGATGAAGAAAAGGCCTCCACCCTTTAACTGGTAGATTCCTACAAGGCCAAATGCAGGAGAGAACGTGAAGTGCACGGATGAGAAGACTCCCCTTAGGCCCCGGATGCCCCTGTACCTCTGGCATGAGCTTGGCAATTCCTGGGAGAGTAGATGAGACTCTCAGAAGTCCCACCAACTTTCCTTCCTGTAATTTTAGCCTAGCATGGTACTTTGGGAAGTGCTCAGTTCTTTTCTCTAAGAATTGAGGACCTGCCCAGAGGCAAGAGTTCAGACAAGGGCCAGGATTCCTGGGTCGGGCCCTGCTCTGTCCCTGTCATGCTTGGGCAATTCCCTCCCTTGCCCGGGCTCTTTCTTCCATCATAGAACAGGTGGCCTTGGTGGATGCCCTTCTGGCTCAGATCTCCAGAGCACAGCCAGGACTTATGGAACCTTCCTGCCTGTCCTGGACTCCAGCTGCACCCTCCATCCGAGGATTGTCCTACTATCCCATGGCTGTGTGTGCGTCTCTTCACGCACTCAGACTCTCCCTGTCCAACAAAGATTTCCCTTCTTACCCACCCTAACACCATGGCCGCACCTGAAACCCACGATAGTTTTCCCTAAACAGCATGCCACATTCACATTAGTAGCTAGCTGTCTTAGTTATTTTTATTTGTCGCTGAGACAAAATACTTGATGACCAAAGTTGGGAAAGGAAAGGTTTATTTCTTACAGTTTTTGGAGGTTTCAGTCCATACTCAGTTGGCTCCAAGGCAGGGTGACATGTCGGGGCCACAGTTCATGGCAACTGCAAAGGGCAAGGCAGAAACCGTCAAGAGACAGACACACCTTCTTCCTGCCATTACATCACATCCTGGCTCCACCCCTAGGTGGGTGGAGCACTGACACCATCAATCCAAGCACTAGACAATGAACAATCACAAATGCACAATGCAAACTCATTAGGGCTGGGGGCCACCGACATAAACCTTGACAGTAGCTTATCTTTTTGTCAGTCTCCTTCACTCGAATACAAGTCTCATAATGACACGCACTTTCTCTGTCTTGTTCAACAGAGGATCCAGTGCCTAACGGAGGATTGGGGACCCAGTGGGCACTTAGTACATAGACAGTGAAAGGAGAAAAGGGAAGTAGAGAAAGAGAAAAAAAGGGAGGGAGAGGAGGAGAAGAGGAAAGAGAAAGGAGAAAGGAAGGAAGCCTTTAGCCATATACGTGCACAGAATCTCAGATCACTAACAAAACTGTTTTCCCACCCTTGCTGCTGCTATGTCATTTTGCCTCCAGTCTATCTGTCTGACCAGTATTTATTGCAGCCAGCTGTGCCCCAGCCCAGTGCTGAGGTGAGAGGTGCGGGTGGACAGTCCTGATGCCGTGTCTTCTGGACCTTATCGTGTCTACTGAGGAAAACAGAAGCCGACATGGAGCCCACATACCAAACAGCACTGCAGTTGGTGCTGAGGGAGAGGACAGGGTCAGCAGTGACCATGAAGCAGAGGATAGGCAAGGGCAGGGACGCTCAGAGGAAGTGTCGCAGGCCCTGAGTGACTGCTTAGGAGGCGAAGGCCGTGGCAGTTCAGGACCAGGGCTCCCCCTTCCTGGCCTGGGCCTTCTCTACTGTTTCCTGGGCAGCTTTTCTTGTCAGTCTCCCCAGACCACCTGCAGCTAAGTCAGGGCCTTTCTCCCCCCTCTCTGCTCAGCCCCAGCCTCCCTTTTAGGCACCCTCCCTCTACTCTGTCCACGCTCTTCCTCATCTTGACCCTTCCTGAGTCTCAGGCACAACTCCACGTTTCATCCCAAGTTGGGACCTGGCTAACACAGGGAACACAGCAGGACCCCAAGGCAGCAATTATGGCAGGTACAACCTGGCTTCCTGCACCACACCCGTCCCCTCATCACATTGTCCTGTGGATGCCACTGCTGTGCTATTTGCAGATGGAGGCCTGAGAGCCTGTCCTCTGTGAGAGGCTGAACAGGATTCCCCAGGTTCTTTCTTGAGGAGCAGGCTTCAGTGCCCAGGGCCAGGAGGAGCAGAGGTTCTGCTTCTTTTCTAGGAATCAAGCTCTCTCTGATCACGGGGCTTGGAACTATAGAAATTTTCAAGCTTAGGGAGGCTTTGGAAAAAGGAATTCAATATGGATCCTGTCCTCTAGAGACTTTCACCTGTGCTGACAATAGCTGACCTCTAGCTAACATTTACCTGTGTCCATGCCAGACACAGCCACACACTGTGACACTTGCATTAAGTGGTTTGGATCTCACCAAAAATCTTATCCCCACGTCACAGCAGAAAGGACTGAGGCATGGACGAGTTTCATCCACATCACTGCTAAGACAAGAGGCCACGGTTGGACCCAGCATGCTCTGAAGTCCTGCTCTGAAGCCCAGCGACACACTTCCATGTCACTAACATGGTACACAGAGCCTCCCTTGGAACACGCAGGGTGCAGGGACTGGTCACCACCTCCCGTGAACACCCCCAGCCCTGTCCTCAGCCTCCTGAGAGTTTGTCCTCTGGACTGAGGCCATTCATACAGTGACTGGTCTGGATCCCTTTTAGAAGAAAAATACAATTTACTTTTCCACTCATGCTTTGCTCTCTCCCCGCCCTCCAGGCCCAGTGTTAATTTCAGCAGGGAAACAGCCTTTGAAGTCCCGCTTCTTGAAAGCTGAGAGGGTAAGGGAGGCACTACAAACATTCAAAAGCATGCCCACATGTTGGTTGGAACACGGAAGTTTTTTAAGGATTAATAACAGGTTTTGGAACTGATGGACCCTGCTGCTTTTTCAAGATGGAAAAAAAATAACCCCTTAAAAGTCACAACTGTGACTGAAAAAACTCACTGAGTCAGGGAGCCAGAAGACCAGGTCTCCTTCGGCAGTTTAAGGAAGCAACCCCAAACGCTGGCCCCAGATGAGACAGGAAAACCATGCAGATTGTTTAAAGCGACACTCTCCGTTTTTTAGGATTGTCTTTAATTTCTGGGTTGTCCTTTCTGCCTTTTTTATTCTTTGCCAAAACATCCTTTATTTAAGGAAATTATCACTATATAAAACGATAACTTCTTTCCTTTCTTTTTCTCTTTCCTTCTTATTTTCTTTCTGTGGTTGATCTCGAACTCATGAACTCAAGTGATATCCCTCAGCCTTCCTGAGCAGCTGGGACTGCAGGCACGTGCCACTGCGCCTAGCTAACAACAGCTTTTTAGAAAATGCCTAGCAACCCTGTCTCAGTGTATCCATGTTCATTTTGTACATGTTTGGGGATGCAGGTGATCTGTGTAGTCTCACTCTGAGACCACCATGGCGAGAGAAGGAGCTGGCCACTTGTTAGCACATGCCGAAGTAGACAGAGGGCCTCATGAGCCTCACCAATGAGTAGAGACCGTTCAGGATGGGGTAGTTCCAGAGGCTGATCCAGACAGCTCTGGGAGCAGGGCACTTGTTTGCCAAGATGGAAAGGGCCTCTTTATGCAGAGTGAGGGAGAAAGGTATATGAATCTACAGAAGAAGCAGCAGCAGGGTCCCAAAGTGACTGCTGCTCCCCAAGAAGCCCAACTCATCCGCATCTCCTCCCGACTCTGCAAGGAACACACTCCGGTCAGCCCACCTGACATGCAAGGTCTCGGAGGCACAGCACATCCTCACCCAGGCCACCAGCAGGACCAGTTACTGAATTTGCAGGCCCACTGCAAACTTGAGCACCTTGTTCATAAATGATTTAAGAAGTTTAATTTCTCTCTAAGCACGAGACCCTGTTTAACTACTCAGACCACATGCTTATGACAGCCACTCTGAGGCAGGATCTCAAAGTCCAGCTCTTTCTTTTATGTGTCACTGTTTCCCTCTAGATGCTGGGGTGACATTAAACAGAGAAAGCAAAACCTGGAAGAATCCATCTGGTAAAATCTGCAAGACATCAATCAGCTTGGTATCGTATATTTTATACTGAATTCTTATCAATGGCTAGGTTTGAGAGAATTGAGATCATCAATGAGTTTTTTTTTCTACTTCTCTGCTTAATAATGTTTTTAATATAAGTATGGATTTCTTTAAAATAGAAAAGAAGTGGGTGTTTGTTATGTTAATAGTTTTACCTGTGGGATGAGGAAGAATCACATGCTTTCCTGGCCGTTCTCCTGACTCCTCTTTGCCTGTCATTCTCAGGGATGATGGACCCCTGCCTGCACCATGTGGGGGTCTGCCCTGGCTCTGACCTGTAGAGACTGTCAGGTTGAGAGTGTGTTGCAATCAACCAGAGCATGTGGACCAGCGGAAAGATAAGCCAGGAGCAATGGGTGTGACCCTTGCTTTGCTACGAATATGTGATATGGCTTTGGTCAGGCTCCCTTTCCTCTCTGGGCCTGATGTTAAAGTAAGGTCCTTTCAAACAGAGTGGTCTATAGCTCCATGACAGCAGCAGCCTAGGACAGTGGTGGTGAACTGATGGCACGTGAGCCACAGCGGGCTGTGTGTGTCATTGAAAACTCTGAAAAATTCACTGCCACTGCTTTAGGAGGCTACTACACCTACCAAGATCCCTCCTTGTATTTCCTCCTTATCCACAAAGAACAGGAAGCTCAAGGTGGCAGCCAGCTAAAGACCTGAGGTAGAGATTCCCAGGCGGAGAGTTCAGCTGTGAGAAGGCAGCATGGTATAGCAGGAAGAAGGATTCTCAGTCAGAGAATCCCTGGAGAGCCATATCTGCCCCTCTCAGGACTTCTGAGTCCATTCCAAATTGTCTGTGAGTTCCAGCTGCCCCCAGAATATACCCTCACCTCCTTCCCATGGACCTACATAATCCTCCCTGAGACCCTAGCTGCCCATTCTCTGAGTCTTGCCTGCACCTTATCTACCACCCTGGCCTCCCTGCCCCAACTCCCAGCTCATTCCTCAATATAAACAACAGCTAGTATGATTCAGTAGCCTGGTCACAGATACCTTTCCAAATGTCATGCATTTTGGGGATCCTCTGCCCGAGAAATCATAGGCCCAATGCTCTATCCAGTTGGATGATTCCCTGTCCTCGTGAAGCCTGCCCCAGAATCCTTCATCCTGCTCTGAGGTTGCCAGCATTGATAACAGAAAACCAGGAAGCTCAAAGGGCTGTTCCTTTGACTGTAAAAGGAGCTCATTAGCCAGTGCTCCCCTTTTGTGGAGTTCAAGTTCCCTCATTTGGAGCCAAGAGTGTCCTTGGTACCCTCTCCCACATTTCTGTAGCTAACTCAACCATCACCTTGTTGACCAGTGCTCGGCCACTCCTGCTTCTTGTTCAGCCTTTTGTCTTCCTTCTGGCCCTCCCCTACCTCTTCTTGCCACCAGGATCTTAAGACAGCAGATTCAGTCCCTGGAGAAATGGGTTCCTCTACACCAGCATGGTCTCCCAGCCATAAAATCTGTCAACTTCATAAACTCCTCACTGCAAAAATCTGCCCAAACATTCCGAGGCGGTTGTAACTATTGGTGTTGGCTTGCAGGCCTTTGCAAGCGGCCAGGGCTTTAATGAGGAAATACTTAACAGTTCCAGCCCAGGGTAAGGCCAGGGAGGTGGGTGGGGAGCCTGTGGATGGGTGCCAAGGGGCTGTGAACAGAGTTCTAGGGGACACAGGCAACAAGACGAGCTATCAACCCCGTACCCAGGCAAGTGACGATGACTTCACCCTGCTGTCCTTTGAGGTTGCAGCAGAAGAGGACGAAATGGTCTGAGACGGTGGGACAGCTGTCAGAAACAGATCCTAGCTGAGGCGAAGACCCAGGCAGGCAGACAGATGAAAAGGACACTTTCTCCCTCCCCGGCTAGGCCATGCTGTCTTTTCCATGATTAATGTGGAGAGAATTGCTAAGCTGCTTTGGAGGCCGGCAGTGGAGAAGTGGTCCTTTCTTTCCTCTCCCCAGGCGCCTGTCTGGGAGAGGGTGGGCAGGGAAGGGTCAGCCATGTCTGTGGGGCCATTTCAGGGCCACTTGGAATTCAAGCAGGAATCCACATCACCCATATCAAGGGCCTCTGACTCGGGCAGGGTACTGTGGGCAGGAGACCTCAGGAAAAGGTGCCTGCTGTCGCCCCGGCCATGTGCTTACAGAGAACCAGCTGCCCGTGGTGTTTCCCTTCCCATGAGCCACATGAAACAGCTCCTCGGGGAGAAGGAGGGAGAACACACTTCAGAAGTGAGTGTGAAAATTTGGGCCTGGCAGAGGGATGCTGTCCACAAGAAGAGGGCAACTCGAGGGCTTTGGGCCTCCTGGAAACTTGGACTGAAGTTGATGTCTGATGGTCAGGGAAAAGGTCCACTGGCTGTGGGGATGGAGGAACTGCTGACCCGCCCTGCCCTCTACACAGGCCTCTCTCTCTCTTTCAACCGTGTGGCCACATTTTGTGCCTGTGGTTAGGCGGGCAATTGTAAAAGCAGAATAACCTGAAAGCACCTAGTCAGAAAGACATGTCTGTCCTCGCCAGAGGTCTAATCTGTCACCACACCCCGAGTGCCAATTCTCAGGGCAGTTGCCCCCTGGGCAACGAAAGCCATAATTTTGAAATACAAGGAAAAATGAAGTTCACTCTTGCAGAAGCTAGTTACTGGGTCTCCTTTCTCTTCATCAGATCAATAGTTCTCAAGAGCTTGCCTCATCTTATACCCTGGTCCCCATCAAGGCTCTCTGAGACTCAAATGGCTCACCCTACTCTTATCCAGGAATCAGCTTACAGCCCTAGGAAACTGGAATAGAAGTGCCTGGGTGTCTGTCTGACTGTTGGCCAGGAAGAAGGAAAATCTGAGGTCTCACAGAGACGCTGAGTCAGATCAAAGAACAGATTTCCCTTTGGAGCCCATCTGGCACCACACTGGTTTTGCAAGTGGGAATCCATAGCTCAGAAAATGGAGAAGATAAAGTGGGCCCAGGCTGCTTCACACAGCACTGCACATTCCCTGGCCCGGGACCCGTGGCCATCGCCTCCCCTTCCTCTGCTCCCACAGAGGCTGGGCCCAGGCCCCCAAAACCTCAAATGCTCTGTCATACCCAAGTGGGCCCAGGGATGTCATAGATGCGAGGACAGGAGCTAAGAAGGCTGCTTTCAGTCCCAAGTCTCAGTCTAAGTCCTGTGACTCTGGGGACTCTTTGGAAATATCCCTCATATTTGAAAAACATGCGTTTGGAAAGGTTCTTTCACAAGTGTTATTTCACTATGTCCTTAATCTCTTGGGGTCCCAATTTTTCCACATCAAAATAAGAGATTGGGCTGACATATGGCTTCAAGGCTACCTCCCTCACGTGCTAATATTCTGTAAGAGTCTACATTTTGTAGTATCTCGCATATTATATGATTTGTTTTAGGATTCATGGTGCTAAGGTTGTATATACTGGAGTTGTAGAATTCTGGGCTTTTAAAACGCAGTGGTCCTTGATTCTCAGAATATATGACTGCTTTGTTTCATGTCATATATGTCAGTGTTTCCCAAATTTCATTTGTTCCCGCACCACCTTTACATGTAGGCTATGTCTGTGTACCACTCATATTATTATTCGTTTAGGGTTTTTCTTTAAATAGACTCTTTTTTAACTTAAATAGGTATCTTTAAAATGGAAACTTGAAATCATTATTGCAAATGGAAAACCAGTCTCACCTGCCATAAATAGGAGCTAAAAGTAAAAATAAATACAATAAAAACAATGCTATTAAATTCTAATTAGATACTGTTGCTTGCCAAAGACTCCAAGCCCAAGGCTTGCTCTTTAAAAATAAAAAAAAAATTTTTTTAGTGTATATGTGTGTGTGTGTGTGTGTATACACATACATTAGCAAGACTTGGAGCTGTATTAAGGAGATGTTAGCATCCAATTGAAACAGTATGAGAGTTGCAAATATAACTAAATTTTTCATGTTTCCCATTAAGTGTTGTTCAGTGCTATACCTGGCTGCTGCCGGTCCCTTCACTGAGTAAAATGCCTCTCTGCTGTTTGGGTGGAGGAATCTGAACTCTGGCCTGCCATGCCACACACACATCATCCAGACAGATCAGCTGTTTTCTTCTCTTCTTAGCTTTGCATTATTGCAAAACCAGTCCCTTGGGTTTAGGCTTGGGGCTCCGTTCCCTCTGTTTATGACCCTCTGGATTAGAGGAAGAGACCGGAAGCCTTTGAGGCCTAGGACGTAGAAGCTGGTGTAGACACCAGTGAGTGACCCAGGAGCTGGCAGCAAGACTCAGCCAGGAAGAAGTGCCCTTGTGTCAGCCCGGGGAGGTCGCAGCTGGGCCTGCAGTGCTGGGTTTGCCTGTGGAGCAGAGAGAGTCAGGAAGGGCGAGCAGATGGGGAAAGAGGCTGTGCAGAGGTTTAAGGCTGTGCCTGTCGTCTTTGCTGCCTGCAAAGCCAGAACAGTGTCAAGACAAGAGGTACCAAGTTCTAATCCCACCACTGCTGGCCTGTCTCAGTGCAAGTCTCTGTCTGTGACAGTTTCACCACCGTACTTGGGATGCGCACACTGGCTGTGGCTGTCACTGTGAGGAGCAGTTGTGTCCAATTGCTTGCTGGCTCACAACTCTTATCGTCAGCACATACTTGCACTGCAATAAATGGCTGCTGAGATTGCTGTTAAAAAATAATCATTATTATTTGATGCTCAGATGCTTTGAAAGGGTAGAGGTAGGGACAATGTCCTCATTGTCAGGAGCAGTGGACAGCGATGCTTGATATACAGAAGTCCTCCAAAAACTCAACAATAACATTTTCATGTTCCTGCCAAGCCCCCAGTGCCTGAGAACAACATCAGACCTGGGCCTGGGCTCAGTTTCTGGAGTCCATGACAGTTTCCCTGTGATAATAACCTTGGCCTCATAGCCAAGGCAGCCCTCTTTGACTCCACTGCAATTCGTGGCACCCAGGGCTGCCTGATTCCCTGTTTCTCTCACCCTGTGTGCATCCCCACCTCACTGCTACCCCTACACATAGTGCCCACCTCACTGCTGAGTCTGATCCAACTCTCAGGACCAACCTCTGAGACCCGGGTGATGGTCCTGGCCAGACCTCTATTCTCTGATTTCTTTGGGTCAGTTGCTTGGCTACTCTGAGCCTCCATTTCTCCATATGAAATAAAAGGTTTGAAGAGCATAAGCTCTAAATCCCTTCCAATCCTAGCATTAAGGATAGTGATTGCAATTGTACCCTCCAGGAGATGGAAGTGATCTAGCAGCTTAGACTTCCTAGGTTCCACCAGGTTTGTACCATCAGTCAGCTCCATGGCCAGTGAGGATAAGGCATAACCGTCCTCTCATAGCTGTAAGGAGCCTGAAGACAGGAGCCACGTCTGTATCTACTGAACTTTACTCTTTAGCCCAGCACAGTGCTCATCTTGTAAAAGTTCTCAATACATAATTGCCAAATGAATGCATCGAGGTTGAAGTGATAAGGTTGAGGCTGGAGTCAAATGGATTCACATTAATGCTTCTTAATCTTAAGCTCCAAAGAGAAAAATCCCTCTCTGCCTTTTCAGGCTCAAATTGCAGTATCAGTCTGGTGTAGAGTGGGGGTGGCAGGGAACAAGGTACTACTAACTTACTTTAGCTAACTAAAGAAGATACAAGAAGTCTATTGCAGTCTGCTGCTTGGGTTAGCTCTCTGAACTGCCCAATATTCATTCATTGATCTTAAACTCTTCTGAGAATATCTCTTTGTATCTGGGCCTCTTGAAAGGCTGTGGGAGACAGGCATGAAATCTGGGGAGTTTGCACACTTGGTTCCTAGCCCTAATTTTGACAGGAACTTTTTGTGTGTCTTTGTGCAAGAAATGTTTTCTCTTGGTCTTAGTGTCCTTATCTGTAAAATGGGTTGTTGGACTTGATGATATATAAGGCTATTTCCTTTCTTACTATTTATATAATCATGCTATGTAGGAGTCTGTAGCAGGCAGACCATAGCATATTTAAAAGTTCTGGGAAATAGACTATACGTTAAGCATTACCTGCAAATAACATACAACTTTCCAAGGTCTTTCATGTGGGTTAGAGGGAAGAGGCTAATGCACTTTGAAAAGAGTCTCATGCTGTAAATGGTATTGGCCTTTGCCCTCACTTGCAAAGAACTCATGCACTGGCAGAGAAGATACAGCTCACCCGAGCTGAATACAACGAGAGAATCAAATGTGGATCCCGACAATTCAGAAGCAGGAGAAACCAGGGATATTTTCGGGATCACAGGCCCACTGAGAATGAGAAAATTACTGACCTCCCCACCATACCAAATGTTATACACAGTCTCTGGGTGGTTGAGATTAAGAACTCTTGACTGAAATAAAACTGTAAGTAGAAATCAGGCAGATCCAAAGCAAATCTTCAACTCGAATTCTTGAATAGGAGCAGCACACACATTATTAGGAGAGGCCACAGACAAAATGGCCACAATGGCACAACAGGACGATGGGCTGCGGACCTGGGAGCCTGGAGTGGAGAGACAAGGGGACAGGGGAAGGCACAGCTAAAGCAAACCATGAGCCATGTTCCCTGTCCTTCTGCTACACAAGCAGTTCATCACGCTGTTTTGAAAGACCAAACCCATAAGCTTCAAAACCCAAGTAAGCACAGCCTCTTAAATCACTGGGGAATTGTTTATGAATATAATTATTGGATTAAATCATCTGTTCATAATAAACAGAGACCAGGGCTGAGAATCCACAGCCTCCATGATGCGATGTAGAAGAGCCAAGACTCCAGAAGGGTCCCCACGGGGATGAGACCCCATTGGAGAGAGTCCTGTCCAGAGACCAGACCACTACCAGCTAGAAAACCCTGGCTCTGTTCTCACAAACATGTTCCTGGGGGTGGCACAAACCAGATGGACGTGCCTGATTTAAAGGTGAAAATATGCTTTTGATCCTTAAGTGGTAATAAATTTAAAGGTCGTGCCCATAGCTGCCAGCGCTGCAGTTACACTCAGCAGTCCCATGGCAGAGGACAAAGGACCCCACGGGCAAGTGCAGTTTGATTAAGGCTCACAGACCCCCTGAGTGACTGTGGAGGTGAGGTAGCTGGCAAGTCAGTGCTTCTTGCATTTTAATGGGCCACTGAGTCACTTAGGCGCCTTGTTATCATGTGGACTCTGATATAATAGGCCTGGGTGCTGCTGAGATTCTGCAAGTCCAACTTTCCCCCGGAGATGCCAGTGAGGCTGGTTCACAGGACACTTGACAGCAAGGTCTGAGATGATGGCAGTGACAGCAGAGAGCACAGCTAAGTCCAGGAATCTGGAGTCTCCCCTGAGTCTAAACCTTGGCTCCCCATCCCTCTGGCTGCACAGCCTTAGTTACTCAGCCTTTGAGACTCAGTTCCTTGTCTATAAAATAGGGATAATAGGCAGGATTATTTGTTTATGCAATAAATATGTATTAGGCATCTACTATGTGTCAGGCTTCTGTTAATCCCTGGGGATGCAACGGTGAGACAAAACAGACAGGCTTCCTGTTCTTGCAGATCTGACAGTCTTTGAGGTGACAGACGTAAAGCATTCAGCAAAGTGCCTGCTACCTGCTAAGAGCTCAATAAATGATATCTGTTTTTATTAGTATCATCGATTTCAGGTGTCCAGGGGGCAGACGCTTCTGTTCAGCATTGATGGCTAAAAGGATCTGGGGTCTGTCCTCATTGAAATATCTAAATGAGATGCATATATCCACACAGGACACCCAGTTGCTCCATGTGAGGAGACACCTGCTTACCAGGGAGATGCATATTAAGCCCAAGTGGCCCCTCTAACCACTAGACTCTTTCCAATAGCATTGATTTGGTGCAGAAGTCACCATGCTCACATGCTTGATCCTGAACTATGGGTTTCCACCCACTCTGAGAGCTGTCACCTTGATCTCGATTGCCTTGTCCCCAACTGTGCTTCCCTTACTGTCTCTCACCCTTCCCCTTCTTCACTAAAGCTACTTGAGAAATGCTGTATCCCTACCCTTGTCGGCCAGACAGCTGGAGACTTCTCATACACAGCTACAAGCTTTCCTCCACCTTACTGCCCACCAAGCCCATAGAAATCCATCTGTCTAGGCACCCAGCAGAGATTCCACAACTGGGGATTTGGGAAGGACTCACAGACTTGGAAAGCTCCAGAAATGTGTATCTGATTCTCAGGCAAAGCCAGCCAAGCTGGAACAGGCTTGGTTAACAACAAGAAGTTGAAGCTTATGGTGTGGATGAGGGAATGGGGATGTGGTCCAGGTAGACTTGGCTCAGACCCCTAGGCCTGGGCTTCCCTCTGCCGTGTTTCTGGTACAGGCTTCGTGACAGTGTTTCTGAGTCAAGGCCAATAGTAAGGTGAGAAGCGGCAAACAGCAGCTTCAAAAAGTAGCTCATAGGAGAAGATCCAGAGATACTCTCAACCAGAGAATGACCTGGAAATCAACCATGGAGACTCACTAAGAAACCATCCAAGCAGCACGAAGGCCAGAGGTTACCGTGAGGAGAGAGGCACAATTCCTGCCTTTGATGGTTCACAACCAAGCACAGAAAGCCAGCAAGTTAGCCAAACATTACTGTATACAATGTAGGCACCATCATGGGCAGCAGACCCGAACTGGTGTGATGCATCAACAAGGGCTCTGCAGAAAGGGGTACTCGAGCTAAAACCTAATAGACTGAAAAGTGAGGCCAGGACGGATGACAGAAAGAGAACTCCAAGATGCATCCACATCGTGTGAAGGCTGGATCAAGAGGGCTGGTCCCTGAGGTCAAAGAGAAAAGTGTGAAAAATGGTGGGGAAGCCATGGGGTCTAATGAACTTGGATCACTTTTTTAGGTCAGTGGAGAGCCATTGGTAGGGTTCTACAACGTGATTCAGCAGTACAGCTAGCAGCCTTCATTTATAGATGAGGAAACTGAGGCACAGAGGTATGGTTAGATAATGCACCGGAGATCATGCTCCCAGAAAGCACTGGGCCAGGATCCCCAACAGTCTGAACCAGATCCTGCCCTCTCCATCGTTCTGCTATGCACACACACGGCTGCAAGCACGTGTACATTAAAAAACTGAGTCCAGGCACAGAGCTCAGCCAGAGGCCTTACAGGCAAACTCTATTTAAACTCATTTAACAAGGAACCTCTTAATGATCTCATTAGCCTGGTCAGGGCCCTTAGGAAACTTGAGGCAAGGTCCTGTTTTAAATGGGGCCTCTTTGAAGTGGCCACCACCTGAAGCTGCCACCTGAGAAGGTGGGAAACAACACCAGCCTGTGAGCCCTACACCCACTTGGGCAAGAGCCACAGGCCCTCCAGCATGGCAGGACTTGGCCCTGGTACAGCCCAGGATACCAGGCGGGTTTCCATTAGCTTGCTCCTGGCTGCCCTCTCCACAGGCTCCTTCAGATGGGTGATCTGGCTGGCCATAGTGAGGTCATACATCAGGATGACAGCAGCAAGAGACTGTGGCTCCCCTAGGCCTCACCCTCTCAGTCTAGACTCCCAGGCTCCCCTCAGCTGTGGCCTGGCTCGTAACCAGGGATGCCCATGGCTCTCCTGGACCCTAGGCTCAAGCTGCACTCTCTCTGCTCCTATCATAGGTCCTTTCATCCATCCTTCTGTCTCTAGACAGACACCCCTCTTTCAGCCACTCAACTCTGATTCCGCTTTTGGGTGGTGCCTGATCGTTAGTTACATAGAGCAGCTGTGAAAGTCCAATGAGACCTCCACATCCACCAGGAATGCCTATTTCTTGGCTCTAGGTCCTCTGGGCTCCTTCACCCTCAGGCTGAGTCCAGCTTAAAGCAGGAAAGATGGCCTCCCCAGCAGGGCCAGCCCAAACACTTCCCAAACTGCCCCAGAAAACACTTTGGGGTGACTGACCTGAGAATAAGCAACTGACCTATTGTCCCTCTACAGCATGCAAAACTCAGACAGGCAGAAGGAAGCATTTCACCTTTGCAGGATTACACGCAAGGCCCTCCCAGCAGGCTGCGGCTGAGGCCCCTGCCTATTAATAGTCAAGCAGCTGTTTGCTTCCCTGAATGAGACTCTTTATTGCAAGCTGCATTGACAAAACAGATCCCGCTCCTTCCTGCCCAGAATATTTGGGGGCGGAGGGGCTGTAGCAAGATGTTCCTTCCTTCCAGGGAAGTTGAGAAGGTCAGCATTGGGAGAGGCCTTAGTAGTGACCCCCTCAAATTAAGAAAATGCAAAAACAACCTCTTTCTCACCACCTACTTGGCCCCTGCTCACTAATTCTTCCTCTTGTGTCCCCAGTTGGAGCCAACAGCCCCATTGTACTATTGGTCCTTTCTCATCCCTCCCTTGTCCCACCCAGAAGCCTCAAAGTCAAGGCTTGGGTGACTGTCCTTGGTGACATCTGGCCTCATCTCCCATGTCCTACCCCCTCCCTCAACCGAGGAGCTGCTTTGCATGCCCTCCATCAGCTCCAGACATGCCCACGCTTTCCTCTGCCTGTGCTCCCTGTCCCCACCTCTCAATGGTTCTCTAGTTCTTGGTTTGAAAGACTACTCTTGAAAGCCCAGTCTCCCCAGATACATCGCATCGTGCCTCCATTTACCTCCTGCCTGAAGTTCTTTCTCAGAGGGAGTGTCAGAAACTTTGGCTTCATCCTAATCTTCCGCCAGTTGCCAGGACACTGTTTGACATTGAGCCGAGTCAAAACCAAGTACAAGCCAGGCATAGAGGCTGGAGCTACTCAAGGGGCTGGAGATCATAAGTTTAAGACCAGTCTGGGCAACATAGCAAACTCCTACTCAAAATAAGAAAATATAAATGGCCATTGATATAGCTGAGCACTCCCTTGGTTCAATCCCTAGTATATGTTTTTTTAAAAGGCAAATATAAAAGCATCCCTCTCTTTATCTCCTGTCACCAAAGCTCCACAATCTGACAGCCACCAATGCCTGACAGTTCATTTCACTGGCTAAGAGCAGGAGCTCTACAAGCAGGCTACTGGGGTTTGGATCATGGCACTGACATCAACCAGTTGAGGACCCTGAGGAAGACAACCTTGAGAAGCCTTAGTTTCCTCATCTGTAAAATGGACAGTGAGTATGTGTTTCAAGATTACTGCAGGGTAATGCTTGCAAAATACTTAGACTATTGCCTGACACACTCGGCAAATGTTAGCTGTGCAAATATTTAACTCAGTGTTTCCATCTGACCATAGAATCCTCTCTCCTCCCACCTACTATAACCAGTCCACAGTGGTGTTTCACAGCACATTGTCTGAGAAAAGTCCGCAGACCAGCCCTCTGCCCACTAACCAGGTACACAGCATGAGGTCAGAAGGGCTGGAGGAAAGAGCTGGAGACTTAAGTGCTAGGCACTGTGGATTAGAGGCTTCCTTGCATCTTGGCCTGGGTAGCCAACCCAGCCTGCAGTGGGCCTCACAAGAGAGAGCCAGCACCAAGGCGCCCACTGTCTTTGCCTTAGAGATGCCTGGGCATGAGTTTTGACTTCTAGTAGCATTCAGGGTGGTGGCCAAAGGCCTGCTTATGTCAGAAATAAATGGGATTTGGTCTGCTTTGCTGACAAAGGAGGAGAGGGTTCATTTGCCTAGAAGTGAGGGTTCATTCCAGCCTGTTGCTGTCTGCTTCCCGGAGGTCCATCTGCCAGCTGTGCGCATTTCGCTGGGCTCCAAAACCATTTTAAATTGTCTGTAAAGAGGATATACTAATCCTTGCCTGGCACACAACTCTTCAGCCCCCAAAGCACTTGACTTTGATGATTTCACCAGACTGCTTAGCTGCCCTCCCTGGGAGCAGATTAAGGTTTTCTCCACCTTGGGTCCCTAGTGGGTAAACGGAGACTCAGAAAAAGTAAACACCTTGCCTAAGGTCAGAGAGCAAGGGTGTGGTGATACTGAGATCCAGACTCCCACCACTCAACCTGGCTGCTGTTCAACTCATGTACTAAAACGTTCTCTGTAGCGTGAAGAACACGGGCTCTAATGCAACCTTTCTGCCAAACTGCTATGGGAACCTCGTCCTCCAGACTGAGTTTCCATACCTGTTTGTCTCCCTCTTTCCTAAAGTCCAGACTAGAAAGACCCTACAGCTCGAGTTCCCTTTCTGACCTCCTGACTTAGAACCACTTTTACATCTTCTCTGAGGTCTCTCCAAATCTTTAAACAGAAAGAGCATGACTCCATTCATTCCTTCGTTATTTAAATGTCAATCGGGAACATGTACGTGCAGAGTCAGAGAACTTGGGACATACAGCAGTAACCATACATGGTCCCTGCCTCTGGAGCCCACAACCTGCCTCAACCTGAAACCAAGTT
This sequence comes from Cavia porcellus, assembly GCF_034190915.1. NCBI lineage: Eukaryota > Metazoa > Chordata > Mammalia > Rodentia > Caviidae > Cavia > Cavia porcellus. The sequence continues at coordinate 17,295,146 of NW_026947504.1, forward strand.
CTCAGGCAATCGGGTACTGAAGTGAAGTGACCTCTCGGCCCAGCAGAATGGCAAGTCCAGGTGTCTGGCACCAGAGGACTGGGGCATTTTGTTTCTACATGTCCCTTGTCTGACCTTCCTCTGGAGAAAGAATTTATTTTTGCTCTGGGAAGAGAGGTATAGCTGCGGGAAATTCAATATGCTCATTTATTTGTTTGGTTTCCTTAATTTAATTTCTTTAATGAATAAAAATAAAGATAGTATGTTTGTCCAAATAGTGACAGGCCCCACCTAAGGTGTTATTATTACACTTTCCAGAATTAGAATCCAGCCATTACTGCTAGTGGCCTACGTTTCCGGGGACAGTGGAGAGCAAGAAGACCAAGCTCCCAGCCCAGCTCAGCCAGTGATGGAGGAATAGTGGGAAAATCCTTTCACCTGTCCCTGTCTCCTTCCTACTTTTATGAAATGAAAGAGTTGAGCACACTCATAAAGACAGGACTTTCCCATTCACCATCTCATTCCGCATTCAGAATATCTTGCTAAGAAGACATTTTTACCCCTATAATTTAATGAGGAAATTAAAGCAGATGAGACAAAAAGAGTTCAGATGAGCCAAGGACAAAGAGGCAGAGACAGAGCAGAATCAAGCTTGCTGTCCTCACTGGGTGACCCTTTTGTCCTCGCTAGGGTTTCTCATACTGGAACAAAGGACCCATGCCTTAAGAAAATTCTCTCTGGCTCTTAAAATATGTCCAGGGATCTTAAAGATCTATAGACTCACATTTAAGGAACCGCTTAACAGAATACAGTACTCCATTAACATGGACAAAGTACAATTTTTACATATCAGAAAAACTAAACTTCAGTTTGATCAACAGCAAAATCTCAGTTCATTCAGGGGGATGCAAAGTCATTGATGATCCCAACGCTGATAAGATCATAAATACAAATACCACAGCATCGATGTTGTATGGTCACGCAACATTATAATGCAAACAGCAAAATGACCCACAAATACAGTTCTTAATTGTTTGGAATTATCACGGAAGGAAAATTAAAAATTAAAGTCTTAGGGGACTTGTGGGAACACAACATCCCCAATCTGAGATTCTATCTTGCTGCACAGCATTGCCTGAAAACCCCTCCCCATTCTAACAGCCTTCGAGTTTCCCTGGTAACCATCTGCTGGTGGAAATGACAATTAAGCTTTTCAGCTGCCTGGTTCACTTAGTTCCCCCATGATGGCTCTGTGCCATGGTCAAAACGCCCTGAATTCACCCACCTGCAGTGACACGCTGAGAAGAAGGAACTCCCAAGGTCGGGGGTGAGTCCTGGGACGCTAAATCCAAAAGCCTAACCCTGAACAGCATCAGGCTCCATCACCACACCATCCACTCATCCATCTATCTTTCAGACATTCACTCCTGCCTGTTATAGCCCAGGTCCTAAATTTGGGGGAGAGAAATGGGATGAGGAAAAATAAAGCAAGGTTTATAATAGTATGTATAACATGCTACCAATTAAATATTATATATATGTTATACCTTTACATTTTTGCATTATGAATATATATCACCTACTCCCAGAAATAATTTTCTGTTTTAAACAGCATTCCTCACAGCCAGGCAGTGCTCCAGCCGCTTGAGCAGGCTGACCCGTCACAAGTGGTGGTGCTAGGGGGACTTAGGGTCAGTAAATGGGATGAGGGAAGACACATGTTTTGACCCTGCCAACCATAGGCTGTGTGGCTTTGTTCTCAAGAGGCTGATGACTCTGAGGCCTTTATCTACTCTCCCTGACACCCCCATAGCTCATTCCTGCCCCCAAATAGTATGTGCTGTGCCCAGGATGAATTACTCAAAGGTGACGGAGGTATCCTTTGCCATGGCCTCAAGAGACCTGTTTGCGTAGGCTGGCATGTGGTCACATATGAGTGAAAGTGACTGTGTATGTGTATCTTTTTTTCCCCCCTGACAAATATTTCCCTTGGAACTACCAGACGCTCTCCCAAACCCACCACCATGGGTGACCTGGCAGCTTGGAGCAGCTGTGGTTTTCTTGAGGGTGTGGACACACTCTCCATCGTCCTCTGGCTTTCCTGAGAGGTCACCAGTGACCCTCCATACAGCTCCCTCCTCCAGAGTCGCTGAGCATGGGCTCAGGAGACACTGCATTGACCCCTTAAGGCCAAGCAAGGTCAGAACATCACATCGACTGGCTCTCAGGTAGCAGCTTCCCTGGTGACATTTTGTGACACCACTCCCTTTCCTTGGAGGCTTCAGTGCTTCCTATAACACCTCCTTCCAGCCTTTTAGCACTACTGAAAGCTAAGGGTCTTCTTACCCCTACTTTGCCAGTAAAGAAGCTGAAACTCAAAGGTAGATTATTTAGCTCAAGTTCACTTAATTCACCTTAAATTATTCACTCTGAGTTACACCCCAAGTGTAGGCAGCACTGGAACCCTCTCCCATGCCAAGGAAGAAGCCACACTTCAGAGCTTCAACCTCCAGCTGAGGACTGCAGAACCCCAAGCCATGACAGAAGATATGGATGCTTTGTGCACCAAAAGACTGAAAGAGAAAAGCCAAGCCAAAGCTGGCAGGCAAGATCAGCAGCACATCACAGGATTCAGGCTCTTTGAAGTCAGTAAGAAAAACACAGACAATCTCATAGGACCCTCAGCAGGGGACACAACAGGCAACCCCCAGGAGAGGGACTCCAAACAATTAGTAAAAATCATGAAAGTATCAGAGAAATGCAAATTAAAACCAACATGAGAGACGTTCAGCCCCATCAGAGTGGCAACATTCTGAGGTCTGACGATCACCAGTAGACTCACACACCTTAGACACCCACCGCTGGGCAGTGGCAGATGAACCCTAAGATCTTCATTCCCACAGGAGCTCCTCCCCAGGCACACGAGATACACATGCAGAGATGGTCACAGGGGTGTGGACTTTGTTGCTTTAATTTCTTCATTTTAGCAGTGGATGTCTGCAGTATGTAATGACCACGTTCACTGTGGGAGTTGGTGCGTGTACATAGCACGTCTCGATTCTTTCTAAGGCCTCCCCGCTTCCATCTTTTGGTCCCTTCTCAATTAGCGTGGAAAACTGGAGATGACCGCGGTTCCCCTCTACGGAAAAAAGAATTAATAAATTGTGGCACAATGAAATAGAAATAGATTGGGTAGTGGAAATGTGTGTGCTGGACCTCTGTACATCAGTGTAGGTAAATTGCAAACACAATGTTGGATGAAAACAAGCAGAAGGCAAAGGCTACATACAGTATTATGTCTTTTACTAGAAGTTGGAAAACAATACTGTCCCCATTTTATAAGTGCATAATTAGTGTTATAAATATAAGAGCACATGCAGGAATAATTCCCGCCGACCTCAGGGAATGGCAGGTGGCACCTCTGGGCAGGAAGAGGGGGATGAATGAAGCAATGTTTATCTATAGTGTTTCATTTATCTATGGTGTTTTTATATTTATCTATAGTGTTTATCTATTTAGCTACAGTGTTTCACTTCATGACTAGGTTGTGGAAATATGAGATCTGCCTAAATTCATCCCTAGATTTGTCATTCATATGTCAAATGCCTTTTAATTTTAAAAAAACAGGAAACTGGACAACCTTGTCAGTTGTCTGCCAGGTCCCTAACCACTGTTAGGAAGCCTCATCTAGAATTTTACCTGCCGTTGGTCCTAATTATGTTCCCGGAGGATCCCATGTGAAAACCCAACTCTTGGTGCCATACATCCAAGCTGCCCCTGTACCCAGCAGGCTGGCACATTGCAGGAAGGAGGCCACTCTCCCGACAGCCCCTCCATTGGCACCCCCTGCACTCTTTTCCATCCCCACCCCCACCGCTCTGGGCTCCTCAGCAAATGGCAGCTCCTACAGCATGTTCTCTTCCAGAGAAAGTCCTTGATAAGCCCAGAGGCAAAGGAAGCCTGCAGAAGCCTCACCAGTTTGTCAGCGGGGCTCTCTATGCAAACTGAGAACCAGGCTCAGCATGGGATTCTCTATGGAAAGAATTGAGGTATGGGTCGGGATCACTGTGGTAGACTCACTTGGTGACTTTGAGTAAGTGACACCACCTCCCTGAGCATCCACAGCTACCCTGATGGAGGGATGCTGCCTGACATAATGGTTCAGACCTAGAAGGATCAGAATGGACTGGGGAGTTTCTAAATACACAGGTGCAGGGGCCGTAAGACCAGAATGGCCTGTAGCAGAGTCTTGGGATTGTATTTTCACTGAATAAACAGATGATTGCAAAGCACAGCCAAACACAGGAAGCACTAGCTGGTCATTCAGGGTTGGGTATTCACGAATGCAGGGAAACTCTGTGTACCTATTTTCTCTCCCCATCCCCAGTGCCTTCTACATCCTTGTTAATCATCACCCTGAACAGTTGATGCCAAGCAGGGTGCTGGGTGAGAAAGAGGGAGCAGATGAGCTTCCAGAATGCGGCCCTCTCAGCCTCCTACTCCCTAGTAACCGCAGGGAAGCTGAGAAGCAGGCGGGGAGGGGAGCCCGCACTTGTACCCCTTACTGCAGGTGGAGGAGGGCCTAGGGTGAAGACGCGGCCATCTGCTTGAATTCCTCCTCTGCACCCCAAGGCCAGCACCCCAGCTCCCGCAGCAGCTCCTTCTCCCCATTCTCACCTACCAAACGCAGATCCCAGCAGTCTGCACATTAAAGGCAGACCAATGTTTTCCTGACGGCAGCCATTGGCCGCCAGCATACCACCTGTACTATCATTTAATTGGTACTTTCTTTTACATTGACTGTTTTTTTACTTGAATACCTATTTAGACCCATCTGAAGCAATACTATCTGAGAAATAACAGGTTTGATGTACTAGTTATTTTTTATCTAATTCACATTAAAATAAACACATAATGATTTCCGTTTTAAAAATGTCCACCTATTTATCTCGCAGAGCCACTTTGCATATCACGCACTTTCAGAAACACTGAACCAGCCCCAACCCTGTCCTTTCACAGAAATGCAAACTGAGGCCCAGGGAGGGCGGAGCTTACCAGAGGCTGCAGCTGGTATTTCTGCAGGCTGCCACACTGGGCAGGACCTAAACGACCTAGTGACCTTGACCTTTCAGAACCTGCCTTTGGGTGTGCACTGCCCCCTCCTGGCTGGCATTTCCACAACACTTGCCCCGCAGGGAGACTGCCTGAGGCAGGAAGCTTGAGTGATCAAGGAAGACACCTTGAAAGAGGTGGCATTTGCTTTTGACTTTGTAGGAGAAGTGGGAACCACTCAAACTTCGAAGAGGAAAAAGGCAATTCTGTTCAAATGGTGTGAGATGTTCCAAGGACAGTGTGTGCTCAAGATTTGGTTGCTGGTTTGGATTAAAGGAGATATGCCAGGGAACAGACTGAGATGGGCTCCAAATGCCTCTTAAGAAGCTGTGACTTGAAGCCAGGCATGGTGACGCACGCCTGTATTCCCAGTTGCTTGGGTGGTGGGGACAGGAGGATTGGAAGTTCAAAGCCCGCCTAGACAATTTAGAGAGACCCTATCTGAAATTTTTTTTTTAAAAAGGGAGGGGGGGAAACTGGGGGTGTAGCTCAGTGGCAGATTTCTCATTTATACCACAGTGCTGCAGAGTTGTGGGGGAGGCAGAGCTGTGACTCGAGCCCATGGCCAGTCACTCAGCTGGGAGACGGTTGATAAGCAGGGAAGTGATGTGATGTCTAACAGTTCAGAGCGTAGACAAGAGGGAGGAAGGAGAGGAGACAGAGGTTGCCTGAAGGGAAGAAGATGGGATGATGGCCCAGGCAAGAAGGGATAAGGCCCTAGCTCCACTTCTCACTGACTGGAGATCCTGCCCTGTCACTGGGCCATTTCCTTAACAAGGAGAGGAGAGAGCTGGGCTACATGCTCTCTAAGGACCCATAGAGGAAAGCCACAAAAATAAGAAATTGTGCTGATGGGCTGTGAATTGCTAAAACCCTTTAGGCAGTTATCCGGCTTTATCTATTAAAATAAAATACATGTATCCCCCTGGCCCTCTTTAATTCCAACTGACAGATTTCAAAGCTCCAGTCTCTATGGGTGTGTTTACTGGATGTGTTCTATTGTGTTAGCCAAAAAACTGTCAGTGGCTGTCTCTCCTCTGTCTAGGGTCCTGCTCCAAGCCTGGGTCAGGCTCCCTCGCAGCTGGAGCCTGTTCAAATCCTGCCATGCTATTGCACATGGCTGAGGCCTTAACCTCTCTGAGTCGTGGCTTCATCGTCTACCTAAAGGACTGGGATCCAGCTGCTGCGCTTCCTGGGCTGTTTCGAGGTTAAACTGGATACTGTTTGCAATTCTTGAGCCCCAGCTCTGGGCCTTGCATGCACCTTACAAACTGTTACCCAAAAAGGTGTGGCAGGTCCAAATGTCTGGAGAAATATCTCTGATATATTATTATTAAATGAAAATAGGGTTGCAAAGTTGGCCCTTTTGTAGGAAAGAGAAATGGCGGAAAGAAGGGCAGGGAAGATCCACACTGGGGAGCATGTCTGTGTTTATATGAGTAGAGAGGGGTGGGCAGGGATCTAGCATCAGGCCCCCAGGACTGGCTGGGGAGGGGAGGGGCTGGAGCGTGGAGAAGCCGGCTCAGAATGGATCAGAGGGAGGGAGAGATGATTAACTCTGTCTTGATATAGCTTTGGGATTGTTTAACTTGTTATTTCTGTAACAACTTGCAAGCCTTTAAAAACTCCTGTAAGACTGAAGAAAAAAGAAATAGAGAAATTGTCATTCCATGAAAGGGAAGGAAATTGTGAGAAATCTACTGGCCAAGGTGACATGGGACAGGGAAACCCTGTTGTCATTGTGGATGAAGGGAGCTCTCTCTGAGTTGTGGGGACACAGGCAGCCCTCCAGAGGGGCCCTTCCCTAGAGAATCCAAAGCTGGAGGAGCTTTCTCCAGCAGTTTCCCTTAACAAAAGGTGATGCTGAGGACCAGAGTGGACAAGCGGGTGGGCCCAACATCACAGGGCAGAGCCAGACCAGAAAGGTAGGCGGCTGAGTCCTGGCTCAGTAGCCACTGCTCTGTATCAGAGGACCTCCCTCCCACCTCTGCTGGAGGAGGAGGGCAGAGCGCCCCACCTGCTGAGCTTTCTTCCGTCCTTTATTTCCTGAGCACCCTGCCTGAGAATCTGAGGTGACCAAGACCGGCTGTTTGCCCTGAGGCACCCACAACTGAGTGGTCTGGAAGTGTAGGACTTGGACCACCAACAAAAGCATCTTTTCCTGATGGGCAGAGAAATTCTCTGAGGCTCATATTTTTTAATGTACTGTTTTGTTTGCTGCTGCATTAATCGCTGCCATGTTATATTTTATCAGTTTAATGTTTTAATTTTGTGCTTGGGCCCTGAGGCAGTTCAGTGAAGGGTATGATTTGGAAAATCAAGGAAATAAAGAAAGTGTCCACAAAAGAGGCAGCCTCCCAGGAGCTGAGGACAAAGCGTTTAAGTGCCAGCAATGAATTTTATTAGGAACAAAACAAAAACAAACAACCTGTTGCCAGACAGAAGGGATTAGACTGTCCTGGCGGGGTTGTCTTTGTGTTTTACTTTAATCCCAGTTCTCCAGGTCTTCCAGGGTCAGCCGAGGATGCACACCCAGTTCCTCCTCCATCTCCTCCTGGAAAGCTGCTCCTGCCCTGCCCCCTTTTTAGGGAGTGTACCCCTGCATTTGCCCACAGTGACTGAGAGCCTACTGTGTGCAGGCACTGCGCTAGGGGTTGTGGGTGTTGAAGCCAACAAGACTGCCAGGCACCTGCTGCCCATGAGTTTAAATTCCCTGAGGAGGCAAAAATTGGTTCTTGGAGGGGAGCAGCAGTGAAAATAACCTTTGGTCTAGCAGCTGGGGATTTAGCTCAGCGGCATAAGCGCCTGCCTTGCAAGCAGGCAGTCATGAGTTCGATCCCCAGTACCGATAAAAAGGAAAAAGACTTAAAAAAAAAAAAAGAAAAGAAAAGAAAATAACCTCTGGTCTTGTGATGGTTCATAAACTCTCTGCCCATAGAGCCACACAAGCACCAATCTGCACTGCTCACCTGTCTGATTCCTGCATCAAGGTGGCTCCCACCACCTCCCTGAAAACAGCCGCATGTGCCTTTACATCCCTCCCTACCTAGCAGACCCAGCCTAGTTCACAGGGCCTGGAGATGGGGCCTCTCATCAAGTTTCTAAGCAAACTCTTAGACCTGGATAAATCCCCTAAGTACTTTCCCCCTGCCTAAACCTGGCAGGTGAGGTTTGACGACCCAAATCACTCCACAAGGCAGGACAGGCTACACATACATGCACGACCACCAAGCCCTACTGGGTGGTCAGAACTACTGGGCCACTGTGGGTTCTGTGGGCAAGCTGCTTCTTGACTCTGAATGATGGTTCTTCTCCTTCCTTCCCGTTCCTCACCACCTCTTCCTCGCTCTCAGCAGACCTTGCCTCCCACTTGGCAGAAAAAAATAGCAGCTCAACATGAAATCTCCCTTAACATCCCACTACAAACCTACATCTACATCTGCACCCATTCTTTCTTTGTTCCCGCGTGGTTTTTTGGTTTTTAGAGAAATCATCCCTCCTCCTCTCCAAGACCAACCCCTCCACCCACACGCCTGATCCCAACCCCTCGCACACGCTCACGAACACTGTTCACTGATTATCTCCTCTGGTTTTCTACACGCCGGATTAAAGACACCTTGGATCCCTTCACCTTAAAACACACCTCCCCGCATCACTCACCTTGCCCTGTCAATCAGCTTCCCGCTTCCTCACTCAAAGCTCAGAAGACACTGTCTCTCCCCTCCCTCCTGTGCTCATCACCACTGCCTCTGACCGTCTCCATCCCTCCACACAAGCAGCACTGCAGAGGGCCCCGGCAGCCCCCACGCCTGCACTTAAACCGCAGCACACAGTTCCATCCTCACCACCCCTCGGCCTCTCAAAGCAGCACGGCCACTGACTCCACCGTGCTCCCCTCCTCCCTTAGCTTCCTCCCACAATCCCCCCCAGTCCTCCCAGACCACTCCTCCTCAGCCTCACCGGCTTGTCCACTTCACTCAGCCCTACCCTGGGGGTGTGCCTCGAACTCTACCCTGGACCCCCTTCTCTTCTCTCCAGCCAAGCTTGTCTCTACACCCAGCTTCACACATGCACCGACAACTTCCTGTCCTCCTCTCCAGCCCAGATCTCCATGCTGCACCCAAGAACACACTCGATGCCTGCTTTCCGTGTCCACAGGCATTTCAAGCTCAGGCCATCTAAAACAGAACTACATTCACCTCCCATTTTAATTTTCCCATCCAGAGAAAGGTTCTGCCTGCCTCTCCTTCCAGAGCTCCCAGATCCATCCTGACCCTGCCTCTCCCTTTCCCTTCCCCTCCAAAAATGTCTCTGCATCAACTTTACCCCCTCACTGGCTCCCCACTTCTCGCATTGAATGCCACCAGCACCTGGCCACTGTTCTCCCCTGGAGGGCTAGCTGCACTCCCCACCCTGCCTACCCTTCCCACATCCACCCATTCCCTCCATTTGTCCCCTCCTCCAGCCACTCACAGGCCACTTGGGTTTCCAACCCCTCTCAGGCTGAAGGAAAAGGGCTCTAATAAGGAATCTGTCTTCTGCGCTCACACTCCCTAATCCCCTGCTGTCCCTTTGGTCTTTGCTCCCTTCTGTCTCAGTCCCCTTGCACAGGTTCCTCCCTTTGCCCAGGATGCTCTTCGACAGGTAATTCAGGAGCCATCATAGACATCACTTCTTCAGGTGATCCTTCCCCATCTCCTAAGACAAACTCTCATTCCTGTCAAATACTCTCACAATAATAGGTAACATACATACATACAGAGCACCATGTCAGAGCTCTTCTAAGTATTTCTCCTTAGAACTCATTTAGCGCTCATGATCACCCTAGAAGGTATAAATTTTTATTATCTTTATTTTATAGGCAAAGAAATTGAAGCACAGAGTTCTGTAATTTGTCCAAGGTCATTTAGTTAACAGCATGGATTGATATTTACACTCAGTAGTAAAGCACTTGCCTAACATGAATTAGCCTAGGTCTAATTTCTCTTTTTTTTTAATTTCAAAAAAGATGTAGTAAAAAAAAAAAAAAAGGTCTAGTGGTTTATGTTGTGATCTCAGCATTCCAGAGGCTGAGGCAGGAGACTCATAGTGAGTTTGAGGCCAGCCTGGGCTACATAGTTTCAAGGCCAGTTTGAACTACATAACAAGACCCCGTTTCAAAACTAATTGGTTAATTAATTTTTAAAAGAGGCAAAGCCAGAATTTGAACCAGGCACGTGGACGCAGCAGCTTTCAAACACCAGTGTTCCGTAAGAAAATGCCATCCTTCTCCTTCTGTGTGACAGTTAATCTGGACTGTTAACTGGACTAGCTTGGGAGTCATTAGAGGGATTAATGAAGCACGCTTCTCAGTGTCTCTGGATGAGTCATGGAGGTGTGATTTTGGAGTCAGTACCTAGCCTTTCTCTGGCACTGTGTCCCAACCTCCAGGAATTGAACAGTTCTGCACTGCCACACCCTTCTGAGGCAGCCAGGCAGTGCTGGTTGAGGGACTAACAGTGAGCAGATTCTAGGTCCTGCACCAAATAATTCCCAAGGCTCCACCCAAGCAATTCTCACAGATTCCCACAATTTGTGGCAGAAGTAAAAAGGTGGGATGCCATCGAAAGCAGGCTACCAGTTGCTTTTCTCTTGAGGGCAGCCTGCCCCGTGTCTCCCAGGATGTACTTTTATCTTGGTTAGTAATTTTTCTCTCTTTAGCTTGGCCCAAAGTCTGCAGAGCCAGTTTCTTCTATAGCTTTCATTTTTAATTTTTCAAATAAATGTTGTCACTGTTTTTGCTTATTTCACTCAATTCTTTGTTTGAGATGGAAAGAACCCCCAAACCCAGTAACATTTATTTGGGTTACCCAGCCAGGAGACTCAGGTACCAGGAGACCAGGTAAGGCCCCACACTGGCCCCACAGAGACATTTTGTTTCCCTCTAAAGTGTCACAAAGACATCTTTTCTCTTTTCCCTCCCTCTCAGAGGGACCTTGCAGAGACCCTGCAGCACTATGTGTGCAGTCTAAAGCTTAGGGTCTTGCTGTCTGCATTTGTTTGCTGTATTTTGTTACCCTTTCTGGAAACTAGACTGGCCTCCATGTACCCCAGATTGCAAACTTTTTTGTTTTGTTTTGTTTTTTTCTTGATTTGCTGTTTTGGTCCTGAGTGCCACCATGTTATGTCATGTGGCTGGCTGCCATCTTGTCACACGATTAGATGCCATCTTTCACCAACCCTCACCATCCTTTTTTCCCTTTTTTTGGAACCAACTGACCTTATGGAACCTTGCCTTTGTGGATACAAACTAAGCCTCTGATCTTAGAGACCTTGTGGGCTTTTGGAGAACAAGAAGGGGCTGGGGATTTAGCTCAGCAGCATAAGCGCCTGCCTTGCAAGCAGGCTGTCGTGAGTTTGATCCCTGGTACTGAAAAAAAAGAAAGACAGAAGAAGAAACAACCTCTTCTTTTTAAAAAATTATTTAAACTGGCACAAGTTCTTCCTGAAGAGGAGAGAAAAATGTGCCCACTTTTAAAACATCTCGCAGCTTCTGCCAGTGGCAGCAACAGGAGGAGCAGGCATCGTAGCACCGAGCAGCCTTCTGGGAAGGCACAACCACCTGACAGCGTGGACTGTGCACATGTGCAAGACCTCCTCTCAACCCTTCCCTGTCACCTTTGCCTGGGTGACCTGGGCATCGGGTGCACAGGGCAACCGGGTCAGAAGCCCAGTCACCTTCACTGACGCATGCAGCCACATAGGCCTGAGGAAAGGACTAATAAGCTGAAGCCACCCACAGGCATGCAGCGGGCAGCCTGAGACCACTGACAGCTGGGCCACCGCTAGCTGACTCGGCTTCAGGCATGACTGAAGCTATTGCTTCCTGGCTATATTCCTTGTGTAGATGCAGGTAATTTTAAAACATGCCTGACAGCCTGAGCTGAACAAATGAATAGCATTTAAAACTTAACCAAGGTAACTGTGAATACACAAAAGCAGAACCCTCCCTGTTCTTAGTGCCCTAAATGAAGTACCAAGGTCTTTACTATCAGAATAAATGCAGGAGATAGTTTTCCCATATTGCTCCCCTCTGCTTAAGCTTGAGTGGCTTCACTAGGTGGCTAAGGGAACTTCATGGGGGGGGGGGGTCTCCCCTTGTCTCAGGGAAGTGAAGGGGTTAGATAAGCTCAGCAAGTGGCTACATCTCCTTCCCCCTACTGAGTTCATGGGCCCCAGTATGGAGACCAAAAGTCCTCAAAGGCGCTGTTTTCTGTACTTCTGTGAATGAGGCCAGCATCACTCTAAGGTATCAGACAGAGACATCTATCTGTCTAGTCAGAGTTTGAATCTCATAGGGGATGTTTTGTGGACTCATATTGGGCCTCCTCCTTCTGCATCACCATCTTAAGAATCCAAGTCCCAGTTGTCTACCTCTTTTTTTTTTTTTTTTTTTTTGTCTTTTTCCTTTTTATTGGTACCGGGGATCAAACTCATGACTGCCTGCTTGCAAGGCAGGCTCGTATGCTGCTGAGCTAAATCCCCAGCCCCTGTCTGCCTCTTTTTATCCCCAAGACAAAACAATGGGAAACTTCTTGTTCACTGACCTCAGCACTAGACTGTATCTTTGATGAATGGGAAAAGTTTGATCCCAACAATTTAAAACAGGACCAGCTTATCTACTCTCGCAATATGGCTTGGATTCAGTATGAACTGGGAAATGATGAGATGTATATGAGAAAGTACTTTAAATTACTAGACCATTCTTCAGTTATAGAATTTCTATTTAAAATATAAAAGGTGGAATAAAATGCCTTATGTTCATGATTTTGTGACCCTTTATCAAAGGGAATGCTCAGGAGCTATGGTATTTAGAGGGTCCCCAAGAAAAAGGATAACCCTCTCCTGGAACCTCCGCCTGTCTCTCAGAGGCATGTAGCTCTCTCTGATCGATTTGATGACACTGGGAGGTCCCTTCCACCTCCTTCTTATGGTTCCTAAGTCATTAAATCAGACTCCTTTTTCAGTCTATCAGTGAAAAGAATGAGTAAGCCAAGTGTCAGAGGCTCTTAGTAAGTTTGCAGTTGGGTTTGAAACTTTAACTCATGCTTTTGATTTATCATGGCAAGATGTTCACTTCATTTTGGCCACTTGCTGTACCCTAGATGGAAGATAAAGAATTCTATAAGAGGTTAGGAACTATGCAAATCAGCAATGTACTTTTAAAAAGGAAGGAATCCACCTTGGAGTGGCTATTCTTCCATCAACAATACCAAACTGGGACTATAATACTAGTCATGGATAAATCCAATCCCCAGTACCAAAAAAAAAAAAAAAAAAAAAATTAGTCATGGACTAAAAATGGTGTCTGACATGCTAGCTGCTTTTACCATGGGATTAAAAAGGAATGTTAAAAGTCTGTTAATTATTATAGAGTGAAGTCATACAGGATACAGAGGAAAATCCAGCTGTCTTCTGTAACCAATTAGTAGAAGTCTCTCAAAAATATACAAATATAGATCCATCTTCCAGGGAGGAACATTAGTGGCACATAATTTTATCTGTTGATCAGCTCCAGATATTTGGCATAATCTACAAAAACATCAGATGGGCCCTCAAACACCCTTGGACCAATTGCTGGACATGGTCTTTTCCATGTTCAACAATCAGGACCCAGAGGAAGGGCAAAAGACAGAGGCTAAAATTATAGCTGATGCATTTGGCAATGCTTTAAACCCACCCAGGTCATCTAAAGGAAAACCCAGAGGCAATCAGGGAAAGAGTTTCTGTTTTCAAGTGTAAGTCAAGGGACAAGATTGCACCAAGCCTCTGCCTGGGTCCTGCTCCAACTATCAGGCTACTAATGTGTCTGACTTGTGGCAATGGACGTTTGAGTGTCCCCACTTACAGAGCAGGGTTAGGCCAGCCAAAACTTTCATTTCCTACTCTGATAACTGACAAGGCCCAAGGGAACCTGCAATTCTCCTGCCCACGAACATCACCATCTCCTCTGAGGAACCCTGGGTAAACTTAGACATCATGGGTAAGCCAATCTAACTGCTTATTCTTATAGGGGTAGCTCATTCTGTTTTGATTTCCTTCTCTAGAAAATTCTCCCCTATGTCTGTAGCCAAAGTTGGGGTCTAGGAATGCACTAATCAGAGATTCTTTACTCCTCCTCTTGAGGTGTCACTTTGAAGGTCAGATGTTTAACCATGATTTTCTAATTGTCCCACATTGTCCTATTCTTTTGCTGGAAGAGGTTCACTAGCAACATTGGGGGCAATTCCCAAATTCTGGCTAAGCCCCAAATGGATTTTACTTGTGGGTATACTTTTCAAAAAGATGGAGTGGTTACTGGATGGCCACACTTCTGGAGAGCAGTAGCAGGTACAGCTATATCAAAAGAGGAAGCTGCAAAGTTAACTTTGAGGCAAAGACTAGAAGTCCTAGTTCCCCTTCAGGTCAGAGCTATTCTAGACACAAAAGGTTAATTGTGGTTAACAAGGGAACAACTTACCAAGTACCAGGGCATGCTCTTAGACATCCCTGAGGTTATTATAAAAATGTGCATGACTCTTAATCTTACCTTTTTGATGTGTACAGGCCTGGAAGTTATCCATTCTTATGAACATGTGATCTCCCAGACCTATGCAAGCCAGCAGGACATCAGTGACCTGCCCCTCCAAGACTCTGAGGTGTGGTTCACTGATGTAAGTAACTTTGTCCAAGAAGGATATCAAAAGGCAGATTATCCAGTAGTCAGTTTACAACAGGTCTTTGGAGCTACACTTCTTCCTCCTACGAACCTCTGCTAAAAAGGCAAACCTAATAGCTCTTACTCTGGCATCAACATTAAGAAAACACAAAATATTAAATATCTATGTGGACTTCAGATACACCTTTTTAATGCTACATGTCCATGCAATCTAGAGGAACAATCTGGAGGAAAAAAGAGGCTTACTGACTAATAAACAATCATCTATAAAGCATAAGCAGGAAATTCTACAACTCTTAGAGGCAGTGCATCTTCCTAGGCAGGTTGCAGTCTTGCACTATAAAAGGGCACCACAGGGAAATGTTTTAAGTCTCCTTGGGAAATCAAAAGGTTCAGAGACAAGAAGGGCAGTCCTACAGCCCCTCAAGACCTTAATCTTATTCTCAGTTTCTAAGACAACATTCTGGTCTTCCTCAAGGGCCATGTGACAAGCTATAAAAGTCCTACATGGAAAATGGTCCTCAATCTTATGGAAAGATAAAAAGAGCCAACAAGACCCTGAAGTGAGCTCTGGCAAAACTCGGCCAAGAGAAGCTTGACTCCTGGTTCAGTTGCTAACTTTGCCATACTCACTGCAGTACAAGTGGCAGAAATAGATAACTGGATTTATCTTTCTAGAAGGAAACTAGCTCCATCTGAACTGTCTGAAGAACAAGGCTACCCAAAAAGAAAGTTATTCCTATGAACCTCTGGAAAACTTGAAATTTCTCTGCAAAAAGCAAGATTATAGTGCTGCTAAAGATAAGCAAATAGGACCTTGCTAAGGCCATGGGTCTTAGACTCTTGGTAATTATACGACATTCGTCTCTAACATGTATTGTCTTCTACAGAAAGTTTGGAAATCTGTCCAGCTCTTCATACTTGGACAATAATAAAGTTTCTTTCTCTTAACAGGCAGCTCCACGGTCATGAATTCCTGACGGGTTTTTCTTTCTTCAACTCGCTTCGTGAGCCACAGCACCTCAAGGTTGTTGGAAAGCACATGATCACCCCATAGGTAGAGTCTGCAACCCTTTCTAGCCAGAAAACGCTATAGAAGACAGAGACCACCATTCTCAGCACCTCATAAAGAATTATGGGGATTTGTGTATCTCAGGGGAATGAGGCAGGAAGGCAGGGCATAGAAAAGCTGGCTGAGGAGTAAGAGCAACCAGATTCCATGATGTGCACCAAATAATTTCCAAGGCCCCACATATGGAGTTCTTAAAGGCTCCCACAGTGTGTGAAAGAAATAAAGCAAAGTGATGCCATTGAAAGTGTCCTTCTGTAGCTTTCCTCTCGAGGGTAGCCCGCCCCCTCTCCCCCAAAGGGTACTTTTATTTTGGTTTTTAATTTTTTCTCTCTTTTGTTCTGCCCAAGCTCTGCATAGCCAGTTTTCCCCTTACCCTTCATTTTTAATTTTTCTTTTTTTGTATTTTTCCTTTTTATCGGTACTGGGGATCGAACTCACGACTGCCTGCTTGCAAGGCAGGCGCTTATGCCGCTGAGCTAAATCTCCAGCCCCTTCATTTTTAATTTTTCAAATAAATTTGTCACTGTTTTCTTTGTTTCACTTAATTCTTTGAGATGGAAAGAACCTGGAAACCAAGATGCCAGTATCCCAAAACCTGATGACACTTCTATCATGAAGTCCCTGCCTCAGTGCCAGCAAACTAGGAAATGAATCTTTGGACACTGTGAGATGAGTGAGCCTCTGTACCTTTAAGTCGCAGTCGTATTTTATCTCAGCAACAGGAAAGTGACTAATACTCTCTTGTAATGGTGTATTATAATTTTAGTATGTGTCTCCCTCATTATACTGTAAGCTCTGTAGAAGCTGAAACTATTTTGCCCCCAGTAGTATCTGTTCAATAAACATCTGTTGGGCTGGGGATTTAGCTCAGCGGCATAAGCACTTGCTTTGCAAGCGCATGGTCGTGAGTTTGGTCGCTGGTACCAATAAAAAAAAAAAATAAACATCTGTTGATACTAGATTCAGTCATCTTGCCCTTTTTTTGTTTTTCCCTAGAGTAGTGATCCCTCATGTATGGCCTGTGACTAGATGTCCCCCTCAAGCCTCATGTGGTTGTAATTGGGACTTTTTCACAGGCGGTTGGATAAAGTATGTGATGCTATGAGCAAATTGATTTATGCTGAAGTGCTAGGATCAAGGACACTAGGATTAAGGGTATGAGTGTTACCTGCCTGAAGTAACTTGGAGAAGATAGAAAGAGCTGCAGTCACCCCTTGATGCTTTGCTACCTTCTGCCCATCATGAACTGTTTCTGTTAGTGATGCCTGTCTGCTATGTCACCCTGTCTTGGAGCCAGCTGATTATGGATTGGAACTTTTACAAACTGGGACTAAATAAATCTTTCCTTCCTTACCTTGTGGACGTTTGGTATTTTTGTCTCAGCAACAAGAAAAGTAACTAAAATAGAATTTGGTACTAGAGAAGTGGGGTTGTTGCTATGACTGTACCTGACCATGTGATTTAGGAGCCTTTGGAGCAGGGTTATTCGAAGAACTAGGAGAGGTTCAGAGATGCAGACTTGAAAAAGCAGAGCTACAACAACTGAGGTTGTCCTTTATGGGAGATGAAGACCAGGCTTAGAAGGTTTTTGCTGGAAAGAAAAACTGCATTGGCTGTTGGGGTTCAGATGGATGTGTATTATGCCTTGCCAGAAAGTTTGTCCGCATTTTCCTCATGTCCAGAGACTTGGCCTGAGGCTGAGATTAAGGGTAGTAGACTAATTAATCTGGCAAAAGAAATGTCAAGGCAGTAGGATTTTGAGGCAGTGGCATGGCTATTGTTGGTGGATTTTAGCCAAATTTATGTTGCTACTCAAGAGCAAACAGCCCAGTAGGGAGATTCAAAATATTGTGCGTTTGGCCAGAAAGAAAACTCCAATAAAGCTTCAGCCTGTCAAGATGGAAGAATGGAGAAATTGATCACTGAAAAGACTAGCAAGAAAAAGCCAAGTATTTCAGAAGAAGACAACAGAAAAGATGGCCTGAGGACCACACAAGAGGCAAAAGGACTCCAGCCTTTGCAGCTTCAGAGTTGCAAAGGTGAAAAAATTTGCTTTGAGAAGACAACTCCAGCTGGACATGATGGCGCATGCCTGTAATACTCCCAGCCCTTGGGAGGTTGAAGCAGAAGGATTGTGGTGAGTTCGAGACCAGCCTGGTGCATATAGTGAATTCAAGGCCAGCCTAAATTACATAGTGATACTCTGTCTCAAGAGAGAGAGAGAGAGAGAGAGAGAGAGAAAGAGAGTGAGGGAGAGAGAGAGAGAGAGAGAGAGAAGAGAAAGAGAGAGAGAGAGAGAGAGAGAGAGAGAGAGAGAGAGAGAGAAAGGCCCAGAGCACCATGTTCCAGAATGGCAACAGCCTAGGGAAGCAGTTTCTTGGGAATTGGTTGATAGGTACTTGTCATGGTTTATGTTTGTGTCCCCCAGGCCTCATGAGTTTGCATTGTTCATTTGTGATGGTTCATTGTATAGTGCTTGGATTGATGGTGTCAGTGCTCCACCCACATAGGGGTGGAGCCAGGATGTGATGTAATGGCAGGAAGAAGGTGTGTTTTTCTCTTTGCTGGTTTGAGCTTGTTGTCAATGGCTGCCATGAACTGCGGTCCAGCCATGCCCGCCTGCCTTGGAGCCAACTGAGTGTGGACTGAAACCTCCAAAAACTGTAAGAAATAAACCTTTCCTTTCCCAACGTGAGCATCAGGTATTTTGTCTCAGCGACGATCATAAAGTAACTAAGACAGTACTCAACCCATACTACCAAAGAAAGAAGCCACGGGAGCTACAACTACATGAAGCACCATAGAGATGGAGTTATCCAAGCCCTTTGGAGCTCATATCTTGCTACAGATTGTTTCAGATGCTAGGCATAGAACCATAAGACTTAATGTTTGCCCTGTTGGAGTTTGGTCTTCCTTTGGTCCTATTCCTTTGTATGCCCCTATTTATATCTTTTGGAATGGAAATGCCTGTCTTGAGCCATTGAGTGTTGGAAGTGTTTAACTTTCTTTTCATTTGTACAGGGGCTCACAGCTAAGAGTTTATCTTAAATCTCAGAGGAGACGGAGTTTTCAGCAGTGTTGAAACTCTTGAAGATGAGCTAAACGCATTTTTCATAAAGGGACGTGCATGAGTGTTTGGGGAGCCAGGAACAGAATGTTATGGCTTGTATCTAGATGTTCCCCCAGATCCTCAAGTGGTCATAGGTGGGGCTTTTTTAGTGGTAGCAGGATTTAGAGGATTCAGGCTGTCTTTAGATCCTCCCCAGGACTATGAAGTTAAAAGCAGCTGCATCAGTATTCCCCAGCTAGCTCATCCTCTGCCTGCCAACCTCCCCTCAGCAACTACAACAGTCTCCCATCCAGTTTTGTCCTCTACAGATTCATCTCTGGGCTTTGGTCATGGCAATCTTTAAAAGCACAAATCCAGGTCACACTCCTGTCCAAAACCATGCAGTAGCTGTGTAATGTCCTTGGAGCAGAGTCCAAACTCTGCTGGAGTGAAGAGAATGTTCTAGTCTGTCTGCCTCTGCATCCTCAGATGTCCTCATTGGGCCCCTCTTCTTCCCACATCCATCAACCAGCAGCACAGGGGTGTCGGGGTTCCCAGCTTATCCCAGGGTAGTTTCTCCTATCCTGACTCATACATCGTCCCCTCCTTTGTACCAGCCCTCTCTTTTGCATCTAGAAACGCCTACTCAGATGTCTCTTTGGGGTGAAGTGCCCCTCCTCTGTGCTCCCAAGAGCTGTGCTGTACCCAACAATGACAACACACACCAGACATTAAAACTATAGTTGCTTGATTACCAGCTAAGTCTCTTGCCCTCCCACTTTAGAGGGCAATCTCTATGTCTTAGTCTTTTTCTTTTTTCCTCTTTTTGCCCTTAACCTAGCCAGTGTTAGCCCATGGTAGGATGCTTAGTAAAGATGTGTTCCATGCATGAAGTAATAACAACTCACGCATGGTTCATAAGTCAAAAAAAAAAAAAAAAAACCATGTGAAATGTGCCAGACATGGTGGCATATACTTGTAATCCCAGGGCTCAAGAAGATGAGTCAGGGTGACAAATTCAATCCCAGCCCAAGCAATTCAGAGACTTAGCTAGATCCTTTTTTCTTTTCTTTTCTTTTTTCTTGGTCTGTTTGTAGTACGGAGGGATCAAACTCACACCTAGTAGATCCCGTTTTAAAAAGTAAGGAAAGGTCTGGGATGTAGCTCAAGGCAAAGGCCCTGGGTTCAATCCCCAGTACCAAAAAAACAAGACAAAACTGAGAAATCAGTAAACAAGAAACCAGAAGTTTGGATCCAGTGAGAGATGTCGAGGAGATTGGGAATTAAGAGATAAGTAAAGGCTCCCGTTCCCCCTTCAAAGTATTAACACCAAGACAAATTCCTTCAAGCATAAAGTCTGAAGGATTAAGAGGAAGTGGTTCCTGTAGGGACGACCCGCGGGGCGGGTCCAAGGCTAGTCCTACCCCCTAGCCAATGGGAGGGCTTGTTGCCTTCCGAGGCTCCGCCCTGCCGCTCCAGGGTGTGAGACTACACTTCCCGGCGCGCCTCGCGGCCGAGGCAAAGCAGCAGCCGGAAGTGGGGTACTTGGGGTCTAAGGGCACAAGGGAAGCGGCGGGCGGGACCAAGGAGGGGCTTGCAGGTGAGCCGGTGGGCCGGGGGTCGCGGGCATGGCAGAGGCCAGGAAGCGGCGGGAGCTGCTTCCCCTGATCTACCAGCATCTGCTGCACGCGGGCTACGTGCGCGCGGCGCGGGAAGTGAAGGAACAGAGCGGCCAGGTAAGCGTTCGCAGGCCCGCGTGCGGGATCCGGAGAGCGGCGGCTCGCGCCCCCAACCCGGGAGACCTGACCGACCCGGGGAGATCTGACCGGCCCCGGGTCCCGCGGGACTCTAGGCTGGGAGTCCAGGGTTGCGGGAGGGATCTGTAGCCCTTGCCTACCCTCAGCTACTTCCAGCCCCCGCCTCGGCCTCAGTTTCCCCGTCCGTGTACTGGGCGGGCCGGGACTTGGGATCCAACGCCCAGGGAGTGGAAATTTCTGAGCCCCTCACTTCCACCACCTTCCTGATAGTGGCGGTGTTAAGTTTTCTAAGTCTCCAGCCACGTGGTCCGGCACAGCCCCCTTGGACCACAGAGGTGGCTGTTGGCTTTGGGGTGAGAAGCCATAGGTTCCCCACTGAGAGCCCCAAGAAGAGGGATGCTGTAGTCGTTGATCTGGAACTCAGGCTCTTGGCCTTGCTCGGTACTGATAGGACAGTTTGGGGGAATGGAAAGTTCTTTTGGTTTTGGTTTCCCCGTTCTTCATTCATTCAACAAGTGTTAGTCAGGTGCTCGGGGTGCTGGTGATAGGCGTGGTGAGCACCATGCCTCGTCCTTCCTGAGTCTTAGAGTGTGTAGAGGCTACACATTAAAGAATCCAAAAGTGTGCACTGAGGGGCGCCGGATGCTAAAAGAGGAATGGCAGAGTGCCCTCATCAGGACTGCTTTCCTGAGGAAGTGACAGCTCCTCTGAGCTCTGAAGGAGGGGGAGGTACTGCAGGCCATGGTGCAAACTGCCTGGTGTAGGAAGGGGCAGCGCGTGTACACCGTGGCCTCCAGAGGGGACTGGTGGGGCCAAAGTGTGAAAAACAAAGCCTGCAGTCTGCCATGGAGGTGAGGGCTGGTCTGATCTCTCCCTGGGCAATTTGTCTTTGCCTGAGGAGCGCTGGTAAACTGTGGCAGAGTTTTAGCTGGTGAGCTGGGTATTGAGCTGACTAGTCAGTATCAGTTTGGCTACAGTAAGGCTGTGGTCCTAACTCTTGCTCTCAGGATCTCCTGCAGGAACCAAAGGGTGAGGAATCCTAGGAAGTTATCTGTGGTTTTCCCAACCTTCTGGAACTCAGTTTCCTGTTTTCTCCAATTATATCATTTAACAGAGAAAGGGAGCTAGAGGTAGTGCCCATGGTCGTTACATTTTGTGCCTGGGCAAAAGTATCTTGCTCTTCTGTGCCCTCGTGGAGCGGATTGCCTAGCAGGAGCAGACAGTGACAGATACAAATCAGAGCTCAGAGTGTAGTTTATGCGGTCCATGGTAGGTGCTGGGTGTCACAGTAAGGCAGGCAAGGGGGAGAAGGAATGTCAGAGTCCAGGTGTAGGTGGGAGTGGGGCGGCCAGGGAAGCCTCACAGAGGAGCAACAGTGTGGTTGAGACCTAAGGAAAGGAGTGAATATGGTTAGCAGAGGAGAGAGCATTCCAGACAGCAAGAATGGCAAAAGCCCCGCTGGAGATTGGGGCCTGACACATTCGAAGGCAATGAAAAGGCCACTGTGCCCAGACTTGGAGTCCTAGCTCCCTGTGCTGTACACTGTCAAGCCTGTCTCCTTCAGCCTGATAGCAACCTGGACTGTGCGTACTGCTATTTTCAAAAGAGATCCTGCAGTTTGAAGAAGTAGAGAGATTAGCAGGTTGACAGGAGCTCTGCCTGACTCCACATGTGCCTCTTGGCCTCTCTGCCCACTCAGGTTGCTGCCACCCTGTGTTCCTGCCACGTTGTTCATAAGCCTCCGTGGAGCGCTTGACACGTTTGGGTTCTTGTGTCTTTACAGAGAGTAGGCCCTCTGGCCTCAGCTGCAAGGCTCTGGATTCTACCTGGTTGCTTCTGCTTTTGCCAAGAAACTGGTGCCCTGTAGGCTTAGTCTCTTTCCCACAGACCAGTAGGCTGTGCTTGTGCCACCTGGCCGCCTCGAGGTAGAGACAGTACTTTGGGGAGATTGACTGCCTTTGAAGGCCTTCTGAAAGGTCAGGCTGGGGTAGAAGAAGCTCATCTCATAGCAATGTAGGTGTGGATAGTGCCAGGGAAGCTGGATAAATAATTGTTAGCTCGGAATGTTCCAACTCCAGCCAACCTCATGGGATATTACAAGGTTTTACCTGGAATCGCTTGCCTTTCTTGTCTCGGGAAGATCTGGAATGTTATTGGCAGGGCTGTGCAGGAGCACTTCCCAGAGTCAGAAGATCCTGCCCCGGACCATTTGTCTGTGCAAGTCTGAGGTTGAGAGAGGCGGTCTTTCCTGTGCTGGAGGCTGATCGCAACTTTCTCTTTATTTTTTGCAGAAGAGTTTCCTGGCTCAGCCTTTCACCCTTTTGGACATCTATACACACTGGCAACAGTAAGTTTGGTGAAGCTGAAGGGCGGGATTGGGACACCCCAAACAGTCATCTTGAAATAAACTAAGATACTAGTCTGGGCTAAGGTCTCCCCTCATAGCCCACGATAGACATTCTTGTCACGCCTCAGAAGCCAGGTCACGTGGACTGTGGCTGTCTAGTGGTGGGATGGGACCTTGAGAGTTATGACCTCAAGAACAAAAGCTTCTTGCTGGGCTTGGTGGTGCACATCTGTAACTCCACCACTTGGAAGGCTGAGGCAGGATTGTCACAAGTTTGAGGCCAGCATGAACTACATAGCAAAACCCTGTCTCAGACAAAACAAAGCTTCTCCCCAGCCTGTTATTCACTCAGTCAACAAACATTTATAAGCATCTGTGGAATGCCAAGTCATGTCATAAGTGAGACAGGCCTGACTGTCCATCTTTGCAGCTAACATTGTAGTCAAGGACTTAGTCAGGTGTCAGAGAACGAAGCGAATGAACATAAAATCGTAATGATAGAAAGATTACCAGAGAGAGGACCTTACACGCTTCAGGGAAACGTCCCTGAGATGCCCTTTGTCTTGAGCGCTGTGGGAAATGGGACTGAACTAGGCCATGGGTATAGAGAAGCAGGGAGGGTGGACCCTGCAGTGGCCAGGGGACAGGACAGGTGAAGCCAGCCGTCTGCAGGGCCTGGCCATCCGGGGTGAGAAGGCATCTACCCCAGAGCAGTGGGAGCCATGGAAGGGCAGGCACAGAGTGAGGGCTCTCTGAAGTGGGAGGACCAGTTGGGCCTATGGACATCCTCGGGGAGGACAGCAGTGCCAGGAATATTAGGGGAGGAAACCACAACTGCAGGTGAGTTAGAGAGGAAGGATCTAGTGCACTCCAGGTCTGGCTCACATGCGTAGGTAGAAAGTGGGCCGATGTGTGGCACTGAAAGGGAACTCAATATGGAAGGATGGATTCCAAAGGCACGTTAAGCGTAAAATGCCTCTGAAATACATTTGGTTGGTTTTTGTGGTCCTGGAAGATAAAACTCAGAGCCTTGACACTGAGCTGTATTCCCAGACCCTTTTTTATTTGTTATTTGTTATTTTGAAACAAAATTTCCCTAAGTTGTTAAATTGCCCAGTCTGGGCTGAAACTATGTAATAATTCCTCCCTCAGCCTCCCAGAGTGCTGCAGTTTTAAACTTGTAAAACTTAAGGTTTTCCAAGGAAGGGAGACTAACCCAAGGGTGTATCAACAGAGAAATAAAGAATGAAGGGTGGGTGATCTGTTACCTCCCGTACTCACCTGATCACAGCTGATTGGGCAGTGAAGTACCATAAACCCGTCCCATGGAAAAATGGCAGCAGAGCCAGGCATGATAGCACACCCCATCATCTTGTAAGCCCAGCACTCTAGGACGCTGAGGCAGGAGGATCACAAATTCAGGCCCATCCTGGGCTACTTTGCATACTAACTTTGTAAATTTAATATTTTTTTGGTACTGGGGATCGAAACCACAGCCTCACACTTGCCAGGCAGTTGCTTAGGTCACTGAGCTAAATCCCAGGCCCTAATTTTATTTTATTTATTTATTTGTTTGTTTATTTATTTTTGTCCGTTTTTTTTGAGACGGGGTCTCGCTATGCAGTTCAGGCTGAACTTGAGCTCACTTTGTAGCCCAGGTTGGTCTCAAACTGGCAAGGATCCTCCCACCTGAGTCTCCCTAGTGCTGGGATTACAGGCGTGAGTCACCACGCCCAACAGGCTAATTTTATTTTAAAGACAAAAAAATAACAAAATTTCAAAACACAATTAAGAGACAGTAACAACAGCTAATACATTGTGTATGATCTGTAGTTACTCAGAGTATAAGATGTCTGCATTCAGTGTCCAAACAATATTAGCACAAACCATTCTTTTCAATGAACTAAGAGAAGTGAGTAGTAAAGCTATCTCAACTGTCATACACACAAATATTCCTTTCAGCCTCTCTCACCAGGAAGATTATGAATTTTACACATGCAACTCTGATTTATTTCACTTAGGAATATGGTCTCAAGTTGTATCCATTTACCTATTAACATCTCAAGTTTATCCTTTATTGCTGAGTAGTACTCCAGTATATAAAAATGCCACATCTTTTTAATCCAGTCCTCATTTAATGGGCATTTGGGTTTATTCCAATATTTAGCTATTACAAATTGTGCTGCTATAAACATAGGTGCACATGTATCGCTGTGGTGTGATGTTTTTAATTCTTTGGGGAAGATACTGAGAAGGGGAACAGCTGGGTCAAATGGGACGTCCAATCCTGGTTTTTTGAGGAATCGCTCTACTGATTTCCAGAGTGGCTGCACCAGGCTATACTCCCACCAACAGTGGAGAAGGATTCCTTTTCCCCTGCATGTTAAATGTTCAAAAATCAAGTCAAATTTTTAAAAGAAGCCAGGTGTGGTGACGCATGCCTATGATCTGAGCACTCTGGAGCTGGGGCAGGAGGATCATGTGAGTTCGAGGCCAGCCTAGCTACGTAATAATGAAACCCTGTCTCACAAAGACAAAAAAAAAAAGAAGGAAGGAAAGCATGGTTGTGTGCTTTCCCCCCACTGGCTTGACCATAGCCAGCTGTGAAGAACGGTAGCGAGCCCTGGGAAGTGCAGAGGCACCGCCGTGCACATCTTTGAGGACAAAGGAAGTGGCTTCATGGCAGAGGGGGTAGGGGTGCTCTGTGTCTATACCTGCTTTAGACAGACCAATTTCGCTTCTGTATACAAACACGTCTCATCTGAGCTACCCAAAAATGCGGTGGGCACCTGGGAACGGCGAGTTCCCTATCATGGGTAGCATTCAAGCCGAGACAGGGATGGTGCAGATCCTGGCTCCTGGGAGAGGGGGAGGGGCATTGAAAACACTACCAGCTGCATCCCCTGGCTCTCTCCTGCTTCGAGGTGGGCTCGGAGACCAGGCAGGCTGGCGTGCTCACTGTACCTCCCTAGGAAACCATAGGGGCCGCACACTCTCTGTTGCCACAGGCCCCCTCTGTGCCTGAGGGGCATGAAGTGGGACGAGCATCTGAGGCAGCCACAAATCAGAATCAGTAACCAGTTGTGACCTGAAGCAGCTTTCTTGGCCAGGAGCTGTATT
This sequence comes from Cavia porcellus, assembly GCF_034190915.1. Classification (NCBI taxonomy): domain Eukaryota; kingdom Metazoa; phylum Chordata; class Mammalia; order Rodentia; family Caviidae; genus Cavia; species Cavia porcellus. The sequence goes on from NW_026947504.1 coordinate 17,321,279, forward strand.
TTCTTGGTCTTTTTTCTTCTGTAAATATGAAAATAATGTAATTATCTCATTGTATTGCAAAGATTGTACGTAGTAGTCTGTGTGCTGGACCCAGCCATTGGGAGCTGCCCCCCACCCTCATCCCCATATTTATTGTGCACCTAATACAAGCCAGGCGCTGTTCTTTTTTTTTTTTTTTTTTTTTTTTTAAATCAGTATTACCTATTAAGATGTCATTTTCTCCAAAACAGCTGTTCCTATCATCCAATCTTCTCTGTCTCATTTCTGTTGAGCTCTTTTTCTGTCAGTAGCTGTCAGTTTGTCTTCTTCATTTTGTTCTCTGCTCCATTCGTTGTGGCCTCTCTGCCATTATTTCTGGATTCTTTGTATTTTTCTTTTTTAGAATATCCTGCAATACTCTCTGTAGAGTTGAATTGGTGGTTGCAAATTCCCCCAGTTCCTCTTTATCCTGGAAGCACCTTGTTTTTCCATCAATTTCCAGGGACAGTTGTGCAGGATATCTCAATCTTGGCTGGAGATTATTATCTTTCAAAGCTTGAATTATTTCCCCCCATGCTCTTCGTGATTTGATGGTTTGTGCAGAGAAATCTGCTGTAATTCTGATGGGTGTTCCCTTGTAAGTGGTCTGTTTCTTGTCTCTGACAGCTTTTAATATTCTGTTCTTGTATTGAATTTCTGGAATTCTGATTATTATATGCCTGGGTGTAGATCTGTTTGGGTTGTAGGTGGCTGGGGTCCTGTATGCCTCATACATCTGAGTATCTTTACCTTTTGCTAAATTAGGAAAATTCTCCTGGATTATTTCTGTGAGTAGCTTTTGTAGTTCACTTGTTTGTGTCCCTACTTCTTCTTTTATGTTCTTAATCCTTAAGTTATGGATCCTCTTATCATCTTCTTGTCTTTGTATTATTGCTGTTTGTTTCTTTGTTATTTTTAAGAAGTTTTTCATTTCATTCTCCCATATTACAAGTCTGCCCTCCAGTTCAGATAGTCTGTCCTTAGTTTCTTTCAAGCTGTTATGCCAGTCTTCGATAGACTTCTTAGTATCTTGGTAGTCCCTTTGAACCTGCTTCACGAATTCTATGCTTTCTCTGTTTTCTCCATCAAACAATTCTCCCCTTTTTTTCTGTTCTTCCATTCCACCACCTGTTTTTTCTTGGGTGGTACTTAGCATTTCTCTAACTATTCTGCATACTTCTAGCTTCAGGTCGTTGATAACTTCATTCCTGAATTGGTCTATGAGGCTCTCTATATGGCGCCTTATGTGTATTGGTGCGGTGTCTGCTATTGCCTGTTTCTCAGAATTGGGGGCCGAGGAGCCTTTCTTATTGCTGCCTCTTCCCATGCTGCCTCTTCTTCTCTGTTCCTTATATATGCAAGCTTATATAAGAGGCCCAGCTTCTCTCCCAGTCAGCCACAGCCTGATCGAATTGCGCCAGTTAGGTGTTCCCGCTCACTGCTGCGCACCAGGGAGTTACAGACCAGGCAGCCTACGCGTCTCCCCTCCCAGCCACCGTCAGGCTCTGGGATCTAGGTTGGGACAGCCTACTAGGTCCGCCGGCAGCGTCACGCAGGCCAGGCACTTTTCACCAATCCCGCCCGAGAGGGGGATGTGTGGCTGGAGTCCCACCGCGCCCTGCTCCCGCAGGACTGCTCGGGCCCAGAAAGTCCTCTGCTGGAGTCAAACTGTGGTAGAGTGTCAGTTTCTCTCACTCACCTCACCACAAGTCAGTGCACGCCTCTCTGCCCGTCCTGTTTTCGACTCTGTTCGCAGATTGCCGTTCTCAGAGCTTCCGTGCGTCTCTCTCCTTGCCGAACCACTGTAGAGGCAGCCAGCCGCCGCGCGGCAGGAAACCCAAATTGCGGCTTACAATGGCGCGGGGTCCAGCCTCCACACCGAGGCTTTTCTGTTCCTGTTTTAGCGCCAGGACTGCATTCCAAGTTGGTTTCTCTCAGCCCAGTTCGTTCCTGAGTCAGCAGAGCATATCTCCACCTGCTTATGTCTCCTTAGTCCGCACCATTCCTGGCTTCTGAGCCGAGTCTTTCAGTGAGCCTCTGGTAGTTGCTGTTATCTGTCCGCCATGTTCTCCCGGAAGTCCCAGGCGCTGTTCTTGATAGAGCAGGGAGCAAATTCCCATCTCTTTCGTCTGTATTCTGTGGGGAAGAAAGAAGCCCAGCTAACTGATGTAGGAAATCAGTGAAATCTGCTCTTCGAAGATTGCTGACAAGTGGCCTTCCTGGGAATAAGGCCTCTGAGCCGCACGTGCCCAGTTGTGGTAGAGCACTGTCCTGCCAGCTGGAGCGTGGGGCATGGACGGCAATTCACCAGGGCAGGAGGGTGGGGTCAGGGATACTCAAGCTCCAGGGACTTGACCCTCTGGGGACTTTCCTCGCCCGTGCCCCACATGTGCTCCTCACACTTCAGGGCTCCTTCCTCAAGATGTGTTCGAGCAGCCAGGCGCCCAGAATCTCAGCTCCCAGAGTGCTGGGCAGCAGAGTGGGAAGGGGGCCACCGCGTTGCCCATGGCAGCTGTGTCCCATCTCTCCAAAGGCGAAGCTGAGGATGGGTAATCTTTGCTCATACTGGCAACACTTAAATAGGTTTCTTAATGCTGGGATTTTAGACAGTTTTATAGACCTCTTTTTTACATAGCCTTTTTTAAACAGAAATGAGCCATATTGCTATCTGTGTAGTGCCAGGTAAAGTCTGTTAGATTTAATAAGTTTTTGTTCCAAGAGCCTAGGCCATGAGTGTGTGTGTCCCTGCATGAATGTAGGTGACCCCCACATCCCTGGGCTGCCCCCTTCTCCATCCCTGTTGGGGGATGGCCCAAGGGACTATGTGCACTGGTCACAACAGAACCTTGGGCTCCCATTGGGGCTCAGCCCCCATCCTCTTCGCATCCCTTCCTCCAAGGACCTTAGGTAACCATAGCTGAGGACTCTGCCACCCAGTGCCCCCGTTAGGCTTCCAGCTGGGACCTGCCCAGACATGATGGGGCTCGGATCTATGGGAAGTAGGATGGTGGCATTGGGGAGTGGCTCTCACCCCCACCCCATCTGAGCTCTTGAGTATGAGACCCAGTGCAGGGGTCTAAAGGACAGTATTTCTGCCAACTGAGGGCTTCCATTGAAAGGGAAAGGGAGCAGCAGGGTAGGCCTAGAGGTGGCTGAAGGTTGGCCTAAATCTAGGCAAGAAGCTGGGAGCTGTACTTTCTTATCAAAATAGTGACGAGGTGGTTCCGTACCATCTCTATCTCTACTCTATCTCTCCTCAGAGCATGGAAAGTGACATGGGAAGTCTCTGCTTCCTGCCTTTTCTTGCTCCGGAGCCCAGTGGGTCACAGGGGCTCCCCTGGGAGGACGAGCTCTGCTCCATCCCGGGAGCCCTGAGCCATCCTGCATGGCCCTGGGAGGCAGAGACAAAGCTGACTAGAGGATATTTAAGCCAGTATTCACCATTCCTGTTTGTAATAAAACTTCTGTTTTTAGGAGTTTAAAAAAAAAGTTTGTGAGGTACACAGAGTACTATAGTCAGCTGCCAGCCCTCCTCACCCTCTGCTAGGCTTAAAGTAAATAACAGGAGATACAGAAAAGTGCTCAAGAGGAAATGAAACCGGATGGCAGGGCAGACAAAGAGGGGTGGACATCAGCTGAGGGTTGCTCTGAGGGGGCCAAGTGAAGTGCAAAAAGGGGAAGGCAAGGACCCGGCCTGAGAGGGGGCATGGCCCAGGCAGCGGGCTCTCAGGAGAGGGAGCCTGAGTGGGCCAGGCCCCGGTCACTGTGTGACTGCTAGCCTTGGCTGTTCTAAGACACTGTGGGTCACTTGTGATTATCTTCAAGACTTTAAAGATAACTTTCCAATCTAAGAATTGTAAAAGCATTTCAAAAAATAAGTGTAGATGCAGAACGCAAAACTGTATCTACATTATGTTGTCGTCACTGGACGGTGCATTTCCTTTGGGGACTGGGAGGATAGGTGAAGGTCTGTCTGCCCAGGTCTTGCGGAGGTGTCCTGACACCCCCTTGGCATATCCTGTACCCTCGACCTGCAGAACCTCTGAACTTGGCCAGAAGCGGAAGGCAGAAGACGATGCAGCGCTGCAAGCCAAGAAGACTCGCGTGTCAGACCCCCTCAGCAGCTCTGAGAGCTCAGACGAGGAGGAGGAAGACGAAGAGGCAGAAGCCAGAACTGCCAAAGCTGGTAAGAGCCCCGCCTGCTGGGCGTTGCCAGGGCTTGGGCTTCGCAGTCAGGCAAAAATTGCTGCACCTTAGGGTGAGAGTTAAGTTGTGTCAAGCTCTGGGAACCCAAGGGTGAACCAGAAACCCAGGTGGGCCCTACATACACCGCCCCGGCCCAGTGGACCCAGGACTGCTTCTAGGTGATCCTGATGGAGGTAGACAGACAGCATCTGCCAAAGGTCCCTCTTGAGTGGCCTGAGGGCTGCTTGAGAGTTGCTGATTGTCTCTCTATTTTGGCAGGGTGTGCTTGAGCAACGCTGGGGCCAAGCCGGGCACTGTGGTTTTAGAGCACTGGAGGGTGACCTGGGTCTCTACCACCCCTCTCCTTCCCAGCCCCCGGCTGCCCCCACACCTCCCCCTCCCCTCTTCCCCAGCCGCAGCCCATCACACCATTGCTGTCTCTTAAGCATCGTGTTACCATTTTTTTTTTTTTGGCTTATTCACAAGATACTTTCTTGGTTTTAAATATGGTTTCTGATTATAAAGGAGATGCAGGATTCATTATAAAGTATTCATTATAGAATATTTGAAAATTACTTTGAAAAAAAAATCAGAGAAGAAATCACATATATTCTTGTCACCTACAATTCAGCAAATTATTCTTCCATCTATTTTCCCTGAGCCACCTTTTAAAGATGTTTGAGATATTACTGAATATATATTTTATATCATGTTTAATCTCCTTAAATTATAAATGAAAAACAAGTTTGCTCCAAACTACAAAAGCATGTAGGAAATGACAGGTTTCCTGTTCTCTCTGCCTGTCCTCTTTCACTTTCTATTCATGGTCTTGGTGAGTAGCTGTGAAACTTTAACTTCTTCCCTTGCCACCACGGTCAAACAGATATCCATCTACACGTGCATGTGTGCCTCCTGTATTCTCCTTAAAACAGAAGTGGTCACATCTCGTACTGTTTGATGTTAGTCGTTTATTAGCGCAGGTTGGCAGTACACAGTGGTCACGTGTATCATGGGGAGTGGGTACCTGTAGACAATACATCTGAATTCTTTTTCCCCCCATTCCCTATCCTTCTCCTACCTCACTGTTCCCTCCATTTCTAAAGCCGTCACAGTTAGTTGTGATTGTACTTCTCAGTGTCCTCAGTGAGGGAAACAGGCTGGAGGATTTGTGGGCAAAATGACAGGGGGTCTGGTGTTTTCTTCACAATGATGCACGATGGGGAACGGCAGGTAGAGCAGTGGGTGAAATAAGACCAGCCCCGAGCCAACCCTGGTGAGAGTCAGTACACTGCTTCCCTACTTATAAATGGGCTTAAAACTGCATAATTACAGAAAGAGGAGAGACAGTGAAGTGCTAGGCAAAGAGTGAGATTGTGCTGTTCATCTCAGCAGCGCTGGTTCTCTTTAACAACAACTTAGAAATCTTTTCCTGTCTGTCTGAGATCCCAAGGAGATTATTTCTTTTATTTCAAGCACCAAAAATGTATTAACATTTAGCATCTAATGGCCCAAGACTCATGGTTCAGCTGTCTCCACTAGGAAGCCATTGGGATTCTCAGCAGCTTTCTCCGTGGCCTGTGGCTAGCAGCTGGCCATGTGAGTAGCCTTTAGAGCAAAGTGCAGGGGCCTGAGTTGTGCAGTGTCTTGTGGTATAGGTGGTGGGAGCGTAAGCTAATCTGTCCCCTGGGGGGTCCTCAGCACCGTCTGCCACAGGGTAATTGGGAGGCCCTGGGAGGTGTAGACATAGAGCTTTATGTTACCTGCTGGCCATGGCTGATGGATTACAGAGCTGTTTGGGCTCCGCCTCAACCCCTCATGGTGGCACCAGGCAGCCAGTACCAGTTGCAGTTAGATGAGATGAAACCCGCCTGCCACGCTTGGGGGAGAAAAGCTCATTTGCTTCATCCAGATGGATTTGTGTGTTGCAGCCCCAAGACCAGCATCTACCAACTCCTTAGCCAGGGGAGTGGATTTGCCATCAAGCATGAAAGAAAAGGCCAAGGTGAGTGGGATCACTGTCCAAGCGATTGCGCGTGAGAACTCAAGTGCCCTGCAGGGGGACAGTCTCTTGTACCAGACAAGGATATTGCCCATCCTAGACTCAAATCTTAACCCGTGTCAACAACTATGGAGTCTCATCCTCTCTGAGCCTCGGTGTCTTTTTCTATAAGATGCAGATGCTGCTGTTGCAGGTGATGCTGCTGGGTACCAGTATGCATCTGTGATGAGCAGCTTCATTCCTCCTGTGCCTTGTGCTCAGTTCTTCTCCAAGGGGCTATTTGCCAATCCCAGTAGGTTCCATGCACTGCCCTAGGCAGTGGAGGTACCATTGCAAGCAACATGCCTGTATTTCTGGAACTCTGATTGCATTGTGTAAATCAGAAACTACCTAGAAAATAAGTGTATTTTATGGTAACTCATAAAGTCGTGTTACAGACCTATAAAGCATTATGTATCCGAAAGTGGAACATTGGCAATAGTGTGCAAAAGTAATTAGGAAGGAATGATAATACCCACAACAAACAACTACATTCTACTTAGCGACTTTAATGCCATGCTCACATGCCTCCGTGAGGGCTGTTTGCCCAACTCGCCCAGCTAGGAAGCAGCAGTGGGGGTTTCAGTGGGAGTGGGCCGTGTACCCCCCTGAGCTAGGTTTGCCTGCCACTCCTATGCTGTGCAGGCACAGGCCAGGAGCACCAGCAAGACCATGAACTCTATGCCACACCTCGCCCCGGGGAAAGCAGCGGGCCACTTTCTTTCTGGAAAGTCACCCAAGAAGTCAGCACAGTCCTCAGGAAGTATCATCCTGGTCTCAGAAACCGAGGAGGAAGGCAGCATCCGGGCCCTTGGAGCCACTGCCATACCTGGTGAGAAGCCCCCACCTCCAGGAGCTGAGCCAAGGCTATGCTTTCTTAAACTTTGGGACATTGTGGAACTCAGAAGTATGCTCCATGCCAGCGAGGGGCAGCTGCTGGACACCACTGGGGCTTCTCAGAGGGTGTCTGAACATACAGGGACTGCTGTGGTGGCTTCAAGATACCACAGATCTAGGTTGAACACCTTTTCTTTCCTTTTTGAGACAAGGCCTCACTCTGAACTTCAGGCTGGCCTTGGAATCACTATGTAGTCCATACTGGCCCTGAACTCCCAGCAGTCCTCCTGCCTCAGCCTCCTGAGTGCTAGTATTCCAGCCATGTACCACCATGCCTGGCCTGTGCATTCATTTCTTGTGTAAAATGGGCATTTGCCCTCCTGCCTCTGTGGACCTGATAGTGGAGAGTTTATAAACTGCCAGTTGCTGGTGTGTGTTTCTGGAGTCCTATTCTAGCCCTTCCAGGGCCTCAGATGTGTAGGAAATAGGGGTGACGAGCGTTCCCATCTCAGCTGAGGGCTTCTGGAGAGGATAAACCCACAGCCTCATGCAGGCAAGGAGCAAATGCTTAGCACCGGATGTGACAGTCGCTGGCCCTGGAGAGGGGCGAGGGAGTTTGGGAAAAGTATACTTCAGTCCTCTGTGTTCACCCTCAGGGACCGTGTCAGCTGACCAGGTGGACAACTCCAGCAAGGACAGCTCCAGCTCCAGCGATGAAACAGATGTGGAGGTAATTGACACCTGTCCTCAAGAGTTACTTTCTCCAAGCCTGTCACTCTAAGAGCCTGGTGGTGCTCAGACACCAGTGGGTCCAGATTCATGCAGCGACTTCACCAAAGGCTGGGAAGGCTGTGGTCGGGTGGGGGGTGGGGGTGACAAGTCCAGTGCTACTCAGAATGGCCAGGGTTGTGGGAGACACAGGGCAAGGCCTCCTAGAGCACAGTGGGGGCCAAGAGGACAGTCCAAAGGAAAAGTTGCAGGAGCAAAGGCCTGCACAGAGGTGTAGCTGTCACGTGTGGTCAGGATGATGCTGCTGAGTGGATTCTGAACCCACAGCTGAGTGGTAGCCTTAACAGTAGGCCAGGACTGGTCAGGCTGCTCAGGGTGTGGCCTTGTGTCTTCTCTGAACTTTGACTTGGGAGAGGTCCCCACAGGTCATTTCTTACATATCGACTAAGTGCTAGACCTCAGGAGCACACTGCTGGGGTGGGGGTGGGGTGGGGGTGGAGAATCCTGCCTCCATGCATAAGGAAGGGCTTTTAGCTAGTTTTACTATGTGAGGGATGGTTACTGTAAAGGGACAGTGAGGAGCAGAGGGACAGCAGTAGCACCCCCAACTCTGATGCGGAGGCACGGGCACAGGGGCAGAGACAGATGCACATCATGTTTCTGAGGAACAAAGATGTGCAGTTTTATGGCCGAGAGGGAAAATGATATAAGAAGGGCTCACAAGTAGACAGGCTATATCTACTGCCCCTCCTGGAGTTCTGCATAGAAGTCTGAGTTTTATTCTGCAGACAGTGTGAAGCCATGCAGGTTTCAGGCACAGAGGGAAGATGGCCTGATTTATGTTTTGCAAAGATGGTTGGCAGTGACCTGGATTGAAGGGCAGTACAGACAATAAAAGCAGCAGGAACAGTTTGGGGGTTGCACATTGAGGTACTAGTGGCAGAAGTGCATGTGACAGGGATCGAAGTGTCCAGTATAAAAGTTTTTTCTGAAAGACCGAAACAGGAAGGAAAGTCAGGGATGGATTGACCTGGTGCCCAAAGTACTGTCACCTCCCCAGTAACCTTGGAAGGTAGAGACCACCCATCTATCGCAGGCCCAGCTGTGTGCAGCTCCCCACCTTGCACCCTCACCAAAGGTGGAGCCCACCGTGAGGAGGCACCTGGCTGCCATCCCTTCAGGCCTTGAGAAGGAAGCCACTTCTGCCCCTTGGAAACCAACGCTAGGTGCAGCTTCTCAGGCAGTGAGGAGACGTGGGTGAGAGCAGTGCCGTGGGTCAGATGTGTCCAATGGAGCACGGAGGAGATGCACCTTGGGAAAGTACTTTTAGAAGTCAAAGGGAAGACCAGACATGGTGGCACACACCTCAGCACTCGGGAGGCTGAGGCAGGAGGGTCTCTGTGAGTTCAAGGCCAGCCTAAACTGCATAGTGAAACCCTGTCTCTAATAGACAAAAAGAGAGAAAGGTCAAAGGGAAAGCTCACAGAAGAAAGGAATGTTCCCATGATATCTCAGCAAGCCAGTGGTGGGCTAGGCTGCTGACCTCAGGATGCCACATGGTCAGCCTGTTTAGTTGAAGGGGCAAAGCAAGTGCTCCTGACTGAGAGTGTCCCTTTCAGATCAGATTGCGCCCTGTGGGGGCCAAGTGTGGTAACAGAGAGCCAGGGGTTCAAGCTGGGGCCTCTGCATTGACCTGAGCCATTCGTACCTCTCTGGAAAATAGGTGTAAAGCTAGTGTCACATCTCAGGGTGCTGTTTGAGAATGAAGTGCTGTCAGGAGAGGGCCATGAACTGTGGCCTTCCACCCTACAGGAGACAGTTGTTACCGTTTTCTGATTTCATCCCTCGTTCCAGGTCAAGTCCTCAGGGAAAGCAGCCCAGGTCAGGCCCTCACCTGCCCCTGCCAAGGAGTCTTCAGCAAATAAGGTGGCCCCAAGCCCTAGGAAAGTCGGGGGCTTGGTACCCCAAGCCGGAGGAGGTGCGCTCACCCCAGCTGGGAGTGCCAAAGTGCTGAAAGAGGATCCAGGGAACAGCAAGGAGTCTGAGAGTGAGGAAGAGCCCCCCAGCCAGGTGAGCCCCACTTGCCATGGCCAGGTGCTGGCTGAGCCACTGCGCTGTGAGCACCTCTGCTAGAGAGGCCACCGTGGAGCTTGGTGAGAGAGGAGAGAAAGGACACAGGGCTGGCGGCTACAGCGCCTTCTGGGTCATCACATATAGCCTAGGACAGCCGGTTCCTGGGGTGGGCTCTGTGTCTCAATCCGTCATGACCCTTCCATTTGCCTTGGTGTCTCTGCCTGCTAACGGAGCTGCTATTCTCATCCCAGTTAGTACTGCTGGTCCTCTGGCTTCTCAAACCATACCAGACACTGAGCCGGCAAACACTGTGAGCTAACGGAATCAGACTGGGTGTGGTGGGGCTCGCCTGTAATCCCCACTCAGGGGACCCTGAGGCAGGGAGATCACTGTGGGTTCAAGGCCAGCCTGAACTACTAGTCTCATTCTCTGTAGCCCAGGCTGGCCTCAGACTCAGGGTGATCCTCATGCCTCAGCCTCTCAAGTGCTGGGATTACAGGTGAGTGCCACCACACCCAGCTTAGTTAAAGGAATCTTCATCTCCCTCTGCCTACTGATCTTTTTGCCTGGGCAGCAGCCTGGCCTGTTCCCCAAGGCCCTTGGTTCATCCCAAGGACAAGCCATAGGGCCTGGGAAACGGTTGGAATGGGAACAGGGAAGGGCAAGAGTGAGGAGGAATGGGCATAGGATGGGCAGGGGCGGCCTCAGGAGGGGACCCCAGGATGTAGATGTGCAGCCGAAGAGACAGGATGCCTGCCGTGGGGCCACCTTTGGAAGGTTGTCCCAGCAGGGAGCACAGCAGATTCCCCGAGGAGGGAGCAGGGTGAGAATGGTGACATTCTGAGGACTCAGTCCCTGCCCTGCCCTAACCCAGCTCTGAATGGTTTTGCTGGGTGATGAATTTGTGAGGCAGTCACTTTCCAGGAGCCAAAGTTGGAGCTTTGGCTGAAAATTTGGATTCTACGTGATTCAAAAATTTGAAAAGTAGCAAGCCAAGCAAAGGCTGTCTAGTGTCCAAGCCTTGCACACGGGGAGCTTCCTGAAGGATTGGAGCTGCTGTCTTCTGGGGAAGGATGCATGGCCCAGGATGCCTGGCCAGGAGCTTTCTGGGAAGGGGCCTGAACCAAAGCTCCAAGGCATACGGAGCCTGAGAGCAGCAGGGAGAGCGAGGGGGCGAAAAGCACCAGCAAGGTGCTCTGGCCAGAGGCAGGGCGAGAGGAGCCCCGTTAGGGCCTCTGGGCTTCAACCCAAAGGTGTCACCCGAGGGACTTCTGAAGAAGGAAAGCAAACTGCCCCTTCTTTCTCTAGGTGAAGGTGTCTGAGAAAATCCTCCCAGTTAGAGCTGCCTCAGCCTCTACCAAGGGGACCCCTGGCAAAGGGGCCACATGTGCACTCCCTGGGAAGGTGGGGCCCGTAACTGGGCAAGCCAAGGTGGGGAGGCCTGAGCAGGAGCAGGACTCAGGGAGCAGCAGCGAGGAGGAGTCTCACAGTGAGGTGGAGATGCCGGCTGCCACGACTGCACCTCAGGTGAGTTGAGATCAAGACCTCTGCCACCTTCTCAAGGTGGAGTGTCACTGGCCTGACTGGGTCTCTGTCTGCACACACCTATCTGGTTCCCCCTCTGTCCTTCTTTCACTCAAGGCGAAGTCTGCAGGGAAGACCTCTCAGGTGAGAGCTGCCACAGCCCCTGCCAAGGAGTCCCCCAGGAAGGGCGCCCCTCCAGCATGCCCTGGGAAAGCAGGGCCTGCAGCCACCCAGACCCAGGTGGGGAGGCAGGCGGAGGACTCAGTCAGCAGCAGCAGCAGCGAGGAGTCAGACAGTGACACGGAGACACCAGCACCCCAGGCCCCAGTGGCAAAGCCTGTCCAGGTGAGGCTGGAGGCCACCATGCCCTGCCTAGAAAGGCCCCTGTGGGCTCATCCCTCCCCTCTGGGTACCTCCTCCTGATCTCACCTTTGTCACTGCCAGCTGAAGCCCTTGGGGAAGACTCCTCAGGTGAGAGCTGCCCCAGCCCCTGCCAAGGAGTCCCCCAGGAAGGGCGTCCCTCCGGCACCCCCTGCGAAGACAGGACCTGCGGCCACCCAGGCCCAGATGGGGAAGCGGAAGAGGGATTCAGACAGCAGCAGCAGCAGCGAGGAGTCGGACAGTGACGGGGAAACACCGGCACCCCGGATTCCAGCCACCAGCCCTGCCCAGGTGAGCTGGAGACCACCAGGCCCTGTCTGGAAAGGGCTGCTGTGGGCTCACCCTTGCCCCAGTCTTGCCCTTTGTCCCTCCCAGGGAAAGCCCTTGGGGGAAGCCCACAGGTCAGACCTGCCTCCACTGCCTGGGCTGCCAGGGAAGGGTACCAACCCCGTGTTCCCCAGAAAGACAGGGCCCAGATAGGGAGGTTGGAGGAGCACTCAGCAGGGAGGAGGAGTCAGAGTGAAGGGGAGGCATCCCCAGGGGTGACCCTGTGAGACCCTCCCTGCAAGGTCCCTTTCCTCTTAGCACTGGGAGCTTCATATGGCCTGCTGGCCTCTGTGTGCCCCTTGCACTCTACTTGCTGTCTTGGTTTTTGCCTCTGTACCCACACACCTGGGGCTCCCTCTCCTAATCCTGTGCATCTCACTTCAGGCAAAGCCCTCAGGGAAGAACCTCCAAGTCAGACCAGCCTCAGCCCCCACCAAGGAGCCGCTGGGGAAAGGGGCTGCTCCTAAGCCCCCTCAAAAGTCAGCACCTGTAGCTATTCAAGTCAAGACTGAAATGTCCAAGGAAGACTCAGACAGCAGCGACAGCGACGAGTCATCTGACAGTGAGGAGGAGGCACCAGCAGCCGCTCCTGCGGCTCAGGTGAGGCCTGGAACAGGAGGATGCCTGTGGACCCCAGCCCGGAGCTGGGCTGCTTGGTCAGATGTGGGTTCTGCTGGTGGGAAACACAGCACTGGACCTCCTCCCTAGAACAGACAGTAGCTGTGTCCCCACAGGAAAAACCAGCTCTGAAAACACCTCAGGCCAAGGCTTCTCCCAGAAAAAGCGCCCTCCTCACCCCAACATCTGCCAAGGGCCCGCCAGTACGGGTGGGTACCCCAGCCCCCTGGAAAGCAGGTACAATGACTTCTGCACCAGCACCCGCTCTGCCTCCGGGCACGCAGAGGCCAGAGAATGATTCTTTGAGCAGTGAGGAGTCAGAGGCTGAGGGGGCCACGCCTGCAGCAGCAGTGGCACAGGTAAGATTTCGTCTGCCTGCCCATCCTCAGGGCAGGCCCCACGGGCTCGCTGGGCCCCTGTGAGACGCTTCTCCCTCTCCCACTTATCATTCAGACAAAGCAGCAAGCTGCCTCAGCACCCACCAAGGGGCCCGCAGGGCAGGGGGTTACCCCAGCGCCCCCTGGGAAGACAAGGCCCACCATCGCAGCACCTGCTGGAAAGGCGAGACCTACTGTCACCCATGTCAGAGCCGAGGCTCATGAAAGCTCTGAGAGCAGTGAGGAGGATTCTGATGACAGTGAAGCGGCAGCAGTCATGACCCCACCACAGGTGAGACCTAGGAGGCACCAGCCCTGACCACCCACCTCTGGGCTCAGCAGGACTGGCCATGGTGGTGTTGGGCAGCCTCCTCTGAGCCTCACTTCCCCATTTCCCTCCACATCTCCTCTGCCCAGCAGACCTCTGGCATCTCCTGTGTGACCCTGAGCTCCCCCATAGATGCTGGTGTTTTCCATAGATCCTACTGTGTCACCTCTCTGCTGGATGCTGACCTTCTCATGGGTGCCCCTAGAAGGAGTGTGGACATGTGCACAGGTTTTGCAGCAGGGCGAGGCTAGGTTGTAGTAGAGAATGTGCCAGGCAGCAAGACGAGCTCGTAGCTAAGGGTTTTCAGGAAAATGGCATCGAAGTCGAGCGCTGCAAGTCACATGGCAAAGTAGAAAGTGAGTGTTCCAGGCAGAGAAAACGCCAGTGAAAAGGCTGGGAGGGGGGAGCACCTGATGGGTGACACCACAAGCAGTGCGTCTGGTGGGGTCATACCTCATGGGAGCAGGGCCAGTGACAGCAGTTGCAGCCAGTGTCCCAGTTCCACATCCGAGCAAGTGGCACCATCCGGGTACTCCCTCACGGCCGAGGGTGTGGGCGGGGCCTCACCGGCAGCCTCCAGCAGGGCCTGCAGCTGGGAGCCTTGTTCTGTCACCTGAGGGTGGGCCACACTTCACAGCAGAAGCAAGAGTCAGGCCTCCCAGCCCAGAAGAGCAGTGAAGAGTGAAGATAGCGTGCTGCCTACACTCACCCGCCCCCTGTTGATTATTTTTAATTGTTGCTCTTGTTTTTTTCAATAACCACTCAGAACTTAGTCATTTCTTTCTTTCCTGTACCAGAGTGTACATTTCTGGAGGCTGTTTTGGCCCCTCTTGTTGACTTGTGGCTCCCAGGTTCCTGGGGCCAGGTTCTGGACCGTGCTGGCCCTCCCAGAGCCTCGGCCCCGGGGTCTCCTCTCCTTCACTCTGACTGCTGCCACGCATCCGGACCCAGGGCTTCACGGCTCAGCTGTCCTTGTGCACATCACTTAGCTCTGTCTTCCCACCTGAGCCTCCCGCCCAAACTGTGAAGTGGGCGTTTTATTTTTGTTCTTTGAGCCATAGGTTATTTAGAAGTGGGTTGTTTAATTTCCAATATGTAGGATTACCCAGGTTTCTTTCTGTTGTGGATTGCTAATTTAATCTTCTGTGGTTGGAGATCTTTTGTATGACTTCAGTCTTTCTCTGTATTGAGAATTGTTGGGACAAGGTGGGTTTTGTGTCTTCTGTTTTGTTTTCTCACATCTGCATGAGAGGTAGACTCTGCAATGGGCGTGCACCCCAGAGACGTTTCCTTTCTGAAATCCAAATCTGCTTTTCACTTCGTCTTGTTCCAGGAGGAATGCTGGAGGCTGGGGGTGCCTTTTTTTTTTTTTGGTCTTTTTGAAACACGGTCTCACTCTGCACTTCAGGCTGGCCTGAGTTCACTTTGTAACCCAGGCTGGTCTTGAACTCACCACGATCCTCCTGCCTCAACCTACCGAGTGCTGGGATTACAGGCATGTGTCACCATGCCTGGCTGGGGGAGCTTTCTGACCCTGACCAGAGGCCGTCTCTGAGTGAGGCAAGGCCTTGAGATGCTTGGATCCCTCCGTCTGTTTCCCATCAGCAGGGCTTGTTCTCACTCCTGAGGATGTTACTCTGGAAATGTCCCTCTTAGTCATTCCCGTCTCTCTAGATCTGTATTTGTTGCAGACCCTGACAGGCATTGTGGAAATCCAGGATATCATTTTAAGATTCAGTTAAGCTGAAGAAAACGTCACAGCAGTGGCTTTGTGTTTGGGTCTGTTATCTTTTTTTTCGTACTAGGGATTGAACTTGCGACCTCATGCTTGCCAAGCAGGCACTTGTGCCGCTGAGCTAAACCCTTGCACCCTGGGTTTGTTATCTTTCGTGTCTGGCTCCCACTTCTTGGACTAAGGTGGCAGTTCAAGCTGTAGCTCAGCATTCCACCCAACAGGGAGGGAAAAAGAGATATGTTTCTTACCTACCTTTTATGACACTCAGTTTACATTTCATTAGCCAGAATTTAATAACATGGTGACCTAGCTGAAAAAGCGCCTAGAAAACAACTTTGTTCTAGATGTCTTTATGCTTATCTAGCAAAGTACTTACTAAAATGAGCCTGAATGTTTAATGTGAGCCAGGCACTATGTTAAGCACCAGATCTCCTATTTAATCCTCACCATATCTCTATAGATGGGCCTTGTTTATTATCCCTATTTTATAGGAGAGAAAACTGAGTCCCAGTAATATCCAGTGATTTATTCCAGCCACATGGATGTGATGGAGACAGATCTAAGCCCTGCATCTTGTTCCAGAGCAGCAGTCCTGGCTCACAGCATTGCTGCATGTTCCTCTCTCCTTCCAGGTGAAAGCCTCAGGGAAAACCCCTCAGGCCAAAGCTAGCCCAGCTTCCACCACAGCATCTGCAGTCAAAGGGGCAGCATCAGCTCCTGGGAAACTGGTCACTCCGGTTGCTCAAGGCAAACGCGGACCCATGGCCAAGGCAAGTGGGGTAAGAAGCCACAGAAGTGTTGGAGATCGAGGTAGAAAGGAGGACCCAGCAGCGGCCTCAGCCTGGACCCGTGCCCTGCCTGGCTGGGGCCGCCTCCTCGCTGTCGCACCACGGTGAAAGCTTAGCCTGGAAGGAGCTGTGCTTTCCACTTCCTCCCCCAATACCACTGCCTCCCAATCCAGGGGAAGTCACCAGTGAGAGCCCCCCAGAACGGTGCCATCCCAGCAAGGGGCCAGGCATCTGTGTCAGCGGTAGAGAAGGCAGTGACTGCGGCAGCCCAGGCTGAGAAGGACTCAGAGAGCAGCGAGGAGTCCTCAGAGAGCGAGGAAAAGGTGCCAGCCCAGGTAGGGCCAGCAGCAGCCCTGTGCTATGCCTCTGCCGGGGTCCACTGTGTACTGAGCCTCCGCCCTCACGGGCACAGCTTCATCACCCGCCTTCTCCTCCTACACGCCATCTCTCAGATTCTTCCTCTCTCTCAAGGTGAAGCCCACAGGAAAGACCCCTGCCTCAGCTCCTGCCAAGGAGCCCCCCAGGAAGGGCGCCCCACCTGCACCCATTGGGAAGACGGTGCCTACAGCCACCCAGGTGGGGAGGCAGGAGGAGAACTCAGTCAGCAGCAGCAGCAGCGAGGAGTCAGACAGTGACACAGAGACACCAGCGCCCCAGGCCCCAACGACAAACCCTGCCCAGGTGAGGCTGGAGGCCACCAGGCTCTATCTAGAAAGGCCTCCTATGGGTTTGTCCTTCCCCTCTGGGTGCCTCCCCTGATCTCGCCTTTATCACTGCCAGCTGAAGCCCTTGGGGAAGACTCCTCAGGTGAGAGCTGCCCCAGCCCCTGGCAAGGAGTCTCCCAGGAAGGGCGCCCCTCCGGCACCTCCTGCGAAGACAGGACTTGCAGCCACCCAGGCCCAGGTAGGGAGGCAGGAAGAGGACTCGGACAGCAGCAGCAGCAGCGAGGAGTCAGACAGTGACGGGGAAACACCGGCACCCCGGATTCCAGCCACCAGCCCTGCCCAGGTGAGGCTGGAGACCACCAGGCTGGAAAGGGCTCCTGTGGGCTCACCCTTGCCCTCTTGGTGCCTCCTCCTGATCTCTCCTTTGTCACTGCCAGCTGAAGCCCTCAGGGAAGACTCCTCAGGTGAAAGCTGCCCCAACCCCTGCCAAGGAGTCCCCCAGGAAGGGCGTCCCTCCGGCACCCCTTGGAAAGACAGGACATGTGGGAGGAGTCAAGCAGGAGGACTCAGACAGCAGCAGCGGTGAAGAGTCGGACAGTGACCGGGAGACATTGGCACCCCAGACTCCAGCCCAGGTGAGACCTGCCAAGCCTGCTAGCCACTGACACAAACTTAGGTACAACTTGAGTTGAAGTGCAGTGAGAAAGAAAGAGCAGATTTAGGCTCTGACTCAAGGATTGTTAGGTGCAGCCTGCTCTAAACACCTTACCCCTTGGCACGCCTGTAAGTACCAGGGCCTCCAGACATACACAGATATACGGTTCCCAAGGAAGGCTAAGCCAGCTAGTCCCACCAAGGCTGTTAGCCCGAGCCTCAGGCGAGAGTCATAAAGAAGCTTCTTGAGGGGCTTGTAGTTCTCCCTGAATCCCAGGAGCCATGAGTCCTGGGTCCTCACCTAGGTAGTTGCTGCTCCCCAGAGAGGACCTGTCCAGCTTTAGTGTGAAGCCTGAGCTCTGGGGCTTGGGAGAGAAGGAATGAGAAACCAGCTGGGGACAGTGTGCTTCTCTCGAAATGCATGGAGACCACGGATGGCTGTGTCCTGCAAAGAAATTTCAGGGTGACAGACTTGAGTTAGGGCTCAGGCTAGGATAGAAATGATCGACCCAGGGCCAGTGGGGAGGTGGCAGCAGATGGCAACTAGCACTGAACCTTGGTGTCGGAAGAGCTAGCGGGGAAGTAGCCTCTAGGGCAAACTGGAGGGACAGTCTCTGTCAGTTTTGGCCAATCATGACCTTGTAGAAGTATATCCTTGTGGCCAAATCTGTTTCTTAAAAGAATCAGGAAGTCTCCCCAGCGGGCCACACTGCACCCCTGAGATTTCTGTTTTCTCTATGGGTGAAATAAGCACCAAGGACTTAAGTTAAATCTCCTACCCCTGACCTTTGTCTTTGCTGCAAACTGTTGGACATGAAGGACATTGGCTCTTGGACAATGAAAGCCACCAGGCTAGGTGGCAAGGAGGCATGCAGCCTGCAGAAGCTTCTGCATGGCACCCACAGTTAGCTGGGAGTGTTAGTGCCAGGTGTAAACTGTGGCAGGACCACTGAGCCCTGGTACAGCCTTGTCCCAGGCTACGGTACCTCTTCTTCAGACCCCAGGCCATCAGCACCGTGTCCCCAGCCTTCTGCTGGGTCTGAGTCATACATGCTTCAGAGTCAGAGTCTGTTCTGGAAGGTAGATGAGCAGGGTAGAGGTTTGTGTTTCCAGGGCCTTGGGGTATGCCAGACCAGCTGTCCCCACCCAGCTGATACCAATGTGTGCTGATTCAGGTCCTTTCTCTGCAGAAAAACATTACCTCAAAAACTGCCAGAAGCAGCACCGTGACCCCAGCTCCCCCAGAGAAGAACCCTGAGGGGTCCTCGGAGAGCAGTGACGAGGAGCTGCCCCCCAGCCAGGTAGGCTGCACCTTGTCCCTGCAGGCACAGCAGGCAAGGTACTGGGCTGGGGGACAGGGCAGATCTTCCCAGGGGGAAACCTTCACCATCTTCACATAGCACTTGACAGCTTCAGGAAGCCCTCGAGGCCAGAGCATAGTTACCTGAGGCTTCAGAGCCTGGTAAGGAGAGGGTAGGGGGCAGTCGCAGCCAGCTCCATCCCCACCAGCTCTGTGACTCTGGACAGAGACCTTCTGACCCTTGCGAGGTTCTGTCTCAGATGTGAGACAAGGCAGTGAGGGTGCCCCAGTCGACAGGTCAGAATTGAGGCCCTAGGAGTTATTTCCTCCAGTGCTCTTGAAGAGGCTGGGAAAGGCACAGACAGTACCCTCTGACCCCCTGTATCTCCTCATTTCCTGTCTGGAACCAGGAGCCTTCCCTGGAAAACGGTCAGAGTCTCAAGGGCCTTGCCCAAGCCCCTGTCTAGCCCAAGCACCTGGGGCAGCTTTGCCTGTGCTGCTGCACCCACTCCTTTCCAGAGCAGGCCCTGGCAGGCAAAACCAAGCCCCCTCCTGTCTGACATCAGTGCGAGGAGCCAGCTGGCATGCTTCTTTGGAGCAGGTAGCACTGCCCTCTGCCCTCCCCTAGCCCCACACCCTTAGAAGCTCCTGCCAGCCTCCCCAGCAATGCTGGGGTCCTGCAGCCCCAACACCAGTGGCACCACTGCCATCTCCTTTCTGTGTTGTGTGCCACATTCTTGTCCATCCATCCATCATGTCCAGGCAAGGCTCCTTATTCACCTCCAGTGTTGGGGTGCTCACTGCTCACCTTTTTCTTAAAAGGAAGGATTATAAAAGCAATGATGAACAACTGACCTAACATCATTGATCCCTCCCCGAATGCCAGGCACTGTTCAGTGTGGCGTTTCGTTACTATGTGTCAGTCCTGTGTCCTCGAGGACACAGGAAGGAGCCTCGGAGAAGTCAGGCCCTGCCTTGCCTCTAAATGAGGGCCATCCACCCTTACCTGCACCCAACACCCCTCCTCTAGCTGCCTCTCCCTCGCTGGGGAAACAGAGGCCCCTCCTCGAGGGCTCCAGGTTTCCAGGAGGGAAGGGCTGCTTTGCTGTGCTCTGCGGAGGCGGGCTAACATAATTAAAATGAACATCCTGCTTGAACTGAACCGTTTAACTGGTACATTAGTCCTGAAGATTCTGGCGTTCCTTTTAAAAAAGCCCAAAAGAAAAATCTGGCAGTTAGTGTATTCCCTGCAGGGAGATTCAGGGAATATGGGTGCAACCCGGGGGCCTGCAGCCACCCGAAGGGCTTCAGCGCCTCAGTCCGCTGTTCACTAATTGGGTCCGATGCATTGCCATGTACTTATCCTAGCACATCTCTGTTGACAAGGTTGCTCAGTTTTTCTTAGTAGCCCTCCAGTGGTGAGTAGGGGCTAGATGGCAAATTGGGGAGGCCAAGCCCCAGGCTTTGAGGCAGGGAAGGTGACTGGCTTGATTCCCAGGCCCCCACAGCAGGCCCTGTTGTACAGAGCATAAACCTTGCACCAGGGTCTGTACGGCCTGCAGTAGTCCCAAGTTAGACAAAAAGAGTACGTGCGTGAAGCTCGGTTGGTTTGTTCATTATGTACACATGTATCATGTCATAAACCGTAAATTACGTAGTTTTTACCTGCCATATGAAAATTCATTTTTTTAAGTGTCCCTTCTATCAAAGTGCCAAAGCAAAAGATAAAATTAAGTTAAAAATTAAAACATCCCTGTTCTTAAAGTTTCGGATGAGTCAGAAAAAAAAGAAAACCTCTAAGAAACTTAGGTTAAGATATTAGGGCTTGTGTAGTTAGTTCTAGAAGGAGCTTCTGCCTGATCCTGGCAATGGTTTGTTGGTCATGCTGAGTGAGGTTGCTTGCCCCTCTGCAACTCGATGTTCTCATCCCCTTGTGTGAGACTCCCTGGAGTTTATAAGTTGTAAAACTCACTGGCTGCTGAATCCCCAAAATAGATTCTGCACTCTCGCAGGATCTGTTAACCGATCCCCAAGAGGTATTTTTGAACTTTTTCAAGGTGCTAGGGAATGAACCTGGAGCTTCATGCATGAAAGGCAAGCATCTACTACTGAGCTGCATCCCCACCCCTTCAATTTGTTTTAAATTTGAGAGAGAGGCGCTCACTGAATTGCCCAGTTAGGCTCAAACTCGTAACCCGCTGCCTCAGCCTCTGGAGCAGCTGGGACTACAGGTGTGCGCCGTCACCCCCTGCTGTGTGCTCAGCTCCACTGGAATTAGACGACAAATAGAGAGCCCTCTGGGTCCTAGATGCTCAGACCTACAGAGGAGGTATGGCCAAGGGCTCAAGCAGGGGCAGTTCCACTGTTTGGCTGCCAGTCAGCTTCTCCAGCCATCACCCAAGTGCTCCTTTGCCATTTCCCCTATCAGTAGCCTTTCAAAGGTGGGAAGCAGGCTTGGGAAGCACAGGAACTTGGCCGCATAGGGCAGTTCTGGGAACAAATGAGTCTCCCCCACATGCTGTGGCAGCACAGCCCACTTTTCTGAATTCTGCAGACCTGATTGTTGCCTTCTTGCTGTGTACAGCAGCTCCGCTGTGGGCCCCGAGCCCCAGCCCGCCCTCCGCATCCGGGCCCTGTACCGCCACCCTCCCCCGGCCCACGGCTGGGATAGCGTGGCGTGGGCAGCAGAGCTAGGAGGAGGCTTTTGCTGCTGAGCTGCTTTTAACATCCCAAGACGCTATTGTTTGCCTCGGTGGGTTCGTTGCCTCTCTTGGTCCCCGACAATCTGTTCCTCTGTCTTCTCACATATATATAGATCCCCTCCCTCCACTGCAAGCCTGCTCCCACTTTCCATCCTTCTCTTTTGCATCACGTGGGAAGGGAGGCTCTGGAAGTGGCAGATCAGAGCAGTGGTGGGGGAGGCTATTTGGCAGGGTAGGAAGGGACTGGGCCCAGCAGACTTTCAAACTCAGGAGGGCATCTTTTCGTTTCATTTTGACTTTCCCCTGCACCCTGGAGGTGGACAGCATGTTGTGGCACCCAGCTCCTGCTGCAGACCTTCCTGCCCCTGTCCCTTTCCTCCCCCTATCCCAGCATCAAGAAGCTCTTTTTGCCCCAAATCTCCTACTGGCCAGAGCAGGATTAGACCCTAAACCAGCGCTGACATTGGAAAAATGCTTCCTGGAAAGCCGCCATCACCAGCTCCCTGGCTCGTGGCCTCACTGGCCGAGCACTTTGAGAAGGAAGTGGAAGCAGAGTGCCCTGGTGTGCAGACGCCCTCTCGGGGCCACGGCGCTGGGCCCGGCTGGCCAGTTCCGGGGTGCTGCCGCCGCTGCCTGCATTTCCTGCAGCTGTCCCACTGGGAAGTGTGAAGCAGCCCCACATCCCTCACAGCCTCTACACACCTCCCCTATTCTTTCCCTAGCACCCCTGGTTTGAAGCTGCAGTCAGACCTATTGTTTCATCAACCAGGTTTCAGTGTTCAGCTTTACATGATAAGGTCTCGTTTTCACCTTTTTCTTTTAAGGACAACTACAATATAGTATCACATCTTAGAGACTCACCTACCTAGCAGTGTCCCCATTTCCCCAGTTTTTCATGAATGGTACTTTTTTTTTTTTTTCGAAATCACAACGTCATACTTGGCAGGCATGCACTTAGGCCACTGAACTAAATCCTCAGGCCTTATAAATGGTGCTGTTTATATTTGATCCATTCAAATAGAGTCCAACCGAGTACAGTAGTGCACACCTATAATTCTAGCACTTGGGAGGCTGAGGCAGGAATACTGCCATGAATTTAAGGCCAGCTTGAACCATATAGTGAAACCCTGCCTCAAAAAAGACCATAAGTCCGAGTGAGGGTTACATTGAGATATTCATCTCCTAATTCTTAAATCTGTTCCATCTTCTTCCTTTCTCCCCATTTTCCTCATGTAGTTCATATGTTGCGGACACTGGGTTATTCAAGCTGGTGGCTGCATCAGAGGTTCCAGGTGGGGCAGCCAGGCTGTATGCTTTTCCAGGGGACTGGTACATGGATCATGGCCAGGCCACTGTGGGAATACTTTTTAGCATGCTCCCCTCAATAGTTAGGCACCTCTGAAGTCAGCCAGAGGAGAAAAGACTAAGTGGACAGTTGGCTCTGGCCTCACTTCTCGTGGTTGGTGTGTTATGGGCTCCTCTCTGTCCTCTGTGGACTTGTTTCCCACCTGACCTCGGGAGCTGACTGCCACCCTCAGGCTCACCGTGAGACTTAGGTGAATTCCTGTGAACTGTGAGGTGCTGTGCTAAGTTACGGAGATACATAGGGCAGCAGCAGGCCAGGAAAACCCTGGGCAGAGGAATGGCCTCCAACTCCCTGGCTGCCCCTGAGCTCCTTGTAAAACCCCGCCCCATCCCCATCTTGCCCTTCCCCTGGCCAAACCTTTAATCACTTGGGGGGATGTGTTTTGTTTTTGTTTTTCAAGGTGATTAAACCCCCTCTGATTTTTGTCGACCCTAATCGTAGTCCAGCTGGCCCGGCTGTGACCCCCGCACAAGCCCAGGCTGCAAGTGCCCCAAGGAAGGCCCGGGCCCCCAGCAGCACTGCTGGGAGCTCCTCCTCCGAGAGCGAGGATGAGGATGTGATCCCCGCCACGCAGTCCTCTGCACCTGGTGAGCATGGCCTGGCTGGGAGGAGCAGTCGGCACCACCGCCCACTGAGGACAGGACTCTGACCCATTAGCAAACCACTGGTCAAGAGGGCTTGGGGCCAGGTGTCTGGGCCCTGTGCTGTCACCAACGAGGGACTGACTCAGGCTTGTGATTTGGAAAGATTTGTTCCCAAGGCTTCTGTGTTCTGGCTCCGACCAGCAAGGATGCCTGAACAGATAGGAGCTCCATAACAAGTGACTGGCCGGAGCGGGCGGGCCAGATGGGGGGACTTCCCCTCCCTGGTAGCAGGTAAACAGGGACACTGCAGTGAGGGACTCCGTTGGCAGAACCCCAGCCGGATCTGGGGTTCCCTTGCCTTCTAAGAATCTTAGTTCTGTAATAATAGCACCAGAAAATGGTTAATATTACTATCCTGTATGCTACAACGAGGAAACATTATCTAATCCTAGTAATTAAGAAATAAGGTTAGCACAAAAGGAAAAATATGACGTATAACCCTGCTGCCCACGTTGTTACTGCTATAGTCCCCCCTGCTAACTTCACTGAAGTCCACCGTGCACCAGAGCTAGACCACATTGAGCACGGAGCTTAGTCATCCTGGGGTGGACTGAGACATTGTGGTGGGGTTTTATCATCCCATAGTTAGACTGGGATTCCTGCAGGCTACAAAGTAGCACACTGTTCATTCAGCCACTTCTGCACTGGGGAAAGGGAAGAGTCTTGTTTTGGGCTGTGAGAAGCAGCTGTGCAGCGAGCACCCGCCAAAGGCCAGAGTCTGTGCAGATGCCCCAGCTGGGATGTCCCAGCTGATACTCCTGAGAGACCGTTTTAACTGCACGGGGTGTCTGACACCATGTTCTAGCACACTGCTCAAGAGTAGTGTCCTGACCAGTAGAGAGGAAAGGGAATGGGGAGCAGGCCTGGGGCCACTGATCTTTGTCAAATAACACAGTGACAATCCTTGCCTGGCAGGCTTGGGTAGGGAAGCGAACAAGCTCCTCACTGCAAATGCTGGGAGCTCAGTGGTAGGTCCCCAGAAAAGGCTAGGGGCTTCTGGGCGTCTATGCCCTGATACGGCTGCACCCTCATTTCAGCTGTTAGAACAGATGCAACTATGCCCACTACCTCCACAAGGACAGCCCCCAGAGCCAGCGCCAGCGAGGAGTCCAGTCGGGCATCAGAAGACAAGAAACAGGAGGTGGCAGCCTCTCAGGTATCTGGGACAAGGGAGGGCTGTGCGGCCAGTGGGCACAGGCCCCCCACGCTCTCGCCACATCGTGCCTGGGGCATGCCCAGCCCCCAGGTCTCAGCTTGTCAAGAAGAGTGTCCAGGCAGACCCAGCTATGTCTTGAGTCCCTTGTCAAGCTTTCCGGCATGGGGAGCTTTGTCATTTTCTTCTTCCAGTTTTGAATGTCATGAACAGAAGTTGTCCTTTTTTAATATTTTAGAATCACTGTAACATTCTCCCCAGCTTCCCTGATTTTCAGTACATTGTTATTTGGCTCTTGCCTGAATCTGAAAACTCGATCGGTAAGGTTCGTGGTCAGAGTACAGATGCTAAAACAGCACATGGCCCCACCTGAGGGCAGTGGCTTGGCCAGAATTGGGCAGGGCCAGAACCCGGGTATCCTGGCTCCCGTCCCATCGAGAAGGAACCCACTGCATAGTAGCCTACCCGTCCGAGAGGGCAGGAGAGAGCTATGATGCACTGGGGAGCTGAGCACCACCAGCTGCAGCCAAAAGAGCTTCTGGGAGCGTGGGTGCTGCGTGGGGGCCAGGCAGTGGTCATTGTTTACAAAGTCCTGTATCCCTCGCTGCTTGGCCAGCAGATCATGCTGAGCATCTGTCCAGCCTAGCTCCTGGGGCTGTAGCAGGAAGGAGACAAGGAGGGTCACTGTCCTCGTGGATGTCAGAGAAGGAAACAGAATATAACCTAGAGAATAATGGAGTGACCTGCCTTAGGAAGGATAGTCAGCGAAGACCTCCTCAAGGAGGGGAGAGGTACACAGCTTCCAGGACCCTCTGGAGGCGCATGTGGGGTAAGGAGAACCGAGAAGAGCTCAGGTCCTGGCTCAGTAGGCACAAGGCCAGGCTATAACAGGGCCACAGGAAACCAGATGCTCTCAGCGAGGCTCATGACCAGTTCCGTCCTAAATTCGCTCTCCCTAACTGCTGCTAGGTATAGGAAATAGGAGTATACTCAGGGAACCCCAAGAAGCTGCAGATTGAGTGGTGGACCTCCTGAGGTTCTTGAGCTGCTTCTCTGCCTTTGGCCAGAGCTAATTCTGTGCTCTTTAAGAACAAGGTGATTTATTCATAGCCTGTAGCCTGGCACCCATCTCTCTGCCTACAGGGTGACATCACCCGTTCCCCGCTCAGTCCCCGGCTCCAGCCCGTGACTTGCCCTGCTGGGTTCTTTCTTACCCCAGCCAGACGGGATCTAACCAGGCGTGGCATAGATGGCATCTGAGAATAGAAGGGTCTCAAGGCTGCCTCTCATTGTCCACAGGTGACAAGGAAGAACCCAGCTTCCCTCCCACTGACACAGGCTGCCCTGAAGGTCCTGGCCCAGAAAGAGGTGAGCATGGGGAATCAGGACCAGACCTGCCCAGCTCTGTTTTTGCGTCCCTGGCTCTCAGTGGCACAGTGTGTAAGGAGTGATGGTACCCGAGAGCTACGGGAAGGGTGATATGGGACCCTGCGTGTGGCATGCATAGAGTGCCCAGCCCTGTAGCTGTGCTCAGCAAGCACCAGCCCTCTTCACCTGACCTTTCCTTCTTTCTCTTTTCACCAAACCAGGCTGGCAGTGCTGCAGGAACACTGCCTGTGACGCAGCCTCAGAGCACCGCTGTCCAGGCCAGAGTGGCCAACAAGCTCAGACAGACCAAGCTGTCTGAAGGCCAGCAGAACACAGCCATTCCCTCGGGCTGCCCCAAAGCTGAAGCCCCTGGAAGCTCGGATGATAGTGAGGACAGCAGTGACGACTCTTCAGAGAATGAGGAGGATGCTGAGGGACCTCAGAAGGCCAAGTCAGACCCCAGGCTGGGTGAGGGTGCCAAGAGGGCTGGGCCCGGGGGCAGGAGTGGGGAGAGGGTGTGGCCTACAGAGCCCTAGACCCTGGCCTCAGGGTCCAGCTTGATCTGAGACCTTGACCACATTATCGTTCACTGGGCCTCAGTTTACCTACCTATACAATTCTATGAGGAAGTTTGTCCAGATGATTTCAAAGACCTAACTTAGCTGTTGGACAACTGGCAGCTTTCTGGTGTGAGGTTCCCTTAGTGATTCTCAAATCCCAGGACTGTGTGCTTCAGCCATAGGGAAAGCAGGTAGGTGTGAGTAGGGCTTCAGAAATTAAAAGCAAAAGCTGTGGCAGTCACGTGTCTCACCTAGAATGCTGTGAACAGTGCTGATGTGCAAGGAGCAACGAACAGTCTTGGGTGGGATGTTGGTGCACGTAGAGAGACCAAGGTATCCCAGCCCCTCCTGGGGGGCTTTGCCCTGCCTGACTGACAGGGGCCACAGGGGTCACCTAACAGGATAACAGGATACCTTTGCTTCTCCAGCAGGTCCACCCCTCTCCAAGAGGGAGACCTTGGTGGAGGAGACCACGGCAGAGTCCAGTGAGGATGAGGTGGTGGCACCCTCCCAGGTAAGTGCCAGGGTGGGGTTTAGGGTGTAGTCTAAGGCCCAGGGCTTCCTTGAGATCATGGGACCGGGCCCCTTCCTGGAGCCCTGGGCAAGGTCCTGCCATGAGGCAGCAGCTGAGGCCTGGCCAGCAAAAGAGAGGCCCCCGGGCCAAGCATTGTGGTGCTGGGGTCACAGTGATTTAAGGACGGCATGGGCCACATAGCAAAGTCAAAGACGACCTGAAATGCCTAGTAAGACCTTGTCTCAAATAGCCAAAAAATAAAGAATATAGCCCAGCATCTCCTGCCCTGATTCCCTCCTCAACACGGAGCCACAGGTAGTCAGCCCCTGGGGTTTGGAGAGGATTTACCTGAGTTCTAGGTGGTACCCAGACAAAACATCTATAAGCAGGCTTGGTGCCACAAGCCTGTAATCCCAGCTCTTAAGAGATCTGAGCCAAGAGTATCACAAGTTCAAATCCTACCTGGCTAATTTAGCAAGATAAAAATAGTGATTGAGCTGTAGCTCAGTGTAGAACCTACCCTGGGTTCAAGCCTGTGGTACTGCAGAGTTAATCAGTACATAACAACTGATAGTGATTTTCTATTTGCATTAAATGTACCTATCTAAAATTTATATTAGTTAAAATAGTTCAAGAAGTGTGTGCCAGAGTAGAAGGACACTCTTGTCCTCAGTGCTCACCCACGATGCTCAGAACAAGCCTGGCCGGAGGTCCTACGCAGCTTCGTCCCAGCATGCTCAGGGGCCAGGGGTGGGCTCGCAGCCTCTTTTACACTGGGCTTCTTCAGTCTCTCCTCTCAGGTTATGTGACACCTGGGCTAACCATGGCTAATAACCAGGCTTCAAAAGCCACTGCTGGACGAGAGTCGAACCCCACAATTTCCTCTGCTTCAAGAACTAAAGACCCAGCTGGAAAGCCAGCAGCAGAGTCCCAGCCAGCAGGCATCATGTCTCCTAAACCAGGTGAGTCACGGTTCCCTTCTGACGTTGCCACCAGCATGGTCCTCTTTGGCCCCAGTGCCTTCGCGATTGAGGGCTGTGCACCTGCAGGAGCACCTCCAAGTACAGATGAGAGCCGGTGAAGCTGTAGGGTGACGTCTGCCCTAAAGGAAGCCATGTCTTTTGTCTCTGTTGTCTTTTTCCCTGCAAATGGACTTGCGATGTGGGTGTAGGAACTCAGTAAGAACCCTGTCTGGGGTCAGCATGTGGTCCCAGGGCTGCCTTGCCTCACTCTGAACCTGGACAAGCCTCTGGCTCCCCTGGCCTCCCGCATCCTAACCAAGTAAGGCAGCAGCGACACCTCCCCGCCCCTACAGGGAGTCACACATAGAACGCAGGCACGTGGCCTCGGACAGGAGGACCTGGGGCTGCTGTCAGTCAGACTCAGCATGTGGCTCTCCTGGCTCCTCCTTAAGGTGGAAACTTTCAGGTACAAACCACTGAGCCCCCTTGAGAGCCAGTATCAGTTCTGCACCCATACTGACTGCCCAGACCAGGGCAGAGACCTGGCCCAGTCACCCGGGAAGGGAGAGACAGAGATGTGATGGGGCCCGTCCTCGGGGCTTCTGGCTGAGCTCCCCTGTGCTGGGTTAGAAGCAGGCGTTGCTCACTTTCTTCCCCAGTGTTCTCTTTGTGAGAGGCGGGTGCAACCAGGAGACATTTTAGAGGGGGCTGTAGAAGGTTTTTTTTACACATGCAGTCAGCACATAATTATCAAAGGCAAGCAGAGGCGTGGAAAATTCTAAACAAAGGCTGCACCAGAAGTCACTCTGGCAGGCGGTAAACCTGCTTAGTCAGCCGCCATGTGCAGTCCCACTGCACACAGGCTCCCGCATGCTTCCTGGAGCCCGGCCGGGAGGGCGACGGCGCGCCGAGTTAGCTCATAGTGCCTGAGCCCACCGTCTGCAGGGGCTTCGCTTGTTTCATCCACCCACACTTGATCATGGGGACCTCAGCTCCTTTACAGACATGGACAGTGTTGCCCTGAGACAGCAGGGTCCACAGTGGCGACAGCTGACTGGTGGTGAAGTCAGACTGCTGACCAGGCTGTACCATCTCCCTCTTGTCTCACCGTCTTGTTACTGGATTTCCGATCTTCTCCCTAACATTCTATGGGGTCACTGTCCATCCCCAGCACTAACTTAAGCAGAGAGGAGGTGCAGAGCTCTAGATTAGAAGAGCCTGATATGAGGAAGATGGGAGCTCGGGAGACCAGATGGGATGGTGACTACTGAGCCTGACCCGTCCCGTCTGTGCTGTTGTCAGAGGAGATGGCCTCTCTCTCCACAGGTCGGAAAGAGGCTGCCTCAGGCCCCACAACTCAGAAGCCCCGGAAGCCCAAGAAGAGGCCTGCGAGCACCGAAGCCTCCCTGCAGGCACTGCAGAGCAGCATCACCCAGCGTCTCCTGGGCCAGCCCTGGCCCCTGAGCGAGGCACAGGTCCAGGCCTCCGTGGTCAAGGTCCTGACTGAGCTGCTGGAGCAGCAAAGGCAGAAAGCCACAGACGCCACCAAGGAGAGCAGCAGAAAGGGCCAGAAGCGGAAGCTGTCGGGGAACCAAGCAGCCTCCAAAGCTCCCAAGAGCAAGAAGAAGAAGCAGCTGGCGGCTGGGGAACTCAAGGAGGGTGCTGCTTCCTCAGAAAAGGCCTCGAGGACTTCCAAGGGGAAATCAAAGCGAGGCAAAGCCAGTGGCGACATCAAGGAGAAGGAGAAGGGAGCTCCTGGCTCTGGAGGGGCCATGGCCAAGCCTGAAGGGGAGCTTCCAAAGGTGGAGGGTGGAGATCAGAATGACCCCAAAACCAAGAAAGAGAAGAAGAAATCCAGTAAGAGTAAGTGTTCCTGCTTCCCTAGCCCACGCCGAGGGTGTCGGGAGTGGCAGGGATCCTCAGTCATCTCCTAGTCCTGTTCCTCCGTATGGAGGGAGCGTGGGGAGAGCTGGATTCCAAAACACTGCGGCCAGCACCACAGCCTCTCCCAGAAGCCAGAGCACTGTCTCCTCACATTCAGCAGCCATGCAGGCTTCCCTTCAGGCCTTTGGATCTCAGTTCAGTCCCAGCCTGACAAGGACAGGAAACGGTGCCCTCTCCCACTTTGGCCCAAGTCAGCAGGTGTTGGAGGGCCCTCGGCCTCTCTGCCCTCTGTTTCCCCTAGTTTTCCCTTAGCAGCCCTTCCTAAGCTCTGTGCTAGTGTCCGCTCAGGCCTTGTGTCCTCAGGCCAGCCCCATACACTAGGGGGATTTTATCCCCATTTTCCAAGTGGAAAACTGGCCTAGAGGAAGAGAAGCTACTCAGGTGACAGGGTTTGCCTGGCTGGAGCCCATCCTCAGAAACACCACCCACTGTGGTCTAAGTAAGGAAGGCCTTGGGTGCCTAGTGACTTGGCCACCCCAGAGCCAAGGAAAAAGGGCACCCTTAGGGGAGCACCTGTGCCATCCTCATGCCCAGACCTTTCCTGAGTGCCCATTTTGCTTTTTAAGTTAGTATGTGAAGTTTTTAAATGGAGCTAATTTAGGGTGAAGGATACAGCTCAGGCAGAGCATTTGTGTAGCATGCTGAGGCCTGAGTTTGATATGTGGTACCATTTTTAAAACGAAAAAGAAAAATAGTCATAGTCCATGTGATCCTTAGATGGGAAGAAAGCATGAGGCAGCTCCCCAGAGGCCTGTTTTGATGACTTCGTGTGGGGTGGAGAGAGTGGAGGGTGGGCGCCAGGAGCTGAAGGGCCCGGCCTGGCGGGTCTCCAGACACTGACCCCAGCGTGGCATACTTTCTTACCTCAGAAAGAAAAGACAAAGAAAAAAAGGAAAAGAAGAAGAAAGCAAAAAAGGCCTCAGCTAAAGACTGTGACTCACCATTCCAAAAGAAAAAGAAGAAAAAGGTAGACTGACTTCCTGAGGGGTGTGAGGCCAGAAAAGAATCCAAAATGGGCCCTGCGGTGAATGTTAGCCCTTCCCACACCCAGATTTTGTCTGTGCCCCCTTTCCCAACTTGAGCTGCCAAAGGGGACCTTGTGAGAGTGTGTCCCCGCCCCCACCCCTACGCTGGAAGCCACAGCTGTGGTCCTGCCTTATCGGAGGTAGGAGGCCTTGTCTTGGGCAGTTGGGCAGAGGCAGGTGCAGGAAAGACTCAGAGGGGTGAGGAAACCCTGTGTGCTGTTGCAGGCTCCAGGTGCCAGGAAGCATGGCTGGGACTGTGCACCCTGGCCAGCAAGGTGTCCCCACAGAGAAAACCCACCCCCATCCGCTTCAGATCCCCAAACACAGCCAGGGTCTCTCACCGTGTCAGAAGCTGAGCAGGACCCTTAGGCTGCTTCCAGGAGGGAACACGGGCACCACCCCATCTCCCAGACCTCTGTAGATCCCCCACGTGTTGCCAGGGGAGCTGCCAGGCCTCAGCAGTTAGAGGTGGGGGAAAGAAACAGCGGGGACCAAAACTTGTCATGCTTCTGTCCTCACAGAAGACGACGGCCGAGCCAACAGTGTGAGGGGCCAGGCGCCCAGTGCAGGTACGCTTCCTGACCCTGCTGGCCTTCCCGGGTGGGCTGAGGGAGGACAGGGAGGGAAGTTCTGTTCCCCAGGGTGGGCCAGGTCAGGGAGGCCACAGCAGGGCTGGAGCCTCAGGAGATGCAGGACAGTGGCGGCCAGCGCTGGTGCTGAGGGTGATGAGTCAGTGCCCGCCTCTCCCCTGCCTCAGAGGCCAGCTTGATTCTCCATGGCGAAGAAAAGGTTCCAACACTGACTTCTGGCTGTTTCCTTCCTCCCTGCAGGAGCTGCATAGTGCAGTGTCGACCACCCGGGGCCTCCGCCCTCTGCCTGCCGTGGGTCAGGACTGAATTCTGAATTTCCCTGCCCTGCACGGGAGACAGCAGCCAGCCTCAAGGCCTGCGGGAGGGCGGTGGGGGACAGGGGGCCCTGCCTTGGGCCTCGCCCCGCCTTCCCTGCCACAGCGCTTCTAGAGATGTGTACAGTATATATATTTTTTTAAGTGACCTGCCTCTTCCTTCACCTCTAACCCATCCCAGGGCCTCAGGCCTCGCACCGCTGTGCTTCGCAGACGCAGCTGTCGTGTGCCATGTGGTCTGCAGCTGATCTAGAGGCTTTGTCCTCTCCTGAGAACTCAGAAATAAAAGAGTTGAAGGAAAGGTGCACGCTTCAGTGCGTCTGGGCCAAGTGCTGTGCAGTGGGCTGCATGGAAAGGACGGCAGCCGGCACTGGCAGCGGGCGGGCAGCGCCCAGGCTTCCTCCCTTGTGGAGAGCTCGGGTGCCATGTGAGACAGGGCATCGATGGAGTCGCTGGGGCTGACCGGGTGGACAGGCCTCCTGCAGGAGGTGGCATCTGAGCCCAGGGTTGCTCCTAGTGGTTTCTGAAAGCTGAAGTAGCTCGCAAATCCCAGGGGTGAGAAACGGCAGGGGCCTTTGGAGCCTTCTCCAGGGGTCAGCACCTGGGCCAGAGTGAGCTCTGGAGGGTGGTGGAGAGCTGCTGTGGCCATGCAGGGGGCAAGAGGGACAGTGGGGAGCAATGGGAAAGCTGGGGGCAGAAGGCATACTCATGGGGAGCCCAACAGTGGAGACAGCAGAGACCAAGGGGAAGAACCAACCCAGCTGGAGGTCTTGGAGGCCGGCTTGGCCCTCAGGCCACTCCCCACCCCACCCCCAAGTGCGCTGGTTCCAGGGAGACGCCAGGAAAGTGACCTCATTGACTGCTGACCCACAAAAGTGTTAAACTTCCAAAGTGGAGCAGTTTTACCAAAAACATTCTTGATTTCTGAGTCCTCGTCAACATCAGAAGTCAACAAATCAGGGAGGTGGGGCCTTCCCTGACCACAACTGGCCGGGGCTGAGGTCCGGCACGGCCCCCACTCCTCTGTGGCCCCCACTTCCTGTCCATTCTTCACCCTGTGTCTGTTGCCATCTGTCATCACACTTGCGCTGTTCTTAGTATAGAAATGGAATTGGGGACATGGGAAAATGGAACCTGGACCAAGAAGAGACTGCTTAAAAAATTACAGACAAGTCTATTTCTTCTTGGAAGTAAAGAATACTCCAGTGTGTGAAATACGCCACTAAATGTGTCTGTGTCCCAGCTGCAGCCCCCGGGCCGCAGGCCCTGTCTAGGCCCCTCAGGCTGCATTCCTGCGCCCCAGCTAGATTCAGGGTCTTCACTGATCTTGGGATGAATAAAGTGTAGCCCAACAGAAGAGCCAGCAGCCAGGATGTCCTCTACTCCTTTTATTTTTTCATAAGCCATGGCCCTGTGCTGACAGCAAGCGTGGCTAAGCAGGGAGCTGGGGGTTGGTGGAAAAGGAGGGGTTTGTAGGGTGAGGGAAGGCTGGGGTTTTCCTTGGGGAGTGATGTAGATAGAAGAGGGCGGCAAAGGTGTCTGATTTGGAGTGTAGGAATGGGTTGTCCCTTTTCCCTGTCCATGAGTCTAGATCTCAGAGCCCTACAGTGGACATGGCTGCAGTGTCAGAAATGGGGGTCGGCCTGGTTTTGGTCCACTTCCTCAGGCCTTGTGTCCCTGTTGGCAGATGGTGGGGTGGGCAACAGAGCTGTCCTATGCCATCATCTCAGGTCATGTCCAAGGATGACTGATGGATGGAAAGCCGGGCACAGAGTCTCATGGGAACGAGACAGAGAGGAAGGTTTGGGTGGTCTGGGCAAACGACAAGGGCTGGTGATACAGGGGAGCAAGAAAGCCACGGCCGAGCAGAGCTGCCTGCGTGTTGGAAACGGCTCCTGCTGTTCTCACATCATGACTGTGGAAAGAGAAGCGGCAGGTTGAGGCTGGAGGACACGTATCTTGTCCCTGTTCCCTCCCAGCCCTGTTCCTTATCTGCGGGAGGCCATCCCAGAGATGCTGGAGAATGATACAGAATGGGCTGTGGGAAACCAGATGCCCCTCATGCAGCCCTTACCTTGGCCCAACTCCTGCTTGGTCACGCCCAGCCCGGAAGACAGGTCCTCGGCCTCCAGAGGCTCTGTAGGGAGCAGCAGATGGCTTTGTTACCACACAGCCCACCCGTGGGCAGAGTGCCTGAGGGCATCCTCCCCAGGGCGGGCAGGGCTGATGCCTTGGAGCAGGCAGGCAGTGCACAGAACGGAGGTGCAGTGGGCCTGAGTGAGCAAGGAGCTGGGTTCCTCGGGACTCGAGGTGCAGGAGGACAGCGTGCAGGCAGATGAGTGGCGGTGAGGAGACGTGCTCAGGTGGGTGGTGGTTGAGATAGGTGCCTGGCTGACGGGAGCTGCCAAACCCGGTGTCCTGCCCCAAGTGGCCAAGAGGGACCTGTTGTCCCTCAGCCTTCCTAGTCCTGTGGTCCTTCCATCTGGAGGCTTGGTGGCCCCTGCTTACCACTGCAGTTATGGTGCCCGTGGCTCCTGGTGTGAGGGACCTCGGTGCCGTTGGGGAAGACGCACCAGCAGTAGCCGGTGCTCCCGTGGCACTGGAGCGGCATATAGTTGCCATTCTCGTCACACTGGGGACGGAACGTGCCCGGATGGACAGCAGGGATGTGGCTGACCTCTTCCTGGCACTTGGACAGTACTGAAGCGACAGGCATGGTGGAGACAGTGAGGGAATGGGCCTGATGCCTCCTGGCTTTACTCAGTACCCACCGCAGAGAGGAAAACAGGCCTGCGGCCCAGACCAGCAAGGATGTGCGCTACAGGCTGATTCATCGCGGGGCAGGATTCTTCTGATACTCAGAGTCTGCTGACATTTGGGATTATACCTATGCTTCTGACTTCCAGGAGAAAGCAGTGAACTCCTGGGCAGTCTGAGCTTCCTGTTACTGGGACAGGAAGTACTCAAGTAGAAATGGGGTTACTGGGGGCTGGGGATTTAGCTCAGCGGCATAAGCGCCTGCCTTGCAAGCAGGCAGTCGTGAGTTTGATCCCCGGTACCAATAAAAAGGAAAAAGACAAAAAAAAAAAAAAAAAAAAAAGATGGGGTTACCGCTTGTCAGGGGTGGATGCTGTGGGATGGGTTCAGACATTAGCTAGAAGGTGGTGAAAACAGATGCTAGGTCCCTTGGATAGTTCAGATAAGAAACAAGCCCAGGGCAGGGTGGATTATTGACCTTTCACTTCAGGACCCTGCAACCTGATGTAAGCTGTCACAAGGTAGGAAATGCCCGAGGCCCTCTGGCCTGGCACCGCCAAGGGCAGAGCCAGGAAGGACATGATGGGGGGAGGGCTGTCTTGCACGGTGCCCTCAGGTGAGAGCTGGCCTCTGGATGGAGTCTCTGTACACCTGAGCATTCACAGTGGGAAGAACAGACCTCAGTCCAGGTAGAATGGGGACAGTGGGACCCCAAAGGAACAGGCAGGAGTGGCAGGGTAGAGAGAAACAGGCAATGCACAAGGCCCTGGCCTCAGCAGCTCCACAGTCCCGGTGGCTGAGCACCACTCCCTGTACCTTTGGGCGGTGCCTCGGTGGGCTTCTCCTCCGGGGAGTTCCTGCTCATTTCGAACAGGAGCCAGTGGTGCATCCAGCTCTCAAAGACCTAAGGGGGACAGAAGCAGGACTCAGGCTCCCTATGCATCACCAAGCCCCTGCCCCACCTGGCTTTGTGCCTGGGAAACATGGGGTGCCAGGCGGCCAGGCACACAGCTGGGCACCTAACGTCTTAAAGGCCGTGGGTGGCTTCTGACACCAAGCATTCTTTCTTGAGTATTCTTCGGGCAAGCAAGCCCCCATAGCTTCCTGAGAATAGTGCCCCAGCCTCCCCTTCAACCCTCTCCTTCCAGCCTTGCCCAAGATAGACATCAGAGAAGGGTCCTGTGTGCAGGGAAACCTGCTCACCTTCCAGTCCAGGCTCTCCATGGTGTTCTTGAGATGTTTCAGGTTCTCAAGGAAGCTCCCCTGCAGCTGTGGGTACACCTTCAGAGGGTCAGACTTCTGCAAAGTGGCAAAGCAAGAAGGAAGGGTTAAAAAGAGCTCCCTGGCAGGCAAAGTGAAATGTGCAGCCCACAGGCCCCTGGTCTTCCAATCTGAGGAGTGGGCCTGAGTAGCACCAAGTCTGCACGTGGGACCGTGGCTGTCCAGCTGTAGGCATAAGGCCCTGGCTGAGGGGCAGTTCATGGTGCAGAGCATCTCTACTCCACACCCCAGTCTTCTACAGGCACTTGTTCTCAGGCACCACCTCCTCCAGGAAGACCTTTACCCACCCCAGGCAGCTTTGGTCTTCTGCTTCTTCCCTCATGAAGCCACCTGCACTTCCCTGGTCCCCTGACTTTCCTCATTGGCCTCGGGTTCCCATGAGCCCAATCACTGCCCACTGTTGCCCAGCAGGCTTGCACCGTGCCAGCACAGAGCAGACTTGCAGTACAGTTTTGAGAAGAAAGAAGTATCTTACGTCACTTCCAAGGTTTCACCCTCAGTTTCCCCATCCCAAAAACATGGAGTCGGGGAGGCTGGACTCCAGGTAACCTGAAGGCCGCTCTCCTGTTCCTTCAGGGAGCACACCAAGAGTCACGGTGAGTGGGCTGCCTGCACTCACCAGGAGTGTGTGCATCACGTAGTCCTGGGTCGTGTTGCCATACTTGGTGGCATTCTGCACGGGCTGTGGAAGGAGGAAACACAGGGATATATATCCATGATGGCTTCAGAGGAGCGGCCCGCAGGGTAGCCAGCATCTGGGCCCTGGGTAAGAGCCACGTCCCATTCCTCAGCAGGGCCACCCCACCACCTCAAGTGATCCCTGCACCCTCCTGCCCCAGAGTCCTCGCTGGTCAGCCTAGCATCAGCTGTCCTGCCGAGGGCTTCACCAACAGCAGTTTTGTGAGTAGAAACAATCAAGATAACACTATCAAGGAGGTAACTAAGATGGCAGGAACCATGGGAGGCACTGTAACCCACAGGCTGGATCCGCCCCTTGCCCCTCTGCTCCGGAGCGCCTCTTCCAGAGGTGGGCACTCCTTCTCCCAGCAGTTAGGAGCCCTGGCCAGCTAGCCCTTCCTGGGTCAGCTGTCCCTCGTGTAGCTGAACACATCCCCCTCCCACGTGCCGGGGTTATCCTTACCCCCTTGTGCATGACTTCCATGGGCAGCGCCCGCATCAGCAGGGGAGTGGCCATCCGCATCTGGCTCACGGGCTTGGGAGCTGTGGGCGGGAAGCATGCGTGGGGTGAGTGTGGTCCCAGGTCCCCGGAGGAGGCACCCAGGGAGAACTCAAAGGTGCAGGAATGGGGTCTCTGCGATGAGCAACAGTGGGGTCGGGTGGGGGAATGGGGGACACGCACGCTTGGGCATCTTCATGCGTAGGTTCTCCAGCTGCAGGTTCTGCGAAGTGACCGTCAGCTTGTCCAGCCGGCCCTGCTGCTGGTACAGGAAGTAGGCGGTGGTGGCCTGGCCAGCCAGGAGCAGAGCCACCAGGACGGAAAAGCCTGTGTACAGGGCTCCGCGGCTGCATTTGCTGCCAGGAAGGGTGGAGAGTAGATCAGAAGAAAACCAGAGAGCTGCCCAGTGTCTGCCTGGGATCCCCGCCACCCGTCTAAGCTACCCCTCACAAACACAGGTTAAAACCACATAAAAAGCAGGCTATCGGGCTGGAAATTTAGCTCAGTGGCACAAGTGCCTGCCTGGCAAGCACAAGATCATGAGTTCGATCCCTGATATAAAAAAAAAAAAAAAAAACCTGGCTATGGAAATGCAGCTTGAAGCACCCCTCTCCTTCCAACCACTGATGCCCCCAAGCTCCTGCCTCATAGAAATCCTAGAGCAGTCCCTGAGCCAGGGATAAATGGGAAAGAGCCAGGGCATGGTTTCTTGTCTCTTGGAATTTGATATTTCACTGTGCAGAGACAGATCAAGGGGGAGGGTCTCCCCAGTTCCCTGTGTCTTGGGAGTCTTCTTAGGAGCAAGGTTTCCCTCAAGAGGGAGCCTTTTGGGTTGTTTGTTTTGGGTGGGGAGGTTTCTGTTTTGGTTTTTGATTTTTTGATTTTGTTTTTGGTGGTACTGGGGTTGAACCCAGGGTCTTCATACTGAGCTAATCCCCAGCTTTTCATTTTTATTTTCAAAAAGGGTCTCACTAGGGGCTGGGGATGTCTGCCTTGCAAGCAGGTAGTTGTGAGTTCGATCCCTGGTACTGATAAAAAGGAAAAAGACAAAAAAAAAAAAAAAAAAGAAACATGGTCTCAAGGCTGGCCTTGAACTCACTATGCACTCCTGGCTGGCTTCAAATTCAAAGCAATCCTCCTACCTCAGCCTCCCATGTGCCTTATTTTGGTTTTTTTTTTTTTTTTTTTTTTTTTTTTTTTGTCTTTTTTCTTTTTATCGGTACCAGGGATCGAACTCACGACTGCCTGCTTGCAAGGCAGGCACTTATGCCGCTGAGCTAAATCCCCAGCCCCTTATTTTGTTTTTTAATTGACAAAGTAAGACACATAAAGCTGGGGGTTTGGGCCTATAATCCCACCACTTAGGAAGCAGAAGCAGGAGGACCGCCAGTTCAGCGCCAGCCTGGACTGTCTAGCGAGAAAAAACGAAAATACGTTTACAATTACCAAGTAAAAAAGAGGGGGGTTTCTGTTCCCCTAGGAAGTCCCCCACCCCCACATTGAAATTGAATTAAAGGAAAAAGAGGAAGCAAACAGGACCAGGACAGCAGGTATTTGGGCCCATGTGAAAAGGAGAAGTGAGGCGCAGACGTTTTCTGAGTGGGCTGGGGCGTACTGGGCACTGCCAGACGAGAGCAGGGCTGGCCTCCCCTCTCCAGGGAAGCACCTGCTGCACCCCAAGTCTTGTTTTGGGTAGTGCACGTGTGCAGTGCAGTGACTGTGTTCATCATGGGGAAGGTAGTAACATCCGTAACACACTTCATTCTTCTTCTTCTTTTTGGTACCGGGACTCAAACTCAGGACCTCACGCTGGCCAGGCGGGCGCTATGTCGCTGAGCTGGATCCCCAGTCAAACTTAGTTCCTTTTACTTCCCTTTCCCATCTCCCTCAGACTACGTGTCTTTGAGCAAGTCCAGTACCTTGACCTCAGTGTTTCCACCTGTCACATGGGTACCCCTCACCTCAGCAATTCTAGGATTTGGTTTCTTCTTTGAAACAAGTTCTGACCACAACCACAGAAGTAGCTCCTGGTAAAACCCAGCTGAGGGGACTTGGATGGCAGTTTAGGTGCCTGGGGGAATTACTCTTGTTCTCTGGACTAACCGTGTGCAAATGAGGGGTGGCAGACCCTCAAACCTCAGGGAGCTGTGGGCTCTGCGCATGGCTTGGGGGTGTGTGCCTGCCTTACAGTGTGGGTGATATAGGGATCAGATCCCAAGACCTCTCCCCCTCCAGCCACCCCCAGGGATCGAGAGACAACCACGACCCTGCTGTGGTTTAGATGAGTCCCCTCCAAAGGTCAGTGTCGGCAATTTGATGAAGCTGGGAGGTGGATGGGATTAGGGGCCCTGGTAAGAGCTTTCAGCAGAGGGAAGTTGGCTGGATCCTGCCCTTCAGCCTTCTCCTACATAAAAAGCCATCCCCATAACTACAGGAAATAAATCTCTGTTTTTCAAAAAATGACCCAGTATGTGGTATTCTGTTGGACCAGCACTAACAGACTGAGTCTGATCCCTTTGGAAATTGTCAGATGAGTCTGTGTCCTGCTACCTCCACAGCCCACAATGGGTATTTGGGAAATTCCAAGAGACCCTTCTGCCTAGTAACTCATGACATCACAATCATTACTTATTCTCATTGGCTCTCTGCTTGCCCTCTGTGCATTCTGGGCTAAGATCTAGCAAAAACTAAAACTCTATAGAGAAAAGGAAGCCAGACACAGGAGAAAACAAATTTCACTTCTTGGCCTTTCCAAGGAAGAAGTGATGGTAAGTCTACTCATCTTCAGTGTTGTCTGGGTTAAAGCTCTCCGTCTTCATAGTCTCTTACCTAGACAGCCAAAACCCCTACCTGTTCTGCAGTCCACACTCAGTTCTGGCCCCCGCTCTTCCCCCTCACAGGGAACCCTGTCTCTTCCCCTGCTGAACCCCAGCTTCTGAGAATCCCTAAGGGTAGAGAGATTCATACTGAAGATGAGCCCGTGTAGTCTGGAGTGGAATCCTGGCTCAGGCCACTCACTTAGCTCTGGGACCACAGCAGGAGGTTACTTAACCCCTGTGCAGAAGTAACATTGAGTAAAAGAATCAGTCAATTCAAAGGTTGTTAAATTAAATAAGAGAGTGAGGATAAATCTCTTAGTTCCCTACCTAGTACATACTTTAGTGCTCTGTAAATAAATAACTGCTGTTCTCTAGGGACAGAATAGTTAACTTTAGCATCTGACTTCCTTCATTAGACCTCTTTAGGTGTTTGTACCCTGATTCTGGTAGAGTGCCAATTTTTTTCACACCTTCTCGTTTCTTCTTTTGCTCTGCTTCCTTGTGGAATTAAAAAGAAAAAAAAATAGTTGGTCAAAGTCAAGAGCCAATGAGAACTATCAGGAAGCATGACACTGATGTTGCTAGGCAGAAGTGTTCACAAGAAGGTCTGAATCAGGGTCTGGTCTGGAGTGGCGCACGCACACGCACACAGGACCAGGCCACTTTCAGAAAGAGTAACTGAAGTGAAAAACAGACAAGGCTTTGACAAAGGAGCCCCCACTCTGAATCCAGCCCACCAGGTCTGTAAATCTGGGTGGACTAAGCTCAGGAGATCCCACCTCCCCTCCTTACAAATCATGCCTCTAAAAGGGACCAGACCACAGAATGAGCTCAGACTGAAATCAGACTAGTTCTAGTTCAAATTCTGTCTCTGACACTCACCACCTAGAATAATCTGGGTAAGTTACTCACCAGGATGAGCACCACTTGCCTTTTGTGTAAAGGAAATCTGTGGACCTAACAAATGTGCTAAATGTATAGGGCGACTGTGAAAATTAAGATTGAGTTTAGCCTTCAGTCAGATGTGCAGCAAATAATCATGGTAATAATGACTGTCAGCCAGTACACTGAGGATAGGAACTATTATCATGGCTAGGATTACTGAGACCCAGTGAGAGGCAGTGATTTATCCAAGGTCCACACATGACGATAGCAGAAATTGGACCAGAATTCAGTCCTCACAAGAGATTCAGTCCTCTTTTCCATGGGACCCCCCCCCCCCACACACACACATTTTCACAGGCCACTGCTCTCATAGTCTGTATCTGGTTACCTTGTCCTCTGGGACACAGTTCAGTTCCTCCTACTGTTTCTCAGAGACTCTCCCAAACCACTGTCTACCTGGCAACAGATGACGTCACATCTAGCTTCTGGCCTCCCAGATAACGAAGGGCTTTCTGGAGACTGGGGGAGGTGGGAACTGGGGCAGCTGGATTCTAATCCCCTTTGGGTCCTTGGTGGGAGGAAACGTAGGCAGGGGCTGGGGGCTGAGAGAGGGGCCAGGGTTCTTTGGATGTCTGTGTGGGCCTCTTGCTGCAAGGAAGCAGGGCACAGGCAGACTGAGCCCACATCACCCTTGAGCCCTCTAGATGCTTAGCTGGACACCTTGCTCCTCTGTGGCTGCTGCTGTAATGGCCTGCATACACCTGCAGGTCTGACTCCCTTGAATGGACGCTGAAGAGCCCTTTTGCCATCTGCTTTCAGTCCTGATATCCCTTCTGGGTTTTTTGTTTTTTCTTTTTTTTTTTTTTTAACACAGGTCTCACTATGCAGTTCAGGCTGGCTTTAAACTCTGTAGCCTTAACAAAAAATAAAAAAATAAAAATAAACTCTGTAGCCCAAGCTGGCCTCCAACTAACTCATGGCTGCACCCAGCCATCCCCTCTTTTTTTTTTTTTTTTTTTTTTTTTTTTGTATTTTTACCGGTACCAGGGATCGAACTCATGACCACAGGCTAGCAAGGCAGGCGCTTATGCTGCTGAGCTAAATCCCCAGCCCCCCCCCCCTTTTTTTTTTTTTTTGGTGCCAGGGATCAAACTCACTACCCAGCACTTGCCAGGTAGGCACTCATGCTGCTGAGCTAAACCCCCGGCCCCTATCCCCTCTTGTTGAAATCTTTTTCCAGTGGGATCCAGAATATTTCCAAAGCTGGTCCAAGTTTTCCAATCTAAGGTTCATGGCCCAGCATTAGGAGTTCTGTAGAGCCCCTGATAATGAAACTAGGAAGACAATCCAGGGCTCTCTTCTGGTTAGCAGAAAGGGGCTGCAAACCTCTGCTCTAAAGGAACCCCTCATTTTACAAGAAGAGGAACCAAAACTCAGAGTGGGCCAGAGACTTGCTTGTGTAAAGTCACCCAGCAAGGCAGTGTCAGAGGTGGCCTCCCTGGACTCCAGGCCAGTGCTCCTCCCAGCACCTACACAAGTCTGTGTGCTTTCCCTGGGGCCACACATACCCGTCCTGGGCTCCAGGGCGCTGGCCCAACATGGGCAGCTGCTCATGGTTGGAGATGAGGTCGTGCTGGTCTTCCATGGTTCTGGTCTCTGGTCTTCCCCACAGCTCCTGCTGCTGCTGCTGCTGTCACCTGCCTCCTCCCGTGTGTCTGGGACCCTGAGCCCACGCTCACTTCTTGAAGTTGGTGCTGGGGAGGAATCTGATTCGTCCACAGGAGGCCACTCCGCCCACTTGGCAGATGTGGAAGTGAAAGCCACAAAGCTGGAAATACCCCACTCAGGCGAAGCGGCCTTTCACGGGGCAGGATGAGGAAGGGGAGCTCCCGGGCAGGTGGAAAGGCCAGAGCGATCCCAT
Source organism: Cavia porcellus (assembly GCF_034190915.1). Classification (NCBI taxonomy): domain Eukaryota; kingdom Metazoa; phylum Chordata; class Mammalia; order Rodentia; family Caviidae; genus Cavia; species Cavia porcellus. The sequence continues at coordinate 17,363,838 of NW_026947504.1, forward strand.
TGGCTGACCACAGCCTTCATCACTTGTTTCTGGGCAGACCTTTGGATTCACAAGGCTCTTTGAATGTTTTCGGAAACTAGCTAACGCCAGCTCCCTAGACAGGAAATCACTCTGAAACAGAAATTGCTTTGGTCTCCCCTTTTCATTGTAGAAAAGTGGGTACAAAAAAGGGGATGTGTGTCCCCTGTGAGCTTAGTCAACTCCTTTTCTCTGGCCTGTTATGTCCTCTCAAGATAGAGGAGAAAGGGTAGACTTGATGTCTGTCCCCTGGCTCCCCTCTGAGAGTCCATGGTGTTGAGACTGGTATTAATATCTGCCACCACTCACCAAGCCCTCTGAACTTTTTTGTTTTCGCCCACAGAACAGTGTCCTCCTTTTACACATAGGACACTAAGGCTTAGAGAGGCCGTGTGTTTGAGGAGTCCCTGTGCTTGGCCACTCCATTCTTCCACCTCTCAATGCTTACACTGTGTGGCTCACATGCAGGAGAACAGGCCACTACAGGAGAGAAGCAAGAGGGGCTGGGAGAGGGTCCTGGGGGAGAGTCCACTGTGCTGTGAGGTGTTATGCCTCCTACTTACACCTTGTACACTATATATTGGGGCCAGGCATGGGGGCACTCACCTGTAATCTTAACACTCTCAGAGCCTGAGGCAGGGGAATCACAGGCTGGGCAATCTAGAGACTTGGTGAGACCCTCCCCGAACATAAAAATTAAAAAAGAGCTGGGGATGTGGCTCAGTGTAAAGGCCATGGGTTTGATCCCCAGTACCAAAGGGGTGGGGGAACAGTAAGGGTAAGCAAAGGTTCCCTGAGTGACCCAGGCCCGGAGAGCAGACGCAGGGAAGGGCACCAGCTTATGTGGAAGCGACAGCCTGGAGTGTGACCACTGGAGGAAGTCCCCAGGTGAAATGCGAGTGACCCTACCGGAGGCCCTCCTTGAAGCAAAGCTCGCTCCTGGCTTGCTACTTCCACTGGGAGTGCCAGAAGATCAAGCATCATGAGAGAGCCGAAAAGCCTTCAACATTTAAAAGAGGTGCCAGACATGGTGGCTCACGCCTGTAATCGCAGCACTTGGGAGGCCGAGGCAAGAGGATGGTTGCAAGTTCAAGACCAGCCTGGGCTACAAAGTGAGTTCAAGGCCCACCTGAACTGCATGGCAGGAGCCTGTCTCAAAAAAGGAAAAAAAAAATTCAAATGGAAAAAAACCAACATGAGGAGATAAAGTGTCCTTAATATTAAGCCCAAGAGGGATAAATGACAATACAACACCCACAAATCAGGAATAGGATGCAGTGGGTGAGATGGTACGTTCCTGCAATCCCAGAACTCTGGGAGGCTGAGGCAGGAGAAACCCTGCCTGGGCATCTTAGTGACTTTGTAAGACCCTGTCTCAAAATAAATAAAAAGGGCAAGGAAAGGAGCTCAGTGTGAAGGTCCTGGGTTCAATGCCTAGTACTGGGGGTGGGGGGTGCTATAAAGATATGAGTACCCTAGCAGAACAAAACAAAGAGCTCTCAAAGATTAAAAACACGAAGACACATATTAAACAATCAGTAATGTCCCAGAAAGTAGACCACAAAGAGTGAGAGGGAAAAAAGGGCCAGGACTTAGTTCAGCAGCACAAGCACCTGCTTGGCAAGTGTGAGGTTGTGAGTTCGATCCCCAGTAACAAAAAACAAAAACAAAAAAAAAAAAGGAGAAAAAAATGAGAGAATTAAAGACTAGTGTTCTAGTCAAATACCAGAGTTCCAGGAATAGAGAACAAGGAAAATAGAGGCGGGAAAAATCACCAGTGAGTAATGTAATACAGTTTCTAGAACTCGAGGTCGAACATTTTCTTTCTTTCTTTCTATTTCAAATCCATTTTATTTCAAAGAGGAAAAAAAAGAAAACAAAATTTCAACACACATCAATCAGAGGGTAACAATGGTACAAACACTGTGCATTGTCATCCCCAAATTATTCACCCAGAGAACAACACATCTGCCTTACACTGTCCAAACAATACCCACACAATTCTTTTCAATGAACTCAGAGAAATCAGTAGTATAATTATCTTAACTCTCTTTTTTCTTATACACATATATATCCATATATCCATATATTGTTTCTTTCAGCTTCTCACACTAGTGAGATAACATGATGTTTACACATGTATCTGATTTATTTCACTTATGTTATGGTCTCAAATTGCATCCATTTACCTGTAAAAGTCTCCAGTTTATCCTTCTTTATAGCTGAGTAGTATTCCATTGTATAAAAATACCACATCTTTTTTATCCATTCATCAGTTGATGGGCATTCAGGTTGTTTCCAAGATCTAGATATTACAAATTGTACTTCTGTAAACACGGGTGCACATATTTTGCCATGGTGTGATGTTTTTAATTCTTCTGGGAAGACACTGAGAAGGAGAATAGCTGAGTTGAATGGGACTTCCAAGCCTAGTTTTTTGAGGAATCTCCACACTGATTTCCACAGTGGTTGCACCAGGCTACATGGGAAAGGGTTCCTTTTTCCCCACAGCCCCTCCAGCACCTAAGGTCAAACATTTTCAAACTGAAAGGAACCAGTGAGTAGCAATGACATTAAAATCATTTCAGCAGGCATGGTGATCACATCTGTAGTCTCAGCACTCAGAAGGGTAAGGCAGGAGGATTGCTGTGAGTTTGAGACCAGCCTGTGCTACAAAGTGAGTTCAAGCCAGCCTGACACCCTGTCTCAAAAAACCGAAATAAATAAATAAATAAATAAAATAATCATAGCAAGGCACATCAGTGTGAAGTTCCAGGAAAATAAAGACCAAGAAGATTCTGTACATTTACAGAAAGAAAAAACAAGACAGACACAAAGAATCAGCAACTAAAATGACTTTAGATATCTTAACAGCAACACTGGAGGAATGCCTTTGAAGTCTAAGTTCTACCAGCTGCTCCTCAGACAAAGGACTAATATCTGAAATATATAAAGAATTTTAAAAATTAGACCCGCCAAATTTAAAGACTCGATCCATAAATGGGCACCTGACATGTGTCACATAAAAAGTTCAAATCGTAAATAAATATATGAAAAAATGTTCAGCAACACTGATCATATGAGAAATGCAAATTAAAACAATGCTGAGATTCCCTCTCCCTCCCAGAAACAATGACTGTCATCAACAAATCAACCAATGACACATGCTGATAGGGCTGTGGGGAAAAAGGAACTCTTTTCCACTCTTGGAGGGAGTGTAGACTGGTGCAGCCACTGTGGAAATCAGTGTGGAGATTCCTCAAAAAACTGAAACTAGAGTTTCCATTTAACCCAGCTATTCCATTTCTTGGTATCTTTCTGAAAGAATTAAAAGCATCATACCACAGCAATATATACACACCCATGTTTATAATAGCACAACTTGTAATAGCTAAATCCTGGAAACGGCCCAAGTGCTCAGCAAGATGTGAATGGACAAAGAAAATGTGGTTTTTATGTACAATGGAATACTACTCAGCCATAAAGAAGGATAAACTTGAAACATTTTTAGGTAAATGGATGCCCCTTGAGGCAATACTTTTAAGAGAAATAAATCAGACATACATGTTTAAATATCAAATTATTGCTGAGTGTGTTGTCACATGCCCATAATCCCAGCACTTGGGAGGCTGAGGCAGGAGGATTGTCATGAGTTTGAGGCCAGTACATAGTGAGTTCCAGACCAGCCTGGACTACACAGAGAGATCTTGACTCAACAAAATAACAAACAAACAAAAAATATCATGGGCCAAGGATATAGCTCCACGGCACAGCACCTGCCCGGCAAGCAGGAGGTCATGAGCTCTATTCCCAGTATCAGTAAACAAACAAACAAATATTACACTGTTTCTCTTGTGTTAGAAACCAGAAGCACAAAATGGATGATAAATAATTTGGAAACAGAAAGAAAAATTGCAAATGGGAAGAGGAACAAGTGAGGGAGGAGGGGAAGAGGGAAAAAATAATAAGATGTGTCATGTACAGTGTGCCAGCTCCCTGTGGTGGGTATAATCATTATGTGCTGCACATAGGTACTAGTTACAACTTTCAAAAAATAAAGTCTAGGGCCGGAGTTTAACTCAGCGGTATAAGCACCTGCCTGGCAAGCGCGAGGTCGTGAGTTCGATCTCTGGTACCACAAAAAAAATAATAATAATAAAATAAAGTCTAATGGGAAATTAATCTTCACTGAGCCAAATTACCAAATAGGTCATATCATAAAGAAATATTCAAATTTCACCCTCTCAAAAATGCCTCCTTCCTAGCACCCTTCTGCAGGAGGCTCGAGGGAGGTATGTACCACCAGAATCGAGTTCCCCAAGAAAAGAGGACCACATGCAATGCAGAAAGTGGGAATTCAGCTCCGAGAGGAGCGGGGGCCGGGGGTACTGCTCGAGGCACCCCAGGGGAAGCGGCAGGCCAGCCTGGGAGGTCTGAAGGCCCGAAGGCCGTTTCTCGGACAAGATAAAACTCAGAGCTGTCTGACGGGTCTGAGTGAATGAGGATAATCTAGGAAATGAAGCAAGTGGAAAACCAAGAGCACGATTAACTCTTGGGAAAACAGAGATCACACAGGAAAGAAGCAGTAAACCTGGGCTACCGTGTTCTTCACCCGTAAACAGTGTTCACATGGTCACAATGTTGTAAACGCTGAGTACTGATAGAACCCAACGCGACAGAGGCAGCTGGGAGGGTGACCTTATAGGAAGGGGGCGCAGGCAAGGGGGGAGCGCTAATGCTTCCTCTTCCACAGGGAAAAGCCAGTAAGCAACAGGGGGACCCATTCGGGACCCCTCCTGCCTCTCAGGAGTTATTCTTATTCCCCACTCACTTTCCCCCCGATAAATTTTCCCACTCTGAAAAAAGAAAAGAAACAAAACAAAACAAAAGCCAGGCGTGGTGGTGCACACCTGTGATGCACTCAGCACTCAGGAGGCCGAGCAAGAGGACCTCTGTGAGTTCAAGGTCAGCCTGCACTACACGGTGAGACCCTGTTCAAAGGGTGTAGCAATACCAGAAAGCGAAATCAGAGATATGCAGATAAATAACCACAAGAATTGGCTGAAAAAGTTTGAAAGTGACATGAGACGCAGAATACCGATCTGCCACTTCTCACAGCGGGCGTTGCAGAAGTATTTGATTCTCTAAACGACAGTATGTGAATTCATAACTTTGATCCAAAGTGAAACTAAATTTAAAGCAAAGAAAAAATACATCAAAGCCAGTCGGTTCCAGGCTGATCGTGACAGAAAGACGGTCCAGAGCCTTTTCCTTGCGAGGCAATTTTAGAAGCAGGCTGACCTCAAGGTGCCCACGATACTGGGGAAGAGTCCAGCCGGGACGGCTGGACCTGAGTGTCCCAGGTCAGGCTGGGCCACAGGAGGGACTCCCACTCCTAACAGAGTAAGATGTCCCAGAATCCTAGCTGTCACACAGGCCCGCTGCCCCGTGGAGGAGCACTGTCCAGCCATCCAGCTCGAGTGGGAAAGAGACAAGGTGACAGAGAGCAGAGGGACTTGAATGTCACATCCTAATGGGAAGATGAGGTAAGGGAAATCTAGCTCCCTACTGCTCCTAGGAGAAAGTCTGAGTCTGAAAGGGAAAGGGGACCGACCCATGGTCACCCAGCAAGGTCCATCAAGCTGCAACTGTGCCCTGCCGAATGACATGGTGTTACCAACACACAGCCCAAGGCAGGCTGCCTAGGGCTGCTTCCAGGGCTGGAGAATGTGAGGCGCCATTCTTCCTCAGAGTCTGGAAATGTTCAGACTCCTGGAGTTGGTCAGCAGGACCTGGGAGCCAAGTTGAGGGGACAGTGCCAGCCAAGTATGGGGCACTGCCTTGATTAGCTCGGCTGAGCTGCCTCTGTGTAGGACCAGTACCCTCATTCCGGATGTTAAGGAAAAACTTCACATGAGAATGGAAATTTCTGGCATTCTTGCAGAGGAGAAGACAGAATTAGAAAAGTCATCTGGTTTGTAACATTCAGGGCAATACTTGATCAGGAAAGGGTCCTCAGTGGATATGGAAACGATGTGAAAACAGAGAACAGGGCAGTCATGTGCTCAGGAGTGAAGCCAAGGCCCCTCACCAGTGCCTGACAGGCAGAGGTTCTTTAGGACAGTGAAAAGGGACAGTCCGCTGTCACAGCCTCCAGCAAGAGGTCAAACATCATCGGCAACGGTGGGACAAGCTGAAGTTTTGAGTGTCCTGACAGCAGGCAGTAACACTCGGCATCAGCTGGGGAAGATCTCTGCTGAGGGTTCCTTAACCTGAATCTGCCTCTGGCCTCAGTTCCAGTGCACAGTAAATCCTCGAGAAGAAGGGCACGTCAAATGACAGGTGGATGAATCATTACCCTGACACCTGGGGGGGGGGGTCTTCCTCACAGCACAAGTGAATAATGGTGGTACAGCCCTCACAAAATGTCTCAGTACCTGAGGGTAAAATCTCAGCTCCAGCACTTAGCACTGTGCGATTGAAGCAAGTTCCATAAGTCCTCCCAGGGTGCCTCGGGTTCCTCACCTGTACCTCGGTCTCCTCTGCAAAGTGCACACACTGAATGAATAGACACACACCTGACGTAGAGAAACAGTACAGCGTCAGATGGTCCCGTAATACAGTCTTGTCTTTTCTGGCAAGCTTCTATCTAAATCTGGGCCCTACAGACTTGGAGCAGCTCGATTGGGATGGAGGGGACCTCATGCTCCCTGTCTGGGTTTTCCTGGGAGTCTGGTCCCGGGTGTTACCATGGAGCTAGTGCAGGTCACAGGCTGAGCCTCCTGCCCTCCGCTGGTCTGGGCACTGCAGGCCCTGACTTGGCCAGGCAGGTGGCGTCCCCTAAGACCTCTCTCCCAGTGCTCCTCTCCGGTCCCTGAGTACTGAAGAGTCACTGGAAGGGACAGTCGGTGGGCAGCCCGTCTCCCACCCTGCAAGGTGGTGGCTTTTGTGGTGGGGGCCTCCTTGGATCGCAGCACACGTTGGCTATGAACAAGGGGCCCCAAACAGGGCTCCGTGTGCTAAGTGAGCAGCCTTGTGTCTGCTATTTTTGCCTAGGCAAGTCTGCACCCATTTTCTCTGTCATTCATTCAACAACTATTTTTGTTATTGTTGTTTTTGAGAAAGGATCTTGTTATGTAGTTCAAGCTGGCCTTGAACTATGTAGCGCAGGCTGGCCTCAAACTTGTGATGATCCTCCTGCCTCAGCCTCCCGAGTGCTGGGATTAGAGTGTGTGCCATCACACCTGGCTTCTACAGCTTTTTGTTGAGCTCTATTTTGTGTCACTCTTCCAGGTACTTGGGATGCACTGTGCCAGGTGCTTGACCCTGTCAGCAGCACATGGCTATCACTGTCCAACTAGAGAGTAGATCCTTGTGTCATGTGACAAACAAGGAAATTGTGTGAAGTGTGAGGCTGGGGCGAGCGCTGTGGTGAAGAGGAAGAGCAGGTAGGGCAGGCCGCCCCAGGTGACAGGTGCTGGTGGGGCCTCCCTGGCACAGGCCGGGTCAGGCGGCTCACTAGGCCACGTCTGTGGGCAGGAGCATCAGCCAGGCCAAGGACAGGTGCCGGCCATGTGGCTGAGGGACGAGGAGTGTTGTGGCATTGGAGCGATATCTACACGCTTCTGGGGTTTAATCAGAGTGAAACAGGAAGGCAGGAGAGGCTCAGAGCAATGGACGCCTCTGTCTGACATGGGTTTGGTTTTTGTTTTTTTAGTACTGGGAATTGAACCCAGGGCCTTTGTACTGAGCTACATACTTAGTCCCTTTTCCTTTCCTTTTTGTGTTTGAGACAGGGTCTTGCTACAGGGCTCAAATTCATTCTCCTGCCTCTGTCTCCTGGAGTGCGGGATTACAGATGTACACCCAAGGCCAGCTCTGACTTGTGTGTGTGTGTGGAGGGGGCTTTGGTTTTTTTTTTTTTTCCCTTCTCCTTTTTGATATTTTGGTTTTTTGAGACAGGATCTCGCTTTGCAGTCCAGGCTGGCTTCAAACTATGGTGATCCTCCTGCCTTAGCCTCCAGAGCGCTGGGATTTGGGGTATGCGTCACCATGCCAGCAGCTCGTGTTTTAAAAGCACAGACCAACTCCCTACACTGCACATGCCAATGAAGGCAGAGACTCCCACTGCCCAAGGGGCGGCTGTGAAGGCCTGAGGATGGACAGGGCAGAGGCTTTGTACCAAAAGGCCCAACATGTAGTTAACAGTGATTTGGGAGAAACTGCTCCGCCCATTCCTATTCCACTGAAGGGGCGAGCAGGGGAGCCCAGGTGAGGACTGTCCTTTGCCCAGCACTCTGCATCCTACGGCTGCCTTGGGATCCCCGACTCCCGCACTCTGCCCTAGGTGAGGCGCCATCTGGCAGGCAGGGAAAGGACATAACCTTTGGACTGTGAGTGTGGCCAGGTGGGGCTGAGGCTGCCCATGATTCAGCTGCACTTATTAAGTACTGCTGTGTGCTCAGCACCTCTGTGGGCCAGGAGCTGGGACAGACACATCTGGAGATGTCAGCCAGCAGCAGCCGGGTCCCTGATTTGGGGGCCAGTCCTGGGTCCGTGCAGGAGTCACATATTAGCTGAAGGCCAGGCTGGGGGGACTGGGGGTTAGGCATCTTCTGTGGCTGGAGTAAGTCACAGATGAGACTGGAGGGGGACCCAGAGAGCTGGGCAGCAGTGGCCTGCCGGAGCAGCTGCCCAGGCACGGGGAATGGGGCCCAGGAGCAGCAAGACAGGAGGCAGAGCAGGCCGGCCCAGCCTGACTGCATGGAGCGCAGGTGTGCTCCAGATGCGCTGCGCCTCCACACACAGTGACAGGCGACAGAAGTCCCTCAGAAACAGGAAGTCCCCGGCACATTTGCAGAACCAAAAGCGGTGCTCTGCGAACGCTGCGTGAACGGCCAGGAAAGCGGGAGAGTTTCCAGTGTCGCTGATGACGCAGGTGGCGCTGGGTCCTGCAGGCCAGGAGCCTGGCGAACAAGGTCACCAGCACGGGGGGTGGGGGATGGGGCGCCTCATGATGGGGGTCCATGTGCAGCGCAGGGACCTCAGCGGGGCTGACTAGTGTGGCGCTGTGTGCTGAGGCCGTGGCGACTGAGACCAGGAGGTCAGGACTTGTAGCGGGAGAGTGGGGAGGAGGGAAGTGAGGTGGTGTCCACGGAGGTGGGAGGCCTGTGAGAAGAGCCTGCTCCACAGTACATGGAACCGGAGATTTGTTGGGACTGGCTTTTGCTGTGATGCCGCGTGTAGACATCGATGCCACACTGGAATTCAGAAAAAAAGCGAGCACACACGTTTATGACCCATCACCACGCAGATGTCATTGGAGGCCACAGGAGAGCAACGCTCTGCGGACCCCACCCCGAGCATCCACCGTGTTCAGAGCCTGGGTGAAAAGCAGCCCAAGCAGCAAGGAGGGGCGAGGAGAGGCCAGGCAAGGCCAGGTGGCCTCCTACCAGACAGTGCTCTGTGTCACAAAGCCGGCTCCTCACTGGTTTCCTTTCCTGGGGAGCTCTGCTCACCTCAGACAAGTGCACCGTGTTGGGCCTTCCCAGGAGCTTTCTCCTGTATTGCAGGCTCAGGGGGCTAAACGGGCTGCACAAGCCCCAGCCAGGATAGTACAGGGCAGTAAACGGCCAGCCAGGCCTCGAGGCCCAGTGGCCTAGCCGCCTCCACCAGCCCTTCCTCCTGCTGATGAGTCTCAGGAAGGCCCTGGGGCTGGGTTAGAAAAGCAGAGGGGATCCTTCCCTCCGCAACAGTCAGGTCCACCCCTGGAGCTCCACCTCCAGAGACCCTAAGCTCATTACCCCCAGGAGCAGCGCATTCTAGGCAGACAACAGCCCGGCAGCTCGGAGCAGGGGTGCCAGGCTGTTACTTTTGGGGAGTCTTCTTTCCCACGGCCACAGAGCTTCTAGCCCCACTTCTGCTGAATTTTAGCTCTGCTACTTAGGAGCATCCTGTCTACATTTTCTTCTGTAAAATGATAATAATAGCAGTACCTACTTCCTCACATGACTACACTAATGAAGGTGCTGCATTCAGGTTGCTTGGTAGGCACTTAGTAAGTGTCGGCTACTAATCATCGTGATCGTCAGTGATGTTTCCTGGAGCACAGCAGTCGCTTTCGCCGCATCCCTGCCTTGCTCAATTCTACCTCCTATAATTGCCTGCGGCTTTTCCCCATCACCCTGCCTCTCTCCATTTTCATTTTCTCCTGATGCTGGATCTTCTTCTGCCAAGCTCAGCTGTTCACTACACAGAGCCTGGTGTCCTAAGCCCAGGGTTCCTTCCTTAGAGGTGCTGGATGCTCCAGGTGGGCGAGTTCAAGGCTGCAAACACACACCTGGGGGTGGGGCTGGCAGCTTCGTGCTTTGAGGCCCCGCCCACCCTCACAGGCCACTGGTTTGCTTCCTGCTTTTCCAGTCCCTGGATTTGGATTTGGATCTCTCCCGCTGTACTCCCTGGGCCTCTACTCTCCAGGCAAGACTATGTCAGGATGAAGAGCCTAGGTTCTGAGTCCAGACAGAGCCAAGTTCAAATCCAGACTCCTCCACTTACTGGTAGTGAGATTTTGGCTGAGTCACTTCATTTCCCTAAGCCTCAGTTTCCTCATTTGAAAAATGGGATTAATAGTAATCTTGTCTGGGGGCCTGGAGATTTAGCTCAGCGCCATAAGCACCTGCCTTGCAAGCAGACAGTCATAAGTTTGATCCCCGGTACTGATAAAAAGGAAAAAGACACACACAAAAAAAAACCAGTAATCTTGTCTGCTTTGCAGGACACTGTGAGGATTAAGATACTACATGTAGAGCCGAGCACAGTGGCTCATGCCTGTAATCCCAGCACTCAGCTGAGGCAGGAGGATTGTTGTGAGTTCGAGACCAGCATGGGCTACAAAGTGAGCTCAAGGCCAGCCTGAACTACATGCCGAGACCCCATCTCAAAAAAGACCAAAAAATAAATAAATAAAAAAGAATAATAAAAAAAAAAGATACTACATGTAAAACACTCAGTGGACTGCTATCTCAGTAGACATTAGGCACTAATATTCAGGGCTTTAACGTCTCCATGGTACCTGTTAGCCACGTGTGGTGGTTAAGCCCTGGAAATATGGCCAGTCCAGACATACATCAAGTGTGTACATCAAGTGTGCAGTGGAATTCAGTTCAGTACAGGCAAACTGCCTTTATGATCGTTTCCTTATGTTGGTTGTATGTTGCCCGGTGCAGTGGCACACGTCTGTAATCCTAGCATTCCTAGAGGCCAAGGCAGGAGGATCAGAAGTTCAAGCCCAACCCGAGCAATTTAGTTACTTAGTAAGACCCTGTCTCAAAATAAAAAGTAAAAAGGGTTGGGTGTGTAACTCAGTGTGAAGGCCCTGGGTTGAATCCACTGTACTGAAAAATTAATTAATCATGTGTTGATATAAATTTTTTTTGGTGCCAGAAATTGAACTCACAACCTTGCACTTGCCAGGCAGGCACTGTGCTTCTGAGCTATATCCCCAGCTGCTAATATAAAAATGTTAATGTATTGGATTAAATAAAATATATTATAAGCATATAAATATATAATTTTGATTTTGTTTTTTTTGAGACAGGGTCTCACTATGCAGTCCAACTAGTGGCCTCCTAAGGACTGGGATTATAGGTGTGTGCCACTATTGCCCAGCTCACAATTTTATTTTTATTAGTACACGTTTGCAGTACATGATTACACTCATTATGGGGAATTGGTGCTTGTGCACAACACATCTCAATCCTTTTCACCTCTCCTGCTCCTCCCCTCCTCCCTTCCATCTCTTGGAGAATTCAGCGCAGACCTCAGGCATCCATCAACCCAGTAGGCAGCTTCCTGTTATACCAGTGCTGCCACCTGGTGGTCATGGGTATTTACTGCTGCAAATCCCACAGCACCCGGACTTTCTTCCAGGCCTCTGCTTCCTCCTCCTACTCCACCTCTTCCTCTTTCCTCTCTTTTTGGTTTTTGAGACAGGGTCTCAGATGTTGTTCAGGTTGTCCTTGAACTCACCACACAGGCCAGGCTGGCGTTAAACTTGTGGCCATCCTGCCTCGGCCTCCTGAGTACTGGGGTTATAGGTGTGCACCACTACACCCTCTGCAGCTGTGAGGAGGGGAGTCTTCCTCCCCGCCTGCTTCCTCCTCTCCTGCGTGACTTCTGTGGCAGCTGACTCAGCACAGGAGCTGAGCTGTGGACAACCACAGGGTCAGTTGTGGCCCTGCCCCTTTTATCTATGTCTCTGTGGACAAGTCACTCAACCTCTCTTACTGTTCCCCGCTACGTAAAGTGTGGTAATGACCAGACTCATCTCCGACTGATGAGACACCTGATATTAATAAATATCAATAGTGTTCAGTTGCAGGCTCTGGGATTCAGCAGTGGCCCAGTAGATGAGCCCCACAATCACCAAGGTCAGTAGAAACTTACTAGAAATGTAATGCTGGGTGTGGTGAAGCATGCCCGTTATCCCAACACTAAGGAGGCTGAGGCAGGAAGATCCCGGGGAGTTTGAGATCCGCCTCAGCTACATAGTTTAAGATCAGCCTGGGCAGGCTGGGGATTTAGCTCAGAGGCATAAGCGCCTGCCATGCAAGCAGGCAGTCGTGAGTTCGATCCTTGGTACTGATAAAAAGAAAAAAAAAAAAAAATCAGCCTGAGCTACATAGCAAAACCCTGTGAAAGAAAGAAACAAAGAAAGAAAATAAATTAAGAACGTTATTTCCAGGCTTTCTTCCTAGTGTGACTGAGTTAGAGGCTGTGGTGGGTGGCCACAGTCTAAATCTGATGGAGCTCATGCTCAAGAAGCATTGGACTTGGGGACAGACACATGTCAGCCAGAGCTAGGGCTGTGTGTGTGGTGTGATAAATGGATAAACAGACTGAGGAGGGCAGCCACAGGCCAGGATGCCGACCACAGCCAGCCGTGATGGTCAGGGAAGACCTGTGTGATCAGGTGGCAGTTCCAGCAGAGATCCGAAGGCACACATCTCTGCATCTCTAGGGGACAGGAGAGGTGTGGCTCCTCAAAACCTCTTGGCATGGAGCTGGGGTTTTAGCTCAGCGGCATAAGCACCTGCATTGCAAGCGTGCAGTTGTGAGTTCAATCCCTGGTACCAACTAAAAAAAAAAACCCTCTTGGCAGTGACGTCCACTCAGCTCAGTACTTCGAGCCACACCTGGCTGCCCAGAGAAGCGGAGAACTACAGGACTATTCTGACCAGTGTCCACCCAGCTCAACCCTGAGACTCCTGTTTACAGGACAGCATCTCTATCACTTAGACTCTAACGCACCTTCTGATGCAGGAAAGTCTCCAGTAATAGAAAAAATCAGTCTCTTGAAGCAGCTTCACTGTCTCTGAGAAGCCGTTAGAAAACCATTTTATTTGTCTGTTTAGCAATGCTTGGGCCTGAACCTGGGGCCCTTACACTGACCTACCGCCACAGACTTTTTTTCTATTTTATTTTGAAATAGGGCCCCTCTAAACTGTTAAACTGCCCAGGTTGGGCTCAAACTTGGGATTCTCCTGCCTCTGCCTCTGAGTGCTGGGATTACAGCTGTGGAACACCATGCCTGACTTAAAAGACCCTTTTTTATTTGTTGCTCAATTCTGTTTCTCTACTTCTACTCACTGGCCCACAATGCCACACCACTTTAGAACACACAGCAAGACACAGCCTCCTCCCCAAGACAGAACTTGGCCTATTTGAGTCACTCCTGAAAGGCTTCCTCAACTGTGTACTGAGAATTTTCGTTGTTTAAAATATACATTATTACCTACAGCCTTTGCCTATTTTATTTCTTTGGCTCCATTGTGTTACCTCTTCAAATATTTCATATATAGTTACCTTCTGATGCTAATACCTGAAGTGTTTGGAGATGTGCTTTATCTTTGTTGTCTCCTTTTCTGGGGCCTTATTTTCATGTGTGATCCCCAGCCTTCCCTACAGGGAACTAAATTCGGGGCCTTTACACTAAACTACACCCCGAGCCCTGTTCAATTGTAAGGCCGTCACTAAACTGCCCCGGCTTGTTTTGAATTTATGATCCTTCTGCCATAATCCTCCCAGAATACTGGGATTATGCGTGTCACCACACTCACTTTCTTTATTGTGGACTCCTATTTTATCTAATCTGGAAAACTGGTCCTTAGTTGCTTTCACAGTGAAAATGTTTTTGCCTCTGACTAGAGCTCAGGTAGGAATCGTGAATACATCTGGTTTACTTCAGAAGTCAAGCTCAGCTCCCTTGCCTTGGGTTTCATAAGGGGTATGGGACCCCTGAATTTGTTATTTGTCCCAACATTCTTTATTTGCAGCTTTCTCTTTCTAATCCTTTGTTTGTTTTTGTTTTTTTAGTTTTTTGAGACAGGGTCTTGCTGTGTAGTGCAGGCTGGCCTCAACTCATGACAGTCCTCCTGCCTCAGCCACTTGAGTGCTGGAATTAAAATTTACACTGTCATGCCCAGTCTAATCCATTTCATCTTTTTTTTTTTTTTTTTTTTTTTGTCTTTTTGAGACAGAGTCTTGCCATGCAGTTTAGACCAGCTTTGAGCTCACATTGTAACCTAGGTTGGTCTCAAATTCAAGGGTGCTCCTGAATGTTGGGATTACAGGCATGCACCACCAGGCCTGACTAATCCATTTCATCTTGATGGGACTTCCCCTGTCTTTGGTGCCCTGGAATGCAAACTTTAATTTATTCAGGGTCTAGAAAAGTCCTTCAAAATACCTGTTTGGCTGTCTCAAGTCCACTGATCCATTCTTCCAGTGATTCATCCAGTAATCTTCACTGGACTCCTGATCTGTGTAGCCTGCCTGGCTATGTTGACCAGGGCTTATTCGGTCCTCTCACTGCCCACAGGGGTGAAACAGCCTCTTCAACAGAGGGCAGCCAGTGGTGCCACATGGGCAGAGGTGCCATGGGAATTCGGCAGAGGGGTGCGTGCGAGGCAGCCAGGAAGCTAAGTGAAGGTGATAAAGAGTGAACTGGATCTAACATTGGCCCAAGACAGTGACGGTGAGCAAAGTAGGTGCTGAATGAGCCCTGCTGCTGGGGAAGCCTGGGTGAGGTTTTGGAGGGAAGAACAACTGTAAAATCAAGTGGAGCTAGGTGTGCCTTGGCTGGCCAGAGGCCATTCTCAGCATACCAGGGCCGGGCAGTGATTTACCAGAAGGGACTACTGGTCAGTCATTACCCTGTTCCCCATTACCCCTTAGGCAGGCGCTGTAACCGTTAAACCTCCGGCCAGCAATTCGGTTTAGATCACAGCTGCAGTGATGTGGGGGCAGGCAGGGCCAGAGGGAAGCCAGGAAGATGGGTTCAGATGCAGACCCCTACTGCTCAGCTGAGAAGGAAATCAGGTGAGGAGTGGTGTGCAGAACCAGTGGCTGCATGGTTCAGGGTGAGTGTCGGGAGCATCTGCCCCTGCTGGGTGCCCAAGGTCCTGTCTGCCTCAGGGGCCACAGGAGCCTCACAGTGTGGCTCTCCTCGCAAACAAAAGCCTGAAAGGACTTGGCTGATTACATCTATGGTTAGCAAGGAACAGCGGTACAAGTCACAGGCGTCACAGGTAATAAAAAGCATGCTCCACAACCACCTGCATCTCCCCACCTGGCCCTCACCTGCTGCCAGGTGTGGTGGCACATGCCTGTGATCCCTAGCACTCAGGAGGCCAGCCTGGGCTATGTAGTAAGACCTTGTCTCAACATCCCCCAAATAAAAATTTAAAAATCGCAGCTTCTTCAAGGCCCCCTCAAAGGCAGCCCTCATTTCAGGCTTTTTCTCTAAATGGCTGAGGCGAATTGTTTTGCCTAAGGTTGCCCTGTCCACAGCTGCAGAGCTGGGATTTTTCACCCAGGCACACCCTCTTGAGGGCCTGTGCACCCCTCCTGCCAGACTGGTGGTATGAAAGGCAACCCCTAGCCTCCCCGCAATGGATTTAAAAAGCACTTGGTTCACTCTGCCTTCTGTGACAGGGTCTCACTACGTAGCCCAGGCTGCCCTCCTGCCAAGCGTGGATCTCAGACATGCACCATCATGTTTGGCTTCAAGTAATTCTAGACTTAGCAGAACTGCAGAGATGGCGTGCCAGGCATGGAGCTTCTCTGCTCCCATCTCCCAGGACCGAGATGCACTCGTCAAAAGAAACACAGGCACTCACTCCTCCAGAACCTCTTCTGCCTCAGGCTTCATCTTCATGAACAGCAATGCTTCTGACTTTCGGACAGTTCTCAGGAGTGTTTCCTAGAATGTCCCGACTGGAATATCCCATGTATGAGCCAGAGGCTGCCACTGGCGTGAGCTCAAGTGCTGTGAGCCTTACTTGGCCAGGGAAGCATGGCAGGTTGTTCAGGGTGGTAACTGTTTTCCCTCTCCCAGACGCTACCCTTTGCAGTGAGTCACCAAGTCCAGCAGCCCACCGTGCCCCTGTGAGGACCGCTCAGAACTGTAACAAAAACTTGTCACTCTTTACTCTCTTATTAAAATTCACAATTTGTTCTGAGACAGTATCTCACTATGTGGCACAGGCTAGCTTCCTGCCTCAGCCTGCAGAGTGCTGGCATTACAGGCATGCATCAGAAACAAGTGACCACCACAGGGGTTGTTTCAGCAGCTGTAAAAGGTCTCGAAACCACTGAATTGCACAGCATGTAAATAAAGCTACAATTCAAAAAGTATATGCTCCCACCTTAGCAAGTAATTTCCATTAAATAAAAATCAAAGGTGCAGCTCTCCACACGGGTTTTCTTAGCTACATTACAGGGATGGCACCTTTTCTGTCAGGCTAACCTTCAACAGGTGAGTTAAGCACGGTGGTTCGTACCTGTAATCCTAGCACGCCGGAGGCTGAGGCAGATACTGGCCAGCCCGAACTACACGGCAAGACACTGTATCAAAAAAACCAAAACAAGGGCCAGGGATTTAGCTCAGTGGTGTAAGCACCTGCCTGGCAAGTGTGAGGTCTCAAGTTCAACCCCTAGCACCAAAACAAACAAACAAACAAAAAACACAAAACATTCAATGGGTGATTGAAACAAGGGAGGTACATAACCCGGACTGCACCAATACAGTACCCCACTCCTCCCTCAGAGCTTTTGCTTATTCACGGCCCGGAACAGAGTGTGCACATGTTACTACAGGTCTATCCTAGCAGCAACCCAAAGCACTGTTGCCCCAGCCAGGCTGGAAGGCACACACCTGTCACCTTAAAGACCTTAGGGAGGTAGGAAGCTCTCCGAGCCCTAATACTGTGTCCCAAAACTTAAAACAAAACCTGAAAGGGCTGAGAACGTAGCTTACTCAATACAAAGTACCTGAACTCAATTCTCTATACAAAAAAGCCAAACGAGGGCTTTGCCTCTTGATTTCTTTCCTGAAGAACCCACCGTCACCTTGTATTCTCTCCACCCTGTCCCCCCCGCCCCCAGGCTCGGCCCACCCCACCCCACCCCACCCCAGCCTCTAACCACAGGGTACTGCAGCAACCCTTGTGCAGCATCGGTACCATCTGGTGCCCATTCTTGGATCCGGGTGCAAGCTTCCGGAAGGCAGTAACTTTCTCTTCTTCATGGCTGATGAAAATAGGACCTGGTGTGGATTTGTGGGGTGACTGAATCTTATGTACTTTATGTTCCGATGTGGAACCACCTCAAGATATCTGCCAAGGGAAGACAAGCAAGCTGCAACAAGCGAGCTGCCCATTTCGCACAGAAGGTGTGGGGGGAGACACCCACGCGTGCTTATATTCGGCTCAGGTCTGGAAGGTTCCTCTTCTGCTCGGGCTTCGCCACGATGACAGTTCCCACTCCGCTTTGGCTCCTTAAGAACCAACAAGCCCAGTTTTAGAGCCGTCTCCATTTTCAGACAAGACCGCTCAGGCTTTGCTGTTTTGGATCATGGAGGCATTACCATCTCACCCTACCTCGGGCTCATCCTCCTGGGAGCCACCTGCAGAGCTGGGTGGGCCACCTCACCAAAGGTGCCGGGCAGCAGGCCCTCCCCACCTCTAAAAAGCAGCACTCTGCTGCTGTCTGCCCTGCCTCCTTCATGGCTACCCCTGAGAGCCCAACCCCAAGAAAAACTAGTGCCGAAGTAGCTCACACAAAAGCCATTTATTAACAGAAGCAACTTGAGTCTCGTTCACAGACGGCGACCGCGGCGCCCTCCCTTCCTGCGGGTGCTGTCGGAGGGGATGGGAGTGACATCCTCTGTGAGGAAGAAGAGAAAACATCACTGCCTAGAGCTAGTGCATCAAAATGTCCCAGTCTCCACTGCCTCCCCAGAAGAGTAAACAGGCTTGAGAGCGCATGGCACTTCAGAGGCAGGGGAACACCACTGACTGCACTGGAAAACCCTACCAACAGGTGAGGGGAGGGTTACAGTGGTCAGAAACATCTTCGGATCAGGACATGCTAAGACTTCAGACCGAGAGCCAGTACATCTTGCTTCTAACTGCACAGAAACAACAGCGAAGAGCCAAGGCCTGCCTGAGAGCAGGAAGGGACCCAGTCTCCACATGTCAGGAGGCACTGCTCAGTCCTTCACTTCTGCTTGTCCCAGAGTGGTGTGTCTTTTTATCTAGTGGGCAGAGACTAATGCTGCAAAGTGGCCTACTGTGAAGATGACCTACAGGTACCACTAACAATGACCCTGAGAAGTATCAGGAGGGATGGAGATATTTGGGGAGAGATTTTAAGTCTCAGAGTGCCTTTACTGAACCTACTGCCAACAGTGACTAGAGCAGGTTGTTTATGCTTTATCCACAGGCACATGGTTTTGGGGCCAACCCTTCCAAATCTGCCAATCAAGGTGATACCTAAGCTAGGTGGGTACTCACCAATCCTCCCGATCTTCATTCCCGAGCGAGCAAGGGCTCTGAGGGCTGACTGTGCACCAGGTCCAGGGGTCTTAGTCCTAGTAATGAAGGATTAATTAGCCACGTCAATGGGAATTCCTTCTAAGAGCCACATTCCCTTAGTTCAAAAATCTGCAAACTTTCTGTGATATACTAGACAGTAAATATCTTAGGCTTGTGAATTACTATGTCTTCTGTGGCTTATTCCCTGCAAAAGGCAACAAAGATCTCTTTCAAAATCCAAAAACTACTCTCAGCCCAAACTGTACAAAAACAAGCTGCAGGTCACACCTGGCGTGCGGACCAGTCTGCCCATTCTGTCTGCAGCCTGGCTCTACCTTTCCCTCCCCAGCACATGCTGTGACCAGGTGTCATTCCAGCTGCTACATTCGAGATGCCACCAACTCCATCTGGTCTGCTTCCCACTCAGCAGTCACCTCTAGTTTTTGTGCCCAAACTAACACCCAGGTTCTTGCCCTGTTCTACATACAGTAAGGCTCCCTGAATCATCTCATGGCACTCTTTCCCTCAGGTGCATTCTCATCTCAAAAAATGCTCTTGGCAGCTGTCCCTAGCTGGGATATGCCCTGTACATGCTCCTTCACAGGATCCTTTGGGACTCTGCTTTTCTGTACCACTGGTGATCGAGCCAGGAGCTTTGTGCATGCTAAGCACTGTCACGGAGCTACAGCCCAGCCCTAAGTTTAAATTAAACTGTATCACCAAATCCATACTTTTACATCCTAGCATTTACTGCAAGTCCTATTTTCATCAGCTATGAAGAAGAGAAAGTTGATGCTTTATGTTAAGTGTGACTCCCTGCCAGCCCGGGAACGCACCAGGAGGGCAGAGGCCGTAACTGCCTTTTCCCATCATTCTTCTTCCATACTGAACACTGTATCAGGACAACATGTGCAGGAATGAAGTATTTCAAACTATTTTACTTTATATATCTAAAATCTCTTGAAATCAAGACTCAAAGTGCAGTGCTCTGGCACCCAAGATCAGCTTTTTACCACTGCCCAGCCCCAGCCTTCTGTACCTGTTTCCGCCTGTGGCCCGGAGCTTGATATGCAGGGCGGTGATGCCCAACTCCTTGCACCTCTGGGCCACATCCTGGGCAGCCAACATGGCAGCATACGGGGAGGATTCATCTCGATCAGCCTTCACCTTCATCCCGCCAGTCACTCGACAGATGGTTTCCCTGGGGACAAAAGCACAGCCGTCTTCACTCCCCTAAAGGATTCACTGAGTGCCATGGCACACACATGAGACGGGAATGGTCAACTTGAGCACATACTCTGATCCTGGACAAGACAGCTGTGAACACTGCTTTCAAGGGCTCAGTATCCTGTTAGCGCTATTACTTAAGCTTCACAATTACTCTACAAGGTATATGCTGGGAAGATCAGTTTACATGCATCAAAAACGCAGCTGTCACACAAGTCACAAAACCTTGCTGACAGCAGTCAGAACCTACACTTGGGACTGACTTCCAGTCCAGCACTGCAGCCACAGTACAGGCATCAAGGACTCAGTGATGATCACCCTGTGAGGCTACACAGACACTACCTGGGAAGTTAGCCTTTGTGATGAAATGATACTCTTTCCCTGGACAAAATACTGTTTACTTAGAACCCTTAACTGCTCAACCAGGGCCCCAGGTCTCTGCTTCCTTCAGCCTCTGCCAGCTGAGTTTTATGCCCACCCACCCGTTTACTCACTTGCCAGACAGATCAGTGACATGGACAAAAGTATCATTGAAGGATGCAAAGATGTGACAGACACCAAATACATTCTCTCCTTCAGCCACCTGAGGCCCGAGGCTGATGACCTGCTCTTCCTTCTTTTCCTTCCCCTTGCGAGGCGCCATTTCTGAACAAAAGGACGAGAATGTCAATGTTAACAAGAGACAGAAGTTTTTTAGAACCTTCCTTCCTTGGCTACTAGAGGCCCTGTTTTAAGCAGGTGTGGACAGGCTTGAAATCCTACCACTCTGGAGGCTGAGAAGTGATCATGAGTTTGAACCTAGCCCTGGCAACTTAGCCAAACTTCCTGCAGGAGGATCGCCAAGTGAGGCCACCTTGAGCTACACAGCCAGCTCCTACCTCAAACCATCACCACCATCACCAAAACAAAAAATCTGTGAAGATGTGGTTCAGCTCAGAGGCCCTGGATTCATTCCCCAATACCATAAACAAAAAAATAAAGCGCTTTGCTCCTCGGTGCCCCTACCCTTCTCCACACCCACACTCATCTGTCCCACTACAACCCACCTCTCCTTGCACTTGGGGTTGCCAGCTGCTGGCTAAAACCAAACCACTAGCAACAATGAAAAAGCATAGCTTACTGCACCTTTAGGAGAAGGTTCTAACAACAGATCATAAGCACCCCGATTTCACCCAGTGGACCTGCAAAGTAACAGATGATCCACTGGCTTAGGTCTCTGGAGACCAGAACACAAGTGGTAGTTTTGCAAAAGTGGGCAAATCAATTTTTTCTCTTGCCAGGCATGGTGGTACATACCTGTAATCCCAGCACCACGGGAGGCCGAGGTATGAGGATGGCCACAAGTTTGAAGATGGGCTGAGTTACATAGTGGGTTCAAGGCCAGCCTGAAGTTCACAGTGAGACTTTTTCTCAATAAAGGAGCTTGGAACATAGCTCACTGCCAAGGTCCTTGGGTTCAACCTCCAGCACTACAAAATGAAAAGTTCTTTCTTCTGACCTTTACTGTTTCTGACACATAACCCAGGAAATTTTTGTTGGGTTTGTCCAGTGTTTCACAGCGAGTGAATTGCAGAGCTGAGATCAAAGCCAGGTAAAGAGTTCTTAGACCACACAAATTACTTCTAACATTAGAAGAACTAGATCTCCTAGCTGGAGGTTTAGCTCAGCGGCATAAGCACCTGCCTTGGAAGCAGGCAGTCGTGAGTTCGATCCCCGGTACCGATAAAAACGAAAAAGCCAAAAAAAAAAAAAAAAAAAAGAAATGAGAAGAGTATATCTACCAGCTAAACTGTGTGAAGATCAAATTGATAATACGTGAATAGTGTACTGTAAAACAGAACTAGATCTCCTAGTCCCAGATTCCTCCAACCTCTTTTTGAGACAGAGTTTACTATGCAATTCAGGTTGGCCTTCAACTCAGAGATCCTCTTGCCTCAGCCTCAGTGCTGGGATTACAAGCATGTGTCACCATGCCTGACCCCAGTCCCATTTACAGTTTAGGTTCAAAGAAACTCTGAAGACTGTATTTCACAAACTAAGGTCAGGGTCAACACCTACCCATGAATGGTAGTCTGAAGATCCTTCACTCAGGGGGTAAAATCTCACTGCTTCAATTCTACACACACTTTTCAGTTTAGATTTCAAGAGTCCCCTGCCAACACAGCCCTCCCAAGTCCTTGCTTCACCAGATTCCTCCCAAGTCAATCTAAATGTTCTTCCGGCCCTCCAGCAATTCATCTGACACCTTCCCACTACTGTTTGGAACCAAACCCTTCAGTTTATGCACTAAATCGTGTCTTCCAGAATGTCTGATGGACAAGATCCATTTGGAAGACTCAATACCCTGCTACAGCCTATAAATATAAAGTACCATCATACTGTCTTGACCTAGGAAAAAAACACATTGGCCAGGGGACAGTGAAAACCGGGAGACCAGGAAGGCTGTCTCCAGTCTAGAGCCCCGGTCCCTCTGAACATCCAAGCTCTTTCTTTTTCTTGAGACAAGGTTTTACTATGCAGTTCAGGCTGGCCTCGAACTCGGTGATTCCCCTGCCTCAGCCTCCCAAGTGCTGGGATGACTGGCATGTGCTACCAAGCCATGCCCGGCTCCTCATGATTTCAGAGGAATGATTCAAGTGAAATTAGGTTATTCCTAAAGATGGGGCAGAGAAAGTTAGAAGGGCGTGCCCAGGACCACATTACAGACAAACCACACCAGCACAGCACTCTACTCCACATCAAGATGCCTCTCCTCCCCTCGTGCGGACTGTGACTCCTGGAGCTCCCTGTGCCTTCCTCACATGCCGGTGTCTGACCACAGTAAACACTGTCAGTGCAGGTTTGGGGGTCCTCACATCAAACCAGTCTAACGAACATGACCGAGGGAGTCAAGCACTGCAATGAAGGCTCCACAGAAGCCCTGGGTTCTGTCTGGAATAGCCTAGGAAGGTACCAACAGGCAAGTTCTGCCAAGGCGGCTACTCGTGTTTTTTTGCCTAACACCCTGGAAGTGATTAGGGAATGTTTCCGCGAGTACACAGCGAAACCAGCACACACTTCTATGCAGCCCCCACCATCAGTTTCTGGCCCAAGAAGCCGGCCGCGCGCGCGCAGAACATGCTATGTGCCCCCAGCCAGCAACAAGGATCACCCTGACTCTGGAGCACCTACAGGACCAGGTGTTCCTGAATCCTTCCATGTGTCCACACTGCAACCCCACAAGAAAATTCTTATTTCTGTCTTCCTTAAGAGACAAACTTCAAAAAAGATGCAAGCCTGCGATCGCCCAGGAAGAAGCTGGCAGGACTGAGGTTGAGACCAGAGGCCTTCCTCTTACAAACCACGCCGTGCAGCCTCCTAAACGAAGCCTTAAGGCCTGGATCTGTTTCACCCCACTTCATATACTTCCGCCCGAAACCAGACGGCGCCTTTGGAGACCAAGAGAAAACTCATCCAGAACGGACCGTAATCTGGTCAGCCGGCCGCGCGACTCTCGCCCAGAATTTAGCTCAGCCAGAAAGACTCCAGTCCCGCGTCCTCAGCCCCGCCAGGTCCTCCAGCCAAAGGATGCCGCAAGATTGTCCGCCGCCGGGCCTCTTACCTGCAGGCCGTCTCCAGACTCCACTACCGGAAAGAGAGGGCGGGGGAGGGCGGGGCGTCGGGTCACTTCCTGTCCCGGAAGTGTACTTCTGAGGTCAAAGGGTGAGGCGTGTACCTGGAAGACACCTCGATTATTGCCAAGAGATTTAGTCTCGCTCTCAGCAAACATAGCCTACTTAACAGAGAGCGAAAAGAGGGAAAGACCTGTGTGCCGCAGGGGCGAATTTATCTACGCGATCGTAGGAAGCCGACACTCGGCGGAGTGAGGCGAGACTGCGTTAGGAGAGGACGGTGGCCGCGGCTAGACCAACTTCCGCTATCCTGACTCTGGGCTTGGCTGCCTGGAAGCGTTAGCGCTCCGTGTGGCGCGGAGGGGAATAACAGAACAAGGTGAGAAATTATTCAATACTTTGATGCTAGCCTCCGCTAAATAACTTATATACATTGTTTCATTTCACAGAATTATCATACAAGTACGGGTTTTATTTCCCTTTACAGATAAGGAATGTTAATCAAATATGTAGCTGGATATATGAGGAAGGACTAGCAGATCTTGGCAAATAGATAAAATACACATATCTGTGTGCACAGGTGCGCACACACACATACACACAGGCATATATGAAGTATATGGCTGGATGTGATGGTATGTGCCTGTGTAATCCCAGCACTAGGAAGACTGAGACAAGAATACTGTGGCAAGTTGGAGGCCAACTGCCATAGTGAGTTCAAGCCCAGCCAGACCTACATAACAAAACCCTGACTCAAAAAAAATTATACATATTGTATTTATATCCTGTATAATTCAATGTACATATTGTATATATGAAAAAGTTTTAGCAAGCTGGGTGTGGTGCTGCATGCCTGTAATCTCAGCTGCTCAGGATGGTGAAAAAGGAGGATTCCAAACTGAGGAAAAGAGCCAGGCATGGCGCTGCATGCCTGTAATCCTAACACTTGGGAGGCTGAGGCAGGAGGATTACCATGAGTTTAAAGCCAACCTGGGCAACACAGTGATTTCAAGGCCACCTTGAATTACATGGCAAGATCCCAATCTCAAAAAACAGACAAGAAAAAACAACAACAACAACAAAAAACCAACCCTCACAAAACAAAACAAAAATACACTGGAGCCCATTGTATCAAAATATAAAATAAAAAGAGCTGGGAGTGTTGCTCAGTTGTAGAGTGCTTGCCTAGCATGTAGCAAGCCCTGGATTTAATCCCCAATACATAAAAAAAGTAAGTAAATAATAGCATTTTAATAAATAGCTCTTGTGTCTTAGGATTTTTTTTCTGAGACAATCTCTCTATGCAGTTCAGGCTGACCTCAAGGCTTCCTCCTGCCTCAGCCTCCCCAGTGCTGAAATTACAGGTATGTGCCAGCATACTTGTTTTGTGTCCTAGAAGTGATAAAACTCTGACAGACATCTGCTTAATGCAATTTTTCTTTTCAAAAATCTGGGCATAATGGTGCACTTCTGTAATTCCAACACCTGGGAGACAAAGGGTCATAAATTCCAACCCAGTCTGGATGAGTTAGTGAGATACTATCTCTAAAAGAGGCTGGAAATGCAGCTCAGTGCAAAGCCCTAAATTCTTTTAATTTCATTTTTGCTTTTTTGAGACAGGGTCTTGCCATGTGCATGTCTAGCTTTGAACTCATCATGTAGCCCAGGCTGGTCTTTAACTCACAGCAGTCCTCCTGCGTCAGCCTGCTGAGTTCTGAGATTACAGGTGTGCGCCTGCACATCCAGCTACAGAATCCTAAATTCAGTTCTCAGGACTACAAACACAAAATGAAAAACAGAAAATGTATTACCCTTTTTCCCTTTAGGAAAGCAACTTCAGAACACCCATAAAAGCAGAAGTATAAGAATGTCAATCAAGAAACAAAAGTAGCAATCACAACACTGCCAACCACTTGATATTTGTCATTCCCAGTGTCACCCATGTACATGTGTGAAAAGGTTTTTTGTGTTTTACTTTTTTGTGCCTGGGATGGATCCCAGGGCTTTGCATTAAGCTATATTGCCAGGCTTTTTCATTTATTATTTAAAGGCATTGTTAAATTGCCCAGACCAAGTTTGAACTTGTGATGCCCCTCCTTCATCGTGCCAGAGTGCTGGGATTACAGGTGTGTGCTGCTGTCCCTGGCTGGTTTTCCAAGGAAAGACACTAACAATATAATGGTTTGTATCAATAGTTAAAAAATATAACCATGCTTCTTATATACAACTCCTACAACACAAAGGTATGTAATAAAAGTAAAAATCACCTTCAAATTCTTCTTTCTAGAGTATCACCATATGACATAGGAGCATCTGGGCTGGGGATTTAGCTCAGCTGCATAAGTACCTGCCTTGCAAGCAGGTGGTCGTGAGTTCGATTCCCAGTACCGATAAAAAAAAAAAAAAAACTTAAAAATGACATAGGAGCATTATTTCCAAAACAACTTTCTTTGCCTCTATGATTATGTTTACAGAAAAAAAAATTTTTGGAGGCACAAACTCTGTAGTTCTGACTGTTCTGAACTCATTATGTAATCCAGGCTGCCTCAAAATCATGGCAGTCTTTTTGTTTCTGCCTCCCAAGAACTGGGTAGAGCCACCACACCTGGCTTTTTAGAGCTTTTTAAAGCCAACACTGTTATGGACATCTCATAATAACTGGTAGAAAGCCTCAGAATTTTTAAAATTAGTTTTATTTTTTTGCTGAGGTACTAACCTTTGCACTAAACAACACTGTAGAGGACCACTGGATGGCTTTCCTTAAATAAAGAGCAGTTACCACTACTTTAGCTAAACCTGGCCTTCTCTCCATGTACTGATATGCACAGAGCTGGCTAAGCTATTTCCTTTCCCTTCAGTTGGCTCTAAGCAATGTAAACAGGGCTAGCTGAGGTGCTGATGTGTAATGTAATCTTTCAATCCAGCCGACAGTGAACTGTCTTCTTGCTCCAGTGTCTCCCCCTAAATGGATCAGCTCTGGGGCTGTCAGCTAGGTTCGAACCTCAACAGAAGAGGCTCTGACTTCCCAGGGCAGAAAAAGTTTGCCCATCAGAACTGAAGCACTTGCCCCCTAAATGTTAAATGTTAAATGCTGCCTTAATTGTGTTATGCAGATTGGTCTGCATATCCTTCTCTGCATATTGCAGAGGTGCTGTTTGGCCTCCTGGCTAGTCCAGCTCACTATGCTCATGTATTTCCCGCCATTCTCATGGTCACTTATCCTTAGCCACGCCCATCTTCATGAACTAATAAAATTTGGGTTAGGCTCTGGGTCATGGTCTTTGTTCTGTGCACCCTTATCTGGACCAGACACAAGACCCCATAGCTGCCCTGTAAATAAGTCTTAGTGTCTTTATTCTTACATGGATTGCACTGGAGGTGGTAGATTGGAATTAATTTGCCAGGTTTCCAGTAACATTTCCATGGAATTACAAATATAAATTTTCCAAACCAAAACGAGGATGGGAAAAGAGCCTCTATGCTGTATCCACCAGCCCTTTCTTTTTTTTTTTTTTTTTTTTTTTTTCTTTTTTTTTTTTTTTGAGAAAGGGTCTTGCTAAATTTTTTATTTTTGGTACCAGGAATTGAACTCAGGACCTTGCACTTGCCAGGAAGGTGCTTATGCCACTGAGCTATATCTCCGGCCCATTTTTTTTGGTCTTTGAAACAGGGTCTCACCGTGGTCAGACTGGCTTTGACCTCATTATGTAGCCCAGGCTGCCCTCAAACTGCCTCTGCCTCCCATGTGTGGGAATTACAGGCATGCACCACCGTGCCAGGCAGGGGCTTGCTAAATTGTCCAGGCTGGACTTGAATTTGCAGTTTTCCTGCCTCAGCTTCTCACATTGCCAGGATTACAGATGTGTGCCACCATGCCTGGATAAACAACTTTAAATTTTATTAGTTTGGGGCCAGGGATACAGCTCAGTGGTACAGCATTTGCCTAGCGAGCGCAAGGTTGTGAGTTTGATTCCCTTTACAAAAAAAAGAAAAAAGCATAAATTTTATTAGTTTGAATATAAAATCCACTCACAAGGGAAATGCAAATCAAAACTATGTTACGATTCCATGTCATCCCACTCTGAATGGCTATCACTGTTATGGCTTGTGTCCCCCTAAACGTCATGGCGTCATAGGTATATCTTTTGGGAGCTGCCTGGATCTGGAATGTGTGATGCTGCGATCAGGGTGTGTGATTACTGAATGGGTCCACTGATTGCTTTGGCATAGTTCTGGGTAGGATTAAGGCTGCCTCACCCTGGGTGTGAGTGTTACCTGCTCTAATGGCAGAAATCCTGGATGGAATATAAGGGACGGTAAGAGGACTATTGTTTGCTTGCTGCTTGTTATGGTTTGTGTCTGGGTATCCCCCCAAAGCCTCATGCAGTTATTCGGAGGTACTTTTCAGAGGTGACTGAATCTAGAGTTTGTGATTAATTCATTATCTAGGGCTGAGATTATGGAGTGCTGCACCCACCCTAGGATAGATGTAGCCTGCGTACAATAGAAGAGACAGAAAGAGTCTCCTCTCACTGCTCCTCCCTTTTGCTCTTGGTGCTTTTGCTATCTTCTGCTGCCATGAACTGTTCCTCATCTGCCATGCTTGTCTGCAGTGCCACCCTGCATTGAGCCAACCAGTTATAGACTGAAACTCTACAAACTGTGGCGTAAAATACCTTTTCTCCTTTAACTTCGTGTGTGTTGAGAATTTTATCTCAGCAACAAGAAAACTTACTAAGACAATCGTTGAGAATACAGAAAGCCCCCGGCATGTTGGTACCTGCCTGTGATCCCAGTATTTGAAAGGCTGAGGCAGGAAGATTGCTGTGAGTTTAAGGCCAGCCTGGGCCATAGCAAGATCACTTCAGCCATAGCAAAACTCTGTCTCAAAAAAGAAAAATAAAAAATGCTGGGCATGGTTGCACATACCTGTGAGATCAGCACTTAGGAGGCTGACATGAGTTTGAGGCCAGCCTGAACTATAAAGCAAGACCCTGTCTCAAATAATAATAATAAATGCTGGAGGGGAGGTTGTGGGGAAAAACCCAATGAGACAGCCAAGGGCCGGGGATATAGCTCAGTGGCACAGCACCTGCCTGGCAAGCATGAGGTCCTGAGTTCAATTCCTGGTACAAAAAAAAGTAGGATGACCAAGACTTAACCTCAGCCCGAGACATGAGATGCAGCAGTTCCCCAGGTGTCCTCAAGATTTGGGTAGAAGAAAGGCAGCCAGGAGACGTGCTGCGTAGCTTTCCAGTCACCCAGGCTGCAGTTCCCGGGTGCAGCATGTGCTGTATCATGGCTCTCCCCTCTTTTTTCCTCTACTCTGCTCTGCAGAGTAAATTTCTCTCCACTCTTCACTTTTTACTTTCTCAGACAAACTTTACCACTGCTTTTTGCTCATTTCATTCAGTTCTTTGATCGAGATTACAAGAACCTGGAATCCAGCCGGGCGTGGTGGCTCACACCTGTAATCCCAGCACTTCGGAGGCTGAGGCAGGAGGATCCTTTCGAATTTAACCTGCCTGGGCTACAAAGTGAGCTAAGGCCAGCCTGAACTGCATAGTGAGACCCTGTCTCAAACAGACAAAAAACAAAACAAAAGAACCTGGAATCCAATTCCAGAAGGAGAAACAAGCAATTCAGTAACATTTTTTTTTTTATCAGTATCGGGGATCGAACTCACGACTGCCTGCTTGCAAGGCAGGTGCTTATGCTGCTGAGCTAAATCTCCAGTCCCCAATTTAGTAACATTTAGTTGGAGAGCCACTTTTTAGAAGCAAACTACCCAATAATAATACAATAAAAAAAAAAAAAAACTACAGTTGCTACTGGGCATGGTGGCACAGGCCCTTAATCTAAGGTCTCTGAGGCTGAGGCAGGAGGATTGCCATGGGTTTGAGACCAGCCTAGGCTACATAGTGAGTTCAAGGCTAGCCTGAACTACACGAGTCTTTGTCTCAAACAACAACATTTGGAAAGGGGGAAAATAAAGTAGAACACACTAGGAGCTGAGGTGTGGCTCAGCACTTTCTAACATGTGGGAGGCCTTGAGGTCCAGCTCCAGCACTGCAAAAATATAATAAAAATAATGATAGTCATTCATCATGTGCATGGTGGCACATGCCTATGGTCCCAGCTACTCTGGAGGCCGAGGTAGGATTGCTTAAACACTGAAGTTTAGGGCCAGCCTGGGCCACACAGTAAGATTTGCTTCTTTTTCTTTGTTTTGTTTTATTTTGACACAAAGTCTTGCTGTGTAGTTCAGACTGGTGTTGAATTCAAGGTTATTCCTCCTGCCTCAGCCTCCCAGTGCTGGGTAACACATGGGCTCTTTGTTAGGTCCCAAGGTGATCAGTACAATGGAAAAAAGAAACAGGCAGGATAAAGACTCTTGGGGGCCGAAGGGAGGAGTGGGGCCGCAGAGTTAAAAGGAGAGGTCGGGAACTTGGGCAGCAGTGGCCTGAGGAGCGGGGCAGGAGCCTCACTAGCATGTCCAGAAGCTCAGTGCTTGGCAGGGACACAGCACAGGCCAGCGCCCAAAGGCAGAGCAGGCCTGCACTCTGCTCTGAGCAGCAGGGCCCAGCAAGGAGAGGCGAGGATGAGTGGTCATGCTCATGGGGCAAAGCTTCTGGCCTCCAAGGGAGCACCGCAGGCTTTCTGCAAAGGACAGCCAGAATCCAATTTCCATTCTCAGCTTCCCGTGGGGCTCACTGCTGGAGACTCAGCAGGGTAGGGGCAAGGGGCAGAGTAAAGGAAAGTGATCGCATGAAGAGACTCTGGCGATAAATTCAGGGAAAACCCAGAGGCATGCTGCTGCACACCTGTCATCCCTGTACTGGGGAGGCTGAGACAGGAGGATCTGTGTGACCTCAAGGCTAGTCTGGGTTGCATAGTGAGTTCAAGGCTAGCCTGAACTGCATCGTGCATAGTGAGACCTTTTCTTAATAGAAACAAAGCAAAAAGTGAGCAACTTAACTTTCCTGTAGAGCAGAGGTAGGATATGGAAGAAGAGAGTAGCCAGGGGACAGATGGCCGGGCCACGTGAAAGGATGAAGTTGCCAGCCACAGCTCTCTCCTGAGCTCTTTCCTCAGGCCTCCATGAACCAGGCTGCCTTGCTGCATCTCACCCACCATAAGTGTCTGCCTTGGAGCCACCCAAACATGGACTGAGACCCCATAACGCATAAGCCTAACAGACCTCTCTTTTAAGTCATGGTTGTCAGGCATTTTGCCCAGCAACAGGAAAGCTGACCTGTATACCCAAGTGGATGCATCCAGGAAGCTGTTGGGACAGATGAACCTAGGATTTAGAAGTGGAGCTGTGCTGGGGTGTAAATTTGGGAATTCTTTTTTTTTTTTTTTTTTTTTTTGTCTTTTTCCTTTTTATCAGTACCCGGGATCGAACTCATGACTGCCTGCTTGCAAGGCAGGCGCTTATGCCGCTGAGCTAAATCCCCAGCCCCAAGTTTGGGAATTCTTGCAGTCATGAGACTGTGACCACCTACGGCCTGGGTGTAAACGGAGAAGTGCTCAAAGGCCTGGTGAGCAGAGACAGGGCTGGGGTTGCAGCTTTGAGGTCAAGCACCTCCTCCACATATACAAGGACCTGGGATCAGGGCCAGGGGTGACTGCTCCTTGAACTCGCAGCAGTGCTCCTGCCTCAGTCTCGAGTGTTGGGATTACACATGTGCACCATGGCACCCAGCTAAATATGTAAGGTGTTTTGGAAGAAGTTCTGAATAGAGAGTAGGCAGCAGCTAGCTGTAAGGTTGAGGGCAGAAGAGGAGCTGCAGATCGGAGATAAGACAAGGCTGGACACAGCTCCATCCTGGGCAGCTGAAAGGTCCACGGGCTCGGCTGCATGGACACAGGTGTGGAGCAGCGTTAGACTTCAGAGGGTCGGATTTAACCTAGATTGTTAAGAATAGACAGTTTGAGGGCCGGGGATGTAGCTCAGTGGCACAGCACCTGCCTGGTAATGTGAGGTCCTGAGTTCAACTGTGGGTGCCAAACAAAACAGTCTGAGAGGAACTGAGGATGAGCACAACGGAAAGATGAATACGACTGGACGTGGCTCTAAAGCTGGAGAGCAGAAGCAGCAGGAGCATCCGGGGGTGAGGGACAGTGAGTGGTCAACACAGGCAGGAGGACAGGACGGTCCAGGGACTGGAGGCTGGGTTATTGGAAGCATCATCTTTGTGAACACTCAACTGACCAAGAATTAATACCTCAGCGGAGTGACGGTGAGCAGGAGTCCAGGGTAGAGCTAGGGGTTGGGAGATGTCCTGCACTTCACGTGAGAAATTAAAGCGGGGGCCTCTGCGGGAGGACGGGGACAGTGCCTGCACAGTAATGAGGAGGCATCCAGGGTCCTCTGACTTCTTCTTTTCCCTCGGCCTTCTCTCACTTCATGGGTTGTGGGAGAAACAAGGAAAAGCCACTAAAAAGCCAGGCAGGGGCGGCACCCCATCGAGGACCAGGCTTGCCCACATCCCAGAGTTCCTGGGAGCAGAGGAAGGCATTGGGGACAGGAGAGGAGGGTGCACGGGAGAGGCGTGGTGCACTGCCCAGGGCCCTACAGGGCCCTCAGGGGCAGTCCGCAGCGAGGACCAAATCAGCACCCGAATGAACGCGGGTTTCCGATGATGCCAGTGCCTGAGGTTCACTAGAGGCCCTGCGCCAGGGCCTGTCCGATGGCAGCATCGTCATGTCAGTAACCACAGGACACAGGAAGCCAGCGATGCGTGCACCACCGGAACCATGCAGCCCCGATACTTTTAACTTCAGAAGCAAGTGGACCCACTAGCTGGACGATGGGCGAACAGAGCCTGTGCTGGACCCCGCGCCGGCTGGCCGGCCGGGAGCCCTGCTGTAACTGCCCGCAGGCCTGCTCCCCTGGAAGGTAGGTAGGCGAGCGACGGAGAGGGCAGGGTGGGAAGGGGAGCCGTCCCGGAGCCAGGGTCAGCGCGGGGCAGGAGCTGCGGCCCGGGCAGGCCAGGGTTAACCCAGGTGCACAACCTTACACCGCCCACCCCAGCTCTCCCGAGACCTGCGCAGAGGGGAGGCGGCCGCAAGGGGGCGCCGTGGGCGGAGCGGGCGGCGCCGGGACTGGGCTGGGGAGGCGACCGAAGAGCGCCGAGGGGCCGGATCATGTTGGGCTGTTGGGGACCGGGCTCCTCGGGCTCCCTCTGACCTCGGGGGCCCAGCTGTAAGCGGGGTGGAGGGACGGGCGGGGTCCGCAGCCGCCCCGTGCGCGAGCTGGGCGCAGGGTGCCTGCGGGCGTCGGGCGGCCGCGGGGTGGCGCCGGCGCCCGCGCTGCCGAGGGAGGAGCCCTGGCTGGGAGCGCGGGGAGCTTTGTGGTTCCGTGTCCAGAAGGCGGGCGGGCGGGCGGTTGTGGGGTGTGTGTGTGTGTGTGTGTGTGTGTGACTGTCTGTGTCTGTCAGGAGTGTGTGTGCGTGTGTGTGTCTTCAATCAGGACACCCCTGGGCAGGGCTGAGGTGAGAGCAGGGTCTTGGTTGTACACACTCCCTTTGTGCTTTAGCACATCCCCCAAACTCAGAGTACTTTATTTATGGAGAAGGGGCTTTTTTTTTTTTTTTTTTTTTAAAGCTTTTTCTTGATTTTCTGCAGTCTTGCAATGTAGTCCAGCCAGCACAGGCTGGCTCTAAACTCAAATCGATCCTCCTGCCTCAGCCTCTTGAGTGCCAGGATTATAGGCATGTCCCACCGCACCCACCTTGTTGCTCATCTTCTGTTGGCTCTCCAAACAAAGCCAGTGCGAACATTTAAAGACGACACCAATGGTGGGGAAACTAATTTCTGCACTCCAGAAGGATGAGGCAAGACAGATGCTATTGCTCTGAGGCCAGCCTACCCTGTAGTGAGGTCAGTGCTAGCCAGAACAACATAATGAGACCCCCAACCCAAATAAAAGAAGGTAAGAGCAGAAATAGGGAGGGAAAGTTTATGTAGATGACAGATGATAGTGGCTTGGGCCAAGATGGCATCTGTGTAAATGGAGAATAATAACCAGGTGTGGTGGTTACACATGCACTTAGGAGACTGAGGCAGGAGAATCACCTCGAGTTCAAGGCCAGCCTGGACTACATATCAAAACTCTATCTCAAAAAACCAAAATAAGATTTGGGAATAGAATTGAGGGAGACTTTGGAAGCAGAGCATGTAGCATTTTCAGATGAGTTGGACATGGGTGAGGATGATTCCAGATTCAGACATGAGCCATGGTAGACAACAAAACTATTTACCAAGCTGGGGCAGGTCCTGACTTGGATGGAAAGTTAGAGTCAAGCTTAGGCCCCATGATGTTTTGAGTCAGTGTTACATCCTAACAAAAAGATAGGACGAGCAGCTGGAGCTTCCTGGAAATATTAGGGCTGCTGATGTCACTCCAGGAGCCTCTAGATTATATTTAATGCCGAGGGATTAGATGAGATGGCGTCAGCCCCCACGCTGCGGGCAGCTCAACCTCGGGAGGTGGTGAGGCCGTCCCTGAAGCTGTGTGGGACAGGCTGGGTGATGCAGTCCAGGCTGCTAGAGAGAAGAGGCCTCCAGGATGGAGTAGATGCTGACCAGCACCAGGGGGACCTCGGGGCAATGAGGAGGAGCCAGAGCCGCAGGGCTGATTCTTTGTCTGGTTAGCCCCTCTTTTCCGAGAGGCCCCCCTCCACCATGCCATCTGGCAGGGCCCGAGGCTGACAGACCCTGGAGCCCTGCAGGTGGGGCAGCCTGAGGGATGGGGCTGTAATTTCAGCTGGGGGCAGGGCTCCTGAGCAGCAGCCACCTGGCATGGGTTCCTCTTTCTGGTCTCAACTGCCAGACCCACCCCCAAGGGCTGCTACTCAGCGTGTCTCCCGGAGGAGGGCCAAGCCAGGGAGCAGCCACCTGCTGGCTCCCACCTGGAAAGCCACCGAGGCAGGAGGCCCACGTCCCTAGGGCCCAGGGTAATTGGAGGGGCTGCCAGGCTTAATTGGTGGTTGTGAAGCCCAGGAACTGCATAGAGGGCCCCCCAGTGTTTCATCTCCAAACCTCCCCACCAGCTTGGATGAAAGGGCCAGGGAGGGACCAGGTATTAACAGTAATAATTAGTTTTGCTAATAAAGCAAAGAAATGGGATTATCATCAAGCTCAACTTGTTCTCCCCTTCGCCTGCCTCGCCCCTCCTTCCTGTTGGCTTCTCCCGGACCCCCTTTTCCTCCTCCAGCCTTCTTTTTTCTTCTCTACCTTTGCCTTCTTCTCTATCCTCCTCTTTTGAGCCTTGGGACCTGTCTACCTCTCTTGGTCTCTCTGTGTCGGATGCCGGGTCTGGGGAGCACCCCCACACTAGTCTGCCTTGCAGGGGTGGGGGTGTGCGTTGTTAGAATACCTGTGCCCATTCATTCACTGGTTACAGAGTTACTGAACATACCTGTGCACAAGCAGTAGATGATGAACTGGATAGATGAGGCAAATTCACCCAGAGCTGACGTATGCTGGGGAAGATGGACTTAAACCATAAACCCACAGACACCCATAAGGTCACAGGTCAGCGCCCCCGCCTCCCCCCGCCCCTTGAAGGGAATAAGGCATTTTGATGGAGCAGTATGTGGACGGCTGGTTTAGATTAGGGGACAAGGCAGGTGACATTCAGCAGAGCCTTGAATGATGGACGAGAAGCTGGGACACTTCCGGGGGAAGAGTAACCCTCGCCAAAGCCTTGAGGTAGAGCAAAGCTGAGCATGCTTGAGGATGTGGAAAGAGGGTGGGGGTAGCTGGAGGCTCAGGGGAGCGGATGGGGCAGAGCTGGGCCCTGAGGAACCACTGCTGTGCTCCAGTTGTCCTGAAATTCATTCATTCATTCTTTCTTTCTTTTTTTTTTTTTTTTTTTTGTCTTTTTCCTTTTTATCGGTACTGGGGATTGAACTCACGACTGTCTGCTTGCAAGGCAGGTGCTTACGCCGCTGAGCTAAATCCCCAGCCCCCTGTTCTTTTTTTTGGGGGGGGGGTACCAAGACTTGAACTCATGACCTTGTTTGCCAGGCAAGCACTGTGTTACTGAGCTATATTCTAGGCGCCTGAAATTCTTTTGTATTTAAAATTTTTATTGTGGCATTGGGGATCAAACACAGGGTTGCTCTATCCTGAGCTACATCCCTAGCCCTTTTTTTTTTTTTTTTTTTTTTTTTTAGTTATTATTTTGAGATGATCTCACTAAGTTGCCCAGGAATTCTCAAATTTGCAGTCCTCCTCTGTCAGCCTGTAGAGTAGGCGGGCTTCCAGGCATGTACTAGTGAAACCATCCCAAAATTCTTAATTTTTTTTTTTAATCAGTACCAGGGATCGAACTCGCGACCACGAACTTACAAGGCAGGCACTTATGCCGCTGAGCTAAATCCCCAACCAATTGTTAATTTTTTTTAAAATATCTTTTGGGGGCCGGGGATTTTTTAGCTCAGTGGTGTGGGTGCCTGCCTGGCAAATAAATGCAAGGTCGAGAGTTCAATCCCCGGTACTAAAAAAAAAACCAAAAAACTTTTGATACAGGGTCTCACTATGTAGTTCAGGCTGGCCTTGAATTTACAGTGATCCTCCTGCCTCGGCCTCTTGAGGACTGGGATTGGCTGTGTGCAAACAGCACACCCAGCTCTGAAACTGTTAATTTTTGAACAGAGGACTCTGCGTTTCCACTTTGCATTGTACCCTGCAAATTATGTAGCTGGCTTTGGTTGAGGAATTGGTAAAGAAGTGTGATGTGTAGAAATCTGAGGGTACCACCACGCTATTTGGTGAATAATTGCAGAAAGGAGTGAAAGAGTGGTGGGTGGAGGATCCGCGTGGAGCTGGTTTAGGAGGCTGCCTAGACCTGGCTGCTGCTGACTATTCACCTAAGAGGTGGCCCCACTGTGGTGGCCCCCAAAATGCAGCACTTGTAAGTGTGTGCCAGGCCTGAAACAGCACCATGAGCTTGGCAGGGGCCAGACTTGCCCTGAGCTCAGCTTGTAGACCTACAGTGTTGTCTCCAGCCTAGGAGGAAGCAGGCTTGCCTGTCCTGTGAGGCCCGAGACTTTGCAGCCAGACTTGAATTCCGTTGTGACCAACACTGGCTCAGGGATGTGACTAAGGGGGCTTCGTGCAGGTGATTTGTTTCTCTGAGTCTCAGTTTCCTCATCTGTGAAAAATGAGAACCACCAATTAATTGTTGAGGGGATTAAAGAAGATAATGAAAGGAAAGCGCTTGCAGGAGTCGGCTTAGTAAATGTCTACAGTAATAACCCCAGTTATTGCCAGCCTGCAGTCTGCAGGCTTGGGCGACCCTTTCCTTCTGACCTTGAATGCCTGCCTGCATGGCCTCGAGCAAGCGCCCCGCCTCCCCACCCCGGGCCTCAGTCTCCTCCTGTTAGAGTGAGGTGATAGCTGTCTAACCCATCTTCCTCTGATGGTCAAGGCGATGTAACACAGTCTCGGGTGAGTCACCCTTCATCCCACCCTGTGGCTCCCATCTGGGTTAGGTTTTTTCCAAATCCACCCAAGCAGAAAGAAAAGCACCCTCCAGTTCTTGGTGGAACGGAGAACCCAGTCCCTGTAGCAAAGTGTGTCTGCGACACTTCAAGCTCATGCCCATGGTCGGGTGAGAGAAAGGACCAGCCAGCAGCCGCTGGCTGGGAGGATGAGCTGAGGGAGGACAAAGAGCTGAAGCCAAAATTCCAGTGGCCTGCTTCCCTCCTTGCCTCAGGGCAGGAAGTGGCCTCTGCCCAAAGGCCCCCTTTGTCTCCCACTCACTCTCTCTGGGGCTGATTTTCGGGGCCTCCAGAGCTTTGGGGGAACCGTGAGCAGCTCCAGCCTGAGAAGCAGAGCTTGGCCCCCCTGGGAGCTCTCACCTAAGCCATCCAAGGGGAGGTAGCTGGTCCTCAATGCTGTCCTGGTGGAGAAGGCGAGCCTTAGGGGTCAGAATAGTTGGGCCAAGTCTGGGCTGCACTGCAGTGATCCCCAGAACGACTCCATGTTACTGGGCCTCAGTTTCCAGATCTGCAACATGGGAGATCACAGTCAAGCTTCTCACAGTGCTGCCTGGAGAACTGAGTGCTCTTAAGTTCTTTCTGTTGAGTCTCACTATGTAGTATAGGCTGACCTTGAACTCATGTAGCTCAGGCTGGCCTCAAACTCATGGCAGTCTTCCTGCCTCAGCTTCCCAAGTGCTGGGACTGGATGTGTGCCACCACACCCAGCTCTTAAACCCTTCACGAAGCTGACACATAATGAGTGCTTTAAAAAGTTATTATTACTATTTTTTTTTCTTTCAGTGTTTTGTACCACGATTTTTCTTTTTGTTAGTACACATTTGCAGTGGAACAGTGGGGAGAATCTGGACACATATGGCAAGGCCCACGAGGGCTCACTCCAATGTCCTGGTGCCCCTCCAGAAGCCCGTCAGGTTCCATCTGCCACCCTTCGCTGCCACATACTCTGTAAATATTCATTGAATAAATGAGCGAGTGAATGAATGAACACTGGCAAACACACAGCAAAATACAGGGAATGACTTAGAACTACAGATCTGACAGACTGTTACAGCAGCAACTTGCTGGGTGGCTCTGCACTGCGACATGAGCACTTAGATGGGGCTGGGAAGCCACAGACACCAGGTCGCAGGGCTCCTTAGCAGCACCTCTGGGTGTCCGAGTCCAGTCCCTCTCTCCCAGTTCTGTGCTCTGCCAAATCTGGATTCCAGGTCCCACTTCTCGATGGACCCCACCCCTCTCCCTGCTGCTCTGGCAGGACCAGATCCCTAGAGGCAAACACTGAGCTGTTTTCTGTCACCCTCTGCCTCAGGATCTTTGTCATTTCCTCCCTGGTTCTCCTGACCTTGCAGAGCAACCTTGGGGCTTTCCTCGGAGGGGAAGCCCAGCCTGGAAGCAGCCTGTGGAAAATGTGGCTCGGTGTCTCCTGATCTGTCTAGCTGCAGAGGGTCTGGGAGCTGAGGGGGCTTTCCTGGTGGGGGGTGGGTGCTGAGCCTGGGACTCAGGAACCTAGACTCGGCCTTATTCAGGCCCTGTGGACGAAGACAAGGGACAATCCGTCTCTGGAGCTGTGCTTTCCCACACCTAACTGGGGGCAGTGCAAAGCTCCTGCTTTGGTCTTCTGTGTGGTACTGGGGCTGGGGGCTGTGTGCTGTCTGCTGCTTCTGGTCGGTGCTTGTGTGAGTGTGGTGGACGCTGGCTATGCAGGGACTTTAGAATGGGGTCCCAGGCTGGGTGACAAAGCAGATGAGGAAGCCAATCTCTTGTTAACAGAGACTCCTGCGCAGCACTCGGTGGCTTCCTGCCTCTCCCATCGATGCTTGTGGCCCAGAGCTCCTTGCCAGAACTGAGGTCTGGGCCAAGGGAGCCTAGCACAAAGTTCTCATAGGATGCTTCTTCTTCTTCTTTTTTTTCAGGGGTAACAATGGCACATACTTGTACATTGTTGTCCCCAAATCATCCACCCAGAGCACAAGACTTCTGCATTCAATTGCTCATGGGATGCTTCTGCTGTGGTCTGAAGGCTTGTATGCTCCCAAGGTCCTTTCATTGAAATCCAACTCCCAAAACCATGTGTGGTGCTGTGTACCTGTAATCCCAGTGCTCAGGAGGCTGAGGCAGGAGGGCAACAAGTCGTGTCCCACCCGGGAACTTAGTGAGCCTTGTTTCAAAATAAAAATAAAAAGGGGAATAAAGCTCAAAATGAAAGCCCTGAGTTCCCGCACCACCACCACTACTACCATAACGACAAAAACAGATAAATGAAAAAAATCCAAATCATCCAGTTTGTGACCTTGTATGATAGCACTAAGACACATCCCAAAGCCAAGAGGGCACACACCTTTACACTGCACTGTGGATCTTCCTGCAACCTCGTTTTTTGTTGTTGTTTTAGACAAGATCTGAGTTTGCAGTTCAGGGTGGACATGAACCCACTGTGTAGCCCAGGCTGGCCGAGAACTTGCAGTGACTCTCTTGCCTCAGCCTCCTGAGCGCTGAGCTTACAGGCAAATGCCACCCAGCCTGGCTTCTGCAGCCTCATTGACGTCTGGCTGTGCCAGTTCCACTCCTCAGTTTTCCCTACAGGTGGAGGGCGTCAGGGAGCTTGGTTAAAGGAAGAGACTTGTGGCTACCGGATGTCCCTGTGGGCAGAGTGCAAGGCTCACCTCGGAGCTGACCTGGCAATCCCTCCCTGCTCTTGGGTCTCTGTCTCTCGACCTATTCCATGAAAGGTCTGCACCGAGTGCCCTCAGAATGGCCTCTGGCCTTCCAAGCCGCACAAGGGCCCCTGACCTCTGCCCTCCCTGGTCTCCAGGCTACAGCCTGGTGCAAATGGAGCCCAGTCCCACCCTCGAGGGCTCCATCTGGGGTTTTAACTCCCCAGCTCCATCTGCCGCAGGGGCCGGGACACTCTCCAGAGTGGGTGGAGACCAAGATGAAGGGAGGAGGCGGGCCACACTACCCTGGAGGACTTGGGGAGGGGGAGTTGTCGCTTCTAGCCTGGTGCCCAGGGACAGAGGGAGGTCATAGGAGCTGGAGGGACAGTGTGGTGGGTGGGGTGCCTGCCCCCCTCTGCCAGGCTGGGTCAGTGCAAGGAGTATGCCCTGCTCCACCCATCCCTCGGGCTCTGCAGGGATCCAGATTTCTTTTCAACAGAGACATGGGGGAAAGCCTTCTTCACATGCAATCTTGGGGTGCATGAAAGATTTTTATCTGATGGAAGCACGATTGTAGCATTGCAGGATCTCAGAACACTGCTGAATTCTGGAAGCTCAGAGACCCAGCATGGAGAGCTGGAATGTCAGAAAAGTGAGTCATGGGGGTTTTGATTTTTAAACCATGCTCCCTGCACTGTATCCACCAGCCTCACGTGGCTTGGAGCGCTTGGAATGTACCGCCGGGGAAGACACGGGATTCTGAGGGCCTTTGTACAAAGCAGAGAATTGGAAGACGTCACATTGGTGATTTCCTCACGTTGATTCCATGTCACAATGCTAACATTTGGGTATGTTGGGTTACATACAATGTGTTTCTAAAATTAATTTCATTCATTCCTTTGATGTTTTAAAATGTGAGCTGGAGGCATGTAGCTCAGCGGTAGAGCGTGTGCTTTGCTATGTCCCCAGCACAAAGCCAAACCAACAGGCAAGAACGTGCTATTACTTTATGGCACAGTTGTGTTGCAGGGTGTGTACATAACACATTTTCTTCCTCCATTCGCCTGTTGTTGGACATGCAGACCACTCCCAGAACTTAGCTGTTACGACTTGGGCTGCTGTGAACACTGGTGTGCACACATCGCTGTGATACGATGTCTTTCACCCCTTCACAGGAAGACACAGAGATGAGAACAGCTGAGCTGAGTAGAATTTCTTCTTCTTTTTTAAGGGAATTTCTCATTTTAGTCTTTTTTTTTCTGGTAATGGGAGTCAAACCCAGGTCCTTCACCCTGAGCTACATTCCCAGCATCCCCCGCCCACTTTTTTTTTTTCTTTTGGTACCTGGGATCGAACTCACGACCACACACTTGCAAGGCAGGTGCTTATGCTGCTTAGCTAAATCCCCAGCCACTTTTTTTTTTTGCCTTTTTGAGACAAGGTCTCACTATACAGTTCAGGCTGACCTTGGGCTCACTTTGTAGCCCAGGCTGGTCTCGACTTGGAACGATCAGCATGTCTCCCTAGTGTTGGGATTATAGGAATGCACCACCACGCCCAGCTTCCCAGCCCCTTTTCTATTTTGTTTTGTTTTATTTCTTTTGAGGCAGGGTCTCACTATGTAACTCAGGCTGACCGTAAACTCACTATGACGGTGAACTCACTACTCCAGACTGGCCTGGAACTCTTAGTGACACTCCTGCCTGCTTCAGCCTCCTGAGTGCTGGGGTTACAGGTGTGCTCAGCCCTCTTTTTTGTTTTGACACAAGGCCTAAGGCTAAAACACTAAATTGCTTAAGTAGGTCTTGAACTGAAGATCCTCCTGCCTCAGGCTTGCGAAAGGGCTAGAATTCTAGATGGTTCCAGCCTTGGGAAGATGTGTGAGGATGGGTCACTGCAACTGCAGGGGTCAGGAGGCACAGGTATCAAGAGGAAGACTTAAGGGTCCCCCAAATTCCTCAATTTTAAGACACTTTGGAGGAGAGAAAAGAAAGGGCCTTTTTATAGCTGGAATTCCAAGGTGTGCTGGAGACACAGCCTACCCAAGGGTCCTCGCCTGGAGGTCAGGGAAGGCTTCCTGGAGGAGACAGAGGTGGAGGTAGACAGAGCAGAAGGCATCGCAGACATTGTCAGTCTCTGCCTGGCTGGAGCAGGGGTCAGTGGGTGATAGGAGTGTGAGAGCTGGCAGAGCAGACCACCGAGCACTGTGTGTGGGGGGTGCAGGGTGAGAGAGTGACAGGGAGGGGGGAAGACAGGGACAGAGACACAAAGAAGGAAGGCAGACAGAGGATCCAGCAATTTAGGGGAGCACCAAGTAAAAATAATTGCAACAACTATAGCTATGACAGGCCTCATGCTAAGATGTTTCCTAATATCTCATTTAATCCTCTCAACAACACCGTGGGCTGATTATTATTATCCACATTTGAGAGATACAATTGAAGCCAAGGTGGACAAAGATGAGTGAGACCTGGCCCTGGACTCGAACTGTGGACCACTTGACCTCCATCCAAGCGTGGCTGGAGGGCAGGCTCTGGAGAAGAGGAGATGGCCCTGGGAGGATGAGTGGGTGTGGCTGTGTGCTGTGTTGCTTCCTCCCCTCTGCCCTCCTTCAGTCCTGGCTGTTCCCTGGGCAGGTCCAGCCCAGACAGGCCCGAGTGGAGGGAGCCTGGGAATGGTAAGAACATCTGTGCCTGTTGGAGCAGACAGCCGCTGGGCGGGCTGGCCACTGTGCAGCTCCCATCCCCTCACGGCCTGGCCTGCTCCTCCCTGCCTTCCTCTCTCCATTGGGTCTGGACCTCCCCACTGGACCTGTGCCTTTCTGGGGGCACTGACTCCCCTCTACCCACCTCTCCCTTCTGAGCCACACGGCCAGAGAGCGAACAGCCCTGGGCCTCCTTGGTCTAGTTATAGCTCTGCCTCTAGTTTTGTTCCTCATAATCTGAGTGGGCCTATCCCTGTCCTCGTGCCTCAGTTTTTCCATTTCTATAAAGGAGGAGAATTGGACTAATTTGACAAGTTCAGGAATCACAAACTCAGAGCTTGCAGTGATCCTCCTGCCTCAGCCTCCCCAGTGCGGGAATTACAGGCACGTGCCACCACAGCCTTGGGTTTAATCTCACCAGCAAAGAAGCAAGCCAGGTGTGATAGTGCAGGCCTGTAATCCCACCGCTCTGGGAGGCTGAGGCAGGAAGACCGCAAGTTCAAGCCTAGCATGAGCCATTTATCAACTCAATAAAAAAAAAAAAAATTAAAAGGCTAGGGGATGTAGCTCAGTGTGAAGCTCGGGGTCCAGTACCCAGCACACGGGCACACAAAAGCTCAAACTCAGGAGGCTGTGGACAGAGTGGCAGGCGCTGAGGGAAGTGGGCCACCCAGCACAGGCCGCCCGGCTTTCCGTCTGCTAACTCTATCTGGCCAGGCCCTGTCTGCAGGGAACTTTGAGCCTCTAGCTGACCGTGGTCACTGCAAGCCAAGCTCGAGTTTGTTTGCAGGAGCTGTTATCTCTCTGTGAGGAGTTTGAAGATCTTTTACCCTAACCTTCTCAGTTATCTAAGTCTCCTCTGGGGACTTGAAAGGACTGGGCCCGCTGGCCTCAAGACCTTCCTTTCCTCGCTGTGTGGCTCTCCTGCAGATTGGCCAAACCTCCCTTTCTTTACCTGTTAAGCAGGGTAAAAATCTCCAGCATGTCTACCTCTCAGGGATGTGGGGCCATCAGGAATTGGTGTAAGAACAAGAAAGAGCTTTAAAAGCCAGAAAAATAGCAGGAGATGTTGGTATATGTCTGTAATCTAGCACTCTGGTCAGGAGGCTGAGGCAGGAGGATCACCAACGAGTCCTGAAATATCTGGCGAGACTCCTGTCTTAAAAAAAAAAAAAAAAAAACCTGCTATATATGAAAGGGACTGTGCTAGCCACGGGGAAGAGGACACCTGGCATGCATCATTAGGTTTTGCCCCACAGGAAACTGGCCCCCTAGATGGGACTGCGGTGGGCACTGGCTCGATAAACTCTTCAAATAGCAGCATCACTGATGCCTGTGTGTGGAAGGGAAGGGGAGGAATCCTGTGGGAGTGAGGAGAGGAGTAACCAAGCCCCGCGTCTCGAGTGGCTGGGAGCTTACAGCGCCTGGGAGCCCAGATGTGGGGAAAGTAGCCGCAGGAATGCAGTCTTTTCGTGGAACAGACCTGGATCCCTGCCTGTGCGATCCTGGGGAGGTCGCTTCACTTCGCCGAGCCTCCGGCTCGGGGCTGCTGGGTAGCGGACGGAAGACAGCAAATGCGGGCCCCAGAGGAAGCTGCTGCTCACTGCGCTTTCCTCAGGTTCCGTCTCCGGGAATGCTGATGTCCACAGCCGATGCTGTCCACTGTCCAGCTGAAGCCGGGTGGACTGTCCATTTCACAGATCGTCTGATTTGCTCACCATGTCAGAGTCTGCTGGTCAGCACAGAACCCTCATCCTTGGAAAAGTTCACTGTGTGTGTGTGTGTGTATGTGTGTGTGCGCACACGCGTTCATGCATGTGTGTGCATGAGTGTGCCCATGAGAGTGGGGGGGGACAAGGAAATGGCTACACCATGTGGTCAGTGCTGTAATTATGGTGGCCATGTTCTGCAAACCACAAATCAGGTCACGTGGGCTGACAAAGGCTATTTTCTGTCTCCACTAAAGTCGAACATGGAATCGAATGTAGTTATACAGTCCAGGTATCACCTTTTATTTTTAAAAAGAAATACATGACATGAAATTTGGATCATCTGTAGTGGGGCCTGGTGGTACATGACTGTAATCCCAGCACTCAGGAAGCTGAAACAGAAGGATTGTTGTGAGTTTGAGGCCAGTCTGGGCTACATGGTGAGTTCAAGGCCAGTGTGAACTATATAGTGAGACACTATTTTAAAAAAGAGAGAGGAAAAAAAAATTTGGAGTAACCTTGACAAATCCCACACTATTCCCAGAAAATCACAGAGCAGTGGCTGGGGCCCAAACAGGTCTCTAACCGGAGCAGCAAGGTTTCC
This sequence comes from Cavia porcellus, assembly GCF_034190915.1. NCBI lineage: Eukaryota > Metazoa > Chordata > Mammalia > Rodentia > Caviidae > Cavia > Cavia porcellus. The sequence goes on from NW_026947504.1 coordinate 17,408,760, forward strand.
TGGAGGAGGTGCTGTCTACACAGGGCTTTGGGGGCTAAATAGGAGGTCTGCATGGAGGGAAAGGGGAGCTGGCTTTATGTACTTGGAGTAGGTTCTACTGCTCTTGTTATTGCCTGCCCTGCTGGCTAAAGGAATAGGGTCTGTTTTTTTAGTTATTTTTCACTTTCATTGTTCCAAAGACTCTAGGTTCCTGGGCAAGGAAATCACCACAGAGCATAAAAATAGCATAGTTGGGGCTGGGGATTTAGCTCAGTGGCATAAGCGCCTGCCTTGTGAGTTCAATCCCCGGACTGATAAAAAGGAAAAAGACAAAAAAAAAAAAAAAAATAGCATAGTTAGGGGCAGGCATGGTGGCACACATCTATAATCCCAGCACTCTGGAGGCTGAGGCAGGAGGATCACCGTGAGTCTGAGGTTAGCCTGGCTAACACAGTGAGAGACCCTGTCTTAGATAAAACCAAACCAAACCAACAACAGTGACAACAAAACCCCCAAACCCTACAAGGGCATGGTTGCATTGTACTGCATCTTCCGTGGATTTGGAGGTGCTGCTGAAGACAGGGCAACCACGTCTATCTGGTTCATTCCTGTGTCTTTTCCTCCTCCCCCACCAGGAGGGGAGGGAGATTCTAGAGAGGTGCTAACTGATCAGTGTCCAGTGAGTCAGGGAACGAGTGCCATCACGGCCCTTGGAGGTAGCCACGTGCTCTGTTCTGTGCTGATCTGTTTGGTCTCCTCTCTTCTCCCATTCAGCCAAGATTATCAGGTTGCCGAGATGTGCCTGGTGCTGTGTGGGGCAGGGGGCTCAGGCGTGTTTGAAACAAACCCAGTCCTGCCCACAGTTCCTGACAAGGACCCCGAAGGGTGGTGAGGAGGAGAGGAAGTGTGTGCCAGGAACTCGGCCTGAATTAGGCAGTTAGGGAAGACCTGGGAGGAAATGAAGTTTAACCTGGAAATCTAGAGATCATGGTGAGTCACTCAGTGAACATTTATATAGTGCTTACATGGGACAGACACCACGAAGGGTTTTCCATTTGTCACTCATTTAATTGTTACAAGCAGCCCTCGGAAGCATGTACTTGTTCTTTATTTATCGAGACAGGGCCTCACTGCCTAGTTCAGGCTGGACTTGAACTCCTGGCTGTCCCTTCTGCCTCTGCCTCCCAGGAGGGCTGGAATTACTGGGAGAGCCACTGCTCCAGCTTTTACCCAGACTTTAGCATGGAGAGGTTGGAAAACAGACCAAGTTCATGTGATTTAAATGTGGCAGAGGCAGAATTCCAGACCTTTAACAAGGCACCAGTCAGTTGAAGGGGAAAGTGGGGGTGTGGACCCCACCATGGGGCTCTCACCATGGCAGAGCTTTCATCCCAGGAGAGGTGGAGCTGCTGGTGGTTTTTGGGAGGAAATGTGCACCGAGAGAGGCTGCATTAGAGCTGGGGTGAGGGGTAAAGGGAAGATGTCACCCACATGGATCAAAGCGGAGGTGTTGGGAGGACTGCACCGGGCAGGGATGAGGGTGGGGGCATGGGGTTGGCTGAGAGAAAAGAGAAACTGAAGCTGGGCTTGGGGGCACACACCTGTAATCCAACACTCAGGAGGCTGAGGCAGGAGGACTGCCATGGATTCAAGGCCAGGCTGGACAACATAGTGGGACGCATCTCAAAAAACCAAAACAAACAAGCAAACAAAATCAGAGACAGGAGCAGTGGGCCTGGCTTATGGGTGAGGTGTCTGATGACCTAGGGGTGGGGCATGGGTACAGGGGCTGAGTGCAGTGAGGTCAACCTTTTACATGACCTTGAGGGATCCGAGGAAGCTGTCCAGGGTGCAGTGAAGTGTCACTGGGCCTGAAGAGGGACCTAGGCAGGGGTGTTTTGAGGAGCAGAGGAGGGGGCAGCAGGGCAGCTCACAGGCAGGTCCCCTGAGTCCCCAAGTGGCTGGGGTCAGCTCTCAGCCTCCTCTCCACCCCCTGGGCCACCCCTTGGGGGCCCTGGCTTCCCCACCTGCCTCATGGGCTCTCCAGGGGACAGCCAGGTAGAAAGCTTTGGCCCAGCTCTGTGAGCATCCCTGCTGAAGACTGAAGATCAGGAAAGGCTGTCAGGGACATGGAGTCACCCCCACTCAGGGGCTTCCTCTTTTTTTTTCTTTTTTTTTGTCTTTTTGAGACAGGGTCTCACTATGCAGTTCAGGCCAGCTTTGAACTTACTTTGTAGCCCAGGCTGGCTTCAGTCCTCCTGCTTCAGCCTCCCATGTGCTAAGGTTACAGACATGTACCACTACACTGAGCCCACACTCCCCCCCCCCCCCCCCGCTACTTTCTCTATCCTGCTCCCTTGGCAATGCTCGGCTCTTCCCAAGGCCTTTGCACAGGTTGTCCCAGTGTGGTGCCAGCCCACTCCCACCATGGCCCAGCTCAGAGCCTGACCCTCTCAAGCCTCCTCACAGGCTGCCCTCCTGTGAGCAGTTGCACCTGCTCTCACCTCTCCGGCAGGCCCAGGCTTCGAGGAAGGACATGCAGATCATTCCAAAACAACTTTTCAAGAGTGCATACCCTGCTCCTTTAACCCCACCCCTCTCTTGCCAGGAGCACAGTGCCTCAGTGCAGAGGAGTGATGCACAGGGTTGCATGCATGCAGGGTGACCTTCTAAGGTGCTTTCTCACTGTGCCCAAGACCCAGGCCATCATCAAGGACTTCAGATTGCCTGCCACAGGAAGCAGATCACCAGGAATCTGCTGGTCTGAGCTGTTTTTTCCTGCCCCATGGGTGGTGGCCGGAGTATGTACTTGGTTGGACGTGCCCTGCAGTTTGGGACAGTGGTCATCATCCTTAGGCTTGGTCCTAGCTGATTGTCCAACCACACCCTAAGGTGTGTCACACATGACATGAGAAGTAGAAGCTTGACCCCATCTCTCTGGATCTATGTTGAGCCTCAGCCTGTTTGCCTTGAGCCTCTGAAGGTCCTAAGAATCTAGTAATCCAGTTTTCCAAATTTGCCTCCAGCCTCCTCTAGACCAGCAGAAGCAGGATCTCCAGGGGAGGGGCCTGGCAAACTGTACCATTAATAAAACAACTTCCTTAAAGGACTCACAACCAACAGCCCCACCCCCCACGTTACAGGCTGGTCCAAGGATGGCAGGAAGGACTGAGCTAGCTCTTGGCCATCTCAGCTCTCTGGGCCTCAGCGTTCCCATCTCCTTACTGGGGACACCTTGCCTGACATGCGGGGGCCTTGTGGTGGATGGAATGCCAGTGGGGGTGGGAAACATGCGCTGAGGGAAAAGAAATTGGCACAAGGTCATCCACCTCTCATCTGCTTGGTAGCTGGCAGGCAGAGGATTCAGCTGGGTACAACTTGTTGGGGGAGATGACATTCTAGCGAACAATGAACCAGTCAGTAAGGGAGCCAGATAGTCACGATAAAGGACATGCAGGGGTTCGGGCGCAGGGCAAGGGGGTGTGCCGGAGGAGGTCCTGCGGGGTGGGGTGTCACTCCGGCACAGACCTCGCGGTCCTGAAGGAGCTGTCCGAGGAGGCCCTAGAGGGCTGTCACCAGCCCAGCGTGGCAGAGCAGGGAAGATCCCGCGGGCCTGGCCAGAGCGCGTTTGGGGCTCTCGGACCCTCGGAGGCGCGGCGGGCTGGGTCTTTGTCTTTCTCCTTCTCTCTGCCGCCTCTTCCGACCCCCAACGCTGTTCCCTCTCTGACCCCGAATAACTTGCTGGTTTCCCCCGGGCTTTGTTTCCCCAGGATCATCGCCCCCCGGAGCCTCAGCAGCTGCCGGGGGTCCTCGTGGGTCTCGCCTCCGACACCCCCGCCGGCCCCCGCCCCGAGACCGGGGTCAAAGGCAGCCGGCGTCACGTGGTCGCCGAGCAGCACCGAATCGGCCGGGAAAGCCGAGGGAGAATCCGGGTGGAAGCCGAGAAACCCCAGCGCCGGTCGCAGCGCGCGGGTCCCGCCCCGGCCTCCGCCCCGGGGCGCTCGCCGCCGGCTGCCCTGCGGCCCCGCACGGATCGCGCGGCGCCGGAGCCCCGGCCGGATCGAGCCCCGCGCGCACAGCCGCGCTCCGAGGAGGTAGGCGCGGGCCGGGGTCCGGGAGCCGCGCGCGAACGCCTCTCGGCGCCCGTGCGAGGCAGCGCGCCCCGACTCCCAGCCTTCGGGGACCCCCTCGCCGCCCCGGGACGGGCAGCGCCAGCGGCGGGGCGCAGAGCCGGCGGGGCCTGGGGGCTGGGCGCCGGGAGGAGGAGGAGGAGGGAAGAGGGAGGCGCGCGGGGGGCGGAGCGCGCGGCTGCGGCGTGGAGCGGGGGTGGCGGCGGCCGCGAAGGGGTTAACCCTGCCGGGGACCCGCGTCCGCGCCTCGCCAGGAGCCTGCTCGCCGGTGGCGCCTCGGCCGCCGCAGGTAAGAGGCCGGGAGAGCCGGGGCCGGGCCATCCCCTGTCGCCGAGCCGGCGGGGCCCGAACCCGGCGTGCAGGCCGCGCGGGGCCCGAGCGGCCGCCGGCGCAAGTTTGGTGCGGGCGGTGGCGTCCGGGGCCCGCGCGCAGGGTGCGGGGCCGGCGGGGTGCGGGCCGGGGCGGCGCGGCAGCTGTAGGTCACGGATAATGTCACTCACGAGGAATGCCCCCTCCCCCTCCCCGGCTGGAACAGGGGAAACTTTTGTCTGGCGAGGGAGGGGGTTAGAGGCCGGGTCCCGGCTGGGAAGGGGAAGGCAGCCCGACCGGTTTTCTGCGGGCTGCGCGCGGCCTGGTCTCTGACTCCCCTCCTCCCTCGGGTTCCCGGGGCGACGAGGCCCCCCACCCCCATGCTGCGCTTTAATGCTCTGGGACTGGAGTGAGGAGGGGACGGGTAGGACGCTGGCACTCTGGGACCTGCCAGGAATCTGAGGACACCACCTGGCTCTTCCGTGCCAGGAACCATGCCAGGCTCGGGGATAGAGAGGGAGCCCCACCCCCTCACGCCCCATTGTCTGACCTCCCCCTGCTGCCGGGAGACCTTCGCTATGTCCAGGACAGTGTTACTGGGTCTGTTAGATCTGGGTGTTTGTCACTTCCCAGCTGTGTGACCTTGAGCCGGTGCCTTCCTTTCACCCAGCCTCAGTTTCCTTACCTATGAAATGGGAAAAAATAAAGTATCTGCTACAGTGAGGATGAAATGAGTCTGTATACCTTAGTAAATGTCAGCATGCTTATATTCAACAAGTATTTATTACATGTTTACTACATGCTGGGCACTGAACTGATTGTTTTGCATACATTGTCTCATTTAGCTCGCCCACATGATTATTAACTACATTTTGTAGAGAATGAGACTGAGGTTCAGAATGATAAAGGTCACACAGGTAGGAAGTGTGGCAGCTGACAGTGACCCCTGATCCCAGCCCTGTGTCCCAGCCACAGGACTCTACCAGGTCTTGTGAGTCTGGCCTCATGGTTTCATTTTCAGTTGAGGTACTGTGGACACCTGCCCCTCCTCCCTATCTCCCTGACCCCAGCGGGTGCTCCCTTCTGCCTGCCACTTGCCTGGGTGAATCTTGTGCCCTGGCTCTTGTTAGTGTGGCCAGCTGGAGCAGGAGGGAGGTCAGTTGGAGCCTGGGCCTGGAGCTCCGCCGCCGTCCAAGGTCTGTGGCTGGCTGGTCCCAGGCAGGCACACTCTGTGGGTGGGGCAGGGAGGAGCCTGTCTCCCTGGCTCCAACTGGGGACAGCTGGTGCCTTTGTCAACAGGCCTTTCCCTGGGGCACCTAGGGGATGGCAGAGCCTGACATCTCCATTGAGACCACCAGGTCACTTCAGATCAGCAGGGGCAGAGACAGGGTTCAGAAGTGCAGCCCCAGGACAGATGAGAGGCCTCAGGCCATGGGGTTTATATCCTGCATGTGTGCTTATGTGACTTGGCCATGCATCCTCATTGCTAGCTCCAAAAGTCCTTGAAGCTCGAAGTAGGTAGTGAGCTTTGAGCCAAAGTGAGGACTGCAGAATCTCAGTGGAACATGCATGCATTCACGTCCACTCACCCAGAGCTGGACACTCCATAGGATCTCAGAAAAAATCCCAGAAGTAAATGGGTATGGTAGTTTAAACTCCCAGGGCTTTCATGCCCTGGGCTGGCCCAGTCTTTTCCTTGTTTCTTTTTGGGACAAGGTCTCACTACATAGCCTGACTGATCTTGAACTTACTATATAGTCCAGGCTGACCTGGAACTCTCTGTGATCCTCCTGTCTCAGCCTCCTTAATCCTGGGATCCCAGGCCTGTGTTGCCATGTGCACTATGGCCCAGTCTTTTGGGGGGCGTGGTATCTCATGCTGCCAAGACTCTGATGAGGGGAAGACTTGAGTAGTTACTTTAAAAAAAGTAGAAGACAAATGGCTGTTTAATTAATGACATCTTAAAATGACCCTCTACGGCTGAGGGTGGTGTGTGGGGTAGATAATAAAAGGAGTTTTGGGGGAGGAGAGTTTGTGTATTACAGCGCTGTGGCCTCTGGGGCCTGTTTGAGCAGAGCGTGGGATTTGCCATGGTTTGTAGGCTTTGGAGCCTCTGGAATGGAAGCCTTCGTGGGCTGACCATTCACTATCAGCTCACAGAAGCAGGAGAGAAAATTCTGCTCAGCTACACCATGAGAGGACCCAGACAAACTGGGTACCGAGCAGAGGGGCTACAGAACTAACAGGATCTTGACAACTGGGGCCATCCCTTGCCCTGTGGTCAGACTGTCCTGGTCGTCCTGATTAGAGCAGGAGGAAAAGAGTTCTGCAGGAGTCGACAGGTGAAGGAGCGAGCAGGCAGGAGAAGATGGATAGTGAGCCCCTGTCACGCTGGGTATGTAAGGAATAGTTTTGGAATCACAGATTGAGGATGTGCTCCGGAATGAGAAGCCATGGATTGGAAGTTAGACTAGGAGCCAGCCGAGACACTCTGCTTTTGGGCTGGGGTCTTGGCAGCCCACAGCCATCTCTGACCTGGGCTTGTGACCTGCAGGTCTGTGCTTTTGGCCTCATGTCTGTGCTTTAGGACCAGAGCCAGGCCTGGGCGTCTCTGGAGGCCAGGCAGACTTCTACTGGGTTGGAATTTGGTTTCGAGTATGGCTTGAAATATCTGCACTGTTTGGAGGACTTGGGCGTTTTTTACTTGAAGTGGAACATTAGGGTAATTCTTTAAATATGTATGGAAAATGTCTGCGGTGAGGGGCGACAGGGGACGTGAAGTAGTTCGAGGTGCTGCTAGGTTTTGATTGGAGCGGGAGGAAGGACAAGGATCCAAGTGACAGCTATCAGGCCGGATGTCACCGGTGTTGGTGCTACATGGGCTGTGAAAGGGCAGTGGAGGGACAGCTCCGCTGGCTCGTAAATGTCAGCAAGGCTTCCTGGAGGAGGAAGTGTTGCAGGCTCTAGAAGGGCGACAAGGGTGACAAGGCTGGATTGGATCATGGGGAGCCTGCTGAATCCCATTCCCAGGTTTGGGGCCTGACAGAGAAGTCAGGCTGGTAAGCAGCTCGTTGAGGCAGCCAATGCCTGCTACTGTGCCTTGTGTCAGGCGCCGTGCCAGGCTCTGTACAGACGCCCCATTGAATTGCACAATGCTCCACAAGGAGCTGCTGCCACCGCCACTGCTGCCGGTCACCCCACCCCCACCCTATTTTCAGATTGGGGAGACAGAGGCTCAGAGAGGTAGAGGCTCTAGAAGAGCTGGAATTCGAACCCACACCCGATCTCTGTGAGCCCTATCATGTTGCTTTTCTCAGGACTCATTTGACTGAAGGCAGTGGTGAGACCCGCAGGGTTGGGACCAGCCCCGGGTTGATGCTTATCCTGGCCCAGCAAAGGGCAGAGCAAAGTCTGACTTGGGTCCTGGGACTGAGAAGGAGGCGGGAGGGGGCTGCAGGATGATGTGGGTGTCATCACAGGTGGCCTCAGGTGTGGGGGCACAACACTGAGGAGCAGTACCACCCCTTTCAGATCCCTGCAGGCCACGGGCAGAGCCCTTGGGGTCTCACTACATAGTTCAGGCTGGCCTCAAACTCAGTGATTCCGCTGCCTCAGCCTTGTGCCTGGATTACAGACGTGGCCATCATACCTGACCCATACGGGGCGTTCATGGCAGAGACAGTACCAGAGGTGGCAGCTTTAGGAAAGCTGACCCCGAAATGCCCTGTGCAGGGAGGCCTTTGCTGAAGGGTATGCAAATCAGACGCTGAGTGGAGAGGGTGCCGGAGGATGTGCCCCGGCAGGGTCAGCCTTGGTGGCTGTTCTCAGTTCCCTTTTCACCCGAGAACCTCAGCGCCTGGGTGGTGCTTGGCCAGCATCCAGCCCCTGCCTTTCTCATGGCTTTCTGAGCTGCCCTTGTGCGGTCTTGGGAAGTCCCATCCCCACTGTGCTGCAGCGCCTGCCTGGGAGCTCACGCAGCCCGGCCCCTAGGGGTGTCTGGGGCAGTGGCCAGAGCCTGCACTTCAAGGACTGTGGTTTCACGGAGGCCTGGAACCTCTGCTTCCCCTCCCCTGTCTATGAAATGGGGTTGGTCTCCCCTCTGTTCTCAGCTGTGAGCACTGAAGCTGAGTCACGAGTCGGGGTGAGTGCTGGGGTTGAGAAACAGGCTGTGAGTTTGTGAATGTGAAAGTGAGGAGGGCACCTGATGTCCGGGGCGCATGGTTGTCCTCTCCTTCCCCGTGCTGGGGTGCCTCTGGGCTCTGGCCCGTGGGCTGTGGGCTCACAGAGGAGGGTTCCATGTGGGGCTGCTCTCTCTGCAGCTTGGCCTTTCAGCTTGGGTCTCGGAGGGCTGGAGCTCTGGAAGGGAAGCTGTGTCTTGAACTCCTCGGCTTCGGGGCTAACACCAGAGGACCACCAACATTCTTTTCTAGATAGAGGACACTTGGTCCTAAATTGCCTCTTGGCTTTGCTTTTCTTTATCTTGAAACTTTTATCTTTTCTTTATCTTGAGTGGGTTACTCTAAATTAAGTAACTTCTTTTTCCTTGGTCTTTTTGGGTTTTTTTTTTAGACAAGGTCTTACATTCACTATGATGGTCCTCCTGCCTCAGCCTTCTGAGTGCTGGAATTATGGGCACTGCCCATGCCCAGCTTCTAAATTGAAAACGTACAAGACACATGAGTGATCATTTACTTGAGAGCAAGGTGTGGGAGACGGCCTTACCATATGCTGACAGCGCTTCTTGCCTCATCCCCCTCGACGTTCAGGCAGCGCCTGCCTCTGCTCTGTTCATACTCAGCACTGGGGATTGAACCCAGGGCCTTTGCGTTGCTTTACATTCACAGCTGTTTTTAATTTTTTGATACAGGGTCTCACTGTATCGCTAAATTGTACAAGCTGAGCTCAAACTTGGAATCCAGCTTCCCAGAGTGCTGGGATCACAAGTGTAGGAATCCCCTTTCCCCGGCCAGAGCTTCTCTCCTTTCACCCTGCTGGCTGTGCCCTGTCCCTTCTTACTTCTGTATCTCTGTTAGCAGTGAGGAGCCCCATCGCTTGCCCTGCCTCCGGCCATGTCTTCTTGGCATTGTGCAGCTCCGGGCATCACCTCTGCCATGCTTTCATTTCTCATTCTCCAGAGCTAGCATTGCCCACGCTCTTTGTAGGCACAGGCACTGTTATGTGGCCCTTCTGTCCTGGCTTTGAACTATGGTTCCTTAAAAACCCATTTCATCTCCTCTAGGCTCTACTCCAGAGGTAGGGCTATGCGTGGTCCATTTCCAGAAGAGGTGGGCAGCCCAGAGTTCTGAGTTTAGATCCCAGTTCTGCCACCATTAGCTGTAGGGCAAAATACCCTCAGTCTCTCAAGGTATTAGCTACCTTCCCTACAAGATGGGGCTAAAAACAGTGGTGTTTTGGTAGGGAAGTTGAGCAAAGCAGTTCCCGATACATAGTAGAGCCCCGTAGGTGGGAATGGTTCAGAGACAGACTCGCTTTGTTGCAGGGATGGAAGACCCCAGAATCTGAGGTGATCTGGGGACAAGGGCAGATTCTGGACATTCTGCCTCATGGCCCAAGAAGCATTTTTCAGAAGAGAAGCTGAGAGGTACTGATTCACATCCAGGAAGCCAAATTTCCTCGCTTTGCTAGGCCTGTGCTTTCTGTCTTCTTTCCTGTCCCCAGTTAAGCCTCTTGAGTCCCTCAGTGGCTATGCTGAAGGGCATCTAAAGCTGGCACCAGATGAGTTGGGCTGGTGGTTTTGGAGCTGCTTTCATGACCAGGGACCCATCCCATACAAGCATGGGCTGGAGCGCCGGGAGGCTGCTTGTCCCCTGGGAAGGAGAAGCAAGTGGTGGCAGGGAGACGTGATGTTGCTTTGATCTAGACAGCCAAGTGTGAAAGTGAGGCACAGAGCCAGATGGACTGTGGTCAGAGCTTTACTAAGTGACTTCCAGCTTGTGGGACCTTGGACAAGTCCCAAGGGGGATAATCCCACAGGGGATACTCATTGTACCCATTTTGCAGCATTTAGAAAGATAATGTGGGAATCTGGGCACTCAGAAGGCTGAGGCAGAAGGGTTGCAAGTTTCTGGACAGCCTGGGCTATGTGGTAAGACCCTGTCTCAAAAAATAAACAAAAGTGGAAGAGAGAAAACGGTGGGACAGTCATTAGATCTGATTGTCGTGGTTGGTGGCGTTCTGCTTCATGAAGGCGGACAGCAGTAGGAGATGGGGCTGCTGCCTTCCTGCTTAGCAGATGTGACAAGTATGGCCTAGAAGGGTGGGTGGGAGGAGTTTCTAGAGTCTGGGTTACAGCCAAGGGATGTACCAGGGAGACTAACTTCGACTCAGTGTGAAAGGAAACGACAGAAATACCCCGGCAAGGCAAGGTGGTGGGGTCACGGCGGGAGGGAACGAGCTCTACTTTTCTGGAGCAGAGAAACTAAATCCAAGGCTCCTGTGACAGACGTGGGGATTCTGTCTCCTTCAGACCTTAGGCCCGGCTCTGTGAGGAAGGGCTGGACTCGCCAGCATCTCTAGGCTGGCCGAGGACTGGCTTGCCGAGGCATGTCCCCAGGTGGCAGTAGGTGCAGGTCTGCTGTAGTTACTTCCCAGTGGCAGACACGTTTGGTTCACACCAGCGGCCTTGCACATAGCTGCCTGCCCAGGCAGAGGCCAGATGAGGAAATTGAGGGTTTCCTCAGGCTGTGGCCTTGGGCTGCAGGCCCTTCCGCCTTACACCTGTGCTGGTCCTGCTCCTGCTTTTATACAAAGAAGCATGGTCTGTTTCTAGAAACTGTGTCACTTGTAAGTTGAATCAGTGGTTCTCTAAAGTTGAGTTGTGGGCCAGCAGCATCACTTGGAAACTTACGCACATTATCTGGTCCCACCCCAAGCTACTGACTCTGGTTTGTCCTCGCCAGCTCCCGAGCTCTGAGGTGCATCCCTTGGTCTTACTTATTCAGATGGGGTCTCATTATGAAGTCTAGGCTGGCCTGGAACTCACAGCAGCTCTTCCTGCTGGGACTTCAGGGGTGCACTGCCATACCTGGCTTTTTCCTAGCTCTTTGTATTTTTTATTTTGAGACAGTCTCACTCACTTATCCAGATGGGTCTTGAATTGCAATCCTCCTGCCTCAGGCTCCAAAGTAGCCTGTGTGGCACTACATGTGGCTGGCATGTGCTTCAAGATGCCCGCCAGGGGATTCTGGTGCCATTTGAGAACCATCTTGTTAGAAAAACGGATGCCTTCTTCTTGGTGCTCTTGTTTTCAGCATATTAAGATACGCAGCACAAGCAGAGGACTTCGAGTAAAGCCCAGTTTCTCCCTTCAAAGGGAGAAAAGAGCAGTGTCTTCAAAGAGCGGTAGCAGTAGCAGTAGCCTTGGGACGGGTCGTATAGCCCAGGAAACAGTCTAGCTCCACAGCAGCAGGGCACAGCCAGAGCCTAGTGTGTTACGGTACAGTGTGAAGCAGCTTGGGTAGGGTTGGACCAGGGGGCAGGAAGAGTGGAGCTGGGTTTGTGGATGGCAGGGAATATGCCAGCTGTGTTGCGAGGCTGGAACCAGGGCTGGGCTTGGACAGTATGTGTGGGTCCTGTTTTAGAGAATATACGCTGGTGTGTGTGTGTGTGTGTGTGTGCGTAGCAGAATTTAGATTGCTTTTCCTCTTCCCCTTCCCCTTCTTCCTCCTCCTCCTCTCCCTCTTCTTTCTTGTTTTTTTGAGACAGGGCCTCACTATGTAGTGCAGGCTGGCCTTGAACTCACCGTGACCCTCCTGCCTCAGCCTCCCCAGCGCTGGGGTTACAGGTGTGCACCACTATGCCTGGTTAGATTGATTTTTTTTTTAAAGCTATCCGCAGTGTACAGTCTGTCAAATGAGTGAATCAGGCCTTGGGGGAGGGCCAGTGGACAGTGCCAGGGTGGTTGGCACTCTCGCTTTCAAGCTGGGCCTCCACTGTAGACATTGTTGGTCTCTGGTTTTGTGAATGGGCCGTCTGAAGGCTGAGGCTTGGTGCTGAGTGTAAGGCCTCCCAGCTAGGGCAGGAGATCAGATCGGCAAGATAAAATGGACCTCCTTTGGATGGGAGAGTTAAGATCTGAGTCCACTCTGCCATTCCTTCCTGCCTCAGTGTCCCTAGTGTATTTCCCAGGAGTCCAAGGGCTTCCCCAGCACTTTATGAACCTTTTACCTTATAGGTTGAGAACTGAGGCCCAGCCAGGAGCAGGAGCTCACCCTGCTGTGTAGGGTATCAGAGTCCCTGATGGGACCAGAACCAGAATTGTCTGTTAGATTTTACAGCCAGAGAAGGGCTGATTTCCAAACAGTACCCCCGCCCTGCCCTGTGCTGTGCATGGCAGGCAGACGGATTGCCTCGGGGTGGCCAGGACAATGCAAGGGCTAGAAGCTGGGGTGCCCTGGGACAAGGCTGCCAAGAAGGGGTGGAGCGGCTTCTGAGAGGAAGAATACCAAGAAGTCCAGCTCCAGGAGGAAACCAAATGTGTTTTCTGGGTCCTGGGAGGATATTTGGAACAATGGCAGCAGGACGGGGAAGCTGAACTATAAAAAGGACTTCTTGATTTTCTTAAAAAACTAAAAGTGGGGTCTTTATGTTTGACTTTTGTTTCCCTGAAGGATATTTATATAACTTCCTGAAAGCAGGACCCCAGACAGACTCTGGGAAGTTAGTCAGGTGCTGTTGTTTGTGACTTGGGCTCTGGAGCAGGGCAGAGCTTCCCTGGGGAGTCCCCCCATTTTGTAATGGATGAGAGGGGCTGTGAGATGGGAGCAGCTGCCTGAGATCACACAGTGAGATGGCAGGGGTCTTCCTGTGCTTTGCAAGGGGCTTCTGTTTTGAGTTGCCATCCCCTGGACTGGCATGGAGACTGGCAAGCCCACCGCAGGACTGGTCTGCAGTGGCTGGCCACCGGAGTGGTGGGCTGTTGCGCCTGGTGATTCTGTCATCCAGATGCCAGGCCCAGCTGTGCACCGGCTGCCCAAGCAGTTGGGAGCTGTGAGTCACACCCAGTGGGCACACAGGCGAAGGCCATTGTTCGTGATTCACTGAGTTCTCCCAGGCCTGAATGGATGACTAGGCCCTGAGCCCCAACTTCTGCCCACGCCTGTGGATGAAGGACTCTGCATTTGCAGATATGCGGGAGCTTAGGGGCCTGTGAACATCTCCCTCTTCCTCCTTCTGTCCGGGAGGACCCCATTCCCTTGATTCCCATTCCTGATACCAGTGCGGGGAGGGTCTGTGCTCCGGAAGCCAGATGCAGCATTTTGTAGGCCTTTTGGTATGTTTTTTCTGAAGAAAGAGTCTTGTCACTTTCATCTGGTCGGAAGAAGACTGGGTGTCCCTGGGAGGTGCTGTGCTGTCGGCCGGGGAGATGTGGCTGTGTGGTGCAAAGGAGTAGTCATGTAGTGAGTGCCTTGGTCTCGGCGGGCTGTCAGTTCTAAGCCAGCTCCTCAGTTTACCAGCTACGAGACTTTGGGCGAGTTACTTCAGTGTTCTCATGTGCAAAGTTGAACTCCTAAGGATATTTATCTTACAGTGCCATTGCTGGACTTCAGAGATACACATGAAGGGCTTAGACCAGTGCTCCGTGGCAAGTGGTCACCTGGTGAGAGTTTGCTGCTGTGGCCCACCCTTGCCCTGCTGCCGATTTTCCCTGTGATCCTGTGTGAATGCCATTATCTTGGGGTCGCGGTCTCCTCCCCGGCTGTGCCTTGGGCGCTCTGAGAGCTGGGGCAAGGCTGGAGCGCAGCAGTGGGCATGGGGGGCAGGGAGACCTTGCACATTCTGGGACTGCCTGCCCAGGCCCTCCCTGGCTTTGTCCTCAGGCAGGGTTATGTAACAGTGGGGCCTGGCCAGACAGGACGCGATTTTCAACCTCATTTTGTCCCTCCATTGTCTCTTCCTGTCCCTTCCCCCACCGGGCTGTTGTTAGCTGCTTTCCCTCAAGCTTCAGGTTTGAAATCGGACCCCTGCTAGTCTGCCACTGATTGATTTAGTCTGGGAGGTTTGCTGGCCGGTGGCCCCTCCTCCTACCACCTGGGCACCAAACGGAGCTGGCGCCTTGGTCCTTGCTTTGGGTACAGTGACAGGTACTCGTTTTTTTTTTTCTTTTTTATGGGATGGGGGCAGGGAAGGCAGACCACTTAGGTGTCTTAGGCCCTGGTCTGCCTGAAAGGATTTTGCCCTAGATAGGACACTACAGCAGTGAGAATCAGGACCAAGGGACGTTTATCTTGAGGTCATTTTCCTTGCCCCTAGGCAGTTTACCTGTGGTGTAAAAAGAATTCCATTCAGCTGCTTGCGCATCAGTGATGCCTCCTTTAGGCACCACCCCAGACCAAAGCTATATGTATGTCCCCACACCACGTGTCCGGCAGAGAAAGCCAGACCTCCCATGATTGTGGGATTCTCTCCACCTTCTTAGAATAAAGGCCACTTTTACTTTATATTCTCTCTTCTAACCGCACCAAAAATCCTATCACTGCCCTACTAAGCCACAGGCCCATGAGGCCCCTATGGACCCCTTGTGGTCCAGCACCACCCCCACAGCCTTCCCCATCCTCACAGAAGCCTCAGCTCCTGTGTGTTCTCTGTCCCTTTTAAGAAAACAGAGGTTGCATGCTGGCACAGTACATCCACCCCATGGGTAGATTTTGGTCCATGCCAAATACTGAGCTAGTTGCCAACAGGAGATTCTACATAAAAACCCAGATATCTAGCTCTATTTCAAAAATGGGAAGACTTAAAACCTCGAACCCCTGTTCTCCGGCAGCCAATGTTGGAGATGAGGCCTGTGTACCCTCAGCCGGCACTTGGGCCATCTCTCTGGTCCCTGGCCTCACAGAGGGCAGTGAGGGCGGGGACTCACCGCAGTGTCCCTTGAAGTACTGTGCTTAGGGCCAGGGCTGTGTACACAGCAGAGGCTTAATAAGTGCCTGTGGGAAGGGAGGGGTGGCCATGATGAAGTTGCATGTGTAGAGGCCCCTGAATCAGCATGCTGCTCTACTGCCCTCCAATTCCTCCCTCCAGATAAGCTCTGCGCTTAGCTACTGACCCAGGCAGCTTCTTAAAGCTGCAGATAAGAGCTCCTAAGAGCCTCGCAGGGCCGCTCCCTGCAGCCCAGCACTCACCTCTCACCCAGGGGCTGCTCCACTGGGGCGTGGAAGAAGCCGGAGACCACTTGCGGATGAGAGGGGCAGGGTGAAGGGGAGCACACATCTGTGCAGGGGGGTGCCAGCTGCCCTTCCCCTCTGTCTACTCTGTGTTCCTCTGAGAGCTGCTACTTCCTCCATCAGCTTCTTTGTCCAGTATCTGTCCATTCAAAGCTCTTTGGACTCTTAATTGAAATCTTAACTATGCCTCAAGGCCAGCTAAGATGTCTCCTCTCAGATCACTGTTGTTCTGAGTACAAGAAAAACCTGGAAAGCTTGCAAGAAATGCACGTAGATTACTGCTCTTTTCTGCCCCACCCCCTGCTCTGATTCCTTGTCGGCAGCACCATCACCCCCTCCCTTGAAGATCGGGAATGGGGCCCTTTAGACCACACCTTGAGAGCCCCATCTCAGTGCCCAGAGCCCAAGGCCTGTAGGAATGATCCTTGGGTAACACTGCTATGTGACTTCACCATACGACCCCTCTCTGGCCTCTGTTTTGCATGGGGCCTCTATGGTCCTGTGGCACACAGGCTGAGACATCACGTGGAAGCCTCAGCAGGCCATCTATAGCTAAGTCCACTGAGGCAAATGGAGGAGCCCTTCCTAGTGTCAGGCATGAGCTGTGGAAAGCTGGGCTGGTCCAGGTCTTGACTATAGGCAGGATCACACTGCTCTGTTCCCACCTCCCTTGGCAGGGTTAGGGGCAAATCACCCAGCTGGCACAATCGTCTGATTGTTTCTGAGGAGAGGCCATTGTCTGGAAAAGGGAACCATAGTCATAGCCACCCCAGAGGCATAAAACCAGTTGAGTATGTGAGTGACCCTTCAGCCATCCTGCATCCCACTTTTTTGATTTTCCTTGAACTGTCTCTGCCAGACCAGCTGTCTCTGTGCCCACTTCCGCCTGGCACTGGCTTCATACTCTTTCTTGTGAGAACAAAGCTTCCTTCTGTCAGTCCCTTGATGACAACGGGAGAAGGGCAGGCGTGGTGTTGGGCCTCCTTCCTCCTCCTCCACCTGCTGGGAGCATGGGACAGTCCTGGTGGGGTGTGAGGGAGCCAGCAAAGCCCTGTTTGTGTTTCCTCTGGCAGCCATGTGTCAGGACCCAGAAGTTCCCCATCAGTGGTCAGAAGGGTGCAGAAGTCACCTGATGGTGACGGAACCCAGTGGGCACAGAGACAGCTGGTTCTGGTTGTCTCAGAAAGCACTGGGTGTCTAGCTAGAGACTAATTATGTGAAACCGCTCAGGGTTCCAGTGGCACCGACCTGGAAGGGAACAGCCTTCTGGTAACCGCACTCTCTTCAGGATACTTCAGATACCAAAAGCTGTGTCTGGATGGGGGAGCTGATTTTACTGAGTGTGTCTACTTTGTTCCAGGTGAACAAAACAGGCACTGTCCCTGCTGTGGATGTGGGGCTGACATGCTCGTGGTGGGCTAGAATCAACAAACCAACAGTGCGTATGTGCCAGGCTGCAGGAGGTGCTCAGAGAAAAATAAAGCTGGGTTGAGGATGGAAAGTGTGACCTGAGGGCGTGCCTTTGCCAGTCAGCTGGGCATGGCTGCAGGTTCTGAAAGGAACAGGCAGCCATGGAAGTCTGGGGATGCACTGCAGGGGGAGGGAGTGTGCACCCCAAGGCTGTGAGGCAGGAGGGTGAGGGGCTCGTGTGAGGGTGTTAGAGGGAGCAGGGCTTCTTGGCCCATCAGGAGGACTTGGCTGTGTGAGTCTGAGTGCAGGGGAAGCTGGGCCCTCGGCACCAAGGACTGGCTTGCTTTGCCCTAAAGTACATAGAAGGGATGCAGGATGGCCTGCTCTGAGGGATCTGTGGTCACCAGACGAGTGAGGACAGTGCTTAGGGTGGTGAGGGGCAGGATGGGCATGGCACAGGGCTCAGATTCTGGATTTATGGTTCCGGATGAGCCGACAGGATTTGCTGGCAGATTAGATGTGGATGTGAGAAGAGAGGGTTGACGCCAGGCTTCTGGGTTAGGAGCTGGGAGGTCAGCGTTGGGAGCCGGCAAGCAGGTTTGTGGAAGGGGACAGAGGTTTCAGATGCACTGAGTTAGGTTGAGGGTGGGTGCTGGGGTGGGGAAGATGAATCCTGGGCATTTCTGATCCAGTTGCTGCTGGGAGAAGGGTCCCGTGGAAGAACCCCTCAACCTTGAGTCTGTTCTGTGAGAATAAAACCTCCTGGCCTCATCACATTCTTTGTTCTTCCCAGAACCTCCAGCTTTTCCCTTCTTTCTGGACAAAGGCAGAAGCAGATCTAGGGACCATCTTGGTGGAGGTCCCCGCCTGGCTGCCTGGCATGTCCTGTGGATGGGACCCGGGGCTGAACGAGCAGGAGGCCTCAGGCCTTGCGCTGGCCCTGCTACCTTTGGGGAGCGCTCTGTGCTGCAGCGTCCTCTGCAGTGTTGAGCTGGCCCCTATGGTCAGAGGCTGGTGGGAGGTGTTTATGGAGACCCATAGTGCAGTGGTTAAGAATCTGGGCCTGGAGTCAGGAAGGCTCGAATGTGAATCCTTCCTCTGCCACTTGGCGAGCGACTCTGGGAAAGTGACATGAACTCCCTGAGCCTGGATTTTCTCATCTGTAATAATGAGCCACTCATAGTCCCTGCTTCTCCGGGTTACTGTGAGGGTCAAATGAGAAATATACTGCTATCTGGGTTCTCAACTCCTTTGAAATTTGTTAAATTCGGTACTCGATGCTTTTTTTTTTTTTTTTAAGTTTATTGGTACACTGTAGCTATACTCAAAGTGAGGCTGGGATATAGCTCAGCAGCACACCGCCAGTCTGGCAAGCATGAGGTCATAAGTTTGATTCCCGGCACCAAACATACACATACCCATATACACACATACACAAGGTACTCAATGCTTCTTGATCTGAAAATTTTGTTCTAGTACTTGTCATTTGTTTAGTGCCTGACCTGCAAGCTAGAACTGTTGGTGTCTGTTGCCTCACGATTTGCTGCTCTTTGCAGCCAGCATGACTTATTTGATCCTGGTGTTTTTGGTGCTCATGACTTCCAGAACCCACTAACCATGAGTGTGGAGGTGCCACTGTATTCAGAAAGCTCTGAGCAGAGGCCCTGGCATGTAACACCCTCGGTAAACACAAGCTGGGAGGAACAACGGCCTGCATGGCCCCTCAGGTTAAGGGGCTTCGCCCCAGGGGCCAGTGGGAGCCATAGGTGGTTGTGGGGCAGGAGCATGTTGCATAGGGGTTTGATGGAGCAGCCATGAGTGCAGAGGCTTAGGGTCCTCTTGGAAAGTCCCTGCACCTTCCTCCTTCTGAGTGCTGGCCCTTGTGGCCTCCCCACTCCTTGCTTCCCTTGCCAGGGGCTTTTGTCGATTTGGCATGTAGCCTCTGTCTCACACAGGTCCCTTGGGGATGAGGGTAGCTGTTTCCTTTACAGTCCCCTGGAGGTTCTTTATGGTCATCCTACGGGTCAGCTGTGTGGAATGTGAGTGAGGGGCGTGGAGGAGTGGTCACAGTGATGGGACTAAAGTAGCATACAGGGTGGCACATGCTACCCTAGAGGTGAGGCAGGACGATACCTTGAGCCCAAGAGTTAAAGGCCAGCTTAGGCAACATAGTGAGACCCTATTAAAAAAAAAAAAAAAGAAAAAGAAAAGTAACATATGGAGTGGTGGGCCAGGCAGGCCCTGGAGTAGCATTCCATGGGGGACTTGGGTATGACCTCGGCTCTGGTCTGAGTCCAGGCAGGGTGGTGCCTGCTTCTGTGGAGCTGAAGAGAGGCTGACAGTGGGTGGAATGTGGCCCCCTAAGCACCCACACTTCACTGGTGCCCAGGCATGCCAGCCAAGCCCTTCACTGCTGGATGCCTCGTTTCCAGCAGCTGAGCTGTTCTAGGACAGCCAAGGACATTTAGGAGCTTATAGCCAGGGCATCACTGGGCTTTGCTTGTTTTCCCAGGGTCCAAGAGTCTTTCAGGATGGCAGGGGCTCTGGAGATATTCCAGGGACTTTCCCTAACAGCTGGGTAAGTTGAGGTCCAGAGAGAGCAAGGCACTTGACCAAGGTCTCACTCGGCCTCCCTCTCGTATCTGTCACCTCCTTCTGTTCCCATGTCCATAGCCCAGAGTCCTGGCCTAGTGCCCAGACAGAGGTGTCCGCCAGCCTCCCTCTTGCAGGCTCCTGAGAGCTTTGTTTGCCCTCCTGTTATCGTAATCTTGCCTTGCCCTGCTAGGCACACACTGCTTGGTGTGTCTGGCCTCCTGTTCCCTTCCAGTGGTTGCTTGGAAGGGAGCCTCCCAGACAGCTGTGCAGCACAGGGGTTTAGTCTTTAAGCTCTGAGGCCCAACTGTGTGGATTTGAGTGCCACCTCGGTCTCTTCTAGGCTGGTGACCCTGAGCATGATGGCCCACCTTCCTGGGCCTCAGCATCCCCCATTGGTGTAATGAAAGCGGTGGCAACACTAATTAATGGGGGTGGTGGGATCGGGCACCCGTGAAGACACTTGAAAGACTGGCGAGGTGCGAGCTGCCAAGTGGTTGTCGCATTGGCATGCATTGTTATCACAGAGGCCCATCAGGACTGGTAGGAGCAATGGGGAGCTCCAGGCCTGTGCAGGGTGGCATAGGAAATGGGCCCAGGTTCATTCTCAAACACCTTCTCTCTGGTGCCTTTTGGGGGGTCATCCATCATCTGGCCATCCTACTTTCCTTTTCCAAGAAAATGGGAAGAAATCACAACAGAGCCTTTACAAACTGTGTCGTGCTGCCAAAACAATGCCTGTGAAGATGCGTTGTGCATGTGACGATTTAAAAGTGGCAGGTGGTGGCTGTTGTGTGCGGATGGCAGCAAGGACCTTGTGACCATAGTGGGGAACAACTGGCTGGCTGTTGGCTGGCTGGTGAGGCTGCGGAATGCTCAGTGCCCACACAGGCTTCCATCCCTGCCTGCCCCTGGCCGCCTCACACATTGGCCCCAGCATTATGTGCTAGAAAATGTGGGAGGTGCAAAGACCCCATGGCATTTTCTGGGCCTCGTGGGTTTTGGGTTCTCAGCGGCTGATGCCACGGAATGTGGGGATTAAAATCGAGGTGTTGTTAGATTGAATCTCACTCAGCGAGTAAGCGTTTCCCAGGTGCCAGGTTGAACAAGTTGCCTAACCTGCATGAGCCACAGTTTCCACATTTGCAAAACTAGGCCCTGTCAATGTGGAAGCCATGAAGTTAGCAAACCCAGCACCTGGTGTTGCAGGGTAGTCATATGCAGTGCTTACCCCCACAGGCGTGGTGGGTGGTGGGACTTCGTGGAGCTGGGGCCTGGTGCCCATTTCTGGGCATTTACCAGAGGTTGTTATGCTTCCTACAGAGTTACCCAGCTCAGGAGGAAGGGGCCTGTGAAATCACCTAGTGCAGTTCTGCTCAGTGTGTGAATACAAACAAGGCCCAGTAAAGAGCCGTGCTGCCTGAGGTCACAGGCAGGTGAGATTGAGGCAAACGAGGTATCCAGGCAGTCCTTGGGGTGTGCAGCGTGGGTCTGCAGACTGCGTGGAGTAAGGATCCGTACCCCGGCCCTTGCTTGCCTTCCGAACATGGTCCTGCTTACTGCCTGATGTGGCCTGAATCTGTGAACTGCTGAGGATACCTGGAAGCTCCTCTAGAGTCTCACTGAACCCCCGTCCCATTCATTAGTGGCCTGGTGAAGTAGGTCACCTGGCGCTTTTTGCTGTGTCTGCCCTCCAGCTGCCTAAGCTTTGGAGAAAGCTGAGGCCTCCGCCCACAAGCACCACCCCTGCTCCTGCCCAAGCTGTGTCTGCTGGAAGCGTGCCCAGCCCCTCATACCCGAGGTGTGAGGTGCGTTGGCGGCAGGTTCTTGTCATGGTGACAAGCCCCAGCAGGTCTGCAGGGACTGCCTGCTTTCATGTGGCCCTCAATGATGCCTCTTGGTCTCAGCAAGCCCCACGTTGTGCCCACCAGGCCTCTGGGAGATTAGGGGACTTCTGCATCTCTGAGTGCCGCCCGCCATGGCCCCGCTCTCGCCTTGGAGCCTGGATGCTTTTCGGTTTCCCAGGCTCTGACATCTTCCAGAGCCAGCTGGTCTTGGGGGGTTCTGGATCAGTCTTGCCATCACCACTGCTGGGCCTGTCCACTGGGCCTCAGGTGACTTTGCGGGGGGCCAAGGCTATTAATCCCTGGAAAAGTCTCCTAAGGATTCACCTGTGGCTGGCAGGAGCCCAGGCCACCCTCATGCCGTGAAGGAGATGCTCAGCCCAGCCTCTGTCCCAGCCCGCATCATACAAACACACTGTTTTTTCTTTTCCTATTGCTGCTGTTGGGGCTGAGAATCTGCCATTAGCAGAGAGCTTTGGCTTACCTTTGGCATCCTCTGAGGAGGCACAGAGGATGGAATGGAATGGACCCTTGAAATGTTTCTGTAAAGAAGCCACCCAGCCGTGGAGAACTGGAATATCTCCAGGCTGCCGTAGGCTGGCCACTGTGTGACCAGGGCTGAGTTGCCTGTCCACTGTGGTCTTCAGCTTTGTAAGGCGTTTTCAGTTCTGGCATTTGACACTGGCCCAGACTCCAGTACTTTCTGCACTTCCGCCAGTCACCTTTCTTCCTTCTCTGCAGGGTGGGATGTGGGCAAGGGCCTGGCAGCTGACTGGGCTGGGCCCAAAAGCCAGTGTCACAGACACTTTGATTGCCAGCCGGATCTCGAGGGGATATGAGTCTTACTCTTCTTGGGACAGGTGGAGAAACTGATGCCTGGAGGGGCAGGGCCTTGCCTAGGGTCACATGGGACGTTTGCCAGAGCTGGAGACCCATTATCCTTTTTGTCAACACAGGCTCCTTCCACTCTGGGCCCCACCTATCTTGAGAGGGACCATTGGCAAGAGGGTTGGGGACATGCTTTCTCCTTGCCCATGGAGGGCACATCCAGGTGGGGCCCTGCAGCAGGCAGGGGCCTGAGGAACACTTTGGGGAGGGACTCCTCTCTGTATCCGGGAGGTGGGGACTGGTGGCCCTGGCAAAGGAGATGGTGAGGGTGATAGAGGCTTCCAGGAATGGGGTTGGTGGCTGAAGGTGTCCTGGGCCACCTCCCTCCCCTCTTCCCTCCCGCCCTCTAGGGGAGGAGACTGGGCTGACACTAACGCCATTTGTCCTGGCTCTGGGATTAGGTGCAGCTGTGTGAAGTGTGGAACCATTGAGAAGACGCAAGCAAGTACAGAGGAACCAGGCAGCCACCAGCTGCAGCTCCCCGAACTCAGGTGGGTCTTGTCACTCTCTTCCTGGCTCCCCCGTCTGTTCTGGCTTCCCTGCGCCTGGCTATCATCCCAAGTCCTCTGCCTGTCCAGTCATCCTAGGTGTGTCTGATTGTGTACATACTGTGTGTATTTACCCATGTAGGAGACCTGTGGGTACAGCTGTCCTGGAGCTCAGCACAGGGCTCCAGCTGTGGTCAGTGAGGTGGCCCAGGCTGACCTAACAGACTGCAGTGGAAAGACCCATCCCCAAATCTGCCTGAGTCCAGCAGATCCCAGAGTGAAAGATGGACCAGGGCCTGAGGGAGGTGGGATGATGAGGGCCAGGGTGTTCAATCGTGACATTTGTGGCTATGGTCCTGCCAGTCCAGAAGAGCCAGGGCTTGTCAAAGACAAGGTGCTGCTGGAGTGCTTCCATACTCTGTATGTGGCTTTCAATAGGGGCCATTCTGAATTTGTGTGTCTGGGGACAAAATCTGCTAACAGCCGTTATTGGCTTCTGAGAATGTTTTATAAGCCAGAAGGTCAGGCTTCTGCTATGGACCACATATCTTGTGCAGACGAGGAAGCAGAGGCTCAGAGGAGGAAAGGTACTGCCCAGAGACACACAGCAAGTGCTGGAGACTCCAGGCTGGCTCCCCTCCTCCATCAGGTTGCTGTCCTTGGATCCCCACCACTTGGAAGTGACACTGCCTTCTTGACCCGAGTGTTCAGAGCATGTGCCCGTACTTGTGCTTTGCAGTCTGGCTCTGTGTCTGTGTGATGGGGGCCTCTCGTGGGTCTGCTTCTCTGAACCTCTTGGGGCCTTTGGCAGCTTGGAGCCGGGCCTCTGGGAGCTGTGTGCTGGGGTGGTCCAGCTCCTCTGCAGGGCAGAGAGACAGGGGAGAAACTCCAGGCACACAGTTATTTTTACTTCATTGGGAATAAATGACAACTGACGAAATGATGGGGAAGCGCTTGGTATTGTGCCTGACATACACCACACCCGTGAGACCGCTGGTCATCATCGTCCCTTTAGCTGTTTTGCCAGTGGACATTGCTTACTTCTGACCCTCTCTGCCTCTCCCCTCTTAGCATGAGGCTGCCCCTTCTCGTGTGGGACCTCTGGGGCGGGGAAGATAAGAACCCTTGGGCTGAGGTGTTCCTTCCTGGAGGGAGCCTGCTGCTTGTTGTCCATGTAGGCTTTGCTGGTGCGAGGCTTACCCATTGCTGGAGAAGCTGTGCCCGCACACCTGGGCTGGGTGCCTGCCAGAAGCAGCCTTTTGGCTCTGGACCTGGCTGAGCAGTGGGTGGGATGCTGGGCACTGAGACCCTATGGGACTGTGAGAGGGACTTCGAGGTGAGCATGGAAAGCTCACCCATTCTAGCTCCATTTCCACCAACTACTTGACTCTGAGTCAATGACTTGCCCTCCCTGAGTCTCCTTGTGTGTAAGGAACAGTTTCTTATCACTGCATGTGCAGTGGTACCACCATGGGGGTGTGAGGATTGAGGGAGGAAGCCAGGAAGCTTGTCCTTGGACCCTGAGGGCAGCTGGCCTGGGCCTGCCCCCAGGCTGTCCAGGTTGTTTGCCCGGTAAACGCTTTCTTCAGACCTGGTACAAAGGTGAGCACTCACTGCAGACCATGGGAGAGAGGCCATTTCTCAGCAAGTGGCATCTAAGTTCCTGAGGCTTCCTTGTGGACCTTCCCTGCCTGCCAGGATTCCCAGGACAAATTCTGAAGTTGAAAACTATGGAGTAAGCTGAGCTTTGTGCCTGTTGAGGTGGAACATTTTGGGGGCTGCTTCTAGGAGTTGTCATTAGCTGCTGGTGGTGATGTTAAAATACACACAAAAGGGAGCCAAGAACAGAACGTGCAGGACGCCTGGCAGTGTCAGCTGTGGGTACAGGGAGGAAGCGCCCCGCTCTGTGCTGAGGTTTCCAGTTGCTTACCAATCAGTGCTGTGGGTCTCTGGCCTCAGTTCCTTGTTCGTGAAGTGGGAAGAATATAGATAGTGACGGCTAAGAAATGGAGGTTGCTGTTGTTGCCCTGTTTAGAGACTCAGGAAGGGGAAGTAACTGGCCAGGGTGACAGTTCAGCTCTGAGCACTGCCATGCTACGGTTGCTCTGCCTTGGAAGGTGGTGCGTGGAGGCGGGAAGCCAGTGTTCCCCTGAGAGGCTGCCGCTGAGCCTGCCATGGGGAGGCAGAGAGCTGATCCCCAGGGGAGCCGTTCAGCTGCTCCCAGCTGACACTGGGACATGGGTAGGGCTTCCGCGGACCGGCAGCCCAGTGTCTGGAGTTCTTTCCCATCCTTCTCTCCAGGCCTGCGTTCCTGCTGTGCTCACTGCGGAGTGGACTGTGCTGTCACTCTCATGCAGACTACGCACAGTCCCTGCCGGTGGCAGCTCTGGTGGTGGTGGTGTTGGTGGTGGCCGACAGGTGGCAGCTGGCTCCGGGCCGGGCGGCACTGCGGGTGGGGTGGGGGCAGGGTGGGCAGTGGGGGTGCGGTGACACAGCGGACAAGGGATTTACTGGTGCTTTTCTGCAGCCTCCAGGAGTGTAATGGTGCTGAGAAACCCCCGTACAGCTGGAAAGCAAATGCCGAGGGTTTCTCTCCAGTGCCAAGCGGGGTGGGTGGGGCGGGCTGTGGCAGGGTGACTGGCAGGGCTGGGCAGCCGGGAGGGGTGTGGCTGCTGGTGGGTGGTGGTGTGACTGCTGGGGGTGTGGCAGGCTGGGAGCGGCAGGCTCAGCTGCGGGGAGTGACTGAGTACAAGTGGGACGGTCCGCGCCTGCGGCCACCACTGCCCCTCACTCCCTTAGTTCCGCGCCCACGCAGGCCAAGCCTTGCTGCCCATTGCTGCATTTTTCTCACTGAGGTCTCTCAGCCCTCCTCTCCTGCCCCTCCCAAAGCCTGAGGTGCCTGTGATGCCTCCTCTGAGCATGTTGATATGGTGAAAAGGGTGGCTTTACTTTAGCTAGTATCCACATGTCAGTGTGCGTGCAGGTCAGTGGGCTGCATGGGGGCATCGTCAGGAATGACCCAGCCTGGAAATGAAATGCATGCAGTGTGAGCACTCCGGGCTGTACAGTCTTTCCTCCGTCACCCCGCAGCAGCAGCAGCAGCAGCAGCAGCAGCAGCATACCAGACATAACACCCAGATGCTCAGAGATCTTTAGAAACCAGCTTCCTTTGAAGATCTGGATCACCTCTGCTTTTTCAGAGCCTAGTGCTGTGCTGGGCACCTGGGGGAGCTTGATAAATGTCAGACCAAGGGAACAGGGTGAATCTTCTGCTTGTTCCCCACTCCCAGGGGAATGCAGACTCTTTCCTGGAGCTCATCCTCTTGCTCATCCGCTGTGACTTCAGCTCAGCCTCCCATCCTTTCTTTTTGGATCCACTGGGAATTTGATACCTGGCCTTGGGCCAGTTCTTCTCTGAGCCTCAGTTTTCAAATCTGTTAAATGGATGATCATTTTATTAGCCTAGATCATCTTTCAGTCTTGGCATCTGATCCTTTAGGTGGATTAAACAGTATAAACCAGTTGAGGAAACTGAGGCTCAGAGTAGTTCAGAGATTTGCAGAGCGGTCACAAGGTCAGTAAATAATAGAGCCAGGGTTCAAGCCCAGGGAGGCTGGTTCTAGTCTGAGCCTTAACTATGATGCTACCAGCCACCGAACTGGTGTCTCTTGGGTTGTTGGGGTGAAATGGGATGAGCATGCACATAGCCTTTGTCATGGACCTGCTGACACACAGTAAGTGTAAGTGCACGTGGGTTGGGTTACTGGCCACACTTCACTGTCAAAGGCACAGCTAGCTCAGTCTTTATTGCGCTTGCCTTCAGGGAGCTCTGGTCTCATTCCTGGAGCCCACTCGTTCACACTGGGCCCAAGCTGAACCCCCTTCCCCGTCCCAGTCTCTGGACAGCTTGTTCTGTAAGAAAGCCCCTCTTCTGCTGTGGGTCCTGAGAGGGTTATGGGGACCAGAGCACTTTTAAGTAGGGAGGTGCGGTAAGGAGTGACTTTCAAGCCTAGAGCAGTGGCCACGGTTACTGTGGCATTTCCCGAAAGTGCAGTGTTGCCATGGTGTCTCCATGACAACCAGAGCATCTCATTCATTATCTGCAGCACCTTGGCGGGGAAAGTGGGGCTGGGAGAACAAGGTAGAAGACTGGCCGAGGGCTGGAGACCTCAGAGCTGAGGTCTACCTCATGCGCCACAGCGTAGGGTCCCTCACAGGCTCTGGAGCACCCCCTCTCATGGGGTCTGGATTCAAATTTCAGCTCTCCCAGCAAATAGCTGTGAATTTGGGCAAATGACTTAACCTGCCTGAGTCTCATTTTTCCTCAACTGTAAATGTGGATAACGACAGTATTAGTGAGGATTAAACAAGATAAGGCATGAAAAGTGCTGAGCACAGTGTCAGGCTTGTAGTAAATGCTTAAGGTATGGCCTCAGTATACATATGATGATAACTATAATGCTGTTTTTGTTGTTATTACATAGAAACTCATGGATTTCATGGAGGAAGAAAAGAACAAGCCTAAACTTACTTGAATCAATATTTAGGGGTTTCCTGCCAGGTGTGGTGGCTCACATCTGTAATCCTAGCACTTGCGAGGCTGAGGTAAGAGGATCTCATGCCTTGAAGCTAGCCTAGGCTAAACTGCATAGTGACATCTTGTCTCAAAAAACAAAACAAAAAAGTAGGCCCCGCGGCACATGCCAGTAAGCCCTGCGCTCTCAGAAGCTGAGACAGGAGGAGCAAAATTTGAACACAGCTTGGGCAACTTTTGTGACTTAGTGAGATCCTGTCTTGAAATAAAAAGTAAAAAGGATTGGGGAAATAGCTCAGTGTGATGGCCCTGGGTGTACTCCCCAGCCACACACATATAAACATGGACATTCAGTGGTTTCCTTATCTGTAAAGTGGGAATAGTCACAGGCACTCAGTCAGTCATTTATCCCAAGTCTTCTGTAAAAACCTGACTCTTGGGAAGGTGAGAGCTTCTACCATCACTCAGACTTGGTTGCTGCCCTTAGGAGCCAAGACTTGGGGCCAAGGAAGAAAGCAAACCTGAGTTTGCTAAGGACCTGCACAGGTAGGGACTGACTGTGCAGTGCAGAGCTGGTAAGTCCTGGTACTTCCCAAAGGGTTATAGGCCTTAGGAGACAGAGCTGTGTGAAGGCCAACATTAAGGTGTGCTTGGCTCTGGGCTAGTGGGGGAGGTGGTGCTTGTGGACTTGAGAATATGTGGTCCATTTGAGGCAGACACTGCTTACACCTCAGCTGATGTGTCTGGCAGGGATTTGAACCCAGTATCACTAGACTGAAGTTCCCGGCGACCTTGACCTCACTTTGTAGCCCAGCCTGGCCTTGAACTCATAGCAATCCTCCAGCCTGGCCTCCCAAGTGCTAGTATTACAGGTATGAACCACCATGCCTGGCCAACCATGCTTTTTTTAAAGAAAAGTTAGAAGTGCTGACTTGTAAGTGAAATTTGATTTTAACATACTGACTAAGCCCAGATTAGAGAAGTCAAAAAGCACGCATCTGCCCCAGGGACCTGGTTTTCAGCCTCTGCACTGTGTGTGGGGTGGGCGGGAGCCCCGAGGACTGGGCCTTGGGGGCAGGATGGGTGGTGGTTGGCTACGACTTCAGAGAGGTGAGGACATTGGATCTGGGGTGGGGAGGGATGAGTAAGTGTCCCAAGGGGCTTGGGGAGGCATTCTTTACAACGGGAACCCCACCAGCAAAGGCCCAGATGCTTGACCAAGATGGCTGACTGGCTGGGCGAGGCTGTGGATTATGGAAAAGGGCTGGTGATTAAGTCAGCGCAGGCCGGGCAGCAAGGGCCCTTCGCCCCCAGCTCCAGCTGTGCTAGGTGGCCCCAGGGGGATTGGAAGCCTCCAGTTCTTTAACCCTCAAGCCACAGTGGCTCTAAAGTGCAGGCGGGGTAGAAAGTTGGCAGGGAAGCTGTACAGAGATGCCCTTGCCAGCCTGCTGGGTGGTCAGCGCTTCATTTTCAAAGCAGTGGCTCTCCCCTACCCCAGGATATTTGGCTTTCTCTGGTGACTCTTTTGCCCCCTCTATGACTTGGGTTTGCCAGGACCTCATCCCAGTCCCCCAAGGAACACCTCAGCCTCCTTCTCTGAAGATGGGATTGTTCAGACCTGAGAGGCTGCTTGCTCCCTGCCCAGAGCAAGCACACCCCACCTCCCCCTGCTTCCCTGAAATTGGTGTACTCACCTCTGCTGAATTCCTGGGCTGCCAGGGACTTGAGCCAGAGAGATGAACTCCAGGTGCTTTTTGTGAGAAGTTACTGTCCATATTGAGAAGTGTTGCTGTGATTATGTTAAATAAGCAACAGGAGTGCACGAGGCCCGAGGCTGACCACTCCTCCGTGCGTGTGCCAGGTGTGGAGGAGTGTTTGATCCAGCAGCTCACTCAGTTTTCACAACCTGGGGAGGTAGTTGAAATTGTCCTGCTTTACAAAGTGGGAGACTGAGGCACCAAGAAATTAAGGAACTTGCCCAAGATGACATTGCTCCTGAGTAGAATTGGGTTTGCACTGAAGCCACCTGACTCAAGTCTACACTAGGTCAGCAGTGGTGAACCTATGGCATGGGTATTACTGTGTTTTTATTTTAAGACAAAATGTGGTGTTCTAGGGGCTGGGGATTTAGCTCAGTGTCATAAGTGCCTGCCTTGCAAGCAGGCAGTTGTGAGTTCGATCCCCGGTACCGATAAAAAACCAAAAAAAAAAAGTGTTGTTCTAAACTAAAGCCTCAGGTTTAATTGCGGTGTTGGCACTGTGTGATAAATAAGTGGGTTTTGGTTGCAGTATGGGTATTTGTCTCTGAAAGGTCCACCATCATGGCTGCAGGACTTCTGGTCCAGTCTGTCATGCCTCAGCTTAGGGCATGGTGTCTGGATTCCTTGACATTGTTACATTTCCAGTGTGTGTGTGTACATGGGGCATGTGCACGTGTGTACATATGCATAAATATTAAAGTTTATATTTTTAGAGCAGTTTTAGGGTCACAGCAGAACTGAAAGGAAACTGCAGAGATTTCCTGTATTACGCATGTGGAACCCCATCCCCCTCCAGTTTTCAACATCCTCCCTGGAGTGTCCATCACCAGCAGTTGATGAAGCTGAACGGACACATCAGTATCACACAGAGCCCATGGTTTCCAGCCAGACTTACTCTTGATGGTGCGTGTTCACTGGATTGGACAAGTGTGTGAGATGTACCCATGATTTTAGTGTCATTTGGAATAGTTTCACTCTCCTAAGCATCCTCTGGGCCCTGGCTGTTCATCCTTCCAACCCCAGCCTTTGGCAGCCACATGCATGTTTTACTGTGCATATTTTCTGTATCTGAAAATGTCAGACTCCCACAGGGGTCTTTGACCCACAGATGCCTGGAACTGTCTGGATTGCATCATTTACATGCTGAAAGGCTGTTAATGTGATAGAGGGTGTGTGACTACAGCATTTGGGGGCTCCACTCCTTCCCTGGGGTTGGGTGGCTAACGTGGGCAGCACACCATGGAGCATCCCTACCTCCGCACCCGGTGTACTTCTGTCCTGGCCCCAGCCAGGGGTGGGGCTTGGCTGTGACTGCAGGCAGCCCTTATCAGTGGTGAATTTGACACCCTGTGGGTACTGGGCATGGACAGGAGCCTTCACTCCGGTCTTCCTGGCTCTGTCAGGACATCTGCCCTCCGCTGCTGTGCGCTCACCTAGAAAGCAAGGAGTCCCTGGAAAGCACCACATAATCCCTTGTCTCCAGGCCGTGACATGTGCTGTGCTCTCTGTCCCACGCCAGCCCTGTTCTGCTGAGCTCAGGGGCCATTCTCCAGGGCCCTTTCCCCCTCTAGAGGGGTTCATCACCCAAACACCTCTGCCCTCTCCACCTGCCACATGCATCCCCCCTGCATTGTAGGGCCTGCTCTCCTGGCTGTCTGGTCCCTCAGGCTGCCTCTGGCACACAGTAAGGCTGCAGTGTGAAGCATCGGAGGTAGAGGAGCTCCAGAGGCCGTTTGGCTAAGTCTACTATAACAGGCAGGAAGACAGAGCAGAAGAAGCTGTGCTTAAGGGTCACACGGCGATGTGACAGCACAGCTAGAACCAAACTAGCTGTCCAGCTCCTTTCTTCATTTCATACACAAAAGCAGAAAATGAAAATCACCAGAGATAATCATTGTTAACAGTTTTTAGTTATTTATTTTTTTGTATTTAGTTCCAGTTTTTGGACTATATATAAAAATATTTAACAGAAATATGAACATACATACGAACTTTTATAAATGTTTTCCGCTTCAACAATATATGTAGTGAATGTCAGTAAATGTCCTTTTGCAACATAACTGTGAATGGCTGCTCAGAATTGCGTCATATTATAATTTCTAAAGACAATTCTTCCTTTGTTGGCATGCATTACTGAATAGTGCAACAGGATTCCTATTCCTGTGGGGGATATCTTTACGCACTTCTACAGTGACTACTTCTAGTGTAAACTCTAAGGGGTGCAGCCTTTGGGTGTCTAGCAAGCTGTCGTGCAGTCTTGGGGCTGGGAGGGACGTCAGGTATCTTCACCTCCAGGGCCAAGTGCCGTGTTTGCCTTCCTTCTCTGGCCGCCTCAGCTCCTGCGCTTTCATCCTGGTGTGGGCAGCTCTTAGCTCTCAGCAGCTGTGCCCTTTGGGTCACTAGGAAACCTCACTGTCTCTGGCCTTGACTCATGCTTGAGTATATTCTGGGGTTAAGGGAATTGGAGTCTTTGTCAGTATCTGTGGGTCTCAGTTAACTTGCTATTGAGATGGGTACAGAGGCCTGGATGGGGTGCGGGCTGCTGGGCCCAAAGCAGACTGAGGCCCAGTGAGGGAAGCCTCCTCACTGTCCCCTGAAGGACCTTAATGGGGGTTTGGTCACCTGGTGTCCAGGGTTACCGTGTGCCCCTGCGAGCATGTGCCTCGGGCACCAGAGATGCATGCTTGCGTGTGGATGGAGTAAGTGGCAGCAGCAGCAGCCATTTCTGACTGTTTCTTGTACCACTTTCCTTAGGCTCATATACTCGGTAACCCTCAGGGGTTATAGATGAGCGCCCAGCACAGGAGAGGTGCTGAAGCCTTCTTGGGCGGCCAAGGCAGGGTGCCTCAGAGCTGAATCCTGCGGTGGCTGCTTCTCCTGGAGACTCAGTCCTTTCCTCTGTTGGGTGGGGCTGCTCGGGTCATTCAGAGAGAGCAGTGAGCTGGGAAGAGTGGGGTGTGGTGTTGGTCTTGATTTAGATTCTATTCCTTGCTCCTCAGTCTCACAAGTGTGTAGCGGTGTCTTACTTTATCTTTCCTGTTTCTGGATTTTTCTTGACCCAGTCTTGAACTCTGATGATGTGAGAAATAACAGGCACCACTGTTGCTATTATACATTGGGTAGCAGCCTAAGGAGTTTATGCTTATGGACTGGGTCCTTCAACCCTTTGTGATGTGGGTGCTACTTACTGTTTGTCCCAGTTCATTCACAAGGAAACTGAGCTCAGAGAGATTAAAGAGCTTGCCTGCTCTTACCACACGGTGCTGTGAGGTCAGCAGCAGCCTCTGAGCTGGGGCTAGCTTCCCGAGGACCTGTATTTCTGTTGTCAGCTGCCCCCAGAGCCCACCCTGACCCTTCTGTTCTCTCCACAGCCCTGTGGCCCGCCTGTGTGAGTGGCATGCGGCACCCTTCCGCTGGCCCTGTGTCCTCCGGCCTGCTGTGCAGCCCCCCTAGGAGGCCCTGACGCCCTGGGGCACTTCTGCTCTGCACAGGACCACGTGGGGGTTTGCCATGGTGACATAAAGGGGCGCAGAGGAAGGAAGGAGCCAGACCAGCCTGCAGACTGCGCCCCTGGCGGGGAGGAAGGCCGGGGCCCCGTCTTCCTCTCCCACTGCCCACCGTGGGCTCCGCTTCCTAAGTCTCTGTGAATTTCTTGGTCAGTGGACAACTCTTGTGTCTCCCGTGTGGAGCCTCGGGGTGGCCAGGGCAGGCCAGGCCTCCGGCCGCTGCGGTCTCGGGGGCCAGGATGCCTGCCCTGGCGTGCCTGCGGAGGCTGTGTCGGCACGTGTCCCCACAGGCTGTCCTTTTCCTGCTGTTCGTCTTCTGCCTGTTCAGTGTTTTCGTCTCAGCCTACTACCTGTACGGCTGGAAGCGGGGCCTGGAGCCCTCGGTGGACGCCCCCGAGTCCGACTGCGGGGACCCACCGCCTGTGGCCCCCAGTCGCCTGCTGCCACTCAAGCCTGTGCAGCCGGTTACCCCATCTCGCACAGACCCACTGGTCCTGGTGTTTGTAGAGAGCCTCTACTCGCAGCTGGGCCAGGAGGTGGTGGCCATCCTGGAGTCCAGTCGCTTCAAGTACCGCACAGAGATCGCACCGGGCAAGGGGGACATGCCCACACTCACCGACAAAGGCCGCGGCCGCTTCGCCCTCATCATCTACGAGAACATCCTCAAGTACGTCAACCTGGACGCCTGGAACCGGGAGCTCCTGGACAAGTACTGTGTGGCCTACGGTGTGGGCATCATTGGCTTCTTCAAGGTATGCAGGAAGGCATGTTCTGCCAGGGCTGCGGGTGGTGAAACCTAACATGTCAGTCCTCCCAGGAGAGGGGTGTGTTGTGTTCCCATTTTGCAGAGAAGCAAACAAAGGCTAAAAGGGGCTGAGTTATGTATGTAAGACTGTGTAACTTCCCCTCAGTGAGAGCTGAGATTTGAACCCAGACATAGGTGGTCTGGGCTGTCTTTCTTTCCTCCTGGCTGCAGTGGGCTGTGGAGTTCATGATTGTCCCAAACTAGAGCTATCTTGCATTGGGAGAGAGAGGAGGGAGAAATTGCATTAGGCAGGTGAGGGCCTCCTCTGGCCCTGCGGGGATCCCAGGACAATCAGCAGGATCGGCGTTCCCACCAAACGGGTGGCAGGGAGGAAATCTTTGAGGAGGGGAGGTCAGGAACTGTAGATGAAGGGATCCCACAACTGTGGTCAGGTAAGATGGAAGCAGGTACTGGCAGGGACTCTGGTCTGGTGCTCTGAGGGATTTTTAGTCTTTTGTTCAGCACTGAGCACTTAAGAGTATCCCAGGTCCTGTGCGAGGCGCTGGAGCGTAGCGGAAACCAGCATGGACAAACCCTCACGGAGCCCACATCTGTGTGTAGTGGGGAGGGTGACAGGCACCAAACAAACAAACACAGGATGCAGGGTACTTAGCACATGTGGCGATGTGTGCAAGAGGAAGTGGAGCAGGGGACGGGCGCAGGGTGGTGGGAGGTTGACACCGGTTTGGATAGCCAGCGAGGGAAATGCTGACAGACCGACCTGAAGGAAGTGAGGAAGGAGTGGGGTGGCTTTCTGTTCACAGAGCCTGCACCCCGAAGGGGCAGGGCGTGCACAGGACGCTTGCTCAGCTGCGCAGAGGGAGGACTGGGAAGGGGCTTCCTGGCACATTGTGTGCGGTGCTGGGAGGCGCTGGTCTCGTTGAAGGTTTCCCACGCTGTGCTCTTTGACACGGTAATGCAGCAGGAGGCTCTGCACTGAGAGGTATTGTGAGCCAAGAGACGGAGCCTTTAGAAGTCCTGCGGTGGAGCAGCCTGGCGAGATCTGTTCCCCACCTGGCTTGATCTCTTTCACAGAGCACCCTCTGGGGGAGCACTGGCCTGGTTTATGGCTTTACAGAAGCATAAAGTCAGCCTCTCTCCATTGTCTGGGTTTTTTTTCTTTCTTTCCTCCTGGATTCTGTACCCTTTCCTGCCGTGAACTTCATTAAGTTCGGTTCAGAGCCCGAGGCCTGAAAATTGTCAGGATGACCGACATTTATTGAGAGCTTCTCGGTGCTCTGTGCACCGTGCGCTGCCTACATGCTCTATGTGAATTAGCTCACTTCGCACTAATAAGCCAGGTCTCTAAGGCAGGTAGTAGTGTCCTGAGTTAAGAGAGGAGGAAACTGAGGCAAAGAGAGATGTCCTCTAAGTGTTCTCTTGGATTTGAGTGCGAGCAGCTTGACTCCAAAGGCCTCTGTGTGGTGACTGCAGATGTCTCACTATTTATTTAGTAGGAATCTGCATCAGAGGGACTATGATATCGGGGTCTGCGATGGACGGAGGGAGACCACATTGGGGCTGCTGACGTGAAAGCCTGGGCCCTCCTGTGAGGCCCAGTGATGGGGCAGGGACACGCCCCTGTGGGCTCTTTGTCCCCTTCCTGCCTAGCAGCAGAAGACAGCCCTACCCCTTGGTTTAGAGCAGAGGCTTTTGTTTTTTGGCTGAATATGTACCCCCTGCTTATCGGGGTGAATCTCTGCTCTTTCTGCACTGTGGGCTGCATACAATGCTGTGCCCGGTGCTCTCCCAGCATTGGCAGGGCTTTGGGGACTCTGTTCCCTTCCCCCTGCAGCCAGATTCCCAGGGCAGGGCAGTGTGACACAGGAGTACAAGCCTCTAGGCCCCGTGTCTGGTCCTCCTGATGCTTAGAAGCCGAGTGAACATTGTCTGCTTAACTACTTTGTAAAAGGGCCGGTTACAGCTGTGCCTTCCTGGGCTGTGTTGGAGACAAAAAAGAGGGTAGATGGGATGCACCGAGCACAATGCCTGGTCCCCAGGACCACTCAAGAAATGGCAGCTGACAGAATTTTTAATTTTTTTGAGCCAGTCTCATAATGTACCCTAGGCTGGCCTTGAACTCGTGGTGGTCCTCCTGCCTCAGCTTCCAGAGTGCTAGAATTACAGTCCTGCACCACCATGCCTGCCTGCTTGGAGGTTTGATCATCCTCAAGCACAGCCTAAGTGGCAGTACCACTTTGTCCATCTGTGACTCTGACAGTGTGTGCCCTTGTGAGGTCCTGAAGGGGGGAATCAGGGCCTCCTCATCCACAGCCCAGCTCCTGGCACTGTCATTCGTCAGCCTGCCACTCTGGGCATCTGGGTCTGAACACAGCCTGGCACAGGTCTGGTGCAGCTCCCGGCCCTCTGCCACTGAGCACCTAGTCTGCAGGACGCCCAGCTCCAGGCCCTTCGGATATTACCCTGTTTAATTTCCAGAGCTGTCTTGTGAAGCTGGGGTGGTATTTTCTGATACAGACTTGATGCCCAGAAAACGGTTTAGGAGAATGGCGCAGCTGAGCCAAGATTTGACAGCAAAGCTTGTGGCTTCTCACCCGGCCATGGAAGCCAGGGCAGAGTGGCCTATGGGGGACCTGAGGCCCAGAGAGGGGACACAGCGGTCTGCACAGCATCCAGCTGATTAACAGCTGCAGATGTGTGGAGCCCCGGACTCCTGTTCCTGGCTCAGGGCTGTTCCTGCCTCTGCCCGCGTGACCCCATCAGAAGAGCTGGGGTCTCCTGAGCAGCCCTCACCCCTACTCTGCTCTGCCCGGCCTCTCCATCCCCTCCCGAGGCTGCTCGCCAACTGGGATCCTCTCAGTGACTTGGCACTCTCCCTGCCTTGATGTCTGGGCTGCTGGCTGAGCCGCCAGCACCTGGCAGCCGGCTCCGGGTCGGGACTTTGAAATGGGATCCCTCTGCCCTTGCTGTCCAGTGCACCTTCCCGGCCTCCGTGGTGATGGACAGGGCCTGAGATGTCTCTGCCTGCCCAGTTGCTGCCTTTGGCCAGTGCGTGGGCTTGGCTCTAGGGGAGCCTGATGTGGGAGGAGGTGGCCTCTGAGGGCGCGGCTCCACCCCCAAGGCTGGCTCAGGGCGGGGAGTTGCAGGTACTTCTGTGTGCGACTCCATGTGGGCTCCTCATTGTGGTTTCCAAGGCCATGGCCCTGCGGAGCCCTTGAGAGAGGCAGGAAAAAGCCTGGGATTGTGGAGGAGCCTGTGAAAGACATCGTCCCGGCAGGTGTGGCCTGGCGCTGGGCACAGCTCTGCTGTGACTCTATTCCCACCTCGGGCTGGGAACTGTGCCCTGGTGCAGCGCTCGCTGGAGCAGCCCCCATGGTGTCCCGAGT
This sequence comes from Cavia porcellus, assembly GCF_034190915.1. NCBI lineage: Eukaryota > Metazoa > Chordata > Mammalia > Rodentia > Caviidae > Cavia > Cavia porcellus. Next base: position 17,445,538 of record NW_026947504.1, read on the forward strand.
GTGACCAAACCCGCTCCAGACTCATTCCTGGCCCTTTGTTTTCTCTTCCTTCTTCCCAACCCACTGATTCTTTACATAGCAGTCCCGCAGACCTTGTCAGCATGTAAACTGGAACCTGTCGGCCCTGACTCAGTACCCTTTGGTGGAGTTTTTGCTGGCTTTCTGCTATCATTTCATGCCTCCAGGGTTCTGTACATGTTTCTACCTCATCTCCTTTTCCTCTTGATCACTCTGCTGGTTTTTTGTTGTTCTCTCATCTTACTGAGCACTCCTACCTAAGGGCCTTTGCACTTGCTATTGTGAGAACCTGATCTCTACTTGCGCACTAGTTGATTGCTCATTTTTAGCTCAAGGACCCTTTCTCCAGCAGGCCTCTTTAGCTAGCTTACTTGTGTCCAGGAAGCTAGCTAAAGGAAGTTAAAGGGCTGCTGCCCTTTAACTGTGAGCCTCCTCTGCACAGTGTGTGTTATATTGAAGTCTTGTGTTCATTCCTGTGGTTTTGGTGGACGTCTTGACTAATGTTCATGAGGGCAGGGACCTTGTCTGGTTTTTGTCACTAAATTTCACTGTATACTTTATTCATTGTCCTGCACAATGAATGCAGTAGTTGTGGAATGAACAGATGAAAATCCTTCATGTGCCGGGTACTGGGCAGCTATTTCTCTTTCATTTTTAAATAAATCCAGTTGGTCCTCAAGCAAAAGGGCTGGAGTTTCCCCGGCCTACACTAGGCCCTAGGTTGGTCTTAGGTTGGTCTTCAGCACTGCAAAGCAGAGCAAACCAGAGGGACAAAAAATAAAACCAAAACTGTTTATGAGCTCCCATTGGGGTAGAGGTTCCTGAGTTCCAGAGATAGAACAGTGTAGCCAGAGGTGGAAACAGTAACCACTGAGCTCAAAGGCGGGCAGGCTGGTGGGGGAGATCCTGAGCAGAGGCTATAGCAACTGAGGTGAGGTTGTAGCGACCTAAAATTGAATGTGGCCGCCTGGAGTCTAGTGCAGAGAAGAGGATATGGGTGTTGGGTTTTGAAGAACGAGCAGGAGTCTGCTAGGCAAAGAAGACAGAATAAAACTAAGAAGGGAACAACAACCAATGGCACTGCAGGCAGAGGGTAGCTGGGGTGGGGTGGGGCTGGGCTGTGAGCTGCAGGGGCCTGAGGTGAGCAAGTGGAGCCGTGGGCACTGGGTGTCATGCAGGCCACCAGGAGCAAAGCAGCAGGAGGCTCTGCATTGGAGCTGGGAGGGTCTGGGAGCTGGAACCCTGAGAGGGTGGTCTCGAGGGTCCTGGGGACAGCGCCTTTGCTCCCCACTCCAGAAGTGGCTTCCTCATCGGTATGTTACATCGTATCCATGCGAGACTCATAAACAAAGCAGTTCAGTAGCTCTGTGGCAGTTCACGGTTTACCGTTGTGGCACGTACAGAGATTCCTCCTGCAGAAAAAGTTGTGTGGCCACAACCCATTTGGAAACTCCAGGCTACCCAGCCCAGTGGTTGGTGTGCAGACTCCAGGACCAGGCCACCTGTGCCTTGGAGGGCAGTGCTGGGGGACATTATGTCCACTCTCCAAGTCTACCTATGAAATGAGTCCCTAAGGCTGCAGGGAGGACTGGATGAGCACTTTGCCAGTGTTCTCCATCCGTTTCCATCCTGGAGGTGTGTCATGGGGTGGGGCACATTTCACAGCATCGGTAGCTGAGGCCCAAAGAGGTGAGATAACTTGCTGAAGACCAGGCCACCTGGTATCTATGCTTTTAACTGCTAGGATTTCCTGAGTATAATTTAGTTTCTCCAAGCCTCAGTCTCCTTGTCTATAAAATGGGTGTGACAGCATCATCATGCACTTGCTGTGATATTTACAGCATTCCTGCATGCCAAATATATGGATCCACTACCAGGCTTGGCAAGTGAGTCACGCACAGTTGCTGGTGCGTTACCATAGGGATAGGCGGAGTACAATGAACGGAGTACAGGGACGGAGTACAATGAACCCTCCATGAACAAATGCTGCAGATATTGTTGATATCAATGGTGTCGGTCCCCGTGTAAGAGCCATGGCCCCCAGAGGTGTAAATCTCACAGTGCTTTCCCCCCCCCCGTCCTCTGCCCCACTGCAGGCCAACGAGAACAGCCTGCTGAGTGCACAGCTCAAGGGCTTTCCGCTGTTCCTGCACTCGAACCTGGGCCTCAAGGACTGCAGCATCAACCCCAAGTCCCCGCTGCTCTACGTGACGCGGCCCAGTGAGGTGGAGAAGGGCGTGCTGCCCGGTGAGGACTGGACCGTGTTCCAGTCGAATCACTCCACCTACGAGCCTGTGCTGCTGGCCAAGACGCGCTCCTCTGAGTCCATCCCACACCTGGGGGCCGACGCCGGCCTGCACGCCGCGCTGCACGCCACTGTGGTGCAAGACCTGGGCCTCCACGACGGCATCCAGCGCGTGCTGTTTGGCAATAACCTCAACTTCTGGCTGCACAAACTCGTCTTTGTGGACGCTGTGGCCTTCCTCACTGGGAAGCGCCTGTCACTGCCCTTGGACCGCTACATCCTGGTAGACATTGACGACATCTTTGTGGGCAAGGAGGGCACACGCATGAAGGTGGAGGACGTGAAGGTGAGGCGGGGTGCCAGGCTGCAGCACTCTGTGTGTCCCCTTGTGGTCCGTCCTGTCCGTGCCACCCCTGTGCTGTTAGTTATTTATAGCATGGTCTCACCTGCCACCCTGGCCACTTAGCTTTTATTAATGGTCTTATTAGGAGCAAGTGTCGTTCAAATATTGTGTGTGTGTGTGTGTGTGTGTGTGTGTGTGTGTGTGTGTGTTTAGTGCTGGGGATTAAGCTCAGGGCCTTTCATATGCTAGGAAAGTACTCTACCACTGAGCTCCATCTCTAGGCCTTTTTCTTTTCTTTTTTTATATTTTACTTTTCTGTTTCATTTTGATTTGTTTTGACTTTTGGTTTTCAGGGTTTTTTTGTCTTTTTTTGAGGCAGGGTCTTGCTATGCAGTTCAGGCTGGCCTTGAGCTCACTTTGTAGCCAGGCTGGTCTCGAACTCGCAACGATCCTCCCACCTCAGCCTCCCAAGTGCTGGGATTACAGGCGTGAGCCACCACACCTGGCTTGGTTTTCAGTTTTTTTGAAATAGGATCTTGCTTTGAACTCACTAGTAGCCCAGGTGGCATCAAATTGGAGATGATCCTCTTGCCCAAGTCTCCCAAGTGCTGATACTACAGGCTTGCGCCACTCTGCCCAACTATTTATTTATCTGTTTTGAGACAGGGTCTTGCTATGTAGTCCAGGCTGGCCTTCAACTCCCAGCCTTCCTGAGTGCCTCAGCCTCCTGAGTGCTGAGATTTAGATGTGTACCACCCGTAGCATTATTTTTTGTATTTTGAGACAGGGAGAACATTTGTAGTCGCAGTACTGTGGGAGGCTAAGGCAGGAGGATTACAAGTTCAAGCCCATCCTCGGTACTTCAGAGACTCGGCAAGATGCTACCTCAAAAAAAAAAAAAAACAAAAAACAGGGTCTCACTAAGTTTCTCAGGCTGGCCTTGAACTTGTGATCTTCCTCTTGCCTCAGCTTCCCTAGTAACTGGGATTGCAGGCATGTGCCACTGCCCTTGGCTTATGTAAATTTTTTTTTTTTTTTTTTTTTTTTGGTCTTTCTCCTTTTTATCGGTACCAGGGATCAAACTCACAATTGCCTGCTTGCAAGGCAGGTGCTTATGCCACTGAGCTAAATCTCCAGCCCCAGCTTATGTAAATTTTTATTGAAGTGTTAAATAGAAAGGAATTTTACACATGGGGCATGGAGTTCAAGTATATGTCTGTGGAGGTGGACACAGCCACTTATCTAAACCTAAAAGTGGCAACTGTGTCTTTTAATCTAAGTATGATTTTTAAGTGAACAGTGTTTGTATCTGCTAGGTGTGGTACTACACACTGTAATCTTAGCACTTGGGAGGCTGAGACAAGAGGATTGCTGTGAGGAGTTCAAGGCCACCTGGGGCTACTTAGTGAGTTCAAGGTCAACTGTCTCAAAAACACACCCCCCCCCCAGACAAACAAAAAGAAAAAGAAAGTTTATATCAATATCAAAGCTTCTGCAGAATTTTAAAAACAAAAACTAGAGCTTAAATCAATCAGGGCATGGTTTAGCTGAGCTATCTATAGATGGTGTAATGCATGTGTTGAATTAAAGAAGTGTTTATCAAACAAAACTATATGTAAAAGCACTTTACAAACCACAAGATTTTACACACATGTAAGTGAATTATTACCAAGAAAGAGAACCTGCAAAGGAAGACCACTAAGCAATCTTTAAAATAAGTTTTCATCTACATGTTATAAAGCTATTTGCAAAGGAGACAACGTCCTAGTGGAATGGGAATCAGTATGGGTTGCCACGAAGAGAGGGCAACCACAACAATAAATCCAATGAAAACAAAACAGGGGATTAAATTCTCCAGTGGTACTGGTGTCTGCTGACCGGGCGTCCTCTCTTACAGGAGATTAGCGAGTGTTAGAAACATATTAGCACCAACCCAAGACTTCTTTTTGATGCACGCAGGCGGCTTTAAAAAGAGGCTTATGAAAGGACCACTTCTTTCCCCGGGCAGCAGGCAGCGCAGGCTGCTGGTGCCATGGCTCTCTCTACCAAGTCCAGTCCCGGTGTGACCCTCGTCGGCTAGGTGACCCTTGCAGGCCCCTTCCTGGCCCCAAGCCTCAGCTATAAAATGACAAGATGGGGTGATGCGAGGATTTGGGGCTGTTTCCTGCATTCCGGGGCTTCACAGCCTTAAGGGTCCCAGGCTGGCTGGGGTGTGGACATAGGGTCTGTGCAGCCAGCCTCTACTTTCCAGGCTGCCCACACAGCTGGCCAGGGCTTTGATCTTTTATACTTTATGCTTCCTCTTGAAATTCCATTTCCTCAAGGGCTTTATTATTGAAAGAAAATTTTGAGATGATTCCAGTCAAGCCTCCCATCTAAGCAACAATGTGCCGAGACAGGCGTCTAGCAGAGTAGACCTCTACGTTTCTTGCTTGGGAAGTCCCTCTAGTCTGTCCCTAGGTGCAAGTGGAGTCTCTGAGAGACGTGGTCCAGGGTGAGCCCACAAGGATGCCACTGCATCCCAAGAACCCAGGATCGCCTGCTTCTGTTTCTTATTTTCCCCATCTCTAAAGCTAGAGGTTGGGTTAAGAGGGTTAAGAGGGACACTCTCCTGCGCCCTCTCCTGGACGCTCAGGTCAGCGCAGTTTGCAGAGCTCTGGCTGGTCAGGGTCTCTGTTAGAGACATGCACGCCGCCTCCTTGGCTTGTGCAGTCTTGAGTGTGCAGCACCGTTTACATGCTACCTTCCTAGGCCACTTGTTCAGGGCCAGTTGTGTGCCAGGCTCTGCTCAGCTCTCTGCATCACCTCCTTTGGTCCTTGCTGCAGCTGACTGAGGAGGGTGTTACAGAGGAAGGAACTGAGCTTCAGAGATGAAGTGGCTTGTCCTAGGCTGTACCCCTGGAACATGCAGGCTCACCTGGCAGGACTTGGCCTTGGTCAGACCCCGTGACCAGCCCAGCCCTGGGAGGGTCAGGATGCTGAGTATGCGGCATCTCCCGAAAGCAGGTGGTTACAGCCTGTAAACCCTGGACCCTGGGGTCCAGCCACACGTGTGAGTGGGGTTGGATCCCCTCATAACTTGGAAAGCCCTGGGTGTGCCGTGCACGAGATGGCATGGTGCTAGGCCATGGGACGTCCTTGGGAATTCACGATCCCTTGACAGCAGCCTTGCGTTGCGCTGAGAGGAGAAATCCTCGATGCAAAAGTGCTGTACGCACAGTGCCGGTGACCACAGGTGTAGTGACGGCCACTGTTTCTCATCCCTCACCAAACATCAGGCAGTTTTACAGCACTATCTCATATCATGTGCCCCAGGGCCCCAGAGGGGGAGAGATTCTCTGACCTATTTGCCAGTTGAGGAGACTGAGACCCAGAGAAATCGTGAAGCTTTCAAGGAGCACAGCAGAGCCGGTTGGAGTGCAGGGCTTCTCCAGCTGTGGGCTGGGCTGTGCTACGGTCGTCTCCTCAGTATTCTTTGTAACTTTTGAATAAGGGTCCTGCATTTTCTTTTTCTGTAGTGGTTGGGGCTGGAACCCAGGGCTTCTGCACCACAGACCTCTGCCACAGAGTCACACCCCAAGCCCACACACTGTCATCTCCCACGGAGCCCCGAAAGCTTTGTAGCTGGTTCTGCTCGTGCAGAACACCTCTTGGGCCCTCAGCAGGAGGATCAGGGGCTCCCAGCACTTCCTCAGACCTCCCTTTCTCTTCTGCCTGTCCCAGGCCCTGTTTGATACACAGAATGAGCTACGCACCCACATCCCAAACTTCACCTTCAACCTGGGCTACTCAGGGAAATTCTTCCACACAGGTAAGTGGCCCTGTGCTCGCCGTCACCTGCCAGGCCTGCTTCATACCTCCACCCTCAGGTGCTGTGCTGTGAGGGCAGCGGGCAGCTTGCCAGCCCACACTGGGAATACTGACCCCGCTGTCCTCCCAAGCCAGGAGCCATCAAGAGCAGTCACAGCCCCTGGGGGAGCTGGTTTGGGGCAACAGTGACACTTCCCCTTCCTTTCAGTCTTAGATGGCCATCTGCTGTTGCATCCTCCTCACTCTCACTATTTAACATTATTTTTCCTGCTTCTAAGAGACTCCTGTTGACTTTAAGAGTGTCACTGAACTACGTAGCATAGGAAGTGAAAACTCGCTGTCACTGCATCTGCCCCGGGACAGTAAGTGTCCTGGGTTTGCTTAGGGTCACAGGGTAGAGGCCAAGCTGCAGATCACCTGGCTCGTGCTTCTTCCTCCTCTCTCCATCCCTTCCATGGCCCTTGTGGGCCAGGCAAGCAGGACTGCAAACCAGTCATCCGCGGTGACTGTTCCTGCAGACTGCCTGCTGCTTGGGCCACCGTGAGGGCAGCCTCTCTTGAACTTTAGGGAAAACCGGCAGTCAGGGTGGAGGGGAAAATGTGCAGGAGCCCCAAAGCCAAATAGGAGCGATGCTGGTCGTCTCTCTGCATCACTGCCACATCCTTGGCCTGTTGCATGTAACCTGGGGTGGTTATAGTAGCACACGTGAGATGGAGATTAAGCATCCTGTGCAAACACAAAGAGCTTCTGCAGGCAGGAGGCAAAAGACAGTGAGCTAGTGTGGATCCTGGACGAGGATCCTAGCAGCTGTGAGAGGAGTAGAGGAAACTCCTGAGATTCGTGTGCACCCCAAGCAAGGACCCAGAGAGAATAGTGTCTTGGCCACGGTCACTTATGGATTCAAGGGGTCATTCTAGAGGGGACCTAGAATCTGGACTGGGCTCTTGCTTCTGTCCATGTAGCCCCTGGGTAGGCTCTGGCTGTGTGCTCCGTCTCCAGGCCAAGTGGGGTGCGGGCATCCCTAGTCAGGCTGAGCTGTCTGTGTGGGCCGCAGGTACGGATGCGGAAGACGCAGGGGACGACCTGTTGCTGTCATATGTGAAGGAGTTCTGGTGGTTCCCCCACATGTGGAGCCACATGCAGCCCCACCTTTTCCACAATCAGTCGGTGCTGGCTGAGCAGATGGCCCTGAACAAGAAGTTCGCTGTCGTGAGTAAGATTCCCTACAGGACAGAGCTGGGCGGGCCAGGGGACGGGCTGGGGTCCAGGCTGCTGGCCTCATGCTGCTTTTGCAGTTCAGCCTGGTAGGGGCTCGGGCTGAGCTGTGTTGGTAGTCCATCTCCTGGAAGTCTCCAGGCGATAGCCCCGTTGTAGACATGCGGCTGAGGCCCAGGTAGTCACACTAGACTTAGGAGCTTCGTGTTTCCTGGGCACAGGCTGTCACCTGCAGGCTGGCCTGGGAGGCTCCAGAAAGTGAGAAGTTACGGGCTCGGTGGGAGGGGGTGGTGTTGGAGAGGGGACACTGGACAGAGAGTTAGGACTCCTGGGTTCCAGTCCCATCCCTCCAGCCACTCAGTCTAAGATTTTGGACCTCAGCTTGCCCATCTGCACCATGAGGGCTTGGGCCAACTGACTTTTCTCTGGTGTTCTGTAAACCAGGGGGAAGGATGCTATGCTTACCTTGGCTGTCCTCTTCCCCAGGAGCACGGTATCCCCACGGACATGGGGTATGCTGTGGCACCCCACCACTCGGGTGTGTACCCTGTGCACGTGCAGCTGTACGAGGCATGGAAGCAGGTGTGGAGCATCCGTGTGACCAGCACGGAGGAGTACCCACACCTGAAGCCGGCCCGCTACCGCCGAGGCTTCATCCACAACGGCATCATGGCAAGTGACTTGAGGACCGGGCGGGGATGCCGGGCAGGTGCTGTCCTTAGGGTGGGCTGGGGGCGGAGCAGCTTCCTCTGCCACTTCCCCCTCCGAGGCTCTGACCTGGGGAAGGCAGGCTGCCAGGCTGGCCTGTCCGTGAGTTTCTCCCTAGCTTCGCGACAGGAGGAGTAGGGGGCAACATTCTTCAAAGGGGGCTCTGATGAAGACATAAGGCAGGTCTCTGTTAGATTCCCCTGCTCATCTAAGAACTTCCCTTGAGCTTCTGTCCCTTTTTAGGCACTGGACATGGAGAAGGGCACAAAATTAAGGAAAGTTCTTGGCCTTGGAGACCTAATATTCAAGTGTTGGGAGACTGACAAAGCCCAGACTTAAGAATGGGGAAAGGGTTTAGGATTTAGCTCAGTGGTGTAAGCGCCTGCATGGCTAGCGCAGGGTTGTGAGTTCAATCCCTGGTATCAAAGAAAAAAAATGGGGAAAGTGGGTCATAGTCACATGGTGTTTACTGTTCTGAGAGAAGGAAGCAGGGAAGGGGGGGAGTGGAGAGGGCCTTCCTGGGATTAGCCGTGCTGCTCTCTGTAGAAGGGCAGTCAGGGCGGATAAACGTGCAAAGGCCTAGAGGCAGGCTCTGCTGGGTGTGTCTGAGAAACAAGAAGGAGCCCGTGTGATTGGAGGGGACAGTAAGGGACAGGTAGGAGAGGATGCGGGAGGGGTGATGGGCCAGATGGAAGGACCATGGAAGGCTGACCACTGTGGACTCCAGCTTTTAGGCAGAGATGGGGAGGTTTTGAATGGAGCATGACCTGACTCATGTCTTTATTTATTTATGTTTGGTACCGGGAATCCTGCTTAGGACCTTGCGCTTGCTAGGCAGGCCTTATGCCACTGAGCTGGATCCTCAGCCCCTGACTCGTATCTTAAAAGGATTTTCATCATTCTTCCTATTGGCTGAGCAGGGTGTAGGTTTAGGATTCAGATCTGGAGGCCATTGGAGTCTTCCAGAGAAGAGATGTGGTAGCTTCGAGCACCATGCATAGTTGGAACATAGTCATATCCTGCACTTACTAGAAGTTAGAGCCAGGAGGACCTGCTGACCAATTGGGTGTCAGGTGTGGAAGAGGGAGGGGAGTCAAAGTGAAAGGTTTTTGTCCCGAAAGTATAAGTTGTCGTCAGTCACTGTGGGTGAATATGAAGTCACCTTCTTGTTGCTGGCACAAAATACCCAGGAGGAAGGTTTCTTTCTTTCTTTTTTCTTTTTTTGGTACTGGGGCTCAAACTCAATGACTGCATGCTTGCAAGGCGGCGCTTATGCTGCTGAGCTAAATCCCTAGTCTGGAAAGGTTTATTTCAACTCACAGTTTATAGAGGTTTCAGTCCATCGTCACCTGGCTTGAAGGCAGGATGGCATGGCAGAGAAGCAGCAGTGAGCCTTCCTCCTTTCCCTGTTTATGCCATCCAGGCTACTAGCCCGTTCGTTGGTGCCATCCACATTAGTGTGGGTCTTCTGTCTTTAGTAAGGCCTCACCCACAACCAGAACTATGCCAAACCAACCAGTAAACTGACCCAGCTTCACACACCTGTAATCTAGTCACTCCCAAAAGCCGCCTCACCTATGAATGCATAAGGTTTTGAGTGGACATGTAATTTAAAGCCGTAACAGTGGGGTAGCTGTGTGTAGGGTTTGTATATTTATCTCTCCATCTAGCCACCCAGCCACCCACCACTCCTCCATACCAGAGACTCACGTGAACTCTGGAAAGAGGTCCTAACAAGGCAGGCCTGTGCTTGTGCATCTTCCTGTGGGGAGATGGACAGTAAACAGCTAAGCTAGTGCCTGACCACGAGGGCCCCCAGGCAAGGCTCTCATGTCAGGGGTTTGCACAGCTGCTTTAGGAGGCCAAGGACCTTTGCTGCAAATGATCCAAGTTTCCAGAAACAGTTCCACCACGTTTCCTTGGGGCCTGATTATGTTGTACAGAGAAGAGTTGTGTAGTATTAAACAGCAAGATCCTGTGATACCCTGGGATAGGGCAGATGTTGCAGGCTGCTGAGATGCTGGTAGGGGCTGTGAGGACACCCAAAGAGAGCCTTTCGGAGGAAATGCCCTGGCCCTTCTCCTGAGGGACTGCTTATCGCAGTCTACTCCTGGAGAAGTGACAGCCGCTCTCCCCATCTCCCAGGTCCTCCCAAGGCAGACGTGTGGCCTCTTCACACACACTATCTTCTACAACGAGTACCCTGGTGGCTCCAGCGAGCTGGACAAGATTATCAATGGGGGCGAGCTGTTCCTCACAGTGCTCCTCAATCCCGTGAGTTCTCCGTAGCCTGCAGCTGGCTTGAAGAGTGCTGCTGGTGACCCAGCCCCAGGAGGGATACTGATGGGGGGTTCTGGGAGTCAAGCGACCTGCTGCCCAGTACTGGAGCTGTCCCTCTGCCATGAGATCTGGACTAAAGAGTCAGAGCTTTCTTGTTCTTTGTTTTGTGCATGTTCTCTTTGCATTCTTTGTGTATGTGTGTGTATGTGTACAGCCATACTCAGCACACACACACAAGACTCTGCTTGAGCTGTCTGGCCCTCTCCTTATCTGTAAATGGAAGCAATTATCCATACTTTAATAGTATTAAGTAAATGTCAAGTGGTTGTTATTGTTCAGCTTTATGGGCTCAGTAGGCCTTTCCTTCCCTCCAACCTCCAGATGCATAAAACAAAACACAAATAGCTCCTGCATCAACCTGCCTCTCACCGTGGGGTTGTAATATTTGGGGTCCATTATAGCTGGGTCATCCTGATTGCACTCAGGCCATGGTCACGTAGCAAGTTTGTGATGATGCCAGTGTGTGTGGCACTGGTCACTGGACAGCCCTGCAAACGGAGACAGAGCTACCAGGGTCCAAGGTGGGGTTGAAGAGCTCAGACTCTAACCCAACTGCTGCCTGCCTCTTCCCCTCCCCGGAGCAGATCAGCATCTTTATGACACACCTATCCAACTACGGGAATGACCGGCTGGGCCTGTATACTTTCAAGCACCTGGTGCGGTTCCTGTACTCCTGGACCAACCTGCGGCTGCAGACACTGCCGCCCGTGCAGCTGGCCCAGAAGTACTTCCAGATCTTCTCTGAAGAGAAGGACCCCCTCTGGCAGGTAGGGACAGGGCAGGTCACACGTTGCTGCAAGGGCACAATGCCCTCCACTCTCGGGCATGCGCTTTACCTTCATACGTCATGTGCCGTCACACACCTCCCCACACAGGCCTGCATGCACGCACACTGTCATGCACCCTTGGAAAAACATGGAATCCTGCACTGGGGAGGCTGAGGCAGGAGTAATTATGAATATAGAGCCTTTTGAGCTACCTAGTTAGACCTTGTCTCAAAAGCAAAACAAAATAAAAAGACATTAGAAAAGCTGTGATGGTCTCGTAGGTCATATCTTAGGCCTCTTTAAGTGCAGCAGGTTCTCAGCCCTGGGCGGAACCTGTCAGGAGGGTTTAGGGAGACAGTTCTCAGGAAAGTCTACTTCTGGGAGCCGTTAAAAATTGGAAACAGGAGCCAGAGCTGGTGGTGTCTCATAGTTAAGACCAAGGGTCCACAAGCCATGACTCATGGGCCAAATTCAGCCTGTGGTCTGTTTGTGTAAAGAAAGTTTTATGGGCACGTAGCCATGCATATTCCTGGAAGCGGCCGAAACTCAGCAGAATCTAAAGGCTGCAATGTTTACTGAACGTTCACCCAAGTTTGTAGGAAAAGTTTTCTGACCTTTGGTCCAGACACTATTTGTCCAGTTCAGTTTAACAAGGGCTTGTGAGTTCCTAATATGTGCCAAGCACGCAGCTAGGCATTTTGCTAGGGTTTGCTGGGGCCCTGAGACTCACCAGGAAGGGTCCCTGCCTGTCACGCTCGGTGTCTGGAGGGTGGGAGGTGGCAAATTCACATGAAGTATTTTGTCTGGCAGTCAGGGCTGCAAGAGCTCAATGTCCACGTGCAGTAGAGTGCATTCGTTGAGTTCTTGGGCCTCCCTCACGTTCCTTGCACTATTGGTTTTAGGACCCCTGTGAGGACAAACGCCACAAAGACATCTGGTCCAAGGAGAAGACATGTGACCGCTTCCCAAAGCTTCTCATCATTGGCCCTCAGAAAACAGGCAGGTCTCTCCAGCCTTGACCCCCCTTACTCCCCCGTCTCTTCTGTGGGATAATGGGGACCACCCAGCTGTGGTCCCACTCCGGATTCCTCCTCCTGGCAGTGGGAGCAGAGCGAGGGTGAAGAAGCGAGGGTGAAGAGGAGTTGCCTGTCTATATGGAGTGTGAAGAGAGTGGAGGCTGAGCGTGGGATTCTGGTGTTTGTCTAACCACAGCCTGAAGGAGCTTTCTCTGTGTCCTCCTGGGGGTCTCTGAGTATAGGCAGACAAAGAAGCCCAAATCAGCTGCTCTGCAGGTTCGAGCTGTCCTAGGCAAAGCTGGTTCAATGCAGAGTGGACTGGAATCCATTATAATGCCTGCCAGAGGTGCACGATGGAGAAGCAGTGGTGTGATTGTTAGTACTTGCCATCCACATGCCACTGTGTGGCACAAATGGCTACTCCATTTTACAGACAAGCAACTCAAGGCTCAGAGAAGTGAAATGACTTCCCATAGCACATTTAGCTAAGAAATGCCAGTTCTAGGTCTTGAGACTTGTTTTCTGTGACCCCAAAGCTGATACTCTTTCACCAAATTCTGCATCTTTTTCTCTTCTGGATATTCTTATTGTAGCATATAAACCGCAGAGTCACACCACAGGCGGTAAATGAAAGATCTCCCTGAGGACTGGGGGAGACAGAGAGAAGACAATGGAGCCAGCAAGTTTGGCTCTACAGTAGTTTTACATTAACAGGGAGAAGGTTAGAGCCCCTTTTTCCTGGGCTGCTCACAAGTACCGGAGTGTACAGAGGCCTAGAGCTGGAAAGGACCAGGAGAAACCTCTAGCTCTGAGATTCTGCAGAGACCATAGTCAATTTGAGATGATTGTCAGCGTGCAGTGATGAGGAGGATTCTGAGATCATGTCTGTGTATTGGTGGAGAATAATGTAGTGGATTGGTAATGTCTGCAAGGGGTACAGGAGCTGTAGTATCCACAGACAAACCCTATACTTATCATCCTGGATTTAGCACAGTTTCTTTACTGTACAAATGAGGAAGCTAAGACCAGAGAAGGGAAAAGACTTTCCCAGGACCTCCCAGTGAACACTAGAGAGCCGGGCCTAAAACCCAAACTCCATCTTTTTGTCCAGGGGTGGGGTATGATCCTCAGTGCCTCTCCTCCTCTAGGCACCACAGCCCTCTATTTATTCCTGGGAATGCATCCGGACCTAAGCAGCAACTACCCCAGCTCGGAGACCTTTGAGGAGATCCAGTTTTTTAACGGCCACAACTATCACAAAGGCATTGACTGGTGAGTGGGCCTCTGGCCACAGCAGGACAGGAAGGCTACTCTGGAGCTACATGGGGAGGTGACTGTGGACACAGCAGGAAGCAGCTGGTGCTTGTTCACACACAGCTAAAGTTCCTGTAAACAGGGACGGAGAGCAGTGACCCTTGAATCATGGTGGGAGGATGTTGTCACAGACAGGACACTCAATGAGGAAGCCCTCTGCCCCTTTGCATTACTGCCCCGGTCACAGGGGAGGAGTGTTCCCGAGGTCCCAAGGTCTGCCGAGGACAGAGCAGGGCTGACATCTCAGCGTCACTGTGTGTGGCTCCCCGTGGAGACCAGGCGTTCCTGTGTACTCTGTTCTGACGTGCTGGGCAGCCTTCAGGCTCACCTGGGCAAGCGGTTCCAGGTGTGGCTTCTCACCAGAACCTTCTACAGTTGTCATTTTTAGTGAGGCAGCATGTGCTTTACCTCCAGTTTTCACTTGGCTCACCCTCCTATTACTTTTTAAAACTTTGGCAGAAAAAGTAAAACTTATGTGTTAGCCTTATTTATTATGGTTACATTAACATGATCTAGGCAGAATTATGGGCTATTTTTAAAATATTTTCTGTGTGCATTTCCCTTATTTAGCTATCATTTCTCTACCCATATGTCTATCTTGCCTGTATATCTGTCCATCCATACAAATATCTGTCCATTTTCCATTATCTCTGACATGTCTTGTCCCTTACCCAAAACCTCTTGTGGCCAGAGATATTGGAAGCCAGTGTGTTCCGGCTTTGGAAAGTTAATATAGTGCAGAGCCACGTGCTTAACGTCTTCAGCAGAGCCCAGGGCGGCGCAGCACCCACCTGTAGTATGTTAGCAGGTGTGCAGCAAAGTATGTGAATATTTATTTACAGCAGATAAGATAAGGAAGTTGAGCTTTGCTGCCTAATGGCTTTCCTACAGAGTCATAGGAAGCAAAACTTTTGCCTTTTGAGCTTTCTCAAATTAGGTATTACAAACAGAAAAATTTCAGAAAAAGGAGAGAGGACAATTCCTTGGCCCCAACCCCAAGATTCTGACTTAGTAGGGAGGCATGGGAACTTCTCAAGGCCCTGGTGACTGTGTTAGGGTCCTCAGGACCACTGTGGAGAGGCACAGTTTCATGGGTCCGATCTGCTTCCCACGAGTCCTCCAAGTTGTTATCCTGGCTTTCCATGAGTCGCGGCCCCCAGGAGGGTCTGTACAGCTCGGTTCATTTTCAGAATGGTCCTTAGGTTAGAAGGTCGTCACTCGGGCAGGATAGGAAACGCTGGCTGGGAGAGCTGTCGTCTCACCCGTAGTAGGCCAGGGCCCGGGCACGCCTCTGTCTCCAGGTCCACAGCACTGCTGCGGGGAGGAAGGCCAGCCTACCCTGTGCTTCCCACTGCCGGCCCTGCTGGGTCAGAGAGCTGCTGAGCCCGGACGCGCCCCCTAGCGGCAGAGTTAGGCCTGCGTGGAGGGTGACCGGGTGGGACCTGAGCTTAGGCTGGAGCACTCCCACCCTTCTTCATGGCCCCCAACCCGCATCTCACCTCGAGGCTCAGATCATCCCGACCCCACAGCCTCCACTGGGAAGGAACAAATTCAGAAAGGGGAGTCGGCCCATGGCCGTCCCCACAAGTGCTGCTGGAGGTGAGATCTGGTTTGGCCGGAGCAGCCCGCCCTGCCACTTTCTGAGGAAGTACAGCCACTCACAGGGCATCCACGGGCCCCTTCTTCCCAGGCCTCGCCTGAGAGTCCCCTTCGGCCTCTCGCAGGTACATGGAGTTCTTCCCTATCCCTTCCAACACCACCTCTGACTTCTACTTTGAGAAGAGCGCTAACTACTTCGATTCTGAAGTGGCGCCCCGCCGGGCAGCTGCCCTGTTACCCAAGGCCAAGATCCTCACCATCCTCATCAACCCGGCGGACCGGGCCTATTCCTGGTACCAGGTGAGCAGGGTGGGTTGAGGGCCCTAGTGCGGGCTGCTATTTCTCTCTGACGCTCACTCACCCGGCTGTGCCAAGAAGTACCTGCTCGTGCTGACCTTGAGTGGGTACCCGGAATGAGGTGCCAGGTGCCTCCCTGGCACCCCGCACCTGGCATGGGTGCAGAACCCCAGCCACCATGTGCTGCTTAACTCTAGCTTCGGGTGGGCTCTGGCCCAGAATCCTGACCCCACAAGGGGTGGAGGCTGGGAGGTCTTGGGGCGGCTTGTCTTCGGTGTGGGGGCACATGCTGACTGTAGCTTCTCCTCGGGCCATGGTGTGGGCAGACATGGGAACTGGTCTGAGTGGGGGCACCGATGCCTGGCAAGGGCTGGATCCTCATGCCTGCTGAGGTAGATGAGAGCCGGAACCTTCTTCTGTTTCTGTGACCAGATTTAATTGTTCATTCTTTCTTTCTCTTTTTTTTTCTTCTTTTTTTTTTTTTTTTTTTTCTGTGTTTTGTTGTTTTGGTTTTCTTTTGAGACAGGGTCTTGCTGTATAGTTCAGGCTGACCTTCAACTCACTATGTAGCCCAGGCTGATCTTGAATTTGCAGTGATCCTCCTGCCTCAGCCTCCTGGGTGCTGGGATTACAGGTGTGCACCACTGCACCTGGCCTGATTTAATTTCTTCTGAGTATAGCCCACTGTACTCACAGGGACACTGGCAACCTATTTAGGAGCCTGGGCCTGAGTCCCTCTCCTATCTGCCAGTCCTCTTAGGCTGCACTGCCATGTGCTTTGATTCATAAGTGGCCCTGGTGCCTAAGGCCAGGATCCTGACCACCTTGGCATGCCAGTGGGCCAGGCCTGCTCTTGGTATTGAGGAACACTGGGGCCCTAGTGCCTGCTCAGTGGGACAGTGTTGACTGTTTCGGCTGGAAAGACCTCTTCTAGCCAGGCCACTTTCTGTAGCTCACTGCCGCCCTTTGAGACGCTGTCCTTGGATACTTTGGTGGCTGCTCCCTTGGGGCCTCTCAGTATCCCCTGCAGGGCCAGCAACTGTAGTGCTCCTTGCTCCTGTCCCTAGGGATCCTTGTCCTCCCAAGTCTGAGGGGGAAGCCCTCTTTCCCAGGACTTTGGTTCACATCCTAGAGTCCATTCCTCCCATGGGCTTTGTCTGTAGGGATATGCAGAACACTGCTGGCTGCTTCTCTGCCATGCGCCCACCTACTGCTTTTGTGGGAGACAGAAAAGGGCTTCAAGCAGCAGTCAGGGCAGCCCCCTGCTCTGAACCAAAGGCAGGGATCAACTTTGGACCCTCCCTGGAGCTTCATTCACAGCAGTGTCCTAGAAGGTAGGGTGTGTGTGTGTGCCCCTTAGCACCTGTGAGAGACTCGGGACTCAGCAAGTTTCATGTGGTGTGGGCTTTTGGATCCAGGTCTTCTGGTTCGAAGGCCTGTTTTTTCTCCTGTCCATGCTCAAGGCAAGTTAGGGAGATGAGGAGAAAGGAGACCCATTCCTACCAGGAAACCCGAGAGGGAGCTGAAAGGAGCGGATGGCAACTGCCTGCCTTGGGAGGGAGATCGGAGGAGACCCCCTATCCTTTGCTCTGTTGACCTCAGTGGGGCCCAGGGGTCGGCTTGGGCAGGGCAGCACGTACCTCATGGCCGGGTCCCCAGGCCCTGGATGATTTTTTTTCCCCGTGCACAGGGATCAAACCGAGGGCCTTCACACTGCACTACATCCACAGTGGCTTTTAAATTAAATTACATTTTTTTTCTTTGCCACTAAATTTCCCAGGCTGGGCTTGAACGTGTGATCCTCCTATTTCAGCCTCAGCCACCCAGAGCGGGTTTATGGCTGTGCACTGCTGTCTTTGATAGTCTTGCAGATACTAATGGCCCACAGCATTACTTTTGGTGATTTGGACTTGGCTTTCTCCCTTTACAGTGTTCTCTAGTCTGTCTGATTTCCATAAAAGAGAATGCTCAGTTTGGGGCAAGTGACTCCTATGTCATTTCTAAGACAGCCAAGCCCTGTTTCTAACAGAGAGTGCAAGTTTTGGGGTTGGGGCCCCGGGCAGATGTTTGGTGGTGTTTGGGAATATTCTTTATTTTTATTTTTATTTTTATTGTATTTACTGATGGTTGCCTTCTCTGTGGTCACTGATTGTAGTTTTCTATTTAGGGAGTTGAATTTTCTCAACAAGAATTGATACATGGAAGAAACAAGGTTGACATCAGCACATATTGGTCTGTGGGTCAGGCAGGAACCTCAGAGATGGTGTGTGATGACCAGTACAGGGAAACCCATGTCCAGTCCGATGCCCATCCTGCGGAGATGGGGACCTTAGAGCTGCGGGCCCAGTGACTTCCTGAGACCTGATGGCAATGAGGGCCGGAGCCGGACTGGAGGACAGGGCCAGCCTCTGGTCCAGGGTCTCCTGCACTTCATAGGCTGTGGTCCCACAGCAAGTGGCCTCTCCTTTGTACTCTGTGTGCCATGCCCACCTCTTCCCTCCCCCCAGCACCAGCGCGCCCATGATGACCCCGTGGCCCTGAAGTACACCTTCCACGAGGTGATCACAGCCAGCCCAGATGCGTCCTCCAAGCTGCGTGCCCTGCAGAGCCGCTGCCTGGTCCCCGGCTGGTACGCCACCCACATTGAGCGATGGCTCAGCGCCTTCCACGCCAACCAGGTAGGCCTGCCAGGCCCCAGGAGGGACCCGAGGGGCGCAGAAGCCCTGGGTGCGCAGCCAGCGCAGGAAGACTCAGGTGTGGGGATGGGAGAACAGGGGCAGGGGCAGATCCCTGGAGGTCTTGGGAGAAACTCTTTCAAGTCTGGAGCAGGTGTGGGGTACAGGCTGGAAGCATAGAGAGGGTGCAGCAGGGGTGCTGAGGGCTGACGGGACAGACAGACCTGGCAGAGCTCAGGGAACTAGACCGCAGCATGGAGTGTCGGGCACAGATCCCTGCCGGTCAGGTAGAGTAGGAAGCTGACCCTGGAAAACACCATATGGTGCCAGGCCCCTTCCTGCTGCTCTGGCTGCTGACCCTGCCTGCCTCCAGGAGGAAAGCCAGTCCAGGTAACCTCCTTTTCTTCTTTCCAGATTCTGGTCTTGGATGGCAAACTGCTGCGAACAGAACCTGCCAAAGTGATGGACACAGTGCAGAAATTCCTCGGGGTGACTAACACCATTGACTACCACAAAACCTTGGCGTGAGTATCGCATTGGCCTTCAGCGGGGTGATTACCTGATCAGGCATCTGTGCCATGAAACCAAAGGCTTGACCAACTATGGGAGTAGCATAGTTAATTAGAGGCAGCACTTCCCTCATGGCTGTTTAGTAGTAAAGGTAATACAGCGGGACCTCAGTTCACAGACTTGATTTGTTTCATGATTCGGGTCACAAACTAAGTTGGGTAAGAACAGAATCAAATTCAGTGCTTAGGTTCAATATGGACCTTAGGGGAAATTTGATTTGGTTCTCAGTTTAGTTTGTGACCAGCAGCATGGAGAGAATTGAGTTCTTGAACAGAGGTACCACTGTATTAATTTGACTTCAGTCATGTTAGTAAAGTAGCCTGGAACAGTGGTGCATTCCTGGAGTCCCAGCAGTCGGAGAAGATGAGGCGGGGAGATCACAGGTTTGAGCCCAGCTCGGGCAACTTACTGACCTAGTGAGACATTATCTCATGTGAGAGAGAGAGAGACAGAGACAGAGACAGAGAGAGGAGGGAAGGGAGGGTCGGGGGAAAGTGGACTAAGGCTATTGTTCAGTGCCAAGGCCTCAGGTTCAAGCCTTGTGTTGCAAAAGAGGTGTGCACGGCGGGGAGGCACGGGGAGTGGAATCTGCTCCCTAATCAGCGTGAGCAGCCTGGGGTGTTCCCTTCAGTTCAGTTTAGCCCGGGCTGCACATTTTTAGTGTTTTATGTGAGTCAGCCCAGCACAGAGCAGCCTCCATTCCCAGAGGGTTTTCTAGTGTTGGATTTTGACTGAAAATATAATCTGAGGAGAAGGAAACTAGTCGTATTTTGTTGATGGCAGTAAGCCCACTCCCTCGGAGCTGGTGCAGGGGCACAGCAGATGCTGTCCCATGGAGGGCCAGTGCCAGCCTGGGCTCCAGGGGTAGGACAGGAGGGCCCACCCTTCCACACTGTGCCCTAGACAGGGGTACACTCGGCAGGAGGAAGGGTCCCAAGAGAAGAGGACTCGAGTCGTCCTCTTCCTCCTCCCCTACGAAGCCCGCAGGAGGCCTGTTGTTTCCTCACAGTGCCGGAAGGGAAGGTGGAGAAGGGAGGGCAGAAGGGTGGAAGGTGAAGACGCGCCCCATCCCCTTGAGGCAGGAAGCAGGAACTGTGGTGGGCACAGGCTGTGAGGTCACTGATGCCCGGTCCAACCCCAGATCTGTCGCGTGGCCCTGACGGCTAATGAGGCCCTGAGCTGTTGGGGCCTCACTTTGCTCCTGTGTAGCGGAGGGGTGGCGAGAATAACCCCCGCCTCCTGGGCTCACCGAATTGGGCGACAGGATGTGTGTGGAGCTCCTGGCACAGTGCTTGGCTGGTACAAGTGCTAGTTGCTGTCCTCATCTCTGTCAGCCGTGACTGCCCTGGGCTCTTGCAGAGAGCCCTGTCTCCCTCACCCGCCTGAGGGGATTGTGTGTGCCCCATGTTTGTTGCTCAGTAGTGCCCTGTCTGGGGCCGAGTTCTGATGCCAGGGTCGTCTTCTCGCGGTGACTGCTGCCAAGCTCATGTCCCAGAAATGCCCTTGAAGGCAGTGTGCTGTGGTGCACAGAAGGCACCTGCTCTGACCTTTCTGAAGTTTACTCCAAAATACAAAACTCCACAGTGCACACGCAAATACCCTTGCATTTCTTGTTAAGGATACAATTCGTTAAAAAGCAAAAGAACCCCACTGTGTCTTTTTTTTCCTGCACCCTGTTGTCACTTGAAATTGGGAGGAATAAAGAAGGCTTTGGGGATTAAAAGAAAATGCAGCTCACCGCTGAGGTAGAAATTGAGACACAGTTTTCGGATGATACAGGACCAGCAAGTGTCCGTGTTAGGGCTGCTGGAGAAACGGGGTAGCTCAGCTTGGGAAGGCGCTGCAGGAGCTGCCCTCTGCAGGCAGGAAGGACAAGTGAGTTCAGTGTAGTCCCCGGGGCCGGGCACATCAGTCCCACAGTCAGTGTGGCCGGAGGCGAGTCCTGACTCTGCGTTCCTGGATGTCACCCTCATGGAGGGAGCAGGGCTGGGCTGGCTCTCATCGCAGGTTTCTCCACCACCACAGGTTTGATCCAAAGAAAGGATTTTGGTGCCAGCTGCTCGAAGGAGGAAAAACCAAGTGTCTGGGCAAAAGCAAGGGCCGGAAATACCCAGAAATGGACCTGGATGTAAGTGGTGGCTGCTGGGTCCTGGGAGGGCCTGTGTGGGGGCGGCACGCACAGGGGTGCAGTGAGCTGCCGTTCAGGTGAGCGTGTGCAGCGAGGGGCACGGAAGAGTCGAGACACTCAGCACAGGGGCAGCCTCAGGAGCTGGAGCTGCAGAGGAGGCTTCCCGGGAGAGGCGAGGTCTGTGGGTCAGGATTCGGATCTGAGGCATGGAAGCTTAGGCAGTCCTCCTGGGAGAGAACAGCACCTCTAAAGCAGGCAGGGCAGGTCACATGGCACCTGGTGATGTTTCCTGACCTGCTTGCCTCTGGATTTGTTTCGGTTTTTTGTGATGTTTTTTGCTTTTCCTTTCCCTTTTCTTTTTTCTGTTTTTTTTTTTTTTTTTTTTTTTTTTTTTTGAGACAGGGTCTCACTTTGTAGTTCAGGCTGACATGAACTGTCTGGGTAGCCCAGGCTGGATTCAAACTCATGGTGATCCTTTTGCCTCAGCTCCTGAGTGCTGTGACTATATACATACTCCTGAATGGCCTTTCTGTCACCAGAGGGTTTTTTTTTTTTTTTTTTGTGCCAGGGATCGAACTCATGATCTAGCACTTGGCTGACAGGTGCTTGCCCTGCTGAGCTAAATCCCCAGCTTGTGTCACCAAAGTTTTGACCTTGTGAGCTGCATTTTGGTGCTTTGCCTGTCTAGGAGTTTTCTTTGGAGGCTACTCTTTCGAAGAGGATTGTGCATAAGTAAGAGGTATATAGTGTTGGTGCCAGCAGCAGGGTAGCCGTGTCAGAGAGAGTAGTGCCTGGCGCCTCCTGTCCCCTGACCTGGCCTGCCTTCCTGTTGTAGTCCCGAGCTTTCCTGAAGGACTACTACCGGGACCACAACGTCGAGCTTTCCAAGTTGCTGTACAAGATGGGCCAGACATTGCCCACCTGGCTGCGGGAGGACCTTCAGAACACCAGGTAGCCACGGCCATCACTGCCAGACTGAACACTTGTGACAGCAGGGATGTCCCGCTGTATGCTGAGCCAGACTGACCTGCGGAGAAGGAGCGGGCCGGGCTGGCCAGGCACGTATGAGCAATACTCTGCTGAGGCCCGTGCAGGGCCAGGAGAAGCGAGGCAGGTCCACAAGCGCCTCAGAGCCTCCACTGCTGGGTCTGTGGCCTACCGGATCTCCCCAGCACAGAGGTCCATTCCGCTCACAGCCTCCCTGGGGAGGCCACTTCCTGTTGGTGGAAGGCTACTTCCTATTGGTAGAAGGCCACTTCCTGTTGGTGGAAGGCCACTTCTTGGTGGGAGAGAGTCCACAAGACTGTCTTCCTGCCCTTCACTGTGTTCTACCAACCACACCCTGTTCTTCATCCCCTTCCCCTGCTCCAGCAGGGCGTCCCCTCAGTATTAGCTGCCATATTTTCCTTGTCCTCCAGACAGTAAGGGAGAAGAGCCCAGCTGGGTCTTTTGCCAAACCAGGGAGAAAGACTAGACATTTCCCCTGAGTGTTTTGAGCCGGGGCCTTCACAGGGGACTGGGTGCCAGAGGTGGTCCTTAGGTGGATGAGGGTGGCCATCTTAAGAGATTCATGCCGCACCTCCATGTTTTGCTTAATACCTTCCCATCTCACCTTCCCTTTTGGGAAAGAATCTCTGGTTCCTACAGTTCCTACCCAGTCCGCAAGGCCTCTTCGAAGGCCAGGGGCACTGCCATGCCATTTGGGTCCAGAGACTCAGGTCTTGATCTCACCCAGTCTTCTCCTGGGGTGTGACGTGTGTGGTGTTTCCTGTGGTAAGGGCGGAGGCGGGTCAGGAGTCTGCAGTACACACATCCCATGTACATACATCGTTCCCACCCACCGCCTCGGCCAGAAAACGTGGTGGAGCTGTGGAGACTGCGGCCTGCTGCTCTGCCCACATGACCTGTGGCCGAGGGTTCCCAGAGACCCCCTAACCTCTCAAATACTAAGAAGCTAAAGTATTTTAATATTTTGTTTTTTTTCTTGGTGCCAGAGTTCAAACCCTGGGTGCTGGGGTCGCACTGTGTTACATATATATATATATATATATATAAAATGTGTATATATATATATTATATTTTTTGGTTGGGTTTGTTTTTAATTCAGTCTTATACAATGTTGGTAAGCCCCAGTATCAAGGGTGTCATATCTTAGTGCTAGAGAATGAGCTCTGAGGGAAGGAGGGTGTGTCAGAATGTATCCAGACCCCACGCAGACAGTGTGGGGTCGAGGGAGAGATCTCTGTTCCCTCTCACAAGTGCCACAGCGGTCTGGGGCCACCCCAGGGAAACAGGCAGTGACACATACCAAGAAGACCAGCTCTCTCCAGGCAGTCTGGCTCTTTGAGGCCCGTGGTCCTGGGGGATTGGGGCCACAGGAAGTAGCTAGGGCTAGGGCAGACGCACTGGTGCAGCTGGCCTGGCCCTCTCCCTCCTCACATGGTGCTAGGTTGGGGGCTGCCCTGGGCGCAGGATGCCCCCGGGACCCACAGAGCTGTCTCCAGGCCCCTGTAGGGACCTCTTGACTAGTTTCTCCTTGGGTTTTGCTCCTGCCCCGCTTTAACAATGTGAAGTGTCTAAGGCTAGGGTGCCTCCCAGCCTCCCTCAACTGCCAATTCAGCTTCCGCCGGACGCTCGGGAAGTTGTTGCTGGAGAGCCTTGTTCCAGAGACTCTCGCATCTTGGGTGGGATGGGTCCTTTGAGGGGTACAAAGCAGGTCGAGGAGGGGAGAGGGCCTACGTGGTCAGTGTCACCTCTGGTGGGCAGCAGAGCTGAGAGTTGAACTCGGGGCCTCCAATTCTGAGTCCAGTGCTCTTCTTCCAATACCACACTGCCTCTAAGCCCACTGTGGGACCCTACTCTGTGCTAGGTCCCTGTGCCTCCCTCAGTCACAGCTGTGGTCATTCCAGGACAAAGGGACAAACCACTCTTCCCAGCCAGGTGCCTTTGAGCCTTCTCATCCCCAGATGTGCGTTTGCTCCTCTGGTTCTTCCCCATCGGGAGGGTCCTCCCCAGCTTGTGTTCTCACTGGTTCCCTCTTCTCAAGTTCCCCACTTGCAGTGTGTAACGAGGGCGGGTTTCCCCTGGTCCTGGCCGAGGGTCTAGCAGGGATGGAAGGCAAGTGCCTGAGGACAGGGCCAATTCCTATCCTCCACTGCTCGTGAGGACAGCTGCCAGCCAGAGCCTAGCTTCCAGAGTGAGCAGGGCTCTGGTGCAAGCCCTTACCCTCCCTTCCTGCCTGTGGGGACTGTTGGCTGTGATCTGGGCTTGGACCCTGCACTCTGAGGTCTGCCCTCTGGGCTAGAGCCCGCTCCCACCTCCTGCACAGCCTGGAAAGCTGGCAGCTCTGTTCCCTCTCTCCAGGCTCGTGTACACAGGCAAGCTGGAGACCCTGCAAGAGCCAAGCAGAGAGCCTGGACTCGGGCTCGGCTTTTTTGGGGATCTTGTGACCAGACCTGCTGCCTGTTCTGTCAGTGAGGTCACTGCTGCTCTGTCCCTTTCCACAGCCAGGACTTGGAGCATGAGTATGAGGAGAGGGCGTTCTGCTGTCCTGGGCTGTCAGCTAACAGCCACACAGATACCTGGCGCACATAGGGCAGCACGGTCAGTCTTCCGCACCCACAGGTTCCCTGTTAGCATTTGGCCAAAAAAGAGGAAAAAAAGGTTTAAATTGCATGGATGACTCCACCTCCATTCTGTGTCCCCTCTACCCTTTTCTGCCCCAGGGTGGGTGCCACCACAGCTGCCTCAGTTCCTTAGGATGAGTCTGAGCTAAAGCAGAGCCTCTCTTGAGCCCTGTGTTGGAGCAGCTGGTGCTTCCTGGTGAGGTGAACTCCTGTGTGGGCCTGCAGAGACTGGTGGCCTCTGCAGCTATGTTGGTGGGAAGAGCAGTTCCAAAACATCGCAAAAACATCTCACCAGATACTTGACTGTAAATGCTACCTGGCGTCTAGATTGAAAATTACAGGATTTTGCTGCATTTGTATTTTTCTCTGTGTGTATGTTTTTCTGGCCCAGTTTAAAAGTAATTTGCAGACATCTTGACACTTACCCTTAGATGCTTCTGCCCATGTTCCCTAAGAGGTGGCACCTGAGCCACGGCTAAGACAGATAACAGGGATTTCCCAGCAACATTGGCTGTCCCTAATAACTCACCTGGGTTTGGAATTGGAGTCAAGCAAGGTGCACACTTTGCATCTTGCAGTGTGTTTTAAAAATCTCTCTGAATGCTAATTCTTTCTGCCCATCTGATTTTCCAATGATGATGTCTGTGAGATTGCCAGGCCTGCCATCATGTGGAGTCCCATGTTCCAGATATCTGCTTCCTCCTGGTGTCGCCTGGCCAGTTCCTTTATCCCTGTATTTTGGAAGGTCGTTTGGCCATTCACACTGATTAGGCAGATTCCTCCTGCCTGAGTGGCACCTCCACTGTCATCTGTAGGAGACAGAGGGGCCAGCTGAGAGCTGCAGGAGCTCAGGGGAGGGGACTGGGAGAGGCTGGAGGAAGGGCCAGAGGGGATGCACAAGGGGCCCCAGCCGGGCTCTGGTCTGATGGAGCGAGACTCCCGGTTTAGGGGAGTCTGGCTGCCCTCTGGCCCTGGTCGTGGGCTGCGGGGTATAGGACCCAGCACCCATCTCATCTTTCTCGTTCTGTTTTGTGGTCCTGGGGTTTCTGCTTCGCGGAAGCCTCTGGTCTGCATGCACTGGAGCAGAGCCAAGCCTCTGGCTTGTGGCAAGAAGGGCCTTGATGAGGAAATGCTCCCCAAGCCGTGGTGTCGGGAGAAGAGCACTGGACAGAGGCAGGAACTGTGAAGTTTTGTCCCACTGGGTACAGTTGGTGGCTGCATGACAGTCTTTCTCCCAGGGCCTCAGATTGCCCACCTGTAGAATGAGCCGGCGGGGCCTACAGCAGAGAGGTCTGAAAACATCCAGGCAGGAAGCAGCTCTGTTCTAGTGGAGGTCAGGAGGGGGGCCCAGACTTTCCTCCTGGCAGTGCCGGGTCCCCACTTCGGCGGCTCTGGGCTGCACACCCTCACTGCTCAGAGGGCTGGCCAGCATTTAGCTCCCGTGGGAGACAGGCATGGACTTTGCGTGCAGCCAGCGCCCGCAGTGAGAATGGGGGAGACCGAAGCTGGGTTTCATCCTACGATATTCCCTGCTCAGCCCGCCACTGCTCCTCTTGGGAGGACGACGGGGTGGAGAGGGCTTTCTAGGGCTGAGCTAGCTTTTCCTATAGCAAGAGGGCTCCTTTTGTAATTTGTGCATGAAATTCATGTGGCTTCCTGGGGAGAGTAGAGGGCTGACTGCACGGGTGGGGGGCACAGGGGAGCAGGCCGAGACTCCTTCCCTGTGGCGGGGCAAGGCTGGAGAGGGGTGCTGCCTGCTCACCCGTTGAGCTCTTGAACCAGCCATTTTGGGTTGTGTTAAAAGTGGGAACCTTCCTCCATTAATGTACAATCTCGAACTAACTGCTAATAAAGTGGGGTTCTGTTTGTACACGCTGTTCCTGCTTGTCTCTCTGGCCTTCTTGCAAAGCCCGCAGGGGAGCATGGAAGTTGGGGTGTTTGCATACATGACTGTAGTCTGCCTAACATGCGAACATGTACATACACACAGTGTGCACACTGTTGGCTAAGGTGGGTTACAGATTGAAGCCTTTTCAGACACTGCAGAGGGCTGCGACAGGGCAGCCACCTGGGGCCTCTCAGGTGACCAAGAGCCTCTGGATGCATGGGGCTGGGAGTGCTGGGCACAGGGCAGGACCAAGATGACCCAGGCCATTGCCATTTCTGCTGCTCATGGGACAGGGCCTGGGCGCCGGTTGTTTTACTTTTTGATCTTGTTTCCCTCATCTTTCAGAGGTATGAGGAGTTGGACTCAGTGGCCTCACCTAGAGAATTTTCTAGGCAGAATTACCCTTGACAACATAGGGATAAGCAACACCCCCAGGAGACAGACATCCAGAATGTGGGATGTCTACAAGACAGCAGGCCTGCTGGCCTCGCAAGCACTGTCTGTTGCTTTCGGGAAATGCAGGTTCCCAGGCCTTCTTTGCAGTCGTTCAACTCTCACAGGTGCAGGTTGGAGCTTCCAGAGCTCTCTACGACACTGAAGGCTCAATTTTGGGGCACACCGGATCAGATTCTTATGGGTTCTAACTAATGCTGAGTCTCACTATCCCAAAAAGACTGGGAAAACAAAGTGACTTTCTAGACTTGCTAGCCTCATTAAGGACCAGACTCAAGATTTGCCTGGAAAGTGACAGAGCCTGGTCAAGCAGAAAAGACCTGGCCCACTGTCTGCAGAGCAGGAATCAGACCTGTTCTCAGAATCCCCTGGGAAGCTTTGAAAAATGCATTTATATACCCGCCTCCTGTCCCTCATTGAGGACATCTGAGACTGGTACCCAGCAATGGGCATTTAGTAAATTCTGATGCACAGGAAGGTTTAGGAGCATTGACTCAGGCCACCAAGTATGAACCTGTTCTATGCAGAGACCCTTCCTGAGGGGTGGAAAGCGTGTGTGCTGGAGACACAGCTAGGCTGTCTTGGTTCCCAGCCTCCAGCGGAGGGGACAAAGGGTCCAGATGAGCACCCAGAAGTGCTGGCCATGTGGCACCTACAGAGACCTTTTGGGGTCTGCCAACCGGGATCCTGGTACAGTCACATCGCCAGCAAGAATGAAACTGGCAGCTGCACTACCAGGAGCGAATTCAGAAGACAAGAGGCCAAATGGATCTCCGTGCCGACTCAGAGCTCAGACCACGTGGGGCTACTCAATTCAGAGACAGCGGAGCCTTTCAGGAGGTCACTTAACAGAAAGCAGGGGAAGGCAGAGGGCCCTGGTTGGAGTTAGGATGTGGGTTGGACTCTCACGCACTCCGCAACCCTTTGTCACCCTTTCTGCCTTGGAGCCCTAAGATTCCTCAAAACACTGTAAAAGCCCAG
Source organism: Cavia porcellus (assembly GCF_034190915.1). Lineage (NCBI taxonomy): Eukaryota > Metazoa > Chordata > Mammalia > Rodentia > Caviidae > Cavia > Cavia porcellus. The sequence continues at coordinate 17,473,531 of NW_026947504.1, forward strand.
CCCAATAGCTTGCTGAGATCCTAAGTCCAACAACTTCCATAGATTTAGTGAATAAAAGCCCATGAGAGAAAAAGCCCATTGCTCCCAGTCAGCGGCCACCCAGGGAGTTGGCACGGGTGGGAAGCGGGCTTCCAGAGGAGGCAGTTTCCTCAGAGAACTCGGGGAGCATCCGCAGAAGGTGGAGTTCCCCCAGGGGAGCAAGGTGCTGGCGATAGCCTCGATGTCCATCAGTAGCCCCTCGTGTCCACATGCTGGACCAAGATGACACCATAAAGATGGTGAGCTCAGCTGCCAGGTCCTGCCAGGGAAATCCCCACAGGGTTGATCTGTCCAGGGACGGTTTATTGGGGGGAGAACCCAACGTGGTATTTTTCCTGGGGATGTAAAAGTGAATCTCACAGCAGACTAATAACAGTGGTGACTTCTAGAAAAGGGAGCGGGGTCTCAGAAAGGGAAAGTTTTCAAGGGGAATTTTAGTCTTGCTGCAACTTCATTTCATTATTTTGATTTGTCTTTTGTTTTTGGAGACATGGTCTTACTATGTAGGCCAGGATGGCCTTGAATTCACTGTGTAACCAAGGATGACCTTGGAATCACAGCAGTCCTGCCTCAGCCTCCCCAGTATTGAAACCTTTCTAAAAACTGGGATAATGTACTCAGGTATCATTTGTGAAATAAAAGATCTTAATACAAACAGAGCAGAAGGGAGGAAGAGCTCTACACAGCCTGACCCATCCGATGACCCCACGAAGCCAACACTGCTGTCCCCTACCTGGTCACATTTACCCTGAGCACTTGCCCTGACTCTGAGCTGAGCATGCCCTTCAAGTGACCAGAGGCAAGTGCCAGCCCCTCACTGGCCTTGGGCTTGGCTTCACCATGCACGTGGGCAAGGCAGTGAGTGTCAGCCTCAGCAGTACTGGGCAGACCGATACCTCGTGTCCCTGCTGTTATGTCTTGAGGACGCAGCCTGACACCTGTGAAACAGCTAACAAAAATGTGTAATGTGAATCCAGCCGAGACATTTTACCAAATCCATAGCCTGAGCTCCGACAATGTCAGGGTCATGAAAAATGAAGCAAAACTGTGAAATGTCCCACACCACAGCCTGGGTCTGAGCCGTGAAGGACATTAGAGACCTGTGCCACATGGGACCCCAGAGAATCAAGCACTAGAAACAGTCATGAAAGGTGCCATGGGGAGGCCTGGCAGTGCAAGGACGTGTGCATTAGGTAACAGTATCCTCTCAAGGTCAAATTCCCCGATTCTGATGATTACGCGTTATGTGAGAGTGTATCAGTGTTTTTTGTTTGTTTTTGTTTTGAGACTGGGTCTTGCTACCTAGCTCAAGCTGGCCTTGAGCTCAAGGTGTTCCTCTTGCCTCAGCCAGCCAAGTGCAGGGATTACAGGTCTGTACCACAATGCCTGGCTACACACAAATACTTAGGGGCGACTGGGAAGAAATGAGCCGAATTTGGTCGTCTTTCTCTATTGGGTCTGATTGGTACTTATCAGGTACACTCCGGAATGTGTCCACCAGGGGGCACCATGCCCCAGGCTCTGGTTAGTCGGCACTCCCCTCAGCGATTGGCCTTGTAGTTAATTTAATCACAGTGACATTAGACTAAACATCATCATTTATACTAAATAAGCATGTGAAATAAAGAGAATTCCTCAGTCCACATCAGCCAGGCACTCTGCTTCGCAAGGGCTGTCTCTGAATCCCTGGTACGGCATTTTCACCTTTGCCCCCTTCACAGATGAGAGCTCTGAGATTGAGCAAGGCCAGCATACGTGGCAGTGCCAGGAAGTCCTCGGTTCTTGAGTCCGCCCGGGCTGAAGTCCCCTCGGAGTCCCGCCTCACATTCCTAGTCTGGGGATGGGCCCTGGCTTTGGGGGCTTAGCTGTGTAACACCCTGAAGGCAGAGGGATGACTTGCTACTGGGCCCTTGTCCCCCAGAGTGGGGTTGGGGACTGATAAGTATGTGTCTGTGATCCTAAAGCAAACCCCAAAAGTACAAGGGCACATAGAGCAAGGTGTAACTCTGCTCCCACCTCTGATCACTGTCCCCCAGCTCACACTGGAGGACATCACCAGCGCTGGATGTCGGGGGACTTTGGAAGTTGCCTCACACACGCCACTGGCTGAGCACATGCACAGTGCTGGTGTGGCCTGGGGTGCGGATTCTGCGGCTTGCTTTCTCCTGGGAGTCTCTGGGCACCCTGCGGAGGGTGATCTACCCTGTGATGCTTTGCCTTCCTTCCAGCAGGGAGGGCTTCAAGGCTTTGTCCCGTCCTCAGGTGCTCGCCCTTGGGAAGCATGAGCTGAACACACATGTGTCAAAGCAGGCATGGAGGCAGGTCTGCTTTCAGGTGTGGGCTCATTGTGCAGCTCCCAGAGTCTCTGAGCCTCAGTCTCCCCACTTGCGAGGCCAGAGTGGTCACAGGACCCAGGGGACAGGGCCACTGGGAGGAGTAAGGAGCCAGGGCCTGGAGAGCCCTGTCTGCTGCAAGCACTCCCTAAAGTCTGCTCTGGCCCTTGGGGTCCCACACTACAGCCCGGGTCTGAGCCTGAGGCGGAAGAGGCCATTGTGGAAGCCGGTCACCACTGACAGTTCTCCTGGACCTTTGTGCTGGAAGCGGTGACCTGGGACACAGAAAAGGTCGTCCAAAGTACAAGCACGACTGCCAGCTTCACAGCACAAAAGCTAAACTGATGAAGCCTACGAATCCCAAGAGGTGTGTGGATTACCAAAGTGACTCAGGAAACAGAATCTGCCCGGACCTGTAACAAGTCAGGACGGCTCTGCTGGTGACCTCTTAGATTTAACACCTAAGGGAGCGTTAGCACCAATCCTTCTCAAACTCCTATGAAAATGTAAAGAGGTGGGAACACTTCCAAAATCATTCCGAGGCCAACATTTCTCTGTTATTAAAGCTAGACAGACTCTACAAGAAAGCCATTGACCACATTTGGTGGCTTGCACCTATAATCCTAGCATTTAGGAGGCTGAGGCAGGAGGACCACAGTTCAAGACCAGACTAAATAATGATGTGAGGCCAGGTTGGGTCATACAGTAAGACCCGTATTAAACAAACAAAAAGACAAAAGCAAACCATAAACTAATGTCCTTCATGACATTATGAGTAAAGATACAAAAATTTTACATGAAAATACTAGAAAACCAGATTTGGCAACACACTAAAAGAGTCATATGCCATGATCAAGTGGGTTTGTGAAGTTGGTTCAGCATAGGAAAATCAAAATAATACATCCATTAATAGAAGAGGAAAACACATGATCATCTCGGTTGATGCAGAAAAAGCACCTGACAAAATCCAGCATCCTTTTACAATAAGAAAATCTCAGTAAGGAGGGCTGGAAGGGAACTAACTCAATGTGATAAAAGTCATATGTGAAAAATCCCCAGCAAACACCATCCTGAGGGGTAGCTGAGAGCCTTTCTTCAAGCCTTTTCCTTAGAATCAGGAATAGCAACACCTGCTTTCATCACTTCCTTTTAGGAACTTCCATTCCACATCATACTGGAAGTTCCAGCCAGAGAAATTACATATGAAAATGAAGTTGGGCAACTCAGGCAGCAAAAAGGAAAACTATCTCTACTTACAGATAACACAATCTTGGAGCCGGGGATACAGCTCAGTATAAGAGCCTGCCTGGCAAGTGTAAGGTCCTGAGTTTGATTCCTGGTACAAAAAAAAAAAAAAAAGACGGATGATACGATCTTATATCTAAAACCACCTAAAGACTCTACACAGATAAAAAGGGATAATGAAAAATTCAGGGAAGTTGTGGGATACAAAAATCAACACACAAAAATTAATTATATGTTTATGCACTAGTAATGAACAACCCAAAGGGAGAAATTAAGCAAACAATTCTATTTCTAGTAGTATCAAAAAAGAACAAAATAGTTAAGAATATGTTTAATTAAGGGCACAAAAGACTTATAGTAAAAACTATAAAATAATGCTTAAAGTAAGCAATACCTAGATAAATGGAGGGATATACAATGTTTATTGATTAAAAGGCTTAACATGGGGGCTGGGGATTTAGCTCAGCGGCATAAGCGCCTGCCTTGCAAGCAGGCAGTCGTGAGTTCGATCCCTGGTACCGATAAAAACAAAACAAAACAAAACAAACAAAAAAAACAAAACAAAAGGCTTAAAATGGTTAAGATGACAATACTACCCAAAAGAAACAGAGTCAGTGGAGTCAGTAGTAATATACTCACAGGGTATTTTTTCCAAAAATAAAAATATCTAGTTTAATATTCATATGAAATTTCATGAGAGCAAAAATAGATAAAATAATCTTGAAAAAGAAGAGTTGGAAGACTCAAGTTTCTGATTTCAAAACTTACTCCAAATCAGTAGTAATCAAAACAGTGATACCAGCACAGTATGGGTACACAGACCTTGGAATAATGATAGACCAGGAATAATCCCTTGTATCTATTTTCTCTTTCTTTTTTTTTTTTATTTTTTTCTTTTGAGACGTCTCATTGTGGAGGTCAGGCTGGCCTCAAACTCTCAGTATTTCTGCCTCAGCCTCCCGAGCTGGGATTACAGGTTCGTGCCACTGTGCCTGGTTCAACTGATTGCCGGCGAGGATGTGATGACCACTGACTAGAGAAAGAACAGACATTTCAACGAATAGCACTGCAAAGCCTAAATATCACATGCAAAAGAAGGCAATTGGGCCTTTATCTGACCATATACAACAATAAACTCAAAATGGATCCAAGACCTAAGTATGACAGCTAAACTATAACACCACTAGAAGAGAACAAAAGTGAATGTCTCCATGACCTTAGGCCTTATAATGGCCTCTTAAATATGACACCAGGCAACAAGGCAAAGGCAACAAAAGAAACAAAAAAGATGATTGGCCTTTTGGTTAGCTTTCCATTCCTGTGACAAAATATTAGAAAACCAGCTTAAAGGAAAGATTTATTTTGGCTCTCGGCTTTAGAGCTTTGTGGCTTGTGGTCAGCTGACTGCATGGTCTTTAGGCCTGGGGTGAGATGGGACATGACGGCAGGAGGGTGGGGTAGGGTGGAGCTGTTCACCTCGTGGTGACCAGAGAGCAGACTGGGAGGAAGAGGGGAGGAGAGGGGAGGGAAGAAAGAGAGAGGCGGAGAGAGAGACCCTGTCTCCTGGGTTTTCATCATCTCCCAGTAATGCCATCAAATTAGGAATCCATCCATGTATTCACTGATGAAATTAGAGCCCCACCTCTGCACATGTGAGCCTTTTGGAAGATATTGTGAGACACAAACCATAACAGTCTTCATTAAAATAATAATAGCTGGGTGGGTGGTGCACATCTGTAATCCTAGCACTTGGGAGGCTGAAGCAGGAGGATCACCCTACATTCCAGGCCAGCCTGTCTCCAAACCAAACCAAACCTTGTGCACCAAAGCACATCATCACAAGAGTGGAAAGACAATATGTGGACTAGGAGAAATTATTTTGTATCGTGTATAAGGGTAAAAGGCATTTAATACCCTGCAGAAATAACTCATCACCAAAAAGGTCAACAACCCATTTGAAAAAATAGACAAATCTGAGTCAACATTTCTCCAATGCCCAATAAGCACGGAAAGAGGTAGCCCTTATGTCATGAGGAAAATGAAAGTTGAAACCACTTCACATCTCCCAGGGTGGCTATAACTTTTTTTAGAAAGGAAAAGACGTTTAGACAAAGATGTAAGAAAACTTGAACCTCCTACAGTGCTGGTAGGAATGTAACATGAAAACAGTTTGGTGGGTCCGCAGAAAATCAAACGTTAGTCCAAAGAGCCAAAAGCTGTTTGTTTAGACAACGCAAATGTCTAAACAGAGGAATGGATGAACTAAACACAATGGTTAGTATCCGGCCAGAAAAGGAGTGAAGTTCTGAGACTCATACAGCATGAATTAAGCTTGCAACCATCATGCTAAGTGAGGTAAGTCAGAGGATACTGCACGAGCCCATTCACAGGAAATTTATAGGCAAATTCATACAAGTGTGAAATAGGGGGGGGCAGAGTTATTGCCAGTGGGTCCAGAGTTTATGCTGGGATGGTGGGAAATGTTGGAAATAGAAGTTGGAGCATTGTGAGCATACTTAATGCTCACACAGCATTTAAGGAAGCTGTGTTTAAAAATCAAGATATAATTCCCATGTATAAAATGCTTTAAAGCGCACCGTTTACTGGCTTTTTAGTATATGCACGAAGTCATGTAATCATCGGCATTGTCTAACTCCAGGACATCACTGCAGAAAGAAGCCTCCTAAGTATCAGCAGTTATTTCTGTTCTCCCTCCTCCCAGCCCGGCCAGCGCCGAACTGCTTTCTGTTTCTGTGGATTGCTGACTCTCGGCATGTCACATACCTGTAATCCAACAATGGAAGGCTCTCCTCTGGTCACTTAATGTTTTTTAGCATGCACGGGTAGGTTTTGTTGTCGTTGTCTTGTGGGGTTTTCTGTTTGTTTTTGAGACAGTGTCTCACCATATAGCCCAGGCTGACTTTGAACTCCCAGCCATCTTCTGCCTCAGCCTCCCAAGGGCTGGGCTTACACGCGTGCGCCACATGCCCTGATAACTGCTCATTTTTAATGGTTGAATAACATTTCATCATATGGCATGTTGTGTTTATCCATTCATCAGGTGTTGGGCATTCTGGGTTATTTTCTCTTTTGAGTAATTGGGAATTGTGCCACTGTGAACATTCCTGTGTAAGCATCTGTTTGAAACAATTTATGGATATACTTGGGAGGCGATGGCTGGGTTACAGACTAACTCTATGTTTAACTGCATTATTTGAGGAATCATTATACTGTTTTCCACATCAATTGAAATAATTTGCTTTCCCACCAGCAACATAAGAGGGTTCCAATTTCTCTACACCCTCACCAAAACTTGTTAGTTTTTTCTTTTTCTTTCTTTCTTTTATTTATTTATTTATTTATTTGGTGTTGCCACCATCCTAGTGGATGTGAAGCAATTATCTTATTAAGTTTTTGAATTGCATTTCCCTAAGAATTAATGATGTGTTCATTGGTTGCTTGTATACTCTTTGAAGAAATCTTTATATATATTTTTCCATCTTTTGTTGTTGTTGTTGTTTTGAGGCAGGTCCTGCTCTGTAATTCAGGCTATCCTTGAACTCACTTATGTAGCTCAAACTGGCCTTGAACTCACAGTGACCCTCCTGCCTCAGCCTCCCCAAGTGCAGAGATTACAGCATGTGCCCCCACATCCAGCTCCCAGACTTATTTCTTTTTTGCACGGAGCTGTCCAGTGGTGCAGCACTGTTAGGTAAAAACCCTCTTCTTCCCTCCATGAATCATCATGGCACCAAAACCCAATGAACCTTAAACAGAGAAAAAACATAAAAATAGTCTCACCGCATCCTTTGATCTGTTTGTCTCTCCTCGAGCCAGTTTCAGACAGCCCAGATTACAGTAACTTTGCGGTAATTTTTGAAACTGGGACATGTTAGTCTTCTAGGGTTTTGCTTCCTTTTACGTCTGGTTTTGCCAACTTAAGAAGCTTTGCAGTTTCATGTAAATTTTAAGATGGGCCTGTCCTGGTCCCATGTCTGCCCAAGGCAGCCGAGATCTCCATAGGGAACGCAGAAAACTGGCCCATCACCTTGGGCGGGCGCCATGTTAGCGCTGTCTTCTAATCCCAGCAGCGGAGAGGCCCTTCCCCTTATGTATGCCATCAGTGATTGTTTTCAGTTTCTCTAGGCCGGCTCTAGTGTTTAAAGAGTGTATCTCAAAGTAAAAGAGATGAAGAAGGGCTGCGGATGCAGCTCAGCACAAGGCCCTGGTTTCATTCCAGTCCAAACCAAACCAAACCAAACCAAACCAAAGTTTAGTGTGTAACGAAGTGGTGTGGGCAGAAGTGGCATTGAAACTGGGTTGGCTTGGGGGTGTCACCCGGTTCAAGCAAGGTTGCCTTTGGAATTCCTCTAGGAAAGGAGATTTTGATTTTGCAGGCAGGGTTAGAATTTACCACTCCCCTCTGCCTGTACCATCCACGGGACTCCAGGCATGGGAAACAGAAATCACACCGCCAGGCAGGAGGGGTTCGGGCACCCCTTGAGCCCATCTAGGGTTTGCCTCCTCTCAGCGCCCAGCTGGGGTGCTGCCCACGGCTGTGCCACGTGACCAGGAAATGCCCCCTCCGCTTTTACCCTCTGTCACCTCTCCATTGCCTGCTTTTGCTCAAAGAATTCAGAATGCCTCCTCCAGGTTCCTTACCTGTTCCATGTGATTGGTGTTTTGTTTTGTTTTGATACAGGGATTCGAACTCAGGGCATTGCACTTGCCAGGGAGGTGCTGTGCCACTGAGCTATATCCCCAGCTCACTTCCCGTTCAATAAGAGGCCTCCTCCCGTCCTTTAGGGAACCTTCTCTGGAAATCAATGAGGGGTTCTGTTTATCTTTTTACTATGAGTTGTGCTGAGGACCAAACCCAGTGCAGCTGCTTTTTTGGTTTTTAAAAAAAGACTATCTTATTATTTTTATATACATATACATACACACATACGTTTTTCTTCCAGTTTCTCACACTAATGAAACAATACAATGTTTACACATGTATGTATTTATCTCACTAATGAGTATGTGTTCTTAAGATGCATCCATTTACCTATAAAAGGCTCCAGTTTATCCTTCTTTAGGGCTGAGTAATACTCCATTGAATAAAAATATCACATTTTTTATTCATTCCTCAGTTGATGGACACCTAGGTTGTTTCCAAGATCTGGTTATTACAAACTGTGCTGCTATAAACATGCGTGTACATATATCACTGTGGTATGATGTTTTAAATTGTTTTAGGACTATACCCAGAGGGAAATGCCTGGATTGAATGGGACCTTTAGTCTTAGTTTCTTGAGGAATCTCCACACTGATTTCCACAGTGGTTGTACCAGTCTGCATTCCCACCAACAGTGGAGAGGAGTTGCTTTTTCCCCATAACCCCTCTAGCATTTTTTATTGCTTGATTCTTGATACTAGCCATCCTTTCTGGAATGAAGTGGAATCTCAGTGTTGTTTTAATTTGCATCTCTTGAGTGATATTGAACATTTTTTTACTATTTACTTGCTGTTTGTATTTTTTTTTTTGTCTTTTTCCTTTTTATCGGTACTGGGGATCGAACTCACGACTGCCTGCTTGTGAGGCAGGCGCTTATGCCGCTGAGCTAAACCCCCAGCCCCTGTTCGTATTTTTTCATCTGAGAACTGTGTATGCATCTCAGATGCCCATTTTTGGACTGGGTCTTTAAATCCGGGAGGTCTGGTTTTTGGGATTCCTTTATATGTTCTTGATAGTACCCCTTTGTCTGAGGAACAGCTGGCACAGGTTTTCTCCCCCTGCGGGCTGTCCCTCACTCTGCTGGTGAACCCAGGGCTTCTTGCACGTTAGCAGGTGCTGTGCTGCTGAGCCATTCCTGTCCTCACCGCCTACTGCTCTGCTTGCCTCCTCCGACTACCTGGCGACAGCTGTGCCCGACGCAGGGTGATCAGTCGGGAAGGAGGGAGGCATGATGTGAAAAGCACGGGTAACCCCCACCCTGTGTTCCATCGCAGACCCTGGAAACTCTGGGCCAGGGCTTCCCAAGCACACACTGGGCCACGTGTAGCCTCGGCATCCCCTGGGCAGCCTCGGAACATCCGGTTCGCAGCCCCCCCCCCCCCCCCCCCCGATTCCCGGTGGGAGCCCGAGAAGGAGCCTGCGTTCCTTGCAGAGCTGCCCGGGCGCTCTGCTGTGTGACCATATTCAGGAGCTCCCGGGACTGCGTCTTGCTCTTCAGTTCCTGTGCCTGGTGCTCTAGCACGCCCAGACAGCCTTGCTGCGCCTTTCAAGTCTCTCCCTTCCCCTCCACTAGGATTTTTTAGACGCTCATTTTCTCTGTCAGACTCACAACCCTTAAATCCGTCTCTCTTCCTAAAGAAGCCAGCCTGGCTTTGCCCTCTTGTGCTCGCTGATCACAGATACCCAGAGATGGCCATTACGGAATGCATGTGAATGATATTGAAGAGCATGGTACAATAGTATTTGCATGCATGTGTTATATTACAGATAGTTTTATTACAGCAAATGTTCATGTTATCACACGGTATACTTCTAAAAATTAAATTATAGACATATATTATAGGCTTTTTTTTTTTTTCTTTTTGAGACAGGGTTTCTCTATGCAGTTCAGGCTGGCCTTGAGCTCACTTTGTAGCCCAGGCTGGTCTCGAACTTGCAACAATGCTCCTGCCTCAGCCTCCCGAGTACTGGGATTACAGGTGTGAGCCATCACGCCCGGCTTATTATAGGCATTTTGGCCTAGCACAAAGACTTAGAAATTAATGGTGAGGTGACAGGGCTGAGATGCCCACCTAGTTCATCACTTCCTGTCTGCTCTGCTCTCGGGATTAGTAAACTGTGACCCAGGTAGGTAACTGTGGGGCTGATGTGGTGACCTTGCTCTCCTGGAGTTCTCTTGTGAACTGCTCCGCTTCTCTAGCTCACGGCACCTGCCCATTGGTGGATGTGGAGATCTGAGGCCTGGGGCCAGAGGGTCGTCCTTGTGGTCACTTCAGAGCCCTCAGCTCCCTGGCCGCAAGCAGGGCCGGGCCCATCTGCGCAGCTGGAGTCGGTTGCCCGCTGTTTATGGGTCTCTGCCTCTGGCGTTTACAGTTCCGCCTTTGGATCTGTTTGGAGTCCCCACTAATTGGAACAATACCCCAGGAGGTGGTGTGGGCTGGGGGTGGTGGGGGACCGCTGGGGGCGGGAGCAGCAGGCGGGACCCAGCCCTGGATTCTGCCTGGATCCTACCAGGACTCCAGGCCTTTTACAAGGACATAGAAGGACAGCACCAGGGTGAAAATTAAGAGTGGGCGAGCAAACAGACAGCGTGGGCAGGGAGAGAGGGAGGCAAGGAAAAGGCTATACAGGAAGCTGTCTGCGCCTGAGGCACTTAGTGCAGGGGAAAATGTGGGCCGAATCTCCATTTTCAGGACACTCACACACATACACACAGAGGATTGAAAAACTGGTGGATACTGAAATTTAAAAACTTGTTACTGTAAAAGACACGTTGCCCCTAATCCCTCCCAAAACACTCCCCCTTGCTCTAAACACACATAGCCCATCATTTTTGCTGCTTTCTGAAGCCCTTCTGGACGGCTGTTTGGTCTTCAGTTGCATTGCCCTGGCTGCCTTGATGACTCAAAGCGGTTCAACAGCATTGACCCTTCATGCTCATTTTGACTTTGGGAAAGAGCCCCAAGTCACCTGGTCCCATATCTGGTCAGTGAAGTGGATGAAGACAGACAAACTGTCATGTTCCGATCAGCCTGTCTTTCCCCCGGGTGGCCCTCTGCACGGTATTCATTGTGTTTTCTATGCCTTTTCATAAAGACACTCACGAAAGAGCACTTCCGTAGAACAACTTTAGAAAGTGGTAAAAACAATGAGACGAGTGTTCAGAATCAAGCCCGAGTACGTGGGTAGGGGGCTCACGCGATGAGAGTCCCTGGACCCCTGCACCGCCAGGCTCTTGGAGCTTGCTTATCTTAATGGCAATGTGCCTTTGACCGAAATATATTTTTTAAAAATATATTATCAAAAATATATTGCCAAAAATTGTACCCACTTCAAGAAAAGAAACACTTGTATAAATATTTTAATACTAAGTTTATGGAGACATCATGAGATTAATACAAGGTACCTTTGGTCTCTAAAATTACAAGAGGTGCTCGGAGTGGTGGCCACAAGTTTGCAGACATGTACGGCAATTGGGCCAGTGAGACTGCTGCCCACACAGGTTCAGTGTCTTCTCTAAGGGCAGTGTGGTCAGTTTTCTGAGATATGCAACGTCCTCCTGGATCCCCGCTGCGAGGGAAACACGATCTGTTGAAGAAACATCATACGGGGCCAGGGATTTAGCTCAGCAGCATAAACACCTGCCTTGCAAGTACACGGTCATGAGTTTGATCCCTGGTTAAAAAAAAGAAAGAAGAAACATCATACAGTTTTTCTTTCCCCGATGTATGTGTCGTTCATTTTTTGAGTGGATTCTGTATGTGTATCTCAAAAGTTAGAGCCCATAGAAGAACAGGAAAGGTAAGTATCTTAGGAAGACGAAAACACACACAAACAAGAAGTGTAACTATCTCTGTCCTGCTACTCTGGGAGAGTCATCATTCACATTTCATGGTTTTTCCTTTCTGTACGATATATAAAGTTGTTTTTGTAGAAAGTTGTTTTGTAGAAACGTATCAACACTAGCCTATATTTGAAAACTTTTTGTTGTTTGTTTTGTTTTGTTTTTTGAGAGAGGGTCAGGTCAGACTGTCCTCCAACTGACCATATAGCCCAGGCTGGGCTTGAACTGAGGAATTCCTCCTGCCTCAGCATACTGAGTGCTGGGATTATAGATATGAGCTACAAACCTCTTTTTTTTTCCATAATGAATTATCAACTTCTTTGCCTGATAATAAATATTTTCCTACAACATCAAATTGAGTTTTCGTTTTTATTGAATGACAAGCTTATTATAAAAGTGTTGCAAGCATTAGTAAAGTGCTCAAAAACTAAAGCATAAATGCCCCCCTTGACCCCATTCCTGGGGTGACACCTCTTGGAAACCTTAGACACTCTCCTATACACAGAAGCACATGGTACCTGAACACCACAGTTTATTTCATGATCCATCCACACTGGGCATTGAAGTTCGATGTAGCCTGAAGCCCACAGATAGCTGATCAGGGAAAACTCTGGATAACAAGATCAGATCAGTTTCTCCCCAAAGTTCTTCTCAATGCAACAGAATCAGTTTACCTTCCAAAGCATGTTAAGTAGGAAACTCAGGAAGGCGATCATTTATAAAATGAGTTTTATTATAAATCCAAGTTTGTTTTTATTTTAAAAATTAATACACATTAATTGCAGATAATTCTAAAAATACAAATAAGCAAACCTAAGAAGATGAAAGTCACCCACACTAGGAAATAAGTATGGCTTATGGTTGGCATAGCTGCGCCCCTATACTGAGCAGAGTGCCTGGTGTCCACAGGTGGGCACAGCGTAGCCCATTCACAGGCAGCGTCTCAGCGTTTGGGCTGGGTGGATGCATGAAGTTCCTGGCTGTGAGGTGGCAGAACTTTCTGGGGACCTAGGTGCTCTACACCTCTGCCGAACCTCATTTTTTTTTTTATGAGATTCTGGGTTTTGTTTTGGTTTGGTTTGGTTTTTTGTCTTTCTGAGACAGGGTAGTTGCTATGTAGTTCAGGCTGGCCTTGAGCTCACTTTGTGCTGAGCAGGGACTGAGCTTTAGCTGTTGGGTGTGTGTTACTTTAGAATTTTCAATACCACAAACACAGGCATGCTGAACATTTTTGTGGTTGAAGCCCTGAGCTTGCCCATAGTTTTTTCCTCAGGGCTGTTTTCTCTAATAGCCCTTGGTGACCCTTATCCTAAAGCGTAAGGGAATCAGGGTAGCACTGGGGGTACCCATGAGATGCCCATGCTAGTTCCTGGCAGTGCTGGCCCTACACGGAGGAGACCCCAGGCTACAAAGAAGATAGCAAATGGCTCGTTCTTTGACTAGTCCTCCAGAAATGCCTCTCACTGAGCACCCGGAAGCCCGGAACAATCCTATAGGGAGGACCACAGCGACATACCAGGGCAGCCCTGGTCTCTGCTGGTACCTGGGTTAGAGGAGGAACAAGACAGAACCAGCTGAAAAGGTGGCATTCCATCCCAGCAGGAGGAGGAGGAAATGACTCTTGTGTCTACAAAGATGCCTTCTGAATTTGGGGTAATTCCCGGAAGCCTGGGGCTTTGCTCCCAGAAGCGCGGGGGTGGATGTTTGAAAGGCTAGTGTTCCAAGTGGCCTGATCCAGTTGGGCAAATCAGGCATCTCAGTGTGTGGGGCGCTGGGGTGCTTGGCTGGGGCTTGGAGGACAGCTTAGCTGGGGTGGAGGAGAGGGGCAGGCATGGGAAGAGGAGCGAAGCTGGGAGGTGGTTAGAGGTTCAGAGCTGTGAGAACTTGACAGCCGGGCCTGTGTATTGGAGGCTGGGGGGATCAGGAGGGCTGCAGGGAGTTGGGGACCTTTGCTGAGCCAGTGGGGCCTTGTGCAATGGGCAAAAGGAGCCTGCACTTTTTCCCGACAGTGGAGGCCCCCAACTGGCCCTGCATGAGGAGACGGAGGCTTTCCCTGCACGTTTCCTCCTGTCCTCCCAGCAGTTCTCACCCCCGGAAGCCCTGCTGTGTGGAAGTGGGGTGCTGGGTGAGGTGAGGAGGAGCTCACATGCAGCACCCCAGGGCAGCCAGGTCTGACTGGCACCAGGTGGTGGGAGCACACTGGTCCCTCAGCAGGCTAGCAGCTAGACACAGGACCTGGGCTCTGCCATGGCGTCAGTGTGTGGCTTCACAGCCCAGCTCTTCCTGCACAAGCTGTGTGGCGTGCCCTGACTGCTTACCCTTTCTGAGTCAGAATTCCTTTCTATGTAGAGGGAACCGCAGTCACCGAGGAGGTGATGCTCGATGCTCAAGGAGCCATAGTGCGGCACCCCGGAGGTGCTCGCAGGACTAGGACATCAGTTACCACTGTCTGCACCTCTGGCTGCCACAATAGCCGCCCATGCTTCATGCACAGAGGCAAGGCGAAGCCTGAATGGATCGTGAAGCCCCTTCAGAGAAGAGGGCTTCAGAGGCCCAGGCAGGCGAGCTGAGGAAACAAACCAGAGGTGACTGCAGCCACCCCAGCCCTGCTACAAGCCAGGTGCTCCCTTCTCCAGTCCACCAGGTTTGTGAATGCCCTGTCCCCTACCTCCACCCAGCAGGTTGGGCTGGACTCTGGGTGCAAAGTGCACACTGTGTGCTGTGTGGGTTCACGGAGGCCGCACAGCTCCCTTCATCGACCTGCCCCTGGTGCAGAGGGTGGAGTCCAGTCTTCCAGAGTTCTGAGGGTTTGGGAGCTGTCTGGACCCTGCCTCGGGTGACCCCACCCGCCCTGTTGGACCCTGGGCCCAGGCTCACAACCGTGCACTGTGCTGCCCGCCCCACCCCTGCCCCCACCTGGGGTCCCCTCGCAGTCTCCCTCTCCAAGCTGCCCGGCTGTAGAGGTGAGCCCGACGCTTGTGCTTACAAGGCACCATTCATCCAGGCGGGCTGGTGATTAAAACCATGTGTGGTGTGGCCGGCCAAGGTGGCGGCAGCTCCGGAAGCCAGGCCTGGCCTGGGGCCTGTGGGCTCTGGAACGGGTGGGGGAGGGATCCAGCTGACCTGCGGGTCCGCCGGGTTGGGAGAGCTCTGAGGCAGGACTGTGGGCAGCCTGGGCTGAGGCCTGACTCCTGGGCCTTTGCTGGGGACTTGGGAGGTAGGAGACCTTTCCAGGTGAGTACAGACCCTTTCTCAGGCTGCCTGGTGACTAAGGAAGGGGTATGTATCTGTATGCACAAGTGTGTGCACATACCATGTGCACATGGGTGAAATCCGTGCAGGAGGCTCCATGCCCTTAGATATGGTCCTTTCAGGGTTTCCTGAGGGCTGTGCGGTGTAGCAGTTAACACCATGGGCTCGCTCCAGAAGCTCACAAGTGTGGGCTTGAGTCTCACTTCTGCTGTGTCTGGGCTGTGTGACCAGAGGCTCGCTCCTCTTCACCACACAAGGAGTGAGGCCTGCTCAAAGTGGCTGAGAAGCCAGGTGTGGCGCATGCCTGCAATCCCAGCACTCAGGAGGCTGAGGCAGGAGGATCTTTGTGAGTTTGAGACCAGCCTGGGCTACAAAGTGAGCTCAAGGCCACTTTGTGAACTGCATAGTGAGACCCTGTCTCAACAAGACAAAGAAAAAACCCTCCAAAGTGGCTGAGAACAATAGAGAAATGCAAATTAAAGCAACACTGAGATTCTAGTGTATTTCATAAAGGATGGTGTCATCAAGGAATCAAACAATAGCAAATGCTGACAGGGCCGCAGGGAAAATGGAACCGTTCTACATTGTGGGAAAGTAAACCAGTACAACCACCATGGAAATCAATGCAATAGTCCTCAAAAAACTACAAGCAGAAATTCGCCCTACCTATTCCCTTCTGAGTTCCTCCCTGAAGAGTAAGAGACATCATATTACTGGTGTGACCAGCAGCACAATTTATAACAGCTAAATCATGGAAGCAGCCTCTGTGTCCCTCGATAGATGAATGCATGAAAACATGTTGTATTTACACAGTGGGATACTACTCTGCCGTAATGAAGGGTACATTTGAGTCATTTGTAGGAAATTGGATGTATGTTGAGACCTAGCACTGAGCCAAATAAATCAGATACACAAACTTTAATACCGCATGGTTTCTCTTCTATGAGAAGCCTAAAATATAAGTGAATTAAAGAGCAAATAAAAGATAGATACTAGGAAATAGGGAAATAGATAGCAAAAGGGAAGGGGTCAAGAGGTGGAGGGCCAGGGAGAAGGGAGGGCAGGGAGGTAAGAGCATAAAGGTGTGCTCTGTGCCTGTACCGGCTCCCCAGGACGACTGTGATCAGCACAGACTGCAAACATGTACTACCAAAGAAAAGCGGTGAACAAAAGTGGAGCCACACTGGCAGAGGTGCCGGTTTGGAAGTTCATAGTCAGCTTTGCTGTTGGGCCACCCAGCCGCCAGCCCTAAGACCCCGGCTCCTGACCCCTGACCTGGGGCCTCTCATGGGCTCAGAGGGGCCCAGCACAGAGTGCGTGCGTTTCCCCAAAGCCTGAGGGCGTGAGTTTGTGGGGGGAGGTGGAGAGAATGGGTCTCCCACCGGGATGAGGTGTAGCTGATTTAACGCCCGCACCCAGGCCAAGCACAGAGTGGGGCATTGTGCATAGGGCCACTCCCCTGGCATCAAGGCCCACAGGAAGGGGCGGGCAGGCAAGCCAGACCACAGCCACACTGACCACAGGCCTGGCTGAGTGGGACCCTGTTTCCCAAGGAATGCATATTCTGAGTGGCAGCCCAGGCCTGCTGCACCCGAGGCTGGGCAGTTTGAGTTGGGGTTCTGACTGTGGGTCCCCTCAGCATCTTCTCCTAAGGCGGCTGGACTCTCCCTGAGCAGGAGCTTCCTGGAGCGGGGGGGTGCCCAGACCCTACCCTCACTGCAAGGTTAGGCCTTCAGCATCAGATGGGAAAAACCCCTGGCTCTCCAGGGGCGAGGCGGAGGCCAGGGGGATGGGGTGCTACATCACCCTCAGGGTTTGTGTGTACCATTTTCCTGTGATGGGGGCTGCCAAGGTGAGGGACAGGGAGCAGATGGCTGTCAGGCCAAGGTAGGGTGACCTGCTACTTCTCTGCTGGGGGACCGGGGCAGCTGCATCCCCTCTTTGAGCCCTCTCCTGGGGCAGAGATGACCCACCCCCACAGACACACAGACTAGGCTGTGTGAATGCACCCAGCCTCTGCGTGGGCAGGATCAAGCACATTCCCTAGGTGGCCTGCTTTGGGTCCCAGCTCTTCTCCACCCTCCGTGTGAGCTGCGCAAGTCACATGCTTTTAGGAAAAAGAATTTTAAAAGTCTTCCCTGTGAGACTGTTGGGAAGACGAGCCAGCTTGGCAGCCTGCTCAGCACGTGCTGTGGTCAGTGTGTGCCGGTGTGGCCAGGCTACCCTGGCTTGGGTCACTGTGCAGGGCACTTGTGGATGATTGACGTGCACGGTCAGTATGTTTTCTACGAGGGAGTTAGTCCTCCGTAAGCTGTGTGGGCCTGGTTTAGTCAGCTCTGGGGCCTTGACCGCCCTTGAAGTGGACAATGAGGCTGTGGATACCACCTTCAGCCCACACTGTGCCCAGCAGCCTGGGAGTCAGTGTTCTCAGAGAAAGAGAGTGGAAGAGAGAAAAGAGAGAGAGACAGACAGACAGAGGCAGAGAGAGAGAGACAGAGACAGAGAGACAGATCGAGATAAAGAGACAGAGACAGAGAGACAGAGAGACAGAGACAGAGAGACAGAGACAGAGAGAAAGAGAGAGACAGAGACAGAGAGAGAGAGACAGAGAGACAGAAACACAGAGAGACACAGGGAGAGAGAGGCACAGAGAGAGGCACAGAGATTGTGCCGTGTGACTATGGAGGCTAGAGGCCTGTAGCTGGGAAGCTATGTGACTAGGAAAGCCAGTGTCTCTGTTGCAGTCTGAACCAGAGAAAAGCTGGTGCTCCAGTCCAAGGTAGCCAGGCAGAAGGAACTCTCCCCTCCTCCTGGGAGGGTCAGCCTTCTCATTCCGTTCAGGACTTCCGCTTCCTGGATGAGGCCCACTTATGCTGGGCAGGGCCCGTTGAGTCCAGGGCTAATCCCACCCAGAACTTCCCCATGGAAACACCCAGAATGATATTTAACCAACTGTATGGGTACCTGTGACCCAGTCAAGTGGCTATATAACATCAACCACTGTATAGGCCACATGCTGGCAACCAATCTCCTCTCGGGAACCTCTTACTGGTTGTTTCTCTGGTCAAACCTGAGCTGATCACTCAGTGAGCTGTACTAGAAATATTAATCTTTATGATACTGATCTTCTCTGAAAATTCCCCAGCAGTGGGTCTGCACACGGAAGGCCCTTGGAAAACACCAAGGAGTCCTGTTTCATAAGAGAAGTCGTAGTGGTTTCTTCCACTATTCCAAAGGGGTTCGGGCTTGGAGCAGTCCCTTCCCAGTCCTCGCTGCCCCTAGGATCCCACACCAAAAGCAGACTGGCTTCTCTGGGTATCATACACGCAGAAAAGGAAGTGCTCACATATGTCTGCTGCGTGCTAACCACTAGCGAGTGCTTCGCCTGTGGATTAATGTAATGCTCCTCTTAGGCGGCCACTGTAATTCCTGCCATCTTCCAGGTGGGAAGACGGGTCACAGGGAAGCTCTTCATGTGTCCGAGGCCCCGTAGAGAGGCTGAGCCTGAACCAGACCCTTCTCCTGGGCTTCCTGACGGCTGTGCCACCCCTTCTAGAGACTCGGAGATGCCTTGGAGCCTTCCCGACACAGAGTGTGGGCCTGCTGGAACTTGGATCTCAGTTTGAACTCTGGCTTTCACTCTTGAGGGTCTGATTCATCTTTGTATCCTGAGAACTTGGCATGGAGTAGGTGTCTGATAAATATTACTTCCCACATTTTTTCCCCCTGGGTCTCAAAGGTGTCTGAGTTTTACAGTGGGGATCCTGATATGGTCCTGGAGCTTTTAGGTGTCCAATAAATTGATTTCCTTCTTCCTCACCTGACTTCCTTGTTTGTCACTCACCTGGCATTACACTTGTGTCTCTTGAGGGTGAAGGAGAGGAAAGGGGAGGGTAAGAAAGGAGGAAGAGCGAGGTAAACATTAAGGGTCAAGACAAGGATGCGCACTCTCACTTCTGCTCAGCATTGTGCTGAAGGTTCCCCTGAGGGCAAGAAAGAAAAAAAAGTCATTTGAATTGGAAAGAAAACTGTTAGAAGATCTCTATACACAGGACATTGAAAATCCTAAGGAATCCACTAAATAACTAATAAGCTAGAATTAATAAATTTAGCAAAATTGTAAGATACATCAACATACAAAAATCGATTGCATTTCTATACATTCATAATGTACAATCCAAGATTAAATTAAGGAAACAATTCTAAGAGCTGGGCATGGTAGCCCATGCCTGTAAATCCCAGCACCTATGAGGCTGAGGCAGGAGGATTGCGGCTACTTAGAGGCCAGCTTGGGCTACACAGCAAGACCTTGTCTCAAAAAACAAAAATTCTCTTCATAACAGCAATAAAAAATACATAGAAATAAATTTAACAAAAAATGTGCAAAACTTGTACTCTGAAAACTAGAAAAGTATGAAAAGAAATTGAAGATCTAAATAAGTGGAAAAATATTGTGTGTTCATGGACTGGAAGACACATTAACACAGTTAAAATAGCCGTGCTCCCCTGAATGACCTACAGATTCAACACAGTCCCGATCAAAAATCTCAGCTGGCGTCTTTGTTTGAATTGACCATCTGATTCCAAAATTCACACAGAATTTCAAGGGTTCAGAATAGCAACAAAACAAAACAAAAAACTCCAAACCGAACCAAAACAAAAACTGTAAAAGAATAAAATAAGACTCATTTTCAAATTTCAAAATTTATTACAAAACAACAGTAATCAAGACAATGTGGCAGAAGGGGAGATGTACAGAGCGGTGGAGTAGAACCGAGAGTCCAGGGAAGACTTCATGCATCTGAGGTCAGTAAGGATGCTGAGACCTTCCAGTGAGGGAGGAACAGCGTTTTTAACGGGACTAGAAGCACAAGTAAAGAACCTGGATTTGAGAACCAGGCAAATTCTGCCATTATCTCATTGTATGACTGGAAGCCAGGGACTTGGTATCTCTGAGCCTGGGCCTTCTCATCTATTAACATAAAGCTAAGGAAAGGATGCTCATGTGAGCACAGACCCTCACACTGCCCCCTGGGCGAGTCCCTGGGTGGGGTAGGCAGCACAGGGGACAAGCCGGTGAGCGTTACGCTCTGATGTTCTTCCAGGTTCCCTCAGGGAAGGTTTTTTTTTGCAGGAAATGGCTGGACTGGTGGGGCTCGGGTCTGTAGACTGTGCTTGGTGAGCTCTGTGGGTTGTAATAAATGAACAGGAAAGGAGATTCCATTACGAAGGAATGTCTGGGGCGAAGGAGGGGGGACTCGGCTTCTCTTCCAGCACCAGCCAGCCCTGCAGCATTGATTGATGTGCCTTGCACCACAGCAGCCTCCAGGCCTGGCGGAAGGAGGCCCCTCACTCACCCCCTCCTGGAGCAAGGCCAGCAGCCAGATGTTCCCAGCCTTTGGGGAGCTTCGATGGGGGCAGGGAAGGCCAGCAATGGGCCAGAGGGCAGTCACCCAGATGCGGGGCCTCTCTGCCTTCTCCTCAGCAACTGGGCTCAGGTGCCTTTGGCTTTGCTGCTGACTCTGGGCTGGTAGCTGTGTCTCTCTGGGGTTTGACTCTGATCGAAACTAGAGATGGTGGAGCTGGTGGCCCTCATACTTCCTGTGCCGCTGGAAGCCACATCCTGCTGCCCAAGGAAGAAAGGGGCTGTCAGCTCTGAAGAGAAAAATGTCCTACCTGCCCAAGGGTCTTGTGTTATTCTGGCTGGAGCCACCAGGAGGGATGTGACCAGGGCTTGAGCCCTCCAGAGACTGAGCAGTGCCAGGGTGTGTGATTGGGGCACGGGTCTGAACGCAGGTTCTGGTTTGCCTAGGGGAGGTCCTCTAGCAGGTGCTGGGATAGACCCTGTGTGAACTGGGTCCTGAACGCCTTCCAAGCACCCTCACGGTAGCAGAGCTGCTCATCATAGCCGTCACACCCGTCTCCCACCTGTCTCCCCCCCACAGCATCCATGAACATCTGTAGACCCATGTTGGCCGTCTCAGTGCTTTTCCACAAAGTAACTGCCCCGCATTGGTGGGATTTTAGATGATTTTCACACTTGCACTAATATGGACAAGGCAGCACTCTCCAAACCTGTTGCCTCTGTACATACAAATGATTTCCTGAGGACAAATTTCAAGAAGTAAAACAGCTTGGTCAGAGCCTAACTCTCGGAAACCAGCTGAACTCATGCATGAGGTCTCCTTCTCCAGCCCTGTTTTGTCTTTCCTGGAGCTGCCACTGATGCAGCCTTGACACTGGCCTGGCCTTGCCTTTAAAGGGAGGTGACTGGTGGTTCCCATGGAGACCTGTGCTGTGGCTGTGGTGGCACAGGGCCATCCAAGTGCCCAGAAATACACACCTATTCTTCCCTATTTCTGGAGTCTCCCATGGGGTGGGGAGTCTTGGGTTGGAAGTGAAGAGATCTTGGGGAAGTACTGTCTGCTCCACACTTCTCCATCTGGACCCAGGGAGCAGTGTCCCAGGTATACAGTCTGCACAGGACAGCAGCTCCTCTGCGTCTCACCTGGCTGCAAGCTTCACATCGAGACTGTGGTGGGCACAAGGGCAGGATGCCTGTGTCATGAGCTCTTGACTCAGGGATGGCCCATGCAGTGACTGGCCAGCTTCCACCACAGACGGGGGAAGACCTGGTCAGGATGAGTCCTACTGCGGGTGCTGAGGAACACTCCTCCTCGAGGGAGGAGTGTGTGACAAGCTTGCATAAATGGCAGTGTTTATAGGAAGCTAAAGGAGGGGCTCAAACTTGGAGGTGATCACCGAAGGCTTCTTGGAACCTTAGAGTCCTTTTGACTCCATGGAACCTTCCATGACATTTGTGTGCACACATTCTCCTGCAGATTCTCACACAAATCTATTCCCAACACCATGCTCTGCCCTGAGCACGCACACACACACACACACACACACACACACACACACACACACACACACACAGAGCCACGTAAGGGAACTGGCATTTTCACTACCTCATAAACACAGATCATCCCACTTACACAAATTATAACTGCATAATATATGATGCCTCAGTTCACAAATGCTTTTGTTTGTCCAATCACAAACAATTTGCTTTACAAACAGAAACCTTTGGCAAAATTTTATTTTTGTTTGCAAACTCTAGGCTGGGTGACTAACCCAACCATAGCCATCTTTTCCAAAATCACAGAACAAATTAAGTTTGTGAACGGAGGTGCCACTCTACAATGAATAGCTCATTCATTGATTTATTGAGCATTTACTGCATCCTTGCCCTTCCCAGGCATTGTTTAACCCTTCCATTGTTAATTGCATTGCACAGAGGAAGTCATTTGTCTGAAGTCGGAGAGGTGCTGTGCAGGGGAGCCCTGCCCTGCACACACACTGCCCTTGCCCTACTGAGGCACACCCTGCTGGCTCCCTCTCCCCGCTCGCTCCCTTCCTGCCTGGGCTGTGGTGGCTGAGTGCTGGCTTCATGATCCACACACCCTCCCCATACCACGCCCAGCCCTTGGTACACAGTTGAACAGACCTGGCTTGTCCAGATTGAGGCAGCCGGAGACACAGTAAATCCAGGCTGTAAACTACTTTCTTGGCCCCTTGTGTGGATTCAGTCTCTCCTGGACCTAACCTCATTAGCTAGAAGAGGACAGCAGCTACACCTCTCCATGTCAGAGTTCTACCCTACCTCCTTCCCCCTCCACCCTCTACCCAGCCTTTGCCCTCTCAGGCCAACTTTGAGGCCCTACTTACCATATACCTGGCACTGGAGTCTATGCTGGATTTGGGGGGGTCCCTGGTCTCACCTTCAGGAACTGCAGCTTATCCAATCACAAAAGCCTGAAAGTATTTGCTCAAGGTCATAAGAGGAATGGGTAGCAGATCCAGGCCAAATACTAAGGCCTCTCTGTCCAGGGCAGGGCTTGTATTTGGGGAGTCCGCACATGGGCACCGGCAGGAGGAGTGGTCTGACATTCCAAATTCATGGCTCAGATGTGGGCGCTGGAGGAATCCAGAGCCACCATGACAGGGACACAGCTCCAGCGCCCATGCCATGTATGGACTCTGCATGCGCTTACACTATTCAGTGACCCAACAAGTGCCACAATGACGACCATCTGCCACCACTTTACAGATAAGTAAAGTGAGATTTGGAGCCAGTTGAGGCTCAAAACTAGGCCTGTTTCCTACCAAATTCAAGATTTTGCACCAGACTGCACAGCCTGGGCTGAGGAACGGACTGAAGTCTTCACTTGGAGGCCTCGGAATAGAAGCAGGCCTTAACAAGCCAAGAGCAGAGCAAGTGTCCTGGGAAGTGCGCTTTGCTTGAACCAATACAGGGAGGCAGAAATGTACCCAGTAAAACCTGGGTTCCAGTGAGGGGACACAGCAGTCAGATGGGCTGTGGCTAAGAGAGCCAGGTAAGCTCTTGGCATCTTTCAGTTTCTTCCTCTTAGGACAGTCCAGCAATGCAGTCTCGCCCAAGCAACCAAGAGATCTTGGAGACTGTACTAGAATTGGCCTCAGATCGCTGCAGGGAACCTGTGCTGAGCAAAGGTCTCTTTGGTATTATAAACCAGGCCCACTGAAGGAGGGGCCAAGAGAATCCCCTGGAGAGAGTCACTTCCAGGGGCAGGTGTAGGTACCAGACTCACAGTCCATAGGATGCACTGGCATCAAGTTTCCTGTGTGTGTGTGTGGCGGCCATGGGCCAGTCTGACAGGCTGGCAGAGGTGAGTCTCACTAGAGGACACCTTGGCTTTGGAAAGCCTTCATTGAGGAGCACAGAAGGACAGCACAGAAGGAGAAAGTCATACTCACTGGTTGCCTCGGGAGGGTGGGACAACTGGGACCAGTCCTGACATGGGAATAGTTAAGTCCCCAGCTCACAGAACTTGGAATCAATTATGCTTTGGAAGAACCAGTTGATGATTCAGGCAGGAAACTCCTGAACCACAAGGGTGAGCTCTCTTTGAGCTCAGACTCCCAGGCAAACACTCCGCCATCCAGCTGCAGACTCTGAGAGGCCTGATGGACAGGTCATGCTTTTCAGAGTATCCCGAAGCCCCAGCATAAAGTAAGAATTCAAGATAAACAGATGGATGGATGGGTTGGTGTGTACCAGGAAGGATGATAATCTGATGGGTCCACCTGATGGTAGATGGGAGAGAGAGCACGTAGGGATGGTTAAGTGAAAGTGTATAGAGCTGAAGGGGTGCCAGATAGATGGGTGGTGGATGGGAGGGTGTATGGGGTGATGTTTGGATTGAAATTTAGAATGTTAGGCTACAAAATGTTAATAATCATGAAATTCTAGGCTGCTAAAATCAGACATTTATTTATTTTATTGTTAGAATAAAGCACAGCTCAGCATCATAATCAGGAGAGACAGTTAAACTCCCTCTCATTTGAGATGAACAGATCTACTCTGAGAAATGAGGAAGATTCATTCAAAGTCACACAGCAAATGAAATGACTCCAAATCCTTGTTTTCTTGAAAGAGCCTTTGGAAAAGGGGTCAAAGTTCTTTATTCCAGCCCCTTCTTTGGAGGTTTCTGTGTGACCTGGAACAAATTATATGGACTCTATTTTCTCTTTAAAAGAAAAGGTTGGATCACTCCCAAGGCAGAAATCCAGCATTCCTTTGCATGCTTAGGAAAGCCAGACTCTTTGGGCTTTTTCAGACTTGGGAGACATTTTCCCCTCACCTTTCCAGAGCCCCTTTGAAGTATCAGAGTGGGCCCCTGGGCCCCGGGTGTGGAGTGAGGTCCCAGGCCTGGCATCGGAGGCCCAGCCTCCATCCCCCCACTTGAGCCAACCAGGCTGCCTGTCTGTAGGATTTCCTTTCTCCTCTGGGCCCAGGGGCAGTGGGGTGTAGAGGAAGCTTTAGTGAGTGTCTGAGTACCTTCTGTGCTTGGGACTTCCTTGCTGCTCTAGATTCCTGTAACCCCAGCTCTTGAACCTGGGGAAGGTACTATCGGGGTTCCTCTGGAGCAGGCCTTGGGATGCCTGCCCCTGCCCAAAAGAGAAAGGCTGTGTGCCGGCAAAGAGGAAACCTGTGTGGCAGCCAGAATGGGGAAAGAGGTCCTCGCTGTGCCGAATTCCCAGGCTCGGGGCTGCAGATCACGAGAGGAATGTCCCTCCTGTCTGGGTTGGGGAGGATGGGGACAGGCATGCAGTGTGACAGATACACAGAAATGGGGTGCCAGATGGGGCAGAGGAGAAAGGAAGAGGTAGGGTGGCATTCACAGGATGGGCATAAAGGGAAGATGAAGCCTTTGAACTCTACAGAGTAGAGAAGCATGGTTTTGAAAAGGCTTTCATATGCCCTTAACATTTACTAACTCATATTGCATGTTCGTTGATTTTTTCTAAGGAAAGATCTCACTATGTAGTGCAGGCTGGCCTTGAACTTGCTTCTCTAGCCAGGTTGGCCTGGAACTCATGGCAATTCTCCTGCCTCAGCCTCCCAAATGCTGAGATCACGGGTGGGTACCATCATGCCCAGCCCTGCATGTTTATTGTTTAAAAAATAAACAAACAAACAAACTAACACCACAAATGAATATTTAGTGAAACATAAATTCTCCTCCCACCTCCTTAGATCTCTGCTAAGAAGCAGTCCCTGCAGACAACTCTTGCATATCCTTGGAGAGTGTCTAGGTTCAGTGTATATTGGCTCAGTGTATCCACTACCTTCCCCCTTTTTTGAGGTGCCGTAGCATATTATACACACAACTGCTTCCACTGGATGCTTTCAGGATTGCTTTTCGCAGCACATGTACATCTGTGTTACTGACTTACCCCACGGGCTGGCCTGCTACGGGATGCTCTGTATTCCATTACCCTTCCCTTGCTGATGGACACTTACTTTGTTTCTAGGCTTTTGTGGAGTACATCATAGTGCACCTACCTTTGAGCGCATGATCTAGTGCGTGTGCTGGGTACCTTCCTGGGATGGATATTGATGGTCAAAGAGTGCATGCATTTAGTTCAGTAAACATCACCAGATTGTCATCTCCACCAGCTGCTTAATTGCTGCCTTTGACAGGGACTGGAAAAAAGTAAATTATTAAGTTGTGAGCCATGCGATCTCAAGGTCTGGGATAGGATAAAGGGTTTTCACATAAGCCCCTGCTGAGTCCCTGAAAGGCCCTTCCATGCCCCAGCTCTGGTGTTCTCCGCAGTGCTCTCTGGAGCCTGGGAGAGTGGGCCTCATGGACAAATTTTCTGCTGTGGAGCAAGGCCCCCATGCCCTCAGCCACACAGGGACCTGAATCCCCAGGCGCGGCTGCGAACAGCCTAGTGGGAGAGGACAGGCTGCCAGCAGCTGCGAGGGGCTGAGTTCAGCCAAAGCCCGTGTGGAGGGCTGCCAAGAGTTTCTTCTTTGCATTTTTCCAAGCCTTGTGCTTTGGGCTGGGGCAAAGTGTCATCCTCATGTTTCCTATTACTCTACAAGGCTGCCATCAAAGCCCCAGCCGCTGGGGCCCTTTGATGTCTGGGTGGGAGCCTGCTCTGCCCCGGGGAGATCCATCTCTGCTGAGAACGGAGGGGAGTGGAGGCTGAGATGGTCTCCAAGCCCTCACCAGTGTGGTTCCTGCTTCCACTCCAGCTGGGACACAGGCTCCTGCAGGGGTTGGTGGGGCCTTCTCCATCTGGCCAAGCTGAAAGGCCCCATGATGGGGCCCAGAAGGGGACATAAGGGGGCTTCCCCAGAGTGGGTTGGAGGAGCAAGCCACTGCTGGGATCACACAGCCAGGCAGCCTTTGTCACCTGCATCTCTGCATCTCCACCGTGCTTCCCAAACTCTTCTGGCACTGATACCCTGCAGTGGAGGGCAGAGGTGATGTGGCGGTGTCCACAGTCATTTTTCCAAGCTGCAAATCCTGGGCTGTGTTCCCTGGAACTGTAAACTTGACCTTGGTGAAATTACTTAACACAAATGAGCCTCAGCTTGTTCTTCCCTACAGCAGGATAATGGTGAACCTACTTCAGAAAGTCTCTGTCCAGGTGAAATAAAAAGATTTGGGGGGGACACTTAGCAAGTACCTGATGTGTGACCAGTCTCTGATCGAATAGCTCTATTGCTGCTAATGCTGATTAAAAAGGAAGTGTAGGGAAGGGGTTTGCTCATTCACTTCTGTACCAGCCCTGCCCTAAGTTCTCTTTTCCAACCTCCTAGGTCTAAAGCTGAGACTCTTTTCTGCATTTTGAGCATGGAGGGCTGGGGGAGCATGAGGAAAATGTGCCAGGTATAGGGGCCAGAGGGCTGGTGGGCAGGGGTGGGAGTTTGGGGGCTGTGGCCTTGCGGCCCTGACTCCAAGAGGTAGCCAGGGTGGGAAGGAGGGATGGGGGTGGTTTCCTGGAAAAGCTGAAAAGGTTTGGATATAAGTTAAAAACACATCGAGAAGTCCCTCGTGGCCGCCTCCTCAGAAGCAGCCTCTCTGAAGTCGAGCCGAGCTGGGGCGGCTGTTTTGTATAAAGGGGCACTGAGGACCTCGGGAATGGGGAACAGGCTGAAACACCTCTCCTAGAAGTGCAGTGCATTTCCTGCAGGCTGCCCAGGGATCCGGGCATTAGGAACAAGGCAGCAGACAGGGAGGGACGGGACCTTGGAACCTGGAGGTAAAAGCACCTTCTCAGATAGCCTAAGTCCTGGTCTCTTGGGCACCACCACCCTGGTTATGGTTTTTTTTTGGTCATATCTGTGTTTAGCCATTCCTTACATAATATCTTTTCTTTTAATTGAATCACTTTTGAAACCATAACAGCATTTCTTTCAAAAGGAATTTACATTGCTACTATAAATGGAACACTGTATCACTTCCCTTACATCATAGCCATATAAGTAGAATATAATAGTAGTGAAACAATGTTAAATTTATCTACTTATCTAGTGCCTGAGATTCCAGATCTCTCTGACAAAAATGGAGATTTTTAAAAATATGAGAGCTGTGTTCAAGACAAGTTTGCATCAAATGAAGACTTTCTTCTTTGGTTGTATTAGATAAATTACAAGCTTTCCAGTTAGATTTAAATGTCAGATGAACAGTGAATCATTTTAAAGTACGCCTCAAATATTGCATAGGCTGTACTTATGCTTAAAAAAAATTGCCTGTTTTTTATCTGAAATTCAAGTTGATGGGGCTTCCTGTATTTTTATTTTTTAAATCGTCCAACTTTACCCTTGACCTATGAGAGAATGTTTTCAAAGGGATGACTTTCTGACTGCTAAGGGATTAGACTTTTCCATGTGGTGAAACACTTTTGAGAAAGTACGTTCTGATTCAAGGTGGAATTAGGCGGACAATTTCTACTGCTTTTGGAGTCTGGAGGTGGACAGATCATTCTAGATGGGAAAACTCTAGAGGTTCCCTGAGGAGAGGAGCCAGTGGGACCCGGCCTGGGGTGGGTTGGGGTGCAGCCAGTGCAAGACAGGGGCCTCAGGAATCCTGTACACCCTTCCTCCCTGACCCCGCCGTGGCCTGAGGGACAGACACTGCTCAGGGATAGAGGCTTGACCCTGCCGTCAGGGGACTGAGGGCTTGTGTCTGCGTGACTGGTTTATGAGTGTGAGTGACGGTGTGTGTGTTTGCCTCAGTCACACCCTCTCAGGACAGGAAGGGTTTCTGAGGCCTCTCCTCCAACACCTCCTCCTACCTCTGCCTCCCATGTCTTCGAGGAGAAACTCACCACCTACTGACGCTTCGGCAAGACTGTTGGAAAGCACTCCTGAAACTGCATGGAAGTCTGCTCCTGTGTTGCCTCTGGCCACCGACTGCTGCCTTTGGAGCCCAGGACAGTCCTAAGGTTTGTCAGCTGAGCTCCAGCACTCTGGAGTCTGCACACACTTGGTTCTTCAAACTGTTCTTCTTAGAACGTGATCTAGGGGACCCTGGTCTAGGTCCCTGCCGGCGGTGGCCCTGCCTGGCACTGTCTTCAGGCAGGAAGCAAGGACAATGCTGGCTGGGTGGCCTCCAGGGAGCTGAGACCAGCACAGATCCAAGGCAGGGAGAGAAGTTCCTTTCTTGCGGTGGTTTGCAGGGCTGTAGGTGAGTCCTGGAGCCCCGGGTTCTGCTAGCTGCTCAATCCCTAACTTGCTGTGTGAGATCAGGAAAGTCTTTTCTTTCTGGGTCCTACTCCTGTGTTATGGACTGTGAGCAATGTGGCCTGTTTCTCCAGGTAAAAATGTAAGAGTGGGATCAGGTTGATGGGTGCTGACTGGAACGCTGTGGCGGGAGGCATTCCAGGCAGTATGTGGCCGGGAAGCAGTGATCTGGGAGCCATGTAGGGACCATTGTGGTCTTGATGGGCCTGCCAGAGCATTGCTCTCACAAAGCAGAGCAAGAGAGATCATAAAAGAAGTCAGATATGGGGCCGGGGACGTCCCCACTAGCAGAGCAGCCCCTCGGCATGGTGCTGCTGACTTTGGCCCAGTCTGGTCGGTGTACAGACCCATCGCATGAGTGGCAGCGCCTGCCCTGCCACCCAGACAGCCTGAGCACAGAGGTGCTCTGTGAAATCCTGCACATGAGCCAAGACTCAGGGCTGGAGAGTGGCGTGGAGGCTACAGGCAGGGCTGAGAGGGCGGGGCGGGAGGACGAGGGTCTGGCTTTTCTGCCTGAGGAACAAAAACATAGGTCAGAGCTGGAGCTTGGCATGTACATAAAGAAGCATTTCTCCCCATTTCTGCCTTACAGGGCTGGATGGGGGAGCCCAGACTTGAAGGGTCTCATGGAAATCTTAGCTGGACAGGGTCCCTAAAACCCAGTTGATCTTCTTGATTTACAGACACACTTTCCTGATGGAGGGCCAAAGATACAAGGTTTAGCATCTCCTCAGCTCTGTTCTTTGCCGCTGGTTTGCTGCTGTCTCATGGTGTGATCTGTGTCAGGTTCCTCTCCTCCTTGGGCCTCCGTTTCCCTAACTGTATGAGGAAGAGTGCAGATAAACAGTTTTAAATGCTCTCCCAGACCTCACATTTTCAGGATCCAAATTCTCCATCAGCAGCATCATAAGCTCTTGGGTTTGCAGAGCTCTTTCTTATTTTTGTCCTTTTCATTAACACAATGATTATCCATATTGACGAGGTACAACCTGGTATTTCAGTGCCTGTGTATGATGCGCAGGACCAGTTCAGGGTGACTGGTATATCCATGGCCTCAGACATTTATCATTTCTTTGTTTTGGGAACTTTCAAACTCTTCTCCACTAGCTGCTTTGGAATATGCGATTAGTTATTTTCAGTCACTGTTAATCCTTCCAGCACCTCCCCATTGATCTCTGGGCAGTTTGGGAGGTGGGCATGCTGACCACAGTACCACCAACTTTTCCAAGTGATGAAATTGGAACTGAGAGAGGGAGAAAGATACGGAAGTTCCAAGCTGAGCCGAGACTCTCTTTCCCTGCACCTGGACCTCCTTTTGCAGCCCCAGAAGTCAGCAAGGGGCTCTAGGGGACCCTAGGGCTGTAGGGGGTGTCGGGGGCCTGTGGGGGGCAGAGAGGGATTGGTTGAAGCAGACACATTGCCTCACTTGCCTGGCTTTGTGTGGAGCTCTATGTGACACTTCGAGAAGAAAATACGAATGTCTGAAAATGTTGGAAGCTCTATTTTGTTGTAGCGCTTCTCAGGTGGGAGCTGGGATGATCACTGCTGAGCAGCACAGCTTCTGGGTTGGGTTCGGCTTTAGGGCAGCATTTTATGTCTCGGGACAGTGAAGGAGAGTTGCTTATTTTATTTTGGTTGTATACCTAGGAGGTGAACTCAAGGCTTTCCACTGAGCCCCAACCCCAAACCACTTTTATTTTGAGACAAGTTCTCACTACATTGCTAAGGTAGGACTCAGACTTGCATTCCTCCTGCCTCAGTCTCCCAAAGGCTGGGATCAGATATAACCACGGCCAAGGATTTGCACCTTTCAGGTGAGCTGTTTAGAGCTGGGCATGCCAGTGCTTCCCTGTAATTGCAGCACTTGGGAAGAGGGGCAGAGAGGCATGAAGGTAAAGATCAAGTTCAAGCCCACCCAGGACAACCTAGTGACTTAGCAAGATCCTGCCTCAAGATAAAAAATGGGGCTGGGGATGAGCTAAGATTCAATCCCTCATAGAGAGAGAGAGAGAGAGAGAGAGAGAGAGAGAGATTGACTTAGTATGGGATAGCATTTGGGTGGAGGTTGGAAAACTTCGTAACATATAGAATCACCAAACACAAAAATGTCAGCATCATAAAACGTAATGCCAGAAAGATCTTTAGAAACCATCTGGCTCATCTCTCTCTCCCTGTACTTTATTGAAGGGAAACTGAGGCTCAGCGAGGGTTGGAGATTTGATCTGAACGAGGATCTCCTGGCTTCCCTGGTGGTTTTAGTGTAGGCCACTTTCTGGGGAGAGAGTGGAGTGGGAGAAGGGGATAGAGAAAGGAGAAGAGGGGCCCGGCCAGCCGGAGACAGGCAGACAGAGGTATGCGGGCTCCAGCCGCCTGCTGATAAGAGCCCTCAGTGCCATTCCTAAGGGTTGTTTTATCAAGATGTGGCTTTCCCACTGCAGACACTATTTTCTTTCTCGCGCAGGCTGTGCTGGCCTTCACGATAAGGCGCCTAGACATGTTCACACTGTGGCAGCCAAAACGTGAGGCAGGAGGCAAAAAAAATTCCCTCCTTAGGCTCCCCCCCCAGCCCACTCCCCCCTCGTTTCCTCTCATTCTCTCCAAGTTCTCATACCCCCCACCCCCAGCTGGTTGGCCTCTTCCTGCCTTCCAGTAAGTCAGCCCAAAGGAGCCAGGAAGGTATGTGGCCCAGTGGAGGTCAAAGGAGAGAGATGTGGAGGGGCCTCCCCTGGGAGAAGAGGACCAGACCACAGGCTGCCCAGGACCTCGCGAGAGGAGGGATGAGATGGGGACATGGTGTTTGCAATCCTCCGTGTGGAGCTTTGTCCCCACTGCAAGCAGATTGCAGTGTGTTCTTTGGTTTAGAGTTCAGACTGGAGGTGATTAAAGCCTCTCCAACCACAGATTCTCCACTTCCTAACCCCCAACGCCTGATTTCCTAACCCAGAGCTTGAGAGGGATTTCTGGGGGAGGAGCTATGCTGTCTATTTTCATCTCAATACCCCCAGACAGAAACACTCTGACCTGAGAGGAGATCATCAGGTGTCCTGACCCAGCAAATGCACCGGGCACTTGGACTGGTCCCTTCTGCCGTCTAGACTGCAGTTTCTCCCTCCGCCCACCAAGGGAGCTGGACTCAGATCCTGGCCATCGAATTCCACCTCTGGCTTTTCAGAAGACAATGTTCTTTTCCAGAATTGCTGGATACTCGGCTCGTTGACTTCATGCCCCCCTCACCACGTATCAGTGCCCCGCCTCCTGCTCCACTCAGGAAGCCCACCCCACCCTCCGCATCTGGATAGAATTTACCCCCCAGAGCAACTCAATTACCGGTGATCCGATCAGGACGGCTCATGTGTCGGAGGGGGCCCTGGTGAAGGTTGTGTTGCCAGAGCTGAGGGTTCCCGGGCCTGGGACCTGCCCTCTTAGAGCCCAGGTGCCTTGGGAAGACCCCTAGGGAGATGGTGTCTGGTGAGCAATGTCCTGCTCTGTTCAGGCTTCCCTCTCATAGACAGAGTCCAGGGGTAGAGGCTGGAAGATAAGAAAAGATGGTATATGGGTTTTATGCCACTGGCCCGACCAAGTGCCCAGCCAGCAGCATCTATAACAAGCGATGGTCCTCCTGTCCACATCCTGAACACTGGCAAGGAGCCTCACACTCAGCCTGTGGTCATGCATGTGAAGGCTTACTGCTGGTGTCTTTCTATACCTTTCTTGGGAAGACAAGACAATCCCGGGTGTCTTCCTGTGACTTCTGCTAGGTTGGCCAGTGGGGAACTTTTTGGGGTCTCCTCTGGCTTCCTGTCCCCACTGAATGCCTCTTATTCTGCATGCATTGTGCAAGGTCTGCTTTCCTGGACTTTGGACCTTTTTGCTCCTCTTCATCCCTCATCCTCCAGACAGGAGGATCCTGAGCCCAGGAACTCTGGACCCCAGGGCACTAAGCAGGTCAGATGTGTCATCAGATCTGGCAACATAGTGATCTCCTGGGAGGAGCCCCAGGTCTCCCAAGGAGAGGAGAATTTGCTGAGATCAGAAACAGCAGGTAAACCCTTACCCCACCTTAGTGGGATCACACCTGTGGATACTCACCATCCTCCGAATAGCATGGCAAACTCAGTGCACACGTACCCACAATTACTGAAACCCGTGCTGCCTCCTTCCATCCGGGAATCTAGCCAGAGCCTGTACTGTTTAGCGCAACACATATTCGCTAATGATGATTCAGAGAAAAGTACTGTGCTTAGCTCTGCTGCAGAGACAGGAAAGCCTGAGGTTGAGCCCCATGCTTGTTAGAGCGCATGCTGCCCTGGGCTAGAGAACGCTGACCTGAGCCCACCTGGGCAGCAGTAGGAGCACGGGCTGCAGTCAGAGGCCGCACTTGGATTCCTGCTCTGCTGCAGACAGGCTGGGCGCTTTAGGTGAGGGGTTCTGCTTCCTTCCCAGCTCTCAGAGTGGTCAGGGATGTGTGGATGATGCACACAGGGTGCTTAGCACAGTGCCGGCAGAGCCAGTGTGCCACCAGCGGCAAAAGTATTGTTTTATGAAAGAAACTGACTTCAGGACAATGGCTCTGAAAAGTTTCTTAATACAAAGTGCAGCTTGGAACTTATGGGAACCCCCCTGGAAAGGGCTCTGAGCTCTGCTGGTAGGTTCACACTCATGCAACAAAACTCCCAGGCTTTCCTCCCCAGCAGGCTGGTGACAAATGTGAAAGATATCTACCGGTGATGGGGGGCCTTCCCGGTGGCCTGGGGGGCCAGGTGGATGTGGGTAGAGGGTCTAAGTAGGGAAGAAGAGGGAGACTGAGGTGGGGAGCAAGATGACACAGTCTTAAATGTCCCCCAGCCGATCAATTGGCAGGTACAATGGGTGCTGCTATAGGCCCCACAGCTGGGGCATTGAGATGAAGGCTTCTTCAGGAAGCCGGCTCTGGGGCCAGATGAGTGATGTCGAGGGCCACCCATGGGCAATGAGACCAGTCAGGGCCTGTTGTATCGAGATGGAATTTAATGCCAGGATCCATGCACAACCTGAAACTCCAGACAGGGAAATCACCAGGTACTGGGCAAAGACCCTCTCACATGCTTTTCCTCATGTGAGCTTCTTCACTCAGTGAGCTAGTTATTTCCAGCACATCCTCAAAGAAGGGACCTCCACAGGTCCCTAGGGGCAGGGCAAGATCTCCGGCTCCCACATCTTCGTGGGTTTCTCTGCCTGTTCGGGTCAGGAAAGTGAATATAGTTAAATATAGAGATAGATGGGCCTGTACATTGGGCCCAGGGCTGGGGACAAGCCGTGTGTGACCCATGGAGGGCTCTGCCTGCCCCATCGGGAGTCAGGAAGTCTGGCTGGAGACCCAATCATGTCACTCATCAGCAGTGTGACACTCTCCTGTTCCAGTGTCCCCAGTGGGGAGGACCATGGTCCTGACCGCACAGCACATCTGTGAAGGCCCCAGAGCAGGTGTCCGTGAAGGTGGAGGCTGAGGTTTCCGGGCTGCACAGGCTTGTATCACGGTAACGGGTTGCAGCACCAGGGCTAGATTGAGCTTGGCCAGACAGGGAACCCATGGATGCTGCTACAATAAGCTGTGGACGTTTACTCTGGGCACCTCCAAGGTATCAGGTGTTACACTACTCGGCTAAAGCACAGTGATACAATGGGTGACAAGGGCCTGGGTCCTAACAGAAGTGGTGAACTGTGGCTACTTCTGCAGGATGATCAGGCATGGTGGGGACACTGTGTGGACCAGGAGGAAGGTGCACTGGCCAGAGGGAACTGGAGACTGACTTAGAAGTAAAGACAGGCTGAGGCACACAGGTTCGGAAGACCTGGGTTCGATGTCATGCCTTCACATCATCTTGCTGTGTGGCTGGGAGGCCTGGACCTTCCTGGGCCTCTGTTTTCTTCCTGGAGGACAGATGGAGGGCAGCAGAGCGCTGGGAGTTAAGCTTTCAGGGAAGGAGACTCTCACACCTGAGGCCTCCAGGCCTGTTGGGATCTGCCAGCCCGCAGGGGATTTCCTAGGGCCAGCCCCGTTCTCAGTCCTCTGACGTCGTCCTTGGATGGGTGCCCAGAGTTGGGGGTGGGTGCCCAGAGCACAGCTCTAGTGGGAAAGCAGGCAGACACACTCCTAGCCCACGCGTCCTCCACCCCTCGGGGGCCCAGGGTCTCCCTGCCCTTACTCCCAAGGTGAGGACGTGGGGCATCCTTACTACTGAAGGAAGAAGCTCTGTCCCTGGCCCAAGATCCTGCTGCATTTGCTGTGTGACCTCAGGCAAGTCCCTGCCCCGTTCTGGGCCCTGGCCCCTATTTCTACATCAAGGAGGGCAGAGATGCCCAAGCTCTTTTGGAACCCTGACTCGCTGGGATCCGAGTGGGAGCTGGGGGGCCTGAGAAAGGGAGCTGGGATGGAGGGCTGGTCCCAGGGGCTGGCTTCCTACTTCTGAGCAGAAGTGGTGGGGGCACGGTGCGGGGAGTGGTGTAGAAGAAAAGGAGCCCCAGGCCTCCAGGTGCCTCCAAGAAGGGGCAAGGCTCGCCTGAGGTTTGGAAACATATTTATTTTTAAGTGTCCTGTGTCACTGGGGGCCTTTTCTTTGGTATTTGAAACGCTCCAGAAACCAGCACTCTGCATGTGTGTTTGCTGAGCAGATATGGGCTGTATTTATTCATCCTTTAGCCTGAGCCCTTAAAAATATAGACGGCTAATGTCTTCAGTATGTATGAAATACCCCATATGCTCAGAAACAAAAGGGGCTCTGTTATTAAAGTTTCATTTCCACACGCCCCCTCCCCTCCCTCCCCCCGCCCCTGACACCCTGCCCTCCTTCCATCCCATTCAGCCTGCGGGAGACAGAGCGCGCGCGAGGAGGCTGGTGGGCAGGCGGCGGGCAGCTGGGCAGCTGGACAGCTGTGAACAGAGGCTGGGGACAGCACAGCCAGCCCCTGTATGAGTGGGTTCGAAGTCCAGCTCCAGGTGAGCGGATGATTGAGGGAAGGGTGGCAGGGCCTGCCAAGGAGAGGGATCTCTGGGGTCCCTGGGGTGGCCAGTGGGGAGTGGGTCAGAGGTGGCCCTTTCTGTGGGCTCCTAAGGGGCTGGGGCCCTGGCAGAGCCCCACTGTCTGGGACGGAAATGCCCGCTCTGCTGCTAACTGAAACCACATGTGTCTCCCAGGCAGCGGGACAAGGACGCCTCCCGCCAAGCCTGGGGCTTGGAGCTGGGGGAGGAAAGATGCTGGCGGCCCGCTGTGTGCCCCTGGGGTGGGTGAGGGGCTGTACAGAGAGGCCGTGGGTTGCTTGCATCTGTACAAGTGAGCGTGAGGTCTGTGTGTGTGTGCACACGCATGTGCCCATCTGCAGTGTGTGGGAATGTCCCTACACTCAGGGCCCGTATGACCTCCCTCTTGTCCTCCTACCTGTCACCCTGAGCTCCGCTGCCTGCAGACTGTCCCCAGGTGAGGAGAAGCCGCCAGGCAGGTGAGGTCATCACCTTCTCCTGGGCCCTCCTTCCTCCCCCTCCAGCCGGGTCAGTCTCCTCTCACCTGTGGAAACTCCACCCAGTTTCCAGAGGGAAAGGGTAGGAGGAGAGTAAGGGGTGCAGACGAATCCTTCCCTCCTGTTTGTGGTGCACTCCCGGGCAGGAGGGGACATTATCACTGTGGTCCTGGAAAGTGAGGAGAAAACACCTTGCTCGGACCATTCGGGAGATGGGGGTGTGGGCTGTCCAGGCCCATCCATGACTCGGAGCATTCCTGGGACCAGAGCTCAGCCTGGTGACAGGCTCGAGGCTGCACCCTCAGGTCCTGT
Organism: Cavia porcellus; assembly: GCF_034190915.1. NCBI lineage: Eukaryota > Metazoa > Chordata > Mammalia > Rodentia > Caviidae > Cavia > Cavia porcellus. The sequence continues at coordinate 17,510,859 of NW_026947504.1, forward strand.
GACCAATGGGACCATTTCTGATTGCCCAGGTAACCTGAACCTGAGGCTAGTTTTCCTGAAAGAATGAGCCTTGCTGGAAAGCAGGCTTGGGGTCTGGGAGTGGCCCTGCTCCTGGTTTGCTGGCCAGGCCTCAGTTTCCCAATTTCTAAGATGGCAAGGGTGGACGAGGGTGGTTTTCCAAAACCTGATGGCCATGTCTCTGGCACCTCCTGTGAGCTACCTATTTGCACTTTAACAAGGATTGTGTTTTATTTTTATCTACAATAAGGAAAAATATATAAATAACATATCAAATCAGCAAGTAGATTGAAATAAAAATATATTCTACTTAGATAAAAATTGGGACCAACAGAAGACCTCTTGGGTCCTGGGCATTTTGGCAGTGGGGTCTCTCTATGCTATTTCAGATGCTCTTAAAAGCATTGGTTCTGGCTGTCAAGGGCCAGATGATGTGATCCCTGTGCAGACTGCCTCCTGGCCTCCACCAATTAACAGCTCTATTATTCTGTGATTACAGAGCTGAAAACCCCACTACCACTGTGAGCATGTGGTGTGTACTGTGTGGGAAAGGGTGGAGGACGGGCTGGGCTGGAGGAAGGATCAGCCCATCCCAGGTCGGGGGTTGGGTGTTCAAGGTCAAAGGCAGGGAGTTTGAGAAAGAGGCGTCTCTGAGTGACGTTCATTTTCAAGTGCTTTGTCCGGTCTCAGCCTCATTTGGAGAGTGGTTGAGAGGCCACCCTGGCTTCTGCCTTTCATGCCATTCAGCCCTGGTGTCCTGACTGCTTGGCTGTGACTTATCTGTCCACCAGGACTGGTCTTAGGTGGGGTGTGTGACCAGGGTTCAGGGGCTGTGGGGCCCTATGGCGGAGCATCCCAGTCACTTCCCCAGGCTGAGCTCGAGATGCTTGTTACTGTTACTATCCCTTGGCAATTGCCACCATGTGAATTCTTGATTTGTCTCATCACCAGCTCTTCAGGGACCCCCGCTCTGCTCCATTACAGGAAATGGCACCTCAGGGACTGTGTTTTTCTTGGCCGAAATGGACAGAGGGTACCAGATTTTCCCTCAAGGATGTGGACAGCATCTTTGGGTGGGGATGAATTCATAATCCCCAGCTCTTGGGGAGGCAGCAGGTGCAGAGTAAGGAGTCCAGAGCTGGGTTTACCTACTGTCATGCTGTGTGACCGTAGGCAAACTCCTTACCCTCTCTGATCTTGCTCTCCTCTGACCCTAGGAGTCATTGTCTTTAACAAGACTAAAACAACTGTCTAGCTCTGCCCTGGAGCACAGCAACACCCTGCTTCTAGAGATTCTTGTCCCTCTTGAATAGCACCTTTTCAGGAGGAAGAGCCCTACAAGTTTGGGGGTTGGGTTGTCTGAAGCAGAGAAGGCCCATGCATATCACCATAGTCTGGGTTCCAGCCAGCTCTTTCAGAGCCTGGGGAAGCAGCTGGCCAGGGTCAGGGGCACAGGCACTGCCTGCAGGACTTAACACGTCCAGCCAGCTTTTGGTGGCCTTGTGAGTCTTGCTGAGCCCTTACCAGCCACACCCAAGGCCAAGGCTAATGGGAGCTCTGCTTTGTGGCCCTGAGCTGCCACTTGCACTTGGGGACCGGAGCTCTGCCCAGCCCAGCAGTGGGAAGAGGCCCTGCCCTGTCCTAAGACACCTTCTCCCAGAAAGTGAGAGGCGGAGGATTCAGGTCCCGCTTAGCCTACCTCGCCCCGTCGTGATGTCCATTTCCTCAGGTTTTGGCTCAAAGATGTGGACAGCACCCTTGGGTGGGGATGCGTTCATACTCCCCACCCCTTGGGGAGGCAGCAGGTGCAGAGTAAGCATCTGAGCCGCTTCCTTAGATTTCACTTTCCCCGGGTTTGGTAGAGGCAGCGTGGAAACAGTGACAAGAAGTTTACCTGTAAGCCACATCCACATCTGCTGGTGACATTTTCAGCTTCAGGCAAGGGAAAGCTGAGGTTTACTGTGGGCTTAGAGAATAATCCGAGCAGAATGGAGCCAGGCAAACTTGCACTCTGCTCATGCAGCCGCTGTGGGATTGGCCAGGTCTCTGCCTGTCTTGGGGCTCTACTTTCCTGATCCGGAACATGGGCTGTCAGAAAGACTCCCAAGGTGACGGCTGTAGCTGGCACTGGTACACAGAGGTATCAGGCCCTCCAACAGCTCTGCTGACTGAATGACAGGGTGCCATCAGGACACTAAGCATTGTGCCTTGTGATGAGGGAAGGCCACCAAGTCTGTCCCAATCCCTGCTCCGCCCCAGCTGGCTCTGTGACCTTGAGCAGGTTGCCGAATGCCCTATCTGCTTATCTTTTGAATGACTAGGGCAGGAATGGAACCTGGCTCAGAGAGGCCAAGGGAGCTGCCCTCAGCTCCTGGCACAGTGGTCAGTGAGTATCCTGCTAAGTGAGTTGTCCCTCATGTTAATCCCCTCTAGGAGTCCCTCTCGTCCCCCTTTGGGGCTGCAGCCATTGTGAGTGGTCAGGTCCCAGGCAGAGGCTGTGGGAGGCCTGATGGGCCACTCCCCCTGTGCTGGCCTCCAGCAGGCCGCCTTGCAGAACTTTCTGCTGTGAATGTCCTGGGTCACAACTGTGCTCCTTGTGACCACTGACAGCAGGAAGAGTCGGAAGGAAGGATCCATACCTGAAGGACAGTAAGAGAAACATGAAACCCAGAACACTGACATCAGAGAGGGAGGGCCTCCTGTGAGCTGCGGCTGGCTGGAGAGGTGGAGGGGAGGCTGAAGGGCTGGAGAAGGTGGGAGGCCTCGGGAGAGAGGGGAGGGGGACAGGCCCTGGCTCCACCGGGAAAGGAAATGGGCTAAAGGGACCAGAAAGTAGGGGAGGAATGCGGGAGGGCAAGGGCTGCAGCCCCAAACTCATGGGGTTGTTTATTCTGGCGGAGCCCCTCCCAAACTCTGTAGACAGATGTCACACACAGATGCATGTGCCCCACACAGACACAGATGCATATGTCACCACTTGTCACACAGCGTTACACAGATGCACACTCTGACACACAAACATACACAGACTCATAAAGACTCAACGAACAGCTACAACCAGACACATAGACACACAAACATACACTGATACACAGATGTACACCGATACACAGCAACACGTGTGGAGACACATCCATATTCAGGTACACAGCACAGGTACACACAGTCACATAGTCACAGAGAATCACAGTTACATAGCTTACGCACACAGACAGTATGGGAATGCACATAGACAGACACGCAGAGCTGCACACATGCTACGGATGCAGGGTATACACATAGGCACACGCAGATGCGCAAGCAGGTACACACACATACTGCACATGTATGGACCCATATGCAGATAGTCACACGCAGAAGTGGGAGGGCAGGGGCAGGCAGGGCGGGTTGTGTGGCTCCTTCCAACTCAAGCTCCTGCTGCATGTGGGCCCAGCTCCTCCCTGCAAGAGTAGAACGCTAAGCCTGTGTGGACTCCTCTCAGTCGCCAGGAGGGGCTCTCAGCTCTTGACTTCTATGAACACAACCTCACAGCCCCTGTGAGGTGGACACTAAGATCAGCCCTGACTTACAGATGGAGAAACTGAGGCTCAGAGAGGGAAAGTCACTTGCCCAAAGGCCCACACATTGTTTAGCGGCTCCTCCAAAGCTGGTCACTAGCGTGCAGAGCCCTTAGGCACAAGGCTCCTGCTCTGAGACAGGAGCAGAGTCAGCTGTCACCCCCACTGTGGCCAGCACTTGAGAAGCAACAGGAGTTTCTCTTTCTCAGGCCCAGGGAGGGGCAGAGGTCCCACCCATGGCCAGGGCAGAGGGAGCAGGACTGTGCGGTGAGCAGAGCCCAGGAACGGGGGAGGCCAGGCCATCAGCTCTGCACAGTGAGGCTCGTACCTCTGGCCTCCTCCGTCAGCATCTTCTGTAGCCTCCTGTCCTCCTCCTGCCTCCAATCCCGAGACCTCCCCACTGTGCTCCACCTTTCCCATCCCGTCTTCTTCTGCAGTTGGCCCTGTCTGGTCAGCAGGGTCCTGAGCTACCTTAATAATAGATCTGGGCAACCATTGATAAAACAGACTGAATTTCTTTCCCTTTATTTTATTTCAGCCTGCGTGTGTGGTGGGAAAGAAGTCATTTTCTTCTTTTGATAGGTTTGAGTCTTGGCTTCTCCCATTACTGAGTCTTTGCCAGCAGGGGGCCAGACTAACTAAAATATTTATCAGGTCCTCCATTGAGCTCAAAATGCCAAAATGCACAGGTCCAGAACGCGGAGATGTGGCATAAAACTCGCACTTGCACAGTGAGGTCTTTGTGGACCGTGAGTATAATGAGATCCAGTGGGGATGTAGCTGTGGGAAGAAAAACAAGCAAACCAAAACAAATCCAGCATTAGGCTGCATTAATAAATGGAGAAGGCCCCCAAAGGAGGGAGGCGATGGTCTTGACACTGTCTAGGTCTGGTTTTCCCAGAATGTGCGATCAGTTCACTTCTGAGAAGCTGACAGAGTGGGCTGGGAGAAGGATGGGAATGGGCCTTGAAGTCCTTGCCAGTGCAGAACTGAAGCAGGTCCTGAGGCTAAGTTGCAAGGAGGGGACAGAAAAGAGAGACAGCTTGTACCCTCCGAGGAGGGGGTGAGGCCAGAGACGGTGGTGGGAGGCACTCTTGAGAGGGAAGTTTCATCTCCCTAGAAAAGGGACTCTAAAGCTGGAATGAATGAGCCACCTCTGAAGAGAGTGAGTCCCCAGTGCCACATGCACAACGTGGACCCCGAGTGAAGGGACAGAATCAGGCAGCAGCTTCAGCTCCCTTTCAGGCCTGGGAACCTAGACACATCCTTGCAGCTCTGCATCCTGCACGGCCTTTTCCCTGCTGTATCCCGCTCCTCCCCACCAGGACCAGGGCACAGTGTCTTAGATAGGGAGGTCCATGGGCTTGCCAGAGTTTGGGGGAGTCTTTGGTGAGCCCCTTATCAGACCCCTTCCCTTATGGAGAGATACTGAGCCAAGTGAGAAAGGCTGCCTGGTGGGCACCCAGCAGGGGGCAGATCATAACTCTCGCCTGAATCCAGGTCTCCGGCCTTGGGCTCCCACCTCACCAGCCTGACTCGCTGAGGGACTTGACATCTGATTCCCCTGCAAGGGGCTTCCCAGAAGAATCAGCCTGCTCTTTCCACATACCACAGGGTTTCTCGTTCAAGTCTGGTCATGTGCACTTATTGATGACTAGAGATGTCAGGCATGCGAATTGGCCTAAGGACACAGTGACTGCCATCCCAGAGGAGGAAGTAACAGTCCCCTCCTGCACAGCACTTGTCATTCTCTGAAGTCCCCTGATGTACTCATCTGCTAGCTTTCTGCCTCACCCTGCCCTCTTGCCCGTCCTCCGGGGCCCAGGAGTTCCCATGGGATTCCCAGCTACCAGCACAGTACCAGTCTGTGTGCTAAATTTGCTAGCTGAATGAATGAATGAATGGTGAGGCAAACTGTTAACCATGAGGAGCTGGAGCAGTGACCAGCCCTTCCTGAGCCTATCCCCGTGCCTGGTAATGGCAAGCACTTGTCCTCACCCCCTTTGGTTCTTCCCCACGCATTGTCTGGGAAGTGCATCTTGCAGTACAGACGCTCCAGCCTCTGCCTCATGCCATACCGTCCCCACTAGATTCTCTCAAGCAGGAGCCACTTCTCACTTCCCCCCCGTCATCCCTTCAGTGTCCTGCAGAACCCTGGCTTGATGGCCCCTTCAGTGTTCGTCACTTTCAGTGGAACTCCATGAAAGCTGAGGAAGGGAGGAGACCACGTGGATGGTAGAGGAGGATTTGTGGGGGACACCAAGGCAGGAGCAGATGCCAGCATTACCTAGTGTGGCTGCCAGATGCTGTCTTCAAAGACTGCATCATCCAGGGCCTCCCTCACATCCATGCCGTATTTGGGCTCCCTTATAAGAGAAGCCTGTTGAGGAGTTTACCATTGTCTTCTTGTTCCCCACCAGTGATGGGGAGCTCAGTACCTATTGAAGCATATAATTAAGAAAATCACTTAACTACTACCAAGAGATCTTTGGATAGCTGATCTTTTTTGAATGCCTTCTCTATATGAAGAGTGTTAAGCCGCCCTACAGCCATGAGAAGTGGGTACCTTTTTATCCTGGTTTTGCAGATGAGGAAACTGAGGAACAGGATATGTAACTTGCCCAAAGTCCCTCAGCTGGTAGGTGGCACAAAGCAGATACGATTAGAAGCCCAGTGGTGTGACCCTCGAGAGCATCCCCTCCTGACTGCTGTGTTAGTGCTGTCCATGGCAATGTAATGTGAGGACAAATGTGCTTTAAATTTCCTACAGCCACACGAAAAAGGTACAAAGGAAACAGTAGAAAAATGAAATCAGCAGAATCAATGTTAATGCATTTATTTAAAAACCAAATGGCATCATTTTAACATGCAATAAATGTGCGAAAAGTTATCCATTCCAAGTGCTCGGCAGCACGTGTGCGGGTGACAGCACTGTCCGGTCCTACACTCCCTTTCAAGGTGCTCGCTGTGTGCTACCCTAGGGAGTCTGCAGGCTTTCCGCCGGCCCCTCCGTTCAGGATATGTGGGCAGCTAAGCCACAACCACAAGAGACAGAGCAAAGACCTCTCCTTCTCAGGCTTAGAAGGCATTTCAACAGGAAAAACTAACAAAATTCATCACCTTTTTTTATTGGTGATTGATCCTAGAGCCTCGCATATGCTAGACAAGCACTCTACCACCAAGCTACAGCCTTAGCCTTTTTTATTTTTAACTTTGAAATAGGGTCTAAGTTATCCAGGCTGCATTCAGACTTTCAATCCTCCTGCCTCAGCCTTCTGAATAACTGAGATTATAGACTTATACCACTATCATCCTTCCTACTCACCATTCTTTCTTTCTTTTTTAATTAAAAGTAGGGAAAAAGATTAGGGGAAAAATGGGCTCTTTAGCATGAGTATGGGCCAAGAAAAAAGGGAAGAAAAAAATAAAAACACACCCGTCAGCCTAGGGTGGGCTGTTGTGAAGAGGCAGTCATCTCAGCCACCATTCTTAATACAAATGTTTTCATGAAGCCCCATGAATTAATAGGTAGACTGGAGTCTTATTAGGGAATCTGCAGTGTCCTCTTCTCTCTACAGCTCTGTGACAGCTATGGGTGCCTGCCAAGAGCTAGTAGTTCCCACCCTGATCTGCTCTCAGCAATCCCTGGGATGTGTTAAAAGATGCTCATGCCTGCATCTTCCCCCAGAGGTTGTGAGTTATGTCATCTAAAGGGGGCCGCAGCTTCTGGAACACGTGCTAAATCCTGGGGTGAGTCTAATGCAGGTACCATGAGCTCACTTTTGGGGATCATGCTTGGGCAGCCTCCCCCCGGAGGAGTTGTGCAGTGGCTATGGTCAGGGTCCCCACTCCAGTAAGAAGGTGGGGGATCCCTGCGGTAAGGGAGTCAGTCTGGGTCAGCCAGCCAGGACACAGCATGGTGTGGGGATTTGCTGGCCATGCTTTTCTCAGCATCATGGTGATGAATGCTTAACAATTGGCTCTCTAGGGGGAGACACAAATCTGCTTGTTTCCACGGTCTAACTGCTTCCACCAAGCCCTGTTCTTGAGTTACCAATGACATCCCGGGTCAGAGTGGGAATAAATGTGTATGTTTGGCTGTGGAATCAATATGGCCATCTTCTGCCTGTGGCTGACCATTCTGCATGGTGAACAGAGGGTCCAATTGGGTGGCAGGGAAAGAGGGTTAGGATTTTTCTGAATTTTTAGTCTCACAACCTTTTATCTAATGAAATATATACACTCTAATGAAATATATAGAACAGGTAAGATGCAGTGTGTCATCAGCATGACTTTCTTTTTTTTTTTTTTTTTTTTTTTTTTTTTTAAATTTTATTTAAGGAGAAAAGGAAAAAAAAAAGCAGGGAAAGGGTACAAGTTATACAGATTTACAGAAAAAAAATGAACAGTAGGAAATCACTAGTTAATGGATTACATATTGTCATCTTAGAAATAATTGTTCAAGTCACAAAATTAAAGCTTGTAAAGTGGACATTCCATCAACGATACTGCAAACAGTTCTGTTCATTGATCCAATAAAACTCTGTGATATCATTTTCTATCTTATACACTTAAATATACATGCAGTTATATAGTTTGGAGCACTTTCTTTTCCTCTCTTTTGTACCATGACTATTACACATTTTGGGTTTCATTGCTCCCACGGTTCTTATTACTTTTTTGGAAGAGAGTAAAACCAAATGTGACATAACAGAACAGAATCGGTCAAGTCAAAAGGGTGGACATAATAGATAATGTAAAAGCATAATACAAGGTGATCAACAATGGTTACTATAATGCCTCCCGCTATCTCTAATAGAATTGCCTATATCGTTAGTTATAATACAATTGAACAAAACAGTAAAGAATAAAACCAACAAAACCAAAACATTGGAGACATTGTAGGTCTTCAAAAGTAGATAAAAGTCAACAAGAATGGGCGTCATAATGAATCTCATTATCTTCACAGCTGATGCCTAAACTTTCGAACCTGATACTATCCAGCAAAACAGAATAGGGGAACATCAGTTAAAAACCAGATGGTGAGAGTAATACAGGGCTTTAAATCAAAGTAATGAAAAGTCAAAGTGGGTTACTATAATATATCCTGCTATTTTTTTCCTTTAATTAAAAGGATAAAGATAAAAAAGTAAATAATGGAGTGGAGATTGAGATAAAAGAGGGCATAACAACGAAACAGCGCAGATCAAAACATAACCATTTAAGCAGAATAGTGTTTCACCACCAGATAATTCTAACCTAAAAGTAGTTACTATATTGTCTTTTTTTGAAATCCTTGAGTACAACTTCGTATACTGTAGCATTAAGTATATCAAAACGATGTAAAACCATTCAAGAGAATGACAGCATTACAGAGTATTTAGAATTGACTAACAGAAAATGAATAATGGTTTCTGTATAATCTCCTTGTCTTTACAAGGTTTTTGCTTATACTATCGTACATAATAAAATCCAGTAAGATACAACCTATTTAGACCATTGGAGACAGAAGGACAAAAGCTAGATGAGACTTCAAAACAAGATGGTACTAAATCAGTATTACCTATTAAGATGTCATTTTCTCCAAAATAGCTATTCCTCTCATCCAATCTTCTCTGCCTCATTTCTGTTGAGCTCTTTTTCTGTCAGTAGCTGTCAGTTTGTCTTCTTCATTTTGTTCTCTGCTCCATTCGTTGTGGCCTCTCTGCCATTATTTCTGGATTCTTTGTATTTTTCTTTTTTTAGAATATCCTGCAATACTCTCTGTAGAGTTGAATTGGTGGTTGCAAATTCCCCCAGTTCCTCTTTATCCTGGAAGCACCTTGTTTTTCCATCAATTTCCAGGGACAGTTGTGCAGGATATCTCAATCTTGGCTGGAGATTATTATCTTTCAAAGCTTGAATTATTTCCCCCCATGCTCTTCGTGATTTGATGGTTTGTGCCGAGAAATCTGCTGTAATTCTGATGGGTGTTCCCTTGTAAGTGGTCTGTTTCTTGTCTCTGACAGCTTTTAATATTCTGTTCTTGTATTGAATTTCTGGAATTTTTATTATTATATGCCTGGGTGTTGGTCTGTTTGGGTTGTAGGTAGCTGGGGTCCTGTATGCCTCATACATCTGAGTATCTTTACCTTTTGCTAAATTAGGAAAATTCTCCTGGATTATTTCTGTGAGTAGCTTTTGTAGTTCACTTGTTTGTGTCCCTACTTCTTCTTTTATGTTCTTAATCCTTAAGTTATGGATCCTCTTATCATCTTCTTGTCTTTGTATTATTGCTGTTTGTTTCTTTGTTATTTTTAAGAAGTTTTTCATTTCATTCTCCCATATTACAAGTCTGCCCTCCAGTTCAGATAGCCTGTCCTTAGTTTCTTTCAAGCTGTTATGCCAGTCTTCTATAGACTTCTTGGTATCTTGGTAGTCCCTTTGAACCTGCTTCACGTATTCTATGGTTTCTCTGTTTTCTCCATCAAACAATTCTCCCCTTTTTTTCTGTTCTTCCATTCCACCGCCTGTTTTTTCTTGGGTGGTACTTAGCATTTCTCTAACTATTCTGCATACTTCTAGCTTCAGGTCGTTGATAACTTCATTCCTGAATTGGTCTATGAGGCTCTCTATATGGTGCCTTATGTATATTGGTGCGGTGTCTGCTATTGCCTGTTTCTCAGAATTGGGGGCCGAGGAGCCTTTCTTGTTGCTGCCTCTTCCCATGCTGCCTCTTCTTCTCTGTTCCTTATATATGCAAGCTTATATAAGAGGCCCAGCTTCTCTCCCAGTCAGCCACAGCCTGATTGAATTGCGCCAGTTAGGTGTTCCCGCTCACCGCTGTGCACCAGGGAGTTACGGACCAGGCAGCCTACGCGTCTCCCCTCCCGGCCACCGTCAGGCTCTGGGATCTGGGTTGGGACAGTCTACCAGGTCCGCCGGCAGCGTCACGCAGGCCAGGCACTTTTCACCAATCCCGCCCAAGAGGCGGATGTGTGGCTGGAGTCGCCACCGCGCCCTGCTCCCGCAGGACTGCTCGGGCCCAGAAAGTCCTCCGCTGGAGTCAAACTGTGGTAGAGTGTCAGTTTCTCTCACTCACCTCACCACAAGTCAGTGCACGCCTCCCTGCCGTTCGCAGATTGCTGTTCTCAGAGCTTCTGCGTGTCTCTCTCCTTGCTGAGCCACTGTAAAGGCAGCCAGCCGCCGCGCGGCGGGAAACCCAAATAGCGGCTTACAGTGGCGCGGGGTCCAGCTCCACACCGAGGCTTTTCTGTTCCTGTTTTAGCACCAGGACTGCATTCCAAGTTGGTTTCTCTCAGCCCAGTTCGTTCCTGAGTCAGCAGAGCATATCTCCACCTGCTTATGTCTCCTTAGTCCGCACCATTCCTGGCTTCTGAGCCGAGTCTTTCAGAGAGCCTCCGGTAGTTGCTGTTATCTGTCCGCCATGTTCTCCCGGAAGTCCGACTTTCTTTTATGAGCGTAAACCACACTGTCATGCTCTTGTTCAAACTCGGCCACTCTTGTTTGAGCTCTTGGGCCGAGGGATGGTAAGCCTCTTGCTGTAGGCCGGCCCCTGGTGCTCACTAACCTAACAGCCCTGGCAAACGCTTCCCCATCTGGTCTTCCATTTCCTCGTGTGTCCCAGAGGAGACCAGGCTGTGTGTGGAACCCCCGGGTGTGGTTTTCCCGGCCAGACTTGGAACTGCCGCATCCCCACCCGACCCCAGCCAGGCAAGTCTTGTATTTATAGCTGTGACTTCAGTCTCTCCAGTCCTGCCAGAGCTGCTTCCATGGCCCACGTATTTATAAACCCAGCAGGGCAGAAATAGACGTGACGTGCAGGGGACTTAGCTGATTTTGTAAGCAGGCTGTATTCAGTGAATACATTTGGAACACATGTGGGTCCCTCAGAGATCACAGGCAATTCAGAGCTGGCAGGGGGCTTTGGGATGCTGGCCCTGCAATTGTGAAGTGGTGGTCACTGAGGCAGAGGGATGGAGAGGTATGTCACATAGAGGATGTGACAGAGCCAGGGCAGAATGAAGGGTCCTTTCATCTATGAGAAATGATTCCTCTTTGGACTCTTGGAGAACCCTTGGGGATCAGCCCAGGTCTCAGGTACCTGTCAGGTTGTAGCTTGGTCATTTCCCGGATCTGGGACTGTGGACAGAGACTCGCCCTCATGGAGCCACATCCCCTCACCTGTTAATTGGTACGAGTAGCAGGTGCTGGCCTTGAGATGTCAGTGTGAGGAATAAACAAGACTCAGTGGACACAGTACACTGACCAGCACATGGTAACTGTTCAGTGAGGGGTCGCTCTTGAAGTTAGTCCTTCACAAAAATAGTAATTGTAACCATAGCTGAATCTTATTAAGCATTTGCACAGGTCATTTTTATTAGCTGACAATTTTATGACGTTATTATTCTCAACGTCATTTTACAGAAAGGAGATACCCTATCAGTTTAACGAACTAGGAATAGAACTTTGCAAAGAAACAATGCTAATATATAAAATTATGTACAGGTTATTAAAAACCGACTAGAGTAGTGATATTCACAGAGGAATAAGAAGATTCTAAAATGGTGAGCAATCAGTCAAAATACTAACATAAAATCTATATCTCCCAAGGATTTATAGAGCTAATGTTTCTGAGTTTGCACCTAATGTTGATTTTGTTTTTACTACTGCATATGAAAATTTAACATAATAATGAACTTGAAATGCATCCGCCATACAAAGCACAGAGTGGCATCTGTCAGGGTCTCTCACAGCTTCCTCTTTTGCAGGGCCTCATGGCACTCCCTGGCCCTCTTTCCTGCTTAATTATTTTTTCCACCCATTTAGCACCATCTGACATGCTTTCTTTTATTTATTTATTATCTGTCCACCCCGACTAACATGAGCTTCACGTGGGCAGTTTCTTTCTCTTTTGTTCACTGTGTACTGCCAGGGCTTAAAATAGTGATGGCACATAGCAGGCGTTCAGGGAATGTGCGTCGAGTGTGCAAATGAAGAAATGAATGACTGAAATCCCCTCTGCCAAGAGGGCCCCTGAAACGCAGGGAGATGGTACAGTTCATCCAAAGTCCCAGCCATCGCAAGGCTGAACCGAGACCCAGGCGGCCTGCATGGCTTGCAAGACCACCCAGCTGGCAAGACATCGGGGCAGAGCAAATGCAGGGAGGGCTCCGCAGTACCTGCCTCAGATCTCCTGCCAAACACATGTACCCGAGCTCTTCATTCAGCTGAGGAAACTGAGACCCACTGAAAGGAAGTGATTGTCCCAAGAACAACAGCAGGTGAGGGCAGATGTGGTGTTTCATCCTGCTCTGAGGTCTAGGATTTGGATGGGTTGAAATTCACCCCCTGAAGTCATGAGGCAGGAAGCCTTGACCGTGCTGAGCAAAACATTAAAGGAGGCACATTCTCAGTTCAGATTCTAGAGGACTGATCAAGCGCTCTTCCTACAGGCAGTGTGAACTCAGGTCCAGACAGTTTATCCACTATCCTTCGGCCACTTGATGCTGAGGGTGCTTCCAGACAGAAGTGGCATGGGGAGGTGCATCCTAGCCATCTGGGCTTGTCCTATGTACCCCATCACACTCTAGGTTGCACGTGTAGTTAATCACCTGGGCGTCTTCACATTTCACATATAAATATGTACCGAGTGGCTACATGGTGCCAGGCAATGTGTCAGGCATTGGAAGGACCCACCCTCCCTTTCTTCCATCCTTCTGTCTTCTCTCAATCTCATTCATTCATTCATCCATCCTCCCGTTCATTCATTCACTCAGTCACTACTTCCACTTCTGAGATAGGCAGCCTGGGGGATGGGAGTGCCATCTGGAGCTAGATTATCAGGATGTGAGCCCTAACTTAGCCACTTACTAGCTGTGTGAGTCTGGCAGGCCATGGAGTTCAACGTCCTTATCTGTACAATGGGGATAATAATAGCACCTTCCTTCCAGGCTGGTGGTGAGGATCAGATGAGTCAATGTACACTGAGTATCTAGAATAGCACCTGACACAATAAACACCTCCTGACCACCAGCTATTAGCGTCGTCACTGTCTTATGTCCCTGGCACTGGGCCATGTGTTCAGGAAGTTGCCCCAGAACGCGCCTGTCCTGGGATCTGTTTGTTAGTCCTTGTTTTGGCCTCTTACCTTCAGCGTGGGCCTCGCTGCCTTTGGCTGCAGCCCACAGAACTGACCTTGCCTGCTGCATTGTCTCCCCAGCCAGCAGGAAACTCCGGACAACTGGACTGTGTCGGTTACTTTTTTCTCATTGCTGAGACAAAATGACCAGCATCCAAAGTTAAAGGCAAAAATGTTTATGTAGCTCACAGAGGTTTCAGTTTATAGCTGGCTGGCTCCAAGGCAGTGTGGCTTGGCAGGGGAGAAACAGTTCATGGCAGGCAGAAGGCAGAAAGCAACAAGTGTCAAGAGACAAGCAATGACCCTCTTTCTGTCCCTTGTATCGTATCCAGACTACCTCCGTTAAGATAATCAGCGCTCACACCCAGGGTGGGGGCAGCTTTAATCCTTGCAGCAAACCAGAATCAATCCTTGACCCCCACAGCACATACCATAGATCCAGCCACCTCCAAAAAGCCCCACCTATGACTGCATGAGACTTTGGGGGACATCTAGATACAAGCCATAACACGGAGCCTATCATAGTCTGGCTCCCTGTCCTCCAGTCTTACCCCCTCCACCTCGCATACGTACCCCACCCTCAGCCTATGCAAGGCCCAGAAGGTCCCACCTTCGTGACTTGGCTGCACCTTATAGATCGTCTTCCCCTAAGAGGCTTCCCTTCATTCCCTCAGTAAAGAATCATGAAACCTTCCTTTGAACTTGTTTTTTCTTTTGTTTGTAACATTGTAACTGCTTTGTTCTGTGTCCAGCCATGAGCTAGAGACACACAGGTAAGCACAAGTGCAAATAATACTTCAGGGAAACGGATTGAGATCCTGTATATTGCAGGGACAGGAAGAGACTGTAGGCAGAAGGTCAGGTAGAAAGACAGGGTGGAAGAGCCTTTGGAGGAATGAGGTTTGGCCTTCCTAGGTTAGTTCTCCCCTCTCAGCCTGCTTTTGTCTGGCACCCAAATAACCAGATCCTGGGATTTTCCTACCACGGCTCTGAGTCAACGGGAGTTAAAACAAGGACCAAGTGCTCTGGCCCCACAAGGGCCCTCATGCTCAGCACACCCCAACCCCTTTCCCTTTCCCTGTGGCCACAATGCTTGCTCTCTTGGCCTGGGGGAACCCAGGGGAGCCCTTCCACTGACTGCAGCCTGTATGAGCCAAGCACTTTGCCCAAATTCGGGGCTCATCAAACATCCAAAAGCCTGGCAGGTGAGCAGCGCACAGAAATGCCTTCTGTTCTGCTGGGTGCAGCCAGGAGCCTGTTTAGTCCATTAATCTCTACAGCAGCCCTGGGAAACAAGTCCTGTTTCAAGCCCTGTTGCAGTGAAACCGAAGCTCTGAAAAATAACAGATTTAGCCAAGCTCTATTCACTGGGAGGTGGACTCAGGATTTGCCTGGCTCTGCCTCTAAGCCTGGGCCTTCCCTACCATGGAGAGAGCATGGAAAAGGACACCAAGGGCCCAAGGCTGCAATGCCCAGGCCCACTTAGTCAGAAGCCAAAACAGAGCCCCAGCGGTACCCAGAGCATCTGAAGCTTGAGGTCTCTGGGCTCCAGGGCTGCCTCTTGCAGCTGAACCTGACCTCAGAATTGGCTCTGGAGATGAGGCACAGCGCTCACCTGCCGAGAGCTCAGGAGTTTAGAGCCTGTGGCCAGTCAAGGGTATGAATGTGGGTGGGCATGGGATCTGAGCTGCTGAGGGCTTTCTCTTGCTTCTGCTGAGCTGGAGTGGGCCCCTCCTGCCTGCAGAGACCCCTCTCCACAGATGGGCCTGCCATCTGCCCTCAGAAACCTCAGGGACTGGTGGGTCCCTGAAGTCAGAGTCTTGGGCCCCTGACAGAAGCACAGAAAAGCACAGACCCCAGCAGCCTTGATTCACGCCTTGCTTTGCCCTGCAAAACCACCAGCTCTGAATACTGTGTTTTCCTCTCTGTGCCTCAGTTTCCTTAGAGGAGTGTTAGGTAAAGGGCTCAGTTCAGCACCCAGCAGCAGCTCAGAAATTAGCAGCTGCCACTATCACTATGGTCCCTGGTGGCCGCTCCAGGGCTCAGGCTTGGGCAGGGCCTGCCCCCTCCACTCCCCAGGCTGGGAGTGCTCCTTCCTCGGGACAGAGTTGAATTGGAGTGCTCCTGCCAACCCCTCCCTCCTGGCTTGGCAGCCTGAAAACAACGCTGGCCAAAAATATTTGTGTGGGTGGTGGAAAGTTAACTTTTCCGCCTCTGTCTTCTTTCCTGGAAACCGTGGCCACCGTCAAATACAGCAAAACAGAAGCAGGGATGGAGTGAGGCGGGGCTCCCACGGGGAGTCAGAGAACCCTGCCCCCGCCCCACGCCCACCCCTGCTGCCTCGGCCATCTGGCTCTGTGGTGGGGGTGGGCTGGGGGCTGCCAGCGCTTAGCATCTCAGATGCTGCCACGCCAGTGTCCCTCAGCCCCTCCCACACCGTCTGCCTCAGTCTGCATCATGCCCTTGGGGAAACAGAGTCCACAGTACCCAAGGCACCTGCCCAGCTCACACAGCCAATCAGGTGTCTGGAATTCTACCCGCACTTCCTGAGATTCTCTGAAACTCAAACAGCAGCAAGTTGGCTGCAGCTAGTGAGTGACACTAGCTGGAGAGAAATGAGGGCCCGAAATGTCTCTCCTGTATCCCTGAGTCCAGCTTCATGGGCAAGATGACAACGCTAAGTTTGGCTCCTAGGCCTGTCACTTTCTAGCTGTGTCACTTTACCTATCTGAGCCTCAATTTCCCAACCTCTGAGATGGGATACTAATAAACTATTTGTCTCATGCAGTGGTTGTGAGAATTTATGGCAGTAACCTAAGCAAATATCCCAGGAGGGAGTAGGGGCTTAGTGTCCTGAGCTAACACCCTTTCCCTGGGCTCAAGCCTGGCTTCTTTTCTCCCGATTTTCCCTGTCATGCAGGCTGCAGTACAGGTGCCTGGTTATCTTTCTGATTCTGACGTGCGTTTGCCTTTCCCCTGGTTGGCTCTGATCTGCCTGGTAATGCGCTTATCTCTCTGCTGCCTACCAGACTCCTGGCACCTCCTCAGCCAGGGGCTAGGGCCTTGACCTGCAGTGCAGAGCCTGACCCCTGCTGAGGCAGAGGTATGGCATTGTCACTGAAGCCAGCCCAGGTCCGAGGCGATCTATCCATGTCCACAGATTTCTCAGGGCTCAGGATTCTTACTGTACAAAGGGCAGCCAGTGGCCGTGTGTGTTTCTCCTCCATTTTGCAAAGGATTTGTGGCACTCAGACTTCACACAGCCAAGCAGTGGTGGAATCAAGTCTTCAGACAAGATCTGCTCATTCCAGAGTTTCCTCCCAAGTGTAATCACTACGAGCTCTGGTTTAAGTGTTATCTGCCCAGCCCTAAGGATTCTCCCCACCTTCGCAAATGAGTTCCAAGCCTTTGTCCTGAGCCTGCAATTCTCTCCTGCTCTCCAGACCCCAAAGTAGAACTGCTTCCTGCTCTTCTTCCCTGGAAATCCAACACATCGAACTCGTCTTCCTACTCCACTGAGCACTTGCTCCTTGCCGTGTATTCCTAATCTCTATTGCTGCTGTCAGAGCTGGGAACCTGCACTGCTTCTCAGACTCCGCCTCCTTCCTCCACGCCCACTCTCCATCTGCCTCCAAGCCCAGCCAGTCCTTCCCCTCCTCCCAGCCCCCCAGAGGAGCCTGCATCCCCTTTCCTGATTATCATCATTCTTAACATGCAGGCGTAATAATATAATTATTGTTATTTTTCTTATCACTCGCAGCTCTCCCAACCAGACCTGAGTCTTCATGAGCCAGATTTGCATAGCTTCTTTGTCCTCACCGTGGCTGCAGCAGTTCAGGGTATCTGAAATAGAATGGGAGCATAAGAAGTTTCTGTGGAATGAGAGAACAGCCAACACATGTTAAATCATGGCTTAGAAACCGTGCTGAGCCCTCCGCATGCATTTTCTCTTTTTCTGCTGAAGGCAACACTTCGTAGGAGAGTGTCCTGTGCCTCCTATATGCAAATGCTTGGCACTAGGAATGTTTCAGATTTCAGAGTCTGTCATGTTGTGGAATGTATGTAAAGCAATATCTTAGGGGTGGGATCCAAGTTTAAACCTTAAATTCAGTTATGTTTCACATGCACCTTGTATACAGTGGCGCCTTGGTTTACAAACTTGTTTTATGGTTCTGGGAAAGGTGGCTGTGTTTGCGTTTGAGTGGGGAAGATAGCTGAGGTCATGTTTGTCACTGGATGCAGTTTGTGAACAGACACTAAACTCTGCCCAATAAATTCTGCTTTTGTTTGCAAGCCATCTGAATGAGGCTTTACTGCATATAATCTGAATGTCATTTTACACAATATTTTTAGTGTGCCTGTCTTTTGACTGCGACCTGCCACGTGAGGTGGGTAGTAGAAAGTGAACTTGTGGCATCGTGTTGGTGCTCACTTAGTTTTGGTTTTTAAGAGAATTTTGAGTTTTCAAATTAGTGGTGCTCAACCTTTACAGTTACTGTACCCACCGTACAGTTAGGAAAGTGGAGGTTGAGACTGACACACAAGTGGCAGAGCTGGGACTGTAACTTAGAGCCGGAGCACACACTCCTGCTGTCTCTCACAATCTCCTCAGGGAGTGCCTGTCTGCAGCCTTTTACCCTCCACCCCCAATTCCTGTGATTCCTGTGGCATGTCTACCTTTAACGGAATGTAAGAGGATTCTTTCTAAGTGGTGCCCAGATGAGTGTTTTTGAATAGCCAGATATTTATTTAACGTGCAGGAGAAATGACTTAGCACGATATTCTTATGGTTTTCCCGCCATCATTGCTTAAGGTAAGTCTAAAGAAATAGGAGTACATTATGTGAAGTTGAAATAGTAAGATAGTAGTGTCAGGTGGCAGAAGGATCTGGTACAAATCTAAGGTATTTTGTGACTGAAGCTGAGAAAGCACTTCCCTTTGGAAGTGTAGGTCCTGCACCCCGAACACCAGCCAGTTCTCAGGTCCATCCAAAGAAACGCAGCCCAGAACACCCAGTAAGCTGTCTCACACGCATTTCTTTTCTGCCCACACAGATAGCCTGCCCTGTGGGGCCCTGCAGGCCAGAGGTCAACAGGTGCTGAGAAGGAGGCGTTGAGGCCACCACTTTACCAGCCCGTCAGCCGAGGGCCTATCTTACCTCTCAGCTGAGCCTTGCCTCTGTGCAGCGGATCAATCAGCAGAGGAAGACAGATCGACAGCCAGCCAGAGCCTGACGCAAGGGGACTGGAGAGCAGGGCTCACGCAGGTGGCTCCAGCCCAGGCCTTGCTGGCTTCTCTGCACCACCAAGGAGAGGAGCATCATGCTGGGCCCTCACTTTCCACCCTCGCCCCTTGGGCCCAGCAAAGGGACACCTTCCTCCTGCAGCTTCCAGATCCCTGATGGGAGCTACAGGTGTCTGGCCCTGGAGGCAGAGGAGAGCGGCAGCGAGGGGGGCCTGCAAGGAGAAGTGGGGCTCACGGACCTGGAAGAGGAAGAGGTGGCCTGCAGAGCCATACAAGGAGTGCAACAGCTGCCCAGAGTCCCGGGCACTCGGCCACCCAGCTGCTTCAGTGAAGCACAAGAGGGGACCCCACGTGATAACAGGGCCAGCCAAGAGTGGGATGTGGCGACAGCTCGGCGGGTGATGATACCCAGCCCCAGTGCTGGCCCTGAGCTCAGGGTGGGCCAGAAGCCAGGTAAGTGTGCATCCTTTTCTCCAGAAAAACAGGAAACCCGAGGGGCCTTCAGCATTTGTCTTGGTCATATGTTGTTATGATGGGTAACAGTCGTGTCATCTTGCGAGTGTGCCCGGGTTCACAGTCGTGGAGAGCTAGGAGCAGCTGTGAGTTACGCACAGTCCAGCTGTACCACATCGAGCCCCACGCCTGTCTCTATGGAGAGGGCAGGTGAGAAGGCAAAGAGAAAGGCACATTATCATGCCTGCTGGGACAAAGGTTCATTTCTCTCTCTCACCTGCTTTTGACCATTAGTGGTAACAAGTGTCTGTAAAGTCCCAAGCAGCTAATGTGGCAAAACCCAAAATTCAGTGTACTTGGGTGCTGGGGTGCAACCCCACCCAGAAGAGAACAGGTGTGACCACTACCCTCCCTGAGCTGGTGGGGCAGAGAGGGTGCCCTGAGCTAACACAGATCTCCGTGGAGAAACCGAGACCAAGAGTGAGCCAAGGTGTGCAGGTCCGCAGCAGAGCGGTGGCTGGGCTGGGCCCAAGTCCCACTCCTAGGCCTCGGTTTCCCATCTGTCAGAGATGACAGAGGCAAAGGCCAGGACACCTGGGCAGCACTGGGATCCAATGACAGCTGCAGGGGGAGCTCCGTGTGTGCAGCGGGAAGAAAGGAGGGAGTGGGGATCACTTTCCTGCAGCGCAGGGTGAATCACCTACACCAAGGGCCCATGGAAATGCTGAAGTGGGTCCAAATGGGGAGGACGTGAGCTGGGCCATGCTCAGCTCAGCGGGAGCTGCTGCCAGCAGATCCTGGGGGTGCAGGGTGTGGGGGAGACACAGTCCTGGGAGGGCTTGTGCGTCAGGAAACCAAAGGAACACTTCATTTCTCTGCAGGCGTCGCTGACGCCCTGGCTGGCATCTCACCAGCCTTCCCGCCCACTCTGCTCTCTGAAATAATTCTCTCCAGGCTGATCACCCCCTCACCATGGACACAGCTCCCACCCAGGTTTGGGTCACACAGGGTGTTGGGTGGAAGAATGAAGGGACCTTAATGCCTCTGGGGAGGGGAGGAAGAGCCTAGGGAGACTCAGCTGTCCTGAGTTGTGAAGAAATACTGGTCCCCTGGAACCCAAAGCCTCTAGGATTTGCTCCCTCCCCTCACACAGATCCCAGCTGGGGTCAGGAGACTGGGATGCCGCTTCTGTACTCAAAGCCTGCTGTCCAAACCCTAGCAAGTCCTTGCCTCTTGGTGAGTTTCCATTTTTTCATCTGTGAAAATAAAATAAAAACGTAAGCCCCGTCTACTGGATAGAGGTGCTGTGAGGTTGCAGTGATCTCAGACGTGGCGCTTTTACAGTACTCTAGGTAGGGATGCTGATGATAATTGAAATGATCATAATTAGCTCAACAATAAAACAGCTGTTGGTTGAGCCCTGATGTGCTAAGCCCGTTGTACCAAGAGCTTTGGCACCACTGCCGTGACCTCATGGCAATCTCAAGGGGACACACTGTTATTATCTCCATCATGCAGAGGAGAAGATTGAAGCTCAGAGACAATAAGTGTCTTGTCCGAGATGTGGGGCTAGCAAGCTCCTATACCACAAGCCATCCTTGGTGTTTTAAATTTGAGGCTTCTGCTCTTTGCGAATTATAAGTGTTGCTTGTGGATATGCACAGAAAAAGAGACCACGGATGGGGAGGAGAGAAGCAAGGATTACCTTTCTGTGCCCTGGTCACATCTCACAGCAGCAAGCTAGGTCGGTGGGCGGTCTCCTGTTCTCTTTATTTTACTACAGCCTTTCAAGGCAGGAATTATTTCCCCTGTTTACAGGAGAGAGAGCTGGCTTAGAGCTGTACATTGCCTGTCCAAGGCCACACAGTCTCTACCAGCACGGAAACTGATCGTGTTCTTCTGGTGTTGATCAATCCGGTCATTTCTCTCCTTAATCGTCACCCAGTGGGCCATCCTGTTCTAGGGATGGCCAAACATACAAGGGATAGAAGGAGCAGGAGTAGCTTCAGGAGGACAGCATGGACAGGGGCTTTTCAGAGGTGAGGGCAGGAAGGAAGCTGGGCCTTGCGGGAGTGTCAAACTCCAGGTGGTCCTGGGTTACAGCCACGAAGCACTTTCTGCTCCCTAGGGAAAGGATGTGGCCAAAGTCCCTTCCTTCTGCCTGGAGAGCCACGAGAAACCTGTGGCACTGCCAGGTTATTGGCTTCCTTGTAACGCTTCCTCCCATCACTGCTAGAGATGAGAAGAATCTCCAGACAGTTACACCCATCCTCCTGCCATGTACCCCCCTCTCCAGAGTGCAGTGTTAAGTACGGGCCGTGGCACCTGCTGCCTGGGGTGCTGCAGAGACTTGTATTTGGGGTTGGTGAGTACTGATACCTTTTCTCTGAGAGCTGGGTAGCAGTCAAGCAGGACAGGCTGGTAGGGAATGGACTACAAAGAACTGAGGTGGGCCAGCCTGAAGCTCAAGTTTCTTGCCACCAGTGGCTACCACTTGGGAGAATATCTGTGGGAAGGGATGTGTAATAAAGGGCTCATAATCAGGTTGTAGCCAAACACAAGCTGATCCACAGCTCACTACAAACCTACAGCGGGTCCTTTTCATAAAGGTGCAGTTGGTCACAACTGGCAGGGCTCGCTAAGATTATTAGGTTTATGGAGACTCTGGAGTCCAGAGATGTTAGGCAATTTGCTCAAAGTCACACAGTAAACTGCTGACAAAACTGAAGGTTGGAACCCCAGGCATCCCAGTTCAGCTGCCAGGCATGTGCTAAATGCTTTGTATGGATTTTATCATCTCATCTAAACAGCCCTGTGAAATTTATACTTCTATCTCTGTGTTACAGAGGAGGAAACTAAGGTATAAGAAGCTTCAGTGAATTGTCAGTCTCACAACCTGTGAGTGGAGGAGCCAGGATCTGAACCCTGAGAGGTCTGGGACTATGCTTTTAAGCACCCTTCTCCATGGAGATGGAACAGCAGGTTGTGTCCTTCTTTCTACTTGAAGGAGGGGAAAGGTAGTTTAGCCTCCAGGAGTAGGTGAGAGATTAGGCCACTCTGGGTGCACCGGGGACTCCTGGGACCCTCTGTGATCCAGGCTGTCCTTTGCTGATAGCCATTTGTTATTGGGGTGGGGTGTCCAGAGGATTTGCAGGACCTTCACTCCACTGGCCCTCGCTCTAAACCTTGGGGAAGGGGGCTGCCAGGGGGGAGGCTCCCCTATCAGGTATGGTCCTCCAGGGCCACATCCATCTTGCCAAGGCAGAGGAGCTGCACCCAAGCTAACAGCTCATAGGGTTCCCGGGCCAAGGACAGGGCCTGCTCCTCGGGCTCCTGGAGACCCAATAGGCAGAGCAGGAGGCTGGCAGGAAGCTGCCCATTGCAGATCCCACTCCCCACCCCACAGCAGCAGCGGATGCTGTGTGCTCACAGACACCCACGGGCACACACAGTACACCCAGGATGTCTATATGCCCTGTTACCATGCAAACATTGTCACACGTAGGAATTTTCGTATCTGCACGTGTGCAAGTGCCCTCAGATGTCCCGGCAGCTCTGCCACAGATGCACACGGGCAAACATGCTCCTGAAGGCTCCCATCAAGCCTGTCACATGGCAACACACGTCTCTGACTGACTTGCAGAGGAACAGTACCACGTGGAAACACCGAGCAAGCGTGTGCACGCTTCCTCGGACAGGCACTCACATCCCCTCCTGCAGGTACGGCTAAAAGCATGTTCCGTTTTCCATTTTCCTGGGCTGCACACCTACACTTTGAAAGCTCTCTTGCATTCATAGTTTCTCCTATAGGTGTATCCGTTCTTGCACACCCACCGTCACACACCTACGTAAAGACAGAACCACTTTCTCCCCTTTTTCTTTCCCCCTCTCTTTCTCTTTCATACTCGCCCACACAGTAATCCTAGCCTCTCTCTCTCCCTCTCACCCACACTGTTTGTTTCCTGGTTTCCCACCGTCTTTGCTATAGCTACACCTCCAGCACATCACTCAGTGTAAGCAGCACCCTGTTGGTGACAATCTCTAGGACCCCATTCCTGTTCCCCAACTTGGTACAATAGGACAGGAGCAGCCACAGGGTCAGAGGAACTCTCTGGAGCCCGGGAGGCCAGGCAGAGGGATGGGAGTGGCCAGAAGCAGAGAGGGCCTGTCTCTTCAGTCACCACCTGTGCTCTGAGCCCGCCCACTGGAGACAGGAGTGCCCTCAACCCCAACTCCCGTGGGCCCACGTTTCAGAGTGAGGAGAGGGCATCCATCAGCATATTTCCAACTTCCTACAGCGGGACTCTAAACACTGCTCTTGATGCAAAAGATAGATATTTTCTGCATCCTGGTAGAAGAGGGAAAACTCCTTGGAAAACCAGGCTACCACTTTCTCAAGCTTGGTCCTGCTTCAGCACTGCTGGGGTTCGAAGGGTGCTTGCTCTCCCCAGGGAGGGTCTTGGGAATGTGGGCAGATGGACTTTTACATCATCCTATATGAATGATGCGCACAGACCACAGCCTAGGCCGGCACAGCCTAGCTCAGTGTCAATGACCTGGCTTTTGAGGGCGAGGAGCACTCAGCTCTACCGAGGCCGCGCAGCACCCCTGACCTGCTGCTGACCACCAATCAAGTCGACAGCCAGCAGCAGGCCAGCGGGCGGTAGGGCCCTCCTCAGCTCCGCCGTGCCCAGCCCCACCAAAGGAGAGTTATCGAGGTCACTAAGGCTGAGGTGAAGGGCAATCGGACCCGAGGGGTACTGCATGTGGGGCAGGAGGTGGTGTCGCCTGTGTAGGGTCCAAAGGAGGTCAGCAATGGGAGGGGCGGAGAGAACAGGGACCGAGAGCTGGCAATGCTCTGCGCGAGAGGACAGACGGACTCAGGGACAGATAGGTGAACCTAGGGACACAGAACGATGAGGGAACTGAGACGAGCGCCTGGCCGCAGACAGCGAGCGCAGAGCAGGACAGGGGTGCTGCCCGCCCGCAGGAGGGAGGCTGAGCCCGCGGAGGGGGAGTCGCACCCCGGGGCGCGGGGCGGGGCGCTGGGCGGGGCGCGGGGCGGCGCTAGGGCCCGGGGGAGCGGGAGGAGCGGCCGGCCGCCGGTCGGCTCCGGGTCCCCAGCAGCGCTCCCGCTGCGGCGGCGGCGATCGGGGGGCGCGGGCGGGGCGCGGGGCGCGGGGCGGGGCGGGGCGGACGCCGCCAGGTGTGTGCGGGCGGCAGAGCCTGGAGCTCGGGGACAGCGCCGCGGCCGAGGTGAGTCGTGAGTGGGGGGCGCTGGCCTCTGCTCCCCACCTGCGCAGTTGCTGGCGCCGCCTGGAGGAGGTGGCCCTGCTGGGCTCCAGTCCCCGCGCACAGGGTGACCTTGCCAACTTGCTGCTGCTACACTTGGGCCTCAGTTTCCCACCTGTACGGGGGAGGCGCAGGCGCAGGCGAGTGTTCTGGCCAGGGTTAGCGGCTCTCGGGGAGGCGGGGGCTCCAGCCCTCTCGTCCCTCTTCGCTAGCTAGCGGATTGGGACCCGGAGCCCCAGGCTCCCCGTGGGGGCTGCAGCAGGATCTGCACCCTCAGTCTGCTCTGAGAGAGTCGGGGGTAGGGCTTGAGCCGGGAGATCAGCTACAGGGCTCGGTCCGGGTGGTCTCGCGTGGGTCCCCGCGAGGGTGGCGGGACGCCCGCTCTGGGCCTGCACCCCCGCGTATAGCGGCACTAAGTGCGTCTGGCCATGAGGGCCCGGCAGGACGGCGAGCCCCACCTGGGGAAATCGAGGGCGTTCCAGCGTGCTTTGTGGATGGGGGACATTCCTGAGCTTTGCTCATCAAATTCTCAAGACACCTGGACTGTTAGCCTTTCCGCTCAGGGACCCAGACTCGAAAGGTGCGGTGGGGCGAGGGTGGGGCTGCGCTGTGGGATGGGGGATGGGAGGCTCCACCCAGGGCCCTCCCGGGCAGGACCTCTTTGAGGAATCTGGGGGAAAGGTTCCCTCCCCGCAAGTTGGGGCTTATTCTGGACAGGGACCGGGACCCTCTTGTGTTCCACGGCTGGGTTTTCTAGAAGGTACAAGAATGAAGGGAGAATCAGTGTCTGTGCCATCTCTCTCTTCCAGCCCATCCTGAGCGGCAGGTGGCACTGGAATAAACCAACTTGCTGTGTGGTTTTGGAGCAAGACCCTTGCTCTCTCTGGCTCTCGGGAGAGGGTTGCCAGCTGCACTGGAGGCGGCAGTGCTGGTGGTAACTGTAGGGGCAGACAGAAGGACCCACCAGGCTGCGTGGGAAAGCGGAGGGTGAGATAGGATGCTCCTGGGAGGGGGGAGTACGTGGGTGCACCGAGGTGAGAACCGGAAGCCTTGCGGGCATCAGCCGGCTTGGTCACCAACCCCAGGCCTAACCCCCATCTTGGGGGCACAGGCCCGAATGAAATGATTCCCCCCACCCGTACTATACTGCCTCACGCAGTAGGATGAGACCTCTCCACTTCAAAGGAGTTGTCCTCTGCCTCTGTCTCAATGTAACATGTGGGATGGTTCCTTCCCATCTCTGGTCCTCAGTTCAAGCGGCATGCACTAGGATCCCTCCAACTTGATGTTTAGAGAACTTTTCCAGCGTATCATCTGCTGCTGTGCTGCCCTGGCCTTCTGCCCCCACCCCCAGCTAGCACTTGAATTGTGACTGGAGTGAACATTTCCTCCCTTGTCCACTGTTGTCATATACTTGACCCAAAGGTAGGAGGAAGAAAGACCAAACTTGTGGCATGCAGGTGCCTGCGTCAGCGGGCCTCTCCAATCAGCATTTTAGCACATCACTAGTTTTCTATTTGGGGAGACTGAGACCGAGGGGAGGGAAGAGGTTTTCCCAGAGCGACTGTGCAGGGAGATTGCAGAGCCCTTTCTCTGGAAAAGAGCAACTCCTTGAAAAGTGGGAGGGGCACAAGTGTCCCCCAAGCATCCAGAGGAAGGGGAGAAGCACACCATCTCTGGGTTGGAAGGGTGTCTCCCTGAGGCCACTTCCCAGCAACAGAGGAGGCTAGGTGGGGGGTCAGCCCCAGAACTGCCCTTCCCCACTGCTAAACACACCTCCAGGCCAAGGGGCCTGGCCTGTAAGGCCCTCTTTCCTTCAGAGTGGCTCCCAGGCTCCCAGACGTGAGCTCATCAGAGCTGCTGATGCCAGGAAGGGAGGGGCTGAGGGGAAGCAGGCAGTGCTGCCCAGATAGGGGCATCCCACACCCCCTGCAGAGTGCAGGGGCACTGTTGGCAAGGACCCCAGCTCTGGATCCATGGTAATGAGAAGGTGGGAGCTGCATGGGACAGCTGAGGGCCCAGGGGATAGCGTGGGGGCTGGGCCAAGTGCTTGGGGTTCTGTGCCAGGCTGACCTCTGCCACTTGCTGTGTGACCTTGAGTGAATCCCTCCCCTGTACGGACCTCTGTGTCCCGGGCTAGCGGTGGGGTAGATTGAGTGCTTAGGAACTGGGGGTACAGTAGTAAGCAGGACAGACAGGTCCTTGCCTTCAAGGAGCTTGCACTTTAATGGAAGGAATAAGACAGGGAAAAAAGAAGTAAATAAATTGTCAAGATCCTTTTAGAGAGGTAAACATGGCATGAAGCAAAGTCCTGCTATCCCGCTGCAGAGCGCATGGAGCCGCTGCTTTGGGTAGGTGGCTCCGGAGGGCCCGCTTGCAAAGCTATGGCGAAGCCAGGTCTGGATGTTATTTGAGGTACTCAAGGCTTCCTGGAGGAGGCATGTTGGGAACTGGAGCCAGACACAGGGGAGGCATTTGGTGAGAGGAAGGTGTCCCAGAGGATGGGAAAGGGTCTGGAGGGGCTAGGTGTTGGATGTAAGATTCATTTCCCCTCCCCAGGCTGTAAACTGCAGACCCCAAGGGGCTCAGCCAGAAATCTAGTGTGTGTTGTGGGGGGGGGGGGCTGGGCTTGCTTGTGGTAGATGCTGTGAGTTCGCCAGTGCGAGTGTACAGAGTCCTTTGTGAACTGTCCCTGGACTTGGTTGCCCCAAGGGTGGCCAGAGGAGGAGTCAGCATGAGAACAGCCCCTAGGCCCTGTAATTCCAGAGGCTTACACAAAGCCCTCTCTCTGGAATGAAATCTTTACCAACTGGCTGCTGCCTGAAATTCCACCACCCTAACTTCATCTTTTCCACCCGATGAGGCAGGCCAGTGTGGTTCTGTGCTGACCCTGCCCTGCCCTGCCCTGCCCTGCCCTGCCCTCCTGGTGTCCCTGGGTGCTGCAGGTAGAGCACCAGTCAGTCTGCTCCTTCATGTCTTCCTCATGGTTGATTCATAGATTTGGTGCTGAAACCCTTGGCTTCCCTGCTGGCCGGCTGGGAGATCTTAAGCACATTATGTAACTTCTCTGCACTTTGGCTTCCTCATCTATGAAATAGAGACAATAATAGGCCCTTGTACTATTGTTATGAAAATGGAATGATAAATACTTTAAAAATGAGCTTTCACTTATTAATACCGTTACTGTGTTTTGATCTGTGTTAAAATAGGAAGCCCTTGAAGAGACAGACTCTTGCCCCAGACTCATCAGGTCTCAGTATCAATTACTTGTTGATTTTTGGCCAGGAACAAGTTTTGGTGGTGGGAAGAGGAGCAGAGTGAGCATAAATGCAGTGGAAAGGGCCTGGACCGTTCTCAGGAAAGGTGAGCTGGCTGTGTGTCTGCGTGTCCACTTGCTAGCCTTGGGCCTCAGCTCCAGTTCTGAGTTGCGGTAAAGGAAGCAGAAAGGACCTGAGGGATTCATGGATGTGACAGAGCTCAGCAGATGCCAAAAACATTGGACCTGTAATGTCAAATGTCAAGGAAGGGGCAACTGGATGAGTCCATGAAAAGGCCAGTAGTCCTACCTGAGATCTTTGTGTCTAATCTTCTAGAATAAAATATTTTAGAGAATAAGAGTGCTTGGTAGATACTGGTATCACCATTCTGTAGTTGGGAAATTAAGAGAGGTTGGAAAAGTGAGCTTCCAGTGGTCACAGAGCTGGTTAGTGACCAGGAGTGACCCAGGCAGTCTGCCCCAAAGACTGAACTTACTACTGCATGGCATGGCCTCTCCTGCTTTAGGTGGTATGTTGGAGGCTGAGATGGGCCAGGCCACCTGCCCGAGAACATGCAGCCTTCTTCTTTGACCCTAACTTCTGTCCTTAGGTCCTAGGGGGAGGTACTTCACCAGATCTGGGACCCGGAGCTCTGAGTGTCTGAACTAGCCCTGCCTCTTTTCTTCCCTTCTGCTCTTCCCCCAAGAATAGGTCAGAGAGATTAAGTGTGCCTGTGGGCACCATGGCATCGGAGGCTCTGCCAGGGCCTGATGAGTGAGCATTGTTACTGTTGTGAGGCTTCAGTGGGTGCCAAGTTGTAATACTCTCATGACATTTGGCATGTGTGATCATTGTGCAGATGGGAGAAACTGAGGCAGGAGAGTCCAGGGACCAGCCAAAAGTTGCACAGATAGGAGGATCCCTTTGTTCCTGGGCCTCCTGCCCTGTCTTCTGAGATACTTGCAGGCTCCATGGAGAGATGGGACCTAGGGGCCCCTGGCCTTGACCAGGATGTGGCTCTTAATCCAGGACCCTTGGGAGGACTCTTGGAGTTGGGGGATGGGGAAGATACTGATTAAAAAATAGATTGTCACGCGCATGAGGGACAAGCCTGCCACTACCCAGCCTGAGCCAGTTGGCTCCCCCGTGCCCAGCTGCCAGGCCCTACTCAGGTCTCCTGCTGGGGCCCCGCCCACCTCTGCCTGGCTCTGGGCCCGAGGCTGAATGCTCTGAACCACCCGCTTCTCTCCCTCCTCCTTGCCCAGCCTGCAGGCAGATGGTGCTCTCCTTGAGCCTGGGTGGGCCTGAAGCTCAGTGGTTGGCTTTCAGCGGTGCCAGGGAGGTCTGGTGTCACTGCTCACTAGCTCTGTGGTCCTGAGAGGGAAACTGTGCCTCTCTGGGCATCAAACTCCATAGAGCAGTGAGTTAATGAGAACTCTTTGTGGCTTTTGAAGCTTTTCCCAGGTTCCTTCTCTGACAAACAGCTGTGGAGATCTTGCTTAGAGAGGTGACATGAACTATAAGGCCACTCAGCTGCAGAGCGGCAGAGCAGAGGCCTGGAGCCAGATCATCGACAATCTCCGTTCTGTACAACTTCTCTAGGTTGAGTGGGGTCACGTGGAGTTGCGGAGGCGGGAGGCTGGGCTGTAAGATGGGATCAGTGTTTTATGCATTTGCTCTTTCTCCCAGTCCGCAAATGTTTGTTAAACCCCAGCTGTGGCCTAGGCACAGGGGCATGGGTGCAGCCAAGGTTCTGCCCTGCGGGAGCCGGGCAGACAGACATTAAAGAAAACAGCAGCGGAATTGCACATCTGATGTGGGTTTGGAGGAGAGGCTCCGGGTGATATGCCTAGGGAATGTGACCTCTCAGGCAGAGATGCCTCCTGGGAACAGAGCTGAAGGTCCAGAAGTATGATCAGAAAGGCGTGGGTGAGGGGCATGAGGAGAAAGGGCTCTAGCTAGGTGTGATGGCGCACGCCTGTAATCCCGGCGCTTGGGAGGTCGAGGCAGGAGGATCACTGGGAGTTCAAGGCCAATCTGAACCACAAAGTGAGAACACAAAACCTGTCTCAAAAAAGTACTGAGACCTGGAGGGGTGGGCTGTGAGTCACATGACAGAGGCTGCAGCACTGTGGGGCACCAGCTGGGCAGGGGGCTGTCACTCAGGCCTGGAGCACCAGAGAGTTTGAGGGCGATGCTGGGAAGGCGCTGTCTCCATGGCTGTGCTCTGGAGGCTGGTGCTGTCTCTGTGTTCCCTTGGATGCCAAGCCTGAAGGTGCCACCAGTGGCCTCCACACCCAGCCACTTCCTGGATGACACCATGCAGATCATATCTTTTCCTCCGCCCACGTCATTTTGGCATCTGAAGGGCCACCTGATGCATCCTGCCTTCAGGGACGGCCATGGTGGCCGGGCAGCCTCACATGCAGGCTGGGCAGGGCATGTCCCTGGCCCAGCATCTGTAGCCACTCAAAAGCCCCCAAGGCCAAAGGCCTGCTCAGTAGCCCAGCGGCTAGTTCTCTGAACCCAGTTCTGCTGTCTGCTCACAAGTAATTCTTTTCCTCTTTGGGCCTCTGTTTCCTCATCTTCATAGTACAGACCACTCTAGCTTTTCTGTACACAGAGGGTGGCCTGTAGATTGAGTGATGAGACATCCAGAAGCCTGTTGGACATGCAGTACCTCAGGACCCGCTCTGGATCTGAATCAGTGTGGGTTTTAACAACATCCCTGGGCGATCCCCGGATGCTACAGATACTGTTCTGTGCCATTCATTTTTAAGTTTAGAAAAATTAAAGTTTGTAAAATTTTCTCCCCACTCCAAAGTTTTACATGTGAAAACATGAGAAGGGACCTACCCACTCTGTAGTCATGAATCCTCTCCTTCACAATAAGGAGCAGGGCACAGGATTGTCATCAGAGGAGAGGTGGAAAAGATAACCGGACTGGTGTGAGGGAGGCATCATCTCAGAATCCTCTGTGTCTCTTGAGAATTCCTGACCAGATGACATCTAAGAGGCCTCTCAGCTCTGACCTCCAGGGTCCTCAGCCTTGAGAGTTTGGAAGGTGGGATTGCAGGGAAGGCTTTGATGGGCCACGGCCCAGTGACATGCTTCCTATAGGCCCCATGTTGGTTTCTTGCCCTGTTCCCTCTGAAATCCCTGGTAGCCAGTGCTATTCTTTTTTGAGACAGGTGTTCACTATGTAGTCCATGCTGGCTTTGAACTCACTAGGTAGCCCAGGCCAGCCTCAAACTCATGGTGATCCTCCTGCCTTAGCCTCCCCAGTGCCAAGATTACATCATGTGCCATCATACCTGGTTGTCAGTGCTATTCTTAGCACATCAAGGTAAGGAACGTACTAGTGCTTTATTAATGTCTTTGAGTCAAGAGGATTACATTCAGGGCCCCTGGGCCACAGCCTCCTGGCGTGCCCTTCACGACTACCGTGGCAGTGCAGAGGGGAGCTGAGTTCCCAGTATCCATCTGCCATCTCTTCTAGACCTGCCATAGCTTCTGTTACATTTTGTGCCTAGAGGTCCCCCCAAAGCCTTGTGCACTTTTATATGAGACTTTTCCAGAGGTAGCTTAATCTAGAGTTTTCGATTGATTCATGGTTCAATGCTAGGATTAAGGGTGCTGGGATTAACAGTGGGTGATTGCTGGATCAGTCCACCAATTGGATTGGCACCACCCTAATCCAGGAGACTGGGCAAGATAAAAGGGGCAGAAGGAGGATTGTTTCCCTCTTTTTGTTCTTGTTGATTTTTCTGTTTTTCACTACCATGAACAGTTGCCTGTATGCCTTGTGCCACCCTGCCTCGGAGCCAGCTGGTAGTGGACTGAAACCTCCACAAACTGTGAGCTAAATAAACCTTTCCTCCTTTAACTTTGGGGTTGAGTATTTTGTCTCAGCAATGAGAAAAGTAACTAAGATACCTACCTTCCTGTTGGGAGTTGAGTCATGAGATACAATGGTCAGCTTGGATTGGCGAAATCATTTCTTCATTAGTGTACATTTATTGAGCACATGTTTCATGCAGCAGAATGGGTGGACTGATGAGTGAAACATGGTTCTTGCATTCCAGAAAGTCATGTCAATTAAGAGTCAGTGTGCTTCACCATCACTGCAGCATACGTGCACGGCCTGGTACCAGGTGCTGTGCACACGTGTGAGCTGATTTGTGCAACCGCCCAGCAGGATGAAAATTAGGAGGACCTTTTGCAGAGGAGGAAGCTGAAGCCCCTGTGGCTTGTGATCTGATTGGACTCAAGAGTGGCTAGAGCAAAACAGTTGTTTTACATAGAGCAAATGGTTATATATAGCTGAGGGGCTTGGGAGCCCCTGAACTGCACAGCGAGAGGAACACTCACTGGTGGAGGCTGACCCATCCTTAGTGAAACCTGAGTTGCTGAGGAAATTGAGTGTTCAGAGTTTTCACGGACCTGGAATGAAAGATCGACTACACTGTGGGCTGGAAATCCCAATCCGATGGGATGAGTGGATAAGGCTGCAAGGTGGCCCATCTCTTGAGGCTGTGCTGAGGGCTCTGAGTGCAAGGCAAAGGTCTTTGTGATGTGCTATCCTGAGCAGGTTCCTTGGCCTTTCTCTGCCTTGGTTTGTTGGTCTGTAAAATGGTCTAACATTCCCTGGTCTGCCTCTATCCCTAATGGGTGAAAAGTGCTAGGAAAACCATAAAAAGTGTTGTGTATATTCAAGGAATGATATATAACTACTATATAATTGTGTTTATAAATATGTTTTGTTACTTGTGAAATTAATATTACGGAGGTGTGCTGTGCACCAGACCACATTCCAGGCATTTTTCTCTGCATTCACGAAGTATAAACTTAGGTTAAAATGGTGAGTTCTAAAGGCCAGTGGGTCTCCAGCCCAGCAGTGCATCAGTTCCCTCTGGGAGCACATGCGTATTCTGTGGTCCTAGGAATGTGCATGTGCAACACATTCTCTGAGATTCTGCTGTACCTGCAAGTTTCTGAGCTGGGTCAGAGGGCAGCAGGGACTTGTCCCGGGCTCCATGTGGAGCTGGAGACAGTTGAGACCCAAACCCAGGCCTCTGGCTCCCAGTCTGTCCTTTCCTCCTGCCCTAAAGGAGTGAAGCTGGGGACGTGGTGCTTGAAGAGTGATGCCGCTGTAGTGGCTGCTAAAGTCTGCTCTGTGCTGGGCACAGTGGATGGCTTATTCTGTTAATTGCCTGCGGGGTAGAGAAGGAGCCGTTCACCACATTGACACAATCCCCCAGGACTTGAGCTAAATCGGGTATAAAACTTCAGTGTACTTCTAGAAAAGAGAGACCATGGCTGAGCTACAGGGATTCTGGAGATGTGGCTCTGAAACCATGCTGTGAGGCATTTTCCCTTCTGCCACGACAAGTGCCCTCAGGGCGACAGTGGTTGGGTAATGGGATTGCCTGAGGACAAGCAGGCTGGTGGGAAGGAGACAAACCCTGTTCCACAAGGTGCAAATGTGATACGTGTGCACACTGCCCCCGCCCACCACAGGGGCATAGCGTGGTTCCACGCGCACATCTGCAGGACTCAGGGTGCACATGTTCGTGTGTCTGACCTGCCCTCTGCTGACACATATGTCTGAGCATGCTCTGTGGTGAGCAGTGAAGGTCTGAAGCAAGCAGCTCCCCTGGGAGCCGAGGAGAGGATGGAGCAAATGATCAAGGTACTATGTGCATGTAAGAATCTTCCAAGATAAAACCCATTAATTTGTATGGTCAGTTTAGAATGAATGATAAGAAGAGACAGACAAATGGTTGCGTAGTCCCTATGTCTCCTGTATCCCTGTTTCTCTGCAACATTTACCAGCTCACTTATTTGGATATGGATTATCATATACAAGTATTATTACCCCAACTGGAATGCGAGCAGAGATTTCTGTGCATTTCTATTCATGGCTGTGAACAGTGCCTGGCCTTTAGTTGGTGTGTGATAGCTATTAGTTAAACGTGAGTCCATGCACTTCCCACACTTATTTATACTGTCTAATTTTATTACTGAAACATCCACTGTAGCCCTAAACAGTAATATACCTGAGACCACAAATTTGGTGTTTATTGACCAGTACTCATTTTAATTTTGCATAACTGATAAGATTTTAAGTATCAGAGTTTCACCCAAGATCCTCTCTGCTTCCACTAGAAGGGTGAGAGCGCCACACTTTAGGATTCATTGGTCCAGTCCAACACCCCCTGCACTTTGAAGGGAAGGATAAACTGAGGCCCAAAGTGGTTCAGAGACTAGCTCAGTGTCATTCCCATTGCAGCAGGATAGACACTGGAACCAAATTTCTGACCTCCAGTCTTCTGGTTGAGGGAAGAAGAGAGGGCAGGACTCTATGATTCACCTCTTCCTTGGCAGGAGATGGCTCCTGGCAGTGGAGGAGGCACAGCAGGGTTAGGAGCCTCAGCACCCGGAGCCATGACGCCCTCCTGGTGCAGGCAGGACCAGTGTGGGCTGCTCCTTCCCTGCGTGATACTTGGACCTGGGGGCTGCACCATGAGCCTCAGGGACTTGAACCTAGTTCTGTCTGCTGCAGCACATGGGCTGGAGGTCCACACTGGGTTCTTCTGTGCAGCCAGGAGTCTGGGGAGAAAGGAGGAGGAGCTGAGCTGTGAGCAGAGGTGTGAGACCAGATGCAGGGAGGGCTGAGTAAGAGGGTGTGAGGGAAAGTCGGAGCCCAAGACTCACAGAGTTATGCATAAGTGGGTTCGTGCAATGGCTGGTTAAATTCTCCATAGGTGTGTGCACAGTGATTTATACTTTGTGTATCATGTTTGCATCTCATTCACACAACAGCTACTCTGCAAAGCAGATGTTTCTTCCCTGACTCGCTGACATTATTTACTGAGATTCAGAGAGGTGCTTTACTAAAGGCCGCCCAGCAAGTGGGATGGGTGCTCTGTGTAGGCTTTGCAGGGGCAGGAACGCACTACTGATTGGATGTGGTCAAGAAGGGCCGTCCGGAGCCCTAGCAGGCTGAATGGAAATGGCAGGAGCTGGCAGCCAAAGTCCACTCCCTGACCAGATCCTTGGTGACTCCTCAAATCTTTCTGTTTGCCTCAGTTTCCTCATCTGTAAAACGGAGGTGAGGACACTCCCTCACAGCGTGGGAGGATAAAAATGGTGACGTTGGAAGGAAGAATGCCTGGCACACGGAGCTCTCAGCGGGCAGCGCCGGGACTAATGAAGCGAACGCGCCGGCCCGGACAGGCTCGCCCCTGCTGACCACCCGCCAAGGCCTTGACCCGGGATTCCCCGCGCCTTGTTGGGCTGACGCGAGCAAGCGACAGACGCAGACGGGCAGCAGCGCTTGGGGGCCGCCCGGGCTGGCGACGTCCCTGGGGAGAGGCGCCCAGTGGCCCGCCTGGGTCTCGGCGCTGCGCTCTGCTCCGCGCGCCGCGATGGGTTCCAGCGGTGGCGCGCGCATTATCATTCCTCCTGCGTTTTTCCTCCCGGGGTATTTATTTTTCTGCGAGGAAGGAATGTGGGGAATTTACCGCAGGGCGCTGGCCTTCGTTTTGGGCTGCGCGGCGGCCTCTTCCCCAGGAGGAAGCGGCCGAGACAGATGGCAGCGGCGCGCGCGGAGGCGGAGGCGCAGGGCAGGGCGCGCGGGGCAGCGCGGCGCGGGTTATGTAACCGCCGAGGCCGCCGAGCCTTCGCTCGCGGGCAGGTTCTTCCCGGGAAAAGGTTCCATTCTGTCGGCTGGCCTTGGCTTGGATGTGAGGGATGGGGACTGTCTTGGGTCGCCCAGTCCCGGCTGGACCATCCATCCCTATTGCTTGGAAAGTCACCTGGTCTCCATCTTTAAAGCCCGAGGACAAATGCCACCGCCTCCAGGCGGCCTTCTAGGTTGCTTTGTCCTGGTTCTTTCTGCGCTCAGGTTCTGTGCTCTCTGAGGCAACTCATGAAATATTCTGCCTCTCAGGCCTCACACCGCAATTTGAGGCTTCATCTCCTCCTCCGCCTACAGATTAGTTGCTTCCTTCTCCTTTCCTTCAGGAACCACCCTCAAAATCCCCAATCTAGAATCCAGATGAATCTAGCAGTCCTCTGCAGGCACGAATGAAGGTGGGAGGCGCTGGGTGTGGGAGTGCTCATCCTTCAGTAGGGTTTTTTTTTTTGTACCAAAAATCGAACTCACAACCTCGGGATTGCCAGGCAGGCACTTGTGCCACTGAGCTAAATCCCCTTCCCCAATAGTTTAGTCAATACTTTTTTTGTTTTGTTTTTTGAAGTGTTGGCCTCCCACTGAGTTTTATGCCAGTCCCTTTTTTATATTTTATTTGGAGACAAGCCCTTGCTGCTTGCCCAGGCTGGCCCCAAACCTGCAGTCCTCCTACCTTGGCCACTGGGGTAGCTGGGATTGCCGGTTGTGCAGCTGCCTGGCTTGTCAGCACTGCTGCAGCCCTCCAGGGTGGCAGCCATTTCTGGGACTGGGGCATTCACAGCACCCTGACCCTGGGTGAGGCCAGGCTGCAAGAAAGGGCCACTCCTTTGTGCAGGGCCTGGGTGAGTGCTGATCAAGGAGCCAGATGGCTAAGGGCTTCCTGGGAAAGGTTCCTTGGCTGGGTCCCATGGTGTGGCTGGGAAAGCTGAGCACTCTTGGCAGGTGGGGCTCTCTATAAAGAAGGCACCCCAGGCCTGAGGTCGGTCCAATAGTCCCGGCTCCAACTCTGCTCTGCCCTTCACTGGCATTGAGATCCGAGAAGAGTTAACAAGTTCTGGGGACCTCATTTTCCTCATCTCTAAAGCAGACATAGGAAAGAACCTTCTTTCTGAGTCATGGTGAGGACTAGAGGAAACAGCCAAGAACCCTCACTCAGCAGCATCGGGTGCTCCCCAGATCTCTGCTGGTTGTCAACCTCATCCTTGTTCTACAAGCATGGTGCACGGGTGGGCTGGGGAATGAGGAATATAGATGTGCAGCCGCTGAGGCCTTCCCTGGCGAGGCTTCTGTGGTCTATGTAGAGGTGAGGCCAGGCCCAGTGCTACAAGGCAAGACATGCTTGGGCCTTCCTACATGTGAATCCCAGCGGTGTGACCTTGAACAAGTCACTGTACCCCTCCAGGCCGGTTTTGAGAAAAGCATGCTGCTGACCTCATGTGTTGCTGGGAAGGTCCACGAAAAGGTGCCTGGCAGGGGACATGCACACCCTGCAGGGTACCTTTGCTAATGTGAGTGATGCACAGAACAGCGCAGATGAGACATTGATGGGTACCTGGAGATAAGAAAAGGGGGTGGTGGCATTCGGATTGGCTGGGAAGCTTGGGGTGAGTGTGGTGAAGGGAGCCTCAGAGACGTCTAGCTGAGGGGGCTGCATTCTCCTCCCTGAGGCAGGAGCTCCTGGGGCAGGCGGGACCGGAGCTGCTGAGGGCACAGGGAGGTTAATGAGCTCTGAATGCCAGGGTGAGGAGGACTCCTCCTCTGGATCACCCATGTCCCGGGGAGACAGCGAAGAGTTCTGAGCAGGAGAGAAAGGCGAGTGGGGCTGGGAGCAGAGGAAGGCGAATCTGGCTGCGTGGGTTGATTGGCGGGGGAGAGACTGGGGGTGGAGAGGCCATTTAAAAGGCTGTTGCAAAATCCGTTCTCCTGATAAAGAGCCGGGCTGAGTCATCTGTGGAGGAGAGGAGTCATATCCAGCTCCTCTGTGTTGCTGTCGAGGTGGGATTTTCCTCTCTCATCAGCCTGGTGACTGGCTGGCTTTTCAGAGGCTGCAAGAACTGAGAACTGAGGCTGTGGCCGGAAGGAGCACCCAGGAGGAGCTGAACTGGGGGGGACCCGGCTGAAGTGAGTAAGAGGAGCACTTGGAGGCACCTTGGCGTTTTGGGGGTGTGACTCGGTGTGTGGCATCCCCGCTCCGTAGCATTCCCTCTGGCACTGCAGGAGAGGCATGCATGGCAAAGCTGGAGCCTGTGCTCCCTGTGCCTGAGTGTGGGAGGGACTGCAGGTCTGCAGGCCTCTCGGGGTTGCACCCTTGCCTCTGGCTGGATGGAAAAGCCCCAGGCTGTGTCATTTCCTCCCTTTCTGGGGAGGATGCGAGGCAGGGGCTGGCAAGGCAGGTAGGCATTGCTCAGAGCGCTTTGTCTCCCTGCGCTGGTTAAGCCAGAGCTTGTCCAGCCATCAGCCCTTGGTTCCTTCCTGCCCCCCACCCAGGGCAGTTTACCTAGCCCGTTGCCAGGACTCCTGGGAAACCACAATGGGCGCCTATCTCTGGCTGCCTGTCCCACCCCACTGGACCCAGGCCGAACACTCCCATTGACAGCAGGCGTGTGAAGAAGCATTTCCTTGAATTCTCCCTGTCCTGACCTTCTGCTCTGGCCACTCTTGTCCTGCCTCACTTCCCTCCTTTGGATTCTTGATCCAGGCAAGCCCAGTGAGGGTGGAAGCTGCAGCGGCCTGCAGAGGATGATAGGGATTGGGAAGAGGCCTTGTGCCTGCTGCCTGAGCAAAGCTAATGTTAGGGACCTCCTGACTCCCAACCTCATGATCTTTCCACTCCACTTATCTTTAATACCCTATTGGCCTTTTCTAACGTAGTAAGAATTAGTTTATCAGTTATTATTCTGGTAGGAAGACTGAAGAGAAAGTGTGAGTTGTCTTGTCCTAGGTGGCTGAGTTTCTAGGACAGAGGGCTCTGCAGACAGCAGTGCAGGAGCCCTGTGCCTTTTCTTGAGCCCCTGTCTGGAAAGTGGTGTGGTTAAGAGATGAGATTTCGAAGCCAGACTTTCTAGCTTTTGAATCGTAGCTGTGCCACTTGCAGATTGTGTGATCCTGAGTGTGCATCTCTGGGCCTGAGTTTCATGCAGAAAATGGAAGAAGCAACAGCATCTATTTCTTGGGGTTGCTAGCAGGAACAGGATGATGACTAACAACGTGCAGCCGAGGGCTGTGCCAGGGCTGTGCGGCCTGCAAGGCGGTAACCGCAGCAAGGTGCCCTCCTGCCAGAGGCTTCGTGCTCTCCCCTTCCCCATCCTGCATCCGCTGGGCTGCAGCCTCCCAACCCCAAGCAGCTCTTCCTTGTCTTACTCCACTCTGTTCTCTCTGGGATGTCCATCTGCAGGGCTGCTGACCCAGGTTCCAGGGGGATTTTACAGGGCTGGCATCCCTCAAGGCCCTGCACTGGGGTTAAAGGGGATGCACAGGTACAGGCAGGCCACAGCTCGGCAGATTGAGTGTTCACCGAGGTGCCTGTCCCCTGTGGCCTGTAGCTTCCTCCTGTCTGTGACAACACATAGCACTCCTTAGGCCAGCTGGCCCCTACCAGAGACAGCAGTTTCCTCAGGGAGTTTTAGATGGAGCTGTCCCTGGCGCCCTGTTATGGGCTGGCTGCCCCTCCCCCTGCCCGCTTTGTTTGCAGGGTGGCAGAAATCATGGGGACTGTGGGCTGGGTCTGGTCCAGAGCTCCCGCTGAATTCCTTTTCTGTGGAGTCACTGCTGTCTGGGATGGGGGTGCAGAGCTCATGGCCTTCTGGCCTTTGCTGTCACTCCTCAGCTTAGCACAGTAGCACAGGCCAGACTGTCCAGGCCCTGGGAGGTGGGGAGGTCACAGTTCAGGCTGCGAGCGAGCAGAGCCAGCTGGTGTCAGCACACCTGGCTGCAGGGCCATGCCCTCCTTGTGACCCCCTTTCTCCCTTTTTCTCTAAGGGCTCTTCACACTCTGGCATTTAAGGGTTTTCCAAATCCGTGGCCTTTGAGAGTCAGCCTAGAGATGGGATTGAAGCAGAAAAATTAGGAAAAAATGCTGGAAAATGCAGGGATGTTGAGGGGTCTGGAATATTCAAACACAGATGCATTGTGCGAGACACTCACACTGTGGGGACGCACCAGGCAGGGCCTACGTCCTCGGCATGGTGGAGAACCAAGTGTGGACCAGCTCCCCTGGGACGTTGGTCAGCTCATCATGTCTTACAGATCCTTGGTTTTCTCCTCAATAAATTATGCATTAAGCCAGATGTCTTCATTCCCAGTACTAGGGAGACAGAGGCAGGAGATCACTCAAGCCCAGGGTTCAGGACCAGCGCGGGCAATCCAGAGACCCCATGTGAAAGTAAGTAAACGAGTGGCTAAAAATGTGCATAATAATAGACTGTTCCTTTTGGGCACGTGTGCACAGTAAGTGCCCAGTCAGTGTTGGGTACATTGCTGCAGTCGTGTACATTGTGGGGACTGGGGATGATTGTCTCGAGTCCTATGGGAACGGCTGCAGGGTGGTCTGGCTGGAAGGAGAAAGCTATTATTCTGTGTAGCTGTGCTGGGCAGAACCACATCAAGTGGAATCAACAGAAGGAGCAGCTTTGCAGCTGAGTGATATCTACCTGGACACACTTTGGCAGGTAGAGCACTCACATCTGTGCAGTAAACGGGAGCTTGTACACTTGGCACATGGTTCTGGAGATGTGGAATTGTGTGGGGAGTTGGACCTAGTGGTGATCGGCTCTGAGATTCCGGGATTCTGTAATATGGGGCTGTATGAACTCCAGGGTCCTGACCTGTGGTATCAATCTCTGTCCTCTTCTAGGGCGTACAGTGGGGCTGCCAGTTGCCACTTCCCAGGGTAGATTAAGACCTCTGCCATGTACCCCGGGCTTGTAGCTGGTGCCCCCTGGCATGGGTGCTCTCACTGTCCCCTCCCAGTTCCCACATCAGGTGCTTTTCCCTCCTCATTAGCAAGGCAGTGTCTCTGAGAGGTGCAGTACCTTGCCAGAGTCACACAACGAGCAAATGGCAGAGCTTAGATTTGGGCCAGGAGACTTGGGCTTTTTTTGTTTGTTCACTTGTTTTTTGAGATAGGATCTGGCTGTATGTTCTAGGCTGGCTTTGAATTTACCATGTAGTGCAGGCTGGCCTTGAATTCATGGAGATCCTCCTGCCTCAGCCTTCTAAGTACACTTCTGATTACAAGTGTGAGGCCTGGCTTTTAAGGAGGGCAGAAGAAATGGACAGTGTATAGGCTGAAAAACCTCTCAGAGATCTTCTGTGTTGCTAATGACCCTCCACTTTTGGGTTCTTCTAGAGAAGCAGCCTGGATCACCTGTTTCCTTTTATAGATGGGGTGAGCCAGTCCTGAGCAGGTGAAGTGGGCTGTGTACTTTCACTGTTTTAAACAGGCTGGGGGAAGTCAGGTGTTGGTGGAAAGAAGGGAAGAGGAGGTTGGGAATAGAAAACCTATGACTGTGTGGCCTGAACCAGTGACGCTGTCATCTGTCCTCTGTCAATCTTCCTGCTGACGCTGGCTTGGAGGTCAACAGACTCTACCTTGGGTTACCCTCTGGACCTCAGTTTCCACATCTAGAAATGGGGGTAGTAGTGAAATAGCTCCTCTAGAAGGGACCTTCCAGCCCTGAGAGTCGAGGAATCCTGAGGCTGGCTGGCAGACTGCCTAGAAAGACTCTCCCTGGAGACCCACTCGGCATGTCACGGCCAACACTAATGAGGGCAGAGCAGGAGGGAGGGCAGGGTCAGATTCCTCAAGAACTAATTAGCTTCTCGCAGCAGGGGGCCAGGGATGATGAAGGGAGGAATTCGC
Organism: Cavia porcellus; assembly: GCF_034190915.1. Taxonomy (NCBI): domain Eukaryota; kingdom Metazoa; phylum Chordata; class Mammalia; order Rodentia; family Caviidae; genus Cavia; species Cavia porcellus. Next base: position 17,552,377 of record NW_026947504.1, read on the forward strand.
TCAGCTTCTGACTGAGCTCCAGAGGCTGGCCACAGGCTGATCCATCCACGGGTCAGTTCATTTGTTCTCACAGCCATTTGCTCATTCATTGCCCAACAAGCCTAAGTGGAGTGCTGAGCGGGTCCCTGCAGTGCACTGGGGCTGGAAAGAGACATGGCTGCCTACAGTAAGCTTAGCAGGGGCCTGGGCCCGACCCGCAGCTGACCGTCTCCCCACTCCTACTGCCCAAAGGGACCCTGAATGCAGACTGTGGACTGACACCGGCCTTGCCATCCTCAGCTGTGTGATCTTGGGTCAGTTGCTTACAATCTGCTGCACCTCAGTTTCTTCTTTAAAACAGAGACAGGTAATGCTTTGTGTCATAGACTTCTGGGGAGGACAGAATGAAAGCATGCAATGCTCTGCTATAGTCACTCCTGAAAGTAGCCCAACTGATTACTTTTCTGGGGTTAAAATGTGTGGATTCATCAATGACTGTTTTAAGTAGCTATGGGAAGAAATGCTGGAGGCACATAAAGAAAGTGAACACGTGGTGACTTGCTGATTGGGATGTGCGGCGATCAGGGCTGAAGGGAATACATAGCTTTTTATATTTTTATTTTTATAAATAAAATGTGAATGTATTGCCTGTTCTCAAAAGAAATATTGCCAGGGGCAATGCTTTATAACATTAAAGCAATTTACTAGTACAAGTTTGAGAGTGGAAAGAAGCCTAAAAAAGGCACATAGAAAATGTTGCAGTGGTCACCAGGGGTGGATGTTACGCCTGGCACTATGCTAATGGCCAAGGATAGAGTGACAAGTCCCTCAAAGCCCTTGTCTCCTTAGAGCTATGCTAGGTGAACAGACAGGTAATAAACAAGGAAGCACATGAAGGAGATCATTTCAAGTTGTGGTGACTGCTATGAAAAAGAAAGAAAGAGAAAGGAAGAAAGAAGAAAATCAGTCAGGGGAGGACAGACATTCAGACTAAGACCTGAGTCAGTTCCCAAGAGGGAACTGACCTGTAATGCCAACTGGGAAATGATTGTTCAAGCTACAGGAACAAATACAAAGGGCCTGGGGCCACTCCCACTAGGTATTTTTAAGGGACAGAAGAAAGCCAGTGAGGCAGAGTCTCGGGAGAGGGAGAACAGTGATGGGAGACAGGTAAGGGGCTCGCAGGTCCTTGGTTTCCAGGACAAGGAGTTAGGTCTCATTTGGGGAAGTGCTGTATCAACAACCTCCAGGGGCAGCCCAAGTAAGAGCCCAGTTAATCCTGGAGAGATAATCAGAGAAGGTTTCATGATGGCATTTAAATTAGTCTATGAAGGGTGGGTCAGGTTATGAGAGTGAATTCTAGGCAACAGGAAAGATCAAATTCCAAAGCAAAAGGTCATGTGTAGGAGGGCACGATGACCATCTGTGTGTCTGCACTGCCCTGTGGCTCTGCATTCCTGCTTGTTAACTGGGCCTCTGTCCCTCCCTGCAGCCTTGGGCCGGAGCCCCAGCCTCACTGAAAAGGACCTGAAGGAGGCCAAGGCGCGGAGCCAGCAGATCGCAGCCCAGCTGACCACCCCTCCCAGCTCCAGCTCGAGGGGCGTCCAGCTCTTCAACCGGCGCCGGCAGAGGGTGAACGAGTTCACCTGGGAGAGCCACGGTCAGAGGGGTCCAAAGCCCAGCCAGGAGTCCCTCAGGGTGCCCCCTGTGAGCCCCCCAGGCCATGCACCAGGGCTCCACCTGAGTTCACCTGCGCCATCCAAGCCAGGCCCTCCAAGGCACTCCAGTCCCCAGAGCCCCAGGCGAGGGCTCCCTGGCTGCAGCATGGAGGGGTACTCCGACGAGGCCAGCTTGCTGCGGCATCTGGAGGGGTCCAGTGAGGAGGAAGAGGTGCCTCTGGTGGTCTATTTAAAGGAGAATGCAGCCCTGCTTACAGCCAATGGGCTCCACCTGTCTCAGAACCGAGAGGCCCAGGAATCCCCAGCAACCCCTCCTTCAGCTGAGATCCACAGTCCCCCTGCAGATGTGAACGAGAACCTGTCCTCACCCAGCACCACACTCGCCACACCAGCTTCTAACAGCAGCTGCAACCCACCAGCCACAGACATCAATCAGAACATCCCCGTATCTGCCAGCACACAGAGCACAGTGCTTTCTGGGGTCCAGCAGAATTCTCCCACGGCACAGCACACAGCAAATGGCACAACACCGGAGTCTGGATCCAGCATCCTGTGTGCTGATGGGCCATCGCAGACGCCAGTGGAGGAGGTGATGTCCAGTGTACTCCTAATTGATAAGGTATCGACTCCAGCCACTACCACCAGCACCTTCTGCAGAGAAGCTGCTCCCGTTGCCTGCTCCGAGCCTCTGGGTCCAGATTTCACGTCCAGCTCCTTGCTCATCGACGCCCAACCCAGCACCCTAGTGATGTCAGCAGAGCCTGAGATGTCTGGGCAGGCACCTGCCACCACGCCCACCAAGATGTACAGTGAGCTCCACTTCACACTGGCCAAGCCTCTGTCAGTGATCAACAGGACGGCCAGGCCTTTTGGGATCCAGGCGGCAGGGAGCACCAGCCAGGTGGAGCGGAGTCCCATGGTGGAGAGGCGATACCTTGGGGAGAAAGCCCCGGCTCCCCAGCCCCCCACCATGGTAGACAGGAGTCCCCGGCCTCAGAGACATGTGATATCCCACAGCCCTATGGTGGAGAGGAGGCTGGTGGGGCAGCGAAGCCCAGCCCTGGAGAGACGGCCCTTGGGAAACTTTACCCCACCCCCCACCTATGCAGAGACCTTGTCCACGACGCCCCTGGCTTCCCGGGTTCGGTCTCCCCCTTCTTACTCTGCCCTGTACCCCAGCTCTGACACCAAGCCTTCTCATCTGAAGGGCCAGGTAGTTCCCACCAGCAAGACAGGCATTTTAGAGGAGTCCATGGCCCGCCGGGGCAGCCGGAAATCCATGTTCACCTTTGTGGAGAAGCCCAAGGTGACCCCAAACCCAGACCTGCTGGACCTGGTACAGACGGCTGATGAGAAGCGGAGGCAGAGGGACCAGGCGGACATGGGTGCAGAGGAGGAGCCCTTTGCACTGGGGGCAGAGGCCTCCAACTTCCAGCAGGAGTCAGGCTCTCGGGACAGGAGTGGCCCCGGGGTGGCTGAGGACACGGTTCCCGAGTGGGCCTCCTGCCTCAAATCACCTCGAATCCAGGCCAAGCCAAAGCCCAAACCCAATCAGAACCTCTCTGAGGCCTCCGGAAAGGGAGCCGAGCTCTATGCCCGACGCCAGTCACGGATGGAGAAATATGTCATCGAGTCTGCAGGCCACGCAGAGCTGGCCCGCTGCCCTTCACCCACCATGTCTCTGCCTTCCTCCTGGAAATACTCCACCAGTGCTCCCGGGGCCTTCCGCGTGGCATCCCTAAGCCCTGCTCGGACCCCACCTGCCTCCCTGTACCACGGCTACCTGCCTGAGAACGGCGTCCTGCGCCCCGAGCCCACGAAGCAGCAGCCATACCAGATGCGGCCCTCACTCTTTGTCCTCTCGCCCATCAAGGAGCCCAGCAAGACCTCAGCCAGAGCGCCCCGAGCAGCCTCGTCCCGAGTGGCCTCAGCCCGAGTGGCCTCCCCACGAGCCGCCTCCCCTGCCAAGCCTAGCTCCCTGGACCTGGTGCCCAACCTGCCCAAGGCCGGGCTCCCGCCATCTCCTGCCCTGCCCCGGCCCTCCCGCTCCTCGCCCGGCCTCTACACCTCGCCAGGCCAGGACGGCCTCCAGCCCACTACCGTGAGCCCCACCTATAGCAGTGACGTCTCCCCGGTGTCTCCCTCCAGGGCATGGTCTCCTCGAGCCAAGCAGGCCCCCAGGCCCTCCTTCTCTACCCGGAACGCGGGGATTGAGGCTCAGGTGTGGAAGCCTTCCTTCTGCTTCAAATAACCATCTTCCCATGGGGTCCCACTGTCGGTCCAGGCCCCTTCTCCAAAGGCCACAAAGAGCAGACCGGTCAGGAAGCAGCACAGGGCTTGTGGAGGAGAATGGGGCATCCACGGCCCGGGCACTACCACTGCCACTGCTGCGTGGACCAGGGCGAGTCTCCTGCCCGCTTGGAGGTGCAGCAGGCCTCTTCCTACCTCGAGGGGTCTGGGCACCGTGTGTGGGCAGAGGGTCACGGAGTGAGAACTCTCCTGAAAGGCGGAAGGGCGTCCTTTGGCCTTGGTGAGAGGCAGGAATGGCAGCATCTGAGGCCAGCGTCTTGCTGGGGGATGACAGGGTTAGGAAGGGGCTCTGATGGGACCTCTGGAGCAGACAGAGCCTGCCAGTGGCTGTGGACTTCTTCAGCCGGGGGTCTGCCTCCCCGCTGCCCATGGCACGTCCTCACACGCTCCTGGCATCTTTCCTCTCGTTGCTGGATTCTCATCTCTGCGGGCCTGTCTCTTCCTCTTCTGCCTCCTGGACACCGACTCTTCTCTGCCACTTCAGAGAGCTTCAGCTGCCTCCACCTTTGCTCCTCTCCTGGGTCCTTCTGTGGATTCGGACTCAGCCCGCTGCTGTCTGATGCTCTTCTTCCCGCCCCTCCTCCACACCCTCTCCAGGAGCTGGCTGCACCTAACGGGCTCCTGGGCCCCCGCACAACCCCAGTCCTGCTTCCAGCTAGCTTGCCTTCACCGACTGGGGGTGGGGGATCCCGGGGATCCTTGAGAGGAGAACCCTGAGAAGGGCTGCGGGAGTTGGGGGTGACTCTAGGAGGTATCCCCAAGATGTTCTGGCTTTAACCTCAGTTAAGAGCTCCCTGACTAAAGGAATCCACCTCAGTGCTGTGGGGGAGATGCCCAGGGAGAGAGGCGAGTAGAGAGCTTGGTCCCCTCTGTGCTTTCCGTTTGCTGGGTGAGCTTGGCCACTTCTCTGGGTCACTCTCACATTTTTACAAAAAGCGCTTCTAGCTGAGATGATCCATGAAGACCAAGCAGTTAGACTGGTACTTTGGGAAAAAGGCTTCGTAGGTGAAAAAGGTCCCCGGGAAAAGACAGAAAACAAAATGGGCTTTTGAAGAAGGACAGTTAGCTGCCTGGGGTGTGGGGGACTGTAGGTTGTGGTTAGAATGAGCTGCTGCAGGAGGCCAAGGATCCAAATGCAAGCTGGGGTGGGCTGCAGCTCAGGACTCTTGGAGACAGGGATGTGATGAGTGTCAGAGCAGGTGCCCAGGAGCAGGTGCACACACAGCAGCTCGGAGGGAAGGGACATGGAAGACCCTAAAGTCTATGTCTGGGGCTTGCGCCTGGATTCAGGAAGGCTGATTTCATGCCTATCTTTGGGACTTAATTTTCCCATCCATACAGGGAGGATCTTCTGCTCCTCCTCCGATGTGATGTACCCCCTCAGAAGCAAGCTTTGTGGGATGTTGAGAGAACACAGACGAAAGAGGCAGGGTTCTGATGGAAGCTTCCCAAGGCTGGGGGCTGAGGGCCACCCACTTCCTCTTTCCCAGCCTTATTTCTGTGCTCCCCAGAGGAGTAAAGGGTGGTGGAGGTGGTGCCCATGCTGGGCTGAGCCTGCAGCTTTCCTGAGCTCCAGCTTGTCTCCATGGGAACAGGGGTGCTTGCTCAGTGAGCTCATTCCACACATCAGAATGAGGGCTGGAGGGGCAGCTATGAGGGAGCTCAGCACCTGCCAGGCCCCTCCCAGAGCACTGCCACGGCCCTGCGTCTCCTGTTCCCCTGGGCCCCGGAGGGGGCTGGCTGTGGAAAAGCCCACTCCATTGGGCAGCTCCTACTGCCAGGCTGAGCTCTTCCCCTGACTTCGTTTTCTGTCCTGTTCTCAATATACTCTGCCTCAAATCCATCTCGCTTCTTTCTTTTTTTCTGTACTGCTGCTGCTGCCTGCCATGGGTCAGAGCTTCCTCCCTGCTCCCTGGGCTGGCCTGGGACGTGGAGTGGGGCTACTGTGTGTGGAGGTGAAACCGTGGACTGATGTGCTGTGTGCGCATGTGCTGCACTGCTGTGTGTGGATCTGTAGGAGCAGGGGAGAAGGCCTGGAGGGCTCTGGAGGTGGGGGCACCCTCCTAGGTCAGCCTTTCGGGCAGCTGAACCCTATGCAAATCACCTATCTTCCCTTTCCCCAGAGGCTGGCCCAAAGAGCTGTGGAATGTGGGGAGAAACACCGTCTCTCCCGGGTCCATGATTTTTTTCAGTTCTTTAAAAATGGAGTTGCAAGGCGTTTTACCAGATCAGCACTATCCAGCTTCCTATGGTCTCCTGTTCCCCCACTACTGAAACTTGGCTATTTCCCACATTGATCACCATCACTACCTGGCTCCCAAAGGCACCATAATGTCCACACCAGGTGGAGAGGAATGTGCTGCCAGATTGGAAAATGGTTCCTGTACAACCTTGCACAACCTCTTCCTGTCTGGTGCCTCAGTTTCCCTTCTGTGCAAAGTCAGGCTTGCTGAAGATGGTCAGAGAGCTGCTTGATTCTGAGTCCCTGCTGTCTCTGCTCTCCTAGGGCCTCAGGCTGGGCTGATTGGGCATTGCTTTCTAAATCTGGACCCCCTGCATTTCCAAGGAGTCTAGTAGTACAGGCTGTGAGCCCTCTGGCAGAAAGTGAATATTTCTGATTTCCTGTAGCCTCTTTGTATTGTGTACTGCTCTGCCCCCCGCCAATTCTCTCAGTTCCCGGACATGGCAGTCAGTATGAGGTCAGGCTCTGGCCCATCTCCAAATGGTGAGGAGCTGCTTACCACTGCCCCCAACATTCCAACCCATGACCGAGCCATTCCAGGCTGTAGTCCTGGCTGAACTCTATTGCTCTTTCCATGGCTGGACCCAGCAATCCCCTTGTAGCATGAAGGCAGAAACAACCTGTTAAGAGTTTTAGATACTGTAGCTCCCCATGAAGAGCACTGGCTTCTCTGCTTCTATGTCTGTTGACTGACTTGGGTCAGTCCCCTCCTGCCCTCTAAGAGTAGCACTTTTGCCAGGTATTGGGATATGCCTGAGTGTCCCTGATTTGGCATTTAGTCCTGAAATTCTGGTGTTACCTTCTAGGCCTTCCTGGCTCCTCATGGGGCTGGAACCTCCTTCCCAATCTCCTCTCTCTCAGTCCCAGGGTTTGTCACCCACAGTGACCTGATTGCAAGCTTCCTGGGATGCATCACAGACACAGAGAAACACTTGGTGTCTCTGACTCATACACAGCTCTGACCCTGACAGTAAGAGAGGTCTCATACTATGCCTTAACCTCCCCCCTTGATGACTGACCATGTCCCTTGGAAGTCATTGCAGCATTACCATCCCATGACAAGTTTCCTGTTGATTAAGTTGCTTAGCATTCCTCTTTAGGTTAAAAAGCCCTCATCTAGTAGCTGCAGGATTCTGTTTGGAGAATACATACAATCTTCCTTTTGATTGAGATGAACTAGATTTTCAACTGGTTGAAAAGAATGACTGGTTGGCTAAGGCTGATTGCTGATTGGATGAAAGAATGGATCTTGTTGATGGTTCCAGATTTTGATTGGGTAGGGGGCACTGAATGGAGGTGCTAATTCAGGACTCTGATGGATGAGTGACTACTGGTGAACTTGGGTTGGATTGGGTACCCAAGTAGACTGGATGGAATTTGACTGAATCAATAGTTGGATGGCTTAGAAGATACATACTAAATATGGATTCCCAAGTCCTACACTTTCAAACAAGTTAAAACTGGTAGAGTTTTTGAGAAGAAGATAGTTATGTATACACATGCCCTCATGCAGCACAATACACTGGGTTGTTATTCACACCTCGGAGCTTCATTTTCATCAACAGTAAAATGAGTGGCACAGTGCCTCACCTGTATGTACGGCAGTGCACGGCAGGGCAGGAACTCACAACCCGAAAGAGTGAGCTAGCTGGTAAGAGTGACCCACCTACCTCTGTGTTTCCGGGTCAGCAGGAACTTCCTCCTCTCAGGAATCCGTGGGAAAATAAGAGGCTGATGGCAATATAGCAAGGGGTTTGGGGCTGAGAGAGTCCTTCACTAAGACCAACTTTAACAGTAATAGTTTAAAATCCTTACATTCAAACTTATGGAAGATAATACATCCCTATGGTTCAAAAATCTAAACATAAAGTAATACCTTAAAAAGCCTGATCCCATCTCCTGTGGCTGTGTGCCCTGTCTCTGCCTGATTTCCTAACAGGTAACTACTTTGATTAGTTTTATATTTATCATTCCATTAACTCTTAACATATATTGTACAGCCTTCCTCCACAGAATATGCAAGAACACACTGCATGTTTTTCCATGAGTTAATCTCTAGCGCCCCCCATCCTATAGCTCACCCATTTTGTGTAGGAGAAAACTATAGCCCAGAGGAAGGAAACAACTTGCCCAGTTCACCCAGAAAATTAAATCTGTCTTCAAAGTGTGCATTCTCAATTTCTGGCCATCTATCTGCCTCCCCATTCAACACAGGAGCTGACACTGAGTAGCATGGACTCTTTAACCTGAGAGCTGGGTCCACCTGACTTTGGTCTGTCCCTTCCAATACCTTGTTTCATACCAGGCATTGTAGCACACGTCCATAATCCCAGCACTCCAGAAGCTGAGGCAGGAGGGTCACTGAGAATTCCAGGAAAACCCCTGTTTTCAGTGAAGCACAACACTCACTCACGTCCGGCCCCACCTCTGCTCTTTCCCCAGGACCGCCCGGAGAGCCTACCCACCTCCCCGCCCTGGACGCCCGCCGTGTCTCGGCCCCCCAGCAGCCTAGACGGCTGGGTGAGCCCGGGGCCGTGGGAGCCGGGGCGTGGGAGCAACATGAGCAGCCCCCCGCCACTGCCGCCGCCGCCGCCTATGTCCCCCTCTTGGAGCGAGCGCTCCGTGTCGCCGCTACGACCCGAGATCGAGGTGCGTCCCCCCAGCCGTCAGCTGCAGGCGCTCCTGGCGCGGAACATCATCAACGCGGCCCGGCGCAAGAGCGCCTCCCCGCGGCCGGCGGGCGCCGAGAGTCTACGGCCCTTCTCCCCGCCAGGGGCGCCGCCGCCGCCGCCACCACCGCGCATGCGCTCGCCGCAGCCCGTGCACCCCGGGCCGGGCGCGTCCCGCGTGGCGGCGTCCGGGCCGGCGCAGCGCACGTCGCAGCAGGCAGCGCCCGCGTCCTACGTCGGGCCCCGCAGCCCGCTTCCTGCGCCACCTAGGCCTCTGCCCTACCGCCGCTCGCCCACGGACTCCGACGTGTCCCTGGACTCCGAAGACTCCGGGGTCAAGTCGCCTGGCATCCTTGGCTACAACATCTGTCCCCGCGGGTGGAGCGGCAGCCTGCGTCTCAAGCGTGGCAGCCTCCCCACCGAGGCCTCGTGCACCTCCTAAAGCCGCCACCCCACCAGCACGGCCGATCCAAAGGATGAGGCCCCAGGCTTTGGGGATCCAGCCTTTGTCACCTAGGGGTGTGACCTCTCTAGATAGCGTCAGACATAAGAGGCCAAAGAAGGGGAGCTCTGGGCTTGGGAAGGAGTAGGACCCCGAGCTTGAGTTCTAGCCCGTGCTTTACTTTCCTTGTGGGACTGTGGCAGGACTCTGCCTCCACGGGACCCGCGGCTTTCGCATCCTTTTAATGTGGCCTTGGACAATGCTGTCTGCAAGCGTGTAAATCTTGCCACCAGCACACACACTCGTGCCTTAAAGGAGGCAGCCGTGCATACAGCCCCTTGGGGTGCTGCGTCCCGTGTTCCATAACCTCTCCTTCCTGCTCTGCACTCCGGATTCTGGCAAATGAGCAGTCAGTATTTAAGCCATGTCCCGTGTCCAGTCCCTGGCTTGACTCTCCTGCTCCCTGGCACCCAGTCCTAGGCAGGAGCAGCTGTTTTCCATCCCTTCTCAGAGAAGATCTATTTTTACCCAGTGACCTTTAGAGAGATTCCCCAGGCCAGTTCAAGGTGCCTTGCTGGCCACCATGGAAAGAAGGGGCAGGAAGGTTGTCCCCAGGCCCTGTCATGCTGCCTTTGCTGCCTTTCCTACCCGAGCTCATCCCGTAAAGCAGTGATTTTCCCCGGGCTTAGATTTGGGTCTTCAACAAATCGGTCCCTTCTGGGCCCATTCATGACATGCTCTAGGTTCAAAGCTGAGGGAAGGAAGAAGAGATACTGAACTCACTCCCTGTGGCCTTGCCTGCTTGGCCTCAGTGAGGCGTTGCCTATTTGGAAAGAGGGAGGCAAAGCATTCCTTGTTAGAGACAGTATGCAAGCCATGGCCAGGATGCATATTAGAGTCCAGCAGGGATGCCGTTGGCCGAGATGATCACTGAGGGCTTTTCCAGTGCTGAAATGTGCTCCGTGGTATTAGGAAGTGGGGAAGAATGGTGGTGAAGAGTCTGGTAGGCTTGAATTCAGGGGCCCATGACCTTGCCTGGGGAGCTAAGGGTTAGGCTGGACTCTGCCCGTTTCTGGGAAGCACCCTTCTCTTTAGTTTCAGTCTCCAGCCCAGTGTCCATATCACACTCAGAAGAACAGACATTGGCCCATCCATCTCTTTCCCATCAACATGCTGGTCTAACACATGCCTGGTACCCAGTGATGTTGGGAAGTCTGGCTGCAGGCCCTAGCCTGTTCCTTCCACCTTAGTGGCTATTTCTGATTCCCAGCGGAGGACCTGGGAAGTAAAGTAGAGTTCTGTAATCTCCAGCGTTGGCTAGTGCTGTCCACTAGAAGTTCAGAATATCACTTTCAGAATACTTGGAAGGGGTGAGAGTGGTGGGTGGCTGGAATTGGCTATGGATCAATGTGTGTGGAAGAAAGAATATCAGCATGTTACTAAAGGTAAGCGACAGAGTGTGATTTTGGGTTAGGAGTAGACTTCTCCAATCACCAGGGTGATTTTAGACCTGGAACCCCTGAGTAAGGCTAGGGAAAACTTGGATCAGGATGGAAGAGCATCAGGGTTCGGAGGGGCACTTTGGAATAAAAGAATAATCCTAGAGGTTTCCTATGTTCTAAGAGTTAGGGACGAGGCCCCCTTGCTGAGAAGGCGAGAGGGTGCTGCTGCTTAGTTGATAAGGAGCAATCACATTTATCAAGGTCCCCACAAGGGTCTCTTGTAGCATGAGAGGCAGGGGTTAGAGTGCATCAGAGAAGGGACTCTGTCAGGCCTGGCTGACATAGTAGTTTAGAGCCATATCCTCCTGCATTTCCCCAAAGGACCAGCAGGAGGCAGCCTTGAGAACCGACTGCTCTGTTTTGAGTCATTCTCTCATAGGAACTGCCTGTCTCCTGCCCTCTTGTCTAACACACTAGAGGTTGCATGTGTCCTGCCTCTGCCTCCTATAGAATTCAGCTCAATAAATGCTTTCTGAAATCTGCCTCGTGTGTCTTTTTAGGCTTGTCTGAAGCCACTCCCTTTCCTTCAAGCAGGAAACTATCCACAGGATGCTGGGTAGACTGGCTATCTTAGACACGTGGACCTGGAGCTTGGAGATAGAGCTGTGAAGAGAGATGGAGAACAATGGAAAAACTTGGGGCCACAGAAGAAGTCCCTGGGTTGAAGTCCTGATGTGCTAGATGGCCTTGGATTAGCCCACTTCTTCTCTGGGCCTCATCGTCCATATCTGTGTAATGGGAGAGTTACTCAGGGCAGTACTGTCTAGGCCCTGACCACAGGGCACTGTCACTAGAGTGTGCAGGGCCCATTGGGTCAGGGCCCAGTCCTCTGAGGCTGCTTCCTCATAGGAGCAACTCAAGACACCTGGCAGGATGAGGGTGAGAGGTCACATCTGCGTCCAGGCAGTCCCAGTGAGGCCAGACCCAGATCACTAGGAATCCCCTCTCCTGATAGGTCACCTTTCCCTACAGAAGGGGATTGTAGCCCAGTCCCGGGAGAGGACATGTCCAGCTTGGGGACGTTCTGCCTTTCCTCTATAGAAACAGGCCCATCAGAAACTGGGCTGAGGAACCCAGTGGGCAGGCAGCTGGGTTCAGGGTAGATCACAGCAGAGTCCAGCCTTCAATCCTGACCCAGTGTCTCAATGTACTCTGGGACTGACAGCACGGACCTGCAGACACGGTGCTCCTCATGCTCGGCCCAGGGCACCCTTGCTGTGCCTGGGGACAGTTTGGGTCCCTCTGACTGACATAACTTCGGCTGGAGCTTCTTCTGCGTGCAGCATGCTCCTGCCTTCTGGTCATCCAACCCTCATGCCAGGCACCTCACACTGAGCTCATCCCTAGCAGGGTGTGGTGGAGACGCCTTGGAAGGAGAATGGCCATGTGCTTGAGGCCAGCATGGGCTACATAGTGAGTACGAGGTGAGCTGAAGCTGAAGAACTCCGTATGAGACCCTGTCTCAGAAATCAGTCAGTCAATCATAGACTGACTTCATCCCAAACAGCTCGGCCTCTGTCCCCTATACCAACCTGCTCTTCCCCATTGCCCACCTGTTTCCCAGACCAGGCACAGGAGTGCTTGGCCTCGACTTTTCCTTATCTGCTGCCCCCAACTCCTCACTGTGACACAGAGACTGTCCAGTACCCCGATGCCCTTTCCTCCTCTCCACTCACCCAGCCCTGCCGCAGCCCAGCCATCCTCTACTCTCGCCTGCCTGGAAGCCCAGCCTTCAGCCTCCACGCCTGACTCCTTGGCAGCCAGAGGGCTGATCCAGCCTGACCACTGCACTCCACCTGTTCCATCCCTCTGGAAGTTCCTTAGAGCCTGCTTTCTCTCTGGAAAGCCTGCTGGGGTCTGGGCCTGCTCACCTGTCTGGCCTTGGCTCTCAGCACTGCCTCTCAGCCCCCAGCCAACCCTTTGTCATATTTACACAAGCTATGTCCTCTGCTCATGAAGCCCTGTCCCCTCTCTGCCTAGTGACCTCTCACTCATCCTTCGAGGCCCACTTCAAATGTCTCCTCCTCGGGGAAGCCTTCCAGACCTCCGGCTGAGCTGGTTAACTGCTCACCCAGCCTCTCCTGTGAGCCTTTCCCGTAAGACTTGTTTACTGCTCTGCACTGGAGCTGGCTGAGCTCCTTGAGGTCAGAGCCCTGCCTTATTTATTTTCAGTCCATAGAGAGAGGCTGAGAGAATGTGAGAAGGGAACGAGGGAGGGAAAGAGGGAAAAAGTGAGGAAGAGAGGGAAGAAAGGAGGGAGGGAAGAAAGCATAAGTCAAGCGAAGACATTGGGGGACAATCCGCCTTCCCATCCATCCATTGATCCAGCCATCATTTATTGCACAAATACCAATCAAATTCCTATCCTGTACCATTCGAGGCACTAAACACACATCAGTCAATAGGCTGAAGTGACCAGCAGCTGACAGCATTTCCAGGCGACTCTGATGTGTGCAGATGTGGGAGAGTCTGCCCATGAATACAAGCCCTTCTGTCTGCAAGGGCCTGCTGCCGAGGCACCTGTCTTCCCCAGGGCCTGGTCCTTTTAGCATCTGGCCCCGGCTCCTGTTGCAGCCCGAAATAAGGCTGTGACCCAAGACAAGGCAAGAATGATTCTTGTCAGCTGAAGCCAGAGCTTGGCAAGGCACCACCCACTCACTGACCACTGACTGCGGACTGAGGCAGACACCGACCACACAACTCAGCTTCCCGTCAGAGGTGTTAATCTTGAGGGTCGGACACTCCTTCCTGCCCACCGTGGTCTTGTCCTCTCAGGTACCAGAATTGAAGGGAGCTGGGGCAGTCATGGGGAGTGGGTGGAAGGGACCAGGCAGCTCTCAGAGCACTTTTACCCCAGTAGGGATAGGGTTCTGCAGAGGACTTAGGGAGTAGGGCCTCCTGAAGCCTGGGCTCCATACCTCTGGGCCTTGGAGCTGGCGGCGGGGTGGGGGTGTGTGTGCTTTAGTTCTGGCTGTTCTATATGAAAAGCAGAGCAAGTGGCTGCAGTTAAAGGTGAGCCATAGGTGCAAGCTCAGCTCAGGACATCAGGGTCATGGGCACTGGATGGAAGCAATCTCCTGCCTGGGCTGGAGATCCTTCCCCTGCATTCTGTAGGAGAGCGTTTATCCAGCAACAGCTGTCTACATATCAACAATTGGGCATTCTCTATCATCTCATGCACCTCTCTCCAAAAGCAAGCAGACACTCCCAGGTCTGCACACTGTTTTAGGAGTTCATGGGTGCCCTGCATCCCTCTGTGGATCTCTGTGCTTTAGCCTAATCTTCTTCAATTACAGGGAGGAAACTGAGGCGAGCTGGAGAACCATTGTTCACAAATTTGGAAAAAGTTAAGTGCACTGAGTCAGGTTGCCTAGTTCAGTGCCCACTGACCTGGGGCCCTGCAGGTATGGGGGACACAGGTGGAGGCGGTATTTTCAGGAGGAGGGGACATGGAAAAGTCTGATGGGCTGTCGGGGAGCCCAGGACCTCTGCCTCCTTTGCTGGGGTGATTAAGGACTCTAGATTTGGGGTCTGCAGTGTTGTCTGGAGCTCTGGGGCTCACTTGATTCGTAAATATTCTCCAAGATTTCTAGAAAGTGCCGTGAAATGAAAGGGGGGTGGAAGAAGAAGAGGGAGAAGAGGGCGCTGTGGAAATTAGCGGGGATGGGAGGTGGCTCTCATTTTGTTGGGCCAACTCCTGCTCTTCTCCCATCCTCAGCAGCCTCCTCTTTGCAAACAGACTTTCAACAGACTCCTCCCGGCCCGCAGAGCCCTTGCTTGTGACTTGGGAATGGACCAAGGCTGCTCTCGGCTGGGGCTGGGTGGACCTGAGACTTAGGGAGAAAGAGATCTGGGGAGGAAGGAGGGGACCCAGCTCATTTGTGGAAACGTCCTCTCTTTAGGATGATTCCCAAGGAGCAGCAGGATCCAGCGGTGACCCTCATGGGGGATGTCATGGGGCCAGGTAAGCTGGGCCTAGTGTGTGCTTTTCTCAAACTGCTCTTGTCATCCCAGACCTGTCACTCAGGCCTGCTGGCCTCTGGACTGGCACGTAGGTGTGGATTCCAGAGTGACAGGAAGGGATGCCTGTGGAACCTGCCACCTGGGCTGCGTCCTTCCTGAGGTTGTAGGGGCCCCACACTTAGTGCATAGACCAGGAGCTGAGGTTTGGTGCCCCAAATTGTGCCTTGGCTTGAAGGTGACCCTAGCCCTGGCCCTCGACCCCAGTTTGAGCTCTGGAAGGTCTGCTCCCACTGTGGCACTTACCCTTGCTTGGTGTAACTATAGGTCCTACAGAGGCCCAAGGACAGCCTAGGGCATCCAGTCCTACAGAGACAGGGTAAAGAGCTGAGCAACCAACCAATTGGACTCAAAGAATTTTACTTAAAAATGGTTCATCTCATGACAAAATTATCTGAAATTCATATTAATCAGCTTAATAAGATCATGATGAGAACTCCCAGCATAATTTTGGAGTCCGCTTATTTGGATTACTTTAGCACATTTCAAGTAATCTAAAAATTAACTATGTTGTGCTTTCAAGCTTTAGGGTAAAGCGTGGTGGCTCTGTGTGGTTAATTAAAGATAAAGATGCATGGTATCTGCCCCTAGGGACTCTGATTTGGTGGACTTGGTGGGGCCTGCACATTTGCCTTCAGAGCTAGGGTCTGGATATCACAGAATAGGCGACCTGAGCACGCTCTGATGAGCGCCATCCAAGAGTTCACCTGCAACTTGCCTCCACCAGAGTTCTAAGTTACCATTGGTCACGCTGTGTGACTTCATATGTGTGTTGTCCTTTCAACCTAGTTCATGATTTTTGCTTTTTTTCCCCTCTGTGATTTTCTTTGCTGAAATATGCACATTTTGTGAAGTATTAATGTCCTAACTGGAAGAGTCAGGCAATGCACTCTCTCTGCTCTTGTCTAGATAATTAGTTATGGACTTCCCTCAACAACATTTATGCTGTACCTCAAATATATAGCTGATTGATCATTGCTAAGGTACTAGTTAAAAACAATTTTGAAATGAGGGAAAAATAAATCTTATGGTCTCACCACCTAAAAATAGCTATTTTAAATAATAGTAATAGTGAGCCTTTATCTTTCTTACATTGGTTACTATGTGTCAGATACTGTGCTAGGAGCCTTTTTGCCATATGTCATATGAGCCTCGCTATAATTCCATAATTTATGTAATATCCCCATTCAGCAGATGGGAAAATGGAGGCTTAGAGGAACTAGGTTGTCAGGGATGTGGAACATAAGTGAAGCTGGAGTTTGACTTTAGGCTGCTGACTCCAGAGCTGCTGCTTCTATATGATTATGTAAATAATACATTCATTTTTAAAAATATTCAAACAAAGCACAAATGCATTACTATGAAAAAGTTGCTTATAATGGAACCATAGGAGTAACCACTTAACATATTTGTATAAGTTCTTCTGCTCAGATATCACATGTTTATCTAAACACATATACACATGGGCTAAGTACTGCACGCGGTGGCCCTCAGCGTCTTTCATTTCCACTTAGCAGCACACCACAGCCGTCCTTCCAGCCTGGCAGGCCGTAGCTCACTGCCTCAGGTCTGGCCCCCAGTTTGGACAAGCCATTTGCCCGGGACCAAGCCTTGGTGTCTGTCATGAGGCTTGCCTTGGTGGGACCCTCAAGAATCTGAGGGGTCTTATTCCAGTGATTGGTTGAAAGGGGTTTCTTGGAGAAGGGGGTGGGGAGCGAGCCAGGAAAAGACCAGAGAAACTGCTAGGCAAAGATGAGGTTCAGCACTAGTCCAAGTTCAGTGGGAAGCCTGGGGGTGGGCTCTGGAGCACGAATCCCTCGGCCTGGTGAAGGGGTGACAGCAGCTCTGTTCTGAGAAGTTCTCTGTAGAACTTGTGAACTAACAGAGAACATTTGGGCAGCCTCCGCCCAAGGTGGACCCCCCCACCGCCAGCTTTCACAGTTTTAGACTCCACTGCAATCAATTTCCTTGCATATATTTATTCAACTCCTTCCCTAAGAATGAATTCCTAGAAATAGAATTAGTCAAACAGATTTTATCTTTAAAAAAAAAGCTAATGAGCTCAGTTCATCTGCACAGTAATTAAGAATATCATGGGGAGGGGCTTTTATTATGTCTTCAAGTGTTCTTTCATATTTGTAAGAATTCAGTACACTTTCTTGTTAAAAACAACTACAGCCGGGCATGGTGGCTCATGCCTGTAATCCCAGAACTTGAGCAAGATTGTTGTGAGTTTAAGACCAGCTGAGGCTACAAAGTGAGCTCAAAGCCAGATTGAACTGCATAGAGAGACCCTGTCTCAAAAAGACAAAAACAACAACAAACTGCACAAACAATTCCCAGCCCTTTTCCTTTCTGCATGTCATAAACAGTCCCTGCTAACATTTGGCATGTCTCTTTGCCAAACCTTTAAAACCATGCACATATATCCATTGTTAATTACCAATGGAATCTTAAGAGTTCATATTCTCCTGAAATGTGTGCTCCTCCTCCACTTCAACACATACAGAGTACAGTAGCTATCTGTATGCTCTTAGCATTTACAAAACGCTCTTTTTGTATTTGTTGGAAGCATGGGAAAAACAAGTCTGCCTCCTTTTCTTAGTGGCTGCTTAGGGCTCCACAGAATGTGATGAACCGTGACAGCACCTGTGGCACCTTAGCACCTTTAGTAGCCAAGTTCCTGTCCCTGGCCCGGGGCTGGTCAGTGCTGCTCAGCTGACCTTGACAACTTTGCCCCTCTCTCCCTGCTTCCACTACCTCCTTCCACATCTTCATTTCCAGCTAATGATCCTACTCCTGGCTTCACTGGGAAAAACAAGGTCACTGAAACAGAGCATCTTCAAGTGTCCTCTGCCACGTCTGCCTACTTGCTTGCACTTTATGTTGTTCTCCTGCCTGTGAGGGTGGTCAGGCTATTCTCACCTCTGTCTGGACAACCCTTCTAGCTGGACATGATACACCTTGCCTGCTCCCCTAGGCTCAAAGATGTTCCTTCCACAATCCTCCTTTCTCCAGTTGCTGTCCAGTGTTCCCATCACCAGCAGACATGCCATCATCTCTTTACAAAGAGCTCCTCTTGACCCCACAGATGCTGCAGCCGCAGCCCTTGAAAGCACAGCCCCCAAGTAGTGATCTGTATTTTTCTCCCCATCCTCTTTTTAAACATTTTATCATGCCTATGTCAAATACACACAAAAGTGGAGCATAGAAATCTCCAAGGTCCTTCTTTTATGCCTGGATCCCAGAACTAAAATCAAGGGACATGACATTTTATTCCCCAAGTTCCTCAGCATGCATTCAAAGTAATAGAAAGGGATGTTTCCTTGCACGCCACAAAAATAGGTGCACCCTGAACAAAATTAGCAGCAATGATTTAATAATATCCAATAACCAATCTCATAGTAGAGTTGTCCAATTTTCCAGTTTGTTTTAATCAGGTCCCAAACAAGGGCCAGTGTTGTTATTTGGTTGCTATGTTCTTTAAATCTCCTTTAATCTGAAATAACACATCTGCCCTTTATTTTCATGTCATTCACATGTTAGGAAAAGCCGGGCCAGTTGCCCCGTGGACTACCCTGCACTATGAATTTCAACTTGTTCCCTGCCTGTTTACTCTGGAACCCTTTCCAACAGGTGTTCACACCCAAATTCTCTACAGAAACTTAAAGACGATTATTATAGCCCCGTGTTACTATATCCAACAGTCAATGTTCAGCCCTCATTCGACTTGACATAGCAGCATTTAATTCCATTGTCACTCTGTCAGCCCTGAAACCCAGCACTTGGTGTCCAGGATGCCACCCTCTTGAGATTTCCTCTCAGCTCACTGACTGCTCCTTCCCAGCCTCTGGGGCTGGCTTCTCTCCTCAGTCTAAATGTTGGAGGGCTCGGCACTCAGTGTGGGGGTCTCATTATTTATTCTCCTTTCTTCTTGTTCTTTTCCAGCATAAAAGACCATTTATAGAGCTGGCAATCAACCTGTGTGCACTTTAATTAATTAAATTACTTTTCTTGCTGTGATGAGGATTGAACCCTGGGACTTGCACACGCTAAGCCAGCAGCACTCTACCAGTGGGCTATATTCCTAGTCCTGTATCTAATTTTAGAGGATGGGCAACATGGCCACGCTGCCCACAAAGTAGCCTCTCCTGTCAAGGTCTTCATTATCCTGTCACTCCAGCCCTCTGAAAAGCTTCCCTGATGGTCAGATGTAAAGGCATGAGTTTTTCCTAGCGTGGAAAGCACAAAGGTAGGGGATGGATCCCAAACCACTAAGGACAGTCAGGAGCTCTAGAAATCCTCCATGTCCCCCGTGGTCCCCACCTCTGCCTGAGCTCTGCCTCCAATCAGGTCAGCCACTGTGTTAGTCTCGTAGGAGAGCGCCCCCTACTGTACACTTTGAGCTATGCATGCGAAGGCTCTAAGTTGCTGGCGCCTCAAGAGAATCTAATTCTGACCTGCTCACCGCCCTCTCACGTGGAAAATTGTCTTCCATGAAGTCATTCACTAGTGTCAAAAAGTGCCATCTGTTTCTCTCATACCTCACGCCTGTGTCTAACTTTTAAGAAAAGTATTCAAAATCTGACTATTTCTCCTTAGCTTCCTGATGGGCAATGAGCTAGGGAGAATAATTATGGAATAAAAAAATGGCCAAAGAACCTCTGAAACAACTCTAACCTTCACCGAACATCAAGCAGATGGCAAAGGTACCATTTTTGCCCCTCCGATGGGCAAAGATTCTAAAGAACGATGATCCCCAGTTCAGCGCGACTGGGGAGACACAGCACCCTCCGGGCTCTTCCCAGGGCTTCAGAGGCCATGGCCAGGAAGGCCTGGGGATACGTAGTGAGCGCTCGCCCGACCTCTCGTGCAGAACCTTCCCTGGACCTGGGGAAGAAGGTGAGCGTGCCCCAGGACCTGATGATAGAAGAGCTGTCGCTGCGCAACAATCGCGGATCTCTCCTCTTCCAGAAGAGGCAGCGCAGGGTGCAGAGGTTCACGTTTGAGCTCGCAGCCAACCAGCAGGTGGTGAGTAAGCTTTTACTGAGCTCACAGGGAAACTGAGGCTCAGAGGGAGCCTAAAGCCGAACAGTCACAGGCCGTTGACCTCTGGTCCCAGAAGAGTCCCTCAGGTTCCCATCACAGCGAGCCCCTGCGGTGCGGTGCGTGCTTGAAAAACGCTCTCTTTAATCTTCCCGGACAGGAAACATAAAGCGGGTTGGGCGGGACAAGCTGTAGAGCGACCCACTCTGGTGCCTACAAAAATTGGGAAAGAATAGCTCTGTGTCCTGGGTCCACTCTGCGGCAGGCAGGATTTTGTTCAGCTTCAGTTTGATCCTAGGCGGAAACTGCTGGAGGCCCTGGGACAATCTGCGGGGCTTGGAAAACTCAACATGCAGTTCAGATGTTGAGTTTCTGGGCTAGAGGAGAGGACGGGGAGGGAATGACGTGATGAAGACAATGCTCGCAGATACCTATCTTGCTGGGCGTCCGCAGACTGCACCTTTGTGTGCAGAGAACACTAAGGTGGTGTCACCCCGCCTCTACACAGAAGGAAATAGGGGCTGAGGAAATATCGATATGTAATCAGTAATGAATATTTATTGTGTAATCCTCTGTCCCTGGCAAACTTTTTTTTTTTGTACTGGGGATCAAACTCACGACCTTGTGCTTGCAGGCAGGCACTTAGGCCGCTGAGCTGAATCCTCGGCCTCCGGGCAAACTGTTAACACCTCCCGCACCGCCTGGAGTGGGCCCTGGGGTTCTCCCTCATCTTCCTCCCCTTCGCTCTCCTTCACCGAGTGGAGGGGAAATCCTGACCTCTCGCCCCGCTGAGCCTAGCTGTGTTCGTCTGCTCCCTCAGGTCCTGGCCGGGAGCACCAAGGGAAAGGTGACCGAGGCGTCGGCGCCGCTGAGGGTGAGCGCGGAGGGCGACCCGCGGGAGGCGCAGCTCCACGCGGCCTGCCGTCTCTGATCCCCAACCTGATGCCCAGGTTGTCAACGGCCCGGAGGGGCAGAACTACCGCTCGGAGGGGCAGAACTACCGCTCGGAGCTCCACGTCCTCCCGGCCTCACCCGGGGGCCCCGCGGGCGCCCACCTCGCAGCCGCCGCAGAGCAGCGCGCGCGGAGCCCCAGCGCCCTGGCGCCAGGTGAGCGGCGCCTGCGTCCGGGACGGGGGCGGGGCGCGCGACGGCGAGGCAAGCAAAGCGCGCGCGCACGCGCACTCGCACCCTTGTCACGACACAGCCACAGGGCCGCAGCAGCGCGCGCGAGCCCGGCCTCGAACCCGCGCCTGGAACTCGGGGTCCCCTTACCCCGCTCTGCCCCGTTGCCTGACCCCTTTCCCTTTGCTAGGGCGACTTTGGCAAAGCATTTCCCACTCCTCTTGCCTAAAGCCGGCCGGCCTTCCGCCCCATCAGGTCCTCAGGCTGGGGGTGTGGGGGTGGGGACCGGACAGGGTGCCCCCTGCCGCCAGCGTGCCCCACGCCCTGGGCTTGGTCGTCGCAGGCTATGCTGAGCCCCTGAAGAGCGTCCCGCCCGAGAAGTTCAACCACACCGCCATACCCAAGGGTTACCGCTGCCCCTGGCAGGAGTTTGTCAGCTACCGGGACTACTCGTTCGAGGGCCAGAGGCACACCCCCAGCCTCGGAGACTATCGGAATTTCAATAAGTAAGGCCAGGCTGGGGTGCGAGGGTGGCGGGAGGTGGGATTTGGGGCCCTCGTTTCCATGTCCCAGCTCTAGCCCTAGCACTGACAAACTTTGAGGTCTTGCTGGAACAGAGCCTCGGCCCCTAACAGTTGGTTAGCCGTGGGAGGAGTGGGTAGGGAAAGTGCGCCCTCTCCAACAGGAGGGGCTGGGTGCCCCGATTTCCCAGACCTGCCCAAAGTCACAAAACAGCGCGGCAGGGCGGGTCTGACTCCAGAGCTGCTATGGGCCACTTTATTATGGCTGTCAAGAATCTGACCTTTCAGGCCAGGGGTTTAGCTCAGCGGTCTTAAATACCTGCTTGGCAAAAGCGAGGTCGTGAATTCAATCCGCGATACCAAAAAATTTAAAATAAAAATAAAAATTATAAGAATCTGACCTTTCCCAGGGGATCTCCCCATCTTACAAGTCCTAGGCCAGCCCAGCCTCTTGCTAGTCTCAGCAGTGGTGTGGAAAAGGCCTAGAAGGTAGCTTTGAGGTGACCCCAAGCAAGGAGTGGCACTAGGGGTGTGGGCCACAGAGGAGTGGCTTATACTGGTTTAGTGGGGCCGCACTGTGGACTTCAGGACTGAATTGCAAGTGATTTTACCTCTCTGAGCTTCCATTGTACCTGTATCCTAACTTGCTTCATAAGGTTGCTATGACAAGAGACGCTGTGGAGAAAGTTTCTGGCAAGTACTAAGCTCTGGGTAAGCAGTAGCTACGTCTACCCCTGCTGTTTACGGCCTGACATGGTGACTGGAGAAGCTGGCAGGCAAGAACTTGCAAGGGACCAATTTAATGTTCTGCCCTGAGAGCCAGAAACCAACCACGGGAGTCAAGACTGCATCTGGGCCTGGAGGAGGCCTTTGGGCTGGGGATATATTTCCATTGCAGTTGGTCTCGCTGGTCTGATGTATGCTTTTCTGCTTTGGCTGCATTCAGTAAGGAACAGCGGAGTCCCCAGAGAGAAGGCTGTGGTCCAGCTCTTCTGGCATCTGCTTAGACCACATGTGGAGACCACCAGACAAAAAGAGGGATGTGTGCCAGGTTGCCGAGGCCTGGAGATAAGGTCCTAAGAGGAAGGACAGGAGCAGGGGCAGGAGCACACACAGGGTTGGGTGGCCTCCAAAAGAGCTGGCTCAGGAAGGTCATGATTGCCTTCAGACAGCTGAATAGCCAGGGAGGGCCCTGACGGGAAGAATTGGCACTGTGAACTGCAGGCCACTGGCAGACATTCTTGAGTTTCCCACTGGGCAGGACTGCCTAAAACCCTCAACAGATATTGTATCCTGGCAGCCAGCTTCAAAGCCGGCCAGCTTTTGGGGGCATTTCCCAGCCGTTGCATGCCTCGGAGTGATTGGCTGTGGCATACTCCTACCAGAAGCAGAGGGTCATGGTAGTCCTGGAACAGTAGCAACTGAGGTACAGACAAAGAACACAGCAGTATTGATAGGCAAGCAGGGCTCTGAATTCAGGGCTCTGGGCTCCTGGTCAGTGGCCCAAATATGGGGCCTACCCAGGTTGGACATTGCCCAGCCTGTTCCCGCAGGGCCTGGATGCTGTGGCCCAAGCTGGGTAGGTCCAGGCAGCATTGCTTTCCTGGCAGGGTCTTGGCTCTGCTCAGAGCCAAACATTCCCCTTTTCCCTCTGGTTTCTGCTGCAGGAAAAGTACTACAGAAAGAATGCTTTTTATTTTCCTTAAAGTTAAAAAAAAATGGTTTTAAAATTGTACACACATGCACAGGCATCAGGGCATGAAGTATGATTCAAAAATACACTGCACGCTTCCGTTAAAAAATTATTACAGTAAAAGACACATTAGTGGGGCATGGTGGCACATGCCTGTATCCTAGCACCCTGGAGGCTGAGGCAGGAAAATCATTTCTGAGTTTAAAGCCAGCCTGGGCTACAAAGTGAGTTCAAGGTCAGCCTAAATTGCATAATGAAACCCAAAGTGAGTTCAAGGTCAGCCTAAACTGCATAAAGACCAAAAAAAAAAAAAAAAAACACCAAAACTACAACCACAAAAAACAACCAAACATATACACACTGCCATTAATTCTCCTCAAAGTACTTTCCCTTACTTTAGACACACATCTCGTTCTTAATAGTTTGAAGCAGTTCTGGAAGTCCTCTTTTGTGTGTCTTTGGATGTACTATCCTGGCTGCCTTGATGTCCTAAATTAATTCAGAACATTTGCCTTTTTTTGTCATTCTGACTTTGTGGAAGAGCCAGCGGTCTCACGGTTCCAGATCTGATGAATAAAATAGATGAGGATTTGCCATAGCGTTTTTATTTGACAGACATTGCTGTAAACATTTTGAGTTGACTTCAGAGACTGAGGCGACTGCAGATATTTTCTTTTCTTTTTTTTTTTTTTTTTTTTTGTCTTTTTCATTTTTATCAGTACTGGGGATCGAACTCACAACCGCCTGCTTGCAAGGCAGGCGCTTATACCACTGAGTTAAACTCCCAGCCCCTTTTTATTTTTTTTTAACTGCAGATATTTTCAATTGATTTCAGACACTGGGGCAACCTCAAAAAGACATAAAAGAGGACTTTCAGAACTGTTCAGAAAATGGAAAGAATGATGGCATGTGTGTATTCAAAGCAAGGGAGAGTACTCAGGGAAAGTTAATGGCAATGTCTTTTACTTTGCTAAACTTAAGCTTAAATATTGACTGTATTTTTGACCACCATTTGTGTATTCTCTTTGAGAAAAAATTAAGCAACTACAAATAAAGGCAGAGTACCTGTGTTCTCCAATCCTAAACCCCTTTCCAGAGATAACAGGGTTGTCAGGTTGGCTGCAGACCTGCAGACATTGTTTTGGGGGTATATGGGGGTGCTGTAATGTAGTACTTTGCATTTCAGTCTGCACTTGTCCTTTCAACAGTGTGCTCGTGAGTACCCACCCTTGGGGCTGCTGAGTAGCATCCCGTTGCGTGGTGTATTATCTCTTGCCCGCTCCTCTGCCAGCGTACTCATGAGTCGCTTCTGTGTGTTGCTAATCTGCCCATCTGCTTCCTCAAGCACACACACCTGCTTGCCTAAATGTTATGCTTAGAGACCGAGTTTGCACCTTTTCAGGTTAGGAAGATCCTTCCAAGTTGTTCTCCAAGAGAGCCGCACTGATCGCCTGCTAACTGGATGACTATGAATGACACTTTGCCTCTATCTCATTGACTTTGCCCTCATCAAATTCTTTCATTTGGCAGGCTTACAGGCCAGAAATGACATGTATCTGTTGTAATTTACATTTTCCTGTTTCTCACTGCTGTTTCCAACCTCCCTTCTTATTCTAGGGTGTGGGTATTTTAAGGGGAGGTGATAAGAGCAAGAAAAACCCCAAATTCACATGCTGCTCTTCGGGGAGCCTGGAGTTTTGCCTCAGATAAACCACTTCTCACTCTGAAGTGTTCAGTCCTACTCCGTACCACTAGGGGCAGACTTGGGGAAGGGTAGAGCTGGAGACACCAGTTAGCAGAACCTTTGCACTACAGAAGGGGAAACTGAGGTCTAGAGCAGTCAGAGAGGGGTCCTATGTGGTGACCTGTCCATCAGTGTCCTGCCATCCCTGTCCCACACAGCCCTCCTCTCCTGTTGCTTTCTTACCCCAGGACCCCGGTGCCATTTGGAAGACCCCTCATAGGGGAGGCCATTCCCAGGGCAGCCACCCCCTTTGTCCTGGAGCCCTTCGATGGCTTGGAACTCCTGCGCCTGAGACCGAGCTTCAATAGGGTGGCTCAGGGCTGGGTACGCAACCTCCCAGAGTCTGACGAGCTGTAGCCCCAGCCTGAAGCTTCAGTTCCCCAGAATCGGGGAACTCAGGTAATATCTGGAGCCAAGACTTGTGGACAGTACTTTTAAAAGTCTATGAAGAATCTTCATGCACAAACTGTGACTGAAAATGGCCTCAGCGGTCACAAAGTTTAGTAGAATCCAAATGCGGATGTGCTTCAAAACTACCTGGGGGATGTCGGTCCTGAAGCAGATTTCTGGCCTGCCTCCACCAGCAGCATCAGAGCTCCTTGCACTGGGGAGTCTGTTAGTAACTGTGCTCTAAGTGACTCCATTGTCACCTGTCTGTGGTTTGTCTTGTACCTTATGGGTGCAAAGTGGGGTTCTTACAAGGAATCCTTCCCACCATGCATGCTGAGCAGGCCCGTTGGTGGAGGTGGTGGTGGCGGCACCTCCACTCTATTGAGGGTCCCAATGTGAGGGCTGGTGGTAGGTTCTCTATATTCTGTTCCTCATTCTCAGTGTGACTCCACCATCCTTTTCTCCCTCCTTACAGATGTGGATATCCAGGCTCAGAGGAAGGGAGTGGTTTGTGTAGGGCAGTCAGAATGATAATCTGTCTGGTTGAGGGGATGAATATTTCTACTGTCCTAGGTGTCCAAGCCAATGCCCACTCACCCTGTCATCACTGATGTTGGTGCCTTACCTTGCAGTTTAGAGGTTAAGGGTGGAAGGTGGGGTATCTGATTAGAGGGCTGGGTTCTAATTCTATTACTGTGAGTCATGTGACTTTAAGAAAGTCATTTCACATCTTGAGCCTGTTTCTCCATCCAAAGATGAGAATAAATGCAGAAGCTTTTTATAGAGCTGTTGAGAGTTCAGCAAGCACACATTCGTTAAGGGCCCAGTGTTAGGCTTCTTGAGGCCACTGTTCTAGACTGGAACAGATGTCCTGCAGTGGATACTGCCCAAAAGCAAGCTCCCAGCGTGCCATTGCGTCCAGGAAGGCTGGCACTGAACAACAGCAGCTCATCACCGCAGCGCTCACTTTGGAGAGGAATTCCTTTGGCCTCTGCCTCCTGGACTCCATGCTGAGTGAGACAGTGGTTACATTTCCCTTTCACTCTGAGGTGTCCCTTCCTGCTGGATTCTGGGGCCAGTAGCTTGTCACTTAGGACCGCTTGTAATTGATGTGTTCTCTTGAATTTGAGGGTTGTTGGTTAAAGCCAGGTTTCTGTGAGCTGAAGAACATTAGTATGTGAAAAGTGGAAGACTGGCCGTGGCATGGCTTGAGTTGGTCCTGTAGGGCTCTGCAGGTAACTGCAGTTGCCATGAACAGAAGAGAGCCTGAGGAAGGGAAGGGGATGCCTTTACCCAAAAGTAGATCCTCATTCCTTTTTCTCCTGATCTTCTTTTGCTGATGTTTTAAAAAAAAATGAGAAATGACGTGTGAAAGTATCTGACCAACACAGCCCCTCATGCACATCCGTGTTTTCCTGCATTCTTAATTTGTTTGCCATGAGAGGTAGCCATGAGAATTACAGGATTCTGTGACTATGTACCTGTACTCGTATGCAAAGTACATAGCTGTGTCTTTGTGTTAAAAGGAACTGCACTGTATGTAATGTACTATTCTTTATTTGACAAATAAAATTCCAAATCTAAAAATGCCAGTAATTAACCTTCCATGGAATTTGGGGGCCTAATAAGACCTTTATTTAAAAGTCAACATTTTTGCCTCTTTTTGTTCTTTATAAAAATGGAAAGGTCTAGGACTAACCAAAACATTGAAAAACCTGAAAATACTTAACAGCAGTGAATAAACTCAATACGTCCAACTACATGGCTATATATCTCGGTAACATAATGATAAACAAGAGAAGGCAAATACATGTTTACTGATGCCAGGAAATGCTTAATGTAAAAGTCAAGAGTACCAGTTAACTTTGGGAGGGAAAGACGTGTGAGTGTGAAGAGACGTAATAAACGTCTCTGGGTAAGTGCAAGTTTTCTATTTCTAGACTAGGCTGATAATTACTTAGATGTTCACTTTAAATATTTAACTTATGGGCTGGGGATTTAGCTCAGTGGCATAAGCAAATGGCCTGGCAAGTGCAAGGTCGTGAGTTCAATCCCTGGTACCAAAAAAAATTTTTTTTTAACTTGTACATTGTGTTTTCTTTCTTTAGCAAAATAATACCTTCTTTTTTAAAAAAACTAATGAACAGATGAATAGCAGACTAGACATATCCAGAGGGCCCCTAATGCATATTAGGTAAAAAGAGTATGAGAACAGACATGGAGAAGAAAATAAAAATTCTCAGAACAGCCACTTTCCAGCAGTAACTATCCTCAAGCAGTGTGTTGGTTAATTGTGGTTGTTAACTGACTGATGGAGGGACGCTTGGACAGTGGCAGGCACCCCTCTGAATGTGGGCATCAACATCTGAGTGGCAGGGGGCTCG
This sequence comes from Cavia porcellus, assembly GCF_034190915.1. Taxonomy (NCBI): domain Eukaryota; kingdom Metazoa; phylum Chordata; class Mammalia; order Rodentia; family Caviidae; genus Cavia; species Cavia porcellus. The sequence goes on from NW_026947504.1 coordinate 17,580,120, forward strand.
GGCCAACACTGGCACAGAATGAACAAGTTGAAGAGGGAAAGTTACTCTTCTGAGTGGGTGCTTGCCCATCCCAGAAGTATATGTGTTAGATAAAAATGACATGGCACCGGCTTCAAGAACAAAATGGTTTTATAGATACGTTTTGCCTGTATCTTTTTAAAGTGAGCTGTATAAGGCTTTTTTTCTTTTTTTGAGACAAAGTCTCCAGTCTCCAGGCTTAAACTGTCAATTCTACCTCAGCCTCCTGGCCACTTGCAAATGGGGCACACCTGTAATCTCAGCAGTCTGGAGGCCAAGGAAGATTGCCGCATGTTCAAGGCCAGCCTGAGTTACATAGTGCAGAGCTCAGCCTGGACTAAATGTGAGATTTGAGAGTGTGCTCAAGCCGGGCATGATGGTATACATCTGTAATTCTAGCATTCAGGAGGCTGAGGCAGGAGGATCACTGTTTGAGACCAGCCTGGGCTACATAAATGAGTTCAAGGCCAGCCTGCACTACATAGCAAAACTCTGTCTCAAAAATAAACAGAGTATGTGCACCAGCGAAAGACTTTTTTGGGGGGTACCAGGGACCAAACTCATAACTTGGGCTTGCCAGGCATGCGCTTAAGCTGAGCTAAATCCCTGGCCTGTGAGAGACTTTTAAAGCTATAATTATCCACCACCACATGCCAGGCTCTGTACTAAGTATACTCTGATCTCAGTCTCACAATCAAATTTGAGTACTAAAGATGCTAGAACCTTTTCACCATCATGGAATGATTATGAAAGTCTAAACCAGGATTTTGAAAATTTGCTTATATGTAATTTGTTTCTAACGTCCACTGAGCTGAAATTCAGCTACCAAAAACGAAGAATACAGAGATCTAGAAGCCAACAACTTTTGGAAAACTGACCCGTTTTAATTAAAAACAATACAACACATCAAAGTTCCCTTACATCTACAGTTCAGTTATATCCAAACATTCTAAGACCAAATAGTGCCCTGCCCAGAAGCAGGGGATTACAATGAGACGTTGAAGACACACAAAGGTGAATGCTGAAGATCAGAGTTGCAGCTGTACGTCACAGGTCTTCCATTCAAACATACTCCGAAGCTTTTTTTCTCAGTTTGTTAAAGTGTTTTATAGAAGTTGTTCAAAATAATTTCATCCCAGACACTAGGTTTCTTCAATGATACACAGCTCCATAAGATTTGTATTTCCATCTGATTGATGGGAAAAAAATAATTTTTACTTGTGTCTTTTTTTCTTTTGATGGTGGAAAGAAATAAAACTATCAGATTCCTGTAATAGTTGAGAAAAAAAAATTGGGGCTGTGCTGGGTATTGGTTTCTGCTCGTCTCTCTGAGGGTGTGACTTCAAAAGAGTTAGATCCTTAAATCACACTTATGCCACTACAATGATTAGTACTAATTTTTTTAGATGATAAAAAAGAAAATACCAAATAGTAATAAAAATGGTCAAAAGGTTTTTTACTGCAGGCCTATTTTTGCCCCTCACCAGAAAAGGTACAAAATGAACATATAATTGGGATGGCAACTCTGTTGGATACGCCAGTTGACTCATCTGCTTGTCCCTGTACAAGTCTGAGGGAAATGGACATTGGGTTTCTTAGTAACGTTATAAAGTAGCCAGCTGTGCTCAGCTGTGCTCATGGCAGCTTATTTGAGGTCCAGTGATCCTCTGAATACATTAAGGAAGCATGGCTGTCATTTTCCAACTGCTCACATCTGAACACATTCAGCTACCGTGGAAACTACAAAAGCAGGAAAACTGTATTTATTCCAATATTCATGTACTGGGATTTTAAAGCGCTCTTCCTTCCACAGAGCTCCAGAGTAGTGATAATGTGCTAGGGGCTGCTGTGTTTTCCGGCATGCGCTCCCATCCGCTGAGGATCCTGAGAAGGGTAGTGAATTGGTCCTGGAGCCCTCATAAAAGGAGGGGGTGGTCCCATTGGATGGAACATGTGTGGCCCAAAACCTGTGCATAGGACAGAACACATCTGTTAGGCTTGAAGTTCCCCTAACAGCCTTTCAAACCCAGAGCCTTGCTAAAATCAAAATCATGTACACATCAATTAAAGCTGACATGTCAAGTAATGTCAGACCACTTACTTAGGAATGTCCATCTGTCTATCTGTAGTTATTTCCTGGGTATTGAAATCTTTCCTGTCAGTCCAGAATACTCCATAGGACTCAGCATATCTACCAGACATCATCTGAGCATCTGCTGTGCATTGAATATACCAAATCCTACCAGATGGAATTCACTCAGGACGATGAGGAAGAGATTAGGCCTATGGTAAGACCCTGCCAACATTAACCTCAGTGCTCGATATGAGAATGGAAGGCATCTGGCTCTCTACCAAGGAGAACCGGCTCCCCGGCTGTTCACTGACACACTCTAGGGCAGTGCTGCACAAAGAGGAGATCCCTGAACTATTTATTACTGGCCACTGACAAGACAACAAACTTGGGCCAAAATTAAGTCAATTATGCAACCGCGCACCCTGCTGATTTATCAATTTGTCTTGTAATAAGACTTTCTAATGAAGTAAGTGATTCAGAGATTTATATCCTGGCACAAGCTCTGTATCTTGTTGTAGACAAGTAATTAACACTTTGTGAAATGACATCTGCCCACCATCCATGCTTTGAACAATAGTGCTCTATGGTACTATTAGTTTAGGCTTTAGTTTAGGAAAAGGGACAAACTGATGGCAGATCACTGTAACCCAATACTTGTACCCTGCTTATTCTCATACTTAGCTCTTTAGAAAATCGGTGGTTTTTTTCTCCTTGGGAGGTTGGGGAAAAAATGACATGGCGGGAATCTCAACCTATCAGCTTCACTTGTAGATGTCTACAGGGCAAACACAGGGGACTCAGTTGCTTTAGACCGTATGGTGAACTGTAGGACTTTAAGGAACAACAGGATCCTTACCTGGGGGTGGGGGCGGGGCAATCCCAGGGGGCGGGGGCAGGGCAATGTTCACCACTGCAGGAGGACCGCTTGGGGGCAGGTTGAAGTAGTTGGCAGAGGCTTCCTCTTCTGCTGCTGGAGGAGGTGGAAGAGCTGGAGGAGAGAAAGTAGCACTCAGAAGGAAAGACAACTGGTGATGTCGTTTCTGCCATCTTTAAATCCTCCAAGTAGCGATGGTGAACTCAAGACACAAACAGCCTGCTGTGGCCACGTGCACCACATGTGGGTCTCTTCTAACACAGCCATCAGGACAGACAGCTTCTGAGGTAGCGGGAAGTCTGCACTCACCTCCTGGCAGCCCAGGAACAGGCTCTAGCTTGATCCCGGAGTCTGTGGTTCCATCCTTCTCTTTTTCTTTACCCCTGGCTGCTTGGGACCTGAGAGACACCCACGCATGCAGATATCAACATTTCATTCCACCCTGACTCAAAGCCCTGCTTGTCATATTCCTCCATCAAAAGGGGGAATCCTTTACTCCTTGCCATGAATGCAGAAAGATCTAGGTTTGAAACTTGCTAGGACTATTATAAATACTAGAAGAGGCAACATTTATCTATGTAGCAGGGTTTAGCATGTCAGGAGGACTTCATAAAGGGACCTGATACTATTAATCAGATCCTACCTAGTTCCAAACTAGAAAAAATGCCCCTCTCATTTTCTCGCCAGGTAGTATAGGCTGGCCTTCAACTCACGGTGATCCTCCTGCCTCAGCCTCCCAAGTGCTGGGATCATAGGTGTGCACTACTATGTCTGGCATGTTCCCCCTTTAAACTTTAAATTTAGGGCATTTTGCCTATGCTTCTCTTATGCAATTACCTGTGTCTCACTTATATAATCATAACCTTCAAGCTTAAAAAATAGCTATTCTGTTTCATCATCTCCCCCAGACAACCAACTGAGGGCAGAATCTAGGTCTCATTCCACTGCAAACCCTAAATGCAACTTTTACGCCTGGGCGTTATACTTGGCCTGTAATAGTGGGCTAAAAACATGGATCTTCACAGAGGCACATTATTACAGCAAAACTCTGAATCATGTTCACAGAAATCAAATGCCAGCCAATGTTTTTTACTAAGTAGCCTATGGAGTCAAGCCTGTCTAGCAAGAACTTACTAATCGCCAGAAAATGAGTTTCGTAAAAATCTTAATGAAGATATTTTAAGCCGAGCATGGTGGTACATGCTTGTAATCCCAGCATTCGGGAGACTAAAGTAGGAGGACTGCTGCAAGTTTTAGGCCAGCCTGGGCTACAAAGTGAGTTAAAGGGCAGCCTGACCTGCATAGCAAGACCCTGTCTCAAAAAGACCGGAAAAAAAAAAAAAAAAAAGGTATTTTTAAAGTCTTATTCTTACCTTCCCCATTTCACATTAAGTCTGCGGCCATTGACAATCAACTTATTAAAGGACTTCTCAGCAGCCACTTCTGCAGCTTGCCTTGTGGCAAACTGGATGAAAGCGCACTGCTGCCTCTGTACAACAGTGATCGTCCGGATCTCTCCAAACTGGTAGAAATGGTTTCTGAGGAGACACAGGCAGAGAAAGGTGGGTTTACGACACAGACCTGCCCCAGGGACTGGACGTGGATAATGAACTCTGACCAGTGGTGACAGGACAGATGGGCCCCTAGTGATGTGCCTGACCACTTACAGTACTGCCCTCCATATCATGCCCTGATGTGCTGCTGCTGACAGAGCCGGGAGAATAAGCACTCGTCTCAGGAGTGTTCCCACGGAAGATGAGGGCTCTAACAGGTTCCTTAAGGACACTACGCCCTAACACGTAAATGTGGTTTTGGCAAACTAGCTCTTATGACACAGAAACCAAGAATGTTTAAAAATGTTTCAGCTTAGGGGCTGGGGATTTAGCTCAGTGATATAAGCACCTGCCTTGCAAGTGTGTGGTGGTGAGTTCGATCCCCGGTACTGATAAAAAAGGAGAAAGACAAAAAAAAAAAAAAGTTTCAGCTTGAAAAAAAAATCAAAACAGAACAAGAAAGACTAACTTACTCTCTAGTCTGAGGACTCCTGGGGGACATCTATCTCACTTAGATACCGTTTAATGGAGACAGTCTACCAAAGGCAGAGTATAAACTTACAGGGCTTTTTTTCAGTCTTTGGAAGAGGCAATTCCATGCCTATCTGCCCAGATGTTTCATCTAGTCAAGCATAATACAAGCCAAAAATAATACAAACTTAGCACATATCAACCTGTTTTTAAAAGCCAACAGTTTGGGCTAAGGGTGTAGCTCAGTGGCACAAGCATCTGCCTAGCAAGTGCAAAGTCCTGAGTTTGATTTCCAATACCAAAAAAAAAAAAAAAAAAAAAAAAAGCCAACAGTTTAAACTACGAGTTTTAGAATCACAAAGCTGCCCCTCCTCTACATACTTAATCATACTTGGTTATAGGCCAGTCTTCAGAGTCTCGTTGGCTATTAGTTCCCCTGTAAGCATTACCATATGGGTATGCACTCCTTGTGAACATTACTTCTCTGGCATCAGAAAGGCCAATTCTATGAACATTTGAGTCAGCAGGATAATAACTACAGAGGAGCTGAAGAAACATGTACTTTATGTAAATTATCATGCTTGCCTTTATTTTTGCAAATGAATTATTTCAAAAGCAAAAAGTTCTTAAAATTACACTCACAAACCTGAGGTCTGTCTCAGTGATGGTATCTCCTAGACCACCAACATACAGCGTGGTGATAGTCTTATCCTCGGGGGGGTCTAGACGAGGCATTGTGGAAGCTCGCTTTAGAAGCTTATCTGCTACAGGGTCATTGATTCCATAATACCGGTCTTTAATGTTCTGATCAGCAAGGGGATCATCTGGATCTGTAGGCTTCTCATGTCTATGAAGGAAGAACGCATACAGATGAAACAAAGGGGGAAATGTTATCTGCCAACAGAAGCTATATAGTAAAATCCCAAATATGCATCCGGAAATGTTCTTTAAATTGGAAACCATGCCATACCAAAACATAATTACCAAAAATAGAGCTAATACCAAGGGACTGATTGTATCACAGAATTCTCACCTCCTAGAATCCATTTATATGGCCATTAATGGCTGCAACTTCACTCATAAAGAAATACTTCTGGCATGATCCACCCCTAAACAAAAGGTTATTCCTGAATCAATGCTTTTTTAGAGTTAGGTTCTCACTATGTAGTTCAGGCTGGCTTTGGACTTACTACGATCTTCCTGCTTCAGCCTTCTATGTGGTAGAGTTACAGGTGTGTGCTACCACCCCCTAACGAGCCATTTAAAAAAAAAACTTTTTTGAGACAAGGTCTCACTATGTAGCTTAGACTGAGTTTGAAATCATGGTGACCTTCCAAGTGCTGGGATTACAGGCATACACCACCATGCCCAGTTATTTAGACCCCACCCTAAAAAAAGCATATATTATTTTTTTGTGGAGTGGGGTTCCCCAAGCCAGGTTAAGAATTCCTAACTCAGATGCCTGGCAGTCTTAACTGAAACACAGTCTTCAGAGTCTGTGTTTAGAATCTTTAGAGCCAGGCCTGTAATCCCAGCATGCAGGAGGTTAAGATAGGTGGATCTCCATGAGTTCTATGCCAGCCTGAGATACACAGTGAGTTCAAGGTCAGCCTGAAATACACAGCAAGACTCTGTCTCAAAAAAACCATTAAAAGAAAAAAAAGTTTGCTCTTATTCTGACTTTGAGTACATACTGAGAATCAAGCTATTTACAGGACACTTTGAGCTGACTTTTCAGACAGAAATTTTTAGGATCAGCCACTTATCTTACCTGGCATAGCAATTTAGTTTTCTCTGACATAGTCATAAGTAAAAACTTCAATTTAATCAAGCTATTATAAAGTTACCAGTCCTAAGACATGAAACATTATGCTAACGGCAAAAGCCCTGGATTATAAGTCACAAATAGTTATAGCTAGCATGTTCCATTTTTTATGCAACTAATCATATTCAAAAGCCAATACTGAAACTGTGGCCCAGCGCTTGCCTGTACGGACATTCCTCTCCTCTCTTACACTCTCCTTTCACCCAGAACGAACAAATGTGGGGCCGATTCCTTTTGTAGTAGGGTGTGGTCCGGGCCAGTTTAAGCAGCATGTCACTGGTGGACGTGGCTTTCCCCAGCATGCCAACTGGCCGTGTTCCATCAGAGTTAGAAATCTACATGGGATAACAAATTTATAGTCAGTTCATCAGGATTGTCAAATACACAAAGACATGGATCTCAAGGACCCAGATCTCAATCCCCAGCACCTCAAGCATAACACAAAACAAAACCAAACCACCTGCTAGCATACCTCTCTCTCCATATTCTGTGTATAGTACTCTTTATTGACATCTGATTTTGGCATGTCATCTTTAAAAGACAGTCCTGCATCTCGAACCTGGATGGGCAGGCCTATTGCAAAGAAATCGATGAAAATCTCAGATGTACACATATGAAGACACATCCACAACTAGATACACGCACAGAATACAGCAGCACCCTTTCTTTCTCTGTTCTACTTGGTACCTGAGATGTTATTACATCATTATTCAAACTCTTCAGTACTATCAGCACAATACTGCTACATAGCATTCTAAGAAATTACACAAATTACTGGGCTATTGTGAAATCTCATGAAGGGCACTGTTTTTTAGAGACAGAGTCTTGCTATGTAGTCCAACTATTGTGGCAATCTTCCTGCTTCAGCTTCCAGAGTGCAGGGATTAAAGGTATATGCTATCACATCCTTTGAACACAGGTTTTAGAAAACCTTTTAAATGAAAAACACTGTGTTGCTGGGCGTGGTGGCACACTCCTGTAATCCCACCACTCAGGAGGCTGAGGCAGGAGGATAGTTGCAAGTTTGAAATCAAGCTGAGCTGTAAAATGAGCTCAAGGCTGGCCTGAATTAAATAGTGAGACTCTGCCTCAAAAAGACCAAAAAAAAAAAAGAAAGAAAAACACTGAGTTATAGTCAAAATAATGTAGCTAGCATCTACTATAACACAATTTAAAATAAACATAAAACTTTATTTCTAAGTTGGTCCTAGAGAACTTATGGCTAGTCAAAGTCACATAAAGATCACTGTACACTAGGACCAGAATTCTTCTAACATATAAATAATAACAGTCTGATCAGTAGAGTAACTTTAGCAAGTTAAATGAAATGAAAAAGGAAAGTGTATATTGTTATTATATAGAAATTTTTGTTGCTAACTTACTTTTCTCAAAAAGAGAGAGAGAAAGTTAAAAAAAAAATTCCAAAATACATTTTGGTCCTAACAAAACATTTGAAATGGCGATACACACCTATAATTCTAGCACAAGAGAGGCTGGGGCAGGAGGATTGCTGTGGTTCTAAGGTCAGCCTTAGCTACACGTGAGTTGAATATCAGCCAAAACTACATAGTGGCACCCTGTCTCAAAAATCCAAACCAAACCAAAACAATAACAACAACAAAAAAACAACACAGCTGAAACAAAACCCAATGTATGGGGCCTGGGGATTTAGCTCAGTGGCGTAAGTGCCTGCCTGGCAAGCGCTAGGTCATGAGTTTGATCCCTGGTACCAAAACAAAACCAAAGAAAACATAATACAAACAAACAAAAAACCCAATAAATAATTAGTCTATGAGTTTCTGGTTGGGACTGTGGAGGAAAAAAAAAGTTTAGATCAAGAATAAAGGGGGCTGGAGATTTAGCTCAGCGGCATAAGCGCCTGCCTTGCAAGCAGGCAGTCGTGAGTTCAATCCCCGGTACCGATAAAAAGGAAAAAGACAAAAAAAAAAAAAAAAAAAAAAAAAGCACAAGGCCAAGAAATTACTTATCATAGGATAAATGCCTTTTACCTCACCTTGACTACAGAGGAAGAGGCTAGGTGTGGTTGTTTCCCAACTGTTCCCTAAGTTCCTACTGTTGTTCAAGATGCTTTTAGAGTGGCCTAGGTCTAATTACGATTGTTTTCCTGGCAGTGGAATCAGAAGCAGAGACGGAAGTGGGCACTAGTACGCCTTCAGATCTATTAGACATGGCAGACGTACCATACTCTAGGTCTAAGAGGCAGGTCTGACAGACATTCTTCAATTTACTGCAGGTTTGGCACACTTCAGTCTTCTTGAAGCGCATGCGGACCCCAGGACACCAGCGAAACACTGTGAATGGCCTGGCACAGATCTGAACACAAGACAGATGTGTTAATGTTCTGACCTGGATAATCAAACCAGGCGGTCTAGTAATAGTAGGATATTTAAGAAACAATTCCTTAATCTAGGGTTTAGAAGAGCCCTTAGGAATCACCTAGTCTAAATGCCATCTGATGTTTCAACCCAGTAATTGAAAAACTTGCACAGTACAAAAGTGAAAATATTTACAAAGTTAAAGTTTTTCCAGTCTACGGGTAAGCACATTAATAATCAGATCCTCGCTCATCTCTTAAGATGGGCGAGTGGGGAACATCAAATAATTCTTTGAGACATGAGAGCTATGACCTTGTCCTCAGCTAAAATGCTCACATGCATGATGACACATCACTTTGTACAGGAACAAATCTTCAAGGTCAATTCATGGACCCTGGGTTATTAAGTATTAGCTTCTGCATTAGAGGGGTCATTTTCTTATTTCCTATGATAGTTACCAGTCAACAAATACATCAGTGATGAAAGGTGTACAGCATTGATTTTTATTGGAGGCTCTCAAAGTTCAGTAAGTTGAAGGCTAGTTTGCTAAAGAAAAGGGGTAGGGGAGTAATCATAACTTCTTAGTAAACTACTTACCTTGCATTCTTTCCCATACTTTTCTTTGGTCTGAAGGAGAAAAAATAAAAAAAGAACTACAATTACACAAAGACAAAGACCCAGATGTTTATGCTTCCCTTAAATACAACTCAAAAAATGTGCCTGGGAATCCTCGGCACCCTAATTAGTGAAAACAAAACTAAGGAGTTAAGGATGGGCTATGAGATACTCTCTTCTTTTTGACAGGGTCTTCCTCTGTAATTCAGGCTGGTCTTGAATTCTCTATGTAGCCCAGGCTGGCTTTGAATTCACAGCAATCCTTCTGCCTCAGCCTTCTAAGTGCTAGGATTACAGGTGTGCACCATCACACCTGGTGATACATTCTTTTTTTATATATATATTTTACTACATGTTTGCAATGCATACTGAATACATTCATCATAGAAAGCCATATATATATATATATATATATATATATATATATCTCAATATCACACCTTAGTCCTTTTTATTTCTAGGAGATACAATCTAACATATCATGAATTTCAGTCTCTCAAGAGTCAATACCAGGTAAGTGTCCTTCTTGAGCCACAGGTCTTAGCTTCACTGTTCACTCCCAAGAGCTAAAATTTTTTCCACAATTGCCAAATCAAGAAGGATGCAGCCATGGTCAGTTCCTTTACAAAGTTTGGTCAGGTAGTAAATACTCTAGACTCATTCTGTGCTCAAATCTTGTATCCAGCAAACATTCTGTTCCCATCAGCTGTTCAAACATCTTAAACATACCAGCATACCAACATCTCTGAAGCTGATAATAATAGTAAGACTCTAACCAATTACTGTTAACTATTATTTTACCCTTATTATCCACAGCTGCATTAGACAGAAATTAACATGCAGTCAGAGAGGGATTGGGCCCTTAAGGAAGTCAGAACAAAAGATGAAGACATCAGAATTGTGGTTGGAAGCAAACCTGAAGAGAGCCAGGCCTCAAGATACAGACAAAATGGCTAGGCCTGCAAGCTTTTCTAGAGGTAAACAGCAACTTGAAATTACACTGTAATTAGCACCACCTTATGAGCCCAGAAAGGAATCAAGACACATAGATGGGTGACCAGAACATCTGAACCCATCCCTTTCCACAAATCCATCTCTTCTTTCCATAGTCCCTTGCTATGTGACTCGTTTCCCTACTGCATCAATTACTAGTGAAGTGACTATACATGCAGTCTACTAGGTTGACTGCAGTTTGACACATGTAGTGATTTCGCTGTATAAATTACCCTGATGAAGAGCTTGTGTGGCTACTCACTTGGGACCCTTCCTGGAAACCCAGGAGCTATTCTTCTCTTTATTTCCGATATAACTCTCTAAACTTCCTCCTTTGGTTTGCAACTTCATTCCTTGACATTGTAAGACCATCTGACCATGTAACACACTTCTGACATCTAACAGGTTGGCAGTATTTTCTCCTTGCATTGTTATTATAAGGATTAGAGGCACTTTATACTACAGACTATAAGGTGCAGTGGTTGAAAGGTCCATGATTAGGAGTCTGGAACCAGTCAAATCCTGGTTTTCCTCATTTGCTGAGGTCCCTGGAGTCAGAATATCTGAATTTAAATCCTAGCCTCACTCGTTCCTTGAGATAAGGAAATAAACTCTCTCATCCTCTGGTCAACAGACCTACCTCCCAAGTAGACTGTCAACAAACGTCAGCTGTTAGTATTCTTACAATATGAGATTATTCCTGAATTTCTAAAGCTAGAATAAGCATGGCAGTCCTTTGTAAATCGTTCCACTGTTTAGGTTAGTAAGAGTATCATTTCTTCTGTGGCTAAGAGAAACGCTTAACAGCACCTGCATGTCACCCACAATATTGACAGAACATGAACAATGACTCCTGGTACATGCGAACACTCACCATTCGGATATATGGGTTTTCGCCAAGACATGTCTGGCATAGAATCGGGAAATCCTGGTGAAAATGGGAAATCCAGTTGAGGACCACGCTCCGAAGACCCACACAACCCACTCAAACTCATGGGGATAGTGGCGGGGCGCGCGAGTAGGGAACAAGGTAGAGCAGGGATCCGAGGTCCTGCACAGGCCGGGTCGCGGGAGGGGGCGCTGTCTGCACTTCCGGCATGCGGTGTGCGTGAGGGTGGGGAATCGGCTGTAAAAGGTTGGTGGGGACAGGGATGGGCAACAGACTGGACCCTGGCTAAGCCCCTCTCTCCGAGCCGCAGGAAGGCTGCCCCCCTGCTTCCTGCTCCCGCCAAGGTAGGCCGCAGCGCCGGTTCCTTCCTGGAGTTCCCTCGGCCATGCCATAGCCCTGGTGCAGCCCGCTCGCAGAAGGCTCGGCTTTGCTGCTTCCTGCCGTCCTCCTCCAGCGGGCACACTCACCGCATCCTCCCAGTTCTGCCTGTTGTAGGTGTTGGAACCCAGAGAGGTCGCCATTTTGAGAGCGTCGGCGGGGCAGCAGTAGCCTCTGAGCAGTGAGAGAGGACCGCCACAATCCCGTCAGTCTCCGGGGCGGTGCGCAGCCTGTTGATGACGTCTTATTTACACGCCAAGAACCGCCCCCTGGGCGGGGCCTTGAGAGTTACAAGTTTACTGCTTTTGGAAGTTCTGAGATAATATTGGGGTGCTGGCTTACTGCCACTTCACTTCCTTGGAGTTAGTGTGGTACTTAGGATGAAGAGCAGCTAGTGCAGATGATTTATTTAAAAATTGGGAGAAAAGAAAGGGACAAGTAATGAATGAGGAGCTGGGACTGGGGTTAAACCGCGCTAGCCACCACTGAGCTCTTATTATGCAGAACACTGGGCGACGTCTTGCAGTGCCAGCCTCATTTGATTCTCACAATAGCTCTCTGTAGAGTTGCCAGAGTTAGCAAATACAGAATGTCGAGTTAAATCGTATTCCAGAAAAATGAGTCGTTTTTTTTTCCTGTATAAATGTGTTTGGGATATATTTCATTTTATTAATTTTTGAAACGGTGTCTCGCTATGTAGCCCAGACTGGCTTTGAATTCATTATGTTGTAGCTAGGCGGGCCTCACTGTGGCAGCAATCCTCCTGCTTCTGCCTCCGAGTGCTGGGATTAAAGGCGTGTGCCACCATGCCAGGCTATGGGACATATATTACTTTAAAATAGCATTTGGAGCTGGGCATGGTATCACATGCCTATAATCCCAGCACTGTGGCTGGCAGCCCACTGTGTCTTGTGTGAAAGAGTGCCAAAGAAAGGTCTGCACCGTGGAGATCCGAAGAATCCACTCAAAGGTCGAAAGTGTGGAGCACATTGAAGTGTCCTGTGGGAGTCGGTACCCAGGAGGCTAAAGGATCCATGCTGAAAACTGGGAGCTGACCACCAACGTAAAGGTGAAGATTGGAGCGCCTCCAGAGAAACAAGCTTTCTTTCTTCGTTTCCCTTTTATTCCATTCCAATAGGAGCCTGTTGGTTGGTGCAAATCACACTATGGGTGGGTCTTTTATTTTGAGTAAGTCCCTTCAGACACACTTAGAGCCACATACTCTATTGTTACCATATACTTTAGGATGGGGCTGAAGAATTTTTCTGAAGTATTTGTGGATACCCTTAGTTTGTAGCTGTACCCTATACCTGAGCAGTAGAGGCAAGGCTCCTTCTGGGCCCTTCCCTTACCCAGCCCCAGCTACTGGTCACCACCAGCTTCTTGCTAGTGGTGGACAGATGGAGAGGTTCTTGTTCTAATTCAGTAGCAGTCTTCAGTAGGTGGTGTGCGCCTACTGAAGTATTGACTCCTTTTTTAGCATTCTCACTCCTCTTCCCTCTGACTTGTATCTATGGCTGTCTTGGAGAGAGAGTTGCTGCCCTTTCTTCGGCAACAGGGTTTAATAGTGTTGGTGTAGATTTGTAGACTTATGACTGAATCTTGTCCTTTTCTTGGGGAGAGGTCTTCCTTACCTGGTGTCAGGTGTGTGGGTTTTTATCTGGAAAGGTGTGGTTTTCTGGCCTCTTTCTGTGGAGTAGGTCTTTCCCTAGGAAGGAAATGGCCTGAGTAATGGGGCAAAGTTTTATAATTTTCTTGAGTGCATTCTTCCTGCCTCCCTCCTAACCAAGGTAGGCTCTATAGAATCCCCACCCTGGCTGTCTTTCTCACCAACACCCAGTGGACATTTTAGAAAACCCAGGAGTATACACAAAGCTATGTCTTCATGTCTTGGGCTTCCAGAGTTTTATTTGATCATATTGGCCCTTAATAATTCTTTAATGTTTTAGTTGATGTTCTCTGACCTACTTGTAGTAGCCCACATTTCTTCTTGGTGTCTGTGAAACAGACTGTGTGTCTTCCTACTCCTGACAGGTATCTGTCCATCCTTGAAGTTCAGACTATCTGACTGTCCTGCTGCATCAGGTCTCCAAAAGATCTAAGAACACTGATGATTTTTGTGATCTGCTCACCTTTGGTTTTTGTTTCATAGACACCCACATTGTAGGCAGAAGCTTCTGCAGAACTTCATTCAACCTTTCTTACTTTGTTTGCTCCTAGCTACATCCCAGCCCTTAAATTTTTGTTTTTTATTATTATTTCGAGACAGGGTTTCACTAAGTCCCAAAGTTGCCTGGGATTGGCTGGAATTTGCATTCCTCTTGCCTTCGCTTTGCAGAGTGATGGAATTGGGGGTATAAAACGAGTCATAACCATGCTCATTTTACTTAGTTTAAGCAGAATGTTTCTGTCAATTCTGCAAGTGGAAGGTATCACTTGAGAATTGAGACCTTAAAAAACAAGTACAATGAAGGTGAGTCATTGTTATTTCGGAAGTGCCACTATTCCCTATGAAAGCATCAGAGCTAGAAGTATATGTTGGGGTAGTGGAGGCTGATATCTTAGTTACTTTCTCATTGCTGAGACTAAATACCCAGCACCTACAAATTAAAGGAGGAAAGGTTTATTTTAGCTCACAGTGTGTAGAGGTTTCAGTCCACAGTCAGCTGGGTCCAAGGTAGGATGGGGTGGCAGAGGAGGATCACAGAGGAGAAATGGTCCATGGCATGGCAGGAAGGAAGCGGCAAGCCTCCTTCTTTCGCTTTTTATTCCACCAGGCTCCAAGTCTATTGTTGGTGCCACACACCCTGAGGGTGGGACTTCCTTCTTCAGTGAACCTGTCACTCACATCCAGAACCATGCTAACCAACCAATGAAATATTCCCGTATTACCTTATGGTCCCTCAACTCCCAGAAGCCCCACCTATGCGTGAGGCTTTTGGTGACATCTAGATACAAGCCATAACAGCTGGGGAAGTAGTTTAGCTAGAGTACTTGCGTAGCTTGGGAGAGGCCCTGCGTTCAGTCTCAGTACTGAGGGAAAAACAAACAACACTCCCATTATTTATTCTAGATTGCTTAATGTTACTTTCACTTAACACTTAAAGTTGTTACTCTGTGTAGGTAATGCAGAATGTGAAACATACTTCTTTATATTATTAATGTCCCTGAGTAGCAGAAGATAAAGAAAGAGAACTTAAAGTACTGAAGGACAAGGATACCTTTTGAGAAATGTATCATTAGGCAGTTTTGTCATTGTGCAAACATCATAGAGTGTACCTACACCAATAAGGCTACCACCTAACTAGGTGATATAGTCTTATGGAACCCTGTCATATATTCAATTATTATTTACTGTAATTGTCACATGTGGTCCATGACTGGATTGCAATTCAGCAAGCAATTTATGTCTGTGTTTTGGAGTTTGCTCTAACTTGATCTTTGAATACAGTGTAGGGGAAACATGATAGAGGGGCCGAAATGTAGATCTCAGGGCATTTGCAGTAGTAAAAGAGCTATCCATCTACAAAATCCCACTGAGCAAGGAAGAGAGAGACTCCAGCTGCACAGCGGGACAGCATTGTGGATTAAGATCACATTTAGATAGAAGTAGAAAGTACTCATGGTGATGTAGAGAGGAGAAAGGGTATTCTAGAAGAAAAAAGATAATGAGAAAACAGGGTCGGGGGTTTAGCTCAGCAGAATAAGTGCCTGCTTGGCAAACTTGAGGTTGTGAGTTAGATCCCTGGCAAAACAAAAAACAAAAAAACCCCACAAATCAGGAAGAAAATATTTCTGACAAAAGAAAGAAAAGTATGTTATCTATTATAAATGATAAAAGATCAATAGCCACTAAAACCAAATGAGCTGTCAAGTCAGGACAAGACACGGAGAAGCCTTTACTGCATATCAGAAAGCGAAAAAAGAGCCAATCTGACTATAAGACATTCTAGAAAAGGTAAAACTATGTTGACAACAAAAATATCAGTGGTTGTCAGGGTTTGGGATCTGGAAGGGATACTCAGGCATAGAAGAGAAGATTTTTGGGGCAGTGAAACTACTCAGTATGAAACTGTAATAGTGGATATAATCATCTCCACATTGGTTAAACCAAGCTCTATCCCATGTAATGATATGCACAGAACTGATTAAGCAATTTCCTTCTTCCATGATTGGCTCTAAGCAATACAAATAAGGCTAGCTGAGGTGCTGGTATGTAATCCCTGAAGCCAGCCAATAGCTTCCTGTTTCCTTGTATGGTGTTCCCTATAAGTGATTGAGTACAGCAGATGGCAGAGCCACATAGCTCCAGGAATGTCAACTGGGTTTGAGTTTCAAGACAAGACGCTATGACTTCCTAGGGCACAACAGTTTACTTATCAAAAACTGAAGCAACAGCATCCTAAATCATTCAAATGCTACCCCAGTTGAGTTGTGAAGATTGATCTTTCTGCATACCCTTCTCCCTGCATTTTGCAGAAGTGCTGTCTCTCCACCGGGCCAGCTCAGCTCGCATTGCTCCTGTAATTCCTGTCATTGTCACCGCCACTCATCCTCAAACCATTCCCTTCTTCATGAGATAATAAATCCTGGGTGAGGCCTTGGATCAGGGCTTTTGTTCTGTGTATTCTTATCTGGACTGGACTCAGGACTCCTTGGCTGCCTGTCACTTTGAATGTCTTAGTGTCTTCTTGCTGTGAGCTGCATTACAGGTGGGTAGATTGGAATTAACTTGCTGGGATTCCAGTAACATTTCAATGGGATTACAATTATAAACTTCCTGGACCATGAGGAGGACAGGAAAAGGGATTAAAGTATTTGGATTGTAATATTATAAGGAATTACAATTGAGATTATAATAGGGGAGTGTGTTTGAGGTAAGGCAGCTGACCTGGCATAGGATCAGGGAGAGCCACAGGAAAGCAGCATGGAGCACAGCTCTGTGCAGTGTGAGCTGTGAATCTCTGGGAAACTTTGAAGGCAAAGGTGCAGCCTTCTGTCAAGGCTGAGGAGCCTTGCTAGGGTGACTCAGGACTAGCAGGGAGGCCAGCATGGCAGGCTGGTGTAAGCATAGGGGTAGTGGATGGATTTGGGGTAGGAGAGGTTCAGGGGAGACTCGGGTCGTATAGGGCCTTACATGATTTTTTTTTTCTTTTGAGACAGGTCGTACTATGGAGCTCAGGCTGGCCTTGCAATCACTGTGTAGGTCAACCTGGCCTCAAACTTATGATAGTTCTCCTGCCTCAGGCTCCTAAATGGGAGGATTACAGGTGTGTGCCACCCTGTGTGGTTTTTTTACATTATTGTAAAAACTTCTTGTTCTGCTTCTCCTCCTTCTTTGCTGTTAATATACCAAGAAGCCTTTCAGAGTTTAAGCTGAAAAATGACTTAATCGCTCTGCCTACTGTATTGAGAGTTGGGGAGGGGGGCAAATGACCAGTGGGGTTTCAAGATGTTTGTACGCCTCTGGAACGACGACCCATGGGTGTGTACAGGACGGAAACATTGGAGATGGTGTGTTGGCTGGAAGGAGGAGTTGACACAATTGGCTTACTGGATATGGCATATAGAGGAACTAAAGTTTTGCTGCGGACAACTGAAAGGATATAGTTTTACTTTTGATTAGATAGTATTGCAGGAGAGACAGATGTGAGAGGAAATCTTAACTGCAGTTTTGGACTTTGATGAATGAATATTCTAGAGAAGGTATTTTTACTTTAAAAAAAATTTTTTTTGAATATGGGAAATGGCTTGAAAAACTGGGCAAGAACCCAAAGTTAAGTGTAGAGAGAAAATTGTAAGAAATGAGATATGTAATGCTGCAAAGCTCAGCAGATGATAACACTGAAGAGGAGTTCCCTATGAAGTAAAGAGAAACCCGTATGTTGTGCTCTGGAGACCACGCACTTTTGAGATGGGAGAGATCAACTGTCAGATGCTAGCACAAAGGCAGCTCAGGGCCATGTTGGGGGCAATGGCCTGATGGGGGTGCTGTGAATGGGAGGAGGGAAGTAGTTCTGCTCTGTAGGGAGCAGAGCACTGGGATAGCAGTCAGGTCATTTCTTTAAAAAATGAGCTGAATCATAACATGGTACTAGAAGTGACACAGACAAGGCAGTGCTGACGTGATAGATCTGAATGAGTAAGTGGAAGAGCTGCCTGTATTGAAGTGAGCTGCCTGTAGATAGGAGCAAACAGTTCATCCAGCAGCGGGAGGGAAGGAGAAAGTACATGGGCACAGAGGATGGTGGATGAATGGCTACCTCTGGGGGTGACACCATCCCGCACACTCGAAAAGAGGGTATCTGGGTGTCATGGCCCAGGCTGGTAGCCATCTAACACTTATACAACGGTGCTGAGGACATAGATGTATGTAAGGGGCTCCAGCAGTATCCACCTTTCTAACATCACAGTCAACTAATCTGCTACAAGGGTTTACCTTAGTTCGCATAAAGACGTGGGCAAAAAAGTCTTGGTCTATGGACTCATACCACTCGCTTCACCCTTCCTGTGTGCACGGACTCTGAGCTACGCCCCTTGCAAATAGCACTCATGAAATGAAACCGAGACACACTGAAGCTTTGTCTGCTTTATTTCACTACATTAAGTTAAGCAATAAGGCAAAACAGTAACCTGTCGTTCATACATTAAGGAGTGCCTCTCATTCCCGAAAGGGACCAAAAAGGATGTTTCCCTACGAATACACGTGACATTTAGCTCATTATGCCTACAGTACGAACTCTGAACAAAAGAAGTTTGGTGAACCAAATCACAAATCCAAATTACCTAGGCTCACATTTCCAGAAGTGTAGTTTTAAGTGCTAATATGTAACCCTCCTGTGGTGGTGAACCCTCACTAGTGTTAAAAACCTCGCACCTATTCTAATATAAAAAAGGCAACAGATGAAATTCCTCACTCACCATCTGCAGGTGTTATACCAGTTTTATGAACACACAGAATACCAGCTTGTGCTCAAACCTATCTTGAGGAAACTGAAACCAATAACTCTGTTCTTCTGTTAACTCGGCTTCTGAAGAAAGAACTCATTGAGTATTTTTGGGTTTGGGTATCATATGGGAGTGAGGAGATCCACTACTTCAGATACCAGCTCCGAGCCATACAGGCAGCACATTCAGCTCTGTGCAGGCCATGCGAATGTGTAAACATAGGAAGCTGCTCTCCACCCTGCCACCCACTTCGTCCAGGGGCCAGTGTGCAGCGGTGGTTTCACGTAAGCGCTAGCATGTAGTGAAGTGAAAACTGACTCTGTGAAGGCCACAAAGCTACACTCTTTCTACAGTCGGCAAAACTACTAATTACCCACCTCCCTACCCCAACTTCTAAAAGCCTAAACCTCGGTTATTCTTACCATAATATTAGAGATGAGGTTTTTCCTTACACCATAGCATGTATTTCTCTGTAGGACTACTGCTTCATAAAATGGGCTTGACCTTAAAAAGTACAATTTAGTGTCCTTCCAGAGCTTCCACTGACAAGGACGGTATGTATTCTAGATTATATATCTTAGTATTTTTAAGCTAAAGACTTAAAACCAGGATAAACAAGAAATTTATCTTTTCCTCAAGTCTGTTGGCTATTTATGGAGAATACTTTTAAAGAAAAATATTGTGCAACTGGTGGTCCAGTTTGTCAAGTCTTGTTTTAGAAACACACAAATTTAGGTTAGCAAACTCAGCTCTAGTATCCAACTAAAACAGCACATCTGCTGTTAGGCCAGCATTCTGGGTACTTGTGGAACGATGTTACAATTTAAATGGTCTTATCTGAAACAAAAGTCTTCAACTCTGTTAAGAAAAGTTCTTTTACTTAGTGTCTGGTTTGGGATGCAAGAGATTATACTAGTTAATTTCCTTTTCAAATTAGTGGAAAGAACATTAGTTCAGATCATGCTAAAATTCTAACTTTAAAAATGTTTTCTACATTCCAGAAATGAACTTGTCCCTTAGGCTTTTCTTGGGCTCTTTCCAGGTCCCCAATACTCAGAAAAATTTATTGAGTAGGCAGAGCAAAGCAGGAGGGACAGCGAATAAGCAAATACAAGGGCTGGCTCTAGTGGCAGCATTCATCCTGGGGTAATGTGGCAATGTTTTAAATGGATCCAATTTACTACTCAATTTTTTTTTAAAGTATTAGGCATAGAACCCAGGGACTCACTGGGCTACATCCCAATCATTTTATTTTGAGACACCAGGTTACCCAGGCTTGCCTTGAACTTCCAATCTTGTTGCCTCCACTTTTGTGTTGCGGGGGAGGTACTCCATGTTGAATTTATGACCTCACACTTAGCACGCAAGCACTTAAGCTGCTGAGCTAAATTTCTGGCTTTACCTCCACCTCCTAAGTAGTGGGGGACAGCCACGTGCCACTATGCCTGGCTTGACTGCAAGTATAACAGCTTGCTTCGCATGTTTTTATGAAAAGAAAAATTCCATATTCTTCTGGGGAAAAAAATTTAAAGAGCAACTGATACATAGGTGTCCTGTATTCGCTTAGAAGAGAGGGTAAGGAAGAACGCCTCAAGAATTTTATGTTTTTCTAATCATCACAAAACTGAAGACAATACGACAGTTCTATTTTTCTGCTACGTGGAAATCTGTGGCAAAGTGAGAGCCATGATGGCAAGTGAAGAGATACGTTGTAGACTGCTCAACTGTTTTACTGGAATGCAGGAAGCAGTTGGTACACTGACCAGCGCTGGACAAGGAGCAGGTCCAGCTTTGGGTTATTATTTTAAGTTTCATTTGTCAGACTGATCCTTTGTGAGATCACATTGAGAGACACTAGAGACACAGCTTCTCTGGTGGTGAATCTAACACCACTCTGAGGAACAGTCATCCCTTCACTGGGCTGGAACTGCATTACTGTTACTCAACGTGCAGGCCCAAGTGAGGGAGGCACAGACTTACTGTGCCAACAGAGGAGACAGCACGGGGAACACAGGCACCCTGCTCCCGGCACCTGTCTTTCCGTAGTGCATCGGTACATCGTTACAAACAGGGTCTAACGAAGCAGCAGCTTCCGCACTTTAACACAGGCTCCTGGTGATCGTGCTGCTGGTGGGATCTGCCCACCAGGGAAGCTCTTAAGGGAGGAGCGGACCCAAGCTGAGTTCCACATGCTGGGTGAGCCAGATGACTTCTGTGCCCTGGTCACTTTCTTCAATGGGGCGGATGGGAGCTGCTAGGTTTTTAAAATCATGCTTCATCTTGAAGCAGACGGTCACTTCACCCTCCTCACGCTGTGGGGTAACTTTGATGAAAATGCCCACTTTGTTGGCCTTTCTGAAGGCTATAATGCTATGGAAAGAATAAGCAGAGATCAGGTTACAGGTTAGCCAGACCACTGAAACTGACAGCCACAATGCACCAAAGTAAATTTCTAGTAAGATACAACCATCACATCCTGTTTATCAGCACTAACAAGCTTCTCCAGCAAATACTGATCTCTTTATTTTCTAAATATTACAAAAGTAAATGTAGACAACAAATTCAATTGGGAAAAGGTAAATCCTTCTCTTTGTTTTTACCATTGGCATACAGAGATAAACTGTAAACACTTTAGTTCTTAACCTATCAGATGCTTTTCTAGAAGCTTACATTTTTCTGTATTCTTAACACAAATAAGGCTGAAACTTGTTTTTTATATGCATTTATTCTGAGATTTTTAGAGACAGGGTTTTGCTATGTACTTAAGACTTGCCTTGCACTTGCACAGTCCTCCTGCCTCAGTCTCCTGAGTACTGGGGTTACAGGCATGTGCTACCACGTCTGTTTGTAACTTGTTTTTTTTAAAAACTGCCTATCACAAACTCCTTTCCACACTGGAATATATAAATCTACATTCTACGTAATGGTTGCATAGTATTCAGTCATGAATTTACCACAATTGTACACTGAAGCTGCTGCCTAGTTATTATAAATCATGTAGTGCAAACATCCTTTCATATTTATCTTTGTGTATTAGTGGAAATTTTGTAGAGACCTCTGGGGGTGGGCCAGGGAATAATATAGAATAATAAAACACCAATTCTGGTGTTCTCTGAAGTTAACTGAGGTTTAGTTATCATTGTACTAATTTTACTTTCTCTTTTTATTTTTCCAGCCCATCTGATGTGTCTTCTCTCTAGTATTGTTTTGAGCTAGTTTTTGAGTTACTCTGTTAAAAACTTTAAATGTCCCTGAGCTAGTTTATCAAGCTGTTTGACAGGATTCTGTTAAATCCACTTCTGTTTTGGCAGCTGGCTCCCTACTTGTGGTGGCAATAGGATACTCTAGAGCTCTAAAGGTGGTAGCAACTTAGGGGAGAAGGGTCTTGTTCCTCCTCCTCAGCTTCCCATCTGATGTGGTTCTTCTGAGCATTATCCCAGTAATTCTTTATCACCCAAGAAATGGGAAGACCCAGTTGGTTCACCAGTTCCTGCCTGACCAGTTTCCTCATACCACTCTGAGATGCCAGCAGCACCTGTCTCTTCCCCGCTTCCCTGGCAGTCTTGAGTTTCAGCTCCTTGGGGCTTCTCTTTCAAGCCTCTGAATTTAAATAATTCTTTCCTGATTTTTCACTAAAATTTCAACAAACATATTTATAGGGACCGTTGTAGTCATTTAATACATGTATACAATATGTAAAGATCAAATCAGGGTATTGGAATTTCTACCTCAAACACTGTCTTAACTTTTTTTTTTGGTCTTTTTCCTTTTTATCGGTACCAGGGATTGAACTTAACGTTTTTTAATTAACAAATAAAAACCACACAGTCATGAGGGACAGTGTGATATTTCAATGCATGAACACAATGTGTATCTAGCAAATCAGTGTAATTAGCATTTCTACTGCTTAATGTTACTTTGTATTTGGAAGCTCGTAGTTCTGCTCTTTTAATTGAAATTTTTATTTCATTTTGTTTTCTGAGACCATCTTGCTGTGCAATTCAGGCTTGGCCCTGAACTCACTGTATAGTCCCGACTGGCCTTGAACTTGTGGTGATGCACCTGCAGCAGCCTCCCAAGTGCTGGGATTAGAGAGTGCTATCACGCTGGCTTTCGAGCTTGAATTTTAACATTTCTAACTATTTCCCTTTTTACTTACAGCCCTAGGGATGATAGCTGTCTCATCGGAACTTCAGAGTTCTTTTTGAACCTTTGGTAACTTTTTCCCCAGGAGTTACTGAGACAAAGTCTTGCTATGCAGCTCAGGCTGACCTTGCCTTGAACTTGCAATTCTCCTGTGTTTGGATTATAGACAGGGGTGTCTCACTGCACCCGGCAACAATTATTTATTATTAAATTCCCTCTGCTCAGTTCCCCATCTGATGGATATAATTTTACCCTGATCCTGACTATTGCATTCCTTACCAATTTTTTTTTTTTTTTTTTTTGGTGGTGGTACTGGGGATGGAACTTGGTTATTCTACCACAGAGCTACATCTCCAGCCCTTTTTATTTTTAAAATTTTAAAACAGGATCTGTCTGGTCTCATATTTGTGATCCTTCTGCCTCAGACTCCTAAGTGGCTGGCATTTCAGATGTTCCTCACTGAACCAAGCTCCAAGTGTTTGTTTTGTTACCTCTCAGTTACTAAGTAAAACAGTAAAATCTATAAATCACTTTAAGGAGGTGGAAACAAACCCAATGTAAAGGAACAGAATGTATCCACATGTCCACAACCATTAAAAATCTTACACTTGAAGCTGGGGGTATGTTGGCACATGCCTGTAATCCCAGCATGTGAGAAGCTGAGGCAGGACTGCTCTGAATTCAAGGTGAGCATGGGCTACTAAGACTAGCCTAAACTATATAGTAGCATAGTGAGGCCCTGTCTCAACCAAACAAAACCAAACAGTAATACACTTGAAAAGTTCTGTGAGAATATACATTTAAGTAAAAAATAAAGGCTAACAAACTATTCATAACACTCTCAGTGATGAAAGAAGCATCTGGAAGGCCAAACACCAAAATGGTAACAGTGTTCATCTCTGACAGTGGGATAGTTTTAGTAGACATACTTCCCACATTTATACAGTAATATTTTATAAGAAAAAGTGTTACATTTAATAATCCAGGTAAACAAGTGAGAAAATGAGATATTCAAGTCAGCCAACTGTTACTTGAGAATCACAAAAAGATCACTCACTCAGGATCATCCTGAAAGTCTTGGGGCTCGGCCAGCTCATCATACTCTGCCGCTGCATCCTTGCCAGCTAACACAAGCTCTTTGGGAGGCACCACCACCTGGAGAGCAACAGAGAGGCCTGATTCAGAGAGAGCAGGTATGTGTGGAACAGTCACACAGCACAACATGGCCAACAATTACGCTGATCTAGAAAGGAGAAGAAACTTTGAAGACACAAACAACATTATGCTATTTACATATGGAGGTTAAAAATGTTGCTTAGGAATAAGACAGTCCTAATAACAATAAAGGAATGAAGAAATTTCTAGGAATGATAAAAGTTGGGAGCTGCACAGGAGAACTCAAGCAGGCAGAATGCAGGGTACTCTCTATGTCTCTAACATACTGTTTTGATGTTTTTTTTTTTTGATCTTTTTCCTTTTTATTGGTACTGGGGATCGAACTCACGACTGCCTGCTTGCAAGGCAGGCACTTATGCCGCTGAGCTAAATCTCCAGCCCCTCTGTTTTGATTTCTTTTTGTTCCTTTTGTATGTTTTAAAATTTATGTTAATGTTTTATTTCTTAAGAGGATGATGAGAAATACATGGGTGTTTGCTATATTTTTTTAATCCTTTCCCCCCCTCTCCTCTCTTCTCCTGTCTACCCTCCTCCTCTATCGTCTCCCCTCTCCTCGGATCCTCTGTATCCTGTCCTTTCTATCTCCTCTCCTCTCCACTCCTCTCTATCCTCCTCTTCTCTCTATCCCCCCCTACTCTCTTTTCTCCACCCCTCTTCTCTCCTCTCTAACCCTCTCCTCTCTTTGCCTCTCTTTTTTAAGGAAACAGTTCATTTTTTTTTTTTTTTTAAGATACTAAAAAGAAACACTAGTTCCAACATAGGGACAACTGGGTATATTTATGGTTATGGAAAAGAGTTACACATATTTGAGACTTACTTTAATGCTGTCTCACATTTGCTCAGAGGCTAACAGATACAACTCCAAACATATTTCTAAATTATGCACACAAATATAGCAAGGCTGGTATATAGAAAGACAATAGATTTCCAAGCTGGGTATATGCACTAGGCAATTACTTCTGTCTGTCTTCTAATGGGAGCTGCCAACCAATGTCATTTTTAAAAAAGAAGCAGGGCAAATAAATGGCATATTTTCTTAGGGGTGATCCTAGATAAGTGAAATGAATTACTGAAGAGCAGAAAGAAAAAAAGAGATAAAGACACTCTCTAATAAGATTATCTGATTAATACCTAAAGATTTAGACATCCTTTCTACCAATTTTAGTTATGAGTATCATGCTAAATTATGGGTTAGTAGTATAGAATCAAAGGGATTTTTTGAGGCAGGATCTTGTTATGTAGTCTAGGCTGGTTTCGAACTTGCTGTGATCTTTCTGCCTCAGGCTCCTGAGTGCTGGGATTATAGGCATGCACTTTCATATCCAGTAAGATCTAAAGTTCTTATCTTAAAATTTCCAGTACTAAAGAAATCACTCAGTAGCAAAATACAGAGGCCACATTTCATTTACTCAACTAACCTGGAAATAAAAATTTTGATTTTGATATGTGCTATGTATATGTGGGGTGATGGAACCTAGAAAAGACATACTTCACATGAGCCCTAACAAATGAAAGGGATATATGGTAGAGAAACAGGGACCTGCAGCAGGCATTCAACGTACAATGTATAAAATACACACTTCTCCAGATGAAAAGTTCTTAATTCACTGGTCTGCCTGAATCACAACTATTAATATGGCCAATCTGGAGAATGCTACACTGGCAGATCTGGAGGAAAGCCACACTGGAAGAAGAGCCAGAATTCACTGGTATGCTATGCCACAAAATTTGGACTTCATTTTAAAGTCAGTGAGATCCTAAATGATCTGTATGCTGTACACAATAGATTTTAGAAAAATCGGCTTGGTGGCAATACAGAGATGGACTGAAATGGAGCGAGGAGTGCATTAAGACACAGTGAGGTCACAGAGCAAGTAAGAAATGATGAGACCTTCCAGCGGCATAGTGGCAGTGTCTCTGGGAATAGAATAAAAGCCTTAGCAAGTAGAATCAGAAGAACTTACTGAGGTGGAAAAGAATGAGAATGTGGAGTCCTTTTAAAGTCAGGTCAAATGAAGCCACTGTGGGTATAGTCAGGGTGTGTCAGGATGAAACCAAATGCTCCTACCTTGGCAGTGCTGTTTGTATCATCAGGGTCCCCCTCCTCACACTCCAATAGAGTCACATGGGTGAGATTTTCCACCGGATTGGTAAGAGTCAGGAGGACCTGGCTTTCCTGGGGAAGAAGAAAAGCATCTCTCAGACATGTGCTATGCTGTCACATGGGTGCATTTTCTTGGCTACTATACCAAATATTTTACAAAATCATTCCCCATTGCTCCTGAGCAATGACACCTACCTATCCTCTTCATGGCTGTATTCTCAGTGTTCACTCATCTCTGGCCTGTTATGGGTATGTTAGTCTATACTCTCTGGAGCTGCTACTTCACTGAGGAAAAGAGATGTGTCCCATAGAAAGAGCCAGTTCTAAATCCATAAATCTGGTACTTTCCTGAGGTTAGTATACAAACGTTCTCAAGAGCAGCATGAAAGGAAGCACTAACGCTGCTGCAGAGCAGGGAGGGAGAGCAGGCAGGAAGAGATGTGGATGAGACTCCAAGGAAGAGAGAGGCTGTGGGGAATGTCCAGGCTGGAGATGAGGAAAGATGTCTTTCATGGGTACCATCATTATCCACCTGCCATGGTTCCATGTTTATAGAATGTGCACCTCGTTCCTTCTACATACATTTCAGAGGTGTTATTGTCAAGAACCCAAGTTTAAGAAACTTAGTCACAATTCCTTTATTATTTTTTTCCCCTGCTCACCGCAGCCCATCCCAAATATACCCACATGCACACACGCATACATCCTTGGTCAGTCAGTTTTTCTGTTAATAAGGAAGGTACTAACCTTCATGTAGCGAAGGTTGGGAATTGACATGATTCTCACTTCTGGAATATAATTGCTACCAATAAATAAAAAAAATGCATTAATTTTTACTGGAATCTTGAAATTATTACCACTTTTTAAGCTAGTGCAATAAATCATGTTAATTAGAATATGTAAAAGAAAAAGAAATTTAAAGAATCATAGCATCATGGTGAGAAACTAGATATGAAACCAAACTGGTTGTGAATCCTAAGTAAAATCTTAGAGGACTACAGCCCATACATACAGAGCTAATTTAGAGCCTGTGTGTGTGTGTGTGTGTGTCATATTTTCTGTATTATTAGATTTATTTTGGGGATTTATTAGATATATTTTGGAGACCTATTTTTTTGTGTGTGTGTGTGTGTGTTTCGTTTTTATAGATACCAGGTATCGAACTCATGACCACACACTTGCAAGGAAGGCGCTTATGCCGCTGAGCTAAATCCCCAACCCCCTAGGAGACCTATTTAGTATCTCATTTTTATAATTGTAGAAGGTAACTGGATACAAGGTACAAGTCTCATATAATGGTAGGTTGTAGGGCTGTAAAAATATATTCTTATCACATGTCTAGCAATATTCTAAGTACCTTGTTAACTATTATTTCATGTCGTCTTCGTGAAACAGGTCTTATAACTACTACAGTCGAACCTTGGTACTACTCAAGTGCTTTGAAGCTGATCCAATTTGGTACTTGATGCATCTAGATGAGAAAATTTTCTACCATATTCATCATTTGTTTGCTACTCCACATGTAAGCTAGAATCTGTTGGCATCAACTGCCTTGCAACTAGCTACTTTTTACAGCCAAAACAATCTGGTAAGTTGTCATGCCTCCTGGAACCAATTAATAAGTACCAAGGTGCTGCTGAACAACCTGGGCATGGTATGGCAGTGTGAGGACTTTATGCCCAGGCAGTTTGGCTCTAGCACCCGTCTTAACCACTATGTTATGCTGCTTAAGTAAGACAGCAGAAAGACTCAAAACTGCCTAGCACCAAATCCCAGGTCAGTGTTTACAGACCAAGCTATTGTTTTCTAAAAGAGAAGCTCTTTGTGATTTGGTTTTTCAACTACAGAAGTAAGACAGTGAGGTCACTTCTCTTGAGCTTATTGTGAGGAGTAAGTTAACCAATATGTGCAAAAGATGCTTCGACGAGTGCTTGCAACAAAGCATAACCTGTAGTTATTGCGCATATATTAACAAAAATATTACTGCAGAAATACAAAGTGGAAAAAGTACAACCATACTTAGTGTCATATTTTTTTTTGAGAGTCTTGCTGCACAGTTCAGTCTCTTGAACTAGTGGCAATTCTCCTGCCTCAGCCTCCCAAGTGTTGGGATTACAGATGTGCGCTACTATGCTGGTTCAAATTCTTTGCCTCACTCCCATCTCATTGCTTCTATTTTTCTTTTTCTGACTGGTGGGAATTCTTCCCACATGACTGGCATTATAGCAATATATCTTGTAATTTAGTATGCTTTATTTATTTATTTTTTGTAGTTCCAGGAATCAAACTCATGGCCTTGTAACCTGCCAGGTAGTTACTTATGCCACCAAACTAAATCCCCAGCCCTTACATTATTATTTTTAAATTTAAGAAAGATAACTCCCAAACTTTATAATTTGTAACGAGTGACTAGTAACTCTTCTCAATAATTGGCATGGCACACTGCCCCAGAGCACACTGCATTCCTCTGAGTTTGACATGAATGCTCATGATTCTGTGTGTACAGGTTTCCCTTAAACTTCATGGTATATGACTCAATTCAAAACATGATCCGGGCCAGGCATGGTGGTGCACTCCTGTAATCCCAGAACTTGGGAAGCTGAGGCAGGAGAATCATTTACAAGCTTGAGACCAGTCTGGGCTACAAAGTGAACCCAAGACCAGCCTGAACTGCATAGTGAGACCCTGTCTCAAAAAGACAAACAAAACAAGACAAAACACAAACTGGAACAGAATGACAAGACTGTTTTAACAAATTTTTTCCCTTTTTGAATGTCAAGGGTAAATACATTTTATACTGAAAAACAAACAGACCTGAAAATACTGAAACTAAAACCAGAATCAGTAACTCAAATCACTGACCCCAAAATACTCACACAGCAACCAGCTGGATTTTGAATTTGATAGATGTTGGATTAAATTCTGGCTTGCTCAAATTATGTTCACATTTCTAAAAAGAAAAATAAGTACCAGAGGAATATTAGAACATATTTTGCTGATCCATAGAGCTGCTAAATTCAGAAGGACAGCACTTACTATTATTCTAATACCTCAGGCTTTGAAGTAGTGTATGCTAGTGATTACTGAAATTTATAAAAGATGTTAAGACTACTAGATATAAGCAAACACACTGAAATATTACTCCAGCTCTGCAGTGCCTAAAGTCAACACACGAAGAGTAGTAACTGACACATGGAGGAGTTCTGTGCTCTACAGCGTGCTCCATGGCTTACATGACTTTCATATCACACTGACTTGGAGGAAACTGTAGATGCTGTAACTGTTAATCTTTTCCTTTTATGGGTGACTAAAATGCGACAAAGGAAAAGTACATAATCTTATACAACTTCACAGAGGCAGTAAGAATGAAAGCTGGGATTTAAATCTAAGTAGTATAATTCCAAATCCCACACTTTGAAATACAGTAACGAATACTACTTTTTTTGGGGGGGGGGCTATTTACTACTTTCCAAAAAAAGTATACACAAAACCAGTTAAAACAATTTTTAAAGGTACAAAAAGATATTTGGTATAAAGGGTACCCATTATCTGTGCGTCCCCTTGTTTTCCTCTCCCAGAGCTGTCCTAGGTATAAAGTTATGTACACATATATACAACTGTATACTGTCTTTCTTTTTTCACAATAACAAAAACTGAGGTTTTTTTGGTTTTGTTTTTGGCATTAGGGATTGAACCCAGGATGTTTGCACTGACCTATTCTCTGTACCTTTTTCTTTTTTATTTTATTTGAGAGAGAGGATCTTGAAAAATCACTGAAGTTGTCCAGCCTGGGGTTGAACTTGCAATCTTCCTGCTCCAGCCTCCCAGGACACTGGAAGTACAGGCATACAACTCCACATCTTGCTTAAAAGGGAGCATTTTATATATTCTTTTGCCACCTTGCTCTTTTTACTTGAGTTGGAATTCCCTTTCAACACAGGAAGCGAAGCCTCTCTTACCCATTGTACCTATTTATGTGCCTTATTTAACTGGACAGAAACTGATGGAAATTTGAAATACTTCCACTATTTTGCTATTACAAATAATGCAGTAATGAGTGCTGTTATGGATGAATCACTTTCCAATATGTAAATATACTGGTAAGATAATTTCCTAAAATAGATCCATGTATGTATGCATTAATTATTTTGACAGACATTGACAAATGCTAACTTCTGCCAATCTGACAACTATGGAATGACATCTCGTGGCAGGTTTAATTATGCTTTCCTGATTTCATATTCATTAGTTACTGAAATTTTTTCTTCCATGACTTGTATATTAGCATCTACTAGTTATTTTTATACTGGCTTGTTTCTCTTGCTAATGTGCTAAAGCTCATTATATATCCTGGATGTTAACCGTGTGTTAATTATATATCACTCAAATTACTCATTTCAGTATATAGCCTTTGTTTGTTTTTTGTTATTTTTTTGAGACAGGGTCTCACTATGTGGTTCAGGCTGGTCTTGGGCTCACTTTGTAGCCCAGGCTGGTCTTGAATTTGCAAGGCTACCATGTCCGGCCAGCCTTTTTGTTTGAAATTTTCTTTAGGGTGGGGTGGGGTGACACAGAATTTACTTTCAATGTAAATACACACTTCTTATAGTTTGTATTATTGAACCCTCTCCTACCCACAAGTCATGCAGGTATTCTATATTTTCTTACAAGTTTTGCTCTTCATGATTGCTCCTAAAGTCTGTAATGTTTCTGAAACGGGTATTACAGGTATAAGACAGGGACTCAATTTTACTTTCCTTTCATATTATCTACTTAGCAAAACTTAATCTTTTCTTTCTTCACTGAACTGGAATGCCATACTTAGTATATTTCAAGTTTTCAGGGTGGAGGATATAGCTCAGCGGCTTAAGTGCCTGCCTGGCAAGTGCAAGGTCCTGAGTTTGATTCTTGGTACAAAAAAAAAAAAATTCAACTTTTCTTACATGAATAGGTTGGTTTCTTTTTTTATTCTGTTGGATGTATTATATACACATATATAACTATATTAATGGTACATTACATAAATGGCATCTAGGTAAACTTACATCTACCTATACAGTAATATTTACTATTATTTTTTGGATTTTTTTTTTGTATTATGGATCAAACTCATGACTTTGCGCTTGCCAGGCAGACACTTGTGCCACTGAGCTAAATCCTGGGCCCTGGTATTATTTTCTGAGACAGAGTCTTTGCTTTGTAATTCAGGATGGCCTTGAACTCATGGTCATCAGTCTCCAGAGTGCTGAGATTATAGGCATGTGCCAACACGCCCAGTTTGTTTCTGTATTTTTATAATGATTTCTTTTTTTTTTTTTTTAATCGGTACCGGGGATCGAACTCACGACCACCTGCTTGCAAGGCAGGTGCTTATGCCACTGAGCTAAATCCCCAGCCCCAATGATTTCTTAATTTATTAATACAGTATCTTTTTTCTTCAGTGTTTTTGGATTTATGTCATTATTCTTTTTCTAACTTCTTGAAATGGATGCTGAGATATACATGTTTTAATATTTCTTATCTATATCTTCATATAGTCAGAGATCTTTGAATCTCTAAAAATGGCATTAGTTGTGTCCTATAGCAATTACCAATTTCTAACAACTGCATTATGATCGAATAATAAACTTTGGTAATTTCATCTTCTGAAAAATGCTGAGGGGCCAGGGATTTGGCTTAGTAGCGTAAGTGCTGGACTGGCAAGCACAAGGTCATGAGTTCGATCCCCAAGACCCCCTCCCCGCCAAAAAAAGAAAAATGCTGAGACTTTTATAACCCAAAACATAGTTAATTTTTACAAGTTTCTGTGTGTACTTGCTAAGACTGTATATTCTGCAGATCGTAGAGACAGTTTTTTATATATGCTCACTTGGTCACTGTTGAAAATCAGTAAAGATGTATCTTTACTGATTGATTTTCATGTTTGTACACAGTTACTGAGAGAAATATCAAAACATTCCATAATTACTTATCTACTTATGTAATTTTCTCAAATGCTGCTGTACAGATTTTGAGCCTATATTATTTGGTACATTCAGATTGAGGATGCTACCTCTTTTTTTATGAACTCAACTCTTTTTCTTTATGAACTGTTACGGTTTGGAAATATGTCCCTCAAAGGCTAACTGTTGTTGCAGGTTTACTGATGGGCTTTTGGGGAAGTCACTGGATCCTAAGGGCTCTAACTTCATCAGTGTATTAATGTACTGATGAGATCATAATTTGATGGCATTACTAGGGGTGACAGAAATGGGAGATGGGGCCTAAGTGAAGGAATTGGGTCATGGGAGGGTGACCCTGGGGACTGTATTTTGATAGTTGACTCTTTCCCTCTCTGTGTCTGTCTTGGCTACTTTTCTCTCATTTCTGATGCAAAATACCTGACACCCAAACTTATGGAAGAAAAGCTTACAGTGTGGAGGTTTCAGTCCATATCAGTGGGCTCCAAGGCAGGGTGGCATGGCACAGGGGCAACACTTCAAGGCAGCAGACAGGAAAGCAACAAGAGCAAAAAGGAGGGAACAAGCCTCTTTTCCTTCCTTATACTGTAAGCAGGCTACACCCTTGGGTGGGTGTGGCACTCACAAAATCTCCTTGCCCTATTCTTGTACAGGCTGAGGATATTTACAAAGGATCCTAGCTCCCTGCTGAGTTGCTTAAATTTCTAAATTTCTCAAGTTAACACAATGTATCAGCCATCACTGTCTCAACCACCCTCAATGTGAGAAGCCCTGCTCTACCAAGCCCTTCAGTCAATGGAACCAGCCTACCAGGGACTGACACCCCTGAAACGACAAGCCCAAATATGTTTTTCCTTCCTAAGTTGTTTTTCTCAAGGTATTTGGTTACAAGGATGAAAAGCTTATACACTCTTTTTAAAAAAAATTAGTGTTTGCACAATATGTATTTTCCCATCTACTACTTTTTTTGAGACAGGGTCTTGCTGTACTGTTCTAGCCTCAAGCTCTCAGTGAAGTTACTCCTGCCTCCAAGCGCTGGGATTACAGGAGTATGCTACCACACCCAGCTCCCCATCTACTTTTTGTCTTTCTGAATTCGCTTGTTTGTGTTTCTTGCAATCAGCCTGTTCATGAGTCATTGTATGTTATTTAGACTGAGAATTTTTGTCTTTTAATAGAAGCATTTATCTTGTTGATATTTAATATAAATACTGAAATGTCAGGCTTTTAATCTAACTACATGTTTTCCATCTGAACCACCAGTTTTGTTATTTTCCTTTTTTGTTTTTTAAAAAAGACTTTAGAAATTTTCTAATGTATAAAAAATACAGCTGGCATTATAAATCCCTAACTATGGACCACAGACATAGCTCAGCAGCACAGCACCTGCCTGGCAAATGTGAGGTCATGAGTTTGATTCCTGGTAACAAAAAGAAAAAACAAAGAAACAAACAAAAAAACATCCCCAACTACTTATCATGTAAGCTCCAGTGGGAAGCAGAATTTTTGGAGATGGAGTAGGGGAGAAAGAGAAAGATAGGGAAGGGAAAGGAGATCAAAAATGATCAAGGTACAATGTACATGAACAATTAATTATTATGCACAGTACCATATACCAATAAAAAAGAAAAAATCTACCAATAATGGTTACTCATTCTTCTGTATTTTTACGCACTCCTCATCCCCCATTATTTTGTGATAAATATCAAACAGCTTATCATTTCACCCATAAATATTTTGGTATATATCTCCAAAAGGTATTTAAAAAAATAACAATACTTTTATTATCCCTAAGAAAAGAACAATGTTTTTTTTGAAAAGAACAATTTTATAGCCCCATTGTTTTGTAACATTGGCCACTACCCACACATGGTTATTTATATGAATTAAAGATTCAGTGTCTTAGTTCTGCTTGTTTGTTTGTGTTGTGCCACCAGGTTAAACCTCCAGCCTGTGCTGCCCATTTCAAGTGCTCAGTTGCCACATGGACAGTGTGCTGGGCTATGCAAGCCAAGACTATTTCCACCATCACAGAAATTCTGAGGGAGAATACAGATCTACAAGGTTTCTTTTACTAGTTTATTTATTTGTTTTACTTATTGTTTTAATTTATTTACTGAGGAAATGCTGTTGTTTATTCTGTAGATTCCTGGAACATGAAATTTACTTTTTATTCTTTCTTTTAAATTATTTGTTTTGTATTGTTTGTTTTTCTATCTCTACTAATCTAAAAGTTGCATATTCTTTTAATATTCTTTTAAGGGTTAGCACTATATATATAACCTTCAGATATCTCAGTTTCCACATCTATAAAATAGAGAAAAACAGTTGTACCCACCTTCATAGGATTGTGAGGACTGAGTTTATCCTGAAAGCATTTAAAATACTGCCTAGGTGTCGAGTACATTTGGAATAAATGTTTTCCTTGTTTACTACATTGGCCAGCTATCAATCATGTTTATTTTTGCTTTTCTATTGTACAAATGGGAATTCAACAGAGAATACTTACCCGGCAGCGCAGGGACCGTTTGATCAGAAGGTGCTTATGGCGAGGGTAAAGTTGTGAAGCACAGATTGGTTGGAAATCAGGCTGTAGGAGGCGCTGCTGAAGAGTGGTCACTAGCATGAAAGGCAGAAACCAGGCTTACTTTACAATCAATTTCAAAAGCAGACTTATATGCAGCTGGCAATGACACCAAGGAATACTGTCATTATGGATACTGTTAAAACAACTACAGTTATAGGCGTCAGGGATTTAGCTCAGTGGCTCAAGCGCTTGACTGGTAAACGTAAGGTCATGAGTTTGATCCCTGGTACCAATAAAACAAAACAAAACAAAACAAAACAAAACAAAAAAACTATAGTATAGAAACTGGATAGGCATTTAGAAGTTCTTCATTTTACATCTACTACATCTATTTTATTTTCTACATATCATTTTGCTACCATATTAACACCCATTCTACTAAAAGTCTCTAATGACAAGAATATAAGTAACCAAAATAGAACATGTGGAACAGAAACAAGGCAGGAAGTGTAAAGTTACCCTCTGTTAAGTTGACTGGTCTTGTGTAATAGTCTTCGGGTAGAGGCTCTACTTCATCCACAGCCTGAGCTGGCTCAATCTTGATCTCTTTCTGGTCTTCTCCTTCTTTTAGGCTAAAATGTAACAAGCATTAATTTCCCCACAGTCCACTGATGGTCCTCAAAGTTTATCCTAAATATGATAATCTTTGCTGCTATTGCTAAATATTTTTCTTTTCCCCCTTTTAAAATAATCACGTTCCTTAAATATTTTGATACCAGCTTTTCCCCTCCAAGTCACTTGATGTCCAAACTTACGAAAGTCCAGCCAGGGTACTAATGGAGGCACCGGGTCGTGGTCGCTGAAGCCTTGTTCCAAGACCGTATTTATCCTAAACAAAGTCCAGAAATTCCTATTAGGAAGTTCGCATTTAAGCGTCCTATTTACTGAAACAAAGAATTTGGGGTGGGGCAGCATGAGAAGCTTAAGGAAATAAGCAAACAAAGCAAAAAGGCTAATTTAAAAGCTTCTTTTTAGGATAATCTGTAGCCTCACATCACTATTCTATTCTTAAATAAAAACACCAAACATGAGGCTGAAACTACATTAATACGGTAAAAGTGAACCAAAATGTGAGCTTTTACTACTAATCTAAAAATATTAAGCTATGGCCCAGGCAAGATGAACAGTGACTTTCTTCCTGGGATGCTTCTGCTAACTGTTTGCTAACTTCTTCAGGGTCAGCAAGAATTGTAAAAGAGAACTTACCACTACATGAATAGTGTGTTGCTGTAGAGCCCCAAAATAGCAGCAGGTTGCAACAGAGACAAAAAAATGCAGCATAAGATAGAAGCAAACTCAACAGCAGCAGGTATATGGGAAAGTTGGAAAAAATGCATTTAATTCAAATTCTTCTAAATACAATACACCGTAGTGCATATGCTGATTATACCATTGGACTATTTGGAAAAACACACTTACTTGGTAAATATAGGTGTTTTACAAGGGTCAATCTTTTATAAAGTTCAAATGTAAATATTTCTACATGAACTTTAGCAATCCTTGAGGTTTTGATGGTTTAACTTAATTCTCATGTGAATACAGTATGATAAGTTACTTAACTCTTGCAGGTCTCATCTTAACTGTAAAGCAGGGCCTAAATAAAATACATATAAAGTGCTTACTACAGTGTTGCTATGTCACTGTCACTCAGTGTTATTTGTTAAATGTCAACTTGCAGGGCCATAAGCAAGCACAAAGAAACCATTCTGTGAAAGCAAACAACAACAACAACAACAACAACAAATAAACAAAACAAAAAAACTTGGGGAACAATAACAAAAACTCATAACTCCAATCAATTGCTTCTGCCTAGTATTACATAAAGTGGCAGAGAATGATTTCCATAAATAATTCCTGCCAAAATTTTTACTTGCATATGTTAATATTTATTTAACCATGAAAATGCACTATGTAAAGTCAGTGTTTCTCATGTTGGAAAAATATAGGATCGTGTCACAAAGATGATAATGATGAGAGCTGGGGAACTACAGTGGTGTCAAGGTGGGCTGCAGGGTTCATGTGAGTAAAAGCTATCATTTGCCCCCTTCCTCTTCTCAGACTTTCTGCAATATGCAAAAGCAGCAGTGTCTATAAAATTAAACAGCAGCCTTTTGAGGAGGGGATAAAAAAGAAAGAGTAGAGAAGAAATGCAAGTATCCCCCTTAAGACAAAAAATTCAAGTAGAACTAATAATACAAAAAAGTGTAACTGCTGGCCTTGACCTCTCTGCCATCCACCATTCAGCAATATAAGACAATGGCCATTTTGAGAAATGGTCACTGTTCTTAGGCCTCACAGGTCGTACAAACTCCTTTTTGTACCAAACCTCACCGAAAAAGCCAGAGGCATATAGTTTCTACGCCGTGCCAGTTTCTTGCGATCCCGTTCAACCTTTTCTTTCTGAGCAAGCTGCTGGTAATATTCGATCAGCTTGTTCATCTGTAAGAAGTCAAAGAATCAGTGTTTATTTCATGAAAAAGGATAACAGGAAATACAAAATTAATCAACCATCCTGATTAGGCACATAATAAGGCCAATTATTAAGAATGAGAAAATTTGCCTTTTTTCTTTAAAGATAATTCTTCTTCATTACAGGACCTATTTTCTGAATAGAAATTTTCAATAATAGAAAAAAATGGGCAATGGAAAAACCAAAAATTTCATGCTTGCTTTCTCTATTTATTTATTTATTAAGAGTAGGAAAGTTTATTGGAGAAAGGGAATGGAGAATAGTAATGGGGAAGGGGGGGGGTAGGAATAGCTTCTGAGAGACAGGAGGTTTGTCTTATGCTTTTTTTTCTTAAAGGCAGTCTAGCTATGTAGCCCAGGCTGGCCCTGCCTCCCAGAGTGCTAGGATTACAGGTGTGCATCACCATACCTGGTTCACAATCCTTTTCTTACATACTACAAAACATGCTTTTAATTTGTGCAATTACAAACTCTTTGCATATGCCAGTTCCCTGCCTTGAATTCTTTTCCTCCTGCTCCTGCTGCTCTCAGATGTGGCCCTAACTAGTTGAAATACTCTAAGAAATATTTACATAGCATTATTTATCATCCTTCATATTAGTTAGTGTCATGATTTATGTTGTTGGCCCCCAGGCCTCAGGTGTTTGCATTATGCATTTGTGATTGGTTCATTGTCTATAAGGGTGGAGCCAGCATGCAATGTAATGGCAGGAAGAAGGCCTGTCTCTCTCTCTCTTGGCCATTTCCACCTTGCTGTTTGCAGCCACCAGAAACCTTCATGCCACCCTGCCTTGGAGCCAACTGAGTATGGACTGAAACCTCCAAAAACTATAAGAAATAAACCTTTCCTTTCCCAGCTTTGGGCATCAGGTATTTTGTCTCAGCGATGAGTAAAAAATAATTAAGACTGTTAGCATAGGTTTTTTTAAAATCTGAAGGTTCTCATTTTTCCCATTAGACTTAACCTCTATAACAGTAGCAAATTTGTTCACCATAGTCCTTAGCCTTTAGTTAAGTACTTGATAAATGTTTCACGTGTGTGTGTGTGCACGTGGACACACACGCATGAATAAATTGCAAGTTATTTCTGAAGATAAGAGTCCTGGAAGTAGTTCAAGAAATCTGTACCAACCTACATTAATACTATAGTATATACGAGAAAACCCATTTTTCCCTACTCTTACCCAGGATATTCTCAGTATTTCTAATTTTTGCTGATGTCCTTGGTAACTGTTAATTTCTCTGCACTCTGATAGTACATTCTTTGGCTCTAAAACAGTTCATCTTTCTCGTATTCTAGTTCAAGTAAAGAGTAAACAATTGGCTACAGAACATATTGCAGAGATCAATTTAATTATGAACTAAAAGATACTCAAGTCATGATTCTATAAGCAATTATTACTGAGTTCAACAGTACTTTCTATATCTTAGTGATTCCAGGGTTGAAATGTCTACATGTGTGTATTTGAGAGTATTTGTGAACAAATGGAACCTTAATTCATCAGTGTGTGAAAAACAAAAATTCTTTTCTTTCCTTTTTTTAACATATAATTCAAATATAGGAAAAAGCTATACCAAGATTTTTCTATTAAGTCAATGGCAAAGATATGATAATGTGATTTAATATCTTACCAGGAGAAACCTTCTACACTGGTCATGGTGGTCCATGCCTATAATCCCAGCACTCTGGGGGCAGATGCAGGGGGATCACCATGAGTTCCAGGCTGGCCTTGACTACATAGTTGGCTTTGTCTCAAAAAATCAAATCATACCAAACCCAACCCAACTCCATCCAACCCAAAATAATGAGAAACACTTTCTATGTGTAACAGATAAAAAAACACACATTCTGGATTTCTAGGTATAGCTTACATCCACTGACAAATTGGAGGAACCTCAGTGTTTTACAATATCTTATTTTATCCTCTCTGTCATATGATCCTTTACTTACCCGTTGTGTGTGAGGATTTTCTGGTTCTT
This sequence comes from Cavia porcellus, assembly GCF_034190915.1. Taxonomy (NCBI): domain Eukaryota; kingdom Metazoa; phylum Chordata; class Mammalia; order Rodentia; family Caviidae; genus Cavia; species Cavia porcellus. Next base: position 17,619,516 of record NW_026947504.1, read on the forward strand.
GCCAACCACCACTAGCTAGAAAATAATGGAACATTAAATAAGACTTTTCATAATTTGATCACCTTATTTTCATAAAAACAGGTCATCTGTAGGCCGAACACACACACAAAAAACCGTTGAAAACATAAAATCATAGAATTTCCAAGAAAAATATAATAGAAATTCTATAGATCAGCATATTCAAAATAACATTTTTTCTTTAAGTATGATGATGGTGATACTGATCATGATTACTTCCACCACCAGTGTACGCATGGTCTCTATATTGGGCACTTGAAAATTATTAATATTGTTTTCTATTTTTGTAGGAACTTATGAACAACTGAGGCTTACAGCTGCTAAATAACCTGCCCCAAAATGCATGGAGTATAAATGGTAGACTTAGGAGTCAAACTTAAACAAGCAGTTTGACTCCACGGCCCCTATTCTTTTGGCTTTTGTTCTTGTTTTTTGGTGACAGGATCTCACTATGCAGTTCAGGCTGGTCTTGAACTTACTATATAGCCCAGGTTGGCCTCAAGCTCATAGTGATCCAGCTGCCTCCTGAGTGCTGGGTTTTACAGGTATGTGCCTCAATACCCGGGAGGCGCGCCTATTCTTATCTGCAACACTATATAAATGCTACCTCAGTGGTGGCGAACCTATAACATGCCATGTGGCAGGGCACACAGAACCTTCTTTGTCACTACATAAGCCATGTCACCTCGGCAGCCGAGTGTCAGGTAACAGTTATTTTTTCTAAACTAATAACTCAGTACTCAGGGTTAATTGCAGTGGTGGCACTTTGGGACAAATGAGTGGGCTTTGGGTTACAGTTTGGGCACTCAGTACCTAAAAAGTTTGCCAAGGGTCCTATGTTCTGTGACCCTAGGTAATTTTTTACAGAATTAACACTTGGCATTAATAATCAAAGGAAAGATTATTCAAGAGGGTTGAAACTAAAATCATAATGAAAACTTTCAACACATGATGCTGCAACACTGGATATCTACATTGGAAAAAACCCCCTCCATCCATATCTCACAACATATGCAAAACTCACTCTGAAATGGACAACAGACTTGATCTAAAACTCTATCACATTTAGAAGAAGATCCAGGGGTAAATCCTAATGACCCTGTGTTAGCCTGATGTTTGCTCAACAACACACACAAAGCACAAACTATAAAACTGATAAAATGAATTTCACCAAAATTGAAAACTTGCGTTCTTCAACAGATACTGTTTGGAAAATGAAAAGGCAAGTTAAAGACTAAAAAAAAAATTTTAAAAATATGCCACAAAGGACTTACATCCCAAATACAGAACTATTCCAACTCAATGAGAAGATCCAAAAATAATAAACAGTTAAAAAATGGGCAAAAGATTAGACACTTTGTCACAAATATAAAGCCACAACCACTATCATACAAGTGCAGGAAGGTCAAAATGAAAGACTGAAACATTAAGGGTTGCCAAAGGATTAGAATTTTCCTATTATTCTCATTAAAACTCCAAAAGAGTCACTTTAAAAATTGTTTGGCAAGGGCCAGGGATTTAGCTCAGCGGTATAAGCGCCTGCCTGGCAAGTGTGAGGTCATGAGTTCCATCCTGGGTACCACAAAAAAAAAAAAAAAAAAAAGAAAAGAAAAGAAAAAAAATTGTTTGGCAGCTTCTAGTTAAGTTAAACATACATTTATCCTATGGCCTACAAATTCTACTCCTAGATATTTCCTTAAGAAAAAACGTATTTATATAAAATTCATAGGTAAATGTTCACAGCAGTTTTATATATTTAAGTTTTAAATTAAAAATTAACCCACATGCCCAAACAAATCATGAAATAGTCACACAAAAGAAACAATAAAAACAAAGTAAAGCAAAAACATGGATGAAATGTAAAATCATCCTAAAAAGAAAGAAGCTACACAAAAAAGGACAATGTGTTACAAGACTCCAATTACATAAAGTTCTAAAGGTAAAAATTACAGTGACAGAAAATCTGTCAGTGTAGTGAAGGGGCAGGAGCAGGAGGGTGGGGGGCACTGACGGCACAGGGGAGTGAGGATTCATTCCCAAGTTTTACCGAGAAACAAAACAAAACAAAAGACAAAGAAGCCAGGCGTGGCTGCTGATTAAGTATACTGTGGTGAGCCATGCCTGACCCACTATGAATGGGAAACAATGTTGAAAGAAAACTGATAGCAAGATAATATTCAGTATGCTACCAGTTGCTTAACACTGAACATTCCTGGAGGCTACATACAGATGTGGAGAAGTACAAAGACACGCATGGACATCAGTACATTAAATTCAGTACGGGGGGCTGGGTCAGACAGAAAAAGGGGTATAGTAGGAGGAAGGCTACGTGAGGGCTTGAAACTGTATTGGTTGTATTTTAATTCTTAAGCTGGGTGATAAGTACATAAATATATTGTTTATATAATTAAAACATCTTTAATGGCTTAAATAACATCTTTCAATACAGGAGGGTGGGGGGGCACTGACTGCAAAGGGGAGTGAGGATTCATTCCCAAGTTTTACCGAATGAAAATTTTAAGACTGCCTTAAGGTAATTCTGAAGCATATTTTTAAGTCTGCATATTTTATCTAACTGTATCTTCAGAGTTGGTAATTTATTCTACATGGCAATTTGGGAGACTGACCATGATCACATGACATTTTTTTCTGCACATTATGGACACGCACGTAAGCAAAGAGCTTTAACTAAAGTAGTTTCAGGACTTCCTAAGATTCATTATGGAGGAAGTGAAGTGAATTATCTTTGTCAAGATATCTTAGAGGTGAGGGGAAGGGAAAATGCCCCAGAAAAGATAGGTTTCCAGAAGCCATCACAAGTTTTTTAAGTTCTGATAATCATAAATTCTCCAAAAGGCATTAAAACATCTACTTACAAAGGACCAAACTGAGACATTTATCTCGTTTTCTGGGCTTTGTTTCTTTTAGTAGATAAAAGGAAAATAAATAAAAACATATTTTTCCTGAGTCTTATCATGCCACTTTGAGGTTGTTTTTGACATTAAACTTGAAACTCTTTGACAAATTCTAAATTACCTGCCACACTGATGTTAAAATATGCGAAACAAGACAAAATAAAACAAAACAAATGTAAATGTTTAGTGGTAATCTAAAAAGACGTTATACAATTTTTCTAATATAAATTACAAGGACTGTGGGAGTAGTTCAGGGGCAGAGTGCTTGCCTAACGTTTCCAGGGCCCTGAGTTTGATCCTCAGCACACCCAGAAAAAATTAAATGAAATTTCAGGTGATACTGACCCACCAGCAAGCATTTTTAAAGACCTAAGATATAGTTGTTTAATTTTTTTAAAGCATGTATTTTATTTTACCAACTCAATATACAAAGTAAGAAGAATAATTAAGAGCTCAGGTATTGTAATCAAATGCAAACATCATAGAATCAAGGATCTATAATTTTAAAAACAGTTAAATTGAAAAAAATTTCATTCATATTTATTTCCTGTCTCAATAAATTTAGTATTAAAACATTTATACAAGTTTTTCTTTTCCTGAAGTGTGTGTACATATTTTTTTTTTTTTTTTTTTTTGGTACTGGGGATTGAACTCACAGCCTTGCGTTTGCCAAGAAGGTGCTTATGCTGAACTAAATCCCTGGCCCCACATACACATTCTTTTACTGGACTCTGTGTACAAGTACACACACACACACACACACACACACACGTATATTTGCTAGTTGCATGTTTGGATGCTCTAGGATATTCTAATATAGAGCTGAACGTGGAACTTCTGGGCCGAAGGATAAAAGCAATTTAAAATTTTAATATATGCCAAACTGCTTTCTTCAGTTATAGTCAGTCAGATTTACAACTAATCAGATTTAAAAAATTTTTCCAAAGATATGAAGCTTTAATATGCCTTATCATGACTGAGTTTGAACATAACTTCGTGCATATATGCATTTTTATTCTGTTATGAGAGTTGCTGCTCATAATTCTTCCCTGTTTTCCTGAGTTTTTTCCCTTACTAATTGATTTACAAGGGTTCCTCAGTTTTGGTTATTAATCTTTAGTCTATTTTTTTTAGTTTGTAACTTTTGTCTTTTAATTTTGTCCATGTTGTGTTTCAGCATTGGGAATATTCATTTTTTAAAAATAGTCTGATTCAGGGCCAGGGGTTTAGCTCAGTGGCATAAGTGCCTGCTTGCCAAGTACCAGGTCGTGAGTTCAATCCCTGCTACCAAAAAAACACAAAAAACAAAAATCACCAAAACAACCAAACCAAACCAAAATGACAACAAAAAAATAAACAGTCTGATTCTATGAAAGTAGAACACTATCTGTAATGCTAATTCACCAACTCCTAAGAAAACTAAATAATATTAGATTGTCTCAGAAGAAATATCGTGCTCCATGATGTATAGGATAGGGGCAAATAGAAAACAACAACACATTTAGCTCCTATTACCCCAACTGGTTACAGAAATAATTGGCTACGAACAATCACACTCTAACAGTTGCACATCTCATGTTCAAGTTCCCCCTACTTACCTACGGATTTGTCTGCCATGCCCACATCTCTAGATGTCCAGCGACAAAATCCACAGGCCAAGTAGTAGGCTTTCTTCATGGTGGTTTTGGCTGGGTCATCTGGAAGCTGTGTGGAGATGCTTGTTGCCCGAGTGGAGAGGGTGTGCATGCAGCCAGGACAGTCAAAGCAATTGGCGCATCTATAACAGCACAAACACAGCCATTCACTCATTCAACAATATCTATCAGGCAAGTACTGCTACTGTATAATTATAGTCTGTATAATTATTTTCTTTAATGCAGCTAGACTATTGTTCCAGAAGTCAAAGATTTAAGAGAACAAATATAAACAAGTGTTTCTCAAGAAAAAAAAAATATTTGTCAGGGGCTTCTTGTCAGTTTCAACATTTTGAATCTCTTATATGTTTATTATTTTTAAAAATATGGAATCATCACTGTAGTCCATAAAGAACGAGAGTGACCCAATCTTATTGCAAAGAAGTCATTGTTATCAGGTGGTGTTTACTATTCTAGATTCTTTATGTTTCACAGAGATCAAGAATGTTTCTAAGAAAAATATAAATGTCACAGCTTAGTTCTTTAGAGGACAAATCAATTTTATAATGAAAAACAGAATCAATGAAAGAAGCTGTGAAACTAGATTTGGTAAGTAACTGCTTACCTGCTGTGCCAGAAATCTGAAACAGATTCCAGACAATGCTACCAGACTGCAGCAGTTCAGAAGCAGCACAGTGACATGGCTTTCAGATGTCATCTTAGCCACCACTCTTCCTGCTGTCAGCCAACATTTCTCTTTAAGGGTCCTTGTGCCCTCTTGCTTTTAACTCTTCTACCACAAGATTGCATATGCTGTCTTGCCCTACTTCCATTACTTGTGATATTTTGCTATCTGGATATTTTTCTCAAGGAAGGATAATAGTATCTACCTCATAGATATATTTTGAGGGTTAAATGTTAAAATTAACATGTGGAAAGCATACAAAACAGAATCTCATTATCACAGGCTTTTTCCTGAGGGAGGAAAGAAAACAGTGGCTCACACCCAAGAAGTACAGGAATGTACTGGTAGCAAAAGGACTCTCATATCAAAGTAAAGACCAAAAGGCATTCAGTAGTGTTGGGCACCTCTAGCAGAATCTCCAATAAAAGGAAGCAAGGCTCCTTTCAGAAACAGTTAATTCTGAGGCAGAAAAACACACAAGCTGAGCTTGTAATACTCTGAAGTACTAGTAGGAAGGCACTAACACTATGGAACAGGAGAATATTCTCTCTAGCCCAATGAGAGGGGTATGTAGAAGGGATACACAAGCTAAATGAAAGAACTCTCCATGGCCACATCTTGAACATATTCAGGGGAAAAATTTCTCTCTCTATGGAATCATAACTCAAAGTATAAATAGTCATGAGTCCATAGTCTTTTTTATTTTTTTATTGTTTTTGGTCTTTTTCATTTTTATGGATACCAGGGATCGAACTCAAGACTGCCTGCTTGCAAGGCAGGTGCTTATGCCGCTGAGCTAAATCCCCAGCCCCAAGTCCATAGTCTTTTTAAGTAAATAAAATAAAAAATAAAGAACTGGATCTTGCATGCAAGGAAAGCCTAAATAGTTATGCAGACAGCTTTTAACGGGAGGGAAGCCTAACTCTCTTTACCTTTCAGGTGTGGGCTGTGATGGTGATTTTCTTTTTAGATAGTACAGTACAGTGGTGGGGAGGAGGAATAGCATTAGGGTAGGGAAACAAGACAAATGCTAGCTCACTCTAGTCCAGGTTAACTTCCACAGTGATAAATCATACTGACAGTATTTATCCTTGATGCAATGTGATGAGAGATGGCACTTTTTCTTCTGTGGTCCTTCTCCTCAATATATATCTCCAGTAACATGAGGAAAACATCACACAGACCCCAACTGGTCCAAACTTTCAAGATTGTGAAAATCAAAGATATTCTAATAATCATAGCCAAGCAAAATCTAAGGAGACACACAATATGAGACTGGGTGTGAGAACTCTCTATACTATCTTCAAAAATAATTCTTAAGTATAAAACTACTCTAAAATAGAACAAAAGGACATTTCATTATAGGCCATGGTGATACTAAAAAATGTGGGGGGGGGAACTGTTTAAAAAAGAAAACTAATTTCCTAGATTTTTTTTGTGTGTGTGTGTCAGGAATCATACTCATGACCAGGCAGATACTTGTGCTGCTGAGCTAAACCCCTGGCTCTTACTAGATATTTTAAAAATAGTTGAAGAAAACAGAATAAATGGTTCTATTCTTACCTATTCTTTTTTAGTTTGGCTTCAGCTGATGGCATATTTTCTAAGCAACTGGGACAATAATGGGAGTCCACCTAGTAGTAAATAAAAAATCAGAAAAAGAAAAACTAAACTTAGTTCATATAAATATCAAATAACAAACTTTAAAATGTTATAATTCAGCAAGTAAGAAGTCAGTGATCTGAAGAAAAAACCTGGACTGCTCAGGTTTCTTTACTCACCTGTCTCTTTCTCTCTCTCTCTCTTTTTTTTTAGACAGGGTCTTGCTATGTAATTCAGGCAGGTCTTGAACTTACCATATAGTCCAGCTGGCCTCGAACTCATGGTGATCCTCCTGTCTCAGCCTCCCGAGTGTTGGGATTAACCTTTTTTTTTTTTCCTTTTAACTCTCTGGGTTTTTTAAAGCCCTTATATTTTTTCCGTTCTGATTATTTTCTGTTCCCTTTCGTTATGATTTGTGTTAGGTGTGAAAAAAGCTGTCTATAACAATAATTGAAAGTTTCTAAATGAAGTATGTCATGATAACCTAACAAACAGATAGTTTAATCCAACTGTATTGCTGTGATCAAATATCCTCTCTAGCTCTGTTTTATTCACTGGCAAACTGGGCCATCCCTTTAATTGTTAAATGAGGTTTTTAAAAGTAAGTTTTCTCATCATTTAAGTAACATTTATTAAGCAAAAATTAGTATTTACAAAGTCAACTATAACCAACCAGTTAAGAGATTTTTAAAGGCAATATTAAACTACAGGAGAGTCTTGTATCACAGTTTAAAAATTAAATTTATTGTATTTTTAAAAGTCTGCATAATTTTCTTCAATGCATGTGGATCCTATTTAACAATTATAGCACACTAAGAGAGGGAATGACATTCACTTGAACATAAACACTATGATAGGAACCGTATCTTTTATCAACATCTACAAACAGGACCAATTTGTAAACATCAATAAAGTTGCTACTTAATATAAAACAGTACTGCTAACTACATTCACACTGACACATACAAAAAGGCAAAATACAATTCACGCCTCCTTGACCCCCATTCAAATTCTGCTTGTCCCTTCGCGTGCAGCTTCAGATTCAGATTCTCCATTAGAGCTTCATGCACTGCCTCACCCTTTTCCAAACTCTCATGGTTTCTGCATCTCAAGTATGCTTAGTGATGAGAGGAACCTTGTAGAGGTATCAATGATAACAAATAGCTTGCTGTGGGACGTGTGCTATAGGTTTGCCACCACTGTCTAGCTGAAGAGACACTTAGAGATCATGAAGACTGAGTTTCCTAGTGCCAACCATAGGAAATATGATCTAGTGAGTGCTGGGGTGGGGCTGGAACAGGGAAACATTTAAGTGATGCCAACGCAATGTACACAAGCTGATAATAAGAGAATATAAGAAAAATCATATATATGACATACAAAAATACGGCATTGATTTTCTTGTATTAACTGCTTTGTCTAGAAGTCTCTCCAATAAAATAATTATTAATGTGTAAAATGGTCTATACTATAGGACTTTCAATATGCATTTTAACAGTTGCGGGATCTTGTGTACAATTCTCTACGTCAGGCTAAGTTTAAGTCCTGATCTTACCACCCACTCTTAAATTACTATGTGGCCTGCAGCAAACATGTTATCTGTTTCTAACTTAAAGCATCCACTTGCACTGGTCTGAAGATTATGTAAAGCACATGTATGAATAAATGTTCCTAACAAGTTTTTCTTTACCTGAATTATCCAATAGCAAGTTTTGTTTTACCCATCTTTTAATCCCCAAAGCTTACTGAATAAACAACTCACGTAGAATGCTGTGCAAGTTTGGGGGGTGTTATTTTTTTCTGACTGTGATCCTATTCCAACTACCACTTGTGTCTGTGAAGAATGGCATAGGCTGGGGACTGGGGATTTAGCTCAGCGGCATAAGCGCCTGCCTTGCAAGCAGGCAGTCGTGAGTTTGATCCCCGGTACCGATAAAAAGGAAAAGGACAAAAAAAAAAAAAAAAAAAAAAAAAAAAAAGAATGGCATAGGTACCCTTAAAAGCATCGTAAATATAACTCTTTGAGTTTCCACCACAGACTATATTTTAAACGTTTTTCACTTAACTCGCCCCACCCATATCTCTTCCTTGCTGTAGATCTTGGCCTGAGACAGGAATCAGGGCAAGCAGTTTGATGATGGGCCGGTTTCTGGCCAAACCGGCAGAACTTTCCAAGGGGGTAAGGCCATGAACAGGAATGCCTGCTCCTCTCCTCTCCATTCTGGAACAACGGGTTAGCTCACCCAAGTGGCCTTAACTAAGCATTCCCAGCCTTCTCCCCAGTCCATCAAGAGACAGCAAGGCTCTGAGTCAAATTTGTCCAAGCATAGGGCCCTAGAGAAACAAGACTCGTTTTACCCCACCCGGACTTCCTTTCCAAATGACAGGTCATAAGCAAATTAAATCGCAAGCAAAGCTGAGTGACAGCAGGAAAAGCCAATCGGTAAACTAGGAAAAACTGCCCGCCCTCTACCCAGGGAACTTCCTCCCACTAGCGGTGACTAGGATGAAACCCCCCCCCAACAGTCCTCCCACAGACGACTACATTACCTCGTGAGACACACATTCCAGCGACCGCAACTCGCTACAGTAGCGGCAGAAGTAGAGCTGTGAGAGCGGGGCCCGAACCTTCTTTTCTCCCTGGACTAGATAGAGAACTCGCTCGGATTGCAGCAAGGACGCCATTTTGGGGAGGGAGGAGCCAACCACCCTCCCGCTGCTCACGTGACAGAACACGCGTAGGTTTTTTTTCTCCACCGCCGTCCTTACGTTTGTACGTAGAGTACGTCAGGTTTCCGACCCAATAGGGATTTACGTCGGTTGAAAATCCAATTGCGCATGCGCAGTGAGAAGTTCTCCTCCCCTCCACTCTTAGGCGTCTTTTGCCTTTCTGTGAGTTTCGGCTTTCTGCGCAGGCGTTTATTATGTGTTTAAGTCCACTCCCGCAAGTCAAATCCAGACGGGTTCATTGTTCAGCTTTTCTTCGTCTATAAAGGAGGGTTACTCTTTTGTTTCTTTATGACTTTCCCCTGTCTTCACTGTCAGTGAGATATTCAGCAGACAGCTGGAAGGTCACAAAGTCCTAGCTTCCGAGGGGACGGGCGAGCGGAGTTACACTAGCGCTTTTTTCTGTCAGTCTTTCCAGAGATCCATAATAAACTTCGCTTCCGTTATCTCTTTTGAAACCTTTAAGACAGTAAGCTCTATCTGCATTTCCAGGTTTTGAGTAGATAAAATTAGCTCTGTGTTGTGGGCATTTAATAAGTAACGGTGAATGAAAAAAAGGAAATCAACAAATGAGCAGTGTTGGCAGGCACTGTCTACGCTGTGAAAACTAAGGCTTAGATAGGTAAGATGACCACCTAAAATGCGTCGCAGAGACTGCCCGATGCTTCCAGCCACCGTGTTTGTGTTTTTCTCATTATACTCACGCTGTGTAACTAGTAAGTATTACAATATTACAGTAGTCTGTCTGATATTAGAGCTTGTCAGCAGAACGGGCCTGAAAACTAATAAAATATTGAGAACGAATTAAACGCAGGATACTGTGTCAAGACTTTGCATAGTCTCATTTATTTCTCGCAGAACAAGGACAGGCATATCATTAGTTCTATTTTACTGGGCAGGAAACAGGCTCAGGGAAATGCAATAATTTGTGTAACGTTATGAATAAAGTTAGATCCCTGTTTCTTACTCCAGAGGTTATGTATGCTGGATATAATGCCTCCAGTATATTTTCTGATATTATAATGTTAATAATACCTTACATTTATATAGTGCTTTTTAGGTTATTCAGTGCTTCCATATTTACATATATATGTATATATTCATAACTTGTGTTGCATAGTAACAATTTAAGCCTAAAATTCTTCAAGTTACATTTACTTAGACTTCATGTTTACCAAACAACAGCCTGGTAGTAATTTACTTTTATAGTGGACTTCGTTAGAAGAAAATATATTATTAGCCAATTGATTTGTAATTACTTCATGTGAATAAGCTCTTTACTTTGTGGTTTACCCCTTAGCTTCTACTGAGTTTCTGATTGTGAATCCTTTCCTGGATATATCTGCCCAAATAAAAATGAAGTTCTAGAACTCTGAAGGTGCAGAGACCACAGATTTTACCTGACCCCTGTGAAATAGAAGCTCTTTGGAGGACGAGTTTTGAATAACTCAGTGGGCAGTTTTCTGGCCCCTGTGTTGTGATATGTATCAGAGAGGTAGCCAGGGATAAATGAGATACATTTTCCCTTCACAGGGCTCAGGATTTAGGGTGAGAGCAGTGTTTCTCAGGTGTGGTTCAGGATTGCCTACATAGAATTACCTTAATGCAGGCAAATGTAGGCTTATAAATGTAGCTCTCCACATTCCAATTGAAATTTAGGGGGTGGGACCCACTAGTTTAAATTTGTAGCAAGTTTCAGATGAATGCTATGTCCACTCAATTGGAAAAGTACTGATTTTTGGTAATTATTTAACTTTCTGTCTTTGGTCTTGAAACTGAGAATGGTCTCTGCTGTCCTCTAGCCATTGAGCGCACTGTCCAGCAGGATGTCAGATATTTTGTGAACCTTGTGTTATTGAGTATGGCAGAGAACTAAAACACATTTTTTTAATCTTTTGCCAGGTTCCTCTCCCCATTGTCAAGGGTCTGGAAGGGTCTGGAACCTATTCTCCCTAATTCCATAACTATAGAGCCCTAGACACCAGATGCTGAAATTATGCATGACTTTGGAGATCTATGCTCCAGTGCTATCTAGCTCCCAGTACCTCCCCTAATCTTTTTATTTTTAGTAAGCAGTTAAGCATTTTGGGAACATCTCTCGGAATTCACTGGAGAAACCTGGAAGTATGAGAATTAACAAGGGGCTGGGGATTTAGCTCAACAGCATAAATGCCTGCTTGGCAAGCATGAGGTTGTGAATTTGATCCCTGATACCAAAAAAAAAAAGTTAACATTTTGTGTATTGACCTTTGACCAATGTAAGGTGAGATCCTGTGAATAAATGTCTGGCTTTTCTTTATTGCAGCAGGAACACACTCTTGTTGCATAACATGGTGTCTAGCTTGGTAATGTAATTGCCTTTTCATTCTTCCCATCTTTGAGCTGCAAATTGGCTCCCTGCCTGCAAGTTTTTATTTTAACTTCTGCTTTCCAGGGTGAGCTCAGTTTAAAACAGAGGCTCAAAAGTTGGGCTGAGGCAGGAGGATTGAAACTTTCAAGGCCAGCCTGGCCTACTCTGTCTCAAAAAACAAAAAAGAGAACCAGAAGTTAAACTGTGGAACCAAAAGGTAACCAAACCATATTTAATAAATATTGACCAAGCAGGAACAATTTACATGCTTACCATAAATGTACAAGCCTTCCATTTTCCTGTTGTTTTGTTTATCAGATCTGGGTGAATGGTTTTGGCACTTTCTAGCTAAGGGCTTTTAATAAAGCCATTTACATTTACAGATCTGGTTTCATAGGGAGAATATCCCTATCTTGGTGGAAAAAAAGTCCTCATGGCTGTGAAAGCACTTTATAAGCTATGAAATCCTAGGTTCATCTAAGAAATGAAATATGAAAAAATATGAAAAACCCAGAATGGTTTCATTTTTCTCAAAAATAATTCACAGTAATAGCAGAAAAAACTGGGAGTTAGACTTTGGCAGAATGAAATCTCACAGCAGCTTTGGAGTTCTGCAGAAATGCTCTCACCGAGGCTGGCCGCGTGCCAGGGCTGCTTTCCCCACTCTTGGCTTCCGGCTTGAAAACGGCATTAATCATAGGTAGGGTTTCCTGTGTCACATCTGCAAACTCATCTAAAAGTCATGGTAAGTGAACAGAAGGGAAAGAAAAAGCCACTGTCTCGACACCCATCTGGCCGGGCTGGAAGCCCCACCCAGGAAATGCCGTGGTGGACTTAGCAAAAGCCCAGTTTCCCAAATGTAACTGTGGCAAAGGGCTGCAGGCATGCCCCTCGTTCTGAGAAACCCTTTCGGTGGACTGAACTTTGAGAGGCTCCCTCCACCCCCGCCCCCAGCCTCTCCCATGGTAGCTGTGCCTTTACTTGCCTCAGACAAAAATTTGGCACCTTCTTGGGTGGCTTGTTTCTTCTGATTCTACCTTCTGAATGAATAGCTGCCTCTATTCTCACAACCACTGCCTTGACTCAGAGTGGTACTTTTTTTCTCTTACGCTAACTGCAGCTTCCCCAGTGTAACTTAATTTGCTTTCTACACTGAGCCAGAGTGGTCTTTCTAGACCCCATATTGTGATCTTGATCCTTTTTTGGGCGTTTCTTGTCATCTTTCAGTGACTCCATTATCTGCTGGATAAAAGCTCCAGTTTTTGGGATGTAGGACAGGCACTGCGTGCCGTTTCAATCTCAGCTTCCAAACACATCACACTACTCAAGGCCTGACTTTTGCTGATGCACTGTGAGAATGTGTAGTTTCCTTTATGCCTTCAATACCCTGTACATGCACTTCTGTCAGCCAAGAATGATCTTTTTTTTTTTTAATCGGTACTGGGGATCGAACTCACAACTGCCTGCTTGCAAGGCAGGTGCTTATGCCGCTGAGCTAAATCCCCAGCCCCAAGAATAATCTTTTTATCTGTCTGCCAACTCATCTTTGCTCTGCGAAATCTTTTCTAACTTTACGAAGAGGGAGTTGGCCATGTTTACCACTGTCCCATAACTGTGTCCTGTGAGAGCAATTTATACGCTGGATTGCCTTCATTTTGAGACCTTCATGTTAAATGAAGTAAATCAGTCATATAAGCTTAAATAGTATATGGTTTCTCTTACATGAAAAAATATATGAATTTCAAAATAAAAGGTAATAGGAAGACAGAGAAAGAAGTTGTATTGTTATCCAGAATGGAAAGTGTATCTAAAAGTATACCTTGAGTGTAATTGTCTTATGTGTTTCTTTGTTTTTTGGCCTACTCAACTGGTTGTTAATCTGTAAATAGGCTAATTAACGTTATGATGACATAAATAAATGAATCCGATTCTTGAAAAATGAAAGGGACTGAAAGGAAAGGGAAAAAAGAATTGAGATGTGGGGATTGGGGACATAGCTCAGTAATGCACTGTCTGCCTGGCAAGCGTGTGGTCCTAAGTTCAACTCCTGGGACCCACACACACACAAATTGAACTCTGTAATTGTTATGTACTGAAAATATATACTAATATAAAATTTAATAAACTCCACAAATTACCTTCCTTCTAGATATGGACTTTGTGAAGGCTTAGCAAAGAACCTGCCCAAAGAAGGCACACAGTATATTTTGTTTCAGGTGTTACATCTGAACATCTTTATTACATGTACCCCCTGGTAAATTTCCTAACATTATCTGATGGGTATGCACACATACAAGCAAGCAATGAAACAGGCACTGTATTTGTTAACACTTTATAGATTATGAAATAGGCTCAGAGAGGTTAAGTAATTTTCCTAAGGTCACACCAATAATGAGAGAACTCAGAATTCAACCCAGATCGTTTAATTACTCTATACTTTCATCTCTAATAGATTATGCTATAGCCCAAGAATTAGGAAACTTTTTCTGTAAAGGGCTGTATAATAAATATTTTGGGCTTTGCAGTTTAAGGTAAAATCAAGCACATTATGTATCTAGATAGCCAGAGATAAAATTTGTGTCCATCTCTCTGCCTTGCTGATTGCTTGGTGGTAGGCACATTTTGCTCTGAATAGTAGAGAAACAAGTTGAAGAAGATGGCCCAGTGGAGACCAGTGAGGAAACTGGGAGAAGTGGGAGATACCTGTCACTGTAACTTTCTTCCCTAGTAACTTCCAGGTCTCCACTTGGACAGACTAAGGTCTTACTGCTTGGTGAGTGGCAGTAGGATTCCCAGGGTGGCGGTGACAACCAGCGTAGACCCTGGGCAGTGCTGAGATGGGCCAAGAAGCAGGGGGAGAAATAGGGTCTCAAGAGAACACCTGATTAGATCTCCAAGACTTAAAATGACTACTTCTTTATTCTGTTTTTTAATTAGTGTATGTTTGCAGTACATGCATTTTACAATCACTTTGGGGAGTGAGTTAGCTGCTCCCTAACTGCTGCTGGACAGCGTTCTGGCCCCTAAAGGATGATATGTGGGTGCCTGCCCAGGGCCATGTACTCTCTCGGTTCCACCCACTCTTGTGAAAGGGGCTACAGCTTTCAGTGAAATGAGCATGAAATCATGGAGGAGTTGAGCCAGAAGTGACCTTAGAGATGAACTATACTCTTATTATTATTTGGTACCGAGAATCTAACTCACGACCTCACACTTACCAGGCAGGTGCTTACACTGCTGAACTAAATTCCCAGCCATTCTCCTTATTTTAAGATAGAAAGGAGTTACAGGTGAAGCTAAAGTTCAAACTCAGGTTTTTGTTTGTTTGTTTGTCTTTTTGAGACAGGGTCTCACTATGCAGTTTAGGCTGGCCTTGAGCTCACTTTGTAACCCAGGCTGTTCTCGAACTCACAACAACCCTCTTGTCTTAGCCTGCCAAGTGCTGGGATTACAGGCATGAGCAACCAGGCCTGGTTAAACAGTAATTTTTTTGTGTGCTGGGAATTGTGCTTGCCAGGCAGGCTGTGTGCCGCTGAGCTATATCTCTGAAAACTCAGGTCTTGATAAGGAATTTCTTTTCTTACATGCTTGGCTGGTCTTCCATCTCCATAGAGCTCGTCAACAAATCTCACAGCTTGCTTCTAGAGGATCACCTATTTACTGTTTGCTGAAGTCAATGAGAGAATTGAACCTGGCTAGTGTCATTTGAGTTGCTATATCTGACCAACATCTGGCCAACGATGTCCGAGTGAACCAGCTGACATCAGCAAAATCCTGCAAATTTGGGAGCAACATAAAAGTGTATTGTTGGACATGAAAAAAAAGAATTGAAGACTGAATCACGCCCTAACTTTGTATCAGAACAGACAGTAAACAGCTGTTCAGTGGACGAGTACTTATCTTAACTGTCTGGATGGAGCTTGCAACTAAAGCTCCAGCAACTAATATATATATACTTTTTAATGTCTAAATGATCCCTTTTTTTAGAAGATGAGTGAGAAATAGGAAGGAAGCTGTCTGTTTGTTTTCAGTATTGAGGCTTGAGCCTGAGCCTTTGCACGGGGTACATCCTCAACCTTTTTTTTTTTTTTTTTGAGATATGGTCTTGCTAAATTGCCCAGACTGTATTTGAACTTGGAATTCTCTTGTCTTAGCTTCCCAGAGTGCTGGGATTACAGATGTGATCCACTATCTCTGGTTTTGAGGGCATTTAAAGGATGTTGGAGTTTGCTCTGTGGAGAATGAGAATGCATTGCATGATTTCAAACCAGAAGTGACATAATCTAATCTAGTTTATGTAGATTATTATTTTGGGAATGGAGAGAAAAGGGTGGAAGCAGGAGGTAGATAGTAGGCTGCTGTCGTCATCCAGGCATGTTGTCTCGGTGCCACGATCAGGGAGTCTAGCTGTATTTTGCAGGGCCTAGAGGATTTTCTGTTAGCTCCTGGGCATCACTGTACATAGACTATAATGTGAGACTTGTGGTAAGGAGCTGTGGAACAGGGGGGCTATAGTTGGGCTAGAGGACAATTCACTTTATGACTTCACCAAATTCACATTCTTTCCTCAGAGATCACCACTAATACCGTTTCTTCTCCCTGTGCTCAAGATGAAAAGATTTAGGAAAGGACGAGGAACTTCTGAGTTTAAGAAAAGGGGATGAAGTTACCTTGTTCTGTCTCTCATCTACTTTATTGCAATTGACAAATTATGGTGATTACCCCACAGGAAAGCAAGAGGCCTCGAGAAAGAGCAGGCAGTTGCTAAACACATTAATCAGATCGTCAGAGCTCCAGCTCTGGCGGAGGAGGACGAGGAGGACGTGCTGCCTTGCTAGAGCCCAGCCCGTTTGGAAAGGCGCCAAGGACTCTCCCAAACAGCTTTGTGTCTTGCGGTGAGGGCAGAATAAGTTAATAAAAGTGAAGTGGGTAAAGGGCAGCACACAATTGGGGTTAACTGTTGTTAAGCCTCAGAGTGTGGTCCAGTCCTCTCATTTACAAAGCAGAAGCCAGGTTTAGAGACAGAGGCGAAGAAATTAGTGCTCAGGCTTCTTGGTCCCTAAGTTGATGTCTTTTGTTATTTTGGACAATTGGTTTTTCCCAGATTGTACGTACTCTCATATGTTCTCTCTAGTGCTTCTTACAATTTGTTTCTGGGAAGCTTTTCTAGCTGCTGATCTGTCTTATCAGAGAATCTTTCTGTTATCACAGGGAATTTCAATGGGAAATTTTGTTACTCTTGAGCCCCTGTATAGTCAACCAGTGGTGTCTGTACTATGGTATTCACACCCTTGTAACCAATAGCATGGTTACAGTAGGAGGGAACAACACTCTATTAGATTACCACAAGTTATTTTGTGTTGGTGATCTCTTTGTTGATGTGAATATATATATGCACACTTGTTTACACACACAAATACACACACACTTGAATCAGCTGTTTGGAGAAGCCAGTTGCCATTTTGTGAGCAGCTTGAAAGCAAAACCTGTGTAGCAGCAAGCTGAAGCCTCTGGCCAACAGCCAGCAAGTGAGCTCAGAGCTGGATTCTCCAACTCCACTTGAGGACTGAGATAATACAGGCTCAGCCAACAGACCAGCTCTCACCTTGTGAAAAGATCCAGAACTAAGCAGCTCCTGGGTTTCTGACTTTCAGAAACTATGAAACCCTACATTTTGGAATATTTTTTAATTTTATTTTTTATCTTTTTTGAGACAGGGTTTCACTATGCAGTTCAGGTTGGCCTTGAGTTCACTTTGCAGTCCAGGCTGGTCTCGAACTCGCAGGGATCCTCCCACCTCAGCCTCCCGAGTGCTGGGATTACAGGCATGCGCCACCACGCCCAGCGAATATTTTGTTATTAAACAGTGGATGACTAATGCAAATATTTTCCTCTGCCACCATAACAGTTTACCTTGTGCTACGCTCTGCTCCCATTCCTGCTCCTGCTCCCCTCTCTGTCATCGTTATGTCCACTATCCTCATAATTGGAAGCCGTCAAACTTGCTGACTCAATCATGGTACCAACAGTAAACAGATGATGGGCTACAATTGATAATTTGAAACATGTTTACTTTCAGTGATTATTTGCAAAGTTGTGAGTAGGGTGGAGGGTAATCAGGAGGAATACTGCAGGATCCCAGGACTAATAACGGTGGTATTCTTTTTATGGTCTGAGGTCTGAAGGGGTGGGTAAGGTACAGTTCCTAGAACCTAGATACAGAGAAGCTCCCTCTCCCAGGAGTTAGGATTTCCGGATGGAAGCTACAGTCTGCTTCCTGGTGTGTGTGTGTGTGTGTGTGTGTGTGTACGCGCGCGCGCACCCCCACGTATGTACATGGCATAGAATGAGATACCCTTCAGCTTCTGCTGGTGCACTCATCTCAGCCAAATCTCACATGAAGTCCAGCTCATCCTCATTTGTGCTCCTCAGAAGTTTAATTCGAGGCGAAGGTTTAAGCACGTCAGTGAGTAGAGAGGTTCAGGGTACACCAGTAGGAAATGAGGAAGTGATACCGGGAAGAGAGAGAGCGTGGCAATCCAACCGTGCTGTCCAAGCAGCCCCCACAATGGGTCACTGGAGTACAGTCCCTCAGAGAGGCTCTGGAAAACAATGTAAACACATTCCTCAGAGTTACTGCACACTGAGAATGGAGTGCAGGAGTTTTATACCATTGAAGTCTGGTTGAGGGCCCCTGGGGAGGGGTGTTAGTTCCTGTTGCTTTTTGGACCATGACTGGCAGATTGGTCTTCTGTGGTTCTGGGAAAAAACCTCAAAAATGCAAAGACCGGTGGCTGGAAGTCTGAGAAGCACTGAGGAGGGTACTGCCCAGGGAACTGGGGAGAGGGCAGCAGTTTTCCCCGGGGCATAGATGTGGTAAGTACAAGGCAGGAGGGGAAAGTGTGCAGAGGTGAATCTGGTGGGGGGGCACAAATACAATTTTAGTGCATATTTAAAGTAAATAAGTAAAGCTGACCAATACACTCTTAAATTTAATAGCACCAAATAGATTTTAAAACAATAATTCTTTCCTTTTAATTCTCACAGTGACTATCATCTGCTGGCTGTCATAACCTTGGTGTTAAATACAGCACATTATCAGTTTCTGCTTGTGCATGAGGCATTGCACATTCTGACTGAGCTTATGCCTCCTGCTTCTGACAGAGCATTATCTAGGCCAAGGATGTGTCCATTTCACAAGGTGAATAGCAGAGGGACATGGAGGCCCTAATTCAGCCAGTCATCAGAAGCAGGACGCACACAGTCGGTCCTGCCACTCACTGGCTGTAAAATCTTAGACAAGTCAGCTTGTCTGACCTCTCTGGGCCTCTGTTTCCTCCTGTGTACACTGAAGTTCAATAACGTTTTCACTATTGAATTGTCGTAAGGACTAAGCTGGATAATGAATGTAACATCTTTGCTACCTGCTAAGTGCTAAAGAAGTGTTAAGGAATCATTTTTAAAAATACATAATCTTTAAAAAAATAAAAGCAAGTACTTTTATTACATAATTTTTTGTCAAGACCACAGTTTATTTAAAAATTAAGACTTGCTGAACTGAGATATTTTTCAGTAACAGTCTGTTCTCTTAACTACTTGACTGTGTAATTGAACACTTTGGAATTATGCCACAAAAACTGATTCAAATAATTACAACTGTACTAATGAGACATCACTCCACTTCAAGCTATAAAATGGAATCTTCCATTTCCTTTTTTCCTGTCTGCTCAGCATGTCATTTTATCTCAAATTCCACGTTTGCTGAACTACATCATTTTTACCTTCTCATCTATTACTTTAAACGGTCTTTAACCTATAGTAAATTTTTAAAAAAATAAAAATAGAAATTTCTGTGCATAGCTTGCAAGCTAAAAGGTTATTTTCCTTGTGTGTTATCAGGTTAGTGGAGGTTCTTCAGAAAGTAAGAGGGCATTTTGTCCAAGGACCCGTAGAACAAAGAGAACCTGGCTGTTTTTCCAGCACAAAAGGGGAACAGAGAGAGACTGGTAAACTCACAGGTCCTCCTGTTCAGTGTCTGACTGGTGGGGAACAGAAGATCTGTTTAGGGGCCTGCGAAGAGGGAGGTGATGTTTGAACTCAGACATATCCGTGTGGGACAAGATGCACCATCCTATACAGATTGATTTTGACTTCAAAATCCTGGACCCTTTGCTTAAAAAGAATTTTTGAGATATGAGTAACTTCAGAGAATATCTAATTCAATTTCTTTTTGTTTCTGGAGCCTGTAGACATAAAAGGGGAAGAGACTCACTCAGAATTTCATGGAAATCAGTGACAGAATCAGGACAGGAAGCCATCCTTTAGTACTGGTTGGTTCCTTTAGACTGTGCCCTCCCCACTTCCCAAGGGAATCCCCCTATGATATCACTCTGCTTTCATACCTGCAGTGTCAGGGAACTCAAGGCATCCCAGGAAACCTCATTCTGTCTATTTCCTGACATCTCTCCTATAAAATTCTTAAGGTGAGCTGATACTGTTTGGCTCTCTGCTTGTTCCCTTTGCAAATGGTGTCTATCTCCCCCATCTCTGAGTCAGACATCCAGTGTCCTCTCGTTCTTTTTGATTCCTGTTTTTGAAGCACTTTGTATTCCAAATGCACTGTCTCCTGGTTAAGGGTATCTTCAGGCTGTGGTGTCCAGAAGACACAAATGTGATGGTTAATTTTGCATCACATTAGGTAGGCCATAGTACCCAGATATATTTTTTTTGTCTTTTTTGAGACAGGGTCTCTCTATGCAGTTCAGGCTGGACTTGAGTTCACTTTGCATCCCAGGCTGGTCTCCACTTTCAAGGATCCTCCTGCCTCAGCCTCCCAAATGCTGGGATTGCAGGCGTGAGCCACCACACCCAGCTCCAGATATTTGGTTAAACATGTCTAGATGTTACTGGGAAGGCATGTTTTTCTGTTCTCTATTTCTTTTATTAGTACATATGTGTAGCACACAACATTTACATTCCTTTTGGGAACCTGATACATGCACATAACACATCTTAATTCCCTTATTCATCGCCATCCTCTTCCTCCCCCTTCCCTCCACCTATCTCTTGGTCTCCTCCCCACACCTTTTTTTGGTCCATGATTGTAGTACATAATGTTTACATTCTTTGCATGGAGTTGGTACACATATGTAACATGTCTCAACTCTTTATTTATCCCTGATGTCTCCCTTCCTCCTCCCTCTTTCCTATTACCCATCTTTTATTGTGATTTTTGTTTTTACTCTGGGTTGCTTCTATGAGAGAAACCATGCACGGTTAAAGCTCGTGTGTCTTATTTCACTTAACATTATGATCTCAAGGTCCATTCATTTCCTACAAATGACCCACGTGTATTTTTCTTTATGGGAGAGTAGCACTCCATTGGGTAAAAATACCACATTTTCTTTACCCATTCATTTGTTGATGGAGATATAAGCCATTTCTAAGATTTACCTGTTATGAATTATACTGCAATAAACATGAGTATGCACATATCACTGAAGTACAGTAGCTTTAATGCTACAGGAGATACCTAGAAGGGGAATTACTAGGTCAAATGGAATTTCTAGTTTCAGCTTTTTGAGGAATTGCTACATTAATTTCCATTGCGATTATACCAGTTTCCATTTCCACCAGCAGTGTAGACTGCCCAGAACCTCTCCAGCATTTATTATTTGGTTTGTTTATGATGGCCATTCTTTCTGGATGGAATCTCAGGGCTTTAACTTGCATTTCTCTAATGATCAGCAATATTGAGCATTTTTTCATGTGTTTATTGACCATTTGTACTTCTTCTGTGAGATGTCTATTTATTCTGCTTGCCCATTTTTTAATTTGGTCTTTTATTGGGGGGGGGTCTAATTTTTTGGGTTCTTTATATATTCGAGATATGAGTCCTCTGAGGACTTGCTGGAAAAAATTTCCCCATTCTGTACATTGTCTTTTATTCTGTTGGCTGTTTCTTTCGCTGTGTAGAAGCCTTTAAATTTGATAAGATCCCATTTGTTGATTCTCAGAACTATTTCATGTGCAATAGGGGCTCTGTTCTGAAAGTCCTCTCCTATGCTTATGTCTCCAAGAGTTTTATCTATTTTATCTTTCAGCACATTAAGTATTTCTAGTTTAGTATTTTGTTTTTGATCCATTTTGATTTTAATTCAGGACATGATGAGAGATACGGGTCTATAATCAAACTTTTGCATATAGATAGTTTTCCCAACATCATTTACTAAATAGAATATCTTTCCAGTAGTGTGTGTTTTCAGTGCTTTTGACAAAGATCAAGTAGTTGAATGTACTTAGTTTCTACATTCTCTATTTTGTTCCACTGCGGCTAGAAGCATACTGTTTGTATCAAAGTAGTTTTGTAATATAATTTCAGGTCCAGCATAGTGGTATTTCCCATTTTGCTCTTTTTATCCAGGATTACTTTTGCTATTTTGCTATTCTGGGTCTCTTAGAGTTCCACATGAATTTTAGGGTTGTTTTCTTCAGTTTTATGAAGAATTCTGTTAAAATTTTAGTGGGATTTTTGTTAAATCTATGTATCAATTTGGAAATATGTCTATTTTGACTATGCTGATTCTGCCCATTGAGGAACAAGGGAATGAATATCTTTCCATTTTCTGATGTTTTCTTCAATCTCTTTTTGCATCATACAGTAGTTCTCATTGTAGAAGTCTCTCTTTTTTACTTTTGGTTTTGTTTTTTGAGACAGGGTGTAAAGGAATGTTGTTGATTTTTGTATGTTAATTTTGTATCTTGCCACATTACTAAATTTACTTATTAAGATAGATTTTTTTGAGTTTTGGATGTAGAGGATCATGTCATCTGCAAGTAACAATAATTTTACTGCTTGGTTTCCTATACATATTCCTCTTCTTTTTTGCTTAATTGCTCTTGCAATTTTATTTTTTGAGAAAAAGTCTCACTGTGTAGTTCAGGCTGGCTTTGAACTCACTATGTAACCCTGGCTGATCTCAAACTTGTGATGATCCTTCTGCCTCAGCCTCCTGAGTGCTATGACTACAGGCTTGCACCATCATTCCTGGCTTCTTCTAGGTTTTTATCATGTAAAGATGCTGGTTAACCTTTGCCTCTGCTACCCTATGCAGTGCTCCTTTGGGGGCGGGGTGCCATTTCTCAGGAGCTGCTGGGCTTTCTCATGGGGCGGGATGCAATTCCTCCAGCCCAGGGCACAGTGATTTTCTCACATTGAAGGGGGCATGAAGGTAATTTTGAGTCGAAATTAACATTTAACTCAGCAGCTTCTGAATCAGGCAGATTATCTTCCATAATGTACTTGACCTCAGAATTTGACTAGCTGACTCTCTTTGGACTCTGGGTCTAAAACATGTTTTTGGATGTCTACTTTTTTGGCCTATTGTGCAGATTTTGGACTTGACATATTTCATAGTTATGTGAGCCAATTCCTTAAAATACATTCTCTGTCTTCCTCTTTTCTCCTTCTCTTCCTCCATTCCATGCATGTATCCAATTGGTTCTATCTCCCCAAAGAACTCTGATTTAACATAATCCATTCCCCAGTACACACTTTGCCCTAGGAACAACCTTAGAACTGGAACGAGAAGTCTTGGTTGACTTCTCCTTATCTTCTTAGCATTCTGCCTATTCATGCTTAATATTGATGCAGTTATAGATTTATACATTTTTATTTTTAAAATTTATTTATTTTTTTATTTTTTGGTACCGGGAATTGAACTTGAGACCTTGCGCTTGCCAGGCAGGTGCCTATGCCACTAAGCTAAATCCCTGGCCCAAGATTTACACTTTTTAAATTGTGTGTGTGTGTGTTTTTAATGGATTTCATATTTAAGAATTTTTTTATTGTACCTTACTTCTTTCATATGAAATAAATATTAGTGTAACAATTGATATTTTTGTTTAAGCTCCCTTTGCTCATTTATTTCCATACCAGCAAATCTATGCGAATAAATTAATTTCCATCATATTTTACATACATTACCCCAAAGTGACTGATAACCTTTGTTCTTAAAGTTCCACCATTTGCTCACATTGCTGGTCTGCTGGCAAATGAATTTCCTTAATGTCTTGTTTGCATAATGCTGGGATCTTGTAAGCTAAGAACAAATAACAGATCAGTTTCCCCAGAGGGCTTTGTATCTTTGCTTCCTTTATGAGTCAGCTTTTTGTTGCTATCACCAAATGCTTGATACAAACAGCTTAAAGGAGAAGAGGCTTATTTTGGGTCCTGGCTTTGTAGGTTTCAGCCGGTGGTCAGCTGCCTCCATTGCTCTTAGGGCTGTGAGAAGGAGGCAGAAATGTTACACTAGAATGGCTTGGCAGAAGAAAGCTGCTCACTTCATGACAGCTGGGCATCAAAGAGATGGAAAGAACCACTCTCGAAATCCAACCCCTCCCTTAGGGTATCAATTGAAAGAAACTGACAATCAATATTAATCTTCATACTTCCTTCCATACAAAGTATAACTTTTGTTCCTTAACAGTGACATTATAAGCTTTTAAAAGAAAATTTATACTGAAGTGTGAAATTCTTTGTAGGCTTTGATTATATAATAGATTTGTCTAACACATTCTAGTAAACAGGAAAACTGACTCTTTGAATCTATTCAAATAGTTACATAGCTAGGGATTTAGTAAAAATACTTATTTCTGAATTTTGAGGAATCAATAGGAACAAGACATTCAAAAATATTTCACTTCAGCTTGCATACACATAGCTTACTATATTGAAGATTATCAACAGATAATAAGAAAGCAAATAATTAAAAATGAAAGAAAGGATTTCCTCATGCACATCAGAAAACCACGTTAAAAACAATGCAACAGTATGGCAAAACAAATAAGCATTATTATATTTCCCTTATTAGCCTATTAGGCTTATGTGATTTGTTATTGACTCACAAATCAGCAGTGAACTTCCGTGGTCAGTCCCTTCTGGACTAAAATGTGTTCTAGCATCCTGATATAATTCTATACTCCAGTCTATAGATGTCTATCTGGGGTTGGCTCAGCCTGAGAAGCCTGGATCTACAAGTCTTTGTCCAGTTATGAGTCCCCGGAGCAATCTTTTTTACAAAGGCATTAGGACTGTTTTTGTTGAAGAATCTAGTATATAGAGTACCAGATCTCTTCAGGCAAGCACAGATGAAAAGCAAAAACTACCTGTTATAATTTTTATTAGATTATTACAAGTAGTTTATTTATCAAACTAGAGTAGAATAAATTCCTCTGTTGGGTTGCAGATTTTTTTCAGTGTCTCCTGAAGGGTTAAGAATATACTGTGAATACAGGGACACTGATAGATCTACTTTAGAAAGTTACATAGGGAAACTGTTGGTGAGGGTGTGAGGAAAGGAGCTCTGATACACTATTGATGTAGAATATAAATTAGTGCATCTATTATGGGAAACCGTATGGAGTTCCTCAAAAAGCTAAATTTAGAATTACCACAAGATCTAGCTATATCACTTCTGAGGATATAACCTAAGGAAATGAAGTCATCATGCAAAAGGAAATCTTGCATACTATTTTTCGTGGTGTTATTCACAATAGCTAAATTATGGAATCAACCTATATGCCTGTCAACAGATGAATGGATAAGGAAAATGTGGTATTACATATATTGGAATATTATTCAGCCATAGCAAAGAATGAAATAAGGTCATTAGCAGGAAAATAGATGGAAGTGAAAGTTGTCATGCTAAAGAGATATAAGATTGACACAGAAAGAGAAGTATCTCATATGTTCTCCCATAAACGGGGTCTCCCTTCCCGCTAGGGAAGGGAGAGTGAAAGGGACCACAGGGAGAAGACTATAGAGGAGGACTCCCGAGGAGGGTGGATATGTTCAAAATACACAATCTATGCGTATAATGAAATGTCATAGTCAAACCTAATTTGTACAATTACTATGTATTAATAATTGTAATAAAAAGTAACATAGGAAAGATCACCTTTACTTTTTTGTTGTATAACCTATTTTATTTTGTAGGCTAAGTATGTATTGTAATTCTTGTATTATTATTGAATTAAGAAATATGAACATAATTGATACTAGCATCTGTCTCGCTGTGAATAACACAGTATGTGTTATAAGGTGCAGAGTAAAATATTAAACCTTTAGTATCTAAGACATCTAGGAATCACCAAAGACGATTTGGCATGTAAAAAACACGTTAAAATTACATTTTTCTAAATTCTGGAACTGATCTTGGTAAGGTAGCATTAAAAATAATTTCCAGAAAAGAATCATCAAGGCAGATGCCTGGGACTAATGATGACATGCTATATCCAGGTAAACGTAACTGAAGACATAATTATAAGGAACTTCCGATATTTCAAAATGAAGTACTTTAGCTGTTGTTTTGTTTGTTTTTAAATAATCAAGGACAGTCAGTACAAAGCAAGAAAAATTGTTCTGTTTAGATTATAGTGTATCTTCTATTTGGACACGGTAACTGAAAATAACATTATTTCTTGTCAAAAGTGAAATATTCTGCCACTATTTGTCATTTTCAAGTAGAGAAAAATAAAATCAAATTATACTCTCACATTGAGGTAACAGTTGACAGTAAAAAATTCCCAACCTTTAAAAAAATCTTATGAGTAAGTCCATTAAAACAAAGCCAAGTTAGTAAAATTTTTAACATATTTCATTGTTTTTTTCCCCAGACTTACTATTAACAGTTATGATAAAACAAAAGATACAGTTTTCTTTTCCTTAAACTGATACAACTTGGTCATTAAAAATTTGTCCTTTACTAATCTTTCAAATTCTGGCCCATTTATTTCTAGACAAACTTTTTTGTTTTCTTTGATAAATCAAATCATACTTGTAATCATTCATATGCATGTTTCTTTGCTATTTTAATTCTTGGTATGGTATCAAAGAGCCATAAAAATTGCAATTTGTGACTTAACTCTTATTTCCAGTAATAGAGATATTAGGCAAGTGGCTGGTGGTTTGAAATAAAATATCTTGTTGATCAGCAAATGTCAAAAGCAATCATATTAAGTAAGTCCTTCTTTTCTTTGTTTCTTCTTTCTTTGTTTCTTTTTTTCTTTCTCTTTCTTTTTGAGACAGAGTTTCACTATACAGTTCAGGCTGTATAGTGCAATATACTATGAGTATAGTTCCCTGAGTGCTGGGAGTATAGGTGTGCACCACCATGCCTGTCTATAAATCTTTCTACGGCCACACATCCCTTTGACGTTTCTTACAGTGGTAAAGCGGAGCACATAGTAACATAAACCCAAAGGTCTGTCCACTCTAAAGCATGTAGAAATAAGAGGCAAAAGTATGTTTACTCTGTGTGGTGTATTCTAGTTTCCTGAGAAACAAATAAGCAAGATTATATCAGTTTGAAAAACCGTGAAAAACATAAAAAGAGATAACGTGATAGTGTGATAGAAAGTGTTTTATCATGGAGAGTGTAATCTGAATTTCCTAGATGTAAGCTGGGTAAATAAAGATAATTATCTCTTGGTGCCTAGAATGTGTAGGAGATATCCAATGGATAAACTTGAATGAAAATAAATAATGAATAAAATTACTCATAATCGTATCAGACAGGAGGACTAATTCTCATGTTACTGTTTTACAGGTGAGGAAACTGTGATGTTAATGCCACATTATTCTCTCCAATTTAATAAAATACTTGCATAAGTGAAAAATGAAAAAAGCGTGGCTATGATTCAAAGTCAGTCCAGTGGAGGCGGCGAACAATGTTCTATACTTTCCTAGTTTTAGAGCATTTGAACTTACTTTTTGGCTTAAGTTTTTGGGTCTCCGAGCAAAATTGGTATCAAAGAGATCCTAATGCCCTGCTGAAAGGGAATGGCAGACTAAGCTCCCCAGATTCTGGCTCCAGTCTTGGAAAGAACCCAGCATGAAAGCCTGGCACCTTCAGATACCAGCTGTCCGCCCGAAAGATCCCCCAGCGCCACTTCCACTAACCAGGGAGCAATTCGTGTTTAAGAAGTTTGTCCTTTTTAAATTTACTCTTCCTTGTTAAATCTTATTCTAAAGAGGTCAGAATTGTGTCACGCTTAGTTTTAGGACCCTGCGTTTCCTCTTCGCAGTAAAGACCTGCAGTTGGTTGATGAGCCCTAGAATTCCTGCCAGATTGCTTCTCATGACAATTCCCTTCATCTTCACAAAACTCCCTGGCATCTGGTGATGAGATTTGATGTCGTTTGTGCTGACCTCATCCCAAAGCCAGAGAAAACAGTAGACTGAAGTGCGGGGCTTACTGTGTCCACTGGGTGAGGGAAGAACTGGGGCACAGTTGAGCTCCAGGACTTTCAAGTCCGCACTGGCAGTGAAGGCCTACGCTCCTCATTTTCAGAAGAGTAAGGCTGGAGAAAACCTGTCGCTGAATTACTAAGTGTGAGTGCCAAGGCGAGATGGGAGAGTTTTCTTATTCTGCGGGTTGGCGGGTGCGCACTGTGCTGCTTGGAACCTGAGCCACCAACAAAGAGGGGACGCTCAGAAGCCGCTCAGATACTGAACCCTAATGGGCTTTGGATCGCTGTTATCACAAAATAAACACGTTCATGGCAGACAGCAACAGTCTGACACTGGTCTTCCAAGTCGATGCTCAGGAGGGCTGGGAGACCGGCGCTGTGACCCTGTGCACAGAGAGGCTGAGATTTTAAGGATCCTGTGCTCAGCCCATTGCAAAGCATGAAGCCTGAGTCTTCTATCCAAACTCACTAGCTAGACTTTCTGGGGTCCAGCTCGTTGCAGGCCAACCCTCTGGCTTTACAGTTCCGAGCGCAGACCCTCAGGAACCCCGTAATCTCTTTAAGGCCACAGGGGGGAGCGCGCGCCGAGGTGGAAGGGAACCCGAGCCTCCGCGCTCTGTTTCTCTTCGAAGTTCCTTTCTCCCCGGGCCGGCCAAGGAGGCCAGGGAGTGGCGCCGGCTCTCGGGGCGCTGGGTCCCCGGCGGGCGCGCAGGTGGAGCTCGGCGCGCCGGGTGCTGAGCCCCACGTTCCGGTGGCTCCTGCGCGCTCCCGGGCTCGGGCGGTCGGGCGCGCTCTTGGCGCTGGCTGGGGCAGAGATTCCGGGGCCGGGGGCGGCTTCCGGGGCCGGATCCCGGGCGAGCCGAGGACCGGGAGGAGCGCCGGGCGGTGTCTGCGCCGGGAGCTTTCCGCGGACCGGCCGCGGTGCCGGGTGAGTGAGGCCGCCGGGGTGGGGGGCGGTGGGGCTCTGGCTGCGCGCAGCCCTCGCCACGGCGACCCCGCGACCTCCCGCGCCCCTCCGTGCCTCGCCCGGCTCGTTTCCCTGCAGCCCCTCGTCCCGTTCCCTTGGCGTCCCCTCAACCCCAGGCTCCAGCCACCCTTTCTGCACAGAGCTTCGGGCCTCCGGGGACCCTGAACTCGGTGGGGGCGCCCCAGCTCCACCGCCCGGGCTTTACGCCGGGCTCCCCACTCCCGCTTTCATCCTCCCGGCGCTGCGGATCCGCTCTCCCGGCCCGGGGTCGGCGCTGGGGCGCTGCGCTGTGTTGGGGTCTTAGCAACCCCCAGAATCGCGGCATTCCTTTCTGCAGTGCCCCGCGTAGAACGCGCGGGAATTTAGAGTCAAGACTGGTGGGTTCTCGTCCTGGCTCTGTCCCTAGCTGCTTCACCGTCCTCTCTCTGAGTCTTGGTGTCTCCATCTGTGGAGCGTGGAAAACGCTCTTTTCTGGACACAAAGCAAAGGACAAAGGATGTGTGAAAAGTGGAGAGGGATCCCCGCACCCCCACCAGCTCTCCCTCCTCGGGGTATTAGCTGCTTTAGCTAGAAAGTATCTAATTGCTGGTTCTTTTGCACCGCTCCTCTCCGCCCGGTTTCTGGCATGCAAAGTTGCTTATCTACTGTATTATCTCTGAGGCACTTGACGCACAGGGCTTGGCAAATAGAAAGTGCTCGATCAGTGCTGACTGAATGAGAGGTTGGTCGGTGGGAACCTTAAAAGCCCTGGAAACGTCAAGAGTAGTTATTTTCTTGGAATGACCTGGCAGGACTCCTATTCGTGCAGCTTCAGTGTTTCTTCTTGACTAGCACCAAGTCTGGTGCCGCCTGGGGCTAATGGTTCCAGATTGTAGACAGTGAATTCCAGGCTCCTCAGAGCTCCAGGCTGCAGCCTGGGAAGCCACTCAGTCTTTCCTCCTCTATCTGCTGGGCTTTCTGGTGCCCAGAAAAGTCCAGAGGGACTGTGAGTACCTGGTTGGGGCTGGGCTGGGAGTGGGTGGGAAGAACAGTTCTCTAGAAAGGTTTCAGGAATTCCTGCGTTATGGTGGCTGGGGCATTTCCCTCTCCGGATTTCCTCTTCCCCCCTCTGTAAAGAAGTAGAGCGCGTGTTTGTGGGTGAGGGCGGCGTGCTCTGGTGCTGTACAATCACTCACCAACTGTCCAAACACACCGCACAGCCCTGCTGAGCTTGAGGACAGCATGTACCCCTACACTGAGAACCCGAAAAGCCAAGAAGTGTTTTTCCATTGCACCGGAGACCTCCTGTCTCCAGTCACCCTGAGGTTGTAAATTTTGGTGGAGTGACTAGGCACTGACCTCTTGGAGCTGTGGGATCCATTGCACAAAATGGGAATTCCCCTTCTTTGGTACCGAGAACCACAGAGCTGTGCTGAGGTGTCAGAGACACAAAACATTAAGAGGCTCTGGGGAGTGTGGTTGAATCAGATGCTGGGTGACAGACAGAGGTTAAGGGGTAAGTCACAACCTCGGCTGCTTTCCCAGCTGTATTCTGTCCTCTGCTATAAATGTGTTTTTGCCCTTACTCTATGGATTAAAATATACAAATGAAGGAAGTACTGCCAAGGAAAGGGGTTTTTATTTTGGTTGATATTACACAGCCACCATTGACAGTGCAAAGACAGATGTAAGCATTCCCACCCAGGATTTATAGGAGTAAGTGCTGACATCATCACACCCTCCTGAAGGCCACCCTGACTGGCCAGGTGTGCTGAATAATGGCATTGCCATCCTACTGGACACCAACTGAGTGCATGCTGTGGGCATTTTACGTGCACTCATTAATTTAGCCTCTAATATGGTCTTGTTGGAGAGGGACTATTGCTGTCTTCGTTTAACACAGTGTATGAGACAGTGGAGCTTCAGGGAAAGGAAATGACCATGAGGTGTAGGTGTGGTCACCCAGTAAGCTGACTCTACCGTCTATTCTGGAGGTGAATGTCATTGGAATTTGGGGAACCAGATTTCAAGATCCGCTTCTGTAACTGACTGCCAGGAAGGCAGGAATCTGGAGGAAGTCAGATGAGACCTTTATAGCCAGGACACTAGTGGGTTACTAGGAGCTCAGGACCTCTTATAGCTCAGTAGGGAGGCAAAAGGTGGCTTGAGAGAGAATGAAGTGGTAAAGGCTCAGTGTTGAGCAGGTCAGAGTTAAGAGTTGGCTGGCATATTCAACAGCAGCAAGCCGGATTCAAAACGTGTACTTTACATTGCTTGGTTGTGTGGAGAAGCTGGGTGTGGTGGCTCACAGGCAATCCCAGGTGTCCAGGAGGCTGAGGCCAAGTGTGCCACAATTTCAAGTCCAGTTCTATACAACCTAGATTCTGTATCGAAGTGCTAAACAGGCCTGATCAGTGATGCAGCACATGCTAGCAATGTGCTGCATCACTGGGTTCAATCCGCAATATGGAATATATTTACTTGAGTGTGTATAGGTGTAGCTTTCTTATTTGGGGGCTCTGCTTTGCTGATTGAGTATGTGACTGGCTGATAACTCATTACATAGGTTCAGGGAGAATGAAACAGAGGAGGAGAAGGAGAGACAGAGAAAATTAAACTGGTTTTCCCCAAACCTTTCATTTAATGATGACAGATACCTGGCACACATATCACTAGTCCTGATTCCTTCCCTAACCGACACCTGACATCCACAAGGCTGAGTGAAATCCTTCACTCAGTGCTCTGAGCTGGGTCTGCCTATTGATCCTGGAGCTTTCTTTATCTCCCAGACTTCCCACTTCATTACTTTGGGGTAAAGTCAAGAAAGTAACAAGTGGAACAATAGACCTTTCTGCTCTGTGCCTGTAGGGGGTATCTTAGAAAATACCTTGAAGGCTTTTTGAAGATTATTTTTTCTTTCACTCTTCTCTTTTCTTTCTTTGGTGGCCTTCCACTCCTGTCCCTCCAAATGAGTACTTGGCTGGGGTGGGGTGGCACGTGTCAGGAGAGTGGTCAGTCTTCCAGAGCGAACCAGAATCTCAGAAATCAGCTTGTCCATTATTCCAAATGACTGAGAACAAAACAGAGGTCCAGTCAGAAAGAGCGATTTACTCAGGGTCGCACCATGTGTTTGTTTTCCCATGCCGCTGGAACGATTTCCTACTGCTTAAATGTAGCAGTTTTGAACCTTTTAAACTCAGTTATAGTTCTGTGGCTTACTAGGATAAATGAGTGTCACAAGAATAAAATCAAGATGTCATCAGGTTGCTTTTCTTTAGGGGAGTATAAGGGAAAATCGGTTTCTCCCTTCTCCGAATTGCTGGCAGAGTGTACTTCCTGTGGGTGCAGGCCCAAGGCCACCACATTCTTGCTGTGAATTTAGGCCATTCTCTGTCTCTGGAGGCTGCTGCCTTCCTTGGCTGTTAGCTCCCTTCCTCCATCTTCAAACCAACAACAGGGAACTAGCCTGTTGCATGTCCCAGCTTTCCGACCCCCTCTTCTGCCTTCCTCTTCACTTTTAGGGAGTTAGGTGATGAGGTTGGGCACCTGGATAATCCAGGATCATCTCCCATCTCAAAGTCCTTAGTTGTAATCCCGCCTATAAAATTCCTTTCGCCTGTGTTCTCAGGGCTCTGTTTCTGAATCACACTTTCTTTTTACATACTTAAGGTTGGGGGAGCCCTGAGATTGAGCATCTTTGGTAGCACCAGAAAAGGGGGTGTCGTCTTTGGGACGGTGAGTGCTTCAGGGCATGGCTCTATCACCGGACCCCTGTAGTCCCTCTCCTGGACACACAGCAGCCCTTAGTCACTGCAGATAGCAGTGATGGAAGGTAATATCTTAGGCAGGATGCTGCAGATTTGCCTGGATGTTTTCTTTTGCTGGCTCTCTCTTGGTTTTTGAGACATTGTGATTGGCTTTCAGATGGCATGCTTAATCTTCAACAGTGCTGGCTTCAATTTTCATCTCTTTGAAATAAGCATCTTGGTGTTTTTCCAGCCACAGAAGGACAGATAGAAAGTTAGGCAGGGAATATGTCTTTAAACCCATTATGAATTTTGGAAGAGGAAGGGGTTTGTCGGGGTGAAATGATAAGCATATTTTTCAGGGACCTTGGGTCGTCAGAGAAAGATATCTGATTCTTTTGGCCCTTTTCCTTGGAGCAAATGCCCTGGTGGCATGAGTATGCGCTGGCTGGTGAATGTGTGAGGCTAAGCATTACGCAAGGGGAGGAGAGCTATTTCCAAGAGTAAATGTGACGTTGGGGTGTTCTTATACTGGAGTTGGTGTAGGAAACCTGCCTCCTCTCTTGTCTTTCTCCCTACCCTCTTCTAAGAACAGAGAAAGAAAAGTTTATAACTTGGGAAGCAAATCTCCCCAACTTCTGCATACTGGAAATCAAAATTAAAATTTGAGTTCTCCAACCCAAGTGAATCAACAAGAGGGAATCCTAGAGGATTTGATTGTGAAAGGCCGTCCTCTGCCTGGAATGTGCAGGGTGGTAGAAAAGGAAGAGACCTCCATTCCCAGTTCTTCTTCTCTTTTTTTTTCCAAATCCATTTTATTCAAAGATAATTAGAAAAAAGAGGAGGAGGAGAAAGAGAAAAAGAAGGAGAAGCAGAAGGAGGAGGAGGCGGAGAAGAAGAAGACAAAAATGAAGATGAAAACACAACTATAACAAAATTTCAAAGCATGTCAGTTGGGGTAACAATGGTAGATATATTGCAGATTGTCATCCTAAAATCATTCACCCAGAGCACAAGACATTTGCCTTCGATTGTCTGAACAATATCAGTACAAATCTTTTTGTTCAATGAACTCAGAAATCAATACTATAACTGTCTTAACTATTTTTTGTATACATATGCATACACATATGTTTTTTCTTTCAACTTGTTACACTAATGAAACAATATGATGTTTGCATGTGTGTCTTATTTATAGTTCTTCTTGACTATAGCAAGAGCCCAGAAAATGATGATATCAAGTGGTGTTTTTTTTTGGAGATGTGATTCTGATTTTTGCAATTGTTGAAGTTTCTGGAGGGATAGGATGCTTTCTGGATCTCTTCTGCTAATTAAGTTCCCTGAATTGAGCTCAGATCTGACATATCCAGGCCCATGTTCATTCTTCTACTGAGCTCATATTTACTGGCATTTACAGTGTGATGGATGCTGAGGATGCATCAGCAAACAAAATATGAGCTTTTTCTCTCTGTGTGCTTATATCTGAGAGGTTAGAGGAACAAGTCTTCAGCCTGTTACGAATGAAAGCCAGTAAAAACAAACAGGTGAGTATTAGATTATGGAAAGCATAGGAAGAAAACACAACAGGATGTGAGACAGAGCATGGCTGGCAGGTGAGGAGCGGTAGCTTAACAGAGTGGATCTGGAAAAACTTTAGAGTGTGACATTTAAGATGATGTCTTGCATGACGAGACATAGGGCGGGGCCCATTTGAAGCATTCTCAGCATCCTAAGGAGAGGGAACAGCAGGCACAGAAGTCTTCAGTGGAATCAAACAGAGAACCAACCATTTGGTACTCAGGCTGACGGTGGTCAATAGGGCCTCTTGTGGAACATGAGTTGCCCTGTGTCTATTTGGTTACATTCTTCCTCGAGCAGCTTCTGAGGATGCAGCCTGAGAAAGGCTCCTGAATGGTGGACAGTGCTCTGGAAACCTCAGTGGTTTCACATCAGCCTCAGTGGTTCACATCCTGCAAGACATTTCAAGAGTCTTGCATCTTCAGACTCACCAGCGTCAGTGACTCAGAGCTGGTTTTTGCTCCCCGATCTGTGGCCTGACGTCTAGTGGAAAGGAAACAGTGGTCACCACGTGCTTAGAGCTCTGGCAGGCCTAGACTAGGGTCATACTTGCAAGGTGCCACCTGCTTCTGCCTGCCTTTTCTCTCACTTTGCAGAGACTGAGCTTGCCTCCTAGCAGGAAGTCATTTCTTTAGGGCCTTCTTCCTCAATAGGTTCCTTGGTTGTAAAACCGGTTGGAGAGCCATTGGCAGTCGCTCAAAAGTTAACTGTTAGCTGCAGTTCAGATGTGAAGGGTGTGCTGTTTCCAGAGGAAGTCCAAAGTTGGGACAGACATCAAAGGCTATTTGCGTATGAAACTTGTCACTGTGGTTTCTTACACTGTGCTCAGGTCAGCTGTAGAGCATTCATGGCACCCTAATTAAGGTAGGGCCTCTGAACCTCTTAAAGGAGTCTTTACTCTGTATTCTGTGAAGCCCTCCCTATGTACACCAGGCATCGTCCTGAATGTGTCAGTCTGTTTTTTGTTGCTTTAAGAATACCCAAGATAATAAACTTATAAAGAGAAAAGTTGCTTTGGCTTACTGTTTTGGAGGTTCCTGCTCATGATCGATTGTTCCTGTTGCTTTTGGACCCAGGGGAAATGAGAGTATTGCAGCAGGAGCATGTGGTGGGGAAAGCTGTCCACCTCATGGCAACTGGAAAGCGAGAGGAGGGAAGAAGCGCTGGTGGTCACACTGCCCCTTGTGGGGAGCATCCCCAATGATCAGAAGACCTCCCATTAGGCTCCGCCTTTTAAAATTTCTACCACCTCCCCATAGAATCCAGATGGGTCTAAGCCTCTAAGGCGTGGGCCTTAGAGAGGACGTTTAGGATCCACACTGCAGCAGTGCTTCCTGTCTGTTAGCTTATGTCAGTCCAGTGCACTGCATCCAGGGAAGTTGTCTGCACTGTTATTATTCCCATTTTAGAAATCAGGCAACTAACGCTCAAAGTTGTTAAGCCTCCTGTCAGAGCCAGGAGAACTGCACGGGCTTCCAACACGCCACATGGCTTCATCACGTCTGGGCTTTGTTGAGGATGTCTGTTGTGCTCAGCCTGCTTTTGCCCTGCTTCTTGCCTTTTGAATTCTTGTTATGCCTCCAAGCCCACATCAGATGCTCCCTTCACTATAAATTTTTCTGCTTTACTTAGGATAAACAAAGAGATGAAGATTAATTTTTTGAGCATCTGCTATGTTCTAGGAGTGTACATCCGGTCTCACTCTTATCTTCACAATAGGATGCTTTGCTGTAGTGTTTTTAGTATCTCCTTTTCACAAATGAGAAAATTGAAGGTTAGCAAAAGTGTCACAATCCACTGAGGGCAGAAGGCGGTCTTCACACCAAGGTCCCTGACTCCGGGGTTGTGTACAGTCCACTCTCCTTTTTCTGATAGCAGGTGGTTTGTACCATCAGGATAGTGCTCACTTTTTTGCTTGGCAGCTGAGTACTTTGCACTTTTCTGTAATTAGTTGGATTTTTTTCCCTTTTCTGAAAACAATGTACTGTTTAAGGGCAAAAACTGTATTTGATTTATCGATACTGTTATGCTGACTCCATGACCTCTAGTATTAATCATAGT
The DNA here is from genome assembly GCF_034190915.1 of Cavia porcellus. Lineage (NCBI taxonomy): Eukaryota > Metazoa > Chordata > Mammalia > Rodentia > Caviidae > Cavia > Cavia porcellus. Next base: position 17,656,029 of record NW_026947504.1, read on the forward strand.
GCCATAAATGTTTATTGAATTAGGTTGAATTGTTAACTGTACCAGTTTTGTGCTTGTAGTGGAGGAACAGGTTAGTTTAATCACTGTGTGGGTTGATTTATTATTTACTTATTTCATATCGGAAATTGAACTCATGACCTTGCGATTGCCAGGCAGGTGCTTGTACCGCTGAGCTGTATCCCCAGCCAATTTTTAAAAAAGTAGTACTGTTTTAACAATAATTTTTTATTAGTACAGCTTTGTAGTGCATAATGGTTACTTTCATCATAAGGAGTTGGTGCATGTAAGTGACATTTCTTAATCACCTTCCTTCCCACTTCCGGCATCCCTTAGATGTGTGTGTGTGTGTGTGTATGCACACACACAAAATGTATGTATCTGTATGTATAGACACATATATTTATTATTATTTTGAGGCAGGATCTTGCTATACAATTCAGACTAGCGTTGAACTCACTATGTGCCCATACTGGCCTTGAACTCACAGCAGTCCTCCTGCCTCAGCCTCCCAAGTGCTGGGATTACAGGTGTAGATCACCATGCCCTATTTACACATTTTTAAAAATACATGTTTGTAGTATACTATGGTTACATTCCTCGTAGGAACTTGTGTGCTGGCAGATTTTTAAAAATCATTAATGTGGGCTGTTTTCTGTCTCATAGTTTGTGTTAGTATAACAAAACACCTGAGGCTGGAAAAGTTGCAGGGTAAGAGTTGTATTTAGTTCACAGTTCTGAGATTCAAATGCCTGACACTGACAGCTGTTTGGCTGGGTCTGATGAATGTCGTGGAGGCTCAGGACATGACAGAAGAGCAGAAAGGGGTTGTGTAAGAAAGATTAAGCACATGGAGGGGCCTTGACTTATAACCTGCTTTTGTGGCAACTGACCTACTTCTCTGAACTGGATATTAATTCTGTCCGAGTGTGGTATCCACATGACCTAATGACCACCCATGAGTCATTATTACATGGAGGACGGAGCTTCCAGCCCACGAGCCTTTGGAGGACTAACCATATCCAAAGCACAGCGTATCTCTGTCATCTTTGTTGATAAAGATGTGGCTCAAATCTGGGATACCGACAAACTGAAGAAGTAGAAGATACTTGCTTACATTAGTGATACTTGCTTACATTAGTGAGTCCCTACAGCCAGGAATTTTTAATCATAATAAGAATTTGTATTTGTGGAGTATTTACGCAGGATGTTAAGTGCTATGTATGATTATTTCGTAGATTTCTCCTAATCTCATGAGGCAGATACTATTTCCCATGTTTGGTTTTATTTCCACTTGAGTAAGGAGAAGCATGAGGAAGTTTACATAACTTATTTGAATGTGGAGCCACATTAAAATCCAAGCCGACTGGCCTCAGAGTCTGGATTTTTAACATCCTCTGCAGTGTGAATGTGGAAGAAAATCTCTGTGTACTGTGACAGTCTTGGTTCCTTTGGATTTTAAGTCTGCCACCTTTCATTGAGCCTTCCCTTTATTGTCTGTTCTAAGTTGTTTTCCTTGTTACCTTTTCCCCCCTGGAAACTTTTACTATTTTTCATAATGACTACTCTAAATATTATACTACATGCTCTCCAGTTAACGTCTAATGGTAATTGGCTTTTGCTATTTTTCAGACAATGTCAGAAGAACCAAAATACTTTCATTTCTTCTATTTGTTATTGCTATCGAATGGTTTATTTCTGTGTTTTTCTCTGAAAATGTCTTATTTTAGAATAATTGTCGTTAGTTATTTCTCTTTACCCCTTTAAAGATAATCATTCTGTTGTTGGTTTGGTTCCATTGTTTCTGTTAAAGAAGTGGGTGATCAGTCCAGTTGTTTCTTATTTGAAGATAAACTGTCTTTTCTTTATATTTAGGTTTTAGCAGATTCATTGTAATATGCCTAATTATGGGTTTTACTTCATTTATCCTTCTAAGGCTGCTTTAGTATGTGAATTTATGTCTTTCATTAGCTTTGAAAAATTTTCGTGTGTTTCTATGTTGTTTCTCTCCCATTCTCCTTTCTCACATTTCATATATATATATATATATATATATATATATATAGTACCTTGTTACTGTTTCTTCTGTTCGTTATCCAATTTCCTATGCCATCTATCCTTTTATTTTTCTTTCATTGTAAATATTTTGCCTGATCTATGCTCCAGTTCACTAATCTTCTCCCCTATGTTTAGTATGCTGTTAAACTCATCTACTAGATTTTTAATTCCCAATATTATACAGTGGACTCTTGACTTATGAACTCAATTTGATTTTCAAGGGGTAGTTGTAAGTCAAGATGATTTTTTTCTCATAAGAAATAATGGAAATACCTATAATGTGTTCTAAACTTCCCAAAGTATCCCTTAGCTAACCTTTCATATTAAACGGTTGTATAATGTGCATAACTCACCAGAAACACCAATAATTTTCCTATAATATGTTCCAAAAAGCTATAAAATGTGCCTAGCTTACCAGAAGCAACACTTTCACACTATACTTATCATCCAAGTTGACACCTTCAGCTTGCAGGAAGGTAGATGAAATGTAAGGTAGTTACTGTTTGGAAGGAGGGTCCCCTTCCATAGTGACATCAAGCATCTGGCTCCCTGGTGTCCTTCTCTCTTTGGGACAGTCTGTCGCCCACCAGGACCTGTTTCTGGCTTACTGGGTCTCAACCTTTTCAGAATGAAAAACTGGTCTGAGGTTGTCTGTTTCTGTCTTTTCTTTAGCAATACGACATGACAGTTACCAAGCAAGTAACTCCAGTGATTGGCCTTTTTTCTGTCTGGGTGTCTTCTCCACAAATGTTTGTAGCTTTGTCCATTTTTTCACGATTTCGTTTATATCAGAAGTTGAACTTTGCCGCACTGATTGTTGATACTCCCCCTCCTCTTCAGAGCGCTCCTCAGCTGACCTTCTCTGTGGTCAGCCAGAAGCTGCGGAGGTTCCTCTCTAGACAGTTCCTTCTGGGTATTCCCCTACCAGTTCCTCAGCATCACCCCTGTCTGCCTGCAGGTCTCAGCTATAGTGACAGTATCATCAATCACAGGGTCAACTGAAGGTTCAGGCTGCTCTTCACAGCCTTTAAAGTCTCTTTCCTGTAAATTTTAGGCCATGCTTTCTTCCAGGCAGATCTCAGTGTCCTTAGAGAGACATTGACCCAGGATTTCTCAATTAACCCCACCCAGGAAAGGATGTTGTAATCTTTTTTCCCCTAGAACTCTCTAAGGGTTAAATTTCTATCCAAGACCATCTGGAAACACTTCAGGAACAAGTGGTTAGCTTGTTTCCTTGGTGTTTAGCTTCTTAAAGTTAGCTGTAACCTGCTGGTTCATGGGCTGTATAGAGAAATTCTATTAGGTGGGAGGAACTCAACTTTTATTTTGATACCTTATCCTCCCTCTGGGTCTCCTCCCATCTCCCGGCTCTCTCTGAACCCCTTACTTGTCTCCAAGAAGTCCATCTCCCTATTTTGTACAACTGTCCTTTTTTATGATTTAATTTATTTGTATTTTGGGTTTCTAATATAAGGGAAATCATGTGATAATTAACCTTCTGTGTCTGACTTCTTTTACTTAATATTATGGTCTCCAGGAACTGTGATAATTCAAAGCTGGCCTCCCAGGTCATGCTCAGTAATAAAGATGTTCTTGAAGTCCCAGCACGACTGCAGAGGTTTTCTTCTCACTGTCTTGGAAGTCTTGGACTCCAACTTTTGTTCCATCAACCTCCTGAGTTTGGCAGAAGCACCCTCCCTGTCCAGTCTCTGCTTCCCACTAGTTGGAAAGGCTGCCTGAAATGCCACGCTCACGTCCCCCATTTCTCCCTTCTTCTGGATCTAGTCTAGCCACTCTTAATTAGTTTATTAGTTCTTAGTGGCTTCAAGCAGATTTTTAAAACACCTCCTTTTCTAGTTGTCTTCAATAAAAGGATTGGTTCAGTTGTGCAATTTGCTTTTACTAGAATGGAAATCCTGATTTTTTTCAGATGACATATCGCGTCTTAATTCTTTAAATCTGGAAAGCCCTCTGGCCAAAACAAGAATCTGACCTGGACTGAGAAGAAAGCTGTCAGTCTGGTAAGCTCCATGTTTACACATTTGGGCTTGAGTGGGTGGTGGAGGCAGCTGTAGTGTCTCTGTGAGTACGTGGCCTGAGTTTGAAGTACATTCGCTTAGCTCTGTGACTGCTGACTGATTAACTTTGCTCAGCTTTTCTTTCAGTAGCTACAAAAGAATCTCCTACAGGATTACTGCCAGGGTTTAATAAATTAACATATGGAGCAAGCTAGGTTGATTAAGCAAATACAAATAATACAAATTCATTAAACAAAATAATTTTTTCATATTTAAACATGTACCAATTGTTAAATGCTGTTTTTTTTTAATGTCTCCATGTTTGAGGAAACAAACGGAGGGGCATTTCATTTCTCAGTGCTTAGAAGTCAAAGGGTCATAAAAAAAATCATATTTACTCCTAAGAGAGAGTCTTACTTATAATAAGTACTTGATGAATAAATAAATGAATGACCATAATGGACAGAATTACTTGTTTTGATGGTACTCAATCGAAACAGTATTCCGTTGTTAGAGGAAGAAATTGTTTACCGGAGAACTCTCAAGCTGGAAAGTGAATAGTCTAGAGTTATTGCTTGAATGCAATTGTTCCAAGACTACTAACTTGTGGAAATTTTTAATTTATGTAATTTTTCTTGTAACTAGAAAGTCTGCAGTATGATGAGATTGGTTAGGGCTGGGGATATGTCTCAGTGGTAGAGCTCTTGCCTTGCATGCACAAGGCCCTGGATTTGGTTCCCCAGCACAACAACAATAACAACAATAACAACAGCAACAAATTTTTTTAAAAAAGAGTGGTTGCTTAGAACAATGTTTCTTTCTTTTTTGCATAAGAAGTTAGTTGCTAAGAAAAATAGTCCAGAAATAAAATGTAGTGTCTCCTAATCAGGCAGTAGGAATCTTCCTATGTGAAGTGAATCAGCTGAAGAACCTTGGTACACAGGATGATTTTTCATCTTTGGAAAAAGTACATTTTCTTTCTCTTTTGGACGTACTACTTTTTTTAACCCTTTTCTCAGTCTTGTAGTGGATACAAACTTCACAGCCATTTTGAGACTGTTGACTTCCCCATTAAATTATTTGCGCTCTGTGGACTGAGGACCAGCAGTTCCCAGGGCTCCCAGGAGAGGTGTGACCCAATGCACGCTGCATTCACCACTGGAGGCTGAGCTCAGGATGGGGTTGAGGCAACTTCTTAGATAAACATATTAATTGCGTGTCAGAGTTTAGTGTTAACTGGTGAGGTAAACTCAGGTAAAGTACACCATTTCAGAATGACGAGAGGTTAGGCCTAACTACCGTCTTACCTCCCATAGTTATAAAAATACTGATTTGAGCTAAATTCTGTTGTGAGATACTCATCAGAAATAACAAGCAATATCTCTGCGGTGCAAATTACAAGCAAATTAACCCATAGTTATTAATTAGATGTACTAGAAACAAGTTTTGAAGCAAGTGCACTCCAATGATAGCTGAGGTCACACAGAAGTCAGCTAGCCCAAGCTGAGAGTCCTGCTTTTTGGTTTTTTCCCAAAGCTAAAGTTTCCAGCATGCAATTAAAGATGCTGCACACGTGACTTGCTTAGTTCTTATTTCGAGGACAAAATTTTTCTTTCGCGGTGTCTGGAACCCTTATTCTATGAAGAGAGCAGGACAGGTATTTGAGGACTGAGAAAGTAACACAGCGAGATGGAATTTCCTGTCCTCCCAGCTGCTGGGACAGCCAGGCTCAGAAGCCCAGAGCAGCAGATCTGTAGGCCCAGGGGACAACGTGATTTGTGGTTTTCAAACTGTGTTTTGAGTAGCATGAGGTGTCAAGGGGAAGCTGAGTAGCCATGATGGCCACAAGTGAGCAGCCTGCACTGAACAGGGACACCAAAAACACAACACAGCACAACACAAACGGGGCAAAATTATTTCCTTAGGTTTTTTTTTTCAGTTAGAGGAAAAACCTACTTCAGTTTTATACCAGATAAATTTTGTGCATTCCGGTTTTGTGTTGCTTTTGGAGTGATCTGCATGGGTAAAGGGTGGGAGGAACCATACCTGCCCCTTCCCTGCTCCCCTTCCCTGCTGTAGTACTGGAGCAGTTCTACTTGTTTTTGTGATTTGGATTTTTAAAAGCAATTTCATTTTCATGTGAGTAATGCTGGCACAGCCTAAGCTGAAGTTACAGGTTACAGAAAATGTTTCATTCATGAACTTGCTTTGCTTCGTTTGGTTTTAGGTGGGACAGTTCCACAATCAGGTGATGGACTGGAATGATTATTGCAGAAGGGAAGGGATGGAAAGTGGAGAGGACTTGCAGATCTCCATTTCACCATCTGTGAAAAGCACTGGCTCTCGCTTCAACATTCCATCCGTGATGGTGGATGAGTCCTGAAGTCTGCGTTCCTGTAAATGACAGGTTTCGCTAGTTAAAATCGGTCAGGGAGATTACAGATTCCTGGCATTTGGAGTCCCAGTGACTGTTTGATGTTAGTGGATTTACTGGAAAGGGTTCTTGTGGGGTTCCTCTGGCCTAAGGCAAGGGAGCTGTTGATGTAATCAGAAGACCACAGAGAATATTTCTCCCTCCCCCTTTCCTCTCGAACTGTTTTCATCTCTTCTGACTCACACTTCTGTTTCTCAGATCTTGTTGAAAATGACTATGTCTCCATAGCTGAGTCAGGGCCAGGCTGTGCCTCCTTCCTCTGTAAGATCCCATTGTCTTGGAACTTGCCAGGGTGGGATCAGCTGGGCTGCAGAGCACCCAGGGGTCAGTTCCCAGTCCATAATCCCAGGGATCATGGAGCCCAGGAGCCCCCAAACCTGGCTGCACATTGGGGTCAGCTAGTGATGGGGAAAAGGCACCCTCCCAGTCTTACTCACCAAGTCTGGACTGAGACCCAGAAATCAGGCCTTTTCTTTCTTTCTTTCTTTTTTTTTTTTTTTTTTTTTTTTTTGTCTTTTTGAAACAGAGTTTCACTGTACAGTTCAGGGCTGGCCTTGAACTCATTTTGTAGCACAGGCTGGCCTGGAACTCACAGTGATCCTCCTGCCGCAGGTTCCCAAGTGCTGGGATAAAAGGTGTGCGTTGCCACCTCACCTGACTCGGAGTCTGGCTCAGGCTTTTCTTTATTCTGTGCTAAAGTGATTCTTGCTTAGCTTGGCACACAGAACTGATGGCGAACGTTTTAAAGCTTTAAACAATAATAAGCAGTCCACTGTGGCTATGTGCCATAGGTAGCATCTGGTGATCACTAATCTAGTCACATTCTATAACTTTATTTAAAAATTATATATGTATTTACTTTTAACACTGAGAATTAGAAGGAAATCCCTAATTCCATTTTCCCCTCAGTCATGATAGAATACATGCTCGTGTTTAGAAAATGCAAATGGTATAAAAGGATAAAGAATAAAAAGCAGGAACCTCTTGCACCTCTGGTCCAACTCCCCAAAAGGTAACCACTCTTGACCCTGTCTCGGGATTATACTCTGAGCATACTTTACCTATCTGTGTACTTCATTCTACAAAATCTGAACCAAAGAAACCATTCAGTACACTATCCTGCACCTTGTGTGTTCTTCTTTCCATTTAAGATATTTTGGAGCTCAGCAATGTCAGATTATTTTAATAACTGTTAAATAATTCTCTCGCCCCTGCCCTCCCCTTCCCTCCCCTCTCTCCTCCCTCTCCTCCTCCCCTTCTCTCTTCTCATCGCCTCTTTTCTCTTTTCTCTCATACTAGGGATTGAACACAGGGCCTTTGCATTGAGCTACGTTACCAGTCCTTTGCATTTTTTTTACTTTTTTTTTTCGACACAGGGTCTTGCTGTGTAGTCTGGGCTGGCCTTGAATCCTGTGGCAATCTTCCTGCCTCAGCCTCCAGAGTGCTGCTGCACACCTGACTTTTATTTTGAGACAGGGTCTGAGTTACTAATTTGCAGGGCTTGAACTTGTGATCTTTCTGCTTCAGCCTTCTGAGTGGAGTTACCAGCATGTGCTACCACACCCAGCAATTTATTATCATATTATTATTATTATTTTTACCATTCATCATTCCTGTTTAGCTAAAGCATTATAGTGTGTGTGTGTGTGTGTGTGTGTGTGTGTGGTACTGGGGATGGGTATAGGGCCTTGCCTTGAGCACTTTACCATTGAGCTACATTCCTCCTCTCTTAAAAACTGTTTTTGAGTTAAATTGCTTAGGGTGGTCTCAGACTCCTGGCCTTCCTATCTCCCTAGTAGCCTGGCTACATTGTGCCCTTTCATCAGCATCTCTTTGTCCCCATTCATCAGGGTATAGCAATCACCATTTTGTTCTGCTCCTACATATTTTAATTTTGTGTATGTGTATGTTTAAATATAAATGAGAACATGTAGCTATTTTTTGTTGTTTTTTTGAAACAGGGACTTGCTATGCAGTGTGGGTTGGCCTTAAACCCATTATGGAGCCCGTGCTGGCCTTGAACTCATGGTAGTTTTCCTGCTTCAGCTTCCCAAATACTGGAATTACAGGCATATACCACCATGCCCAGCAGACATGTAGTATTTGTCTTTCTCTATCTGGTTTATTTCATGTAACATAATGTCCTCCTGATTCATCTACATTATCACAAATAACATAATTTCTTTTTTTTTATTTTTAAAGAGAAAAAAACCCCAAAAGAATAGGGTAACAATGATTAATACATTGTGTATTGTTATCTTTAAATTAGTTACGCAGAGTACAAGATATAGGCATTTAATTTCTCCAAAAATATTAACACAAACCTTTCTTTTCAATGAATTAAGAGAAATTAGTAGTACATCTATCTTGTATATATAATTATTTTTCTTTTTTCTTCCTTCTTTTCGTCTTTCTCCTATCCCAGTTTCTCTTTCCTTGTGAACAGTTTCTTCCCATTTTACAATGTCTGTTGTACATTTTGGATCTTATTTAGTCTTTATGATGTTTGCATGTGTGTGTCTGAAAGCGGAACTGTATGCCATGGTGTTCATATACCACATTTTCTTTATCTATTCATGACTGATGGACATTTTGGTTGATTATGTGACTTAGCTGTTGTAATCAATGTGGCAATAAACATGGAGACATGGATATACTGATGCAAATCATTTGGGTGTATATCCAGAAGTGGAATTGCTGGATCACATGGTGGTTCTGTTTTTAGTTTTTGAGGAACTTCCATGCTGGTTTTCCAGCATGGGAAAATTGAATAAATTAATGTTTTAAAATTAATAATTAGTAAATTAGTGTTTTTAATGTACTTGGGACATGCTTGTCGCATAGTCAGTACACCTGTTTATAAAATGAACTAATGAATGCATGCATACAAATTGCTGTTATCCCATTATATATTAGTTTATTTTTTGTTTCTGTGATAAAAGAAAGTACCCGAGGCAGGCAAACTTTGTAAAGAAAAGAAGTTTATTTAGCTCACAGTTCTGGCAGAAAGGTGAGGGGTACATCTGGAGATAGCTGTGTGGCTGGCAGAGTCTTGGGGTGGCACAGGACATCACATGGCAAGAGATAGGGCGCCCCTGTGTGGCTATCTTGTCATTGCTACCCCTTATAGAACACCACCAGATTTGATCCTGGAGCTTCCTCCCTGATGACTTTATCCGATCCTAATCACCCCCAAAGTCTACATTTTAAATACTATAGTCATGTTATCTTTCTAACTTGTTAATACCTCACTATGGGAATTAAATCAACACATGAACCAGTATCTGAACCATAGTGTACTCCACTTTATTCTAGCATTTGTGGACACCTTTGTTATGTTGGTAGCTGTCATGTATAATGGAGAAACACGCTTATATGCATATCCTGTGTACTCTATTTTGGAGACACTGATTAGGCACTTACTTAGGTTGCAACAGAGAGCATCAAACCAAAGGCATTAGAGAAGAAAGGCTAGTAATGAGAAGAAAAGGAAATAGGACTGAATTTTGGGGTTTTGCTGGCCCTGGAGTCACAGGATTGTACTTAGATTTGGTGGTTGTTCTAGCCTTCTGCTGTCTGAGCAGGGCCTGTTGTATGCTTTTGGTTCTTAATTTGTGCACTGAGGTGCCCTAGGGAGCCACAGTAAACTTGCTAGAGAAGGATGGGGGTGCTATAGGATCTTTAAATTTTTTATCAGAAATAGTGATATTGGACACCTCTCAGACACTTTGTAAAGTGCTAAATCCGGAAAGCTCATAGTTTAACACTAAAATACATTCCCTTTGTTGGTGTCACATTTTATGGAGTTAAGTTTTTTATGGTTGCTGTGATATGTCAAATTCTGTCAAAAGATTTTTAAAATATGGAATCAGAAGAAGATAGCATCATTCAATCTTATTTCAAAGTTTGGAAAGTTGCTCAGTCCCCCAAAGGTGCATATTAATAGCTATTTAAGAATGAAATAATATTTTTATTTTAATTCATAATTTTGAAAATTAATAAGTTGTTAGGACATAAATACTTATTTGGTTGTTTACTTAACATGTAGAACTGCTAGGTATTTCTTTTAGCTTGGATGCTGTGAAAAAAATTACCAAGACACTAAGGTCACTATAGTAGGAAATGGTTGGGGATAATCAGTTTACATCCTTACTTATCTGAAGTATTATCTACAAATGAGAGATATCAAATGGGTGCTAGCTTAAATAGAAACAGGGAATTATTGGATCATGTATTTGGGATGTCCAGGGTTACAAATGACACCTGGATTCAGGCTCTCACATGAGCCTCAAGGCACCATCTGTCTTTCCATTTCCTGTCCAGACTCTCCACAAGGAGCCCTGAGCCCATTCTTTCCAGATCCTTTCACTTTAGCAGTTCCAGCAGAAAGACTCTTCTTTCCCAAGAGCTTGTGCATAAAAGTACTGGGGATTTACGTTTCCCAGTCTGGGCTACTTGCCTGCCTGAGTGTGGCTATAGAGATTTGTACTGTGTAAACTGAGGTCCTATTGCCATTCCTTTGCTCAGGGTCAGTGTCCCAACTAAACCCCGTGGAACAGGTAGGTTCTCAGAAAAGACGGAGTTATGTCATCAGAGAAGGAGAAAAGGACACAAGATTAAAAACAATGAATTTCTCATTTCACAAATGAGGGAAACAGACTGGTAGCATGGTAGTTTAATAAATAAGCATGGAAGCTTTAGCATTCCACCCATCTGCTTTTACTTCCATGATCAAATTAGTGGCCTCTGCATCTTTCATGGGTTTGACTTCATGTTTGCAAAATGGGCATAACTGGGGATGAAAGCCAAGAAACAAAAATGGACAGTTATTATAGTCCCTTCTTCATGAGATTGGTGGTTGATGTGAGTAATGAATGAATTAACAGACGTAAGGTGCCTTTTATAGATCTACTAATAAGCCTTCAGTAAGTGAAGCCATTATAGTTACTGATCAAGGAAACTTACAGAGCACATGCTGGTTAGTGCCATAAGCTTGTGGCCCCTGGAGGTGTCCTTCTAACCAAGAGGGTAGCAGATGGTCCACAAAGCTGATTTCCCTTTTCTGTGTGTTGCAGAGTGGGGCAGCATGGATGCTATCAGCCAGTCCCCTGCAGAAGCTGTGCTTCCTAAGCACATCTTGGATATCTGGCTCATTGTCCTCATCATCCTGGCCACTATTGTCATCATGACCTCCTTGTTGCTGTGCCCAGCCACTGCAGTCATCATCTATCGAATGTGGACTCATCCGATCATCAGTGGGGCTGTCTGACAACCATTCAAGAGGATCAGGCTGGCAATGAGGACATGGGTCCCTTCTCCCAGCCTGTTCTCAGAAAAAAAATGGGATGGACTTTGGAGTTAGATCTGTGTTCTAATTTTGATTCTACAGCTGGCCAATTGTGCAAATTTGGTCGAGTGACCTAACTCTGAGTTCCAGGTTCCTTATCTTTCTACTAGGGATTGTGTTCCCCCACCTTTCCTACCTCATAGGGCTGTAAGAACCAAAAGACTCAGCAAAGGTGAAAGCTGTTTGTGAGCCATAAGGCCACCAGGTGTTAATACTATGTGCTGAGAAGCTTTGAAGAACCAAAAACCCTAAAAGCCAATGATGCCTTAAAGTTGGTGAGGGAGATGCTGGGCACAGAGCAGCCTTTGCCAGTGCCCCTCGAATGAGACCAAGGAGGACAGCCACTCTGTCCTTATTCCAAGGGACCAGTCGCACATTGGATCAAACTTATTTTCTTTGAATTGTCCCTCCTTTAATTTTCTCAGTTGGGGTACGGAGGGCTGAGTTTGACAGAGGAATTGAGGTGGAAAGCACTTTCCAGAACCTTCTCTGTCCCGGAGTTTTTGTACCTGTGTAATCTAGAAGAGGGCCATATCATTATCTGGCAGTGACAAGGGAGCTGGGGTGAGGGACTTCTTTCTGCATTGGAGTCTCATGTCTCTGTAAACTCTAGCACTCAAGCAATGTTGGAAAATGCAGGGTGGCCAAATTTGGTGTCCAGATTTTAGGAGCTCCAGACTCTGCCCCTTCTATACATCCCACACCCAAGATGCTGTGTCACTGCTTCCCAGCTCCTGCTACTTTAGCTTGAAATGTACTGCCTTCCCAACCCCCAATGGCACTGTAGCCAGCCCATGGTACTTACGTTTTAGGAAATACTCCCAATGCATTTGGAACCAATTTAAAGTAATGATGGCTATTTTAGATGCTATGATTTATATTTATACAGTGATATTTCCAGACCACTCAAGGTATTTGATACCCAAATCAGGGGCATCCTAGAATTTATTAAATTATGTTAGAGGATAGCAAGATAGTAGAATATGACTGTGTAAAAATGATGTTTTTCCTTGATTTTATTTCAGCCAATTTCCAATAAAATGTTAGAATGAGCATGTCTGAGGTCTTTCTATGAACACATATTACATGCCAAACCCAGATAAAAATATTTTGCAAAATCTGTGGATCATAGGAGACTATTTGAGTGTAGGAACAGAAAGGAAAAGAAAAATTCTACTGATTTTCAGAGTTCTAGCACTATCCAATGGGTAAAATTGTCCAGTGTATACAAGCATAATGCATCTTGGTGTTGGACAAATTAAGCTTGAGATGCTTGTCATATGTAAGTGGACATTTAGGACACAAGAATCTGTTTTTTCCCCTTGGGAAGATTTTATGGTTGGAGTTATGGCTTGGGGAGTCATCATATATGGTGGATAAACTACAGGAGTGGATGGACAGAGTACACAGGCTGAGAGGAGTGAAGTGCTAATGTCAGAATGCAACGAGTACTACACAGGAGTAGAAGGGGAAAAGAAGAAAACAAAAACCTCGAAGCAAGGAGGCTGAGAAGGATAAATCATGTTTTGAGGGTCAAGGAATGAGAGAGAAGTTAGGTCACAGAAGGAACATAAATCACACTTCCAAGAATAGCACTATAGTAAAGAGGTAAGTTAAGAGAAGGTATATTTAGGTGACAGTGGTGGAGAGAATTGCTATCTTCATTTGCACTGCTGTAATAAAATACACTGGGGAGTGGCTGCCGCTGAAGGCCAATCACACCCGCGGAGCTGGAGCAAGGCTGGCCCTGAGAACACAGAGCGCCTGAAGCGAGCCAGAGGAACAGGTTGTTAGGCAGAGGGATTTTACCTGCCGTCAACCTGCCAAGTGTTTACATAAACACTGCAGTCCTTGGGCGGCTCTTTTCTCCACCAACAGAGGGCGCCACATCAGCTTTCTGCGTGTTCTCTTTTACCTTCATTTCTTCATGGTCCTACCCCCAGTAGTTTTTTTTAGAGCTGCTCTGGATGTGGCATTTTGGTGCCTGAACAGGGACCCGGGGTACAGGGAAACTTGTCCTTTAGCAGGTAAGAGAGCATCTCTAGTTAGGTGCACAAAAAGGGAGAGAGGTGTATTGATATCAATATTGATCCCAGAGGTATATTAATATCATCAATATTGATCCCATCATCAGGTGTAAAATGAGGCAAATAGGTTCTCAAGCACAACAGATGTATATGCAAATGCTTGTTGCATTATTAATTTCTGTGTTTACCTTTTTGTTGTGGACATGGACCAGGGAGTGTCTTGTCTTAATTGTATGCCTGTTGAGATGACCACAGAGGATCTGGCTCAGAGTACTGTTTCTCCACTAGAGGAGTGTTTCACTTTTTCATTTCATAACTGCCCAAAGTAAAAGTGATAACCTTAACTGCACCACAAGTGACTACTTGTGCTTTCTCAGGTCAGAACAATTTTGCTGTGTCACATGCTGAGACTTCCATCCTTCAAGAACGGAGTCATCCCTTCTTTCTCCCTTGCAGTTGGAGCTGAAGGAGGCCGGGGTGGGGGCAGGAAAATCCCTGGGTATTTTTCAGTGTATTTGTCCTGCTACTGAACTCCAGGATCCCAATGGTCCAGGATGAGTTGCGCATCTTCATGGGACTGTATCCTTCATTACCTTGGGCTTTGTGGAGCTCATAAAACAGCAGGCAGTGGTCCCCAATGATTGGAAAGGAATGGCTGGGGCATGTCCAAGTCTGGGGGATTATTTGTTGTGGAAGGGAAAATATTTTGAGTTGTGAATGGATCAAGCCACTTGCAGTGCTGCTTGCAATATGGCCATTACAATAGACATGTTAACTGGAAAAGGTGGCTTTGCTGACACAGAGGCTGACAAGTCAATCATTCAACAATTGGCCTTTGAAAATAAATACAAATAATTGGTATAAAAGGCTTTAAGAGTCTGCAAAATGAATGGGCCCTTAATCTAACAACTCATGATTTAGCCCCTCTCTTTGACATTCTCAAGGGAAACCCAACCCCTATGTCTCCTAGAGCACTTATATGAAAGGCCAAGTCACCGTGGGCAGTCAGTCTGGCTTTCTCTAGAATTGACCTGTCTTTGCCAATGTTTTAAATCATTTTGTGAACTGAACATATGCCCACTAGGGTCCTTTGGCAGTCTCAGGGCCTTTTACAATGGTTACATTTGCCACATACGCTGCATACAAGAATTATTCCCTTTTATGACGCTGTGGCAGGATTGACTGCATGTGGGAAAATGCATGCTGGTTTGCTCTTTGATTGTGAGGTGCAAACTATTATTGTTCCCTTTTCTTCTGTTCAACAACAGTGGCTGTGGCAGTTTTCACCCTCTTGGCAGTTGCATTGGCTAACTTCCCTGGTGTTACTGATTGTCATTATCTTCCAGCCAGGTTAATTCAATTTGCTTTCCTCACACCCTTTGTCTTCCCTTCAGAAATAAGCTGGTTCCTATAGCAGTCCTTTTTGGGCAGGGGAGGTGTCCTCTTCCCAAATTTAGACTTGGGTATTTCTTCTGCACAAAAGTCTGAATCATAGGCTGTTATATAGGCCTTGCAAGATCATCCACTCATTTCATTTCATTTTTTTTTTTTTTTTTGTCTTTTTTGAGACAAGGTCTCACTATGCAGTTCCAGCTAGTCTTGGGCTCACTTTGTGGCCCAGGCTGGTCTCGAACTTGCAGTGATCCTCCTGTCTCAGCCTTCCAGGTGCTGGGATTATAGAAGTGCGCCACCACGCCTGGCTCATCCATTCATTCTTATTAACCTTTCTTCAGATAATGCTTGTTTCCGGTGTGCTGTGCACACTGAAACTACCACTATACACACTGGCCAAGATCTTTTTCATTTATTTCACATGCTCCAATTTGCCAGTTGGTCATGCCATGTTCCCTGTTTTATCAACCACTTACATCCCATACCCAGTTGCCAGGACCTCTCACTGAGGGAAATGCTGCAATAGACAGATTGCTATTGTCACTGTTGTTCCCTCAGATACCATGCGGCAGGTTTCTGCCTCCCATGCTACCTTCCATCAAAACATTTCTGTGTTGCACAAAAGTTCCCTTTAACCCAGAAACAAACTTGACAAATTATTAAGCAATATTCCTCATGCATAACATATCTTCCCTCACTCCCTCTGGGGGGGGGGTTTAATCCTTGAGGGTTATCCCAGTTATCTCTGGCAAATGAAGTTTTTTATTTGAGCTCAACATTTTTTCTTTCCTTTTTCTTTTGCATTTTTGGATCATTTTGTTTATAATTTAATTTGACTTGAAGATTTAAAAATCATGCTTCCACTTGGGTTGCCAGCTGATCACAATGATCTTAAAATTGGGTTTCTCATAGGCCATCAGAAATTTGTTAAAGTAATTAAATGGGGACCCTTCAGGCTTGGGGATTATTGGTCAGGGCTCCCTTTGGTGAATAAAGGAGCAACTACCTGGGAAAAGTTATATCTCAGCCTTTGCTCATTAATAAGAAGCCCCAGTGATCTCCATAGCCCCGTGGGAGACACCCAAATAAATGTTACTATGAATATATTATTGTGATAGGTTTACATTGGTCATTGTCAAAAGGTTAGGTTTTCTAGAAATAAGATAATAAGGTTTTCTGATTTAAAGATGCTCTGGGAAACTAGCCTGAGTTACAAAATGAGCTCAAGGCCAGCCTGAACTGCATAGTAAGACCCTGTCTCAAAAAGACAAAAAAAAAAAAAAAAAGAAAAAGAAAAAGAAAGAAGGAAAAAAGATGCTCTGGTACAAAGCTAAGTTAAGAAACAAAAGTTTTCATTGGAATTGATTGTTATTAATCTCATGGTTATTAAATGTATTCATGCCTTCAAAAATACAGGTCTTCCAAAGTATAAAATAGGTGATACCTTTCTTTCAGATTCAGACATCTACCTTTAAGAAAAACTTATTTGATGTATTGCTAGGTATGTGCCTCTATACTTAGAGATGCCTAGACATTAAGCAATCCAGACAATGTCACACATTTCTTCAGTGACTTCTCATTAAAGGTCAACAAGTTAGGTAGGAGCTTCCCATGTACTAGAGATATTTGTTAGGTTCCTCATCTGAGAGACAGCACAATCATCACGGCAGTGGTTCAAAACTGTGCCCTGATAATACATACCTCCTTCTTCCCAGAAGCCCGTATGGCTTCTCCCTCCCAAAAGTCTATGCCAAAGCTCAGGCATTTAAAGGTTTACCAATCTCCTGCACTCTCACAAAATAAATCAGCTCACATCAGTTCCCAGAGCGCTTCCCCTATTTAAGGCTATATCAGGCAGAGCCTGCCCTTTGCAGGACAGCAGCCACAGCATTCCTTGTGATGATTCCCTCTGTGGCCCCATTAAACTCTTTTTTTTTTTTTTTTTTTTTTTTTTTTTTTTTTTTTTGTCTTTTTCCTTTTCCTTTTTATCGGTACCAGGGATCCAACTCACGACTGCCTGCTTGCAAGGCAGGTGCTTATACCGCTGAGCTAAATCCCCAGCCCCTAAACTCTTTTTTTTATCTGCTTGTTTCTTTTCAATATTCTGCACTGCTCCAGACTGAGTACAAATCATTCAGTCAGTTGGTGCCGTTGACTCCAGCGGTTGGAGGCTGTGTGGCTCCTGGGGAGTCTGTCCCCCTTTCTGAGCCCCCTCAGGCTTACGGACCTTTCCTCTCTGCTCCTCCTTTTCTCTCTTTCTCTCTGTTTCTGGGACTAGGGACTCCTCTGCCTTGCTGTTTCTAGCCATCCAACACCAGCCTTCATCTCATGAGGTCCAAGGTGAGCCTCCCCTACTTTGAGGTGGTGTCCTAAATCGTGGCCATGTCAGGACACCCCCCTTACTACTCAATGTCCTGTGACCTCTTCATCCTTTGGGATTTCCCCTTGTCTTCTCTGGTGGTGACTAGAGAAGGCATTGTTGGGGCTACGCTACTGGTTGTGCCTCACTAGAGGGTGACAATTCTCGACTGACACAACCCTTCCAACCCCTGGCTCACTTTTCTAATTCAAATACATGGGTAATAATCAATCACTACCCGACAAAACCACTCCTCTGGGCTGTACTTAGATACACTTGGGCTAAAACGAACTGTTAGGCCAAATAGGCTGACATTAAGAGATTTACGGAACTTTTACTACTGAAATGGTAAGTGAGGTAAATACCTTATGTCTAGCTGCAGGCACGCCCTGACCTATTCCAAACCTGCAGGGCCTCCCAAATTCTTTATCTCGCTCCACAGGTCCTCCTCCTTCATCAGCTCACCACTGTGACTCTGTCCTTTATTGTTTCTCAGACCCCATAGATAAAATCCCCATCCCCTCTGCCACAACTCATGCAGAGGCCCCCTCCTCTCTCTCCCTCTCCTTCTTCCTCCTCCTCCTCATCTCAAAGTTACTGTCAGACTACACCACTGTGAGCTCCTCCTCTGTTTACCAAACTCTGCCCCCTCTTCGCCCTCTCCCTGCCCATCATACTCGATCCTGTGATGCTCTTAAACTCCCATTTTATTTCCCAAGCAGCACCGAACATTCAGACTAAATTCAAAACTTCAGACTTTGGTCCTCAATCCTCCCCCCCCCCCCGGGAGACCTCCTATATATGCCTTTCCATGTCTTCAACAATAGACAAAAGCAACAAAAATAGGATGACTTTTAAAAGGTTACATTTCAGGATGACCATAGAAAGGTTGCATTCCAGGCTAAAACTCTACGGCCAGTTTGTGGCCACAGCAGCTACAACTGCAGTGAGTGACACCTGGGGCTCGAGATAAAACACAGACTGGAGAAAAAGAAAACCCGAGCCTCCCCGCCCCCCATCATGCTTCAAGTGTGGCAGAAAAACAACACGGGACGGGACACCAGCCTGCCCTGACCTGCAGCCATGACTGGGAACCGGTCCCATCTGCACCCACTGGAGGTGTGACTGCCCTGTCCGCCAGAGAGCAGGTAAGTCATCGCCTTCCCCGCCCTCACGGGATGGGACAGTGCCACCTGGGACTCACCACCAGCTGATGTGCTCGGCATCGCCACTAAAGAGGGTGATGGGGCTCGGGGCCATGGCCTCACCGGGGTATCTCTCTCAGAGCCCTGAGTCTCTTGGACGTCTCAGGTAAAACCTTCACTTTCCTTGTTGACAGGTAAGCCACCCATAATGTTCTCCTGAGTTTTAAGGCTGAAGTTCCCAGTCTGCAGTCTCCACTGTGGGAGTTGACAGCCAAGGTACGTGACCTCTGCAGAGAAAAACTTACTCCCTGCAGATTCCAAACCCTTTTTTTCCCACACAGCTGTCTTATTATCCCAACCTGTCCCGTACCTCTTTTTGATAAAAATTATACTAAAAAAACCCCTCAATTTCTCTTGTACTCTCTCCCTCTCCCCGCGGCTCTCATACTCCATTCCTTTTCCATTTTTATCGGTACCGGGGATTGAACTCACGACCGCCTGCTTGCAAGGCAGGTGCTTATGCCGCTGAGCTAAACCCCCAGCCCCCATACTCCATTCCTAACCATCATACGCCACTGACTCAGTCCCTCCCTTTCCCTCGTGCCTCATCGACCCTACAGTCTGAGACACCTCCAATCCTATTCACGCCACACACATTTCCCGGCTGCTAATCCATCTCAAATACCCCTCAGTCTTCCCTGCTGTTTCCCAATACCCAATAGCACCTACACATCAACAGGACTCAAACCTATTATTGACCTCTTGTTAATGAATGGGTTTCTAAAAGTCACTCACCAGCCTTATGACACCCCTATTCTCCTAGTCCTCAAACCCAACAGCTCCTATTACCTAGTCCAAGATCCCAGAGCTATTACCAGTACAATAACGCCAACTCACCCGGTGGTGCCAAACCTTCACACTACGTTGTCTCATATTCTTCCACATACCTCTCACTTTCCTGTATCAGGCTTAAAAATACATTTTTCACTGTTCCCTTACATCCACAATGCTAAGACCTTTTTGCATTTACATGGACAGATTCAGATACTTTTCTGTCCACCCAACATAGACAGTGCTACCCTAGGCATTCAGAGACAGCCTTCACTTCTTTAGCCAAGCCTTAGCCAGTGACCTTGTAACTATAAATCTACAACCTAGTACACTCATTCAATACATAGATGACCTTTTGCTCTGTTCCCCCTCCTATGCCACAACAACACAACATACAGCTGCCTTATTCAACTTTCTCTGTAGTAGAAGATACAAGGTCTCTCACTCTAAAGCTCAAATCGACTCACCAAAGTTCAAATACTTAGGCCTCATGCTTACACTCATCACATGGCACATAACCTTTGACCATAAAACAACTTTGTGACATACAGACACTGATCACAAAACAACAAATATCCTTCTTAGACCTATCAAACTTTTTTCACCTGTGGGTTCCCAACTGTGCTTCCTCAGGTCAGCCACTATACCAAGCCTCTAAAGGGCCTCTTTCAAAACCCCTAGTCCCCACTATGCCAATTGACACTCCCTTCACAGAGTTTAAGGAGGCCCTCCTTAGAGCCTCTGCCCTAACACTTCTAACCCTATTATACCCTTTATTCTGTATACCATAGCAGATAAAGATAATGTGATGGGAGCATTGGGACATAGTAAAGGACCTTCATTCCAGGCCATAGCCTGCCTCTCAAGATAGCTAGGCACTGCAGTTAGCGGATGACCTTCCTGCCTTCAGAGATAACAGTGACAGCCATCCTGACACAAGAAGCCAAAAAGTTCACTTTAAGATAGACAATCACAGTCTATTCACCTCATTGTCTAGTCAATCTAATTTCTCACAAGACACTCCTAGCTCTAAGGACCCTGTTACAGCTATAACAAGTACATCTAACTCTAATATAAGACCCTACTGTCACAATCTCTCTTTTTTAAAAAATTTTATTTAAAGAAAGACTAAGCAAAACAGAACACGGGTAGAAATAATACATACTTTCAAAGAAAAAGTAAAGAGTAAGAAATCACTAGTTAATGATTACAGATTTGATTACAGATTGCCCTCTTACAAATAGCTGCTCAAGACACAAAAGTGAAACATACAAAGTGGGGATTCAGTGAGACTGCAAACAGTTCTGTTCAACTATCCAACAAAAACTTAGTAATGTAGTTATCAATCTTATACACTTAAACATACATGCAGTTATTCATATCTTCATTTATGTTGAGATTAAGCAAACCAAAGCAGGCTAAAATCACTGTCTTTCCAACCTATCTACAAATACTGGTCGAGGTGCTCCTATTACTCAGGTGTATAGAGGAGGACCCAGTCTCTTTCCTTGTTGGTTATGGTTCTTCTGAAGCACGCTGGCTATGTGATCCTGCCCACTCCAGTGTGTTATTGAGGTGCAAACAGGGGCAGCGTGTATGCTGGCTCCTCCCCTCCAGGTCAGTCAACCTGCTGAGGCCTTCACTGCATTAGTGTGGGCGCATAAGGAATTGGTTTGGGACAACTTATTGGGTCTCAGCCAGCGGCATGACCCCGGCCAAGCATACCCCACCAATCTCATCTGGGAAGAGAACAACTGACTGAAATCACTGCTGTTCCTTGTTCTTGCTAGTTCTGCCTGATTCCAAAATGTCGACCGGTTGGTGCCTCTTTCCCGTGGAAGGGTTTTATTCCGGCACTCACTGCAGGTCAATGCAGGTCTCTTGCTGGGTCCGTTCTCCATTGGGCTCACCTACCTCCTACTTCAGTGTGACTGCATTTCAGTGCAACTGTGGTTCCAGCGAGTCGAAGTGGTGGGAATTCTGATGCATGAGAGCACAGAATCTTAGCTGCCTCAAAAGTAGCCCCAGGACTGTGTGTTTGACTGGTTCTTTTCACTTTAGTTTCTTCCTGAGTCGAGAGGATCCATCTCCCTCTGTCTGGGACTCCTTCTGCTGTGTTATTTCGGCCTCTGAGCTGTCTTTCTCAGGCAGCCTCTGTATTCTGCTCTTATCTATCTGCCATCTTTACTGGAAGCCTCAAGATTCACATTTTTAAATACTGTATTGGCTCTCTAGTGTAAAAACTAATAAAAATTGAAAGAGTAATAAAATCCCAAAAATATAATAGATATTGTAAAAATGAAGCAGAAGGAAAGTACTTGAAAGGATATAACTGTAGGTATGTTTAAATGTTCAAGATAGACAGTCATACTACTAAGGTTTTATTAGTTCATCAAACAGCATAGTTTGTACTGTCATTGTTTGATTGTCCATTTTTTATACTTTGATTTTGTGACTTGAGCAACTACTTATAAGATAACAATATGTAATTTATCAACCAGTGATTTATTACTGTTATTTTTGACTAGTCATTTCTTTTTTAAAAATTTTTATTTAAAGAAAGACTAAAAAAAAATAAAGACTAAATAAAACAGAAAATAGGTAGAAATAATACATATGTTCAGAGAAAAAATAAACAGTAAGACATCACTAGCTGATGATTAGATTGTCTTCTTACAACTAGTTATTCAAGATACTAAAGTGGAGCATATAAAGTGGGGATTCAAACATTGAGACTGCAACCATCTGTTCAACTATCCAACAAAATCTTAGAAATATGGTTATCAATCCTATACACTTAAACATACATGTAGTTATCCATATCTTCAATTATGTTGAGATTGAATAAACCCAAGCAGGCTAATATCACTCTGAACAAAGAATAATACTATTGCTGGGTTTCACATTATGACACTCCAGGATCAGCACTGGGTATTTTAGGGTCTTTTTTTTCTTCAAAGTATCTGTTCATTTCATCATATGTCATAAGATCAGTTCTCATAAACTGTTTATAGATTCTACACATGCATGAGTCCTAACATGTATTTCTATCCTTTCTACATTAGAGGGAGAAACAAAACAAAGCAAGACAAAACAAAACATATTCCTATAAACATATGAAATGAAAAAAACATGCAAGACCACTGTACAAAGAGTTCTACCATAATTCTTGTGTTGTCTTTTGTTATCTCCAATAGAATTGGCTATATCATCAGACATAGTACAACTGAATATATCAGTACATAACAGTATTAATAAAAACCCAACTTTGTATATAGTATAGAACTTCAGAAACTGGCAGTTACCAAATCAGAATGTGTATCATAGAGTCTTGTCATCTTCAGTATAGTTGCCTATATTCTCAGACTTGATACTATCAATCATATCAATTTTGAATAAAATCTTCTCTGCCTCATTTCTGTTTTTCTCTTTTTTTGCCATCAGTTGTCTGCTTATCTTCTTCATTCTGTTTTCTGCCCCATTCATTGAGGCCTCTCTGCCACTGTTCCTGAAATCCTAGTACTTTTCTCTCTTTCTAGAATGCCCTGCAGTATTCTCTGTAGAGTTAGATTGGTGGTTGCGAATTTCCCAAGTTCCTCTTTGTCTTGGAAGCATTTTGTTTCTCCATTAATTTCTAGAAACAGTTTAGCAGGGTGTATCAATCTGGGATGGAGGTTATTTTCTTTCAGGGCTTGAAATATTTCGCTCCAGGCTCTTCTTGACTTGATGGTTTGTGTTGAGAAATCTGCCATTATTCTGATAGGCCTTCCTTTATAGGTTATCTGTTTCTTGTCTCTAACAGCTTTTTTTTTTTGTCTTTTTGAGACGGGGTCTCGTTATGCAGTTCAGCCTGCCCTTGAGCTCACTTTGTAGCCCAGGCTAGTCTCGAACTTGCAGTGATCCTCCTGCCTCAGCCTCCCGAGTGCTGGAATTACAGGCGTGAGCCACCATGCCTAGCTTCTCTAACAGCTTTTAATATTGTGTTCTTATATTGAATTTCTGGGATCTTGACTATTATATGCCTGGGTGTAGCTCTGTTTTGGTTGTAGATGGCTGGAGTTCTGTGTCCTCATATCTCAGAATATCATTTCCTTTTCCTATGTTTGGGACATTTTCCTTAATTATTTCTTTTTTTTTTAATTTTATTTAAGGAGAATAGAAAAAAAAAGCAGAGAAAGGGTACGAGTTATACAGATTTACAGAAAAAAAATAAACAGTAGGAAATCACTAGTTAATGGATTACATATTGTCATCTTAGAAATAATTGTTCAAGTCACAAAATTAAACTTGTAAAGTGGACATTCCAACAATGATACTGCAAACAGTTCTGTTCAATGATCCAATAAAATTCTGTGATATCATTTCCTATCTTATACACTTAAATATACATGCAGTTATATAGTTTAGAGCACTTTCTTTTCCTCTCTTTTGTACAATGACTATTACACATTTTGGGTTTCATTGCTCCCATGGTTCTTATTACTTTTTTGGAAGAGAGTAGAGCCAAATGTGACATAACAGAACAGAATTGGTCAAGTCAAAAGGGTGGACATAATAGATGATGTAAAAACATAATACAAGGTGATCAACAATGGTTACCATAATGCCTCCCGCTATCTCTAATAGAATTGCTTATATCATTAGTTATAATACGATTGAACAAAACAGTAAAGAATAAAACCAACCAAACCAAAGCATTGGAGACATTGCAGGTCTTCAAAAGTAGATAAAAGTCAACGAGAATGGGCGTTATAATGAATCTCATTATCTTCACAGCTGATGCCTAAACTTTCGAACCTGATACTATCCAGCAAAACAGAATAGGGGAACATCAGTCAAAAACAAGATGGTGAGAGTAATACAGGGCTTTAAATTGAGATAATGGAAAGTCAAAGTGGGTTACTGTAATATATCCTGCTATTTTTTTTCCTTTAATTAAAAGGATAAAAATAAAAAAGTAAATAATGGAGTGGAGATTGAGATAAAAGAGGGCATAACAGTGAAACAGTGCAGATCAAAACATAACCATTTAAGCAGAATAGTGTTTCACCATCAGATAATCCTGACCTAAAAGTAGTTACCATATTGTCTCTTTCCTTGAAATCCTTGAGTACAACTTCGTATACTGTAGCATTAAGTTTATCAAAACAATGTAAAACCATTTAAGAGAATTACAGCATTACAGAGTATTTAGAATCGACTAACAGAAAATGAACAATGGTTTCTGTATAATCTTGTCTTTAAAGGGTTTTTGCTTATACTATTGTCCATAATAAAATCCAATAAGATACAACCTATTTAGACCATTGGAGACAGAAGAACAAAAGCTAGATGAGACTTCAAAACAAGATGGTACTAAATCAGCATTACCTATTAAGATGTCATTTTCTCCAAAAAAAGCTGTTCCTATCATCCAATCTTCTCTGCCTCATTTCTGTTGAGCTCTTTTTCTGTCAGTAGCTATCAGTTTGTCTTCTTCATTTTGTTCTCTGCTCCATTCATTGTGGCCTCCCCGCCACTATTTCTGGATTCTTTGTATTTTTCTTTTTTTAGAATATCCTGCAAAACTCTCTGTAGAGTTGAATTGGTGGTTGCAAATTCCCCCAGTTCCTCTTTATCCTGGAAGCACCTTGTTTTTCCATCAATTTCCAGGGACAGTTGTGCAGGATATCTTAATCTTGGCTGGAGATTATTATCTTTCAAAGCTTGAATTATTTCCCCCCACGCTCTTCGTGATTTGATGGTTTGTGCAGAGAAATCTGCTGTAATTCTGATGGGTGTTCCCTTGTAAGTGGTCTGTTTCTTGTCTCTGACAGCTTTCAATATTCTGTTGTTGTATTGAATTTCTGGAATTTTTATTATTATATGCCTGGGTGTTGCTCTGTTTGGGTTGTAGGTAGCTGGGGTCCTGTATGCCTCATACATCTGAGTGTCTTTATCTTTTGCTAAATTAGGAAAATTCTCCTGGATTATTTCTGTGAGTAGCTTTTGTAGTTCACTTGTTTGTGTCCCTACTGCTTCTTTTATGTTCTTAATCCTTAAGTTATGGATCCTCTTATCATCTTCTTGTCTTTGTATTATTGCTGTGTGTTTCTTTGTTATTTTTAAGAAGTTTTTCATTTCATTCTCCCATATTACAAGTCTGCCCTCCAGTTCAGATAGTCTGTCCTTAGTTTCTTTCAAGCTGTTATGCCAGTCTTCGATAGACTTCTTAGTATCTTGGTAGTCCCTTTGAACCTGCTTCACGTATTCTATGCTTTCTCTGTTTTCTCCATCAAACAATTCTCCCCTCTTTTTCTGTTCTTCCATTCCACCATCTGTTTTTTTCTTGGGTGGTGCTTGCATTTCTCTAACTATTCTGCATACTTCTAGCTTCAGGTCATTGATAACTTCATTCCTGAATTGGTCTATGAGGCTCTCTATATGGCGCTTTATGTCTATTGGTGCGGTGTCCGCTATTGCCTGTTTCTCAGAATTGGGGGCCGAGGAGCCTTTCTTGTTGCTGCCTTTTCCTATATTCTCTGTTCCTTATATATGCAAGCTTACATAGGAGGCCCAGCTTCCCTCCCTGTCAGCCACAGCCTGATTGAATTGCGCTGGCTAGGTGTTCCCACCCACCGCAGAGCACCAGGGAGTTACGGACTAGGCAGCCTATGCGGGGGTCGCCCCTCCGGGCCACCGTCAGGCTCTGGGATCTGGGTTGGGCCAGCCTATCGAGTCCGTCAGCAGGGTCCCGCAGGCCAGGCACTTTTCACCAGTCCCGCCCGAGAGGGGCATGTGTGGCTGGAGTCGCCACCGCGCCCTGCTCTTACAGGACTGCCCGAGCCCAGAAAGTCCTCCGCTGGAGTCAAACTGTGGTGGAGTGTCAGTTTCTCTCACTCACCTCACCACAAGTCTGTGCACACCTCCCTGCCCGTCCTGTTTTCGACTCCGTTCGCAGACTCCTGTTCTCAGAGCTTCTGCGCGTCTCTCTCCTTGCGGAGCCGCTGTAGAGGCAGTTGCTGGCCGCGCAGCGGGAAACCCAAATCGCGGCTTCCAATGGCGCGGGGTCCAGCCTCCACACTGAGGCTTTTCTGTTCCTGCTTTAGCACCAGGACTGCATTCCAAGTTGGTTTCTCTCAGCCCAGTTCGTTCCTGAGTCAGCAGAGCATATCTCTACCTGCTTATGTCTCCTTAGTCCGCACCATTCCTGGCTTCTGAGCCGAGTCTTTCAGAGAGCCTCCGTAGCATCTGTTATCTGTCTGCCATGTTCTCCCGGAAGTCCTCCTTAATTATTTCTTTGAATAACCTTTGTAGTTCCTTTGTTTGTACTCCTGCTTCTTCATTCACATTCTTTATTCTCAAGTTATAGATCTTCACGTCGTCTTCTAGCTTTTGTATTGTTACTGCTTGTCTCCTTGTTATTTTTAAAAAGTTTTCCCTTTCATAATTCCACATTGCAAAGTTGTTCTCCAGTTTGGATAATCTATCCTTAGTTTCTTTCAAGTTCATCTGCAATCTGTCCATAGAGTTTTTATTTCCTGGTAATCTCTTTGAATCTGCTTCATGTATTCTATATTTTCTTTATATTCTTCATCAAATGGTTCTCTCCTTTGTTTGAGTTCCTCCCTTCTTCCATCTGTGTCTGCTTGAGGGGTGCTTAGTATCTCTTATATTAATCTTCTTATATCTTGCTTTACTTGGCTAAATATTTCACTTTTGAACTCATCTATGAGGTCTGAATTTATCTCTTTATGTCCACTGGCGCCATGTCTGATATTGTATGTTTGCTGTTCTCATTCTCCTTTGTATTTATCTGTCGTGGGTCAGTGTCCTCAGGATTGGGACCTGGGGACTTTTTGTTGTTGTTTCTTCTTCCCATCTTTTTTGCTTCTTCCAGGAGGCCCCTGTTTCTTTCTTTGTTCGTTACAATTCTTCTGAAATGCGCTGACTAGATGACCCTTCCCACTGCCTTGTGCTAGTGAGTTGCACACAGGCACAGTGTATACTGGCCCCTCCCCTCCAGATCAGTCAGGCTGCTGTGGCCTGCACTGTATTACTATGTGCTGCCTCACCTCCAGATCAGTCAAACTTCTGAGGCTTTATTGCCTTAGTGTGGTTAGTGTGCGCCACCTCCACTGCTGTAGGGAATTGATTTCAGGTAACCTATTGGGTCTCAGCCAGGTCATGTGACCCAGGCCTAGCTCACTTCACCAATCCAGTTTGGGAAGGGAACAACTGACTGAAGTCACTGCTACCCCTTGTACTTGCCAGTCCTGTCCAGTCCCAGGATGTCGTTCGCCAGAGCCCCCCTATTTATGGAATGGCTCCACTCCCATCACTCACCACAGGTTGATGTAGGCACTCTGCCAACCCAGCTCTCCATTTGGCTTGCTGACCCCCGAACTCAATGTAACTGCGCCTCCAGTGTGTCAAAGCAGCAGGACCTCCGATGGCTTGGCAAGTTGTGGTGAGACCTTGGCAAGTCGTGGCAGGGCCTCGGATGGTCAGCAAGTTGCCCACAGCAGTGGGAACACTGAACCTTTAGCTGTTCCAATAATAGCACCGGGACTATATGTTTGATTGGTTCTTCTCACCTTAATTTCTTCTTGGGATGAGAGAATTCATCTCCCTCTGTTTGGGGCTCCCCACTCTGTATTATGTTGAATTCTAAGTTGACTATCTCAGGGAGCCTCTGTAGTCAGCTGTTATCTATCCGCCATCTTTGCCAACAACCCACTGTCACAATCTCAATGAGCAGTACCCTCAATCCAGCTACCCTATTTCCCACTCCTACAACTGATACAGAGATAAGTCCTCCACATGACTGCACAGATGTTCTCCAATTAACTCATACTTCCTTGCCACATATACATGATTCTCCTCTCTCTATTCCTACCTTTAGCTCCTACAAAACTCTGAGTCTCCCTAGATCACCTACTCAGTTAAGCCTCTTTGAGCTTATGTATACTAGACCATTTTCTTATAAAACTTGCCTTCACCTTCTAATCTTCCTCCCTAGCTGACTACATTCCTTTTCTCTCATTTCTCTGACACCTTGTTCAACAATATGCAGATCCTTGGCTCCCTTAAACCTTCAAGAGACACACATCATATCCTCCT
Source organism: Cavia porcellus (assembly GCF_034190915.1). Lineage (NCBI taxonomy): Eukaryota > Metazoa > Chordata > Mammalia > Rodentia > Caviidae > Cavia > Cavia porcellus. Next base: position 17,684,739 of record NW_026947504.1, read on the forward strand.
TTATCTCTAGGAGACTTAATCTATGTTAAAATTCTTAAACCTCACCTGGTATACCTTGTGACTCGAAACTTGGTAAAGGTAGAGAGATTCCCATGCTGGTTTCACATCACCCAGATGAAGAGATATCATCAGCTGCCTGGTAATCTTGATCCTGAACACATTAAAGGGACTTAATGGACCTCCCATCCAATAGCTCCTGCCCATCTCAGATTAGCACAACTCGAACACTAATGCTCTGGTACCTTACCTGGTTTTGGCCTATATATGGCTCTATACTTCTCTTCCTCACAGGCACTCTACTCCAAAAGAATACACTATTCTCCAAAGGCTTACAGTTATCACACTCTTTGTATTAATAATCTTACTGTTTACATTCCTCAATTGCTTAGTCAACATGATAGGCTTCTTCCTCTACCTCAATCTATCCTTTCACCTAAACCTAAACACTCAGACACCCTGAAATACAACTCTACCTCACTAAACATGGGGGAATAGTGGGTCCTTCCCACACAACTGTTGCTCAAGCCAATTTGACTTTAGGACCTCTAATATTTGATTTCCCTTGGAGTGTGTTCACTATTAAAGGTTACCATAATGAACAACCTATGCTCCTCAATTTTACCTCTGCCATGATGACTACATCTACATAAACATAACTACCACATGTATATTCTAGACAGAGGTCTTACATATTCACATAAAAAATCCAAAACCTTTCCACTACTTTCTCACAGTCAATGTCACGTCTGCCTCTAACCCTATAACTCTTTACAAACAGTTGCTCTCCATTACATGGGTCCTCACATCTCAACTCTTAACACCTTCTCCATTCCTCAACTTTTAAACAACACTTTTCAACTTTTACATGCTTTAAATATCTCAGACTCTAGCTGCTAGCTATGTCTACCCTAAAATCAGTCCCCCAAAATATTAATTTACTCCCAAGAGCAAATAAACTCACTGGCCATGGTATTTCTCCAACAAGGAAGGGCACTCAGTATTCTCACAGCAGAAAAAAGAGGATGCTATGCCATGTTGGGAGAAGAATGCTGGTATTTTATAGTAAATAGTAAAAGACCAGGTACAAAACTCAAAAAAATTGGCAACTGATATTTAAAGCAGACACCATTTTTCAAAATCTACCTCCTGTTCATCACTTAAGGCCATTATGGGTCCCCTAATTACTATAATAATTTTTTGCTTTTTATCTCCATGTCTTCAGGTTCCTCTTGTGGTTTATCCAAGCCAAAATACAGGCGTTCACTACCAAAGAAGTCCTACTACTGAGCGACATCTTGACCTCACAGACTCAGACAGAATGAGTCCCTCAATCCCGTTGTCTTCTACCCCAGTCCCCTAGCAACACCCCCTCTCCACAGGAATCAGCCAGAGAGACTCCATGGTCACCCTAACACCAAAGAGATGGGGATGTTAGGTTCACCATCTGAGAGACAGCACAACCATCATGGCAGTGTTTCAAAACTGTGCCCTGATAATGCACACCTCCTTCTTCCTGGGAGCCCCTATGGCTTCTCCCTCCCAAAAGTCTATGCCAAAGCTCAGGCCTTTAAAGGTTTACCTATCTCCTGTACTGTCACAAAATAAATCAGCTCACATCAGTTTCCAGAGCGCTTTCCCCTAGCAGAGGCTGTATCAGGCAGAGCCTGCCCTTGTTCTGCAGGACAGCTGCCACAACATTCCTTATGGTAACTCCCTCTGTGCCCCCTCATTAAACTTTTTTTTTATCTACTTGCCTCCTCTCTGATATTCTGCACTGCTCTAGATTGAGTACAGATTACTCAATCAATATTGATTATATTAAAATGGAAAAAATTTATTTATTTATTTTGAAGGGAATAAAACAAAACAAGGGAGCAAAACAAAACAAAACAGATGCCAGCACAGGGAGAAACAATAAAAAGCCAACCAGCCAGCCATTCTGGTAAGCCATGTGGCTTCCAGGAAGAGAAAAATCAGCCCCTCCCATCAGCCTCCCTCACTGCCCAGTAAGCATCCTGCTGGTTTGGAGGACAGCTGAGTTGATAGCAATTAAAGTCCATAAAGAAACTAAATGCCTGTATTGTTTGGTTGATTTTGCAGGCCTGGGGCCTGCAGTCTGAGCATCTCTTGGGAGGATGACGGTATGTCTTGTCTTTGAAACCCAATATTGTTCTCATTGTTTTGCTTTCTTATGATTGTTTTGCTTTATTCAATATTCTGTTTTGATTGGTTTTATTCTAGTTTTGATTTTTCTAAGCCTGATGGAATGGACAACTATTGTTAAGATAACAAGATATAGTCTGGTAACTATTGTTGTTTTCTTTTTATCCTGCTTTGGTGTTATGTACCAAGTTTGCTGCTTTGTTTTGATGGCTTTGTTCTGTTTTGTTGGGCTTTACTGTCTTTAAAATAAAAAAATTAAAAACAAAACCAAAAAACGAGAATGATATTGGCAAAAACAAGACAATAGGAAATCCACAATAATTACTATATTGTATATTGTTATCTTCTAAATAGAGCCTCAGATTACCAGCTTTAGGTCTGCAAAGTCAATCAAATAATACAACTATTAAGTTTTCTTTACTTCAATTGCTGTCATCTTAGTCTGCTTTCAGCCGGGGCAGGGAGGGCGTGGTGGGGAGGATGGGATATCTTCTCTGTTGGCTCAGGCTGTTGCTGGACACATGAGAGAGGGTACTGTTGCCTTTGGGTCACTCCCTCCCAGCTGGCCTTATAGCTGCTGGCACACAAGAGGGTAGAAAATTAAATGTGTTATAAAATGTCACCATGATTGTCATGTTACAATATTACGTATGGCTTTTGATTTCAAATTTTCTATGTAACTTGTATGACTGTTTCTGTACAACTGTTGTCTGTTAATATTCTACTAGGATCAGCTACTCGAACATCCATGGTTGACAGGAAATGATGGTCCTCCATGTATTTCAAGGTGCTTAATATTCAGATAAATTTACAATATTAGGTTCACTACGTTACATTGTAATGTCATTAACCATCTCTTTTGGATGTTCAGCAACTGAGGTTTGGAGATCAAAAACTATAAAAATAGATGGGCTAGGAGGACAGCCAATATTTTGGCCCCAGCCCTCTGAGGTCATCGAAGACCGAGGATATAAGAAAACTTCTACTGTGACATCCTGTAACTTAGTGAGTCCCCAGTTTTTAAATTAAGGCAATTGTTAGTTCACAGGGGAAGGACATCTGTGTTATATGGTGTGCCTAAGGAAAGTCAGCAGGAGAGAAAAGTCTCCCAAGCTTTCATAGAAAGCAACTTTGCAAGCAATGGCTGTGACTCATCTTGATGGCTGACACTGACAGATCTAAGAGATGCTGTACATGGTTCCAAGGTAAATCTTGACAAGACTTAACTGACTTTGATAGATAGCAAAAAGTTAATACAGTTCTCACCTTAACTTGGTCTTGAATATCTAGCAAAAAGTATAACCACATTGTTTTATACAAAACAGTGCCATAGTAATATGATAGCTATAAAATAAACTTAAGTCACTAACACATTCTGATGATTTCCAGCTACACTGCTAATTGACTAATGGTATCTGTTAATAGGCTGTATAGAGTTAAATTGGCAAATTCTGGGACCTGACATCCTTGGCCTGGGAATCATTAGCTTAAATTAGTAAGCTTAGAATAGAAAGGGATCAAGAAGGAGAAGATCTTCTGCAGTGTTCTCCAAACACAACTCCTCCAACGCAACTGACCACCCATTGCAACAACAAAAACCGTAACAAAAAAGAGGGCTATGTCAAGAATGGTTGAAGCTACATGTGCAGGGCGAGGGCAGCCCTGAGAACATGGGGTGCTTGGAGCAAGCCACATGGACAAGCTGATCCAGCCCCAAGAACACCAAGTGTCCTGGGTGAGCTAGGCAAACAAATTGTTAGGCAGCTGGGTGTCACCTGACATCAACCTGCTGAGTATATAAACATGCTGTAGTACATGGGTGGCCCTTCCCTCCACCAAGAGAGAGAACTCCACTTGACTTCAACTTTCTGCATTTTTGGTCTTGCTTTTATTTCTTCACGGTCCTCCCCACCAGGAGTTTTCCAGAGCTGTGCCAAATACAGCAATGCACTAAGCTGGATAATTTATAAATAATAGATATTTCTTGCTCACAGTTCTTAAGGGTAGGAAGTTTAAGATCAAGACACTAGCAAATTTAGCATTTTCTAAGGGACCTTTCCTCATAGATGGTGCTGTTTTTGTGTTTTCAAATGGTGATGGAGGCACACAAGCTCTCTCCAGCTCTCTCTAGCTCCCTCAAAGATGTGCCTGGTTCATACCTATAGTGCCAGCCACGTAGCAGCCTGAGCCAGAAGAATTGCAGTTTTGAGGCCAGTCTGCGCAACTTAGTGCGATCCTGACTCAAGAGGGCTGAAGGCATCATTCAGTGGTAGAATGCAAAAAACAAAACAGGAAGAAACAATCTTCAGGATGGCAAAAAACAACAAAACAGAAAGAAACAACAAAAACAAAACCCAGAAAGGTGCTATTCCCATTCATAAAAGCAGAGTCCTCATAACTTAATCATCTACCAAAGACCCCACCTCTCCGTACCGTCACTGTGGAGGTGAGTTTTCAATACGTAACTTTTGAGAGACATAGGCTTTTTTATACCTGCTAAGATTCTCACAGGTCTGCTCAGAAATCAGCCTTTTCTGGGGTACCTGCCTTGATGTCAGAGGCTAAAAAGTGAAAGAATACAATGAAAGTGAAAGTCTGTATTTCCCTTAAAACCCTGATGCAAGACGTTCAGAGGTGCTTTAGGTTTTGCCATTCAGATACATAGCTGAGTTGGGAGAGAGATGGCCGGATGTGAGGCATTGGTGCTGCTGCTGTGAATCTGTGTAAGCATAACTCTGGGCTCAAGCAGCTTCTTATTATCTGGATTGCAGCTGAGGTGGGATAGTCCTGCAAAGTGCAGGCTGTGTCTTTCTTATTCCCTAGGTTCCCAATTATCACAGAAAGAACAAGTCCCTAAGATTGACCAGTTTGATAGTATTGATCTGGGGAGAAATTCTGTTAACTCTTGCCTTCCGTTGTCCTCTAATCTTTTTAATGATTTTAACATATATTTCCCTCTTTTTGTTTAGGTTTGCTGATAGGGCAGTTTGATTGATCCAGTTGGAACAAAAAACTACTGCTAGCTGTTGTGCTAGCAATGCCACTTCTAAGTCTACCGTGTGATTTGGAAACAGGGAGTAAAGAGCTCTGCTAGTGGGAGGCAGAAGTAGAGATGCCGAGGAGCTGGTGGTCTTAAGAGAGATCCAGTGGTGGTGAGGAAATTAGAAATTGCTGGATGGTTTCTGAAACAATGCCTATAAGAGTAGTGAGATAGATGAGCATTATCCAAAGGTGTGAGACATATAGTACCTTTTGAGAACTTGTTTGGAGGTTCTAGCAGGGTGATTACTTATATACCATTGATCGAGGAAATGGTCCTCCTCTATCAGGGTGTTTGTCCTTTCTGACCCAGGGACAGTTTTGAGAGGGATGCACAAGGAGTGGTGAGGGAGGAAGGGGGCAACGCCATAGCCAGCCAAATCAGCCCAGTCAACCTTGGTGATCAGTGGGTGACAGATGTCACAGCCAGATCACCCTCTCACATCCATAGTGACTTTTGAGAATAATGAAAACACAAGTTCCAAATATACATTTATTGACCACATGATAATTGACCCAAAAGTAAAGGGTCTGGTAATAACAAAAATCCATTTAAATTAGTGCTTATATTATGTTATTTTGTTATTTGCAATGATTTAGCTTAGTAAAAATAATACAGTATATGTATGCTTATTACTGAGACTAATACATAAATATATTTTCCATGTACTCCCAATACATGTCAATTCATGTTTCCACACTTAACTGAGGTTACACAAATAACATTTTTTTCCACGTTCACATGTTTTATTTTTCCCACAGAGTCACTTCTAGACTTCTTGGATTGATCACCCTTTCTTATGAAAATATAAGACACTCATAAATTCTCTGGATTTCAGTATTAAGGACTAGTTACTCATGCTGTCTTTCCATGTTTTATAGTTGTACTCAGGCCCCTTGCAAAATTTCTTCATTTAGATTCACTCTAACATATCCACCCTTATTCGCTAAAAGGTAGCAAAAGAGTGCTGAATTCCCCTTTCCAAAAAGCTGGAACCATAGCTGTTGGGAAACTCTGAGCTCCTTTTGTAAGCATGTCTTTCCATGTTCAGTTTCTACTGCAGCCAGTTTAACCAGCAAAACACTGCAAGGCTTTTTTTCCTCCATGAAGATATAATGGGTAAGGTAATGGGAATATGTTCGATTTCTAAACCATTCTGTTATTCAGTGTACTCGTCCACATAATTTAACATCCTTAGTAATTCTGTTGGAATATCTGAAGATCTTGTAAATTTTGATGTCAGTCGAATGCTTTTTAGAAATCACATTATTCCGGTTATGGCCCACCCAGTGCTGATGCGCTGGAGGAGGTGCAAGTGGTCGTCCGCCCACTGTGTCACCCGCGTCACCACACTGGGGGCCACCTGATCCCGCCAGGTGGACGGCGATCCCGAGTCCCCAGGCCACCTGCATGAACGTGCGCCGTGTCCCAGGTGAGAGGCTGAGGCGTCCAGAAATAACATTTTGTAGAGAAGGCTGTTTGGTCAATCAAATAGAACACTGTTTCTTGTGTAACTAAACAGCTGTGATAATGTTTTTTTCTACTTCCCATCCCCTCCCCCAACTGCAGAAATAACCAAATAAATTGAGAATTGGTAGAAGAAAAAAAATAATTGAAATAGTTCTGCAGTCATAGAGGATGGTCTGGCACATATGATACAAGAAATGGAATGATACATGGTGACTGAATATCATCTGCTGTAATTGTGATCATCAGAAAGTAAACACAAAATGGTAGCTTTTCAGTGGCATTCTCAAAATTTTTATATAATGGGCTGTGAAATTATGATCTGGTTGGAGAACACAATATGAACCACCACAGTTTTTTTTTATTTTTATTTTTTTTATTTTAAAATTTTATTTAAGGAGAAAAGAAAAAAAAGCAGAGAAAGGGTACAAGTTATACAGATTTGCAGAAAAAAAAATGAACAGTAGGAAATCACTAGTTAATGGATTACATACTGTCATCTTAGAAATAATTGTTCAAGTCACAAAATTAAAGCTTGTAAAGTGGACATTCCAACAATGATACTGCAAACAGTTCTGTTCAATGATCCAATAAAACTCTGTGATATCATATTCTATCTTATACACTTAAATATACATGCAGTTATATAGTTTAGAGCACTTTCTTTTCCTCTCTTTTGTACAATGACTATTACACATTTTGGGTTTCATTGCTCTCACGGTTCTTATTACTTTTTTGGAAGAGAGTAAAACCAAATGTGACATAACAGAACAGAATCGGTCAAGTCAAAAGGGTGGACATAATAGATAATGTGAAAACATAATACAAGGTGATCAACAATGGTTACCATAATGCCTCCCGCTATCTCTAATAGAATTGCCTATACCATTAGTTATAATACAATTGAACAAAACAGTAAAGAACAAAACCGACAAAGCCAAACCATTGGAGACATTGTAGGTCTTCAAAAGTAGATAAAAGTCAACGAGAATGGGCGTTATAATGAATCTCATTATCTTCACAGCTGATGCCTAAATTTTCGAACCTGATACTATCCAGCAAAACAGAATAGGGGAACATCAGTTAAAAACCAGATGGTGAGAGTAATACAGGGCTTTAAATCGAGGTAATGGAAAGTCAAAGTGGGTTACTATAATATATCCTGGTATTTTTTTTCCTTTAATTAAAAGGATAAAAATTTAAAAAAAGTATTAAAAAAGTAAATAATGGAATGGAGATTGAGATAAAAGAGGGCATAACAAACGAAACAGCACAGATCAAAACATAACCATTTAAGCAGAATAGCGTTTCACCTCCAGATAATCCTGACCTAAAAGTAGTTACCATATTGTCTCTTTCCTTGAAATCCTTGAGTACAACTTCATATACTGTAGCATTAAGTATATCAAAACAATGTAAAACCATTTAAGAGAATGACAGCATTACAGAGTATTTAGAATCGACTAACAGAAAATGAATAATGGTTTCTGGATAATCTCCTTGTCTTTAAAAGGTTTTTGCTTATACTATCGTACATAATAAAATCCAGTAAGATACAACCTATTTAGACTATTGGAGACAGAAGGACAAAAGCTAGATGAGACTTCAAAACAAGATGATACTAAATCAGTATTACCTATTAAGATGTCATTTTCTCCAAAATAGCTGTTCCTATCATCCAATCTTCTCTGCCTCATTTCTGTTGAGCTCTTATTCTGTCAGTAGCTGTCAGTTTGTCTTCTTCACTTTGTTCTCTGCTCCATTAGTTGTGGCCTCCACTATTTCTGGATTCTTTGTATTTTTCTTTTTTTAGAATATCCTGCAATACTCTCTGTAGAGTTGAATTGGTGGTTGCAAATTTCCCCAGTTCCTCTTTATCCTGGAAGTACCTTGTTTTTCCATCAATTTCCAGGGACAGTTGTGCAGGATATCTCAATCTTGGCTGGAGATTATTATCTTTCAAAGCTTGAATTATTTCCCCCCACGCTCTTCGTGATTTGATGGTTTGTGCAGAGAAATCTGCTGTAATTCTGATGGGTGCTCCCTTGTAAGTGGTCTGTTTCTTGTCTCTGACAGCTTTTAATATTCTGTTCTTGTATTGAATTTCTGGAATTTTTATTATTATATGCCTGGGTGTTGCTCTGTTTGGGTTGTAGGTAGCTGGGGTCCTGTATGCCTCATATATCTGAGTATCTTTACCTTTTGCTAAATTAGGAAAATTCTCCTGGATTATTTCTGTGAGTAGCTTTTGTAGTTCATTTGTTTGTGTCCCTACTTCTTCTTTTATGTTCTTAATCCTTAAGTTATGGATCCTCTTATCATCTTCTTGTCTTTGTATTATTGCTGTTTGTTTCTTTGTTATTTTTAAGAAGTTTTTCATTTCATTCTCCCATATTACAAGTCTGCCCTCCAGTTCAGATAGTCTGTCCTTAGTTTCTTTCAAGCTGTTATGCCAGTCTTCGATAGACTTCTTAGTTTCTTGGTAGTCCCTTTGAACCTGCTTCACGTATTCTATGCTTTCCCTGTTTTCTCCATCAAACAATTCTCCCCTCTTTTTCTGTTCTTCCATTCCACCATCTGTTTTTTCTTGGGTGGGGCTTAGCATTTCTCTAACTATTTTGCATACTTCTAGCTTCAGGTCGTTGATAACTTCATTCCTGAATTGGTCTATGAGGCTCTCTATATGGTGCTTTATGTGTATTGGTGCGGTGTCCGCTATTGCCTGTTTCTCAGAATTGGGGGCCGAGGAGCCTTTCTTGTTGCTGCCTCTTCCCATATTCTCTGTTCCTTATATATGCAAGCTTATATGAGAGGCCCAGCTTCTCTCCCTGTCAGCCACAACCTGATCGAATTGCGCCGGTCAGGTGTTCCCACTCACCGCTGCGCACCAGGCAGCCTACGCGGGGGCCCGCCCCTCCCGGCCTCCTCCGTCGGGCTCTGGGATCTGGGTTGGGCCAGCCTACGGGGTCCGCCGGCAGCGTCACGCAGGCCAGGCACTTTTCACCAATCCCGCCCGAGAGGGGAATGTGTGGCTGGAGTCGCCACTGCGCCCTGCTCCCGCAGGACTGCTTGGGCCCAGAAAGTCTGCTGGAGTCAAACTGTGGTGGAGTGTCAGTTTCTCTCACTCACCTCGCCACAAGTCAGAACATGCCTCCCTGCCCGTCCTGTTTTCGACTCCGTTCGCAGACTCCCGTTCTCAGAGTTTCCGCGCGTCTTTCTCCTTGCCGAGCAATTTAGAGGTAGCCATCCGCCGCGCGGCGGGAAACCCAAATCGCGGCTTCCAATGGCGCAGGGTCCAGCCTCAGCAGCGAGACTTTTCTGTTCCTGTTTTAGCACCAGGACTGCATTCCAAGTTGGTTTCTCTCAGCCGAGTTCGTTCCTGAGTCAGCAGAGCATAACTCCACCTGCTTATGTCTCTTTAGTCCGCACCATACCTGGCTTCTCAGCCTAGTTTTTCAGAGAGCCTCCGGTAGTTGCTGTTATCTGTCCGCCATGTTCTCCCGGAATTCCGAACCACCACAGTTTTTCCCAGCCCTTTATGTATGCCCGGAGAAAAGTCATCTCTTCTTACAAAAAAAGTCTGGGGAGCTGCAAATGGAGATAATATTTAGATACATATGCTATGCATGCACGCAAGGCCAGGAAGGAGCATAGCAGAGATTTTTTTGTGGGCAGTGAGATTCTGGCAACTGTTTTTTTCTGTTTGATTCTTCATTGGTTATAATTGTCTATAATAAAATCATGCATGTGTGTATAGTCAATGTGCCACAAGTAAAATTATTTCTGTGGTATTTTATTCTACTTTCTTTGTTATAGGAGCAATTTCTGCTGTTGCACCTCACATGTAACTAGATTCATCAGATTTCTTCATCCTGTTTTTTTTTTTGAGACAGAGTCTCGCTATGTGGTTCAGGCTGGCCTTGAACTCACAGCAATCGTGCCTCAGTCTCCTGAGTGCTGGGATTACAGGTGTGTGCCAACACACCCGGCTCATCAGATGTCTTTCCTCAGCCAAACTTGTGGTTTTGAAAACCAGCATCTCAAGGATATGTTTCTCTCTGCATTTATCTACCTGTCCAAAGGATTGCAGTCTGGGGAGACGGAGAGTCGGGGTGTGTGTTGTGTGTGTGTGTGTGTGTGTGCACGCGCATTCCTGTACGTGTTGAGTTGTAGAAAATGCACGTAGCTTTTAATGTTATTTGCTTTACCATTCACTTAGTTTGGCAATAGGCTTCTTAGTTACTTTTCTCCTTGTTGAGACAAAAATGCCCAACACCCATAGTTAAAGGAGGGATGGTTTACTAGTGCCACAGTTTATAGGGGTTTTAGTTCATAGTTGGCTGGCTCCAAGGAAAGGTGCAAGGCAGAGGGTGTCACAGAGGAGAAACAGTTCATGAAAGGCAGAAGGCAGAAGGTAGCAGACAGCAGTGACAAGTGACACAGCAGCCTTGTTTCTGTCCATTCTGTTCTATTAAGCTACCTGTAGTCATACCCAGGCAAGGCCTTCCCATTATTCACTCCCAGAACTATGGAAAATAAATCAATGAACTAATTTAATAATCACACACTCTATCCCAGCATCGCACAGCCTATGTCCAGCCACCTCTGAAAAGACCTGCCTAGGACTGCTTTGGAGGACATCTATACACAAGCCACAACAACAAGCACTCACACAGCGTATCTTACTTCTGTTTACTATCTTAAAATAGTATTTAGTATTAGCTGGCACTGATATATATTATTTTTAATTTACAAGGGGAAGACCATTTTCTTTGGTTGATCCTGGATCATCCAGCCATGGCAATGTCAGAAGCAGATGATGTTAACGGTTGGGATTCTTAATAGTTGGAGGACTTTTTAAAATTTTTTATTTATTTTATTTTATTTTTTTGCTATGTTTTCTTTTCTTTTTTTTTAATTTTGAAAGTAGTAAAATACCCCAGAATAAGACAGAATAAAGCCAACTGAGATCCTGTAGTGAAATTGGTACAGAACTTCACAGCAGGTTACTGGGATAACAGTAATAGGTATCACAGTATATTTCGCTATCTTTACAACAGTTGTTCTTTCAATCATGTATATCAAAATAAAATGAAATACAGAACATTATAGAACTTATCAAAACAGAATATTGAATAGAGCATTAATCAGAATAAAGCAAAACAGTAATAAAAATATTTGCCTTCAAAGAGATGGTAGAAGGAAATCCCCCTTATTTGCTATGGTCAGCCTCCCAGGAGATGCTCAGATTTCTGGTTCCCATTTGCTAACGAGGGGACAGGGGAAAGGGGTAAGGGAAGTGGAATGTTTGACTCTAGGCCTTGCACTAGTGGGTTCACTATTGCTTAGCAGGGAGGCAGGCTGTCTGCTTGGTTTCCCAGCATCCTAAGTTCCAAAACGGCGTGGATCTCAGGAGCTGCTGGTGGTTCTCCCCGTGGAAAGGCCTCAGTCTGCCACACCGCTACCGCTTTCCAGGGAGGCAAGCTGCTTGCTTGGTTTCCCAGGGTGCTAAGTTCCAACGTGGCACGGATCTCAGGAGACATTGGTGGTTCTCCCCCAGAAGGGCTGCAGTCTGGAGGACTTTTTTTAAAGCTCAAATCTTTGGCAAGAGTATTGTGACCAGAAGTTGTTTCTCCTTTTAACTCATTATGTTTCTGCAGAATTTGTGATCCTTCAGTGACCAAAGCTGCATTCTGTTTCCCAAGATGAAACAGTGTGAGGTCCTCACCAAATCTGAGCAGGTGCTGGTGCCATGCTTATGATTTTCCAACCTCCCAACTATGAGCTGAGTAACCTTCTATACTTTGTAAATTTCCCTGTCTCAGATATTCGGTTATAGCAACATAAAATGGATCATGAAAAGTGGATTGTTGAATTTTAAATGCACATGTGTTTTATAGATATTCTACTTCGTGTTTTGAAATACCATATATTTTATGATATTTCTACTTGGCACAGAGACCATAAATATTTCTACTAAGATACTACACAGTTCACAAATATGAAGGTTCTCACAAAGATTGCTAGTTAACTTGGTAATATCCATTGATTCTGAGCTTATCACAGAACTTTAATTTTATTAGGGCCAAGACTCTTACAGCTTGTCTGTCTTTTTGAAACTTTGAGGCAATTAGAAACAAAAATCTAACATAGTTTATTGACTTTATATTGAATTGTCCTTAAACTTTTAATTGAATCTATTTTCTATTACCTTAAAAAGATTTTAAAAAATGTTTATGTACAGTAAACTTGGTCTTTTTGTGTATACAAGTCTTTGAGTTTTATAATATGTACTCATGTATTCATTATAATAAATAGGGTACAGAGCAGTCTCATTGCCCGAGACTCCCCTTTATGATTCCTTTCAGTAAAATATCTCCTCATCCCTAAACCCTAGAAGCCACTGACTTTTTCTCTGCCATTAAAATTTTGCCTTTTACATATTGCTATATAAATGAAATCTGAAGTGTAATTTTTTGAGTCTGGCTTCTTTGACAGCAGATTCTCTTTAAATTCACCTTTACTCTGTGTATCTAAACTCATTTCATTACAGAATTGTACCACATATTGCTTATCCATTCACTAATTGGTGGACATTGGAGTTGTTTTCAATTTTTGTGATTACAAATGAAGCTACTGTGAACATAAGCACATAGAGTTTTGTACGAACACAAATTTTTATTTCTCCTAGGTAGACACTTGAGAGTGGCAATGCTGGTTCATTGTATTTACATGTTTGTAAGAGGCTGCCACGCCATTTTCCAGAGTGCTGCACCACTGTTGCATTCCCCCAGCATTGCTAAGCATCCTGACGCATATTGGAAATTATCCCTTGCACCATTCTACTAAGTGTACCACGTGTACTGTTAGTTGAAGTTCCCTGATATTGCACATATCTTCATGTGCTTATTCACTTTCTGTGTATCTTCTTGGTGAAATATTTATTTAATTTTTAGGCTATTTTTAATAGCTGGGTTGCCTGTTTTCTTACTATTTTTTTTCTTTTTGACAGGATCTCAGTTTGTAATTCATGCTGGCTTGGACTCATATGCAGCCCAGGCTGGCCTTGAACTTGCAGTAACCCTTTTGTCTCAGCCTCCCAAATTCTAGGATTACAGGTTTGCACCACCACACCTGGCTTTACTATTGCGTTTTTTTTGGTCTTTTTCCTTTTTATCGGTATCGGGATTTGAACTCACGACTGCCTGCTTGCAAGGCAGGTGCTTATGCTGCTGAGCTAAATCCCCAGCCCTACTATTGCATTTTTATAATTCTTTATGTATTGTAAAAAATGATCCTTTGTCTTAATTTGCAAGTATTTTTCTCTCAGTATTCACCATGTCTTTTTCATTTAATTTACAATGATTTCTGCAGAGCAAAATTATTAATATTGGTAAAGTCTACTTATTAATGTCTTCCCCCTGTGAGATGTTGAGGTTTTCCTGGTTTTGCACATGAATGGTTATTTGGAATGGTATTGGAGACATTTTGCATATTATGAGAGTGGTGTGGGGGAATGCTGACATCTTTGTTGAAGTGTTTAACCTGGTGACACTCAGCCCCGGCTACCCCATCGCAGGCAGCTCTAGGATCTGCTCAGCTTTTAAGGCTTTGGTTGTGCTGTGCGGCACCATTTTACACTTGCACCACCTAGTGGGCAATTTGCTGTGTGACAACAAGTTCTGTGCTGTTACCAAGGCTTTTCATAAACTGTTTAAAAAAGGCCATTCTAAGTCAGTTTGAGGAAAAGCCCAGAAGTTCACAGTCACCTTCTTGGATTGCTTTCCTGAACTCCCTTCCATAGGCAGCTTCTCAATACCTTCCTTCCTCTCTGGGCCGCCTTGCCTGATTCTTTAAATAGAAACTGAGGCTTGTTTCTTCATTCTGTTTTGCACATTCTGTGAATATACTCAACTAGAAGGACACAGAGAGCAGAGAAATAAATGGACGTGTCTGACTGACACCACATTCTTGGTACCACAGTTCCCCTCGTCAGAGGGAGGGCTGCTGTTCCTCCCTCCCTGCCTGCCCCGCCTCTGGTGCCACTGTGGGGGGGGGGATAGGAGAGAAATAAAACTTTCTCACTCTCTTGAACCCATAGAGAGCCTCTATCTGCTCTCTGCTTCTTAGCACAGAAATAGAGGGCATCTATTGGAACGCTTTCTGTCAGCACTGATGGAAACCTCTGGCATTCAGGCAGCTTGGGATCTGCTTGGAAGAAAATGGGGGAGAAAAGGAACTTAGTATGCTTTTTAGAGGTGCTTGAGATTTATTCACTGTCTCCTTTAACTCACCTGTTATCTCCCATTTCAGAGCTCTCAGCTAACTGCTTCACACATTCTGTTGAAGGCTTTTGTTTATACTTGATGGGTGACTCATGGTGGGAATTCTTACCCTATTGTGGTTTTTCATTGCTTGACAAAATATCTTACATAAATGATTTAAAGGACGGAAGATTTATTTTGGCTCAAGATTCCCATCTGTGGTCAGTCTCTTGGGTCTGCAGTGAGGCACAGCACCATGGTGGAAAGCTGTAGTGTGGCACAGCCATTCAACCTCATGGTGGCCAGGAAACAGATCACGCCACAGACCCAGAGAACCTGTGCTAGCTGTGTTCTCCTTCTGTCACAGCCCATCCTCTACCCTATTGGATGGTGCCACACATTCTGGCCATGTGTCCCTCATTGATTTGCTGTCTTGCATGCTGATTGTCTTTGAAAACATCTCACTGACAAATCAAAAGTATATGTTAATCATTTCCTAGTTAGGGTTCACTAGAGGAATGGGTATAACATAACAATATAATATAATATAATTACTGTAATATAATATATGACAGCTATATAAAGGATTTACTAAAAAGGCTTACAATGTTGTTTACGGAATAAGGGGTGGAAAAATACAATGCAGCATCTGCCTGCTGGAGATCGGGAGGATCCAGGTAGAGGATAAAGGCCTGGAGCTCACTGCAGAGTCTGGTATAAGTCCATGTTGAAAGCTGAAGGGTGTGTGCCTGAAGAAATATAATGAATGGCAATGGGGAAGACCTGAGTTCCTCCAAAGAAGCAAAAGGGAAAGGTTTTTCTTTCTCTTTTTATTCTTTCCAGACTATAGTCTATTGATTGGTGTGACCTGCACCTGGACCTGTTTGTGACCTGCCTGTCAAGTCATCTACAGACACCTCTAGAATGTGCTCTACTAGTCCTACGTGTTTATAATCCATCCATGTTGACATGTCATGATTAGCTGTCACAGTGCTTCCCAATACAAGCAGGTTGACAATCACGGTTAACCATTGTGGCCATCTTAACTGGAGATCGAATGCTGACTCTTCAATATTTAAATTTTTATTAAGAAAAGTTAAAAAATGAAATTTTACAAAAATCAGTAAAATGAAACTACACATACTTTTTAGCATGCTTTTCGATCTTGGCTGTTCTACATGATAATGTTCAACTATAGCTAATCTGCTTTCAACTCTGCTGCCATTCATTTAACACCCAATTGAACTATTTTAGGCCGAATCAAAACATAGCTCCATTTTCTGCACAAATATTTCATTATGTGTTTAAATTATAGACCCTTCAAAAAACACGATCATAATACTGTTACCGAAAGAGTTGATAGTCACCATTTTAGAACAATTTAAATAAGCTCAGTTGTAAGTTTTTCCCCCCAAGAAGATTCAAGCCAATAAAGACCCAAATAAGGTGCATACTTAATATGCCTTTTATAATGTATACTTTGTATTTTGCTGAAATGTCTGTGAGTTTTAGGACCCAGGATGTGACTTATCTTTGTAAACAATCTAATTGTACTTGAGAAAAATATACACTTTGCTTGCTTTGTAATGTGTCTTATGACAATTAAGTGCATTTGTTTGAATCATGTTTATATCTACTATATCCTTACTGATTTTCTCTCTACTAATTCTATCAACTATTGAGATACTATTTTTGAGATTTGTAAATATTTGTATATTTGTCAAATTTGTTTTCAGGTTATCAAGGATTTTGTTGTTATTGTTGTTTTTTGCTTTATGTATTTTGAAACTCTTAATGTTTGAGGCACAACTAGAATTATTTTATTTTCTTGATGAATTGACCCTTTATCATTACTAAATGGCCCCTATCTCTGGTAAATTTTAATACTCAGGATCTAGATTTAACACTATATAGTCACTTCTACCTTTATATTATTGTACAACTTTTTATTTTTAGCAATGACTGTTGATGTTTATAGTGGGTTTTTAATAAGTTTCACAGACTGGCCTTCAATTTGGGATTCTCCTATCCCAGCCTTTAAAGTAGCTGGGATTATCTCACCTGTCTTTTTTTTTTTTTGGTACCAGAAATTGAACTCAGGATCTTGTGCTTGCCAGGCAAGTGCTTATACACCACTGAGCTATGTTCCTGGTCCTTAGTGGATTTCTAATAAACAGAAATTAGTTTTATTCTGTTTTTAAAATCTAATTTAAGAATCTGTGAAAATTAATTAGATTTTTTGACAGTTTATATTTAAGGTAACTATTGATAGCAAGACATTGTCTCACGAGAAAGCTAATAGCACATAGACATAAGATGGATGATATGAATAGCACCAAGATAAGGACGGGATAAATGGAACTATGTTAGTGTATTTTTTGGGGGGGGGGTGCTGGGGATTGAATTTATGATCTCACACTTGCCAGGCAGGTGCTTATGCCACTGAACTAAATCCTCAGCCCATGTATGGTTCTTAAATTGGGAAAAAATGACGATCAGTGTAGTCTACTTTTTTGTTGAGCTGAGTTTAGAACTCTTTAAAAGACAACCTGAGGATCAGTGGAACAGGTTAGAATATGCAGACATAACTACAAAGACACTCAGCCACATTATGTTTGACAAAAAGATAACTAAACACGGTCACTAGAAAAAGGATAGTAAACGGTGCTGGAAAAATTGGCTTGCCACATGCTGAAGATTGAAACTAGACCCGTGTCTATCACTATGCACTAAAGTAAAGTCAAAAGGGATCAAAGACCTAAATATTAAAACAGAAATACTAAATCTGCTGGAAGACAAGGTAGGAAGAAATATTGAAGATATAGGAATAGGCAAAGAGTTCATGAACAAAATGCAAACTGCAAAGGAAGTACTTCAAAGAATCAACAAAAATGTCAGCTCATTAAAAAATTTTTGCACTTCAAAAGAAATCACCAACAGAGTGAAAAGAAAACCCACAGAATGAGAATTTTAGGCATCAAGCCCTCACACAAAGGAATTATATTCAGAACGTATACAGAACTGAAAAGCATCAAGCCCCTCATATTCAAAGACCCTCTCCAAAAATGGGCATCTGAGATGAATATGCATTTCTCAGATGAAAATACACAAATGGCAAATAGATACAAGAAGAAACGTTCACCATCACTGGTCATTCAAGAAATGCAAATTAAAACAGGATTGAGATTTCATCTCATCCTGGAAAGAATGGCTGCCATCAAGAAAACAACTGATAACAAATGTTGGTGAGGCTGTGGAGAAAAAGGAGCACTGCTCCACTGTTGGTGGGAATGTAGACTGGTGTGGCCACTGTGGAAATCAGTATAGAGATTCCTCCAAGAACTTGGAATGGAAGTCCCATTCAATCCAGCTATTCCCCTCCTGGGTACTTTCCCAGAATACTTGAAAATGTCATGTCACAGCGATATATGTGCACTGATGTTTCTGGCAGCACAGTTTGTAATAGCTAAGTCTTGCAAACAACCAAAATGCCCATCAATCACAGGATAGATAAAAAAATGTAGTATTTTTATACAATGGGATACTACTCAGCTATAAAAAGATGATCTTGAGGCTTTTATATGTAAATGGAGGCAACTTGAGACTATCCTCATAAGTGAAATAACTCAGACTCACATTTGTAGGTATTGTATTGTCTTATTATAAAAAATAAATATAATAAAAAAACTGGAAAAGTAATAAGATCCAAAGGGTACGATAGATATTGTAATAATGAAAGAGAAGGTGCTCAAAAGGACAGATCTACTGGGATAGGGGAAGGGAGAAAAGGAAGAAAGGAAAAGATATATATACGTCATTAAAGATATAAATGTATATATGCATATGTATGCTAGATAGATAACTATACTGCTAATCTCTTTTAGTTCATCAAAAAGAGCAGTTTGTGCTGTCATTGTTCGACTGATCACTTTGTACCTAGATTTTGTAACCTGAACAACTAGTTCTGAGTTAACAATGTACAATATATTAACTGGTGTTAATTCCCTCCTCTTTTCCTTTTTTGGAATTCTGTATCATTTCTATCCTTTTTTCTGTTTTGATTTTTTTAAAAAAGGACTACAATGAAATATTGAAAAGATATTTAACATCTAACAGTGATTAAGAACATTTGGGAAGAAGCAGGTAAACATGGCTGGTAACAGGTGAAACAGATATAGAAGAATCTGGAATGAGCATAAAAGTACTTTAACGTAATTTCATAAACACTACTGGTATGTTCAAATATTTATTTATTTTTTAAAAATTTATTTATTTTTTTCGACTATTTTGTTTTTTAAAATAGATTTTAGTGGTACACTTTAGATACGCATTTGGATCACATTCATCATAGAGAATTTGAACATGTACATGATGCAACTTATTTTATTTCCCATTTTCTTACACTCCTTTCAGATATTTTATTTTTGGTCTTTTTTGAGACAGGGTCTTGCTATTTGGTTCAGGCTGGCTTTGGGCTCACTTTGTAGCCCAGGCTGGTCTCGAATTTGCAATGATCTAACTCCCTCAGCCTCCTGAGTGCTGGGATCACAGGAGTGCACCACCACACCCAGCCTCCTTTCAAATATTTAAAAATAAATATAACAAAAACCAGAATGAGAATATAAATGTTTAATGTATAGAATCAAATAGAATTTATAAACATAAAATGCCATATCTAAAATTATTGCACTAAATATTACTAATTTAACCATGAGAGAAAAAATTGGGAGATTTGAAGAAATAATAATAGAAATTGTTCAAAATGAAGGACTATGATTTAAAAAAATTAAAGAATGAATTAAGGTTTCAGGATCCATGAGACATATTAAGTAGTTAAACATAAATATAGTTGGAGTGTTAGGAAGAGAAGAGAAAGGAAGGAAAAAACAATAAAAATAATGTTGAAAATATTCAACATATACTGAAAATGATAATAAAATTCTACAAAACAGTAATAAAAAGAAATTTTATAGCCAGGGCTGTACTATGTAGCTCAGTGGCTCAGTGCTTGCCTTGTGTGTGCAAGTTCCCAGATTTAATCCAAAGGAAATTTTAGAGCAACCACAGGAAAGAAAATTATTTAGAGAGGAAAAAGATAATTACTGTAAACCTCTGTACAAAGCAGGCAATCAGCAGAAACAATTTTAAGCAGCTAAAATTGAAGTAATTCCATCTAAGCAATAATGTTACAGGGCACTTAGACTGCTCTCAAATTAGTTCTTTCAAACATAACTGTGATTGATTGAAAATGTGTACAATCACATTGAAGTAATTATTTTGTATGTTTAACAGCATCTATAGCATACCCAAACATTTTATCTACTCAAGTTTTATGAATATAAGAACATGAAAATTATTTTTGACTATTACAGTTTCCTTTTGGTAAATATCAGATTATTTATATGTAAAGATTATTCTGTATTCATTGAAACAAATTTCATCATTGATTTCTAATTTAGTATGATTTAGTAATTAATGAGATGTATATTTTTTATTTATAATGCCATCAAAAACATGTAATTTTATGTTCAATGTTAAATTTTTGAACTGAATCTACATTTTAATTATATAATTTGTTCAATTTTTGACAAAATAAACTTCAAAATAATTCCTTTGACTATATAAATTGTATAAAATATTAAATTGTCATTAGGATTAACTAATTTTCTGTTTGAAACATTTTATAAACTAGCTTCATTTATTTATATTTTATTTTAAAGAGAAAAAACAAATGATACAAAATTTCAAAACTATAATTGGAGAGTAACAACAAGATAATAGGAGATTAAAAATGGTTAATATATTGCATATTGTTATTTTCAAAGTAGGTGCTCAGATTATAAAATCAAGGCATGAAAAATGGAACAAACAATATAAGCATAAAAGTTGCTTTTGAACAAACTAACATGTTAGTAGTATAACTATCTTAACTCTCTTGTGTATATATATATATATTTTTTTTTTTCCTTTTCCCTTCCTTCTTTTCTGTTTTTCCCCATCCCAATTTCTCCTTGCTTTTGAACAATTTCTTCCCATTTCACAATATTTATTGTACATTTTGGATCTTATTTACTCTTTCAGCTTCTTACACTACAGAGACAATATGATGTTTACACAAGTGAGTCTGATTTATTTCACTTATGAGTATGGTCTCAAATTGCATTCATTTACCTATCAAAGTCTCAAGGTTATCCTTTATGGCTAGCTAGTACTCCATTACATAAAAATACATCTTTTTACCCACTTCTCATTTGGGTTGTTTCCAAGATTTAGCTATTACAAATTGTGCTTCTATAAATATGGGTGCATATATATTGCTGTTACATGATGATTTTAACCTCCTGGGAGGATATCCAGAAGGTGAATATCTGTGTCAAATGCGACCTCCAATCCCAGATTTTTACGGAATTTCCACACTGATTTCCATAGTGGTTGTATCATTCTGCACTCCCACCAACAGTGGAGAAGGGTTCCTTTTTCCCTACAGCCCCTCTAGCATTTGTTATTGGTTGATTTCTTGATGGTAGCCATTCGTTCTGGAGTGAGATGGAATCTCATGTTGTTTCAATCTGCATCTCTCAAGTGTCCAATAATGGTGAACATTTTTTCATACATTTATTTGCTGTTTGTATTTATTCAACTGAGAAGTATGTATTCATCTGAGATGTTCATTTTTAGATTGAGTCTTTGAATTTGGGGAGAAGGTCTGATTATTTTTAATTCTTTATATGTTCTAGATAGAAAGATAGAAATCTTTTGTCTGAGGAACAATTGGCTAAGATTTTTTCCCACTCTGTGGCCTTTTTACTCTGTTAATGCTTTCTGTTGTTGTGCAAAAGTTTTTGAATAAGACAAGGTATGGGGCTGGGGAGTTGGCTCAGTGTCTTAAGTATCTTCTTGGCAAGTGCAAGGTCATGAGTTTGATCCCCAGTACGGAAAAAAAAAAAAAAAAAAAGATGAGATCTCAGTTGTTGATTCTTTGAAGTGTTTCCTGTGCAGTCTGAGGTTTGTTCATGAAGTCTCTATTTATCCCTATGTCTTCAAGATTTTTATCTACTTTATCTTCCAGTAGATTTAGTGTTTCTCTTTTAATATTTAGATATTTGATCCATTTTGACTTTAGTTTAGTGCATGGTGATAGACATGGATCTAGTTTTAGACTTTGGCATGTAGAGAGCCATAAACTGGCTTCATTTAAACTCTTGGCACAAATGTTTTGAAGCACAATAGTGTCAGAAATTTGCGCAAGAAAACTTGGAGTTAAAAATGAGAAAAATTGAAGATGCTGATTAGAAGTTCATAGCATTAATTATTTCTACAAAAAATGGACAATTAGATTTCAACCAAAATAACTCAAATGAGTATTGAAGAGCAGCAAAAAAGTAGCAGAAATACTGTAAATCACAGAAACCCAGGATAACCACATACTGAAGGAAAGGAAACATTTTGCCTTATTCTCCTCTTCCCCTTGTTATGATAAGCTCACAGGCTCACTCCTTAGATTAGGGAGGTACCTCAATTCCACAAGACTGTGATACCCCTGGAGAGAAACCTAAAGCTGTGATTCATTCTGTGTGACCTGAGCTGGCACTGCTTTGTGCCATTTTGGAACTAGAGCCACTGGTAAAGTGTGTACTGCTCTGGGGACAAGTAGAGCCGTAGAACATCATCCATCCCTGAGATTTTGCCTCTACTGCGTCACATCTGCCTAGTAGTTTGCGATCCCTGAGCTGAGATACTGTAATACCCTACCCCAGTGGCCAAGCTCTTGAGGAGCAGTGCCATCTCCTTCATTTAGGTGTTCACGTGTCCTGTCCCTTAGGACTCCGGGTGGTTTTCTGGGAACTTGGTGAAGGGGAACAAGCATGTCCCTCAGTGCCAGAGCAGATGTGGCACCACCAACAACAAGGAACCAGTGCACTAGCTTAGTGGAGCAATTGTGCTCCCGAGGGCCCAATCTTACATTGTACTCCACCCCACACAGATAGGGAGTCCTGGGCAAGAAAAACAGCTGCGACCACTCCCAGCACCTGAGTGGCATTTCATCCCTTCCATTCTAGAGACATGGAGCTTTTATTGAGCAAGAGGGCAGTTATGATCTTGGCACCTGAGTGGACCACTGATTCCTGACCCACTTAGCCCAAGCCACAGCTGTGCCTTGTCATTACCAGGTCCTTGCTTCTCCACAGAGTCGTACAGAGCTTGGGATGCTGATGTGTCCCATCACAGATTGTGCCTCATCTCTTGGCATCTGAGATGCTGCTGTGTATTTTTGGTCCCAGGACCTAAATTACGACTTAAGCCTTGCTCTCTTAAGCCTAAGCCTCTGGAGCACCTGTTCTTTGGAGCCATAACAGTGTTGTGTCCTAACTCCATGATCAAAATCACTGACAGTCTTGGTTACTTTTCTCTCATTGCTGAGGCAAAGTACCTGAAACCCAAATTAAAGAGGGAAAGGTCTATTTAGCTCACAGTTTGTGGAGGTTTCAGTCCATAATTGGCTGGCTCCATGGCAGAGTGGCATGTTGGAAGCGCAACCATCCACGGTAACAGAACAAACCAAAGCAATAAGCCAAACATGGCAAAAGGGAGAAGCAAGCTTCTTTTTCTCTTATACTGTATGCAGGCTACCTTCCCCAGGGCATATATAGCCCTAGACAATCAACCAAGTACAGATTCTAGATTCAGCCACCTCTGAGAGACCTACCCACATGACCACATAAGGCTTTAGGGGCACATTAGATACAAACTATGACACATCTCTTCCTTCTGGACCTGAGCTGCTGAACTGTGTCCCAGAGTCACAGACTTTGGCTTAATGTATGGTCTGTATCCATTTGTATCTTGACAGTGAGATGAGCCTCAAGTCCTAAGTCTCACAGTAGTTTCATAAGATCTTGGTCCCAGGACCCTTATTTCAAGATGCTCCCAGAATCTGTTTATTGGCTTTCAGCGCTTCTATGGATGTTCATGAGCTATGTTGTCCCTGACACAAAAAATGACCTTCTGATCTAAGATTCCCCACTCTGAAGAAGACAAGAACAGTGGATATTAGGAAATCCAACCATAATACCATAAGAACAAATCAAAGTGAAATCTTAGAGATGAAGGATTTCATGAATATAATAATATATACAAGAGCTTTAAGAGCTGCCAGCAGACCTTGATATTATCCATGTGGTGTTGGCTTTAGATAAATGAAGAACACAAGAGTTGTGGGTCAGGAGGGCTCCCATCCAGATTTCAGAAGAAGGCCTGAGAGGCCAAGTAGTACGACCTTATAAGAGCAGTGTGTGAAGCTGTGAATGTGAAGCCAAAGGTGCAGTGGAGACCCTAGATAGTTGGAGAAACTAGGACTGTTGCTCATCTTAGGAAAGTTGCAAGGTGTGAGCAAAGCCCAAGAAAGAAAATATGGCAATTAAGACCACTAGCAATGACACAGGGGTGAAACCATCCAAGCCTTTTGGAACCCACATCATTCCACAACTTGCCCTGGATGCTGGACATGGAACCATGGGATTTAATGTTTGACCTACTGGATTTTGGACTTGATTTGGTGCCATCCCTTTCTATTTATAACTTTTGGGATGGAAATTCTTATCTTGTGCTATTGTATGTTGGAAGTGTTTTTTTTTTTTTTTTTTTAAGTTTTTATTCTTACAGTTTTACAGCGACTAGCAGACAAGAGTTTGCCTTAAATCTCAGAGAAGAATTTGGGCTTTGACAATGCTGAAACTCCTAGGACTTTGGGAACTTTTAGAGATGGGCTAAATGTACTTTGCATAAAAGGACATGTATGAGTCTTTAGGGGGCCATGAGCATAATATTATGGTGTGTATCTAGATGTCTCCATAATATTATGGTGTGTATCTAGATGTCTCTTTTGAGGCCTCCTGAGGTTATAGGGGTAGCTTTTAGCCTGAATGCTGTGTGTTACTAGTACAGTTAAAAACAAAGGAACTGAGTCACTGCTTTCTCTTCATTTAACTGTAAACATTATACCACCCCTAATTATTGGGGACCTGGCCAAGATCCCCAATCTCCCAAATGAGTGTACTATGAAGGCTTAAATAAATGAGACAAGTAGTATGATTTTAGGGCTCCAAGAGGATCAAAACCCTCTAGCAGAGTTTGAGACTCTGGGGGCTGAGACAAAGAGCTCCTCTGGGTGACCCATATTTATTAGGTTTTCAAACAAAGCAAGGAGATACTGAGGAAAGCAAAGGAACTGAGCATGACCTTGTGAGTCACTTCAAAGACTTCTGCAAGTAGTAAATTAAGTCAATTTAGGAGAACTTTCTTGTCTCCATAATGACATTTATGGTGGAAATGAAGCAGCAGGAGTGAGAAGCCTGCAGCTGAAGTCTCTATTTAATTAATGTTGGAGCCAGGTGTGCTCAGATATGATGTTATCTGAACCTGGCATCACAGGCCACTACAGGTCTTATCCAGGGCCAGCAATTCATAGAGATTCATTTACTATGAATCTGCTGCCCATCTCCAGACAAGGGGCCTAGGCCTGGGACAAATAAACATAGAAATTTGCAGATAAACATAGAAAGCCAGTTAGTTAATGGGTAAATCCTGCTCAGAGCCACTTTGTAATGGTCTCCAACACCTAATGGTCACCCATGCTTCCATAATCCTAAAACAGGGAAATCATGTGAACCAGCTCACTTCTCTCCACTCAACCATAAACACAAGACCACTCTATGATTATTCAGGTCTAAAGGTTAAGAAGTCACACAGATTGCTGTCTTCAGAAAAGAGAAGGTGGGAGGCACTGAGGTCCAATGGATGTCTGACACTGTAAACACTGGGAGCCTAAGTTCCAAAGCCTATTTTTGCCTACTCTTCCCCTATGCTTGTTCCTGATGCTGTTCCTTGATCTTCCATAAATGTAACTACAAGGAATATGCTTGGCAATTCTTTCTTTTTTGTACACAAGAAACCTAGACTATGTTTGGCCTACTCAAGTGTGTTGTCACCAGGTTAAGGGCCTGATAACTGCATTAGTGCTCTAATTGAATTAGAATAATTCTGGTTGTGGCTGAATGGATTTAATGAAGAAGGAAGACCCATCCTGGGTGTTGGTGGCACCAACCAATAGAAAGAAAGAAAGAAAGAAAGAAAGAAAGAAAGAAAGAAAGTCTAAGAAACACATATTTACATTGTGGGAATTGTGGAGACAGAGAAAACAAAGAAAGGAATGCCTTACCTAATGAAACAATTGTGTGAAATTTCCTATGCCATGAAAGAAATATGGATATCTAGATCAATGAAACTCAAAGGTTGCCAAAAATATTCAACTCAAAGAGTTCCTCACCATGGCACATTAAAATAGAATAGTAAAAAATGTAGGGAATGGCTGAAAATGGAGATTGATCATACATGTGGGGTTGAGGCCAGCCAGATTGGAGAACAATGGAGCAACCCTGGTAAATAGGTGTTCCAGACCCAAGAACACCAAGCTGTTAGGTTGCTATGGATGCAAATTACTAGGCAATGGGATGACATATGACACTAAGTTGTTAATGTTTAAATAAATGTGCTACAGTGGTCGAGCAGTTCCTTTTTTCCAGTCTGGAGAGAGGGCTCCACCTAACCTCAACTCTCATCTTTTTTCTTTATTTTTCCATCCTCTCACCATCCTTTCTTGTAGCTAGATGCTACATACAGTGCCTGAACATGGGCTGGGGTAAGAAAAAATAAAGGATGAAAGGACAGCTCTCATTGTGCACACAAAAGGGCAGAGAAGTGTATTGATAACATCAATATTCATCACAGGAATGTATTGATATTGACATCTCAAGTGTTAAACTCGGGTTAAAGAAAAAATGGGCCAGAAAAAATTAAATAAATAAACTCACAAGATACTATAAGTGCTATTGGCTTCTCATATGTATAGGGGCTACTTTGGTAATCCAAGGCCTAAAGGAAAGGGAAAGAATAAGGTATTGTTTCAACTACAAGCACAGAGAGCTCCCCTGAGGTGGAAGGCTCATGGGGACTGGGCTGAGGAGTTGGTGTTTGCATGTTGCTGCAGGGGTGATGAGTGGGTGGAGGGACAAAAACATGACTGGTCCTACCTCCCATGTACTGTGATGCAAATTCTGCTGGGCCTCACTGAGCCTTTAAACTGCTGGCTCACTCAGTTGGCTTGGCTTGTGGGAGAGGCTTGTGGGAGAGGAGCTGCAGCAGCTTTGGGCATAAAAAGGTAAGGAGGCTGAGGCAGGAGGATCATTGCAAATTTGAGACCAGAAAAAAAGTTAGTGGCTGTAGAGGGAGAAAATTTTGTAACCTCTGGTGGAGGGATACCAGTGATGGGGATCATACACTGGCAGTGAGGTGTGCATTGACCCACTCCTAATCACCATCACTAAAACATTTGTGTGGGAGTGTAAGGTGGTGGGGAAACTTCTTCCCTTAGGCCAATGAGCAACTACCAGGAGGAGAGCTTCCAAATCCCCAGAGAGTAAGGCAGGAGCCTCAGCCAGAGGTGGGAGAGAAGAACAGACACCCAAATACAGGATGTGAGTTTTTCTTCTGCACAAAAGACAAAATTGCAAGCTATGATATGAGCCTTTCAAGATCATTCATTCACTCCAATTAGGCCTTTTTTCAGACAGTGCTTATGTTTGAGAAGTGATGTGCTACATTAAAACTGCCACCATTCATACTAACCAGGAAGTTCTTTTTCATTTATTTCACACTTTCCAGTTTGTCCTATGGTCACATCATGTTCCCTGTTTAATTGATCATTTATGTTCTCATTCTCAATTGCCAGGACCCCTCGTGGAGGGAAATGCTACAGCAGACAGGTTGCTAGCTGTAGTCACTGTTTCTCCCTCAGACGCCACTCAACACGCTAAACATTGTTAAACATGCTCACCGTACGCTCAGAATTCACTTACAAAAACAAAAGAGGAACTGAGTGTGGTGGTAAATGCCTGTAATCTCAGCACTTCGGAGGCTAAATCAGGAAGATTGTTGTGAATTTGAGATCAGCCTGGGTTACAAAGTGAGCTCAAGGTGAATGTGAATAGCTCAGTGAGACCCTGTCACAAAAAGACAAAAAAATTCTCTACAGAATTTATATCTCATAGTAGACTTCATCTGGAGTTTATATTATTAACATTTTAAATTCTACTAAGGATAAAAGTACAGCAACAAATAGACAATTCAATCAGATAAAAGAAAAAAAGCTAAGGAGTGTCCTTTGGAAAGATCTTCATACTAAACAATGGAAGGGGTGTAACTCAGTGCTATTACAGGGTCAAGGTTATGCTTGTATTTTTCTAGGGAATGTTGAATGGTCTATCTAGCTGTATTGGGAACCCAGATCCAGAGAAGGACTTCATTCCACCTCTCAAGAAACATGTGCATTCCAATGACAGTGATGCCTCAGAGACCATGCTAAAATCAACAGACAAGAATGGGGCTAGACTCAACCTGGGATCAGTTAAAGAAATTGATCAGAATGTCCAGGATATGGTAACCAGTAATAGGAATCAAAGGTCTAAGCAGGTGATTGAGTGTGTAGGATAACTTAGCTGAAAACTACATGAAAGAAAGGGACACAAAAATTTACTAGTATTCTTAAGACAAAGCAAAATACAAAAACATATTTGAGTGTACTCTGATTTTGTAACATGTTTGTCCAGTTTGTTAAGCTGTGTACTTGTTCATTATCTGTCATATCTGTTAATAGCTGTTTTTTTAATGAGTTCAACAATTTTTCTCTTTTCTTTTTTGCTTTGAAATTTTAGATCATTTTTTCATAATATAATTTGGATTATAGATTTAAAAATTATGCTTCCACCTGGGTTACTAGCTGGGCAAAATGATGATAAAATTTGTTGTGTAAATGTAGGTGCATTATTGTTTATTATGATTTGAGAGTCTCTCATTGTTCAAAAATAAAGAGTTAAATGTTGTGACTGGGTTTTGATAGGTTATTAAAAATTGTTAAGACATTAAACAAAAATCTCTTAGGGTGATGGGAGATTATTGACAGGACCCCAATTGATGAATAAGAAAGCAGCCACCTGGGATAACTTTAACTACTTTTTATTCATTAATGGGAGGCCTCAGTGATCTCCATAGCTTTATGGGAGACACTATAATAATTGTTATTAAAAATATATTATTGTGATATGTTTATGTTGATCATCATTAAAAGAATTGTTTTCCAGGCTATAAGTTTTTTATTTAAAGATGCTGTGGTAACAGGTTTTTCATATGGCTATGACAACTGATTATTATTAACCTCATGTGCATCAAATGTATTCAGGCTTTCAGATGCACAGGTCTTCTAAATGTGATGCAGGGATTATTTATTGTGATAGAATTTTCTTTCAGACTCAGGTCTCTGCCTTTAACAAAAACTTATGATATGTACATCCCACTAAAGTCAACAAGTAAGGTAAAAGCTTCTTATGTATTAGATAGGGAAGATTGACTAAAAGGGATATTTTAGGTTAAAATAGAAATTCAGGTGTGTTACAAATTGTTATAATTATCATATTATGTATAGTTTTGATTTCTAATTTTCTGTGTGAAATATGTATCTGTTAACATTCTATAGAGATTCAAATGTTAAAACATCCATGGTTAGTAGAAAATAATGGTGCCATTTTATGTTCTAAAGTGCTTGCTATTAAGGTAAGGTAATAATGTTACCAGTCCTTTTTTTTTTTGGATGTTCAACAATTGAGATTTGGAGACTTAAAACTAAGAAAGATAAACAGGCTATGAGGATAACCAATATTTTGATCCTAATCCTCCAAGGTCAATGAGGATCTAGGATTTTAGAGAACTCCACTGTGACATTCTATACTCAGGAAGTCCCTGATCTTCTGATCAAGGAGATTGTGGGACCACAGAGGAAACTGATCAATAGTGTATAATGTGCTTAAAGAGAGTCACTAGAAGAAAAACATTTCCCAAAATTTAATGGAAAGTAACTTGGCCAAGCAATGGCTGTGACTCATCTAGATAGTTGACACTGACAAAAATACTAGGAGGTGCTTGGTTCCAAGACAGTTCTTGAGGAGACTTAACTGGCCTTCACAGGTAGTGAGAGATTGACTGTAATTAATACGGTTCTCACCTTAATTTGGTGTTGAACATCCTGCAGAAAAATATAACTACAAGAAGTATGAAACAATACCAATGTAAATGTTAGCTATAAAATAAACTCAAATCACTGACAATTTCTGACAATTGCCAGCTACAATGGTAACTGAGTACTGTTATGAATTAACGAACTGTACAAGGCTAAAGTGCTAAATTCAGGGATTTAAAGTCCTTGAACTGGAGCCTAAATGAGTAAGTTGACTCAAAATCAAAAGAGTTTGAGAATAAAAAGGTCTTACAGAGTTCTTCAAACATAGCTCCTTCAACTTCAACTGAACTATTGCTTGCAACTACAAAACAGAAAAGGGGGAGATGTAGTGATGGAGTGGAATGAAACTCCCAACCTACTATGTCTGATATGAGTCCATGTTCTCTAAAATCAAAGAATAAATTTTAAGAACAAGGGAGGTTAATATTTATTGAGAGAAAGAAAGCTTCTGTGAGAGAGAAAGAGAGAGACAGAGACAGACAGAGAGAGAGACAGACAGAGAAATAGAGAGAGAGAGAGAGAAAGAGAGAGAGAGAGAGAGAGAGAGACAGAGAGAGAGAGAGAGAGAGAGGTCCCTAGTGGATTGCTAACGACTCTGTATTTTTCAGGGATCTTTATAGAGTAAAATCATGGAGTGAGACAGGTTCAAGGTGGGGAAAACTGGGAATTCACAAGGCAGATGGACATAAGTTGGGCAGTGTTAGTGTTTTCCTTGTGATGAAAGAGAAAGATATAGAGTAAAAAGTAGCCTTTATTCCAGACGTGGAGAATAGTCTATGACCACAGGCAGTCTAGCTTCCTCTGACCCGAAGTGGGGAGTGGGATAGACATATAACCTCTTTGCAGTGGTGGTGCTTAGGGTGGGCACTGATGATGCACGAGGAGCTAACTGGAAGTTTCTTTGCACGCATTGGGAAAGGAAAAAGGAAGCTGTAATAGGGGAAGGACGAAGTGACCTCAGGGTAAACATCCCTTGATTCCACCTCCCCTGATTCAGTCTTCATAATATCGTGTAACTTATTTGAGGGAAAAACTCTTTTAAGCAGAACTATGGTTAGCCAATAAGATTAATTGTTCAGGTAAAATTGATTACATTAGGGACAAATGGGGAAGCAAGTGCCCACATAAAATGCCCACATAAAAAGTGGGCATTCTTAGAGAGCAGTGACTGTTTGGTAGGGGGTTGGAATGATGACTCCTGGCTTCCTCAGGGTGATAGGGGACTATTTTTTTTTATTTAAAGAAAAGGAAAGGAAAAAAATACATGGAGATTAAAAAAAAAGGGTAGAAATAATACAAAATTACAGACAAACAAAAGATAAGAAATTGCCGGTTGATAAGTTATAAATTGTCATCTTCGAAATAGCTGTTCAGGTTATAGAATTAAAGTATTTAGAATGACATTCAAAAAAGTGACCCTACAAACCATTCTGCTCTATGATCGAACAAAAGCTCCGTAATATGATTATCAGTCCTACACATTTGTTTTACATCTCAAAGAGGGTAAGATTAACCATATCAAAACAGAACAGAACATTAAAAAAAAACAATTTAAAGAAATACAGATTTCAAAGCAAGTCCACTGGAGATCTTCATTATCTAACTGTCTCTAGCTTCTTACAAATAGTTGTCCCTATCTTCACCCACTTTATATACTTATTGCATATTATAGAACTAATCAAATCATTACAGGATGATGAAGTCTTTTTAGGTCCTCAAGTTCCACATTAGGGAAGACAATAGCAACTACCATTGCATCTCTCATTCTCTTTGTGATAGCCATCCAATAGGGGACTATTTTGAATATTAGTCCTTAGGATACGGATGCATTTGTTTGATCTTTTCTCTTGAGGCCTGACCTACAGCAGGAGGTGTCTGCATCCTCTAAAGTTGCAAGGTATCTGGGCTTCTGCACAGGCTCCTTTGAGGACCTAGCCCTATCTCACTGCCTACAGTATTTCTAACTAACTCAATTGCCTATAATAGTAAGGAGCAGCTGAAGCTGGAACTTGATCATACATGCAGGGGCAAGGCAAGTCCAGTTGGAGAATAATGAGTACTTCTGGTAAACAGGTGTTCCACTCCTGAGAACACCAAGCACTTAAGTTGCAATGGATGCAGATTACTAGGCAGTGGGCTGTTACATGACCTAAATTGCTAAGATTTGAATAAATGGGCATCAGTTCTTTTTTTTCCATCTGGAGAGAGGGCTCCACCCGACCTCAGCCTCTTCTTTATTTTTCTACCCTCTCACAGCCAGTCCCTTTGGGACCATCTAGAGCTTCAGCCAAATTCTACGTCAAAGTCCAAAGACTTCCACAGGATTTCACATTAGCCTTTTTACAAATGATCTTGATTTGAATTGAGTCTAAAACAGCAGTGTTAGAGGTATGGAAAGGAAAGAGACCACCTGAGCAGACTTTGTATAAGTAGCCATGGTGGTCTATTCACTCCAGTGGCAGTGGGATGAATTCTAGGAAAGGAATCAGCAGGATAGAACAAAAGCCTTAAAGAAAAGGGGAGAAGTTTGTTACCTTGAGAAATTTAGAGATGGAAATAATGTGGCTGTACTTCTCCAAATGGGTGGTGCAGAGGCAAATATGGTCACACCTCTCAGGGTGGGCAGTGCAGATGCAATTGAAATTCCTGGAATCCAGGGCAATGTGGCATGACGTTCTGTAATGACTTTTCCTGTGGAATGTGACATTCTTGTCTCTTTATTGTTATAAAAGGAATGTAGGGGAGATGAGTGCTGTGTCTCATGGCTTCTTTTTGTGGGACATATGGGTGGTGAAGTCACCTTATCTGGGGGAAAATTGGGGAGCAGGATGATATGGGGGAGTGGTCAGAACTAGTATTTGTTGTATGACTGACTGGTCATAACCTGAATTCAGTTTGGTAGGAATTGTGGGAAGACCCTAGAGAGGCATAGCCCAAAAAGAAGGAGAATAGAGCCAAGAGGCCCGTGTTAGTGATACAGGATTGGAGGTGTTGTTCTGACTGAGTCTTTTTGGCCATGTCATTAATGGGGAAATTGACTTAGGGCTTTTTGTTTAGAGTTTCAGTGGGCCTGTCATTACATATGGGGGGGTGATATATGAGGTTAGTAAGCACTCAGACCTGGGGAGTGACTGGAACAACCATACAAGTGGCTGCAGATGTGGTAATACAGAGCCAGCAATTTTTGGCTAAGGAAGGATTGGACTGGTTTAGCAGGAAGTGAACTGCAGGGTTCTATAGAGATAGTAAGGGACTGTTGGGAGAAGCAGCAGGGGTGCAACAGTGGGGCATGGAGAAAAGAACAAAAGGGATAATTGGACAAGACAGTGCAGAAAGGAAGATGAGGGGAGCATAGACCAAAAGCAAGCATGGGCATGAGAAATGATTTCATCTCTGATGCAGAAGACAAAGAATTTGAAGTCATAACAGGATTATAAGTAAAATTCACAGGAGAGTGAGTAGTATAAACATAGGATGTTTAAAGTCTTTTAAAAATCAATCATTAATTAACAGGAGGGCAAGACAGACAAAGGGCAAGAAGGAAGGAAAACAGTTTGGCCTTACCTTGGGGAGAAGTTACACAGAGTGCCCTGAAAAAGATCTTTTATCCATATAAAGAAGGCTTCAAAGGTGGGGGCCTGAAGATGAAACCAAGAAAGATCAAGGCGGACTGATGGAAGGAAGTGGGTTAGAGTGGTAGGACAGGCAAAGGCAGGACAGTCACACATCTGTTGGGATTCAGGACAGCCTGACACAGGTAGGAGAGATTACCTGTGGTTTCCACAAGGAGGGATCGAATGAGTAATCATCAAGACACAGCTTTATTTGAGAGTGATGTACCCACCAGGAGGATCTGGTAGACAGATAGCTATCCATGTGTTGTAGATTGTTATACTGTAGCCCAATAAGTGCTGTCATATTGTCAATGAGTGCTGTCATCCTGTTCTATTCTGGCCTATGCCCTGGTTATTTGATCTAATTACCTTGTAACTCCCTTTGCAAACACAGCTGTTTGTCACAGCTTACCACCCCTGAGCACTGACCATAGTGCTATTAGTTAACCTAAACTCACCTAAACTAACCTAAGCCACCATACTGTTTTGTATGCGCCGTCACTCTGGTAACCTGTTTGCTATGTTAACCTTTGTTCCCCTTTGCAAGGGACAATTGTTTCTAGAATCAGTCGACCTCGAGTTACCTATATTCCTCTCAACCTTTGTCCCCCTTTTGTGAGAGACAGTTGTCCCAGGAATTAGCTGACTACAAGTTGCCAAATTCCTCTAGAGAAGGAACTGGCTGACCACCGACTGTGAAACTTCCCATAAAATCTCTGTCCTCAAACAAAAAGGGAATGAAGGTCTTTCTCATTTTTGTCCCCCCCATCATTTGCTTTGTGGTTTTCTCCTATAAAAGCCTGACAAAATTTTAACCTAGTTGCACAGCTTTGCAAACTCCAACTGCACTGTGTCACTGGTGCCAGCTTAAATAAAATGCTTCTTTTTCTTTTAAAAGATGTCTTGCCCCATTTTTGGACAACATCTTGGGGTCTCATTTTTGGGGCACAACATACATGACCATGAAGGGTCCTGACCTCTTGGGTGAAGGGAATATGGGTTTAAATCTTTAATTAAGGTCAATTTATTAGCAGGATATCCTCATAAGGCTGGGTGTCAGGAGAAGACAAGAAAAGGATTATCAGCATACCTTATCTTTTATTTGGGCTTGATGCAAAACTGGGAGATAGTCTCCAATGGGGCTGGCCTCTGGGCTGAGGTTTGGCCTGAGTAGAAATATGTGGCCATATAAAAATTCTAATGGACTACGTCCTGTAGGTTCCCCAGAGGTGGCTTGGATGTGAAGGAAAGGAATAAGGAGGAGGAAAACCCAGTCTTAATAAAGCCACAGCATGAGCTTAGTGAGGTGGGCCCTGAGGAGGATGAACATAATGGGTCTTGAGGAGGCTGTTAGTTCTTTTACCTTTCCAGATGATTGAGGCCAGTAAGGAGTGTGGAGGTTCCACTGGACACCAAGTGACTTGGACATCTGGATAGTTTGACTAATGAAAAGTGGGCAATTGTTTGGTTGAATAGAGGTAGGGAGGCCAAACTGAGGGGTAAAACTGTCTAGAAGGGAGTTGGCAATGGTTGAGCCCTTTTCTGAGTCACTGAACAAAGTGTCTACTCATCCAGTAAATGTATCTACCCGGATCAGGAGATACTTTAACTTTTGCACCCACAGCATGTGGGGAAAATCAATTTGCTGACCCTGAGCTGGAGAAACGCCTCATTTTGATGTGTAGGTTAGCATTAGGAGGTAGCATCTGACTGGCAAGAGGCTTTGGGGAAAGGAGAGAAACAGTTGCAGTGGCCACAGCAGCAGGCTCAGTAGGGGACTTCTTGGGTGGACTGAGGTCAGCTGGATCCATTGTCGGGGAGGAGGTGGCATTGGGTGGAGTAGGGCAGGCGGGAGGGAAAGAAGGATTTGAGAGGAGAACAGGAGGAGCACAGGGTGGGGAAGTTCAGAAGTGTGAGAAATGCCTGGATATGGAGTATCTCAGACCATTTGCCCAACTTTTGGAAAGTCTTGTAAGATAGAAAAATCAAAAAGGCCATTTTCTGACCCTTGGGAAACACTTTAAGTTTATATCATGGTCAAGTGGTATTAAAAAATATGCATTTAGAATTTGGACAAAGGGAGAGGTAGAAATGTTTTAGATTTTCTGAGGCAGGCTGGGGAAATAGATGGAGGAAGGTTTTCCATGGAGAGCAGAGAGAGGTGATGAGTGCAGTTAACTGGATCAACAGCACGTTTTACCACGTAAAAGAGATCACCTGTAGAGACAGACAGAAGCAAACAAATGGCTCAGAGAAATTCTGCCCTGGCTCCTAGGGTGAAGAAGACTAAGACATCTGTGTTATCTATTTAATCACATAGGCAATCCCTTTAACAGGAGGACAAAACTATGCTTTGTTTACAGTATAATATAAAATATTTGTGTCTCTGAAATTGCAGGTTAAACTTTATATCCATTGCCTAGTATCTACAATTTACATGTTAGTAAAAGCACACCTATCAATTTTTTTACATTCATATGAAAGAAGAGAAAGGCTAGCTAAAAATCTTTCATATACTCAGCATATGTAAAGCATGAGTAAATTTTCTTGATAGCTTTGTAAAAACTTTTTTGTCTTTTTGAGACAAGGGCTTGCTATGTAGTTTGGGCTGGCCTTGAGCTCATCTTGTAGCCCAGGCTGTCTTGAACTCGCAATGACCTTTTCCTCAGTCTCTGGAGTGCTGGGATTACAGGCATGAGCCACCACACCCAGCTCTTCTTGATAGCTATTTTCCCGTTAAATGCAAACTTTTGTTGTATGCAGTTTAAATTTAATCTCCTGGAGGGGAGGGTGGTCTCCAATCAAAGTTTTAAAAATTAACTCTTGATAAGTTGGAGAAAAATTGGGGTCTGATGAGAAAGAGTCTAAATGCTGGCTGACTTGGAAAGGTCTGACAGAAAAGAATATAAACTCAAACTCTGAGACAGATGGAAAGCAAGGGATTAAGGCAAAACTGTAGTTCAGACTTCGTAGCGATTGGGAGAGCGCATGGTGGAGGGTTAGAGAAGCAGCTGCAGTGGTGGTGGCAGGTGGGGCAGCTGTCATATGAGATGCCCCTGGGTGGGCCTGGGCTAGGTACACAGCCAGACAGCCTCAGTGTGGCAGTGGAGAGGGTGGTGACAGCACAGTGTGCAGTCCTATGTCTTCTTGTCCAAGTGGTTTCAGTCTTATCAGAAGATGGCTGACTGTTTGTACAGGTGCCATGGGTAGTTTCTTGGGGCCGGCTGTGGTTCTGCTGCATGCTCAAGTGCCAGGTAAGGTGGCTATGTCTTGCTACTAGTCTGTGAGGGTGGTGAGCTGGCTCAGGGCTGGACTAGGCTGAGTCAGGCATACTGGATGCAGGTGTCAGTACTTAGGTTGTATAGGCTGAGACTGCTGGTCTGGGCCCCGTGCACTGACAGTGTGGTGTCTCTCAGTGGTCCGTGGTCAGGCCTCCAGACACAAGCCTCTTGATGAATGTTGGTGGTGGAAAGTGGCAGAGGGCATCTGGGTTTGTGTGGTGGTGCTGAGGAGGAGGGAGTTGGATAAGGAAGTGGAAGAGAAAGTCTTATCTGATCTGAAGCTGGCAGGGACTGTCTGGGGACATGTTCTGAAAAGCCAATGTTACATGGTGGCCTCTTTGAAACAAAAAGGGCTCAAGATAGGTATCAAGGACCTCCAGAGAGGATCACCCTATTCTGGGTTTTGGCACCAAATATGTTAAAGGTGTGGAGAGGAGAAACCACCTGTTTTTTGAATAAGCAGTCATGGTTTTGAGTAAGCAACTACTGCTATTTATTCACTTTGGTGGGAATGGACTGAATTCTGAGAAAGGAATTAGCAGGAAGTGAGGATGTAAGGGTTTTCCAGTGCAATAGAGATGCAAAAGGAAAGAAAAAGTGACCTTTATTGAGGCCATGGAGAGGAGTGCACCATTCATGGGGTTGGGCATTCTGTTCTTCTGGATACAGAGGGGATAGAGGTTATGTGACCTAGCAGTGCTCAGGGAAGGCACTGATTATGCATGAGGATTAGAATTTCTTTCTGTACGTGGGAAAGGAAAGAGAAAGTTGTAATCAGGGCTAAAGGGGAAGGAGGAAGAAGTACTTATCAGGGTAAGTGTTGTTTTTGCCTTGACCATGTTAGATCACCGCCATTATATCCAGTAACTTATACTAGAGCAGAAACCTTTCAGAGGGTAGAAAAAAGATTTTAAAGGGAAGTGGAGGAGTTTGATGCTTTGAGGAATTTGGGAATAGAGATAGTGTGGTTTTGCTTGTCTGAACAGACAGTGCACATGTGCATGTGGTCACTCCCTCAGGGTGGGCAGTGCAGATGTAGCTGAACTTCCTGGAACTAAGCATGGTGGGCCCGGTGTTTTGTAGTGGTTTTCCTGCCAGGCATGATAAGCACTAAATTTCATTAAATTTCACCTAAACCTTGTGCTTGTTGGGGCACAATTTTAATGTAAGAAGACATTTATAAAATAGCAAATTTATAGATATTTAATAATACAAATTTAAGGGTAATTAAAAGTTTTTGATTAAGTTTCCACTGAATTCAGTTGACCTTGACTGTCTAAAGCTCAGCTGCATACCTCTGATAAACACTGAGTCAGAGTATTTGTCTATACCTTAAAGTCATTCTGGGCTAGTTAAGGACACCTTTAACTATGCTCAACCTGTAAAGACCCTCTGCTTTGTTTCTGGAATGTTGTTATATTATAATAAGCAATTCCTTTGTTTCAGCAGATCTCTTCAACAGTGATTGAGTATTTTTGGGTCTCAACCTAAAGGTGCAGAAATAATGAGGAAAAAGCCAAAGAATGGAAAGACCTTTAATGCAGGCCCAGGAGAGATTCACACACTGAGAATGAGGGATTTCTCTCTGGACAAAGAATTGGGAGTTGCTTACAAAGATTACCTTTTTGGGGAGGAGTCTGGTTAGTTGACAGTTATGGATTATTGCTACATATTAGTGTGCTCATGTTGGGGAGTGGGGAATCCTCTTTGGATCAGGAAGAAGTCTGATACGGTGTCTTTGTGGCTTTTTTTTGCCATGTTGGACCACCGTCATGAGGATGCACAGATTTATGTGGCTAAAAAAACCCATCAAATGCTAGCCTGCTGTTATACTAAAAAGCACCGCCATGCTGTTCTGTATGCACCATCACCTGGGTAACCTGTTTGCTGTGTTAACCTTTGTTCCCCTTGCGAGGGACAATTGTTCCTGGAATCAGTCGACCCTGAGTTACCTATATTCCTCTTGACCTTTGTCCTCCTTTTGTGAAAGATAGTTGATCCTGAAATTAGTAGACAAGGGGCTATAAATTCTTGTAAAGAAAGAAATGGCTGACCACCAACTGTGAAACTTCTCTGTCCTCAAGCAGAGGAGAACAAAGGTCTTCACTATTCCTGTTCCCCCTATTTTGTGTTTTTTTCCCCCCAATAAAAGTCTGTCCAAATTTTAACCCAGTTACACAGTTTTGCAAACTCCAACTGTGCTATGTCGCTGGTGCCAGCTTAAATAAAGCACTCCTTTTTCTTTTAAAAAACATCTTGCCCCATTTTTTGAACAGTATTTCAGGGTGTCATTTTTGGGGTATAACACCTGCCTGTCAATATATTACTAAATGCATGTAACCAATTATGTAATATTTTGTAACTTGTTTTGTACTTTCCTCTTCTAAATGCTGAATCACCTAAACTCTGTAAATTCAGGGCTGTTGTCTTTCGGGATGCTCCCACAACAGTCCACTGGTGTGAAGCTTCAACAGTCCACTAGCGTGAAGATTAAATGCTGCCTCTTGTCCCCTCAGTACAAAGAGTCTTATCTTTGGTTTGGCTTGGGAATTTTCCCACATGATCACCCTGTCAAAAAATCTTTTAAGAATTTTTCCCATTATTTGCTGAAATGAACCATGTCTTTTTGACATACAACCTCTCTCACTGTATGACCTTAAACATTTGATTTTTAATAAAAGAGGCATGGAAAGTGTTTATTCAAGATTTTAGGGTGCACTAAAGAGTGGAGTGTGGGTGCTTAGAGAATGAGGTGTATTACAGTTTGGGACTGGGAATATGTGTAAACCTTTGGCAGTGGAAATATGTGGAATTTGATAATCTATAGTCTTGGTCTCAGCCTAGTGGATGGGGGCAGATGGCTCATCCATGGTAAGATTATCTTTGTTTTGATTGGTGGCCTGATTTACATGTGATTTACATGTGAAAAGTCTATTTACTTTGCAAGTAAAAAGGAAATAGCCGAATGGCATTGTTGGTAGATCATTAGGATCAGAAGGTGAGGCACAGATGATGGCACTAATACCCTTATGGAAAGAGGAGCTAAGGGAACTGTCTCTGCATGGATGCACCAAATAAGGCTAGGTGGGAACACAGCTGGGAAAGAATGTGCTTCCAATGACTAAAACCATGTCACATTTCAATTTCAGACTTCCAGTCTCCAGAGTATAACATCTGGGGAGAGCTACACACCACATCATTCTATGCCATGCTGGAAAGTCCAGGAGTAAACAGCAAATCACTTCTCTGTCACATCATGTCACTGCTCTACTGGAACATACATCTCCCTGTGATGCCAAACTCAGTGATGATAAAGAACTAAAGAAGCAGTTTTCCTTTTTATCGGTACCGGGGATCGAACTCACAACTGCCTGCTTTCAAGGCAGGCGCTTATGCCGATGAGCTAAATCCCAACCCCTAAAGAAGCAGTTTTAAAAAAGAGAAGATGGTTTTTGAATATGGGGAAGGAGGAAAAGAGAAATGAAAGTTACTCTGGATTAGTATGAAGATTCAAAAGTAAAATTACTCTAAATTCGTGCCTCCGGCTCCTCTTACTGAGATCCTTGTCCCATCTAGGTTCCTAGAATCTGATTGGTCCCTTGGCTTGACTTTCATCCTTACTTTGAATTTCTTCTGGCTATTCAACCTTTTTGTGTGCTTTGGTGGAGGGTAACACTATGAGTGGGGCTTTATAGACTGTAAAGGGGAAGTAAGGGGGAAGTTTGTGATTTTTGCATTAATCATGCTACTTAGGAACTTTGAGCTGAGTTCTTTGTCTTCTCAATTGTTGGAGTTTAACTGTCTTTGTCTTTCTAATTCCTCAATGTCTAACTGACATTTCCCTTCTAATTGCTGGAGTCTGGCTACAGAGGTTGAAGCTGTCTTATTAATTTTCAATAAAGCTCAATGAGGCCTTTATCCTACTTTTTCCCTACCTGCAGTGCTTTACCAGAGTGTGAAAAATAAGTTGTTGAATCTGTCTTATGTTATTATTGTAGCAGCCCAAATTGACTAAAATACTACCACTCACCAATGAATCGTGGTTTTCTTGCTCTGTGTTTCTCTTTCATATTTTTCTAGATGACATACTGTTTATGTTATTTCATTTTGAGGAAAATAAAGTGGTAGGCTAGGGGATAATCAAGAGATTATCAGTAAATAACACTAAATACAATCAATATGAAGCTATCATGGATATATTGAAGATGTCAAACACCAACAGGAAATGCATTTTTTAAACCAAGCATGTATCAAGCTCTTTTTTTTTATTTAAAAGAAAAAAGAGAAAAAAACAGGACAAAACAAAACAGTGTAAGGGTACAAGAAATACAGAACGACAAAAAAAAAAAACAGTAAGATATCACTAGTTAATAGATTACACACTATCATCTTTGAAATTGTTATTCAGGTCACAGGATCAAAGCAAGTGAGCATTCAAACAGTGAGACTGCAAATAGTTGTTTTCAATGATCCTATCAAAAATATTAATATGGTCATCTATTTAACATACCTAAACACACTTGCTGTTGTATCTGATAGGATTATTTCCAAAAGATGAAAAATATTTCCAAAAGATGAGAAGTATAAAATAAATAGAGGCCTTTATTCTGAGAACACGGAGAGAGATAAACGGCACACCCCACCGCTGGGCGGACACATGGTGTGGGGGTATGTAAGTAGCCTCGGTTTGGGGTGGAACCTAAGGCGGGCATTAGGGATGCACAGGTAGCCCATTGGTCCTAGGTTTCGTGCCATAGGTAAATTCCCAGGGGCGGGAAGATGGCGTCACATGTAAATTCCTAGGGGTGCGGGAGATAGGGGCCTCCTGCTTCCAGTTGAGGCTTTCCTGGCTACAGTGTCCTGTCTGGGCCAAAACCCTTTCAATATCCTTTAGAGCACTTTTTTTTCCCCTCTCTTTATCACAACAAAATTTACACATTTTGGGTTTTATTGCTCCTGTAGATCTTATTACTTTTTTTGGTAAGAGAATAAAATCAAACATGATAAAACAAAGCTATCAGTCAAAATCAAGGATAGACATAGCACATGATGTAAAACCGGAGTACAAGGTTATCAACAATGGTTACCATAATGCCTCTTGCTTCCTTAAGAAGAATTGTCTATCTCATTAGGTATTATAAAGTTGAACAAAACAGTAGAGAATAAGACCAACAAAACCTAAACTTTGTAAACCTTACAGAACTTCAGAAGAGGATAACAGTCAAACCAGAATGGGCATCAAAGTGAATCTTATTGCCTTCAAAGTAATTGCCTATACTCTGATATTTAATACTATCATACAGAGCAGAACAGAGTCTAATCAGTCAAAACAAGATAGTGGGAGTATTACAGGACTTCAAATCAAGTTAATAGGAAATCAAAAAAGGTACTATAATATATCCTGCTAGTTTTTTAAAAATTTTTCCCCTTAGTTTAAAAAAGAAATAAAAAAAATTAAACAATTTTTTAATGAATAAGGGAGAGGTTGAGATAAAAGAGGGTATAACAACATAACAATACAGGTCAAAGCATGACAGTTTCAGCAACCTAGTGCTTCACCACCAAATAACCTGACTTAATAGTAGTTACCATAGTGTCTTTTTCCTTGAAATATTTGAATATAACTTCATATGCTATAGCATCAAACATATCAAGACAGTGTAACACCATTCAAGTGGATAAAAGCATTGTAGAGTATTTAGAACCAGCTAACAGAAAAATGAACAATGGTTTCTATATTATCTCTGTGCCTATAACAATTTTTGTTTATACTACCACATATGATAAAATCCAGCAAGATACAACATGATAAAACCAATGGAGACAGAAGAGCCATAGTTTGGTGGGGCTTTAAAACAAGATGGTATTAAATCAGCACTAGCTATTATGATGTCTTGTTTTCTTCAGAATAGCTGTTCATTGCATCACAGGCCATAATATCAAACAGCCCAGAATAAAGCCATTCCAATTAATGAGTGAAAACTTTATAAGGCTTCAAGGCCACATAATGGGGAATCATGGTTACCACATACTTTTATATATTTGAATCATTTCCTACACTAGGGAAACTATTCAGTGTTCACAGATGAACAGATGAGTATGGCTTCAAGCTGCACCCATTTATTGATAAATATCTCAATGTGATCCTTCTTTATAGCTGAGTAGTACTCCATTGTATAGAAATACCATAACTTTTTTATCCATTCCTCAGTTGATGGACACTTGGGTTGTTTCCAAGATCCAGCAATTACAAATTGTGCTGCTATAAACATAGGTACACATATATCACTGTGGTATGATGCTTTCAGTTCTTCTGGGAATATGCCTAGAAGTAGAATAGCTAGAACAAATGGGACTTCCAATCCCAGTTTTTTGAGAAATCTCCAGACTGACCTCCACAAAGGTTGTACCAGTCTACACTTCCACCAACAGTGTAGGAGAGTTCCTTTTCCCCCATAGCCTCTCCAGCACTTGTTGTTGTTGGTTTTCTTAATTCTAGCTATTATTTCAGGAGTGAGATGGAATCTCAGTGTGGTTTTAATTTGCATTTCCCTAATGACCAATGATGATGAACACTTTTTCATGTATTTATTTGCCATTTGTATTTCTTCATCTGAAAAGTGTGTATTCATCTCAGATGCCCATTTTGGAATTGGGTCTTTGAATTTTGGGGGTATGAGTTTTTTTAATTCTTTATATGTTTTAGACAAAAGTCCTTTGTATGAGGGGGAGTTCACTAAGGTCTTTTCCCAGTTTGTGGATTTTCTTTTCACTATGCTGGAGATTTTTTTGACTTGCAGAAACTTTTTTAATAAGAGGTGGTCCCAGTTATTGATTCTGGGGAGTATTTCCCATGCCGTTTGAGTCCTGTTCATGAATTCTCTACCTACCCCTATGTCTCCAAGGTTTCTACCTAATTTGTCTTCCAATAGATTTAGTTTCTGTTTTAATATTCATATCTTTGATCCATTTAGATTTTAATTTAGTATATGATGATAGACTTGGGTCTAGTTTTAGTTTTAGGCAAATGGAGAGCCAGTATTTCCAACACCATTTATTAAAGAGTCTGTCATTCTTCCAGTGAACCTGCTTGGCTCCTTTATCAA
The DNA here is from genome assembly GCF_034190915.1 of Cavia porcellus. Classification (NCBI taxonomy): domain Eukaryota; kingdom Metazoa; phylum Chordata; class Mammalia; order Rodentia; family Caviidae; genus Cavia; species Cavia porcellus. Next base: position 17,728,801 of record NW_026947504.1, read on the forward strand.
AGATAAGGTGATTGAGTGTGTTTGTAGTTGTGGTTGTATCTTCTAATCTATTCCATTGATCTTCGGCTCTGTTTTGATTCCAGTACCATGTTGATTTTACTACTATTGCTTTGTAGTGTAACTTCAATTCAGGGACTGTGATGCCTCCTGCCTTGCCTTTGCTGCTTAGAATTGCCTTTGCCATTCTAGGTCTCTTCTGGTTCCAGATGAAATTTAGGAGTGATTTCTCTAGATCTATAAGGTATGTTGATAATATTTTTATTGGGATTGCATTGAATCTGTATAACAGTTTTGGGAGAATGGCCATTTTCACAATGTTTGTTCTTCCTATCCATGAGCAAGGGATGTCTTTCCATTTTCTGAGATCATCTTCAATTTCTTCTTTCAGTGTATTATAATTTTTTCTGTATAGGTTTTTCACTTCTTTCGTAAGAGTAATTCCTAAATATTTTATTTTTTTGGGTGCTAGTGTGAAGAGTGTGGCTTCTCTTATTTCTCTCTCTGTGATTTTGTTGTTAGTGTATAGAAATGCTCTTGATTTCTGAGTATTGATTTTGTATCCAGCTACATTACTGAATTTTATTTATTATATCTAAGTGTCTTTCAATGGAGTTTAGGGGATCTTCTATGTAGAGTATCATGTCATCTGCAAACAATGACAATTTAACTTCTTCTTTTCCTATCTTAACCCCTTTTATTTTTCTCTCTTGTCTAATTTCTCTGGCTAGTACTTCCAGTACTATATCAAATAGGAGTGGCGATAAAGGACATCCTTGTCTTGTGCCTGATTTTAAAGTAAAAGCTTTCAATTGTTGGCCATTTAGTATGATACTGGCTGTTGGTTTGTTATAGATGGCCTTTATTATATTGAGGTAAAGACCATCTATTCCAATTTTCTGTAAAGTTCTTATCATGAATGAATGTTGGACCTTATCAAAAGCTTTTCCGCATCTATAGAGATGATCATGTGATTCTTCCTTTTGGCTTTATTGATATGGTGGATTACATTTATTGATTTACGTATGTTGAACCATCCCTGCATGCCTGGGATGAATCCCACTTGGTCATGGTGTATACTCTTCTGGATGATTTGCTGCATCCTATTTGCCAATATTTTATTAAGGATTTTTGCATCTGTGTTCATTACGGAGATTGGTCTGTAGTTCTCTTTTTCAGTTGGGTCTTTCTCAGGTTTTGGTACTAGAGTAATATTTGCTTCCAGGAATGACTTGGGAAGGATTGCTTCCCTTTCAATTTCATTGAAGAGTTTCAGGAGTGTCGGCATTAGGTCTTCCTTGTAATTCTTGCAGAATTCTGCAGTGAATCTGTCTGGGCTTGGGCTCTTCTTTGTCAGTAAGGAATTAATTACTTGTTCAATTTCATTGATAGAGATTGGGTTATTCAACAGTTTTGTATCCTCTTGATCTAACTTTGGTACTTCATATGTTTCTAAGAATCTGTCTATTTCTTCTGTGTTATCAGACCTTTAAGAGTAGAGGTTTTCAAAATAGGTGTTGATGATATTCTGTATTTCTATAGAGTCTGTAGTGATTTCTCCTCTTTCATTCCTTATTGCATGAATTTGAGCTTTTTCTTCCCTTTTTAAAATAAGGTTGGCTAGGGGCTTATAGATTTTATTTATTCTTTCAAAGAACCTTTTCTTAGTCTCTATTGTGTTGATTTCTGCTCTGGTTTTTATAATTTCCTCTCTTCTTTTGGCTTTGGGCTTGACTTGCTCTTCTTTTTCTAGATGTTTGATGTGTAGCATCAGGTTGTTTATTTGTATTCGTTCTGTTTTCCTGATGTGGGAACTCAGTGCAATAAATTTTCCTCTGAGGGTGGCTTTCATTGCATCCCACAGATTCCGGCAAGTTGTATCTGTATTTTCATTTTCTTGTAGGTATCGCTTAATTTCTTCTCTAATTTCCTCTGTGACCCACTGATTACTCAAGAGTGTGTTATTCAGTTTCCATGTGTTTGTGGGTTTTTTGCAGTATCTTTTATTGTTAATTTCTAATTTCATAGCACTATGGTCCGATAGCATGCAAGGGATAGTTTCAACTCTTTTGCATTTATTTAAATATGTTCTTTGAATCAATATATGGTTTATTTTAGAGAATGTCCCATGTACTGCTGAGAAGAATGTGTATTCTGTTGTTGTTGGGTGGAATACGCTGTGTATGTCTATTAAGTCCATTTGTTCACAGGTGCGATTCAGTTCTTTTATTTCTTTGTTGATTTTCTGTTTGGTTGATCTGTCCATTGGTATCAATGGTGTGTTAAGATCGCCTGTTAGAACTGTGTTACTGCCGATTGGTTTATCATTTCTGTTAGTATTTGTTTTATATAACCGGGTGCTCTGTAATTTGGTGCATATATATTTAAGATAGTTATCTCTTCCTCTTGGAGTTTTCCCCTAACCAGTATGTAGTGACCTTCTTTATCCCTTCTGATCATTATTGGCTTGAAGTTCACTTTGTCTGCAAACAGAATAGCTACCTCTGCTTTTTTTTGGGTTCCTGTTGCATGAAGTACTGTTTTCCATCCTTTGAGTTTCAGTCTGTGAGTATCCTTTGTGTTAGATGGGTTTCTTGTAGACAGCATATGGTTGGATTTTGTTTCTTGATCCATTCTGACAGTCTGTTTCTTTTAATTGGTGTATTGAGACCATTTACATTAATAGTTAGAACTGTTATATATTGGTTTATTGTTGACATGTTATCTTTCTTCTGTAGCATGTTTATCTTTCTGCTCTGTTTAATTGTCTGCTTTGTTTAGTGGTTTTTTCCTAAATGTATCTAGGCTGTCTTTCAGTATTCTTTGCAGGGTTGGCTTGGTGATCATGAAGTTTTTTAATTGATCTTTGTCATGGAAGTATCTTATTTCTCCATTGATTTTGAAGGACAGTTTTGCAGGGTACATCAACCTAGGTTGGAAATCATTTTCCTTTAGGATCTGAAATACTTCATTGCATGCTCTTCTTGACTTTATTGTTTGTGCTGAGAAGTCTTCTGTGATTCTGATAGGTTTTCCTTTATAGGTCATCTGTCTTTTCTCTCTGACAGCCTTTAATATTCTATTCTTTTGTTCAATTTCTGGGATGGTCATTATTATATGTCTGGATGTAGATTTATTTTGGTTATGGCTATTTGGAGTTCTATATGTTTCATTGATCTTGATATCAGTTTCCAATCTTGTGTTTGGAAAATTTTCAGCTATTACTTCTCTAAATATCCTCTTGACATCCTTTATGTTGTCCCCTTCTTTTTCATTTATCCTTATCAACCTAATGTTGTTTCTCTTTGCATCATCTTGCCGGTGTTGAACTGTTATTTCCTGATTTCTTGTTATTTTTAAAAGATCTTTTCTTTCCTGTTCACTGGCTGCAATCTTGTCTTTGAGGTCTGAGATTCTATCTTCACATTCATTGAAGTGGTTTTTACAACTTTCAATGGAGTTTTTGATTTCCTGTATATCTCTTTGCATCTGTTTTATGTATTCTGTTTGTTTCTTATATTGTTCATCCAGGGATTCTATCTTTTTGTTTAGTTCCTCCAATTTTTTAACTGTGTCTTCTTTAGCTATGTTTAGCATCTGCTTCATTTCTTTTATCATTTCTTCTTTTACCTGAGAGGTTATTTCTAGTTTGAATTCCTTTAAGGCTTCCCAGAGTTGCTTCTTTATTTCAGTTACTATTATTTCAGGTATTTCAGTTATGTGGCATGTGTTTTCTTCTATGCACATGGCTCCTAGGCTTTCTTGGGATGGGCTGGATGTTTGAGATTGCATTTTGGTCTTTCGTTTTGTCATCTTCCTGTATTTTGGAGCTTCAAGTGTTGTTCCAGGTGTGGAAGAGAGTTCTGCCAGCCTGGGATGGGGTTCCCTGCTGTGGCCCCACTCACTCAACCCAGCAAGGAGTCATGGCCTGGTTCCCAGGCCAGGAAGAGAGTTCCCTCAGGCTGGATGGAATCCCAGCCGCTGCTGCTCCACTCACCAGTCCGGCATGGACCGGCCTGGTAAACAGGCCAGGAAGAAAGTTTCCTCAGGCTAGGTGGGATTCCCAGCTGCCGCTGCTCGGTAGGGAGCCCGCTTGGTCCCCAGGTCAGGAAGAAGGTCTGTATTAAGCTCTTACTGGTGGCAGATATGGATTACTGCCTGTACTCACCTGCACTGATATAGGGGTATGATATGCAACTCTCAACCTGCTTGTATACCAAGTTTGTATTTTCCAAAATTAAAGAATGAATCCTAAGGAACAATAGTTTAAAGAGTAGGAAATATGTATTGAGAGGGTTGAGAGGGATAGTTTCAGAGAGACAGTGGGGATCCAAAAGTGGGCTGCCAAGGAGCCCACTTCTAAAAGTGATATAAGGAAATGAAATCTTACTAGATGTCCAGTACAAGTTTGTGTTCTCTAAAATTGAAGAATGAATTTTAAGAACAATGATGGATAAGAGCAGAACATATTATTGAAAATTTATGTCTGAGAGAGAGAGGAGTCCTGTGTAGTTGCTGATATGGGTAGAGAAACGATGGACTCCAAAAATTAAAATAAGCACTTTATTAATTGAGCTCAGTGTTCCAGAAAAGCAGCCAGGATGGTGTGCCGAGCTAGTGGGCTGCAGGGAGTTACAAAGCAACAAATCACAAGAGGGAGAGGTCAGGGTCTCCATAAAAGGCAACTTTGGTGTAGTTTTACAGGGATCAGCTAGGTGAAACAAGCAGTTACAGAAACCAGGGAGGCAGGGAGGGGGTTACATGGTGGGTATGTTACAAGGTTGCAACTTAACTGGCAATTACACAATTTTTACAGGAAGAGAACAAGTTAAAATAAGTACATCACAGTTTGGGATTTTGAGCTTATAGCAGTTGCCAAAGACTTTGTCTTTCCTAAGGACTTTAATAGAGCAAAACCATGAGGTGAGATGGGTCCAAAATAGGGAAAATGAGGGAAGTGGCAAGGCAGGCATGAGGTTGGAAAGAACTATGATCAACCAATAAGATTAATTGTTCAGGTAAAATTGATCAAATCAAGGACAAATGGGAAGCAAATCACATAGTAAGTCAGCATGCTTTAAGAACAGCATCTCTTTCTCTAGGTGGTTGGAATGGTGGCTCATGGCTTCCCTAAGGTGGTGGATACCTATTTAGAATATCAATCCCTGATGTTTATACATAGAGTGTAGTTGCATTTGTTTTGACTTTTGTCTTGAGACCTGGCCTGTAACAGAGGTGTCCATCTCTTCCAAGGTTGCAAGGTATCTGGTCTTGTGCACTGGCTCCTTTGAGTGCCCAGCTCTATCTGACTGCCTACAATATTTTTAAGTAACTCAGCTGCCTGTAACAAAAGGAAGTTTTATAGAGTAAAATCATCAGATGGAGGTTAAAATCATCATGCAGGTTAAAACTATGATCATCCAGTAAGATTATAAGTATAGTCATTCAGGTAATATTTATCCAGTGGAGAAGTAAGTCTCATAGTGATGTAGGAAAATGAAATTCCTGACCTACTTTATGTCCAGTATGAGTTTGTATTTCTAAAAATCAAAGAATGAATTTTAGGAACAATGGAGGTTAGGAGCACAAATACTTATTGAGAGAAAGAAAGCTCCTGTCTGAGACAGTCACACACAGAGGGGTCCTGAGTGGGTTGCCAAAGATTCTGTAATTTTTCAGGATTTTTATACAGTAAAACCATAAGGTGAGGCAGTTCTGAAGTGGAGAAAACTGGGAACTTGCAAGGCAGAAGGGTATGAGGTGGGACAGAGCTATCTATAGTCAACCACTAAGTTTAATTGTTCAGGTAAAATTGACCAAATCAGGGATAAATGGGGACAGTGATCCACTTAGCAAGTGAGCATTCTTTATGGATCAGTGACTCCTATAGGGCGTCCGGATGGTGACTCCTGGTTTCTCAAGGTGATCCAGATTTAATCCTTAAGGATTGTACTTAAGGATGTGGTTGCATTTGTTTTGCTTTCTGTTTTGAGTTCTGGCCCATAGCAAGAGGTGAGTATCTCCTCCAAAGCCACCAGACATCTGGTCCTCTGTGCCAGTTTCTTCAAGGGCCTAGCTCTGTCTGACTGCCTATAGTATTTCTAACTGCTCAGCTGCTTGTAACATTCCAAAGGAATGAGTGAAGAGAAAATTATTCCAGTTTAAGCTGCCTATATTTTGATGACTGTATTGAGGTACAGTGCCTGGAAGGAGTCCCTGAGTTGAGAAGGACTAAGAGACATGTACAAATGTCCAGCAATCATTGGTTTTTACCTCTTGTCATGATTACTCAGGGTTCTCCTGCAGGAGATGACAGGCAGAGATGGCCTCAGAGGGCAGTCCAGCCTCCAGTGGTCCCCTTTCCAGTCAGGGCATGGCTTGGGGGCCTCTTAGGGGAGTTCCTCTTAAAATAGCCTGGTTTGTGGCAGCAATAGTAGTTAGGTATTATTGTTGAGCTCTTCTTGGAACCCAAGAACCAGACTTAAAATCTGTTTTTCAGGTCACAATAAAGGTAGCCATTTTTGTCTCTGTTTTCTACCCTTGGTTTTCTTTCAGTCCTGATTATAGAATACTGAGGAGGAAGTTTTTAATTAAAGAATCAAGAGAACTTTCTGGAGCAAAGGCTATCTTTTGTAGTTTTTTCTTAATGTCTGAACTGACTGGGTAATAAACATGTCTTTAAGTGAAATATGTCCCTCTATTGAATCAGGACCTATGAACATGTATTTTATTAGTGCCTCTGATATATGATGTAGGAAGTCAGAGGGGTTTTTAACCTTTCTCCTGAGAAATAGCTGACAATTTAAAATAACCAGAAGTCTTGGTTTTTGTCATTCTTATACCTTGGAGAATACACACTTGAAAATGTCTCCTATTTCAATCACCTTTATTGTTGTCAGGCCACTTGGGTGGGAACACACTGTGCACCAGTGTGAAGTGGTGATTTCCTTGGCTGTGTATCTTCTTGCCTTCTAAAATTAAAAATATGATATTTATCTTCAAAAGCAATAGTGTTGCAGATGGCTGAGTTAGTTAGAAATATTATAGCCAGTCAGACAGGGCTGAGTACTCAAAGGAGCCAGAGCAGAAGTTCAGATACCTTGCAGCCTTGGAAGAGACAATCACCTCCTGCTGAGCCAGATCTCAAGACAAAACACAGAGCAAATACAACCCCATCATTGTGGATGGACAGTCCGATTAGTTACCTATCACCCTGAGGAAGTCATGAGTCAGCATCCCAGCCCCCCACAGGAAGAGACATGGCTTTTAAGCATGCCCACTTACTATGCAACTTGCTTTCCCATTTGTTCCTAATGTAATCAATTTTACCCAAGCAATTAATCTTATTGGTTAACCACAGTAAGGAGCAGAATATAAGAAAAAGTAAAAAAGGCCTTTTTATTTAAAGGACGTGGAGAAGAGTCCACAACAAGCAAAGGTTTGGCTTTTTCCTCTGACCAGATATGGGGGTGTGGGATATATGTGACCTTTGACCAGATGTGGTGCTTAGGGCAAGTATTGATGATGCATGAGGAGCTGATTGGAATTTTCTTTACCTGCACATGGAAAAGAAGAAGAAAGTTGTAATCAGGGAAGAAGGAGAAAGTGGCCATCAGGGTAAGCATCCTGGATTTGGCCTTCCAGCATGTTGAATTACCACCACAATGTCCTGTAATTTATTCCAGGGCAAAACTCCTTCAAGCTTAAGAATTATCTCTTAATGCAAAGAAAATTTGAATATACAGTAATTCTAACCAGTCTTCTTCTTTCTTATAGTATGATTTTAGTTGTAAAAGGTAATAATTAATACTTCCCTCTGTGTTTCATTTTGGCTGTATGGTATAGGTGGGGCATGCATGTGTGCAGAGAAATACCAATTGACTCTTTTTTTTTAAATATGGGAGGGTTGAATATTTTCCAGTGCTTCAGAATGCATTCCAAAGGAGTAAGGGCTTTGGCATTGAGTTGTCCATGTCTGTAATGTGCATAGTGCAAGAGTCTGAAATTGTTTTTTAGGACTAGGAATCAAATTCAGAAACTTCTGCTGAGCTCTTTCTAGCCCTGTAGTGCAAGAGAGCTATCTGACTATACAAAGAGGAAATAACTAAGGCTTCCCTTTGGTTGATTGGGCTCTAGGGCAGGTGGAAGTCCTCTGGAGAGAGTTGAAAATAGATTTGGTCAGTGTATCCTTCCTTGGCCTGGAGTACAATCTTATCTTCCAGGATCACTGGTGAGCTTTCTTTCTGAAAGAAACTTGCCTTAGGCTGGACACTGTAGCTGGTAAAGCCTTGGAGGCAGAACCAAAGGGCTCCATCTTCCCCACACCTAGGAATTTACCTGTGGCATGAAATGAATACCAATGGGCTTCCTGCACATCACTAATGCCCCTTAGGCTCCACCCCAAGCCTAAGCTACACGTATGCCCCCACTCCACATGTCCCACGGAGAGATTGCCAGACCCTGGAGGGAATGCTGGATCCCGGTGGGTTGGGTGGGGGTGTCTCTCCCCGCATTCTTAAAATAATTCTATCAGATGGTGCCATGTGACTTGGATCGAGAGGCAAGTGACTTTTGGAATCCCCATTCCGAGTCCCCTTTTGATTCACAAACTGGACTATATCCTGGATTAATTCCTCACTTCTCAACACTTGGGAGCTGCTAAACTTGTCGCTGCTGGTTTGCAAACAACACCAGTCTAATTCATTTACCACAGGTGAGCAACCCCCGGAGATTACTCGGGCCGCTGCCAGGCCCCACATGGGTTTTCTCCACCTTCTGTGGATTTGCTTGACGCTCTCATGTCCTTAGACAGCCCAAGCTGTCTAAGACAGAGCCTTCCTCTGTGGGCAGGGCCCCATGCTGGAAAAGGCTCAATCCTTTAGAGCTTTTTAAGCTCTCACAGGTAGAGCCATTACTAAAATCCACAGAAAATCCACTCCTGTGTTGGTGACGGCCAATTATCACGAGCTTTGGAACCAAAATACCCATCGGCCTACGAGGTAAAGATGACAATCTGAGCTGATTGGGCCACAGCCTGTTGCCTCACCTGACTGTGGTTCTGTGGGCCAGTCCCCACACCAGGTTTTATCTTGGGGACCACTTCCTGTCCCCCCCCCAAACAATACCTATTTATAGCTTATCACACTGAGGACAAGTTTACTATCTTTAAGTCTTTGTTTTGAGAATGTGACCTTCTTCCCCTTTCTTTACTCCCTGTTCCCCTCCCCGTGCAGTGCGCCGACCCATTCCCTGACAAGATGGGGGAGGTGTGTCCAAACAGTGTTGGGAGGCACACGTGGGCTGCTCTGGGCTCTCATGCCATGCCCCAGCTCAGTGTGGGGTCTTGGCTTCATGCTGTGCCCCAGCTCCACGTGCCGCATGCCCCTTCTGTCCCACCATCACCGCGTACCTGTCGCCCAGTGCACTCTGCTTACACCGCCCTCACCCTACTCGTGTTTCCAGAGCAGTTCCGGCTCCTCCCCATGCGCTGCATGCCCTGGTGCTCACCCTGCCCACTCTGCATGCACTGCCCCCACCCTGGGCATGCCTGCCCACCCTCCAAGTTCAGTCCCTACCTTAGGCACTGCACATCTCCCAAACAGTCCCAGCCTCCAGCCCCCAAGCACAAACACCACTCTGAACACAAACACAGAAGACCCACAGCTCGGTGGCTCAGAGATGACAAGACTTTGGCTGATAAATGGGGAAGTGGCCGCCTGGTAATTTTACCAGCCTTGTTTATCAATTAAAGCCTTCAATAATCTCCATAGCCTTATATGAGATACCTTAACTAAAGTTCATATGACTAAGACAGTTCATTGTTGCTGATCTGATTGTGTATTCCTGCTTTCAAATATAAAATTACGAATGTTTCTGCTGCCTTTTTCTTGTGTTCCAGCCATTGGAAATGTTTTCTTTCAGATCTAGACATACACTTAGAGGTGTTTCACAAATTTCTTTGGTGTTCAAATGTTAAAATGCTCATGGTTAATAGTCATTTAATGTTTTATATTAAGCTTACTGCCTATATTGTACTCTACTGTTACCAATCTCCTAGATGTTTAACAACTAAAATTAAGAGCTAATTATAAATTCCTTTTGCTGAAAACCACTAGACTTAAATGACACCATAGCTGATTTCTCTCCTAAATAAAAAGGAAAAATTAATAAACCAGGCCATCCTCCAAAAATCAGATGGCATTAGACATTTTAAGAATATAAAGAGATACTTATATATGACATAAATGACATATCAGTTCCTAAAATTTCCTGGACCTTGTGCTCCTTATGGAAAGCCATTACTAAAATTTTAAATACCCCATCGATTGTATTTGACTCCTGCATACTTAATTAAATTTTACAGATACCTTCTACTGTAGACCAGATCCCAAAACAAAAAGGCAAAACTTGACCCTCAAACCCCATAGAGACCTCCTTATATGGCTTTTCACGTTTTCGACAACAGAGATAGCAGTGACACTTGGAGTTCTGAGACAGGTAAACCGACACAAGGTGGAGCTGCTTGCCCCCCCCCCCCCCGCCATGGACCATACCTCAAATGCAGCAGAAGGACATTGGTCATGAGAGTGCCCCATCCTGGCATTCCTTTGAGACCTTACCCCAGGGCTACTGGACTGTCCTAGCCACCAGAGAGTGGGTAAGCCATTGTAACTTCTAGCCCTCACAGGAAATGCCAATACTGCCAGATTCATCGTTGACACATCTGCTTAAACTTGCTGCTGAAGACTGATGGGGCTCAGCCAACAACAGCCCCCTTTAAGGTGATATCCTCAGAGTCCTAAGTCCCACTAAAAGTCTCAGGTAAGACATTCTCTATACTTGTGGACATAGAGGCCATTTATATAGAGTTTTTCCTGAGTTTTCAGGCTGCTATATTAAGTCCTCATTCTCTACAGGGGGTATTGATGGCCAACCTATGCCATTTACAAACAGGGCCTATTTCATACAGGTCCCAGACTGCTTCTTCCCAATCCACCCAGTAGTGCCAAATCTTTCTTACACCACTCACATCTTAAAAATGCTTTTTATTCCCTTGTGTTTATACAGGCTGACCCAGACACTCTGAAGTCTCAACAGCTTACACCTGTTATTGCTAGCAAACCTCTCCTCAGTGATATATACCACCCCCTTCCTTTCCTATTCATCAAATTCTCAGATACAATCCTGGTCAAGACTGACAGATAAATTTTGTCTTCTCACTTTGTTTACACTTTTTCAGGATACATAAAAGCCTTTTCCACAACCAGGGAAACCACTGATATACTTACTAAAGTTCTGTTACAGAAAATCATCCCAAGGACTACAACCAAGTTAAAGTGGTCCATACCTGGTCTTCTTGGCAACCTCAACAGTGGTCAAAGTTGTTAGACTGCCATCCTGGTTTCACGTCACTCAGGCTAAGTGGTGCCCTCCCAGCCCTAGATCTAACCATCCTTTTGCCCACTCATCTCTATCTCACCAAGGCCTCACAGCCACAACTCTCAGGCTGTCATGTTTTGTTATCCAATTTGGTTTCTAATTTCTTATTCTTTTTACAGCAGGACTCTCAACAGTCTTTCCTAAAGACTCCCACATCATACATACCAGAGACAAGCCTTGCCTACCTACCCTCTTAACTTTTACCCTTTCAGATGGGGGAGTAATCACCTCTCATAACTTCACTCCTTCTAACCCCACATTTATTTTTCAGAATTCTACCGTACCATGGAAATGATTCTATCTCAACATGGTCCCAATAAAATGACATATCTAAATCAAAGGCACCTTCCCTTCTACCTCACCTGGGTCCTCAAGTATGATAGTACCATGCCTCCTCATAACATCTTGTCTCTTTGTTTTTCCAGTCTAACATACGTGCATTCACCAGTGATAAAGTTGTCCTGGCTAAAACATCTGGCACCAGCTTCTACATGAGCATCAGCTGTTGTTCTGTCAACTCCCCTAAACCCCAGTACAGTGCCCCCTTCTAGCAGGAATCAGTAAAAGAAAGAAATTTCTGCCCTTTTTCCTAATAATCAAAAGATGGGAATGAAAGAATCTTGCCCTAGGCTGTACACTGTAGCCGGTAAAGCCTTAGAGGTAGAACCAAGGAGCTCTACCTTCCCCGCCTCTAAGAATTTACCTGTGGCACGAAATGAATACCAATGGGCTTCCTGTGCATCACTAATGACCCTTAGGCTCCACCCCAAGCCTAAACTACATGTATGCCTCCACTCCACATGACCAATGGAGAGATTGCCAGACCCTGGAGAGAATGCCAGACCCCAGTGGGTCGGGGGATCTCTCCCTGCATTCTTAAAATAAAGGTCATTTATATTTCACACTTCTTTCCAATTCTATCAGTTTCCATAAGGAATACTTAAAGAATGAAGCATAAGTTTATAATAAACTACTGCTTTTGTTTATTAGAAAAGGGCATATGCAAAAAAAGTGAGTTGGTAGTTAGAGGATTTCTCTGAGGGTACTGTGAAGGAGACCACTTCTGGAAAGAGATACAGCAACAAATAACTTGGGGAATTCCAGCTCTGGGCCTCAGGGCAAAGAAGCTTCCAAGACAGTGGTATTAACCCTCTAATCACCTGGGCAATCTTTTCTAGTGAGGGACATTGTTACATTTTATTTAAATTTCAGTGTCTTTGAAGTGCACAGATTAAACTTATAAATTATATAGCAATCAAATTTTGTATGTTGGTAAAGGTACATCAGTCTCCTAGGCACACAGAAAGAAAGGGATTGTTTACTCTTAATTAACATATGTAAGACACAAATGTAAATCCTTTCCCATTAGCTGTTGTGGAATGTGAGCAATTTTTGCAAACCATTTCAGTTTAGTCTCTGTACAGAGGGTAGTCTAAGTAATCTAAAAATCCACTAAAAGTTTCTAGTCTACTAGTAGAGAATTAAGGATGATATATAAGTGGAGATTTTCAGTGGTCATAAGCAAATGTCCTCTGAGGAACAATTAGGTGTCTACCAGAGAGTTGCCCTGCCTAGGAACCTTGAGTTCTCAGTTTCTGTTGACTCAAAGGAATCCAGCTGTCTGTCTGGTCAGCATTTCATTGACTCCATTGATCTTCGGCTTCAATGGGGATCCATCAAACAGATGCTGGGGAAACCTGTCCTCTGCTTTTAAGGGTGGCAGCTGCTATGGAGCTATTAATTAGCAGAGTAACCACCATTCATCAAAGTTCTATAAGGGATAGTTAAAAGCCTGAGCAAGATCATTACCTAGTGTCTATGAATTTACAATAAAAGATTTTATTTAATATGTATTTATGTACATATATATGTATGTATTTATTTATTTTTGGTACTAGGGATTAAACTTGTGTGACCTCATGCTTGTCATACAGGTTTTTATGCAGCTGAGCTAAATTCTTGGCCCACAATAAAGGTTTTAAAGTCCACTTCTTGAAAGGTTGGAGACCCTCCCTAATCTAAAATGTGTTTAGGTCCCATATGTGTGTCATGTGGAAGCCAGTTCTCCCCGTAGTGCTTCAATCCCTGGAAGAGATTGTGGCTCAGAATATTAAGCTGGGACATAGCTCTCATGTATGTTCTCCTGGATGGACAAATTCTGATGTCTCATTTGGCCTAGAGATGGAGTATGTGTCCCTCATCTAAGATGACTTCCCTGTCTTTGGCATTAGTAAATGCTCATTTTCCATGGCTTAATTTAGGAGGAAAAGATTGGAATAATCTAGAGTTCTTTCTGACTTCACATACTTCTGTATGGAGAGTACAAAGTGGGGAAATGAGTAGAAGCAAAGCCAAAGAAAGGAAACTGAAGCAAAATAGGCCTGGAATTTCCTCCAGAGTAGAGAGGAGGATCAGAGCTAGTCTGTCTCAGTGAAACCTCATCTCCAAGTCTTGGAGACTGGCCACCAGCCTAGTGCCACTTAAACAGTGAAAGGAGTCCTGGTTTTACAGTGGCATGTATATTTTCTAAGTCTGAGCTAGATTTTGATAGAATTTTTGGTATGGCTAAAAAGATAGAAATATGAAATAAAGTACCCTTTATTTTAAGAATGCAGAGAGAGAACCCCCCGACCACTGATGCCAGGCATTTTCTCTGCTGGACTTGTGGTGTGGGGGCATACATGTAGCTTAGGTTTGGGGTGGAGCCTAAAGGACATTACTGATGCACAGGTAGCTCACTGGAATTTATTTTGTGCCACAAGTACATTGCTTAGGGGCAGGGAAGATGACCTTCCTCCTCCCAGCCTCCCACTGCTTCTTGCATCCCCTTTAGGGCAATATCCACTCATTCCCCCCTTTTTATTATTAGGAAAAAGGGCAAAGTTTTTCTTTCTTTTACTAATTCCTGCTGAAAGGGGTCACTGTACTGGGGTTTAGGAGGGTTGACAGGTTGATGGTTGATGCCCATGTAGAAGCTGGTGCCAGGTGTTTTAACTAGGACAACTTTATCACTGGTGAATGCCAGCACATTAGACTAGAAAAACAAAGGGATAAGGTGTTATGAGGAAGCAGGCCACTATCATATTTAAGGACTCAGGTGAGGCAGAAGGAAAGGTGCCTTTGATTTAGATATGTCATATCAGGACCATGTTGAGGTAGAATCATTGCCATGGTGAGGTAGAATTCTGAAAAATAAGTGTGGGGTTAGGAAGAATGAAGTTATGAGAGGTGATTATTCCCCCATCTGAAAGGGTAAAATTTAAGAGGGTAGGTAGGTAAGACTTGTCTCTGTTGTGTATGATGTGGGAGTCTTTAGGAAAGACTGTTGAGAGTTCTGCTATAAAAAGGACAATTAATAGAATTTAAGAAATTAGGAATCAAATTGGACAAAAAAATATGACTTAGCCTGAGAGTTGTGACTGTGAGGCCTTGGGGAGGTGGAGATGAGTGGGCAAAAGGATGGTTAGATCTAGGGTTGGGAGGGCACCACCTAGCCTGAGTGATGTGAAACCAGGATGGCAGTCTAGCAACTTTGACCATTGTTGAGGTTGCCAGGAAGACCAGGCATGGGCCACTCCACCTTGGTTGTAGCCCTTGTGATGATCTGCTATAACAGGACTTTAATAAGTATATCAGCAGTTTTCCTGGTTGTGGGAAAGGCTTTTATGTATCCTGAAAAAGTACAAACAAAGGTAAGAAGATATTTGAGAGTTTTGTGGCAAGGCATGTGTGTAAAATTTATCTGTCAGTCTTGACCAGGGTTATGTCTTTGGAATTGATGGGTAAGAAAGGGAGGGGGTACTATGTATCCCTGAGGAGAGGTTTTACTAGAGATAACAGGTGTAAGCTTTTGAGACCTCAGAGTGTCTGGTCAGTCTGCATAGACACAAAGGAATAGAAAGGTATTTTTAAGATTTAGGACTGTAAAGTGAGTGGTGGAGGGAGGGATATGAGAGAGCATGGTATAAGAGTTGGGGCACCACTGGGTGGATTGGGGTAACAGCACTATTGACTACCTTAATGTCCTGTACCAGGCGATAGGAACCATCAGGCTTGAGTACCAGGAGAATGGGAGTATTATCAGGCGAATGGATAGGTTTGAGAAAACCATTGTCTAAAAGGTGTTTAATTATAGGTTTAAGTCCCTGTAAATGTTTGGGAGCTATGGGATGTTGGGGAACACAAGAAAGAATTGAAGGATCCCTGAGATGAATTAAAATAGGCATGTCATGGGCAGTGCAGGTGGGATTGGAGGTGTCACAAACAATGGGATCTACCAGAAAGAAGCGAGTCTGGAACCTGCATGAAATAGGCCCTGTCTGTAAAGGCTGCATAGGTTGGCCATCAATACCTCCTAGAGAGACTGAGGACTTAATATAGTGGCCTGAAAACTCAGGAAGAACCCTATACATGGCTTCTATGTCCACAAGTATAGAGAATGTCTTACCTGAGACCTCTAGTGGGACTTGGGGCTCTGAGAAAGACACCTTAATGGGGGCTGTGGGCCCTGAGCCCCATTAGTCTTCAGCAGCAAGTCCAACCAGATTTTTCAGCAATGAATCTGGCAGTGATGGCATTTCCTATGAGGGCAAGGAGTAGGAGGACGGCTTAGTTGCTCTCTTGTGGCTAAGACAGTCGCTCCAGTGGTCCTGGGGCAAGGCCCCAAAGGAACGCTGGGATTGGGGCATTTTCTTGCCCAATGTCTTTCTGCTGCATTCGAAGCATGGTCCAGGAAGGGCTCAGGCAGCTCCACCTTGTGTTGGTTTACCTGTCTCAGAGCTCCAAGTGTCACTGCTAAAAGATCAGATTGTTATTTTTTATCTCTGTGGTTGAAAACACCAAAAGCCATATTAAGAAGGTCTCCCTGTGGGGTTTGAGGGCCAAGTTTAGCCTTTTGTCTTGGGATCTGGCCCATGGTGGAAGGTATCTGTAGAGTCAAGTATGCAGGAGTCAAATAATACAGTCAACAGTGTTTTTATGATTATAACTTTAGTAATGGCTTCTCATAAGGAGGATAAGGTCCAGGGAATTTTAGAAACTGACATGTCATTTATTTGTCATATATAAGTATCTCTTTATGGTGTTAGAATGTCTAATGCCATCTGATTTTTGGAGGATGGCCTGTTTTATTAACTTTACCTTTTTATTTAGGACAGAGATCAGCTATGGTGTCATTTAATGCCAGTTGAGCATAGTTAATTATGGCTTGGTGGATGGGCTGGGAAAGGCTCAAACCTGGCCTCTGCCCTAGTGTTGGCCTTGTTGTTTTGCATGCATCATATAACTTTTTTTCTGGAAAAGATCTGGTGGATCCCAGCAAAAAGGAATCCAAAAGGAATTTATAATTATCTCTTAATTTTAGTTGTTGAACACCCAGAAGATTGGTAACAGTACAGTACAGTATAGGCAGTAAGCTTAACATGGAACATTAAATGGCTGTTAACCATGAGTGTTTTAACATTTGAATGCTGAAAAAATTTGTGAAGCATCGCTAAGTATATGTCCGGATCTGAAAGAAAACATTTGTCATCATACATTATATAAATTTTTGTTTAAAAATTATTATTTGACTGCTTTTCTTATGTTGGTCTGATTTGTATCTCTTGGCTGGAACACAAGAAAAAGGCAGCAGAAACAATCTCAATTTTATATTTGAAAGCATAAATATACCATCAGATCAGCAACAGTGAATTGTCTTAGTCATATGAACTTTAGTTGAGGTGTCTCCCATATGGCTATGGAGATTATCGGAGGCTTTAATTGATAAATGAGGGCTGGTAAACTTACCAGGTGGCCACTTTCCCTATCAATTGAAGTCTTGTCCAGTGTCTCCTCACCTCAAGAGATTTTATTTAACAGTTTTAGCACCATTTTGACCAGCTGGCAAACTAAGTGGAAGCATTTTTTAATCTATAACCCAAATAAACCTTGATTAAATGGTTTGAGAATGTGAAAAAGGGAAAAATTGTTTAGCTCAAATAAAAGGAGCAGCTGTTTACAGAGCAGGCAAATGGACAAACATGGACAGATGATCTGTACATTATAAATGGACTGAACAAACAACAGATATATCTTATATAATCAGAGTGCACTCAAATATCTTTGAACTATATTAAATAAGACTGGTGTGAATCCTTCTGTAGATTAATTAATAGAGATCTCTTGAAATAAGAATACCAGAAAAAGAACCTGGTTAGCTCAGAGAGTTAAGAAGGAATGGCCAGGTGCCCCGCCTTGCTGGGTGGTCATTGGTCCCTTTTTCCTCCTGGCCCCTTTGGTTTCTCTTTGTCACGTCCCATTGCCTCCTCCTCTGAGCCACTGCCCTGAGCCACGCTTGAGGGATAGGGCTGTTTGGAAGGCATGCAAAGCGCGTGGGGGGATCACAGAGCTGGCAAATGGCATAAGAGCCCAGAGCAACTCACGTAGGCCCATCAGTGCACTGCACACACCCTGGCTGTGCTGCCTACGTGCAGCCCAATGCTATCTGTGAATATCTCCCCAACACTGTCCACGTGCACCTCCCCCATCCTGTCTTGCACCAGGAAAGGTGGGCTGGTGTGCAGCGCAGAGAGGGATTGAGAAATGGGTGAAGTGGGGAGGAAAGGAGGATGCTGAGAAAGCCGTGGGATTTGGTGTGTGAGATATAGAGGAGAAGCTGTAAAGAAAGAAGCTATCTCTTAAGTGTGGGGAGGGGGAGGGATCCTGGAGGAGCAAAGGGAGGAGGCCTAAAGATGGAGAGTTTTTGTCAGCTTGTTGCCCTTGTGTTAAAAGATCAGCTTTTTGGTTTTTGGTAGCCTTTGAATCAGGCACCCAGAGGTGTGGTTTTCTGGGGAGAGGAAAAGGTATTTCCCATGATCGAATCACAGCCAAGTGGGCCAATGGACCATGACCTAAGGCAGGCCAGGCCATCACCTGGCCTTTTAGACCAACAGTAATCAGTTCCAAAACTTGTGCTTTTTAATTGTCACCAAAAGGCGCAAGTGGAGTTCCCACGGATTACAGTAGTGGCTCTGCCTCAGGGTTGTCCAAGGATGTGAGAGTGCTACCCCAGTCCAGGGACAGAAAGAAAATCTGGCGTTGGGGCCCAGCCCACCATGGAGTAATCTTCAGACAGAAATTAGCTCACCTGCAGTAAATGAATTAGACCAGTGTTGTTTGCAAGCCAGCAGCGACAAGTTAAGCAGCTCCTGTGTGTTGAGAAGTGAGGAATTAATCCAGGATGCAGTCCAGTCTGTGAATCAGCAGGGGACTCAAACTGGGAAAGACCCCAGGAGTCATTTGCCTGCTGTTCCCGGTCAGGGAACCAACTGATAGAATTTTTAGTGCTCAAAAGATAGAAATATGAAATAAAGTGGCCTTTATTTTAAGAATGTGGAGAGAGAACCCCCCGACCACTGATGTCAGGCATTTTCTCTGCTGGACATGTGGTGTGGGGCATACATATAGCTTAGATTTGGGGTGGAGCCTAAGGGACATTACTGATGCACAGGTAGCTCACTGGAATTTATTTTGTGCCACAGGTAAATTGCTTAGGGGTGGGGAAGGTGACCTTCTGCCTCCCAGCCTCCCACCACTGCAGCATCCCCTTTAGGGCAAAATCCTTTCAGATTTCATTTAAGAAGACCTATGTTACAGAAGTTTGTATTAAAGTCTTCCAGGGGTGTTCTAATATCATTCTCTTGCACTGTTGTCTAAATACAGTCAAGCAAGAACAAAATCCTAAAAATGTACCATTAAAGAAATATCATAACCTTATAACTTACGTTATTTGAAGAGGCAAAGCAATTAAAAACAGTGGGCAAATTGCAAGCAATTATTATAAGTAATTATAAGCAACTGGCAAAGACAAAGCAAAATTTAATCATAAAAATTTGTTACCTGCAGGGCATGGTAGCTCACACCTGTAATCTCAGCACTCAGGAGGCTGAGGCAGGAGGATCATTGCAAGTTTGAGACCAGTCTGGGCTACAAAGTGAGCTCAAGGCCAGCCTGAACTGCATAGCGAGACCCTTTTGTCTCAAAAAGACAAAAAAAAAAAAAAAAAAAAATTGTTACCTAAATGAGTCCCAGTTCAGAGTCTATGAAAGAAAAGGCAGACTCTTATCTCCATCTAATGATCTTGGTGGGAGGCTTCCAAATAATATAGGGGGTAAAATTCCTAACGAGTTTGTGTTCTCTAAAATCGAAGATGAATTTTAGGAACAATAGAGGTTGAAAGGTTCTTGCCCTAGTATAAATTACTATACACCTTATGGTGGTGGTCTAATGTGGCACAAGGCCAAAGTGGGCACACTTACCACTTCCCGCTTCTTCTTCAGCCCTAATGGCAACTCCCCTCCCTGTTTGCACACACAGAGAATTCTAATTGGTTCTTTAAGTATCATCAATATCTGCCTCATGCACCACTTTTTTTTTTTTTTTGTCTTTTTGGGTCTCTCTATGCCTTTCAGGCTGGCCTTGAGCTCACTTTATAGCCAAGGCTGGTCTCAAAATCGCAATGATCCTCCTGGGATCAGCCTCCTGAGTGCTGGGATTACACGCATGAGCCACCACGCCTGGCCATGCGCCACTTCTGATCAGAGGTCACATAACCCTCTGCCTCTCTGTATCTGGCTGAAGGAGACAGCCAAACCATCATGGGTTGTGTGCTCCTTTCCATGTCCTCAACTCAATAAACCTGTTCATTTTGTACTTTTTGCTTCTCTATTGCACCAGAATACTGTAGCATTTGGTGCTGTGACTCAGATGGCAGAGTGTGTTAGCTCCTGGGAGTCACTCCCAGTTTGAGCTCTGCTGCCTACAAACCACCTTTCCTTCCTCTGGGACCTGTTTATTTGTCATTGCTAATCTACATGCAACACTGACCCTCCTCATTCATCACAGGTGAGCTGCCATTCAAGGATTTCTGTTTCCATTCCTAAAACTCGCAAGCTTGCATCAGAAAACCTATTCACTGCAGTCCCTAGTCAGAGATAGCAGTTTTCACATTCCTTTGGCAGGAAAGCCTAAGGAAAAACTGTCAGCTTTTGTTCCTTGGAACCCTGCCCCACACTCAGGTGACAGCTGATGAGAGTGGGTTGGGACCTTTAGTGTCACACTTTCAAAACAGGTGATGACTTCTTTTGACAGGTGTGATCCAGCACAGCTTCCACACTCCTTTTATGTCCCAGGTGAAGTTGTTCTCTCAGTTCACTTATAATTCAGTCATGGGAACCATTTCTTGCCCCCCAAAATACACACCTCTGAAGTGCCTTGTTGATAACCTTGGTGCTCTTGGCCTTAAGAAGGCTATAAAAAACCCCCAAAGCTGATCTTATACTTTTGTTGCAGTGGCAACAAGTTGGCAGAAACTCCTCATTTTAGGTCTTTTTCATTTAGGGGACATGGCCTTCTCTCATTCTGTCTTATATGATGGCCTGAATACTTCTGGCTCTGTCTGCTCCACCAGGAACTCTCCCTTCCTCCCCCCAGGCCCCTAGATGATTTGTCTCCTGTCTTTATGGCTCCTCCCCTATATCTCCAAGACCAAACCCTGCAGCTTTTTCAGCCAGAGGCTTCTGTGTCCCCTGCACCATTCCTCCCAACCCTTCCCTTAATTTATCTTCCCAGTCTCAGATTTATTTATTTATTTATTTATTTATCTATCTATCTTTTGGTACCAGGGATTGAACTCAGGACCTCAAGATGGCCAGGCAGGTGCTTATGCCACTGAGCTAAATCCCTGGCCCTAGTCTCAGATTTTTGGATCCCTTCAACCTGGGCCATCTATTCTGTGGGATGACCCTTCTTTGTCCCCTACTCCTGCATTGCCATTTCCCCTGCCAGTTCACCATACTCAGTCTCATGCATTCCAGCCACCTAGCAGTCCACATGGTCCTCAGCAGCCATCTTGCTGCAGTTCACATGGAGGACAGCCACGATCTTGTGGCATTCCCCCCCCATGTGACAGTGTGCCACTATCTTGTAACAGATCACAGGGTAAATGGCCACCATCTTGCAGTCCCTCATCATGGGACTGGCATCAGGCATCTTGTTGGGGGATCTCATGGTGACCAGTCACCTTCTTGTGCTTCCCTCTTGCATGGTGATGAGTGGTCTTTTTGTGGTGATTACCCAGTACCTGCACACAAATGCCTGCTGGGTGGTTGGCTGCTTAGTGGCCATCTACACCTCCCACTCTACAGTTTTCTGATATTCAATCCTTATTTCCTCTTTGGAAACAGGCTTATCCCAAGGGATCAGTTCATGCTCATTTTTCTCCTCACAGATCTATCTCAGAGTAACCATAGATTAGGTTCCTTTACTGCTATTCTTATTTCAAGAGATTTCTATTAATTGACCTACAAAAAGTTTCACACTAGTCTGTTTATTATGGGTTAAATTGGCCAAATACATTTGAGTGCACTCTGATTTTGTAAGATGTTTGTCAGTCTATATATGTGTTGTCCGTTTGTCCAGTCTGTTTATCCTGTACAGATCATTTGTCCATGTAGGTCAAAACAGCAGGCAAATGTTTGAGGTCAACAATATTTTTTCTTTTTCAAATCATTTAATCAAGGTTTATTTGGGTTATAGATTTAAAAAGCATACTTCCACCTAAGATGCCAGGTGGTCAAAATGATGCTAAAATTGGTTAAACAAAATCCCTTGGGGTGAGGAGAGATTAGAAAAGACTTCAATTGATGAATAATAAAGTGGCCAAATGGTAACTTTAACCAGATCTTATTCATTAATCAGAGGCCCCAATAATCCCCATAGCCTTATGGGAGACACCCCAACTAAAGTTCATATGACTAAGACAATTCATTGTTGCTGGTTTTATGGTATATTCATATCTTTAAATATAAAATTGGGATTGTTTATGATGGTAAACATTTTCTTTCAGATCCAAACATCTGCCTTTTTCTTGTGCTCTGGCCAGGATATTCAAGCCAAACCAATATGATGTCACCAGTCAAATGATAATTTTTAAATTAAAATTTATGTAATGCCCATCAACAAAGGACCTAAGAGCAATGAGTTACAATTGTTATAACCTATAAGCAGTTTCTAAACTTAACGGTCAGCCCTATTACTCATGCTTTGATTATACATGATTTTGTATGTATACTTTGATTATACATGTTTTGATTAAAGTTCTTGCCAAAAAGTGTCATACCCCAAGGCATCATATAGATAAAAACAATAACAAATATACTAAATTCCCTTTATATTCCTTTTACTGGGATCAACCAGACCTTTTCCAGAAAAAGGGTATATGATGCATATTGAGGGGTTGTAGACATTCTAATAGCACAGGAAGTGCTTATACAATCATAAAACCTAAATGTGTGTATGACAAATGAATAATATGCCTATTTCTAAAATGCCCTGGACCTTCTCCTTATCCTGCTTATGGGAAGCCATTACTAAAGTTATACTCATAAATATCCTGTTGACTCTATTTTTTGGCCCCTACATACTTAATTGGTTCTTTGCCTTTGTCTCCTCTAGACTTAAAGCATAAAGGCATACATGCCTCCCCAAGATGAAAATGCCTGCAGTCTACTGAGGGCCACTAGTTTTTTTTTTTTTGTCTTTTTTGAGATGGGGTTTCACTATGCAGTTCAGGCTGGCCTTGAGCTCACTTTGTAGCCCAGGCTGGTCTCAAACTCACAATGATCCTCCCACCTCAGCCTCCTGAGTGCCGGGATTACAAGCATGAGCCACCATGCCCGGCCTGAGGGCCACTAGTTAAAAGCTCTGCAGAATATCCCTGAGTGCCATCCAACAACTTCAACCCCCTTTAGTCTGGAGAAGCCAGATTGGTTATCATTCATTACATCTCAGGGCAGTTTGAGTTACTTCTTCGAGGAAAAATGCTACCAGCAGCTAAGTCAGTTAAAAACATTTTAGGCAGTCAGACAGGGTATGGGCCTCAAAGGAGGTAGGACAGAGAACCAGATGGCGTGTGACCTTGGAGGAGACAGAAACCTCCTGCTGTGGGCCAGATCCAAGACAAAAGGCTAAACTTGGCCCTCAAACCCCACAGGGAGGGCTTCTTAATATGGCTTTTTATGTTTTTTGAACATCAGAGATAAAAACCAAAAGAAAAAAATAATCTGATTTTTTAGCAGTGACAGCTGGAGCTTTATGACAACTGAGAAAACTGAAAAAAAGGTGGAGCTGCCCAAACCTCTCCCAGACTAGGCTTTGAGGGTGACAAAAAGGACTCTGGATGAGAGAATGTTCCCTTTGCAATTTCAAGGGCCATTGAAAGAGTGACTGTTCTTGCCACCAGAGAGCAGGTAAATCATCCATCCTGTAACTCCTTGTCCTCACAGGAGATCTCACCACCACTGGATTTGTCACTGGCTGATCTACTTGCACTTGCTGCTGAAGGTTGATGGGGCTTGGGGCCCACAGACTCCATTAAGGTATCCTTCTCAGAGGCTCAAGTCCCACTGGAGGTCTCAGGCAAGACATTATCTGTACTTGTAGACATGGAGGTCATGTATAGTGTTCTTCCTGAGTTTTTAGGCCATTATGTTAAATCCTCAGTCTCTGTAGTGGGTGTTGACAGCCAAGCTTACACAGCCTTTTCAAACAGGGCCCGTTCCATTCAGGTTCCAAACTCTTTCACCTTCACCCATAGCTTTCTGGTAATTCCAACATGTCCCACATCCCTTTTAGGTAGGGATCTTTTTCAAAGGCTTAACTTCTCCTTTACCTTCCCCCTTCCCACAGCTCTCATTCTCCAAACACCCTTACAATGCACTGCAAAGCCATCCCCTCATCCCCTGCTTTCCCTTGTTGTTCCCATAATTTGACACACTTCCTACCCCACCAGTGCTACCCATGTCATGCCTGTTTTAGTTCTTCTCAGGGATCCTTCAATTTTTCCTTGTGTTCCTCAATATCCTATAGCTCCCAAACATTTATTTTAGATAATGGTTTTCTTAAACTTATCCATTCATCCTATAATACTTCCATTCTCTTGACACTCAAGCCTAATGAGTTCTATCATCTAATAAAAGACCTTAGGGTAATCAATGATGATGTTGCCCCAATTCACCCAATGGTGCCAAACCCTATACCATGTTCTCTCATATTCCCCCTTCACCACTTGTTTCATAGTCCTAGACCTTAAAGATGCCTTTTTAACTATCCCCCTTCACTCTGTGGGGATCCCTTTGTGTTTATGTAGACTGACCCAGACACACTCAGGTCTCAACAACCTAACTTACTCACACACCTGTCATATCTGTGTTTGAACCTCTCCTCAGGGATAGATACTACCCCCTCCCTTTCCTGCTCATCAATTTCATGGACACACCCCTGGTCAGGACACATGCCCCACTGCAAAACTATCAAATGTCTTCTTACCTTTGTTTGTACTTTTTCAGGATAGATAGAAGCCTTTCCCACAACCAGGGAGACTGCTGATGTAGTTACTAAGGTCCAATTACAACAAATCATTCCAAAGTCTGGTCTGCCTCAGAGTATCCATTCAGATAATGGTCCTGCCTTTATTTCAGGCTATGTCATGTTTTGTCATCCTGTTTCCTGATCCCTTACATTGCATTAGTCAATTTTTTCACTACAATGATCTTAGTTCTCTCCACCCTCACCTGTTTAAACATGAACCTGTAGACTGTAGGCCTAAGATCTTGTGTCACTTACAGTGATGCAGCCACAGCCCTCCCACCCTCAGTTTATAATTTCCCAAACATGATTCAACTGAGAGGCCCTACATTTCTCATGTTTCCCATTGTCTCCCTGAACCAAGGACAAGTCCTACCTCCATTTGTACCCTTTCAATGGGGGAATAATTATCTCTTGTAACTCCACCCCTTCCAACTCCACACTTACTTTTCAGATTCTTCCTCACTAAGGCCCTGATGCAATGACACATTCAGATCAAAGGCACCTTTCCTTTTAACCCCCCTTGAGTCCTTTAACTATGATAGTGACCTGCCTCCTCATTGCACCTCATATTTATTTCTACACTCTAGGATGTAAGCACTGACCAATGATTAATTCCTTTTCCTGGCTGAAACACCTGGTACCAGCTTCTACCCAGGCATCAACTGTCATTCTGTCAACTCCCTAGACTCCGACATGACACCCCTGTCCAGCATGAAATAGTGAGAGACAGTCTTCACCCTTTTCCTAATAATACCAAGAGAGGAATGAAAGGTTCTTGCCCTAGTATAAATTACTGTGCAATTATGGCAATGGTTTAATGTGGTGGAAGGCCAAAGCAGGAATGCTTACCACCTCCTGCTTCTTCTTAATCCCTAACTGCAACTTACCTTATTGTTTGCATGCACAGAGAATTCCAATTGGTTCCTCACTTGTCCTCAGTATCCTCCCCACTTGCCTCTTCCTTGTGCCTCTATGTATCTGGTCGAAGGAGATAGCCCAACCACCATGAGTTGGTTGCTCCTTTCCATGTCTTCAATAAACATGTTCATTTTGTACTTTTTGCTTCTCTATTACCCCAGAATATTTTAACAGAGGTTAAGAGCAAAAGAAAGCTTTTGTCTGAAGGAGAGCGATAGAAGGGGTCCTGAATGGGTTACCAAAGACTATCTTTTCTAGGGGTTCAGATAATTGTTCAGGTAAAATGGACCAAATCATGGACAAATGGGGAAGCAAGTCTTGTAGCATGTTTAAAGAGCAGTGACTCTTCCTTTAGGAGATTGGGTTTGGATGTATTTGTTTGATCTTTTGTGTTGAAGTCTGGCCCATGGTTGGAGGTGTCTGTCTCTTCCAAGGTTACAAAATGTCTGGTCTTCTGCACTGGCTCCCTTGAGGGCCCAGCTCTGTCTGACTGCTTATAACATTTCTATCTAACTCAGCTGCCTGTAACACTAGGGATGTAGCTCAATACTAAGGCTTTGGGCTCAATCCTCAGTATAAAACAGAATAGAAAAAAAAGCAAAATAAAACAGGGGGCTATAGACTGTAATAGCTACTCTGCAAGACAGGCTCAATGGGAATAACATAGGAAAAATATAATTTCTAACATGTTGGATGTCAAATGTGTCAAGTTTGTGGTCCCACAATCTAGAAATTAAGTCATGAACCAAAAGAATAAGTTAGGAGAATTTTATTGGAAATGAGGAAAGAAGAACTGAATTTCCAAGAAGGGTCACAAATATGGTGGCCACTGAAGCCCGCTGTCAGGGGTAGTTTTACTACAAAGTCATAGTGTAGGTACAATGTGGGTCAAACTATAATCAATTATAGGATTACAGATATAGCTGCTTAGCTAGTATTGATCCAGTAATGAAATGAGTCATGAAGCAAGAGTGCATGGAAAGAACAAAGACATTTTGAGGACAGAATGGGTCCATATATTCTGGTCACCCACCTGGGCAACTGATTCCTATCTGGAATTACTAGACTGAGTGGTATAATAAGTACAGGATATAAGTCAATATAATGTCTATCTCTTAGGGAGATATATACAACTGGTCATTAGAGGCCTGGCCTGTTTCAGATGCACCTCCAGTCACAATTCTGATGTCTTTATTTTTCACTGACTTTCTTTGAGAATCTAGTCTCTGACTGTATACTAATTTTTATCAGACTTAACTCCCTGAGATAGCATTTTTCCATAATTAAGGTGCAAGGACTTCTAAAGAAAACATATTAGAATGGGGAATTTACCTATGACTCTGGTGTTGAACATTAGGTTTTATTACAATCAGCAGCTTTAGGGTGGGGTAAGTTTGAATTTTGAATATGATTCTTTTTTTTTTTTTGTACCGGGAATCAAACTCATGACTGCGTGCTTGCAAGGCAAGCCTTAATGCTGCTGAGCTAAACCCGTGGCACTGCATGTGATTGATTCTTTAAGGATGATTTTAGCGTCGCCAGCCACTGTGTCAAGGAAATGCAGTTGCAAGTAAAAGATTTTCCTAAAGTAAAGTCCTGTAGCAAGCAGACCTCCATTCACTGAACAGAATTTCTCCACATATTCCAAAAGTTTTTCCATTAGTGTTTTTTCATTATTCATTTCCAACAAATTTGGAGATTTCATCTTTGCCTTGAGTTTTTCCATCGGCACTTGCAAATTCTCAGCCAAGCTCTTCAGTGATAAGTCATCCACTCCAAACAGGTCTTGAAAGTCATTTAAAGTTGCTTTCAGCTTCTTCATGTCTTCAACACTCATCATGCCCACTGCAGGAAGGGTAGCCAATAGTCCACTCTTAAAGGCTTCTAGCCAGATGTACTTCTTTTGAGACTCTCGCTTTCTTTCAATGGCTGCCTCAGTAACACTAGGCAAGGAGAGCATAAAAACATGCTGCTTTTGAACAGGGATGTCCTTTAGTAGGGTATTTATTAGGATTTGAAAATCATACTTAGATAAATTGTTGCTAGAGATCAAGAAGACTTGTGGTTCGATCATGCCATTCTTCTTAAAGGTGTCCAGACAGTTGTTTCGGATTTTCTGCAAGACTGCCTTTTTATTAAATGTGGATGGTTTAGTTTTCTTTTCATTTCTTATGTCAGAGTCCACCTTGGTTCTCACAAAATAGAAATTTTTTTTCATACGTCTGATCACTTTGGCCAGTTCTATTTCACTTTCCTTGAAGCGTGTAGCAGAAACAATAATAAAAAAGTCATATTCAGCAAATTGTACTTCCTTAAGATAATCTTCTGGTTTGAAATTGGTGGTTCCTATGCCAGGTAAGTCCCACCACGTGACATTGGGAAACTTTGGATGTGTGTATGGCTGTCTCTTCATGGTTGTTTCAGTTACCCCAATGGGAGCTGCATCTTGGGAGTCATGCTTAACCTCTCTGAGTGCATTGATCAAGCTGGACTTTCCTGCTCCAGATTCCCCTGTCACAGCAATGTTGAGTTGTGTACTATTGATTTCTTTTAATGCAGCAGTGATCACAGCATTGGCTCCCTGAATGTCTCCTTTTTTCAAGTGTAACTCAATTACACTGATGGTTTCTTGAGAGATGAATTTGTTTTCCACATGTAAGTTCTTAAAATATTCAAAACTTGAGAAATAATCCTGGTGTTCTTTATCATTAGGAGTCTTGGAGAGCAGCTGGCCCATGACAGTGAGTAAACAGAGGAGCTGGAAGCGAGGGGAGAGCAGAGTTGAAAGACATCACTATGCCAGAAAATTACCCTTGTGATTTGCTCACATCAAAACTGCTGCAGCCTCAGTGTTGTTTCCCTCAGTTACGCCTTGACCAAGATTAGTTTTCATGTCATTCTGCTTCCTCTCTCTATTAGTGTATGTTTGCTATATAGAACATTTTTTTAGTTTGATTATATATCAATATATAATGCATATATAATCAATCAATGTATATAATCAATATATCTTGCTTATTTTTGTTCCTCTGCTTTCCTCATCCCCTTCATCATCTTCAAACAGTCTGCCTTTTTGTTTCCTACCACCTCTCCTTTACTACAGTTTTACTTATTTATTTATTGTGGTACCGGGGATCGAACTCAGGACCTCACATTTGCCAGGCAGGCGCTTATGCCACTAAGCTAAATCTCCAGCCCTATTTATTTATATTTTAGGTTTCTTCTATGAGAGAAAACATGTGGTATTTAACTTTTTGTGTTGGACTTATTTCAGTTAACATTATGATCTCAAATCCATCCATTTGCCTGAAAACGACATCACTTCACCCTTTATTGTTGTTGAATATATAAAAATGGAGATATATATATATAATGTATATTATATATAAATGGATATATATATATCCCATAATATATGTAAACATTTGTCTGTTGACTGGCATCTAAGCTGTTCCCAGAGCTTAGCTATTGTTGTGTTGCTATAAATGTGGATATACATGTAGCACAATCTTATGATATCTTTTATGAATATACGCAGGAGAGAAATAGCTGGGTGGAGTGGAATTTCTCTTTTAGCTTTTTGAGAAATCTCCATACTGATTTCCACAGTGCTTTCATCAGTTTACATTCTCACCAAGAATGTGGAAGCGTTTATTCTGCCCTTGCTTGCAGTCTGACCAGCATTTGTTGCTTTTTGTGATCTTTGTGATAGCCCTTATTTCTTGCCATACTGCTAAGCAAGGTTGTTGGTTGCTTTAACAAAAGTGAAGCACCAAAGAATAAATCCTCAGTCTTTTATTGCATCTCTATACAGGCTTCATTAAGCTAGTTGTGGGTCCCTGGGCTATTATGTATATTGTTCAGATATAAATGCAGTAGGAAGTCATATGAGCAAGATGCAGGCTTTTTGTAACAATTTTAAAGGGAAGAGACAAATCTGAACCTCATAGTCAATAGTTCAAAGTCTCACCTTTTTCATTTTTGAAGGAATCAAGGTCATCTCACTGTCAAAACGGATTTGAACTTTGAATGAACCTTATATTTGTAATGAAGAGGTAATCACAAGGCTTGGATTCAGTTTCCCAGTGGTTTACTGAACAGAACTAGAACTCATTTTTTTGGCACAATGAGAATTGGGGTTCCTCCAGGAATATTGTTAGGAGATGGGATTATGGCCTTTGTGAGAAATCTTGTAGGGAATGAGATTAGAACTTTCCCTGTATTTACAAATTTCTTAACAATGAGCATTATGGAATGTTCTTCAAGTTCTCCTTCCCTCATATATGCTTGGAAAGTAAAAGGAAAAGGGAGTCAAGATCCGTGAAAAGGAGGTAAGATTATATCCACATATAAAGTATATTACATTATATTATATATGTTCTTTCATACATTAAATTGCATGAAACTTTATGTAATTTATGGGTACAATGATCTTTGAGACATGTACACGATATGAAGTTTCTCAATCAGGATAAACATACATATTTCCTCATTTCTTTGTGATGTAAATATTCGAAGTCCCTTTTTGTCCCTCTATCATATAGTAAGTATCCTTATCTGTCATCAACCAACTGTGCAGTAGAACGCCATAAATTATTTCTTCATGCTGACTGTAACTTAGTTCTCACTGGCTAACCCTTTTCTCCTTCTTCATTTTAGCCTTTGTTGAGACTACTTCCATGAAATCAATGTTTTAGATTTCACATGTGAGTGAAATCATGTGCTATTTGTCTCTTTTGTGCCAACAGTATTTCATTTAACATATTGTTCTCCTGGTTTCTACCTTGGGAAAATTAACAGGATTTCATCCTTTTAAATAGTTTTTAATATTCCACCATCTAAATATATATTACATTTTCATTAGCCATTCATCAATTGATGAATACTTAAGTTGTTTCCATTTCTTGGTTATTGTGAATATTTCTGTAATTAATATGGTTTTGTTCATGTTTAGTCAACAAGTGATTTACTTGGTATATATGTTCAGGTGTGGGATTGCTAGATCACCTGGTAACATTAATTTTTGGGAAACTTGTGTACCGTTTTCCCATAATAACTGTACTAATTTATATTCCCATGAATAACATGAAAGGGTCCGCTTTCCTGTACATACTGACAAGTACTTGTCATGTTTTATCTTTTTGGTAATACATATTACAATTAAATGAGGTGACATTTCATTTTGAGTTTGATTTGCATTTCCTGAATAAGTAGTGATGTTGAGATTTTTTCATGTATATATTGATCATTTGCATGTCTTCTTATAAGAAGTTTCTATTTAGATCTACTACCCATTTTAATCAGGTTATTATTATTATTATTATCTTTGGTACTGGGGATCGAACTCATAGTCTTGCATTTGCTAGGCAGGTACTTGTGCCCTGAGCTAATTGCCCATCAGGTTATTATTGTTATGACTGTTATTTTTGTTACTGAGTTGAGTTAATATTCTGGATATTAAGTTGTAATATCCTATGAATTGTAAATATTTTATTCCATTCAGCAGGTTATTTCTCTTCCATGCAAAGTTTTTTCAGTTTGATATAAAATTTTGGTCTATTTTTTCTTCTGTTTGAGTTTTAGATTATTGTCTAAAAACACCATTGCCTATTTCAATGATCTGAAGCATTTCTTCTACTAGTAGTTTCTTGGCTTCAGGCCTTACTTTAATACATTCTGTGTTTTTATGTATAGTGAGAAATCAGGGATTTAATTCAGCCTGCTATATGTGGATGTCCAATTTCCCTAGAACTGTTTGTTGAAGAGGCTCTCATTCCCCTAGTGCGTGTTCTTAGTGCTGTTGTGAATAACCTGTTGGCTTTCCAGGGGTGGATTAGTGTGCTTGCTTGGCAGCACATATACTAGATATGTGGGTTAAGCTCTCTTTTTACTCTGATAGCATGCTTTCCCCCCTTTTTGTTTTTTTATTTTTTAAATTTTATTTTAAAAAGAAAAAAGTCAGAAAAGAAAAAGAAAAGCCAAAACAGATAACAATAGCAAACTCAAAACATAACAATATAGGTTTTCAAAACAGAATGAAAGAAATTTAATAATGGTTGTTATATTGCACATTTTTCCCTTTTTTCAGAAAGAAAAGAAAATTAGAGAAAACAGAAAAGCAGAAAAAAGAACAATACCAAATTAAAAAAGTAACATCATAAAATTGCTAGTTGATATATTACTCATTGTCATCTTAAAAAATAGTTGCCAAAGTCACAAAATCAAGGCATAGTGGCTAGATTCTTAAACATTGACAGTGCAAATCATTCTGTTCACTGTTCCAACAGAAATTCAGTAGTATGGTCATCTATCTTGTACATTATACATACTGTTATACCCTTTAGAGCACTTTCCTTCCCTTTCATATTCACAATATCTATTATACTTTTTGGATTCCATTATCCTGTCAGTTTTTATTTTTTTTTACACTAGAGAGAAATGTGATATTTACTAATGTGAGTCTTGTTTATTTCACTAATGAGGATATTCTCAACCTGCCTCCATTTACCTATAAATGCCTCAAAATCATCATTTTTTATAGCTTAGAAGTATTCTGTTGTATAAAAATATCACGTTTTTCATCCACTCTGCAGTTGATGGGTATTTTTTTTGTTTCCAAGACTTAGCTATCACAAACTGGGCTGCTATGAACATGGGTGCACATATATCACTGTGACATGACTTTTTCAGTTTTTCTGGGAAAATACCCAGGAGGGGAACAGCTGGGTTGAACGGAACTTCCAATTGTAGTTTTTTGGGGAACCTCCATACTGACTTCCACAGTGGTTGCATCAGTTTGTACTCCCACCAACAGTGAAGAAGTGTTCCTCCCTGCCCCATCCTTGCCAGAATTTGTTATCAGTTATTTTCTTGATGGCAGTCATTCTTTCCTGGGTGAGATGAAATCTCAATGCTATTTTAATTTGCATTTCTCAAATCACCAGTGATGGTGAACATTTCTTCATATATTTATTTGCCATTTGTATATCTTCATCTGAGAACTGTGTGTTCACCTCTGATGCCCATTTTTGGAGAGGAGCTTTGAGTTTGGGGGAAGGTTGATGTTTGTCAGTTCTTTGTATGTTCTGGATATAAGTCCTTTGTCTGAGGGATTGTTGGCTAAAATTCTTTCCCATTCTGTGGGTTTTCTTTTCACTTTCTTGGTGATTTCTTTTGAAGTGCAGAAACTTTTTAGTAATATGAGATCCCAGTTGTTAATTCTTTGAAGTATTTCCCATACAGTTTGTGTTTTGTTCATGAATTCTCTGCCTACCCCTACGTCTCCAAGATTTTTACCCACCTTTCCTTCAGTAGATTTAGTGTTTCTATTTTAATATTTAGATCCTTGATCCATTTGACTTTAGTTTAATGCATGGTGATAGGCATGGGTCTATTTTCAGTCTTTGGCATGTGGAAAACCAATATTTTCAACACCATTTGTTAAAGTGGCTATCTTTCCCCCCGTGATCATGTTTAGCCCCTTTGTCAAATATAAGATGGCTGAATGTCTTTTTAGTAGTATTTGCATCTTCTAATCTATTCCACTGATCTTCAGGTCTATTTCTTTGCCAGTACCATGCTTGGCTTAATTACTGTGGCTTTGTAGTATTATTGCAAGTCAGGAATTGAGATGCCTCCTGTCTTGCCTTTGTTGCCCAGAATCGCCTTTGCTGTTCTAGATTTCTTCTGTTTCCAGATGAATTTTAGGAATGTTTTCTCTAAATCTGTAAGGTACGTTAATGGTATTTTGATTGGGATTGCATTGAATCTGTATAACAGTTTTGGGAGTATGGCCATTTTCACAGCATTGGTTCTTCCTAACCAAGAGCAAGGAATATCTTTCCATTTTCTAATATCCTCTTCAATCTCTTAACTAGAGTAGTATAATTTTCAGCATATAGGTCTTTTACATTCTTGGTTAGGTTGATTCCTAAGTATTTGGTTTTTTTTAGATGCTATTGTGAAAGGCAATATTTCCATAATTTCTCTTTCAGTGAGTTTTTTGTTTGTGTAGAGGAATGTTATTGATTTTTTAGTGTTGACTTGATATCAAGCTAGCCTGTTGAATTTGTTTATTACCTCTAGTAGTCTTTTAATGGACTTTTGGGGTCTTCTATGTACAGTATCATGTCATCTGCAAATAATGATGGCTTAATTCTTCCTTTCCTATCTTTATTCCTTTTATTTCTCCCTCTTGTCTGATTGCTCTGGCTAATATTTCCAGAACTATATTGAATAGGAGTGGTAATAGTGGACATCCTTGTCTTGTTCCTGATTTTAGAGTGAAGGCTTTCAGTTTTTGTCCATTTAGTATAATGTTGGCTGTTGGATTGTCATAAATGGCCTTTATGAGACTGAGGTACATACCATCTATTCCGAGTTTCTGTCAGGCTTTTGTCATGAAAAATTATTGGACTTTATTGAAAGCTTTTTCTGCATCTATTGAGATGATCATGTGATTTTTATTTTTGGCTCTGTTGATGTGGTGTATTACCATTTATTGATTTGCATATGTTGAGCCATCCCTGCATTCCTGGAATAAATTCCACTTGGTCGTGGTGTATAATGTTGATAATTTGCTGCATTCTGTTTGCTAGTATTTTATTGAGAATCTTTGCATCAATGTTCATTAGTGAAATTTGTCTATAGTTCTCCTTTTTGGTTGGGTCTTTCTCTGGTTTTGGTATCAGAGTGATACTTGCCGCCAAGAATGAGTCACGGAGAACTGCTTTTCTTTCAATTTCATTGAAGATTTTAAGGAGTATTGGCATTAAGTCTTCTCCAAATTTCTTATAGAATCTAGTTGTGAGTCCATCAGAACCTGGGCTTTTCTTTGTTGGTAAGTTTTTAATCACATTTTTTATTGCAGTAGCTGATAGTGGATTGTTCAAAACTGTTATATCTTCTTGATTGAGCTTTGGTACTTTATATGTTTGTAGAAATCTGTGCATTTCCTCTGTGTTTCCACCCTATGTGAGTAGAGTTTTTCAAAGTAGGTATTCATGATCTTTTGAATTTCCATGGCATCTATAGGAAGTTTCCTCTTTTCAGTACTTATTGCATGGATTTGAGTTTTTTATTTCTTTTTCTTGAGAAGGTTGGCTAGAGGTTTATCAATCTTATTTTCTAAAAAAACCAGTTCTTTGATTCATTAATTCTTTGTGTTGTTTTTTATTTCAATTGCATTAATTCCTGCTCTAATCTTTACAATTTCCTCTCTTCTATGAGCTTTGAGTTTGACTTGCTCTTCCTTTTCTAGAAGCTTGAGATGTAGCATTAGGTTATTTGTGCTCATTCTGTTTTCTTGATGTGACTATTTATTGCTATATATTTTACTTTTAAGCCTGCTTTCATTATGTTCCATAGGTTACAGTACGTTGTGTCTGCATTTTCATTGTATTGTGGGTATTGTTTTATTTCTTCTTTAATTTCATCTGTAACCCACTGGTTGTTCAGAAGGTTGGTATTTAATTTTCATGTATTTATAAAGGTTTTGCAGGGATTTTGCCATTGATTTTAGTGTGCTAAGGTCAGATATTATGCATGGGATAATTTCACTCCTTTGCATTTACTTAAGAATATTTTATGAGTTAATATATGGTCTATTTTGGAGAATGTCCCATATGCAGCTGAGAAAAATGTATATCCTGATGTGGTGGGGTGGAACACTCTAAATATCCACTATATCCATTTGCTCACAGGTATGATTCAGTTCTGTTATTTCTTTGCTGACTCTGTTTTGTTGATCTATCTCTTTGTGCCAGTGGGGTGTTAAGGTCTCCTATTATAATTGTGCTCTTGTGTATTTGGTTTTTCAAGTCCATTAGTATTTTATATAGTTGGGTGCTCCTGTATTTGGTGCATATATATTGATAATTGTTAGTTCTTCCTCTGGTAGTTTTCCACTTACAAATATGTAGTGGCCTTCTTTATCTCTTTTAATCATTTTAGGTTTGAAGCTCACTTTGTCTGCACACAGAATAGCTACCCCTACTTTTTTCTGGGTTCCTGTTGCATGGAATACTGTTTTCCATCCTTTGACTTTTAATCTGTGAGTTTCTCTTTGAGTCAGATGTGTTTCTTGTATACAGCATATTGTGAGGTCTTGTTTTTTGAGTCATTCTGTCAACCTGTTTCTTTTGTATCCATTTACATTTACGGATATCACTGATATGTACTGGTTTGACTTTGCCATTTTGTGTTCCTGTTGTTGGTTTCCTGCTTTCCTCCCTTGTTTAATTTCTTGTCCTGGCTGGTGGTTTCTTTCTGTGGTTGTTCTGGAGATTGTGGTCATTTTTATTCTATCTAGCATGTCCTTTGATACTCTTTCTAGGGTTGGTTTGGTAGATGTAAATTTCTTCAGTTGTTCTTTGTCATGGAAGTATCTTGTTTCTCCATTAAATTTGAAAGACAGTTTTGCTGGGTATATTAGTCTGTATTGGAAGATATTTTCCTTTAGAATTTTAAGTACTTCACTCCATTCTCTTCTTGAGTTCAGTGTTTGTGTTGAGAAGTCTTCTGTGATTCTGATAGGGTTCCTTTATGGATGATCTGTCTCTTGTCTCTAATAGCTTTTAAGTATTTTGTCCTCATGTTGAATTTCTGTGATGTTGATTGTTATATGTCTGGGTGTAGTTTTTTTTTTTTTTGCTTATGGCTATTTGGAGGTCTATATGCTTCACTTATCTGTATGTCAGTTTCCATTTTCATGTTTGGGAAATTTTCAGCTATTACTTCTGTAAATAGTCTCTTGATATCATTTGTGTCACCTTTTTCATTCATACCTATCAATCTGATGTTGTTTTTCTTTGCATCATCTTGCACTTGTTGAATTATTATTTCCTGACTGCTTGTTACTTTTAAAAATTTTCCCTTTCCTATTCAGTAGTTGCAATCTTGTCTTTGAGGTCTGAAGGTCTGTCTTCACTTTCATTGAGGCAGTTTTGCCAACTTTCAGTGGATTTTTTGGTTTCCTGGACATCTCTTTGAATCTGTTTTATGCATTCTGTTGTTTCTTATATTGGTCATTCAAGGTTTCCTTCTTTTTGCAGTGTTCCTTTGATTTTTTTCTAACTTCTTTAGATACATCCAGCATTCCTTTCTTTACATTTATCATTTCTTCTTTTACCTAGGAGTTTATTTCTGTGTTCTTTTATAGCTTCCCAGAGTTGTTTCTTTAGTTCAGTCACAATCATTTCAGGAGTTTCAGGTGTATGGCTTACATTTTCTTGTATGTCTATGTCTCCTATGTTTGCTTGGGATGGGTTGGAAGTTTGAGATTTCATTTTGTTCTTTGCTTTTGTTATTTTCCTATATTTTCTTAAAGAAACTGAGAATATCTATTGTTACTGCAGTGAGTTTTCCCAGTTGAGTGGAGGTCATTAGACAGGCCTTGCCAGGTGATTCCCAGCCACTCAGGGTCACTGGCAGGGGCCCAACTAGGCCAGGAGGGAACCTTCTGGAGTCCCTGGATGATGGGGGATGCTGGCTGGGCCCTACTAGGCTCTGAGTGACGTGATGTGGCTGTAAGGCTGGGTGAAGATCACTGAGTGTGCTTTCAGCTCATGAGGCAGAGCAAAGGTGGCTAAAGACCACTTGGAGAATGCTGGGTAGGGCTCAAGTAGGCCAGGAGGGACCTTCCTATGAGTCCCCCGGGATGGTGGATGCTGGTTGTGGTTCTACCAAGCTCTGAGAGACACACCGAGGCTGTACCTTGGGATGGATCTCACTGTATGCACTTTTGGCTTGTGATGTGGAGTGCAGGCAGCTCTGGGCCTTTTTTTCCCCGGTTACAGGGATCAAACTCATGTCCTCGCCCTTGTCAGGCAGGTGCTTATGCCACTGACCTAAATCCCTGGCCCTATCTTGTTTTAAAGTTCTGTATTGTTTTCGTTGTTTTGTTTTGTTTGGTTTTATTCTGCTTTTGTTATGTTTGATTTTATTATATCTAGTGGCATGGGCAACTATTTCAAAGATAACAAGATATACTATGGCAGCCACTTTGGATTTACTATCATCTTGTTTTAAAGTCCTATATTGCATTCATAGTTTTGTTTTTATTGGTTCTATTTTGTTCTGTTTCATTAGATTTTTAATATGTCTGAAGATATGGGCAGCTATTTTAAAGGCAACAAGAGGCATTATGGTAGCCATTGTTGATTTTTTATTATCTTGTTTTAAAATTCTGTATCATTTATAGTGTTTTATTTTGGTTGGTTTTATTCTGTTTTACTTTGGTTGGTTTTATTTTCTTTAAAATAAAAAGTTATATTAAAAAAGAAATAACACCAAGAATCAACACAGGGAATCATATCAAATTAAAGTCTGCACAACCAAGGAAAGAAACAGAGTGAAGTGACAACTTGCAGAATGGTGCTCAAATTTTTCAAAAAATGAGGACTAGAAGTTTCACTCGACTCAACTATTCCCTTTCTTAGTTGTCTGCACACTAGTGTCCCTTTCTTAGTGTCATCCTGAAAGAATTAAAAGCATCATACTACAGCAATATATGTACACCCATGTTTATAGTGGCACAGTGCATAATAGCCAAATCTTAGGAACAGCCCAAATGTCCATCAACTGGTGAGTGGGTAAAGAAGATGTGTTTTTTTAATACAATAGGATACTACTCTGCCACAAAGGATAACCTTGAGACATTTGTGGGTGCACTTTGAGACCATACTACTAAGTGAAATGAATCAGACACACATGTGTGAATACCAAATTGGTTTTCTGTTGTGAGAAACTTAAAGTTTAAATAAGAATCAAACTATATAACATATTGTGAAATAGGAAGAAAATGTTCAAATGGGAAGGGAAACTAGGGAGGCAGAGGAGGAAAGGAAGGAAAGAAAGGAAAAAATGATCAAAGAAGGACAAAACCGAAACACAGCTTTTGTAAATGAGGGAAAAGGGGTTGAAGGGAGGGGAGCGGCATAGGAAAAAGCTAAGTTATTTCATGTACAGGTAAACATTCCTTATGAATATGATCATTATGATTATTTAAAATGTACTAATAAACTCATTTAATAAAAAATCTGTTAACATTTTAATCTGGACATGATAGAAATTCAAATTAAAACAGAACTACCATTCCATCTGACTTCAGGAAAAATGGCTACCACCAAGAAATCAAATTATTCATGTTGATGGGAATGTGAACTAATACAACGACTGTAAATCAGTGTGGACATTCCGCAAAAACTACATGCAGAAGTTCCATTGGAGTCATTTATTTCCCAGCTAGGTTTCTTCCCAAGAATTAAGGACACTACATTCTAGAGATACATGCATATTCATATTTATAGCAGCAGAACTAATAATAACTAAATCTCAGAAGCAGCCTAAATGTCTATGAACAGATAGATGAATGAATAAATAAAGTATGGTATTTATATACAGTGGAGTATTCCTCTACCACAAAAAGAATTAACTTGAGTCATGTGTAGCAAACTGGTTGCACTTTCAGGCCATCACGTTAAGTGAAATAAATCAGACATACAAGCTTCAATATTGCATGGTTCTCTTACATGAGAAACACAAAATAAAAATAAAAATAAAAATAAAAGATAGGTAGTAGGAAGCAGGGTGGTTGATTCTTTGCAAAAAGGAGAGGCAGGAAGAGAGAGAGGGGTTGGGGGGTTAGGGAATGATAAAAGAATTAAGATGTGTTATGTGCATATACCGGCAGACAATGTAAGAATTATGTACTGCAAATGTGCATCATAAAAAATTAAAAGAGTGCTGCATAACAAAAAACTTAGTGGATTAAATGAACACAGTAATACAAAAGATAAATTGTAAATAATTATGCCAGTCAGTTTTTGTATGCTACCCCTCTGTCATGAATTATTTGTATTTAATCTACTCGTAAGACACCTAGGACTTTTAGGAGAAAAATGATTTCTGATTCTTGAAGCCCAGTGATCTGCATGACTATATTTTAAGCCAGTGTATTCAAAAATCAGTGTTAAAGGGTTTCAAGTAGTCTACTCTTAATTTTTTCTGTGTTTGTGACACTTTCTCAATAAGTTAGAGATACAACATTTCAAAAACTTGCAAGACAGTGTAACTACTGAAGGAAGAGAAGAAAAGATAATAAACCAAGCATGACAATTTGAAAGTAGGAATTAAGATGGAAATAAACCTTATCTATCAATAAAAAATCAATCAATAAGCAATCAATAAATAAAATCAATAAAATAAGACAAGTTAAATACAAATCAATGTGATAAAACACACTTAAACAGGACTGAGACAGAAAACCTGAAAAAGGAGGAAAAAGTAAGAAATTATAAATATTAAGAATGCCTGAGAACAAGACATGTTTATGCATTCGTGGAGAAGCGGTCATGCGCTCTCTGCATGTCCCCTCTCATTGCATTGCCTGTATCAATACAGACTGGAAGACTGCCAATTCCCAGGAGAAATGGTAAATGAAGTAGAGGAGCGTCTCTGAAGAGAATAAAGTCTAAGGAAAAAATGAAAAGAAAAAAACACAAGTGGATCTTTGTGTTAAGCAGTCTTCTAAGACAGCCCACGGTAATCCCTGAGTCCTACACTCAGTTAATTGTGTAACTTCCTTCACCGTAATGTTGGCAAACCTGCATCTTGCTTCTCACAGAGACAATACAATGCAGTGGACTGAGTGCCCCTATCCTGATGCAGTCCAGTGAGTTTGTGGCTCTGTTTTGCCTGCAGACTGTCCCCTTGCTGAAGTAAATTGCCATTTCTTTTTTTTTTTTTTTTTTTTTTAAATTTTATTTAAGGAGAAAAGAAAAAAAAAAGCAGGGAAAGGGTACAAGTTATACAGATTTACAGAAAAAAAATGAACAGTAGGAAATCACTAGTTAATGGATTACATATTGTCATCTTAGAAATAATTGTTCAAGTCACAAAATTAAAGCTTGTAAAGTGGACATTCCATCAATGATACTGCAAACAGTTCTGTTCATTGATCCAATAAAACTCTGTGATATCATTTTCTATCTTATACACTTAAATATACATGCAGTTATATAGTTTAGAGCACTTTCTTTTCCTCTCTTTTGTACCATGACTATTACACATTTTGGGTTTCATTGCTCCCACGGTTCTTATTACTTTTTTGGAAGAGAGTAAAACCAAATGTGACATAACAGAACAGAATCGGTCAAGTCAAAAGGGTGGACATAATAGATAATGTAAAAACATAATACAGGTGATCAACAATGGTTACCATAATGTCTCCCGCTATCTCTAATAGAATTGCCTATATCATTAGTTATAATACAATTGAACAAAACAGTAAAGAATAAAACCGACAAAACCAAAACATTGGAGACATTGTAGGTCTTCAAAAGTAGCTAAAAGTCAACAAGAATGGGCGTCATAATGAATCTCATTATCTTCACAGCTGATGCCTAAACTTTCGAACCTGATACTATCCAGCAAAACAGAATAGGGGAACATCAGTCAAAAACAAGATGGTGAGAGTAATACAGGGCTTTAAATCAAGGTAATGAAAAGTCAAAATGGGTTACTATAATATATCCTGCTATTTTTCCTTTAATTAAAAGGATAAAGATAAAAAAGTAAATAATGGAGTGGAGATTGAGATAAAAGAGGGCATAACAACGAAACAGCGCAGATCAAAACATAACCATTTAAGCAGAATAGAGTTTCACCACCAGATAATCCTAACCTAAAAGTAGTTACCATATTGTTTCTTTCTTTGAAATCCTTGAGTACAACTTCGTATACTGTAGCATTAAGTATATCAAAACAATGTAAAACCATTCAAGAGAATGACAGCATTACAGAGTATTTAGAATCGACTAACAGAAAATGAACAATGGTTTCTGTATAATCTCCTTGTCTTTAAAAGGTTTTTGCTTATACTATCGTACATAATAAAATCCAATAAGATACAGCCTATTTAGACCATTGGAGACAGAAGGACAAAAGCTAGATGAGACTTCAAAACAAGATGATACTAAATCAGTATTACCTATTAAGATGTCATTTTCTCCAAAATAGCTGTTCCTATCATCCAATCTTCTCTGCCTCATTTCTGTTAAGCTCTTTTTCTGTCAGTAGCTGTCAGTTTGTCTTCTTCATTTTGTTCTCTGCTCCATTTGTTGTGGCCTCCCCGCCACTATTTCTGGGTTCTTTGTATTTTTCTTTTTTTAGAATATCCTGCAATACTTTCTGTAGAGTTGAATTGGTGGTTGCAAATTCCCCCAGTTCCTCTTTATCCTGGAAGCACCTTGTTTTTCCATCAATTTCCAGGGACAGTTGTGCAGGATATCTCAATCTTGGCTGGAGATTATTATCTTTCAAAGCTTGAATTGTTTCCCCCCACGCTCTTCGTGATTTGATGGTTTGTGCAGAGAAATCTGCTGTAATTCTGATGGGTGTTCCCTTGTAAGTGGTCTGTTTCTTGTCTCTTACAGCTTTTAATATTCTGTTCTTGTATTGAATTTCTGGAATTTTTATTATTATATGCCTGGGTGTTTCTCTGTTTGGGTTGTAGGTAGCTGGGGTCCTGTATGCCTCATACATCTGAGTATCTTTACCTTTTGCTAAATTAGGAAAATTCTCCTGGATTATTTCTGTGAGTGGCTTTTGTAGTTCACTTGTTTGCATCCCTACTTCTTCTTTTATGTTCTTAATCCTTAAGTTATGGATCCTCTTATCATCTTCTTGTCTTTGTATTATTGCTGTTTGTTTCTTTGTTATTTTTAAGAAGTTTTTCATTTCATTCTCCCATATTACAAGTCTGCCCTCCAGTTCAGATAGTCTGTCCTTAGTTTCTTTCAAGCTGTTATGCCAGTCTTCGATAGACTTCTTAGTATCTTGGTAGTCCCTTTGAACCTGCTTCACGTATTCTATGCTTTCTCTGTTTTCTCCATCAAACAATTCTCCCCTTTTTTTCTGTTCTTCCATTCCACCACCTGTTTTTTCTTGGGTGGTGCTTAGCATTTCTCTAACTATTCTGCATACTTCTAGCTTCAGGTCGTTGATAACTTCATTCCTGAATTGGTCTATGAGGCTCTCTATATGGTGCCTTATGTGTATTGGTGCGGTGTCTGCTATTGCCTGTTTCTCAGAATTGGGGGCCGAGGAGCCTTTCTTGTTGCTGCCTCTTCCCATGCTGCCTCTTCTTCTCTGTTCCTTATATATGCAAGCTTATATAAGAGGCCCAGCTTCTCTCCCAGTCAGCCACAGCCTGATCGAATTGCGCCAGTTAGGTGTTCCCGCTCACCGCTGCGCACCAGGGAGTTACGGACCAGGCAGCCTACGCGTCTCCCCTCCCGGCCACCGTCAGGCTCTGGGATCTGGGTTGGGACAGTCTACCAGGTCCGCCGGCAGCGTCACGCAGGCCAGGCACTTTTCACCAATCCCGCCCGAGAGGGGGATGTGTGGCTGGAGTCGCCACCGCGCCCTGCTCCCGCAGGACTGCTCGGGCCCAGAAAGTCCTCTGCTGGAGTCAAACTGTGGTAGAGTGTCAGTTTCTCTCACTCACCTCACCATAAGTCAGTGCACGCCTCCCTGCCGTTCGCAGATTGCCGTTCTCAGAGCTTCTGCACGTCTCTCCCCTTGCCGAGCCGCTGTAGAGGCAGCCAGCCGCTGCGCGGCGGGAAACCCAAATCGCGGCTTACAATGGTGCGGTTCCAGCCTTCACACCGAGTCTTTTCTGTTCCTGTTTTAGCACCAGGACTGCATTTCAAGTTGGCTTCTCTCAGCCCAGTTCGTTCCTGAGTCAGCAGAGCATATCTCCACCTGCTTATGTCTCCTTAGTCCGCACCATTCCTGGCTTCTGAGCCGAGTCTTTCAGAGAGCCGCCGGTAGTTGCTGTTATCTGTCCGCCATGTTCTCCCGGAAAAGTAAATTGCCATTTCCAGAGTCCATGTAGCAATACCCTGAGGGCATCCATTATTCAGTATATAGCAAGGAGCTGAATTTTTACTGCAATAGTTCTCAGGGACCTAAATCCTGTTTCCACCAATTAAATGAGTGTAGAAAAGACTGTGTCCTCATTTGAGTCCCCTGCTGACACACCAGTCCTGTCTGACTTCCGTGAGTGCAGACTTGTGAGAAAGGATGAGGTGAAGCATCCATTAATCCATGCTCAGACTCACGAGCTAGAGAAAGTATGAGATGGTAAATGTGTATAGGTTTAAGCTGCTAGGTTTTGGGGAAATTTACAATGAGATGAAATGATCAAGTGAGAGAGAGGGGCAGTGAGAACGAGAGAGAGAGAGAAAGAGAGAGAGAGAGAGGGAGAGAGACAGAACATGAACATGCAGTGGATAATCCTACAAATGTAAGAAGAGAAAAAAAGATGAAAGAGAATCACATTTGTGACCCAATACCACATCACTTAAAATCATAGATTTATAGACTCACTTGGTATATCTTGCAAACCTACACATATTAAACATATTAAAGTACCGAGATAGTTAATATGGATACTGGAGTTAAACAAGAGCAGCATTGTGCAAAGGGAATAACTGAAGGAGGAAGAGAGCCTTTGCTGGATCCATGAAGGGCTGCACCCATACAGTAAGCGATAGAATTTACTTCTACATTGCAACTGAAGATTCAAAGAGCAAAAGAAGAAGAAAACTAGTGATCTAAGGAAGTTAGCCTAAATTAATGCAAAACGAACAGGAGTAAACCCAAAAGAACAAGAGCATGAAGAAAATAATGGAAATTCCTTTAAGGGGCATTTTTTTTTTTTTTTGGTACCTGGGATGTTACTAATGACCACATGGCTACCAGGGTGCTTAAGCCACTGAGTTAAATCCCAAGCCTTTAAGGGGCATCCTTAAAATGTGAATAATTATCAAAATTAGAACCTTAAAGAATGTCACTGAAACAAAAATAGTCTAACAAGACAGGAGCAAACGGAGATAGGCAAAAAATATATGAGAGTTTGAATGTCACACAAAACTTAAATGTGATAATATGAATTTCAAGGGGCCATGACAAATTTGTCAATAAATATGAAACCAAATGAAATAAATGTATTTCTATAGAGCATAAGGTTGAAATTAGGGAGATGGTAAATGGAAAAATGCAGTGACCAGAAATCATGATAGAAATTGAGAAAAATATTTAAGCT
Source organism: Cavia porcellus (assembly GCF_034190915.1). Classification (NCBI taxonomy): domain Eukaryota; kingdom Metazoa; phylum Chordata; class Mammalia; order Rodentia; family Caviidae; genus Cavia; species Cavia porcellus. The sequence goes on from NW_026947504.1 coordinate 17,773,670, forward strand.
TCCTTATTGCAAAATAAGAGATCAGATCTAAAAAGATTCAAAAGGTTCTACAAATTATCAAAGATTAGAGAATATACATTCATTGTAGATTTAAAGATGAAAATAAAAACTTTGCATTCATCCTTAATTCATTTTGGATGTGAAATGTCACTGATGGTTAATCTGAATAGTTAAACTAAGAGAAGAGAAAATGACAAATCAGTGTGAATTATAATCATAGCTACAAAATTATTCAAAGTAATAACACCAGCTACCTGAACACAGGTAACACAGACATAAATACACTCCTCCCCACATATACACAAACACAAACTCAGGTAGCAATATATGAGTGTGACATTCTAGAAGTTGGAGGAAACAAGATGGTTGTTGAAATGGATTTTCATCTCACTTCAATACTTAGATTTGGTATTCTGACCTATTCTTCTCCCCAAACTATCTCTTCGCAGACATCTCATCCTTAACTAAGGGAATGCTGCAAAATCATTGCATTCATCCTTGATCCTTCCTTTCCATCTCATCCTGTCTTAAATTTGTCAGTGAATCCTTTTGGCTCTGTATGGTTTTCATGGCGAATGTCCCCCAAAGGCCTGTGGATATAGGTAGGCAGTGAAGGAGACTGGACCATGAGTGCTGCAGCTGACTTGCCAGAAGGAGGAAGCAGCTAGGTTCCTCCTAGGTCAGAAGAGATAGGTTGCTTGGTCTGCCTGGGATGGGGTATTTTTCTTCCCAGCTCCTGCCTTCCTTTTCTGCCTCCTGGCTGGCACGAAGTGAACAGCTTTTCCCCACTATGCCCTAGTGCCATCTTGTTAGTAGCCTGGAGCAGGCAGAACACTGCCCGTGACCATGTGCCGAAATAAACCTCTCATTGAGCTCCAGGCATCAGTTGCTGTGTCTCAGCATTGGGGAAGAGTAACCATGACAGGCTGCGTCTCCAAGTACTGACTCACTTGCCATACATCAGCCAGTCTGCCTTCTCCAAGGCGCCATCATTTCCAGTTTGCATTATGTCAACCCTTAGGTAACTGTGTGACCTTGCTCTTGCCAATCATATGAATTCTGAAGCACAGCTAGAGTTGTCCTTTTTAATGAATAAGTTAGGTCCTGTCACTCCTCTCCTTTAGGGGATTCTTGTTTCACTCTAAGTGAAATCCCTTCACATTCCCAGCACACTCACCACACAGAACACATCTTTGAACTCACTTACTACTTCTGGGTCCTCTGGTTTCTGCATCCCAACACCCTGTTATCCCTGAACCATGTTCTTACTTCAAGAAGTTTGTACTTACTGTTTTCACATCCTTCATTGCTTTCCCCTGGATAGCCACAGGTCCTTAACTCAATCACCTACTCTTAGGCTCTGTTTATGTCCCATGAGGGGAAGGGGTGGGAAGGAGAAGAGGATCAAAAAGAGAATCAAGATGTATTATGCATATATACCAACTCCCCACAAGGAATGTAAACATTACATTCTATAAACATGTACTAATAAAAAAATTAAGTCACACTTTCTTTAAATTTTATATTCTCATTAAGATAAAAAGCTGTACCTGTTGCTATCATTCATCTTATTTCTGTTTCTTTTGTGCTGTAGCACTAAGAGCTACATGTGGTTTTTATTTACTGTCAGAGTCCCACAGTACACTTGAGCCTCTGGGTGGCAGTATGAGTTTGGTTTTGTCTGTTGATCTATCATCAATGTGCACAAAAATGTGATAATTTACTTCTCAGGAACTGAGAAGAGTGAGAGAGGAAATCACGTGAGTGCTCTTGTGAACAGTGGTTCCAGCTTGTCCAGAGGTCATCGAAGTCCTACTCCACTTATACAGAATGGGTTCAAAGATTTTAATACAGGTCAAACAACTTCCTAATGCAAAATAGAGGCCTCCCTAGAATGAGTAAATGTTGTGCACATGAGCCCGCACAAGCCCGTATAGTCACCGTGCAGGCTGTCTACCTCTATCTAATCAGGAAAAAGCGGATAGAGCTGTGCAGAAAAGAAGAGCTCCAGAATGCTGTGTGCTCTGACTACAGATACAAGGTCCTTGCAGTCTGAAGAGAGGAATGTAACCCACATCCAACAATCCATCATGGCTGCTTGTTTAAAAACAAACAAAACAAAAAACAAAAGGCAGCTGAATAAAATTCAAAACCTCTGCAGATTTCATGAACACATTAATTAGAATTTTGCTAGTAGCATCCACATACTTATCAATCAGTCCAGGGGAATCTTAAACTGTTAAAGAAATTACACATGAATAAATTCAATTTTCAGTGATCTAATGCTCACAAAGTACATATAAATTAGAAGAAGAAAAACAAAACATAGGAAGTATACAGTATGCATTACCTTTAGCCTTAAGACAGGATGCAGTCTTGAGTATTGGAACATTAAAGGTGCCAAGTGGTTTCTGAGAACACAGATGCAGAATGACAGAACATATCTTCACGATATCAGGAAAACATGACAATGAACCAATGATAAGGAAAATGATCAAGGTGCAGACATGCATGTACCTCTGAAGTGGTTCAGGGTAACTGTGTTATGCTGAGGATGCTAGAAATCTCTAGAGGCATTTCTGGTGGCCACAGCTATTGGCTTACGGGGTGAGACTAAGGATGCTGCAGGATATCCAAAGTATACAAGACAAGAACACCTGCCTCCACCCCAGCCCTCATCTCCGTGCATTCACACATATGAACAGGCCCAAAATGTCAGTAATGCTAAGGTGGGGTGCTCTGGTTTCTGGGAAAGAGTGAGCAACCTAGTCTCTCCTCACTGAGGCACTTTATAGCACAGCATAGTTCCGGGGTGGGGTGAATAGGACTGGGGACAGTTTTGGAAGAAATTACTTTCATTTTTCAAGAACATCAGTAGGGGAGCTTGCAGATGGTTATGCTAGTTGTTCCACTTGAAATAAAGAAAAGCACATGGAAATGTAAAGAATTTCATCCACTATGATATAATGCAGGGCAAGGGATAAGATGCAGATAAATGGTGGGAATTGTGCTGACCCTTCAGGTGGCCAAATAGGAGTTTTCTTCCATATTAGTCTTTAAAGGAGACTAGAAGTTGGGATGATGATAAAGAACACAAAGACCAAAAGAAGAATAAAGCAAGCAGCATGGCAATCTATCCTTGCCTGCGACTGCTTGTGAAAATGAATTAAAAGAATCCAGTGACAGCAGGGTGTGGTAGCTCATACCTACAATCCTAGCACTTAGGAGGCTGAGGCAGGAGGATCTTTGCGAGTTAGAGAGCAGCCTAGGCCACAAAGTGAGCTCAAGGCCAGCCTGAACTGCATAAAAAGACGCTGTCTCAAAATTAAAAAAAAAAAAAAATCCAGTGAGCTGTGTGTCCCAGGGAAGATGGGCCCAGGGACACCTGGTAGAAGCAGCACCTGAGGTAGCTGGTGCTGGGAGAAATGGAGCCTGGAAACAGCATTCATGGCAAAGTCCAGTAGTGTCGAACAGGAAGACAGAGATCAAGAGACCATAAGAAGAGAAGTTAAACCTGCAAGTGACCACAGATATAAATATTGCATCAAGATTAACTGAGGAAGCAGACAGGGATCTCCAGGCATATACAGACCATCAGTGAAGAAGCACCTCCCGTTCCCAGCTGATTTCACCTACTTGGTTTTCCCTGTCTGTCTCATTCAGTCCAAATTCCTTGTTTTAATAATACACATTCCAAAATATTTTTTACTAGTCTTATCCACTGAGTATGTACACAAAAATGAGAGGGATTTCTCTGATATCAACAATTATAGCATATAATTGATATTATTTTATCAATATATCCTGGCAAGTCTTAATTTTTTACACAAGTGTAAGAAAAGATTATTAGCAATCCTACTTTTCAGTAAAAACAAAAAAGAACAACAAGAACATGAAAAAGACTCCTGAATTGTAAACATTCCAGAGTTTGTCTTAGCACAAATGGCATGCAGAGAACTCTTTTCCAAGTCTAGCTTTTACTCAAGTATGAGAAATTAAAATCCTGAAGTGGATAGAGAAGATAAGAAATAACAGGCTTGAGACATAACAAACCTCGTATACCCTATATTTGGTGATGTGTATTCAGATATATGCATTGTCAGCTATTCTAGGTGAAGGCACTAGAAACAGACAAAAACAAGTGGATAATTTTACCAAGTAAATACTATTCAGTATATTTGATAGTTTGAGTAATGTGCGATGCAATCCACAAGTCAATCCTGCCTCCCTCCTGTTCAGGCTCTCTTGCTTGCAAACCTAGTGTCCCAGCTCTCCAGCTCATGCTTCTCAGTATCCTTTACCCATGAGTTCCATAGAGAAAAAGAGGTCCTTTAGGTCAGAAATCAGCTTTGCATGCTCTTCCTGAATGACTAGAAATACCTACTGTTGGTTGATGTACTTCAGGGCACAGGGATTGTCCTCCACTGTGATCCAGTCTCTTCCTTTGTCCTCTGCTCAGCCCCTGCAAGTGGCAAGCACAAGGCAGCAGCTGGACTTGGAAAATCACCTTTTATCCCTCAGTGTGAATCAATCAAGGAGCAGTATAGCAAATCACCTGACTTTTATCCTTCAGCGTGAACCAGTCAAGGAGCAGTATGGCAAATCACCTGACTTTTATCCTTCAGCGTGAACCAATCAAGGAGCAGTATGGCTCTATGTGCATTTCAGAAACCACGGCATTTCCAAAAATAGGAAAGTGAAAGCACATTTCCTGGCTTGTTTCACTTTCTTGTAACTCAGCTAATGAAGAGAAAAGAAATTGCACTGCTCTGAGATAAAGAAAATAAACAAACAAAAAAAAAAAATGTGGCCTGGAAGCCACACCACAGGCAAATAATTCGCTGCCACGGTAGCAACATTTTCCATCATTTTGAGAGACATATCCTGGCTGCTGACTTTACAGATAATATCCTGAACTAAGATTTCCACACTTTCAGCTGGGGAATAATAATCATTAATGCACACATCAATTTCCTTGCTGGAGTTTCTAAGCTGCACTTTTCTTTTTCTTCCAGGGGGAGTTTGGGCGATTAACTCTAGAAACTCAGTTAAATACTGAAAAAAAGAAGTCAAAGCATTATAATTTTTAAATAAAGTAAAAGTATTTTTATGTACATATTATAAAAGTGTAAGTGCTAAAACAAGACTGAATAGAACTTATACAACTCTGTCTTCTATTGGTGTAATATTAATTTAAAAACAAACATCTTTTAAGTTGTCCCTTTACAGATACAAACCAATCTTAACGTTCCAAAAAACTCCAAAATGACAACTAAGATAGTTTGTAGACCAGTAATCTTAAGTAAATCCACTGACACAATTAATATGACAAATTAAAATCCCAAAAGTTACACATGGTAAACTAAAAAAACTGAATTTTCTATGAAATCTACTCTTTCCTATATAAGTAAGCCTTTGATTTATACCAATAATTATATTAAAAATCAAGTACAAGCATCCTGAAAATCAGCGGGAGATTTCTCAAAAAAACTAAAAATAGAAATTCCATTTGCCCCAGCTGTACTTCTGTCCTAGTTAGCTTCCTGAAAAATCTAGAGCTGTCAGACCACAGTGATACATATGTACAGCGGCACAGCTCGGAACAGCAGTTTCTTGGAAGAGGCCCATATGCCTACATGACTGGAGAAACAAGGTGTGATATCTACACACAAAGAAGTACTACTCAGCCATAAAGAAGGGCAATCTTGAGTCATTTGTAGGGAAATGGACGGATTCTGAGATCGTAATTCTAGGTGAAATAAGTCAGTCACAAAAGGTTAAATATCACCTGGTTTTTCTATATTAAAAATCTAAATATAAGTATTATCAAAGCCATGTAGAGAAACAGAGGGAGACTCTGTAGGGGTGGGATGCGGTGTGGGGAAGGAGGGAGGTGGGTTATCTTTCTTTATAACTTTCCATTGTATAAAACGCCGTATGTTTTGTATGCATTTTGCAGTTGGTGGGCAAAGCTATCTCTACTTGTTTCTGTTCCCTGTCATATAGAACATTGTTTTCTTTCTTTTCATTTTCAGTCTATGAATTTTCTTTTAAGTTAAATGTGTTTCTTGTATAAAGCATGTTGGTACACCCTGTCTCCTGATCCGCTCTGTCTGTGTTTCTTTCTATTGGTGAATTGATCTATAGCAATGGTTATGGCCAATATGCACTGGCTAACCTCTGCCATGCTATTTTCCTGCTACTTTCCTGCCTACTTTCCCCCCTGTTCAATTGTCTGCCTCACTTGGTGATTTTCCCCTCTGCTGCTATTTCTGGAAATGTGGTCACTTTTATCTCTCTCTAGAATGTCCTTCAGTATTCTTTGTAGGGTTGGTTTGGCGGTCATGAGTTCCTTCAGGTGTTCTTTGTCATGGAGGTATTTTGTTTCTCCATTAATTTTGAAAGATAGTTTTGCAGGGCACATCAATCTGGGTTGGAAGTTGTTTTGTTTCAGGACTTGAAATACTTTACTCCAGCCTCTTCTTGATTTGATGATTTGGTTAAGAAGTCTGTCATGCTTCTGATGGATTTTCCTTTATAGGTGATCTGTTTCTTCTCTCTAACAGCTTTTAATATTCTGTTCTTGTGCTGAATTTCTGGGCATAGAGCCTTCAATGTGGTATTAATGGATCAAAGTGTAAGTGTATGCTTACTTTTTAAAGATATTCCCCTCTCTATGGATTGTGTCACTTTGTATTAATTCAAGAATACATGAAAGCAAGTATTTATCGGCACTTTCAAATTGTCACACTTTGCCATTTTCCACATTTCTCTTCTTAGTTAGGGAATAATCATCTCTTTTTAGCCTAATGATATTTATATCACTTGTTTTTACAATATTTTAATACTACCCACTTTACTGCTATTCATTCTCAAACTCAGGTGTAGAATAATCTAAAAGCAGAGGCTGTCAATGACCGAGGACTTGATACATGAAAAACCTTTGGGATGCAATTGTATTCTGATCACCTGATCTTCTCCAGAGCTTTTTTATTGCTGTTGATTTTGTTTTTTGGTACTGAGGATAGAACTCAGTACCCTCACACTGGGCTTCATCCCCAGTTATTTTTTAATTTTGAGACGTGGTCTTACCAAATTGCTAAGTTGTCCAGACTGGGTTCAAACTTTTGATCCTCCTGCCTTACCCTCCCATAATGATGTGATTCGAGAATTCCCCACTAGAACAAAGCTTCTAAGGTAAATTATATTTCTTCTTTATTCTGTGTTACAATGTTCAGCCCCCTTGCTCATGTTTACTATATAAAATGATATGCTTAGAAAGGTATGAAGTGATATCAGTCAACATCCACCATCCTATAAATGTGTTGATCTCCTGACATATTCATAATACCACATACAGCATATCAGAAATGCCAAAACAGAGGTGTACATATATTCTAAAATTTTCTGGATTTTTTGAGAACATACATGAAAGTCTCTTTCACATAACTGCTCACTCATGTGACATCATGTTGTGTGTGGCCCTCTGCTTGCCACAGAGTAAAAGGGGACCATCACATTGAATGTCTGAACCACCCTTCAGACACATGGCAGACTTGGATTCTCTGAATGGTATCCATGCCCTACACAAAGTTGAGCATAGTGCCCCTGCATTTTCTAGGAGAGAAAAGTGAAACCACTCCAAATATCATTTCCAGTAAGGCAAAGTGACCCCAGGTCTAGTGACCCTCTAGTTCTGATGTAAGAAAAGAGGATATGGCAGAGCAGGATTGCCATCAGATGAGGATTCTGAGACCTGAGAAAACAACCCAAATGGTAGAAAACTCTGAGTGTGGGTTAGGTGGTCATTAACATGCAGAGTGAGATAGGCTGTGGGAGGTAATAGGGTAGTTGTCAGGATAGGGAGGCCTCGTGGCCTCTTCACAATCCAGGAGGAACTGGACATGTGTTGTATGTGGAGAGGTGCAGGGAGAAGAATGGGATTAGGCTTAGGCAGGGAAAATGCAATCCATGGAACAGTTTTTCAATGTTCTTGAACATATTTGTGACCCCATGTCTCATTTAGGGAGACACTGTAACTCACGCAGAATTCAGTGGCAACACCTAAGAAGACAAGCTTAGGACAAAGTCATGGATGGGGGCCATGTAAGAGGTCCTATGCTGCCAGATAGCCTTTGTCTAGGCAGCAGAAATCCTTGGCATCTGAGCAAAGTACAATAGTATGCAACCCTCTGTACCCTGCGTAAGCACATAGCATATCAGAGGGACACAAAAAAATACAGGGAATAGCTGAGGCAAAAAGGCGTGAGGGTGAGCAAGGCCTTGTGAAAATAGGAAAAATACATTACAAGCATTAAATGTTTGCTTAGTGAGAGAACTGTTTAATATCTTAGGTTGGAATTCTAAGTGAAAGTCAGTGTCCTCAGCTGTGGTGTTATCTTGCCTTCATAGATGTCACAATGTCACAGGCTATTTCAGGCCTCTACTACGACCAGTGGCATGGAGAGTGTTCTGCATGCCAGCCACTGGCTTATCCAGTGATTCATTCAGGCCTGGGACAGATTTAGAAGTTAATATAGGAAGCCAATATAGGAAGTTAAGATAGAGTCAGTTGATTGATTCTAAAGCCTGCTCCAACACCGTCTTAGTGTGGTCTCCATCACTTGATCAATGAATAATTTAAGATGGGAACAGACAAGGAGCAGATTCTTGAGCAAAGGTGTATGCATGATGATAAGCTATTTATCTCTGATATAAAGCTAGAATAATAATGGTATAAATATTTCTAATTCAGATATATAGATATATAAATATATATTTATATATATCTCTAAATATTTATCCAAGTGTAATGAAGTGGCAAAGCTCAAAATAAACTGAAGAATGTAATTAACTTATGTCATAAATATCGAAGTTTGCTCTTCAAATCAGTTACTCAACATTTACTTTACTGGAATTTAATGGCATTGGAATATCCTGTACTTGTTTTGAAGTTATTTCCAATTCATTCTTGTGATGATGATCTTTCAGTCTCCATGAATTTGGCAAATGTTTCTGTTGTTGGGGTCTCTCCCTCTTGATTCTTTTGGATTGATTTAATGGACCTCACTGGCATGAATCTGTCAGGGGGGAAGTAAGGACAATTTTATTTTCTCCTTGTTAAGACTCTTGGTGGTAGGTTTCAAACCTACCATTTGCCAGTGCTTTTGTAAGCTGGCCCTCTTTATACAGATACCACCTTCAGACTCAAGTCACCTGCTTCTCCATTTGACTATTCAAGCCTGTAGGGGAATAATCTTATCCCTGTTTCATGGTCAAATGTATGTCTGAGTCTCGTTGAGGGCATGTCCAATCACTGCCTTCAGCATTTTTCAGCAGCTAGTTCATGTATCCGGCATTGCTAAGTTCATGAGGTCTCCACTGACATTTTAGCTTAACCCTACAGTCTTATATATTTTCTTCTCAGGGGCACATTGCTTCATCTTTGGTTTCTTCCTCTGATTTCTGGGTAGTAGCCTCTCTTACCCTACAACTGTTTCATTCTGCATGCATGTAATAGCAGCATCTGGTGCATAATGCCAAGGTCTGTTGACAGTTTGAGCAGTAACCAGGCCCCATTGTGTCATGGCTGCAGAGACACTGTGAAATGGCACATATTGAATACCTGGATGGAAGAGCACTATGAAATGAATCCCAAAGAACCATTTCCCTAGGTGAACATTGCTGAGCACAGGGCCCTGGTTTCTTTTGTACTGTCTTAGTTATTTTATTTTCATTGTTGAGACAAAACACCTGATGTCCAAAGTGAAGCAAGGAAAGTTTATTTAGCTTACAGTTTTTGGAGATTTCAGTCCATACTCAGCTGTCTCCAAGGCACAGTGGCATGGTTGAGGGACCATTCATGGCAGCTGGAAGCAACAAGAATAAAATGGGCAAAAAGAGGGGGAGGGAAGCACATTTCCTTCTCTCCCTTATATTGTATGCCGGCTCCCCACTCCTGGGTGGGTGGGATACAGCGCTCATACTGCCAGTCCCAGTGCTAGCTCATAAATACTAGATTCAGCCACTTCCATGACTGCATGAGACTTGGGTGGGGGCATCGAACACAAACCATAGCATGTACCTTTGACCCGGAGAAGCATCAGGTCTTGCTAGTTTCTGAGATGTTTTAAGGCATATTTTTTATTCTGCTGATGTGTGGTATGTGTCTTCTTTTTAATTCTAGCCTTTTAGCAATCACATTCTGCCTGCCTCTAAATTTTGTTTATGGATTTTGTTAGTTTCTTTTTTTTTTTGTATTGGGGATCAAATTCATGACCTCATGCTTGCCAGGCAGGTGCTGTGCTGCTGAGCTATATCCCTGGTCCTAGCATATTTTCTTTCTGATAAAACCAAAGGTTTAAAAAATCATTTAAGTGTGCCATTTGCTCCTGACTTTCATTGTGAATCTGCCTGAAAGTCATGGCACAGACCAAATATTGGGGTGGTTTGAAATTTCTTCTAGTTTAGTTAGTTAGTCTGTCACTATTGATCTCAGTCTTCTGTAAAGTCTCAGGACACTGGGAAAATGTAAACTAATTTTCTACCAAAATGTTTAGAAATGGGCTCCTGGTCCAATTGCCAGTGGATTCCTTTTTCTCAACTGAATAGGCATGAGCCTGGCCTTTACTGTCTTCATTCAGATTAACATTTTGGCCTTTTGAGTTCTGACAAGAATCACCCATCTCGAATGTCCACTTTACAAGCTTTAATTTTGTGACTTGAACAATTATTTCTAAGATGACAATATGTAATCCATTAACTAGTGATTTCCTACTGTTCATTTTTTTTCTGCAAATCTGTATAACTTGTACCCTTTCTCTGCTTTTTTTTCTTTTCTCCTTAAATAAAATTAAAAAAAAAAAGAATCACCCATCTCACTCTCTTACAACATTCTAGGTCTTTTGTAGCCAGCATCTCTGTAGTGGTTTGTTTAAATGTCCTTGCAAATCCTCACGTAGTCATGGAAGTAATTGAGTCTAGCATTTGTGATTGGTTCATTGTCTAGTGCTGGGACTGGCAGTGTCAGTGCTGCACCTTCCACAGGGGTCATAACTGGCATGCAATATAGGACAGGGAAGGAGGCATGATTTCCCTATTTTTCCCCTTTACTCTTATCCTTTGAGATCCTTCAGTTTTGGAGACTGAAATCTCCAAAAACTGTAAGCTAAATAAACCTTTCTTTGCTTCACTTTAGGCATCAGGTATTTTGTCTCAACAGTGAGGGAAAAGTAACCAAATAAATCTACAAATCTTTCCAAACACCTTCCGTGAACCACTACCACATCTTTCTACACCCCATTGTCATGTCTAGTCACAGCAACAGTCCAATTGCTGTACCAATGTCTGCCTTAGTTACTTTTGGGTGTGTTTGGGAGATTGGGTTAGGAGGGTAGTGCTTATAGCAGTGGGCTTTGCTCTTGGGTGGCTGGATCTGGTCAGAGGAAATGAATCATTGAGGGTACGTCCTCAAAGAGTTTCTCTCTCTCTCTCCTCAGTTCCTCTCATTATATTCTGCTTATTGTTTTGTATGTGGTAAGCGTCTTTCCTCCACCCAGGCACTTCTACCATGACACTGACCGGGCAAAGACTAACACTTTAAAAACATGAACCAAAACAAACCTCATTTCTTTTAAATTGTAGGTGGCAGCTATGAGCAAAGTGATTAAGATAGACTTTGGTACCAGAAGTGGAATTGTTCTCTAACTAATCATGTGGTTCAGAGACATTTGTAACTGGCTTGCTGTAGAAGATTGGAATAAATGTACCTTGGAAACATACATGGATGCACCTTGAGAAAAATACTCAGTGAAATAAGTAAGACACACATGAGTAAACATCATATTGTTTCATTAATGTGACAAGCTGAAAGAAAAAACATATGTATATGTGTATGCGTATGTATATGTATATGTGTATGTATATGTATATAAAAATAGCTAAGATAGTTATACTACTTTCTCTGAGTTTGCTGAAAAGAAATATTTGTACTGGTATTGTTCAGACAATTGAAAGCAAATGTCTTGTGCTCCAGGTGAATGATTTGGGGATGACAATGTGCAATGTATGTGCCATTGTCACCCCCTGATTGATATGCTTTGTAATTTTATTGTTTTTTCTTCTTTTTAATCTATGAATAAAATGGATTTAAAAAAGAAGCTTGGAAATGTTTGCAGGAACCAACTAGAAAAGATGTAGGGTGCTGTGAGATTTCTGTCAGAGGTTAGAAGGTCAGATAAAAGGCAGATGGTGTTTTAGTTACTTTTCTTGTTGCTGAGACAAAATACCCAACAACCACATGTTAAGGGAGGAAAGGTTTGTCTAGCTTAAGTTTGTAAATATTTCAGTTCCTAGTTGGCTGGCTCCAAGGCAGGGTAGCATGGTAGACAGGCATTGCAGAGGAGCAGCAGTTCATGGCATCAGAAGGTAGCAAAGCAACAGGAGATGATCACAGCTTTTTCTACCCCTTATATTTTACCCAGCCTACTCAGGGAGGGTGGCACTCAAACCCTTAGTTCTAGAGCACTTGATCCTAATGCTACACCTTGAATTAATCCCAGTGTCACACAGTGTAGATCACGTCACTTCTATAGAAGTCCCACTTATGACTGCATGACGCTTTGGGAGGGGGTATCTGGACATGCTATAACAGATAGTAAAGGCCAGGCTTATGAAGTTTCAGTTAGGAACAAGGATTCCATTGGCAGTTGGATTTAAAGCCATGTGTGTTATTGTTTGGGACCAGTTAAGTGATAGATTATGGGGGGCCCAAATACATCACTCAGGCCCGTGAAGTCCTGCGGTCAGTGTTGACTTGCTTTGGGAATGGAAAAGTATTTAAAAGCTTCCTGCTCTCTGGATGCGTGGGGGAAAGCTTGTAAACACAGTACTTCTTGGTAAGATAACATCTGCTGAGGACAATGTAAAGAATATCAGTTTCCTATTAACTTGTGCAGGCATCTGTGCATAGAGAAGGGTCTGTCCCTTTTGTGCTTCATCGCCCTTATAAAGTTTAACCTGTTCCCTATTTTTCAAATTATCTTTCAACCATTACTGTTACATGAATGATGTATGATTTTCTCTCTTCATGCTTCTCCTTTGCTAATAAAAATGGCAACATTATGGATACACTGAGCTAGTCCCCTAGAAGTGAGCCCCTCTCCGTTCCCTTGTACCTTGAAATTTGTCTTTTGTCTATCTTCCTTGTCACTGCCCATTAGGTATCTGAAGGTCTGATCAGTCTCCAGCAACCGGCACCCAAATAGGGACTTGAGACTTGGAGAGGAGGCCCCATCAGAGCTGAAAGAAGCAACACAGGTGTCAGAGAACTCTGCAAGATGATTTTGGAGTCAACTAAACAGAAGTGATAATAAGTAGTGGTGTCATGGAAAAGCTTTTCTAATAGGGGTAATGGGTCAGAATTTGTCAGTGGAAAAGTAAAGATATATGAAATTGTTGTGTGTGGTGGCACTGGAGTAGTTCAGAGCCCACACTAGAACCCAGTCTCTCAAAACTGCTGCAAGATATTACTAAATATAATCTGTGGTTCCTGAAGGTAGGAATTTTGGACACAGAAAATTGGTGTACTGTGGGTGAAAACTGAAAGAGAGCGCATAAGCGATCTCTTCGTATACCTCTTTGTTACGAAGTCTAATTTTGGTGTTAGTACTTCTATGCACTTCAATGGTCACTACTGCTGGTACTGCCCCCTCTAAATAGGAAAGGGAAAGAATCCAGAAAGAGGAAAAGGAAATCCTATTAAGGCCTGTGTCTCTGGAGTCCCAAGAGGATAGCAAGGTCCAACTTTCTTTGTTTCTTGTTCAACAGGCTACAGTGACTGGGAACTCTATCAGGTTCTGCTGTTTTCCCATTATGCTCAGGCAAGTCTCCAATGTCTCCTCAGCACGATACATGAGCCTCAGGAACTTGAGTAAAAGATCTTAAAAGAGCAGAGCAATGGATAATGGAGTGTAGGGACCTTTTACACAAGGACTTTAGCAGTCCGTACTGGGAATTTTGCATGTGTCCCTGCAGTATATCAACCATTTTGTCTATTCATGCTTATCATCAGTCGGTATCTCCATTTTAATGTACAACTATCAGAGATCACTGCAGAGCAGGCCAGTAGAAAAGCAGCTGGAAGGTTGTTACAGAGGATACACTGAGAATAGGACCTCATGCAGATGTTACACAGCAACTGCAATAGCCTAATAGGCATATACCTTACTATATGAAATGGGCTACAGTATCTGAAGAGGGTACTCTGGTTCAGTCCTTTTTACATATCTTACAGAGCTTTTGAGAGCTTCATGCTCAGTTTCTTGCCCTGTTACAGGAAACCAACTGTAGAGAGATCCCTATGTGTATGCAGCTGAAATTATAGTCCTACAACTGGCTTTTGGAAAATGTAAACGAAGATTGCAAACAAGCCCTTGCTGCAGTTATGGCTACCAGAGACCTTGAAAATTACATTAGAGCTTGTTAAAATATAGGAGCAGAGTCCTACAAGAGCTTAATGCTGGCCCAGGCCATGCTGACTTTCACAAAAAAAAAAAAACCAAAAAAACAAAAAATGCCAATATCTCATGATTTAATTGTGGAAAATGGGGCATATCTGCAAACAATGTACTTCTTTCACAAGTCCCTCTGCCCACAGAGAGATGAGGGAAGTAATCCAGTCCTAGCTACTGTAGTTTGCCTCTGATGTAAAAATGGAAACACTGGACAAAAAACTATCCATTCCAAATTCCATAAAATTGGCACTTCCCTTGTAGGAAATGGGAATTGAGATCAGACTTGGGCCTTTTAAACTACAGAGGCCTTCCCAGCACAGACATTGAAGAGCTTTTGGGCTTGAGTTCCTGGTGAGGTGTTAGTTCTCTTATTCTCCAGACCCTCAAAGTGCAGGATTAGACCTACTTACTGCTCAAAAAATGATGCCTGTTGGAGGGGTTAAACCTACAAAATACTTACTGACATCTGGAGACCACTATCTTAATGTACTGTTGGATTAACTCTGGGCAAAAGTAGCTTAAATCTACAAGATATAACTACAGTGCATGTGATAACTGATGAAGATTATGAAGGAGATATTCAAGTTGTGGCTCATTCTATGGAAATTTGTGTTTCTGCACCAGCTGATTACATTTCCCAAATAATCTTTCTCCCTAAAGTAGGGCTTCCTTCAGTAGAATATAGAAAACAACAGAGAAAGGGAGGGGGCTTCAGTAGCATCCCAAGTAAGTTTACTTGATATAAGACTTGAATGAAGGAAGATCCATATGTAGCATAAAGATAAAAAACTTGTTTCCAGAGTTTGCTGAACATTAGAATGAGTCTGTCATTAAGCAATGGACTCCCCTTTGGCCTAACAAAGCTTCAGCCATTTCATTAGTGGGACTAATTTCACCTTAACAAGTGTTACAAAGTACAACTTCCAAACCATATTCAAGTCCAGAAAATGAGGCTAGGGTTTCTCAACCTTATGTGGTCCCTATACCTTTCAACATATGAGGGAGAGATCTTTTAAAGGAATGGAGAATTATGCTACTCAATGAACGTGTTACTATAGCAGAATAAATTATGAAAAAAATGGGATACCAGTCAGATTTAGGACTGGGAAAAGACTTGCAGGGTGGTCCCAAGCCACCATCCATCACTCCTAAATTGGACCATGCCTGAATAGGTTATCATCTTCTTTCTGATATGGGTCACTGATGTTTCCCCTGCAATGTGGTTCTGCTACTTTGATGGGAGCCCACTCACCTGGGTGGATCAGTGATGCTAGCACACTTACATAAATTAGTAGAAGAACAGATTCAACAGGGACATTTAGAACCCTCTATCAGTCTTTGGAACACTTCCGTGTTCCTAATTCCAAAGCAATTTGGGAATTGGAGATTATTGCAATACCTAAGAGCTATAAATGCCAGTTTTAAGCTTATAACTGACATTCCATCTCCCGAGGCCATCCTTTGAGAATGACATTAATGATTTAAATTTTTTTCACAATCTATCTATATCCCTCTGATTACTAATGTTTTGCTTTCTCTGCCCTTAACATTCATTTTAGATATCAGTTTACAGTTCTGCCTCAGGGAATGATGCACAGCCCCACAGTATGCCAACATTTTATAAGTAGAGCCTTACAACCAGCTCAACAGGCTTAGCCTCAGGTTTATATAACACATTACTTGGATGGAATTTAAAAAAGAATCTTAAGCAAATAGGCTTTGTGTAGCTCTCTGATAAAGTACAGACATTTAGCCAGAATCCATATCTGGGGATACTACTTACAGAATAAGTTGAGACCCCAAAAGATAAAAATAATATAAAATAAGATAAAAATAAGACAAGATTGTTTGCTAAGCTAGAATGATTTTCGGAAATTATTGGGAGACATTAATTGGATTTGGCCTACATTAGGTTTTGCTACATACCAATTAAAACACCTTGTTATAGGTTGTGTTTGGGTGCCCCCTTTCAGCCGCATGCAGTCATGGAGGTGGCTGAGTCTAGCACGTGTGATAGGTTCGTTGTCTACTTCTGCTTTGGTGGTGTTAATGCTGCATCCACCCAGGGGTTGTGTACTAGGCATACAACATAAGGGAGGGAAGCGTGCTTTCCCCCTTTTTGTCCTTTTTGCTCTTGTTGCTTGTGGCCACCATGAATGTCTGCCCTTTAGCCACACCACTCTGCCTTGTAGCCAGATGAGTATGGATTGAAATCTCCAAAAACTGTAACCTAAATAAACCTTCTCTTTCTTCACTTAGGGATCAGGTATTTTGCCTCAGCAATGAGAAAAAAGTCACCAAAATATACCTGTGCAATACCTTATAGGCATCTTCTTAGGTGAATCCCCTAGTTAACTACCAAGGCACAGAAAGATCACAATTGTTAATAATGTTACAGGAGGGACAAATGTATCAGGTTAATTAGCAGAAACACTTTAACCTATGCTTTTTGAATACTTTTCATTTCCCAATTAGACTTATAGGACAATTTTATAATTCTCAATTATTTCCTATTGAATGTCTATACCTCCCCAATCAGATAGTAAAACTCTCACAGGTATACACAAATTGCAAAAGTTACAGTGGCTGGTAGGACTCACTGCAACCAGTTGTTTGGTTAAACTCTTCTTTGATTATGTTACCTTTGGAATTGTTCCAACATTCTATTCTTTTGCATCAGGCTACTTTCACTGATTTTTTGGGGCAAATAGATAATCACTTTCCTAATGACCCCATCTTTTAGTGTTTTATAAAACATTCGTACATAATTCCACAGCTTACATGGTTAGGTCCTATTTTTTAAATTTTATTTAAGGAGAAAAAGAAAAAAAAGCAGAAAAATGGTACAAGTTATACAGAATTTCTGAAAAAAATAAATAGTAGGAAATCACTAGTTAATGGATTACATATTGTCATCTTAGAAATATTTGTTCATTACAAAATTAAAGCTTATAAAGTGGACATTCAAACAGTGAGACTGCAAACATTTCTGTTCAATGATCCAACAAAACTCAGTAATATCATTGTCTATCTTATACACTTAAATATACATGCAGTTATATCGTTTAGAGCACTTTCTTTTCCTCTCTTTGGGAAATGACTATTACACATTTTGGGTTTTATTGCTCCCACAGTTCTTATTACTTTTTTTGGAAGAGAGTAAACCAAATGTGACATAACAGAGCAGAGTCGGTCAAATCAAAAGGGTGGACATAATAGATAATGTAAAAGCATAACACAAGGTGATCAACAATGGTTACGATAATGCCTCCTGCTATCTCTAATAGAATTGCCTATATCATCAGTTATAATAAAATTGAACAAAACAGTAAAGAACAAAACCAACAAAACCAAAACATTGGAGACATTACAGGTCTTCAAAAGTAGACAATAGTCAACCAGAATGGGCTTCGTAATGAATCCCACTATCTTCACAGCTGTTGCCTAAACTTTCGAACCTGGTACTATCAAGCAAAACAGAATAGAGGAACATCAGTCAAAATAAGATGGTGAGGGCTGGGAATTTAGCTCAGTGGCGTAAGCACCTGCGAGGCAAGTGTGAGGTCATGAGTTCAATCCCTGGTGCCGCAAAAAACCAAAACCAAAAACAAAAAAAAGAAAAACCCCAAGATGGTGAGAGCAATACAGGGCTTCAAATCAAGTTAATAGAAAATCAAAGTGGGTTACTATAATATATTCTGCTATTTTTATTTATTTTTCCCTTAATTAAAAGGATAAAAATAAAAAAGTAAATAATAAAATGGAGATTGAGATAAAAGAGGGCATAACAACAAAACAGCGCAGATCAAAACATAGCTATTTAAGCAAAATAGTGTTTCACCACAAGATAATCCCGACATAAAAGTAGTTACCATATTGTCTCTTTCCTTGAAATCTTTGAGTATAACTTCGTATACTGTAGCATCAAATATATCAAAACAATGTAAAACCATTTAAGAGAATGACAGTATTACAGGGTATTTAGAATCAACTAACAGAAAATGAACAATGGTTTCTGTATAATCTCCTTGTCTATAAAAGTTTTTGTTTATACTATCACATATAATAAAATCCAATAAGATACAACATGTTAAGACCAATGGAGACAGAAGAACAGAAGCTTGATGAGACTTCAAAACAAGATGATACTAAATCAGCATTACCTTTTATGACGTTTTCTCCAAAATAGCTGTTCATATATTCCAATCTTCTCTGCCTCATTTCTTTTGACCTCTTTTTCTGTCATTAGTTGTCAATTTGTCTTCTTTATTTTGTTTTCTGTTCCATTCATTGTGGCCTCTCTGCCACTATTTCTGGATTCTTTGTATTTTTCTTTTTTAGAATATCCTGCAATATTCTCTGGAGAGTTGAATTGTTGGTTGTATATTCCCCTAGTTCCTCTTTATCCTTGTTTTTCCATCAATTTCCAGGAATAGTTGTGCAGGATATATCAATCTTGGCTGGAGGTTATTATCTTTCAAAGCTTGAATTATTTCCCCCCACACTCTTCGTGATTTGATGGTTTGTGCTGAGAAGTCTGCTGTAATTCTGATGTGTCTTCCCTTGTAAGTGATCTGTTTCTTGTCTCTGGTGGCTTTTAGTATTCTGTTCTTATATAGGGTTTCTGATATTTTGATTATTATATGCCTGGGTGTAGCTCTGTTTGGGTTGTAGGTGGCTGGGGTCCTGTATGCTTCATACCTCTGAGTATCTTTACCTTTTGCTAAATTAGGAAAATTCTCCTGGATTATTTCTGTGAGTAGCTTTTGTAGTTCATTTGTTTGTGTCCCTACTTCTTCTTTTATGTTCTTAATTCTTAAGTTATAGACCCTCTTATCATCTTCTAGTCTTTGTATTATTGCTGTTTTTTTCTTGTTATTTTTAAGAAGTTTTTCGTTTCATGCTCCCATATTACAAATCTGGCCTCCAGTTCAGATAATCTGTCCTTAGTTTCTTTCATGCTGTTATGCCAGTTTTCGATAGAGTTTTTAGTTTCCTGGTAATCTCTTTGAACCTACTTCACGTATTCTATGCTTTCTCTATTTTCTCCATCAAACAATTTTCCCCTCTTTTTCTGTTCTTCCATTCCACCATCTGTTTTTTCTTGGGTGGTACTTATCATTTCTCTAACTATTCTGCTTATGTCTAGTTTGAGGTCATTAATAACTTCACTCCTGAACTCATCTATGAGGCTCTGGAGATAGCCCTATTATTACCACAGACAAAAATGTGTCCTGTTGGGGGGCCCAGAGGGCCTGTATGATTGACAAATTAAACACAGGTGGTGGACAGGAGATGGCCTGTAGGGAGCAGCTCAAAATGGCCACCGCTGTCCTACCCCTCCGACCTGAGGGCATTTTTGTGTCAGCCTACATTTCCCATGATCCTCCTCTGCCTACAACATGCACGTCATAAGCACTCTTTCACTTCAGCCTACATCTCCTATAATCCTCTCCTGCTTACGTACCTCCACTTCCACTTGCATATATAAGGAACAAAGAATATGGGAAGAGGGAGCAACAAGAAAGGCTCCTCAGCCCCCAATCCTGAGAAACAGGCAATAGCAGACATGGCACCAATAGATATAAAGCGAGACGTAAGGCAGCCATCTGCATGGATCACAGGGACCTATCCTATAAAGCCACATTCCCTTGAACTTTGTATAAGCCATGTGCACTTCCTGAATAAACGAGACTTGATTGCAACCCTTCATCTTGTCTCCATCTCTCTTTCCTCTTGCCCTGCTCCCCATCCCCATTCCCTCTCCAGGTGAGACCCATGGACTGATCCATGGGCCGGATCAAGTGGTGCCCAAATGTAGGGCCTGGCATGAGGGGTATCAATGCAGGACCGTTCACAGGAGTAAATCGCTGCACAGCATGACTGATTCAAGGGCTTCGTCCCTGTGATCCGTGCAGATGGCCAACTTACATTTTGCTTGAATCACGGTCAATGGATCTAATTTCTCTATTGGCATGGGGCAAGTACTTAGTGAGTACAAATTGTTCATGAATGGCCTCAGGGAGGCACTCAAGGTTAGAGGGATTAAGGTTAAAACAGAGGATTTATTACAGTACTTTCAGTTTGTGCATTCTGTCTGCCCCTGGTTCCCTTTAGAGGGCACCATTGACTCAAAAAGATGGCAAAGAGTAGGAGATGCTCTCAAAGACTATTATAGAGTTTTTGGTCCAGAAAAGGTTCCGGTAACTGCTTTTGCATATTGGACTTTAATTTCTGAGCTGTTGACACAACATCACGCAGATCCCCAGATTGCAGAGACACTTGCTCAGGGTGAGGCTGCATTATCTGCTTCCCACAGTTGTACCCACACCCACCGGACTTATCTAAAGCACCCAGCCCTCCTGGCTCTGTGGTTCTTGATATTCCAGACCTCCCTCAAGATGGCAGCTTCTCCCCCTCCGGGGACTCCCAAAATGGTGACTTGCCACCACTTCCCCTTTCTGGAGCACATGGGGATGCTTAAAAATGGTGCCACTATTCAGAATGGCTTCCAGTGCTCCTTAGAGCTTGGTGCCACCACACCCCCTCCATTATATAAACCTATATATCCTGATCTTTCTGATCTCCCAAAGGTTAATTGGTCACAACTAGCGGAAGAAGCTATTCAGTATCAGGGTGAAAAACCCCCTTTTGCAGCCCCTGTGCTATCTGTTGATCCTAAATCAATGACAAAAGGCATAATAAAAAAATAGATAACCCTCTGTTCGACTTTCAAAAGCCGCCCAGTCCACCTCCTGATCTTCTTTATCTAGAGACAGAAATCCATTATTTACAACAGTGGCTTCAATTAAAACAAGAGAGACAGAGACTCATTTTGCAACTCCAGTCATTAGATGTAAGTTCTCATCCCTTCTCAGATGCACCAGCAATGATGTTCCCGGTAACAGAGACAACTCACCCTCCAAAAATGGATGCCTTAAGAATGGCGTGTCACTTAATGTTTCCACTAACAGAAATTGCCCAGACTGCCACAGCGGGTGTCAGCCCACGAGATGGCAGAGAGACAACTCGACCCATCCAAGATGGCATTGGTCCACAAGATGGTGAGAACGAGACAATTAGAGAAACAGGGAGACAAAAAGATGAACTAGACGTGAGGATCGATCCCCAAATCAGGAAAGCAGGAGGGACAAAACATGGGCTACTAAAACAACTAGGAGAGATAGCCACCACATCTACAGAGGTGGGAAATACAAATTGATGATAGCAAGGAAGAAAATGACTTGTCCCACAGCAACAAAGCAATCCAACACAAAACAATCCATTTCAGACCTCCTCCGTGCCACACCAGGAAGCACAGGACTGGACCTCTGTTCCTCCTCCAACACAGTATTAGCTCCTGACATGGGTATATAAGCCATCTCTACTGGGTTTTTTGGCCCCCTTCCCAAGGACACCTGTGGGTTAGTCCTTGGATGTGGCAGCACAATATTAAAAGGATTACAAGTTGTCCCAGGAATCATAGATAATGATTATACTGGTGAAATTACTGTTATGGCAGCCTCTGTCTCTGGTCTGGTTTCCATTAGTCAAGGACAATGTATTGCTCAATTGGTGCTATTGCCTTTAGTTCAAACTCCTAATGCAGCTGTGGCTTCCTATAGGGGAAATTCTTCCCTTGGGTCTTCAGATATATATTGGGCTCAATTCATTTCCAAAGATAAACCCCTTATGGCTTTCTTGCTCAATGAGAAAAGCTTCTCAGGGCTCATAGATACAGGTGCTGATGTGACTGTCATTAGAAAAGAGGACTGGCCTCCCACATGGCCCTTAGAGACCACTATGACTCATCTACAAGGGATTGGACAGTCTAAAAATCCACAGTGCAGTGCCAATCTACTTACCTGGAAAGATAAAGAAAATAATCAAGGACACATACAGCCCTATATTGTGGAAGGGCTACTCCTTAACTTGTGGGCAGAGATTTTCTAACCCAAATGGGGATGATGATGGGCAGCCCTAACACCATATTCACCAAACAAATGCTCACTCAGGGATTCCTTCCTAATCAAGGCCTAGGTAAACAGAGTTCAGGTATTAAAGTCCCTATTTCCCCAACCCCAAACCCTTCAAGAGCAGGCTTAGGCCATTTTCAATAGGGGTCATTGACATTCCTGTGACCCATGCCAAAGAAATTACATGGTTATCAGATGCCCCTGTTTGGGTCGATCAGTGACCACTTACATCTGAAAAGCTTGCAGCTGCCTGACAGCTGGCACAGGACCAGCTAAATGCAGGCCACATTATAACCAAGTGATTCCCCCTGGAATACACCCATTTTTGTAATTAAAAAGAAGTCAGGCAAGTGGAGGCTGTTACAGGTCCTCAGGGTGATAAACAAAACCATGGTTATAATGGGACCATTACAGCCAGGACTTCCTTCACCCAGTGCCATCCCCCTAGGATTTTTCAAAATTGTCATAGATCTAAAAGACTGTTTCTTCTCAATTCCCCTACATCCACAAGATCAAAAACGTTTTGCCTTTAGTCTCCCATCCACTAATTTTCAGGCCCCTATGCAGAGATTTCAATGGCGTGTTCTCCCTCAAGGAATGGCCAACTCTCCTACTTTATGTCAGGCTTTTGTGGCCGCTGCCATACAGTCAGTTAGAGATCATTGGCCAAACATATACATCCTTCATTATATGGATGATATCCTCTTGGCAGGGAAAAATAAAGACCAGACCTTACAGTGCTATCAGGTGCTGCAGGTTACCTTACCTTACAAGAGGCTGGACTCCCAATAGCGCCAGATAAAGTCCAGCTTACAGACCCATACATATATTTGGGTTTCCAGCTACAGGGCACTGAAATATATTCACCAAAGCCCCGACTAAGACTTGATAACCTTAAGACACTTAATGATTTTCAAAAGCTTCTAGGTGATATTAATTGGCTTTTACCCTATTTGAAATTGACCAAACATGATCTAAAACCCCTTTATGAGATCCTCCGAGGAGACGTTGACCCAACTTCTCCCCATGAGCTCACACCCAATGCTAGGAAAACACTTCATACAGTAGAAGAGGCTATCACTCAACAAACCGTCTCCTTCATAGATTATAATAAGCCACTACAATATCTCATTTTTAACACAAAACTCTCTCCCACAGCAGTTTTCTGGCAGCAAGCTCCTCTTATGTGGCTTCATCTGCCAGTCTCCCCAAAGAGAATATTACTGCCTTACTACCAAGCAGTCTCTGACCTGATAATTCAAGGCAGAAAGTAAGGAAAATGTTATTTTGGAAAAGAACCAGATGTTATCATTCAACCCTTCACCAAAGATCAAGTGGACTGGCTACTCCAGACCACTGAGGCATGGCTTATTGCTATAGCCCCCTTCTCAGGGACCATTGACAATCATTATCCCCCAAACAAGTTGATTGATTTTGCTAACTGCCACCCGTTCGTATTCCCCAAGGTTACAGCCTTACAACCTCTTCCCGATGCCCCAGTGTTGTTCACTGATGGTTCCTCTTGTGGCAGGGCTGCTTGCGTAGCACAAAATAGTATTTTTATCCTACAGACAGATACATCATCTGCACAGATGGCAGAACTACAGGCTATTTTTGTGTTTTTTTACTGCGTATCCTGACCAACCCTTCAATTTGTTTACTGATAGTGCCTAACTCGCTCAATCTGTTCCATTATTAGAGACTGTTGCCACCATAAATCATGTCTCCCCAGCTGCAAACCTACTCAAGCAATTGCAAGACATGATTCGGCTTTGCAGTCGTAAGTTTTTCATTGGCCATTTGCAAGCTCATTCTGGCCTCCCAGATCCCCTTGCTCAGGGAAATCATTTGGCTGATATTGCCACACCAGCACAGGTCTTCGTGAGCCATTCTGAGCCCACAGAAGACTCTAAGATATCCGAGGCCTAACGGACTCATTGGTTGCACCATCTCAATGCCCACACCCTTCACCTCCTCCACAAAATTACCCAAGAACAAGCCAGACAAATTGTAAAAAATTGCCCTCTTGTGATGCTCATTTGCCTGTTCAACACCTAGGAGTTAACCCAAGAGGCCTAATCCCCAATGCCTTGTGGCAGATGGATGTCACTCATTTTAATGAATTTGGCAACTTAAAATATATACATGTGGTCACTGATACCTATAGTGGCTTCATCTTTGCCACACACCAGACTGGAGAGGCTACCAAACATATTATAGCTCATATGCTATCAGCCCTCTCGGTTCTGGGATGCCCCCAACAGCTCAAAACCAACAATGGCCCAGGATATACTAGTTCCTCCTTCACCCTATTTTGCAAGTGTCTTGGTATTATACACACCACGGGTATACCTTACAATCCTCAAGGACAAGGTATTGTTGAACACGCACATCGCTCCCTCAAATCTACTATAGATAAAATAAAAGGGGAAACCTGGTACCCAACCCGAGGGTCTCCTAGAAATATTCTTTCACATGCTCTCTTTATTTTGAATTTTCTATCCCTGGATGCCTCAGGCTGCTCAGCGGCATCTCGTTTCTGGCACACGCAAACAACAACACAATTTGCATCTGTACTATGGAGAGATCCCCTAACCAACACATGGAATGGCCCTGACCCAGTTCTTATCCGGGGACAAGGCTCTGTGTGTGTTTACTACAAACAGGAAAAGGGAGCCCGATGGCTACCTGAATGACTTGTAAAGCAAATAGACAGCCCTTCATCTAAAAATCCAGATGATGGCCAGGAGTGATGCCATCCCCTGAGGCTTTTTCTCTGTGCTCTTTTACAGGAGGATGCTGACCCTGAAGATCTCATGGGCAATTGTTGGACTTCTAACATGATTACACCTGTGCACAACGACTGATAATCCCCATAAACCTTGGGGGTAGTCAATTAGTCATTGGGACAATCAAACGGAGGTTACAACCTGGGTAGGATCAGGAAATCCAAATTTTAAGGTCTAATCCTGTGTCCTTGTGCCCATTAATCCATGCCAAAATACATTGCCAGTATATTTTTGTCCTGCTACAGTAGGAGCCAGATCATATTGTAATTCCCCAGGACATTATTATTGTTCCTACTGGGGCTGTGAAATTACAGGATGGGACCCCAACATATCTGATAAATATCTTAAAGTAAAGTGGGGGCCATCAGGCTGCCACCCACTGTGGCACTCTGCCCATTTTCTCTCCTAGTGGGATAGCAGAACAGGCCAAATTTGTGATAAAATAGATATAACCATCACCACCTCTAATGAAACTGGCTGGCTGACAGGGAGCACCTGGGGAATGTGATATCACGAATCTGGCTCAGACAGGGCCAGCCTTATTCTCATAAAAAGGCTCCCCTACAGATTTCATCCACACCCATAGGCCCAAATCCTGTTCTAAAGCCAAAATACAATCTGTCCAATACAAATCCCGTTGCTGCTGTCCAAAAAACCACCATTAATCACCCAAGCCTAAGCGCTTCCCATGCCTTCCCATCCACCCCGACCCCCAGATACCAATCAGATCACATACCTACCTCCCCCCGTATCCAAATTCTAACCTGCTCAATTTGATTGAAGGGGCATATATTGCTTTAAACCATACACAGCCAGACCTAACTCAGTCTTGTTGGTTATGTCTAAGCGCCTCACCCCGATACTATGAAGGAAGAGCATGCAATGCATCCTTCCATACTTCCAGTGATTCAAGTCAATGTCCATGGGACCAATCTTATAAATTAACCCTTCCTGACATCTCTGGAACAGGAACCTGCCTTGGTGAACCCAAAAATTGGCCCCCTAGATACAGGTCCCTATGTGCCAAATTTTATAAAGGATTTAACAGAGACCAATACCTCATTGCACCCTCTGGGACATTCTGGACTTGCAACACTGGCCTCACCCTGTGTGTGGCAACCAATGCCTTTAATGCTTCTGCTGATTATTGTATCCTTGTGAATGTTTTTCCCCACATTGTATATCACCCAGACTATTTATCTTTTTTAGACCTCCCAAATGGACTATAGGTTTAAATGAGAACCAGTATCATTAACTTTAGCCATACTTTTGGGGATTACAGCAGGTGTGGAGACAGGAACTGTGGCACTGGTCACAGGACAACAACACTTCCATCAATTACTGGCTGCAGTAAATCAAGACTTAAAAGAAATAGAGGCTTCTACAACAGCTCTACAAGAATCCTTAACCTCCTTGTCTGAAGTGGTTTTACAAAATAGGTGGGGATTAGATCTTTTATTTTTAAAGGAAGGAGGACTATGTGCTGCCCTCAAAGAAAAGTGCTGTTTCTACACTGATCATTTGGACATCGTCAAAGACTCCATGGCAAAGTTGAGAGAACACATCAAAAATAGAGAAAAACAAAACTATCCATAGGAATCCCCTTTTTCATCTATGTGGGCAGGGCAAGAGGAAAGAGAGATGGAGACAAGATGAAGGGTTCCAATCAAGTCTCGTTTATTCAGGAAGTGCACATGGCTTTTATAAAGTCCAAGAGAATGTGGCTTTATAGGATAGGTCAGTTTAGATCTCCTCATATGACGTGGATCTATCAGATTAGCAGGAAACCATGCATAGGCAACTAGGTAAGCCTGTATTCCCCTATATTCCCCTACATTCTTCCCCTATATTCCCCCCCTTTTGGGACCCCTAGCTGCCTTATTGCTACTCTTAACTGTAGGCCCCTGCATTTTCCAGAGGATCTTGATGTTTCTTAACAACAGGCTTGACAAATTTATGGCAAAGCCCATTCAGGTACACTATCATCAGCTGGAGATGGCAGATCAACAAACTTATCGGGAAACAATCCCTACAAATGGCTCACATGATGATGTAGGCCAATTGCCCTGAGGCACTGGACAGGCAGCCAGAGACAGGCAACTGGGACACATATTTTACGTCATCGGCCACCTAAGACAGGCACAGGACCAATTGCTGTCCTGCAGGCCCACGACGGGTAAGGCTCAGTTGGGTTCATATGAAGAGTCCTTGACCCAAGACAGGCACTGTCCTCATAGGGCTTGCCATATTCCTAAAAATATATATAATAAGGGAGGAGATGTAGGGAGTGGCTCAAAACGGTGGCTGCTGTCCCACCCCTCCCACCTGAGGGCATTTTTGTGTCAGCCTACATTTCCCATGATCCTCCTCTGCCTACAACATGCACGTCATAAGCACTCTTTCACTTCAGTCTACATCTCCTATAATCCTCTCCTGCTTGCATACTTCCGCTTCCACTTACCTAGTTGCCTATGCATGCTTTCCTGCTAATCTGATAGATCCACGTCATATGAGGAGATCTAAACTGACCTATCCTATAAAGCCACATTCTCTTGGACTTTATAAAAGCCATGTGCACTTCCTGAATAAACGAGACTTGATTGGAACCCTTCATCTTGTCTCTGTCTCTCTTTTCTCTTGCCCTGCCCCCATCCCCATTCCCTCTCCAGGTGAGACCCACGGACTGATCTGTGGGCCAGATCAATGGCCCATATCTATAAGGGTAGAATCATTTTCGAGGGAGCCTTGTAGGTAGGTCATGGATATGTTGGGTGTTATTAATAGCTGGACTAGAAATGATTGGGAAGGTGTACAGATAAAATTATGTGGATCACGAGAGGGGTCAATTGTTTAGTTGGAGGGGATGGCTAAGGGCATAGGAGTACCTAAGGCCATGCACAACTAGCAGTCTTGTGCTAAAGCAGGGTTAGTGAGGTTAAGTACATGGTGAGTGGCTGAAAGGATATAAGTTTGTGGGTCTAAATCCACACCCCGTGATTTGGGGAGAGATAACTGATGGTAATTGATCTTTGGGAATAGACTGTCTTTTATTTCTTTTAGTTTTTTCTCAACATAAAGTTCTCTCATTTTGGCTTGAGGACTTCCCCCATCTGAGACATGGATTGGAGCCCTCTTATACCAACAGACCAGCTTGTTGATTTTGCCTTCGCAGGAGGCTTGGGTGTATATGGGGCTTCCTGATACAGAGGGGTTGAGGCCCCAATTGCCTCCAGCTGTTGGCACTTTTATTTTTGTAAGTATGGCTATAAAATAAGTGGCATTATCTAAGCCAGTACATTCTTGTACAGCATCATAACAGGAGCTATGCATCTTTATCTGATATGACTTACACTCCTGTGGGTAAGTAAAACAGTTTTGCTTATGCTTTTGAGATAAGAACTGTTCAACTGCAAATCCCTGCATGGCGGCAGCCACAGCAAGGCCTCACCGACAAGCAGTTCCAATGTCACAGCAAAGGTGTACATATCCCGTTAGGTCTGTCCTATTTTTATGAGGTCTGACAGTGGCCTGGCAGGCGGTGCCAGCATCCTCAAAAGCCAGCTCTTCAATAAAATCAGTGCCTGCATCAGCGTGGCCAAAGATTCTGTTAGTAGCAGTAATCAAGCGATCAACAAATTCTGAAAAGGGTTCATCTGGGCCTTGCTTAATGCTAGTGAGAGAGGAGCCCATATTATCTTTTGCAGCCAGCTTTTTCTATGCTCGAGTAGCTGCTGCTTGAATTTGAGTGAAAAGTGCTGGATTAAACTCCTTTTGAGCTTCTCTGCATGCATAGGCATCTTTCACTATTAACATATTAAGGTCCCACCCATTGCCAGCTTGTGTATTGTGCCTGGCGGTTTCTCTGCACTTTTTTCCATATTTTGATTTTCACAAAAGATTATCCCCACCCGATAAAGTCACTTGGGCCAATCTTTGCCAATTTGTAGTTGTAAGCCAGCCGTCAGCCAGAGAATTTAAAACAGCAAGAGTGAAATCAGCTGTAAGACCATATTGGGCAACCAAAGTCTTTAATTCTTTTAAAGCTGCCACTGTGAATGGCGTATGTGACCTAATGACTTGTGGA
Organism: Cavia porcellus; assembly: GCF_034190915.1. Lineage (NCBI taxonomy): Eukaryota > Metazoa > Chordata > Mammalia > Rodentia > Caviidae > Cavia > Cavia porcellus. The sequence goes on from NW_026947504.1 coordinate 17,803,032, forward strand.
GCTAGTGGTGCAGTGATCATGCCCTGTTGCAGCTGTGCGGCGCCATCTTAGTGAGGTATGTTTGTTTCCATCACCGGAAACGCCATTTCAGGGAGGGACCCACCCTGATGTGGCAGAAGTGAGGCAAGCTCCATTTTAGAGAGTTGTGGTGGGCCTTGGGTGGTAGCGGTTTGGATGGCAGTGGCCGCCATCTTGGGGCTTCTAACAGGCTATCAGCCTCTGTGTCTGAGTAGTCAGAGGCTTCAGATTTTTCTGAGGATGGTTTTGGGATAGGATTAATGGTGTCGTGCAGGGTGGCCTCACCTTGTGCGACTGTCTCCTCAATCTGAGGATCTGCATGCCGCTGGGTCAGCAGCTCAGAGATTAAATTCCAATATGCAAAGGTGGTCACCGGAACCTTTTCCAGACTGAAAAACCTTATAATAATCTTTTAGAGCATCTCTTACTCTTTTCCACCTCTTGGTATCTATGGAGCCCTCTGGGGGGAATGAAGGGCAAACCTTATAGATAAACTGAAAATACTGCAATAATTCTTTTGTTCTAACCTTTACCCCTCTTGTCTTTAATGTCTTGGGAAGGCCTCCCATGAAGAATTTATGTTCGCTCAATGCTTGACCCATGTCTGGGAAAGGGAATGGGGTTGCCGTTCACTCACTGTGACTTGGGCAGCATGCTGGGTGGTCATCTGCGCAGGCCTCAGTCCTTGATTCAATTTGCTTTCACTCTTAGCCTCAGTCCTTGATTCAATTTGCTTTCACTTCTAGCCTTGGTCCTTGATTCAATTTGCTTTTACTTCTAGCTGGCACTCTTGAATGGCTCCCTCATTGACTCCCCCATGCCAGGAGCCCCACGCTGGGCACCACTTGATCTGGCCCGCGGATCAATCCTTGGGGTGTACCTGGAGGGGGAATGGGGATGAAATAAAACAGGGGGGAGACAAAGAGAGATTGAAGAAAGTCGAGAGAATACGATCAAGCCTTGTTTATTCAGGAAGTGATCACATCTTTTATAGGCTAAGGGCGGGCTGGTGGGACAGGAAGAGGCTATGGGGATGAATAAAACAGGGTCATCATCACATCCGGGTATGTGATGTAAGCAGGAGAGGATTATGGTTAATGTAGGCAGATGCATTATGTGCCCAAAGGAGAAAGAGGCAGGGAGGCAGCAATGGGGCTGTCGTGCCACTCCCTACACTCCTGGATGACTACCATGGAAATTTGTTCTTTGGGATTTGATTCACAGTGCTTAGGCATATAAATGTTCAGCAGCCTCTTCATCCATGATCCAAAAGGTCTTGGCTACGCTGGAGCTAGTGGCATCAATCAGGTGGTTGTGGTTTTGCAGATAAGCAGAATGCAAGAGCTCTTGTATCAGGAAGGCTTCCACACAGATTTTAGAAAAAGGGATGCGTTGTTAGGAAATGTGTTAATGTTCTTGCATGAAACTCTGAGAGTGAAGTTGAAAGGTAGTGGAGACCCCAAGAAGTTGGAAAATCCAGAAATACAGAAAGTCTGAGTAAATCACAAGGAGTGAGCAATGTCAGTTCAACAAAGACGCTGTAATGCTATAAGCATTGGCAATGCCATTGGTGTGGGGTCAACCAAGCCATTTGGAGTCAACATCTCACCATAACTTGTGCAGGACATAGAGCTGCAGGATTTAATGTTTTTCCTGCTGGATTCTGGTCTTTCTGTGGTGTGATTTCATTGTATGCCTATTATACCTTTTTGGAATGGGAATGTTTATCCTATGCCATTGTATGGTGGTAGTATTTAACTTTCTTTTTGATTTTTATAGGGACTCACAACTAAGGGTTTGGTTTAAGTCTCAGAGGAAATTTTAGACATGAACTTTAGGGAAATGGTGAACCTGTTAAGACTTTAGCCATTCCTAAAGATAGACAAAATGCATTTTTTAAAGAAGAGATGAGCACAAGACTTCTGAGTCACAATGTCATGGTCTCATTCTAAAATGACCCCTAAAGTTTCATGTACTTGGAAAGTGGCTTAGTTACTTTTCTTTTTGCTGAGACAAAATACCCAGAACCTAAAGTTAAATGAGGAAAGCTTTATTTTGGCTCACAAATTGTAGAGGTTTCAGTCCACAGTCAACCAGCTCCGAAGCAGGGTGGTATGGCAGAGGAGCAGTACAGAGGAGAACAGTTCATGGCATGGAAGGCAGGATGCAGCAGAAAGCCTTTTTTATTGCTTCATAGGCCACCCAGGCTGCAATATTATTGATTAGTGCTACCTTTTCCAGTGTGGAGCACCCTTAATCCTAGCATCATGCACTTATCCACATTCACACATTCTAATCCAACCACTTCAAAAATCCCCACCTATGACTTCATGAGACTTTGGAGGGACACCTGGACATAACAGAAGGTGAGTGTATTATGGGAGCTGTATAGCTGTCTTGCTGTTGGGAGACTATGGGGAAGAACCCAGATAGCAGGACATAGAATTCTAGGTACAAGATGAGTTTACAAGAAAAAGAGATGGGAGCTGACCACCTGTTGTAGACATCCAGGAAGCAATAGAAGGCCTGTGGACTTGGGCTTTGTCTATTCAAGTAGGATATCAGAGTGAGCCCCTATGATCCCTAATACTAGAGAGAGGCAGTAGTGTGCATTTCCCAGTGCAGAGGCCACTGAGGTCATATTGCTAAGTAGCACATGAATGAGACTTTTCTTGCATTGGACCCTCTAACTCCCTACCTTCTTACTTTTCACTCATCACACAACTATAATCTCTTTATAAGATCCCAAACAGCAGAAAGTCAAAGAAGAACAGGTGTAAGGAGGAAAAGTTCAGCAGCATATTCTTCTTTAGTTTAGATTTCTCAGTCTGAGATGAAATTGAGCTGGAAGAGCAGAAATTTAAGATTGACAAGGGTCTTCATATTGTTTACTGAGATATCTGATTACCTGAGTTGTCCAGGAGAGGGATAGGTTCCCTGAGCATGGGCAGAGAGCCAGTGACCCTGAATAATATTTCATCCAGCTGTCAGGAGTGTCTAGTTTCCCTGGGCAATGCTGATGCAGGGGATGGTAATGAGGAGTCAAGTTGCTGTCTATGTTTCAGATTCCTCAACTCTGTCTCATTGTGTCACTAATGCCCACTAGCCAGTTCTTTCTCAGTAAATAAGACTCTGCGTGGATAAGAGCTCTCCATTTGACCAGCACTGACAGGAGGGAGAAAGGTCCTAAGAGCTGGATTTGCACTGATCCCAGAGCCATGTTCTATCAGCCCAAATACCAAGAACAGTTACTGAAGGCATGTCCAAAATCTTTACCTCTCAGTCACTGAGAACCATTCTCCTAGCCAACTGGATTCATGCCCTCACTGGATCACTGAACCAGCTGTGAAGGGTGACCAGATTAGTTGAGAGCCTTTCACACTCCAAATCAGGGAAGCATATACTCTGTTGGAAGGAGGAGAAAATGCACCTGCTTTTAGTTTCCTTTTTAGGAAAGGAGTCTGTGAAGAAAATGCCAGTCTCTGACTTAAATTCCAACACTATCCCACACTTTAGTAGCTGGTTTAGGGCTGTTTGTTCCACGTACTATGACTGTGGTGAAGTAGTCAGGTGTGAATCCCAGTCTTTCATATAATGAGGGCCTGGGAACTCATTACTCTGCTTGGCCCTCCTCACTTTGCACATTAATGAGCAGTTATGTTTTCAGAGCTGTGGAAACCACATTATGAAAACCTCTCAGGTGCCCAGCGATCCAGAGGGCCTCATGCAGGATTGCCTCACAGTGAGGGTCTGGCTATCTCTTAATCACTGTGAGCCCCAGAGACACAGTGAGGAAAGTTTCAAAGGTTTTTGCTAGCTCCTTTTTCTTGGTTAGGGTGATGACAGTCAAAATTTGCCAAGAAAAAAGTAAAAGAAAATACATGTGTTGGATTTGATCCCCAAGAGCAGAGAAGTCAGAGCCAAATGCAGCCTGTTAAGTGAAAGGTAGAAAGGTTAGCTGGTTTTTATGAGGGGTTTATGAGTGAGGGAAGAGATATGAAATTCTTTACTGAGTGCTAGTCCATGATGGCAGAGCTGAGGCAGGGCATGGGCATCTGTCTGACAGGGGAAAAAGTGTTCTGGAAGTCGGATGAGGTCCCTAACAGTGTGCAGCACATTCCTTGTATTGTGACTGAGAGTCATCGTCTTACAATTATTCACTTTATTGAAGATTAAGAAGAAGGAAAAATGTAAGTGTACTTAAATTCTGAAGCATATAGTCACTTTTAGTTTCATTAATTTTCTGTTCTGACTGATATTTCTTCAAGGAGGCAGGGCACATTTTTCCTTATGAGGCTCAAGGAGAGGTTAGCTGGTAGTCAGAAGAACAAGGGCAGCCTGCTACACATGCAGGTCCTGGCAGAAGGGAAACAATGGGAGGAATGATCAGGAACAAGAGTTACTCTCCATGTTTTGGAAGCTGATTTACTTTCATCGTAGGTCCTATCAGTCATTTCTTCTTTTGAGCTTTCCTATTTGCATATTGCTGACTTGTCTAGGGATCTGTGGGTGACACTCAAAAATACTGATCTAACAGGGATGGCTTAAGCACTGGCCCACTTCCTATATCCATTTATTCCAGATATGCTCATTAGTACTCAGCATAGAGGATACACAGAGAAGATGCTCTCTACCAGCAAAAGATCACGGCACAATATAGCTACCCATGTCTGCTTGTATGGGAATTTTAACTTAACAGTCCAAATTATCATATTGATTAGGGTAGGATGGAGAGGCAAGGAGGGAGGGAAGCAAAGGGAGGGAGAAAGAAGGAAAGGAGGAGAAGGTAAGGAAGAGGGGGAGAGAGAGGTTGGGATCGTTCATGTGCCAGCCACCTTTTAATTTAAGGTAGGTTTCCTAACAATTTTCTTTGTTTTAGAACTGTCTTTAAATCTAACACAGCTCATTTTCAGTGTTATGAGTAGCCCTGAATTATTAATATGGTAAGATGATGATGACCTTTAACTGTGTGAGACTAGTGAGTTGGGCAAAAATGTTCACATTTGGTCAGTTGGACTGTTTTGATACGAATGTTGAGTTGATTCCTAGCTAAATTGCAGGAAGGTATCTTCAATTGTATGGAAAAAGAAAGCATTTGTTGTCTCATACTTCTGTGTTTTAGATCACACCAGAGACATTTACTTCCTATTGCCTCTGTCGCCAGGTGGTTTGGTAACAGAGACATGATACCATGAACAACAACAACAACAAAAAACCTGGAGACTTTCATCTGCAATCAGTTTTTTGAATGGTCTCTAATATTCAAATCTTACTATTTTACCCAGGTAACTGACTTGCATTCCTCCCATTACTTTACACTGGCATCTTTGCCATAATTCAAGTATCAACAGATAATTGTATTTTTGTATTCACTTTTACCCGTGGTTTATTTGACTACCTATATTGTCTTTAGTATTATTTTAGGGACTAGCTCTCAGGAAATCTTAACCAGGTAAATTTTCTAAATTTTTTTCTTCAAAAGTTTCTTCATTATTCACTGCTTGGAACATTTCTGTATATAATTCTAGAACTAAAGTAAGATACTTTTAAAGTTTAGTGTGACATTGGTATGAGGTACACTGACTATTGTAGAGAACTAATTTGATCTAACTTCAATGAGGAATGCTGAATAATATAACTAATGATATGTTTGATACACTGTAAGAGGCAATAGCAGAATATGTTCATGAGTAAAGAAGAGAGCATGAGCAAACAGTGTATCTACTGATGAAAATTTAGTATCTGTAATTTGATAACCAACAATAGGATGCTTTATGACAAATGTATCTTTAATTCCACATAAATAGAGCTAGAAACTCACTAAAGCTTCATACACAAGTCCTGGCTACCTGTGTGTTAATGGTATTGTTATTGTTGTTATTTAATAATAAAATTAGTTAACTTTGTATTCACAAATGGGTTTGTTCCTTTGACTTTCAATTTTTTTTCATTTACCTGAATAATCAACACTCGGGAAATTTGACATCTTTCATACCGACTTCCCACATTCCTTTCAGTGGTGTCTCTCCTCTACAAGGTTTCATGCCCAGATGAACCCTGCATTTCTACAACAGACTAGTCAATAAGGGCTCAGATATGCTGGAAATGTGAAGGACTCAAGCAGAAATTATATGTAGGTGCTGTTTTTATCACAAAGATGTCTTCATCCTTGCCAAACATGCTCTTCCTGCAGGTACTATCAGTAGAGTTGTTCAACTAAAGCTGCTCATAAAGGAATAAATGGGAATACCAGAGTTGGGTGAGAGGCATTTTAGAGATATTAAGTTCTCCAGTATTTGCAGGTATCAGGTATATCATCTCACCTATAGAGTTTTTCTCTGTAAATATACTCAGTTTTCAGGGAAAAGAGTTGGAGCTCTAGGTCAGAAAGAGCTGAAGAGACATTAGGCAGGGTTGTTATGTTTAACCACCATTTTATACATGTAAAAAACCAAAAGCATTAAAAATATGATTTTACCATAGCAAGAGTAAAGCCATCAAGGTCAAATGGTAAAATATGATAGGTGAACAAAAGCAGTATTCAAGAGTGCAAAGCAATTGCAGACAAAGATTTTACATGTTTGTCTTAGCATCGTTGCACGAGAATAGAAAGATAAAGAACTAATATTAAAATGAATATATGTTCTACATTGGAGTTTTATTACTGATAAGAAAAAGTATCAGATAAGTGATGTACTCTTGTCTGAAGTCACACAATCTGTGAGAAGTGAGTGAGGATTAAAACTCAGGATAATCTGGCTTCAGTACTAAAGTCTCTACATTAAATTTCTGGTTGGGTACAGTAAAGGGGGAATCTGGTCAAAACGCATCAATTTCAAGGGCTAGGGTCCTTTTAGAGATGCAAGTCAACACAGATACTTGAGATGGAAAATATTATATGTCTGTATCTTTGTTGAATATGCACAAGCCACTCTCCTACTTTTGTATAAGAATTTTATATCTAGTTTTAGATGTTATGCTTAAGCCCTTTCTTATAATACAAAACCAACAACTGATGTTTTGTATTGAAGTTTTACCTAAGATTTCTTCTATATCCTTTATAGTGAACTGTATGGTTATACTTATGCCAAGCAAATATTAGCAATTTAAGTGCTTCATTAACATTATGATATGGCATGAAGGATATAAATTGACAATATTCTGTATACATGTTTTATTCCACAGATTAATGAGTTTGAAACTTTAAAACTTTTACATGTTTGTATCAAAAAAGTCCACTTATTTGGGCATGGTGGCACATTCCTGCAACACCAGCACTTTTGAGGCTCAGGCTGAAGGATCACAGCAAATCTGAGGCCAGAATGGACTACAAAGTGAGTTCACGGCCTGTCAGAACTGCATAGTGAGACCCTGTCTCAAAAAAGTCCACTTATACAATTATTTTTGATCATTTTAGCTGAAAACATCAGTTATCATCATCCTAGAAAAATTAATTCCCCTGTACAAATTTATCTTTAAAGATTTCATACTCATATTTATCAAATTAATATGTTTCTAGTAATTATTAAGGCCTGATCCAATACTGAAGGCTTTCCTGTAGTTAGTTCATTATGATTTAATCACTGTATGAATTCTCTGGTGCACAGTGAGTTGTGACTTTTGAACGAAGGCTTTCCCACATGTAGCACATTGATAGGCCTTTCCCCTGTGTGAATTCTCTGATGTAAAACCAAGTCTGACTTCTGGGAAAAAGCTTTTCCACCCTGAGCACATATATAAGGTTTTTCTCCTGTATGAATTTGCTGATGTCCTGGGAGATGAGACTTCTGAGAGAAGGCTTTCCCACATTCAGTACATACATATGGTTTTTCTCCAGTGTGAATTCTCTGATGCCCAATTAGATGTGATTTCTGACAGAAGGCTTTGCCACATTCACTACATTTATAAGGCTTCTCTCCAGTGTGTGTTCTTCGATGTATGATGAACTGTGACTTATGGGAGAACGATTTCCCACAATCAGCACATCCGTAGGGTTTCTCCCCAGTATGAATTAACTGATGTGTAATGAGTTCTGTCTTCCTGCTGAAGGCTTCCTCATTGAACACATTTATAGGGTTTTTCACCAGTGTGAATTCTTTTATGTATAATCAGGTGGGACTTTTCACAAAAGGCCTTTCCACATTCAGTACACTGGTATGGCTTCTCTCCAGTGTGAGATCTATGATGTATAATGAGTTGTGATTTCTGGGAGAAGGCCTTCCCACATTCTCTGCATTCATAAGGCTTCTCTCCAGTGTGAATTCTCTGATGTATATTGAGGGGTGATTTCTGAGAGAAGGCCTTTCCACATTCATTACATTCATATGGTTTTTCTCCAATGTGAACTCGCTGATGTATAATGAGAGATGATTTCTGAGAGAATGCTTTTCCACATTCAGAACAATCATATGGTTTTTCCCCAGTATGAGGTCTTTGATGTATGATGAGGTGAAACTTCTCACTGAAGGCTTTTCCACACGTGCCACAATCATGTGATTTCTTTCCAGTATGAATTCTTTGATGTACAATGAGCTGTGACTTCTTAGCAAAAGCTTTTCCACATGTTATACAGACACAGGTTTTCTCCTTAGTTTCAATATTCTTATATTGAATATGGGATTGTTTATTGATGAAAATGTTTTCACATAGATTATCATTATAGGTTATTATTCCATTGTGTAATGTCTCAAGATTAGAATTAGATACATTGTGGCTAGATGTTTTTGCATCACCAAAATTCTCATCTAAGTTTTTCCTTGAATTATTTGCAGTGTAACTAGGTAGGTCAGTGCTTGGTTTTATATTCTTTTTAAATGAATCATATTTATGAAGTCTTTCTTTTAGCATACCTGGCTTTATGTACTCTTGAAATATTTTTTCCAATGCATTATATTTATGACTTGATGCTTCAAACACTCCTTTGCTGTATAAGTACCACACGCTAACCACTTGCACCACTGGAGCATCAAACACTGCTTTGCTACTGGTAAATGTAAATGGCTTGAAAAGTTTGTCTTGATTTTCCTGAAATGTCTGCAGCTGTCCATCATTATGGTAGATTTTTATAATGGGTGCCACTCCTTTCAATATCTTATTATGGAATGAAACAGTTCCCAAAATACATGATTGTGAGTTATGAAGATTATTTTTCTTTCCTAAAAGAAGGGGAAATAAAATAAAAAAGGCATAACAGAAAATTAAGAGTACAAAAAGAGGAAGAATGGCTGATCCATCATGTATGTGAACTCAAAGACTGTACCTTGGAAGACAGTACATCCTAAAATATGACTGATAGAATATGTGATTATGTTAAAGGGAAGTTATCTGTATAAAATTTAGACTTGAAGGAGATGGAAAAGTGTCTAGGTCATTATTTAATCTTGAATTATGCTTTTAGAATCTTTCCATTTTTATTGCTTTCCTAGTAAAAAAAACTCTTTACATTGTCTGAATTCCTTTGTCTTAGATACCATTTGCTATACATACAAACCATTTGAGACTACTCCAAAAAACAAGGTATTCTCTGTACTCAAAATACTTTTAACACTCTTCTATTTTCCTAACAAGTATAAAAAAAGAAACTCAAGATCCTTCTAAAGATTCAATATCAGATTCACACCAAGGATACCCACCTAAATGTCACTATTCATGACAATACTTTATGTGTATCAAGTAAAACTACCTAAACACAGAAAAGTCGTAACGTCCTAATGCCAATGTTTTTCATATACTTTCTTTTCCAAACCATTCTAGCCTTCCATTATCTTCTGCAGCATCACCAGAACTTATGTCATTTAGAGAAGCTACATCTGCATGTTCTGAAAAATACCTTTTCAAATTTTGCTGTATCTGCTTAAATTCTGAATTTATTTCAAGTTTTAAAATAGTTACTTACCATTTAATTATGTACATTATGTATCAGAAAATTTTATCCTCTAAAGTACACCCATATTTTTGGAAAGATTTTATCTTCTATTACCTTTAAAGCTCTTTCATACCATAGAAAAACTTATTATCTACCTATCTATTTATCTATCTACCTATTCAGTAAATGAATCAGAAACAGTTCTCCACTTAAAGGATCATATTACCTTCAATTAATTCTTGATTGCTTACTAAATGTCTAAAAAGAATATTTCTTAAAGGCCCATTAAATTCTCAGCACAAGAATAAAGAATAGGAGATTTAAATAAGGATAAACATTAAGCTTTTGAGACCAATCAAAAATCAATCAAGCAGATATTTCACTTTCTTTGTCTTTTATCTGTGTGATCTGCACCTGGGTAGATCCAGTTTGGCATATCTGTCTCTATGATCCATGGATCTTCTCCTTGTTCCAATTTGGAGATGACATCTGGTTTGGAAACAGGATACCCTACTGATTGGAAATCATGAAGAAACTGGATTAACTATATGGGAAGAGAAGATGATTTACTATGAAACTTTAACAAAATAATGTTCACCATTTGGGGAGGTAAGAAGATCATAAAAATAATTATGTATGTCTAAACAACTTCAATACAGTAACTGATAAAGAAAAGCACTTGACTGTAGAACTCATAAGTTATGTGGGCAAAGTAGCCTTACCCATTGAGACCATGTGACTATATATCTCTAGCATCACATCTCTGTACAAGGTCCTCTGAACAGGGTAAAATTGCTGCCACTCTTCCTGGGTAAAATCCACAGCCACATCCTTGAATGACACCAACCTCTGTAAGAGTACATTCCTGTTCAGTTTGAAGGGCTCATTCTTACCATTTCTGCTATGGCACCTCTCTTAGTCACTTTTCTCTTTGTTGAGACAAAATACCCAACAGTCAAAATTTACGGAAGGAATGGTTTATTTAGCTTACAGTTTGCGGTGGTTTCAGTCCCTCATTGGCTGGCTTCAAGGCACGATGGCTTCACAAGGGAGAAATAGTCCATGGTTGGCAGAGAGTAGCAAAGCAACAAGGGATGACCACAGCTCTTTCTGTCCCTTATATCTTATCCAGGCCACCAGCTCTTAGAGAGGGTAGCACTTATATCCTTAATCCTAGTGTCACTGATTTTAGCATTGCACCATGAATCAATCCCTGCATCACACACTCTAGACCAGCGACTCTGAAAAAGCCCCATCTATGACTGCATGAATTTTTGGGGAACATGGCTACACATCTAGCCATGATAGTACCCAAAATATATTCATACCTAGTTTTGCATTATAGTGTTTTGTTTCTCAAAAACAATGTAAGGTCTTGCCTCAAGCAAAAAGAGCTCGGTATAACAGGAAAATGGAGAAACAAATCTACCAAGTATACATAGCAAATTAATAATTGTAAAGTGTTGTGAAGTGCTCCTCTCAAAACCTCCTGTGTTTTGAAAGTGACTGGATCATGAGGGTACTATATTCATCAGTGGATTAGAACACCGATGAGTTTATAGCTGACTTGCTGTTAGAAGGTAGGACCTGGTATGAGGCAGATCACTGGCTGTGGGACCTGGAAGGGTAAATGCCTCCCTCCATGGTTCCTTCCTCCTCTCTTTGCTTCCTGGCCACAGTGATTTGAGTAGCTTTTCATCTACCACGACCCTCTCCCATGCTGTACTGCAAACACTGTAAACATACTCTTTAATATTTTATCACTTTAGTACCACACCTTAGTCAATCTTTCTATGAAGCAATCTCTACTTCAATTTTTCTCAGATTCACATTTTAGCCTTGCTAAAATTGCCCTGTATCGGACTTCCGGGAGAACATGGTGGACAAATAACAGCAGCCATGGAGGCTCTCTGAGATTACCAGCTTAGAATCCAGGAGCAGTGCTGTGTGAGGAGTCCTACACAAGGGGAGATGTACCCTGCCGACCTAGGAACGAACTAAGCTGAGATAAACCAACTGGAAATGCAATCCTGATGCTATAACAGGAACAGATAAAATCTCAGTGCGGAAGCTGGATCCTGCGCCATTGGAAGCTTCGATTTGAATTTCCTGCTGCTGCTACTATGTCCTAATTCGCACAGCAGGGAGAGAGATGCGCGAAAGCTCTAAGAGCTGGAATTGGTGAACCAAATGGCATTGAGAGCGGGACTGGCAGGGAGCTCTGCATCGACCTACGGTGAGTGAGAGAAATGGGGACCCTTTCATAGACTAGGAGGCTCCAACAGAGGACATTCTGGGAACGAGCAGACTAGCTGGAACAGGACGCTGCAGTGACTTTAGTCACATATTCCCCTCTCAAGCGGGAGTGGTGGGGAGCGCTTGGCCTGGTGACACTGCGGACTAAGATCCAGTAAGCTAGCCCAAATCAGGTCCCTGTGCCTGGTGGTGCACCCTAGCAGTGAAGCATTCAGTAGGTTGACTTGGAGGGGCGGGCCCAGCAGAGGCTGCCCAGGTCTGTGTCTCTCCAGTACACTGCAGTGGGTGGGAACACCTAGCTGGCGGATTCAAACAAACTGTAACAAAGGGGGAAAAAAAAACTGGGCCTTCTACATACACTTGTACGGAAGGAACAAAAAGTATGGGAAAAGGGAGCAACAAGAAAGGGTCCTCAGTCCCCAATCCTGAGAACACTGATGCAGGAAAGGTAAATGCAAAAGAGAATGAAGATAGAAAACATGCAATATCAGACACGGCACATATAGGCATAAAGCGGTATCTCTGCAGCCTCATAGATGAGTTAAAAAATGAAGTATTTAATGAAATAAAGCAAGAAATAAGTAGAATAGTTAGAGAAATGCTAAGCACCGCCCAAGAAAAAACAGATGGTGGAATGGAAGAACAGAAAAAAAGGGGAGAATTGTTTGATGGAGAAAATAGAGAAAACATAGAATACGTGAAGCAGGTTCAAAGAGATTACCAGGAAACTAAAAACTCTATTGTAAGCTGGCATAACAGCTTGAAAGAAACTAAGGATAGATTATCAGAACTGGAGGACAGATTTGTAAGGTGGGAGCATGAAATGAAAAACTTCTTAAAAATAACAAGAAAACAAAGCAATAATACAAAGACTAGAAGATGATAAGAGGATCTATAACTTAAGAATTAAGAACATAAAAGAAGAAGTAGGGACTCAAACAAATGAACTACAAAAGCTATTCACAGAAATAATCAAGGAGAATTTCCCTAATTTAGAAAAAGGTAAAGATACTCAGATGTATGAGGCATCCAGGACCCCAGCCACCTACAATCCAAACAGAGCTACACCCAGGCATATAATAATCAAAATTCCAGAAATCCAATATAAGAACAGAATATTAAAAGCCATCAGAGACAAGAAACAGATCACTTACAAGGGAACACCCATCAGAATTACAGAAGACATCTCGGCACAAACCATCAAATCATGAAGAGCACGGGGCGAAATAATTCAAGCTTTGAAAGATAATAACCTCCAGCCAAGATTGATATATCCTGCACAACTGTCCCTAGAAATTGATGGAAAAACAAGGTGCTTCCAGGATAAAGAGGAACTAGGGGAATTTGCAACCACCAATTCAACTCTACAGAGGTTACTGTAGGATATTCTAAAAATGAAAAATACCAAGATTCCACAAACAGTGGCAGAGCGGCCACAATGAATGGAGCAGAAAGCGGAATGAAGAGGACAAACTGACAATTAACGACAGAAAAAGAGCTTAACAGAAATGAGGCAGAGAAGGTTGGATGGTAGGAACAGCCATTTTGGAGAGAACAAGACATCATAATAGGTAGTGCTGATTTAATATCCTCTTTTTTTGAAGTCCCATCAAGCTTTTGTTCTTCTGTCTCCATCGGTTTTAATGTGTCGTATCTTATTGGATTTTATTATATGTGATAATATAAACAAAAACCTTTATAGACAAGGAGATTATACAGAAACCATTGTTCATTTTTCTATTAGTTGATTCTAAATACTCTGTAATACTGTCATTCTCTTGAACAGTTTTACATTGTCTTGATATGTTTGATGATACAGTATATGAAGTTATACTCAAAGATTTTAAGGGAAGAGACACTATGGTAACTACTATTATGTCGAGATTATCTTGTGGTGAAACACTATTTTGCTTAAATGGCTATGTTTTGACCTGTGCTGTTTTGTTGTTATGCCCTCTTTTTTATCTCAATCTCTTTTTTATTATCTACTTTCTCATTTTTATCCTTTTAATTAAGGGAAAAAGAAATAAAAATAGCAGGATATATTATAGTAACCCACTTTGATTTCCTATTAACTTGATTTGAATCTCTGTATTGCTCTCACCATCTTGTTTTGACAGATTTTCCTCTATTCTGTTATGCTTGATAGTACCAAGTTTGAAAGTATAGGCAACAACTATGAAGACAATAAGATTCATTGTGACGCCCATTCTGGTTGACTATTATCTTCTTCTGAAGTCCTCTAATGTCTCCAGTGTTTTGGTTTTATTCATCTTATTCTTTACTGTTTTGTTCAATTTTATGAAAACTGATGATATACGTAATTCTTTTTAAGACAACAAGAGGCATTATGGTAACCATTGTTGATCACCTTGTATTTTGTTTTTACATTATTTATTATGTCCATCCTTTTGATTTGACTGACTCTGTCCTGGTATAACACATTTGGTTTTACTTTCTTCAAAAAAAAAATAGTAAGAACTGTGGGAGTAATAAAACCCAAAATGTGTAATTGTCATTGTGCAAAAGAAAGGAAAAGAAAGTTCTCTAATTTAAGTGTATATATTTAAGTGTATATTTAAGCATATATATTTAAGTGTATAAGACAGATAACCATATTACTGAGTTTTGTTGGATCATTGAATAAAACTGTTTGCAGTCTCACTGTCTGAAAGTCCCCTCTATATGCTTTAATTTTGTAACTTCAACAACTATTTCTAAGATGACAATATGTAATTAACTAGTGATTTCCTACTATTTATTTTTTTCTGAAATTTTGTATACCTTGTTCCCTTTTTCTGTTTTTTTCTTTTTTCTCCTTAAATAAAATTTTAAAAAAATTGCCCTGTATCTTCTACTTCTACAATGCTCCTTCCATCTTTATCACATTTCCTTTCTGACTCAAAGTTTGATAACTGAACTTATAAAGCTGGTTGCTCCTTCCTTCTGTGATAATATCACACTGCTCCTCTACCTGTAATAGTTTTTTTGAATTCTCATACCTCTGTACCTCATTTTTGTCTTCAGTATTCTTAGGAAAGAAATCTCTTGAGACAGTCAACTTCTAGCCAATACATAATACACAATTACAGTACTTAAGAAATGTTTGCGAAAAATGAATGAAGATTATAGAAATTAAAATAAGTGAATACTTCTGTTTACTTAAAAAGTTTTTGTAAATTAATGAATTACATTCATTTGATCCAAAAAGTAGTAATATGAGAAAAATAATAAATGTGGAATATAGAGGAAATACATTCTGATGGACAATTAATGTTATTTTACCATTTTATTAATGATATTTCAGAAGCTTCAGTATATTAGGTAGGTATAAATCTTGTTAATTTTGAGAAAAATATAGTGCATAATCAATGGAACGTGGTTATTTGCAAACAACTTTTTTTGGGGGGGTACTGGGGATCGAACTTATGCTCTCTCACTTGCCAGGCAGCTGCTTATGCCACTGAGCTAAATCCCTGGCCCACAAACAACTTTTACATAGTGTGGGAGGCTTGGAGAATGGAAGCAGCATTTGAAGATGAAATCAATTGAAGAGGGGTAGCTATTAGAGGAAAAAAAGCCTATGTGAAAAGTGATGACTTTACTTCCCAATGGTACAGAAAAATATAAAGCCCTCTTCTCAAGGAGAAAACATTTTATCAGCTGTTGAGTTATGGTAGTTGAGCCTATTGGGCAACCAAGCAAACAAACAAGTCCTGTTTATTCTCTAATGTAGTGTTATCTGGCTTGTGTTTAGATGACAGTTCTCATGTAGTCAGAGGTGGGGCTTTTTCAGAGGTGGCTGGATCTAGAGTGTGTGATGCTGGGACTGAACTGTGGTTCAATGCTAGGATTAAAAGTGTGGCCAGACAACAAGCTCCTGTAAAGTTTTAGTGTTCAAAGATGGAACACAGGAGAAGTTGGTCACATTGAAAAGACTAGCAAGAGAAAGACAAATAGTCACAAGGAGACAATAGAAAAGATGGCCTGAGAACATCACAGGAACCAGTAGGACTACACCCTTTGCACCTTCAAAATTGCAAAAGTGAAAGACTTTGGTTTTAGAAGACAGACCCAGCATATCATGTTCCAGAATGGTGGCAACCTATGGGAGCTTTTCCTTGGGATTTGGTTCATAAGCACTGGACTTCTTCAGCTAAGAGACAAGAAAGCC
This sequence comes from Cavia porcellus, assembly GCF_034190915.1. Taxonomy (NCBI): domain Eukaryota; kingdom Metazoa; phylum Chordata; class Mammalia; order Rodentia; family Caviidae; genus Cavia; species Cavia porcellus. The sequence goes on from NW_026947504.1 coordinate 17,819,345, forward strand.
TGGCTACCACTCTGAATTGGTATCTGACCTTAGCATTATCTATGTGGTGATGGTTTTAGGTGGATGCACAATGCAAGAGTTGTAGAGTAAGGAATGCTTCCATCCAGATTTCAGAAGAAGGCCTGGGATGCCAGGCTGTGCACCCTGAGAAGGCAGTGTGTGACCCCAAATGTGCAGTGGAGACCCCAGAAGTTTGAAGAATCCAGTATCATGTATTATCTGAAGAAAACTGAAAGGAGGAAGTAGAATCAGCCCAAAAGAGAAGATGTGGGAGCTACAACCACCAGAAATGCTATAGGGATGGAGCTACACAAGCCCTTTTGGGTTCACATCTTGCCACAGTCTGTCTTGGATGCTGGACATGGAAGTACAGGACTTATTGTTTGCCTTATTGGGTTTTGGACTTGCTTTGGTCTCATTCCTTTGTATCCCTCTATTTTTACCTTTTGGAATAGAAATGTTTATCATTTGCCATTGAATACTGGAAGTGTTTAACTTTCTTTTCATTTGTACAGGCCCTTGCAATTAGAGTTTGCCTTGAATCTCAAGGAGAACTTTGAACTTGGACTGAAGCTGTTAGGGCTTTGGCAACTTTTAGAGATGGACTAAATAATTTTTGTATAAAGGGATTTCATGCACCTTGAGGCCCTAAAGGTGGAATGTTATAGCTTGTGTTTAGATGTCCCTCAAAGTCTCATGTGGTCATAAGTGGGGCTTTTTCAGACATGTCTGGATCCAGTGTGTGATGCTGGGATTGATTCATGGTATAATACTAGGATTAAGGGTGTGAGTGCTATCCACCCTAAAGGCTGGTATCCTGGATATAAGATAAAGGACACAAAGAGTCCTGCTGCTAGCTGTTTGCTACTGGTTGCTTGAACATGCTTCTTAGATTTTTTTTGCTGCTTTTTGCCTACCATGAACTGTTTCTCCTCTGCAATAACTCTCTGTCATGCCACCCTACTTTGAGCTAGCTGATTATGGACTGAAACCTCTATAAATTATGAATCAAAACAAAGTTTTCTTCCTTTAGTTTTATATGTTGGTTATTTTGTATGAGAAGTGAAAAAATAATTAAGATACTATCTAATAGAACTAGAATGCTAAGGGGAAAGATCATTTAAAAATTTCTAGGAGTGCCAGGGATTTAGCTCAGCAGTTTGAGGGTTTGCTTGATAAGTGTGAGGTCATGAGTTTGATCCTGGTACAAAAATAGTTTCTAGGAGCTACATCAAAAAGTTATTTCCAATAATATATATCTTAATATGTCACTCAAAATATTATTTCAATATGTAATCTTTAAGAACTGTTAGTCTTTCTCTTCTTTTCTTTCTTTTTTGTATCAGGAATTGAACTTTAGGAGTTCACACTTGCCAGGCAGGTGCTGTGCTGCTGAGCTGAATCCCTGGTCCTATTAGTGAGTTTTTAAAACACATTTTCAAATTCTTATAAATCATACTTCAAACATTTTAATTCAGATTAATCAACATTAAGTGCTCAATACCACATATTTCTGGTAGCCACTATACTGGAGAACATCACTCTAAAGACATTGATAGCTAAAAAGAAAAACAAATGCATCTTTTCTCCATAGAAATGTGTTGTTAAATTCTGTAGGACTACTAATATGAAAGCATATTTTAAGATTAGAGAGTGAGGATGATGATGCAATAAAAGCTAACACATACAGTAAAAGCCACATCCTAGTTATGCTTTTGTACCCCCTAAATTTCACAACAATCCTAGGAAGATTATAGTCTTTGTTTTCACATATGAGGAAACAACCTCAGGTGACCAGGTCACAATATCATACATCTGCAAAAATAACAAAGGAAAATTCTATGTATTACATGGGAATTTAAATAAAACATATACAAAAACCTTTATACTGGAAAGGAAGTTAAAAATCAGGTTGCAGGAAAAAAATCTATTATTTTTCCAAAAGAAAAATAAAACAAAATAAGAGACACTTCCTATTTGTAAATTCACACATACATACTAAATTGCAGTTATATAAAAAAAAGATTTGGAAGGTTCAAAACAAATAATTAAAATTGATCATCTCAGGGATGAGGAATGTAAGTTAAAAGATCTCTTTGCTTTTAATTTTCTTGTGTAGTTTTAAATTTTATACCATGCATTTAATGAATGCCGACACAGAGAAAATAAAATTAATATGGATTTTAAAAAATAGATAATTAGAAAAAAATTTTGGAAGGTAAACCTATGAATTTTGAAAGCACAGCAAAGGACAGAGCATTAGGGAACTCTGCCCTCCAAATATTTATCAGATATATATAATTTGATAACTGCTTCTTGGGAAAAATGTATTTTTAAGCAGCATCCAAATTGTGTCTATCTAAAATTTGTAGACTTTTATCTCTGGATAAAAGTAGACTGTAGGAAAACTTTATAACAAATTTATTATTTTAAGGAATGGGTCAACAAGGCTTTTAGGTGAAGTATATATTTCTAGCATTGCAAAGCCATATGGCTCTGGTGTAATACTTTACTCTGCCATTATAAGTCAAAAACAGCCACTGACAATATGTACACAAATGGCATAGTTGTGCCTCTATAAATCACTGCAAAGATGGAGAATTGGATTTGGCCCATGAGTAATAATGTACCAATCCTTGCTCAAAAACCTTTCACTAAGGTTAATATATATCACATTTATATTTTCTATAAAAATAAATAACTTTAAAACACAAGTTAATAATAGACAACTACTGTTGCATTAGTGTTTGGTGAAACCAGTATGTATTCTATGACATAGTGAAAGATGCAAAAAGAAATTTTGTTAGTCTTACATGGCAAGAAATATTTTCTTCCCATGGGAAATTTGTCTGCTTAGGTTTAAGGAATTCGCTGCTAATGTTTATAAGGATGGACATGAAATTGACATAAATTATAAAAATGGTATAAACCAGATTTTCCACATATTGCTTAGCACCTCCTTCTAAGCCTTGATTTTTATTCTTGTTTCTTTTTCCATAATGTAAAATTTAGCTACTAATACTTTGCACTTGACTGTATGGAAAACAAAGGAGGTTAATTTTTAAAAAGCAACTCACCTGGGACTTCATTTTTTGTACTCTTCCAAAAGGGCAGATGCCTGAAAAAGCAAAATTTGGTGATCAGAATTAAGTTTTTGCAGTCTAGACTCATTTGTGGCTTCCACATTCCTGAAACAATGACCATCAGAAATCAAGTGGATAAGGATCACTGTGAAGGAGAGAGTTGTTTGAGCCTTACAGAAACATCAGTAAGCACCATTTCAGAAGGTACTGATCAACAAATGTTTTCTCCTCTTGTGCTTATTATATGTGTATTATTGTAGCCATTACACGGCTACGCGAACGTAGCCGTGTAATGGCTACATTATGATTACTCACAGAACAAGGAAGAGTGTTTTTTCATTGATGTAGAGACACATTTCCAGTTAATTTACTAATAACTTATTGTGCCTTCTGGGAACCAGCAATTTTGTTGTGGAACATTATCACAAGACAGTAATCATGGATATATTCATAAAGATATAACTGCAGATAGAGTTCTCTGGTAGTAAGGAGTGACTAAACGTTTTTCCCTTTCTCTAAAAAGAACCAGCAGCTCAAATTTTAATCCCAAGAGCTCTCATATTTTCCCCTACCATAGCAAACTCTTTTCTCAAATCAATATTCATTAAATAAAATGTTAATTTTAATATATTTTGTTCAAATTTTTACTGCTGATTGTCTTAGTTACCTTTTACTTGTTGCTGAGACAAAATACCTGAAGCCCAAAGTTGGGAAAGAAAACTTTCTTACAGTTTTTGGAGGTTTCAGTCCATACTCAGTTGGCCCCAAGGCAGGGTGGCATGGCTGGGCAGCAGTTCACGGAGGCTGCAAATAGCAAGGCAGAAACTGGCAAAACAGCGAGTCACACCTTCTTTCTGCCATTACATTACATCCTGGCTCCACCCCTAGGCCACTGTAGCACTCACACCTCCAATCCGAGCTAGACAATGAACCAATCACAAATGCACGATGCAAATACATGAGGCCTGGGGGCCACCAACAAAAACCATGACACTAATTTTAATAATGCAATTGGCTGCATTTAAAAATGCTAAATTGCAATCATTCATAAAAGGAAATATACCATGATATACGAAGGTACAAACTTGGTATTTCTCATTTCCTTAGAAAGAGTCATGAGAAGGTTGAATTGGTTCAGAGCAAGAGGGGAATCCTGTGAAAAGGAGACAGATTAATATTTTATGCAGGATATTCCAATATATATTAAAATAAATATGGAAGAAAAATTAAGAGAAATAGTTATATGAATGTCCATATACCCATTTGATGCTAAATAAACGTTTTTTGTGTAAAATATAAAACTATTTCAATGAAAGGAGGACTGAAACCAACTTTTTACAGTTCTATTCACTTTGATTTGTTTGGTCTTGTTTAAAGTGAACATTATTGAGCGGGCACTAGGCTAAAGGGACCATGATAGTCTGAGGAACGAAGTCAAGACGGACTTGAACTTTTAAGTAGTCAAAAGTTGCTTGTGACCTGTCAAACTTAACACAGTTAAAGGCTTCTTTAGAAAACTGGTAATGACTACCATGATGGTCTGACTCTGTAAGTGCACCTCCAGATGCGGGAATCTTTGGGTCTGACACCTATATAACCCATATGGATGCCCTCATCATTTAGTCCAAATTGTCCTACCACAGTATTTCACAGCAGCCTAACCCACTGTACCCAGTCACCCATAACAGTTCACCCTGGTACGCGCAATGCCTGGGCCCACAGACACCGATTATGTCATCATTCTACAACTGTTAATCAAGTAGCTCACATTCCTTCCCTGACTCCCGAATAAGTCTATTACTAATTCTACATCCCTTACCTGTGAATATAAATCTCCTGGCACAGGCCCTCACTGACCCCTCCTTTCCCAACGCCAAGCCCACTGACTCACTCATCACAGGACATGTACCTCTTCTGACCATCAGCTCGGTCAGGCCCCGAGACGCCCATCACAGCTTAAAAGTGACAGCTATCACAGCCATATTGGTAAGCTCTCTCTTGCTTCCTGTGGGAGCGCGGGGCGCTGGGCTCTGGGCCCCTGCTCTTCTGTACCGGGGACTTTGTTCTGGAGGCAATATGGCTGCTCCCAGGCAGCTTCGGCAAGGGAGTCGCCATCTTGAACCCAGTCGGTTCCGTACAAGCCCTGTGGTAACCACAGTTGGAGATCACAGAAAAGACTAAGGCGGAGTCAGTTAGCAAACCGCGAACGTTTAAAGAGAGATTTTGCTGGGTCAGGGGAGGGGAAGCCGGTGTAGTGGTCCCGTTGTTTACGGGAAGAATGCTTTGGTGATAAAGGAATCTTTGGAATGGTAAAATATTTTTTGTCAGTGATTCCGCGTAAACGTGTTTCTCAAGGTGCGGGAGATTCCATCGCAGGCCGAAACCTGGGGGCGGAGTAGGGATGCGTAACCATGACTACCGGTGATTATGCTAATAAGGACGGGAAGGAATTCCGGAGGAGTGCAACTATAGCAATAGGTTTCTGGGGTGGAGAGGGGGCGGAGAGGGGGACGATCGGATCAGAGGAAAACAGAAGCGAAAACTTCAGAGTCAGGGAAGAGGAAGGAAACTCAGGAACAGAGATGGCACTGTGTGGAGCAGAGGAAGAGAAGACCTGGAGGAGCGGCAGCAGGGAGAGCGGACATGCAGGGAAAGCCGGAGGTGGGAGCTGAGGGCGGCGCCAGAGACAGACCACAGACACTGCGAGACCTAGACACAGAAAAGAGACCACAAAATGGGGGAGGAACGAGAAAGACTGAGAAAGAGTTGAAGGAATTTCTTCTAAACTCACAAAATTTAAAAGAAATAATTTAAAAATGCTACAGAAAGTGAGTACTAAAATTGCCACCTTAAATTTAACACCTTACATCGAGTTTTTGTAGTTTTTTAAAATGCACTTTACACTGTTGTTTCGTGTGTATAAATGGGTATGATTTTGAATCATAATTTCCCACATAGGTTGTGATTTTGGCCATATAATTAAATAAGCAGCGAGTTTTATACTAGTAATTCTAATTCTCATGGACTTAACAGGAGAGCTTCCTTCAGAATTGCTACTATGAGAATGTAGCTCTGTGGTTAGAATTTTTAAACTTGGAAGTGAGCTTAAGGCTAGAGGCCCGTTGGGAGCACAAGAGCACTTTGATTAAAGTTTAGTGAAGGCACAGCAGAGGGTAAGCAATGGCTGTCACAAAAGTGGGTCGTTAAAGTGTGGTCCTGTGCTTAGTCCCCTTCTGAATGTGGTATTTCCCATTCGTCTTGTCTGTGATGTGATATTGCCACATACCATTGCTGTGCTGGTCGGGCCTTCCACCAACCACAATTGTAAGCTAGATAAGCCTGTATTTTTATTAAAGTATCCAGGCTCAGTACTTTGATATAGCAATATAGCAGAGACTAAGGCAGGTTTTCTCATAGTAATAGCGCAGGCTTGCCCTTTGTGGTTACACTGTCATAAACACATATCAGTCAGTAAATATTTATGTAACTATAGAACTTTGAGTTGAGGTGATGCCCCTTTATAGACGGTTTGATAACTAGCAGAACTACGATTATTACTTTTATTATTTCATAGTTTTTGCCAGTCAAGAGTATGGAAACAGCTTAGTTGGGTGATTTGGGTTTAGTCCCTAAGGTTGCAATAAAACCACAGATCTGGGCAGAAATTACTTCAGGACACACTTGGAGCAGTATATGCTTCCAAACTCAGCAAGTGACTATTGGCAAGCTTCAGAATATTAGTTTTGAAACTCACTTACATGGCTGCTTAAAGGCCTCAGTTATCTACCATGTGGGCCTTTCCACAGGCTCTCTCTTTGTCCTCATAACAGGATGTCATCCTCCTCAAGGCTGCTTTATGATGAGGTAGCTGATTTCTGCACAGACCAAGTGAATCAGAAGAAAGCATACACAACATAAACTGCTGTCTTTTTAAATAACTTAAATTGGAAGAGATCTCTCCTACTTTTATATTATGTTTACTAAAAGAGAGTCACTAAAGGCAGTTGACAGTCAAATAAATGGGAATTTAGTGGTACTTCCAAGGGAATGATTATCAAAGAATTATGACATAGTTCTAAAAATACAACACTGCATACCTTTAACCTTATGATTCAGAGCCCTGCTTGAGGAAGATGTCTCAAAGATTTATCAGCAAAAAAGTAAAAATTTTATTCTCCATAAGACTTTTTTAATACTCAACACAGCCAACAACCAACATATCTAACAGATTTGCTTGCATAAATTATGGTATGCACATAACAAAAGTAGTATCTGGGGAGGAATACACTAATGTGGAGTGAATTTCAGAATGCTATTTTAAAGTGCTAAACCACAAAATGGAAAGAAAGTCATAACCATTTAGGTATGTAAAATACAAAAATTAATGAATGCATGTATAACACATTTTCCTTATTAACATTTCTTCTATGAAGTTGTAACAGGGAATTAGCACTTATTGAACCATTTTTCATAGGGGACCACATCACAGAAATTGTAATCTTAAGTCTTAAAAAATGTCTTACACTGTTAAATTTTATTTAACAGCTGATATAACAAGATTTAGAAATATTAAATGAATTATCTAAAAGATGCCAGAAAAAGAAATTTCCTCCCTCTGATCTGGGGATGTGGCTGAGTGGTAGAACCCTTGTACCTACAAGGTCTCGGGTTAGATTCCCAGCACCACACACACACACACACACACACACACAGCATTAATAAAAAATTTAAATATTGGGGCTGGAGATTTAGCTCAGCGCCATAAGCGCCTGCCTTGCAAGCAGGCAGTCGTGAGTTTGATCCCTGGTACTGATAAAAATGAAAAAGACTTAAAAAAAAAAAAAAAACCAAAAATTTAAATATTAAAACAGAAACACTAAATCTACTGGAAGAAATCCAAAAATGGGCATCTGAGATGAATACACAATTCTCAGATGAAGAAATGCAAATGGCAAATAAATACATGAAAAAATGCTCATCATCATTGGTCATTAGAGAAATGCAAATTAAAACCACACTGAGATACCATCTCACTCCTGAAAGAATGGCCAGGATCAAGAAAACCGACAACAAATGCTGGAGAGGCTGTGGGGAAAAAGGAACTCTCCTGCACTGCTGGTGGGAGTGTAGACTGGTACAGCCTTTGTGGAGATCTGTCTGGAGATTTCTCAAAACGTTGGGACTGGAAATCCCATTTATTCCAGCTATTCCACTTCTAGGCATATTCCCAGAAGAACTGAAAGCATCATACCACAGTGATATATGTGCACCTATGTTTATAGCAGCACAATTTGTAATCGCCAGATCTTGGAAACAACCCAAGTGCCCATCAACTGAGGAATGGATAAAAAAGTTGTGGTATTTCTATACAATGGAGTATTATTCAGCTATAAAGAAGGATCACATTGAGATATTTATCAATAAATGGGCGCAGCTTGAGACCATACTCATTAGTGAAATAAATCAATCTCGCATGTGTGAATACCGAATAGTTTCCCTAATGTAAATAATGATTCAAATATATAAAAAAATGTGGTAATCATGATTCCCCATTAGGTGGCCTTGAAGCCTTATAAAGTTTTCACTCATTAATTAGAAAGGCTTTATTCTGGGCTTCTTGATATGAAAATATTTGAAGCTAGAGTATATGAAGTTTTATCCAAATATTTCAAGGAAAAAGACACTATGGTAACTACTATTAAGTCAGGTTATAAGGTGGTGAAGTACTAGGTTGTTGAAACAGTCATGCTGTGACCTCTATTGTTATATTGTTATGTCCTGTTTTATCTCAATCTCCCCCTTATTGTTTCAAAAAAAAATTATTTAGTCATTTCTTATGTTTGTCTTAATTAAAGAAAAAATTCAAAAAAATTAGGATATATAAATAGTAACTCTTTTCGATTTCCTATTAACTTGTTTTGAAGTCCTGTAGTACTCCCACGATCTTGTTTTGACTGATTAGACTCTGTTCCATTCTATATGATAGTATCAAGTTTCAAGACATAGGCAACTACTTTGAAGACAATAAGATTCACTAAGATACCCATTCTGGTTTGACTATTGTCTTCTTTGGAAGTCCTGTAATGTTTACAATGCCTAAGTTTTATTGGTCTTGTTCTCTACTGTTTTGTCCAACTTTATAATATCTAATACGAGAGACAATTCTTTTTAAGGAAACAAGGGACAACGTTGATAACCATTGTTGATAAACTTGTACTCTGTTCTACACCATGTGCTATGTCTATCCTTGGTATTGACTGACAGCTTTGTTTTGCCATATTTGACTGTATTCTTCCCCCCCCCCCAAAAAAAGTAATAAGCACTAAGGAGTAATGAAATCCAAAGTGCGTGAATTTTGTTGTAAAAAAGAGAGGGAAAAAAAAAAGAAAAGAAAAAGAGCTCTAACGGATATAACAGCAAGTGTGTTTAGGGGTGTTAAATAGCTGACTGTATCAATGTTTTTGGATCATTGAACACAGCTGTTTGCAGTCTACCTGTTTGAATGTCCACCTTGTATTCTTTGATACTGTGATTTGAGGAACTATTTTCAAGATGATAATATGTAATATACTAACAGGTGATTTCTTACTGTTATGTTTTTTTTTTTGTTTGTTTTGTTTTTTTTTTTTTTTGTTTTGTTTTTTTTGTAGTTCTGTATTACGTGTACCCTTACACTGCTTTGGTTTGTTTTGTGTTTTTCTCTTTTTCCTCTTAAATAAAAAAAAAAAAAAAAGAAAAAGTAGGTAGAACTCTTGAAGATATAGGTGTAGGTAGAGAGTTCATGAACAAATCCCAAACTGCACAGGAAATACTTCAAAGAATCAACAACTGGGGCCTCATCTTGTTACAAAGCTTTTACATATCAAAAGAAATCACAACAGAGAGAACAGATAACCACAAATTGGAGTAAATTTTAGTCAGTTTTCCCTCAGACAGAGAATTTTATCTAGAATTTATAAAGAATTTAAAAAATCAGATCCCCTCAAATTCAAAGACCCAGTCCAAAATGGGCATCTGAGATGAATGCACACTTTTCAGATGAAGAAATACAAATAACAAGTATAAGAAATGTTCAACGTCATTGGTCGTTCGAGGTATGCAAATTAAAACAACAGTGAGATTTCTTCTCACTCCAGAAAGAATGACTGTCATTAAGCCAACCAATAACAAATGCTGGAGGAACTGTGGGGAAAAAGGAGTCCCTGTTTCTTCCCTGTTGTGGGAGTGTATACTGGTGTAACCACTGGAAATCAGTGTGGAGATTCCTCAAAGCACTAGGATTGGAGGTCCTATTGGAGCCAGTTATTCCCCTTCTTGGTATCTTCCCAGAAGAATTGAAAGCATCATACCACAGTGCTATATGCGCACCATGTTTATAGCAGCACAATTTGTAATAGCTAAATTTTGGAAAAAACCCCAAATGCCCATCAAATGAAGAATGGATAAAAATGATGTGACATTTTTATACAATGGAGTACTACTTAACCATATAGAAGTATAATCGAGACGTATAGGTAAATGGATGCCACCTGAGACCATACTCATAAGTGAAGTAAATGAAACTCACATGTCTAAACATTGTACGGTCTCCACAGTGTGAGAAATTAATACAGTAAACAAGGTCTAAGATATACAATAGTGTGAAATGGGAAGAAATTGTTTAAAAGGAAAAAGGAACTAGGATGGGAGAAAGGGGAAAGGAAGAAAGGGAAAAAAGAAAAATGCAAGTTATACTATTACTGTCTTAGTTCATCAAAAAGGAAGATTTGTGCTAATACTTATTGGAGAATTTTTTCTGCTCAGATCTTGTACTCTGGGTAACTACTTTGAAGATAATGTGCAAAGTATTAACTATTGTTATGAAATTCTTTTACTTTTTTTCAATTAAGAAGAAAACCTCCATCTGACCATTGAGCTGAAGCTTCTTATGCTTCATTGCAGTGCTCTTTGTTTTTATCATCTGGTTATCTCTGTTTCAGAGCTGAAACAAGTCAGCAGAACACCACCTTGTTCTGTCTCAGCTAGAAATGTGCATATGAACCATCAGAATTATCACTTTGCATATGTTGGCAAATGATTGAGAAAACATCATAAGTATTGATTTTGAGGTTACAGATAAGTTTTAGCAAGTAAGCAAATTTGTAGATATGGAATCTATGAATAACAAGTCAACTACACACATATATAGAGATACAGATACACACATTATATATGTATATTTCCTGAAAGGTAAAACATAATGGAAGAGTTAACCATCAAATAAAATACTATGTATAAATGGTATTATTAGTTATCTATTAAAATGTAAGTTACCTCAAAATGTAGTAGTTTCAAATAATACACACTGAATCAGATGCCAGTATAGGAGATATTCTTCTCATTTCTCCCCACAACAAGGTGCACAGAAGTCTTCATGGGAGCCTTGGGATTCAAATAAGGAAACATGAAACTCCAGTTGACCCCAACATTTTAGCGTGATTGTTTTGAAAGTGCAGACCCAAGCCCAGGCAGCAGATCCATCATCACGATCCCAGGTTCAAGTCTGAAAATGATACTGTTCCTTGAAAAGGTTAGCTACAGTCACATTTGGCCTTGAACTTGCTACCAAAATCATCCAGCAAAATGTCTTAGTATAATCATGCACACTAGTGTCTCAGCAGCCAGGCCTGCTAGTATCGATTATGGAAATGGACCCAAATTTATCTTTTAACTTAGCTTTAGTTCCCTTTAGTTGTGTTAGGTTAATCTTGTTCACACAGAACCTAGAGAAAAATTTGCCTATTTGTCTCACAGCTGATATCCAATACCAGATTCTAAAGGAATCCTGTCTCAGTTCCAGTCCCTCCCTTTCTGCCACAGCAAGAGTCATCTTACCTGGTCAGGGAACTGCTAAGGTGCCTGCGCCACTGAAATGGATTTCTGAGATCAGTCCCACAATAGACCCTTAAAGGACCCTGAATCTTGACTCTAGCCCCTCTCAGTTATGGTCTGGGAGCAATATTGACTACCTATGTAGCTATGTGGAGTCTTATGTGCCAGAGCTTCTAGGTTAGGATTGTCAACATTAGTCCTACAGTAGATTCTGCAGTATCACTGAGGCCTGGTTTTGGTTCCTCTGAGCTATGATTTGGGAGCAGTTCTCCCCACTGAGGATCCTTGCAACAGATATGTCCATCTAAGTTTCTGTGCCAGGCTTGACAAAATGTGTTCCACAGTAGATCTTCAAATAACCCTGAATCCCATACCCAGCCCCTCCTGGCTACAAACTAAAAACAGTTACGTCTGCCTGTGGAATGAAGAAAGGCACATTTAGTAGTACCAGTACTATAGGCTGACAGCAGAGTTGAAGTCATTTACATTATCAGTCTTGGAACAGTCCTATAAATTGACTTGCCCTTCTTATTCAAAGTCTAAGACTAGCCTTATTTCCCAGGGAACCCACCAGGAGACGTGCCTATGCATAATATTAAATGAAGATAAGCCTGAAGATTTCAGTCTCACCTCTGAACTCTGAAATAATCATGTCTTAGTCATATCCCCTCTTAGTTACCAAATGAAACAGTATGGACAAGTTAAGGATTCACCAAATAATCCAACATAAACCCTCCCAGAGGACTCTAGGTAGCCACATGTGTCAAGGTACATGGTAATAGGCCAGTCTGCCAACTGAACCCTATGTAGCAGAAGATACCCTACCCTCCAGCCAGTATACTTCAGCTTATTATTTGCCCAGGTAATAGTTCTGGTTATTGTTCCTGTTACAGTTTCTATTATATTCATTTCTTGAAAATGGTTGGTCCTGGTGATGCATGGCTGGTCACCATGATGCATAGTGTAAGAACTAATCCCCAGTTGACAAGCCATTTTGCCTCTATACTTCCTGCTTGCTTGCTTATCCCATATAAGCCACAGATTACAAGAGATCAGGGCCTGATAATTTGGGAATGATCCCAATAAGTGCCCATCTACATAAATAAATCTGCCTCTAAATCCTGCATGTCATTTTGGTGTTTCTGGTTGCCATTGTACCTGAAGTGGAGCCTCATCCCTGCACCAGCACCATAGACCAAGTTCTTGGAAACAGAACAGTCCACGTAAATACCAAATAGGGTGTATGTCTAGTAGAGCCCTTAGCAAGAGGCTCACTAACTATGATCTCCACTGCATATCCTGATTTAGCTACAAGTTCTGGATACAACCTTGGTTAACTGGATTCCTGGAGAGAACCCCAGAACAGGAGAAGGCAAATATGATACCAGTAAAATTCTAATAAGCCACACCAAAGAAATGGTGCTATACAAATGGCCTGAAAGGGAATTAAAAATGACTGTTCTAAAGTGGCATAACAATGTGGAAAAAATAGAAATATAAAACTAAATAAAATTATCAATAGATGAGCAAATGGAGCTTAGTTAGAGAAATACAAATTGTGGAAAAGAACCAAAGAGAATTCTACAACTGAAAAATTCAATAATTGAACTGAAAAAATATAAGGGTTTTATCATGTAGATAAAAGAATTAATGTACTCAAGGACAGGACATTTGATTTTTTTTTTTGGTTACTGGGACTTAAACTCTGGGCCTTGTGCTTGCCAGACATGTACTGTACCATTGAGCTGTGTCACTGGCCCCAAGACAGGATGTTTGACACAGCTGATTAAAAGAATGAAAAAGAAAAAAGAATGAAGACAATGTAAGGACCCACTGGATAACATAGAATGTGTGAATATATGAATTGTGGTGGCCCCAGGAAAAGCGAAAAAATGTACAGAAGTTTAGTTGGAGAAATAATATCCAAAAACGATCTAAATGTCAGGGGAACATAGACATCCAAGTCCAAGAAGGTTAAAAAGACTACAAGCAAGGTTGGTTAAAAAAATTTCTGAGACATTAATTAATCAAATTGTCAAAAGTCAAAAACAAAGAATTTTGAAAGCAGGAAGTGAGAAGAAACTCATTATATGAGAGGAGGAGCTGGGCAGATCTGGGGTGACCTCACTGGCCTCTCTGCGTGTCTGGAGGACTCTGGATATCTGCGCCCAGACTGCTGGAGTTCCCTCAGGCTTCCAGGTGCAGTGAAGGAGAGAGGTGGGTTTGAGGCTTCCACATCAGCCTCCCCATTCCCGGCTTCACTTGGAGACCTCCTGAGCTCCCCATAGGTGGGCTGGCCCACACTACCAGCCTAGCCCAGCCTGTTTAGCTGCCGCGCCTGGCCATAGGTCTGCAGAGGAGGAGCTGGGCAGATCTGGGGTGCCCTCACTGGCCTCTCAGCATGTCTGGAGGACTCTGGATATCTGTGCCCAGACTGCTGGAGTTCCCTCAGGCTTCCAGGTGCAGTGAAGGAGAGAGGTGGGTTTGAGGCTTCCACATCAGCCTCCCCATTCCCGGCTTCATTTGGAGACCTGCTGAGCTCCCCATAGGTGGGCTGGCCCACACTACCAGCCTAGCCCAGCCTGTTTAGCTGCCGCGCCTGGCCATAGGTCTACAGAGGAGGAGCTGGGCAGATCTGGGGTGCCCTCACCGGCCTCTCTGCGTGTCTGGAGGACTCTGGATATCTGCGCCCAGACTGCTGGAGTTCCCTCAGGCTTCCAGGTGCAGTGAAGGAGAGAGGTGGGTTTGAGGCTTCCACATCAGCCTCCCCATTCCCGGCTTCATTTGGAGACCTGCTGAGCTCCCGATAGGTGGGCTGGCCCACACTACCAGCCTAGCCCAGCCTGTTTAGCTGCCGCACCTGGCCATAGGTCTGCAGAGGAGGAGCTGGGCAGATCTGGGGTGACCTCACTGGCCTCTCTGCGTGTCTGGAGGACTCTGGATATCTGTGCCCAGACTGCTGGAGTTCCCTCAGGCTTCCAGGTGCAGTGAAGGAGAGAGGTGGGTTTGAGGCTTCCACATCAGCCTCCCCATTCCCGGCTTCACTTGGAGACCTGCTGAGCTCCCGATAGGTGGGCTGGCCCACACTACCAGCCTAGCCCAGCCTGTTTAGCTGCCGCGCCTGGCCATAGGTCTACAGAGGAGGAGCTGGGCAGATCTGGGGTGCCCTCACCGGCCTCTCAGCGTGTCTGGAGGACTCTGGATATCTACGCCCAGACTGCTGGAGTTCCCTCAGGCTTCCAGGTGCAGTGAAGGAGAGAGGTGGGTTTGAGGCTTCCACATCAGCCTCCCCATTCCCGGCTTCACTTGGAGACCTGCTGAGCTCCCGATAGGTGGGCTGGCCCACACTACCAGCCTAGCCCAGCCTGTTTAGCTGCCGCGCCTGGCCATAGGTCTACAGAGGAGGAGCTGGCAGATTTGGGGTGCCTGCATCGGCCTCTCCATGTGTCTGGAGGACTGTGGATATCTCTGCAACCAGGGAGGGTCCACAGGTTCCTGAAGCACTGCGGCCTGTGGTGAGTACCCTAACCCGGCTGCGATTGAAGAACTGTGGAGCTTCCAAGGGGCAGGTGGGCACAGAGTGTCCCTGAGGCCCAGCTTGTCTGGAACTGCGGAGCTCTGAGCAGGCAGAGGAGGGCCACTGGTTCTGTAGGCCTAATGGCTTGGGGTAGCGCGGCGCCAGAGTCTCAGTAGCTCCAAACATAGAAGGGGATTTTCAACAGATCCTGAGGAAGCTTTCAAATAACACTTGAAACACAGAAATATAGGAAAATGACAAAACGAAAGACCAAATTACAACCTCAAACCTCCAGCCCATCTCAAGAAACCCTAGGAGCGATGTATATAGAAGAAAATATATCCCATCCACCTCATATATCGGACACAATAGCCACTGAAATTGACAAGCAACTCCAGGAAGCTTTAAAGAAATTCAAACTCGAAATAATCTCCCAGATAAAAGAAGAAATGATAAAAGAAATGAAAGAGATTCTTAATATATCTAAAGAAAACACAGATAAAAAATTGGAGGAACTAAACAAAAAGATAGAATCCCTAGACGAGCAATATAAGAAACAAACAGAATACATAATGCAGATGCACCGAGATATACAGGAAATAAAAAACTCCACTGAAAGTTGTAAAAACCGCCTTAATGAAAGTGAAGATAGAATTTCAGACCTTGAAGACAGGATTGCAGCTAGTGAACAGGAAAGGAAAGATCTTTTGAAAATAACAAGGAACCAGGAAACAACAATTCAACAACTACAAGACGATGCAAAGAAGAATAACATAAGAATGATAGGGATTAATGAAAGAGAGTGAGACAACATGAAGGATGTCAGGAGGATATTTAGAGAAGTAATAGCTGAAAATTTCCCAAGCATGAGATCAGAAACTGACATCAGGATCAGTGAAGCATATAGAACTCCAAACAGTCATAACCAAAATAAAACTACACCCAGACGTATAATAATCACCATCCCAGAAATCCAACACAAGAATAGATTATTAAAAGCTGTCAGAGAGAAAAGACAAATCACTTATAAAGGAAAACCTATCAGAATCACAGCAGACTTCTCAGCACAAACGATAAAGTCAAGAAGAGCATGGAGTGAAGTATTCCAGATCCTAAAGCAAAATGATTTCCAACCAAACTGATATATCCTGCAAAACTATCATTCAAAATAGATGGTGCAATACGATACTTCCATGACAAAGAACAGCTGAAGAACTTCATGAACACCAAACCAACCCTGCAAAAAATATTGAAAGAGAGTTTAGATACACAAAGGAAAAAACCACTAAGCAAAGCAAATAATTAAACAGAAGCGAAAGATAAAGATGCAACAGAAGAGAGATAACATTCCTACAATTAACCAGCATTTAACAGTAATAACCATTAATGTAAATGGTTTCAATGCACCAATCAAAAGAAACAGACTAGCAGAATGGATCAAGAAACAAAATCCAACCATATGCTGTTTACAGGAAACCCATCTAACCCAGAAAGATACTCACAGACTGAAAGTCAAAGGATGGAAAACAATTCTTCATGCAGCAGGAATCCAAAAAAAGGCAGGAGTAGCCATTCTGTTTGCAGACAACATGAACTTTAAACCAACAATGACCATAAAGGACAAAGAAGGTCACTACATACTCGTAAGGGGAAAACTCCAAGAGGAACAGATGACTATCTTAAATATATACGCACCAAACTCCAGAGCACCCAGTTATATAAAACAATTATTAACAGAAATGAAAACTCAAATTATCAGTAACACAATTGTAACAGGAGACCTTAACACACCACTGACACCAAGGGACAGATCAACCAGACTGAAAATGAGCAAAGAAATAACAGAACTGAATCACACCTGTGAACAAATGGGTTTGATAGACATATACAGAATGTTCCACCCAACAACATCAGAATACACATTCTTCTCAGCAGTACATGGATCATTTTCTAAAATAGACCATATATTAGCTCACAGAACATATTTAAGCAAATGCAAAAGAGTTGAAATCATCCCTTGCATATTATCGGATCATAGCGCTCTCAAATTAGAAATTAATGACAAAGGATACTGCAAAAATTCCACAAACACATGGAAACTAAATAACACACTCTTGAGTAATCAGTGGGTGACAGAAGAAATTAAACAATACCTAAAAGAAAATGAAAATGCAGATACAACTTACCAGAATCTGTGGGATGCAATGAAAGCCGTTCTGAGAGGAAAATTTATTGCACTGAGTTCCCACATCAGGAAAGCAGAACGAATACAAATAAATAACTTGATGCTACACCTCAAACAGCTAGAAAAAGAAGAGCAAGTCAAGCCCAAAGCCAAAAGAAGAGAGGAAATTATAAAAATCAGAGCAGAAATCAATGCAATAGAGACTAAGAAAACAATCCAAAGAATCAATGAATCAAAGAGTTGGTTCTTTGAAAGAATAAATAAAATCGATAAGCCCCTAGCCAACCTTATTAAAAAAAGGAAAGAAAAAGCTCAAATTCATGCAATAAGAAATGAAAAAGGAGAAATCACTACAGACCCAATACAAATACAGAGGATCATCAACACCTATTTCGAAAACCTCTACTCTCAAAAGTTT
Organism: Cavia porcellus; assembly: GCF_034190915.1. NCBI lineage: Eukaryota > Metazoa > Chordata > Mammalia > Rodentia > Caviidae > Cavia > Cavia porcellus. Next base: position 17,837,419 of record NW_026947504.1, read on the forward strand.
GATAACACAGAAGAAATAGACAGATTCTTAGAAGCATATGAAGTACCAAAGCTAGATCAAGAGGATATAAATCTGTTGAATAACCCAATCTCTGCTAATGAAATTGAGAATGTAATTGGGTCCTTGCCCACCAAGAAGAGCCCAGGCCCAGATAGATTCACTGCAGAATTCTACAAGAAATATAAAGAAGACATAATGCCGACACTCCTCAAACTATTCAATGAAATTGAAAGGGAAGCAATCCTTCCTAAGTCATTCCTGGAAGCAAATATTACTCTAGTACCAAAACCTGAGAAAGACCCAACTATAAAAGAGAACTATAGACCGATCTCCCTAATGAACACAGATGCAAAAATCCTCAATAAAATATTGGCAAATAGGATCCAGCAAATCATCAAGAAGATTATACACCATGACCAAGTGGGATTCATCCCAGGAATGCAAGGATGGTTCAACATACGCAAAGCAATAAGTGTAATCCACCATATCAATAAAGCCAAAAATAAGAATCACATGATCATCTCTATAGATGCAGAAAAAGCCTTCGATAAGGTCCAACACTTATTCATGATAAGAACTCTACAGAAAATTGGAATAAATGGTCTTTACCTCAATATAATAAAGGCCATTTATGACAAACCAACAGCCAGCATCATACTAAATGGCCAAAAATTGAAAGCCTTTACTTTAAAATCGGGTACAAGACAAGGATGTCCTTTATCACCAATCCTATTTAATATAGTACTGGAAGTACTAGCCAGAGCAATTAGGCAAGAAAGAGAAATAAAAGGGGTAAAGATAGGAAAAGAAGAAGTTAAATTATCATTGTTTGCAGATGACATGATACTCTACATAGAAGACCCCCTAAACTCCATTGAAATACTCTTAGATACAATAAATAAATTCAGTAATGTGGCTGGATACAAAATCAATACTCAGAAATCAATAGCATTCCTATACACGAACAACAAAATTACAGAGAGGGAAATAAGAGAAACTGGACTATTCACATTAGCAAGCAAAAAAAATGAAATATTTAGGAATTACTCTTACGAAAGAAGTGAAAGACTTATACAGTGAAAATTATAATACACTGAAAAAGGAAATTGAAGATGATCTCAGAAAATGGAAAGACATCCCTTGCTCATGGATAGGAAGAACAAACATTGTGAAGATGGCCATTCTCCCAAAACTGTTATACAGATTCAATGCAATCCCAATAGAAATACCATCAACATACCTTATAGATCAAGAGAAATCACTCCTAAATTTCATCTGGAACCAGAAGAGACCTAGAATCGCAAAGGCAATTCTAAGCAGCAAAGACAAAGCAGGAGGCATCACAATCCCTGACTTGAAGTTATACTACAAAGCAACAGTAGTAAAATCAACATGGTATTGGAATCAAAACAGATCCGAAGATCAATGGAATAGATTGGAAGATACAACCACAACTACAAACACACTCAACCACCTTATCTTTGATAAAGGAGCCAAGCAGGTTCATTGGAAGAATGACAGTCTCTTTAATAAATGGTGCTGGAAAAACTGGCTCTCCATTTGCTGAAAACTATAGCTAGACCCATGTCTATCACCATGTACTAAATTAAAATCTAAATGGGTCAAAGATCTGAATATTAAAACAGAAACACTAAATCTATTGGAAGACAAATTGGGTAGAAACCTTGGAGACATAGGAGTAGGTAGAGAATTCATGAACAGGACTCAAACCGCACGGGAAATACTTCCCAGAATCAATAACTGGGACCACTTCTTATTAGAAAGTTTCTGCATGTCAAAAGAAATCTCCAGCATAGTGAAAAGAAAACCCACAAACTGGGAAAAGATTTTAGTGAACTCTCTCTCAGACAAGGGACTCTTGTCTAAAACATATAAAGAATTACAAAAACTCAGACCTCCAAAATTCAAAGATCCAATCAAAAAATGGGCATCTGAGATGAATACGCAATTCTCAGATGAAGAAATGCAAATGGCAAATAAATACATGAAAAAATGCTCGTCATCATTGGTCATTAGAGAAATGCAAATTAAAACAACACTGAGATACCATCTCACTCCTGAAAGAATGGCCAGGATCAAGAAAACCTACAACAACAAATGCTGGAGAGGCTGTGGGGAAAAAGGAACTCTCCTGCACTGTTGGTGGGAGTGTAGACTGGTACAGCCTTTGTGGAGGTCTGTCTGGAGATTTCTCAAAAAGTTGGGATTGGAAATCCCATTTATTCCAGCTATTCCACTTCTAGGCATATTCCCAGAAGAACTGAAAGCATCATACCACAGTGATATATGTGCACCTATGTTTATAGCAGCACAATTTGTAATCGCCAGATCTTGGAAACAACCCAAGTGTCCATCAACTAAGGAATGGATTAAAAAAAGTTGTGGTATTTCTATACAATGGAGTATTATTCAGCTATAAAGAAGGAGCACATTGAGATATTTATCAATAAATGGGCGCAGCTTGAGACCATACTCGTAAGTGAAATAAATCAATCTCGCATGTGTGAATACCGAATAGTTTCCCTAATGTAAGTAATGATTCAAATAAATAAAAATATATGGTAATCATGATTCCCCATTATGTGGCCTTGAAGCCTTATGACGTTTTCACTTATTAATTAGAAAGGCTTTATTCTGGGCTTCTTGATATGGAAATATTTGAAGCTATAGTATATGAAGTTTTATCCAAATATTTCAAGAAAAAGACGGACACTATGGTAACTACTATTAAGTCAGGTTATTTGGTGGTGAAGCACTAGGTTGCTGAAACAGTCATGCTTTGACCTGTATTGTTATATTGTTATGTCCTGTTTTATCTCAATCTCTCCCTTATTCTTTAAAAAAATTATTTAGTTATTTCTTATGTTTGTTTTAATTCAGGGGAAAAATTTTAAAAATTAGGATATATAATAGTAACTCTTTTTGATTTCCTATTAACTTGTTTTGAAGTCCTGTAATACTCCCACAATCTTGTTTTGACTGATTAGACTCTGTTCCATTCTGTATGATAGTATCAAGTTTGAGTGTATAGGCAACTACTTTGAAGACAATAAGATTCACTAAGATGCCCATTCTGTTTTGACTATTGTCTCCTTTGGAAGTCCTGTAATGTTTACAATGCCTAAGTTTTATTGGTCTTGTTCTCTACTGTTTTGTCCAACTTTATAATATCTAATGAGATAGACAATTCTTTTTAAGGAAACAAGAGACAATGTTGATAACCATTGTTGATAACCTTGTACTCTGTTCTACATCATGTGCTATGTCTATCCTTGGTTTTGACTGACAGCTTTGTTTTGCCATATTTGACTTTATTCTCTCCCCCCCAAAAAAGTAATAAGAACAAAGGAGTAATAAAATCCAAAATGTGTAAATTTCGTTGTAAAAAAGAGAGGGGGAAAAAAAGAGCTCTAACGGATATAACAGCAAGTATGTTTAGGGGTGTTAAATAGCTGACTATATTAATGTTTTTGGATCATTGAATACAGCTGTGTGCAGTCTCTCTGTTTGAATGTCCACTTTGTATTCTTTGATACTGTGATTTGAGCAACTATTTCCAAGATGAAAATATGTAATCTATTAACAGGCGATTTCTGTTATTTTTTTTTTGTAGTTCTGTATTACGTGTACCCTTACACCACTTTTATTTATTTTGTGTTTTTCTCTTTTTCCCCTTCAATAAATTTTTTTTAAAAAGAGGGCATAGCAACAAAACAGGACAGGTTAAAACATAACCATTTAAGCAAAATAGTGTTTCACCACAAGACATCCCAACATAAAAGTAATTACCAGTGTCTCTTTCCTTAAAACCTTTGAGTATAACTTCATACACTGTAGCATTAAACATATCAAGGCAATGTAAAACCATTCAAGAGAATGACAGTATTACAGGGTGTTTAGAACTAACTATCAGAAAATGAACAATGGTTTCTGTATAATCTTGTCTATAAAAGCTTTTGTTTATATTATCACATATGATAAAATCCAATATGATACAACCTGTTAAGACCGATGGAGACAGAAGAATAAAACCTTGATGGGACTTCAAAACAATATGATACTAAATCAGCACTAGCTATTATGATGTCTTGTTTTCTCCAAAATGGCTGTTCCTACCATCCAACCTTCTCTGCCTCATTTCTGTTGAGCTCTTTTTCTGTCATTTGTTGTCAGTTTATCTTCTTCATTTCGCTTTCTGCTCCACTCATTGTGGCCTCTCTGCCACTGTTTCTGGAATCTTGGTATTTTTCTTTTTTAGAATACCCTACAGTATTCTCTGTAGAGTTGAATTGGTGGCTGCAAATTCCCCTAGTTCCTCTTTATCCTGGAAGCACCTTGTTTTTCCATCAATATCTAGGAACAGTTTGCAGGATATGTCAATCTTGGCTGGAGATTATTATCTTTCAAAGCTTGAATTATACCCCCCCCCACACTCTTCGTGATTTGATGGTTTGTGCCGAGAAGTCTGCTGTAATTCTGATGGGTGTTCCCTTGTAAGTGATTCTGTTTCTTGTCTCTGACAGCTTTTATTATTCTGTTCTTATATTGGATTTCTGGAATTTTAATTATTATACGGCTGGGTGTAGCTCTGTTTGGGTTGTAGGTGGCTAGGGTCCTCTATGCTTCATACATTTTTATCTTTACTTTTGCTAAATTAGGGAAATTCTCCTGGATTATTTCTTTGAAAGCTCTTGTAGTCCATTTGTTTTTGTCCATACTTCTTCTTTTATGTTCTTAATTCTTAAGTTATAGATCCTCTTATCATCTTCTTGCCTTTGTATTATTGCTGTTTGTTTTCTTGTTATTTTTAAGAAGTTTTTCATTTCATACTCCCCCATTACAAATCTGCCCTCCAGTTCACATAACCTATCCTTAGTTTCTTTCAAGCTGTTATGCCAGCTTTTGAAAAAGTTTTTAGTTTCCTAGTAATCTCTTTGAACCTCCTTCATGTATTCTATGTTTTCTCTATTTTCTCCATCAAACAACTCCCCTTTTTTTCTGTTCTTCCATTCCACCATTTGTTGTTTCTTGGGTGGTACTTAGCATTTCTCTAAGTATTCTCCTTATATCTTGCTTTATTTCATTAAATACTTCACTTTTGAACTTGTCTATGAGGCTCCAGATATATCGCTTTTTATATCTATTGGTGCCGTGTCTGATATTGCATGTTTTCTGTCCTCATTCTCCTTTGCATTTACCTTTCCTGGATCAGTGTTCTCAGGATTGGAGACTGAGGACCCTTTCTTGTTGCTTCCTCTTTCCATACTTTTTGTTCCTTCTATACATGCATATATAGGAGGCCCAGTTTCTTTCTTTGTTGGTTACAGTTTGTTTGAATTGCACTGGCTAGGTGTTCCCACCCACTGCAGTGTACTAGGGAGACACAGATCTGGCAGCCTCTGCTAGGCCCACCCTTCCAGGTCAACCTACTGAAGGCTTCACTGCTAGGGTGCACCGTCAGGTGCTGGGACCTGCTTTGGGCTAGCCTACTGGGTCTTAGTGGCATCACCCGGGCCAAGCACTCCCACCAATCCCACAAGAGAGGGGAATATGTGACTAAAGTATTGCAGCATCCTATACCGGCTAGTCTGCCCAGTCCCAGAATGTCCTCTTTTGGAGCCTCCTAGTCTATGGAAGAGTCCCCATTCCTCTCACTCACCATAAGTCAATGCAGGGTTCCCCGCCAGTCCTGGTCTCAACTCCATTCACCACTCTCTGCTCTCAGAGGTTTTGCGTCTTTCACCCAGCTGTGCCAATTTGGATGCAGCAGTGGCAGCAGGAAATTCAAATCGTGGCTTCCAAAGGCACGGGTTCAAGCTTCCATGCTGAGATTTTATCTGTTCCAATTATAGCACCAGGATTGCATTTCCAGTTGGTTTCTCTCAGCTTAGTTTGTTCCTGGGTCAGCCGGGTATATCTCCCCTTGCTTAGGACTCCTGACACCACTCCATTCCTGGATTCTAAGCTGGGTATCTCAGAGAGCCTTCTTAGCTGCTGTTATCTATCTGCCATGTTCTCCCAGTAGTCAAGATGGCCTTTTATATGAAAGATGTACATGAGACAGCGGCTCGGCACGGAGAGACGCGCCGAGCTCTGGGATCGGGAGTCTGCGAACGGATTCGGAAACAGGACGGACAAGGAGGAAAACTGACTGGTGGCGAAGTGAGCAAGAAACTGATCCCCTACCACAGTTTGACTCCAGCGGAGGTTTTTCTGGGCTCGGGCAGTCCTGTAAGAGCAGGGCGCGGTGACAACTCCAGCCGCACATTCCCCTCTCGGACGGGATTGGTGAAAGGTGCCTGGCCTGAGTGACGCTGCTGGCGGACTCCCTAGGCTGGCCTAACCCAGATCCCAGAGCCTGACGGTGGCCCGGAGGAGCGACCGACTCCCGTGTAGGCTGCCTCCTCCGCAACTCCCTGGGGCGCAGCGGTGGGCGGGAACAACTAGCCAGCGCAATTTGATCAGGCTGTGGCTGACAGGCAGGGAAGCCGGGCCTCCTATGTAAGATTGCATTTTTAAGGAACAGAAAATATGGGGAAGGGAAGCAACAAAAAAGGCTCCTCGGCCCCCAATCCTGAGAAACAGGCAATAGTGGACACCGCACCAATATACATTAAGCGCCATCTAGAGAGCCTCATAGACCAATTCAGGAATGAAGTTATCAATGACCTGAAGCTAGAAGTATGCAGAATAGTTAGAGAAATGCTAAGCACCACCCAGGAAAAAGCAGATGGTGGAATGGAAGAACAGAAAAAGAGGGGAGAATTGCTTGATGGAGAAAACAGAGAAAGCATTGAGTATGTGAAGCAGGTTCAAAGAGACTATCAAGAAATTAAGAAGTCTATCCAAGACTGGCATAACAGCTTGAAAGAAACTAAGGACAGACTATCTGAATTGGAGGGCAGACTTGAAACATGGGAGAATGAAATGAAAAACTTCTTAAAAATAACAAAGAAACACACAGCAATAATACAAAGACAAGAAGATGATAAGAGGAGCCATAACTTAAGGATTAAGAACATAAAAGAAGAAGTAGGGACACAAACAAGTGAACTACAAAAGCTACTCACAGAAATAATTCAGGAGAATTTTCCTAATTTAGCAAAAGGTAAAGATACTCAGATGTATGAGGCATACAGGACCCCAGCTACCTACAACCCTAACAGAGAAACACCCAGGCATATAATAATAAAAATTCCAGAAATTCAATACAAGAACAGAATATTAAAAGCTGTAAGAGACAAGAAACAGATCACTTACAAGGGAATACCCATCAGAATTACAGCAGATTTCTCTTCACAAACCATCAAATCACGAAGAGCATGGGGAGAAATAATTCAAGCTTTGAAAGATAATAATCTCCAGCCAAGATTGAGATATCTTGCACAACTGTCCCTGGAAATTGATGGAAAAACGAGGTGCTTCCAGGATAAAGAGGAACTGGGGGAATTTGCAACCACCAATTCAACCCTACAGAAAATATTGCAGGATATTCTAAAAAAAGAAAAATACAAAGAACCCAGAAATAGTGGCGGGGAGGCCACAACGAATGGAGCAGAGAACAAAATGAAGAAGACAAACTGACAGCTACTGACAGAAAAAGAGCTCAACAGAAATGAGACAGAGAAGATTGGATGATAGGAACAGCTTTTTTTGGAGCAAATGACATCTTAATAGGTAATGCTGATTTAGTACCATCTTGTTTTGAAGTCTCATCTAGCTTTTGTTCTTCTGTCTCCAATGGTCTAAACAGGTTGTATCTTATTGGATTTTGTTATGTACGATAGTATAAGCAAAAACCTTTTAAGGACAAGGAGATTATACAGAGACCATTGTTCACTTTCTGTTAGTCGATTCTAAATACTCTATAATGCTGTCATTCTCTTAAATGGTTTTACATTGTTTTGATATACTTAATGCTACAGTATATGAAGTTGTACTCAAGGACTTCAGGGAGGGAGTCAATATGGTAACTATTTTTGGGTCAGGATTATCTGGTGGTGAAACACTATTCACTTAAATGGTTATGTTTTGATCTGCCCTGTTTCACTGTTATGCCCTCTTTTTTCTCAATCTCCACTCCATTATTTACTTTTTTATTTTTATCCATTTAATTAAAGGGAAAAATATAGCAGGATATAATATAGTAACCCACTTTGACTTTCTATTATCTCGATTTGAAGCCCTGTATTACTCTCACCATCTTGTTTTTGACTGAGGTTCCTCTATTCTGTTTTGCTGGATAGTATCAGGTTCGAAAGTTTAGGCATCAGCTGAGAAGATAATGAGATTCATTATAACGCCCATTCTCGTTGACTTTTATCTACTTTTGAAGACCTACAATATCTCCAATGTTTTGGTTTTGTCGGTTTTATTCTTTACGGTTTTGTTCAATTGTATAACAACTAATGATATAGGCAATTCTATTAGAAATAGCGGGAGGCATTATGGTAACCATTGTTGATCACCTTGTATTATGTTTTTATATTATCTATTATGTCCACCCTTTTGACTTGACCAATTCTGTTCTGTTATGTCACATTTGGTTTAACTCTCTTCCAAAAAAGCAATAAGAACCGTGGGAGCAATGAAACCCAAAATGTGTAATAGTCATTGTACAAAAGAGAGGAAAAGAAAGTGCTCTAAACTATATAACTGCATGTATATTTAAATGTATAAGATAGAAAATGATATCACAGAGTTTTATTGGATCATTGAACAGAACTGTTTGCAGTATCATTGGTGGAATGTCCACTCTACAAGCTTTAATTCTGTGACTTGAACAATTATTTCTAAGATGGCAATATGTAATCCATTAACTAGTGATTGCCTACTGCACATTTTTTTCTCCTGTAAATCTGTATAACTTGTACCCCTTCACCGTTTTTTTTTTCCTTTCTTTTCTTTTCTCCTTAAAAAAAAAAGATGTACATGAGTCCTGGGGCCCAGAGGTAAAATGTCATGGTTTATGTCAGTGTCCCCCAGGCCTCATGTGTTTACATTATACATCATGATTGGTTCATTGTATAGTGCTTAGATTGATGGTGTCAGTGCTACACCCACATAGGGTTAGAGCCAAGATATGACATAGTGGCAAAAAAAAGGCATGTCTCTCTCTCTTTCCAGCAAACAGCCTTACTGTTTGCAGCCACCATAAACTACAGCCCTGCCATGTCATGCTGCTTTACAGCCAACTAAATATAGACTGAAACCTCCATAAACTATAAAAAAATAAACATTTACTTTCCCGACTTTGGTCATCAGGTATTTTGTCTCAGCAACAAATTAAAAGTAACTAAGACCCTGAGGCATTTTATACATATATATATATATATATATATATATCTCTTTAAAGTCAAAGGACAAGTCTCCTTCAAACATAGTCTCTAGATCTTGTTGTGTCTTATTCTCTCATTTGTTTTATAGAGAATAATGCAAGATCATAATAATGGTAGTCTAATTTTAAGAAATATTGCCACAAGCCTGATTATTAAATAATCTTTTATTGACTTCCAGGAGAACATGGTGGATACATAGCAGCAGCTACAGAGGCTCTCTGAGATACCCTGCTTAAAATCCAGGAATGGTGCGGTACGAGGAGTCCTAAGTAAGGCAAGATACACCCTGCAGACCCAGGAATGAACTAAGCTAAGAGAAACCAACTGTAAATCCAATACTGGTGCTATAACAGGAACAGATAAAATCTCAGCACAGGAAGTTAGAATACGCACCACTGGAAGCCATGATTTGAATTTTCTGCTGCTGCTGCTGCTGCAACCAAATCTGCAGGGCAGGGAGAGAGATGCACGAAAGCTCTGAGAGAGGGGATCTGCAAACGGAGTTGAGAGCGGGACTAGCAGGGAACCTTACATCAACTTGTGGTGAGTGAGCAGAATGGGGACCCTTTTGTAGAGTAGGAGGCTCTAGCAAAAGATATACTGGGACCAGGCAAACTTGCTGGAACAGGGTGCTGCAGTGACATTAGCCACATATTCCCCTCTCAAGCAGGATTGGTGGGGAGTGCCTGGCCTGTGTGATGGCGCTGACTAAGGCCCAGTAGGTTAGCCCAAACCAGGTCTCAGCGCCTGGAGATGCACCCTAGCAGTGAAGCCTTTGGTAGGTTGACCTGGAGGGGTGGGCCCAGCAGAGGCTGCCCAGGTCTGTGTCTCTCTAGTACACTGCAATGGGCGGGAATACCTAGCTGGCACAATTCAAACAAACTGTAACCAACAAAGAAAGAAACTGGGCCTCCTATATATGCTTGTATAGAAGGAACAAAAAGTATGGGAAGAGGAAGCAACAAGAAAGGGTCCTCAGTCCCCAATCCTGAGAACACTGATCCAGGAAAGGGAAATGCAAAGGAAGACAGAAAACATGCAATATCAGACATGGCACCAATAGACATAATGCTATATCTCCAGAGCCTCATAGACGAGTTTAAAAGTGAAGTATTTAACGAAATAAAGCAAGATATAAGTGGAATAGTTAGAGAAATGCTAAGCACCACCCAAGAAAAAACAGATGGTGGAATGGAAGAACAGAAAAAAAGGGGAGATTTGATTGATGAAGAAAATAGAGAAAACATAGAATACATGAAGGAGGTTCAAAGAGATTACTAGGAAACTAAAAACCCTATCGAAAGCTGGCATAACAGCTTAAAAGAAACTAAGGATAGATTATCTGAACTTGAGGGCAGATTTGTAATATGGGAGCATGAAATGAAAAACTTCTTAAAAATAACAAGAAAACAAACAGCAATAATACAAAGGCAAGAAGATGATAAGAGGATCTATAACTTAAGAATTAAGAACATAAAAGAAGAAGTAGGGACACAAACAAATGGAATACAAAGGTATTCACAGAAATAATCCAAGACAATTTCCCTAACTTAGCAAAAGGTAAAGATACTCAGATGTATGAGGCATACAGGACCCCAGCCACCTACAACCCAAACAGAGCTACACCCAGCCATATAATAATTAAAATTCCAGAAATCCAATATAAGAATAGAATAATAAAAGCTGTCAGAGACAAGAAACAGAATCACTTACAAGGGAACACCCATCACAGCAGACTTCTTGGCACAAACCATCAAATCACGAAGAGCATGGGGGGGGAAATAATTCAAGCTTTGAAAGATAATAAGCTCCAGCCAAGATTGATATATCCTGCACAACTGTCCCTAGAAATTGATGGAAAAACAAGGTACTTCCAGGATAAAGAGGAACTAGGGGAATTTGCAGCCACCAATTCAACTCTGCAGAGAATACTACAGGATATTCTACAAAAGAAAAATACCAAGACTTCAGAAACAGTGGCAGAGAGGCCACAATGAATGGAGCAGAAAGTGAAACGAAGAAGACAAACTGACAACAAATGACAGAAAAAGAGCTCAACAGAAATGAGGCAGAGAAGATTAGATGGTAGGAACCGCTTTTTGGAGAAAACAAGACATCATAATAGCTAGTGCTGATTTAGTATCATCTTGCTTTGAAGTCCCATCAAGCTTTTATTCTTCTGTCTCCATCGGTCTTAACAGGTTGTATCTTACTGGATTTTATTATATGTGATAATATAAGCAAAAGCTTTTATAGACAAGGTGATTATACAGAAACCATTGTTCATTTTCTGATAGTTGGTTCTAAATACCCTGTAATACTGTCATTCTCTTGAATGGTTTTACATTGTCTTGATATGATTGGTGCTACAGTGTACGATGTTATACTCAAAGATTTCAAGGAAAGATACACTATGGTAATTACTTTTATGTCAGGGTATCTTGTAGTGAAACACTATTTTACTTAAATGGTTATGCTTTGACCTGCACTGTTTTGTTGTTATGCCCTCTTTTATCTCAATCTCCTTTTTTAAAAATTATTTACTTGTTTATTTTTATCTTTTTAATTAAGGGAAAAATAAAAATAAAAGCAGAATACATTATAGTAACCTACTTTGATTTCCTATTAACTTGATTTGAAACCCTGTATTTCCCTCACTATCTTGCTTTGACTGATTTTCCTCTATTCTGCTTTGCTTGATAGTACCAAGTTTGAAAGTATAGGCAAAACTGTGAAGACAATACGATTCATTATGACGCCCATTCCAGTTGACTATTATCTTCTTTTAAAGTCCTGTAATGTCTCCAATATTTTGGTTTTATTCTTTAGTGTTTTGTTTAATTTTATTATAACTGATGATATAGGCAATTCCTTTTAAGATAGAAAGAGGCAATATGGTAACCATTGTTGATCATCTAGTATTTTGTTTTTAAGTTATCTATTATGTCCATCCTTTTGATTTGACTGACTCTGTTCTGCTATGTCCCATTTGGCTTTACTCTCTTAAAAAAAAAGTAATAACAACTATGGGAGTAATAAAACCCAAAATTTGTAATTGTCATTGTACAAAAGAAAGGAAAAGCAAGTTCTCTAAAAGATATAACTGCATATATATTTAAGTGTATAAGATAGATAACCTTATTACTGAGTTTTGTTGGATCATTGCACACAGCTGTTTGCAGTCTCACTACTTGAAAGTCCACTTTATATGCTTTAATTTTGTAATTTCAACAACTATTTCTAAGATAACACTATGTAATCTCTTAACTAGTGATTTCCTACTGTTTATGTTTTCTGAAATTCTGTATAACTTGTACCCTTTTTCTATTTTTTTCTTTTTCTCCTTAAATAAAAAAATCTTTTATTTTTAAAGGAAAAAATAAAAATGATGATACAGAATTTCAAAACATAATAATGATTAATATATTGTTTATCATTATTTTAAACGTAGGTACACATTTTATAATGACCAAACAATGGCAGTACAAACCGTTCTTTTTGATGAGTTAATACAGATTACTAGTATAATTATCTACCACATATATATGCCAATAGAGGTTACTAGTATAATTGTCATATATATGTCATGTATATATGATCATATATATATACATATATGTATATATATATATATATATATATATATATATATATATGTTCTTTTCCCTTCTTTCTTTTCTTCTTTCCCCATCCCAGTTGTTCTTTCCTTTTGAGCAGTTTTTCCCCTTTCACTTTCACAATATCTATTGTATATTTTGTATCTTATTTACTCTTTCAGTTTTTTATACTACAGAGACAACCCAATGTTTATACATGGAAATCTAATTTATTTCATTTATAAATATGGTCTCAAGTTGCATCCATTTACCTATAAAAGCCTTGAATTTGTCCTTATTTATAGCTGAGTAGTACTTTAAGCATGGTTTGTTTCTACTAAAACTCAAGTTTTTCAATCTTTCTAGTGTTTTTTGCTACTGATTTTCACTGTAAGTCTAGTCAAATAAACCAACAGTACCCATACTAGTGCCAGAATGCTAGACTACCTTGAAATCTCCCAATTTCTTTCCTAGAATATAATATGAATGTTCTCTACACTAATTCCCACCAGATTATTCATTTTCACCTGAAATCCCATGAACCTGGTCTTTATTCTTACATTCCTATCAGCATTCAGATCTTCTAAATTTTCACCAGACCTGCTCTTTGAGCTCTGTTTATATCATTTTAGATTTTCTCTAGACCTCTTTAATTTTTCCAAATTCCTCCTGAAAACCACTTCGGAAGACTTCTGAAATACATCCTCAGATATGGTAACACCAATGACCCACATGGTATGTTAGTCAGTGTCTTGGTTGCTTTTCTCTCATTGCTAGAACAAAATACCTGATACCCACAATGAAGGAAGGAAAGATTTATTTAGCTCACTGTTTGTGGACATTTCAGTCCATGGTAAGTTGGTACCATTGCTTCTGGGTCTTTGGCAAGACAGTACATTATAACAACAAGCAAGTGGTTGAGCAAATTTGCTTACCTCCCTGTATGTGGGAAGCAAAGAAAGAGAGGAAGGGGTTGTAGTCCCAATGTCCTCTTTCAAAAGCACCCTTCCTATAACCTAACTTCCTTCCTTAAGACCCCACCTCCTATGATTTCACCACCTTCCAGTGGCCCCACAGGCTGTGAATCAAGACTTCAACACTTGAAACTTTGGAAACATTTAAGACCTCAACTATATAAGTTTCTTTCTTTTTTTAGTGCTTTATCATTTAAATGTATTGAATCTTGTCAATTTTTGTTTCAAATGAGATATTTTCTCCTTTCAGTCTGTTGTGGTACACCATATGAAATTTTTGCATGTTAAACTATCCTTGCATTTCAAGAATAAATCTCACTTCACAATAGTATATGATATTTTCCACATGCTACCAAGTTCAGTTTGATGATATTTTGTTAAGAATTTTTGCATCAATATTCATCAGTACATTGCCATGGAATTTCATTTTCTTAAACTGCCATTGTTTGCTTTTTTGAATACGGATAATGCTAGTAATCCATAAAATGAGTCAAGGATTGTCCCCTCTTTAATTTTTTAGATGTTAAGAAGGTGTGGGGTTTAATCTTTAAATGCTTAATAGAATTTGCCAGTGAATCTGTGTGGCCCTGGATTCCACTTTACTGGCAAGTTATTTAGAATTGGTTCAACTTCCTTACTAGTTTTGGTCTATCATATTTTCTATTTATTCATGATCAAATGTTAGCAGCTGAATGAATTTGTCCATTTCCTCTAGGTTATATAAGTTATTGACATGTAACTGTTTTTACTTCTCTCCTAATCTTTCTCATCTGTCTAAAAATGCTACTCATGTCCCTGCTTCCATTTCTGATTTTAGTGAGCCTTTATGTTAGTTAATTTAGGAAAAAGTCAATTTCATTAATCTTTTCAAAAAATCAATTTACAAGTTTTTTCTCTTGTTTTTCTTCTGTCACTTATTTTTGCTCTAATTTTATCATTTCTATTTTTATACTATATTTAAATTTAATCTATATGTCTTTTTGCAGATCTTTATAATGATCCACTTAATTGTTTTATAACTCCCTTAGGTTCCACTCATTTTCTTTCATTTTATTCTTTCTGTTTCTGAGACTTGGAAATTTCAAATGATCTGTCTTTAATGTTACTGATTCTTATATCTGCATACCCAAATCTGCTACTGAATTCCTCCAAGTGATTTTTTCAATTCATTTGTTATAATTTTAATCTCCAGAATTTTATTTCTATAAAAATTTCTAACTGTGCTGCAGGAGGAGGTGAGTTCCTGCACACCATCCTGAGCCCCGGGAGAGTTTAAGATCATCTCTCTCAGTGTTCAAGGACCCACCCAGCTTCTAGTCACACTAGGCTGGGCTCTGCAAGTTCTGGACCTGCGTGGACCACATCTAGTGACCTTCTTTCAATCTGGGGAACTGGGCTGTCTGTGGGGGTGAGTTTCTGTACACCATCCAAAGCCCCGGGAGAGTTTAAGATCATTGCTCCCAGAGGTCAAGGACCTGTCCAGCTTCCAGCCACACCTGACTAGGCGTGGTAGATTTTGTGGCCTGACTAGATTACACCCAGTGACCTTCTTAATCAGGGGATTGATAGAACGTGAAGTTCAAGGACATTGGTCCTTGCCCACGAAGAACTTGGGACCATCATCCACAGTGGTTAGGTGCCTGTCCAGCTTCGTGGAACACTGGAGGTCCTGTGGGCATGACTGGATCACATTCAGCAACCTCCATTCTCTCCAAGGAGCCGAGGCCATAAAAGTCAATTTCCAACACTCCCAAAAAAGAGAACTATAGGCCAGTCTCCCTAATGAACACAGATGCAAAAATCCTCAATAAAATATTGGCAAACAGAATGCATCAAATCATCAAGAAGATTATACACCATGAACAAGTGGGATTCATCCCAGGCATGCAGGGATGGTTCAACATACATAAATCAACCAATGTAATCCACCATATCAATAAAGCCAAAAGAAAGAATCACACAATCATTTCTACAGGTGCATAAAAAGCTTTTGAAAAGATTCAACATTCATTCATGATAAGAACCCTACAGAAAATTGGACTAGATGGTCTTTACCTCAATATGATAAAGGTCATCTATAACAAACCAACAGCAAGCATCATATTAAACGGCCAAAAACTGAATGCCTTTACCTTAAAAATAGGCACAAGACAAGGATGTCATTTATCACCACTTCTATTCAATATGGTACTGTAAATACTAGCCAGAGCAATTAGAAAACAGAGAGAAATAAAAGGGGTAAAGATAGGAAAAGAGGAAGTTAAATTATCATTATTTGCAATGACATGATACTCTACATAGAAGACTCCCAAAATTCCATTGAAAATCTTCTAGATATAATAAATAAATCCAGCAATGTAGCTTGATACAAAATCAGTACTCAAAAATCAATAGCATTCCTATACACTAACAACAAAATCACTGAGAGAGAAATAAGAGAAACCACACCCTTCACACTAGCATCCAAAATAATGAAATATTTAGAAATTAATCTCACAAAAAATGTAAAAGTTCTATGCCAGGAAATTATAATATCCTGTAAATGAAATGAAGAGAATCTCAGAAAATGGAATGACATCCCTTGTTCATGAATAGGAAGAAAAAATATTATGAAAAAGGCCATTCTCCCAAAACTGTTATACAGATTCAATGCCATCCCAATCAAAATACCATCAACATATCTCATAGATCTAGAGAAATCACTCCTAAAATTCATAAGGCAGGAAGCATCAAAATCCCTGAATTGACGTTATACTACAAAGCTACTGTAGTAAAATCAACATGGTACTGGAATAAAAACAGATCTGAAGATCAATGAAATAGATTAGAAGATACAACCACAACCACAAACACACTCAACCACCTTATCTTTGATAAAGGGGCCAAACATGTTCACTGGAAGACCAACAGTCTCTTTAATAAATGGTGTTGGAAAAACTGACTTTCCATATGCCAAAAATTAAAACTAGACCCATGCGTATCACCATGTACTAAACTAAAATTTAAATGGATCAAAGATCTGAATATTAAAACAGAAACACTAAATTTGTTGGAAGACAAATTAGGTAAAAACCTTGAAGACATAGGGGCAAGTAGAGAATTCATGAACAGGAAGCAAAATGCACAGGAAATATTTCCCGGAATCAATAACTGGGATCACGTCTTATTAAAAAGTTTCTGCATGTCAAAAGAAACCTCCAGCATAGTGAAAAGAGAACCCACAAACTGGGAAAATATCTCCCATCCAAGAACTAACCAGGCCGGACCCTGCTTAGCTTAAGAGATCACATGAGATTGGGCACGTTCAGGGTGGTATGCCCATAGAAAAAGTGGGAAAATATCTTAGTGAACTGTCCCTCAAAGGACTTCTGTCTAAAACATATAAAGAGTTTTAAAAAAATCAGACTCCCAAAATTCAAAGATCCAATCCAAAAATGGGCATCTGAGATGAATACACACTTCTCAAAAGAAGAAGTACAAATGGCAAACAAATACATTAAAAAAAAGTTCATCATCATTACTCATTAGAGAAATGCAAATTAAAACCACACTGAGATTCCATCTCACTCCAGAAAGAATGGCCAGGATCAAGAAAACCTACAACAACAAATGCTGGAGAGGCTGTGGGGAAAAAGGAACTCTCCTGCACTGTTGGTGGGAGTGTAAACTGGTGCAACTATTGTGGAGGTCAGTCTGGAGATTTCTCAAAAAGCTGGGATTGGAAGTCCCATTTGTTACAGCTGTTGCACTTCTAGGCATATTCCCAGAAGAACTAAAAGCATCATACCACAGTGATATATGTGCACCCATGTTTATAGCAGCACAATTTGTGATAGCCAAATCTTGGAAGCAACCTAGGTGTCCAACAACTGATGAATGGATAAAAAAGATGTGGTATTTTTATGCAGTGGAATACTACTCAGCTATAAAGAGTGATCACATTGAGATATTTAAAAATAAATGGATGCAACTTGAGACCATACTCCTAAGTGAAATAAATCAAACTCACATATATAAATACCAAATAGTTTCCCTAGTGTACGAAATGGTAATAGTACATAAAAGTTTATGGTAATAATGATTCCCCATTACATTGCTTTGAAGCCTTATAATGTTTCCATTCATTAGTTGGAATGGTTTATCCTGGGTTGTTTGATTTTATTATTTGTGATGGTATGAACAGCTATTTTGAAGAAAACAAGGCATTATAATAGCTAGTGCTGATTTAATATCATCTTGATTAGAAGTCCTACCATACTTTTGTTCTTCTGTTTCCATTGGTTCTATCATGTAGTATCTTACTGGATTTTATCATGTGTGGTAGTATAAACACATTTTTTATGGACAATGAGATAATATAGTAACCATTGTTTATCTTCTGTTATTTGGTTCTGAATGTCCTATAATACTTTCATTCTCTTGAATGAGTTCATACAATTTGGTTATTTTTTATACTATTGTGTATGAAGGTATGCTCAACTATTTCAAGGAAAGAGACATTATGGTAGCTACTGTTATATCGAGTTGTCTTGGGGTAAAATACTGTTGCATAAATTGTTCTGTTCTGATCCGCTTTTTTATGTCCTCTTTTATCTTCATCTCTTTAAAATGAAAAATTTTGAAATTTTCCATTTGCTGAAGTTATTTCATAGATACCATTTTTTCTAGTTTTCTTTTATTCTTTATGTCTTTTCTTAGCTCTTTGAACATATTTAAGGTAGTTTTATTTGTCCATTTGGGCTGCTAAAAAAACTGCTATTCCCTGTGTGGCTAATAAATAACACCAATTTATTTCTCACAGTTTTGGGAATGAAAAGATTGCAGATGTAGATGACATATCCCTCTAGCCAAACCCCCTCTCTCCTCACATGGGGCAAGTGTAAAAAAGTAACTTTAAATTCTATTCATAGGACTCCATGAACTAATCACCTACTAATACATCCATCTCCAAATACTATCATATTAGACATTTGGATTTAACAAATGAATTTGGAGTGAACATAAAAACTTAGTCTATAATAGTTCATTTTAAATCTTTATCTAGTATATATGATGAATGGACTTCATGGGAATTTCTGTCAAATTATCTTTTTGAATGAAGCAAGTGTTCTTATGTCCTTTTATGCTTTATTTTTTGTTGAAAATGAAGTATTGTATTTGGCTATTGCAATGTGACTATCCTATTAGTCAAATTCTCTTCCTCCCCCAGAGTTAAAGATGATAGCAGGTATTTTCTGATTCCTTTTACAAACTGTTTTTATTGGCAAATAAAATCATTTTAAGATGTGTGTGACACAATATTAAATAACATTACTATGAAAAAGTTTCATTTTATATGATCAGAATATTTACATGACATTTACCCTGTCAACAAACTTTCAAGTCTATAATAATCACTATTTGTACAATATTATAAGTAGATTTCTAGGGATTATTTGTCTTAACTGAAACTCTGCCCATTGGTTAATAACACCCCACTTCCTTCTCACTCTGGACACTGACAACCCCCATTCTTGATACCTTGTATATATGAACTAAGCTGTATGCATCTTTCTGTTACTGGTTTATTCCACTCAGGATAATGTCCTCAAAATTCACCCATGCTGTTGCACATTGCAGAATTTACTTTTGTGTAAAGACTGAAACATCTATTATATTTAAATGCCATTTTAAAATTAATTCATCTTTATATGGATGATTAGGTTGTTTCCACATTTTGGCTATTGTGCACTACTGGGCTGTCATGAGCATAGTTCTGCTAAAATTTCTTGTAGATCCTAGTATCAATGTTTTTAGATAAATACCCAAAAGTGGAGGTTCTGGATCATATATTCCATCCTTGTTCATGTTTAGAGTCATTTTCTTTTTAATTTTTCCTCAAAAATTATCCCATACTGTTTCTCATAAAGGCTATGTTAGTGTACAGTGTACAAGTGTTTGATTTTGTTCACATTATTGACAACATGGATTTTCTGTCCTCCTTTTGATAATACTGGTAGTCATTCTAATGAATTTGAAGTGATATCCCACTGCGTTTTTAATTTGCTTTTGCCTGATCATTAGCAGTGTTCAGCATTTTTATATCTAGTGGTTATTAACATGTCTTCTTTTGAGAAATGTCTGACCAGGTCTTTTGCCCAGTATTTATAAATACAGTTGTTTTCTTGCTATCGATTTGCTGAGCTTGTTATGTATTTTTTATATTAGCCCCTAACCAGAGATGTGGTTTGCAAATCCATTACTTGTCTTTTCACTCCATTATTACCTTTGCTTTGCAAATGATTTTTAGCTTTATGTCATACTATTTGTCCATATTTGCTTTAAAACTAAATTTGTCTTAACTTTAGTTTACCTATTATTTGTACTTTTTGGTCTTATTCAAGAAATCACTTCTATCATGAATATGATAATTATGTATATCTAAAACATACCAATAAGATCTAGTTTTAAAAAATCACTGCCCAGAACCATGTTGTGAAATTTTTCCCCTATGTTTTCTTTTAGTAATTTAAGTTTCAGGTCTTATGTTTAAATTTTTAACCAATTTTGAGTTCCTCAACGTGTACTGCCTAAGATAAGAGTTCAGTTTCAATTCTGTACAGATCAATACTGAATCCAGCTTTTCCAACATTTGTTTCCAACAAAAAAAATTGTTTTCCAACATTTTTTCCTTCTGTGAGGTCTTAGCACCTTTCTTGAATTCAATTGGCTATAAATATGTGGATTATTTCTGTGCTCTCTAATGCTGTTTTCTTGGTTGGTGAATCTATTTTTATCCCTGCAGTGTCTCCAACTTTGTTCCAATGTTAATTTTCATCATATTGTAGTTATAAAAGATATTAGCTATGATTTCAGTCTTCTTAAATTTGTTAAGATTGTACTATGGCCTAAGACATGATAAACCCTTAACAATGTTCCTTGTATGCTGAGGTATAATGTGTGTTTTGTATTGGGAGGTTCTGAATGGGTTGGTTTTTTTTTTTCAGATCTATTAAGGCTAACCCATAGCCTAAATCCAGTGCTTACTAAATTTTTATCTGAATGGTCTGCTCGTTATTGAAATAGAGGCAGTAAAGTATCCTACTATTGTTATATGACAGTCTATCCCATAAAATTCATTAATATTTGCTTTGTATATTTATAAGTAACAATATGAAAATTATTATTTCATATTAAATTCAGCCTTTCTTTACTAATTTTTTCAGTTCTTGACTTACAATCTATTTTATGTTATACTAATACAGGTACCTTTGCTGGTTTTTGTTTGCCACTTACCTGAAATATATTTCCATCTTTCACACTTGGTCTTGGAAGGTCATTAGGCTAAAGTGAATCTCAGTTAGATAACATTTATTTTAGCCTGTTTTGTTTTGTGTTGTGTTGTGTTGTGCTGTATATTTAAACCAGTCAGCCACTTTATATTTTGACTATGAAATTTGATTCATTTGCACTTCAAGTAATTATTTCTATTCAATAATTCACTACTGCATTTTGTTAGCTTTGACTGTTTTCTAGTTCTTCTGATTCAATTTTGTTTTCTTTTATTCTTTATTGTATTTTGGTAGTCAAATGCTTTGATTTGTTTCTCTTTGTATTTTTTTATTTAAAGGAGAAAAGACAAAACAGTATAAGGGTACAAGTAATACATAATTTCAAAACAACAATAACAAATCACTAGTTAATAGATTACATATTGTCATCTTAGAAACAGTTGTTCAAGTTACAGGACTAAAACATACAAAGTGGACATTCACACAATGAGACTGCAAACAGTTACGTTCAGTGATCCAACAAAAATTAGTAATATGGTCATCTATCTTAACACACCTAAACACACTTACCATTGTATCCTTTAGAGCACTTCTTTTTACTCTCTTTTTTACAATAAGATTTACACATTTTGGGTGTTGTTACTCTCATAATTCTTATTACATCTTTTTTGGAAGAGAATAAAACCAAATATGACAAAACAAAGCAGTCAGTCAAAACAAAGGTTGGACATAGTACATGATGTAAAAACAGAATACAAGGTGATCAACAATGGTTACCATGCCTCTAGCTACTTTAAAAAGAATTGCCTATATCATTAGGTATAATAAAATTGAACAAAACAGCACCAAACAAGACCAATAAAACCTAAACATTGGAGACATTACAAGACTTCAATGTTTTTGGTAATCATGATTCCCCATTACATTGCTTTGAAGCCTTATAATGTTTCCATTCATTAGTTGGAATGGTTTTATTCTGGGTTGTTTGATTTTATTATTTGTGATGGTATGAACAGCTATTTTGAAGAAAACAAAACATTATAATAGCTAGTGCTGATTTAATATCATCTTGATTTGAAGTCCTACCATACTTTTGTTCTTCTGTTTCCATTGGTTCTATCATGTAGTATCTTACTGGATTTTATCATGTGTGGTAGTATAAACATAATGAATCTTATTGTCTTCACAGTTTTGCCTATACTTTCAAACTTGGTACTATCAAGCAAAGCAGAATAGAGGAAAATCAGTCAAAGCAAGATAGTGAGGGAAATACAGGGTTTCAAATCAAGTTAATAGGAAATCAAAGTAGGTTACTATAATGTATTCTGCTATTATTTTTATTTTTCCCTTAATTAAAAAGATAAAAATAAACAAGTAAATAATTTTTAAAAAAGGAGATTGAGATAAAAGAGGGCATAACAACAAAACAGTGCAGGTCAAAGCATAACCATTTAAGTAAAATAGTGTTTCACTACAAGATACCCTGACATAAAAGTAATTACCATAGTGTCTCTTTCCTTGAAATCTTTGAGTATAACTTCGTACACTGTAGCTCCAATCATATCAAGACAATGTAAAACCATTCAAGAGAATGACAGTATTACAGGGTATTTAGAACCAACTATCAGAAAATGAACAATGGTTTCTGTATAATCACCTTGTCTATAAAAGCTTTTGCTTATATTATCACATATAATAAAATCCAATAAGATACAACCTGTTAAGACCGATGGATTCAGAAGAATAAAAGCTTGATGGGACTTCAAAGCAAGATGATACTAAATCAGCACTAGCTATTATGATGTCTTGTTTTCTCCAAAAAGCGGTTCCTCCCATCTAATCTTCTCTGCCTCATTTCTGTTGAGCTCTTTTTCTGTCATTTGTTGTCAGTTTGTCTTCTGCGTTTCACTTTCTGCTCCATTCATTGTGGCCTCTCTGCCACTGTTTCTGAAGTCTTGGTATTTTTCTTTTGTAGAATATCCTGTAGTATTCTCTGCAGAGTTGAATTGGTGGCTGCAAATTCCCCTAGTTCCTCTTTATCCTGGAAGTACCTTGTTTTTCCATCAATTTCTAGGGACAGTTGTGCAGGATATATCAATCTTGGCTGGAGCTTATTATCTTTCAAAGCTTGAATTATTTCCCCCGCATGCTCTTCGTGATTTGATGGTTTGTGCCAAGAAGTCTGCTGTGATGGGTGTTCCCTTGTAAGTGATTCTGTTTCTTGTCTCTGACAGCTTTTATTATTCTATTCTTATATTGGATTTCTGGAATTTTAATTATTATATGGCTGGGTGTAGCTCTGTTTGGGTTGTAGGTGGCTGGGGTCCTGTATGCCTCATACATCTGAGTATCTTTACCTTTTGCTAAGTTAGGGAAATTGTCTTGGATTATTTCTGTGAATACCTTTGTATTCCATTTGTTTGTGTCCCTACTTCTTCTTTTATGTTCTTAATTCTTAAGTTATAGATCCTCTTATCATCTTCTTGCCTTTGTATTATTGCTGTTTGTTTTCTTGTCGGTGCACGCACACAATTCACGGCGCAACTCGGCATAGGGGTTTTTGGCCTCTCGGCTTCCTGCCCCACCTTCTGGTTCCTCCTCGCTATCTAAGTCGGAGGACTCCGGAGCTTGGGTGTCCTCTATCTTTCCCTGGATTTTTTCCCCCTGGACGGATCCCTCCCAAGAGCATTCTGATTTTGCCTGCTCAAAAGCCTTGCGTGCGTCCATGATTTCTGCGTCTCTAACTGCCGACGGGAACCCCTTCCCCTCCCCTTCAAGGCACGCATGTATCATTTTCCACAGGGGACGAATAGCCGGCAAAATATCGCCTTCCAATTCCGCCGAGGCGAGGTCCCCGCCTAACTTCTCCCATGACGGCAGGTTTAAATGCCCTGTGGGTAAAAACCAGGGAGCTACCCTATCTACCTCCGCTATGAATAGTTTCAGTGTTTTTTGACCAACCCTGAGGTCTCTCGATTTTAAAAGCTTCCTAAGGGCCTTTACCAAGGGCCGCGCCTCCGCGCTCGGTAAATTACCCATCTCCAACCTCTAAGGGCTGTAACTCACCGCGTGTGACTTAGAGAACCTGTCACCTACGCGTGAGCCTGAGGGGAGTCTAAAAGCCCTGTAGGTGCGCGCCACCCAGAGCCCAGGCTTATCCCCCACTCACCTGTCCGGCAGCACCATGCTGGAGCGTTGCACACCACCGAGGGGAGTGATCAATTCCTCGTACGGGCCACCAGATGTCGGTGTCGCTCCCGGCCGGCAGGAAAGACACACGACAAAGTCTTGCGGTGTGCAACCTTGTCTTTATTTGTCTCCGCGTGGGCCCCGCGAGGCCTCCGCTCTGCCACCAGCCCTTTCTCGCCGGTGGACTTTCTCTATCTCTCTCTGTGCTTCTCTCTGTGCTTCTCTCTCGTGGCGGGAGAGGCATTCACTTTTATAGGGCAACAGTGGCCAATCAGTTCAAAGCGCGCGATGCGGGCTGATTGGCTAACATCAGTTGTTGCTAGGCAGACTATTCTATTGCGCGGGCTGCTTACGTCGCCAGGGCAATCAGGGGGCAGGAAGCAGGCGCCAACCTGGCTCACTCGATGGGAGGGGCAATCTAGCTCAGGCTTTGCCTCTTCCTACAGGCCGCATGACCGCCGCGCATAGTGAACTAGCGCTGGTGCGGCTCCCAACATAAGTCTTTCACTTCTTTTGTAAGAGTAATCTCTAATTATTTCATTTTTTTTGCTTGCTAATGTGAATAGTCCAGTTTCTCTTATTTCCCTCTCTGTGATTTTATTGTTTGTGTATAGGAATGCTATTGATTTCTGAGTATTGATTTTGTATCCAGACACATTACTGAATTTATTTATTGTATCTAAGAGTCTTTCAATGGAGTTTAGGGGGTCTTCTATGTAGAGTATCATGTCATCTGCAAACAATGATAATTTAACTTCTTCTTTTCCTATCTTTACCCCTTTTATTTCTCTTTCTTGCCTAATTGCTCTGGCTAGTACTTCCAGTACTATATTAAATAGGATTGGTGATAAAGGACATCCTTGTCTTGTGCCTGATTTTAAAGTAAAGGCTTTCAATTTTTGGCCATTTAGTATGATGCTGGCTGTTGGTTTGTCATAGATGGCCTTTATTATATTGAGGTAAAGACCATCTATTCCAATTTTCTGTAAAGTTCTTATCATGAATGAATGTTGGACCTTATCAAAAGCTTTTTCTGCATCTAAAGAATGTGATTCTTACTTTTTGTTTTATTGATATGGTGGATTACATTTATTGATTTACATAAGTTGAACCGTCCCTGCGTAACTGGGATGAATCCCACTTGGTCATGGTGTATAATCTTCTTGATGATTTGCTGCATTCTATTTGCCAATATTTTATTGAGGATTTTTGCATCTGTGTTCATTAGGGAGATCGGTCTATAGTTTTCTTTTTTAGTTGGGTCTTTCTCAGATTTTGGCACTAGAATAATATTTGCTTCCAGGAATGACTTAGGAAGGATTGCTTCCCTTTCAATTTCATTGAAGAGTGTGAGGAGTGTCGGTGTTAAGTCTTCTTCATACTTCTTGTAGAATTCTGCAGTGAATCTGTCTGGGCCTGGGCTCTTCTTTGTAGGTAAGGACTTAAGTACATTTTCAATTTCATTAATAGAAATTGGGTTACTCAGCAGTTTTACATCCTCTTGATCTATCTTTGGTACTTCATATATTTCTAGGAATCAGTCTATTTCTTCTGTGTTATCAAACCTTTGACAGTAAAGGTTTTTGAAATAGGTGTTGATGATCTTCTGCATTTCTATTGGGTCTGTAGTGATTTCACCTTTTTTATTCCTTACTGCATGAATTTGAGCTTTTTCTTCCCTTTTTTCAAATAAGGTTGGCTAGGGGCTTATCAATTTTATCTATTCTTTCAAAGAACCAACTCTTTGATTCATTCATTCTTTGGATTATTTTCTTAGTCTCTATTGCATTAATTTCTGCTCTGATTTTTATAATTTCCTCTCTTCTTTTGGCTTTGGGTTTGACTTGCTCTTCTTTTTCTAGATGTTTGAGTTATAGTATCTGGTTATTTATTTCTATTCGTTCTGTTTTCCTGATGTGGGAACTCAGTGCAATAAACTTTCCTCTGAGGATGGCTTTCATTGCATCCCACAGGTTTCAGTAAAATATATTTATATTTTCATTTTCCTGTAGGTATTGTTTAATTTCTTCTTTAATTTCCCCTGTGACCCACTGATTCCTCAAGAGTGTGTTATTCAGTTTCCATGTGTTTGTGGGATTTTTGCAGTATCTTTTATCATTAATTTCTAATTTTTTGGTGTTATGATCTGATAACATGCAAAGGATAATTTCAACTCTTTTGCATTTATTTAAATATGTTCTGTGAGCTAGTATATGTTCTATTTTAGAGAATGACCCATGTAACTGCTGAGAAGAATGTGTATTCTGATGTTGTTGTATGGAACACTCTGTATATGTCTATCAAGCCCATTTGTTCACATGTGTGATTCACTTCTGTTACTTCTTTGCTGATTTTCTGTCTGGTTGATTTGTCCCTTGGTGTCAATGGTGTGTTAAAGTCTCCTGTTACAATTGTGTTACTGATAATTTGATTTTTCATTTCTGTTAATACTTGTTTTATATAACTGGTGGCTCTGGAATTTGGTGCATATACATTTAAGATAGTTTTCTCTTCCTCTTGATGTATTCCCCTAACAAGTATGTAGTGACCTTTGTCTCTTCTGATCATTATTGGTTTAAAATTCACATTGTCTGCAAACAGAATGGCTACTCCTGCTATTGGGGGGGGTCCTGTTGCATGAAGTATTATTTTCCATCCTTTGACTTTCATTCTGTGAGTATCCTTTTAGATTAGATGGGTTTCTTGTAGACAGCATATGGGTGGATTTTGTTTCTTGACCCATTCTGCCAATC
Organism: Cavia porcellus; assembly: GCF_034190915.1. NCBI lineage: Eukaryota > Metazoa > Chordata > Mammalia > Rodentia > Caviidae > Cavia > Cavia porcellus. Next base: position 17,864,561 of record NW_026947504.1, read on the forward strand.
TGTTTCTTTTAGTTGGTGCATTGAGACCATTTACATTAATGGTTATAACTGTTATATATTGGTTTACTGTTGACATGTTATCTTTCTGCTGTTGTGTTTTTTTTTATTTAAAGAAAAGGAAACGAAAAAAAATACATGAAGATTAAAGAAAAAAAGGGTAGAAAAATAATACTAAATTACAGACAAACAAATGGTAAGAAATTGCCAGTTGATAAGTTACAAATTGTCTTCTTCGAAATGGCTGTTTAGGTTATAGAATTAAAGTATTTAGAATGACATTCAAAAAAGTGACCCTACAAACCATTCTGCTCTATGGCCGAACAAAAGCTCCGTAATATGATTATCAGTCCCACCTATTTGTTTTACATCTCTAAGAGGATAAGGTTAACCATATCAAAACAGAACAGAACATTTAAAAAAAAATAAAAAACAATTTAAAGAAATACAGATTTCAAAGCAAGTCCACTGGAGATCTACCTTATCTAATTGTCTCTAGCTTCTTACAGATAGTTGTCCCTAACTTCACCCACTTTCTATACTTATTACATATTATAGAACTAATCAAATCATTACAGGATGATGGAGTCTTTTTAGGTCCTCAAGTTCCAAATTAGGGAAGACATTTCCAACTACCATCGCATCTCTCATTCTCTTTGTGATAGCCGTCCCCATCTCTGCATATGCTGAAGTTGAGCTGAAGAAACCAGGCCAGAATCATTTTAATCAGCAAGCAATAGATTGCTAGAATTTATATTATAATGCTACAAAATAAGCCTCGGGTTTTTCAAGTCTCTTCCTCAGAGTATTTGTTCCTATCCTCTCTGTATTATAGGGAAAACCAAGTCATAACAAGACAGCGAAACAATTTCCTAGATAAACATGCAATGGATAAGACTTACAAAACTATAATATAAATGATCTTCCGTAGCTACTATGTTTTCTCTTGTTATTTTCAATAGATTTGTCGACAACACTGGCTTATTATAGTTAAATATACTATCACCTATTTTTATAAAAACTTATCTTTGACTGCATTGTAGTATTTGAGAGCTGTTACTGATTCGTACCAGTATGGATATCCTTTACATCCTGTCATGCTCAGAGTAGTTTCCTCTACTTTTAGGGTTGATTCTAACACGCATACGGATTTCAAATAGGATCAGTCAAGGCCAACCAATAGTCTTATGATTCAGATACAATTAAGATCAGTCATAGTAAGACAATGTAAGTAATACAGGATTTCAGCTTAAGTCAATAGGAAAGTAAGGATGGTTACCATGGTATAACCTGCTATTTTTGGTTCTAGAGGTCTGTGTCCTCAAATCTGATATGAGTGGACAGACCAGAACAAATTTAATTCAATCTAAATATGGCACTAGGACTACTGTGTCTTTTAAATCGTTATACACCATTAGCAATGACCTCTGCTTTTTTTTTTTAAATATAGTTTCAGAGCTGTCTCTACCAAAGACTAGCTTACCGTCTCTGCCTCATGTCTGCTACTCCACTTTTCTGCTATAATTTGTCCACCTTATTCCCTCATTCCATGGTCTGCCCCATACACTGAGGCCTCTCTGCCACTGTAGCTGTAATCCTGATATTTCTTCCTCTCTTTCTCTGTAATGTCCTTCAGCACTCTCTGTAGGGTTGGATTGGTGGCCACGAACTCCCACAGTTCCTCCTTGTCTTGAAAGTATCTTATTTCTTCATTAATTTTTAGAGAGAGTTTTGATGGATATATGAACTTAGGTTGCATATTTTTTTCCTTCAGGACTTGGAATATTTCTCCCCACTCCCTTCTTGACTTAAGAGTTTGTGTTGATAAGTCTGCCGTTATTTTGATAGATTTCCCGTTATAGGTAACCTGCATCTTTTCTCTGGCTGCTTTTAATATTCTGTTTTTTTGGTGGATTTCTGGGATCTCGATTATTATATGCCTAGGCGTAGATCTGTTTTGGTTGTAGGTAGCTGGCGTTCTGTGTGCTTCTTTTATCTGGATATCATTTCTTTTTGCTATACATGGGAAATTTTGCTTTAATATCTCTGTGAATATTTTTTGTATTTCATTTTTGGATGTTCCTGCTTCCTCACTCACATTCTTTATTCTTAGGTTATGCATCTTTTTATCATCTTCCAGTTTTAGAATTGCTTCTTTCTGGTTCCTTGTTATTTTTAAGAGGCTTTTTCTTTCACGTTCATAAGCCCTAAATCTCTCTTCAAGTTTCAGAAGGTTGTCTTTAGTTTCTGTCAAGGCATTTTGCCAATATTCAATGGAGTTTTTAGTTTCCTGATTTTCTCTTTGGATCTGTTTCATGTATTCTAAGTTATGCTTAAATTCTTCAGATGCTTCTCTTTCTTTTCTGATTTCCTCAGTTCTTCCATCTGTGTTCTCTTGGGCAGGGCTTGTCATTTCTTTAATTAATCTCTTTATATCTTGCCTCACTTGGATCAGGAGTACATCTTTAAATTCCTCTATGAGATCATGTAAATACTTTTTAATTTCGGCTGATGCTGAGTCGAGCAATGGATGGTTACTGTGCTTGTTCTCTTCAGTGTTTAGTTCTCTTGGGTTTAATTTCTCCTGTTGAACAGCTGGAGATTTTTTTTTATTTTTATCTCTTGTCATGTTTCTGGTTTCTTTCAGACTGTCCTGGAGTTCTCTGGCCCTCTCCGAATTGCTTAGGGCCTTTCAGAAGCGTGCCGGCTTGAGTTTTTGCTGTCCTCCCCAATTTGCTGTTATCTGGGGTAGGCTGGGATGCAGGGGCGGTACAGTCTAGTCTCTAGCCTCTGTGTCAGTTAGTTCATAAATTAGGCTGTACTTTCTGGTTGTCACTGAGTTGTGACCATTCTGCATCCGCCCATTGGGCCCCAAGCAGAGGCCTGATCTAGCCCCAACAGCTCCTGCCAGTTCTCCCTGAATCAGAAGCAGCTGGGTAATGGCACAGGATTCTGCCCAGGTCCCAGCCGTTCTCTTCCAAACCTCTCTGTGATAGGAGCTCTAGAAAAGCAGATCTGCCCAAAACCAAGATGGTTCCCACTAAGTTCTCCGTGCGGAGCTGAAGCCAGCAAGCAATCAGACTCTGCCAGGACTCAAGATGTCTTCCACCAGCCCTCCCTACAGGGGGTCCTGGTGATGTCACCAAGCTGCGATTTCTGCCGCCAGGCTAATATGTCTGCACCAGATTCTGTGTTATTGATTTCCCCGTGGTGGCGGGCCAGCTGTTCTCTGGCCAAACCCAGCCGCCGTGGGGTTTTCTATACTCACCAGAGTCCAGTGCAAGTCCCCGCTCCAGGACCGCCACACACCAAGCCATCCACTTTTCCCCACCTCGCGGCTCAGCGCTGACTGGTCAGATTTCTGTGCACCGTTTAGATTCGAAACGCCAGAGCTCTGTACATCTGCTCTGGTGCAGCGGTGCAGAACTGGCTGCCGCCTGGAGTCTCGATCTGGGTCTCAGTTTCCCGCAGTCCCCAAAAGCAACTCAGCTTTTCGTGTTGGGTCCACGAGTCTGTTCGTTGATTTAAGGGCGCGGGATTTGCAGCCTCCGGTCTTGGCACGACTTTAAATCCTCCAGCTGTACTGTCTTGGTTGATAAGGATCGCTATGGATTTGTCTGGTCCTCTCCATGCTGTCTTTTTTTTTTTTTTTTTTTAGCTTTGAGTTTGAATTCTCTGGAGAGATTCTTCGCTCGATCCCCTAGCACGCCGCCATTTTCTGCTGTTGCGTTTTTATCTTTCTATTCTGTTTAATTGTCTGCTTTGCTTAGTGGTTTTTTCCTAAGAGTACCTAAACTGTCTTTCAGTATTCTTTGCAGATTTTGCTTGGTGATCATGAAGTTCTTCAGCTGTTCTTTGTCATGGAAGTATCTCATTTCACCATTGATTTTGAAGGACAGTTTTGCAGGGTACATCAGTCTAAGTTGGAAATCATTTTCCTTCAGGATCTGAAATACTTCACTCAATGCTCTTCTTGACTTCATTGTTTGTGCTGAGAAGTCTGCTGTGATTCTGATAGGTTTTCCTTTATGGGTGATCTTTCTTTTCTCTCTGACAGCTTTTAATATTCTATTCTCATGTTCTATTTCTGGGATGGTGATTATTGTAAGTCTGGGTGTAGTTTTATTTTGGTTATGGCTATTTGAAGTTCTATATGCTTCACTGATCTCGATATCATTTTCCAATCTCATGTTTGGGAAATTTTCAGCTATTACTTCTTTAAATATCCTCTTGACGTCCTTTATGTTGTCCCCTTCTTTTTCATTAATCCCTATCAATCTTAGCTTGTTTTTCTTTCTGTCATCTTGCAGTTGTTGAATTGTTATTTCCTGATTCTTTGTTATTTTTAAAAGATCTTTCCTTTTCTGTTCACTAGCTGCAATCCTGTCTTCAAGGTCTGAAATTCTACCTTCACTTTTATTGAGGCAGTTTTACAGCTTTCATTGGAGTTTTTGATACCCTGTATATCCCTGTGCATCTGCTTTATGTATTGTTTGTTTCTTATATTGCTCATCTAGGGATTCTATCTTTTTGTTTAGTTCCTCCAATTTTTAACTGTGTTTTCTTTAGATATGTTCAGAATCTCTTTCATTTCTTTTACCATTTCTTCTTTTACCTGGGAGATTATTTCGAGTTTGAATTCCTTCAAAGCTTCCCGGAATTGCTTGTTTATTTCAGTTGCTATTATGTCCGATATTTGAGGTGTATGGCATGTATTTTCTTCTGTATACCTCACTCCTAAGGTTTCTTGGGATGGGCTGGAGGTTTAAGATTGTAATTTGGTCTTTCATTTTGTCCTTTTCCCAAATTTCTGTGTTTCAAGTGTTAGAAGTATTATTCTAAGGCTTCCTCAGGGTCTGTTGGAAATCCTCTTCTATGCGCTCAGCTCCTAGGACTCTGGCACCCAGTTCCCTGGATTGATAGAAGGTCACTGGGGCTGGAGCAGGCCGGCTACAGCTGAACCTCTGGAACCATTGGCACTCACCTGCTAGCTTAGCACTCCACAGTCCACCAAGCACAGCTGGGAGAGGGGAGGCTGATCCCTGCTCCTGAGCCCTGCTGTGCTGCTCCAGTGCACCTGGAAGCCATGAGGTTCCCTGGCCAGGACCAAGAGAGGGTCCCAAACTAGCTGGACTTGGGGGAAAGTGCACGAGGCACTTACACCAGGCCACTGGGCCTCTAGAACCGATGGCCCCCGCCTACTTACTTAGAACTCCACAGTCCGCTAAGGACAGCAGGAAACGGGGAGGCAGATGCTGCTGCCCTGGACCCTCGGAGCTGTTCCAGTGCACCCAAAAGCTGTGAAGGTCCCAAACAAACTGGGCTTGCAGGAAAGTGCGAGGGGCACATACCCCAGGCTGCCGGGCCTCTAGAACTGGTGGCGCCTCCCTGCTTGTTTAGAACTCCACCGTCCTCCAAGCACTGCCGGGATCGGGGATGCGGATGCTGCCGCCCTGGACCCACAGAGCTGTTCCAGTGCACTCAAAGCCACGAGCCAAACTTCCCTTTGTGTTTTATGTAACTAGCAGAAGTTTTTGCTGTTATTACTGTGAATCTTATATGAAATATTTTATAGCAATGATATCTAAATTAAATCAGATAATGCATTAACTAAAATTATATATAAAACTCCATGTGTTCACTTGTATTTGTTCCACATTTTATACTATTGTTACATTTTACACTCGTTCACAATGTGTAACTGTTAACCAATTTTTTTAACTGATATATACTCATTGTGTATATTTTTTATCTTAAAGAAAAAAAAAGAAAAATTAAGAGACAAACCAAAGAAGCAACAAAAGCAAAATGATGACAATAATGGCAACAACAAAGAACAACAATAGTTATAGAGGTTTCCAAAACAAGATGATAGGAGTTTAACAATGGTTGTTAGATAGCATACTGTTATCTTCATTTAGTTTCCCAGGTTACCAGATACAGAAATAAAATAAAATAGTAAAATGGAACAAAACATTAGATTTCAAAAACAAGACAGAGGAAATCTCCCACAGTTGCTATAATGCATATTATTATCCTCCAAATACATGCTCAGATTATCAACTTTAGGCCTGCAAAGTCAATCATCAAACAATATAAACATTTTTTTTTTTACTTCAGTTTCTATCATCTTCCTCTAAATCAGCCCATTGCTGAGGAGCAGTTGGGAGGAGTGACTGTTCTTGTCTCCTAGCCTGCACACCGACTGGATCATGGGAAGCCATGGTTTGGCTTTTTGGTTTGGCTGTTCCTCAAGGTGGTTGCTTTTGGCTCTGTTAACCAATTTTTATAGCTACAACTTCCTTAGTTTTTGTCTTCAAATGTCTTTGTCTCTCCTTTTCTCGAAGATATCTTTGATGAGTATCATATTTTTAGTCGCCAGTTAGTTTTTGCTTATTTTGTTGTTATTGCTTGCATGCTTTGTTGTTTTTTGTTGTTTAGTTTTTTTCTGTTACCATTTGTAATATGTTCTCTCATTTTCTACTGGTAGACTGATAGACTTATGGTAGATTCATTGTATATAATGAGTTTCTTCTCTCTTCCTGCTTTCAAAATTCTTTGTTTTTGACTTTTGACAATTTGATTAATTAATGTCTCAGAAATTTTTTTAACCAACCTTGCTTGTAGTCTTTTTAACCTTCTTGGACTTGGATGTCTATGTTCCCCTGAAATTTAGATCGTTTTTGGATATTATTTCTCCTACTAAACTTCTGTACATTTTTTCCCTTTTCCAGGGGCCATCACAATTCATTTTTTACACATTCTATGTTATCCAGTGGGTCCCTTACATTGTCTTCATTCTTTTTTCTTTGTCATTCTTTTAATCAGCTGTGTCAAGCATCCTGTCTTGGGGCCAGTGACACAGCTCAATGGTACAGTACATGTCTGGCAAGCACAAGGCCCAGAGTTTAAGTCCCAGTAACCAAAAAAAAAAAAAAAAAATCAAATGTCCTGTCCTTGAGTACATTAATTCTTTTATCTACATGATAAAACCCTTATATTTTTTCAGTTCAATTATTGAATTTTTCAGTTGTAGAATTCTCTTTGGTTCTTTTCCACAATTTGTATTTCTCTAACTAAGCTCCATTTGTTCATCTATTGATAATTTTATTTAGTTTTATATTTCTATTTTTTCCACATTGTTATGCCACTTTAGAACAGTCATTTTTAATTCCCTTTCAGGCCATTTGTATAGCACCATTTCTTTGGTGTGGCTTATTAGAATTTTATTGGTATCATATTTGCCTTCTCCTGTTCTGGGGTTCTCTCCAGGAATACAGTTAACCAAGGTTGTATAAAGAACTTGTAGCTAAAGCAGGATATGCAGTGCAGATCATAGTTAGTGAGCCTCTTGCTAAGGGCTCTACTAGACATACACCCTATTTAGTATTTACGTGGACTGTTCTGTTTCCAAGAACTTGGTCTATGGTGCTGGTGCAGGGATGAGGCTCCACTTCAGGTACAATGGCAACCAGAAACACCAAAATGACATGCAGGATTTGGAGGCAGATTTATTTATGTAGATGGACACTTAAATTGGGATCATTCCCAAATTATCAGGCCCTGATCTCTTGTAATCTATGGCTTATATGGGATAAGCAAGCAAGCGGGAAGTACAGAGGCAAAATGGCTTGTCAACTGGGGATTAGTTCTTACACTATGCATCATGGTGACCAGCCATGCATCACCGGGACCAACTGTTTTCAAGAAATAAATATAATAGAAACTGTAACAGGAACAATAACCAGAACTATTACCTGGGCAAATAATAAGCCGAAGTGTACTGGCTGGAGGGTAGGGCATCTTCTGCTACATAGGGTTCAGGTTGGCAGACTGGCCTATTACCATGTACCTTGACACATGTGGCTACCTCGGGTCCTCTGGGAGGGTTTATGTTGGATTATTTGGTGAATCCTTGACTTGTCCATACTGTTTCATTTGGTAACTAAGAGGGGATATGACTAAGACATGATTATTTCAGAGTTCAGAGGTGAGACTGAAATCTTCAGGCTTATCTTCATTTAATATTATGCATAGGCACGTCTCCTGGTGGGTTCCCTGGGAAATAAGGCTAGTCTTAGACTTTGAATAAGAAGGGCAAGTCAATTTATAGGACTATTCCAAGACTGATAAATGTAAATGACTTCAACTCTGCTGTCAGCCTATAGTACTGGTACTACTAAATGTGCCTTTCTTCATTCCACAGGCAGACGTAACTGTTTTTAGTTTGTAGCCAGGAGGGGCTGGGTATGGGATTCAGGGTTATTTGAAGATCTACTGTGGAACACATTTTGTCAAGCCTGGCACAGAAACTTAGATGGCATATCTGTTGCAAGGATCCTCAGTGCGTAGAACTGCTCCCAAACCACAGCTCAAACCAGGCCTCTGTGATACTGCAGAATCTACTGTAGGACTAATGTTGACAAGCCTAACCTAGAAGCTCTGGCACATAAGACTCCACATAGCTACATAGGTAGTCAATATTGCTCCCAGACCATAACTGAGAGGGGCTAGAGTCAAGATTCAGGGTCCTTTAAGGGTCTATTGTTTACTGATCTCAGAAATCCATTTCAGTGGCGCAGGCACCTTAGCAGTTCCCTGACCAGGTAAGATGACTCTTGCTGTGGCAGAAAGGGAGGGACTGGAACTGAGACAGGATTCCTTTAGAATCTGGTATTGGATATCAGCTGTGAGACAAATAGGCAAATTTTTCTCTAGGTTCTGTGTGAACAAGATTAACCTAACACAACTAAAGGGAACTGAAGCTAAGTTAAAAGATAAATTTGGGTCCATTTCCATAATCGATACTAGCAGGCCTGGCTGCTGAGACACTAGTGTGCATGATTATACTAAGACATTTTGCTGGATGATTTTGGTAGCAAGTTCAAGGCCAAATGTGACTGTAGCTAACCTTTTCAAGGAACAATATCATTTTCAGACTTGAACCTGGGATCGTGATGATGGATCTGCTGCCTGGGCTTGGGTCTGCACTTTCAAAACAATCACGCTAAAATGTTGGGTTCAACTGGAGTTTCATGTCCCCTTATTTGAATCCCAAGGCTCCCACGAAGACTTCTGTGCACCTTGTTGTGGGGAGAAATGAGAAGAATATCTCCTATACTGGCATCTGATTCAGTGTGTATTATTTGAAACTACTACATTTTGAGGTAACTTACATTTCAATAGATAACTAATGATATCATTTATACATAGTATTTTATTTGATGGTTAACTCTTCCATTATCTTTTATCTTTCAGGAAATATACATATATAATGTGTGTATCTGTATCTCTATATATGTGTGTAGTTGACTTATTATTCATAGATTTCATATCTGCAAATTTGCTTACTTGCTAAAACTTATCTGTAACCTCAAAATCAATATTTATGATGTTTTCTCAATCATTTGCCAACATATGCAAAGTGATGATAATTTTGATGCTTCGTATGCACATTTCTAGCTGAGACAGAACAAGGTGGTGTTCTGCTGACTTGTTTCAGCTCTGAAACAGAGATAACCAGATTATAAAAACAAAGAGCACTGCAATGAAGCGTAAGAAGCTTCAGCTCAATGGTCAGATGGAAGTTTTCTTCTTAATTGAAAAAAAGTAAAAGAATTTCATAACAAAATAATAGAACAACAATAGTTAATACTTTGCACATTATCTTCAAAGTAGTTACTCAGAGTACAAGATTCGAGCAGAAAAAATTCTCCAATAAGTATTAGCACAAACCTTCCTTTCTGATGAACAAAGACAGTAATAGTATAACTTGCATTTTTCTTTTTTCCCTTTCTTCCTTTCCCCTTTCTCCCATCCTAGTTCCTTTTTCCTTTTAAACAATTTCTTCCCATTTCACACTATTGTATATCTTAGACCTTATTTACTGTATTAATTTCTCACACTGTGGAGACCGTACAATGTTTAGACATGTGAGTTTCATTTACTTCACTTATGAGTATGGTCTCAGGTGGCATCCATTTACCTATACGTCTCGATTATACTTCTATATGGTTAAGTAGTACTCCATTGTATAAAAATGTCACATCATTTTTATCCATTCTTCATTTGATGGGCATTTGGGGTTTTTTCCAAAATTTAGCTATTACAAATTTGTGCTGCTATAAACATGGTGCGTATATAGCACTGTGGTATGATGCTTTCAATTCTTCTGGGAAGATACCAAGAAGGGGAATAACTGGCTCCAATAGGACCTCCAATCCTAGTGCTTTGAGGAATCTCCACACTGATTTCCAGTGGTTAAACCAGTATATACTCCCACAACAGGGAAGAAACAGGGACTCCTTTTTCCCCACAGTTCCTCCAGCATTTGTTATTGGTTGGCTTAATGACAGTCATTCTTTCTGGAGTGAGAAGAAATCTCACTGTTGTTTTAATTTGCATACCTCAAATGACCAATGACGTTGGACATTTTCTTATACTTGTTATTTGTATTTCTTCATCTGAAAAGTGTGCATTCATCTCAGATGCCCATTTTGGACTGGGTCTTTGAATTTGAGGGGATCTGATTTTTTAAATTCTTTATAAATTCTAGATAAAATTCTCTGTCTGAGGGAAAACTGACTAAAATTTACTCCAATTTGTGGTTGTCTTTTCTCTCTGTTGGTGATTTCTTTTGATATGTAAAAGCTTTGTAACAAGATGAGGCCCCAGTTGTTGATTCTTTGAAGTATTTCCTGTGCAGTTTGGGATTTGTTCGTGAACTCTCTACCTACACCTATATCTTCAAGAGTTCTACCTACTTTTTCTTCCAGTAGATTTAGTGTTTCTGTTTTAATATTTAAATTTTTGGGTTTTTTTTTAGTCTTTTTCATTTTTATCAGTACCAGGGATCGAACTCACGACTGCCTGCTTGCAAGGCAGGCGCTTATGGCGCTGAGCTAAATCTCCAGGCCCAATATTTAAATTTTTGATTAATGCTGTGTGTGTGTGTGTGTGTGTGTGTGTGTGGTGCTGGGAATCTAACCCGAGACCTTGTAGGTACAAGGGTTCTACCACTCAGCCACATCCCCAGATCAGAGGGAGGAAATTTCTTTTTCTGGCATCTTTTAGATAATTCATTTAATATTTCTAAATCTTGTTATATCAGCTGTTAAATAAAATTTAACAGTGTAAGACATTTTTAAAGACTTAAGATTACAATTTCTGTGATGTGGTCCCCTATGAAAAATGGTTCAATAAGTGCTAATTCCCTGTTACAACTTCACAGAAGAAATGTTAATAAGGAAAATGTGTTATACATGCATTCATTAATTTTTATATTTTACATAGCTAAATGGTCATGACTTTCTTTCCATTTTGTGGTCTAGCACTTTAAAATAGCATTCTGAAATTCACTCCACATTAGTGTATCCCTCCCCAGATACTTTTGTTATGTGCATACCATAATTTATGCAAGCAAATCTGTTAGATATGTTGGTTGTTGGCTGTGTTGAGTATTAAAAAAGTCTTATGGAGAATAAAATTTTTACTTTTTTGCTGATAAATCTTTGAGACATCTTCCTCAAGCAGGGCTCTGAATCATAAGGTTAAAGGTATGCAGTGTTGTATTTTTAGAACTATGTCATAATTCTTTGAAAATCATTCCCTTGGAAGTACCACTAAATTCCCATTTATTTGACTGTCAACTGCCTTTAGTGACTCTTTTAGTAAACATAATATAGAAGTAGGAGAGATCTCTTCCAATTTAAGTTATTTAAAAAGACAGCAGTTTATGTTGTGTATGCTTTCTTCCGATTCACTTGGTCTGTGCAGAAATCAGCTACCTCATCATAAAGCAGCCTTGAGGAGGATGACATCCTGTTATGAGGACAAAGAGAGAGCCTGTGGAAAGGCCCACATGGTAGATAACTGAGGCCTTTAAGCAGCCATGTAAGTGAGTTTCAAAACTATTATTCTGAAGCTTGCCAATAGTCACTTGCTGAGTTTGGAAGCATATACTGCTCCAAGTGTGTCCTGAAGTAATTTCTGCCCAGATCTGTGGTTTTACTGCAACCTTAGGGACTAAACCCAAATCACCCAGCTAAGCTGTTTCCATACTCTTGACTGACAAAAACTATGAAATAATAAAAGTAATAATCTGTAGTTCTGCTAGTTATCAAACCCTCTATAAAGGGGCATCACCTCAACTCAAAGTTCTATAGTTACATAAATATTTACTGACTGATATGTGTTTATGACAGTGTAACCACAAAGGGCAAGCCTGCACTATTACTATGCGAAAACCTGCCTTAGTCTCTGCTATATTGCTATATCAAAGTACTGAGCCTGGATACTTTAATAAAAATACAGGCTTATCTAGCTTACAATTGTGGTTGGTGGAAGGCCCGACCAGCACAGCAATGGTATGTGGCAATATCACATCACAGACAAGACGAAAGGGAAATACCACATTCAGAAGGGGACTAAGCACAGGACCACACTTTAACGACCCACTTTTGTGACAGCCATTGCTTACCCTCTGCTGTGCCTTCACTAAACTTTAATCAAAGTGCTCTTGTGCTCCCAACGGGCCTCTAGCCTTGAGCTCACTTTCAAGTTTAAAAATTCTAACCACAGAGCTACATTCCCATAGTAGCAATTCTGAAGGAAGCCTCTCCTGCTAAGTCCATGAGAATTAGAATTACTAGTATAAAACTCGCTGCTTATTTAATTATATGGCCCAAATCACAACCTATGTGGGAAATTATGATTCAAAATCATACCCATTTATACACACGAAACAACAGTGTAAAGTGCATTTTAAAAAACTACAAAAACTCGATGTAAGGTGTTAAATTTAAGGTGACAATTTTAGTACTCACTTTCTGTAGCATTTTTAAATTATTTCTTTTAAATTTTGTGAGTTTAGAAGAAATTCCTTCAACTCTTTCTCAGTCTTTCTCGTTCCTCCCCCATTTTGTGGTCTCTTTTCTGTGTCTAGGTCTCGCAGTATCTGTGGTCTGTCTCTGGCGCCGCCCTCAGCTCCCACCTCCGGCTTTCCCTGCATGTCCGCTCTCCCTGCTGCCGCTCCTCCAGGTCTTCTCTTCCTCTGCTCCACACAGTGCCATCTCTGTTCCTGAGTTTCCTTCCTCTTCCCTGACTCTGAAGTTTTTGCTTCTGTTTTCCTCTGATCTGCTCGTCCCCCCACTCTCCACCCCCGAAACCTATTACTGAAGTTGCACTCCTCCGGAATTCCTTCCCGTCCTTATTAGCATAATCACGGTAGTCATGGTTACGCATCCCTACTCCGCCCCCAGGTTTTGGCCTGTGATGGAATCTCACGCACCATTGAGAAACAGGTTTACGCGGAATCACTGACAAAAAATATTTTACCATTCCAAAGATTCCTTTTTCACCAAAGCATTCTTCCCGTAAACAACGGGACCACTACACCAGCTTCCCCACCCCTGACCCAGCAAAATCTCTCTTTAAACGTTCGCGGTTTGCTAACTGACTCCGCCTTAGTCTTTTCTGTGATCTCCAATGGTGGTTACCACAAGGCTTGTACGGAACCGACTGGGTTCAAGATGGCGACTCCCTTGCCGAAGCTGCCTGGGAACAGCCATATTGCCTCCAGAACAAAGTCCCCAGCACAGAAGAGCAGGGGCCCAGAGCCCAGCACCCCGCGGTCCCACAGGAAGCAAGAGAGAGCTTACCAATATGGCTGTGATAGCTGTCACTTTTAAGCTGTGATGGGCGTCTCGGGGCCTGACCGAGCTGATGGTCAGAAGAGGTACATGTCCTGTGATGAGTGAGTCAGTGGGCTTGGCGTTGGGAAAGGAGGGGTCAGTGAGGGTCTGTGCCAGGAGATTTATATTCACAGGTAAGGGATGTAGAATTAGTAATAGACTTATTCGGGAGTCAGGGAAGGAATGTGAGCTATCTGATTAACAGTTGTAGAATGATGACATAACCGGTGTCTGTGGGCCCAGGCATTGCGCGTACCAGGGTGAACTGTTATGGGTAACTGGGTACAGTGGGTTAGGCTGCTGTGAAATACTGTGGTAGGACAATATGGACTAAATGATGAGGGCATCCATATGGGTTATATAGGTGTCAGACCCAAAGATTCCCGCATCTGGAGGTACATTTACAGAGTCAGACCATCATGGTAGTCATTATCAGTTTTCTAAAGAACCCTTTAACTTGTGTTAAGTTTGACAGGTCACAAGCAACTTTTGACTACTTAAAAGTTCAAGTCCGTCTTGACATCTTTCCTCAGACTATCATGGTCCCTTTAGCCTAGTGCCCGCTCAATAATGTTCACTTTAAACAAGACCAAACAAATCAAAGGGAATAGAACTGTAAAAAGTTGGTTTCAGTCCTCCTCTTTCATTGAAATAGTTTTATATTTTACACAAGAAACGTTTATTTAGCATCTAATGGGTGTATGAACATTTGTATAACTATTTCTCTTAATTTTTCTTCCATGTTTATTGTAATAAGACCTGGAATATCCCATATAAAGTATGAATCTGTCTCCTTGTCACAGCATCCCCCTTTCCTCTGAACAAATTCAACCTTCTCCTCATGACTCCTTCTAGGGAAATGAGAAATACTTACCAAGTTTGTACCTTCCTATATCATGGTATATTTGCTTTTATGAATGATTATGATTTAGCAATTTTAAATGCAGCCAGTTGCATTATTGAAAATCAGTGTCATGGTGTATGTTGGTGGCCCCCAGGCCTCATGCATTTGCATTGTGCATTTGTGATTGGTTCATTGTCTAGCTTGGATTGGGGATGTCAGTGCTACATTGGCCTATGGGGGAGCGAGGATGTAAGGTAGTGTCAGGAAGAAGGTGTGTCTTGCTCTTTTGCCAGTTTCTGCCTTGCTGTTTGCAGCCTGCATGAACTGCGGCCCTGCCATGCCAGCCTGCCTTGGGGCCAACTGAGTATGGACTGAAACCTCCAAAAACTGTAAGCAATAAACCTTTTCTTTCCCAACTTTGGGCTTCAGGTATTTTGTCTCAGCAACGAGTAAAAGGTAACTAAGACCATCAGCAGTAAAAATTTGAACAAAATATATTAAAATTAACATTTTATTTAATGAATATTGATTTGAGAAAAGAGTTTGCTATGGTAGGGGAAAATATGAGAACTCTTGGGATTAGAATTTGAGCTGCTGGTTCTTTTTAGGGAAAGGGTTAGTCACTCCTTACTACCAGCGAACTCTATCTGCAGTTATATCTTTATGAATATATCCATGATTATTGTCTTGTGATAATGTTCCACAACAAAATTGCTGGTTCCCAGAAGGCACAATAAGTTATTAGTAAATTAACTGGAAATGTGTCTCTACATCAATGAAAAAACACTCTTTCATGTTCTGTGAGTAATCATAATACACATTGATCCGGCCTGCAGATCAACAAGTTCAGAGCTCCTGGAGGGGAAACGGGGATTAAATAAAAGACATGGGGGAGACAAAAAGAGACGAAGGCAAGTTGATGTGACCCAATCAAGCCTCCGGTTTATTGAGAAAATAATCACACCTTTTATAGGCTAAGGGCGGGAGCTGGGACAGGAAGAGGTTAAACAGATGAATACAACAGGGTTACCATCACATCCGGATAAGTGACGTAAGCAGAAGAGGATTATGGTTAATGTAGGCAGATGCAGTGCCCATAGGAGAGAGAGAGAGAGACATCGAGGCAGCAATGCCTGTCACTCGGCTCCCTACATCTCCTCCCTTTTTATATTATTTAATTAAGAGTATGGCAGGCCCTGTGAGGACAGCGTCTGTCTTAGGTCAAGGACCTCATTGCATGAACCCAACCAGGCCTTACCCGTCATGGGCTTGCAGAACAGCAGTTGGTCTTGTGCCTGTCTTAGGTGGCCGTTGGAATTAACATGCATGTCCTAGTTGCCCGTCTCTGACTGCCTGTCCATTGCCCCAGGGCAGTCAGGCCGCATCATCATATGGGCCACTCGTGGGAATTCCTTCCCTGTAGGTTTGTTGATCTGTCAACTTTAGCTGATGATAGTGTACCTGAATGGGCTTTGCCATAAATGCGTCTATCCGGTTATTAATGAACATCATAATCCTCTGAAAAATACAAGACTCACAGAAATGAGAAACAATAGGTCAGCTAGGGGACCCAAAAGGGGGACTAGGTAAGGGAAAAACTCCCCCCCCCCCAAAAATCAAGGAGAAGGGGTTGACAGCCATTTGTTGGTGTCTCTGTATGAAGTCATTCTCCTGTGTCTTGGAGCATGCCTTGTATAACACTGGATGCAGTCTATTTGGCTGGTGTATGTTTTTCCAGACCGAGAAGAGCCTCTTCCGCAGTCATGGGGTTTTGTGCATGGCTGTCAGCAGTTGTAGTCTGTTTGGCAGGGGTCAAAATCCACCATGGGTGTGGTGTGGCTCAAGAAGGCTGGTTAAGCAGCATAAGGCTCCAGGGAGATGTGTCACCTGTAAGAGAACACAGGGGATTGTGCCGCAGGAAATAACATTATTCCTGGGCGTTATATGGGGTCTTTGAAGAACTGTCTACTTGCTTTATGAGGCGTTTAGGTAGCCATCTAGCTTTTCTATCTTGTTGAGAGTAAACACACACTGAACCTCGTCCCCAGATAAGGACTGGATCAGGGCCATTCCACATATTGGTTAGTGGATCTCTCCATAAAACAGATGCAAACCGTGTTTGAGTCTGAGTATGCCAAAACCGAGATGCTGCGGAGCAGCCTGAAGCATCCAGGGTCAGAAAATTTAAAATAAAAAGAGCATGTGAAAGGGCATTTCTAGGGGACCCCTGGGTGGGGTACCATGTCTCCCTTTTTATTTTATCTATGGTGAATTTAAGAGAATGATGCGCACGTTTAACAATGCCTTGTCCCTGAGGATTATAAGGTATACCTGTAGTGTGGAGGATATTAAGGCTTTTACAAAATTGAGCAAAGGAGGTGCTGGTATAGCCAGGGCCATTATCGGTCTTGAGCTGTTGAGGACATCCCAGAACTGAGAAGGCTGACAGCATATGGGCTATAATGTGTTTAGCAGCTTTTCCAGTCTGGAGAGTGGCAAAAATGAAGCCACTATAAGTGTCAGTAATGACATGTACATATTTTAGATTGTCAAACTCATTGAAATGGGTAACATCCATTTGCCATAAGGCGTTAGGAATTAAACCTCTAGGGTTGACTCCTAGGTGTTGAACAGGTGAGTGGATAGCACAAGATGGACAATTTTTTACAATTTGTCTGGCTTGCTCACGGGTAATTTTGTAGAGAAGGCGGAGGGTGTGAGCATTGAGGTGATGTAGCTGGTGGGCTTGTTGGGCCTCAGACACCTTGGAGTCCTGAGCCATAAAAACCTGTGCTCGTACAGCAACATCAGCCAAATGATTTCCTTGGGCAAGAGGCCCTGGGAGGTTGGAATGAGCTCGCAGATGACCGATAAAGAACTTATGACGGCAAAGCCGTATGAAGCATTGTAATTGAACAGATTTGCAGCTGGGGAAGCATGACATATAGTAGCAACAGTCTCTAATAATGGAACAGACTGGGCAAGATAAGCACTGTCAGTATACAAATTAAATGGTTGGTCAGAGTAAGCAGCAAAGGCTGCAAGAATAGCTTCTAACTCTGCTAATTGTGCAGAGGAAGCATCTGCCTGGAGGATAGAAACATTGTCTTGAGATACATAAGCAGCCCTTCCGGAGGATGGGCCATCAGTGAATAAAACCAGGGCACCCGGAAGGGGTTGTGAAGCTGTGACTTTAGGGAATATAAATGAGTGACGATTAGCAAAGTCAACTAGCTTATTTGGAGGGTAATGATTGTCAATAGTCCCTGAATAGGAAGCTAAGGCAATAGGCCATACTTTTGTACTCTGAAGTAGCCAATCTATTTGGTCTTTTGTAAAAGGTTGAATGATAATGTCTGGTTCTTTGCCAAAGTAACATTTTCCCTGCTTTCTACCCTGGATTATTAGGTCTGAGACAGCTTGGGTAAGGCAAAAGTGTTCTTTTTGGAGAGACTGGTAAATGGACCCACATGAGGGGAGCTTGTTGCCAGAACACTGCTGTAGGGCAAAGCTTTGTATTAAAAATGAGAAACTGTAAAGGCTCATTGTAGTCCATAAAGGAAACAGTTTGTTGAGCAATAGCCTCTTCTACTTTACTGAGCGCTCTCCTGGCATCAGGTGTAAGCTCTCGGGGGGAAGTTGGATCTATGTCTCCCCGAAGCAGCGCATAAAGGGGCTGTAAATCATGTTTAGTTAGTTTTAAAAATGGTATGAGCCAATTAATATCTCCCAATAGTTTTTGGAAGTCATGAAGTGCAAAGGAATAAAGAAAAAGCAATCTTTAAGATCTATGACAATTTTAAAAAATCCTAAAGGAATGGCACTGGGTGAGGGGAGGCCTGGCTGTAGGGGCCCCATTAAGACCATTGTCTTATTTATCGCCCTAAGGTCTTGTAGCAGCCTCCATTTCCCTGACCTTTTCCGGATAACAAAGATAGGTGTGTTCCAAGGGGAATTACTAGAAACAATATGGCCTGCATCTAACTGGTCTTGCACCAGCTGCCGTGCGGCTGCAAGCTTTTCAGAGTTAAGGTTGTTTCTAAAGGCTTATATGAATCCCCAATTGGCCATGGAGGCACAGGGAGTGGCGGGCTGCCATCTTGGGACCTGCTGATCATGTCAACAGGTGGAAGTGGTGGCAGATCACCATGTATGAGGACCTCTAACAGGCCATCATTTTCTGCATCTGAGAAATCAGTGGCTTCAGATTTTTCTGAGGACCGTTTTGAGGTAGATTTAAGGGAGTCGCGCAAGGCAGCCTCACCCAGTGCAACTGTCTCCTCAACCTGAGGGTGCATGCCTCTGGGCAAGCAGCTCAGAAATTAAATTCCAATATGTAAAGGTGGTCACAGGAACCTTTTTTGGACCAAAAACTCTATAATAATCTTTTAAAGTATCTCTTACTCTATTCCACCTCTTGGTATCTATAGAACCCTCTAGGGCAAACCTTATGAATAAATTGAAAATACTGTAATAATTCTTTTTTTTTAACCCTTATCTCTCTTGTCTTTAATGCCTTTATAAGGCCTCCGACGAACACTTCGTGTTCGCTCAATACTTGACCCATGTCGGAAAAGGGAAATGGGGTTGCCGTTCACTCACCGTGACTCGGGCAGGACGTCGGGTAGTCGTCTGCGCAGGTCTCGGCACTTGATTTAATGTCCTGTTGCTTTAAGCTTTAATCCTTGATTCAGTTTACTCATTCCTTGGCCGAGGTCTCTGGTTCAATTTGCTTTCACTTTTGGTTTAAGCCGGCTGTCTCTCGAACGGCTCCCTCGTTAACTTCTCCGTGCCAGGAGCCCCACGTTGGGCGCCACTTGATCCGGCCTGCAGATCAACAAGTTCAGAGCTCCTGGAGGGGAAACGGGGATTAAATAAAAGACATGGGGGAGACAAAAAGAGACGAAGGCAAGTTGATGTGACCCAATCAAGCCTCCGGTTTATTGAGAAAATAATCACACCTTTTATAGGCTAAGGGCGGGAGCTGGGACAGGAAGAGGTTAAACAGATGAATACAACAGGGTTACCATCACATCCGGATAAGTGACATAAGCAGAAGAGGATTATGGTTAATATAGGCAGATGCAGTGCCCGTAGGGGAGAGAGAGAGAGACATCGAGGCAGCAATGCCTGTCACTCGGCTCCCTACAACACATGTCATAAACACAAGAGGAGAAAACATTTGTTGATCAGTAGTTTCTCAAATGGTGCTTACTGATGTTTCTGTAAGGCTCAAACAACTCTCTCCCTCACAGTGATCATTATCCACTTGATTTCTGATGATCATTGTTTCACAAATATGGAAGCCACAAATGGGTCTGGCCTGCAAAAACTTAATTCTGATCATCGAATTTTGCTTTTTCAGGCATCTGCCCTTTTGGAAGAGTACAAAAAATGAAGTCCCAGGTGAGTTGCTTTTTAAAAATTAACCTCCTTTGTTTTCCATACAGTCAAGTGTAAAGTATTAGTAGCTAAATTTTAGATTATGGAAAAAGAAACAAGAATAAAAATCAAGGCTTAGAAGGAGGTGCTAAGCAGTATGTGGAAAATCTGATTTATACCATTTTTATAATTTATGTCAATTTTCATATCCGTCCTTATAGACATTAGCAGCGAGTTCCTTAAACCTAATCAGACAAATTTCCCATGGGAAGAAAATATTTCTTGCCATGTAAGACAAAATTTCCTTTTGCATCTTTCACCATGTCATAGAATACACACTGGTTTCACCAAACACTAAAGCAACAGTAGTTGTCTTATAACTTGTATTTTAAAGTTATTTATTTTTATAGAAAATATAAATGTGATATATATTAACCTTAGTGAAAGGTTTTTGAGCAAGGATTGGTACATTATTACTCATGGGCCAAATCCAATTCTCCATCTTTGCAGTGATTTATAGAGGCACAACTATGCCATTTGTGTACATATTGTCAGTGGCTGTTTTTGACTTATAATGGCAGAGTAAAGTATTACACCAGAGCCATATGGCTTTGCAATGCTAGAAATATATACTTCACCTAAAAGCCTTGTTGACCCATTCCTTAAAATAATAAATTTGTTATAAAGTTTTCCTACAGTCTACTTTTATCCAGAGATAAAAGTCTACAAATTTTAGATAGACACAATTTGGATGCTGCTCAAAAATACATTTTTCCCAAGAAGCAGTTATCAAATTATATATATCTGATAAATATTTGGAGGACAGAGTTCCCTAATGCTCTGTCCTTTGCTGTGCTTTCAGAATTCATAGGTTTACCTTCCAAAATTTTTTACTAATTATCTGTTTTTTAAAATCCATATTAATTTTATTTTCTCTGTGTCAGCATTCGTTAAATGCATGGTATAAAATTTAAAACTACACAAGAAAATTAAAAGCAAAGAGATCTTTTAACTTACACTCCTCTTCCCTGAGATGATCAATTTTAATTATTTGTTTTGAACCTTCCAAATCTTTTTTTTATATAACTGCAATTCAGTATGAATGTGTGAATTTACAAATAGGAAATGTCTCTTATTTTCTTTTATTTCTCTTTTGGAAAAATAATAGATTTTTTTTCCTGCAACCTGATTTTTATATATGTTTTTGTATATGTTTTATTTAAATTCCCATGCAATACATAGAATTTTCCTTTGTTATTTTTGCAGATGTATGATATTGTGACCTGGTCACCTGGGGTTGTTTCCTCATATGTGAAAACAAAGACTATAATCTTCTTAGGATTGTTGTGAAATTTAGGGAGTAAAAAAGCATAACTAGGATGTGGCTTTTACTGTATGTGTTAGCTTTTATTGCATCATCATCCTCACTCTCTAATCTTAAAATATGCTTTCATATTAGTAGTCCTACAGAATTTAACAACACATTTCTATTGAGAAAAGATGCATTTGTTTTTCTTTTTGGCTATCAGTATCTTTAGAGCGATATTCTCCAATATTGTGGCTACCAGAAATATGTGATATTGAGTATCTAATGTTGATTAGTCTGAGTTAAAATGTTTGAAGTGTGGTATATAAGAATTTGAAAATGTGGTTTTTAAAAGCTCACTAATAGGACCAGGGACTTAGCTCAGCAGCACAGCACTTGCCTGGCAAGTGTGAACTCCTAAGTTCAATTCCTGATACAAAAAAGAAAGAAAAGAAAAGAAAGGCTAACAGTTCTTAAAGATAACATATTGAAAGGCCTTCCTCTAAAATCTGGATGGCAGCCTTCCTTACGCTACAATTCTTGCATTGTGCATCAACCTAAAACCAGCGCCACATAGATAATGCCAAGGTCAGATACCAATTTAGTCAGGCTTTCTTGTCTCTTAGCTGAAGAAGTCCAGTGCTAATGAACCAAATCCCAAGGAAAAGCTTAGGCTGCCACCTGGAACATGACATGCTAGGTCCATCTTCTCAAACCAAAGTCTTTCACTTTTGCAATTTTGAAGCTGCAAAGGGTGGAGTCTACTGGTTCCTGTGATGTTCTCAGGCCATCTTTTCTATTGTCTCCTTGTGAATACTTGTCTTTTTCTTGCTAGTCTTTTCAGTGATACCAGCTTCTCCTCTCTTCCAACTTTGAACACTAAAACTTTACAGGAGCTTCTTTTCTGGCCACACTTTTAATCTTAGCATTGAACCACAGTTCAGTCCCAGCATCACACACTCTAGATCCAGCCACCTCTGAAAAAGCCCCACCTCTGACTACATGAGAACTGTTGTCTAAACACAAGCCAGATAACACTACATTAGAGAATAAATAGGACTTGTTTGTTTGCTGGCTTGCCCAATAGGCTCAACTACCATAAGTCAACAGCTGATTAAAAGTTTTCTCCTTAAGAAGAGGGCTTTCCTCTTTTATCTCAATCTCCCTTTTTTAATTGTTTACTTTTTTCTTTTTTTTAATCGAGGGAAAAATAAATAAAAAATAGGATATGTTATAGTAACCTACTTTGATTTCCTATTAACTTGATTTGAAATCCTGTATTGCCCTCACCATCGTGTTTCGACTGATTTTCCTCTATTCTGCTTTGCTTGATAGTACCAAGATCGAAAGTATAGGCATACCTGTGAAGACAATAAGAATCATTATGACGCCCATTCCGATTGACTATTATTTTCTTTTAAAATCCTGTAATGTCTCCAATACTTTGGTTTTATTCTTTCCTGTTTAGTTCAATTTTATTATAACTGCCAATTCTTAAAATAGCAAGACGCAGTATAGTAACCATTGTTGATCACCTTATATTTTGTTTTTACATTATCTATTATGTCTATCCTTTTGATTTGACTGACTCTGTTCTGATATGTTGCATTTGGTTTTACTCTCTTCAAAAAAAGCAATAAGAACTGTGGGAGAAATAAAACTCAAAATGTGTAATTGTCATTCTACAAAAAAAAAAGAAAAGAAAATACTCTAAAGGTTATAACTGCATATATGTTTAAGTGTATAAGATAGATAACCATATTACTGAGTGTTTTTTGGATCATTGAACAAAACTGTTTGCACTCTCACTGTTTGAAAGTCCACTTTATGTGCTTCAATTTTGTAACTTGAACAACTATTTCTAAGATGAGAATATGTAATCTATTAACTAGTGATTTCTTACTGTTTATTTTTTAAGTTTTATATTACTTGTACCCTTTTTCTGTTTTTTTTCCTTTTTCTCCTTAAATAAATAAAAAAAGAAGAGGGCATTATATTTTTCTGTACCATTGGGAAGTAAAGTCATCACTTTTCACATAGCCTTTTTTTCCTCTAATAGCTACCCCTCTTCAATTTATTTCATCTTCAAATGCTGCTTCCATTCTCCAAGCCTCCCACACTATTAAAGTTGTGTGTGGGCCAGGGATTTAGCTCAGTGGCATAAGCAGCTGCCTGGCAAGTGAGAGATCATAAGTTCGATCCCCAGTACCCCCCCAAAAAAAGTTGTTTGGAAATAACCACGTTCCATTGATTATGCACTATATTTTTTCTCAAAATTAACAAGATTTATACCTACCTAATATACAGAAGCTTCTGAATATCATTAATAAAATGGTAAAATAACATTAATTGTCCATCAGAATGTATTTCCTCTATATTCCACATTTATTATTTTTCTCATATTATTACTTTTTGGATCAAATGAATGTAATTCATTAATTTACAAAAACTTTTTAAGTAAACAGAAGTATTCACTTATTTTAATTTCTATAATCTTCATTCATTTTTAGCAAACATTTCTTAAGTACTGTAATTGTGTCTTACGTATTGGCTAGCAGTTGACTGTCTCAAGAAGATTTCTTCCCTAAGAATACTGAAGAGAAAAATGAGGTAGAGAGGTATGAGAATTCAAAAAAACTATTACAGGTAGAGGAGCAGTGTGATATTATCACAGAAGGAAGGAGCAACCGATTTTATATGTTCAGTTATCAAACTTTGAGTCAGGAAGGAAATGTGATGAAGATGGAAGGAGCATTTGTAGAAGCAGAAGATACAGCGCAATTTTAGGAAGGCTAAAATGTGAATCTGAGAAAAATTGAAGTAGAGATTGCTTCATAGAAAGATTGACTAAGGTGTGGTACTAAAGTGATAAAATATTAAAGATTATGTTCACAGTGTTTGCAGTACAGCATGGAAGAGGGTCGTGGTAGATGAAAAGATACTCAAATCACTGTGGCCAGGAAGCGAAGAGAGGAGGAAGGAACCACGGAGAGAGGCATATACCCTTCCAGGTCCCACAGCCAGTGATCTGCCTCATACCAGGTCCTACCTCCTAACAGCAAGTCAGCTATAAACTCATCTGTGTTCTAATCCACTGATGAATATAGTACCCTCATGATCCAGTCACTTTCAAAACACAGGATGTTTTGAGAGGAACACCTCACAGTACTTTACAGTTATTAAATTGCCGTGTATACTTGGTAGATTTGCTTCTCCATTTTCCTGTTATACTGAGCTCTTTTTGCTTGAGGCAAGGCCTTACATTGTTTTTGAGAAACAAAACACTATAGTGCAAAACTAGGTATGAATATATTTTGGGTACTCTCATGGCTTGTGTGTAGATGTCCCCCAAAAACTTCATGCAGTCATAGGTGAGGCTTTTTCACATAGCTAGTCTAGAGTGTGTGATGCAGGGATTGATTCATGGTGCAATGCTAAAATCAGTGACACTAGGATTAAGGATATGAGTGCTACCTTCTCTAAGAACGGGTGGCCTGGATAAGATACAAGGGACAGAAAGAGCTGTGGTCATCCCTTGTTGCTTTGCTACTCTCTGCCAGCCATGGACTATTTCTCCCTTGTGAAGCCATCGTGCCTTGAAGCCAGCCAATGAGGGACTGAAACCACTGCAAACTGTAAGCTAAATAAACCATTCCTTCCGTAAATTTTGACTGTTGGGTATTTTGTCTCAACAAAGAGAAAAGTGACTAAGAGAGGTACCATAGCAGAAATGGTAAGAATGAGCCCTTCAAACTGAACAGGAATGTACTCTTACAGAATGTACTCTTACAGGTTGGTGTCATTCAAGGATATGGCTGTGGATTTTACTCAGGAAGAGTGGCAGCAATTGGACCCTGTTCAGAGGACCTTGTACAGGGATGTAATGCTGGAGATATATAGTCACATGGTCTCAATGGGTAAGGCTACTTTGCCCACATCGCTTATGAGTTCTACAGTCAAGTGCTTTTCTTTATCAGTTACTGTATTGAAGTTGTTTAGACATACATAATTATTTTTATGATCTTGATACCTCCCCAAATGGGGAACATTATTTTGTTAAAGGCTAACTGGAAAATTTCATAGTAAATCATCTTCTTTTCTCCCTCCCATATAGTTAATCCAGTTTCTTCATGATTTCCAATTAATAGGGTATCCTGTTTCCAAACCAGATGTCATTTCCAAATTGGAACAAGGAGAAGATCCATGGATCATAGACACAGGCATGCCAAACTGGATCTACCCAGGTGCAGATCACGCAGGTAAAAGACAAAGAAAGTGAAATATCTGTTTGATTGATTTTTGATTGGTATCTAAAGCTTAATGTTTATCCTTATTTAAATCTCCTATTCTTTATTCTTATGCTGAGAATTTAATAGGCCTTTAAGAAATATTCTTTTTAGACATTGAGTAAGCAATCAAGAATTAATTAAGGTAATTATGATCCTTTAAGTGGAGAACTATTTCTGATTCATTTACTGAATAGGTAGATAGATGGATAGATAGTAAGTTTTTCTATGGTATGAAAGGGCTTTAAAGGTAATAGAAGACAAAATCCTTCCAAGAATATGGGTTGTACTTTAGAGGGTAAAATTTCCTGATACATAATGTACACAATTAAATGTTAAATAACTATTTTAAAACTTGAAATAAATTTGGAATTTAAACAGATACAGCAAAATTTGAGAATGTGTTTTTCAGAACATGCAGATGTAGCTCCTTTATATTACATAAGTTCTGGTGATGCTGCAGAAGATAATGGAAGGCTAGAATGGTTTGGAAAAGAAAGTATATGAAAAACATTGATATTAGGAAGTTACAACTTTTCTGTGTTTAGGTAGTTTTACTTGATACACATATAAAGTATTGTCATGAATAGTGACATTTAGGTGGGCATCCTTGGTGTGAATCTGATATTGAATCTTTAGAAGTATCTTGAGTTTCTTTTGTTATACTTGTTAGGAAAATAGAAGAGTGTTAAAAGTATTTTGAGTACAGAGGATATCTTGTTTTTTGGAGTGGTAGCAAATGGTTTGTATGTATAGCAAATGGTTTCTGAGACAAAGGAATTCAGACAATGTAAAGAGTCTTTTTTACTAAGAAAGCAATAAAAATGGGAAGATTCTAAAAGCATAATTTACGATTAAAGTAATAATGACCTGGACACTTTTCCATCTCGTTTAAGTCTAAATTTTATACAGATAACTTCTCTTTAACATGATCACATATTCTACCGGTCATATTTTAGGATGTACTGTCTTCCAAGGTACAGTCTTTGAGTTCATATACATGATGGACCAGCCATTCTTCCTCTTTTAGTACTCTTAATTGTCCTTTAGGCCTTTTTTATTTTACCTCCCCTTCTTTTAGGAAGGAAAAATAACCTTCATAACTCACAGTCATGTATTTTGGGAACTGTTTCATTCCATAATAAAATACTGAAAGGAGTGGCACCCATTATAAAAATCTACCATAATGATGGACAGCTGCAGACATGTCAGGAAAATCAAGACAAACTTTTCAAGCCATTTACATTTACCAGTAGCAAAGCAGTATTTGATGCTCCAGTGGTACAATTGATTAGCGTGTGGTACTTATACAGCAAAGCAGTGTTGTTCGCATGTGCCAGAAACGAGATGCCACTGAGGAGACTGAGGCATCCAGGGATAGAAAATTGAAAATAAAGAGAGCATGTGAAAGAACATTTCTAGGAGACCCTCTGGTTGGGTACCAGGTTTCTCCTTTTATTTTATCTATAGTAAATTTGAGGGAGTGATGTGCGCGTTCAACAATACCTTGTCCTTGAGGATTGTAAGATATACCCGTGGTGTGTATAATACCAAGACACTTGCAAAATCGGGCGAAGGAGGAACTAGTATACCCTGGGCCATTGTCGGTTTTGAGCTGTTGGGGGCATCCCAGAACTGAGAGGGCTGATAGCATATGAGCTATAATATGTTTGGTAGCCCCTCCAGTCTGGGATGTGGCAAAGATGAAGCCACTATAGGTATCAATGACCACATGTATATATTTTAAGTTGCCAAATTCATTAAAAAGAGTGACATCTGTCTGCCACAAGGCTCTGGGGATTAGGCTTCTTGGGTTAGCTCCTAGGTGTTGAACAGGCAAATGAACAGCACAAGAGGGGCAATTTTTACAATTTGTCTGGCTTGTTCTTGGGTAATTTTGTGGAGGAGGCAAAGGGTTTGGGCATTGAGATGGTGCAACCGATGAGTCCGTTGGGCCTCGGATGTCTTAGTGTCTTCTGTGGGCTCCGAATGGATCACGAAGACCTGTGCTCATGTGGTGATATCAGCCAAATGATTTCCCTGAGCAAGGGGACCCGGGAGGCCAGAATGAGCTCGCAAATGGCCAATGAAAAACTTACGACTGTGAAGCTGAATCATGTCTTGCAATTGCTTGAATAGGTTTGCAGCTGGGGAGACATGATTTATGGTGGCAACAGTCTCTAATAATGGAACAGATTGAGCAAGGTAGGCACTATCAGTAAACAAATTGAAGGGTTGGTCAGGATAAGCAGTAAAAACTGCAAGAATAGCCTGTAGTTCTGCCAGCTGTGTGGATGATGTATCTGTCTGTAGGGTAAAAATACTATTTTGTGCTACATAAGCAGCCCTGCCAGAAGAAGAACCATCAGTGAGTAACACTGGGGCATGGGGAAGAGGTTGTAAGGCTGTAACCTTGGGGAATACGAATGGGTGGCAGTTGGCAAAATCAGTCAACTTGTTTGGGGGGTGATGATTGTCAATGGTCCCTGAGAAGGGGGCTATAGCAATAGGCCATGCCTCAGTGGTCTGGAGTAGCCAGTCCACTTGATCTTTGGTGAAGGGTTGAATGATAACATCTGGTTCTTTTCCAAAATAACATTTTCCTAACTTTCTGCCTTGAATTATCAGGTCAGAGACTCCTTGGTAGTAAGGCAGTAATATTCTCTTTGGGGAGACTGGCAGATGAAGCCACATAAGAGGAGCTTGCTGCCAGAAAACTGCTGTGGGAGAGAGTTTTGTGTTAAAAATGAGATATTGTAGTGGCTTATTATAATCTATGAAGGAGACGGTTTGTTGAGCAATAGCCTTTTCTACTGTATGGAGTGTTTTTCTAGCATTGGGTGTGAGCTCTCCGGGAGAAGTTGGGTCAACGTCTCCTCAGAGGATCTCATAAAGGGGTTGGAGATCATATTTGGTGAATTTCCAATAGGGTAAAAGCCAATTAATATCACCTAGAAGCTTTTGAAAATCATTAAGTGTCTTAAGGTTATCAAGTCTTAGTCGGGGCTTTGGTGAATATATTTGAGTTCCCTGTAGTTGGAAACCCAAATATATGTATGGGTCTGTAAGCTGGACTTTATCTGGCGCTATTTGGAGTCCAGGCTCTTGTAAGGTGATCTGCAGCACCTGATAGCACTGTAAGGTCTGGGGTTTATTTTTCCCTACCAAGAGGATATCATCCATATAATGAAGGATGTATGTATTTGGCCAATGATCTCTAACTGGCTGTATGACAGTGGCCATGAAAGCCTGACATAAAGTAGGAGAGTTGGCCATTCCTTGAGGGAGAACATGCCATTGAAATGTCTGCATAGGAGCCTGAAAATTAGTGGATGGGAGACTAAAGGCAAAACATTTTTGTTCTTGTGGATGTAGGGGAATTGAGAAGAAACAGTGTTTGAGATCTATGACAATTTTGAAAAATCCTAGGGGGATGGCACTGGGCGAAGGGAGTCCTGGCTGTAATGGTCCCATTATAACCATGGTTTCGTTTATCGCTCTGAGGTCCTGTAACAACCTCCGCTTGCCTGACTTCTTTTTAATTACAAAAATGGGTGTATTCCAGGGGGAATCACTTGGTATAATGTGGCCTGCATTTAGCTGGTCCTCAACAAGCTGTCGGGCAACTGCAAGCTTTTCAGATGTAAGTGGCCACTGATGGACCCAAACAGGGGCATCTGATAACCACGTAATTTCTTTGGCATGGGTCGCAGGAATGTCAATGACCCCTATTGAAAATGGCCTAAGCCTGCTCTTGAAGAGTTTGGGGTTGGGGAAATAGGGACTTTAATACCTGAACTCTGTTTACCTAGGCCTTGATTAGGAAGGAATCCCTGAGTGAGCATTTGTTTGGTGAATATGGTGTTAGGGCTGCCCATCATCATCCCCATTTGGGTTGGTAAATCTCTGCCCACAAGTTAAGTAGCCCTTCCACAATATAGGGCTGTATGTGTCCTTGATTGTTTTCTTTATCTTTCCAGGTAAGTAGATTGGCACCACACTGTGGGTTTTTAGACTGTCCAATCCCTTGTAGATGAGTTATAGTGGTCTCTAAGGGCCATGTGGGAGGCCAGTCCTCTTTTCTAATGATAGTCACATCAGCACCTGTATCTATGGGCCCTGAGAAACTTTTCCCATTGAGCAAGAAAGCCATAAGGGGTTTATCTTTGGAAATGAATTGAGCCCAATATAGATCTGAAGACTCAAGAGAAGAATTTCCTCTATAGGAAGCCACAGCTGCATTAGGAGTTTGAACTAAAGGCAATAGCACCAATTGAGCAATATGTTGACTAATGGAAACCAGACCATTGATAGAGGATGCCATAACAGTAATTTCACCAGTATAGTCATTATCTATGATTCCTGGGACAACTTGTAATCCTTTTAATATTGTGCTGCTGCATCAAAGGACTAACCCACAGGTTTCCTTGGGAAGGGGGCTGAAAAACCCAGTAGGGATGGCTTATATACCCATGTCAGGAGCTAATACTGTGTTGGAGGCAGATCAGAGGTCCAGTCCTGTGCTTCCTGGTGTGGGGCGGAGGAGGTCTGAAATGGATTGTTTTGTGTTGGATTGCTTTGTTGCTGGGGGACAAGTCATTTTTTTCCTTGCTATCATCAATTTGTATTTCTGACCTCTGCAGACATGGTGGCTATCTCTCCTTAGTTGTTGTAGTAGCCCGTATTTTGTCCCTCCTGCTTTCCTGACTTGGGGATTGATCCTCACGTCTAGTTCATCATTTTTGTCTCCCTCTTTCTCTAATTGTCTTGTTCTTGCCATCTTGTGGACCAATGCCATCTTGCATGGGTCGAGTTGTCTCTCCACCATCTCGTGGGCTGACACCCTCTGTGGCAGTTTGGGCAATTTCTGTTACTGGAAACATTAAATGACATGCCATTCTTTTTTTTTAAATTTTATTTAAGGAGAAAAAAAAGCATAGGAAGGATACAAGTTATACAGATTTACAGAAAAAAATAAACAGTAGGAAATCACTAGTTAATGGATTACATATTGTCATCCTAGAAATAATTGTTCAAGTCACAAATTAAAGCTTGTAAAGTGGACATTCCAACAGTGAGACTGCAAACAGTTCCATTCAATGATCAAATAAAACTCAGTGATATCATTTTCTATCTTATACACTTAAATATACATGCATTTATATCATTTAGAGCACTTTCTTTTCCTCTCTTTTGTACAATGACAATTACACATTTTGGGTGTTCTTGCTCCCACAGTTCTTATTACTTTTTTGGAAGGGAGTAGAACCAAATGTGATGTAACAGAACAGAGTCAGCCAAATCAAAAGGGTGGACATAATAGATAATGTAAAAGCATAATACCAGGTGATCAATAATGGGTACCATAATGCCTCCCATCTCTAATAGAATTGCCTATATCATCAGTCACAATAAAATTGAACAAAACAGTAAAGAACAAAACTGACAAAACCAAAACATTGGAGACAATGTAGGTCTTCAAACGTAGATAAAAGTCAACGAGAATGGGCATCATAATGAATCTCACTATCTTCACAGCTGTTGCCTAAACTTTCGAACCTGGTACTATCAAGCAAAACAGAATAGGGGGGCATCAATCAAAAACAAGATGGTGAGAGTAATACAGGACTTTAAATCAAGATAATGGAAAGTCAAAGTGGGTTACTATAATATATCCTGCTATTTTTTATTTATTTTTCCTTTAATTAAAAGGATAAAAATAAAAAAGTAAATAATGAAGTGGAGATTGAGATAAAAGAGGGCATAACAGCAAAACAGCGCAGATCAAAACATAACCATTTAAGCAGAATAGTGTTTCACCACAAGATAATCCTGACATAAAAGTAGTTACCATATTGTCTCTTTCCTTGAAATCTTGAGTATAACTTCGTATACTATAGCATCAAATATATCAAAACAATGTAAAAGCATTTAAGAGAATGACAGCATTACAGGGTATTTAGAATCAACTAACAGAAAATGAACAATGGTTACTGTATATTCTCCTTGTCTATAAAATCTTTTGCTTATATTTTCACATATAATAAAATCCAATCAGATACAACCTGTTTAGACCAATGGAGACAGAAAAACAAAAGGTTGATGAGACTTCAAAACAAGATGATACTAAATCAGTATTACCCATTAAGAAGTAATTTTCTCCAAAATAGCTGTTCCTATCATCCAATCTTCTCTGCCTCATTTCTGTTGAGCTACTTTTCTGTCGTTAGTTGTCAGTTTGTCTTCTTCATTTTGTTTTCTCCTCCATTCATTGTGGCCTCTCTGCCACTATTTCTGGATTCTTTGTATTTTTCTTTTTTAGAATATCCTGCAGTATTCTCTGTAGAGTTGAATTGGTGGTTGCAAATTCTCCTAGTTCCTCTTTATCCTGGAAGCACCTTGTTTTTCCATCAATTTCCAGGGATAGTTGTGCAGGATATATCAATCTTGGCTGGAGATTATTATCTTTCAAAGCTTGAATTATTTCCCCCCCCATGCTCTTCGTGATTTGATGGTTTGTGCCGAGAAATCTGCTGTAATTCTGATGGGTGTTCTCTTGTAAATGGTCTGTTTCTTGTCTCTGACAGCTTTTAATATTCTGTTCTTGTATTGAATTTCTGGAATTTTTATTATTATATGCCTGGGTGTTGCTCTGTTTGGGTTGTAGGTGGCTGGGGTCCTGTATGCCTCATACATCTGAGTATCTTTATCTTTTGCTAACTTAGGAAAATTCTCCTGGATTATTTCTGTGAGTAGCTTTTGTAGCTCATTTGTTTGTGTCCCTACTTCTTCTTTTATGTTCTTAATTCTTAAGTTATGGATCATCTTATCATCTTCTAGTCTTTGTATTATTGCTGTTTGTTTCTTTGTTACTTTTAAGAAGTTTTTCATTTCATTCTCCCATATTACAAATCTGCCCTCCAGTTCAAATAGTCTGTCCTTAGTTTCTTTCAAGCTGTTATGCCAGTTTTCGATAGAGTTTTAGTTTCCTGGTAGACTCTTTGAACCTGCTTCACGTATTCTATGCTTTCTCTGTTTTCTCCATCAAACAATTCTCCCTTCTTTTTCTGTTCTTCCATTCCACCATCTGTTTTTTCTTAGGTGGTGCTTAGCATTTCTCTAACTATTCTGCTTATTTCTAGCTTCAGGTCATTAATAACTTCATTCCTGAACTGATCTATGAGGCTCTCTAAATGGCGCTTTATGGCTATTGGTGCGGTGTCTGCTATTGCCTGTTTCTCGGGATTGGGGGCCAAGGAGCCTTTCTTGTTGCTGCCTCTTCCCATATTCTTTGTTCCTTATATATGCAAGCTTATATAGGAGGCCCAGCTTCCCTCACTGTCAGCCCCAGCCTGATCGAATTATGCTGGCTAGGTGTTCCTGCCCACTGCAGCGCACCAGGGAGTTACGGACCAGGCAGCCTACGCGGGGCTCACCCCTCCAGGCCACCCTCAGGCTCTGGGATCTGGGTTGTGCTAGCCTACTGGGTCTCCTCCAGCAGTGTCACATAGGCTAGGCACCTCTCACCAATCCTGCTTGAGAGGGGGATACGTGGCTGAAGTCGCTGCAGCGCCCCGCTCCCGCAAGTCTGCCCAGTCCCAGAATGTCTTCCGCTGGGGTCTCATTAAACTGTGGAAGAGTGTCAGTTTCTCTCACTCACCTTACTGCAAGTCAATGCACAGCTCCCCGCCCATCCTGTTTTCAACTCCGTTTGCCGATTCCCATTCTCAGGTCTCTCTCTCTGCCAAGCCGATGTAGATGCAGCCGCCATGCGGCAGGAAACCCAAATCGCGGCTTCCAATGGCGCGGGCTCCAGCCTCCACACTGAGGCCCCTCTGTTCCTGTTCTAGCACCAGGACTGCATTCCAAGTTGGTTTCTCTCAGCCCAGTTCATTCCTGGGTCAGCAGAACATATCTCCACCTGCTTATGACTCCTTATTCCGCACCATTCCTGAATTCTAAGCTGAGTCTTTCAGAGAGCCTCCGTAGCTGCTGCTATCTGTCCACCATGTTCTCCCGGAAGTCCGTGATGTGCCATTCTTAAGGCACTCATTTTTGGAGGGTGAGTTGTCTCTGTTACCAGGAATATCATTGCTGGTGCATCTGAGAAGGGATGGGAACCTACATTTAATGACTGGAGTTGCAAAATGAGTCTCTGTCTCTTGTTTTAATTGAAGCCACTGTTGTAAATAATGGATCTCTGTCTCTAGATAAAGGAGATCAGGACATGGACCGGGCGGCTTTTGAAAGTCGAACAGAGGATTATCTATTTTTTTATTATGCCTTTTGTCATTGATTTAAGATCAACAGATAGCACAGGGGCTGCAAAAGGGGGTTTTTCATCCTGATACTGAATAGCTTCTTCCGCTAGTTGTGACCGATTAACCTTTGGGAGATCAGAAAGATCAGGATATATAGGTTTATATAACAGAGAGGGTGTGGTGGTGCCAAGCTTTAAGGAGCGCTGGAAGCCATTCTGAGTAGCAGCGCCATTTTGAGCATCCCCATGTGCTCTAGAAAGGGGAAGTGATGGCAAGACGCCATTTTGGGAGTCCCCAGAGGGGGAGAAGCTGCCATCTTGAGGGGGCTCTAGAATATCAAGAACCACAGAGCCGGGAGGGCTGGATGCTTTAGATAAGTCTGGTGGGTGTGGGGTACAACTGTGGGAGGCAGATAATGCAGCCTCACCCTGAGCCAGTGTCTCTGCAATCTGGGGATCTGTGTGACGTTGCGTCAGCAGCTCAGAACTTAAAGTCCAGTATGCAAAAGCAGTTATTGGAACCTTTTCTGGTCCAAAAACTCTATAATAGTCTTTGAGAGCATCTCCTACTCTTTGCCATCTTTGTGAGTCAATGGTACCTTCTAGAGGGAACCAGCGGCACACAGAATGCACAAACTGAAAGTACTGTAATAAATCCTTTGTTTTAACCTTAATCCCTCTAACCTTGAGTGCCTCCCTGAGGCCATTCACAAACAATTCGTGCTCACTAAGTACTTGCCCCATGCCAGTAGAGAAATTAGATCCATTCACCTACCATGATTCAGGCGAGACATAAGGTGGCCATCTGCATGGATCACAGGGACGAAGCCCTTGAATCAGTCACACTGCGCAGCGATTTACTCCCATAAACAGCCCCGCATTGATACCCCTCGTGCCAGGCCCCACATTTGGGCACCAATTGATCTGGCCCGTGGATCAGTCCGTGGGTCTCCCCTGGAGAGGGAACGGGGATGGGGTCAGGGCAAGAGGAAAGAGACACAGAGACAAGATGAAGGGTTCCAATCAAGTCTCGTTTATTCAGGAAGTGTACATGGCTTATATAAATTTCGAGGGAATGTGGCTTTATAGGATAGGTCAGTTTAGATCTCCTCATATGACGTGGACCTATCAGATTAGCAGGAAACCATGCGTAGGCAACTAGGTAAGAAGAAGTATGTAAGCAGGAGAGGGTTATAGGAGATGTAGGCTGAAGCAAAAGAGTGCTTAGGAGATGTATGTCGTAGGCAGAGGAGGATCATGGGAAATGTAGGCTGACACAAAAATGCCCTCAGGTCGGAGGTGTAGGACAGCAGCTGCCATTTTGAGTCGCTCCCTAAGGCCATCTCCTGTCCACTGCCTGTGTTCAATTTGTCAATCATACAGGCCCCCTGTGCCCCCCAACAGGACACATTTTTATCTGTGGTAATAATAGGGCCTATACCTATATGCCAACCAACTGGACAGGTAAATGCATAACTGCTTCCCTCCTGCCTGACATAGGTATTGTCTCAGGTGACCAACCTGTCCCGGTGCCAACATTTGATTACATTGCTGGCCGCCAAAAATGAGCAGTAACACTGATCCTGCTTTTCGTGGGAATGGGCATCACTGGCGCTGTAGCCACGGGTACTGCTGGCCTCACTGTTGCCTTAGATAAATACAACCTGTCCAACCAGTTGTCTAAAGATGTTCAAGCCTTATCCTTTATGATATGATATCCTTTATGATAAAAACTCTCAAAAGCAAATTAGACTCACTGGCAGAAGTCATCTTACAAAACAGATGAGGGCTAGACCTGCTCATGGCAGAGCAGGGGGGAATCTGTCTTGCCTTACAGGAAAAATGTTGCTTCTATGTCATTCAGTCCGGTGTTATGCAAGGCAAGCTCCAAGAAATAGAAAAACGACTTAAACAGTGATGACAACAAATGGCTGCTAACCACTTCTCCGTGATGTAGGGGGGACTTTTCCCTTACCTAGTGCCCCTTTTGGGTCACCTGGCTGCCCTGTTGATTCTCCTCTCTGTGGGTCCTTGTATTTTTCAGAGGATTATGATGCTTATTAATAACCAGATAGATGCATCTATGGCAAAGCCCATTCAGGTATACTATCACCAGCTGGAGATGGCAGATCAACAAACCCACCGGGAAGGAATTCCCATGAGTGGCCCATATGATGATGTGGCCTAACTGCCCTGGGACAATGGACAGGCAGCCAGAGACGGGCAACTAGGACAAACGTGTTACTCCATCAGCTGTGTAAGACAAGCACAGGACCAACTGCTGTCCTGCAAGCCCATGACGGGCAAGGCCCAGTTGGGTTCATGTAATGAGGTTCCTTGACATAAAACAGGCCCTGTCCTCGCAGGGCCTGTCATATTCCTGATTAAATGATAGAAAAAGAGAGGACATGTAGGGAGTGGCAAACAGCCCCATTGCTGCCTCCCCACCTCTCTCTCCTATGGGCACATAATGTGTCTGCCTACATTAACCATAATCCTCTCCTGCTTACATCACATACTCAGATGTGACGATGACCCTGTTATATTCATCCCCATAGCCTCTTCCTGTCCCACCAGCCCGCCCTTGGCCTATAAAAGATGTGATCACTTCCTGAATAAAAGAGGCTTGATCAGATTCTCTCAACTTGCTTCAATCTCTCTTTGTCTCCCCCTGTTTTATTTCATCCCTGTTCCCCTCAAGGTACACCCCACAGATTGATCCACAGGCTGGATCACAGGAGCATGGTGCCCGGAGACTCCTTTCAAAGCAAAAACTTTCCCTTTGTAATATTAATCCCAAAAAAGATAGGGCCTTGCTGGTTCTTCACTTGTTTTCACAATATCCTTCTAACTCTCCTGTTGTAAAACACTTGGCTTTTTATGCTAATCTTTTCAACAACCAAGCTCTTTTTTGCTCCAACTTTGCAGACGCAATCTTTACGAGCTCTTCTTTTCTGGCCAAATTCAAACCTTTTAAAATAATTTATCTGTGTCATTTGCTATTGAGTTTCAGTATAAACTTGACTAAAATCTTTCAAAAGTAATCACACCACATCCTATGCTGCCTTGACATTTCTTTTGCCAGATAAATTAATTTACTACCTTTAATTCTAGTCTCTCACAAAGACTCAGTACATGGGTAAAATGTAGACTAATTTTTGGCCAGAGCATAGCATGCCACAGGCTAATCAAGCCCCTGGGGGATGGGATGATGGGATATAAAGAAAGACAAATTTTGAGATAGAAGGCAACTAGGAAGAGCTCACCTTAAGGGACTGGCTCAATAGTGTCCATTGTGTTGCCCACTTTTATTAGCAAAGGAGAATTGTGGAGGGAAGAGGCTATGCATCACTCATGTAACAGTAACAGCACAATGATATTTTGGAAAATAAATAACAGGTTAAACTTTACAACAGAATGAAGCAGAAAATGGACAGACCCTTCTCTGTGCCTTGATGACTACACAGGTTCATATAAATTGTCCCTCACCTATGGTATATGTAATGGAAGTGTTTCTTCCATAATAGTTACTATAATGACATTTAGTAGGACTTATGTCAGACTGACTGGTTGTTGTCTCTCCCTTCCAGTTTCCCATGAGTGCCCCAACCTATGAACTCAACATAATTTAAATACATTTTTCATTCTAAAATGGAGGTCCATTATGGGAGAGCATGCTCCTTTGTGTCACTCCCAGAGGTGTGTGTTGTACAAAGAAGGACATTGGGTACAAAAAAGTTAGTTCATTCCCTGGAAATATTAATGGACCCCATTCCTAAAAATATTAATTGTTTATCATAATGAGACATCCAGGTCTGGAAATGTGGAAGCAAGCAGTAGTTGGATTTTAAGGACTAATGTTCAATACACAAAGGAAGGTACAAGAAATGCAATTTATAGTACTCTGTGATATTGGAATCTGTAAACCCTGGGGCCACAAAAGACCCTAACAGCCAATCTAAGTGGTCATGATAAATTTCTGGAGGAAATGTGCCCATCTAAGAGGTCATAGTAAAGGATGATTAGGCACATAAGCCCAGTGTGCTTTCTCAGACATTAGGCATATGCAGACAGTACAGGCAATGATGGCCATCATTGCCACAAACATTGTGTCACTGTCAGTGGTTGGGTCACCATCAGGATCTCTTCCAAGGTCAGTAATGGACCAGGTGGCAGCAGGTACCACCACAAGTCTGGGAATCCTGTCTCCCCATGATTTAATATTCTGGGATGGCACTCACAGAGGCATTCTATGATGTCAGTATACAAGCATAGCCTCAGCCCCATGTAATTAATGGCACCAGGCTGCTTGATATCCCTGTTTGGATATCCTTCTGTAGTACTTCTACTCTAGACACATTTGTTATAGTACTTTCTAGATGTTGGATAAGAAACACTGCATAAGCTGAATCCCTAATGATGTTTATTGGGGTCAGTTCATTAAGTGCCATGATATATAAAATAGTAGTTATTTCTTATCATTGGGCCGAAATCCCTGGGATCAAGATAACATTGAAATTTCTCACTTGAATTGGCTGCTTTTCTTTTAGAGGAGCCATCTGTGAAATAAATTTGTGCATTAGAAATAGGACCTAACCAGAGAATTGGAGAACATGGCAGA
Organism: Cavia porcellus; assembly: GCF_034190915.1. Taxonomy (NCBI): domain Eukaryota; kingdom Metazoa; phylum Chordata; class Mammalia; order Rodentia; family Caviidae; genus Cavia; species Cavia porcellus. The sequence goes on from NW_026947504.1 coordinate 17,902,948, forward strand.
CAGATAGCAGCAGCTATGGAGGCTCTCTGAAAGAGAATCCAGGTTAGAATCCAGGAATGGTGTGGAGTGAGGAAACCTAAGCAAGAGGAGATATGCCCTTCTCACCCAAGAATGAACTGGGCTGAGAGAAACCAATTGGGAATGCAATCCTGGTGCTATAACAGAAACAGATAAAGCCTCAGTGTGGAAGCTGGAGCCTGTGCCATTGGAAGCCACGATTTGGGTTTCCTGCCGTGGCTGCTGCATCTGAATCAGCTCGGCAGGGAGAGAGACGTGCCAAAGCTCTGAGAACGGGAATCAATAAATGGATTTGAGAGCAGGATGGGCGGGGAGCCATGCATCAACCTGCAGTGAGTGAGAGAAACTGGGACTCTTCCATGGTCTAGGAGGCTCCAACAGAGGACATTCTCGGCCCGGGCAGACTTGCCAGAACAGGGCACTGTAGTGACTTCAGTCACATATCCCCCTCTGAAGCAGGATTGGTGAGCAGTGCCTAGCCTACGTGATGCTGCTGGCTGAGACCCAGTAGGCTAGCACAACCCAGGTCCCAGTGCCTGAAGGTGCACACTAGCATGAAGCCTCCAATAGGTTGACCTGGAGGGGCTGCCCGGTCCAGAACTCCCTGGTGTGCTGCAGTGGGCAGGAACACCTAGCTGGTGCAATTCAATCAGACTGTGGCTGACAGGGAAGGAAGCTGGGCCTCCTATATATGCTTGCATATATAAGGAACAAAGAATATGGGAAGATGGAGCACAAGAAAGGCTCCTCAGCCCCCAATCCTGAGAAACAGGCAATAGCAGACAAGGCATCAATAGATATAAAGCACTATCTCCAGAGCCTCATAGACGAATTCAGGAATGAAGTTATTAATGACCTGAAGCTAGACATAAGCAGAATATTTAGAGAAATGCTAAGCACCACCCAAGAAAAAACAAATGGTGGAATGGAAGAACAGAAAAAGAGGGGAGAATTGTTTGATGGAGAAAATAGAGAAAGCATAGAAAACGTGAAACAGGTTCAAAGAGATTACCAGGAAACTAAAACTCTATCAAAAACTGGCATAAGAGCTTGCAAGAAAATAAGGACAGATTATCTGAACTGGAGGCCAGATTTGTAATATGGGAGCATGAAATGAAAAACTTCTTAAAAATAACAAAGAAACAAACAGCAATAATACAAACACTGGAAGATGATAAGAGGATCTATTACTTAAGAATTAAGAACATAAAAAGAAGAAGGAGGGACACAAATGAACTACAAAATCTACTCACAGAAATAATCCAGGAGAATTTGCCTAATTTAACAAAAGGTAAAGATACTCAGATGTACGAGGCATACAGGACCCCAGCCACCTACAACCCAAACAGAGCTACACCCAGCCATATAATAATCAAAATACCAGAAATCCAATGTAAGAACAGAATATTAAAAGCCACCAGAGACAAGAAACAGATCACTTACAAGGGAACACCCATCAGAATTACAGCAGACTTCTCAGCACAAACCATCAAATCATGAAGAGCATGGGGGGAAATAATTCAAGCTTTGAAAGAAAATATCCTCCAACCAAGATTAATATATCCTGCACAACTCTCTCTAGAAATTGATGGAAAAACAAGGTGCTTCCAGGATAAAGAGGAACTAGGGTAATATGCAACCACCAGTTCAACTCTACAAAGAATACTGCAGAATATTCTAAAAAAAATACAAAGAATCCAGAAATAGAGGCAGAGAAGCCACAATGAATGGAACAGAAAACAAAATGAAGAAGACAAACTGACAACTAATGACAGAAAAAGAGCTCAACAGAAATGAGGCAGAGAAGATAATTAGATGATAGGAACAGCTATTTTGGAGAAAACATCATAAAAGATAATGCTGATTTAGTATCATCTTGTTTTGAAGTCTCATCAAGCTTTTGTTCTTCTGTCTCCATTGGTCTTAACATGTTGTATCTTATTGGATTTTATTATATGTGATAGTATAAACAAAAACTTTTATAGACAAGGAGATTATGCAGAAACCATTGTACATTTTCTGTTAGTTGATTCTAAATACCCTGTAATACTGTCATTCTCTTAAATGGTTTTACATTGTTTTGATATATTTGATAGTGCAGTATACAAAGTTATATTCAAAGATTTCAAGGAAAGAGACAATATGGTAACTACTTTTATGTTGGGATTATATTGTGGTGAAGCACTATTTTGTTTAAATGATTATGTTTTGATCTGCACTCTTTTGTTGTTATGCCCTCTTCTATCTCAATCTCCATTTTATTATTTACTTTTCTATTTTTATCCTTTTAATTAAGGGAAAAATAAATAAAGCAGGATATATTATAGTAACCCACTTTGATTTTCTATTGACTTGATTTGAAGCCCTGTATTGCTCTCACCATCTTGTTTTGACTGATGTTCCTCTATTCTGTTTTGCTTGATAGTACCAGGTTCGAAAGTTTAGGCAAGAGCTGTGAAGATAGTGGGATTCATTATGATGCCCATTCTGGTTGACTATTGTCTACTTTTGAAGACCTGTAATGTCTCCAATGTTTTGGTTTTGTTGGTTTTGTTCTTTACTGTTTTGTTCAATTTTATTATAACTGATGATATAAGCAAATCTATTAGAGATAGCGGGAGGCATTATGGTAACCGCTGTTGATCACCTTGTGTTGTGCTTTTACATTATCTGTTATGTCCACCCTTTTGATTTGACTGACTCTGTTCTGTTACATCACATTTGGTTTTACTCTCTTCCAAAAAAAGTAATAAGAACTGTGGGAGCAATAAAACACAAAATGTGTAATAGTCATTGTACAAAAAAGAGGAAAAGAAAGTACTCTAGGTGAAATAACTGCATGTGTATTTAAGTGTATAAGATGGAAAATGATATTACTGAGTTTTGTTGGATCATTGAACAGAACTGTTTGCAGTCTCATTGTTTGAATGTCCACTTTATGAGCTTTTATTTTGTAACTTGAACAAATATTTCTAAAATCACAATATGTAATCCATAAACTAGTGATTTCCTACTGTTTATTTTTTTTCTGAAATTCTGTATAACTTGTACCCTTTTTCTGCTTTTTTTCTTTTTCTCCTTAAATAAAATTTAAAAAAAAATAGGACCTAACCATGTAAACTGAGGAATTATGTGTGAATGTTTTATAAAACACTGAAATATGGGGTCATTAGTAAAGTGATTATCTATTTGCCCCAAAAAAATCAGTGAAAATAGCCTGATGCAAAAGAATAGAACATTGGAACAATTCCAAATGTAACATAATCAAAGAAGAGTCTAACCAAACAACTGGTTGCAGTGAGTCCTACCAGCCACTGTAACTTTTGCAATTTGTGTATACCTGTAAGAGTTTTACTATCTGATTGGGGAGGTATAGACATTCAATAGAAAATAATTGAGAATTATAAAATTGTCCTATAAGTCTAATTGGGAAATGAAAAATATTCAAAAAGTATAGGTTAAAGTGTTTCTGATAATTAACCTGATACATTTGTCCCTCCTGTAACATTTTTTAACAAGTGTGATCTTTCTGTGCCTTGGGAATTAACTAGGGGATTCCCCTAAGAAGATGCCTATAAGGTATTGCACAGGTATATTTTGGTGACTTTTTTCTCATTGGTGAGGCAAAATATCTGATCCCTAAAGTGAAGGAAGAGAAGGTTGATTTCAATCCATACTCATCTGGCTACAAGCAGAGTGGTGTGGCTAAGGGGCAGCCATTCATGGTGGCCACAAGCAGCAAGAGCAAAAAGGACAAAAAGAGGGAAAGCATGCTTCCCTACTTTATGTTGTATGCCTAGTACACAACCCCTGGGTGGATGCAGCATTAACACCACCAATAGCAGAAGTAGACAACGAACCTATCACAAGTGCTAGACTCAGCCACCTCCATGACTGCATGAGGCTGAAGGGGGGCACCCAAACACAACGTATAACAAGGTGTTTTAATTGGTATGTAGCAAAACCTAATGTAGGCCAAATCCAATTAATGTCTCCAAATAATTTCTGAAAATCATTCTAGCTTAGCAAAAAATCTTGTCTTATTTTTATCTCTTGGGGTCTCAACCTATTCTGTAAGTAGTATCCCCAGATATGGATTCAGGCTAAATGTCTGTACTTTATCAGAGAGCTACACAAAGCGTATTTGCTTAAGATTCTTTCTTAAATTCCATCCAAGTAATGTGTTATATAAACCGGAGGCTAAGCCTGTTGAACTGGTTGTAAGGCTCTACTTATAAAATGTTGGCATACTGTGGGGCTGTGCATCATTCCCTGAGGCAGAACTGTAAACTGATATCTAAAATGAATGTTAAGGGCAGAGAAAGCAAAACATTAGTAATCAGAGGGATATAGATAGATTGTGAAAAAAAATTTAAATCATTAATGTCATTCTCAAAGGATGGCCTCAGGAGATGGAATGTCAGTTGTAAGCTTAAAACTGGCATTTACAGCTCTTAGGTATTGCAATAATCTCCAATTCCCAAATTGCTTTGGAATTCGGAACACAGAAGTGTTCCAAAGACTGATAGAGGGTTCTAAATGTCCCCGTTGAATCTGTTCTTGTACTAATTTATGTAAGTGTGCTAGCATCTCTTTATTTAGGGGTCACTGATCCACCCAGGTGAGTGGGCTCCCATCAAAGTAGCAGAACCACATTGCAGGGAGAAGCATCAGTGACCCCTATCAGAAAGAAGATGATAACCTATTCAGGCATGGTCCAATTTAGGAGTGATGGATGGTGGCTTGGGACCACCCTACAAGTCTTTTCCCAGTCCTAAATCTGACTGGTATCCCATTTTTCTCATAATTTATTCTGCTATAGTAACAAGTTCATTGTGTAGCATAATTCTCCATTCCTTTAAAAGATCTCTCCCTCCTATGTTGAAAGGTATAGGGACCACATAAAGTTGAGAAACCCTAACCTCATTTTCTGGACTTGAATATGGTTTGGAAGTTGTACTTTGTAACACTTGTTAAGGTGAAATTAGTCCCACTAATGAAATGGCTGAAGCTTTGTTAGGCCAAAGGGGAGTCCATTGCTTAATGACAGACTCATTCTAATGTTCAGCAAACTCTGGAAACAAGTTTTTTATCTTTATGCTACATATGGATCTTCCTTCATTCAGGTCTTGTATCAAATAAACTTACTTGGGATGCTACTGAAGCCCCCTTCCTTTCTCTGTTGTTTTCTATATTCTACTGAAGGAAGCCCTACTTTAGGGAGAAAGATTATTTGGGAAATGTAATCACCTGGTGCAAAAACACCAATTTCCATAGAATGAGCCACAACTTGAATATCTCCTTCATAATCTGAATCAGTTATCACAGGCACTGTAGTTATATCTTGTAGATTTAAGCTACTTTTGCCCAGAGTTAATCCAACAGTACATTAAGATAGTGGTTTCCAGATTTCAGTAAGTATTTTATAGGTTTATGTCCTCCAACAGGCATCATTCTTTGAACAGTAAGTAGGTCTAATCCTGCACTTTCAGGGTCTGGAGAATAAGAGAAGTAACATCTCACCAGGAACCGAAGCACAACTGCTCTTCAATGTCTGTGCTGGGAAGATCTCTGTTGTTTAAAAGGCCCAAGTCTGATCTCAATTCCCATTTCCTACAAGGGGAGTGCCAATTTTATGGAATTTGGAATGATAGTTTTTTGTCCAGTGTTTCCCTTTTTACATCAGAGGCAAACTCCAGTAGCTAGGACTGGATTACTTCCCTCATCTCTCTGTGGGCAGAGGGACTTGTGAAAGAAGTACATTGTTTGCAAATATGCCCCATTTTCCACAATTAAATCATCAGATATTGGCATTTTTTGGGGTTTTTTTTTGTGAAAGCATGGCCTGGGCCAGCACTAAGCTCTTGTAGGACTCTGCTCCTATATTTTAACAAGCTCTAATGTAATTTTCAAAGTCTCTGATAGCCATAACTGCAGCAAGGGCTTGTTTGCAATATTCATTTACATTTTCCAAAAGCCAGTTGTAGGACTATAATTTCAGCTGCATACACATAGGGAATCTCTCTATAGTTGGTCTCCTATAACAGGGCAAGAAACTGAGCATGAAGTTCTCAAAAGCTCTGTAAGATATGTAAAAAGGACTGAACCAGAGTACCCTCTTCAGATACTGTAGTCTTCAGATACTGTAGCCCATTTCATATAGTAAGGTGTATGCCCATTAGGCTATTGCAGTTGCTGTGTAACATTTGCATGAGGTCCTATTCTCAGTGTATCCTCTATAACACTTAACCTTCCAGCTGCTTTTCTACTGGCCTGGTCTGGCAGTGAGCTCTGATAGTTGTACATTAAAATGGAGATACCAGACTGATGATAAGCATGAATAGACAAAATGGTTGATATACTGCAGAGTCACATGCAAAATTCCCAGTACGGACTGCTAAAGTCCTTGTGTAAAAGGTCCCTACACTCCATTACCCATTACTCTGATTAGGCTCTTTTAAGACTTTTACTCAAGTTCCTGATGCTCATGTATCCTACTGAGGAGATATTGGAGACTTGCCTGAGCATAATGGGAAAACAGCAGAAGCTGATAGAGTTCCCAGTCACTGTAGCCTGTTGAACAAGAAACAAACAAGGTTGGACCTTGCTATCCTCTTGGGACTCCAGAGACACAGTCTTTAATAGAATTTCCTTTTCCTCTTTCCGGATTCTTTCCCTTTCCTATTTAGAGGGGGCAGTACCAGCAGTAGTGACCATTGAAGTGCATAGAAGTACTAACACCAAAAGTAGACTTCATACCAGAGTTATACAGAGAGATCACTCTTCCCTGATATGAGCTCTCTTTCAGTTTTCACCCACAGTATACCAATTTTCTGTGTCCAAAATTCCTACCTTCAGGAACCACAGATTATATTTAGTAATATCTTGCAGCAGTTTTGAGAGAGACTGGGTTCTAGTGTGGGCTCTGAACTACTCCAGTGCCACCACACACAACAATTTCATATATCTTTACTTTTCCACTGACAAATTCTGACCCATTACCCCTATTAGAAAAGCTTTTTCATGACACCACTACTTATTATCACTTCTGTTTAGTAGACTCCAAAATCATTTTTGCAGAGTTCTCTGACACCTGTGTTGCTTCTTTCAACTCTGATCGGGCCTCCCCTCCAAGTCTCAAGTCCCTATTTGGGTGCCGGTTGCTGGAGACTGATCAGACCTTCAGATACCTAATGGGCAGTGACAGGGAAGATAGACAAAAGACAAATTTCAAGGTACAAGGGAACGGGGAGGAGCTCACTTCTAGGGGACTAGCTCAGTAGTATTCATAATGTTGCCATTTTTATTAGCAAAGGAGAAGCATGAAGAGAGAAAATCATACATCATTCATGTAACAGTAATGGTTGAAAGATAATTTGAAAAATAGGGAACAGGTTAAACTTTATAAGAGCGATGAAGCACAAAAGGGACAGACCCTTCTCTATGCACAGATGCCTGCAGAAGTTAATAGGAAACTGATATTCTTTACATTGTCCTCAGCAGATGTTATCTTACCAAGAAGCATTGTGTTTACAAGCTTTCCCCCACGCATCCAGAGAGCAGGAAGCTTTTAAATACTTTTCCATTCCCAAAGCAAGTCAACACTGACCTCAGGACTTCACAGGCTGAGTGATGTATTTGGGCCCCAGATAATCTATCACTTAACTGGTCCCCAACAATAACACACATGGCTTTAAATCCAACTGCCAATGGAATCCTTGTTCCTAACTGAAACTTCATAAGCCTGGCCTTTACTATCTGTCATGCAGTCATAAGTGGGGCTTCTTTACAAGTGACTTGATCTACACTGTGTGACACTGGGATTAATTCATGGTGCAACATTAGGATCAAGTGCTCTAGAACTAAGGGTTTGAGTGCTACCCTTCCTGAGTAGTCTGGGTAAAATATAAGGGGTAGAAAAAGCTGTGATCATCTCCTGTTGCTTTGCTACCTTCTGATGCCATGAACTGCTGCTCCTCTGCAATGCCTGTCTACTATGCTACCCTGCCTTGGAGCCAGCCAACTAGGAACTGAAATATCTACAAACTTAAGCTACCTTTCCTCCCTTAACATGTGGGTGTTGGGTATTTTGTCTCAGCAACAAGAAAAGTAACTAAAACACCATCTGCCTTTTATCTGACCATCTAAGCTCTGACAGAAATCTCACAGCATCCTACATCTTTTCTAGTTGGTTCCTGCAAACGTTTCCAAGCTTCTTTTATAAATCCATTTTATTCATAGATAAAAAGAAGAAAAACCAATAAAATTACAAAGCATATCAATCAGGGGATAACAATGGCACATGCATTGCACATTGTCATCCCCAAATCATTCACCCGGAGCACAAGACATTTGCTTTCAATTGTCTGAACAATACCAGTACAAATATTTCTTTTCAGCAAACTCAGAGAAAGTAGTATAAATATCTTAGCTATTTTTATATACATATACATATACATATACATATGCATACACATATACATATGTTTTTTCTTTCAGCTTGTCACATTAATGAAACAATATGATGTTTACCCATGTGTGTCTTACTTATTTCACTAATGAGTATGTGCTGATGCTTCTCAAGGCATATCCATGTATGTTCCCAAGGTACATCTATTCCAAACTTCTACAGCAAGCCAGTTCCAAATGTCTCTGAACCACATGATCAGTTAGAGAACAATTCCACTTCTGGCACCAAAATCTATCTTAATCATTTTCCTCATAGCTGCCACCTACAATTTAAAAGAAATGAGGTTTATTTTGGTTCATGTTTTTAAAGTGTTAGTTTTTACACAGTCAGTGTCATGGTAGAAGTGCCTGGGTGGAGGAAAGATGCTTACCACATTAGAAAACAATAAGCAGAATATAAAGAGAGGAACTGAGGAGAGAGAGAGAGAGAAACTCTTTGAGGACGAACCCTCAATGATTCATTTCCTCTGACCAGATCCAGCCTCACAAGAGCAAAGCCCACTGCTATAAGCACTACCCTCCTAATCCAATCACCCCAACACACCTAAAAGTAACGAAGGCAGATATTGGTACAGCAATTGGACTGTTGCTGTGACTATACCTGACAATGGGGTTTAGAAAGCTTTGTTAGTCACTTTCAGAAGAACATAGTGGATAGATAGCAGCAGCTATGGAGGCTCTCTGAGATACCCTGCTTAGAATCCAGGAATGCTGTGGTATGAGGAGTCCTAAGCAAGGGGAAATGCACCCTGATGACCCAGGAATGAACTAAGCTAAGAGAAACCAACTGGAAATCCAATCCTGGTGCTATAACAGAAACAGATAAAATCTCAGCGTGGAAGCTAGAACCCGTGCCACTGGAAGCCACGATCTGAATTTCCTGCTACCACTGCTGTGTCCAAATCTGCAGGGCAGGGAGAGAGACACATGAAAACTCTGAGAGCGGGAATCTGCATACGGAGTTGAGAGCAGGACTAGCAGGGAGCCCTACATCGACTTGCAGTGAGTGAGGGGAACAGGGACCCTTTCATAGGGTAGGAGGATCCAGCAAAGGACATTTTGGGACCAGGCAGACTTGCCAGAATGGGGTGCTGCAGTGACTTCAGTCACATATTCCCCTCTGAAGCGGGATTATTGGGGAGTGCCTGGCCTGTGTGATGCCACTGACTTAGACCCAGTAGGCGAGCCCAACACAGGTCCCAGCACCTGGAGGTGCACCCTAGCAGTGAAGCCTTCAGTAGGTTGACCTGGAGGGGTGGGCCCAGCAGAGGCTGCCCAGGTCTGTGTCTCCCTAGTATACTGCAGTGGGCAGGAACACCTAGCCGGCGCAATTCAAACAAACTATAACCGAAAAAGAGAAAAAAATTGGGCCTCCTACATTCACTTGTATGGAAGGAACAAAAATATGGGAAGAGGAAGGAGCAAGAAAGGGTCCTCACTCCCCAATCCTGAGAACACTCATCCAGGAAAGGGAAATGCAACGAAAGACAGAAAACATGCAATATCAGACATGGCACCAATAGAAATAAAGTGATATCTCCAGAGCCTCATAGACGAGTTTAAAAATGAAGTATTTAATGAAATAAAGCAAGAGATAAGTAGAATAGTTAGAGAAACGCTAAGCATCGCCCAACAAAAAACAGATGGTGGAATGGAAGAACAGAAAAAAAGGGGGGAATTGTTTGATGGAGAAAATAGAGAAAACATAGAATACATGAAGCAGGTTCAAAGAGATTACCAGGAAACTAAAAACTCTATCAAAAGCTGGCATAAGAGCTTGAAAGAAACTAAGGATAGATTATCTGAATTGGAGGGCAGGATTGTAATATGGGAACATGAAATGAAAAACTTCTTAAAAATAACAAGAAAACAAACAGCAATAATACAAAGACTAGAAGATGATAAAAGGATCTACAACCTAAGAATTAAGAACATAAAAGAAGAAGTAGGGACACAAACAAATGGACTACAAAACCTATTCAAAGAAATAATCCAAGAGAATTTCCCTAATTTAGCAAAAGGTAAAGACACTCAGATGTACGAGGCATATAGGACCCCAGCCACCTACAACCCAAACAGAGCTACACCCAGGCATATAATAATCAAAATTTCAGAAATCCAATATAAGAACGGAATACTAAAAGCCATCAGAGACAAGAAACAGATCACTTACAAGGGAACACCCATCAGAATTACAGCAGACTTCTCGGCACAAACCATCAAATCATGAAGAGCATGGGGAGAAATAATTTAAGCTTTGAAAGGTAACAACCTCCAGCCAAGATTGATATATCCTGTACAACTGTCCCTAGAAATTGATGGAAAAACAAAGTGCTTCCAGAATAAAGAGGAACTAGGGGAATTTGCAACCACCAGTTCAACTCTATGGAGAATACCACAGGATATTCTAAAAAGAGGAAAATACCAACACTTCAGAAACAGTGGCAGAGAGGCCACAATGAATGGAGCAGAAAGCAAAATGAAGACAAACTGACAACAAACGACAAAAAAAGAGCTCAACAGAAATGAGGCAGAGAAGATTGGATGGTAGGAACAACTATTTTGGAGAAAACAAGACATCTTAATAGCTAGTGCTGATTTAGTATCATCTTGCTTTGAAGTCCCATCAAGCTTTTATTCTTCTGTCTCCATCGGTCTTAACAGGTTGTATCTTGTTGGATTTTATTATATGTGATAATATAAGCAAAAACTTTTATAGACAAGGAGATTATACAGAAACCGTTGTTCATTTTCTGATAGTTGGTTCTAAATACCCTATAATATTGTCATTCTCTTGAATGGTTTTACATTATCTTGATGTGATTGGTGCTACAGTATATGAAGTTATACTCAAAGATTTCAAGGAAAGAGACACTATAGTAACTACTTTTATGTCGGGATGTCTTGTGGTGAAACACTATTTTGCTTAAATTGTAATGCTTTGACCTGTGCTGTTTTGTTGTTATGCCCTCTTTTATCTCAGTCTCCTTTTTTAAATTATTTACTTTTATTTTTTTTAATTAAGGGAAAAATAAAAAAGGATATATTATTATAGTAACACACTTTGATTTCCTATTAACTTGATTTGAAACCCTGTATAGCCCTCACCATCTTGCTTTGACTGATTTTCCTCTATTCTGCTTTGCTTGATAGTACCAAGTTCAAAAGTATAGGCAACAACTGTAAAGACAATAAGATTCATTATGATGCCCATTCCTGTTGACTATTATCTTCTTTTAAAGCCCTGTAATATCTCCAATGTTTTGGTTTTATTCTTTACTGTTTTGTTCAATTTTATTATAACTGATGATATAGGCAATTCCTTTTAAGATAGCAAGAGGCAGTATGGTAACCATTGTTGATCAAATTATTTTGTTTTTACATTATCTATTATGTTCATCCTTTTGATTTGACTGACTCTGTTTTGTTATGTCACATTTGGTTTTACTCTCCTCAAAAAAGGTAATAAGAACTGTGGGAGTAATAAAACCCAATATGTGTAATTTTCATTGTACAAAAGAAAGGAAAAGAAAGTGCTCTAAAGCCTATAACTGCATATATATTTAAGTGTATAAGATAGATAACCATATTACTGAGTTTTGTTGGATCATTGAACAGAACTCTTTCCAGTCTCACTGTTTGAAAGTCCACTTTATGCTTTAATTTTGTAACTTGAATAACTATTTCTAAGATAACAATATGTAATCTATTAACTAGTGATTTCCTATTGTTTATTTTTTCTGAAATTCTGTATAACTTGTACCCTATTTCTGCTTTTTTTTCTTTTTCTCCTTAATAAAAAAATGAAAGAAGGAAAGAAAGAAAGAAAGAAAGAAAGAAAGAAAGAAAGAAAGAAAGATTTGGTAGTGGTTCATGGAAGGTATTTGGAAAATTTGGAGATAGATTTGGTTAATTTTCCTTCACTGTTGAGACAAAATACCTGATGCCCAAAGTGAAGCAAGGAAATTTAGCTTACAGTTTTTGGAGATTTCAGTCTCCAAAACTGAAGGATCTCAAAGGATAAGAGTAAAAGGGAGAAATATGGAAATCATGCCTCCTTCCCGCTCTTATATTGTATGCAAGTTATGACCCCTTGTGGAAGGTGTAGCCCTGACACTGCCAGTCCCATCACTAGACAATGAACCAATCACAAATGCTAGACTCAACTACCTCCATGACTACGTGAGGATTTGCAAGGACATTTAAACAAACCACTACAGAGATGCTGGCTAGAAAAGACCTAGAATGTTGTAAGACAGTGAGATGGGTGATTCTTGTCAGAACCCAAAAGGCCAAAATGTTAATCTGAATGAAGACAGTAAAGGCCAGGCTCATGCCTATTCAGTTGAGAAAAAGGAATCCACTGGCAATTGGACCAGGGGCCCATTTCTAAACATTTTGGTAGAAAATTAGTTTATATTTTCCCAATGTCCTGAGACTTTACAGAAGACTGAAATCAATAGTGACAGACTAACTAACTAAACTAGAAGAAATTTCAAACCAGCCCAACATTTGGGCTGCGCCATGACTTTCAGCCAGATTCACAATGAAAATCAGGAGCAAATGGCACATTTAAGAAATGATTTTTTAAACTTCTGGTTTTATCAGAAAAAAAATATGCTAGGACCAGGCATATAGCTCAGCAGCACAGCACCTGCCTGGCAAACATGAGGTCATGAATTTGAGACCCAATACAAAAAAAAAAGAAACAAACTAACAAAATCCATAAACAAAATTTAGAGGCAAGGAGAATGTGTTTGCTAAAAGACTAGAATTAAAAAGAAGACACATACCACACATCAGCAGAATAAAAAATATGCCTTAAAACATCTAAGAAACTAGCAAGAACTGATGCTTCTCAGGGTCAAGGGTACATGTTATGGTTTGTGTTCGATGCCCCCACCCAAGCCTCATGCAGTCATGGAAGTGGCTGAATCTAGTGTTTATGAGCTAGCACTGGGACTGGCAGTGTGAGTGCTGTATCCTGCCCACCCAGGAGTGGGGAGCTGGAATGCAATATAAGGGAGAGAAGGATATGTGCTTCCCTCCCCCTCTTTTTGCCCATTTTATTCTTGTTGCTTTCAGTGGCCATGAATGGTCCCTCAACCATGCCACTGTGCCTTGGAGACAGCTGAATATGGACTGAAATCTCCAAAAACTGTAAGCTAAATAAACTTTCCTTGCTTCACTTTGGACATCAGGTGTTTTGTCTCAACAATGAAAACAAAGTAACTAAGACAGTACAAAAGAAACCAGGGCCCTGTGCTCCGCAAGGTTCACCTAGGGAAGTGGTTCTTTGGGATTCATTTCATAGTGCTCTTCCATCCAGGTATTCAATGTGTGCCATTTCACAGTGTCTCTGCAGCCATGACACAATGGGGCCTGGTTACTGCTCAAGCTGTCAACAGATCTTGGCATTATGCACCAGATGCTGCTATTACATGCATGCAGAATGAAACAGTTGTAGGGTAAGAGAGGCTACTACCCAAAAATCAGAGGAAGAAACCAAAGATCAAGTAATGTGCCCCTGAGAAGAAAATATATAAGACTGTAAGGGTTAAGCTAAAATGTCAGTGGAGACCTCATGAACTTAGCAGTGAACTAGCTGCTGAAAAATGCTATAGGCAGTGATTGGACATGCCCTCAAGGAGACTCAGACATACGTTTGACCATGAAACAGGGATAAGATTATTCCCCTATAGACTTGAATAGTCAAATGGAGAAGCAGGTGACTTGAGTCTGAAGGTGGTATCTGTATAAAGAGAGCCAGCTTACAAAATCACTGGCAAATGGTAGGTTTGAAACCTACCACCAAGAGTCTTAACAAGGAGAAAATAAAATTGTCCTTACTTCCCCCCTGACAAATTCATGACAGTGAGGTCCATTAAATCAATCCAAAAGAATCAAGAGGGAGAGAACCCAACAACAGAAACATTTGCCAGATTCATGGGGACTGAAAGACAATCATCACAAGGATGAATTGGAAATAATTCCAAAACAAGTACAGGATATTCCAATGCCATTAAATGCCAGTAAAGCAAATATTGAATAACTGATTTGAAGAGCAAACCTGGATATTTATGACATAAGTTAATTACATTCTTCAGTTTATTTTGAGCTTTGCCACTTCATTACACTTTGATAAATATTTAGAGATATATATAAAATATATATTTATATATCTATATATCTGAATTAGAAATATTTATACCATTATTATTCTAGCTTTATATCAGAGATAAATAGCTTATCATCATACATACACCTTTGCTCAAGAATCTGCTCCTTGTCTGTCCCCATCTTAAATTATTCATTGATCAAGTGATGGAGACCACAATAAGACGGTATTGGAGCAGGCTTTAGAATCAATCAACTGACTCTATCTTAACTTCCTATATTGGCTTCCTATATTAACTTCTGAATCTGTCCCAGGCCTGAATGAATCACTGGATAAGCCAGTGGCTGGCATGCAGAAACAGAACTCTCCATGCCACTGGTCGTAGTAGAGGCCTGAAATAGCCTGTGACATTGTGACATCTATGAAGGCAAGATAACACCACAGCTGAGGACAGACTTTCACTTAGAATTCCAACCTAAGATATAAAACAGTTCTCTCACTAAGCAAAGATTTAGTGCTTGTAATGTATTTTTCCAATTTCCACAAGGCCTTGCTCACCCTCACGACTTTTTGCCTCAGCTATTGCCTGTACTTCTTTG
Organism: Cavia porcellus; assembly: GCF_034190915.1. Lineage (NCBI taxonomy): Eukaryota > Metazoa > Chordata > Mammalia > Rodentia > Caviidae > Cavia > Cavia porcellus. The sequence continues at coordinate 17,918,152 of NW_026947504.1, forward strand.
TGTCCCTCTGATATGCTATGTGCTTACACAGGGTACAGAGGGTTGCATACTATTGTACTTTGGTCAGATGCCAAGGAATATATCCTTGAGATTTCTGCTGCCTAGACAAAGGCTATCTGGTGGCATGGGACCTCTTACAGGGCCCCCACCCATGACTTTGTCCTAAGCTTGTCTTCTTAGGTGTTGCCACTGAGTTCTGCGTGAGTTACAGTGTCACCCCTAAATGAGACATGGGGCCACAAATATATTCAAGAACATTGAAAAATTGTCTCCATGGATTGCATTTTCCCTGCGTAAGCCTAATCCCACTCTTCTCCTTGCACCTCTCTGCATACAACACATGTCCAGTTCCTCCTGGACTGTGAAGAGGCCATGAGGCCTCCCTATCCTGACAACTACCCTATTACCTCCCACAGCCTATCTCACTCTGCATGTTAATGACCACCTAACCCACACTCAGAGTTTTCAACCATTTGCGTTACAAATAAACCTAAGAAGTCTATGCTCCAAACTCATAAATACTAGCTTTTTATTTGCTCTGTAGCCTTGACTCTTGGCCCTGTGCTCAGAGAGCCTTGTTTGACTAGGATGATGGACTGAGATTTGTGTTTCTTAAGATTATTATATTTGAAGCCTTATCACCAGTGCAAAAGTACAAGAAGTGGGCCCTTTAACAAGTAATTAAGTGATAAGACAATGTTCTCATGAATGAATTACTGCCCTTGTAAAGAGAGAATGTATCTGGAGAATGTATCTGCTCCTTTTACTTCTGAAGACATTTAAAAGACCATCTAGGAGCACAACAGATTTCTGACCCCAGAAACTAAATCTGCTGGTTACTTGACCTTTGATTTCCCAGCCCCCATAAGTATGCAGGATAAATCCTAGTTCTATTATTGCCTAAATCTTCTAACCACACTAATTTTTGTCTATATGTTCTGTCAGTTCCAAGTTCTTGTTCCTTCCAGGAGAGGAAGATAGAGTGCTGATTAAATTCAAACTACGATTTATAAGTTATACCTAATATCGTGGATAATAAATAAAGAGTGAAAATTATGCAAACTACTTGCAAGTGACAGGAAAAATAATAGTACAATAAAAGTCACTGAATCCAAAGGAAAGCAAAAGTAAAACACAACAGAAACAACATATTACTTCTAAGCTGAAAAAAATCCATAATTACATTGTCATTGACCAAATTGCTTTAATTAAAAATAGATTGTCAGGCTGTATTTATAATTTGCCACCATATGACCTAGCTCAGATGAGGATGCAGAAAATAGGATCCAAAAAACAAGAAATTCATTATAGGATTAAATATTCATTAAATAATATTGTACAGGGAGGCCTAAATGGCAAAAATATTCATTAAGACCTGAGAAAGAATCCTAATAAGTTAGTGTTAAACTTCAGCTTTTGAGGAGGAACAGCTTTTGAGGAAGGGAACACCTTCCAGCTGTTGTGGAAGGTCCTATTTTTTTATTCTTTTTTCTTTTAATAACTGCTTTATGGACAGACTATTCATATCAGTTTTTTCCTAAATATGACTATAAAAGAAATGTTTGCCCATAGGTAATTATAAATTGATTTTAATGTACTACTTCAATATTTCCAAATGATTAAAATAATTGCAAAAAATGCATATATAGAAAAACTATCATAGTACTAAGAAAAAGCAGTTTTTCAGACATCATTTAGGGAATGGTATCATGTCTATAAAATAATGAAATTGTGTGTGCAAGATTGCTCATAAAATTGTCCTTCAAGGACGTATTATTTGCTGCCCTTCTATACCTTTGGAATTTTGATATCTATATAGTCTATTCAAGAAAAAAATAATTGAAAAAATTGAAAGTTTTTTTCAATGCCTGCCAGGACATGAAATCACACCCATAAATGCTGAGTTGAATTCACCCAAAACCCTGTGAGCAGCCCAGCAATAAGCTCTTGCATTCTTTGGTTCAACTTCGAGGTAGGATGTGTTCTCAGGAGCCTCTCAGAATCCTCATCTGTTGGCAATCCTGCTCTGCCATATCCTCTTTTCTTACATCAGAACTAGAGGATCACTAGACCTGGAGTCACTTTGCCTTACTGGAAATGACTATTTGAAGTGGTTTCACTTTTCTCTCCTAGAAAATGCAGGGGCACTATGCTCAACTTTGTGTAGGGCATGGATACCATTCAGAGAATCCAAGTCTGCCATGTGTCTGAAGGGTAGTTCAGACATTCAATGTGATGGTCCCCTTTTACTCTGTGGCAAGCAGAGGGCCACACACAACATGATGTCACATGAGTGAGCAGTTATGTGAAAGAGACTTTCATGTATGTTCTCAAAAAATTCCAGAAAATTTTAGAATATATGTACACCTCTGTTTTGGCATTTCTGATATGCTGTATGTGGTATTATGAATATGTCAGGAGATCAACACATTTATAGGATGGTGGATGTTGAGTGACATCACTCCATACCTTTCTAAGCATATCATTTTATAAGGTAAAGATGAGCAAGGGGGCTGAACATTGTAACACAGAATAAAGAAGAAATATTATTTACCTTAGAAGCTTTGTTCTAGTGGGGAATTCTCTAATCACATCATTATGGGTGGTTGAGGTAGGAGGATCAAAAGTTTGAACCCAGTCTGGACAACTTAGCAATTTGGTAAGACCATGTCTCAAAATTAAAAAAAATAACGGGGGATGGAGCCCAGTGTGAGGGATCTGAGTTCTATCCTCAGTACCAAAAAACAAAATCAACAACAACAACAAAAAATCTCTGGAGAAGATCAGGTGATCAGAATACAATTGCAGTCCAAAAGTTTTTCATGTATCAAGTCCTCGGTCACTGACAGCCTCTGATCCAGATTATTCTACACCTGAATTTGAGAATGAATAGCAGTAAAGTGGGTAGTATTAAAATAGTGTAAAAACAAGTGATATAAATATCATTAGGCTAAAAAGAGATGACTATTCCCTAACTAAGAGGAGAAATGTGGAAAATGGCAAAGTGTGACAATTTGAAAGTGCCAATAAATACTTGCTTTCATGTATTCTTGAAGTAATACAAAGTGATACAATCCATAGAGAGGGGACTATCTTTAAAATGTAAGCATACACTTACACTTTGATCCATTAATACCACATTGAAGGCTCTATGCCCAGAAATTCAGCACAAGAACAGAATATTAAAAGCTGTTAGAGAGAAGAAACAGATCACCTATAAAGGAAAATCCATCAGAAGCATGACAGACTTCTTAACCAAATCATCAAATCAAGAAGAGGCTGGAGTAAAGTATTTCAAGTCCTGAAACAAAACAACTTCCAACCCAGACTGATGTGCCCTGCAAAACTATCTTTCAAAATTAATCGAGAAACAAAATACCTCCATGACAAAGAACACCTGAAGGAACTCATGACCGCCAAACCAACCGTACAAAGAATACTGAAGGACATTCTAGAGAGAGATAAAAGTGACCACATTTCCAGAAATAGCAGTGGAGGGGAATCACCAAGTGAGGCAGACTATTGAACAGGGGGGATAGTAGGCAGGAAAGTAGCAGGAAAATAGCATGGCAGAGGTTAGTCAGTGCATATTGGCCATAACCATTACTATAGATCAATTCACCAATAGAAAGAAACACAGACAGAGTGGGTCAGGAGACAGGATCCACCAACATGCTTTGTACAAGAAACACATTTAACTTGAAAGAAAATTCATAGACTGGAAATGAAAAGAAAGAAAACAATGTTCTATATGACAGGGAACAGAAACAAGTAGAGATAGCTTTGCCCATCAACTGCAAAATGCGTACAAAACATATGGCATTTTATACAATGGAAAGCTACTCAGTCATAAAGAAAGATAACCCACCTCCCTCTTTCTTTTTTTTTTTTTTTATTTAAGAGGAAAAAGAGAAAAACACAAAACAAACCAAAGCGGCGTAAGGGTACACGCAATACAGAACTACAAAACAAAACAAAACAAAACAAAACAAAACAAAACAAAACAAAAAACCATAACAGTAAGAAATTACCTGCTAGTAGATTACACACTATTTTCTTGAAAATAGTTCCTCAAATCACAGTATCAAAGAACACAAGGTGGACATTCAAACAGGGAGACTGCAAACAGCTGTGTTCAATGTTCCAAAAACATTGATAAAGTCAGCTATTTAACACCCCCAAACACACTTGCTGTTATATCCGTTAGAGCTCTTTTTCTTTTTTTTTTTCCCTCTCTTTTTTACAACAAAATTTACACATCTTGGATTTTATTACTCCTTAGTGCTTATTACTTTCTTTGGTGGGGGGGAGAATACAGTCAAATATGGCAAAACAAAGCTGTCAGTCAATACCAAGGATAGACATAGCACATGGTGTAGAACAGAGTACAAGTTTATCAACAATGGTTATCAACGTTGTCCCTTGTTTCCTTAAAAAGAATTGTCTATCTTATTAGATATTATAAAGTTGGACAAAACAGTAGAGAACAAGACCAATAAAACTTAGGCATTGTAAACATTACAGGACTTCCAAAGAAGACAATAGTCAAACCAGAATGGGTATCTTAGTGAATCTTATTGTCTTCAAAGTAGTTGCCTATGTCTTCAAACTTGATACTATCATATAGAATGGAACAGAGTCTAATCAGTCAAAACAAGATCGTGGGAGTACTACAGGACTTCAAAACAAGTTAATAGGAAATCGAAAAGAGTTACTATTTATATATCCTAATTTTTTTGAATTTTTTCTTTAATTAAGACAAACATAAGAAATGACTAAATAATTTTTTTTGAAACAATAAGGGGGAGATTGAGATAAAACAGGACATAACAATATAACAATAGAGGTCACAGCATGACTGTTTCAACAACCTAGTACTTCACCACCTTATAACCTGACTTAATAGTAGTTACCATAGTGTCTTTTTCCTTGAAATATTTGGATAAAACTTCATATACTCTAGCTTCAAATATTTTCATATCAAGAAGCCCAGAATAAAGCTTTTCTAATTAATGAGTGAAAACTTTATAAGGCTTCAAGGCCACCTAATGGGGAATCATGATTACCACATATTTTTATTTATTTGAATCATTATTTACATTAGGGAAACTATTCGGTATTCACTCATGCGAGATTGATTTATTTCACTAATGAGTATGGTCTCAAGCTGCGCCCATTTATTGATAAATATCTCAACGTGATCCTTCTTTATAGCTGAATAATACTCCATTGTATAGAAATACCACAACTTTTTTATCCATTCCTCAGTTGATGGGCACTTGGGTTGTTTCCAAGATCTGGCGATTACAAATTGTGCTGCTATAAACATAGGTGCACATATATCACTGTGGTATGATGCTTTCAGTTCTTCTGGGAATATGCCTAGAAGTGGAATAGCTGGAATAAATGGGATTTCCAGTCCCAACTTTTTGAGAAATCTCCAGACAGATCTCCACAAAGGCTGTACCAGTCTACACTCCCACCAGCAGTGCAGGAGAGTTCCTTTTTCCCCACAGCCTCTCCAGCATTTGTTGTCGGTTTTCTTGATCCTGGCCATTCTTTCAGGAGTGAGATGGTATCTCAGTGTGGTTTTAATTTGCATTTCTCTAATCACCAATGATGATGAGCATTTTTTCATGTATTTATTTGCCATTTGCATTTCTTCATCTGAGAATTGCATATTCATCTCAGATGCCCATTTTTGGATTGGATCTTTGAATTTCGGAGGTCTGAGTTTCTTTAATTCTTTGTATGTTTTAGACAAGAGGCCCTTGTCTGAGAGAGAGTTCACTAAAATCTTTTCCCAGTTTGTGGGTTTTCTTTTCACTATGCTGGAGATTTCTTTTGACATGCAGAAACTTTTTAATAAGAAGTGGTCCCAGTTATTGATTCTGGGAAGTATTTCCCGTGCGGTTTGAGTCCTGTTCATGAATTCTTTACCTACTCCTATGTCTCCAAGGTTTCTACCTATTTTGTCTTCCAATAGATTTAGTGTTTCTGTTTTAATATTCAGATCTTTGACCCATTTAGATTTTAATTTAGTACATGGTGATAGACATGGGTCTAGCTTTAGTTTTCGGCAAATGGAGAGCCAGTTTTCCCAGCACCATTTATTAAAGAGACTGTCGTTCTTCCAGTGAACCTGCTTGGCTCCTTTATCAAAAATAAGGTGGTTGAGTGTGTTCGTAGTTGTGGTTGTATCTTCTAATCTATTCCACTGATCTTCAGCTCTGTTTTGATTCCAATACCATGTTGATTTTACTACTGTTGCTTTGTAGTATAACTTCAAGTCAGGGATTGTGATGCCTCCTGCTTTGTCTTTGCTGCTTAGAATTGCCTTTGCGATTCTAGGTCTCTTCTGGTTCCAGATGAAATTTAGGAGTGATTTCTCTAGATCTATAAGGTATGTTGATGGTATTTCTATTGGGATTGCATTGAATCTGTATAACAGTTTTGGGAGAATGGCCATTTTCACAATGTTTGTTCTTCCTATCCATGAGCAAGGGATGTCTTTCCATTTTCTGAGATCATCTTCAATTTCCTTTTTCAGTGTATTATAATTTTCACTGTATAAGTCTTTCACTTCTTTCGTAAGAGTAATTCCTAAATATTTCATTTTTTTGCTTGCTAATGTGAATAGTCCAGTTTCTCTTATTTCCCTCTCTGTAATTTTGTTGTTCGTGTATAGGAATGCTATTGATTTCTGAGTACTGATTTTGTATCCAGCCACATTACAGAATTTATTTATTGTATCTAAGAGTATTTCAATGGAGTTTAGGGGGTCTTCTATGTAGAGTATCATGTCATCTGCAAACAGTGATAATTTAACTTCTTCTTTTCCTATCTTTACCCCTTTTATTTCTCTTTCTTGCCTAATTGCTCTGGCTAGTACTTCCAGTACTATATTAAATAGGAGTGGTGATAAAGGTCATCCTTGTCTTGTACCCGATTTTAAAGTAAAGGCTTTCAATTTTTGGCCATTTAGTATGATGCTGGCTGTTGGTTTGTCATAAATGGCCTTTATTATATTGAGGTAAAGACCATTTATTCCAATTTTCTGTAGAGTTCTTATCATGAATAAGTGTTGGACCTTATCGAAGGCTTTTTCTGCATCTATAGAGATGATCATGTGATTCTTATTTTTGGCTTTATTGATATGGTGGATTACATTTATTGATTTGCGTATGTTGAACCATCCTTGCATTCCTGGGATGAATCCCACCTGGTCATGGTGTATAATCTTCTTGATGATTTGCTGGATCCTATTTGCCAATATTTTATTGAGGATTTTTGCATCTGTGTTCATTAGGGAGATTGGTCTATAGTTCTCTTTTATAGTTGGGTCTTTCTCAGGTTTTGGTACTAGAGTAATATTTGCTTCCAGGAATGACTTAGGAAGGATTGCTTCCCTTTCAATTTCATTGAATAGTTTGAGGAGTGTTGGCATTAGGTCTTCTTTATATTTCTTGTAGAATTCTGCAGTGAATCCATCTGGGCTCTTCTTGGTGGGCAAGGACCCAATTACATTCTCAATTTCATTAGCAGAGATTGGGTTATTCAACAGATTTATATCCTCTTGATCTAGCTTTGGTACTTCATATGCTTCTAAGAATCTGTCTATTTCTTCTGTGTTATCAAACTTTTGAGAGTAGAGGTTTTCGAAATAGGTGTTGATGATCCTCTGTATTTCTATTGGGTCTGTAGTGATTTCTCCTTTTTCATTTCTTATTGCATGAATTTGAGCTTTTTCTTTCCTTTTTTAAATAAGGTTGGCTAGGGGCTTATCAATTTTATTTATTCTTTCAAAGAACCAACTCTTTGATTCGTTGATTCTTTGGCTTGTTTTCTTAGTCTCTATTGCATTGATTTCTGCTCTGATTTTTATAATTTCCTCTCTTCTTTTGGCTTTGGGCTTGACTTGCTCTTGTTTTTCTAGCTGTTTGAGGTGTAGCATCAAGTTATTTATTTGTATTCGTTCTGTTTTCCTGATGTGGGAACTCAGTGCAATAAATTTTCCTCTCAGAACGGCTTTCATTGCATCCCACAGATTCCGGTAAGTTGTATCTGCATTTTCATTTTCTTTTAGGTATTGTTTAATTTCTTCTGTCACCCACTGATTACTCAAGAGTGTGTTATTTAGTTTCCATGTGTTTGCGGAATTTTTGCAGTATCCTTTGTCATTAATTTCTAATTTCAGAGCGCTATGATCCGATAATATGCAAGGGATGATTTCAACTCTTTTGCATTTGCTTAAATATGTTCTGTGAGCTAATATATGGTCTATTTTAGAAAATGATCCATGTACTGCTGAGAAGAATGTGTATTCTGATGTTGTTGGGTGGAACATTCTGTATATGTCTATCAAACCCATTTGTTCACAGGTGTGATTCAGATCTGTTATTTCTTTGCTCATTTTCTGTCTGGTTGATCTGTCCCTTGGTGTCAATGGCGTATTAAGGTCTCCTGTTACAATTGTGTTACTGATAATTTGAGTTTTCATTTCTGTTAATAATTGTTTTATATAACTGGGTGCTCTGGAGTTTGGTGCGTATATATTTAAGATAGTCATCTGTTCCTCTTGGAGTTTTCCCCTTACGAGTATGTAGTGACCTTCTTTGTCCTTTATGGTCATTGTTGGTTTAAAGTTCACGTTGTCTGCAAACAGAATGGCTACTCCTGCCTTTTTTTGGATTCCTGCTGCATGAAGAATTGTTTTCCATCCTTTGACTTTCAGTCTGTGAGTATCTTTCTGGGTTAGATGGGTTTCCTGTAAACAGCATATGGTTGGATTTTGTTTCTTGATCCATTCTGCTAGTCTGTTTCTTTTGATTGGTGCATTGAGACCATTTACATTAATGGTTATTACTGTTAAATGCTGGTTAATTGTAGGAATGTTATCTCTCTGCTGTTGCATCTTTATCTTTCGGTTCTGTTTAATTATTTTCTTTGCTTAGTGGTTTTTTCCTTTGTGTATCTAAACTGTCTTTCAATATTTTTTGCAGGGTTGGTTTGGTGTTCATGAAGTTCTTCAGCTGTTCTTTGTCATGGAAGTATCGTATTGCACCATCTATTTTGAATGATAGTTTTGCAGGATATATCAGTCTTGGTTGGAAATCATTTTGCTTTAGGATCTGGAATACTTCACTCCATGCTCTTCTTGACTTTATCGTTTGTGCTGAGAAGTCTGCTGTGATTCTGATAGGTTTTCCTTTATAAGTGATTTGTCTTTTCTCTCTGACAGCTTTTAATAATCTATTCTTGTGTTGGATTTCTGGGATGGTGACTATTATATGTCTGGGTGTAATTTTATTTTGGTTATGACTGTTTGGAGTTCTATATGCTTCACTGATCCTGATGTCAGTTTCTGATCTCATGCTTGGGAAATTTTCAGCTATTACTTCTCTAAATATCCTCCTGACATCCTTCATGTTGTCTCCCTCTCTTTGATTAATCCCTATCATTCTTATGTTATTCTTCTTTGCATCATCTTGCAGTTGTTGAATTGTTGTTTCCTGGTTCCTTGTTATTTTCAAAAGATCTTTCCTTTCCTGTTCACTAGCTGCAATCCTGTCTTCAAGGTCTGAAATTCTATCTTCACTTTCATTAAGGCGGTTTTTACAACTTTCAGTGGAGTTTTTTATTTCCTGTATATCTCTGTGCATCTGCATTATGTATTCTGTTTGTTTCTTATATTGCTCGTCTAGGGATTCTATCTTTTTGTTTAGTTCCTCCAATTTTTTATCTGTTTTCTTTAGATATCTTTAGAATCTCTTTCATTTCTTTTATCATTTCTTCTTTTATCTGGGAGATTATTTCGAGTTTGAATTTGTTTAAAGCTTCCTGGAGTTGCTTGTCAATTTCAGTGGCTATTGTGTCCGATATATGAGGTGGATGGGATATATTTTCTTCTATATACATCGCTCCTAGGGTTTCTTGAGAAGGGCTGGAGGTTTGAGGTTGTAATTTGGTCTTTCGTTTTGTCATTTTCCTATATTTCTGTGTTTCAAGTGTTATTTGAAAGCTTCCTCAGGATCTGTTGAAAATCCCCTTCTATGTTTGGAGCTACTGGGACTCTGGCGCTGCGCTACTCCAAGCCATTAGGCCTACAGATCCAGTGGCCCTCCTCTGCCTGCTTAGAACTCCACAGTTCCAGACAAGCTGGTCCTCAGGGACACTGTGCGCCCACCTGCCCCTTGGAAGCTCCACAGTTCTTCAATCGCAGCCGGGTTAGGGTACTCACCACAGGCCGCAGTGCTTCAGGAACCTGTGGACCCTCCCTGGTTGCAGAGATATCCACAGTCCTCCAGACACGCAGAGAGGCCAGTGAGGGCACCGCAGATCTGCCCAGCTCCTCCTCTGCAGACCTGTGGCCAGGCGCAGCAGCTAAACAGGCTGGGCTAGGCTGGTAGTGTGGGCCAGCCCACCTATCGGGCGCTCAGCAGGTCTCCAAATGAAGCCGGGAATGGGGAGGCTGATGTGGAAGCCTCAAACCCACCTCTCTCCTTCACTGCACCTGGAAGCCTGAGGGAGCTCCAGCAGTCTGGGCACAGAAATCCAGAGTTCTCCACACACGCAGAGAGGCCAGTGAGGGCACCCCAGATCTGCCCAGCTCCTCCTCTGCAGACCTATGGCCAGGCACGGCAGCTAAACAGGCTGGGCTAGGCTGGTAGTGTGGGCCAGCCCACCTATCGGGAGCTCAGCAGGTCTCCAAATGAAGCCGGGAATGGGGAGGCTGATGTGGAAGCCTCAAACCCACCTCTCTCCTTCACTGCACCTGGAAGCCTGAGGGAACTCCAGCAGTCTGGGCGCAGAAATCCAGAGTCCTCCAGACACGCAGAGAGGCCAGTGAGGGCACCCCAGATCTGCCCAGCTCCTCCTCTGCAGACCTATGGCCAGGCACGGCAGCTAAACAGGCTGGGCTAGGCTGGTAGTGTGGGCCAGCCCACCTATCGGAAGCTCAGCAGGTCTCCAAATGAAGCCGGGAATGGGGAGGCTGATGTGGAAGCCTCAAACCCACCTCTCTCCTTCACTGCACCTGGAAGCCTGAGGGAACTCCAGCAGTCTGGGCGCAGAAATCCAGAGTCCTCCAGACATGCAGAGAGGCCAGTGAGGGCACCCCAGATCTGCCCAGCTCCTCCTCTGCCCCACCTCCCTCTTTCCCCACACCGCATCCCACCCCTACAGAGTCTCCCTCTGTTTCTCTACATGCCTTTGATAATACTTATATTTAGATTTTTTAATATAGAAAAACCAGGTGATATTTAACCTTTTGTGACTGACTTATTTCACCTAGAATTATGATCTCAGAATCCATCCATTTCCCTACAAATGACTCAAGATTGCCCTTCTTTATGGCTGAGTAGTATTTCTTTGTGTGTAGATATCACACCTTGTTTCTCCAGTCATGTAGGCATATGGGCCTCTTCCAAGAAACTGCTGTTACGAGCTGTGCCACTGTACATATGTATCACTGTGGTCTTACAGCTCTAGATTTTTCAGGAAGCTAACTAGGACAGAAGTACAGCTGGGGCAAATGGAATTTCTATTTTTAGTTTTTTTGAGAAATCTCCCGCTGATTTTCAGGATGCTTGTACTTGATTTTTAATATAATTATTGCTATAAATCAAAAGCTTACTTATATAGGAAAGAGTAGATTTCATAGAAAATTCAGTTTTTTTAGTTTATCACATGTAACTTTTGGGATTTTAATTTGTCATATTAATTGTGTCAGTGGATTTACTTAAGATTATTGGTCTACAAACTATCTTAGTTGTCATTTTGGAGTTTTTTGGAACGTTAAGATTGGTTTGTGTCTGTAAAGGGACAACTTAAAAGATGTTTGTTTTTAAATTAATATTACACCAATAAAAGAGTTGTATAAGTTCTATTCAGTCTTGTTTTAGCACTTACACTTTTATAATATGTACATAAAAATACTTTTACTTTATTTAAAAATTATAATGCTTTGACTTCTTTTTTTCAGTGTTTAACTGAGTTTCTAGATTTAATAGCCCAAACTCCCCCTGGAAGAAAAAGAAAAGTGCAGCTTAGAAACTCTAGCAAGGAAATTGATGTGTGCGTTAATGATTATTATTCCCCAGCTGATAGTGTGGAAATCTTAGTTCAAGATATTATCTGCAAAGTCAGCAGCCAGGATATGTGTCTCAAAATGATGGAAAATGTTCCTACTGTGTCAGCGAGTTATTTGCCTCTGGTGTGGCTTCCAAGCCACATTTTTTTTGTTGTTTATTTTCTTTATCTCAGAGCAGTGCAATTTCTTTTCTCTTCATTAGCTGAGTTACAAGAAAGTGAAACAAGCCAGGAAATGTGTTCTTTCACTTTCCTATTTTTGGAAATGCCATGGTTTCTGGAATGCACATAGAGCCATACTGCTCCTTGATTGGTTCACGCTGGAGGATAAAAGTCAGGTGATTTGCCATACTGCTCCTTGATTGGTTCACACTGAAGGATAAAAGACAGGTGATTTGCCATACTGCTCCTTGATTGGTTCACACTGAGGGATAAAAGGTGATTTTGCAAGTCCAGCTGCTGCCTTGCACTTGCCACTTGCAGGGGCTGAGCAGAGGACATAGGAAGAGACTGGATCACAGTGGAGGACAATCCCTGTGCCCTGAAGTACATCAACCAACAGTAGGTATTTCTAGTCATTCAGGAAGAGCATGCAAAGCTGATATCTGACCTAAAGGACCTCTTTTTCTCTATGGAACTCATGGGTAAAAGATACTGAGAAGCATGAGCTGGAGAGCTGGGACACTAGGTTTGCAAGCAAGAGATCCTGAACAGGAGGGAGGCAGGATTGACTTATGTATCGCATCGCACATTACTCAAATTATCAAATATACTGAATAGTATTTACTTGGTAAAATTATCCACTTGTTTTTGTCTGTTTCTAGTGCCTTCACCTAGAATAGCTGACAATGCATATATCTGAATACACATCACCAAATATAGGATATATGAGGTTTGTTATGTCTCAAGCCTGTTATTTCTTATCTTCTCTATCCACTTCAACATTTTGATTTCTCATACTTGAGTGAAAGCTAGACTTGGAAAAGAGTTCTTTGCCTGCCATTTGTTCTAAGACAAACTCTGGAATGTCTACAATTCAGGAGTCCTTTTCATGTTCTTGTTGTTCTTTTTTGCTTTTACTGAAAAGTAGGATTGCTAATAATCTTTTCTTACACTTGTGTAAAAACTTAAGACTTACCAGGATATGTTGATACAATAGTATCAATTATGTGCTATAATTGTTGATATCAGAAATCCTTCTCACTTTTTGTGTACATACTCAGTGGATAAGACTAGCAAGAAAGATTTTTGAGTATGTATTATTAAAACAAGGAATTTGGACTGAATGAGAGAGAGAGGGAAAACCAAGTAGGTGAAATCAGCTGGGAACGGGAGGTGCTTCTTCACTGATGGTCTGTATATGCCTGGAGATCCCTGTCTGCTTCCTCAGTTAATCTTGATGCAGTATTTGTATCTGTGGTCACTTGCAGGTTTAACTTCTCTTCTTATATTCTCTTGATCTCTGTCTTCCTGTTCGACACTACTGGACTTTGCGTGCTGTTTCCAGGCTCCATTTCTCCCAGCACCAGCTACCTCAGGTGCTGCTTCTACCAGGTGTCCCTGGGCCCATCTTCCCTGGGGCACACAGCTCACTGGACTTTTTTTTTTTTTTTGGTCATTTTGAGACAGGGTCTTTCTATGCAGTTCAGGCTGGCCTTGAGCTCACTTTGTGGCCTGGGCTGCTCTCTAACTCGCAAAGATCCTTCTGCCTCAGCCTCCTGAGTGCTAGGATTACAGGTGTGAGCTACCACACCCTGCTGTCACTGAATTCTTTTAATTCATTTTCACAAGCAGTCGCAGGCAAGGATAGATTGCCATGCTGCTTGCTTTATTCTTCTTTTGGTCTTTGTGTTCTTTATCATCATCCCAACTTCTAGTCTCCTTTGAAGACTGCAATAGAAGAAAACGCTTATTTGGCCACCTGAAGGGTCAGCACAATGCCCACCATTTATCTGCATCATATCCCTTGCCCTGCATTATATCATAGTGGATGAAAATTCTTTACATTTCCATGTGCTTTTCTTTATTTCAAGAGGAGCAAGTAGCATAACCATCTGCAAGCTCCCCTACTGATGTTCTTGAAAAATGGAAGTAATTTCTTCCCAAACTGTCCCTCAGTCCTATTCACCCCAAAACTATGCTGTGCTATAAGGTGCCTGAATGAGGAAAGACTAGGTTGCTCACTCTTTCCCAGAAACCAGAGCACCCCGCCTTAACATTACTGACATTTTGGGCCTGTTCATATGTGTGAATGCACGGGGATGAGGGCCAGGGTGGGGGCAGGTGTTCTTGTCTTGTATACTTTGGATGTCCTGCAGCATCCTTAGTCTCACCCCGTAAGCCAATAGCTGTGGCCACCAGAAATGCCTCTAGAGATTTCTAGCATCCTCAGCATAACACAGTTACCCTGAACCACTTCAGAGGCACATGCATGTCTGCACCTTGATCATCTTCCTAATCACTGGTTCATTGTCATGTTTTCCTGATATCGTGAAGATATGTTCTGTCATTCTGCATCTGTGTTCTCAGAAACCACTTAGCCCCTTTAATGTTCCAATACTCAAGACTGCATCCTGTCTTAAGGCTAAAGGTAATGCATACTGTATACTTCCTATGTTTTGTTTTTCTTCTTCTAATTTATATGCACTTTGTGGGCATTAAACCACTGGAAAATGAATTTATTCATGTGTAATTTCTTTAACAGTTTGTTTAAGATTCCCCGGACTGATTGATAAGTATGTGGATGCTACTAGCAAAATTCTAATTAATGTGATTCATGAAATCTGCAGAGGTTTTGAATTTTATACATTTGCCTTTTGTTTTTTGTTTTGTTTGTTTTTAAGCAAGCAGCCATGATTGATTGTTGGATGTGGGTTACATTTCTCTCTTCACACTGCAAGGACCTTGTATCTATAGTCAGAGCACACAGCATTCTGGAGCTCTTCTTTTCTGCACAGCTCTATCCGCTTTTTCCTGATTAGATAGAGGTAGACAGCCTGCACATGTAATTATACGTGCTTGTGCGGGCTCATGTGCACATTTACTCATTCTAGAGAGGCCTCTATTTTGTATTAGGAAGTTTTTTGACCTGTATTAAAATCTTTGAACCCATTCTGTATAAGTGGAGTAGGACTTTGATGACCTCTGGACAAGTTGGAACCACTGTTCACAAGAGCACTCACGTGATTTCCTCTCTCACTTCTCAGTTCCTGAGAAGTAAATTATCACATTTTTGTGCACATTGATGGTAGATCAGCGGACAAAACCAAACTCATACTGCCACCCAGAGGCTCAAGTGTACTGTGGGACTCTGACAGTAAATAAAAACCACATGTAGCTCTTAGTGCTACAGCACAAAAGAAACAGAAATAAGGAAGATGAATGATAACAACAAGTACAGCTTTTTATCTTAATGAAATATAAAATTTAAAGAAAGTGTGACTTAATTTTTTATTAGTACATGTTTATAGAATATAATGTTTACATTCCTTGTTGGTATATATGCATAATACATCTTGATTCTCTTTTTGATCTTCTTTACCTTCCCACCCCTTCCCCTCATGGGACATAAACAGAGCCTAAGGGTAGGTGATTGAGTTAAGGACCTTGTGGCTATCAAGGGGAAAGCAATGAAGGATGTGAGAACAGTAAGTACAAACTTCTTGAAGTAAGAACATGGCTCAGGGATAACAGGGTGTTGGGATGCAGAAACCAGAGGACCCAGAAGTAGTAAGTGAGTTCAAAGATGTGTTCTGTGTGGTGAGTGTGCTGGGAATGTGAAGGGATTTCACTTAGAGTGAAACAAGAATCCCCTAAAGGAGAGGAGTGACATGAGCTAACTTATTCATTAAAAACGACAACTCTAGCTGTGCTCTGTAATTTATATGATTGGCAAGAGCAAGGTCACACAGTTACCTAAGGGCTGACATAATGCAAACTGGAAATGATGGCGCCTTGGAGAAGGCAGACTGGCTGATGTATGTCAAGTGAGTCAGTACGGATGAACCTGGAGATGCAGCCTGTCTTGGTTACTCTTCCCCAACGCTGAGACACAGCAACTGATGCCTGGAGCTCAATGAGAGGTTTATTTTGGCACATGGTCACGGGCAGTGTTCTGCCTGCTCCAGGCTACTAACAACATGGCACTAGGGCATAGTGGGGAAAAGCAGTTCACTTCGTGCCAGCCAGGAGGCAGAAAGGGAAGGCAGGAGCTGGGAAGGAAAATACCCCATCCCAGGCAGACCAAGCAACCTATCTCTTCTGACCTAGGAGGAACCTAGCTGCTTCCTCCTTCTGGCGAGTCAGCTGCAGCACTCATGGTCCAGTCTCCTTCACTGCCTACCTATATCCACAGGCCTTTGGGGGACATTCACCATGAAAACCATACAGAGCCAAAAGGATTCACTGACAAATTTAAGACAGGATGAGATGGAAAGGAAGGATCAAGGATGAATGCAATGATTTTGCAGCATTCCCTTAGTTAAGGATGAGATGTCTGCGAAGAGGTAGTTTGGGGAGAAGAATAGGTCAGAATACCAAATCTAAGTATTGAAGTGAGATGAAAATCCATTTCAACAACCATCTTGTTTCCTCCAACTTCTAGAATGTCACACTCATATATTGCTACCTGAGTTCGTGTTTGTGTATATGTGGGGAGGAGTGTATTTATGTCTGTGTTACCTGTGTTACCTGTGTTCAGGTAGCTAGTGTTATTACTTTGAATAATTTTGTAGCTATGATTATAATTCACACTGATTTGTCATTTTCTCTTCTCTTAGTTTAACTATTCAGATTAACCATCAGTGACATTTCACATCCAAAATGAATTAAGGATGAATGCAAAGTTTTTATTTTCATCTTTAAATCTACAATGAATGTATATTCTCTAATCTTTGATAATTTGTAGAACCTTTTGAATCTTTTTAGATCTGATCTCTTATTTTGCAATAGGGAAGCTTAAATATTTTTCTCAATTTCTATCATGATTTCTGGTTACTGCATTTTTCCATTTACCATCTCCCTAATTTCAACCTTATGCTCTATAGAAATACATTTATTTCATTTGGTTTCATATTTATTGACAAATTTGTCATGGCCCCTTGAAATTCATATTACCACATTTAAGTTTTGTGTGGCATTCAAACTCTCATATATTTTTTGCCTATCTCCGTTTGCTCCTGTCTTGTTAGACTATTTTTGTTTCAGTGACACTTCTTTAAGTTCTAATTTTGATAATTATTCACATTTTAAGGATGCCCCTTAAAGGCTTGGGATTTAACTCAGTGGCTTAAGCACCCTGGTAGCCATGTGGTCATTAGTAACATCCCGGGTACCAAAAAAAAAAAAAAAAATGCCCCTTAAAGGAATTTCTATTATTTTCTTCATGTTCTTGTTCTTTTGGGTTTACTCCTGTTCATTTTGCATTAATTTAGGCTAACTTCCTTAGATCCCTAGTTTTCTTCTTCTTTTGCTGTTTGAATCTTCAGTTGCAATGTAGAAGTAAATTCCATTGCTTACTGTATGGTTGCTGCCCTTCATGGATCCAGCAAAGGCTCTCTTCCTCCTTCAGTTATTCCTTTTGCACAATGCTACTCTTGTTTAACTCCAGTATTCATATTAACTATCTCGGTACTTTAATATGTTTAATATGTGTAGGTTTGCAAGATATACCAAGTGAGTCTATAAATCTATGATTTTAAGTGATGTGGTATTGGGTCACAAATGTGATTCTCTTTCATCTTTTTTCTCTTCTTACATTTGTAGGATTATCCACTGCATGTTCATGTTTTCTCTCTCCTCTCTCTCTCTCTCTCTCTCTCTCTCTTGTTCTCACTGCACTTCTCTCTCACTTGATCATTTCATCTAATTGTAAATTTCCCCAAAACCTAGCAGTTTAAACCTATACACATTTACCATCTCATACTTTCTCTAGCTCATGAGTCTGAGCATGGATTAATGGATGCTTCACTTCATCCTTTCTCACAAGTCTGCACTCACGGAAGTCAGACAGGACTGGTGTGTCAGCAGGGGGCTCAAATGAGGGCACAGTCTTTTCTACACTCATTTAATTGGTGGAAACAGGATTTAGGTCCCTGAGAACTATTGCAGTAAAAATTCAGCTCCTTGCTGTATACGAATAATGGATGCCCTCAGGGTATTGCTACATGGACTCTGGAAATGGCAATTTACTTCAGCAAGGGAACAGTCTGCAGGCAAAACAGAGCCACAAACTCACTGGACTGCATCAGGGTAAAGACACTCAGTCCACTGCATTGTATTGTCTCTGTGAGAAGCAAGATGCAGGCTTGCCAACATTAGGGCGAGGGAAGTTACACAATTAACTGAGTGTAGGACTCAGGGATTACAGTGGGCTGTCTTAGAAGATTGCTTAACACAGATATCCACTTGTGTTTTTTTTTTCCTTTTCATTTTTTCCTTAGATTTTATTCCCTTCAGAGGCAGCTCCTCTACTTCATTAACCATTTTGCCTGGGAATTGGCAGTCTTCCAGTCTGTATTGATACAGGCAATGCAATGAGAGGGGACATGCAGAGAGCACATGACTGCTTCTCCATGAATGCATAAACATGTCTTGTTCTCAGGCATTCTTGATATTTATAATTTCATACTTTTTCCTCAAATTCAGGTTTTCTGTCTCATTCCTGTTTAAGTGTGTTTTATCACATTGATTTGTATTTAACTTGTCTTATTTTATTGATTGATTTTATTTATTGATTGGTTGCTTATTGATTGGTTGATTTTTTATTGATAGATAAGGTTTATTTCCATCTTAATTCCTACTTTCAAATTGTTGTGCTTGGTTTATTATCTTTTCTTCTTTTCCTTCAGTAGTTACACTGTCTTGCAAGTTTTTGAAATATTATATCTCTCATTTATTGAGAAAGTGTCACAAACACACAGAAAAAATTAAGAGTAGACTACTTGAAACCCTTGAACACTGATTTTCAAATACACTGGCTTAAAATATAGTCATGCAGATCACTGGGCTTCAAGAATCAGAAATAATTTTTCTCCTAAAAGTCCTAGGTGTCTTATGAGTAGATTAAATACAAATAATTCATGACAGAGGGGTAATATACAAAACTGACTGACATAATTATTTACAATTTATCTTTTGTATTACTGTGTTCATTTAATCCACTAAGTTTTTTGTTATGCAGCACTCTTTTAATTTTTTGTGATGCACATTTGCAGTACATAATTATTACATACTCTGCAGGTATATGCACATAACACATCTTAATTCTTTTATCATTCCCTAACCCCCCAACCCCTCTCTCTCTTCCTGCCTCTCCTTTTTGCAAAGAATCAACCACCCTGCTTCCTACTACCTATCTTTTCTTTTTATTTTTATTTATATTTTGTGTTTCTCATGTAAGAGAACCATGCAATATTGAAGCTTGTATGTCTGATTTATTTCACTTAACGTGGCCTGAAAGTGCAACCAGTTTGCTACACGTGACTCAAGTTAATTCTTTTTGTGGTAGAGGAATACTCCACTGTATAAATACCATACTTTATTTATTCATTCATCTATCTGTTCATAGACATTTAGGCTACTTCTGAGATTTAGTTATTATTAGTTCTGCTGCTATAAATATGAATATGCATGTATCTCTAGCATATAGTGTCCTTAATTCTTGGGAAGAAACTTAGCAGGGAAATAAATGACTCCAATGGAACTTCTGCATGTAGTTTTTGCGGAATGTCCATAGTGATTCACAGTCATTGTACTAGTTCACATTCCCATTCACATGAATAATTTGATTTCTTGGTGGTAGCCATTTTTCCTGAAGTCAAATGGAATGGTAGTTCTGTTTTAATTTGAATTTCTATTATGTCCACATTAAAATGTTAACAGATTTTTTAGCTCTTTTTTTATTAAATGAGTTTATCAGTACATTTTAAATAATCATAATGATCATATTCATAAGGAATGTTTACCTGTACATGAAATAACTTGGCTTTTTCCTGTGCCGCTCCCCTCCCTTCAACCCCTTTTCCCTCATTGACAAAACTGTGTTTTGGTTTTGTCCTTCTTTTCTCACTTTTTCCTTTCCATTCCTTCCTTTCCTCCTCTACCTCCCTAGTTTCCCTTCCCATTTGAACGTTTTCTTCCTATTTCACATTGTGCTATATAGTTTGATTCTTATTTAAACTTTAAGTTTCTCACAACAGAAAACCAATTTGGTATTTACACGTGTGTCTGATTTATTTCACTTAGTAGTATGGTCTCAAGGTGCATCCACAAATGTCTCAAAGTTATCCTTTGTAGCAGAGTAGTACCGTACTGTATTAAAAAACACATCTTCTTTATCCACTCACCAGTTGATGGACATTTGAGTTGTTCCCAAGATTAGGCTATTATGCACTGTGCCACTATAAATATGGGTGTACCTATATTGCTGTAGTATGATGCTTTTACTTCTTTCAAGATGATACTAAGAATAAGAATAGTTGAGTCGAGTGAAACTTCTAGTCCTCATTTTTAAAAAAATTTGAGCTCTTTCTATATTCTAAACATTAGTCTGGTTACCATTCTGCAAGTTGTCACTTCACTCTGTTTCTTTCCTTTGTTGTGCAGACTTTAATTTGATATGATTACCTGTGTTGATTCTTGGTGTTATTTCTTTTTTAATATAACTTTTTTATTTTAAACAAAATAAAACCAACCAAAATGATACAGAATTTTAAAACAAGATAATAAAAAAATCAACAATGGCTACCATAATGCCTCTTGTTGCCTTAAAATAGCTGCCCATACCTTCAGAAATATTAAAAATCTAGTGAAACAGAACAAAATAGAACCAATAAAAACAAAACTATGAATGCAATATAGGACTTTAAAACAAGATGATAGTAAATCCAAAGTGGCTACCATAGTATATCTTGTTATCTTTGAAATAGTTGCCCATGCCACTAGATATAATAAAATCAAACAAAACAAAAGCAGAATAAAACCAAACAAAACAAAACAATACAGAACTTTAAAACAAGATAGGGCCAGGGATTTAGGTCAGTGGCATAAGCACCTGCCTGACAAGGGCGAGGACATGAGTTTGATCCCTGTAACTGGGGGGAAAAAAGGCCCAGAGCTGCCTGCACTCCACATCACAAGCCAAAAGTGCATGCAGTGAGATCCATCCCAAGGTGCAGCCTCGGTGTGTCACTCGGAGCTTGGTGGAACCACAACCAGCATCCACCATCACCGGGGACTCATAGGAAGGTCCCTCCTGGCCTACTTGAGCCCTACCCAGCAAACTCCAAGTGGCCTTTAGCCACTTTTGCTCTGCCTCATGAGCTGAAAGCACACTCAGTGATCTTCACCCAGCCTTACAGGCACATCACGTCACTCAGAGCCTGGTAGTGCCCAGCCAGCATCCCCCATCATCTAGGGACTCCAGAAGGTTCCCTCCTGGCCTAGTTGGGCCCCTGCCAGTGACCCTGAGTGGCTGGGAGTCACCTGGCAAGGCCTGTCTAATGACCTCCACTCAACAGGGGAAACCACTGCAGTAACGATAGATATTCTCAGTTTCCTTAAGAAAATATAGGAAAATGACAAAATCATAGAACAAAATACAATCTCAAACCTCCAACCCATCCCAAGCAAACATAGGAGACATAGACATACAAGAAAATGTAAGCCATACACCTGGAACTCCTGAAATGATTGTGACTGAACTAAAGAAACAACTCTGGGAAGCTATAAAAGAACTCAGAAATAAACTCCTAGGTTAAAAAAGAAATGATAAATGTAAAGAAAGAAATGCTGGATGTATCTAAAGAAGTTAGAAAAAATCAAAGGAACACTGCAAAAAGAAGGAAACCTTGAATGACCAATATAAGAAACAACAGAATGCATAAAACAGATTCAAAGAGATATCCAGGAAACCAAAAATTCCACTAAAAGTTGGCAAAATTGCCTCAATGAAAGTGAAGATAGACTTTCAGACCTCAAAGACAAGATTGCAACTACTGAACAGGAAAGGGAAAATTTTTAAAAATAACAAGCAGTCAGGAAATAATAATTCAACAAGGCAAGATGATGCAAAGAAAAACAACATCAGATTGATAGGTATAAATGAAAAAGAAGGTGACACAAATGATATCAAGAGGCTATTTACAGAAGTAATAGCTGAAAATTTCCCAAACATGAGAATGGAAACTAACATACAGATAAGCATATAGACCTCCAAATAGCCATAAGCAAAAAAAAAAAAAAATACTACACCCAGACATATAACAATCAATATCACAGAAATTCAACATGAGGACAGAATACTTAAAAGCTATTAGAGACAAGAGACAGATCATCCATAAAGGAACCCTATCAGAATCACAGAAGACTTCTCAACACAAACAATAAACTCAAGAAGAGCATGAAGTACTTAAAATTCTAAAAGAAAATGACTTCCAATGCAGACTGATATACCCAGCAAAACTATCCTTCAAATTTAATGGAGAAACAAGATAATGGAGAAACATGACAAAGAACAACTGAAGAAATTTACATCTACCAAACCAACCCTAGAAAGAATATCAAAATACATGCTAGATAGAATAAAAATGAACACAATCTCCAGAACAACCACAGAAAGAAACCACCAGCCAGGACAAGAAATTAAACAAGGGAGGAAAACAGGAAACCAACAACAAGAACACAAAATGGCAAAGTCAAGCCAGTGCATATCAGTGATATCCATAAATGTAAATGGATACAAAAGAAACAGGTTGACAGAATGAATCAAAAAATAAGACCTCACAATATGTTGTATACAAGAAACACATCGGACTCAAAGAGAAACTCATAGATTAAAAGTCAAAGGATGGAAAAACGGTATTCCATGCAACAGGAATGCATCAAAAAGTAGGGGTAGCTATTCTGTTTGCAGACAAAGTGAGCTTCAAACCTAAAATGATTAAAAGAGATAAAGAAGGCCACTACATACTTGTAAGTGGAAAACTACCAGAGGAAGAACTAACAATTATAAATATATATGCACCAAATACAGGAGCACCCAACTATACAAAATACTAATGGAATTGAAAAACCAAATACACAAGAGTAATAGGAGACCTTAACACCCCACTGTCACAAAGAGATAGATCAACAAAACAGGGTCAGCAAAGAAATAACAGAACTGAATCATACCTGTGAGTAAATGGATATAGTGGATGTTTACAGAGTGTTCCACCCCACCACATCAGGATATACATTTTTCTCAGCTGCATATGGGACATTCTCCAAAATAGACCATAAATTAACTCATAAAATATTCTTAAGTAAATGCAAAGGGAATGAAATTATCCCATGCATAATATCTGACCTTAGCACACTAAAATCAATGGTAAAAGCCCTGCAAAACCTTTATAAATACATGAAAATTAAATACCAACCTTCTGAGCAACCAGTGGGTTACAGATGAAATTAAAGAAGAAATAAAACAATACCTACAATACAATGAAAATGCAGACACAACGTACTGTAACCTATGGGACACAATGAAAGCAAGCTTAAAAGGAAAATATATAGTAATAAATAGTCACATCAAGAAAACAGGATGAGCACAAATAAATAACCTAATGCTACATCTCAAGCTTCTAGAAAAGGAAGAGCAAGTCAAACCCAAAGCTCAGAGAAGAGAGGAAATTGTAAAGATTAGAGCAGAAATTAATGCAATTGAAATAAAAAACAACACAAAGAATTAATGAATCAAAGAACTGGTTTTTTTAGAAAATAAGATTGATAAACCTCTAGCCAACCTTCTCAAGAAAAAGAAATAAAAAACTCAAATCCATGCAATAAGGACTGAAAAGAGGAAACTTACTATAGATGCCATGGAAATTCAAAAGATCAGGAATACCTACTTTGAAAATCTCTACTCACATAGGGTGGAAAACACAGAGGAAATGCACAGATTTCTACAAACATATAAACTGCCAAAGCTCAATCAAGAAGATATAACAGTTTTGAATAACCCACTATCAGCTACTGCAATTAAAAAATGTGATTAAAAACTTACCAACAAAGAAAAGCCCAGGTTCTGATGGATTCACAACTAGATTCTATAAGAAATTTGGAGAAGACTTAATGCCAATATTCCTTAAAATCTTCAATGAAATTGAAAGAAAATCAGTTCTCTAAGACTCATTCTTAGAGGCAAGTATCACTCTGATACCAAAACCAGAGAAAGACCCAACCAAAAAGGAGAACTATAGACAAATTTCACTAATGAACATTGATGCAAATATTCTCAATAAAATACTGGCAAGCAGAATGCAGCAAATTATCAACAACATTATACACCACGACCAAGTGGGATTTATTCCAGGAATGCAGGAAAGGTTCAACATATGCAAATCAATAAATGTAATACACCACATCAACAGAGCCAAAAATAAAAATCACATGATCATCTCAATAGATGCAGAAAAAGCCTTCAATAAAATTCAATACCTTTTCATGATAAAAACCCTACAGAATCTCAGAATAGATGGTATGTACCTCAATCTCATAAAGGCCATTTATGACAGTCCAACAGCCAACATTATACTAAATGGACAAAAACTGAAAGCCTTCACTCTAAAATTAGAAACAAGACAAGGAGGTCTACTATTACCACTCCTATTCAATATAGTTCTGGAAATATTAGCCAGAGCAATCAGACAAGAGGGAGAAATAAAAGGAATAAAGATAGGAAAGGAAGAATTAAGCTATCATTATTTGCAGATGATATAATACTGTACATAGAAGACCCCAAAACTCCATTAAAAGACTAGTAGAGGTAATAAACAAATGCAGCAGCGTAGCTTGATACCAAGTCACCACGAAAAAAATCAATAGCATTCCTCTACACAAACAAAAAACTCACTGAACGAGAAATTATGGAAATATCACCTTTCACCATAGCATCTAAAAAAAATCAAATACTTAGGAGTCAACCTAACCAAAAATGTAAAAGACCTATATGCTGAAAGTTATACTACTCTGATTAAGAGATTGAAGAGGATATAGAAAATGGAAAGATATTCCTTGCTCTTGGTTAGGAAGAACCAATGCTGTGAAAATGGCCATACTCCCAAAACTGTTATACAGATTCAATGCAATCCCAATCAAAATACCATTAACGTACCTTACAGATTTAGAGAAAACATTCCTAAAATTCATCTGGAAACAGAAGAAATCGAGAACAGCAAAGGCGATTCTGGGCAACAAAGGCAAGACAGGAGGCATCTCAATTCCTGACTTGCAATAATACTACAAAGCCACAGTAATTAAGCCAAGCATGGTACTGGCAAAGAAATAGACCTGAAGATCAGTGGAATAGATTAGAAGATGCAAATACTACTACAAAGACATTCAGCCATCTTATATTTGACAAAGGGGCTAAACATGATCACGGGGGAAAAGATAGCCACTTTAACAAATGGTGTTGAAAATACTGGTTTTCCACATGCCAAAGACTGAAAACAGACCCATGCCTATCACCATGCATTAAACTAAAGTCAAAATGGATCAAGGATCTAAATATTAAAATAGAAACACTAAATCTACTGAAGGAAAGGTGGGTAAAAATCTTGGAGACGTAGGGGTAGGCAGAGAATTCATGAACAAAACACAAACTGTATGGGAAATACTTCAAAGAATTAACAACTGGGATCTCATATTACTAAAAAGTTTCTGTACTTCAAAAGAAATCACCAAGAAAGTCAAAAGAAAACCCACAGAATGGGAAAGAATTTTAGCCAACAATCCCTCAGACAAAGGACTTATATCCAGAACATACAAAGAACTGACAAACATCGACCTTCCCTCAAATTCAAAGCCCCTCTCCAAAAATGGGCATCAGAGGTGAACACACAGTTCTCAGATGAAGATATACAAATGGCAAATAAATATATGAAGAAATGTTCACCATCACTGGTGATTTGAGAAATGCAAATTAAAATAGCATTGAGACTTCATCTCACCCAGGAAAGAATGGCTGCCATCAAGAAAACAACTGATAACAAATTCTGGCAAAGATGGGGTGGGGAGGAACACTTCTCCACTGTTGGTGGGAGTGCAAACTGCTGCAACCACTGTGGAAATCAGTATGGAGATTCTTCAAAAAACTACAATTGGAAGTTCTATTCAACCCAGCTGTTCCCCTCCTGGGTATTTTCCCAGAAAAACTGAAAAAGTCATGTCACAGTGATAAATGTGCACCCATGTTCATAGCAGCCCAGTTTGTGATAGCTCAGTCTTGGAAACAACAAAAATGCCCATCAACTGCAGAGTGGATGAAAAACATGTGATATTTTTATACAACAGAATACTTCTAAGCCATAAAAAATGATGATCTTGAGGCTCTTATAGGTAAATGGAGGCAGGTTGAGAATATCCTCATTAGTGAAATAAACAAGACTCACATTAGTAAATATCACATTTCTCTCTAGTGCAAAAAAAATAAAAACTGACAGGATAATGGGATCCAAAAAGTATAATAGATATTGTGAATATGAAAGGGAAGGAAAGTGCTCTAAAGGGTATAACAGTATGTATAATATACAAGATAGATGACCATACTACTGAATTTCTGTTGGAACAGTGAACAGAATGATTTGCACTGTCATTGTTTAAGAATCTAGCCACTATGCCTTGATTTTGTGACTTTGGCAACTATTTTTTAAGATGACAATGAGTAATATATCAACCAGCAATTTTATGATGTTGCTTTTTAAATTCGGTATTGTACCTTTTTTCTGCTTTTCTATTTTCTCTAATTTTCTTTTCTTTCTGAAAAAAGGGAACAATGTGCAATATAACAACCATTATTAAATTTCTTTCATTCTGTTTTGAAAACCTATATTGTTATGTTTTGAGTTTGCTATTGTTATCTGTTTTGGCTTTTCTTTTTCTGATTTTTTTCCTTTTAAAATAAAATTTAAAAAATAAAAAAACAAAAAGGGGGGAAAAGCATGCTATCAGAGTAAAAAGAGAGCTTAACCCGCATATCTAGTATAAGTGCTGCCAAAGCAAGCACACTAATCCACCCCTGGAAAGCCAACAGGTTATTCACAACAGCACTAAGAACACGCACTAGGGGAATGAGAGCCTCTTCAACAAACAGTTCTAGGGAAATTGGACATCCACATATAGCAGGCTGAATTTAATTCCTGATTTCTCACTATATATAAAAACACAGAATGTATTAAAGTAAGGCCTGAAGCCAAGAAACTACTAGTAGAAGAAATGCTTCAGATCATTGAAATAGGCAATGGTGTTTTTAGACAATAATCTAAAACTCAAACAGAAGAAAAAATAGACCAAAATTTTATATCAAAGTGAAAAAACTTTGCATGGAAGAGAAATAACCTGCTGAATGGAATAAAATATTTACAACTCATAGGATATTACAACTTAATATCCAGAATATTAACTCAATAACAAAAATAACAGTCATAATAATAATAACCTGACGGGCATTTAGCTCAGGGCACAAGTACCTGCCTAGCAAATGCAAGGCTATGAGTTTGATTCCCAGTACCAAAAATAACAATAATAATAATAATAACCTGATTAAAATGAGTAGTAGATCTAAATAGACACTTCTTTTTTTTTTTTTTTCTGAACTCACGACTGCCTGCTAGCAAGGCAGGCGCTTATGCCGCTGAGCTAAACCCCCCGCCCCTAAATAGACACTTCTTAAAAGAAGACATGCAAATGATCAATATATACATGAAAAAAACTCAACATCACTACTTATTCAAGAAATGCAAATCAAACTCAAAATGAAATGTCACCTCACTTAATTATAATATCTATAACCAAAAAGATAAAACATGACAAGTACTTGTCAGTATGTACAGGAAAGGGGACCCTTTCATGTTATTCATGGGAATATAAATTAGTACAGTTATTATGGGAAAACAGTACACAAGTTTCCCAGAAATTAATGTTACCAGGTGATATAGCAATCCCACACCTGAACATATATACCAAGTAAATTATTTGTTGACGAAACATGAACAAAACCATATTAATTAAGAACTACTCACAATAACCAAGAAATGGAAACAACTTAAGTGTTCATCAATTGATGAATGGCTAATGAAAATGTAATATATCTTTAGATGGTGGAATATTAACAACTATTTAAAAGGATGAAATCCTATTAATTTTCCCAAGGTAGAAACCAGGAGAACAATATGTTAAATGAAATACTGGTGGCACAAAAGAGACAAATAGCACATGATTTCACTCACATGTGAAATCTAAAACATTGATCTCATGGAAGTAGTCTCAACAAAGGCTAAAATGAAGAAGGAAAGAAGGCTTGGCAAGTGAGAACTAAGTTACAGTCAGATTGAAGAAATAATTTATGGTGTTCTACTGCACAGTTGGTTGATGACAGATAAGGATACTTACTATATGATAGAGGGACAAAAAGGGACTTTGAATATTTACATCACAAAGAAATGAGGAAATATGTATGCTTATCCTGATTGAGAAACCACATCGTGTACATATCTCAAAAGATCATTGTACCCTAAATTATATAAAGTTTCATGCAATTTAATGTATGAAAGAACATACATAATATAATGTAATATACTTTATATGTGGATATAATCTTACCTCCTTTTCACGGATCTTGACTCCCTTTTCCTTTTACTTTCCAAGCATATATAAAGGAAGGAGAACTTGAAGAACATAATGCTCCTTGTTAAGAAATTTGTAAATACAGGGAAAGTTCTAATCTCATTCCCTACAAGATTTCTCACAAAGGCCATAATCCCATTTCCTAACAGTATTCCTGGAGGAACCCCAATTCTCATTGTGCCAAAAAAATGAGTTCTAGTTCTGTTCAGTAAACCACTGGGAAACTGAATCCAAGCCTTGTGATTACCTCTTCATTACAAATATAAGGTTCATTCAAAGTTCAAATCCGTTTTGACAGTGAGATGACCTTGATTCCTTCAAAAATGAAAAAGGTGAGACTTTGGACTATTGACTATGAGGTTCAGATTTGTCTCTTCCCTTTAAAATTGTTACAAAAAGCCTGCATCTTGCTCATATGACTTCCTACTGCATTTATATCTGAACAATATACATAATAGCCCAGGGACCCACAACTAGCTTAATGAAGCCTGTATAGAGATGCAATAAAAGACTGAGGATTTATTCTTTGGTGCTTCACTTTTGTTAAAGCAACCAACAAGCTTGCTTAGCAGTATGGCAAGAAATAGGGCTATCACAAAGATCACAAAAAGCAACAAATGCTGGTCAGACTGCAAGCAAGGGCAGAATAAACGCTTCCACATTCTTGGTGAGAATGTAAACTGATGAAAGAACGTAAACTGTGGAAATCAGTATGGAGATTTCTCAAAAAGCTAAAAAGAGAAATTCCACTCCACCCAGCTATTCCTCTCCTGCGTACACTCATAAAAGATATCATAAGATTGTGCTACATGTATATCCACGTTTATAGCAGCACAACAACAGCTAAGCTCTGGAAACAGCTTAGATGCCAGTCAACAGACAACTGTTTACATATATTATGGGATATATATATCCATTTATATATAATATATATATCTCCATTTATATATATTCAACAACAATAAAGGATGAAGTGATGTCGTTTTCAGGCAAATGGATGGATTTGAGATCATAATGTTAAGTGAAATAAGTCCAACACAAAAAGTTAAATACCACATGTTTTCTCTCATAGAAGAAACCTAAAATATAAATAAATAGGGCTGGAGATTTAGCTCAGTGGCATAAGCGCCTGCCTGGCAAATGTGTGGTCCTGAGTTTGATCCCCGGTACCACAATACATAAATAACTAAGTAAAACTGTAGTAAAGGAGAGGTGGTAGGAAACAAAAAGGCAGACTGTTTGAAGATGATGAAGGGGATGAGGAAAGCAGAGGAACAAAAAATGAGCAAGAATATTGATTATATATGCATTATATATTGATATATAATCAAACTAAAAAATGTTCTATATAGCAAACATACACTAATAGAGAGAGGAAGCAGAATGACATGAAAACTAATCTTGGTCAAGGCGTAACTGAGGGAAACAACACTGAGGCTGCAGCAGTTTTGATGTGAGCAAATCACAAGGGTAATTTTCTGGCATAGTGATGTCTTTCAACTCTGCTCTCCCCTCTCTTCCAGCTCCTCTGTTTACTCACTGTCATGGGCCAGCAGCTCTCCAAGACTCCTAATGATGAAGAACACCAGGATTTTTTCTCAAGTTTTGAATATTTTAAGAACTTACATATGAAAAACAAATTCATCCCTCAAGAAACCATCACTGCAATCGAGTTACACTTGAAAAAAGGAGACATTCGGGCAACAAATGCTGTGATCACTACTGCATTAAAAGAAATCAATAGTACACAACTCAACATTGCTGTGACAGGGGAATCTGGAGCAGGAAAGTCCAGCTTGATCAATGCACTTAGAGAGGTTAAGCATGACTCCAAAGATGCAGCTCCCACTGGGATAACTGAAACAACCATGAAGAGACAGCCATACACTCATCCAAAGATTCCCAATGTCACGTTGTGGGACTTACCTGGCGTAGGAACCACCAATTTCAAACAAAAAGATTATCTTCAGGAAGTACAGTTTGCTGAATATGACTTTTTTATTATTGCTTCTGCTACACACTTCAAGGAAAGTGAAATAGAACTGGCCAAAGTGATCAGACTTATGAAAAAAAATTTGTATTTTGTGAGAACCAAGGTGGACCTTCACATAACAAATGAAAAGAGAAGTAAACCATCCACATTTAATAAAGAGGCAGTCTTGCAGGAAATCCGAAACAACTGTCTGGACAACTTGAAGAAGAATGGCATGATCGAACCACAAGTCTTCTTGATCTCTAACAAAGATTTATCTAAGTATGATTTCCCAATCCTAATAAATGCCCTAATAAAGGACATCCCTGTTCAAAAGCAGCATGCTTTTATGCTCTCCTTGCCTAGTATTACTGAGGCAGCCATTGAAAAAAAGCGAGAGTCTCAAAAGAAGTACATCTGGCTAGAAGCCTTGGTGGGTGGACTATTGGCTACCCTTCCTGCAGTGGGCATGATGAGTGCCGAAGACATGAAGAAGCTGAAAGCAAGTTTAAACCACTTTCAAGTCCTGTTTGGAGTGGATGATTCATCACTGAAGAGTTTGGCTAAGGATTTGCAAGTGCCGATGGAAAAACTCAAGGCAATGATGAAATCTCCAAATTTGTTGGAAAAGGATAATGAAAAAAACCTAATGGAAAAACTTTTGGAATATGTGGAGAAATTCTGTTCAGTTAATGGAGGTCTGCTTGCTACAGGATTTTACTTTAGTAAAATTTCTTACTTGAAACTGCATTTCCTTGACACAGTGGCTGAAGATGCTAAAATCATCCTTAAAGAAGCAATCACATGCAGTGCCACGGGTTTAGCTCAGCAGCATTAAGGCTTGCCTTGCAAGCACGCAGTCATGAGTTTGATTCCCGGTACAAAAAAATAAAGAATCATATTCAAAATTCAAACTTACCCCACCCTAAAGCTGCTGATTGTAATAAAACCTAATGTTCAACACCAGAGTCATAGGTAAATTCCCCATTCTAATATATTTTCTTTAGAAGTCCTTGCACCTTAATTATGGAAAAATGCTATCTCAGGGAGTTAAGTCTGATAAAAATTAGTATACAGTCAGACAGAGACTAGATTCTCAAAGAAAGTCAGTGAAAAATAAAGACATCAGAATTGTGACTGGAGGTGCATCTGAAACAGGCTAGGCCTCTAATGACCAGTTGTATATATCTCCCTAAGAGATAGACATTATATTGACTTATATCCTGTACTTATTATACCACTCAGTCTAGTAATTCCAGATAGGAATCAGTTGTCCAGGTGGGTGACCAGAATATATGGCCCCATTCTGTCCTCAAAATGTCTTTGTTCTTTCCATGCACTCTTGCTTCATGACTCATTTCATTACTGGATCAATACTAGCTAAGCAGCTATATCTGTAATCCTATAATTGATTATAGTTTGACCCACATTGTACCTACACTATGACTTTGTAGTAAAACTACCCCTGACAGAGGGCGTCAGTGGCTACCATATTTGTGACCCTTCTTGGAAATTCAGTTCTTCTTTCCTCATTTCCAATAAAATTCTCCTAACTTATTCTTTTGGTTAATGACTTAATTTCTAGATTGTGGGACCACAAACTTGACACATTTGACATCCAACATGTTAGAAATTATATTTTTCCTATGTTATTCCCATTGAGCCTGTCTTGCAGAGTGGCTATTACAGTCTATAGCCCCCTGTTTTATTTTGCTTTTTTTTCTATTCTGTTTTATACTGAGGATTGAGCCCAAAGCCTTAGTATTGAGCTACATCCCTAGTGTTATAGGCAGCTGAGTTAGATAGAAATGTTATAAGCAGTCAGACAGAGCTGGGCCCTCAAGGGAGCCAGTGCAGAAGACCAGACATTTTGTAACCTTGGAAGAGACAGACAACTCCAACCATGGGCCAGACTTCAACACAAAAGATCAAACAAATACATCCAAACCCAATCTCCTAAAGGAAGAGTCACTGCTCTTTAAACATGCTACAAGACTTGCTTCCCCATTTGTCCATGATTTGGTCCATTTTACCTGAACAATTACCTGAACCCCTAGAAAAGATAGTCTTTGGTAACCCATTCAGGACCCCTTCTATCGCTCTCTTTCAGACAAAAGCTTTCTTTTGCTCTTAACCTCTGTTAAAATATTCTGGGGTAATAGAGAAGCAAAAAGTACAAAATGAACGTTTATTGAAGACATGGAAAGGAGCAAACAACTCATGGTGGTTGGGCTATCTCCTTCGACCAGATACATAGAGGCACAAGGAAGAGGCAAGTGGGGAGGATACTGAGGACAAGTGAGGAACCAATTGGAATTCTCTGTGCATGCAAACAATAAGGTAAGTTGCAGTTAGGGATTAAGAAGAAGCAGGAGCTGGTAAGCATTCCTGCTTTGGCCTTCCACCACATTAAACCATTGCCATAATTGCACAGTAATTTATACTAGGGCAAGAACCTTTCATTCCTCTCTTGGTATTATTAGGAAAAGGGTGAAGACTGTCTCTCACTATTTCATGCTGGACAGGGGTGTCATGTCGGAGTCTAGGGAGTTGACAGAATGACAGTTGATGCCTGTGTAGAAGCTGGTACCAGGTGTTTCAGCCAGGAAAAGGAATTAATCATTGGTCAGTGCTTACATCCTAGAGTGTAGAAATAAATATAAGGTGCAATGAGGAGGCAGGTCACTATCATAGTTAAAGGACTCAAGGGGGGGTAAAAGGAAAGGTGCCTTTGATCTGAATGTGTCATTGCATCAGGGCCTTAGTGAGGAAGAATCTGAAAAGTAAGTGTGGAGTTGGAAGGGGTGGAGTTACAAGAGATAATTATTCCCCCTTTGAAAGGGTACAAATGGAGGTAGGACTTGTCCTTGGTTCAGGGAGACAATGGGAAACATGAGAAATGTAGGGCCTCACAGTTGAATCATGTTTGGGAAATTATAAACTGAGGGTGGGAGGGCTGTGGCTGCATCACTGTAAGTGACACAAGATCTTAGGCCTACAGTCTACAGTTTCATGTTTAAACAGGTGAGGGTGGAGAGAACTAAGATCATTGTAGTGAAAAAATTAACTAATGCAATGTAAGGGATCAGGAAACAGGATGACAAAACATGACATAGCCTGAAATAAAGGCAGGACAATTATCTGAATGGATACTCTGAGGCAGACCAGACTTTAGAATGATTTGTTGTAATTGGACCTTAGTAACTACATCAGCAGTCTCCCTGGTTGTGGGAAAGGCTTCTATCTATCCTGAAAAAGTACAAACAAAGGTAAGAAGACATTTGATAGTTTTGCAGTGGGGCATGTGTCCTGACCAGGGGTGTGTCCATGAAATTGATGAGCAGGAAAGGGAGGGGGTAGTATCTATTCCTGAGGAGAGGTTCAAACACAGATATGACAGGTGTGAGTAAGTTAGGTTGTTGAGACCTGAGTGTGTCTGGGTCAGTCTACATAAACACAAAGGGATCCCCACAGAGTGAAGGGGGATAGTTAAAAAGGCATCTTTAAGGTCTAGGACTATGAAACAAGTGGTGAAGGGGGAATATGAGAGAACATGGTATAGGGTTTGGCACCATTGGGTGAATTGGGGCAACATCATCATTGATTACCCTAAGGTCTTTTATTAGATGATAGAACTCATTAGGCTTGAGTATCAAGAGAATGGAAGTATTATAGGATGAATGGATAAGTTTAAGAAAACCATTGTCTAAAATAAATGTTTGGGAGCTATAGGATATTGAGGAACACAAGGAAAAATTGAAGGATCCCTGAGAAGAACTAAAACAGGCATGACATGGGTAGCACTGGTGGGGTAGGAAGTGTGTCAAATTATGGGAACAACAAGGGAAAGCAGGGGACGAGGGGATGGCTTTGCGGTGCATTGTAAGGGTGTTTGGAGAATGAGAGCTGTGGGAAGGGGGAAGGTAAAGGAGAAGTTAAGCCTTTGAAAAAGATCCCTACCTAAAAGGGATGTGGGACATGTTGGAATTACCAGAAAGCTATGGGTGAAGATGAAAGAGTTTGGAACCTGAATGGAACGGGCCCTGTTTGAAAAGGCTGTGTAAGGTTGGCTGTCTACACCCACTACAGAGACTGAGGATTTAACATAATGGCCTAAAAACTCAGGAAGAACACTATACATGACCTCCATGTCTACAAGTACAGATAATGTCTTGCCTGAGACCTCCAGTGGGACTTGAGCCTCTGAGAAGGATACCTTAATGGAGCCTGTGGGCCCCAAGCCCCATCAACCTTCAGCAGCAAGTGCAAGTAGATCAGCCAGTGACAAATCCAGGGGTGATGAGATCTCCTGTGGGGACAAGGAGTTACAGGATGGATGATTTACCTGCTCTCTGGTGGCAAGAACAGTCACTCTTTCAATGGCCCTTGAAATTGCAAAGGGAACATTCTCTCATCCAGAGTCCTTTTTGTCACCCTCAAAGCATAGTCTGGGAGAGGTTTGGGCAGCTCCACCTTTTTTTCAGTTTTCTCAGTTGTCATAAAGCTCCAGCTGTCACTGCTAAAAAATCAGATTATTTTTTTCTTTTGGTTTTTATCTCTGATGTTCAAAAAACATAAAAAGCCATATTAAGAAGCTCTCCCTGTGGGGTTTGAGGGCCAAGTTTAGCCCTTTGTCTTGGATCTGGCCCACAGCAGGAGGTTTCTGTCTCCTCCAAGGTCACAAGCCATCTGGTTCTCTGTCCTACCTCCTTTGAGGCCCATACCCTGTCTGACTGCCTAAAATGTTTTTAACTGACTTAGCTGCTGGTAGCATTTTTCCTCGAAGAAGTAACTCAAACTGCCCTGAGATGTAATGAATGATGACCAATCTGGCTTCTCCAGACTAAAGGGGGTTAAAGTTGTTGGATGGCACTCAGGGATATTCTGCAGAGCTTTTAACTAGTGGCCCTCAGGCCGGGCATGGTGGCTCATGCTTGTAATCCCGGCACTCAGGAGGCTGAGGTGGGAGGATCATTGTGAGTTTGAGACCGGCCTGGGCTACAAAGTGAGCTCAAGGCCAGCCTGAACTGCATAGTGAAACCCCATCTCAAAAAAGACAAAAAAAAACTAGTGGCCCTCAGTAGACTGCAGGCATTTTCATCTTGGGGAGGCATACAGCTTTAAGTCTAGAGGAGAAAAAGGCAAACAACCAATTAAGTATGTAGGGGCCAAAAAATAAAGTCAACAGGATATTTATGAGTATAACTTTAGTAATGGCTTCCCATAAGCAGGATAAGGAGAAGGTCCAGGGCATTTTAGAAATAGGCATATTATTCATTTGTCATACACACATTTAGGTTTTACGATTGTATAAGCACTTCCTGTGCTATTAGAATGTCTACTATCCCTCAATATGCATCATATAACCTTTTTCTGGAAAAGGTCTGGTTGATCCCAGTAAAAGGAATATAAAGGGAATTTAGTATATTTGTTATTGTTTTTATCTATATGATGCCTTTGGGTATGACACTTTTTGGCAAGAACTTTAATCAAAACATGTATAATCAAAGTATACATACAAAATCATGTATAATCAAAGCATGAGCAATAGGGCTGACAGTTAAGTTTAGAAACTGCTTGTAGGTTATAGCAATTGTAACTCATTGCTCTTAGGTCCTTTGTTGATGGGCATTACATAAATTTTAGTTTAAAAATTATCATTTGACTGGTGACATCATATTGGTTTGGCTTGAATATCCTGGCCAGAGCACAAGAAAAAGGCAGATGTTTGGATCTGAAAGAAAATGTTTACCATCATAAACAATCCCAATTTTATATTTAAAGATATGAATATACCATAAAACCAGCAACAATGAATTTTCTTAGTCATATGAACTTTAGTTGGGGTGTCTCCCATAAGGCTATGGGGATTATTGGGGCCTCTGATTAATGAATAAGATCTGGTTAAAGTTACCATTTGGCCACTTTATTATTCATCAATTGAAGTCTTTTCTAATCTCTCCTCACCCCAAGGGATTTTGTTTAACCAATTTTAGCATCATTTTGACCACCTGGCATCTTAGGTGGAAGTATGCTTTTTAAATCTATAACCCAAATAAACCTTGATTAAATGATTTGAAAAAGAAAAAATATTGTTGACCTCAAACATTTGCCTGCTGTTTTGACCTACATGGACAAATGATCTGTACAAGATAAACAGACTGGACAAACAGACAACAGATATATAGACTGACAAACATCTTACAAAATCAGAGTGTGCTCAAATGTATTTGGCCAATTTAACCCATAATAAACAGACTAGTGTGAAACTTTTTGTAGGTTAATTAACAGAAATCTCTTGAAATAAGAATAGCAGAAAAGGAACCTAATCTATGGTTACACTGAGATAGATCTGTGAGGAGAAAAATGAGCATGAACTGATCCCTTGGGATCAGCCTGTTTCCAAAGAGCAAATAAGGATTGAATATCAGAAAACTGTAGAGTGGGAGGTGTAGATGGCCACTAGGCAGCCAACCACCCAGCAGGCATTTGTGTGCAGGTACTGGGTAATCACCACAAAAAGACCACTCATCACCATGCAAGAGGGAAGCACAAGATGGTGACTGGTCACCATGAGATCCCCCAACAAGATGCCTGATGCCAGTCCCATGATGAGGGACTGCAAGATGGTGGCCATTTACCATGTGACCTGTTACAAGATAGTGGCACACTGTGACATGGGGGGGTGCCACAAGATCATGGCTGTCCTCCATGTGAACTGCAGCAAGATGGCTGCTGAGGACCATGTGGACTGCTAGGTGGCTGGAATGCATGAGATTGAGTATGGTGAACTGGCAGGGGAAATGGCAATGCAGGAGTAGGGGACAAAGAAGGGTCTTCCCACAGAATAGATGGCCCAGGTTGAAGGGATCCAAAAATCTGAGACTAGGGCCAGGGATTTAGCTCAGTGGCATAAATACCTGCCTGGCCAGCTTGAGGTCCTGAGTTCAATCCCTGGTACCAAAAGATAAATAGGCTGCCGCACCTGGCCATCGGTGTGCAGAGGAGGAG
Source organism: Cavia porcellus (assembly GCF_034190915.1). NCBI lineage: Eukaryota > Metazoa > Chordata > Mammalia > Rodentia > Caviidae > Cavia > Cavia porcellus. The sequence goes on from NW_026947504.1 coordinate 17,955,890, forward strand.
CTGGGCAGATCAGGGGTGCCTGCATCGGCCTCTCTGCATGTCTGGAGGACTCTGGATATCTCCGCCCAGACTGTTGGAGTCCGCCCAGGCTTCCAGGTGCAGTGAAGGGGAGAGGTGGGTTTGAGGCTTCCACATCAGCCTCCCCATTCCTGTTGCACTTGGAGAACTGCTGAGCTCCCGGCGGGTGGGCGGGCCCACACTATCAGCCGAGCCCAGCCTGTTTTGCAGACACGCCTAGCCATCAGTGTACAGAGGAGGAGCTGGGCGGATCTGGGCTGCCTGAATCAGCCTCTCTGTGTGTCTGGAGGACTGTGGATATCTAGGCAAGCAGGGAGGGACCACAGGTTCCTGAGGCACCGAGGCCTGTGGTGAGTACCCTAACCCGGCTGCAATTGAAGAACTGTGGAGCTTCCAAAGGGCAGGTGGGCGCACATTGTCCCTGAGGACCAGCTTGTCTGGAACTGCGGAGTTCTGAGCAGGCAGAGGAGGACCACTGGTTCTGTAGGCCTAATGGCTTGGGGTAGCGTGGCGCCAGTCTCAGTAGCTCCAAACATAGAAGGGGATTTTCAACAGATCCTGAGGAAGCTTTCAAATAACACTTGAAACACAGAAATATAGGAAAATGACAAAACGAAAGACCAAATTACAACCTCAAACCTCCAGCCCATCTCAAGAAACTCTAGGAGCGATGTATATAGAAGAAAATATATCCCATCCACCTCATATATCGGACACAATAGCCACTGAAATTGACAAGCAACTCCAGGAAGCTTTAAAGAAATTGAAACTCGAAATAATCTCCCAGATAAAAGAAGAAATGATAAAAGAAATGAAAGAGATTCTAAATATATCTAAAGAAAACACAGATAAAAAATTGGAGGAACTAAACAAAAAGATAGAATCCCTAGACGAGCAGTATAAGAAACAAACAGAATACATAATGCAGATGCACAGAGATATACAGGAAAAAAAAAACTCCACTGAAAGTTGTAAAAACCCCCTTAATGAAAGTGAAGATAGAATTTCAGACCTTGAAGACAGGATTGCAGCTAGTGAACAGGAAAGGAAAGATCTTTTGAAAATAACAAGGAATCAGGAAACAACAATTCAACAACTGCAAGACGATGCAAAGAAGAATAACATAAGAATGATAGGGATTAATGAAAGAGAGGCAGACAACATGAAGGATGTCAGGAGGATATTTAGAGAAGTAATAGCTGAAAATTTCCCAAGCATGAGATCAGAAACTGACATCAGGATCAGTGAAGCATATAGAACTCCAAATAGTCATAGCCAAAATAAAACTACACCCAGACATATAATAATCACCATCCCAGAAATCCAACACAAGAATAGATTACTAAAAGCTTTCAGAGAGAAAAGACAGATCACTTATAAAGGAAAACCTATCAGAATCACAGCAGACTTCTCAGCACAAACGATAAAGTCAAGAAGAGCATGGAGTGAAATATTCCACATCCTAAAGCAAAATGATTTCCAACAAGACTGATATATCCTGCAAAACTATCATTCAAAATAGATGTTGAAATACGATACTTCCATGACAAAGAACAGCTGAAGAACTTCATGAACACCAAACCAACCCTGCAAAAAATGTTGAAAGACAGTTTAGATACACAAAGGAAAAAACCACTAAGCAAAGAAAATAATTAAACAGAACAGAAAGATAAAGATGCAACAGCAGAGAGATAACATTCCTACAATTAACCAGCATTTAACAGTAATAACCATTAATGTAAATGGTCTCAATGCACCAATCAAAAGAAACAGACTAGCAGAATGGATCAAGAAACAAAATCCAACCATATGCTGTTTACAGGAAACCCATCTAACCCAGAAGGATACTCACAGACTGAAAGTCAAAGTATGGAAAACAATTCTTCATGCAGCAGGAATCCAAAAAAAAAGGCAGGTGTAGCCATTCTGTTTGCAGACAACGTGAACTTTAAACCAACAATGACCATAAAGGACAAAGAAGGTCACTACATACTCGTAAGGGGAAAACTCCAAGAGGAAGAGATAACTATCTTAAATATATACGCACCAAACTCCAGAGCACCCAGTTATATAAAACAATTATTAACAGAAATGAAAACTCAAATTATCAGTAACACAATTGTAACAGGAGACCTTAATATGCCATTGACACCAAGGGACAGATCAACCAGACAGAAAATGAGCAAAGAAATAACAGAACTGAATCACACCTGTGAACAAATGGGTTTGATAGACATATACAGAATGTTCCACCCAACAACATCAGAATACACATTCTTCTCAGCAGTACATGGATCATTTTCTAAAATAGACCATATATTAGCTCACAGAACATATTTAAGCAAATGCAAAAGAGTTGAAATCATCCCTTGCATATTATTGGATCATAGCGCTCTGAAATTAGAAATTAATGACAAAGGATACTGCAAAAATTCCGCAAACACATGGAAACTAATAACACACTCTTGAGTAATCAGTGGGTGACAGAAGAAATTAAAGAAGAAATTAAACAATACCTAAAAGAAAATGAAAATGCAGATACAACTTACCGGAATCTGTGGGATGCAATGAAAGCCGTTCTGAGAGGAAAATTTATTGCACTGAGTTCCCACATCAGGAAAACAGAACGAATACAAATAAATAACTTGATGCTACACCTCAAACAGCTAGAAAAACAAGAGCAAGTCAAGCCCAAAGCCAAAAGAAGAGAGGAAATTATAAAAATCAGAGCAGAAATCAATGCAATAGAGACTAAGAAAACAATCCAAAGAATCAACGAATCAAAGAGTTGGTTCTTTGAAAGAATAAATAAAATCGATAAGCCCCTAGCCAACCTTATTTAAAAAAGGGAAGAAAAAGCTCAAATTCATGCAATAAGAAATGAAAAAGGAGAAATCACTACAGACCCAATAGAAATACAGAAGATCATCAACACCTATTTCGAAAACCTCTACTCTCAAAAGTTTGATAACACAGAAGAAATAGACAGATTCTTAGAAGCATATGAAGTACCAAAGCTAGATCAAGAGGATGCAAAACTGTTGAATAACCCAATCTCTGCTAATGAAATTGAAAATGTAATTAAGTCCTTACCCACCAAGAAGAGCCCAGGCCCAGATGGATTCACTGCAGAATTCTACAAGAAATACAAAGAAGACCTAAAGCCGACACTCCTCAAACTATTCAATGAAATTGAAAGGGAAGCAATCCTTCCTAAGTCATTCCTGGAAGCAAATATTACTCTAGTACCAAAACCTGAGAAAGACCCAACTAAAAAAGAGAACTATAGACCGATCTCCCTAATGAACACAGATGCAAAAATCCTCAATAAAATATTGGCAAACAGGATCCAGCAAATCATCAAGAAGATTATACACCATGACCAGGTGGGATTCATCCCAGGAATGCAAGGATGGTTCAACATATGCAAATCAATAAATGTAATCCACCATATCAATAAAGCCAAAAATAAGAATCACATGATCATTTCTATAGATGCAGAAAAAGCCTTCAATAAGATGCAACATTTATTCATGATAAGAACTTTACAGAAAATTGGAATAGATGGTCTTTACCTCAATATAATAAAGGCCATTTATGACAAACCAACAGCCAGCATCATACTAAATGGCCAAAAATTGAAAGCCTTTACTTTAAAATCAGGCACAAGACAAGGATGTCCTTTATCACCAATCCTATTTAATATAGTACTGGAAGTACTAGCCAGAGCAATTAGGCAAGAAAGAGAAATAAAAGGGGTAAAGATAGGAAAAGAAGAAGTTAAATTATCATTGTTTGCAGATGACATGATACTCTACATAGAAGACCCCCTAAACTCCATTGAAAGACTCTTAGATACAATAAATAAATTCAGTAATGTGGCTGGATACAAAATCAATACTCAGAAATCAATAGCATTCCTATACACAAACAACAAAATCACAGAGAGGGAAATAAGAGAAACTGGACTATGCACATTAGCAAGCAAAAAAAAAAAAAAAAAAGAAATATTTAGGAATTACTCTTACAAAAGAAGTGAAAGACTTATACAGTGAAAATTATAATACACTGAAAAAGGAAATTGAGGATGATTTCAGAAAATGGAAAGACATCCTTTGCTCATGGATAGGAAGAACAAACATTGTGAAGATGGCCATTCTCCCAAAACTGTTATAGAGATCCAATGCAATCCCAATAGAAATACCATCAACATACCTTATAGATCAAGAGAAATCACTCCTAAATTTCATCTGGAACCAGAAGAGACCTAGAATCGCAAAGGCAATTCTAAGCAGCAAAGACAAAGCAGGAGGCATCACAATCCCTGACTTGAAGTTATACTACAAAGCAACAGTAGTAAAATCAACATGGTATTGGAATCAAAACAGAGCCGAAGATCAATGGAATAGATTGGAAGATACAACCACAACTACAAACACACTCAACCACCTTATCTTTGATAAAGGAGCCAAGCAGGTTCATTGGAAGAACGACAGTCTCTTTAATAAATGGTGCTGGAAAAACTGGCTCTCCATTTGCTGAAAACTATAGTTAGACCCATGTCTATCACCATGTACTAAATTAAAATTTAAATGGGTCAAAGATCTGAATATTAAAACAGAAACACTAAATCTATTGGAAGACAAATTGGGTAGAAACCTTGGAGACATAGGAGTAGGTAGAGAATTCATGAACAGGACTCAAACCGCACAGGAAATACTTCCCAGAATCAATAACTGGGACCACTTCTTATTAAAAAGTTTCTGCATGTCAAAAGAAATCTCCGGCATAGTGAAAAGAAAACCCACAAACTGGGAAAAGATTTTAGTGAACTCTCTCTCAGACAAGGGACTCTTGTCTAAAACATATAAAGAATTACAAGAACTCAGACCTCCAAAATTCAAAGATCCAATCGAAAAATGGCCATCTGAGATGAATACGCAATTCTCAGATGAAGAAATGCAAATGGCAAATAAATACATGAAAAAATGCTCGTCATCATTGGTCATTAGAGAAATGCAAATTAAAACAACACTGAGATACCATCTCACTCCTGAAAGAATGGCCAGGATCAAGAAAACCTACAACAACAAATGCTGGAGAGGCTGTGGGGAAAAAGGAACTCTCCTGCACTGTTGGTGGGAGTGTAGACTGGTACAGCCTTTGTGGAGGTCTGTCTGGAGATTTCTCAAAAAGTTGGGATTGGAAATCCCATTTAATCCAGCTATTCCACTTCTAGGCATATTCCCAGAAGAACTGAAAGCATCATACCACAGTGATATATGTGCACCTATGTTTATAGCAGCACAATTTGTAATCGCCAGATCTTGGAAACAACCCAAGTGTCCATCAACTAAGGAATGGATAAAAAAAGTTGTGGTATTTCTATACAATGGAGTATTATTCAGCTATAAAGAAGGAGCACATTGAGATATTTATCAATAAATGGGCGCAGCTTGAGACCATACTCGTAAGTGAAATAAATCAATCTCGCATGTGTGAATACCGAATAGTTTCCCTAATGTAAGTAATGATTCAAATATATAAAAATATATGGTAATCATGATTCCCCATTATGTGGCCTTGAAGCCTTATGACGTTTTCACTTATTAATTAGAAAGGCTTTATTCTGGGCTTCTTGATATGGAAATATTTGAAGCTATAGTATATGAAGTTTTATCCAAATATTTCAAGAAAAAGACGGACACTATGGTAACTACTATTAAGTCGGGTTATTTGGTGGTGAAGCACTAGGTTGCTGAAACAGTCATGCTTTGACCTGTATTGTTATATTGTTATGTCCTGTTTTATCTCAATCTCTCCCTTATTCTTTAAAAAAATTATTTAGTTATTTCTTATGTTTGTTTTAATTCAGGGGAAAAATTTTAAAAATTAGGATATATAATAGTAACTCTTTTTGATTTCCTATTAACTTGTTTTGAAGTCCTGTAATACTCCCACAATCTTGTTTTGACTGATTAGACTCTGTTCCATTCTGTATGATAGTATCAAGTTTGAGTGTATAGGCAACTACTTTGAAGACAATAAGATTCACTAAGATGCCCATTCTGGTTTGACTATTGTCTCCTTTGGAAGTCCTGTAATGTTTACAATGCCTAAGTTTTATTGGTCTTGTTCTCTACTGTTTTGTCCAACTTTATAATATCTAATGAGATAGACAATTCTTTTTAAGGAAACAAGAGACAATGTTGATAACCATTGTTGATAACCTTGTACTCTGTTCTACATCATGTGCTATGTCTATCCTTGGTTTTGACTGACAGCTTTGTTTTGCCATATTTGACTTTATTCTCTCCCCCCCCCAAAAGTAATAAGAACAAAGGAGTAATAAAATCCAAAATGTGTAAATTTCGTTGTAAAAAAGAGAGGGGAAAAAAAGAGCTCTAACGGATATAACAGCAAGTATGTTTAGGGGTGTTAAATAGCTGACTATATTAATGTTTTTGGATCACTGAATACAGCTGTGTGCAGTCTCTCTGTTTGAATGTCCACTTTGTATTCTTTGATACTGTGATTTGAGCAACTATTTCCAAGATGAAAATATGTAATCTATTAACAGGTGATTTATTACTGTTATTTTTTTTGTAGTTCTGTATTACGTGTACCCTTACACCACTTTTATTTGTTTTGTGTTTTTCTCTTTTTCCCCTTAAATAAAATTTTTTTAAAAAAGAGGGCATAGCAACAAAACAGGACAGGTTAAAACATAACCATTTAAGCAAAATAGTGTTTCACCACAAGATATCCCAACATAAAAGTAATTACCAGTGTCTCTTTCCTTAAAACCTTTGAGTATAACTTCATACACTGTAGCATTAAACATATCAAGGCAATGTAAAACCATTCAAGAGAATGACAGTATTACAGGGTGTTTAGAACTAACTATCAGAAAATGAACAATGGTTTCTGTATAATCTTGTCTATAAAAGCTTTTGTTTATATTATCACATATGATAAAATCCAATATGATACAACCTGTTAAGACCGATGGAGACAGAAGAATAAAACCTTGATGGGACTTCAAAACAATATGATACTAAATCAGCACTAGCTATTATGATGTCTTGTTTTCTCCAAAATGGCTGTTCCTACCATCCAACCTTCTCTGCCTCATTTCTGTTGAGCTCTTTTTCTGTCATTTGTTGTCAGTTTATATTCTTCATTTCGCTTTCTGCTCCATTCATTGTGGCCTCTCTGCCACTGTTTCTGGAATCTTGGTATTTTCCTTTTTTAGAATACCCTACAGTATTCTCTGTAGAGTTGAATTGGTGGCTGCAAATTCCCCTAGTTCCTCTTTATCCTGGAAGCACCTTGTTTTTCCATCAATATCTAGGAACAGTTTGCAGGATATGTCAATCTTGGCTGGAGATTATTATCTTTCAAAGCTTGAATTATACCCCCCCCCCCGACACTCTTCGTGATTTGATGGTTTGTGCCGAGAAGTCTGCTGTAATTCTGATGGGTGTTCCCTTGTAAGTGATTCTGTTTCTTGTCTCTAACAGCTTTTATTATTCTGTTCTTATATTGGATTTCTGGAATTTTAATTATTATATGGCTGGGTGTAGCTCTGTTTGGGTTGTAGGTGGCTAGGGTCCTCTATGCTTCATACATTTTTATCTTTACTTTTGCTAAATTAGGGAAATTCTCCTGGATTATTTCTTTGAAAGCTCTTGTAGTCCATTTGTTTTTGTCCATACTTCTTCTTTTATGTTCTTAATTCTTAAGTTATAGATCCTCTTATCATCTTCTTGCCTTTGTATTATTGCTGTTTGTTTTCTTGTTATTTTTAAGAAGTTTTTCATTTCATACTCCCCCATTACAAATCTGCCCTCCAGTTCACATAACCTATCCTTAGTTTCTTTCAAGCTGTTATGCCAGCTTTTGATAAAGTTTTTAGTTTCCTAGTAATCTCTTTGAACCTCTGTCATGTATTCTATGTTTTCTCTATTTTCTCCATCAAACAACTCCCATTTTTTTCTGTTCTTCCATTCCACCATTTGTTGTTTCTTGGGTGGTACTTAGCATTTCTCTAAGTATTCTCCTTATATCTTGCTTTATTTCATTAAATACTTCACTTTTGAACTTGTCTATGAGGCTCCAGATATATCGCTTTTTATATCTATTGGTGCCGTGTCTGATATTGCATGTTTTCTGTCCTCATTCTCCTTTGCATTTATACCTTTCCTGGATCAGTGTTCTCAGGATTGGAGACTGAGGACTCTTTCTTGTTGCTTCCTCTTTCCATACTTTTTGTTCCTTCTATACAAGCATATATAGGAGGCCCAGTTTCTTTTTTTGTTGGTTACAGTTTGTTTGAATTGCACTGGCTAGGTGTTCCCACCCACTGCAGTGTACTAGGGAGACACAGATCTGGCAGCCTCTGCTAGGCCCACCCTTCCAGGTCAACCTACTGAAGGCTTCACTGCTAGGGTGCACCGTCAGGTGCTGGGACCTGCTTTGGGCTAGCCTACTGGGTCTTAGTGGCATCACCCCGGCCAAGCACTCCCACCAATCCCACAAGAGAGGGGAATATGTGACTAAAGTATTGCAGCATCCTATTCCAGCTAGTCTGCCCAGTCCCAGAATGTCCTCTTTTGGAGCCTCCTAGTCTATGGAAGAGTCCCCGTTCCTCTCACTCACCATAAGTCAATGCAGGGTTCCCCGCCAGTCCTGGTCTCAACTCCATTCACCACTCTCTGCTCTCAGAGGTTTTGCGTCTTTCACCCAGCTGTGCCAATTTGGATGCAGCAGTGGCAGCAGGAAATTCAAATCGTGGCTTCCAAAGGCACGGGTTCCAGCTTCCACGCTGAGATTTTATCTGTTCCAATTATAGCACCAGGATTGCATTTCCAGTTGGTTTCTCTCAGCTTAGTTTGTTCCTGGGTCAGCCGGGTATATCTCCCCTTGCTCAGGACTCCTGACACCACTCCATTCCTGGATTCTAAGCTGGGTATCTCAGAGAGCCTTCTTAGCTGCTGTTATCTATCTGCCATGTTCTCCCAGTAGTCAAGATGGCATTTTATATAAAAGATGTACATGAGTCCTGGCGCCCAGAGGTAAAATGTCATGGCTTATGTCAGTGTCCCCCAGGCCTCATGTGTTTACATTATGCATCATGATTGGTTCATTGTATAGTGCTTAGATTGATGGTGTCAGTGCTACACCCACATAGGGTTAGAGCCAAGATATAACATAGTGGCAAAAAAAAAGGCATGTCTCTCTCTCTTTCCAGCAAACAGCTTACTGTTTGCAGCCACCATAAACTACAGCCCTGCCATGTCATGCTGCTTTACAGCCAACTAAATATAGACTGAAACCTCCATAAACTATAAAAAAATAAACATTTACTTTCCCGACTTTGGTCATCAGGTATTTTGTCTCAGCAACAAATTAAAAGTAACTAAGACCCTGAGGCATTATATATATATATATATATATATATATATATTTATATATATCTTTAAAGTCAAAGGACAAGTCTCCTTCAAACATAGTCTCTAGATCTTGTTGTGTCTTATTCTCTCATTTGTTTTATAGAGAATAATGCAAGATCATAATAATGGTAGTCTAATTTTAAGAAATATTGCCACAAGCCTGATTATTGAATAATCTTTTATTGACTTCCAGGAGAACATGGTGGATATATAGCAGCAGCTACAGAGGCTCTCTGAGATACCCTGCTTAAAATCCAGGAATGGTGCCGTACGAGGAGTCCTAAGTAAGGCAAGATACACCCTGCAGACCCAGGAATGAACTAAGCTAAGAGAAACCAACTGTAAATCCAATACTGGTGCTATAACAGGAACAGATAAAATCTCAGCACAGGAAGTTAGAATACGCACCACTGGAAGCCATGATTTGAATTTCCTGCTGCTGCTGCTGCTGCAACCAAATCTGCAGGGCAGGGAGAGAGATGCACGAAAGCTCTGAGAGAGGGAATCTGCAAACGGAGTTGAGAGCGGGACTAGCAGGGAACCTTACATCAACTTGTGGTGAGTGAGCAGAATGGGGACCCTTTTATAGAGTAGGAGGCTCTAGCAAAAGATATACTGGGACCAGGCAAAGTTGCTGGAACAGGGTGCTGCAGTGACATTAGCCACATATTCCCCTCTCAAGCAGGATTGGTGGGGAGTGCCTGGCCTGTGTGATGGCGCTGACTAAGGCCCAGTAGGTTAGCCCAAACCAGGTCTCAGCGCCTGGAGATGCACCCTAGCAGTGAAGCCTTTGGTAGGTTGACCTGGAGGGGTGGGCCCATCAGAGGCTGCCCAGGTCTGTGTCTCTCTAGTACACTGCAATGGGCAGGAATACCTAGCTGGCACAATTCAAACAAACTGTAACCAACAAAGAAAGAAACTGGGCCTCCTATATATGCTTGTATAGAAGGAACAAAAAGTATGGGAAGAGGAAGCAACAAGAAAGGGTCCTCAGTCCCCAATCCTGAGAACACTGATCCAGGAAAGGGAAATGCAAAGGAAGACAGAAAACATGCAATATCAGACATGGCACCAATAGACATAATGCTATATCTCCAGAGCCTCATAGACGAGTTTAAAAGTGAAGTATTTAACGAAATAAAGCAAGATATAAGTGGAATAGTTAGAGAAATGCTAAGCACCACCCAAGAAAAAACAGATGGTGGAATGGAAGAACAGAAAAAAAGGGGAGATTTGATTGATGAAGAAAATAGAGAACACATAGAATACATGAAGGAGGTTCAAAGAGATTACTAGGAAACTAAAAACCCTATCGAAAGCTGGCATAACAGCTTAAAAGAAACTAAGGATAGATTATCTGAACTTGAGGGCAGATTTGTAATATGGGAGCATGAAATGAAAAACTTCTTAAAAATAACAAGAAAACAAACAGCAATAATACAAAGGCAAGAAGATGATAAGAGGATCTATAACTTAAGAATTAAGAACATAAAAGAAGAAGTAGGGACACAAACAGATGGACTACAAAGGTATTCACAGAAATAATCCAAGACAATTTCCCTAACTTAGCAAAAGGTAAAGATACTCAGATGTATGAGGCATACAGGACCCCAGCCACCTACAACCCAAACAGAGCTACACCCAGCCATATAATAATTAAAATTCCAGAAATCCAATATAAGAACAGAATAATAAAAGCTGTCAGAGACAAGAAACAGAATCACTTACAAGGGAACACCCATCACAGCAGACTTCTTGGCACAAACCATCAAATCACGAAGAGCATGGGGGAGAAATAATTCAAGCTTTGAAAGATAATAAGCTCCAGCCAAGATTGATATATCCTGCACAACTGTCCCTAGAAATTGATGGAAAAACAAGGTACTTCCAGGATAAAGAGGAACTAGGGGAATTTGCAGCCACCAATTCAACTCTGCAGAGAATACTACAGGATATTCTACAAAAGAAAAATACCAAGACTTCAGAAACAGTGGCAGAGAGGCCACAATGAATGGAGCAGAAAGTGAAACGAAGAAGACAAACTGACAACAAATGACAGAAAAAGAGCTCAACCGAAATGAGGCAGAGAAGATTAGATGGTAGGAACCGCTTTTTGGAGAAAACAAGACATCATAATAGCTAGTGCTGATTTAGTATCATCTTGCTTTGAAGTCCCATCAAGCTTTTATTCTTCTGTCTCCATCGGTCTTAACAGGTTGTATCTTATTGGATTTTATTATATGTGATAATATAAGCAAAAGCTTTTATAGACAAGGTGATTATACAGAAACCATTGTTCATTTTCTGATAGTTGGTTCTAAATACCCTGTAATCCTATCATTCTCTTGAATGGTTTTACATTGTCTTGATATGATTGGTGCTACAGTGTACGAAGTTATACTCAAAGATTTCAAGGAAAGAGACACTATGGTAATTACTTTTATGTCAGGGTATCTTGTAGTGAAACACTATTTTACTTAAATGGTTATGCTTTGACCTGCACTGTTTTGTTGTTATGCCCTCTTTTATCTCAATCTCCGTTTTTAAAAATTATTTTCTTGTTTATTTTTATCTTTTTAATTAAGGGAAAAATAAAAATAATAGCAGAATACATTATAGTAACCTACTTTGGTTTCCTATTAACTTGATTTGAAACCCTGTATTTCCCTCACTATCTTGCTTTGACTGATTTTCCTCTATTCTGCTTTGCTTGATAGTACCAAGTTTGAAAGTATAGGCAAAACTGTGAAGACAATAAGATTCATTATGTTTATACTACCACACATGATAAAATCCAGTAAGATACTACATGATAGAACCAATGGAAACAGAAGAACAAAAGTATGGTAGGACTTCAAATCAAGATGATATTAAATCAGCACTAGCTATTATAATGTTTTGTTTTCTTCAAAATAGCTGTTCATACCATCACAAATAATAAAATCAAACAACCCAGAATAAAACCATTCCAACTAATGAATGGAAACATTATAAGGCTTCAAAGCAATGTAATGGGGAATCATGATTACCAAAAACATTGAAGTCTTGTAATGTCTCCAATGTTTAGGTTTTATTGGTCTTGTTTGGTACTGTTTTGTTCAATTTTATTATACCTAATGATATAGGCAATTCTTTTTAAAGTAGCTGGAGGCATGGTAACCATTGTTGATCACCTTGTATTCTGTTTTTACATCATGTACTATGTCCAACCTTTGTTTTGACTGACTGCTTTGTTTTGTCATATTTGGTTTTATTCTCTTCCAAAAAAGATGTAATAAGAATTATGAGAGTAACAACACCCAAAATGTGTAAATCTTATTGTAAAAAAGAGAGTAAAAAGAAGTGCTCTAAAGGATACAATGGTAAGTGTGTTTAGGTGTGTTAAGATAGATTGACCATATTACTAATTTTTGTTGGATCACTGAACATAACTGTTTGCAGTCTCATTGTGTGAATGTCCACTTTGTATGTTTTAGTCCTGTAACTTGAACAACTGTTTCTAAGATGACAATATGTAATCTATTAACTAGTGATTTGTTATTGTTGTTTTGAAATTATGTATTACTTGTACCCTTATACTGTTTTGTCTTTTCTCCTTTAAATAAAAAAATACAAAGAGAAACAAATCAAAGCATTTGACTACCAAAATACAATAAAGAATAAAAGAAAACAAAATTGAATCAGAAGAACTAGAAAACAGTCAAAGCTAACAAAATGCAGTAGTGAATTATTGAATAGAAATAATTACTTGAAGTGCAAATGAATCAAATTTCATAGTCAAAATATAAAGTGGCTGACTGGTTTAAATATACAGCACAACACAACATAACACAAAACAAAACAGGCTAAAATAAATGTTATCTAACTGAGATTCACTTTAGCCTAATGACCTTCCAAGACCAAGTGTGAAAGATGGAAATATATTTCAGGTAAGTGGCAAACAAAAACCAGCAAAGGTACCTGTATTAGTATAACATAAAATAGATTGTAAGTCAAGAACTGAAAAAAATAGTGAAGAAAGGCTGAATTTAATATGAAATAATAATTTTCATATTGTTACTTATAAATATACAAAGCAAATATTAATGAATTTTATGGGATAGACTGTCATATAACAATAGTAGGATACTTTACTGCCTCTATTTCAATAACGAGCAGACTATTCAGATAAAAATTTAGTAAGCACTGGATTTAGGCTATGGGTTAGCCTTAATAGATCTGAAAAAAAAAAACCCAACCCATTCAGAACCTCCCAATACAAAACACACATTATACCTCAGCATACAAGGAACATTGTTAAGGGTTTATCATGTCTTAGGCCATAGTACAATCTTAACAAATTTAAGAAGACTGAAATCATAGCTAATATCTTTTATAACTACAATATGATGAAAATTAACATTGGAACAAAGTTGGAGACACTGCAGGGATAAAAATAGATTCACCAACCAAGAAAACAGCATTAGAGAGCACAGAAATAATCCACATATTTATAGCCAATTGAATTCAAGAAAGGTGCTAAGACCTCACAGAAGGAAAAAATGTTGGAAAACAATTTTTTTTGTTGGAAACAAATGTTGGAAAAGCTGGATTCAGTATTGATCTGTACAGAATTGAAACTGAACTCTTATCTTAGGCAGTACACGTTGAGGAACTCAAAATTGGTTAAAAATTTAAACGTAAGACCTGAAACTTAAATTACTAAAAGAAAACATAGGGGAAAAATTTCACAACATGGTTCTGGGCAGTGATTTTTTAAAACTAGATCTTATTGGTATGTTTTAGATATACATAATTATCATATTCATGATAGAAGTGATTTCTTGAATAAGACCAAAAAGTACAAATAATAGGTAAACTAAAGTTAAGACAAATTTAGTTTTAAAGCAAAAATGGACAAATAGTATGACATAAAGCTAAAAATCATTTGCAAAGCAAAGGTAATAATGGAGTGAAAAGACAAGTAATGGATTTGCAAACCACATCTCTGGTTAGGGGCTAATATAAAAAATACATAACAAGCTCAGCAAATCAATAGCAAGCCAAACAACTGTATTTATAAATACTGGGCAAAAGACCTGGTCAGACATTTCTCAAAAGAAGACATGTTAATAACCACTAGATATAAAAATGCTGAACACTGCTAATGATCAGGCAAAAGCAAATTAAAAACGCAGTGGGATATCACTTCAAATTCATTAGAATGACTACCAGTATTATCAAAAGGAGGACAGAAAATCCATGTTGTCAATAATGTGAACAAAATTAAACACTTGTACACTGTACACTAACATAGCCTTTATGAGAAACAGTATGGGATAATTTTTGAGGAAAAATTAAAAAGAAAATGACTCTAAACATGAACAAGGATGGAATATATGATCCAGAATCTCCACTTTTGGGTATTTATCTAAAAACCGTGATACTAGGATCTACAAGAAATTTTAGAAGAACTGTGCTCATGAAAGCCCAGTAGTGCACAATAGCCAAAATGTGGAAACAACCTAATCATCCATAGAAAGATGAATTAATTTAAAATGGCATTTAAATATAATAGATGTTTCAGTCTTTACACAAAAGGAAGTTCTGCCATGTGCAACAGCATGGGTGAATTTTGAGGACATTATCCTGAGTGGAATAAACCAGTAACAGAAAGATGCATACAGCTTAGTTCATATATACAAGGTATCAAGAATGGGGGTTGTCAGTGTCCAGAGTGAGAAGGAAGTGGGGTGTTACTAACCAATGGGCAGAGTTTCAGTTAAGACAAATAATTCCTAGAAATCTACTTATAATATTGTACAAATAGTGATTATTATAGACTTAAAAGTTTGTTGACAAGGTAAATGTCATGTAAATATTCTGATCATATAAAATGAAACTTTTTCATAGTAATGTTATTTAATATTGTGTCACGCACATCTTAAAATGATTTTATTTGCCAATAAAAATAGTTTGTAAAAAGAATTAGAAAATACCTGCTATCATCTTTAACTCTGGGGGAGGAAGATAATTTGACTAATAGGATAGTCACATTGCAATAGCCAAATACTTTATTTTCAACAAAAAATAAAGCATAAAAGGACATAAGAACACTTGCTTCATTCAAAAAGATAATTTGACAGAAATTCCCATGAAGTTCATTCATCATATACACTAAAGATTTAAAATGAACTATTATAGACTAAGTTTTATGTTTACTCCAAATTCATTTGTTAAATCCTAATGTCTAATATGATAGTATTTGGAGATGGATGTATTAATAGATGATTAGTTCATGGAGTCCTTATGAATAGAATTTAAAGTTACTTTATTACACTTGCCCCATGTGAGGAGAGAGGGTGGTTGGCTAGAGGGATATGTCATCTACATCTGCAATCCTCTTGTAGGCTTTCATTCCCAGAACTGTGAGAAATAAATTGGTATTGTTTATTAGCCACATAGGGAATGGTAGTTTTTGTAGCAGCCCAAATGGACAAAGAAAACTACCTTAAATATGCTCAAAGAGCTAAGAAAAGACATACAGAATAAAAGAAAACTAGAAAAAATCATATCTATGAAATAACTTCAACAAATGGAAAATTTCAAAATTTTTCATTTTAAAGAGATGAAGATAAAAGAGGACATAAAAAAGCAGATCAGAACAGAACAATTTAAGCAACAGTATTTTACCTCAGGACAACCCGATATAACAGTAGTTACCATAATGTCTCTTTCCTTGAAATAGCTGAGCATACCTTCATACACAATAGTATCAAAAATAACAAAATAGTATAAACTCATTCAAGAGAATGAAAGTATTACAGGACATTCAGAACCAAATAACAGAAGATGAACAATGGTTACTATATTATCTCATTGTCCATAAAAAATTTGTTTATACTACCACACACGATAAAATCCAGTAAGACACTACATGATAGAACCAATGGAAACAGAAGAACAAAAGTATGGTAGGACTTCAAATCAAGATGATATTAAATCAGCACTAGCTATTATAATGTTTTGTTTACTTCAAAATAGCTGTTCATACCATCACAAATAATAAAATCAAACAACCCAGAATAAAACCCTTCCAACTAATGAATGGAAACATCATAAGGCTTCAAAGCAATGTAATGGGGAATCATGATTACCATAAACACTTATGTACTATTACCATTTCGTACACTAGGGAGACTATTTGATATTTATATATGTGAGTTTGATTTATTTCACTTAGGAGTATGGTCTCAAGTTGCATCCATTTATTTTTAAATATCTCAATGTGATCATTCTTTATAGCTGAGTAGTACTCCATTGTATAAAAATACCACATCTTTGGATTGGATCTTTGAATTTTGAAGGTCTGAGTTTTTTTAATTCTTTATATGTTTTAGACAAGAGTCCCTTGTCTGAGAGAGAGTTCACTAAAATCTTTTCCCAGTTTGTGGGTTTTCTTTTCACTATGCTGGAGATTTCTTTTGACATGCAAAAACTTTTTAATAAGAAGTGGTCCCAGTTATTGATTCTGGGAAGTATTTCCCGTGCAGTTTGAGTCCTATTCATGAATTCTCTACCTACTCCTATGTCTCCAAGGTTTCTACCCAATTTGTCTTCCAATAGATTTAGCGTTTCTGTTTTAATATTCAGATCTTTGACCCATTTAGATTTTAATTTAGTACATGGTGATAGACATGGGTCTAGCTTTAGTTTTTGGCAAATGGAGAGCCAGTTTTTCCAGCACCATTTATTAAAGAGACTGTCGTTCTTCCAGTGAACCTGCTTGGCTCCTTTATCGAAGATAAGGTGGTTGAGTGTGTTTGTAGTTGTGGTTGTATCTTCTAATCTATTCCATTGATCTTCAGCTCTGTTTTGATTCCAATACCATGTTGATTTTACTACTGTTGCTTTGTAGTATAATTTCAAGTCAGGGATTGTGATGCCTCCTGCTTTGTCTTTGCTGCTTAGAATTGCTTTTGCGATTCTAGGTCTCTTCTGGTTCCAGATGAAATTTAGGAGTGATTTCTCTAGATCTATAAGGTATGTTGATGGTATTTCTATTGGGATTGCATTGAATCTGTATAAGAGTTTTGGGAGAATGGCCATCTTCACAATGTTTGTTCTTCCTATCCATGAGCAAGGGATGTCTTTCCATTTTCTGAGATCATCTTCAATTTCCTTTTTCAGTGTAATATAGTTTTCACTGTATAAGTCTTTCACTTCTTTCGTAAGAGTAATTCCTAAATATTTCATTTTTTTGCTTGCTAATGTGAATAGTCCAGTTTCCCTTATTTCCCTCTCTGTGGTTTTGTTGTTTGTGTATAGGAATGCTATTGATTTCTGAGTATTGATTTTGTATCCAGCCACATTACTGAATTTATTTATTGTATCTAAGAGTCTTTCAATGGAGCTTAGGGGGTCTCCCATTTATTCCAGCTATTCCACTTCTAGGCATATTCCCAGAAGAACTGAAAGCATCATACCACAGGGATATATGTGCACCTATGTTTATAGCAGCACAATTTGTAATCGCCAGATCTTGGAAACAACCCAAGTGTCCATCAACTGAGGAATGGATAAAAAAGTTGTGGTATTTCTATACAATGGAGTATTATTCAGCTATAAAGAAGGATTGCATTGAGATATTTATCAATAAATGGGCGCAGCTTGAGACCATACTCATAAGTGAAATAAATCAATCTCGCATGTATGAATACCGAATAGTTTCCCTAATGTAAGTAATGATTCAAATATATAAAAATATGTGATAATCATGATTCCCCATTATGTGGCCTTGAAGCCTTATAAAATTTTCACTTATTAATTAGAAAGGCTTTACTCTGGGCTTTTTGATATGGAAATATTTGAAGCTATAGTATATGAAGTTTTATCCAAATATTTTAAGGAAAAAGACAGACACTATGGTAACTACTATTCTTTAAAAAAAATTATTTAGCTATTTCTTATGTTTATTTTAATTAAGGGAAAAACTTAAAAAATTAGGATATATAGTAGTAACTCTTTTTGATCTCCTATTAACTTGTTTTGAAGTCCTGTAATACTCCCAAGATCTTGTTTTGACTGATTAGACTCTGTTCCATTCTGTGCGATAGTAGCAAGTTTGAAGGTATAGGCAACTAATTTGAAGGCAATAAGATTCACAAAGATGCCCATTCTGGTTTGACTATTGTCTCCTTTGGAAGTCCTGTAATGTTCACAATGCCTAAGTTTTATTGGTCTTGTTCTCCACTGTTTTGTCCGGCTTTATAATATCTAATGAGATGGACAATTCCTTTTAAGGAAACAAGAGACAATGTTGATAACCATTGTTGATGACCTTGTACTCTGTTCTACATCATGTGCTATGTCTATCCTTGGTTTGGACTTACAGCTTTGTTTTGCCATATTTGACTTTATTCTCTCCCCCCCAAGAGAGTAATGAGAACTGAGGAGTAATAAAATCCAAAATGTATAAATTTTGTTATAAAAAAGAGAGGGAGGGGAAAAAAAAAGAGCTCTAACGGATATAACAACAAGTGTGTTTAGGGATGTTAAATAGCTGACTATATTAATGTTTTTGGATCATTGAACACAGCTGTTTGCAGTCTCTCCGTTTGAATGTCTACTTTGTATTCTTTGATACTGTGATTTGAGCAACTATTTCCAAGATGATATTATGTAATCTATTAACAGGTGATTTCTTACTGTTATGTTTTTTTTTGTAGTTATGTATTATGTGTAATCTTACACTGCTTTGTTCTGTTTTGTGTTTTCTCTTTTTCCTCTTAAATAAAAAAAAAAATACCACATCTTTTTTATCCATTCATCAGTTGTTGGACACTTAGGTTGCTTCCAAAATCTGGCTATCACAAATTGTGCTGCTATAAACATGGGTGCACATATATCACTGTGGTATGATGATTTTAGTTCTTCTGGGAATATGCCTAGGAGTGGAATAGCTGGAACAAATGGGGCTTCCAATCCCAGCTTTTTGAGAAATCTCCAGACTGACCTCCACAATGGTTGCATCAGTCTACACTCCCACCAACAACGCAGGAGAGTTCCTTTTTCCCCACAGCCTCTCCAGTATTTGTTGTTGTTGGTTTTCTTGATCCTGGCCATTCTTTCTGGAGTGAGATGGAATCTCAGTGTGGTTTTAATTTGCATTTTTCTAATGAGTAATGATGATGAACATTTTTAAATGTATTTATTTGCCATTTGTATTTCTTCTTCTGAGAACTGTGTATTCACCTCAGATGCCCATTTTTGGATTGGATATTTGAATTTTGGGGGTCTGATTTTTTTAAGCCTTTATATGTTTTAGACAGAAGTCGTTTGTCTGAGGGACAGTTCATTAAGATACTTTCCCACTTTTTCTACGACCGTACCACCCTGAACGTGCCCAATCTCATCTGATCTTGTAAGCTAAGCAGGGTCGGGCCTGGTTAGTACTTGGAAGGGAGGTATTTTCCCAGTTTGTGGGTTCTCTTTTCACTATGCTGGAGGTTTCTTTTGACATGCAGAAACTTTTTAATAAGAAGTGGTCCCAGTTATTGATTTTGGGAAATATTTCCTGTGTGGTTTGCTTCCTGTTCATAGATTCTCTACTTGCCCCTATTTCTTCAAGATTTTTACCTAATTTGTCTTCCAACAAATTTAGTGTTTCTGTTTTAATATTCAGATCTTTGATCCATTTAAATTTTAGTTTAGTACATGGTGATACGCATGGGTCTAGTTTTAGTTTTTGGCATATGGAAAGTCAGTTTTTCCAACACCATTTATTAAAGAGACTGTTATTCTTCCAGTGAAACTGTTTGGCCCCTTTATCAATGATAAGGTGGTTGAGTGTGTTTCTGGTTGTGGTTGTATCTTCTAATCTATTTCATTGATCTTTAGATCTGTTTTTATTCCAGTACCATGTTGATTTTACTATAGTAGCTTTTTAGTATAACGTCAAGTCAGGGATTGTGATGCTTTTTATTCCAGTAACATGTTGATTTTACTACAGTAGCTTTTTAGTATAACGTCAAGTCAGGAATTGTGATGCTTCCTGCCTTATGAATTTTAGGAGTGATTTCTCTAGATCTATGAGATATGTTGATGGTATTTTGATTGGGATTGCATTGAATCTGTATAACAGTTTTGGGAGAATGGCCTTTTTCATAATATTTATTCTTCCTATTCATGAATAAGGGATGTCTTTCCATTTTCTGAGATCCTCTTCATTTCATTTACAGGATATTATAATTTCCCTGCATAGATCTTTTACATCTTTTGTGAGATTCATTTCTAAGTATTTTATTATTTTGGATGCTAGTGTGAGGGGTATGGCTTCTCTTATTTCTCTGTCAGTGATTTTGTTGTTAGTGTATAAGAATGCTATTGATTTTTGAGTACTGATTTTGTATCAAGCTACATTACTGAATTTATTTATTATATCTAGGAGATTTTCAATGGAATTTTGGGAGTCTTCTATGTAGAGTATCATGCCATTGCAAATAATGATAATTTGACTTCCTCTTTTCCTATCTTTACCCCTTTTATTTCTCTCTTGTCTAACTGCTCTGGCTAGTATTTACAGTACCATATTGAATAGGAGTGGTGATAAGTGACATCCTTGTCTTGTGCCTGATTTTAAGGTAAAGGCATTCAGTTTTTGGCCATTTAATATGATGCTGGCTCTTGGTTTGTCATAGATGGCCTTTAATATATTGAGATAAAGACAATCTATTCCAATTTTCTGTAAGGTTCTTATCATGAATGAATGTTGGATCTTTTCAAAAGCTTTTTCTGCATCTGTAGAAATGATTGTGTGATTCTTTCTTTTGGCATTATTGATATGGTGCATTACACTGGTTGATTTATGTATGTTGAACCATCCCTGCATGCCTGGGATGAATCCCACTTGGTCATGGTGTATAATCTTCTCGATGATTTGATGCATCCTGTTTGCCAATATTTTATTGAGGATTTTTGCATGTGTGTTCATTAGGGAGACTGGCCTATAGTTCTCTTTTTGGGGAGTGTTGGAAATTGTCTTTTATGCCCTCAGCTCCTGGGAGAGAATGGAGGTTGCTGAGTGTGGTCCAGTCATGCCCACAGGACCTCCAGTGTTCCACGAAGCTGGGCAGGCACCAACCACTGTGCATGATGGTCCCAAGTTCTCCCCAGGCAAGGACCAATGTCCTTGAACTTCACGTGCTCTCAACTCCCCTGATTAAGAAGGTCACTGGGTGTAATCTAGTCAGGCCACAAAGTCTACCAAGCCTAGTCAGGTGTGGCTGGAAGCTGGACAGGTTCTTGAGCTCTGGGAGCAATGATCTTAAGCTCTCCCAGGGATTTGGATGGTGTACAGAAACTCACACCCACAGGCATCCCAGTTCCCCAGATTGAAAGAAGGTCACTAGATGTGACCCACGCAGGCCCATAACCTGCAGAGCCCAGCCTAGTGTGACTAGAAGCTGGGTGGGTCCTTGACCACTGAGAGAGATGATCTTAAACTCTCCTGGGGCTCAGGATGGTGTGCAGGAACTCACCTCCTCCTGCAGCACAGTTAGAAATTTTTATAGAAATAAAATTCTGGAGATTAAAATTATAACAAATGAATTGAAAAAATCACTTGGAGGAATTCAGTAGCAGATTTGGGTATGCAGATATAAGAATCAGTAACATTAAAGACAGATCATTTGAAATTTCCAAGTCTCAGAAACAGAAAGAATAAAATGAAAGAAAATGAGTGGAACCTAAGGGAGTTATAAAACAATTAAGTGGATCATTATAAAGATCTGCAAAAAGACATATGGATTAAATTTAAATGTAGTATAAAAATAGGAATGATAAAATTAGAGCAAAAATAAGGGACAGAAGAAAAACAAGAGAAAAAATTTGTAAATTGATTTTTTGAAAAGATTAATGAAATTGACTTTTTCCTAAATTAACTAACATAAAGGCTCACTAAAATCAGTAATGGAAGCAGGGACATGAGTAGCATTTTTAGACAGATGAGAAATATTAGGAGAGAAGTAAAAACAGTTACATGTCAATAAATTATATAACCTAGAGGAAATGGACAAATTCATTCAGCTGCTAACATTTGATCATGAATAAATAGAAAATATGATAGACCAAAACTAGTAAGGAAGTTGAACCAATACTAAATAACTTGCCAATAAAGTGAAGTCCAGGACCACACAGATTCACTGGAAAATTCTATTAAGCATTTAAAGAATAAACCCCACACCTTCTTAACATCTAAAAAATTAAAGAGGGGACAATCCTTGACTCATTTTATGGATTACTAGCATTATCCATATTCAAAAAAGCAAACAATGGCAGTTCAAGAAAATGAAATCACATGGCAATGTACTGATGAATATTGATGCAAAAATTCTTAACAAAATATCATCAAACTGAACTTGGTAGCATGTGGAAAATACCATATACTGTTGTGAAGTGAGATTTATTCTTGAAATGCAAGGATAGTTTAACATGCAAAAATTTCATATGGTATACCACAACAGATTGAAAGGAGAAAATATCTAATTTGAAACAAAAATTGACAAGATTCAATACATTTAAATGATAAAACACTAAAAAAAGAAAGAAACTTATATAGTTGAGGTCTTAAATGTTTTCCAAAGTTTCAAGTGTTGAAGTCTTGATTCACAGCCTGTGGGGCCACTGGAAGGTGGTGAAATCATAGGAGGTGGGGTCTAAGGGAAGGAAGTTAGGTTATAGGAAGGGTGCTTTTGAAAGAGGACATTGGGACTACAACCCCTTCCTCTCTTTCTTTGCTTCAGTGAGGTAAGCAAATTTGCTCAACCACTTGCTTGTTGTTATAATGTACTGTCTTGCCAAAGACCCAGAAACAATGGAACCAACTTACCATGGACTGAAATGTCCACAAACAGTGAGCTAAATAAATCTTTCCTTCCTTCATTTTGGGTATCAGGTATTTTGTTCTAGCAATTAGAGAAAAGCAACCAAGACACTGACTAACATAGAACACTGGTACCCCATGTGGGTCACTGGTGTTACCATATCTGAGGATTTATTTCAGAAGTCTTCTGAAGTGGTTTTCAGGAGGAATTTGGAAAAATTAAAGAGGTCTAGAGAAAATCTAAAATGATATAAGCAAGCTCAAAGAGCAGGTCTGGTGAAAATTTAGAAGATCCGAATGCTGATAGGAATGTAAGAATAAAGGCCAGGTTCATGGGATTTCAGGTGAAAATGAATAATCTGGTGGGAATTAGTGTAGAGAACATTCATATTATATTCTAGGAAAAAAATTGTTAACATTTTATCCATCCCCTTAGTCTTTGTGTTACACCCAGTTTAAAGGTAGTGGACTAATCTGGGAAATTTCAAGGCAGTCTAGCATTCTGGCACTAGTATGGGTATTGTTGGTTTATTTGACTAGACTTACAGTGAAAATCAGTAGCAAAAAACACTAGAAAGATTGAAAAACTTGAGTTTTAGTACAAACAAACCATGCTTAAAGTACTACTCAGCTATAAATAAGGACAAATTCAAGGCTTTTATAGGTAAATGGATGCAACTTGAGACCATATTTATAAATGAAATAAATTAGACTTCCATGTATAAACATTGGGTTGTCTCTGTAGTGTAAAAAAACTGAAAGAGTAAATAAGATACAAAATATACAATAGATATTGTGAAAGTGAAAGGGGAAAAAACTGCTCAAAAGGAAAGAACAACTGGGATGGGGAAAGAAGAAAAGAAAGAAGGGAAAAGAACATATATGTATATATATATACATATATGTATATATATATATGATCATATATGACATACATATAATTATACTAGTAACCTCTATTGGCTTATATATGTGATAGATAATTATACTAGTAATCTGTATTAACTCATCAAAAAGAATGGTTTGTACTGCCATTGTTTGGTCATTATAAAATGTGCACCTACTTTTAAGATAATGATACAAAATATATTGATCATTATTATGTTTTGAAATTCTGTATTATCATTTTTATTTTTTCCTTTAAAAATAAAAGATTTTTTTATTTAAGGAGAAAAAGAAAAAAATAGAAAAAGGGTACAAGTTATACAGAATTTCAGAAAACATAAACAGTAGGAAATCACTAGTTAAGAGATTACATATTGTTATCTTAGAAATAGTTGTTGAAATTACAAAATTAAAGCATATAAAGTGGACTTTCAAGTAGTGAGACTGCAAACAGCTTTGTGCAATGATCCAACAAAACTCAGTAATATGGTTATCTATCTTATACACTTAAATATATATGCAGTTATATCTTTTAGAGAACTTGCTTTTCCTTTCTTTTGTACAATGACAATTACATATTTTGGGTTTTATTACTCCCATAGTTGTTATTACCTTTTTTTTTTGAAGAGAGTAAAGCCAAATGTGACATAGCAGAACAGAGTCAGTCAAATCAAAAGGATGGACATAATACATAATTTAAAAACAAAATACAAGGTGATCAACAATGGTTACCATATTGCCTCTTTCTATCTTAAAAAGAATTGCCTATATCATCAGTTATAATAAAATTAAACAAAACAGTAAAGAACAAAACCAAAACATTGGAGACATTATAGGACTTTAAAAGAAGATAATAGTCAACCGGAATGGGTGTCATAATGAACCTTATTGTCTTCACAGTTTTGCTTATACTTTCAAACTTGGTACTATCAAGCAAAGCAGAATAGAGAAAAATCAGTCAAAGCAAGATAGTGAGGGCAATACAGGGTTTCAAATCAAGTTAATACGAAATCAAAGTAGGTTACTGTAATGTATTCTGCTATTATTTTTATTTTTCCCTTAATTAAAAAGATAAAAATAAAAAAGGAAATAAATAAAAAAAAGGAGATTGAGATAAAAGAGGGCGTAACAACAAAACAGTGCAGGTCAAAGCATAACCATTTAAGCAAAATAGTGTTTCACTACAAGATACCCTGACATAAAAGTAATTACCATAGTGTCTCTTTCCTTGAAATCTTTGAGTATAACTTCGTACACTGTAGCACCAAACATATCAAGACAATGTAAAACCATTCAAGAGAATGACAGTATTACAGGGTATTTAGAACCAACTATCAGAAAATGAACAATGGTTTCTGTATAATCTCCTTGTCTATAAAAGCTTTTGCTTACATTATCACATATAATAAAATCCAATAAGATACAACCTGTTAAGACCGATGGAGACAGAAGAATAAAAGCTTGATGGGACTTCAAAGCAAGATGATACTAAATCAGCATTAGCTATTATGATGTCTTGTTTTCTCCAAAATAGCGGTTCCTACCATCTAATCTTCTCTGCCTCATTTCTGTTGAGCTCTTTTTCTGTCATTTGTTGTCAGTTTGTCTACTTCGTTTCAATTTCTACTCCCTTCATTGTGGCCTCTCTGCCACTGTTTCTGAAGTCTTGGTATTTTTCTTTTGTAGAATATCCTGTAGTATTCTCTGTAGAGTTGAATTGGTGGCTGCAAATTCCCCTAGTTCCTCTTTATCCTGGAAGCACCTTGTTTTTCCATCAATTTCTAGGGACAGTTGTGCAGGATATATCAATCTTGGCTGGAGCTTATTATCTTTCAAAGCTTGAATTATTCCCCCCCCCCATGCTCTTCGTGATTTGATGGTTTGTGCCGAGAAGTCTGCTGTAATTCTGATGGGTGTTCCCTTGTAAGTGATTCTGTTTCTTGTCTCTGACAGCTTTTATTATTCTGTTCTTATATTGGATTTCTGGAATTTTAATTATTATATGGCTGGGTGTAGTTCTGTTTGGGTTGTAGGTGGCTGGGGTCCTGTATGCCTCATACATCTGAGTATCTTTACCTTTTGATAAGTTAGGGAAATTGTCTTGGATTATTTCTGTGAATACCTTTGTAGTCCATTTGTTTGTGTCCCGACTTCTTCTTTTATGTTCTTAATTCTTAAGTTATAGATCCTCTTATCATCTTCTTGCCTTTGTATATTGCTGTTTTTCTTCTTGTTATTTTTAAGAAGTTTTTCATTTCATGCTCCCATATTACAAATCTGCCCTCAAGTTCAGATAATCTATCCTTAGTTTCTTTTAAGCTGTTATGCCAGCTTTCAATAGAGTTTTTAGTTTCCTAGTAATCTCTTTGAACCTGCTTCATGTATTCTATGTTTTCTCTATTTTCTTCATCAAACAATTCTCCCCTTTTTTTCTGTTCTTCCATTCCACCATCTGATTTTCTTGGGTGGTGCTTAGCATTTCTCTACCTATTCTACTTATATCTTGCTTTATTTTTTAAATACTTCACTTTTGAACTCATCTATGAGGCTCTGGAGATATAGCATTATGTCTATAGGTGCCATGTCTGATATTGCATGTTTTCTGTCTTCCTTTGCATGTCCCTTTCCTGGATCAGTGTTCTTAGGATTGGGGACTGAGGACCCTTTCTTGTTGCTTCCTCTTCCCATACTTTTTGTTCCTTCCATGCAAGTGAATGTAGGAGGACCAATTTTTTTCTCTTTTTCAGTTACAGTTTGTTTGAATTGTGCTGGCTAGGTATTCCTGCCCATTGCAGTGTACTAGAGAGACACAGACCTGGGCAGCCTCTGCTGGGCCTGCCCCTCCAGGTCAATCTACCAAAGGCTTCACTGCTAGGGTGCATCTCCAGACGCTGGGACCTGGTTTGGGCTAACCTACTGGGCCTTAGTCAGCACCATCACGCAGGCCAGGCACTCCCCACCAATCCTGCTTGAGAGGGGAATATGTGGCTAATGTCACTGCAGCACCCTGTTCCAGAAAGTTTGCCTGGTCCCAGTATATCTTTTGCTAGAGCCTCCTACTCTATTAAAGGGTCCCCATTCTGCTCACTCACCACAAGTTGATGTAAGGTTCCCTGCTAGTCCTGCTCTCAACTCCATTTGCAGATTCCCTCTCTCAGAGCTTTCGTGCATCTCTCTCCCTGCCCTGCAGATTTGGTTGCAGCAGCAGCAGCAGGAAATTCAAATCATGCCTTCCAGTGGTGCGGATTCTAACTTCCCGTGCTGAGATTTTATCTGTTCCTGTTATAGCACCAGGATTGGATTTACAGTTGGTTTCTCTTAGCTTAGTTCATTCCTGGGTCTGCAGGGTGTATCTTGCTTTACTTAGGACTCCTCGTACCGCACCCTTCCTGGATTTTAAGCAGGGTATCTCAGAGAGCCTCTGTAGCTGCTGCTATGTATCCCCCATGTTCTCCTAGAAGTCAATAAAAGATTATTTAATAATCAGGCTTGTGGCAATTTTTCTTAAAATTAGACTACCATTATTATGATCTTGCATTATTCTCTATAAAACAAATGAGAGAGTAAGAGACAACAAGATCTAGGGACTATGTTTGAAGGAGACTTGTCCTTTGACTTTAAAGATATATATATATATATATATATATATACATATGTATAAAATTCCTCAGTGTCTTAGTTACTTTAAATTTGTTGCTGAGACAAAATACCTGATGACCAAAGTTGGGAAAATAAATGTTTTTTTTTATAGTTTATGGAGGTTTCAGTCTATATTTAGTTGACTGTAAAGAAGCGTGCCATGGCAGGGCTGTAGTTTATGGTGGCTGCAAACAGTAAGGCTGTTTGCTGGAAAGAGAGAGAGACATGCCTTTTTTTTTTTTGCCACTATGTCATATCTTGGCTCTACCCCTATGTGGGTGTAGCACTGACACCATCAATCTAAGCACTATACAATGAACCAATCACGATGCATAATGTAAACATATGAGGCCTGGGGTACACTGACATAAACCATGACATTTTACCTCTGGGCCCCAGGACTCATGTACATCTTTTATATAAAAGGTCATCTTGACTACCAGGAGAACATGGCAGATAGATAACAGCAGCTAAGAAGGCTCTCTGAGATACCCAGCTTAGAATCCAGGAATGGAGTGGTGTCAGGAGTCCTAAGCAAGGGGAGATATACCTGGCTGACCCAGGAACAAACTAAGCTGAGAGAAACCAACTGGAAATGCAATCCCGGTGCTATAATTGGAACAGATAAAATCTCAGCGTGGAAGCTGGAACCCGTGCCTCTGGAAGCCATGATTTGAATTTCTTGCTGCCACTGCTGCATCCAAATTGGCACAGCTGGGAGAAAGACACAAAACCTCTGAGAGTGGAGAGTGGTGAATGGAGTTGAGACCAGGACTGGCAGGGAACTCTGCATTGACTTATGGTGAGTGAGAGGAACAGGGACTCTTCCATAGACTAGGAGGCTCCAAAAGAGGACATTCTGGGACTGGGCAGACTAGCCGGAATAGGACGCTGCAGTACTTTAGTCGCATATTCCCCTCTCTTGTGGGATTGGTGGGAGTGCTTGGCCCGGGTGATGCCACTAAGTCCCAGTAGGCTAGCCCAAAGCAGGTCCCAGCACCTGACGGTGCACCCTAGCAGTGAAGCCTTCAGTAGGTTGACCTGGAAGGGTGGGCCTAGCAGAGGCTGCCAGATCTGTGTCTCCCTAGTACACTGCAGTGGGTGGGAACACCTAGCCAGCGCAATTCAAACAAACTGTAACCAACAAAGAAAGAAACTGGGCCTCCTATATATGCTTGTATGGAAGGAACAAAAAGTATGGAAAGAGGAAGCAACAAGAAAGAGTCCTCAGTCTCCAATCCTGAGAACACTGATCCAGGAAAGGTAAATGCAAAGGAGAATGAGGACAGAAAACATGCAATATCAGACATGGCACCAATAGATATAAAAAGCGATATACCTGGAGCCTCATAGACAGGTTCAAAAGTGAAGTATTTAATGAAATAAAGCAAGATACAAGTAGAATAGTTAGAGAAATGCTAAGCACCACCCAAGAAACAACAAATGGTGGAATGGAAGAACAGAAAAAAAGGGGAGTTGTTTGATGGAGAAAATAGAGACAACATAGAATACATGAAGCAGGTTCAAACAGATTACCAGGAAACTAAAAACTCTATCAAAAGCTGGCATAACAGCTTGAAAGAAACTAAAGATAGGTTATGTGAACTGGAGGGCAGATTTGTAATGGGGGAGCACGAAATGAAAAACTTCTTAAAAATAACAAGAAAAAAACAGCAATAATACAAAGGCAAGAAGATGATAAGAGGATCTATAACTTAAGAATTAAGAACATAAAAGAAGAAGTATGGACACAAACAAATGGACTACAAAGGTATTCACAGAAATAATCCAGGAGAATTTCCCTAATTTAGCAAAAGTAAAGATACAAATGTATGAAGCATACAGGACCCCAGCCACCTACAACCCAAACAGAGCTACACCCAGCCATATAATAATTAAAATTCCAGAAATCCAATATAAGAACAGAATATTAAAAGCTGTCAGAGACAAGAAACAGAATCACTTACAAGGGAACACCCATCAGAATTACAGCAGACTTCTCGGCACAAACCATCAAATCACAAAGAGTGAAGGGGGGGGGATAATTCAAGCTTTGAAAGATAATTATCTCCAGCCAGGATTGACATATCCTGCAAACTGTTCCTAGATATTCCAGAAAAACAAGGTGCTTCCAGGATAAAGAGGAACTAGGGGAATTTGCAGCCACCAATTCAACTCTACAGAGAATACTGTAGGGTATTCTAAAAAAGAAAAATACCAAGATTCCAGAAACAGTGGCAGAGAGGCCACAATGAATGGAGCAGAAAGCGAAATGAAGAAGACAAACTGACAACAAATGACAGAAAAAGAGCTCAACAGAAATGAGGCAGAGAAGGTTGGATGGTAGGAACAGCCATTTTGGAGAAAACAAGACATCATAATAGCTAGTGCTGATTGATTTAGTATCATCTTGTTTTGAAGTCCCATCAAGGTTTTATTCTTCTGTCTCCATCTGTCTTAACAGGTTGTATCTTATTGGATTTTATCATATGTGATAATATAAACAAAAGCTTTTATAGACAAGATTATACAGAAACCATTGTTCATTTTCTGATAGTTAGTTCTAAATACCCTGTAATACTGTCATTCTCTTGAATGGTTTTACATTGTCTTGATATGTTTAATGGTACAGTGTATGAAGTTATACTCAAAGGTTTTAAGGAAAGAGACATTGGTAATTACTTTTATGTCGGGATGTCTTGTGGTGAAACACTATTTTGCTTAAATGGTTATGTTTTAACCTGCGCTGTTTTGTTGTTATGTCCTCTTCTTTTTAAAATTTTATTTAAGAGAAAAAAGAGAAAAACACAAAACAAAACAAAGCCTTGTAAGGGTACACGTAATACAGAACTACAAAAAAAAAAAAAACATAACAGTAAGAAATCACCTGTTAATAGATTACATATTATCATCGTGGAAATAGTTGCTCAAATCACAGTATCAAAGAATACAAAGTGGACATTCAAACAGAGAGACTGCAGACAGCTGTGTCCAATGATCCAAAAACATTAATATAGTCAGCTATTTAACACCCCTAAACACACTTGCTGTTATATCCATTAGAGCTCTTTTTTTCCCCCTCTCTTTTTTACAACAAAATTTACACATTTTGGATTTTATTACTCCTTAGTTCTTATTACTTTTTTTGGGGGGGGGAGAGAATAAAGTCAAATATGGCAAAACAAAGCTGTCAGTCAAAACCAAGGATAGACATAGCACATGATGTAGAACAGAGTACAAGGTTATCAACAATGGTTATCAACGTTGTCTCTTGTTTCCTTAAAAAGAATTGTCTATCTCATTAGATATTATAAAGTTGGACAAAACAGTAGAGAACAAGACCAATAAAACTTAGGCATTGTAAACATTACAAGACTTCCAAAGGAGACAATAGTCAAACCAGAATGCACATCTTAGTCAATCTTATTGCCTTCAAAGTAGTTGCTTATACCCTCAAACTTGATACTATCATACAGAATGGAACAGAGTCTAATCAGTCAAAACAAGATCATGGGAGTATTACAGGACTTCAAAACAAGTTAATAGGAAATAAAAAAGAGTTACTATTATATATCCTAATTTTTAAAATTTTTCCCCTTAATTAAAACAAACATAAGAAATAACTAAATAATTTTTTTAAAGAATAAGGGAGAGATTGAGATAAAACAGGACATAACAATATAACAATACAGGTCAAAGCATGACTGTTTCAGCAACCTAGTGCTTCACCACCAAATAACCCGACTTAATAATAGTTACCATAGTGTCTGTCTTTTTCCTTGAAATATTTGGATAAAACTTCATATACTATAGCTTCAAATATTTCCATATGAAGAAACCCAGAATAAAGCTTTTCTAATTAATAAGTGAAAACTTTATAAGGCTTCAAGGCCACATAATGGGGAATCCTGATTACCACATATTTTTATACATTTGAATCATTACTTACATTAGGGAAACTATTTGGTATTCACACATGCAAGATTGATTTATTTCAGTTATGAGCATGGTCTCAAGCTGCGCCCATTTATTGATAAATATCTCAATGTGATCCTTCTTTATAGCTGAATAATACTCCATTGTATAGGAATACCAAAACTTTTTTATCCCATTCCTCAGTTGATGGACCCTTGGGTTGTTTCCAAGATCTGGCGATTACAAATTGTGCTGCTATAAACATAGGTGCACATATATCACTGTGGTATGATGCTTTCAGTTCTTCTGGGAATATGCCTAGAAGTGGAATAGCTGGATTAAATGGGATTTCCAATCCCAACTTTTTGAGAAATCTCCAGACAGACCTCCACAAGGGCTGTACCAGTCTACACTCCCACCAACAGTGCAGGACAGTTCCTTTTTCCCCACAGCCTCTCCAGCATTTGTTGTTGTTGGTTTTCTTGATCCTGGCCATTCTTTCAGGAGTGAGATGGTATCTCAGTGTGGTTTTAATTTGCATTTCTCTAATGACCAATGATGATGAGCATTTTTTATGTATTTATTTGCCATTTGCATTTCTTCATCTGAGAATTGCCTATTCATCTCAGATGCCCATTTTTGGATTGGATCTTCGAATTTTGGAGGTCTGAGTTTTTTTAAATTCTTTATATGTTTTAGACAAGAGTCCCTTGTCTGAGAGAGAGTTCACTAAAGTATTTTCCCAGTTTGTGGGTTTTCTTTTTACTGTGCTGGAGATTTCTTTTGACATGCAGAAACTTTTTAATAAGAAGTGGTCCCAGCTATTGATTCTGGGAAATATTTCCTGTGCGGTTTGAGTCCTGTTCATGAATTCTCTACCTACTCCTATGTCTCCAAGGTTTCTACCCAACTTGTCTTCCAATAGATTTAGTGTTTCTCTTTTAATATTCAGATCTTTGACCCATTTAGATTTTAATTTAGTACATGGTGATAGACATGGGTCTAGCTTAATTTTCGGCAAATGGAGAGCCAGTTTTTCCAGCACCATTTATTAAAGAGACTGTCGTTCTTCCAATGAACCTGCTTGGCTCCTTTATCAAAGATAAGGTGGTTGAGTGTGTTTGTAGTTGTGGTTGTATCTTCCATTCTATTCCATTGATCTTTGGCTCGGTTTTGATTCCAGTACCATGTTGATTTTACTACTGTTGCTTTGTAGTATAACTTCAAGTCAGGGATTGTGATGCCTCCTGCTTTGTCTTTGCTGCTTAGAATTGCCTTTGCTATTCTAGGTCTCTTCTGGTTCCAGATGAAATTTAGGAGTGATTTCTCTAGATCTATAAGGTATGTTGATGGTATTTCTATTGGGATTGCATTGAATCTGTATAAGAGTTTTGGGAGAATGGACATCTTCACAATGTTTGTTCTTCCTTTCCATGAGCAAGGGATGTCTTTCCATTTTCTGAGATCATCCTCAATTTCCTTTTTCAGTGTATTATAATTTTCACTGTATAAGTCTTTCACTTCTTTCATAAGAGTAATTCCTAAATATTTCATTTTTTTGCTTGCTAATGTGAATAGTCCAGTTTCTCTTATTTCCCTCTCTGTGATTTTGTTATTTGTGTATAGGAATGGTATTGATTTCTGAGTATTGATTTTGTATCCAGCCACATTACTGAATTTATTTATTGTATCTAAGAGTCTTTCAATGGAGTTTAGGGGGTCTTCTATGTAGAGTATCATGTCATCTGCAAACAATGATAATTTAACTTCTTCTTTTCCTATCTTTACCCCTTTTATTTCTCTTTCTTGCCTAATTGCTCTGGCTAGTACTTCCAGTACTATATTAAATAGGAGTGGTGATAAAGGACATCCTTGTCTTGTGCCTGATTGTAAAGTAAACGCTTTCAATTTTTGGCCATTTAGTATGATGCCGGCTATTTGTCATAAATGGCCTTTATTATATTGAGGTAAAGACCATCTATTCCAATTTTCTGTAAAGTTCTTATCATGAATAAATGTTGGACCTTATCGAAGGCTTTTTCTGCATCTATAGAAATGATCATGTGATTCTTATTTTTGGCTTTATTGATATGGTGGATTACATTTATTGATTTGCGTATGTTGAACCATCCTTGCATTCCTGGGATGAATTCCACTTGGTTATGGTGTATAATCTTCTTGATGATTTGCTGGATCCTATTTGCCAATATTTTATTGAGGATTTTTGCATCTGTGTTCATTAGGGAGATTGGTCTATAGTTTTCTTTTTTAGTTGGGTCTTTCTGAGGTTTTGGTACTAGAGTAATATTTGCTTCCAGGAATGACTTAGAAAGGATTGCTTCCCTTTCAATTTCATTGAATAGTTTGAGGAGTGTCGGCATTAGGTCTTCTTTGTATTTCTTGTAGAATTGTGCAGTGAATCCATCTGGGCCTGGGCTCTTCTTGGTGGGTAAGGACTTAATTACATTTTCAATTTCATTAACAGAGATTGGGTTATTCAACAGTTTTACATCCTCTTGATCTAGCTTTGGTACTTCATATGCTTCTAAGAATCTGTCTATTTCTTCTGTGTTATCAAACTTTTGAGAGTAGAGGTTTTCAAAATAGGTGTTGATGATCCTCTGTATTTCTATTGGGTCTGTAGTGATTTCTCCTTTTTCATTTCTTATTGCATGAATTTGAGCTTTTTCTTCCCTTTTTAAAATAAGGTTGGCTAGGGGCTTATCAATTTTATTTATTCTTTCAAAGAACCAACTCTTTGATTCGTTGATTCTTTGGATTGTATTCTTAGTCTCTATTGCATTGATTTCTGCTCTGATTTTTATAATTTCCTCTCTTCTTTTGGCTTTGGGCTTGACTTGCTCTTCTTTTTCTAGCTGTTTGAGGTGTAGCATCAAGTTATTTATTTGTATTCATTCTGTTTTCCTGATGTGGGAACTCAGTGCAATAAATTTTCTTCTGAGGATGGCTTTCATTGCATCCCACAGATTCCGGTAAGCTGTATCTGCATTTTCATTTTCTTTAGGAATTGTTTAATTTCTTCTTTAATTTCTTCTGTGACCCACTGATTACTCAAGAGTGTGTTATTCAGTTTCCATGTGTTTGCGAGATTTTTGCAGTCTCTTTTATCATTAATTTCTAATTTCAGAGCACTATGATCCGATAACATGCAAGGGATGATTTCAACTCTTTTGCATTTGTTTAAATATGTTCTGTGAGCTAATATATGGTCTATTTTAGAGAATGATCCATGTACTGCTGAGAAGAATGTGTATTCTGATGTTGTTGGGTGGAACATTCTGTATATGTCTATCAAACCCATTTGTTCACAGGTGTGATTCAGTTCTGTTATTTCTTTGCTCATTTTCTGTCTGGTTGATCTGTCCCTTGGTGTCAATTTCATATTAAAGTCTCCTGTTACAATTGTGTTACTGATAATTTGAGTTTTCATTTCTGTTAATAATTGTTTTATATAACTGGGTGCTCTGGATTTTGGTGCATATATATTTAAGATAGTTATCTCTTCCTCTTGGAGTTTTCCCCTTACGAGTATGTAGTGACCTTCTTTGTCCTTTATGGTCATTGCTGGTTTAACGTTCATGTTGTCTGCAAACAGAATGGCTACTCCTGCCTTTCTTTGGATTCCTGCTGCATGAAGAATTGTTTTCCATCCTTTGACTTTCAGTCTGTGAGTATCCTTCTGGGTTAGATGGGTTTACTGTAAACAGCATATGGTTGGATTTTGTTTCTTGATCCATTCTGCTAGTCTGTTTCTTTTGATTGGTGCCTTGAGACTATTTACATTAATGGTTATTACTGTTAAATGCTGGTTTATTGTTGGAATGTTATCTCTCTGCTGTTGCATCTTTATCTTTCTGTTCTGTTGAATTATTTGCTTTGCTTAGTGGTTTTTTCCTTTGTGTATCTAAACTGTCTTTCAATATTTTTTGCAGGGTTGGTTTGGTGTTCATGAAGTTCTTCAGCTGTTCTTTGTCATGGAAGTATTGGATTTCACCATCAATTTTGAATGATAGTTTTGCAGGATACATCAGTCTAGGTTGGAAATCATTTTGCTTTAGGATCTGGAATACTTCACTCCATGCTCTCTTTGACTTTATTGTTTGTGCTGAGAATTCTGCTGTGATTCTGATAAGTTTTCCTTTATAAATGATCTGTCTTTTCTCTCTGACAGCTTTTAATAATCTATTCTTGTGTTGGATTTCTGGGATGGTGATTATTATATGTCTGAGTGTAGTTTTATTTTGGTTATGAGTATTTGGAGTTCTATATGCTTCACTGATCCTGATGTCGGTTTCTGATCTCACGCTTGGAAGATTTTCAGCTATTACTTCTCTAAATATCCTCTTGACATCCTTTATGTTGTCTCCTTCTTTTTCATTAATCCCTATCATTCTTATGTTATTCTTCTTTGCATCGTCTTTTAGTTCTTGAATTGTTGTTTCCTGATTCCTTGTTATTTTTAAAAGATCTTTCCTTTCCTGTTCACTAGCTGCAATCCTTCTTCAAGGTCTGAAATTCTATCTTCACTTTCATTAAGGTGGTTTTTACAACTTTCAGTGGAGTTTTTTATTTCCTGTATATCTCTCTGCATATGCATTATGTATTCTGTTTGATTCTATCTTTTTGTTTAGTTCCTCCAATTTTTTATCTGTGTTTTCTTTAGATATATTCAGAATCTCTTTCATTTCTTTTATCATTTCTTCTTATATCTGGGAGATTATTTTGAATTTGAATTTCTTTAAAGCTTCCTGGAGTTGCTTGTCAATTTCAGTAGCTATTTTGTCCAATATTTGAGGTGGATGTTATATATTTTCTTCTATATATATTTCTCCTAGGGTTTCTTGAGATGGGCTGGAGGTTTGAGGTTGTAATTTGGTCTTTTGTTTTGTCATTTTCCTATATTTCTGTGTTTCAAGTGTTATTTGAAATCTTCCTCAGGATCTGTTGAAAATCCCCTTCTATGTTTGCAGCTACTGAGACTCTGGCACCACGCTACCCCAAGCCATTGGGCCTGCAGAACCAATGGCCCTCCTCTGCCTGCTCAGAACTCCACAGTTCCAGACAAGCTGGGCCTCAAGGACACTGTGTGCCCACCTGCCCCTTGGAAGCTCCACAGTTCTTCAATCGCAGCCGGGTTAGGGTACTCACCACAGGCCACGGTGCCTCAGGAACGTGTGATCCCTCCCTGCTTGCAGAGATATCCACAGTCCTCCAGACACTTGGAGAGGCCGATGCAGGCACCCCAGGTCTACCCAGCTCCTCCTCTGCACACTGATGGCTCAATGTGAATTCTTTTATGTATAATGAGGAGAGACTTTTCTCAGAAGACCTTCCCACCTTCAGTACAGTGATACGGCTTTTTCCCAGTATGAGCTCTATGATGTGGCCTTCCCACATTGATTACATTCTTAAGGTTTCCCTCCAGTATGTGTTTGCTGATGTGTAATAAATGTTGATTTCTGAAAGAAGGAAGGCCTTCCCACATTTACTATATTCACGTGGTTTTTCTCCAAAATGAATTCCCTGATGTATAATCAGTGATGATTTCTGAGACAAGGTTTTTCCACATTCAGAGCATCCATAACATTTCTCTTTAGTGTTTTTCTCTGGTGTATAATGATTTGTGACTTTCACTGAAGAGCTTTTCACATGCATCCTATTTATATGATTTTTCTTTAGTATAAATTCTTTAATGTATTATGAGCTGTAGCCTCTTGAGAAAAGATTGTCCCATTCATACATACAAAGAATTTATATGATGAATAACATTATTTATTGCTGAGAATTTCTTCACATGAAAACCTTCAAAGTTTTTCACTCTATTGTGAATTTTCCCATACTCCATATAGAACGAAATGTAGCTAGATGTCTTCCCACACCCAAAAATCTCACCAATTATTTTTTCATAAGTCCTATTATAAGGTGGTAGATTCATTTTAGGTCTCAATTTTTTCAAATAAATCACATTTATAT
The DNA here is from genome assembly GCF_034190915.1 of Cavia porcellus. Lineage (NCBI taxonomy): Eukaryota > Metazoa > Chordata > Mammalia > Rodentia > Caviidae > Cavia > Cavia porcellus. The sequence continues at coordinate 17,993,657 of NW_026947504.1, forward strand.
AATTTTTGTCTTAAATTTCTATGGTCATGTAATATTTTTTCTAATGGTATTACATGGATAGCTTTAGTCTTCAGTAATTGTTTTGCTACTAATGACTATAACTTCCCTGAAAAGTTTGTCTTAATTTTCCTGTTCTTTCTTTATCCTGTCATCATCTTCCCAGACTTCAGAAATATGGTACATGATCCCCCGTGATATGTTCCATATCTCCTTATTAAAAGAAACATCTCTAAATATGTCCAGTTGAGTGATACCAAGTTTACCTTCTGTGTCTGAAATAGTAAAGAGAAAAAGTATAAAAGTAGTAATAGAAGTGGTAGAATAAACAGATGATATAGACTATTTCACATGCAAAGCAATCCCTATCAGAGTCTGAAGAAGTTTATTTATAGATATTGATATGGTGATTCCAAAATTCATATGGAATTGAAAGGGATCCTGAGTAGCCAAAAGAGTCTTGAAAAAAAGGCTGACACTTTTCAACTTCAGAGCTTACTATAGAAGCATAATCAAGAGAATATGGTATTGTCATAGGGATAGATATGTAGTATTGAGAGTCCAGAAATGAACTTTAAACTTATGGTCCATTGATTTTGGTAAGTGCCAAAAACTATTGAGTGAAAATAGAGTCTTTCACTAAATGATAAAGGAATAACTAGATAACCACATGCAAAAAAATTATGTAGGCCTTTATCTTGCTCCACACACAAAAATTAACTCAGAAGAGATCAATTACCTAAATGTGAGAAATGAAGCTGAAAAACTCTTAGAAAAAATAAGAGTAAATTTTCATGACTCAAAATTGGAAAGTTTCTTAGATAAGATACCAAATGTACCCAAGAAATCTTCCTGGATTTTATAAAAATTATAAGCTCTTCTGCTTTGAAGTACAGTATTAACCTGAAAAGATGACTCACAGAAAGAAAGTAATTACATAAAGTACATCTAGATTATATATATTACAATTTAATAATAAAAAGACAATTGACCCAATTGAAAAATGTACAAAGCAATTGAACAGACATTTCTCCAGAGAAGGTAAATAAAAGGGTATTAAGCATATTAAATAGTGTTCAACTTTGTTGGTCATCAATGAAATGTAAATTAAAACCACAATAAGATATTGCTTCACACCTACTACTGGGACCAAAAAGTCAAATCATATCAACTGTTGACAAGGAGGTAGGAAAATCAGTATCTACATATACTGCTGTAGAGGAACATAAAGTGGAACATCCACTTTGGAAAACATCTGGCAATTCCTCAAATAGTTAAATATTGAATTACTATACAATCTTGATTCCATTCCTAAGTTGAAAAATATAGATCCATACAAAAATTTATATATACATGTTGTAATAGTTTTATTCACAACAGTAAAAAAGTGGAAATACCTCAAGTATCCATTAATTGATGAAAAGATATACAAAACGGAGTATAGCCATACAGTGAAAATTTGGGTTAAAAAAGACTGCTGTACTGGTACATGCTATATATTATACACGAATCTAGCAAATATTATGTTACATGAAAGAAGCTGTGTCACAAAAAGCCTATATATTTTATGATTTTATTTATATGAAATGTCCAGAATAAGGAAATAGTAGAGCCAAAATTTATAATAATGGTGATTTAAGGCTGGGGGGAAAGCAAATAGAAGAGGTTATAGCTAAAGGATACAGGGTTTCTTTTGTTATGATGAAAATGTACCAAATTTTACTACATATATCCAAATATAATAAAAACCATTACATCTCTTATTTTAACAGTTCAGTTATATGGCATTGAATTATACTTTAAAGATTTAAAAAAAATAACAGAAATTTGCAGCATACTTTAATGAAATAGTGACTATCTAAATCCACACAGTGTATCCAACCCTATAGTCCACTATCCCAAACTAAGTATTTCTTATTGTAGCCAAGAAAGCCTAGAAAATTTCTGCCACAAAAACCATACTTTTTTCTTTTTAATTTTTTGGAGACTGACCATGGACTTGCTATGGTTTTCCTGCTTCAGCCTAGCAAGTGCTGGGAATACAGTCATGCACCATCGTGTTTGTCCATACAGGTACTATTTTCTAAGAATTTTGCATATATTCTTCTCCTTCCAGTTTGTTTTCCCTTTCCTTATGCCTACTCCATACTTAAGAAATGGTTTAGGCTGGGGATGTAGTTTAGAGAAAAGAGCACTTGCCTGACATGCCCGAAACCCTGGGTTCCTTCAGGGACCTGCACAAGATCCCCAATTGCCTTTATCAAGGGTACAGTAAGAGGATAACAGAAAAAACAGTAGTAATACATCATGAGACTGGGAAGGCATTGCCTCCAGATGGACCAAGAAAGCAACAAGTCAAGAGCGTCACTAAGTATTCAGTGTACACAGTGATGGGTGGTGCTAGGGGAAGATTCAAAGTTAGCAGAGGACTCAGAGGTTTATGAGTCAATGGACAAGTATAGTCTTGGGATGGCTCAAGAGGTCAGAGATGGTCTTATGCTAAGAAGGATATTGTCCTGAAGCGTTTTTTGAATTTAGTGGCTTTAGTTTTAGTCTTGGTGGGACAGGATGGCCCATACCTCAAGAGTTAATGAGAAATCGCAAATGGATAATACCAATAATCTCCAGCCTCCCCTTATCCTTTAGGAAAGTATGCAAAGTTAGCCATTGTAAATCTTTGGTCCCCAACAGAGTTCAATTTTTAGAAGAACAAAGCAAAGCAAAGCAAAGCAAAACAAAACAAAACAACTTGAGAGCAGCTGCTACATAATCATAAAAATGCTTTCTTCAATTCTTCAGTGTAGACTATAATTTTCACCCAAAATTTATAGCATAGTTATATTTGACATGTAATTTTATATAGCTATGAATCTTCATGACTTTTCCTTTAAGTACAACCTATGTTACTGAAACTTTCTTTCAGAAAGATATATTACTGAATGGATCAATAAGACTTACATTTTCTGCATATGGTTCACTATTAATTAGTTGTTGAATGGCTACTGCATGGTCATCACATGGGCAAGACAGAACACGAACAAGAAAAATAAGAGAATTAATCTTGGTGACCTAAACCCCAACCACCAGTCAAAAATAAAAACAAAGCAATAACATTTTAACTACCTTTGTTTCCATTCTGTCAGAGTTTCATCTGGATAGATCCAATCTGTATATCTCTATGGTCCACGGGCAGGAGTAGACATTTGCCAGTCTAGACATAACTGTCCCCAGACTTTAGGTGGGTAACAGGTAATTCCGTTGGTAAATGTGTGAGCCTTTCAGAAGCATAATCAAGCATGATATAAAGGAGAAATAAACCTTTACTCCTGTGAATATAATATGATTGCATAGGATGTGGATAACTTAGATTTTAACTTGGATAAATGCAGGCAAGTAGATCTATGAAAATCTTCCTGTTCCTTTTTGAACCAATAATTGTATTCAATGAAAGTTTTATTTTCAGAAATTTATCCTAAGACAACAATCACGGAGACAAAAATTTAACTGCAAACAGAGTAGTTCCAAAATGATAAGAAAGGAAAAATGACAAGAGCAAAATTGAGAAATGTATCCAATATGAAGACAGCCAACAAAATCCTAAGAGTTGTATATGAGCTGATATTGAGACCTGCCTCAGATCCCCAAATGAGAATGCAAAAGGTTTAAATAAATGAGAAAAGTGTTATGATTTTAGGGCTCTAAGAAGATCAAAACCTTCTGCAGAGTTTGCAGCTCTGAGGGTTAAGAGAAGGAATTTCTCCAGGTGGTCCATATTTATTTAGTTTTCGAACAAGAAAGGGGTTACAGTGGAAAATGCAAGAAACTAAACAGACCTTGGGAGTAATTCAAGGACTTTTCCAAGTGACAGATTGTGTTTGATTTAGGAGAACTATCTTAGGAGAAGATCTCCATGTTGCACTTCACTACAGGGGTGAAATGCCTGCAGCTTTATTAGTTAATTGGAATTGGGGCCAGGTGTCCTGAGCTGTGACCTTACCTTGCCCTTTGAAGTGTCTCTGTTCTCAGGGTCAGCTGTGCCCTGGCCATGCCACAGCCCTGCATGTGTGCTCAATTTTCAGCTTCAACAACTCCCAACAAACTGAGTGTCCTTCCTACATTCAAATGTTGAAACTCCTACCTCCAATACAATGGCATTAGGAATTGGAGGTCTTTAGAAGTAAATAAGCTCATGAGTATAGAGTCTCCATGAATGGGGTTAGTGTCCAAAGAAGAGATATAAGAGAGATGATTTGTTTCTCATCAAAACAAAGATTCAATGAAAAGATAATTGGGAGATATTGAAGCTGGAAATTGAACATGTGGAGGGCTGTGGCATAGCTGGGGCACAGAGGTCCCCAACGCAAAGAGTGCCAGGGCAAGCCATGTGAAGAAGTTCAGCCCAGAAAAGTACCAAGCCTCTAGACAATCTAAACAATAGGTTGTAGGCAGCAGGGTTGAAACTGATATCATCTTTCTGAGTATATAAATAAATGTAGTGCAGTGGTTGAGTAGTTACTTTCCTCCCATTAGGAGAGTGAGGGCTCCACCTGACCCCAGCTTTGTCTCTTCTGTATTTTATTATTATTCATGGTTCTTCACTCCAGGAACCTTAAGAGCTGCATAGGTTGAGGCATATGATACCTAAACATGGATGGCATAAAAGACTGAGGGCAAGGGGACACTTCTTATTTGTGTGCAACTACATTACTGAGAGATGTGAGAACAGTACATTACTGTTGGTCAATATTCATTACTGGAATGTATTAATATTGACTTCACCAGATGTAAAGATTGGGGCAAGCCCTTATTCTCTAGGGCCAGTTATAAATGAGCTTGTGAGGAACTCCTTCCCAAGTCAGGGGGAAGGAGGTGTACTGATTTCATTAGTGGTATAATTAGGGAACCAAAAAAATTCTAAATGATCACAAATGTGTATGGAACTGTCTGTTTTATGCTTGATTCTAGTATTTACATTCCTTCTGTGGATTGGGATTAGATAGTGTCTTAATAATAATAAACTTCTTGAGACAACCACAATGGAATTGGTTCCAAACACTATTTCCTGAGCAGAAAAATGAAGGCAGAATGACAGCCACCCTGATAACCTTAACTGAGCCACAAGTGGCTCAGTTGGCAATCTCCACCTTTTTAGCTTAGAGAAATTTTGCGTGAGACAAGTTAAAACTTATGCCTGTAAGGCAGTAGAGCTGTCTTCTTTGTCTCCCTTGCAACTGATGCAAAAAGAAAAGATAGGTGGGGGAGTACATGGAGGGTTTTCAGCATATCTACCTTCTTTCTAAACTTTGAATCCCAATAATCAAAGACAAATTATAATCATCCAGGACATCAGTTTACATCCTAAAGGAAAGAGGAAAAACAAAACTACTTGTTTTCATTGCAGGGAGAGGGGACATTTTGTCAAAAGTTGTGCTGTTACACTTGGGAGAACAACACAGCCATTATCTGTCCCTTCAATAAAACCTTTACTGTCTGTCCAAAGTGTAGATATTGATATCATTGGGCCACTAAATGTAAACTCAGAACTGATCTGGAAGGCCTTTAAAAAAAAAACTTCTAATGGGGCCTGCAACAACCCTACCAAGGAGTAGTGGTGCCATGACTCAGCTTCCCTGGGATGGCAAGGTCCTGTTGGCATGGCAGGCTCTTAGTGGTTGGGGGGTAATATTGTCTTAATTTGTGGTTTGCTGATTTTTGTTTGCAAGATACTCTTGCAAAAGACAATTTTAAATAATATGAGAATGACTGACCTGTAAAACTTTCAAAAATTCAACATTTGGTTTTCAAGAGCTGATAATAGGCTGGCTCCAGCACATCACTGTCTTACTCTTGCTTTGTGGTAAGTTTTGATATCCAGTAGTGTAAATTCTCGAGCTCCATTTTTTAAAAAAATTGTTTGCTTCAGGGGTACTTGCTTCAAATTCATGATCAGTGTAACCCTATGTTCATTCAGGTTTTTTTTTTTTTTGCTTTATTATATCAAATTTCAGTTTTTAATACACTGACAATACACAGCCTGCTAAATTTCTGGAGTTTGTTTGTTTCCAGAAGAAAGAAATGTAAATTTACATATTTGGAGGAAATGAGAAAATAGCATAGAGCAACACTAGGAAGTAAACCAACACAAATCTATCTGGACCTCTACAGACTTTAAAAATGTCACTTAACAGGAAAAAACTGCTGCTTCCTGCTCCTTTCACTACTTCTCATATGGTCCCATGCAGAGGAGGGAACCAGAGAGCTCCCTTGAGCCTGGAGCTTGGCCCAGACAAGGCAGATGACAGAAACAATGTTGCTTGTTTCAGCTGCAAGGGGAAATCAAGGTTATTGTTCAATTCACTCAAAACACTGTTCAAATCACCCCAGATTCTCATTCTCTTCCCTTGACAAAAATTAGAAAATCTATAAATAAAGAAAGAGGATCTAAGGGCTTTGGGTCTTTTGATACTTATTGGGTTCAACAGATTAATCAAGATTTCCCCAAGAAAAAAATTGATAGAGGAAAAAATTTAAATGGCTTTTAGACATAGGAACAAATGTTTCAGTTATTGCCCAATGACATTGGCCCTGTGGCATTGCCTCTGGATGTGGAAACTACAGATCTATGGGGTGTGAGCAATGTTCTCACCCTTGTAAAAGTGCTAAATAGTTAATCTGGAGGGATACAAAGAGGACCTTTGCTGCCACATGTAATCAACTTGCATTTGAGTTACAAATTTATAGTCAAATTAGAATAGCAACCACAAGGATAAGGAGGAGACTTCCTTCAGTGGATGAGAGAGATGGATTTGATTTCTAGCCATTAAGGTCTAAAACTATTTCTGGATTTTTCCTTTAAAAATTATATATAGTGTAAGACACGGAAAATTTCCCTGCAATGGTCTAGCTCAGCCTAGCTTGGTGAGGTAGCACACATGCCACAGAGTTTGCTTACCACTACAGGCTGTGGTGGGTATACAGAGGGAGCCAAATGGTCCTTCCTTCTGTGTGTTGTGGAATGAATCACCAGGGCCTATCAAGACTTTTAATGGCTGGTCCACCAGTGATGGCACACAATACTTGGCCCTGGGAAGATGTGATGGGGCTCTGGTGCTCCCCAGCCATCAATTTTTCCCACCCCTACACCCAGTGCTTGGATGCCCAACAATGGTGTGGCCTCCAGGCCAAAGTAGGAGCACAACCTGTGTGCTGTAATGGTAAGAGAGAGCATGATGTGCCTAAATACAAAATACAGCATTTTTTTTCTCCACATACAAGACCTTAACCATAGATATTTCTTACAATTCTCAGATCAAAAAATGTTTAACATGCTCACAATTTTTAAAAAATATTTAAAGAGAAAAAAAACACAAAACAGAAAAAGGGTACAAGTAATACAGAATTTAAAAAAATAAACAGTAAGAAATCACTAGTTAATAGATTACATACTGTCATCTTAGAAATAGTTGTTCAAGTTACAAAATTAAAGCATATAAAGTGGACATTCAAACAGTGAGACTGCAAACAGTTCTGTTTAATGATCCAACAAAAACTTAGTAATATGATTATCTATCTTACACACTTAAATATACATGCAGTTATATCCTTTAGAGCACTTTCTTTTCCTCTCTTTTTTACAATAACAATTACACATTTTGGGTTTTATTACTCCCACAGTTCTTATTACTTTTTTTGAAGAGAATAAAACCAGATGTGACAAAACAAAACAGAGCCAGTCAAATCAAAAGGATGAAAATAGTACATGATGTAAAAACAGAATACAAGGTGGTCAACAAAGGTTACCATAATGCCTCTTGCTTCTTTAAAAAGAATTGCCTATATCATCAGTCATAATAAAATTGAACAAAACCAATAAAACCAAAACATTGGAGACATTAGAGACTTCAAAAGAAGATAATAGTCAAACCAGAATGGGCATCATAGTGAATCTTATTGTCTTCAAAGTACTTGCCTATACCCTCAAACTTGATACTATCAAACAAAACAGAATAGACTAAACTCAGTCAAAACAAGATGGTAAGAGAAATACAGAGCTTCAAATCAAGTTAATAGGAAATCAAAATGGTCACTATAATATCCTGCTATTTTTTAATTTATTTTTTCCCTTAATTAAAAAAAGGAGATTGAGATAAAACATGACATAACAACACAAGAGCACAGGTCAGAACAGAACAATTTAAGCAACATAGTGTTTCACCACAAGATAACCTGATATAACCATAGTGTCTCTGTCCTTGAAATATTTGAGTATAACTTCATATACTATAGCACCAAACATATCAAGACAGTGTAAAACCATTCAAGAGAATGAAAGTATTACAGGGTATTTAGAACCAACTAACAGAAAATAAACAATAGTTTCTATATTATCTCCTTGTCTATAAAAATTTTTGTTTGTACTATCACATATAATAAAATCCAATAAGATACAACATGATAAGACCAAAGGAGGCAGAAAAACAAAACCTTGATGGGCCTTCAAAATAAAGTGATACTAAATCAGCACTAGCTATTATGATGTTTTCTTCAAAATAGCTGTTCATATCATCACAGACAATAGAATCAAACAACCCAAAATAAAACCATTCCAATTAGTGAATGAAAACATTATAAGACTTCAAAGCAATATAACGAGGAATCATGATTACCACATACTTTTATATATTCTTATAATTTCTTGCACTAGGGAAACTATTCAGTATTTATACATGCGAGTTTGATTTATTTCACTTATGAATAAGGTCTCAAGCTGTGCCCATCTATTTATAAATATCTCAATGTGATCATTCTTTATAGTTGAGTATAAAAATACCACAACTTTTTTATCCATTCCTCAGCTGATAGACACTTAGGTTGTTTCCAAGATCTGGCTATTACAAATTGTGCTGCTATAAACATGGGTGCACATATATCACTGTGGTATGATGTTTTCAGTTCTTCTGGAATATGCCTAGAACTGGAATAGTTGTAACAAGTGGGACTTCCAATCCCAGCTTTTTGAGAAATCTCCAGACTGACCTCCACAATGGTTGCACCAGTCTACACTCCCACCAACAGTGCAGGAGAGTTCCTTTTCCCCACAGCCTCTCCAGCACTAGCTGTTGGTGGTTTTCTTGATCCTGGCCATTCTTTCAGGAGTGAGATGGAATCTCAGTGTGGTTTTCATTTGCATTTCTCTAATGAGTAATGATGATGAACATTTTTTCATGTATTTATTTGCCACTTGTATTTCTTCATCTGAGAATTGTGTATTCATCACAGATGCCCATTTTTGGATTGGGTCTTGGAATTTTGGAGGTCTGATTTTTTTAATTCTTTACATGTTTTAGACAGTTCTTTGTCTGAGGGACAGTTCACTGAGATTTTTTCCCAGTTTGTGGGTTTTGTTTTCACTATGCTGGAGATTTCTTTTGACGTGCAGAAACTTTTTAATAAGAGGTGATCTCAGTTATTGATTCTGGGAAGTAATTCCTGTGTGGTCTGATTCCTGTTCATGAATTTTCTACCTACCCCTATGTCTTCAAGGTTTTTACCCAATTTGTATTCCAATAGATTTAGTGTTTCTGTTTTAATATTCAGATCTTTGATCCATTTAGATTTTCATTTTGTACATGGTGATAGACATGGGTCTAGTTTTAGTTTTCCGCATATGGAGAGTCAGTTTTGCAACACCATTTATTAAAGAGACTGTTGTTCTTCCAGTGAACATGATTGGCCCCTTTATTAAAGACAAGGTGGTTGAGTGTGTTTGTAGTTGTGGTTGTATCTTTTAATCTGTTCCATTGATCTTCACAGGTCTGTTCTGATTCCAGTACCATGTTTTTTTTATTTTTTTAAAGTTTTTTTGTATTTTTCTTTTTTATCGGTACCAGGGATCGAACTCACGACTGCCTGCTTGCAAGGTAGGCACTTATGCCGCTGAGCTAAATCCCCAACCCCACCAGTACCATGTTGATTTTACTATGATTGCTTTGTAGTATAACTTCAAGTCAGGGATTGTGATGCCTCCTGCCTTGCCTTTGCTGCTTAGAACTGTCTTTGCTATTCTAGATTTCTTCTTGCTCCAGATGAATTTTAGGAGTGATTTCTCTAGATCTATGAGGTATGTTGATGGTATTTTTATTGGGATTTCATTGAATCTGTGTAAGAGTTTTGTGAGAATGGCCATTTTCACAATATTTATTCTTCCTACCTATGAGCAAGGGGTGTCTTTCCACTTTCTGAGATCCTCTTCAATTTCTTTTTCAGTGTATTATAATTTTCCTTGTATAGGTCTTTCACTTCTTTCATTAGAGTAATTCCTAAATACTTCATTTTTTGATTGCTAGTGTGAAGAGTGTGGTTTCTCTTATTTCTCTGTCAGTGATTTTGTTCTTAGTGTATAAGAATGCTATGGATTTTTGAGTATTGATTTTGTATCCAGCTACATTTTTGAATTTATTTATTATATCCAAGGGTCTTTGAATGAAGTTTTAGTGGTCTTCTATGTAGAGTGTCATGTCATCTGAAAATAAAAATAATTTAACTTCTTTTCCTATCTTACCCCTTTTCTCTCTCTTGTCTAATTGCTCTGGCTAGTATTTCCAGTACTATATTAAATAGTAGCAGTGATAAGGGACATCCTTGTGTTGTGCCTTATTTTAAAGTAAAGGCCTTCAATTTTTGGCCATTTAGTATGACACTGGCTGTTGGTTTGTCATAGATGGCCATTATTATATTGAGGTAAAGACCATCTATTCCAATTTTCTGTAAGGTTCTTATCATGAATGAATGTTGGACCTTATCAAAAGCTTTTCCTGCATCTATAGAAAGGATCATGTGATATTTACTTTAGGTTTTATTGATATGGTGGATTACATTTATTGATTTATGTATGTTGAACCATCCCTGCATGCCTGGGATAAATCCCACTTGGTAATGATGTATAATCTTCTTGATGATTTGCTGCATCCTGTTTGCCAATATTTTTTGAGGATTTTTGTATCTGTGTTTATTAGGAAGATTGGTCTGTAGTTCTCTTTTTTTAGTTGGGTCTTTCTCAGGTTTTGGTACTAGAGTAATATTTGCTTCCAGGAATAACTTAGGGAGAGTTGCTTCCCCTTCAGTTTCGTTGAAGAGTTTGAGGAGTGTCGGCATTAGATCTTCTTTTTATTTCTTGTAGAATTCTGCAGTGAATCCGTCTGGGGCTGGGCTCTTCTTTGTAGATAAGGACTTAATTACATTTTCAATTTCATTAATAGAAATTGGGTTATTCAGCAGTTTTACATCCTCTTGATCTATCTTTGGTGCTTCATATGTTTCTAGGAGTCAGTCTATTTCTTCTGTGTTATCAAACGTATGAGAATAAAGGTTTTCAAAATAGGTGTTTATGATCTTTTATATTTCTAGAGTCTGTAGTGATTTTGCCTTTTTCATTTCTTACTGCATGCATTTGAGCTTTTTTCCCCTTTTTTCAAATAAGTTTGGCTAGGCGCTTATCAATTTTATCTGTTCTTTCAAAGAACCAACTCTTTGATTCTTTGGATTGTTTTCTTAGTTTCTGTTGCATTAGTTTCTGCTCTGATTTTTATAATTTCCTCTCTTCTTTTGGCTTTGGGCTTGACTTGCTCTTCTTTTTCTAGATGTTTGAGGGGGTAACATCAGGTTATTTATTTGTATTCATTCCATTTTCATGATGTGGGAACTCAGTGCAATAAATTTTCCTCTGAGGACAGCTTTCATTACATCCCGTAGATTCTGGTAAGTTGTACTTGCATCTTTGTTTGCTTGTAGATATTGTTTAATTTCTTCTTTAATTTCCTCTGTGACCCACTGATTACTCAAGAGTGTGTTATTCAGTTTCCATGTGTTTGTGGGATTTTTGAAGTATCTTTTATCATTAATTTCTAATTTCATGGTGTTATGATCCGATAACATGCAAGGGATAATTTCAACTCTTTTGCATTTATTTAAATATATTCTGTGAGCAAATATATGGTCTATTTTAGTAAATGACCTGTATACCGCTGAGAAGAATGTGTGTTCTTTTTTTTTAAATTTTATTTAAGGAGAAAAAAAAAGCAGAGAAAGGGTACAAGTTATACAGATTTACAGAAAAAAAACCAGTAGGAAATCACTAGTTAATGGATTACATATTGTCATCTTAGAAATAATTGTTCAAGTCACAAAGTTAAAGCCTGTAAAGTGGACATTCCAACAGTGAGACTGCAAACAGTTCTGTTCAATGATCCAACAAAACTCAGTGATATCATTTTCTATCTTATACACTTAAACATACATGCAGTTATATCATTTAGAGCATTTTCTTTTCCTGTCTTTTGTACAATGATAATTACACATTTTGGGTTTTGTTACTCCCACAGTTCTTATTACTTTTTTGGAAGGGAGTAGAACCAAATGTGACATAACAGAACAGAGTCAATCAAATCAAAAGGGTGGACATAATAGATAATGTAAAAGCATAATACAAGGTGATCAATAATGGTTATCATAATGCCTCCTGCTATCTCTAATAGAATTGCCTATATCATCAGTTATAATAAAATTGAACAAAACAGTAAAGAACAAAACCAACAAAACCAAAACTTTGGAGACATTGTAGGTCTTCAAAAGTAGATAAAAGTCATCGAGAATGGGCGTCAGAATGAATCTCACTATCTTCACAGCTGTTGCCTAAACTTTCGAACCTGGTACTATCAAGCAAAACAGAATAGGGGACATCAGTCAAAAACAAGATGGTGAGAGTAATACAGGGCTTTAAATCAAGATAATGGAAAGTCAAAGTGGGTTGCTATAATATATCCTGCTATTTTTATTTATTTTTCCCTTAATTAAAAGGATAAAAATAAAAAAGTAAATAATGGAGTGGAGATTGAGATAAAAGAGGGCATAACAGCAAATCAGCGCAGATCAAAACATAACCATTTAAGCAGAATAGTGTTTCACCACAAGATAATCCAGACATAAAAGTAGTTACCATATTGTCTCTTTCCTTGAAATCCTTGAGTACATCTTCGTATATTGTAGCATTAAATATATCAAAACAATGTAAAACCATTTAAGAGAATGATAGTATTACAGGGTATTTAGAATCAACTAACAGAAAATGAACAATGGTTTCTGTATAATCTCCTTGTCTTTAAAAGTTTTTGCTTATACTATTGTACATAATAAAATCCAATAAGATACAACCTGTTTAGACCAACAGAGACAGAAGAACAAAAGTTTGATGAGACTTCAAAACAAGATGATACTAAATCAGTATTACCTATTAAGACGTCATTTTCTGCTGTCTACAAGAAACCCATTTAACCCAAAAGGATACTCACGGACTGAAAGTCAAAGGATGGAGAACAGTATTTCATGAAACAGGAAACAAAAAAAAAAAGTGTAGATAGCTATTCTGTTTGCAAATAATGTGAACTTCAAACCAACAATGATCAGAAGAGATAAAGAAGGTCCTTACGTACTGGTTAGAGGAAAACTTATGAGGAAAAGATAACAATCTTAAATCCTCTTGTAGCCCTCAGCTCCTGGGAGTCTGGCCACCCAGTTCCCCAGATTGAGAGAGGGTCACTGGTGGTGGGGCAGGCCAGCTCAAGTCACATGGAGTTGGTGCAGTGCAACAGGAAGCTGTGAAGCCCATGGTCAAGTGAGGACCCAAACTAGCTTGGCTTGGGGGATGGTGCGGGGACACTCACCTCAGCCTGCCCAACCTCTGGAACCGATGGCACTGGAAGGCCCAGAACTCCAGAGTCCACCAAGCCCGACAGGGAGGGGCAAGACCTGTACAGGCCGGTTCAAGACCAGCTGAGCTGGTCCAGTGCAACAGGAAGCTGCGAAATTCCCTGTCCAGGTCTGAGTGAGGATCCCAAACTCAACCTGCTCACAATTTAAATTTCAGAAACAAAAGGGTGAGTTCACCTTATTTCACTTGGCAAAATATATCAATAAAATTTTTTCAATTCTTATAAAGATGGAACTACCTCAGCAGAAAGAATGCAATCAAGTAAAGGGTAAAAAAGGTCCTTTGGAGAGATCATACTAGACAATAAAAGCATCCAGTCCACTGCTAATTTGGGATCAAGGTTATGCTTATGTTTTTCCAGGAAACATTAAATGGCCTGTTGTAGTTAGGGGTTGTGAGGAGAACAATTAAAATCAAGACATGGAATTTATAGTATTATTTTATGATGGTCACCCAGAGTTAACACAAGAAACTGCAGGAAATCTATCCACAACACCAAAGACATAGAATACTCAGCCAAGGGCCTGAATCCCACAGCAATGTCTTGCGTGAGTCCAGATGAAGACCCAGAGCTCATTACAATGCCTCCCACAAGTCCAACTGAAGGTCTAGAGCCCACAAGAAGGACTCACACCAGCCTCTTTTATGGATCTGTGATGGAAAGGTCCAAAGGTCAGTGGTGAAAGCTAGAAAGTCTACGCCAGTGGGGTGAAGGAACTGTGCTGATAGGTTGAGGGTTCTACACTGGAGACTGGAGCTGAGAAGTCATGTACAAAACAAAGATTCAGGGCTGTCCTGAAAAGCACCACAGCCATTCTCAGCAACACAGAGGTCCCAAACTCCTCTGACAATAAGCACAGTCAATTGTATGCCAGGAAGCCAGCATGATGAGTTCATCCTGGAGATTAAGTGGCACATGTCTTCCACTCCAGAGCCAGAAAGTGATGCGTAATGTAAGGACCAGAGCTCCTCCAGGAAAACCAAAGGCTCAAACAGCAACACTTAGTGAAACCCACAACACTTCAATGCCTCTCTTATCCTTATCCACATCTCTATACTGGCAACTTTCTTCAGTTGGAACATCTGCACTTAGCACCATCGTTATTTAATGCCACTGGTGTTAAGTTGACCACCAGTTTTTAATCTATAACACAGACTATCTGGGTGCCAAAATGTCTGTCTGACTGTATTAGGGATCCAGACCCAGAGAAGGAGTTGGTTCCAACTCTCAAGAAGCTGATGCTCAGTCCTATGACAGTGATGCTTTGGAGATTATGCCACAACTGATAGAAAAGGATGTTGCTAGAACCAACCTTAATTGGCCCAGGATGCCCAGGGCCAAAGGTCTAAATAGTTGATAAGAGTATATAGAGGTAACCAAACTTAAAGTTTAATGAAAGAGAGGGACACAAAAGTTGGTAGTATTTTTAAGATAAAATACAGAAATACATGTTAATGATAAAATTTTGTCTTTTCCAAATTCTTTTCACGTGAGAGCTCTGCTAATTGACCTACAACAATTTTAACTAGTCTATTTATAGTTACAAATTCTATAATTTTAAAAAAATTGTTGTAATTCAATTTAGTTAAAGAAATATGTTTGAGGGCACTCTACTTTTTAAAGATGTTTGTCAGTCTCCCTGTGTATCTGTCTGTTTGTCCAGTCTGTTAAAATTCTGTTGGGAGTCACTGAGCAAGTATCATTCACAACTGCAAAGCCAAAAGCACATGTGCCCACACAGGAGTGCAGAAGTGGCACAGAGTGCCTGAGAAATGCCCTGAGGGCATGGAGTGCTGGAGGCAAAAAATGTTTCAGCCCTGAGAACCTGAGGTTTAAGAAGTGTAGTTCAGCAAAGGGGCAAGTTACAAGTATGTAAATACTCCCTGGGAACTCTGAGATTTCTCATGGATACTGACAAGCTGTGTACTTGTTTCTATGTTTGTTTAAATCTGTACAGATCATCTGTCCTTGTTTGTCCATTTGTCCATTTGGTGAACAGCTGTTCTTTTTATTTGAGGTTAACAAGTTTTTCTCTTTTTTTTCTTGTGTATTTTTGGATCACTTAATCAAAGTTTAATCTGGATCATAAACTTAAAAAACATGCTTCCACTTCAGTTGCTAGTTGGTCAAAAGAATGCTAAAATTGATTATGTAAATGAGATTATTATTGACAGTCTTTCATTGTTCAAAAATAAAGTGTCAAATGTTAGATTGGGCTTTTCATTAATCATAAAAATTATTAAGATGATTAAATAAAAATCCTTGAGGGTAGGAGAAGATTATTGGACAGGACTCCAACTGATGAATAAGAAAGCAGCTGCCTGGTAACATTTAATCAATTCTTGTTCATTGATCGGAGACTCTAGTGATTGCCATAGTCTTAACCCAAATAAAATTATAAAAATATATTACTATAATGTGTTCACATCGGTCATCATCAAAAGAAATAACGCAGTAAAGTTTTTGATTTAAAGATGCCCATACAAAGGTTTTCATATGGCTATGACAAATGATTGATATTAACCTTGTGGCATATTAATGTATTCATGCTTCCAGATGTACTGGTTTTCCAAAATGCAAAACAGGGATTGTATATAGTGACAGCAATTTGCTTCAGAGTCAGACCTCTGCCTTCCACAAATGTTTATGAGATATACATCCCACTAAAGTCAACAAGTTAGGTAAAAGTTTTATGTACTAGGTAGGAATGATGACTAAAAGGAGAAATTTTATGTCAAAATGGAAATTCAAGTATTTTACAAAATGTCATCATGACTGTCATTTCATAATGTTGTATATGGTTTTGATTTCTCATTTTCTCTTTGAAATATAAAACTGTCTGTTAACATTCTACAGGTATTCAAATGTTAAAATGTCCATAGTTGTTAAAAATAATGGTTCTATTTTATGTTCTAAGATGCTTGATACTTAGATAATAATGTTAAGCTTACAGCCTCTATTGCATTGTACTGTTATCAATATTTTCTTCTCGATGTTCAAAAACTGAGGTTTAGAGATCAGAGAGATAGATTGGCTAAGAGAACAGCCAATAATTTGGCTCTAGCCCTTTGAGCTCAATGAGGACACAGGACAGATACTGTGTTGTTAAATAAGTTAGAATATTAGAATTTTTGTTTGTGGTGAGATATTTTAAAGGAGTTTATAAAGCAGGCCTTATTATAGTTTGTGTTAGAGTATTCTGGTGCAAGAGAGAAGCAAAAAGTACAGAATGAAAAGGTTTATTGAGGATATAGAAAGGAGCAAACAACCCCTGGTGATTGGGCTGTCTCCTTCAATGAAATACATAGAGGCAGAAAGAAGGGAGGTCTTTGCTGGTATGGGGGTGGGTTAGTGGCTCCTTCTGGCTTCCTTAAGGTGATGGATACCTATTTAGAATATTCCTGATGTTTATATTTAGGGTGTGGTTGCATTTGCTTTGTCTTTTGTCTTGAGATCTGGCCCAAAGCAGAGATGTCTATCCTCTCCAAGGTTGTAAGATATTTGGTCTTCTGTCCTGGCTCCTTCAAAGGCCTACCCCTGTCTGACTGCCTACACTATTTCTAATTAACTCAACTGCCTGTGACACTATTAACCACACCCTAAGCCAGAAAACTTACTTACAGGTGTAAACACACACACTCAACAGAGTCAAAGAGGTACAAATTTCTTCTGCTTATGCCTTTTAATTGTAACCTCTCACTTAGGAAATGTAGCTGTGTTCAGCTTCAAGCAGTAATGAAATGAAATATATAATAAATGCTTGTGTAGAGTGCCCAAACTAATACTGTACCATGATTTTCAACTCAAAATTCTTGTCTGCTTAAAGTTTTAAAAAAACCTGTTACTTACTAGAAGTAATATAGAGTAGAAGTCTTGGTTTTAAGAGGTCCTAAAACACCAAGTTGGCTATCCATCCTAGACGATCAAATCAAGGATCTGGTGGTGAGGGGTAGGAAAGAAGCTCTATTCAGTATGGCCATCCTGAGAAGCATGGAAAAAATGGTTCAAGATCTATTTTCAAGGCACTAATGGAAACTTTAGCATTTTATAGAAGAGAGAAACAAAGGCAAAGGTTGAGATTTTAAATATGTCAGGATAGGTAACCCAGATGAAGCTGTGGTCTGGTTGTTATCACAAAATTGTTTCTGTGATATTCTTAGCCAACATCACTTGAAGGGGATATTCAGTTCCCAAAATAAGATGGGAGCTCCTGTTTATGAGGACAACTTTGATTCTTATTGTGGAGTAATTTATTACTGCTTAGGGAGTGATCTTGTCATGGGATAGGGTCACCTGCTTTGTTATTCTCGCTGCTGCTTGGGTTAGCTTCAGTCCCTTGTCATAAAGATCTATATCAATCCAACTTGCTATTTGTGGAATCAAGATTACTGCTGAAGAGTGGCTCAGAAGGAAAAATTTAAAGAGATACATGTTGACCGCCTTATAACATACAGCTAATTCCTCTTTCATTATCAAATTTTCTTTTTTTATTTTAAAAAAATTTATTTAAGGAGAAAAAGAAAAAAAAGCAGAAAAAGGGTATAAGTTATACAGAATTTCAGAAAAAATAAACAGTAGGAAATCACTAGTTAATAGATTACGTATCGTCATCTTAGAAATAGTTGTTCAAGTTAAAAAATTAAAGTATATAAAGTGGACATTCAAACAGTAAGATTGCAAACAGTTCTGTTCAATGATCCAACAAAACTCAGTAATGTGGTTATTTATCTTATACACTTAAATATACATGCAGTTATAACCTTTAGAGCACTTTATTTTGTACAATGACAATTACACATTTTGGGTTTTATTACTCCCACAGTTCTTATTACTTTTTTTGAAGAGAATAAAACCAAAGGTGAGATAACAAAACAGAGTCAGTCAAATCAAAAGGATGGACATAATACATAATGTAAAAACAAAATACAAGGTGATCAACCATGGTTACTATAATGCCTCTTATTATCTTAAAAAGAATTGCCTATATCATCAGTTATAATAAAATTGAACAAAACAGTAAAGAACAAAACCAATAAAACCAAAACCTTGGAGACATTACAAGACTTCAAAAGAAGATAATAGTCAAACCAGAATGGGCATCATAATGAATCTTATTGTCTTCACAGTTGTTGCCTATACTCTCAAACTTGGTACTATCAAGCAAAACAGAATAGAGGAAAATCAGTCCAAACAAGATGGTGAGAGCAATACAGGGTTTCAAATCAAGTTAATAGGAAATCAAAGTGGATTACTATAATATATCCTGCTATTTTTATTTATTTTCTCTTAATTGAAAAGATAAAAATAAAAAATTAGTAATAAAAAAAGGAGATTGAGATAAAAGAGCACATAACAACAAAACAGCACAGGTCAAAACATAACCATTTAAGCAAAACAGTATTTCACCACAAGATATCTTGACATAAAAGTAGTTACCATAGTGTCTCTTTCCTTGAAATCTTTGAGTATAGCTTCATATACTGTAGCATCAAACATATCAAGATAATGTAAAATCATTCAAGAGAATGATAGTATTACAGGGTATTTAGAATCAACTAACAGAAAATGAACAGTGGTTTCTGTATAATCTCCTTGTCTATAAAAGTTTTTGTTTATATTATTACATATAATAAAATCCAATAAGATACAACATGTTAAGACCAATGGAGACAGAAGAACAAAAGCTTGATGGGACTTCAAAACAAGATAATATTAAATCAGCACTAGCTATTATGATGTCTTGTTTTCTCCAAAATAGCTGTTCCTACCATTCAACCTTCTCTGCCTCATTTCTGTTGAGCTCTTTTTCTGTCATTAGTTGTCAGTTTGTCTTCTTCATTTTGCTTTCTGCTCCATTCATTGTGGCCTCTCTGCCACTGTTTCTGGAATCTTGGTATTTTTCTTGTTTTAGAATGTCCTGTGGTATTGTCTGTAGAGTTGAATCGGTGGTTGCAAATTTCCCTAGTTCCTCTTTATCCTGAAAGCATCTTGTTTTTCCGTCAATTTCTAGGGACATTTGTGCAGGATCAATCTTGGCTGGAGGTTATTATCTTTCAAAGCTTGACTTATTTCCCCCCATGCTTTTCATGATTTGATGGTTTGTGCTGAGAAGTCTGCTGTAATTCTGATGGGTGTTCCCTTGTAAGTGATCTGTTTCTTGTCTCTGATGGCTTTTAATATTCTGTTCTTATACTGGATTTCTGGAATTTTGATTATTATATGGCTGGGTGTAGTTCTGTTTGGGTTGTAGGTGGCTGGGGTCCTGTATGCCTCATACATCTGAGTATGTTTACCTTTTGCTAAATTAGGGAAATTCTCCTGGATTATTTCTGTGAATAGCCTTTGTAGTTCATTTGTGTGTGTCCCTACTTCTTCTTTTACATTCTTAATTTTAAGTTATAGATCCTCTTGTCATCTTCTAGCCTTTGCATTATTGCTGTTTCTTTCCTTGTTATTTTTAAGAAGTTTTCATTTCATGTGCCCACATTACAAATCTGTCCTCCAGTTCAGATAATCTATCCTTAGTTTCTTTCAAGCTGTTATGCCAGCTTTCAATATAGTTTTTAGTTTCCTGGTAATCTCTTTGAACCTGCTTCATATATTCTATGTTTCCTCTGTTTTCTCCATCAAACAATTCTCCTCTTTTTTTCTGTTCTTCCATTCAACCATCTGTTTTTTCTTGGGTGGTGCTTAGCATTTCTCTAACTATTCTACTTATATCTTGCTTTACTTCATTAAATACTTCACTTTTGAACTCGTCTATGAGGCTCCGGAGATATTGTTTTATGTCTATTGCTGCTGTGTCTGATATTGCATGTTTTCTGTCCTCATTTGCCTTTGCATTTACCTTTCCTGGATCAGTGTTCTCTGGATTGGGGGCCGAGGACCCTTTCTTGTTGCTCCCTCTTCCCATACTTTTTGTTCCATACAAGTGTATATAGGAGGCCCAGTTTCTTTCTTTGTCGGTTACAGTTTGTTTGAATTGTGCAGGCTAGGTGTTCCTGTCCACTGCAGTATAATAGGGAGACACAGACCTGGGCAGCCTGTGCTGTGCCTGCCCCTCCAGGTCAACCTACTGAAGGCTTCACTGCTAGGGTACACCTCCAGGCGCTGGGAGCTGGTTTGGGCTAGCCTACTGGGTCTTAGTCTGCGGCGTCACCCAGGCCAAGCACTCCCTAACAATCCAGCTTGAGAGGCAAATATGCAACAAAAGTCACTGCAGCATCCTGTTCTGGCTAGCCTGCTGGGTCCCAGAATGTCCTCTGTTGGAGCCTCCTAGTCTATGCAAGGGTTCCCATTCCTCTCACTCACTGCAGGTCAATGCAGGGCTCCCCATCAGTCCTGCTCTCAACTCTGTTAGCCAATTCCTGCTCTCAGAGATTTCGCATCTCTGTCCCTGCTGTGCCAATACAGACACAGTAGCTGTGGAAGGAAATTCAAATTGTGGCTTCCAGAGGTGCGGGTTTCAGCTTCGGTGCTGAGATTTTATCTGTTCCGATTATAGCACCGGGATTGCATTTCCAATTGGTTTCTCTCAGCTTAGTTCATTCTTGGGTCGGCAAGGTATATTTCCCCTCTCTTAGGACTCCTCACACCGTACCATTCCTGGATTCTAAGCTGGCTATCTCAGAGAGCGTCCATAGCTGCTGTTATCTATCCACCATGTTCTCCCAGAAGTTGTTTTCCATCATCCAATTTTCTTATAGTGTTGGGCTTTTATATCAGAATAATGCTATCTTCATAGATTGAAGTAGAAATTGTTACCTCTTCCTCAAATTTTTGGAAAAGTTTGGGAAGGGTTGGGGTTCTTTAAATATTTGACAGAATATACTAGTGAAGCCATCAGGTTCAGAGCATTTCTGTTTTTAATAAATTTATTGTATTTATAATTGACAAATAATTTTATATATGTATGGCTATGATGTAAGGCTATCTTATCTGTACATGAGGCTTTGCTCATTTTTCTGTCCATTGTTCAGACTGAGGAATGTTAACTGATTTTTTATTTCACTGAAACTTTTCCTTTGTGTGCTCCATTCTACTGTTGAGCTTATTCATTGTGCTTTAAACTTTGTTACTTCTATTTTCTCATTCTAAGATTTCCATATTTAATTTTGTTTATATCTTCTAGTTATTTGATGAGGCTTTCTATTTTTTGTCTCTTCCAAGTGTGTCTTTACTCATTCATGAAAAGATTTTTGTAATGCTTGCTCAAAAAATTTGGTCTGACAATTCTAATATCTCTGTCATCTTGATTGGCATTGAATAGCTTTCCTTTTTTTTCTTAGAGTGCGATTTTCTTTTCTTTTTGTGAAATGATTTTTTAAAAATTGAACTTGAACATTCTGGATGTTATGAGAGGATCTTAACCCTCTGGTTTGGATAGCACTAGAACAGAGAAAGTGGGTAAATACTATCTTGCTACTTCTAGTCATACTCATGAGCCCAGTTTCCCACTTAGCTTCTGTTGATACCCAAGGTGATAAAAGCATCTCATTTCTGAGGGGAATGAGAGTTTCATTTCCCTAGGTGATAAAAGCATCTCATTTCTGAATGGAGTGAGAGTTTTAACTTTAGGTCTCAATTGTACTTCTCTGGCTTTGTTACTGCTTTACTATGTGGTACCTATACTGATTTTGTCAAGGGAGGTGCCTTGTTATTTTTAGGCAGTAGTAGAAATCTTAATTCTCCAATACTCTCTGAGTGTATCACAGAGGGGAAGGAGAGGAACACCTCACTACTGGATAATTGTGAAAGTCCAGTCTTTTCATCTGATCTCCAGTGACACCACTCAAGATAAAATTCCTGACCCTACTTAATGTCTCCATTATAACTGCTTAAGTCAGTGTTTCAAACAATTGGCTACAACCAATTAGTAAGGGGTATGAAGTCTATTTACTGGGGTCATGAGTAGTTTGTTGTTTTTTTTTTGAGAGTCTTGAATCTAACCAACATTCTCCAGCATGCTAGGAGGTGCTTTATCACCGAGACACACCCCCAAACCAAGTATTTTTATTTGTTGGTACATTTTAAAATTGAAAGTCTAATGTACATAGGATGAAATGCATATGATTTACAGAGAGTAAGTAAAAAATTTGTTGTAGACACCAGTGTACCTACTACTTCTGTCAAAATAGGTAACATGTCAACTTATCAGGAAGTTCTACCCTTTTCTGATCAACTCATTTCCATTCTTGACCAGGAAGCAAACAGTTTTTGGTTTGTATCTTTAAGTATACTTTTCACACTGCAGCAGGAGGCATCCCATCAAATTTCAAATTAGATTATG
Organism: Cavia porcellus; assembly: GCF_034190915.1. Taxonomy (NCBI): domain Eukaryota; kingdom Metazoa; phylum Chordata; class Mammalia; order Rodentia; family Caviidae; genus Cavia; species Cavia porcellus. The sequence goes on from NW_026947504.1 coordinate 18,016,709, forward strand.
TCAGCACCCTAAATCAAAGAAATTCAATTTTTATAATATCTTCTTTCTCCATAATTTCTTTTCCCTTCTAGCCTTTGCAAATATCTGGACATTTGAAAATGTCTGTAGACATTTTGTTGTTACAATTGAGGGGTACTCCATAGGTATCTGGTAGATAATGGTCATAGATGCTGATAAACAGCATCCCTACCACACTACTGACAAAGACTAATTTGGCCCCAAATGTTAACAGTGCTGATGTTGAAAATACCTGAAGGAAAAGAGAGGAGGAGTAGTGAAAGGAACACTGAGTCTGACTCATGGAAGAACTCATTGTGTGAAAACTCTAGGAAGACTATGTTGGAAACTTGCATGTCTGCAGAAAAAGTACTAAGGTGGTGGTTGGAGGTGGAAGGTAGGCAGTGAACTTGAATAGGTATCTGAATAGTTATCATCTAGATTTCTGGAAAATATTTATTCTTAAAATTTCATCACTCATTCCCTTAATAGAGAGTGCCATCATCACCTTTTGATTTATTTATCCATCCCATAAAGATACAGTGACTTCCCCTTTCAACTCACAGTGAAGAGCTTCTTGACCCAGTGTAATGGAACCATAACTTTTTTGAGCTTAAGCTCCTAACACATGCTGGATTTGGGGCAAAAGACCTAGCCCAGTGATGGTGAACATTTTAGAGCTTTGAATGATACAAACAGGCTGCTATGCCTTGCATGCCATAGATTTGTTACCACTGGCCAGCCTCTCTTTTCCCTACCTTGTGTCAGTGCTTTGTTTTTCTTCTTACCAGAAATTTGGCTCAGATATTTAGCTTATAGGGAGGCAAATCTTAAATAAGTAACCTAGATTTTTCTGAAATATTATTGTAAAACTGCAGAACTCTGGAGATAAAGACCATACAAAAGTCATAGAGAAAAAAGTCATTAAAATTGAATCATGACTAATATGAGAGCAAAGTTCTTGATAGAAGCTGTTATGAGAGGAAAAAACAGGCAAAATATTTGAAATAATCATATTTCACAATTAAAAAAATCCCACAGGTCCAGGAAGCTCTGAAAGTACCAGTTAAGAAAAATACCCAAACTCCACATTTATTAGTGCTGGTTAGCTAGAGAGAAAGCCAGTAGGATGTATGTATGTATGTATGTATGTATATATGTATGTGTGTATGTATGTATGTATGTATGTATGTATGTATGTATGCATAGATACTTAAGGAATTTATTAGGAGAATTGGCTTATGGAGCAAAAGAAAACAGCTGAAAGACTCTGCAAGATGGAGAACCAGAGAAATCAGTAGCATGACTCAGTTCAAATCTGAAGACTTGAAAAACCAGGGAAAGTATGATACAACTCTAAGGTTGAGGCCAAAGTCCCAAGAACCTCAAGAGGCCACTGGCACAAAAAGCAGAGTTCAAAAGCTGAAGAAATTGCAGTTCTGATGTCCAAAGGCAAGAAGAAAAATGTCTCTTGTTTGGAGTGGGTGTACAGGACTGAGCCCATCCTTATATGAGAAATTTACTCGCAAAATTGAGTCCACCTCCTTGATAATGTCATTAATCCATTTATTGGGCCACTACCTCCACAATCCAAACATATCCTGTTAGTTTTCACATCCCCAAATCTCCACCTTATGGATCAAACCTTTAATACATGAATTTTAGGAGCACTTTCAAATGTGGCACTGCCCATAGACATTTCATATATATACTATTGAAAATCAAAGACAAAGAAAAAATTTTGAAAAAAAAGGAAGAGAGAAAAAGAGATATCTTAGTCCAGGAGCCAAATGTGCATGGGTTGAATCCCAGCACATGGGAAAGTTTTGGAGTGTCATTCCCACTCAGTAAGACCATGCACATTATCCCAAATCACAGGAGGAGGCATGGGAGGTCCCTGTAGGCCTAATTGGGTCATGCCCAAAGTGGCTAGCAGGGGCGTAAACTCAGTCCCAGGGGCCAAATGTGCATGAGTTGAATCCCAGCACATGGGGAAGCTTCGGAACATTGCTTCCCACCATTAAGCCCATACACAGTGTCCCAAACTACAGGAAGATGCACCAGAGATTCCCTGGGACCATGGCTAGTGACCTCCAAGAGGTTAGCTGTTGCCTGAAGTCTGCCCTGGGAGCCAAAAGTGGACCAGGTGATTCCCAGAACATGGGAGAAGCTTTGGAACATTGCGTATAACCTGAAAATATAGGAAGATGAAAAAACAAAAGAGCAAAATGCAGTCTTAAACTTCCAGTCCAACCCAAGCAAGCCTAGGAGAAATTGATACAGAAGAAAATGTAAGTCATACAACTGAAATTCCTGAAATGACAACAACTGAAATAAACAATTCTGAGAAGCTATAAAAGAATTCAGATCACAAATAATCTGCTAAATAAAGAAGAAAAGATAAATGTAATAAAAAAGTTGAACATATCTAAAGAAGATATAGTTATAAAATTAGAGAAACAATGCAAAAAGATGGAAATCCTGAATGAATGATATAAGAAACAAACAATGCATGAAACAGATTCAAAGAGATATATAGGAAATAAAAATTGCATCAAAAGTTGACAAAAATGTCTCAATGAAAGGGAAGATAGACTTTCAGACCTTGAAGACAAGGTCACAGCTAGTGAACAGGAAAGGAAAGATCTTTTAAAAATAACAAGGAATCAGGTAATAACAATTCAGCAAGATAATGCAAAGAAAAACAACCTAAGATTGATAGGTATAAACAAAAAAGAAGATGACAACACAAATGACATCAAGAGGCTTTTTACAGAAGTAATAGCTGAAAATTTCCCAAACATGAGAAGGGAAATTGACATACAGATCAGTGAAGCATATTCAACTCCAAATAACCATGACCAAGTAAAACTACACCCAGACATACAATAATTAACATGCTAGAAATTCAACATAAGAACAGAATATTAAAAGCTGCTAGAGAAAAGAGACAGATCATCAATAAAGGAAAGCTTATCAGAATAACAGTAGACTTCTCAAGACAAAAACGAAGTCAAGAAGAGCATGGAATGAAGTATTTCAGATCCTAAGGGAAAATGATTTCCAACCCAGACTGATGTACCCTGAAAAACTGTCCTTCAAAATGGATGGAGAAATAAGATATTTCCATGACAAAGAATAGATGATGAATTTCATGACCACCAAACCAACCCTGCAAAGAATTTGAAAGACATTCTAAATAGATGCAGGAAAAAACCACTAAGCAAGGCAAACAATTAAACAAAGGAGAAAGGTAAAGAATCAAAAGCAGAAAGATAACATGTCAAAAGTAAACCAATATATACCAGTTATAACCATTAATGTAAATGGCATCAATTCACCAGTTAAAAGAGACAGACTGGCAGAATGGATCAAGAAATGACCCCCACCCATGTGCTACATCCAGGAAACCCATCTAACCCAAGAGGAAACTCATAGAATGAAAGTCAAAGGATGGAAAACAATACTTCATGCAACTGGATCCCCTCAAAAGCAAGGATAGTAACTATGTTTGTAGAAAATGTGAACTTCAAACCAAGAACGATCCAAAGTGATAAAGAATGTCACTACATACTAGTTGGGGAAAACTTAAAGAGGAAGAGATAAAAGTCTTAAATATATATGCAGCAAATTCAGGAGCACCCAGCTATAGAAAAGAAATACTAATAGAAATAAAAAATCAAATAAACAATACCACAATTATAACAGGAGACCTTAACATGCCATTGACACAAAGGAACAGATTAACTAGACATAGAATCAGCAAACAACAGAAGTGAATCACACCTGTGAACAGATGTACTTGGTGGTTATATACAGAGTGTTCCATCCAACAACATCAAAATACAAATTATCTCAGCAACATATGGAATGTTCTCTAAAATAGACCATACACTAGCCCACAGCAAGTGTTTAAGTAAATTAAAAGAATTGAAATTATCCCATGCATGTTATCAGATCATAGAACCATGAAACTAGAAACTGAAGACAAAAGAAATTGCAAAAACCACACAAACACATGGAAATTTAATAATGCACTCCTGAGCAATCACTGGATCACAAATGAAATTAAAGAAGAAATTAAATGATATCTACAAGTAAAGTAAAATACAAACACACCTTACCAGAACCTGTGAGATGCAATGAAAGCAGTCCTCAGAGGAAAATTTATTGTGATGAATTCCCACATCAGGAAAATGGAACAAACTCAAATAAACAACCAGATGTTGTTTAACTCAAACATCCAGAAAAAGAAGAGCAAGTCAAGCCCAATGTCAAAAGAAGAGAGGAAATAAAAGGCCAGATCAGAAATCAATGCAATTGAGACTAAGAAAACAATACAAAGAATAATGAATCAAAGAGTTGTTTCTTTGCAAGAATAAATAAAATTGATAAGCCCATAGACAATCTTATTAAGAAAAGGAAACAAAAACTCAAATTCATGTAATAAGGAATGAAAAGGGTGAAATCACTACAGACCCTGTTGAAATACAGAAGGTCATTAATACCTACTTCAAAAATCTCTACACTCACAGGCTTGATAACACAGAAGAAATGGACAGATTCCTAGAAACATATGCATTAGTAAAACTGGGTCAAGAAGATGTAAATCTGCTGAATAACCAAATTTTGGTTAACGAAATGGAACGTGTAATTAAGACCTTATCAGCAAAAAAAGCCCAGTCCAGACAGATTTATTTTGTAATTCTACTAGAAATTCAAAGAAGATTTAACGCTGACACCCCTCAAATTCTTCAATGAAATTGAAAGGGAAGCAAATTTCCCTAACTCATTCCTGGAAGCAAATATTACTCTAATACCAAAACCTGAGTAAGACCCAACTGAAAAGGACAACTACAGGCCAATCTCGCTAATGAACATAGATGCAAAAATTCTCAATAAAAAATTGGCAAACAAAATGCAGCAAATCATCAAATAGATTATACACCACGACCAAGTGTAATTCATACCAGGAATGCAGGGATGGTTCAACATACGCATATCAATAAATGTAATCCACCATATCAATAGAGTCAAAATTAGAATCACATGATCATTTCTATAGATGCAGAAAAAACTTTTGATGAGGCCCAACACTCATTCACGATAAGAACCTTACAGAAAATTGGAATAGATGATCTTTACCTCAATATGATAAAAGCCATCTATGACAAACCAACAGCCAGTATCATATTATATTGACAAAAACTGAAAGCTTTTACTGTAAAATTAGGAACAAGCCAAGGATGTCCATTATCACCACTCCTATTCAATATAGTGCTGGAAATACTAGCCAGAGCAATTAGATAAGAGAGAGAAATAAAAGGGGTAAAGATAGGAAAAGACGAAGTTAAATTATCATTGTTTGCAGATGACATGATACTCTACATGGAAGACTCCCAAAACTCCATTGAAAGACCCCTAGGTAAAATAAATAAATTTGGTAATATAACTAGATAAAAGTCAACACTCAAAAATTATAGCATTCTTATACACTGACAACACAATCACTGAGATACAAATAAGAGAAACTACACCCTTCAGAATAGCATTCAAAAAATTAAATACTTAGGAATCAATCTAACAAAAAAAATTTAAAAGATTTATTCATGAAAAATTATACTACCCTGAAAAGGAAATCCAAAAGAATCTCAGAAAATGGAAAGACGTCCCTTGTTCACGGAAAGGAAGAAGAAACATGAAAATGGCCATTATCCCAAAATTGTTATACAGATTTAATGGAATATCAATGAAAATACCACTAGCACACCTCACAGATCTAGAGAAATCATTCCTAAAATTCATCTGGAATCAGGAAAGACCTAGAATAGCAAAGGCAAAGGCAATTCTAAACAACAAAAGCAAGGCAGGAGGCATCACAATCCCTGACTTCAAGTTATGCTACAAAGCTATTGTAATAAAATCCACATGGTACTGGAATAAAAACAAACCTGAAGGTCAGTGGAATAGATTAGAACATACAACTACAGCTACAAACACAGTCAGCCACCTGATCTTTGATAAAGGGCCAAACACATTCACTGGAAGTAAGATAGTCTCTTTAATAAATGGTGCTGGAAGAATTGGCTGCCCGTATGCCAAAAACTAAAACTAGACCATGCCTATCACCATGTACTAAGCTAAAGTCTAAATGGGTCAGAGATCTAAATAATAAAACAGAAATACTAAATCTATTGGAAGACAAAGTAGGTAGAAATCTTTGAGACATAGAGGTAGGTAGAGAATTCATGAATGGGAATCAAACTGCATGGGAAATACTTCACAGAAGCAATAACTGGGTTTACTTCTTATTAAAGTGTTTTTTCTTGTTTAAAGAAATTTCCAGCATAGTCAAAAGAAACCCCACAAACTGGGAAAAAAATCTTAGTGAATTGTCCCTCAGACAAAGGATTTCTGTCTAGAACATATAAAGAATAAAAAAAACTCAGATCCCTGAAATTGAAAGACCCAATCCAAAAATGGACGTCTAATATGAATACACAGTTCTCAGATGAAGAAATACAAATGGCAAATAAATACATGAAAAAAATGTTCATCATCATTGGTCATTAGAGAAATGAAAATTAAAAGCACATTGAGATTCCATCTGACTCCAGAAAGAATGGCCAGGATAAAGGAAATTATCAACAACAAATGCTGGAGATACTGCAGGGAAAAAGGAACTCTCCCGCAGTGTTGGTGGGAGTGTAGAGTGCTGCAACCACTGTGAAGTCTGGAGGTTTCTCAAAAATCTGGAATTGGAAGTCCCAGCTATTCCACTTCTAGGCATATTCCTAGAAGAACTGAAAATATCGCACCACAGTGACATATGTACACCCATGTTTATAGCAGCACAATTCGTAACAGCCAGATCTTGGAAACAACCTAAATGCCCATCAATTGATGAATGGATAAAAAAGATGATACTACTCAGCGATAAAGAATGATCACATTGAGGTATTTATAAGTAAATGGATGCAACTCAAATCTATATTCATGAGTGAAATAAATAAAACTTACATGTGTAAATACTGCATTGTTTCCCTAGTGTAAGAAATGGTAAGAGTACATAAGATACAAAATACTCAATAAATACAATGAAAGGATAAGAATCTGCTTAAAGGGGAAAAATAATATCTTAGAGAAAACGAGAAAAAAGAAAAAGAAAGGGAAAAGAAAACAATATTTAAAATTATGAACACACAGGATAGCACACAGGATGATTGTGCTACAAATTCTATAAGTTTTTGTAAAAAATTAACATTTATAGAAGTAGAATAAGTGTGCATATTATTATACAGTGATTTGAGGAACTCTTGAAGATAATTATGTAAAATAACAGCCCTAGTTATGCTCCTACCACCTTGTTTGGAAGGCCTATTTGTCAGTGTTTTGGGCTCTTTGCTATTGTTATTTATTTGTCTTGTTTGTTTTGTGTTTTTCTAGGAATTTGTTTGTTTTTCCCTCAAATACATGAAGGACAGGTATACATGTAGAGACTCATACATGCGTAGAACTTTTCCTAAGCAGTTTATGAGAGTTGATTATATAGTGCAAGATGAAATGAACAGCTACTTTGAAGAAAAACAGACACGACGGTATCCAGTGCTGATTTTTTAGCACCATGCTGTGAAATCCAGCAGTACTATTATTCTTTGTTTAGAGTGATTTTAGCCTGTTTTGTATTGTTTAATTTCAACATACATGAAGGTATGGACAGCTATTTTGAAGAGAACGAGAAACATTATGACAGCCACAATACTTACTTCCATATTTTCTGGTTTTGAAGGCCTAAAATGCCTTTGTCATCCTGTTCTGATCAGCTTAATACTATTTTTTTGTGTATGAATTCATTGTGTGTGAAGATATGGGGAACTATTTAGAAGAACACAAGAGACAACATGATAGCCAGTGACGATTTCCTGTTGTCTTGCTTTGAAATCTGTGTCATTTGCATTGTTTTCTTCTGATCTGTTTTGTTCTGTTTAGTTATACTCTCTTTAAAATAAAAAAGAGATAGTTTACCTATAGAGGGATGAGGATAGAAATTGCATCAGGCTTTTCTTCAGAAACCATGCAAACAAGAAAAGTTTAGAGTGACATATTTAAACCAGTGAAAGAAAAATAATTCCACCAACTAGACATGTGTGCCTATATTAACCTTTACCATATAGTAAAAAATATTTAAGTAATCTTTTTTCCCTGATTCCTAGCACAGTGTATCTAAAATTCTTGTAATTTTCTGAGTGACTGGATTATTTCTTGTTATTCATCATGAGCCCCTTATCACTGCACTGGGGTTTATGCTAGTGAGGTGACTCAGTATGTGTACTAGATAACTAGGGTGAGAGCTGATCACCAGAAAGAATAAAGTGTGGTTAGAAGATAGGGGCCTTCAGAGGGGCCAGAGATTGGGTTCTAAAAATTCTTGCAAAACAAGGTTCTGTGAGCTTCCAGTTTAACGTACTTGTCATTGCTGAGAGACTGAGAGCACATGGAAATCCCATACACGACATGCTCATCCTTATTCTTGCTCTATTTTCTTCCATTTAACTTCTCATGAGTTGTATCTTTTATAAAAAAATGCTAAACACAAAGACAATGTCTTTCTTAGTTATGTAAGCCATTTTAGCAAATTATCAAATGGAGTCATATATAAATAGTAGTAGTATAAAATGATGCAGCCATTGCATCATTTGTAATAATACTTGGCAGTTTCCCCAGTGATTACACATAGAGTTACCATAGGACTTCGCAATTCCATTGCTAGGTATAAAATATAAAATAAAACATTCTCCAAAGCAAAAAATTTGTATTCAGATGATCATAGCACCACTATTTCCAACAGCTGAAAAATGGAAATACATCAACTTATGGATAAATAAAATGTGATATATTTATGTAATGAAATGTTCAGTCATAAAAAAGAATGATGGGCATGATACACCATGAAAGAACCTTGAACACATACATGCTAAATGAAAGAAGAAAGCACAAAAGAACACAGATGCCTCTATTTATATGAAATTTTCAGAATAGGCAATTCTTTGAAGATAAATAGTAGAATGGGAGGAGGGAAGGGGGGGCAGGAGAATGACAGCTAAAGGATGCATAATTTCTTTCTGGTGTAATGATAGTACTCTAAAATTGTAGCAATGTTTGCATTGTGATTATACTGACACCATTGCATTATACATTTTAAATGAGTGAGTTGTGTAGTATATGAATTATGTCTCCATGAATGTTATTAAAAATTGAGTTGGTGAACCTATAACATATGGGAAATATCTTACAATAAGAGTACAAAAAATGGCAGAAAAAAACTATCAGGTACCCAGGAAGTGATATCAGATATTAACTTGAAACCACAGGGGAAAACTTGAAGAGTACTAAAAATGGAAATGTTATTTTAAAACTATACATATGCCATACTATCTGTGCTTTTAGTTTCCTAAAGACAAAGTTATGTAAATCAACAATTCTAACATTGTATTGTTGGGTTTCTAGCACATGTAGACATATATATGACAATAACAAAGGGAGCAGAGTGGAAAAACTTCTTGTATATCACTGAAGCTCTTCTATTAATTTGAAGGAAATTCAGGTAAGTTAAGATATAATCTTGAAGCCATAGGGCAACTATAACAAATAGTTTAAAATCAAAAAGTTACTTTGTTTGCCCTGCTCACAAGCTGAAAGTGAGGACAGCAAGTTCCATCCCATGGAGTAGCCTCAGGGCCTGGTAGGACCTTGCCCAGCAGTCACGCATCACTAGCAGACACCCAAGAAGGCCCCTCCTGGCCTAGTTGGGTGCCACCTAGGGACCCTCAAGTGGCTTGGAGCTGCATGTGCTCTGCCTCTCAAGCTGAAAGTGCATGCACCGAATTCCATCCTGTGGTGTGGCAATGGCACATTGCTTGAAGTCTGGTAGGGCCCCACCCAGCATCACCCGTCACCAGAAGACCCACCAGAAGGTCCTTGCTGGATGAGTTGGGCCCCACATAGCAACCCCCAATTGTCCAGACCCACCTTTGCTCTGCCTTGTGAGCCAAAAGTGTGCACAGGAATCTCCATCCCACAGGGCAGCCTTGGCACAATGCTTGGAGCCTGGTAGGGCCCTGCCTGGTAACCCTCATTGCCAGAGGACTCCCAGGAAGGTCCCTCTTGGCCTAGTTGTGTCCTGCTCAGCAATCCCCGAGTGACCCATAGATACCTGTGCTCCACCTCATGAGCTGAAAGTGTGTGCAGCGATCTCCATCCAGTGTTAGAGTCACAACATATTACTTGGAACCTGTTAGGGCCCTGCCCAGCATCCCTCATCACTGGAAAGTCCCTCCTGGTCTATTTGGATCCACCCAGGGACCCTCAAATGTACCGGAGCTGCCTGTGTTCCATCTAACAAGCTGAAATGTACACAGTGATATTTATCCCATGGGGTAGCCTCAGTACGTCCTTGGATCCTGATAGAACCCAACCCAGCCTCTCCCATGACTGGAGAACCCTCTGGAAGATCTCTCCAGGCCTAACTGGGCCCTGCCCAGTGACCCTGAGTGGCTGGAAGCCACCTGGTAAGTCCCATCTAATGACTTCACTCAACTGGGAAAATTGCTTGTAATAGGGATAGATATTCTCAACCCAAGAAACAACTGAGAACTTGCCTTCAGCTTCCCTAAGGAAATGTAGGAAAATGACAAAATGAAAGAGCAAAATGCAATCTCAAACCTCTAGCCCATCCCAAGCAAGCCTAGGAGACATGGACATACAAGAAAATGAAAGCCATATACCTGAAACTCCTGAAATGCCAGTGAGTGAAGTAAAGAAACAACTCCAGGAAGCTATAAAAAAACCCAGATCACAAATAATCTCCCAGGTAAAAGAAGAAATAATAAATTAAAAGAAACAGACTGGCAAAATGGATCAAGAGTTGACATCCAATCATACGATGTTTCCAGGAAACCCATCTAAACCAAAAGGAAACTCATAGACTGAAAGTCAAAGGATGGGAAACAATACTTTAGGCAACAGGATCCCAATCCCCCCCCCCCCAAAAGCAGGGGTAGCCATTCTGTTTGCAGACAATGTGAACTTCAAATTAAGAATGATCCAAAGAGATAAAGAAGGTCACGACATGCTAGTTAGGGGAGAGCTTCAAAAGGAAAAGATAATGATCTTAAATATATATGCACCAAATTTGGGAGCAACCAGCTGTACAAAACAAATATTAACAGAAATGAAAAGTCAAATAATAACACAATTATAACAAGAGACCTTAACATCCCTTTGGCACAAAGAGACAGATCAACTAGACAAATCAGCAAGGAAACAACAGAACTGAATCACACCTGTGAACAAATGTACTTAGTGTATGTGTACAGAGTGTTCTACCCAAAAACATCAGAATAGATTTTCTTCTCAGCAGTACATGGCACATTCTCTAAAATAGACCATATACTAGCCCACAGAACATGCTTAAGTAAATGCAAAAGAATTGAAATTATCCCATGCATGTTATTGGATCATAGCACCATGAAACTAGAAATCAATGACAAAATAAGCTACAAAAACTCCAAACACATGGAAATTAAATAATACACTCCTGAACAATCAGTGGGTCATAGAGGAAATTAAACAAGAAATTAAACAATGTCTGCAAGCAAATGAAAATACAAATACAACTTATCAGAATGTGGGAATGCAATGAAAGCAGTCCACAGAGTAAAATTTATTGCAATGAATCTCCACATCAGGAAAATGGAATGAACACAAGTAAACAACCAGATGTTACATCTCAGACATCTAGAAAAAGAAGAGCAAGTCAAGCCCAATGACAAAAGAAAGGAGGACATTATAAGGTGAGAGCAGAAACTAATACAATACAGACTGAGAAAACAATACAAAGAATGAATGAATCAAAGAGTTGGTTCTTTACAAGAATAAATAAAATTGATATGCCCCTAGCCAACCTTATTAAAAAAAGGAAAAAAAACTCAAATTTATGTGTAAGGATTGAAAAGTGTGAAATCAGTACAGACTCTTTTGGAATACAAAAGCTCATCAATACCTACTTTGAAAACCTCTACTCTCATAGGCTTGATTAACACAGAAGAAATGGCCAGAGTCCTAGAAACATATGAATTACCAAAGCTCAATCAAGAAGATGTAAAGCTGAATAACCAAATTGCAATTAATAAAATTAAAAATGTTATTAAAAAGAAAATCCCAGGTCTAGACATATTCACTGTGGAATTCTACTAGAAATTCAAAGGAGATTTAATGCCAACACTCCTCAATCTCTTCAGTGAAATTGAAAGGGAAACAATACTCCCTAACTCAGTCCTGGACATAAGTATTACTCTAATATCAAAGCCAGAGAAAGACCCAATTAAAAAAGAGAACTACCACCCAATCTCCCTAATGAACACAGATGCAAAAATTCTCAATAAAATAGTGACAAACAGAATGCAGTGAGTCATCAAGAAGATTATATACCACGACCAAGTGGGATTCATCCCAGGAATGCAAGAATGGTTCAACATATGCAAATCTATAAATGTAATCCACCATATCAACAGAATCAAAATAAAAATTACACGATCATTTCTATAGATGCAAAAAAGCTTTTGATAATGTGCAACACTCATTTATGATAAGAATCTACAGAAAATTGGAATAGATGGTCTTTACCTCAATATGAAAAAAGCCATTTGTGACAAACCAACAGCCAGCATCATATTATATTGGCAAAACCTGAAAGCCTTTACTGTAAAATTAGGATCAAGCCAAGGATGTCCATTATCATCACTCCTGTTCAATATAGTGCTGGAAATACTAGCCAGAGCAATTAGATAAGAGAGAGAAATAAAAGGAGTAAGGATAGGAAAAGAAGAAGTTAAATTATTGTTATTTGCACATGACATGATATTCTACATAGAAGACTCCCAAAACTCCATCGAAAGACTCCTAGATAAAATAAATAAATTGAATAATGTAGCTGGATACAAAGTCAATACAAAAATCAATAGATTCTATATACAAACAACAAGCTCACTCAGAGAGAAATAAGAGAAGCCACATCCTTCATGATAGCAACCAAAAAAATGAAATACTTACAACTCAGTCTAACAAAAGAAGTGAAAGATCTATTCAAGGAAAATTCTAGTACCCTGAAAAAAGTCATTGAAAAGGACCTCAGAAAATGGAAAGACATTCATTGTTCATGGATAGAAAGAACAAACATTGTGAAAATTTGTTATACCGATTGTCTCAAAATTGTTATACCGATTTAATGCAATTTCAATCAAAATACCAGTAGCATATCTTACAGATCTAGAGAAATTATTCCTAAAATTTATCTGCAACCAGAAATGACCTGGAATTGCATAGGTGATTCTGGTCAACAGAGGTAAGGTAGGAGGCATCAAAGTCCTTGACTTGAAGTTATACTACAAAGCTACTGTAATAAAATCAGCATGGTACTGGAATAAAAACAGACATGAAGATCAATGCAATAGATGAGGAGATACAACTACAACTACAAACACACCCAGCCACCTTGTCTTTGACAAATGGGCCAAACACATTCACTGGAAATAAGATAGTCTCTTTAATAAGAGGTGCTGGAGAAACTGGCTCTCTATATGCCGAAAACTAGAACTAGTCCCATGTCTATCACCATGCACTAAGCTAAAGTCTAAGTGGATCAAAGATCTAAATATTAAAACAGAAATACTAACTCTGCTGGAAGACAAAGAAGGTAGAAATCTTGAAGACATAAGGATGGTCAGAAAATTATTAACAAAAATCAAACTGAATGGGAAATAGTTCCCAGAATCAACAACTGGGATCTCATCTTATTAAAAAGTTTTTGCATGTCAAAAGAAATCTCCAACAGAATAAAAAGGAAACCCATGAATTTTGAAAAAAATCTTAGTGAAATGTCCCTGAGCCAAAGGACTTCTGTATGGCACATATAAAGAATTAAAAAAATCAGACCTCCAAAATTCATAGACCCAATCCACAAATGGGCATCTGCGATGAATATACAGTTCTCACATGAAGACATACAAATGCCAAATAAATACATGAAAGAATGTTCAACATCATTGGTCATTAGAAAAATGCAAATTAAAACCACACTGAGATTATGTCTCACTCTTGAAAGAATGGCCAGGATCAAGGAAACCACCAATAGCAAAAGCTGGAAAAGCTGTGGAGAAAGAGGAACACTTCTGCACCATTGGTGGGAGTGTAGACTGGTGCAACCACTGTGGAAACAAGTATGGAGCTTCCTAAAAGGCTGGGATTGGGATTTGACCCAGCCATTCCATTTCTAGGCATATTCCCAGAAAAACTGAACACATCAGATCATGGTGATATATGTGCACCCATGTTTATAGCAGCACAGTTTGTAATATCCAGATCTTGGAAACAACTGAAATGCCCATTAACTGAGAATAAATAAAAAAGATGTGGTACTTTTATACAATGGAGTACTACTCAACTATAAAGAATGATCACACTGAAGTTTTTAAAGATAAATATATGTGACTTGAGACATACCCACAAGTGAAAGAAATCAAACTCACATGTTTAAATACTGGATTCTCTCCCTAGTTTAAGAAATGGTAAGAGTACTTAAGATACAAAATCCTCAATACATACAATGAAAGGGTAAAAAGGGAGAAATATGTCTGGGAAAAGAAGGGAAAAAAGGAAGATAAAAGAAAAATATCTAAATTTGTATAAAACACTTAGGATAGCTAAGATGATTGTGCTACAACTTCTATAAGTTCTTGGAACAAAACAATGAACATTCATAGGATTGGAATAATTTTGTTTGTTTGTGTCTGCTGATCTGAGGAAGGTGATCTTTTGAAGATCATTATGCAAAATAACAACCTTAGTTATGTTCCTACCACCCTGTTTTGAAGGCCTATATCGTCATTGTATTGGGCTCTTTGCTATTGTTTCTTGTCATTTTTGTTTCTTGTTTTTCTAGTAATTTGTTTTGTTTTTCTAATGCAGAAAGGATAGACGTACATATAGAGGCTTATGCAAGCATAGAACTTCTAAATAGTTTACGAGAATCGATTGTATTGTGCATGATTAAATGAACAGCTACATTTAAAAAAAGAAACCTTATAGTATCCATTGCTGATTTCCTGTCGTTATGCTGCTGTAATGCTTTTATTCTTTGTTTAGAGTGGTTTTAATGTTTTGAATTATTTAATTTCAACTTACATGAAGATATGGACAGCTATTTTGAAAGGAACAAGAGACATTACAGTAGCTAGTATTGATTTTCCTGTTGTCTGGTTTTGAAGGCTTGTAATGCCTTCATTATTCTGGTTTGCCCAATTTTATACTATTTTATTTTGTATGAATTCATTGTGTGTAAAGATATAGACAAGTATTTAGAAGAGAACAAGAGATTTTACGGTAACCACTGTTGATCTCCTATTGTCTTGCTTTGAAATCTGTACCACTTACATTGTTTTCTTCTAATCTACTTTGTTTTAACCTCTTTAAAATAAAAAATTTATAAAAAGATACTTCACCCTCAAAGAGCCTAATTTCCCCTCCTTAAGTATGTAGTATACACAGTGAGTTTTAAAGTTGATATTGTGAAAAGAGAGGGAGAAAAGTGCCTTTACAGTGGCAAACATGACAAACACAGATGATCAGCATTAACAATATTGTTAAAAATTTGCATAGGATTGACCCTTGATAGAATATAGTAAAATGACACTTTATATGTGTTGGTGGTCCTCTAAATATTATATAACTGCAGTCTCAACATTAGATAACTACAGCAAAACCTCAGGAAAATACTCAAAGGAGAACATTCTGCAATATTCCTGACTAATACTCCTTGAAACTATGACAGTAGGACAAACAAGAAAATTAGAGAAACCTTAGCCATGAGGAACTCAAGGAAATATGATACCTAAACATAATGCAATATTCTAGAAAGCACTGTGAACCAGGAAAAAAAATTAGGTAGAAACCAGGGAAAGCCAAGTTGAATAAGGGATTTAATTAATAACATATCAACATTAGCTTGTTTCTTGCAACAAATATACTATAATACTGTGAGGTTAATAATAAGGAAACTGAGTGCCGACATAGAACTTTGTACTATTTAGTAAGTCTAAAGTGTTCTAAAGAATAACATTAAAAATAAAGTAGTATTGGAGGTTGTGATGTTAAAATTGATTATCAATTTAATTGGCTCTAGAGATGGTTAGGATTTTGGTAAAGTATTCTTTTGGGTGTGTCTGAGTGGGTCATGGCTCTTGCCACTTCCTCTTGGGCTCTTCCCTGATTTCTGCCCTTCTGCCATCATGTTTGGTATTTGCTATTGCAGTGTTTATGACGGCTTTGTGGAGTATAACTACTACAAATAATGATATCAACTACATACAAAATCCTGATTACGTGGTGGAGAATCCTCAAATGTTACTTTTCTGAAATGCAGTCAACCCCTGGAAGTTCCTGAGAAAGCCTGTGGTGTGGGAAAAGATCTAAAACCAAGGAGGTGAGGTTGAAGACTACTGGCTCTCTTCATCATTTTCCTTTAATGATAAATGAGAGGCATTTTAAATACAGACATATATTACATATAGTGTACAAAGACAAATTTGGAAGTGTTGGGAAAATCTCAGCGTATGAAAATTTCAGCTGATATGCATATATAAGATGGTATGAAGGATGATGATGGTTTCTGAGTAATATCCTAAAGAAGGAGGAGCAGGAGGAGCAGGAGGAAGAGAAGGAGAATAATACCCAAAAAGGTGGTGTATGTTTGGATGAGACCATGTGTGAGAAAATTTATCTATGACATATAGAGGTTAGCAGATAGATTATCCATATGAAGAGGGAGGAAGAAAGCATGTGGAAGGATGCATGTACAAGTTTAGGAGTAGACTTAAGAAGCTGCTAAACTCACTTCAACTTCTGAACATTTTTAAACCCTGAATAAGAAATAAGAATATTGAGGCAGAAATAAATTTTCTTTTAGATGCCTTTAAGAATCCTGGCAAGACACAAGATTAGTTTTGCAATCATTTCAATAGAATGTACTTCTGCAGAAATAACAGAACGGAGGGAGGGCTATACCAGATTCTGGTTAAGGCAATGATATAGGAAGAATTTCCAAATAAGAGGGATACAACATAGTGGGGCTTTACTTTCGTAATCAGCATTTGAAAAAGTGCTTGGAAGTATTTTGGAGTGGTTGGAGCAACTCAGAGGACATGAGGGACAATATGAGGATGGGAATCTGAGTGACAGCAGAAGATAAGACTGTCTTGTGCTTTGCCAGTGGGTGAGGGAATGAGAATGTAAGAC
Source organism: Cavia porcellus (assembly GCF_034190915.1). Lineage (NCBI taxonomy): Eukaryota > Metazoa > Chordata > Mammalia > Rodentia > Caviidae > Cavia > Cavia porcellus. The sequence goes on from NW_026947504.1 coordinate 18,034,055, forward strand.
ATTATGGGACTAACTCTTATGCTTTCTTGGATGCAAGTAGGACTTTGCACCTGGGTTACTCTCTCTAATCTATGAGGATTTCTTTTCTTGCTCTTTGTACCAGATTGAGGGGGTTTCTATTGGAGCTCTGTTTGCACCATGCACAGAGTACTGGGATTTGGGATGTTTTTGAATCTGAAGCTAGAAAACAGTAGAGCGAAAAGAGCAGAAAATTCATCAAATAGTTCTAGTTTTTGCTTCTCATTCGTGTGCTCTCACTTACTGTTTTAGAGTCCTCAATAACTGCTCTGTGCAATCTGTGTAGGACTTTTAGTTGCATTCAGTCAATGAGACAATGTGGAATATACTCTTTTCATCTTAACTGGAACTGCCCTCTAGAACTCTCTTTTAACTAAAAGAGCAGTGGTTTTGCACATTGTTTTTCCAGAGCCTATTTTGTTCAGTTAACATAGAACTGTGTTTGTAATTTCTTAGAAAGTTTCTTTATTCCACGTTGGGAAGGAAGATAACTGGAAAGACATACAGAAGCAGGAGTCTTGTGAAAGTTATTTCTCAGATGTCTGTGTCTATAGTTATTTCTGAAAGCATAGGTAGTGCCTCAGGCTTGACACTTCGGTAGGCTCCTTTTCAGAGAGCGACTACAAGGTTAGACGGCAAAATGCAGTTAACATTACAAGGATCACAGGTTGACCTTTGTTTCAAAAAATGTTTTTAGTTTCAAACACATCTATAGAAAGAGTTAGTGATATATTCTGCAAAAGCAACATGGGACTTCCAACAGCAAAGCCACTTACAACATGGAATGACTTTTCCAAATATAAATGTCAAAATAAATGCAATTAGCACCTTTCCATATGTACAAAACACAATAAATATGGTCTTGAATTTGGACCAGCATTATATCTTTAGCTTGAGAACAGAGAATTATCATCATAACCAACAATAATGGAGAAGAAAGAAGAGATGTGTGGTTTGGAGAAGGAACAAATGACTGAGTTACACAAGCCTAGCTGAGGTTTGAGAAATATTCATTGCAGTATGTTTTTGAAACAGCAGGTGGCTCTGCAGACTTCAAATGGTTGTGAAAATTTGTAAGGACTGTGTAGAAATATAATTTAAGTAGGAAAATCTAGTGCCAGGAATTTTACTAGAAAAATGATATATACTAACTTTTTGAGGTCAGACAGTCAGAAATGTATTATCTGAACTTCCCAGAATTGGTGCTGTTTTGGGGGGAGAATCAATGGTAAGTCCTAAGATTCAATTTTCTTATCCTTGCTCTGTGGATATAGAATAATACAGTTTGGACTCTTGCCACAAGTGCAATTGTGTCTAGGTTAAGGAGGTTTTCTCAATAAGCACAAGACTCAGTAGTTATGACAGAAGAAATAGGAAGAATCACCACAGAATAAGGTATTTTAAGAGTCAGAGTTATATCTTGAGGGGATTGACTAGGAAAGGAGAGCAAGGATTTGCCACTGCTCATGAAGAAAGCTTCTATCTCTGTCTCTCTGGGAGTCCTAATAATAGACATCTCCTCATCTCTTGTTTCTGTTTATTCAATTTTGTTTCCCTCATAATTATTACTTGTATGTGATTTCCATGTTTCTTTTTCCAATTCTGTAGTTAAACCATGTCATTTTAGCTTCATATTGATAATTGTGTTTTTGGTTTTGTTTTGCTTAAAATTCCTGAGAAAGAGAAATCAATTACCTGATCTTCATTCTTGACTCAGACCATGTGATAGTCTCTTGGGAGGTTTGTGGGTATAGCTATAGGCTGGATGCAGTGGTGTGCACCTATAGTCTCAGAATTCTGGGAGGCTGAGATAGGATGCTAATTTGATCTCAGCATGGGCAATTTAGAAACTTAGCAAGACAGACTCTGCCTGCAAATTTTCAGTACAGCGTGAATTCTCAGGGTTAAATCCTTGGTGTCACCCAAGGGGTAACAGAGAACACAACTATCTAAAGCCAACTGCTTCTGCAAGGGCCAGGGTAGAGGAATTAGAATTATAGCTCATTTCCCTAGAACTAGAGAGAGCAGAAACCCCAGCTTTTCCTACAAGACTCACGGTTTAATCTGTTGTCATGCAGTCAGCACAGTTTATCATTTGTTTCAGGCTTTTCTTCTTTTCTTTTACAGTGCTGTAGATTAAACCTAGGAAAAATTGCACAAGGTATTGTGCATGCTAGATAAGTGCTCTATCACTGAGCTACAACTCCAGCCTTTCATTTCTTAATGAATTAAAACAAACAAACAAATAAACAACCAAATGTAGTATTGTGGTGGACATGACTGGTAACATTTGACTCAAAGCTCTTTCCCACATTGACCAAGCCTTTGTAAGTCTTGTGCCACAGTTCAACATTTGCTCAATCTGAGTTTTCAGTCTTTCCTCTAGAGGAATTGATCCTTACTTTTACATTTTGTATACTATAACCAGAGAACCTAACTGGTGGTGGTAGCAGAAATTGCCTGAAAAAATCTAATATAAGGTAAAGAATTAGAACTGGATGATTCATGTATAGCTGGTAAAGAGGACTTTATTCTGGCACTGGTTGGAGGATAGCACCCACCGCAGGTCACCAGTGGTGAATTGGAAGTGTTTACAGGAAGGAATGTACTTGCAGGTATGATGAACGAAAAGTCTGAGAATATGGAGAAAATAACATATAAAGAAAAAATGGATTAATTGGTTCTTAATTTTTTTAAAATTTTATTTTAAAGAGAATAAACCCAAATAAAATAAAATAAAATAAAACCAATCAAAACAAACCATTGTAAGTGATGAACTTCGTAACAATACGAAATCAACAATGGTTACCATCATGTCTCTTGTCTTCAAAATAATTGCAGATAGCTTCGGACGTAATAAAAATCAAACAGAACAGAACAGAGCCAATAAAAATAAAACAATGAATGCAACAAAGGTCTTCAAAACAAGACAATGGTAAATCTAAAATGGCTACTATAATATATCTTGCTATCCTTGAAATAGCTGCTCCTTCCATCAGATCAAACAAAACACAATCAAACAAAACAAAGATAAAACCCAACCCAACAAAACACAGGAAATGATTAGGACTTTCAAAACAAGACCATAGGGAATCAACAATGGCTATCATGCTCAGAAGGAGATCCCTCCTAGAATACACACTGTGTACTGCTATCCTGTGAACCTGCGATCAGAACACTGGCCCTAGAACTGTAATGTTAGTGTAACAACAAAGCACCACAAGCATCAAATTTCATTTCATCTCAATAGCTCTCATCACAGTCTGTGTATTTCTGAATCAGCCAGTCACCCACAGGTTGGGGGCATTAATTATTCTTGTTTTCCAGCCTGTGTGCTGGAAGGGGTTGGGGTCTGGCTGTTCCTCCACTGGTGGCGGCCCACACATGGTGCTGGTTTGCAGGGAAGGGAGAAAGAAACTTTGCTATTATCCCAAATATGAAGAGCAGATCAGGTTTTCACACTTTCTGTGAAGAGGAATGTATGTTCTCAAGGTGTGTCAGATAATTTATCAAGAGCCAGAGAGCTACAGCCTTAGAAATATATTGTTTATCTGTAGCAGAACTGGATCTTTGCTTTTTAAGAGAAATCTTAAATCTTTCAGAGGCTCACAGGAATAGCTGTTTCCTTTTGGGTGATCTTGTTCTTCACAGTTCAGGTGGAACTCACTTGTGTAGAAAAAGAACGATCCAATTATCTATCTCTGAAACCTTTACTGCAGTGAGTGTTAAAGGATCATTGAAAAGGGGCCTTTATATTTTGGTTTTAGTGGTCTGCTGGTGTTCCCTCCAGGGGGAATATGAGGTATCTCCGTGGGCCAGAGTCTGGAAGGACTCTATTTCCATACATTTGGATAACTAGTAGTTGGCCTAAATTGGTGAGATATTGTAAGAGTACTGTCTCTGATTCTGCTATCACATCAGAGGATAGAAATGATTTTCCATAGAACAATTCAAATGGGTTCAAACTTTGCCTAGTTTTGGCCATGTTATGAACCCTCATGAGTGCTATTTATACCAATCAGTGCCAGGATTGAGATATCTCTTGGCAAAGTTTTTTCAAAGCTCACTTTAGGGTCTGGTTGACTCTGCCTTTTTAGAAGTTTAAGGCCACCAAGCAGAATGAAGGCGGTATTTTATTTCTAAAGCCTTTGCCACTCCCTGAGTTATTTGGGTAGTAAAAGAAGGTCCATCATCATTCTGGGGAAATTGGGGCAGTCTAAATCTGGGGATGATTTCTACCTTAGAAGCCTTTTCTGAATGGGTAGGAAAGGCTTTAATCTGGCCTCTGAAGGTGTTAATTAGGACCAGCATTTATGTGAATTGTGCACATGTCCCTCTCCTCTGCACAGGTTCTAATAAAGGAAGTGGTTTGGACTTTCCTAGGTTATTTTAGGCACAGACTGAGCAAGCTTTGCAAATCTCTCAGGTGGTTACCACTATTCCTAGTCCTGTAAAAACTTGAGTGACCATTTCCAACGTAGTATCATAGTCCTTATAGAAGGAATCATGAAGTGTTTTTAAAAATAGCCTTCCACTATATCTCTTGTGGAAGAACTAGTTTGTTGTTTTAAATAACACCAAGGTCACATTTTAATTTTTCCTTGTGCTAAGGCCCATTTATCTTCCTGGGGGATGCAGACTGCATCTAAAGGTTCTTCAGAAACTGGGAATAAGGGGCTGTTAGGATCTTAAGGACCTTTTCATTTCCCTATCACCGTTTTTGTTTTTCAGGGAGACTTTGGACATGTCTCTTTGGTGTCATTTACAGTGTATGATTGTGACTGATTGAGAAGATGGACAGCCTCTAGGAGCTGTAGAGCTTTTTGCCTGTGCTTTATAGATGATTGTTTATTGTGTGTACTCGTCTTTTCTTGCAGCATGGGCATATAGCACCAGAAATTCACACATGGCATCTACATAGATTTGTAGTAACCTTTCACCTTTTTTCTGATATTGATGTCTGAGTAAGAGCGGTCATCTCTGCCTTTCGAGCAGAGATTCTTGGGGGAAGAGCTTTAGCATCAATGAAGTGTTGTGTAGCTGATAACTGTATAATCTGACTTTCTATGTCTTTGTTGGACAAAGTTATCTCCATCTATGAACCATATCCTTGGAGGGGCAGATGATTGATATTCAGTCTGTGAAGGTCTGGGAGATTATTTGTCTACAAGAATAGCTAATTTTTAAAAATAATTTTTTATTTTAAAGAAAATAAAACAGAATAAAGCCAATTTAAATAAAACAGTGTAAGGGACATAGGATTTCAAAATAAGATATAGGAAATCAACAATGGCTACCATAGTGCCTCTTGTTGTCTTCAAAATAGCTGTCCATACCTTTAGACATAGTAAAATCACACTAAACAAAGTAGAATAGAACCAATAAAAACAAAACAATGATTGCAATACAAGACTTCAAAAGAAGATAATAGTAAATCCAAAATGGCTATCATAATACATCTTGTTATCTTTGAAATAGCTGCCCATGCCATCAGATACAATAAAGTAAAACAAGACAAAACAGAATAAAACTAACGAAACAATGAGAACAATACAGGACTTTAAAACAAGATAATAGGGAATTAACAATGGCTACCACCTTCAGAAGGAGATCCTCTCTAGATGCTATACTGTGTATTGTTATCCTCTAGAAGATCAGACTACTGGTTTTAGGACTACAAGGTCAATGAAACACTAAACAGTACAAACATCAAGTTGTATTTTCTTCAACAGCTGTTATCTCAGCTTGTGTTTCTCCATATCAAATGGTTGCTTATTGGGGAGAGGTGGGCCTTAGGTCTTCTTGTCTTCCAGCCATGCACTGGAAGAGGCTGGTGTCATGAGTGGTTAATTTCTGGGCAGAGATGAAATAAGAAATCTCTAATTAGGAGTCTTCTTGACCCCAATTATGGGTATAGATCAAGAGGAAGAGTTTTTAAAGAAGAAAATCAAAACAGTGAGTCACAGCTGTACCAATTAGCAGTGAACTGGTTTACCATTGGGGTCCAGAGTTACCCAGGATTCTTTCAATGTGATGGCAATGTGGACAGGGTCCTTGCAGGTTTTCCTGAGTCTCTTTATTAAATGAGGATTTTGGCTGGCACAGAGGCTGCCTGGGAGTGGGAACTGTCAGACCTGCAGTGCCATGAGTCAGGTACATTAGCTGCCCTACATACAGAGCAGAGCCCAGGTGGAGCCTTGGTGTAGTCTCATGCCCAGCGTCCAGTTCTTTTATGCCTGAAACAGGAACCCTTTCCTCAATTGCCCCTGAGGTTTGCTTTAGGTGAGCTGGGTGGGTTTAACATGTTACTGATGGAAGCAGCCATAATCTTAGCCTGTCCCTTTTGTCTCTCCTCTCAGTTCTGCTTGCTGAACATAGCAAAGGCTATGTGTAGCAACTGAGCCATAGGCATCTGAGGATCTGTCTGAAATTTTGTAGTTTATGTTGAATATCTGGTGGTGACTGACAGATGAAAAGATGTCCCATTAGTGCTTTTCTCTGTCTGGAAAATGGATCTAGATTAGTACATTTGTGAAAGGCTTCTGTCAATCAGTTATATAAGACAGCTGGATTTTCTTTTTTGTGCCCTGTATGACCCCACTCATTTTATCATAATTAACAGGCTTTTTAGTGTATCGTTTCGTTGCCATGGCAAGAGCAGCTAGTAGAAGGGATTGGCCTGATTTATTGGTGTAGGATTGTAAAGAGGAGATAAAAAATACCTCCCAGTGTCACCAGGCAATTCAGAGAGACCTACATCCCCTGAGAGACAAATGGGAATCTCAGAACAGGATCATCCAGGATATCTTTTTCACTTTTTTCAGAGGCCTACATTAAGGACCATTGTTCTTGAACATTCCCTTTGATAAAGAATCAAAAAAGCTGAACATAAGGCATTTTCCTCCACTTTTTATGTTCTAAGCAGAAATGTTATAACTGGAAGATATAAAGTATCATCCCATATCCATCTTTTGCTGCCTCTCAGTTCATATTGAACTCAGATCACATTGCAATAGTAGATAAACTGTTTCTGTCTTAATTTGTCAGTATCACATCTGCCCTATTCATCAAGGATATGGTCCAGTGGTGAAGTTGGTGGAATTTGCGGGTATCACAGTTCCCAAGAGATTTTGGCTTAGGGCTATAAAGAGACAGTTAGATCTGAACTAAAGGTGACATACTACACAGAAAGAGAAGACCCACAGTGCCCTTTGCGGCCCTCAAATAGACTGTACAGATGTCTCTGTTGGGGTGATTCCTGCATCATGTATCACAGAATGAAGCCTTTCTCTCCATATGGAGATCTATGCATTCCTTAGGGACAAGGAGGCTGAGTCATTTGCTGGCCTTGCCTAATCCCTATAATTCCTGTGAGGTAATGGCACAACTTTCCCAAGAAGTTCTTTTAACCACCTAGTTGAACTTCTTGTATACAACTTGTATTTCAAGTCCCTTGAAGGCTCTGCTTAACCAGAGGGAAGCCATATGAGAAAAAGTCATATTTATTTTGACAGAAAAGAGACTAACAATGGGGATGGTTTTGCTTTTATACACTCACAGTTACTTTAGTTAGCTTTTAAATGTTAAACGCTATTCGGTTCAGGCATCGGGCATAGGTCTTTAACTTATTTGCATTAAACACAAAAGCCAGATGATGATAGCCACAGGCAGGCTCTTGGACCCGGAGAGAGTAGTGTTGGTAAGCTGAGCAGGTGGGTGGTGGCTGAGGGGCACAGTTGGCTATAGTACCTTTTGTAGTGCCAGCACCAGCTTGTATGCTTTGCTGTCAGCTGAGGGATGCTGTGCAGTAGGCTGAGCATCTGCTCCTGCAGGGCTGCTGTCACTCCTGTTGTTAGCTCAGCCTGGGCCTGACAAAGTCACAGCACCTTGGTGCAGTTAACCTTTAAGTAGGTTAAGCGCTTAGCCTAGCTTTGTAACCTGGAGTGCCTATGCATAGGTTGCTTCAGGCTGTCTGGTGCTGCTTGGCTTGGCTGGTACCTGACCCAGTTATCTGGACCTTGGCAAGGGGGTGAATGGGAAAGAAGGTTGCCTACTCATGTGCACCTGGCCAGGGTAGGTCAGGCCTTCCCATGTGCTGGCTTTGTGGGCCCCTTTTCTTTTTGGCCTGAAGCCACAGTGAGATGGTGATGTCTCCATGGGACAGGTCTCTGGTGTTATCTGTGGCCCTGTATTTGCTCTGTGGTCTGCTCTATTGCTCTATTTGTCCAGGATGTTGGCTGTAGTCCTCAGATTGTAGTTCTGCCCCTCAAAGGTTTCATACCAGCAAAGGCCACATGAGTTCTTAAAGGGATACTACATAAGTTTTCTTTCATGTGGGAAGAAAGAAAAAGGTTCCTCTCTGTTGTTTTTCACAAGCTCATCTACTCCTTAAAATCAGAGGGTTAGGCCTGTTATTTAAAAAAAGAGAAGAAAAAAGATGGTAGCAGCCAGTGACACATGCCCACATAAAAGTTATGCATAGTCACACAACAGGACAAGATGGTGGCTGGCCATGTGGCACTTCTGACCAAAACATGAACTGAGAAAAAACTATTTGCAAGCTAGAGTAAGTGGAGACCAGGTTAATTTTTTTAAAAGGTAGGAAAATACACAACAAACAAATGTTCAGACCTGTGGAGTAAATGCAAGTGGTTAGAAAGAAAACAAAAGTCCACATTTCCTATCCCCATTCCCCATGGCCAGAAAAACAACAAAAAGTTCCCCACGCACCTTGAGACTAGTCCTCTGTGTGCCTTGAGAAAAGTCCCCTGCATTCCTGCCTAGAAGAGAGTGAGAGAGAGAGAAAGAGAAAATAAAGTCTTTATGACATTTTAGAAAGAAACAAAATGTGTGCCCACATGGGGCTTACCCAGGCTTCCTTGATACCTGAGCTGTATTTTCCTAGCTGGCTCATCAAAATGTTACCAGGTAGTTACTTTAGAAATGACTCACCAATTAAATGAATTTCAGGTCCTTCTTGCCTTGAACAAAGAATTGGATGCGACAAGCCAAAAATGGTGCCATGGTGCCAGTGGTGGATTTGTTTGGAAAGTAAGGGCTGAAGGGGTAAGGAGAAAACTGATTCTGCAGAGCAAACTTGAGCTGAACAAGAGAGGAAAAGAGAAAAAGAACAAAAATAAAAGTATATCCAGGTCTGGAAGACACAGAGTGAGCTATCACGAAGAGTCAATTTTTCATCACCGGGATGTCTACCTAAGGAAAGCAAAAGGGACTTAGAAGCATTCCCATTCTATTCTTGTGAACCAGGTCTGCAGGCTGCTAAACCACACGGTCAAGGAGCATCATAGAAAAACCCCATTTCTCTGCTACCAAATACTGTATTAGTTAGAGTTTTCTAGCAGAACAGATTTAATATAAAATATATGTATAATTATATGAGAATGTTTAATAAAATATATTTATAATTACACTAGGCTTGCAGGAGCAGAAGTAGATATAATGGTTGTCTGCTGGGTGAGAGATGGATGAGTCTGCAATGCCGTCTGCATTCGGGACAGCCCGGGGATCCAGTGTCAGCTGTAAGTAAAAGGCACAGGATCTCATTGCAGTGTCCATCGTGAGTCTGTTTTTGGGAAGTCAGAGTCTGCATTGGAGGCTGGAAAGTTTGGGCTGGAAGATTAAAGTAATTCCAAAGGCAATGACAAAGACCAGAGCTCCTCTGAAAAAAAGGGAAACATTCCCCTCTTCTTTCCATTTTTATTCTGTCCAAACTGCAAGTCTGTTGGTGAAACCACCACTTCTGTGTTGGGTTTTCTTCCCTCAGTTTGCGGACCTGCATGTCAGTCATGCACAGAGATACCCACAATATGCTGGGTTGTTCCTATTCAACTCAAGTTGACATATCACGATTCATGATTACACCGCATCTTTCTGATTCTGTGATGCTGTGTTTGGGCAGGGTCTTTGATGGTAGAATGTTCTGAATTTCCTATTGGAGGGTCTGGTTTTGCATTCTCCTTGAGAGTATCAGTCTTTTATATAGTTTCTGATTTATTATATCTGATATTCCATAAAGTGTTGCTAAATTTATGTTTAAGCATTTCTATGTCGCCTGCCCTTAATTCCCCACAATCTGTCCATTTTACCCAGCCTATCCAATTTGCTATTGTTAAATTATTGATAGTATTCTATGTACATAATCCTTTATGTTTCACTTTTTTACTTGTTTTAAAAATAAAGAAGTATTTAAAACTTATTTTTATGGCATGTATTAATGTTTTCCATATGCTGATTTAATATACATATACATATTTAATTGATTATGATAGCCAGGTGACATAGATGTAGTCTCCTATAGTTACTATTTTACCTTTTGTGGTCAGATCACCTAAAATCTACATGCAATCCAACATGACAATACTCCTGCTGCACATTATATTTCTAGACTTACTGATCCTATATAACTACAACTTTACCATTTGACCTAGCTTTTACCACCACACCCTTCTTGTTAGATGCCACATAGAGAGTTCATGCAGTATTTTTATTTTGTGTCTGGCTTATTTAATTTAGCAGAGTGTTCTCCAGAGTCACCAAGGAAAATGCAACCTAGACACACATTGCCAAGGAGAATGCTTTACTTACACAGGGAAGAGACAGAGCAAGATAAACTTCCATGGTATATATTAGTGCCTCACTGCTAGTGAGTTGGGATAGGTAAGAGGCTTGAAGTCTCTTAGGTCTTTCTTGAACACATGCAGGGCCCTTTACATATGTTTGGTTTTCTACATTCTGGGAACATGTCAGGTTCATAGTAGTGCCTTGCCACTGAGTTCCAAATTAGATGAGGTAAAGACAAGAATAATGAGGTAGCTGAGGATGGGGAGAACACCTGTAATTCCAGCACCAGAGCCTAAAGTAGGAGGAGCACAGTGTGAGCTCAGCTTAGGCAAATTACTAAATTCAAGGCCAGTCAGGTGATTGTCTAAACAAAAACAGAAACAAAAAGAAAAGCAAAAAGCCAAACCAATCCAGAACAATAACAACAGCAACAACAACAATGCCTATTGAGCTGGATATTCAAGGATCAGGCACATAGATTAAAATGAAAAATTACATTGCTTTGTGAATGACCTCTGATCTGTCCTGTCTGGTACTAGGAATGTGTGTTGTTATCTTCAGGCTGCTACTGAGCTGATCAGCAGGGGAGAGTATTATAGTAAGCTAAATTTGACAAAGCTCAGTGTTCATATTGAGATTCAGCCTTTTTTTCTTGAACAAGCGCTCCCCAGGTTGCTACAAGTGGTTTTTTTTTTTTTTTTTTGATGGTTTCTAGAGTACTGAGACTTTCATCCAGATTTTTTTCATTGCTTTATGGAGGAGCAGATTGTAAGTTTCTTGCTATTTTTGCTGGCATCTAGGGTCTTTTATTTTTAATTTGATAAATTCTTACTTTGTAGAGTATTAAAATTAAAATGAGAAAGTCTAGGACTGTAACTTACAAATTTTGCAAAATGTTCAAATAATCATATTTATAGATAACTTTGAAAAGTTGGGCTTATAAAATATTTTTAAAAGAAAACTACCTTGTACAATGCAAAAAGGGCAAGACTTTTGAAGATAATAACTTGAAGTATTTGCACATTTAAAAAGAAAACATTTAGAATTAAGACTCCTTACTTCTTTTATGATACTGGGTATTGAACCTATAGTCATTGTTCTTAGCTATATCCTCAACTCTCTTTTAAAATTATTTTTATTTTGAGGTGAGGTCTTGCTAAGTCATTAAGTAACTTGCTGCATTATAGTTATAACCTGTGATTCTCCTGACTGAGACTCCCAGAGTGCCAGGATTAGAGGTGTGTGCTACTGTGCCTGGAAACAATATCTTTCTTTTAGAAAGATGACTTTATTGTGTAAATCAGCATTTGAAGAGAACATATTTTCTCAATTAAAAATATGGTCCATAGGGAGAGATCAACTGAAGGTGTCAGAAATTTTAAATCCTTAATCACATAATCACTGTCAGGCAACTTTTATGAAAACAGTAACAGTAATATACTTGTATTGAAAAAATACATTCCTTGGGGAAAATACTGGTAACATTCTACCTTAGTTTTCCAAAACTGATAACAAATGACCAGGTACTTAGTGACTTACGAAAAAAGAAATCTATTCTGGCATAGACCTGTGTAATTCAATGTGTACTTACAGCATTGTGCCACATCACAATCTGAATATAGAATACCTTCCTTTCCCCCCAAACAAGCAACATCTGTTATTCCCTATTGTCTTTCACTCTCAGTCTTAAGCAATCAGTAATTCACTTCTTACCTATGCTGGTTTGCCTATTCTTGATATTTTGTATAAATGATGTCATATAAATTATATTATTTTGTATCTTTTTCACTTAACATAACGTTTCAAAGGTTCATTCTGCATATGTTAAGTATATGCTATATACTTAGCATATATAGAATTTGTATTCTTTTTTATTAAGTAATATTCTATTGTAGGATTAATCACATTTTATAATATAACTCATCAAGCGATAGCCATTTGGATTTTTTCTACTCTTTAGGTATGACACATAATGCTGCTATGAGTATTCATGTACAATTGCATGGACATATATTTTCATTTCTCTTTGGTAGATTCTAAGAGTTGAGTTGTTGGATCATATGGTAACTCTATGTTTAAGTTTTTGAGGAACAGCCAAGCTTTTCTATAGTAGTTGTTCCACTTTACATATCTACTAGCAATGCATGACGAGCCTAATTTCTCCAAATTTTTCACACATGCTTCTGTCATTTTTTTATTTTTGTTTATTGCCATCCTAGTAGATATGAAGTACTATTCCATTATGGTTTGGATTTTCATTTCTTAATAGACTTTTTGATATGCTTATTATTATATTCATTTATCTTTTGTTTTGGGGGCAGAATATTCAAATGACTGTTAACATTTTGGATTCTGTTTATTATGGGGGTGTAAGTATTATTGACATATTTTGGGTATAAGCCCTTCATCAGACTTATGATCTGCAAATACTTTCTGCCACTTTGTGTGTTGAATTTTTAGTTTCTTGAGAATGTGAGATTGTTTAGTAAAAGAAGGTGAATTCTTTGAGTAAAATCATTTTATAGTTCTATCAGTATTAAAATCAGTTTGTCAGCCAATAGACATTCAAAAATATGTTTGTAATAAAACAGCAAAACACTTAGGTTAGTGTCTAATTGGTAGTAAAAGACACATTTGTAAGACAAAAAGCTGTAGTGTCATAAAATAAATGAACCGCTCAACTGTTATACTGATTGAAAAGTTCATTTATTAATTTAAAATTTTTTTGTTTTAAAGAGAAAATATAACAAAATTTCAAAACACATTGATTAGAGGGTAACAACGGTTAATACATTGAGTATTGTTATTTTTAAATTAGTTACTCAGAGCACAAGATATCTGCATTTGATTGTTTAAACAATAGTAGATTGTTTAAACAAACATTTCTTTTCAGTGAACTGAAGGAAATTAGCAATATAAACTGTCTTAATTATTATATATATAATTTCAGCTTCTTACATGAGGGAGTCAATGTGATGTTTACACATGAAAATATGATTTATTTCACTTATAAGTATCGCCTTTAGTTGCATCCATTTACTATAAAAGTCTCAAGTTTATCTTTCGTTGGGTAGTACTCTATTGAATAAAAACTCCACCTTTTTTGTTCATTCTTCGGTTGACGGACATTTAGGTTGTTTCCAAGATCTAGCTATTATGAATTGTGCTGCTATAAATACGGGTGCACATATCACTGTGGTATGACATTTTTAATTCTTCTGGAAAGATATCCAGAGGAGAAACAGCTGGGTCAAATGGGACCTCCAATCCTAGTTTTCTGAGCAATCTCCAAACCGATTTACACGATGATTGCACCAGTCTAACCTCCCACCAACAGTGGGAGTTCTTTTCCTCCTCAGCACCTCTAGCATTTCTTATTGTTTGATTTCTTTTTTTAAAAATTTTATTTAAGGAGAAAAAGAAAAAAAAAAGCAGAGAAAGGGTACAAGTTGTACAGATTTACAGAAAGAAATAAACAGTAGGAAATCACTAGTTAATGGATTACATTTTGTCATCTTAGAAATAATTGTTCAAGTTACAAAATTAAAGCTTCTAAAGTGGACATTCCAACAGTGAGACTGCAAACAGTTCTGTTCAATGATCCAACAAAACTCAGTAATATCATTATCTATGTTATACACTTAAATATACACGCAGTTATATCACTTAGAGCACTTTCTTTTCCTCTCTTTTGTACAATGACAATTACACATTTTGGGTTTTGTTGCTCCCACAGTTCTTATTACTTTTTTGGAAGAGAGGAAAACCAAATGTGACATAACAGAACAGAGTCAGTCAAATCAAAAGGGTGGACATAACAGATAATGTAAAATCATAATACAAGGTTATCAACAATGGTTACCATAATGCCTCCCGCTATCTCTAATAGAATTGCCTATATTATTAGTTATAATAAAATTGAACAAAACAGAAAAGAACAAAACCAATAAAACCAAAACATTGGAGACATTATAGGTCTTCAAAAGCCAACCAGAATGGGCGTCATAATGAATCCCACTATCTTCACAGCTGTTGCCTAAACTTTCGAACCTGGTACTATCAAGCAAAACAGAATAGAGGAACATCAGTCAAAACAAGATGGTGAGAGCAATACAGGGCTTTAAATCAGGATAATGGAAAGTCAAAGTGGGTTACTATAATATATCCTGCTATTTTTAAATTTATTTTTCCCTTAATTAAAAGGATAAAAAAAGTAAATAATAAAATGGAGATTGAGATAAAAGAGGGCATAACAGCAAATCAGCGCAGATCAAAACATAACCATTTAAGCAAAATAGTGTTTCACCACAAGATTTTCCTGACATAAAAGTAGTTACCATATTGTCTCTTTCCTTGAAATCTTTGAGTATAACTTCGTATACTGTAGCATCAAATATATCAAAGCAATGTAAAACCATTTAAGAGAATGACAGTATTACAGGGTATTTAGAATCAACTAACAGAAAATGAACAAAGGTTTCTGTATAATCTCCTTGTCTATAAAAGGTTTTGCTTATACTATCATATATAATAAAATCCAATAAGATACCACCTGTTTAGACCAATGGAGACAGAAGAACAAAAGCTTGATGAGACTTCAAAACAAGATGATACTAAATCAGTATTATCTCTTAAGACGTCATTTTCTCCAAAATAGCTGTTCCTATCATCCAATCTTCTCTGCCTTATTTCTGTTGAGCTCTTTTTCTGCCATTAGTTGTCAGTTTGTCTTCTTCATTTTGTTTTCTGCTCCATTCATTGTGGCCTCTCTGCTGCTACTTCTGGATTCTTCGTATTTTTCTTTTTTAGAATATCTTATAGTATTCTCTGTGGAGTTGAATTGGTGGTTGCATATTCCCCTAGTTCCTCTTTATCCTGGAAGCACCTTGTTTTTCCATCAATTTCCAGGGATGGTTGTGCAGTATATATCAATCTTGGCTGGAGATTATTATCTTTCAAAGCTTGAATTATTTCCCCCCACTCTCTTCGTGATTTGATGGTTTGTGCTGAGAAGTCTGCTGTAATTCTGATGGGTGTTCCCTTGTAAGTGATCTGTTTCTTGTCTCTGACAGCTTTCAGTATTCTGTTCTTGTATTGGATTTCTGGAATTTTAATTATTATATGGCTGGGTGTTGCTCTGTTTGGGTTGGAGGTGGCTGGGGTCCTGTATGCTTCATACAACTGAGTATCTTTACCTTTTGCTAACTTAGGAAAATTCTCCTGGAATATTTCTGTGAGTAGCTTTTGTAGTTCATTTGTTTGTGTCCTTACTTCTTCTTTTATGTTCTTAATTCTTAAGTTATAGACCCTCTTATCATCTTCTAGTCTTTGTATTATTGCTGTTTGTTTCTTTGTTATTTTTAAGAAGTTTTTCATTTCATGCTCCCATATTACAAATCTGGCCTCCAGTTCAGATAATCTGTCCTTAGTTTCTTTCAAGCTGTTACGCCAGTTTTCGATAGACTTTTTAGTTTCTTGGTAATCTCTTTGAACCTGCTTCACGTATTCTATGCTTTCTCTATTTTCTCCATTAAACAATTCTCCCCTCTTTTTCTGTTCTTCCATTCCACCATCTGTTTTTTCTTGGGTGGTGCTTAGCATTTCTCTAACTATTCTGCTTATGTCTAGCTTCAGGTCATTAATAACTTCATTCCTGAACTTGTCTATGAGGCCCTCGAGATAGCGCTTTATGTCTATTGGTGCTGTGTCTGCTGTTGCCTCTTTCTCAGGATTGGGGGCCGAGGACCCTTTCTTGTTGCTGCCTCTTCCCATATTCTCTGTTCCTTATATATGCAAGAGTATATAGGAGGCCCAGCTTTCTTCCCTGTCAGTCACAGTCTGATTGAATTGCCCCGGCTAGGTGTTCCCGCCCACTGCAGCACACCAGGAAGTTGCAGACCAGGCAGCCTATGTGGGGCCCGCCCCTCCAGGTCACCTTCAGGAGCTGGGACCTGGGCTGCGCTAGTCTACTGGGTCTCAGCCAGCAGTGTCACGTGGGCTAGGCACTGCTCACCAATCCCACTTGAGACGGGTATTGGTGACTGAAGTCACTGCAGCGCCCTGTTCCTGCAAGTCTCCCTGGTCCCAGAATGTCCTCTGTTAGAGTCTCCTAGACCAGTTTTCCCTCACTCACCGGAGGTGGATGCATGGCTCCCCGCCCGTCCCACTCTCAACTCTGTTCACCGATTCCCATTCTCAGAGCTTCCACGTGTTTCTCTCTCCCTGCCGAGCTGATGCAGACGCAGCGGCGGCGGCGGCAGGAAACCCAAATCGCGGCTTCCAATGACGCAGGCTCCAGCTTCCACGCTGAGGCTTTATCTGTTCCTGTTATAGCATCAGGATTGCATTCCCAGTTGGTTTCTCTCAGCCCAGTTCGTTCTTGGGTCACCGGGGCATATCTTCTTTTGCTTATGATTCCTTACTCAGCACCATTCCTGAATTCTAAGCTGGGTCTTTTAGAGAGCCTCTGTAGCTGCTGCTATCTGTCCGCCATGTTCTCCCAGTGGTTGATTTCTTGATAGTAGCCATTCCTTTTGTGGTGAAGTGGAATCTCAGTTTTGTTTTAATTTGTATCCCTCAAATGACCAGTGATGTTTGATGTTTTCTCATGTATTTATTTGCTGTTTTATTTCTCCATCTGGGAATTGTATGTTTCTCTCGAATGGCCGTTTTTTGATTAGGTCTTTAAATCTGGGAATTCTGATTTTTTTATTTCTTTATATGTTGTTCATAAAATCCTTTGTCTGAGGAACAGCTGGCAAACATTTTTCCCATATTGTAGATTGTCTCCTCACTCTTGTTGGTGATTGCTTCCACTGTGAAAAATGTTTTTAATAGGATAATCTCCCATGATTTTTTGCGATAGTTTCCATGTGATTGAGTTTTTATTCATAAAGTCTTTTCCTACAGAAACATATTCAAGAATTTTACCTGTTCTACCTTCCAGCAGATTTAATGTTTCTGTTTTAATATTTAGATCTTTGATCCATTTCTAATTTAGTTTAGTGCATGATAAAACCTATGAGTCCAATTTTAATCTTTGGCATATGCTAAGACAGTTTTTTTCAGAATCATTTGTTAAAGATGCTATCTTTCTTTCTCAAAAATAAGGTGGCTTAGTATGTCTGGAGTTGTTTCTGCATTTTTAATCTATTCCGTTGATCTTTAGGTCTTCCTTTTTTGCCAGTACCATTCTGTTTTTAACACTGTAGCTTAATACTTTAATTTCAAATCAGAGATTGTGATGCCCCCTTGTCTTGCCTTTATTGCAAAGGATTCTTTTCTCCCTTCCTTCCTATCTTTCTTTCTCTTTCTTTCTTTCTTTCTTTCTTTCTTTCTTTCTTTCTTTCTTTCTTTCTTTATTTCTTTCTTTTTCTTCTTTTTAAAATTGCCTTTGCTATTTTAAGTCTCTTTTGGTTCCAGATGAACTTTAGGATTGTTTTTTTCTAATTCTGAGAGATGTGATACCCAAAAGGAAGTGATATCTTTCCATTTTCTAAGATCCTGTTCAATCTTTTTTTTTAGAGTACTGTGGTTTTCAATATTGAGGTCTTTTATATACTTCATTAGATTGATTCCTAGGTATTTCATTTTTTTGGGATGCTATTGTGAAAGATGCTGTTTCCTTGATTTCTCTCTGGGTTTGTTGTTTGTATATAGGAAAACTATTGATTTTTGAGTGTCGATTTTGTACCCAGATATGTTGTTGAATTTATTTATTAAATCTATCAATTTTTTAGTGCAATTTTTGGGGTCTTCCATGTGGAGCAACAGGTCATGTGCAAACAATATTAATTTAATTTTTTTCCTATCTTTAGTCCTTTTATTTACTTCTATCTAATTTCTCTGGCTAAAGTTTCCAGGACTATGGAAACAGTGGATATTTTTGTCTGGTTCTTGATTTTAGAGAAAATGTTTTCAATTTTTGTTCATTTAATATTACATTGGCTGTTGGTGTGCCATAGATGGCTTTTATCAAATTGAGATAAACACCATCTATTCCAATATTCTGTAGGTTTTTATTTTTTTAATTTTGAAGGTAGTAGAAATACAACAGAATAAGCCAATCAAAACAATGTGGTGACGTTGGTACAGAACTTCACAGCAGGTTACCAGCATAGCAGTAATAGGTATCTTGTTATCTTCACAGTAGTTGTCCAGCCAGTTAGATATTAACGAAATCAAACCAAAGACAGAACATTATAAATCCAATTGAAATAGAATATTGAATAGAGTAAAACAATTAGTCATAAACAAAACAGTGAAAACAACATTTGCTTTCAAACAGAATGTAGAAAGAGATCTCCCATATTTGCTCTATCGTATACAGTCATCCTTTCAAGAGATGCCCAGACCTCTGTCCCCAGTTGCTAATGGGGGTGGGGGAGGTTTGGGATGTTTGACTCCCAGCCTGCACACCTGCAGGCTCACAGGGTATGCTGACTGGGTCTCCTCCTGGCTCGTGCCAGAGACAGGAGCTTACCAAGAGGGTGAGTGAATTGCTTCTCTGTACAGCCACCTGGGTTTCGTCATGGTTGTGGTCAGATCTCGGGGGCTGCTGACTGGGTCTCCTTTGTGGGTTATTTTTTAAATCATTAATTGATGCTGGACTTTGTCAAAAGCATTTTCTGCATCTGTTAAGATGATCGTATGACTTTTTCCCTTGGCCCTATTAACATGGTGTATTACATTTATTGATTTGTATGTGTTGAATCCCTAGGATGAATCCCATTTGGTCATGGCATATAATCTTGATGATTTGCTGAATTCTGTTTGCCAATATCTTATTGAAGATTTTTACATCTGTGTTCATAATGGAGATCAGCCTATAATTATCTTTTTAATAGTGTCCCCCTTTGGCTTCCAGGAATGAATTTGCTAGTGTTGATTCTCTTTCAATTTCATTAAAGAGTTTGAAAGTAGTAGCATTTGAGCTTCTTCTGCATTTTTCATCTTATTAATATACAGGTTTTCAAAGTAGGTATACATGATCTTCTGGATTTCTGCAGGGTCTGTTGTGATTTCACCCTTTTCATTCTTAATTACTTAGATTTGAGTCTTGACTTTTTTTGGATAAGGTTATATAAGCATTTGTTGATTTTGTTCAGTCTTTCAAAGAACCAACTTTGTAATCCATAGAGTCTTTGTATTGTTTTCTAGTCTCCAATACATTACATTCATTTCTGCTCTAATCTTTGTAATTTCCTCCCTTGTATGAGTTTTTGGCTTAGTCTGCTCTTCTTTTTCTAGAAGTTTATGATTCACCATTAAGTTATTGATATGTGCTTGCTCTGTTTTTCTGCTATGGGTATTTACTATTATAAATTTCCCTCTTAGAATTGCTTTCATTGTGTACCACACATTTCATTATGTTTTATTGTCATTATCATTCAGCTTCAAAAACTGTCTTCTTTAATTTCATCTGTGACCCACTGGTTGCTCAAGAGGGTCCTATTTAATTTCCATGTATTTATGAAGTTCTTGTGGCTTCTTTTGCCAGGGGTTTCCAATTTCATTGCAGTATAATCTGATAATGTGCATGGGATAATTGAATTCCTTTGCATTTACCTAAGCATGTTCTATCAGTTAGGATGTGGTTTGCTTTGGAGATCTTCCCATGTGTACCTGCGAAGAATGTGTATCCTGGTGTTGTGGGGCAGACATCTACTAAGTCCATTTGCTAAAAACTTTGGTTCAGTTTTGATATTTTATTACTGAATTTTTGTGTAGTTGATCTGTCTTTCTGTGGCAGTGGGTAACTGAGCTCCCCCATAAAATTGTACTGTGGCTTATTTGATTTTTTTATGCCTATTAGTATTTGTTTTATATATTTGGGTACACTGATACTTTATATATATATATATATATATATATATATATATATATATATATGATTGTTATCACTTCCTATTGGGTTATTCCCTTTACAAAGATGTAGTGACCTTCTTTATCTCTCTTAATTTTGGCTTGAAATTCACTTTGTGTTCATAGAGAATAGCTGTCCCTGCTTTTTTCTGAGTTCCTGCTGCATGGAGAATTGTTTTTCACTCTTTGACTTTCAGTCTATGAATTTGTTTTTGAATTAAATGTGTTTCTTATATGTATCATATTGTTAGATCTTGCTTCTTGATCCATTTTGCCAGTCTATGTCTTTTGATTGGTAAATTGAGACTATTTACATTGACTAGAATAGCTCAATACATATAACAATACAAATATAGAATGCGACACATACAATATATAAAATACATATAACAGAAAAATAACATGATAAGGATAAGTCAATTCATAGCATAAGTCTTATCTAGCCGCTATTGGATTGATTTCTCATGACCTCTTGCTAGTTTTGAGAAATATTTTTTTCATGATCATTAACTACAAGCCTGTATTTTATGTCTGAGATCTTTTCCTCACATTGGCTTAATCTGCTTTGAATACTTTCAATGGAGTTTTTATTCTCCTAGATACCTGTTTGAATCTGCCTTGTGGATTTCATTTCTTTCTTATACTGAGCATTCATGGCTTCCATAATTTTCTTAAACTCATCTATTTTTTTTTGTCTATTTCTGCCGGGTAGTCACTAAGCATGGTCTTTATTTTGGACACCATCTCTGCAGTTATCTGAGAGAATATTTCTGATTTGATTTTTTCAAGAGACTCATTCAATTGCTTTGTTGCTACCAGTTCAGAGAGGCCAGGTGGGAGGCTTTCAAATTGTCCTATCTCACTGCTCTCTGTATTTGCCTTTGGTGAACTGGATGACTGGGGTTGCAACTTGTTTAAATGTCTTCTCATTTTATTTTCTTTTTAAAATATAATTCCTCAGATGATGCTTATAAATTGCCTCTGGTGGGCTGCTTTATTGCTAGTATTTAGGATTACTTCTCTGAGGTATATTCCACATCTCCTAGATGGCTCCAGGTCAATTTCTCACTCCTGGAGGAAGACAGAACCATTTGCACTCACCACCAGCCAGGTCAGTCTTCACACCCACTTCTTTCCTCCACGTTTGCTGCTCACCTTCACTGCCATGTCTCTCTATGGAGGCCTATTGGATTACCAGCCACCTCTGTGTGTCTGTAGGTTTGAGTTGCATGTCTTGCACAGGGAGTTACATCTCAGGAAGAAGGTACCACCACTGCCTCCTTCTTCACTGAACTTTCTCTCTTCACTCTCTCAGTGGGCATCAGTTCACACTTCAGAGTTTTCTGGATCCGGTGGACCCTCTTCCCTCCTTCTTGTCTTCCTCACATTGCTATATTCCAGTATCCCGATTGTGACTCTCCAAAAGGCTCTTTCTCTGCTGCTTACTGCTCCATGGACTTAGCCCAAAACCTCTGAAAAGTTCATTTTACAAAAGCTTTACTGTGTGCCCTTGAAATTATTGATGTTTTATAAAATTTAGTACTAGTAATTGAGCTGCTTATAGTTAATCAAAATTAAAAGAGTTGTTTGGTGGCCAATTTAAAAAAAATGGTCCAATGCAATAAACTCTTTGAAGCAAAATGCCAAGTTAACTAGAGGGATTAAATAATACTTTCTCTTCATATTGTTTTCTTCTCTTATGTTTTAAAGAGGATAAAACAGAATAAAGCCAATCAAAGCAAACCAGCGTAAGTGATACAGGACTTTAAAATATTACAAAGCCAAAAATAGTTACCATGTCTTTTGATATCTTCAAAATAGTTTCAGATAACTTCAGACATAGTGAAATTCAAACAACAGAATAGAATGGAAACAATAAAAACAAAAAATGCAATAAATGACTTCAAGAAAATAGTAAATCCAAAATTGCTACCATAGTATATCTTGCTGTCATTGAAATAGCTACTTCTGTCATTGGATTTAAAATAATCAAACAAAACAAAAGAGAACAAAACCCAACCCAACAAAATAATGGAAATAACATAGGACTTAAAAACAAGACCAAAGAGAATCAAAAGCTACAACCCTCAAGGAGATCTCCCCTAGACACCACAATGCGTATCACTATCCTCTGAACCTATGATCAGACCACTGGCACTAGACCTACAATGTGAGTGAAACATCAGATCATCACAGGTATCCAAGGTAACTATCATCACAGCCTGTGTTTCTCCAGATAAGCTGTTTGCTTATGGGGCAGGGATTGGTGCTTCTTTTTTGCCAACCCACACACCAGAAGGGGCTGGGGTCTGGCTGTTCCTAGTCCGGTGTTGACCCACACATGGTACTAGTTCCCAGACTGAGCTTGCTTCCTCTGTGGCTTTGTTCTCTCTTCCCCTCGACCACGAGTGGCTTATCTTCATATTCTTTACTTCACACTTGCCAGGGAAGTGCTTATACCATTGAGCTAAATCCTCAGCCCTCTCCTCATATTCTTAAGCATGATTTTTAGTGACACTATGCCTCCACTGGTAATAAATGAACAAGAAAAATCAATCATGTACATTACATTTTGTCTTAGTCTATTCAATCTACTATTATAATATAGGATAACTCGAGTGGTTTATGAACAACAGAAAGTTAATTCTGTCACTTTTGGAGTCTGGGAAGTCCCAGATCAGGTTACCAGATTGTGCATGTGCAATCAAGGATCCTTTTCTGGGTTGTAGACTGTCATGTTTTTGATGTACCATTACATAGTGAAAGTGAAAAGTCAGAAATCTATAGTTTTAAAAATTTTTTTGCTTGAAAAATAGCAAATGTATATACTTAAGGTATATATATTTAATTTATATACTTAAGGTATATATATATATATATATATATATATATATATATATATATAATGATTTATACAGTGGCCAACCAAATCAATCATCTCACATGCCTACCATTTTCTTGTGGTAAGAATATTTAGAATCTACTCTTGTAGCAGTTTGCCAGTGTCTTGTATGGGCATAAACTCTAAAATTCTTGACCTCCACATCACAGTTCTTCCATTCAACTGGCAGGTACTTTTAAACCTACATCTCATCATTCCAAATCCCCTTTATCAGCTTTCTATCATCCCTATTCTATTTTCTGCTTTTATACATCTTAATTCTATAGATCCTACACATAAGTTAAATTGTGGTATTTTCTGTGTCTATCTTATTTTAGTTAGTATAATGTTCTCTATACTTATTCATGTTGTCAAAAATGACAGGAAAGCTTAATAGTATTCCGTTGTGCATGAATGATATTTTATTTACATATTCACTGATGGATACTTAGTTGATTCCGTATATTGGCTATGCTGAAGAAGTTTGCAGTAAACGGAGGAATGCAGATATGACTTCAACATACATAATTTCCTTTAGGTATATAGACAGAAATGGGATTGCTGGATCATATGGCATTTCTATCTTCAATTTCTTGGATACTTAATACTATTTTCTAGTGGCCACAGTAATTGACCTTTCCACCAAAACTGTACATATGCTTCCCCTTTTCATAACCTCACTGTCATTTGTTGTCTTTTGATTTTTTGATCAAAATTTGTGTTTCCTTTTGTAAGGGTAACAATCCCATTGACAAGGGTTCTTCTAACATTACTTAGTCTCCTGCCAATAACCACTCCTCTTAAAATCATCATGATGGTGATTAGGATTTGGTGTATGAATTTTGGTGGGAGCATAAATATGTGAATTGCAGCAATAAATTAACTGAATCTTGATGTTCTATATCAAATGCTCCCTTGGAACACAGAATTTAGTATCAGCTTTCAAAAATCGTTTAAGGAAAAAAATCATTGCTATTTTTAGCATCTTCTAATGAGTTTTGGTTAACATGGTTATGTTACTGAAACACATTGGAAAACTGACATTACAATATGTATAAGAACGAATGTCTTTTGGGGACTGGAAATTTCTATAAAAGTAATACAAAAAACATATATGAAGTTGGTGCTTACTTGCCTTTGCTTAAAGCCACTTCTATGGCTTTTTCTCAAAACACCAGGGTTGCATTCTATATAGATCATGTTTCTACTGGTTGCCTGATGAGAGGACAGGTGGTGATATATATTCAAACTGATCATTATCCATATAACCAAATGATGGTATTTCTGAGCACGTCCAACACAGAATGTAAAAATTTCAGCTCTTTAGTTCTCTAAAGGGTATCTCTGAAAATACTTGGGGACAGAAAGACATGAGGTTAAATCTAAGGCAAAAATTGCCAAAGCAATGGGTCTTTTTGGATAAATTAATGCTGCCATGTCAATGGACTGATTTTATTTTTCTCTGACTGTAGTAGGTCATCAAGAAAATTCCAGGACTTTATTTCTGTTGTATTCAACAGAACTACTGAAATATCAGACCAATAAACTATCACCTCACTAATTTGCCTGAATGTGGCTGTGAATTTTGAAAGAAATGTTGTGTTGCATTGAGTTGAACTGTGAACATTACAATATTTAAAACATTTTTACTACTTTTATTATGTATTCTTTGTTGTGGAATAGTTTCTGAAATTGTCACTGTGCTACTTTCCCAACCCACTTGGTGTGAGGATTGAGCCCAGGTGCTTGCTGATGCCAGGTAAAGCTCGACCACTGAACCATACCCAGTTTTGTCTTCTTTTCTGTGAGGAGATACATGTTGGTATTAGTGGAAAGAAACCATGTCAGCTAAGAAAGTTTTTAAAAATGCTTATGGCAAAGTGAAAAAAAATGTTGTATAGCTCTTTTTAAATTTTTATTTTAAAGAATAAAATCAAGCAAAATAAAACAGAATAAAGCCAATCAAATAAACTGGTGTGACACAGGACTTTAAAATAATAGGAAACCAATGATGGTTACCATAATGCCTCTTGTCTTCAAAACAGCTGCAGATACATTCAGACATAGTAAAAACCAAACAAAACAGAACAGAATAGAACCAATAAAAACAAAACAATGAATGCAATATAGGACTGCCAAGCAAGATAATAGTAAATCCAAAATGGCTACCATAATATATCTTGCTATCTCTGAAATAGCCTCCCATGCCACTGGGCCATAATAAAATCAAACAAAACAAAGCACAACAAAATCCAACCCAACAAAATAATGAAAATGATACAGGACCTCAAAACAAGGCAATAGGGAATTACCAGTGGCTACCATCTTCAGAAGGAGTTCTCTCATAGATACTACATTGCATATTGCTATTCTCTGAATAGATGATTAGACCATCAGCTTTAGATCTGCAA
This sequence comes from Cavia porcellus, assembly GCF_034190915.1. Classification (NCBI taxonomy): domain Eukaryota; kingdom Metazoa; phylum Chordata; class Mammalia; order Rodentia; family Caviidae; genus Cavia; species Cavia porcellus. The sequence continues at coordinate 18,059,810 of NW_026947504.1, forward strand.
AGTCAGTGAAACACTAAATACTACAAGTGTTTTAAATTTTATATTACCCCAATAGCTATCATCATAGCTCGTGTTCTCCAGATCTGCTGGTTGCTTACAGGGTTGGTTCTTCTTGTTTCCCAGCCCACGTGCTATCCCTCCAGCAGCCTGCTCATGGCACTGATTCATAGGGGGAGCTTGCTTTTAGTGACTTCTTGTTCTCCCACAGTCCACAAATGGTGCTGATTCATGGGAAAAGGCTAGCATCTGGCTGCCTTTCAGTGACCTGCACATGGTGTCCTTATAGTTCTTAATCTATGGGTACACATTCAATCTTTAGAAATGTTTATAGCAAACAGTCAGAGATGTATAATTTTTAATATATGGAAACATATAAATATTAATTCACAATATAAAATGTATAAGGAAATAGCATTTCAAAGTTTTTGAGTAATATTGGGTTATAATATATTGTATATAAAATTATATATAAAAATCCAGAATAACATTGTATATAAAAATCCAGAATGGTATTAGACAAAACCTTGGAGTTCTGGATTAATTTAATGTTGAAAATAGCTTTTTCTTCCATTATCAGTGTGCGTATTTTTCATTTCCAAACATTTGAAGATTTTGTTTCTTCTTTTTTCAGAATACTGTAGTTTTTAATATAAATCTCTCTTAATTCCTCTGTTAGATTGGGATGTATTTCATTTTTCTCAATGCTATTGTGAAAGGTGTAGTTTCCCTAATCTCTCTCTCAGTGAATTCGTTGTTAATGAACAGGAGTGGTACTGATTTATGAATATTGACTTTATATCCTGCCAAATTTGGTTATGAAATATAGGTTTTTTTTGGTGGAGTTTTTATGTAGAGTATCACGTCATCAGAAAATAATGATAATTTCACTTCTTTTCCTATTCTGCATTCTTTTATTTTGAGCTGTTTATTTCCAGAACTGTATTGAAGAGGAGTAGTGATACTGGGCATTTTGTCTTGTTTCTGATTTTAGAGTGAGAACTTTTAGTTTTTGATCGTTTAGTATGTTGTTGGCTGTTGGTTTGTCACAGATTGCTTTCAACAGATTAAGATAAGGAGTTTCTATTCTAATTTTCTGTAGGGTTTTTATCACAAATTGGTTTTGGATGTTTTTAAATGCTTTTTATGCATCTATTGAGATGATTATGTGATTTTTGTCATTTATTTTGTTATTATATTTTATTTATTGGTTTGCATATGTTGAACCATCCCTGCATCTCTGAGGAATCTTATTTGGTCAGAGTGTATAATTTTTTGATCATATGCTACATTATGTGTGACAGTGCCAATGAGGATTTTTGTATCAATGATTATTAAAGAGATTGACCTATAATTCTTCTTTTGATTGGCTCTTCCTGTGGTTTTGGTACCAGAGCAATAGGTGGTCTAGGAATGACTTTGTGAATATTGCTTGCACCTCAATTTTATTAAAGTGCTTGAGAAATAGTCACATTAGATCTTTCCTAAAATTCTCGTAGAAATCAGCAGTGATCCTGTCTGGGTCTGGGCTTTTCTTTGTTGGTATTTTTTATATTACTTTTTGTTCAATTTCATTGACTGACACTGGATTGAGTAGGATTTTTATATACTCTTGATGCAGGTTTGGTAATGCATATGTATCTTGAAATATATCCATTTCTTCTGAATCTTCCATCATATTAGAGTACAGGCTCTCAAAGTAGATGTTGATGATATTCTAGATTTCTGCAGGATCCATTTTGATTTTGCCCTTTTGACCCCTAATTGCATCACTTTGGGTTTTTATTTCCTTTTAAAAATGAGGTTGGTGAAGGATTTGTCTGTTTTATATAATCTTCAAAGAATTGACTCTTTGATTCTTTGTGTTGTTTTCTTAGTCTCAATTACCTTAATTTATGCTTTGATATTTACAATTTTCTTCCATTTACAAGTTTTGGATTTAGTTTGTTCTTTTTCAGGGAACTTTGAGGTTTTTATTTGAGCTCATTTTTTTTTCTGATGTGGTAATTCATCACTATAAGCCTGTCTTATAAGACTGCTTTCAATGTATCCCACAAGTTTTCATATGTTGTATTGGAATTATCATTTAACTATAGAAATTACCTAATTTATCCTTTAATTTCATCTGTGACCCATTGGTTGTTCAGAAGGTATTGTTTAATTTTTATGTGTTTATCAAGTTTTTGTGGTTCCTTTTATCATTGATTTTTAGTTTCATTGCACTATGGTCTGAAAATAATCATGGTATATTTTTAATTCCTTTTCATTTAGTTAAGCATGTTGTATGAGCTAATATATGGCCCATTTGGGGGAATATCCCATGTCCACAACATTTTGGAGTACTGATTTTGTGTTCATGAATTTCCTTACCTGTTCTTTGTCGTGAAAGTGTCTTATTTACCATTTATTTTTTAATTTTTAAAATTTTTAAAATTTATTTAAAGAAAGACTAAAAAAACAGAAAATGGGCAGAAATAATACATATGTTCAAAGAAAAATATAAACAGTAAGAAATCACTAGTTGATGTTTACATACCGTTCTCTTACAAATAGTTGTTCAAGATACAAAAGTGGAACATATAAAGTGGGAATTCAAACAGTGAGACCGCAAAAGTTCTGTTCAACTGTCCAACAATAACTTAGTAACATGACTGTCAATCCTATACACTTAAACATACATGCAGTTATCCATATCTTCATTTATGTTGAGATTAAACAAACTAAAGCAGGCTAAAATCATCTTGAACAAAGAATAATAGTATTGCTGGATTTCACATCGTGACACTCTGGGATCAGGACTGGGTACTGTAGTGTCTTTTAAAAAATTTTACTTAAAGAAAGACTAAATAAAATAGAAAATGGGTAGAAATAATACATACTTTCAAAGAAAAAAATAGAGTAAGAAATCACTAGTTGATGATTGCAGATTGTCCTCTTACAAATAGTTATTTAAGATACTAAAGGGGAGCATATAAAGTGGGGATTCAAACAGCGAGACTGCAAACAGTTCTGTTCAACTATCCAACAAAAACTTAGACATATGGTTATCAAACCTATGCACTTAAACATACATGCAGTTATTCATATCTTCAATTATGTTGAGATTGAATTAACCCAAGCAGTCCAATATCACTCTGAACAAAGTATACTACTATTGCTGGGTTTCACATTATGACTCTCTAGGATCAGCATTGGGTACTTTAGTGTCTCTTTTTCTTCAAAGTATCTGTTCATTTCATCATGTGTCGTAAGATCAGTTCTCATAAACTGTTTATAGATTCTACACATGCATGAGTCTTAACATGTATTTCTATCCTTTCTATATTAGAGGGAGAAACAAAAGAAAGCAAGACAAAACAAAACATATTCCTATAAACGCATGAAACAAAAAAGACATATAAGACCATTGTACAAGGAGTTCTACCATAGTTCTTATGTTGTCTCTTGTTATCTTCAGTAGAATTGGCTATATCATCAGACATAGTACAACTGAATATATCAGTACATGACAGTATTAATAAAAACAGAACTTTGTATATAGTATAAAACTTCAAAAGCAGGCAGTTATCAAACCAGAACGTGTATCATAGAGTCTTGTCATCTTCAGTGAAGTTGCCTATACTCTCAGACTTGATACTGTCAATCATATCAGTTTTGAGTAAAATCTGTTGATACCAAACAACAATCAAACAAACCAGATTTAACTAAGGTCAGTCACGATAAAACAGTATAAATCATACAGGACTCCAGATTAAGATAATGGAAAATTGAAGATGATTACTGTGCTATATCCTGATGTTTTTGGGATAGTTATCTGTGCCCTCAAATCTAATGCAAGTAGACAAATTGGGACAGAATAAAATCTATCTAAGCAGAGTGGTGCGAGTAATGTGGGTTTTAAATCCTGATACACTATTAACAATATCTTCTGTCATCTTTTTTAAGACTCTCCCTCCTCTTTAACTTCCCCAGGGTACACTATTTTTGGGTCTGACCAAGAACTTTGGTTTTAAATTTTTTTGTGGGGGGCAACCTGCTTTTTACCTAAGTAGTTCCGAACTTTATCTCTCCCGGACTTGATCTCTAATTGTATGCCTTTACCTATTAAAGCCTGTCTTTCCAATCTGTCTACAAATACTGGTCTAGTTGCCCCTATTACTTGCTTGTTCTCTGTTATATAGAGCATTGTTTTCTCATATTTGATTTTCAGTCCATGTACTCTTTTTCATTTTAATTATATTTCCTATAAATAGCATCTCATTCAACCCTACCTCCTGATCTACTCCACATGTGGTTCTTTTTTTAGTTTAGTGTATCAAGGCCATCTATATTAGAGATTATAACCAATCTTCTCTGCCTCATTTCTGTTATTCTTTTTTTTTGCCATCAGTTGTCTGCTTATCTTCTTCATTCTGTTTTCTGAGCCATTCATTGAGGCCTCTCTGCCACTGTTCCTGGAATCCTAGTACTTTTCTCTCTTTCTAGAATGCCCTGCAGTATTCTCTGTAGAGTTGGCTTAGTGGTTGCAAATTTCCAAAGTTCCTCTTTGTCTTGGAAACATCTTGTTTCTCCATTAATTTCTAGAGACAGTTTATCAGGGTATATCAATCTAGTTTGGAGGTTATTTTCTTTCAGGGCTTGGAATATTTCACTCCAGGCTCTTCTTGACTTGATTTGTGTCGAGAAGTCTGCTGTTATTCTGATGGGCCTTCCTTTATAGGTTATCTGTTTCTTGTCTCTAACAGCTTTTAATATTCTGTTCTTATATTGAATTTCTGGGATCTTGATTATTGTAGGGAGTGGCTCAGAATGGCTGCTGCTGCCCTGCCCCTCCCACCTGAGGGCATTTTGTGTGTCAGCCTACATTTCCCATGATCCTCCCCTTGCCTACAGTGCGCATGACGTGAGCAACTTCCTGCTTCAGCCTACATCTCCCATAATCCTCTCCTGCTTATGTCATATATCCGGATGTGATGATGACCTATCAGATAACACTCTGTGCTCTCTTCTGGCCCCATATGCCCACCTCCACCCTATATAAGTTGTAGCCATTTTAAGAATAAACCAGACTTGAATGGGATCCCGCCTTGTCTCTGTCTCTCTTTTCTCTTGCCCAGCCCTCCATCTCCTTCCCCTCTCCAGGTGAGGCCCATGCACTGATCCGTGGGACGGATCAGATTATTATATGCCTGTGTGTGGCTCTCTTTTGGTTGTAGGTGGCTGGAGTTCCGTATGCCTCATACATCTGAATATCATTTCCTTTTCCTATGTTAGGGAAGTTTTCCTTAATTATTTCTGTGAATAGCCTTTTTAGTTCCTTTGTTCATATCCCTGCTTCTTCTTTCACACTCTTTATTCTTAAGTTATAGATTCTGTTGTTGTCTTCTAGCCTTTGTATTGTTACTGCTTGTTTCCTTTATTTTTAAAAAGTTTTTCCTTTCATAATCCCACATTGTAAATCTGTGCTCCAGTTTGGATAATCTAGCCTTAGTTTCTTTCAAGGAAATTTGCCATCTTTCCATAGAGTTTTTAATTTCTTGGTAATCTCTTTGAATCTACTTCATGTATTCTATATGTTCTTTATATTCTTCATCAAATGGTTCTCTCCTTTGTTTTGATTCCTCCCTTCCTTACATCTGTGTCTTCTTGAGGGATACTTAGCATCTCTCTTATTAATCTTCTTATATCTTGCTTTACTTGGCTAAATATTTCCCTTTTGAACTCATCTATGACATCCCTAAGATATCTCTTTATGTACACTTGTGCCATGTCTGATATTGCGTGTTTGCTGTTCTCATTCTCCTTTGTATTTACCTGTCCTGGGTCAATGTTCTCAGGGGTGGGACCTGGAGACTTTTTGTTGTTGCTTCCTCTTCCCATCTTTTTTGTTTCTTCCAGTGGCCCTTGTTTCTTTCTTTGCTGGTTACAATTCTTCTGAAGCATGCTGGCTAGGTGACCCTTCACATCGCAGTGTGCTAATGAGTTGCAAACAGGGGCAACATATACTGGTCCCTCCCCTCTGGATCAGTCAAGCTGCTGAGGCCTTCACTGTATTATTGTGCACCACCTCCCCTCTGGGTCCGTCAAACTTCTGAGGCCTTCACTGCATTAGTGTGCACTGTTGCCATAGGGAATTGATTTCAGATAACCTATTGGGTCTCAACCAGGTCATGTGACCCAGGCCAAACTCACTCCCCCAGTCCCATTCAAGAAGGGAACAGGTGAGTGAAATCACTGCTGCCCCTTTTATTTGCCAGTTATGCCCGGTACCATAATGTCATCTGCTTGAGCCCCACTTTCTGTGGAATGGCTCCACTCCCGTCACCACAGGTTGATGCAGGCTCCCTACTAGCTCAGCTCTCCATCAGGTGGCTGACCTCAGACCACAGTGTGAATGCGCCTCTGGTGAGTTGAAGCAGCGGGACCTTGGACGGCCTGGCAAGTCACCTGCTGCGACAGGAGCACTGAACCTTTAACTGTTCCAATAATAGCACTGGGACTGTATTAGCCATCTATTTTGAAAGCTAATTTTGCATAGTACATCAATCTGGGTTGGAAGTTGTTTTCTTTTAGAGCTTGGGATACTTCAAGCTTTCCTTGACTTGGGGGTTTGTGTTGAAAAGTCATCTGTGATTCTAACTTTCCTGCATAGATGATTTATTTCTCTTCTCTAACAGATTTTAATATTCTGTTTTTGAATTGAATTTTTGGAATATATATTATTATATGACTTGCTATAAATTTTGTATAATCAATTCTATGTACTTCACTTATCTGTATGTCAAATTCTTTTTACCTGCTAGGGAAGTTTTCTGCCATGACATCTGCAAACATTCCATGTTTAATATTATTTGTGCTATCTCCCACATTTTCATTGGCTTCAACCAATTCTTATGTTACTATTGCCTCATCTAGCAGCTGCTAGATTGATTCATCATGGTTTCTTGCTATTTTTAAGAAATAATTCTTTTCATTCTCACTAATCATAAGTCAGTCTTCTATATCAGAGATTCTTTCCTCACATTAGTTTATTCTGCTGCATATACTTTCAATGCTATTTTTAATCTCCTGGATATCTGCTTGAATCTATTTTATGAATTTCATTTCTTTCTTATGCTGAACATTCATGATTTCTATCATTTTCTTAAGCTCTTTTAGTTTTAAAATATGTATTTTTAAAGTGTCACTAAGCATATTTTTCATGGTGGACACCATATCTGTAATTATTTGAGAAATTATTTATTTGATTTTTTATAGAGCCTTGTTAACTTATTTTTCTGTTTCCATTTCAGAGAATCTAGGTTGGAGGCTTTCTGATTGTCCCATGTCATTGCCCCCTTGGTTTGCCTCTGAGAACTAAATGTCTGGGGTTGCATCTTATTTAAGTGTCTTCTCATCTTCTATTATTTTATGTCTTTTTGAGACAGAGTCTCACTGTGTAGTTCAGGCTGGTCTTGAACTTTCAGTATTCTTCTTGCTAAAGTCTCCCAAGTGCTGGGATTACAGGAGTGCACCACCACAGCCCACTTTATCTTCTATTTTTTTGGAACCAGGGATTGAACTCATGATTTCATGATTGCCAGGCAGATGCTTATGCCACTGAGCTAAATCCCTGGCCCCATCTTCTATTTTTTAAAGTTAAATTCCTGGATTGATGCTTGAAAATTGCCTGTGCTGAGATGCTTTCTTTCTCATATTTAATACTGTTAGGAGATGACTACTTCTCAGAGATGTCTTCCAGGTGTAGCTGGTTTTTGGGTGTTTAGTGTGTTGCAAGGTCCTACCTCTTCAATTTTGTTGGGGATGATGAGTCACTGTCTGCCTGGCTTAGTCTTTTGTTTATTGGCACTGGTCCACAGTATTTTCCATGAATCTTAGGAGGTCTCAGTCTTAGTTTACCAAAAAGAACAGCTGGTTGGAATGATTATGTCAGTTTGGCTAAAGTGGCACAATCAGCAATAACAATAGCATCAAACACAGTGTAGAAAATGACAAACTGAGGTAACTATTAATTTGCCACCTTTAACTGTATAAACTAGATTTTTGCTTATATAACAAAATCTAACACAAATCAGAAAATTACAAGCAGTAAATATTCACTAAATAGAATTATTTTATCATAAAGGGAGAGAATTTTAAATGGGGAAGAGGAAAAAACAGAGAAATCAAAGAAATAGAGATTATAAACAAGGCTGAATGACACAGGAATATTTACCAAAGCCTTAGGAACCTGGTGAAAAAGAAGAGAGAAAGAAAGTAGGAGAAAACCAAAAGAACAAAACAAATCACTGAAAACAGTGTTCACACTCACAAAAAGAGAAAAACAAGCAATCAAACAACAGCAAAAGCCCAAAATTAACAAAATATTTTTAAAAGTCAAAAAAGCAAACAAAAAATTTATTTCTCTGTTATATAAAGCCTGTGCTTATTTCCTGGGGCCAATAGTTTTGTTACAGGGTTCAATGTAAGGTTATGACTCTGCTCTTGCCTGGTACACAAGGGCAGTCAGAGCCCAGATCTGTGCTGCAGAATCCTGGCAAGTCAGAACCAGGAATAGGGCAGGATGCTGGTTCTAATATTTTCAATTCCATAAAAATTCCATAAAAAAATTCAGGTTGAACCTGGCTTGTAGTCATGGGTGTCACTTGCCTGCCTGACCGTAGCTCCTTGACCATGAGTGTCACCTCTGGGTGTCCCTTTTCCACTTATTGTGAGAGTTTAACACCAGAAGCCCTGAAATGAAAACAACCCAAGAACCCAAGGCTGCTCTGAGTCCAAAGTACAGTCTGTCACTAAATGCTGCTCAACCAGGCACTGTCTCCAGGGGATATGGCAGGTGCATGTACTAGTAGTAGTCACTCACCAGCTGTTGTACTGTATGGAATCCACTGTCCTTTCCACTGGTATATTCACTCTTGAAGGCCTCTGGAATGACCTGCTCTCATTGTGTCTCTGCAGATTTGATCTTCCTCTCTCCACCTACAAGACAGGACTTTGGGAAAAAGTACAGATTGTTCCTACTTTTTTCTGCAATGTGATCTGTTTCTCAGTTTCTCTGGAGGCTTCACTGTTTCCTAGTTCCTTCCGAGTCCCAGGGATTCACCTCCCTCTTTTTCTTCCTGTTGTTATTATCTAGTGTCTGAATTCTGATTCTTGGAGAGGCTGATTTGTTGATGCTTACCACTCTGCCATTTTTCTTTTCCCTTTCCTCTACTGTTTCAGAAATTTTGATGGGGCATAGAGTTGCTCAGAATAAAGGTTATCTTTCTCTATATGTTTTGCATCTTGCTTCACCATGTAATAAATTATGGACTGTGGATTGTAATCAGAAGTGTTTTCTAACAACTTTGGTGTATTTTCCTTTAGAGAAAAGTGGTGTGTACTCCAACCCCTTCTGTTTATCTTTTCTCCTATTCTTCTTCCTTAGTGGGTAAGCATGAGGGCTACCTGTTAGTGAAGAGCTAGTGATGAGCTGGACCTCATAAGATGTCCTTGGCACAGCCACCATGGCAGTTTAGACCAACATCTGAGAAAGAAACCTCTGAACTGTTTGACTTTTTTCTCATTTGTTGTTGATGGTATTCTTCACAAATAGAAATTTCTGAAAGTTTTGGGTCTAAGTAAATGTAATTTATACTTTGACAGGTATTTCCACATTTCCTTTGAAAAATATTTTGGATTTTTTTTAATTTTAAAGAGGACAAAAGAAAACAGAATGAAACAAAGCAAATCAGAACAGGAAAATGTAAGCAACACAGCACTTCACAACAAAACAACTGGACATCAACAGTAGCTAACATAATGTCTCTTTTCTTTGAAATAGTTGAGCATACCTTCACATGCAATAATATCAAACATAATAATATAATAAAAAACATTCAAAAGAATGAAAGCAGTACAGGACTTCAAAACCAAATAACAGGAAATGAACAATGGCTGCTATACCTCATTTTCCTCAAAAATTTGTCTATAACATCACATAATAAAATCAAATAAAACACAACAGGATAGATCCAATCAAAACAGAAGAACAAAAGCATGGTAGGACTTCAAAACAAGATGATAGTAAATCAGCAATAGCTATCATAATGTCTTGTTTTCTTCAAAATAGCATTCATACCATATCACATAATAAAAACAAACAAAACAAAATAAAATCAGATTAATGAATGAAAGCATTATACGACTTCAAAACAATATAATAGGAAACAATGATTACCATAATATTTCCCATTATATTCAAAATAGCTGCCCTTACCATCTGAAAGCATAAAATCTAACAAAATATAGAACAAAGCCAAACCTAATAAAATTATGTAAACAATGCAAGAGTTTAAGATAAGACAATAAGAAATTGACAGTAGTTTCCAACTTTCCTTCCCTTTGCTCTTTTTAAATTTTTATTTAAAGACAGACTAAACAAAACAGAAAATGGGTAGAAATAATACATACTTTCAAAGAAAGATTAAACAGTAAGAAATCACTAGCTGATATTTACATATTGTCCTCTTACAAATAGTTATTCAAAGATACAAAAGTGGAGCATATAAAATGGGAGTCAAACAGTGAGACTGCAACCAGTTCTGTTCAACAAAAAATCACTCTAAGCAAAGAATAATAGTATTGCTGGGTTTCACATTATAATACTCCTGGATCAGCACTGGGTACTGCAGTGTCTCTTTTTCTGAAAAGTATTTGTCCATTTCACCATGTGTCATAAGATCAGTTCTCATAAACTGTTTATTGGTTCTACACATGCATGAGTCTTAACATGTATTTCTATCCTTTCTATATTAGAGGGAGAAACAAAACAAAGCAAGACAAAACAAAACATACTCCTATAAACGCATGAAATGAAAAAGACATATAAGACCGCTGTACAAGGACGAATTCCTTCTCTGCCTCATCTCTGCTATTCTATTTTTCTGCTATTATTTGTCCACTTTACTCCTTCATTCTACTGTCTCCCCCATTCATTGAGGCCTCTCTGACATTGTTGCTGGAATCCTGGTATTTGTTTCCCTCTCTCTGGAATGTCCTTCAGTATTTTTTGTAGGGTTGGATTGGTGGCCATGAACTCCCACAGTTCCTCCTTGTCTTGGAAATATCTTATTTTTCCATTAATTTTGAGAGACTGCTTTTCTGGGTACATCAATCTATATTGGAGGTTATTTTTTTTCAGGGTGTGGACTATTTTCTCCCAGGCTCTTCTCAATTTGAGAGTTAGTATTGATAAGTCTGTTGTTATTTTGATGACTTTTCCTTTGTAGGTGATCTGCTTCTTTTCTCTGACTGCTTTTAATATTCTGTTCTTGTGGCGGTTTTCTGGGATCTTGATTATTATATATCTGAGTGTAGATCTGTTTTGGTTGTAGGGGGCTGGAGTTCTATATGCCTCATTTATCCGGATATTATTTCTTTTTCCTATGCTTGGGAAGTTTTCTTTAATTATTTCTGTGAATAGTGTTTGTAATTTATTTGTAGTTACTCCTGCTTCTTTGCTCATGCTTTTTATTCTTAAGTTATAGATCCTCTTGTTGTCTTCTAGCCTTTGAATTTTTTCTTCTTGGTTCCTTGTTATTTTTAAGAGATCTTTTCTTTCATGATCACACATTATAAATCTCTCTTCAAGTTTTGAAAGGCTAACTTTAGTTTCTGTCAAGGCATTTTGCCAGCTTTCAATGGAGTTTTTGGTTTCCTGGTAATCTCTTTGAATCTGTTTCATGTATTCTAGGTTTTGTTTATATTCTTCATTGAACGTTTCTCTTCCTTTTCTGGGTTCCTCTGTTCTTCCATCTGTGTTTTCTTGGGAGGGGCTTAGAATTTCTTTAATTAATCTTTTTATATCTTGCCTCACTTGGATTAGAATTTCAGTTTTAAGTTCATCTATGAGGTCATGAAGGTATTTATGTCTGCTGATTTGTGGCTAATACTGCATGATTACTGCACTGGATCTGTTCTTTATTTACCTCTCCTGGGCTTATTTTCCCAGGGTCAGTGGCTGGAGGTTTATTTTTTTATTTCTATCTTTTGTCATGTTTCTGGTTTCTTTCAGACCAGTGTGTTGTGGAGGTCCCTGGCCCTCTCCGTATTGCTTATGGTTTTTCTGAAGCATGCTGACTGGGGTTTTGCTGCCCTCTCCAATTTGCTGTTATCTGAGGTGCATGCAGGGACAATGCAGGCTAGCCTCTAGCCTCTGAGCCAGTCAATCTGCAAGTGCCTTCAGCAACTGAGCCTGTGCTTTGCAGATGTCACAAGGTTGGGACAGTTTTGTCCCTGGCTATTGGGTCCCAACTAGGGGCGAGGCTCAGCCATAGCAGGTCCCACCAGTCCTCTCTGGGCTGGGGGTCACTGACTGATGCCACCACGGTGCCGGGCTCTGCCCCACTCCAAAATGTCCTCCAGCCTGTGACACCCCCCTTGGGACCCAATCTCTAGTACTAACCAGGAATCAGTGTAATTCTCTACCTTGGCTCCAGTCCATGCTGCAGCACATCCTCCTGCCAAGGGCCTGGGACTCACCAATTCCCTTTATCTGTGGCCTTGGCTTCAGCACGACCTTAAGTCACCCGACTCCACAGCTCTCCCAGCACAGTGTGGACCGGTCTCAGTGAGTGTGTTGAGCTCTAGCCCTCCACTCACGTTTTTCCTTCCTCTTCCTTTTTTTCTTTTCACTTCAGCTTCCTCCTGGGTTCATGACAGTCCCTCTCCTCTCCGCTTATCTGGCCCTCTCTATGTTATCAAATTCAGTGTCTGTGCTGTTTTTCCAGAGAGGCTCTCCACCTGTGACCTAGCAAGCCACCACCTTCTCTAATCCCTTGTAAAAGTTTTAAAATTCATATCTTAGTGAGCTGTCTATGCAAATGCTTCCCTTTATAATCTATCATCAGAGTTTAAAGTGTTTTTCTATACAATGGACAATTAGTGCATTCATTTTTAGATCTTTGACTCTTTCACTGTTTTCTTATCTTGCCTTCTACTTTTGTTTTGCCTTTTCTCTCTAGGGTGTCTGATTTTGTCTCTGCTTCTATTATGATTTCTTTTTTCATACCTCTTTTTTCCAAATGACACATTTGAGTGCTCTTTTTCTTCTCAGGTACTGAATTTTGGGTCTGTTCCCTTGGGATAGTTCCAAGAATCTTAAAATCTGAAACAGATACAAAATTTCCCAATAGTTATGCTTTTACTGAGCCATATACCACGATTAGCATAACATTTTTGTATGTATCTTCCAGGTTTCCCAGATTGCTTATGAAAAATATTTATAAAATGACAAAGTAGTTATCTAGAGCTCATTACTGCTAGTTTGAGCTCTAATGAGCTTTTGTGAGACCAGGGAAAGTTTGCTACTTTTACAAGGGAACATTACATACAACTATTTGCTCTGATGGTAGTTGCTTCTGATTGTTACAGGTGAAAAAGATTCTTAGTTGTTTTCTTTCCCCTGTTCTTCCTAACAGCAAATCTCTACATGATATTGTAAGTGTTCAATTTCTTCAGTAATCCCAAGCTGTCATAACTACCGCTTTACTTTAAGGGTAGTTCACATAGAACTTCCAAACCAATACAGTACCTTCCTTTGTCCACTTGACACCGTTGCTCTGGGCACAATCTCTAGGGTTCAAGCTTGAACCTGAAACAGCAATCAATATATTTGTTATGGTTTCCAAACTGAGATGGCTCAAGAAGTTCTGAAAAAGTCATGAAAAAATTACTTAACTACGTTACATTTTCTTTTTTGACGTCTGAAACAACACACACACACACACACACACACACACACACACGCACGCACAGGAGCTACCATGGGGGGCGGGTAAAAACAAGTCACAGAGGGACCCAGATGAGGCTGCCTATGAGACAGCAGGAAGGAAACTGGACAGAGAACATGTATTGAGGCAGAGGAAGCAGACATAAGAAGCTGTCACAGACACACCACAGTGGATGCATTAAGCAGCATTTGACAGTGGATCTAGATAAGACATCAGAATTCTGTGACCTTGAAAAGCACCCCCGCCCTCCAGGAATCCAGCTGGGAATGTATCTTTTCAAAATGCTTTCTGGCTGCCTCATCTTCCTTCCATTGTCCTGGCAGTTAATCCTGCTACCTGAAGTAAATGAGAATGTCATTCTCACACTTTAAGAATGCCTACAACACCTTTTATAATATTATTTGTATCTCAGATAATTATGTTCGTTACAGACTATATTCTTAGTCTTCCTAAATGATATTGGCTAGGAGGGGAGCAAGTGAAATTAGGAACTACACTGTACTAAGGTTTTAAGTTACTGTTAGATGACTGGTCTGAATTTACTAAGTTGTCCCAAATATTCTCTCTTTCTCTCCTACATCATTTTTATTTTTTCACCATGGGTATTAAGGCTTGTGTCTAGATGTCCCCCCACCCAAGGCCTCATACAGTCTTAGGTGGGGCTTTTTCAGGGGTGGCTGACTCTTGGGTGTGTGACTGATTCATGGTGCAATGCTAGAATTAAGGATGAGAGGATTAAGGGTGGGTTATTACTAATCAGTCCGCTGATTTGTTTGGTAGTACTCTAATCCTGGTACCCTGAATATAATGTAAGGAATGGAAAGAGGCTTGTCTTGTCCCTTACTTACTTTGCTGCCTTCCGCCCACTGTGAACTGTTTCTGCTCCGCAATGCCTGTCTGCCATGCCACCCTGTCTCGGAGACTGCTAATTATGAACTGAAACCTCTACAAACTGTGAACTAAATAAACCATTCCCTTTTAGCTTTGGTTGTCAGGTGTTTTGTCTCAGCAATGAGAAAGCAGTAGGCAAGACAATGGAACATTCTCATCAGCATATAAATATGTACTGAAGAAAACCTTTCTTTTGGCCCTGCCACACCCCCACTTGCTGGTAACATCACATTCTTTACTTATTTTGGAAAATTTAAAGCTTTGTCTGCTTTATAGTTTTAATTTACTTTTCCTTCCCTTATAAATTCTCTCCAATACAAAGTTTCTTGGGCTGGAACTCTATGGAATCTGATATCTGAGGACATTTCTAACTTCTCCTTTGTTAAATCCAGTGATAAAGCTTCAGTGTCTATTTTTGTAGACTCAGCAGCAGCATAGGACACAGTGGGTCACTCCCCTTTGACATACATTGCAAACACTTGGTCTCACTTGGTCTACAAACCTGGTCAAACACGTGGTCTGCAAACACTTGGTCTCCTTTATTTTCCTGCTTGGTCAGTTTCACTGTTTTCCCTTTTCTTCAACATCTTTTATGTTTGGGAAGTGTCTTACTTTTCCATTGCTGGAGCAAAGTACCTGAAACTCACAATTTAAAGGAAGTGAAGTTTATTTTGGCTCACAGTTTGTAGCGGTTTCAACCATAGATGGCTGGTCACAAGACAAGGCAGAGAGGCACGTCAGAGGAGAAATGGCCCATGGCATGGCAGGTAGGAAACAGCAGAATCAGGGGAGAAGAAGGAATATATAGCCATCTAGGTCATACCCACAGTGGCCCTCCTATTCCCACCATGCTTCGTCTTCCAATATCACATCCAGCTAGAATTCCATCGATGGACTAATCCAGTGATATGTATCACACACCCATGATCCAGTCACTTCCCCAAATCCCCACCTATGAACATAAGAGGTTTTAGGTGCACATCTACATATACACTATCTTTGAAAAATATGTTGCTTAGCACCATTTTCTCCTAGAAGGAAGATGGAGTTGTTGCATTATAAGAATGCCATGGTACTTAATGCAGTTCTCTTTGGCTTATTTTTAAAAAATTAAACGGTGCATAAGAATATACAGCAGAAAGTGAGCTCCCTATGCCAAACCTTTAGTTCCATTTCTTTAGTCTAAAAGTGTGTACATGACCTTGGATGTTATATCAGAAATTTATTTAGAATGGATGGATATAAAAATGTTGTAATAAAAGACTCTATAATATATGCATACTAGGACTGTGTAGCATTCTATTCTTTAGAATGACTTTATTACAATTTATGTAGACAGTGGATTTTTAGATTGTTTCTATTTTTATTACAATGCAGTGATACTCTGATTGACCTTATAAGAACAGTTAATATATATGTATAGAAATATCTTCAGGAAAAATTCAGATAAGTGAAATTGTAGACTTAACGACAGTACATACACCTGACCATTTCTATTTGCAGGTTCACATTTGTGAATTCACCTTGATTATTGGTAACAACACAGTTGATACTTGCAGCAATCTCATGGTCACTAGCAGACATGCACAGCACAGCAAAATGCTTGAGTTGCTTGATGTGTTTATTCTTGACTGAGACTGAACAAAGTGACATTCTATTTCTTGTTTCAGCTCTCGCACTAAAAGCAAACATTTTTTCATGGTCTACTTAATGCCACATTTTCTTCATTTTTGTAGATGATCTTGCTGCATGAAATGGTCCCCAACCGTGGTGCTGAAGTGCTGCCTAGGATTCCTGATCACAGAAAAACTGTTGTGTCTCTTAAAGAGAAAACACACATGTAACATCAGCTTAATTCAGGAACAAATTATAGCACTGTTGGTTGCAAATTAAACAATCACAAATCCACAACTTATATTAAAGTGTCTTTGAGCAGGAACACACGTTTTAAAAAGATTTCATGTACTAATCACTGATGAAATTGTTGGGACCAGAGTTTACAGAAGCCTAGTCCTGTATTTTTGCTAGGAGCCATGATGTAATATTCAGTAATATATTGTTTCTGCCAACTTTATAGAGTCTAGATCTTTAACTACCATGAAGAATGAGAATCAACTTGTACTTACAGTATTGATAGTAACAAATTAGCTTCTAAGATGTCTGTAACAATTTATATTGCAACCAACCATGTGTGTGGCTGTTCATACTTTGACCAAAGGTATATTAGGAAATTTTAAATCTTTGTCAAAAGATAAATTCAGAAATATGCCATACCCTTATTTTAATGTACATCTCTATGCATATTTGTGTGTGTATGTGTGTGTGTGTGTGTGTGTGTGTGTGTGTAGGGCTTGCTCATCCCCTTTTTCCATGTTAAAATCGAGTTTTGGTATTTTTAGATGCACAAGTACTCTCTGTCTTATATACTTGAGGAAACATTTTGCCATATTGGTTGCAGATATTTTTCTCTTTATACATTTCACCTTTCAATTTTAAATTTCATGTATATATATATTTTTTTACCATTAAAACTTCTTTTAATATTTGCATAGTAAATTTTATCATGCTTTTCTTTTCTGGCTTTGAGATTTGATTAAATAGACCTTCTTCTTATGGTAAAGTAAATTTAAAAAGAGTCTTCTAGATTTTCCTTTAGTATATAAATATCATTGTTTAATATTTAAACATTTGAGTCACCTGAAGCTTGTTGAATACTGCATTCCTCCTTACATTTTTTAAATGACTAGCTGTTTGAAATAGCTATTTAATAGCAAATCCAGTATTGCTAACTTGATTTAGCTACAATTCATACATACATTAAAGTATGTTATAACATAAAGATGTACAATTTTTATTGTTAAATTAGTATAAAAGAGAAAACACCATATTCTGCACTCATTTGAAGTGCCATTTCTGTGTAATATATTAAATTTCCATACATATTCATATATGCTATGTTTTCTTAGTGTATTTCCAATTTTGTAAAGTATACTTACACAGAGAAGACAAAAATATAGACATTTTATCAAGTGAAGGCTAACAATTGAGACTAATTGAGTTGACCTCAGTGCTTTTTCTCCCAAATGTTTTAACCTGTCATTATGAGGCAGATCTTGAAACCAATAGAAAATTAGTATCAAGTGACGCTTCAATAATTAGGGTTCTTGGTTGAAAGTAAAACAGATTTCTTAAATTTGCTGACATAGATTTTGTAAATGCTCTGCAAACTGCCACTTCTAACAGGTCAGCATGTAGTGAAATGATTCAGGATGACAATGTTAGTGTAACATTCAGTTGGTTGGGGTGCATTCATTTTCCTTAACTTTTGCATTGTTTGGAAATGTTAGTTTATTCCTCAAAATTCCAAGCTAACCTACAAAGACAATAATAACCTACTAAATATAACAGACCCCACACGTCCCTATAATTCTGTAAATTGATGGTTTTGTATAAGTAGAACTCCTGCCACGGTCAAGAAATCCAAATTATTGTTTCTGCCTGTCTCTGAAACCAAGTCCTCGAGGAGGTGACAGAGATTGGTGATGTGAAGCACTAATAGCACTTATTCCACTGACAACCCTCCAATTTTAAAAATAATTAGGTCCTTTTTGTCCAGCTTTTCAGCGTAGCATTAAAGGTTCACAGCTCCTTAAATAGCTGTGTGACACCATTGTTGGGAGGATCTTTAAGTGTTGTGTTCCCTGCTCCCAAACCTCAGAACTATACCACAAAGGAAACAGTAACAAATGTAAAAATCATATAGTTTTGCAGAAAGGCTTCTTTAATTGAGGTTAGGTAATATTTTAATTCATCGTTGCTGAGCAGCTATACTTTTTGAAGGGACTCAAAATTTCCATCTACTGCCAGCAGATAAAACAGGCTTAAAAGTGTACCATCGGCCTGAGTGGGTAGAAGTTGGGTGGTTAATTAGATTTCTTTTCGCACACAAAAACACTCCTATTTTGGAGAGGTGAACTGATTCAACAGAACTTGGTTGCTTTTCATATCAGTTTTAATGAGTTGTACCTATTCTCTGTAGGAGATCTAATGGTTCCTTGTGATTTTTGTTAAAGGCAGCATCTTCAGTGACCATAATATCATAAATATAAGTAGTAAAGTGTGTACTGACTTTAAAAATCATATGTATATATCATAAATTTTTTTAGGGTAAAAAAGATTGAATCCAGGCCTTCAACATGCCCTTCCACTGAGCTACAGTGCCAGCTTGTTTACTACTGTGTAATAAACCACCCCAAAGTATAGCAGCTTAGTAGTTTATGGCTCTCTCACCTTTCTGCATGTGAGTGGTGTTTCTCTGGGCAGATTTCACTTGCAGTCTTTCATGCTGTTGCAGGCAGATGGTGAATGGAACTGGTATAATTGAAGATCTAATGGGGCTGAACCTTCAGGACATGATTTCTTCACTCACAAATCTGGAATCCATCAGGTGTGGCAGAAACATCTGATCATTAGACAGGTATATCTTTGCTTAGGGAAATTCACAGGATCAGGAGGTATAGTTTAATCTTTAGGATTTTAATCTAGCTGGTTATTTCAAGCCTTCCTCCTAGTTGTGTGCACTTAGAAGCTCACACCCACTTCGTGAGACCTAGCAAGCTTTGTACTGTAAGTAGGTTGGAAGAGAGGGCCTCTGTAAACGTGGTGTGCCATGCCTTTTTCATTTAGAATGAAATTTTTACTAATGCTGCAGAAATTTTTACTAATACTACAAACTTGAACTCAAGATGTTTGTATAATATTCTTCAGTATTTAGAAGTTTATATTCCTGTTTCATAAATAATTAACAGAAAGACTTTAAATGCTCCACATTGATATCTTTAAAAGTTTTTCTGAAAAAATTATGCCCTAAATTTTTCTTTGGTATAACCAAACCATAGCTTTGGTATAGCTGGTATAGCTTTGGTATAGCCCACTCTGTAGCCCATAGAACTTAACTTTTCATATTTAAATTTTCTCTTGTCTCAATTTTTGTTTGCAAAGAGCTGTTTGTGGACAAATGACTTGTTTTAGCTAGAGCTTGAAATCTGAGATATTTGTATCCTTTGAGTTTCATTTGTTGAAATGTACTGAAAATTCATTATTTTTACTGTAATTTATTATTCATAACAGAAGACAACTGCTACATGGGGGAATTAAACATTAGACATAAAATGCTACATGCATGATGTGGCACAGCATACATTAGTGTCATGGCTGGTTTTTAAGCATTAGGAAGGAAGGATTTTTGTATGTGTCCAGCTGTATGTATCACCTTGGGCTTATCATGTCATTGCTGCTGCTGTCTAGTTTGATGTTATATCCAGATTTAAAGAATTTTCACACCTGGAAGTGTAAGGCCTCTAACTAGGAAAAAAATAAAGTAACACTTCATCTGCATCCCCACACTTTGTCAGATGGGGGAGCCCAAGTGGTAAGAAATGCTTATCAAAGAATGAAAATTTCTGAGGACTTATTCCTAAATTATACTAATGACCAGTTTTCTGGTCTAATTTGTATGTAAGATATTTTCCAGGATTTGAGCACATTGGTTACATTTTTTTTTTTAAAAAATGGAAACTGTTGTGCCAGAGACTTGTTATTTATTCTGGCCAGCATTTCCTTGGTTGATATGTCAGTGGCCAAGCATAATTTAACAGATCAAATAGTAACTTTTTTAAGGTTTCAGTGAGAATACAGTAGTAGTTTTGAACATATGGTTTGGACAGATCTGGATACTAATTTTGATGCCTTCCCTTACACATTTGAACTAGTTACTTAATCTTTCTAAGCTCTGATGTCTTTATCTGCAACTATGAATAAATTTCTTCTGAAAATTTAGTGAGATATGTCTGTGTACCAGATATCTTCATTTGCCTCTTCATGGGAACTTTCCACATTTTTCCTCCCCTGGTCTTCTTCCTGAGAGGCTGACTTCCGAGAGAGAATCCGTAGGACACTCCTTGTCCTTTGGCTCATTTGTTTTGGCCAATAGCGATTCCAGAGAGAATGTCAGAGGAAGAGCTGAAGGGAGGTGGGAGATTCATTCTGAATCTTCCAGCATGACTTCAGTCTGTCTCTGTTCCTCTTCCAGAGACTTTCTATAAAACCCTCTTTTCTGTCCAGTAATATGATCCCTCCTCTTCCCTTTCAGACTTAGTGATAGGTAACTGTGATTGCTATTACTAGCCCCAGGGTGCAATGCATAATCCTTTTAATAAACTTCCCTAGGAAAATCCTAACTTTCCCATGTCCTCTGTGTTCTCTTGGGATCCTGATTGATACAGTATGTGCTTAACATCACATCTTGCACGTAGCAAATGTCCCCAAACAGTAATATCTATGATTAAAAAGACTTAAAATATGTAAGAAATTTTATGGAAACAATTGGTATATTGAACAAGCATAGTGCTTGGACTGTAATAAAACACTTTATATGAAATAATTTACCATTTGTGCTTAAACTTCATTTGATGAAGAAAAGCTTTTCTGTCCTAGGAAAAAGACTTTAGCATCCTCTGACTCATCCAGTTTATGAGATAAGCTAACAGTCACTTTAGGACACATACATTGATATTCAATAATTTGAGTGCCCTGATTATGGAATAATAAAGATGTGACCTCAGTTATTTCTTCTTGTATTTCCCAGGTTTTACCCGCTCCAGGGTAGACCACGCCTATCCTGGGGAGGGCATGATCTCCTGGTTCTCTCCTGTCACCCCTCCTCATCCCTCACTACTTGTTGTGAAGGAAGGAGGGAGAAGTGTTGGGAAGGGCATGGCTTGGGTAGGTGGCTTCAATTCCCTGGGTAGGGTGGATGGTTAAAGCTAATACCCCAGGATGGCCCTAGAGATGGACAAAGCTTGAATTCTTAAGGTCTTCAGAGATTTCCTATTGAGCTTTTACTCATATACTTCAAATCAATTATTTCTTGTTCAACCACTACATACCTCCAGATGATTTATTTTATTTTAAAGAGAATAAAACCAAACAAAATAAAACAGAATAAAGCTAATCAAAATAAAACAATGAAAGTGATACAGGATTTCAAAACAAGATAGTAGGAAATCAACAATGGCTACCATAATATATCTTATCTTCAAAATAGCTGCTCATACCATCAGACATAGTAAACTCAAAACAAAACAAAATTGAATAAGACCAAATAGAGGAAAACAATGAAAATGATATAGGCCTTCAAATCAATAATAGAACCAATAATAGAGAATTTCTTATCTTCAAAATAGCTGTCTAGACCATCAGATGTAAAATTAACAAAACAATATGAGAACTAAGCTGCTTCTTTATTTCAATTGCTATCTTTTCAGAAATTTCAGGTGCATAGCCTCTAATTTCTACTATGTCTATGTCTCCTGAACTTGTTCCATGTAGGCTGGAGGTCTGAGGTTTTATTTTGCTCCTTTGTCTTGATGTTTTCCTGTGTTCCTCTGCATCAGCTCATTGCTGTATCCTGGATACTGCCTGCATTGGCTGCCAGTCCCTCAATGTAGTGAATTGGAGTAGGTACCTAGATTCTTCCAATTTGGGGTCCTGGAGTGGTGGAGAGGCACAGAGAAGTTGTTTACTGATGCTCCCTGGATGCAGTAAGCCTTAGGATTGTGGCTTCTCCAGTGTGGTGCTGGGCTCACCGTATCTCTCTGGGCTGCTGATACATTGCCTTGAGGTGTGGTTTCTTCTATGGGCTGGTGCTGGGATCACTGGATCTCTCTGTGGTACAGGGGCATGTAGTCTCTGGGCATGGTTTCTTTCTATTAACTCCATTTGTTCATAAATGTGGTTCAGCTCTGATATTTCCTTGCTGATTTTCTGTCTAGTTGATCTGTCTGTCTGTGACAATGGGGTATGGAGTTTTCCTGTTAAGATTGTGTTATTACACATCTGATTTTCCAGTTCTACCAATAACTGTCTTATATAGTTGGGTGCTCTTAATTATTAGGGGCATATATATTTATGATTGTTATGGCATTTGGGCTGTCTCTAGCTTTTTCATTGACCTCAATCAATCCCATGCTATTCTTTGCTTTCTGTTGTAGCTATTGGATTGATTTCTCATGGTATGTTGCTATTTTCAAGATGTCTTTCTTTTCATGATCAGTAACTGAAATTCTGTCTTCAAGATCTGAAACTATCCTTTCTTTCATTCAATCTGTTGCATATACTTTCAATGGAGGTTTCAATTTGGATCTATGTTTGGATCTGTTTTATGGATTCCATTTCTCTCTTATGTTGGGCATTTTGTTTCCATTTTTTTCTAAGGTCATCTATTCTTTTATTTTTATCTTCTCTAATATCTTTGATTTTTAGCATCATTTCTTTTTGTACTTGAGAAATCATTTTATGCATAACCTTTTTCACTTGTTTTTTTCACTTCTGTTTTTATATTTCAGAAAGTTCCAGTGTTTGAATGCCAACTTCATACATCTCTTCGAGTTCCAGGCCTGTCCTGGGTGGGGTGGGGGTCTGGAGCTCTGCATCTTGCCATTCTCCATCTTTTTTCTTTTATTTTTCTTCTATGTTGATGCATGTCAACCTCCCATGATGTATAACTCTGTCACTAGCATTGAGGCCTCTCTCGATGAGGAAAGGAGATGTCCATTCTGCAGGGACGTTCCTGCAGCTGTAGTTGATTCTTTATAGCTATTTCAAGAAACTGCCTTCTTCTGGTGTTTACAGTTCTGTGATAATGTACATGTTACATCTCAGATATGTGATGGATATGGAGCCAATCTTGGCTTTTAGATGTGGGACTGGGACTGGTCTTCTGTTGGTGGAGTTCTCCAGAGTCTAGCTGCTGTCATCTTGTTGCTGCTTCAGATTCTTCCACATTACTCACTTTGCTGATTACTCTGCCCTCAAAAGATGTGTGTATGTGTGATGCACAGGTTGTTGTCCTAGATCTTGTGGTTCTCCTCAGGCTTACACTCTTTCAGCCAGCCCTGCCACCTGGGGGGTGACTAATGGAGGAGGCTTGGAGTGTGAACTTACTATCTTCCAGCCAGGTGCCCTTTGGGGTGCAGTGGAGGAGACCTGGTTCCTGAACTCACTGTCCTCCAGCTGGCCCACCCTCAATGATGTAATGGAAGAGCACAGAGTGCAAACTCATTGTCTTCCAACAGGCCCTGCCATCAGGAATGTCATCTCTAGTTTCTTGCCATTCCTCCCTCCTCCAAGTACCCCTGCTGGCTGAGTAGGATAACCATTTGCTCTTACTTTGCCCCTCCTGACACAGACTTGATGCAGAGCACTGAGGCATTCTTTTTTCTCATTTCAGACCAGGAATTCTCCTGTGGCTTCTCCATCTCCCCAGTTAGATGGTTCCCAGACTTAAGGCAGAAGGTAGACCTTGCACCTAGGCCACTTAGCTTTCTTGGGCCAAGTCCAGTACCAGTTTCTGTGTGTCCAATGGCAGGAAGGATATTTACAAACTTTTGTTGGGGTGCCAGAAGCTTTCCAATTAGATTTTGGGATAGAAAGCAGTATACCTCAAAAGTGTTCAAAAGTGTTTAGGGTGAAGAGCAGAAAATCTTATCAAAAGGAACCTGTCAACATGTCTTCAGTCCCATGAGTTTTCTCAATTCCTTTTATATTCTCAACTGGACTGATGGATTCAGTAGCCAGGAATATTGTTCCGGTAGGGCTCTTCCATGGCAAATCTTCACAAGTAAGTATTTTCTGTAGGATACCTATCATATATCATATCAATTTCATTATAAGACACTGATTTATTTTATTTAATTCTTAAATTATATTTTAAAGATAATAAAACCCAACAAAATGAAGCAGAGTAAGTCCAATCAAAACAAAGCAGTGAGAGTGGTACAGAACTTTGAAGTAAGAAAACAACAGTGGCTACCACAGTATATCTTGTTATCTTCACCATAGTCCATTCCATCAGACATAGTAAAATCAAATAAAACAAAACAGAATATAACCAATGAAAATAGAGCATTGAATAAGGCAAAACAATAAATCAGAACAAAATAAACAGTGAGAACACTGTTGAATTTCAAAAATAAGACAGAAGGAAATCCCCCATATTTGCTATATTGCATACTTTTATCCTCCCAATAGATGCTCAGACTACAGGACCCAGGCCTGCAAAATTAATCAAACAATACAAGAATTCAGGTGTTTCTGTGCCTCAGCTACTATCAACTCAGCCTGTCCTCTAAACCAGTTAGAGTTGGGGTGGGCCGGGCTTCCTAATTCTCAGCTCATGCTGAGGATTGACTCATGGGAAGGATGATCTGGCTTCTCTCTTTCTGGACCCTGTGTGGCTTGCACAGCTTACCAGAAGAGCAATTTGGCTTCTTCTTGACTTTCATGTGGCCCTCCCAGACCCAGAATGGCATCTGGCAATTCACTGGAGAGGTGATCTGGCTTCTTTCTACCTGAGGCCTGTGTGGCTTGCACCTAGGACACATATTTTAATATATTAGCTAAAGTTTTCCAGTGCTTTATTTTCATTTTAGTACAAAACTTTAGTCTTTGGGACATGACTAGAAGAATAGAGTTTTCTGATCAATAGGATCTGATGCTACGTGATGTGGGGAAGTCAAAGATACAGGATGGCATGTTGCACACTAGTATTCATCATGCAAAAGGAAAAATAACATACAAGTAGAGAGGAATCCATAGCATTGAAAAGTAAGATAAAACAGGAAATTATAAACAAGAAATGGTTGATTCAATCTGGGGGTTCGGGGGGCCAAGTGCATACTATTACATAAATCTAAATTAAAGAAAGACATAATTCACAGATTCTTGAGGCAAAATCTGTTATTTTTGGAATCAGAGTTGTTCTAGGTGATAAAAGAGTCATCCCACAAAATCCTTTAAAACCAGCAAGAACCATTTGTGCAATTCTTTCTTTAGCAGCTAAACAAGGATGGGGGAAGGGCCAATCACTCTTAATAGCTGGGTGGCAGACAACCATTTTGCATAATGGACTGGTAAAAAGTTGAACTTAGAGCATAATTCTGATGTTTGCTGAATCTGCCCTCTGAAACTGTCAGAAGCAGAAGGGCTGTTGCTGGATGGAACACAGAGAGAACAGCTCACCATTCTTACCATTCTTTGAAGGTGATGCTCAGATGTTTCAGGAAAGAGAATGCTTTTAGAGAAGGCTGCATCTGTTAAGAATTAAAGTGAAGAAGCTGACACATCCCTGTCTTATAAAAGATGTGTTTTATTTAAACACAAAATAGAATAATGAATCTCTGTGTAGCCTTTACCCCGAGGATGCTTCCATAAAATTTTGTTTTATTGTTTTACTCTGCAAAAATATATATTACAAAAAAAGCTTAGTAATGGGGGCAGAAATGTCCTATTAAGTATTCTGGTATGGATCTCCATGTTAATTTTAAAGATTATAATGTAATCACTTACATAAAATTTCTTTTGATATTCAACTTGAAGGCACGATGTCTTTGATAAATCTGATTGAAACACTAACTTCATTCAATTTATATATTAAAAAGTTTTAAGTATAGGGAATAAAGGGTTTTATTCTGTTTTTGTAACACTTTTTGTTGCATTATCATCAGACCACAAGTTTACTCGCATCAGAGGACAAACAAGTTATGTGCTTAGATTTTCCATTTTATCAGCAGTGTGTAATAGCTACTCTAAATAATTCAGCAATAGGCTGTTCAGATTCCTTCCTTCCTTCTCCTTATTGTTTTCCTCTGAGTTTTAAAATTCATTCATTCACTCATTCATTCAGAACTTTGTTTGCATAAATTCAGAACACGTTGTCTCTCTTTATCATGCCTAAGATATTATCTGGAAGAATTCGTAATTAAATATTCATGAGGCACTGATATATAGCAGTTTTCCTTTGTCCAAAAATAGGAATTTGGAATTGTCCAGGAGAACTTATCTGTGTTAGCCTTAGTGATTCATAATTCAGTCTTGGAATACAACACAAGTTCAGAGTTTGACCCCTTTATAACAATACCCAGTAGACACATGGAGAATGAGAATGGAGGCAGCTTTTCTCTGTTGGTCAGCTTTCCCAACGCTGTAACACAACACCTGGCAGCCCCACCCTAAAGGAGGTGAGCCCATCATTTCAGAAGCTCCTCCTGGCAGCTAGAAGCAGAAAGAAAGCAAAAGAGCAAGAGAGATGTATTCTTCCAAGGCACACCCCCAGTGACCCACCTCTTCCCATCAGGCTCTACCTCCTAGAGCACATTCAGCTATGGATGAATCCACTGACAAATGCAGCACTGCCTGATCTAATCACCACTCAGAAGCCCTACCTCTGATCACATGAGAATTTTGTGGAACATTTTAGATCTAAATCATAGCAACTCTCTTGGGTTTCACCTCTTCTAGGTAAAGAACTGGGAGAGAAGGCAGGAAAGTTGAGGCCATACAATATGAAATCTTGACCAACACTTGTAGATCCTAGGCCACAATAGTAGACACAGCCTCAAACAGCAAGGTCTGCTTAAGCGGATTATTTCTAAGGGTCATGAGCTGGGGTCCTGATTCCTTAGAGGGTGGACAAGGCTGAACTTTATGCTGCTCAGCAATCAGGGTCTAAGGATTTTAAGTAACATTAAAAGTGCTGGGACGTATTTTGGGCAGCTGTAGAGACATTGTGTGCTATAAGTTTCTCTTATTAGGTAAGAAACTCTTCCATTTGAAAAAGTTCAGTTCACCTAACCACAGTGCAGTGTAGTAAAACGTTGATTCTTGGAAAATCCTATAGATATTTGAAAAACAATATATTAGGGGGCAGTCATTTAATTTGAATCATTCAATAATGAGACTACACTTAATTGGGACTACAATTATATGTTTCTAGCATTACCCAGTTGACTTAAGATTTTACAGAGAGACAGGAGAGAGAGAGGAGAGAGAGAGAGAGAGAGAGAAAGAAAGAGAGAGAGAGAGAGAGAGAGAGAGAGAGAGAGAGAGAGATTGACAGACAGAGAGACAGAGAGGGATAGAGAGAGACAGAAAGAGATCCAGACAAGTTTGTTCCAGGACTCAGAACTATAGCCTGACTCTCCTAGACTGATCATGACTGACCATGTTCCACTTAAGAAGAGACAAAGCCTACCCAGAAGTTGTAGACATCCTGGGGAAGTCTTTGGGTGGCTAGACATGCATAAAAGAATGGTTTTGTGATTTCAGAGTTGACTGACAGTCGCCTCCTTTTTTCTAAGCATTTTTTGTTCATAGATTTTAAGCACTGAGCAATTTAGATTCAAATGTGAAACCTTACCTCCTTTGCCACAGAAAGGAAAAGGCTCTTTTAGTGGAAGATTGAAATGGCAGGACCTGCTAGAGGTATTCTCATTTTTAAAAAATTTGTTTATTATTATTTTTTGTTTGGTTTTTGTTTTTGAGACAAGGTCTCACTGTGTAGTCCACGCTTGCCTTGAACTCATTATGTAGTCTAGGCTGTCCTCAAACTCACAGTGATCCTGTCTCAGTCTTGCGAATGCTGGGATTACAAGCATGTGTCACCGCACCCAGTTTGAGAGGTACTCTCATGGGAGGAGAGTTCAGGTTTGAGGACAAGTTAGAATTTCTTTCTCCTTTCCAAATTTCAATTGTTTGAATACATAATATTTTTATTTTATTTTAAAATTTGCCAATTTTGTTGTTTTCTTTTTTTTCTTATTTTTAAGAGAATAAAACCAAACAAAATAAAACAGAATAAAAATGACAGGAAAAGGCTGGCATCTGGCTGTTCCCCGAGTGGCCCATGCATAGCACCAATTTGCAGGGAGGGCTTGTTTCTTGGTGACCTCTTGTTCTTGTCCCTTGCAGCCTAAAAATGACCAAATGCACAATATTTTTAAGACAATACCCCCCAAATCTAACAACATTTCCTATTTTCTGAAATAATTTCTGTAGTGTTTTCTTTTTCCTGTAGGGCCTAGGAGAGGGAAAAACCAGGGATGGAAGAAAAATATCATACATAATTGTTCAGAATGTGTCATGTATCATTATTTTCAAACACAGCCCTGTCCTTGGAGACCTTTTCTGTTTCACAAATTATTAGAAAAATATGGAAAAGAAAGATAAGCTGTCTGTGGAGTTTCTTACTTCATTTTTAATGTCCCGTTAAAGAATGTATCCAACATTTTTGGAACTAAAGAATAAATCTGAATGAATATTAGGGTGTGAGCTATGCACCATTCTTATTGGTAAATCTCCTCCCTACCTCAGTGTTCCATTTTCCAAGAGAGGAGAGGAGAGGGGAAGGTAATTGATCAGGCATTTTTACTAGTGATAAGATCAATAGTTCTCATGGTAGCAAACTGGCTCTTTGACCTCAGGCCTTGTGTTCTCCCCCCTGTCTAAACTGTTAGCTGTTCTGCTCTGCAGGGGTCACTGCTCTGTTCTTCATGTGGTAAGGCAGTCTTTCTTGAAGCTGGATGAATGAGTGATCTCAGTATGTTCTATGCACTGCTTTGCTCTGAGTCTGATTCAAGATTTGGGAAGGGTCAGGAGCATCATGGCGTCCCAAGTCTTAAACTTTATTCTGAGTGCTATCTGCACAGGTGCTGGACTGGCTATTAATTTGGTTGATACTGTGATTTCTGTTTGATCATCAGTTTTATGCAAAATTTCTCCAGTAGAACTTTGATGGGGAGAAGAGTAAACTTTAGATTCCTAAGGATAAAACATCAGCAGTTTTAGAGTCCATTTTCCTGGCTCACCCAAGTTATCAGGAAATTACCTGCCTGACTCCCAGCAGTTATGATCTATTAGCTTCAATTTCTCTATGTAATTATTATTACATTTAATCAGAATACTTTTGAAGAAACATTGATTTATCAAGGGAAGAACTATAGCTACTAAGTACTTTTAAATATTTCTTATTAAACTAGCCATTGTGTTCATATTATATAGTTTATTGCCCAGAACAGTGTGAGAACATTAATGGTCCATTTTAAAAACTACAGAACTTAGTCACAGAGAGGGGGAGTCACAAAAGATCATTTGGGGCTACTCACAGTCAATCCTATTTGTTTGATATTCTGTTAAGTGCCTTGATCGGACCCTTAAGTGCTTTGCAGACAGCATTATATTTCATATTCACCAATATCTTACCTGCGAGAATTATTATAGTCTCTAAAAACATTAAAAAGTTTTCAAAGAATGCTATCTAAACAGGATAAAAATACAATTTGAATCTACATCTTTCTATGAAACAGTTTTAAACACTAGTTTTTTTATATATAGATTTTTCAAGGGGCAGGAGCATAAGTTCATTGTCAGACTCCAACAGAATTGATTGGAGCAGGTAAAGTTCAGTTTCTCCGTCTGCCTTTCCAGCAACTTCTCCCTCATTTCTGGGAATGGTGACAGAAAGTGTAGAATATTTATACATACACGACATATTTTTGTTTAGAAAATCTTACTGAGATTGAAATTTCCTTAAAGGAAAAGAAAATACCTCCTCGCTCAGACTTCTGTGCAGTGAAAAGATCTACAGCTACCTGTGCGCTCTTACTCAGAGCAAACACTGCCTCTCAGACTCCACGCACATGGCTGTGGTTTGGTATTTCTTCATCTCTGGCCCCATTTTCTGGCTCCTTTTCTGTTTAATATCCCCTGGTAAAAGCCTAGCTCATTGGTTAAGAGGCAAACTTTTTGATTAAGTAAATATTTATATAAAATTTGCTACATACATTTACATAAAGCTCATATGATTAGGTGCACAAGTTTTGCTCTTTGTCTCTTGTTTTTGTAGTTTGTCGGACTATAACAAATTTGGAGGAGATAAAATGGGCTGTAGCAACATTTTCATTGGAAGAATAATTTCTGAAAAGCTTATGCGTATATAGAAAGGTGGATTTGAGGGACAGGATGCACCTTAGATATTTACTTGCTATGATTAGTAAAGCTCAAGTTGCAGCAGGTAAGTGCGCATTGAGAGAAGTAAACATGCTAGTCGAGATCGAAGGATTCGGGTTACCCGTGAATGTAAAAATGGGAAGGCTCAAGGTCAGCTTGAGAGTCTAAGGAATGTATGAAAAGGGCAAAACTTTAATGACCATAGCCTCACACCAAAGTGAGGAGTCTGAAAAGTAAAAACGGAGATGTTGGTGACAAAGGTGCTTTGGGGTTCTTGGCTTCTTTGTGACATTCTATCACAAGCCAGTTTCCAGTGGGACAAATACCAAAATAAAATACCCAAGATAGTAAGTTATGGACTGATGATGTGAATGCTCAAGGTTTTCTGGAAATAATGGTTATTTCTTTCTAGACTTACAAAGTTGGCTTATTGAATACTATTAACTTGGTGTGTGTTGAGGATAGGGATCCATTACTTTATTTTCCCTCAGTTCTGCAGAGATATGTACATTGTTTTAGTCTTAGACTCCTTTTTACAATATATTGGGCATATTCACAGCATTCTGATTTTCACTGTTTGATAAACCTAGTACCTGCTGATTTAAGACTTAGGAAAACTGTAAGCTTATCCTATGTGACATTTTCTATGGCCCAAGGTTTCTGCACTAACAAATGGATTTATCAGGGCTCTGAAGCAGCTCTTTGTTTTTCTCTGTGGTCTGGCTCCTTCGATGTGTAGAACCAGGCCAGAGGGATGGAGTAAAAAAGGCCCCAAATCTTTTCAGTCAATTAGTGTCACTGCTGTCTTGTGTGTTACGTTGTTCAGGCTTCATTTGT
The DNA here is from genome assembly GCF_034190915.1 of Cavia porcellus. Classification (NCBI taxonomy): domain Eukaryota; kingdom Metazoa; phylum Chordata; class Mammalia; order Rodentia; family Caviidae; genus Cavia; species Cavia porcellus. The sequence continues at coordinate 18,091,150 of NW_026947504.1, forward strand.
TGGATTCATTTGTTGGGTTTGTGCTGACAAGTGGTCTGGAAAGTTTTCTGTATGTATTACAATCTTCAGAAATGGTGTAATTATATTATTGTATTTAGTGCAATTATATTGATTACATTTAGTTTGAATTTTGCTGATATGAAGAATAATGAAATATACAGATCTATGTATTATAAATTTTATTTGGCTAATTGATTCTCACAAGATGTTTTAGATGAATTTTGTCAAACCCCATCTGTAACCAACTTACATTTAGAGCTGAAGAATGAGTATAGTTCTGGTATGAATGGTGGCTGACATTTATTTCACAAGACAAAAGTGAAACAATAAAGATGTGTTTTATTTTATTTTTTATTTTAAAGAGGGCAAAATTAAACAGAACAAAACAGATCATAAGGAAAAAATTTTAAGAAATACAGATTTCAAGGCAAAACCTTGGAGATCTTCACTATCTATCATATTGTCTTTTGTTTTCTTTGAAGTATTTGTCCACATCTTCACACATAGTGATATGTACTGAACAGTATAGTACTAAACTGATCAGAATAGCATGATGAAGGCATTTTAGGTCTTCAAGACAGACATTAGGGAAGTCAACAATGGCTGCCATAATGTCTCTTATTCTCTTTGAAATAGGTGTCCATATCTTTACGTATGTTGAAATTAAATGTAAGAGGCTAGACTAATATCAACTTGAACAGTGAATAACAGTATTGCTAGATTTTATATCATAACACTACAGAATTAGCACTGGGTATCTTAGTGTCTCTTCTTCTTCAGAGTATCAGTTCATTCTCAGTTATAAGGAAGGAAAACCTTGAGGCTTTAGTAGGTAAAGGAATACAGCTCAAGATCAAGCTCAGGGGTAAAAAGGTTCAGCACCACTTAGATAGACAATGGGTTGCCCCCCTAATCTAAAAAAGAAGATGTGTTTTAGAACTTCATTCATTTATCAATGACAAGAATGAATTCTTTCCCTAAATGGATAATGATTTTTTTTTATTTAAAGGGAAAACAAAACAAAACAGTGAAAGGGTACAAGTAATACAGAATTTAAAAAAAACAGCAAGAAATCACTAGTTAATAAATTACATATTGTCATCTTAGAAATAGTTGATCAAGTTACAAAATTAAGCATACAAAGTGGATATTCAAACAGTGAAACTGCAAACATTTGTGTTCAATGATCCAACAAAAACTTAGTAATATGGATAATGATTTTAAAGACTACAAAGATTATTTTTGGTGCTATTATATATATATATCCCCATAAGATCAAAATTGAATCCAACCATTGATTTGGCTTGGTTCTTGTCCAATTTGCAACCAGAATTATGGAAAGAATTGTTTGGACAGAGGCACACACACACATACACACTTTCATCTTCATTGCTAACATACTATTATTGTCTTACATTTAGACCAGAGAGTGACAAACTTTTCCTATAAGGCTCAGACAGTAAAGATTTCATGTTTTATGTACTCAGTTATACATATTCAGTTCTAGTTAGAGTATCTAGAGGTGATATGTGAATGAATGGACATGAATGTGTTCCAATAAATCTTTATTTCCTAAAATTATGTGGCCTATGATTTCAGCTACATGGAGGATTAAGGTAAGAGGACTGCAAGTAAAAGTCTGGGTGACTTAAGGAGACCTTGTTTCAATAAATGAGTGGGCATAGGGATGTAGACCAGTGTGAAGGCCCTGTACCACACAATCCCCGGTTCCACACAATAACAAAACAAAACAAAACAAAACAAAATAAATAGCAGACAAACAAAATAAGAAAAAACAACAATAGTTACTTGAGATGTGGCTGCTAGTTGACTACTGGTGTAGATAGTCAGTAAGACAAAAATGGAAGACAATACTTGTAGCATATGCCAATTTTCACAATGTAAATATTCCCATCATGGCTTATTTCAAGCTGCCAGTACAGGGTCACTGAACCACCAGAGCTGGTTCAGTAGTGTACACTTATATTTTATTATTGCATGGGTGGAAAGATGCTAATAACAGTAAAATGTAGTAAACTACATTAGTAGGTGAGGAAGACTTAATCATCACTTATACTTTTGCCATTAACACAATTTACTTAATTGGAAGTTTGTGGAACATATATTTTAATATCTTTGTCTAACATCGGGTTGGAAAATTTAGCAGTCAGCTCCTGTAGATGGTAGAGTCTGGCTCCAGTATGTACTGGTGGCAGATGTTAAAAGTTGACACCTCACGGAGAGCAAGGGTAGTATTTTTCTGGGAATCTCCTTACAGCCCAATTCCTTGATATGGCAGAGATTATTTTGCAAGATTTTCCTACAGTTGATCACGAGTCTTATTTTTCATGCCTTGTGGCTTCACTTGAGGCCCTGCAGGATAGATTTATGGAAGAATAGCTAAAGCCCACTGTTGTAGTCAGGGATTGTACAGAGAATAATTAGAATCAGGGCATGGAGTTTACAATATTATTTTTATAATGGTCACTGGGAGTTAACACAAGAAAATGCAGGAAATCTATCCACAACACCTAAGATATAGAATATTTAGTCAAGGGCCTAAATTCCACAGCAATGTCCCAAATGAGTCAACATGAAAACCCAGAGCTCATGACAATGCCTCCCATGAGTCAAACTGGAGGTCTAGAACCCACAAGAAGGACTCACACCAGTCTCTTTTACTGATCCATGCTGGGAAAGCCCAAAGGTCAGTGGTGGAAGCCAGAAAGTCTATGCCAGTGGGGTGAAGGAGCTGTGCTGGTGGGATGAGGGTTCTATGCTGGAGTCGAGAAGTCACACTCACAACAAAGATCAGGGTTGTCCTGAAAAGCACCACAACCATCCTCAGTGACACGAAGACCCTGAGCTTCTCCTATGATAAATATAGTCGAATACCTGCCAGAAAGCCAGTGTGACAAGTTCATCCTGGAGGCCAACTGGAAGATGCCTTCCTCTCTGGTGCCAGGAAGCAACACTCGATGTGAGGACCAAAGCTTCTCCAGGAGAACCAACAGCTCAAACAACAACTTGTAGGAGAACCCATAGTGCCTCAACACAACAACACATTAATGCATTAACACCTTCCTTCTCCTTCTTCATCTCTTTATTTATGCTGGCAACTTTCCTCAGGTGGTGCATCTTTTCTCAGTACCATGCTGATGGAATGCAGCTGGTGTTAAGTTGACTCCTAGTTCTTAATCCATAACACCCACCTATCTTTTCAAGTCTCTTTGAACCATACTGCATCAAATGATGGGAGGACAGGCTGTCTGCTCTCATAGTCCTTTGCTTTTCCAATTCATTACCCATAACCAGTGAGAACAGAGAAAGCCACTGCACTGAAAAACATTTAACAATGGGGGAGAGACTGATGGTAATTTTTTTGGGTAGATACTCACAGAGCATTTTTGGATCTCACTTAGTTGGATGGCTAATTTACTCTAATATTGGGCTTTGAGGCCAAGAAATTGCATTGTCTATCTATTACCTAATCAAACTTTTGTTCTGCATGTAAAGGATAGAGGTAGTGTGGAGTGATGTTAGAGGGGGTTGTTCTTTTACCTCCCAATTAACCCTCTAATAAAGATGTGTTTGGTATATGTTTAGTAGTGACCAGTGGCTGCTTTCGATCTTTAGCTAAAATTCTGAGACAATTTTAATGAAATTTCATCTTTTGTATGTAAAAAAAATCCCACTTAAGTTTATATGATCATTGTATGGTAATATCTTCCCTGAGAAATGTAAGGCCTACTGTATCTATATATTTTGATATAGTACTATGTCGGTGTCGGTCCCGGCCGGCAGGAAAGGCACACGACAAGAGTTGTTGGCGGACAACCTTTCCGTTTATTCTCTCTCTCTCCGTACAGCCTGCTCCGGGATCCCCGATCCCGCCCGAGGGAAGCCTCCTCTGGTCCGCCCTCCGCGGCTCCTTGCGTGCTTCTCTCTGCGCTTCTTCTCTCTTACTCTATTCTCTCCTATTCTCCTTTCTATTCTGCCTCTCCCCAAGGGTGGCACCAGTATATATCTGGATACAGTGTCCAATCATATTAAAGTAGGCAAGGCAAGCTGATTGGCTAACGGCAATTGTTGCTGGGCGGACTGTCTTACAGGGTGTGTTGTTTACTAAGCAGGAAGCAGGATATAAGCGCCATCTTGGCACACTCGATGGGAGGGGTAATCTAGCTCAGGCTTCACTCTTTCCTACAGGCCTCATATCACCCGGTCGGGGCCCCCAACATCTCCCCCTTCTTTATTTATTAAGATAGAGTGGTCTATGGGTCCATTTAAGGTGTCTAGGAGTGGGCCTACTTTGTAGGCCGAGGCATGAGAGAATGTAGAGGTCTATACCCTGCCGTGCATCACCCTGTTTTGTGCATATCCTTGCGCCAGGACCATGCTCAAGGTGAGTGGTTCATTTTTTCGCAGGGCCAGGCCTTTGTGAACCGAACCTGGATGCATATAGACATTCATTCCTGTCTTCCCCCCAACCTTTGAGGCGGATGGCAGTGCAGTACCCTTGGTCTCGCATCTCAATGCCATTAGCTTTACTCCCGGAGGGACCCTCGGCCTTACAGGCCAAGTATATCGGAGTGGAGCCTGTCTTAGGTTGATCAGGAGAACCTCTCCCGTCTTACCCGTCATTGGCTTGTCCACTCAACTCTTAGAGCTGATGTTTGGGGGAGATATGAAGGGGTCCGCCGAGTGACATTGAGGAACTAAGTAATCACCATTGGAATCGTGCCCTCCTGGCCTGAGCCCAGAAAGCACTAGGAGTGGAATCTCCTTGATTCTGGGCCAGCAGTATCATCAGTGCCATATGTGTCTTTTGGGTCGTTCTTATGGACCGCAGGCACCTGAGGGTCACGAGAGCGACAACCATGAGAACAAGAATGATCCCATACACAAGAAGTGATGAGGGTTTGAAGAAGGAGCCTAACTGGCCTAGGACATCATCAAAAAAGGAGGCTGTAAGTATAGGTACTTCTATCTGATCTAGCTGCCGGATGGTCATATCTAGGCGCACGTTAGCATTCCAAAAGGAGGAATTGTAGGTGGTGAGAACATAATCCTGAAATTGCTTGTAGGCCGAACGGTTAACCTGAATGGGGGTAACACATAACTGGGTGAATGCCCATCTGGCGTCACACAAATTGTTAGCCACCTCCCAAAGTCCCTGGACTTCTTGGGCAATTAGGTCAATCTGTTGCTGTAGTGCCATTATGGCGTTATGTTGGAGGAGGTTAACTTCTTGTTGTTCCCTCAGCGCCAAGGAGGTGGTGTCTGTAAGATTGGCAAAGGCCTGCGCCGTCAGCGTGGACTGAGTCAGAGCGACGGCAGCCGTCACAGCGGTCGCAGTCAGAGTCACGAACAGAGCTGCCAAGGCTGCTGAGATCCCAAAGTCTCTCTTGGGTCTGAGCATGGGTAGATGGTCCTGTTGGTAGACGGGATGGACCCAAACAGATTCGTTAAAGGGAACCCACATCAGTGGGGGTCGGAGAGCCAGCATAGCATACGGGAAAGACCCATTCCAGCAGTTCCCTGTAAAACAAGAGTGATTACTGCACTTGAAGGTGACGTCAACAGAGAACACCCATAAGTAGGGCGGTTTTACACATGCGGCCTCAGAGTTAAGGGTGACACTGGTGGTTCCATTAGAGGCAGAGGCGTTAATAGCAAGCATAGGTCTTAAGTCCATGCAGGCTCCCGTGGAGAGGCATAACCAATTTTCATTAAGGGGGAAGGGGAAACTTGTTGCCGCATTGTTGCTTATTTCCTTGTAGGGCTCCCACCAAGTCACAGCGCCATCAAAATATTGGTGTCGCTGTGACTCCCACCAAGTCACAGTGAGTATGTCTGTTCTGCGTGGAAGAGAGAACCGGGACCACCAAGACATGTTTAGATAAGTAACTCCCACGCCATCGACAGTGCAGGGCTGCCACGAAAGTTGTGACAGATCCACCATCTGTCTTTTACGGCTTGGGGATACACGGTACGGGCATGTGGGAAAATCGGGACGGGTATGCATGGCTGCTCGGGGTCTACAGGCCAGTTGGCTAGCGTGTTTACCCGAACATTCAGGCGGATACAGAAATGGGGCGGACAACTTTACCGTCAGGGAGGTGTCGTGCCATTTTATAGAAAAGGGCCGGAAGCCTATGCATGATCCCAGATGACATGAGGGGTAGCTAACAGTGGAAAAGATGACCACATCGCTAGAGATGGGGAGGTCAAAGCGTATGGGTCTGGCGGTTAGCGGTATATCTGGTATGCAGGGCAATCTGGCGGAGCAGTTTTTTGCGTACAGCTTTGGGAGAGAGGGGGCTGTAGTAGAAATCATGGCCAGCGCTGGCGGATGGTGTATTGCCGCCCATACCAGGTCTGCTCCTATTTCAGTGGTGGTGGTGAGCATCAGAGCCAGGAGGAAAGGGGTTACCGGGAGGCGGCGTGGCCTAGCCACTCTGGCTGCGCCGTACCCTAAAAAAGAACCAATTACTATAGAGAGCATAATCATTATTGTGCTCCAGAAGTCATACGGTATCGCTCGGTCGAGCAGCAGTATCCTGGTTGGACCGATCTTGACCGGGCTGTTCGTTGCCGTTGAGTTTTGGAGTGTCCCCTGCATTGCGCTCCGTTGGATTCGCTACGCGCGTCAGCCGTTCTGGAACCCACAATGGTTCTCTTCCTGGTTCCTGTGGGAAAACACAAACCGCACCTCGGTTCCAGCTGACTACTGGATCCGGGCCCATCCATTGTCCCGTCAGGACATCTTTCCATTTCACCCATCCCCTATTGCTAGGAGATGGATTGCAATGCTCCATAGCCGGGGAGTGGTTGTTGTTGTTCAGGTTCAAAAAATTGTATGTGAATAGTGCCATGGAGAGCCGTGCCTTTGGGGGCAGGCCCTGGCTTACTCCCCCTTTTTGTTTTTGTAGAATTTCTTTAAGGCTTCTATGAGCCCTTTCAATGATTCCTTGACCTTGGGGATTGTATGGGATGCCATGTTTTAATTGAACCCCCATTTTTTTGCAGAACTCATTAAAGGCTTTGCCTATATAGGCTGGTCCATTATCAGTTTTTAATATTTTGGGCTTGCCCCACGCGGCCCAAGCCGCTAAGCAGTGATTGATCACATTAGATACTTTTTCACCTGTCTCTGCAGTTGCGAATATAATATGAGAACAGGTGTCCGTGGAGACATGGACATATTTAAGAGATCCAAACTCTGTCATGTGTGTGACATCCATTTGCCAAGTATCGCCAGGGATCAACCCTCTGGGGTTAACCCCCATTGACATGGCAGGCGTGTGTGTGGCGCATGAGCCGCACAGTCGCACGATGTCCCGCGCGTCAGCCCTGGAGATGTGGTACCGGTTGGCTAGCGTCCTGGCATTGACATGGAATCTGTCATGGAACTGACGGGCTTGCTCTATTGGAGATAACATATTGAAAATCCACAACGGGCGAGTGGCCGCGTCAGCAGCCGCATTGCCCTGTACCATGGGCCCTGGTAGGCGTGTATGTGCTCTTATGTGAGTGATGTATATTTTGTTGTGTCTATTTATAAGCAATGCCTGGATAGACAAAAACAAGTTAGTTACCTTGGAGGTTGGTTTAATTGGGCCCGCAGTCTCAAGGACCTGCATGGCATTAACAACGTATTTTGAATCAGAAACAATATTAAGGGCCCCTGGGAACTTCTCGAGGACGGTTTGTACAATTTGTAACTCTACCACCTGTGGTTGATCTGGTTCAAATTGTATGCTGATCGGAGGCATACCTGAGACCACATAGGCCCCTATCCCGGTTTTTGACCCATCAGTATAGACTGTTGTTGCAGGAGTAAGGGGTGCAGGGGCGGTGATTTTTGGAAATATCACCGGATGTTGAGTAATAAACTGTAGTATAGGGTCCTTAGGGAACTGATTGTCTATCTCCCCAGGAAACACACATCTCAGGATGGCCCAAGTATCTATGCAAGCAGTCAGAGTTTTTATTTGGGCAGCGGTGTAAGGAACCCGAATGGCATGAGGTGCGGAGCCAAAATGTTGAATGGCTCTGTTGTGTGCCTCCAGGGCCAGAGAAGCAACTGCTTCCGGGTAATGTTCAATGATCTTAGCAGGTGAAACCCTAGGGTGTACCCACAGAAGTGGCCCTTTTTGCCAAATTACTGCCGTGGGCTGAGAACTGGTCTGCAACAAGCAGACCTCAAAAGGCTGTTCTGGGTCAATTCTCTGTAATGTAACTTTGCTTAGGGCCTCTTCTATCTTTTTTAGAGCAACTCTGGCTTCTGGGGTGAACTCTCTAGGGGAGGCAATATCCGGATCTCCTCTCAGGAGATCAAACAGGGGCTTTAAGTCCGAATTAGGGATGTGCAAGTAAGGTCTGATCCAATTTATATCTCCCAATAACTTTTGCATGTCATTTAGGGTTGTAAGATTATCTGTTCTGATGGTTACCTTCTGTGGAGAAATCGATGTAGGGGAGACTTTGGTACCCAAGTAAGTCACTATGTCTCCTCCTTGAATCTTGTCAGGGGCAATATGTAAATTAGCCTTTTCCAGGGCCTTGACCAATCGGCCTAGCATATCCTCTAACCTATTTATGTCCTTTGCACTGATCAGCAGATCATCCATGTAATGAATGCACCTAACTCTGGGGAAGGCCTCGCGTAGGGGGGCCAGTAGGGAATCAAGATAAATCTGACACATGGTGGGACTGTTGGCCATACCTTGGGGTAATGTGACCCACTCGTACCTCTGATCAGGACTTTCTTGGTTAATGGTGGGTAGGGTAAAGGCGAATCTATGGGTGTCCTCTGGGTGCAGGGGGATTGAGAAGAAACAGTCTCTAAGATCTATAACATAAACTGGCCAGGACTGAGGGATGGCTGAGAGAGCTGGTAGCCCCCTCTGGATTGCCCCTAGGGGCTGCATTTGTGCGTTGACCGCCCTTAGATCATGGAGCAGCCTCCACTTACCTGATTTCTTTCTAATAACAAAGACAGGGGTATTCCAAGGGGAGGTTGATGGCTTTATGTGCCCTGCCTGAAACTGGGTTTTGACTATCTCGGTTAATGCTAAAAGCTTCTCCCTGGGTAGGGGCCACTGAGGTACCCAAACCGGATTTAGGAACTTCCAAGTGATCTTAATTGGAGTGGGCAGGAGAACTTCCTCAGTGGCCCCTAGGAAAAACCCAGCCCGTGTCTACCTTCCCTTTTTTCTACAGGTACGGGAGATGTTCGGCCCTGCAAGGCAGAACCTAAGCCCTTACCGGGGACGTATCCCTGATCTTTAAGTATACCCTTGGCTTGGGGAGAGCAGGTGGATGTCAGTGTAACATCCATCTGAGTGAGAATGTCTCTCCCCCATAAGGATATTGGCAGCTGTAGAACAAAAGGTTGAAAGTGTCCTTGGTGACCCTCCTCATCACACCAAGGCAGGGTCGCAGCACTAACCTGGGGGGCAGCCACCATCCCCAGGCCCTGCAGCGTGTTATCTGCAGTGTTGGTGGGCCAGTTGGAAGGCCAATCCTTTCTGGAAATAATGGAACGGTCAGCTCCTGTGTCTAGGAGCCCTGTTATATTCTTGCCATTGACCTTAAGTGAGAGCATGGGCCTTTTACCAAGTGTCATATGGAGTCCCTCAAAGACTTCCCCTGAGGAACCGAAACCTTGACTTTCTCTAATTTTCTGCTTTGAGGGAAATCTCTTGTGGAGACTGGGGAGCAGCAAGAGCTGCGCTATCTTGTCTCCTTTATTGATTACCATAGTACCCACAAGAGATTGAACCATAATTTTAATATGTCCTGTGTAGTCTGAGTCTATGACCCCTGGGACTACTGTGAGACCCCGAAGGGCCGTGGAGGATCTCCCGATCACCAGACCCACGGAATTTTCAGGTAATGGTCCCATAAAGGTGGTTTCAACCACTTGAACACCCATATCAGGCGTTAATAAGAGTCTGGAGGTGACACAGAGGTCCACGCCTGCTGACCCAGGGGTAGCCCTTGTGGGGGGCTGCCACCTTGTGCTGTCCTGTCTAGGGGGTGGGGGCCCATCCGTAGGGAGGGCCCCCTCTGGCCGTTTTTTGGCTCCGGAATCTCCCTGCCACTAATGCGGTTTCCCTGGGCATCAAAAACTGATCTGCAATCTTTTGCTTTGTGAGAACCTTTACCGCACCTTTCGCAGGTCCTCGTTTGTTTGTCTGATTCCTGTCTTCTGGGTATAAATTCCCCCCGTCCAGTCTTGGGGCAGTTTTTTCTTATGTGGTTAGGATCCCCACACTGGAAGCATCCCCTGGGCTTACCAGGGTCATTGGCCTTTTGAGGCCTTGTCTGCCGTAAAGCGGCAGCTAAAAGGGCAGCCACGCCTGAGTTAGACAGTGGCCCTCCTATTTCTCTGCAAATCTTGATCCAAGCTTCTATGTCTTTACCCTTGTGGGGCGCTATGGCTGCCCTGCAGTCCTTGGTGCACTGCTCAAAGATCAACTGTTTAACAAGAGGAGCAGCAGCAATCGGATCTGAAAAGAGTCTATCGGCTGCCTCTTGCATTCTGGCCACAAAATCCACAAAAGGTTCAGCGTTGCCCTGAACAATTTTAGAGAGGCATTGTGAGGCCGCTCCTGTGTTGTTTACCTGCTTCCAGGCACGAATGCCTATGTTGTGTATTTGTTCATATACACCTGGAGGGAATCTAGTTTGATCTTGGGCATATTGACCCTTACCCATAAGCATGTCCTCATTTTGTCCCCTATGGCCCCTAGCCGCATTTCTCTCGGCCTGCTCGGCAGCAAACTCAGTATACCAGGCGCGCCAGTCCAGGAAAGCTCCGGGGGCCAGGCAGGCTTTAGCCAGCTGGGTCCAATCACTGGGTGTCAGAAAACCGCCGGCGGACAGATTTTCCAACATTGTGATAGTATAAGGAGCAGTAGGGCCAAACGTGGCAACCGCAGTCTTAAGCTCCTTAATTTGTTTGATCTCTAATGGTTCCCAGTAATTGGGTCCCTGGCCCTGGGCCAGGTGTACTGGATAGAATCCATACTGATCATGTCCAATCGTCCCATAGGGGATCTGTTCCATCTTAACTGTCCATCTACGAAAGTACTTTCCTAGGGGTTTTTGTGTGTCATTGTAGGATGGTGTCTCTCTGTGAAATGGCTGACTTCCCCCGTCACAAAATGGCGTCTCTTTACAAAATGGCTGACCAGCCCCTGGGGCACAAGATGGCGGGCCATCAGGCAAATAAGACGGCGGCTCTTTATGCGACAATGGCCCAGGCCACTCCCTCTGAGGGGGTGGTAATGGGGGCGGGCCCCATGCTGTCATCTCATTATAGGGACCAGTGTTTGGGACCCCCCAGGGTGGCGCGGAAGGCTCTATGACCTTCCGTTGGGGAGTGTTCAAAAGCTCTTTTCCTCTTTTTAGGTCTGTCTGCATCTTGACTAGGTCTCTACGTAAAGCTGTGAAGGGATTGGGGGAATCACTCACCTCATTGTCCTCGCCCTCCGAGGTATCTGAGTCTGAGGAATCTGAGGCAGGGGGCGTCTCTCTCCTGCCTCGCTCTCGTGAGCGCCCTCGCATGCTCCCTGCGACGGACCCCTCCCGGGAGGACTCCGAGCGGGCCTCCTCAAAAACTCGGCGGGCCCGAGAGAGCCCGTCCGCGCTATCTTTAGCCCCATTCCTCTCCCCCTTGAGGCAGGAATGAATCATCTCCCAGAGCGGTCGAACCAAAAGTGGAAGCCGGCACTCCGCTTCTGCTCGTTCTAAATCTTTACCCAATTTCTCCCAACAAGGCAGGGACAAATGTCCCGTCGGCAGGAACCAGGGTGCTGCCTCATCTATTTGTTGGAGGAATTCTGTAAGTGTTTTGGAACTTATTGATATGCCTGAAATCTTGAGTAGGTCTTTCATTGCTCTTACCAGTGACTTGGAACTCTTAGTGGGTAAGTTGCCCATGCCTGTCACTGAGGAGTTTGTTCTCACCGTGTGAGGCTAGTCCGCCACGTACACGTGAGCCTGAGGGGAGTCTAAAAAGCCCTGTAGGTGCGCGCCACCCAAAGCCCAGGTTTATCCCCTACTCACCTGTCCTGCAGCTCAGTACTGGAGCGTTGTCCGCCGCGTCTCGGGGGTGATCAGTCCCCGTACGGGCCACCAATTGTCGGTGTCGGTCCCGGCCGGCAGGAAAGGCACACGACAAGAGTTGTTGGCGGACAACCTTTCCGTTTATTCTCTCTCTCTCCGTACAGCCTGCTCCGGGATCCCCGATCCCGCCCGAGGGAAGCCTCCTCTGGTCCGCCCTCCGCGGCTCCTTGCGTGCTTCTCTCTGCGCTTCTTCTCTCTTACTCTATTCTCTCCTATTCTCCTTTCTATTCTGCCTCTCCCCAAGGGTGGCACCAGTATATATCTGGATACAGTGTCCAATCATATTAAAGTAGGCAAGGCAAGCTGATTGGCTAACGGCAATTGTTGCTGGGCGGACTGTCTTACAGGGTGTGTTGTTTACTAAGCAGGAAGCAGGATATAAGCGCCATCTTGGCACACTCGATGGGAGGGGTAATCTAGCTCAGGCTTCACTCTTTCCTACAGGCCTCATATCACCCGGTCGGGGCCCCCAACAGTACTACATTTTAAGATTTTTTTTGTGGTATTCAGGAAACCACGGCTTTCCCACTATGCTACATCCCAATCTCCTTTATATTTTTAATTTTAAACAAATTCTTTTTATGTCACTAAGCTTCCCAGGCTTGACCAGTGCTTGCAATTTTTTTTTGCCTCAGTCTTCTAGATTTCTGGGGTACACACCTGATGTATCAAGCCCAGTTGATTAAACAAGTTTCTCCATTGGGACTGGGAGAAGGGCTATGAGCTTTGTATTAATTCACGCATGTGGGAAACTTCTACTCATCTTCTGGAAGTTTGTTGCTTCTCACAAGTAGGACCAGGCTAGCCAAACTTTAAAGGAGAGATCGAAAACCACAACCAAGACAAAGTCCTCCACAACTGAGCCTTTACAGGTAAATTTTAGGAAGATGACTTGTAGCATTTTCTTAAGCTAGTTTTTATAGCTCTTGGGAAATTATTGTAAAATGTTGCAGAGAATATGCCAGTCATTGATTCCTTAGGCATACATTATCTTTAGGCTGTGCTTTGCCAGTGTTCTCTATGAAGGACAAACCTATACACTACATCACTCCATTTACCCTTGCCTGCTGATGGTTGGTGAAATCCAGGTGAAAATATGGCCTAAACTTTAAAAAGAAATGAAATTCTAATGCATATTACAACATGGATATAACTTGAGGACATTATGCTGTGAAATAAGTCAGTCAGAAATGGATAAATATTGTACGTATTCCAACAATTTTGAAAATTGAACAGTTACTGATTGTTATTTAGGTGTCTTAGGTTACTTTCTTCATTGCTGGGACAAAATACTCAACATTCACAAGTTAAAGTAGGAAAAGTTTATTTCGCATCACAGTTTGTAGAGGTTTCAGTCCAAAGTTGGCTGGCTCCAAGGCAGGGTGGCACATAGCAAAGGGGCATCACAGAGAAGAAACAGTCCCTAGCAAGGTAGACAGAAGACAGCAGAAATGAGCCTGCATTTCCCTTTATCACATCTCAACTGCAAGTTCTTTTGGGTGGTGCCACCCATACCCAGGATGGCAGTAAATCCATCCAGCCACACCCTGAACTATGCTAAATGACTCAGCAGACTCATTTACCCCACACCCTTAATTCTAGTATTGTCTTAACATCCAGTCAGCTCTGAAAAGCTCTAATCATTAGTTTTGCCATCACATCTAGATGCAAGCCGTACCATTAGGTAATGGAATCAGAATCTGGGAATGCTTTTTCTATGACAAGGAAAATGAAGCAAGCCACCTTGCAGAAATGGGTGCAGTTCATTCTTTATAGTGCTTCCCCCTCAGGAATTTTTTTGTATATACACCAAATATTTCTAAGAAAACATGAACAATTTATTACAGTGATTGCAGCTAGTGAGGGAAACGATCTTCAAGATTTCTCATGGGAGTTTATGGAAGGTTTCTGGTGGGTGTATTTTATATTGTGACTTTTGAATTTCATAGCATACATACATTTACATACATAAAAGTTAATATTACCTTTTTGGTGGAAAAAATTTGAAAGTGGATAAGTAAAAAAGAAGAAAATATAAATCACCCAAGACTCAACTACCCAGAAGTCTCCACTGTTGAAGTTACTCTGTTAAAAGTTTTAAAGCACATTAGCTTCATTTATCAGAGTCCATTTTCAGGAAAAACAAATAAGCCAGTTTCTTTTGATAGTTGAGATTGAACCCAGAACTTTCATACTGAGGTCTATCCCCAGTCCATTTTATTTTATTTTAAAGAGGGTTTTTGCTAAGTTGCTAAATGGACTGGCCTAGGTTGAAACTGCAGTTCTCAGCCTCAGCTTTCCAGAGATCTGCAATTACAGCATGCACCACCAAACCTGGTTTAATGATATGACAATTGAAAGACAAGTATCATTGCCAACTTCTGTCTTCTAAGGAAATAAGTCAGAACTTTTACTATTTCCTTATTTTTCTCTCAACAAAATGAATAAAAGCTCAAGAACTTCTTGGATTAAATTTATATTGATTAAAATTAGTTTAGGAAATATTTCAAATTTATTGATTATTAACTATATATATATATATATATATATATATATATATATATATATATGAATGTACCACAAGACCCATGTTGGTGATTTTGTTTTAATACTGAATTTAAATAAAATATCAACAATTGGATTTGTCCAAAATGTCTTATTAAAATATTTTAACACAATAACTGGATTTTTAATTCCATGGGGCAGGTTCTGATTGAGTTCCTGAAGTACCTCAGAGTCTAAACTAAGTTCTTGTTTAAACAAGATTGAGCCTAGACTCTGCTAGCATAGAATCTTTAAAAATTTTTTTATTTTAAAGAGATTAAAATGAAACATAAGAGAACAAAACAAATCAGAACAGAACAATTCAAGAAACACAGTGCTTCACAACAAGACAACAGGATATTGACAGTGGCTACCATAATGTCTCTTGTTTTCTTCAAAATAGTTAACCATACCTTCACATACAATAATACCAAACAATAAAATAGTATAAAACTGTTTAAAAAATGAAAATATTACACGACTTCAAAACCAGATAACAGGAAATGAACAATGGCTACTATAATATCTCATTTTCTTCAAAAAAGCTGTTCATACAATCACACATAATAAGTATAGAACCAATCAAAACAGAAGAACAAAAGCATGATAGGACTTCCAAACTAGATAGGAAATCCCCAATGACTACCATAATGTCTCATTTTCTTCAAAATAGCTATTCATACCATCACACATAATAAAATCAAACAAAACAGAATAAAACCAATTAAATGAATGATAGCATTATAAGACTTCAAAATAATATAATAGGAAACCCTAATTACTATAATATATCCCATTACATTCAAATGGCTGCCCTACCATGAGACAGTAAAATCTACCAAAAAAGGCAGAACAAAGTCAAACCTAACAAAACTGTGAAAACAATACAAGAGTTCAAAACAAGACAATAAAAAATTAACAGTAGTTTCCACCTTTCCCTCCCAGGTGTTTCTTCCCATCACTCTTATAATAACTATTTGCTTTTGGATCCCATTAACTCCTGCTGTTTCTTATGCTAGAGTTCATGCATGTGATTTCAAACTGTTTCACCCATGGACATGATCTCCAGTGGTTTCTATTTACCTACAAGATTATTCTTCTGTATATCTGAGTAGCTTTCCACTGCATGTAAATACCATATCTTTATAATCTATTTGGCGGTTGATGGGAAAGTTACTTTTGCTTTTTTTTCTGGTCTCCTGTTACACAGAACAATTGTTTTTTCTCCTTTGATTTTCAGTCTATGAATTTCTGTTCCAGTTAAATGTGTTTCTTGTATACAGTATATCAATGTATCTTGTTTCTTAATCAGTGCTTCTTGTGTTTCTTTTTTTTTTTTTTGCTGATCTGAGGCCATCTACATTATTGGTTACAGCTAGCATACATTGTTTTGTCTCCGCCCTGCTACCCTCCTGTGGCTGACCCTCCACTTTTCCCCTTCATTCAATTGCCTGTCTTGTTTGGTGGTTCTCCTCTGCTGCTGTTCCTGGAATCATGGTCGCATTTATATCTCTCTAGAATATCCTTAGCGCTCTCTGTAGGATTGGTTTGGTAGCCATGAATTCCTTCAGTTGTTCTTTATCATGGAAGGATCTTATTTTTCCATCAATTTTGAAAGATAGTTTTTCTGGGTAGATCAATCTTGGTTGGAAGTTGTTTTCTTTCAGGGTTTGAAACACTTCACTCCAAACTCTTTTTGACTTGATGGTTTGTGTTGCACAAGTCTGCTGTGATTCTGATTTGTTTTCTTTTATAGGTGATCTGTTCCTTTTCTCTAACAGCTTTTAATATTTTGTTCTTTTTAAATTTTATATAAAGAAAGACTAAACAAAACAGAAAATGGGTAGAAATAATACATGCATTCAGAGAAAAAGTAAATAGTAAGAAATCACTAGTTAATGTTTACATACTGTCCTTTTACAAATAGTTGTTCAAGATACAAAAGTGGAACATATAAAGTGGGAATTCAAACAGTGAGACTGCAAACAGTTCTGTTCGACTATCCAACAAAAATTTAATAATATGGTTGTCAATCCTATGCACTTAAACATACATGCAGTTCATATCTTCATTTATGTTGGGATTAAACAAACTAAAGCAGGCTAAAGTCATTCTGAACAAAGAATAATAGTATTGCTGGATTTCACATCATGACACTCAGGGATCAGCAAGGGGTACTGTAGTGTCTTTTAAAAATTTTTATTTAAATAAAGACTAAACAAAACAAAAAAATGGATAGAAAAACATAATTTCAAAGAAAAAAAAAACAAACAGTAAGAAATCACTAGTTGATGACTACAGAGTTTCCTCTTACAAGTAGATATTCAAGATACTAAAGCAGAGCATATAAAGTGGGAATTCAAACAGCGAGACTGCAAACAGTTCTGTTCAACTATCCAACAAAACTTAGTCATATGGTTATCAATCCTATACACTTAAACATACATGCAGTTATCCATATCTCCAATTATGTTAGATTGAACAAACCCTAGCAGGCTAATATCACTCTGAACAAAGAATAATACTATTGCTGGGTGTCACATTATGACACTCCAGGATCAGCACTGGGTACTTTAGTGTCTCTTTTTCTTCAAAGTATCTGTTCATTTCATTATGTGTCATAAGACAGTTCTCATAAACTGTTTATAGATTCTACACATGCATGAGTCCTAACATGTATTTCTATCCTTTCTATATTAGAGGGAGAAACAAAAGAAAGCAAGACAAAACAAAACATATTCCTATAAACACATGAAATGAAAAAGACATATAAGACCATTGTACAAGGAGTTCTACCATAGTTCCTGTGTTGTCTATTGTTATCTTCAATAGAATTGGGTATATCATCAGACATAGTACAACTGAATATATCAGTACATGGCAGTATTAATAAAAACAGAACTTTACATGTATTATAAAACTTGAAAATCAGGCAGTTATCAAACCAGAATGTGTATCACAGAGTCTTGTCATCTTTAGTGTAGTTGCCTATACTTTCAGACTTGATACTATCAATCATATCAGTTTTGAATAATATCTGTTGATACCAAACAGCAATCAAACAAACCAGATTTAACTAAGGTCAGTCATGATAAAATAGTATAAGTCATACAGGACTCCAGATTAAGAAAATAGGAAATTAAAGATGATTACTGTGCTATATCCTGATGTTTTTGGAATAGCTGTCAGTGCCCTCAAATCTAATGCAAGTAGACAAACTGGGACAAAATAAAATCTATCAAATAGAGTAAAATCCATCTAAGCAGAGTGGTGTAATTTGGGTTTTAATCCTGATACACTATTAACAATATCTTCTGCCATATTTTGTAAGACTCTCCCTCCCCTTTCACTTCCCCAGGGTACACTGTGCATTTTTGTGTCTGACCAAGACCCGTCATTTGAAATTGAGGGCGGGGTGGGGGGGGGGACACAACCTGCTATTTCCCTAAGTGGTTCCAAACCTTCTGTCTCCTGGACTTGAACTCTAACTGTATTCCTTTACCTATTAAAGCTTGTCTTTCCAACCGATCCACAAATACTGGATTAGTTGCCCCTATTACTCTCAGGTTCTCTGTCACATAGAACACTGTTTTCTCATATTTGATTTTCAGTCCATGTACTATTTTTCATGTTAATTATATTTCCTATAAATAGCATCTCAGTGGACCTTACCTCTTGATCTACTCCACATGTCGTTCTTTTTTTAATTTAGTATATCAAGGCCATCTATATTAGAGATTATAATCAACCCTCTCTGCTTCATTTCTGTTATGCTCTTTTTTTGCCACCAGTTGTCTGCTTATCTTCTTCATTCTGTTTTCTGCTCCATTCATTGAGGCCTCTCTGCCACTGTTCCTGGAGTTCAAGTACTTTTCTCTCTCTCTAGAATGCCTTTTAGTATTCTCTATAGAGTTGGATTGGTTCTTGTGAATTTCCCAAGTTCCTCTTTGTTTTGGAAGCATCTTGTTTCTCCATTACTTTCTAGAGACAGTTTATCAGGGTATATCAATCAGGGATGGAGGTTGTTTTCTTTCAGGGCTTAGAATATTTCACTCCAGGCTCTTCTTGACTTGATGCTTTGTGGCAAGAAGTCTGCTGTTATTTTGATAGGCCTTCCTTTATAGGTTATCTGTTTCTTGTCTCTAACAGCTTTTAATATTCTGTTCTTATATTGAATTTCTGGGATCTTGATTATTATATGCCTGGGTGTAGCTCTGTTTAGGTTGTAGATGGCTGGAGTTCTGTGTCCTCATATATCAGAATATCATTTCCTTTTCCTATGTTTGGGAAGTTTTCCTTAATTATTTCTGTGAATAACCTTTGTTATTTCTGTGAAGTTCCTTTGTTTGTACCCCTGCTTCTTCATTCACATTCTTTATTCTCAAGTTATAGATCCTCTTGTCATCTTCTAGCCTTTGTATTGTTTCTGCTTGTTTCCTTGTTATTTTTAAAAAGTTTTTCCTTTCATAATCCCATATTGCATAACTGTCCTTCAGTTTGGATAATCTATCCTTAGTTTGTTTCAAGCAAATTTGCCATCTTTCCATAGAGTTTTTAATTTCCTGGTATGCTCTTTGAATCTGCTTCATGTATTCTATATTTTGTTTATATTCTTCATCAAATGGTTCTCTCCTTTGTGTGAGTTCCTCCTTTCTTCCATCTGTGTCTGCTTGAGGGGTGCTTAGCATTTCTTTTATTAATCTTTTATATCTTGCTCTACTTAGCTAAATATTTCACTTTTGAACTGGTCTATAAGGTCCTGAAGATATCTCTTTATGTCCACTGGTGCCATGTCTGATATTGCATGTTTGCTCTTCTAATTCTTCTTTGTATTTACCTGTCCTAGGTCAATGTTCTCAGGGTTGGGACCTGGGGACTTTTTGTTGTTGCTTCCTCTTCCCATATTTTTTTTTGTTTTTCCAGGAGACCCCAGTTTCTTTCTTTGTTAGTTACAATTCTTCTGATGCACACTGGCTTGGTGACCCTTCCCAATGCAGTGTGCTTGTGAGTTGCAGACAAAGGCAGCATATGCTGCATTATGTTGAATTCTAAGTTGACTATCCAATATTCTATTCTTGTGTTGAATTTCTGGGATCTTGACTACTATGTCTGGGTGTAGATTTACTTTGATTATGGCTAGTTGGATTCCTATATGCCTCCCTGATCTGCATGCCAGATCCTTTTGCCATGTTTGGGAAGTTTTCTGCTATTACTTCAGTAAATAGCCTTTAATTTTATTTGTGTGATCCCTGCTTCTTCACCTACATCTATCATTCTTAAACTATGCTTGTTTGTGTCATCTTGAAGCTGTTGGGTTGTTATTTCTTGATTCCTTGTCAATTTTTCCTTTCATAATCATTAGCTATAATCTTATCTTCAAGATCTGAAAGTCTATCTCAGTCTTTTAAAAGCAGTTTTGCCAGCTTTTGATTAACTTTTTAATTTCCTGCATCTCTCTTTCAATCTGTTTCATGCATTGTAATTCCTTTCTATTTTCATTCAAGATTTTCATCATTTTTCCATGCTCTTCTTTTTGTCTATATCTACTTTAGACATGCTGAGCAATTCTTTCAGTATGTTTGTGATTTCTTCTTTCACCTGAGACATTATTTCTGATTTGGCTACTTTTACAATCTCATGAAGTTGAGATTCAGTTGCTATTCTCTCAGAGATTTCAGGTGTGTGACTTTCATTTTCTTCCATGATCTTATCTCCCAGACTTGTTCTATGTAGGCTGGAGGTCTGAGAATGCCTTGTACTCCTTTATCTTGACATTATTCTCAGTTCCTCCCAAAAAGCTGGTTTTGGGGCCCTAGGTATTTCCCACACTGGTTGTCCCTCCATAGTGCAGAGGAATGGGATGGGCACCTAGGTTCTTCTAACCCAAGATTTACAGGGTGGTAACAGGGCATGGGGCAGGCTTCTCCAAACTTGTGCAGCTTCACTGGGGCTTCTTTGATGATCAGAAGTATGTGCAGGTGGGGCTGCATCTCTCAGTCTATGTGTCTATACTGGGACTCCTGCTATGGTAGCAGGCACCCAGGGGTGTATTTGTCTGATACCACTGGTGGGTGATGCTGGCTGAAGGAACCAAGGACCTCCAAAGGTGGCCTACACATGCACAGGGCTTTGGTGGCTGTGTGTCCCTGCTCATGCAGGCCACTCTCAGGAAGGAGGCTTTCAACAATGGTACCCAACAGGTAGAGGCAGATCTTTTGGTTCTCTCTGCCTGTGCTGGCTACTTGCAAGAAGAGGTCTTCTGGTGGTAGCACCCAGCAGGCAGGGGTAGATCTGCATAACAGATATTGTGAAATGGGAAGAAATTGTTCAAAAAGAGAAGGAACTAGGATATGAGAAAGAGAAAAAAAAAAGAAAGAAAGAAAGGAAAAGAAAAAGCCAAAATATAAGATAGTTATATTACTAGTTTTTCTTAGTTCATTGGAAAAAAGTTTTGTGCTAATATTGTTAGGGGAGTTTTTATGACCATATCTTGTACTCTGATTAACTATTTTAAAGATAACAATACTCAATGTATTAACTATTGCTATTCTCCCATTACTTTGCTATGAAATTTTAATTTTTTTCCATAAAATAAAAAAGTAGAGATAAAAGAGCATTTAGGACTAGACAAAAGTATAAAGTGTATCTATAATTATCAAGGAAATAGCAAAATGTTTTCATCTAACCAGGAGATGTCTTTTGTCTGTAGTTTTTTATAACAGTGACAATGAAGTTTCATGATTTATTTTACTATTTACTTCTCACTTTGGGATTTGTTGTAACAGTTTGTGAGGTCTGTAAACAGGGACTTATTTCAGTTACCTGCAGCAACTGTAATGAAGAATGTGATGAATGGTTAGGCTGGCTGATGTTGGCAGTTCCAGAGAGGAGAGCAAGGAACATTTTTTTGAAGTCTAGCAGCTGTTATGTAGAACCTTGCACTGTAGTAATATACTCTTTACTGGGACCATGTTAATATTTCAATCTGAAGTATACTTTTATAAGTTCTCAGAGACAGGCAAAGAAGGCCTAAGATGGAGCTGCATGAAATGAGTAAAAGAGAAGAGAAAATAATGTGATACAGATGGGTAGGCAACTGGTTTAGGGTGGGTGCATGATAATTAAAGTTCATGGGCACACATGCCATGCAACAAAGTAGACATGATGATACTGGAGATTGATTTAAGTTATAGTATAGTATTGGTGGGCCCAACAAAATATGACACATTGATTTTCAGAATAGGTTATTTATTTAAATTCCTCAGGTGAATTATCTTTTCTTCGGGTATTTAGAAATAGGTCTAAAATATTTAAAAGTAGTATCTTAATAAGACCCCCCTGTTTGTAAAAAGCAGAAAACAACAAGTATAAATCACTTATGAATTAAGGTATGAAGGAATTGGAACTTTTGAGCACTGGATACGAATATAAAATAGAAAAGTCACATGGAAGCATTGTGGCACTTCCTCAAAAAGTTAAAAATATCACATGATCCAGTAGACCTTTGTAGGGCCAAGTCCAAAGCAGCATTATTTATCATAACTAAAGAGTAGAAGAAATACAGGTGTCTACTGACCAGTAAGTGGATAAACAAAATGTAGTATTTATATGCAACGGAACACTATTCAGCCCAAATTAAAGTCTGATATGTGCTACAGTGTGGATGAACCTTGAGGATACTATATTCAGTGCCAGTCATAAAAGGACAAATATTGTATAATCTCATTTAAATACAAGGTATTTAAAATTCATAGATATAGAAATTAGATTAGTGATTGAGAGTTAAGGTGGGAAGGTTGGGGAATTACTGTTTAATGGGTACAGAGTTTTAGTTTGGGATTATTAAAAAAAGTTCTGGAGGTAGTTCTAGTGGTTGCAAACAATATGAATATATTTCATGACACTGACCTGTGTATCTAAAATGATTAAAATAGTAAATTTTATTTTATATATATTTTACCCAATAAAATTTTTTGTCACAATAGTATTTATTTCCAAATGTTATGATAGCCTCTATATTGATAATATTGTCATGCTTGGATTTTTGATGACAACCTATAATACCTGCCACTTTGTGGATATTAAAAACATGGCATGGTATTTTGTAATATAAAGTAATAGTGCATAGTGCATATATGAACAAGTGTTACATATTGTATAAAACTTGTTTCTCTATGTAAGTGGCTGTAGCTTCTTTGAATAGCCAATCAAATTTCTTGTTTACAGGTTTTTAGAGGTGTACAATAATGCTTATAAGGCATGGCTTTGTGCCAGCCAAGAAAACTATTTGAGAGCAGAAGTGGAAACATCTGTTTATTCTACAGTAATGATCAAATATTTTCAAAGGTTTTCTATCTCCTCATAATTTTATATTTTTATATTTTATATATCCAAATATTCTATAATTGGCAAGTTTAAAATAAATTCAATACAATTTAAAGTTTCTTCTCCAAGTACTTTCAGTTTGGAATTAAGAATTGGTATGAATAATTTATGAAATTAAATGAATAAAACAGTGTTTTCATAATACTTCATATGTTAGTGACAATATCCTGTAATATTACCAAACCCAATTTGGGAACAAATAGAGTACATAAAATAGAGGAACTAATTAGAAAATGTTTTTCCTTGAAGATTTACTATTTTCTATGGGTAACTCTCAGAAACAACCTCTTCTTGTTCTCTTGTTTATTTGGTAAATAGTCAGTAATAATATTTTTTGGAGCCACTGACTGCTAAGGACCAGCTTGATGTGGTACAAAGTGGGCAGTGATTAGACTGAGAGCCCGTGCTAGTCTTGTGGCAAGACTTATGACTGGCTTATGGACAGGTTGATCCTTAAGCCAATGGCCAGAACTGAGACTAGCAAGCAATCTAAAAGGCTCTGGCACCTCAAAGAAAGATAGTATGGCAGCTGAGGACCTTTGAAATTCTCATCTAAATTCTTCTCCCAGCTCAGTAGTCTACTTAGTAGATAACATATTACTAGTTAACCGTGATCTATTCCTGTTTACTTTTGCAAAAATGCTTTGTTCCTCACTCCTTGAGCATTGCGTGTGTCAGTGATCCATCCCATTGCTTCCTGCAGTCCACCAGCACACTCTCCCATCAAGCCGTGCAACTCATAAAAGCCAGGAACACTGTGCCTCTTAGTCTCAGTCCTTCTTTGGGATTTGACCATCCTGGTTCTACTTGTAACTAGTTATCTATCTATCTATCTATCTATCTATCTATCTATCTATCTATCTTCTATCTTGGCTGTACTTTATTCCTTCATCATTACCCTAAGCAGGAGATCAGCAGTCCTAATCTAGGGCCCTGGTAATTGACAATATTCCCACTGAAGTTACCTTCAAGGTCAATAAACTCAAAAGATTGGACAGCTTCTGTCCTCTCTTTCCAGCTTTCCCTCCACATCTCTTGTCTTTATCCAAAAGAGCAGTGTCATGGTTTATGTCTGTGGCCCCCAGGCCTCATAAGTTTGCATTGTGCATTTGTAATGCTTCATTGTCTAGTGCTTGGATTGATGGTGTCAGTGCTCCACCCACATAGGGCTGGAGCCAGGATGTGATGTAATGGCAGGAAGAAGGTGTGTCTTGCTCTTTTCTGGTTCCTGTTTGCTGTTTGCAGCCTCCATGAACTGCGGCCCAGCCATGCCCGCCTGCCTTGGAGCCAACTAAGTGTGGACTGAAACTTCCAAACACTGTAAGAAATAAACCTTTCGTTTGCCAACTTTGGGCCTCAGGTATTTTGGCTCTGCAATGAGTAACAAGTAACTAAGACAAGCAGCTCTATCATCAGTAGTGGATACAAGATCTCTGAGTTCTTTGTAGATACAAATGGCTTGTATGGAGTAGAGCCATGGTCCTCAACTCACAGATCTTGTAGCAGTAACAGTGGTCTGTTAGGAACTGGGCCATAAAGCAGAAGATGAGTGACAGTCAAGCTAGTGAGACTATACTTTGTCTATTTACAACTGATTTCCATCGCTGACTTTACTACCTGAGTTCTACCTCTGGTCAGACCAGTGTCATTAGATTCAGAAAGGAGTGTGAGTCCTACTGTGAACCACACATGCAAGGAATCTAGGTTACATGTCCCTTTGGATCATCTGAAACCCTTTATCATCCTCCACCTTCCATGGAATATTTATCTTCCATGAAACAAATTCCTGGCTAAAAAGTTTGGGGGAACCACTTGGATAGAAGCTGTGAGGCCAGACTCTGTATATAGGCTACCATGCCCCAAATCCCAGCTCCAAAATGCTTATTAGTTGTGCAATCTTGGCCAAGTTACTCAACCATTCAGGGTCCACATTTGTTAAATGGGAAATAATAAAAAATGTCTTTTGACACAGCTGTGAGAATCACGTAAGGTGGTTGTGGTATATAAACTTCTTGATGCTTTGCTGCCTTCTATTTTTCAGTATTTTATTGAGAATCTTTGCATCAACGTTCATTAGTGAGATTAGGCCATAGTTCTTCTTTTTGATTGGGTGTTTCTCTAGTTTTGGTACCAGAGTGATACTTATCTCTAGGAATGAGTTAGGAAGTATTGCTTCTCTTTCAATTTCATTGAAGAGTTTAAAGAGTATTGGAGTAAAGTCTTCTCTAAATTTTTTTTGTAGAATTCAGCCATGAATCCATCAGGACCTGGGCTTTTCTTTGCTGGTAAGCTTTTAATCACATTTTCAATTTCAATAGCTGATACTGAGTTGTTCAAAATTGCTATATCTTCTTATTGAGCTTCGGTAGTTTATATGTTTCTAGAAATCTGTCCATTTCCTCTGTGTTTTCCACTCTATGTGAGTAGAGATTTTCAAAGTAGGTGTTCATGATCTTTTGAATTTCCATGGGATCTGTAGTGATTTCTCTCTTTTTAGTCCTTATTGCATGAATTGGAGTTTTTTCTTTCTTTTTTTTTGATAAGGTTGAATAGAGGTTTATCAATTTTGTTTATCCTCTCAAAAACCAGCTCTTTGATTCATTAATTCTTTGTATTGTTTTTAAAGTTTCAATTGCATTAATTTTTGCTCTGCTCTTTATAATTCCCTCTCTTCTATGAATCTGAGTTTGACTTGCTTTTCCTTTTCTAGGAGCTTGAGATGTAGCCACAGGTTATTTGTGCTTGCTCCATTTTCTTGATGTGACATTTTACTGCTATATATTTTCCTCTTAATACTGCTTTTATTGCATTCCCCAGGTTATGATATATGGTATCCACATTTTCATTGAATTGTAGGTATTATTTTATTTCTTTAATTTTACCTGTAGTCCACTGGTTGTGCAGAAGGTTGTTGTTTAATTTCCATGTATTTATGCTAGTTTTATAATTTCTTTTATCATTAATTTCCCATTTCAGTGCACTATGATCAGATATTATGCATGAGATAATTTCAATCCCTTTGCATTTACTTAAGAATGTTTTATGGGTTAATATATGGTGTATTTTGGAGAATGTCTCATGTACACCTGAGAAGAATGTATATTATGATATGGTTGGGTGGAACTCTCTGCAAACATCTACTAAGTCTATTTGCTCACAAATTATGCTTCAGTTCTATTATTTCTTTGCTGACTTTTTGTCTAGTTGATTTTTCTCTTTATGACAGTGGGATATTCAGGTCTCATATTCTAATTGTGTTCTTGTGTATTTGATTTTTCATGTCCATAAGTATTTGTCTCATATAGTTGGGTGCTCTTGTATTTGTTGCATATATGTTTATGATTGTTAGTCGTCTTCTTGAAGTTTTTCACTACTAAGTATATAGTGATCTTCTTTATGTCTTTTAATCATTTTGCATTTGAAGTTCACATTGTCTGCAAACAGAATAACTACCCCTGATTTTTTCTGGTTTCTGTTGCATGAAATATTGTTTTCCATCCTATGACTTTTAATCTATGAGCTCCCTTTTGAGTCAGATGTGTTTCTTGTATACAGCATATTGTGGGGTCCTGTTTCTTGCTCTGTTCTGTCAACGTATTTCTTTTGATAAGTGAATTGAGGCCATTTACATTTATGGATATAACTGAAGTGTACTGTCTCAACTTTGCCATGTTATGATTCTGTTGTCTGTTTTCTGCTTTTCCTCCTTGTTTAATTGCTTGCCTGCCTGGTGGTCTTTCCGCTGTTGTTCTGGGGATTGTGGTCATTTTTATCTGTAATTTAGTATGTCTTTCAATACTTTTTCTAGGGTTGGTTTGGTGGACATGAATTTCTTCAGTTGTTCTTTATCATGGAAGTATCTTGTTTCTCCACTAAGTTTGAAAGACAGTTTTTCTGGGTACAACAGTCTGGGTTGAAAGTTGCTTCCTTTCAGGGATCGAAATACTTCATTCCAAGCTCATCTTAACTTGAGGGTTTGTGCTGAAAAGTCTGCCATGATTGTTATGGATTTTCCTTAATAGGTGAGTTGTGTCTTTTCTCTAACAACTTTTAGTATTCTGTTTTTATGTTGTATGTCTGGGATTCTAATTATTTTATGTCTGAGTGTAGATTTATGTTGCTTGTGACTCTTTGGCATTTTACATGCCTCACTTATCTGTATGCTGGGTTTTTCCCCCATGTTTGGGAAATTTTCTGCTATCACTTCTGTGAACAGTATACCTGTGTCATTTGCATTGACCCCTGCATCTTCATTGATGCTTATTGGTCTTACATTATTTCTCTTGGCATCAACCTGAAGCTGCTGTATTGTCATTTCATGTTGCTTTGTTGTTTTTAAAAGTCCTACTCATTCATGATCACTGACTATGATCCTGTCCTCAAGGTCCAAAATTCTATCCTCAGCTTCATTTAAACAGTTTTTCCAGCTTTCAATAGAAGTTTTTGTTTCTTGGATATCTTTGAATTTGTTTCATAAATTCTGCTTGTTTTCTATATTGTTCATTCAAGATTTCAATCAATTTCCCATGTTCCTGTGGTTTTTTTTTTAATCTATTTTTTCTCTGGCTATGCTGATCAGTTCCTTTACTAAGGTTGTTATTTCTGTCTTTGGTAAGAGAATTTTTCTAATTTGATTTCCTCTATAGCCTCATGGATTTGTTTCTTTACTTCCTTTGCTATCTTTTCAGAGATTCCTGGTATATGACTTTTAAAGTCCTCCATTTCACTGTCCCTTTTCCTTGATCCTGATGAGCTAGATGTTTGAGATTGCATTTTGCTTTTTCATTTTGTCATTTTCACCGTTTGGGCAATTATTTGGTCTTTCAATCCCAATAGTCTCAACTATCAATGGTTCTGATATTAGGGTTCTACTGTGTGACTGATGTTTGTCCAATTGCTGAGTACCACCATGAAGAAGAGGGCCAGTCACCTGAATTCCTCCTGCAGGGCCTATTGTGGGTGAGTCTTATATTCTTCCTGGGCTGACAAACCTAGGAGTATTGATGTAGGTCAACTCTTAGTTCCTATAGTTTCTTTACCTTCAGGTTATTCCAGGTCACCAAATCTTCCTGTCGATAGTGTCTGTGTTGGCTGAGGCCCTACTGTGTCCCTACTGTGTGTCTGTAAGTCTCATAAGCCCTTTTGATTTTCTCCAAGTTGAGGGAGGCCTTACTGGCACACTCCTCACCCTGAGTGATGTTCTCTGTATGGAGGAGGGAGTCACCCACACTCTTGCCAGACTCACCAAGGTCTTACAGTTAGTTGTAGGAAGCTTTACTACTGCCCCTATTTATCCACTGCACACCTCTATTTTTGGGGCATACTCACCACACTGACTGGAGCCTACTGAGGTCTTCTTTTTGGGTGAGGCAGTTACTGAATGTCCTATCAAACTAGCATGATTAATCCTCTGTAGTCTAAGGTTCTGGGAGAAAGGGTGGGAGCCAAAGATCAACAGCAGTATTGGATCCAGGAGGTAAGGGGGATCCCCGTGGGGTGCGCTGGTGTCCTTGGTCCTGTCATCTGAAGGCATGTGGAAAGCACCAGGTGTGGTGGCATATGCAGTCTAGGGCTGAGGGGCAGACCAGGCATAGACAGCCCAGGGCTGAGGGGTTGGCCTGTGGTGTCCTCTTTGAATTTTTATAGTTCACCAAAGACTTATACTCTCAAATGTCTGAAATGATGACAAAATGGTATCATGTTGCAAGTAAATATTCTTTTTTTTCAGAGCAGAACAGTTTAAGCAACATAGTGTTTCACCACAAGACAATCCAACACAACAGTAGCTATCATAGTGTCTCTTTCCTTGAAATATTTGAGTATACCTTCATATACTATAGTATCAGACATAAAAAGACAATGTAAAACCATTCAAGAGAATGAAAGTATTACAGGGTAATCAGAGTCAAATAACAGAAAACAAACAAAGGTTACTATCTTATCTACTTGTCTATAAAATATTTTGTTTATACTATCACATATAATAAAATCCAATAAGATACAACATGATAAAACCAATGGAGACAGAAGAACAAAAGCTTGGTGGGACTTCAAAACAAGAGGTGATATTAAATCATCACTAGCTATCATAATGTCTTGTTTTCTTCAAAATAGCTGTTCATACCAACACAGACAATAAAATCAAACAACCCAGAATAAAACCATTCCAATTAATGAATGAAAACATTATAAGGCTTCAAAGCAATATAATGGGGAATCGTGATTACCACATACTTTTATTTATTCTTACCATTTCTGACACCAGGAAAACTATTTGTTATTTATACATGTGAGTTTGATTTATTTCACTTATAAATATCTCAATGTGATCCTTCTTTATAGCTGAGTAGTACTCCATTGTGTAAAAATACCACAACTTTTTTATCCATTACTCAGCTGATGGACACTTAGGTTGTTTCCAAGATCTGGCTATTACAAATTGTGCTGCTATAAACATGGGTGCACATATATCACTGTAGTATGATGTTTTCAGTTCTTTTGGGAATATGTCTAGGAGTGGTATAGCTGGAACAAATGAGACCTCAAATTCCAGCTTACTGAGAAATCTCCAGACTGACCTCCACAATGGTTTGCACCAGTCTATACTCTCACCAACAGGGCAAGAGAGTTCCTTTTTCTCCACAGCCTCTCCAGCATTTGCTGTTGGTAGTTTTCTTGACTCTTGCTATTCTTTCAGGAATGAGATGGAATCTTCAGTGTAGTTTTCATTTGCATTTCTCTAATGAGTAATGAAGATGAACATTTTCTCATGTATTTATTTGCCACTCTTATTTCTTCATCTGAGAATCATGTATTCATCACTTATGCCCATTTTTGGATTGGATGCTTGAATTTTGGGGGTCTGATTTTTAAAAATTCCTTATATGTTCTAGACAGAAGACCTTTGTCTGAAGGACAGTTCACTAAGATTGTTTCCCTGTTTGTGGGTTTTCTTTTCACTATGCTAGAAATTTCTTTTGACATGCAGAAACTTTTTATTAAGACATGACTCCATTTATTGATTCTGGGAAGTATTTCCTGTGTGGTTTGATTTCTGTTGATGAACCCTCCACCTACCCTTATGTTGCTAAGGGTTTTACTTAACTTGTCTTCCAATAGATTTAGTGTTCCTGTTTTAATATTCAGATCCGTTTAGGGTCAGATCCACTTGATCCATTTAGATTTTAATTTAGTACATGGCGATAGACATGGGTCTAGTTTTAGTTTTTGGCATATGGAGAACCAATTTTTCTAACACCATTTATTAAAGAGACTGTGGTTCTTCCAGTCAACATGTTTGGCCTCTTTATCAAAGATAAGGTAACTGTGTTTGTAGTTGTGCTTGTATCTTCTAATCTATTCCATTGATTTTCAGCTCTGTTTTTATTCCAGTACCATGTTGATTTTACTACTGTTGCTTTGTCGTATAACTTCAAGTCAGGGATTGTGCTGCCTCCTGCCTTGTCTTTGCTGCTTAAAATTGTCCTTGCTATTCTAGGTCTCTTCTGGTTCCAGATAAATTTTAGGAGTGTTTTCTTGAGATCTATGAGGTATGTTGATGGTATTTTGATTGGGATTTCATTGAATCTGTAAAACAATTTTTCAAGAATGGCCATTTTCATAATATTTATTCTTCCTATCCATGAGCAAGGGATGTCTTTCCAATTTGAGATTCTCTTCAATTTCTTTTTTCATTGTATCATAATTTTCCCTATATAGATCTTTCACTACTTTCGTGAGGATAATTCCTAAATATTTCATTTTTTTCATTGTTAGTGTGAAGAGTATGGCTTCTCTTATTTCTCTCTCTGTGATCATTTTGTTAGTGTATAGAAATGCTATTAATTTTTGAGTATTGATTTTGTATCCAGCTACATTGCTGAATTTATTTATTATAACTAGGAATCTTTCAATGGTTTGGGGGGTCTTCTATGTAGAGTATCATGTCATCCAAAAATAATGATAATTTAACTTCTTCTTTTCCTATCTTTACTCCTTTTATTTCTCTCTCTTGTCTAATTGCTCTCACTAGTATCTCCAGTACTATATTAAATAGAAGAGGTGATAAAGGACATCCTTGTCTTGTGCCTGATTTCAAGGTAAAGGCCTTCAGTTTTTGACCATGTAGCATGATACTGGCTGTTCGTTTGTCATAAATGGCCTTTATAATATTGAGGTAAAGACCATCTGTTCCAATTTTCTGTAAAGTTCTTATCATACCTGAATGTTGGACCTTATCAAAAGCTTTTTTCTGCATCTATAGAAATGATCGTGTGATTCTTACTTTTGGCTTTATTGATATGGTGGATTACGTTTATTGATTTATGTATGTTGAACCATCCCTGCATGCCTGGATGAATCCCACTTGGTCATGATGTATAATCTTCTTGATGATTTGCTGCATCCTATTTGCCAATATTTTATTGAGGATTTTTGCATCTGTGTTCATTAGGGAGATTGGCCTGCTGTTCTCTTTTTTAGTTGGGTCTTTCTCAGGTTTTGGTACTAGAGTAATATTTGCTTCCAGGAATGACTTAGATAGGATTGCTTTCCTTTCAGTTTCATTGAAGAGTGTGAGAAGTGTCGGCATTAAGTCTACTTTGTACTTCCTTCAGAATTCTGCAGTGAACCCATCTTGGCCTGGGATCTTCTTCATAGTTAAGGACTTAATTGCATTGTCAATTTCATTAATAGAAATTGGGTTATTCAGCAGTTTTACCTCTTATTGACCTAACTTTGATATAATTCTAGAAATCTGTCAATCACTTCTGTATTATCAAACCTATGAGAGTAGAGGTTTTTGAAATGGATGTTGATGATCTTCTGTATTTCTACACAGTCTGTAGTTATTTTGCCTTTTTCATTCCTTACTGCATGAATTTGAGATTTTTCTTCCCTTTTTAAAATAGGGTTGGCTAGGGCCTTATCAATTTTATTTATTCTTTCAAAGAACCAACTCTTTGATTCATTAATTCTTTGGATTGTTTTCTTCATCTCTATTGCATTAATTTCTGCTCTGAGTTTGATAATTTCCTCCCTTATTTTGGCTTTGGGCTTGACTTGCTCTTTGTTTTCTAGATGTTTGAGGTGTAGCATCAGCTTTTTTATTTTTATTTGTTCTGTTTTCCTGATGTGGGAACTCAGTGCAATAAATTTTCCTCTGAGGCCAGCTTTCATTGCATCTCACAGATTCCGGTAAGTTGTATTTGTATTTTTGTTTGCTTGTAGGTATTTTTTAATTTCTTCTTTAATTTTCCCTGTGACACACTGATTACTCAACAGTGTGGTATTCTGTTTCCAAGTATTTGTGGGATTTTTGCAGTATCTTTTGTCATTAATTTCTAACTTCATAGCACTATGATCTGATAACATGTAAGGGATAATTTAAACTCTTTTGCTTTTATTTAAATGTTTTGTGATTTAATATATGGTCTATTTTAGAGAATGTCCCATGTACTACTGAGAAGAATGTGTGTTCTGTTGTTTTTGGATGGAACACTCTGTATATGTCTATCAAGTCCATTTGTTCACAAGTGTGATTCAGTTCTGTTATTTCTTTGCTGATTTTCTGTCTGGTTGATCTGTCCCTTGGTGTCAATGGTGTGTTAAGGTCTTCTGTTATAATTGTGTTACTAATAATTTGGTTTTTTAATTTCTGTTAATACTTGCTTTATATAACTGGGTGCTCTGGAATTTGGCACCTATATATTTAAGATTATATATATATATATATATTTAAGTTTTCCCCTAACCAGTATGTAATGACCTTCTTTATCCCTTCTGATCATTATTGGCTTGAAGTTCACATTGTCTGCAAACAGAAGACCTCCCTCCGCTTTTTGGTGGGGTTCCTGTTTCATGAAGTACTGTTTTCCATCCTTTGACTTTCAGTCTGTGAGTATCCTTTTGGGCTAGATGGGTTTCTTGTAAACAGAATATGGTTGGATGTTATTTCTTGATCCATTCTGCCAGTCTGTTTCTTAATTAGTGCATTTGAGATCATTTCCATTAACAGTTATAACTATTATATGTTGGTTTTTGTTGACATGTTATCTTTTTGCTGTTGCATGTTTATCTTTCTGTTCTGTTTAGTTTTCTGCTTTGATTAGTGGTTTTTTCCTAAGTGGATCAAAACTGTCTTTCAGTATTCTTTGCAGTGTTGTCTTGGTGA
Organism: Cavia porcellus; assembly: GCF_034190915.1. Classification (NCBI taxonomy): domain Eukaryota; kingdom Metazoa; phylum Chordata; class Mammalia; order Rodentia; family Caviidae; genus Cavia; species Cavia porcellus. The sequence continues at coordinate 18,124,391 of NW_026947504.1, forward strand.
TTATGTTTATGAAGCTCTTTGCCTGTTCCATGTCATTGAAGTATCTTATTTCTCCATCTGAAGGACAGTTTTTCAGGGTACATAAGTCTAGGTTGGAAATAATTTTCTTTTAGGATCTGAAATACTTCACCCCATGCTCTTCTTGACTTTATTGTTTGTTCTGAGAAGTCTGCTGTGATTCTCATATGTTTTCCTTTATAAGTGACCTGTCTTTTCTGTATGACAACTTTTAATATTCTATTCTTATGTTGGATTTCTGGGATGCTGATTATTGTAGGTGTGAGTGTAGTTTTATTTTGGTTATGGCTTTTTGGAGTTCTTTATGCTTCACTGATCCTGATGTCAGTTTCCATTCTCATGTTTGGGAAATTTTCAGCTATTACTTCTCTAAATATCCTCTTGACATCTTTTATTTTGTCCCCTTCTTTTTCATTTATCCTATCAATCTTATGTTGTTTTTCTTTGCATCATCTTGCAGCTGTTGAGTTGTTATTTCCTGATTCCTTGTTATTTTTAAGAGATCTTTCCTTTCCTGTTCACTAGCTGCAATCTTGTCCTAGAGGTCTGAAATTCTATCTTCACTTTCATTGAGGTGGTTTTTACAACTTTCCTTGGAATTTTTGATTTCCTGTATATCTCTTTGCATTTATTTCATGTATTCTGTTTGTTTCTTATATTGTTCATCCAGGGATTCTATATTTGTTTAGTTCCTCCATTTTTAAAACTATGTCTTCTTTAGATGTGTTCAGCATCTCCTTCATTTCTTTTATCATTTCTTCTTTTACCTGGGAGATTATTTCTAGTTTGAATTCCTTTAAAGCTTCCCAGAGTTGCTTCTTTATTTCAGTTGCTATTATGTCTGATATTTCTGGTGTGCGTCATGTATTTGTTCTTTGTACATAGCTACTGATCTTTCTTGGGATGGCTTGGAGGTTTGATATTGTGATTTGGTCTTTAGTGTTGTCATTTTCCTATAAGTCTGTGTTTCAAGTGTTTCAAGTGTTATTCCAAGGCTTCCCCTGGGCCCGTTGGAAATCCTCTTCTATGTTCTTAGCTTGTGGGACTCTCACTGCTCAGTTCCCCTGATTTAAATAGCATCACTGAGGGTGGGGCAGGCAGGCCAAGCCCTGCTCTGCTCGTCCAGTGTGGCATGGAGCTGCAATGTTCCATGGCGGGTGGGAGCAATGATCTTAAGCTCCCTCCCAGAGGCTATGGGTGGTATGGGGACACTCACCCCAGACCTCCCAGTCTCCAGAGTTCAGGGATCAGGCTGGCAGGCCAATTCCCTGGAGCTGGCCGAGCACAGCAGGAAACTGGAAAGTTGGTGCAGGCCAGTCCAAGCTCTGCTGAGCTTGTTCAGTGCGGCAGGAAGTTGTAAAGTTCCGTTGCTGGCATGAGCTAAGATCTTAAACTCCCTCCAGGGGCTCGGGATGTTGTGGGTACACTCACCCCAGGCTGCCCAGTCTCCAGAGCTCAGGGCCCTGGCAGGCAGGCCCAATTCACTGGAGCTGACCGAGCACGACAGGAAACCAAAAAGTTGGTGCAGGCTGGTCCAAGCCCTGCTGAGCTCAAAAATAAATATTCTTCAGAAAAATATAAAATCTATTGTAGAGAACTAAGGTCTTTCTGTTGGTCACCATTCCTCTGATGTGAAAAGGGGAACCAGATAATCACAGTCATCGACTCAGGCTGGATAATAAACTCAATGACTGCCAGTCCATAACCTGGCACTTACTTGTAATATATAACCATTAGCAAAAGGATTATCTGGGCCAAATTAAACTATTCTCTAAGAAATACAGAATGAGAAATGGAGAAAATCAGAGATTGTTGTGTTGGTGCTGAGGTGCCATGAGGTAGAGTAGAGCAGAAGGATTTTCTCAAGCCCCAGTCACAATTAATTTAAATAGTGAACAGTGAGTATAACTGATAATTGTAGAGATAATTAGCATTAATGTTTCACGGGTTAGTGCACTTCAGGGAATTCACTAAATTCTTCATTTCATTTAACTCATTAACTCATTACTCATTAAGTCATTACTCTGATGCAACATGAAGCAACATTACTTCATTACTCAATTCCCAAGATGCTTGCATATTTGTACGCTTTTTATATTTTTCCATGTGATTACTAATTTTCGTGACACTTCTCATGAAATGAACCAGTCTTGTGCCCCACACTCTATCCAACATTCCTTATAGACGATGATGTTCAGATAACAGTGAAGCAGGGCCTGGTAGGTACAGGTGTGATCTCTAGTGCCAGGCTGAAATCAAACACAGGATCTGGTATAGTTTTTATCTAAAATGTCCCCCAAATGTGCTCATATATGGGGTTTTTGGAAATTGATTAATTATGGGGGCTTACAGCTGAGTTGCTCTTAGCAGGTAGGGTCTGGTCCTGGGCCTGGAAGAATCTGTGTCTTGCCTCCTGTTCCCTTGAACTCTCTGTCTGCTTCCTGTCTGCTACAGTTCTGCTTTGGCTATAGCCTAAAATCTTTTGACTAAAATCTTTAGAAATCACGAGCCAAAATAAATCTTTCCTTTAAGTTTCCTCTTAGTTTATGTTGGATATTGTGTTTCAATGACACAGAAGTACCTAAGACAGGATCTTCCTTCAAGTAGCTCTGTTAACTCTGACAAACTGTCTTCCTTTGCAGCAATTTCTCCATATGCAAAATGGGGCAATCAGTTCCTAGTCTGTAGTATTGTTTCAAGGATTAAGTCAATTCATAAGATGTCAGGGTAAATGCCTGGCACATAGTAAATGCTCATTAGATGTTAGCTATTATTTGGACAAAGTGGACAAAGCTCAGGTTGTGCTGGTCTGTTCTCAAGTGCAAACTCTCTGGCTGTGTCTCTTTTTTTCTTGATGATTTAACTGTAGGGTTTGAATATTTTAATCACAGTTTTTATTCAGTACAGGCACGGTGTCTACACAGGCTTAAAGGGAAAATACTTCATTACCAAGGATTGAAACTACAGCTAAGACACCATCACCATCACCGCCAAAAACACTAAACTACCAAAATCAAAATGTCCAGAGAGAAACAGAAGAATGGTCTTATCTCAGGCTGTCCTCTGCCATTTGGATGTGTCTTTTTTCTCTAAAGTTCTCAGTATTCATTTATTTAATTTTATTAAGTTATCACTACAATTTAGATGTACACAATGATCATATCCATCACAAGGAATTTGTATCTGTACATGATATATCTTAGTTCCTCTTTTTTCCCCATTCCCCTCCCCCTCTCTATAACCCCTATCTTCCTCCTCATTTACAAATTTTGTTTCCATGTTGTCCTTTTTTCTCCTTCAGTTTGTCTTTCCCCTTTTAACCTCTCTCACAATTCATTTTTTCTTGTAAAGTTACTTTTTATTTCAAAATATTTATTATGCATTTAGCCTCTTATATACACTTTTAGTTTCTCACAGGAGACAATGTGCTATTTACACATATGTATTGGATATATTTCACTCATTTATTCTATGTATTAGTGCTTTGTCCAAAGAATAAGTGGCTAAAATTTTTTCCTTTCTCTGTGGATTGTCTTTTCACTCTTGTTCATACATTTACCTAAGAATGTCTCAAGTTTATCCTTCTTTGTGGCTGAGTAGAACTCCATTGTATAAAAATACCACATCTTTTTTATCCATTCATTGGTTGATGGGCATTGGGATTGTTTCAACACATAATTATTACAAATTGTTCTGTAAGCATAGCTGTGCATATATTGGTGTGTCATGATGTTCTTAGTTCTTCAGGGATGATACATAAAAAGGGAATTTCTGGATCAAATGGGACGTGTAATTCCAGTTTTTCTATGAATCTCCATACTGATTTCCACAGTGACTGCACTGATCTGTACTCCTACCAAGAGTAGAGAAGGGATCATTTACCCCACACCCCCATTAGCATTTATTATTAATTTTCCATAATTGCCATTCTTTCTGGAGTGAGATTAAATATCAGCATTGCTTCAATTTGCATCTCTGAAATGATCAGTAATGTTGAATATTTGTTCATATATTTACTGCTTGTTTTTCTGTCTCAAAGAAGTGTCCATTCATCTCAGATGTCCATTTTTCATTGGGTCTTTAAATTTAGGGGATCTACCGTTTTTCAGTTCCTTATATATTCTAGGTAATAGTGCTTTGTCCAAAGAACAAATGTTTGAAGTTTTTTCCTCACTCTGTAGATTGTCTTTTCACTCTATTGGTGATTTCTTTTGTGTGTAAAAACTTTTTAATGGGATGAGATCCCAGCTGTTGATTCTCTGTAGTGTCTCTCATGTGTTCAGGGTTTTTTTCATGTAGTCTTTGCCTACATTTATGTCTTCAAGAGTTCTGTCTGCTTTATTTTCCATCAGATTTGGTGTTTCTGTTTTAATATTTAGATTTCTGATTCATTTCAATTTTGATTTAGTGCATAGTGAGAGACAAGAGTATAGTTTTAGTTTTCGTCATGTGAAAAGCCAGTTTTTCCAGGACCCTTTATTAAAAAGGGTATCTTTCTTCCAGGGAATATGCTTGGCCCCTTTTTCAAAGATAAAGTGGCTGAGAGTGTTTGGAGTTGTTTCTGAATCTTGTAATCTGTTCCACTGATCCTCAGGTATTTTTTTTTTTTTTTGCTACTGCCATGCCACTTTTATTGCTTTATAGTATAATTTCAAGCCAGAGATTCAGAGATTGGGATGCCTCCTGCTTTGCCTTTGTTTCCTAGGATTATTTTCGCTATTCTAGGTCTCTTCTGGATCCAAATGAATTTTACAAATGTTTTTGCTAGATATTGAGGTATGCTAATGGCTTTTTTTTAAAGAGGGTAAAACAATATAAAACCACTCAAAATAAACCAGGATAAGTGATACAGGACTTCAAAACATTACAAAATCAACAATAGAAATTCTCCACATGCGTGAATCTCTACATGCATACCTATCCTTTCTGCATTATAGGGAAAAATAGATCAAAACAAGACAACAAAACAAATTCCTAGAAAAACATGAAACAAAAAAGACCACACTATTAGGTGATCTACAATAGTTACTATGTTGTCTCTTGTTATTTTCAATAGAATTGTCTATATCATCAGACATAATATAATTGAACATAGTATTACATAGCAAGTTTAATAAAAACACAACATTGGAGACATTGTAGGACTTCAAAGCCAGTTAATAATCAAGCCAGAGTAGGTATCCTATTCCATCTTGTCGTCTTCAGAGTAGTTGCCTCTGCTCTTAGACTTGATACTATTATGTCAAATTGCTGAAATTTTAGGATTTATTGGTACTTGTGGCATGAGTAATATACAGGGATACTAAAATATAGCTTGGGAAAATGTCAATTACTTATTTTGAAAGTAAATTAACATTTACCATAAGATTCTCTGTATGTTCATTCTTTTGATCCTGAAAATTTACTAATGATTACATTTTTTATGGGGAGTTGATGCATGTACATAATACATCTGAATTTTCCTATTCCTCTTTCTCTCCTCTCCTCTTCCTCATTGCTCTTTCCTGGCACTCTACTTCAGGAGACAGATACTGTGATGAAATATAGAACATTATTTCATCAAAAATTATATTTGATATATGATCCCAGATTTTCTTTTTATAAAGCCATTATATATTCTTGCCCATATTTATATTTGCAAATACACATTTCAAAAGATGGTAAGAAATATGCCAGAGTCTTCAATATAGTTTTGTTTCTTGAATAAAAAGTGACAAAATAAATTACAAAATATTTGATTTTATTGAAATTTTATTTCTCAAATTCCATTATCAACTAGTTATAACTAGAAAGTAACAGTAAGTGTCATAAAAGAAAACTTTAAAATTCAAGTATGCTCCAAAGGGGATATGGGCAATATATGCATACAAAAATATTCAGCATCATTAACCACTAGGGAAATTCAAATTAAAATCATGGAACAATATTGTTGTACAACAATTAAATGACTAAAATTTTTTTAAATCAACAAAACTAAGTGCTGACTTTACAAGACAAATGGGATTCTTATAGGTTCTGTGTGAATGTAAAATTGTACATCCAGTCTGGAAAATAGACAGGTAATTTTTATAAAGTTAAACAGCAAATTTACCACTTAATGCAACAATCCTGCTCTAAAATGTTTACCCTCAAGAATGGGTAAATAAATTGTGGTGTAAGTGTAGAACATGGTACTTCTCTATAGTAAAAAGGAATATGTTGGTACCTGTAACAACATGAGTAAATAAAAGGCACTACGCTGGGGCTGGGGATTTAGCTCAGCAGCATAAGCGCCTGCCTTGCAAGCAGGCAGTCGTGAGTTCGATCCCCGGTACCAATAAAAAAGAAAAAGGTTAAAAAAAAAAAAAGGCACTACGCTGAGTGAAAGATGCCAGTTTCCAAAGGTTATGTGCCATATTACTCCATTTATATAACAATCTTAAAAAGACAAACATGATAAAAGAACACATTTGGGCCACTTGCCGCAGGGAGGAGAACCAGATGCCAGCCCCTTCTTGTGAGCTGTCACCATATATGGATCAGGGGGAAGAGAACCAGACACCTGCCCCTTCCTGTGAGTTGGTGCCAGGCAATGGGAAAGAGAACTAGATGCAGCTCCTTCTTGCATGCAGGCTGGGAGCCTAGAAGACTCAAAGTCCAACCCCCAACCAAGTGACTGGCTGATCTGGAGAAACACAGGCTGAGATGATAGTTATTGAAGTAAAATACAACTTAATGTTTGTGGTTTTTAGTGTTTCATTGATTTTTCAGGCCTAAACTTGGTAATCTGGTCAGGTATTTAGAGGCAAACAATACACAATATATCACCTATGGGGGATCTCCTTCTGAAGGTGTCAGCCATTGTAAATTCTTTTTTTTTTTTTTTTTTTTTTTGTCTTTTTATTGGTACTGGGGATTGAACTCACGACTGCCTGCTTGCAAGGCAGGCGCTTATGCCGCTGAGCTAAATCCTCAGCCCCCATTGTAAATTCTTTATTGTCTTGTTTTAAAGTCCTTTATCATTTTCATTGTTTTGTTTTATTTGGTTTTATTCTGTTTTGTCTTGTTTGATTTTATTATATTTGATGGCATGGGCAGCTATTTCAAAGATAGCAAGATATATTATAAAAACCATTTTGGATTGACTATTACCTTGTTTTGAAGTCTTGTATTGCATTCATAGTTTTGTTTTTATTGGTTCTATTCTGTTCTGTTTTGTTTGATTTTACTAAGTCTGAAGGTACGGGCAACTATTTTGAAGATAACAAGAGGCATTATGGTAGACATTGTTGATTTCCTATTATCTTGTTTTGAAATCCTGTGTAACTTACACTATTTTATTTTGATTGACTTTATTCTGTTTTATTTTGCTTGGTTTTATTCTCTTTAAAATAAAAATTTTAATAAAAAAGAACACATGGGTGGTTGCTAGAGATTAGGAGAGGGAGAGTGTGCAGCCGTAAAGGGACAGCATGAGGGGGGTGTTGATGGGTGATGGAATTTTTTTGATTCTAGAGATGGTTATACAAATCTACACCTGAGTTAAAATTTGTAGGCCTGTATTCTAATAATGTTAAATTTCACTTCATGTTAATTAAAAATAAAAATATCAGAAAAAACAAATAATGCTCGTCATTCAAGCTCCACTGTCCTTCCCATATCTCTTTTCCAAGTTGTGTCCAGTTCAAATTGAATTTTCATTTTCTCCTGCTGAGAGAGTATTACTGTATATACCACTTATCATTTGGCTCTTTCAACAAGAGAACTTACCTCCCTGGTCAGTAGTTGCATGTAGAATAACAGTATTTGCTGCCTATGTCATTTATTGGTAAGCACTCAACAGTAATTACTTTGTACTGCTCATCCCTGTGAGGTGGGCATCTTGTGTCCCTGGGAAGAACAGAACTAACATTTACTGTTACGCACAATACTATTTCTATTTGTACCAACTCCTTTGTATTTTGTTTAAAATGAGTCAGTAAATTGTTTTAACATTTCCTTTTCTTAAACTGAGGAGATAAGTACTTGTAAAGTTACAGGGGGTGTCTAGAGTCATAAAAAGAGGCAATGGTAAAATTAAAACTGTTAGTTCTGGCTGACTCTGAAGCTCATTATCTATGCCACACGAAGCCCATGATCTCCAGAGCCAGGTGGCATAGTCCCAAAGATAGAATTTTCATACACTGGAGGTTCTCCAACAGTTCTCAAGATGTCTTGACACTTGAATAAAAAAATTCAATTCTGTCATATAAGGAAGTTTTAAAATATTTGAACATTCTAATTTGGCTGCATATATGTCCCTTAGTTTTGACAAGGCCAGGTGTCCAGTGGTGAAACCGGTGTGAATGTCTAAGAAAATTTATATGGCTCAGGGTCCATAACTAGGTTCACTCTTTAGTAATTGTCGTGGGAACTGGGAATCATGTAGCAGACCAAACACTAAGCCGAAAGACAGCACCATGCAGGCTAGGCTTTAATGCCCAGAACCATTCATTCAGTTCTTTTCTGTGCTTGTGGAAGGTGATAGGCTAGTACTATCTTTGGAAAAATAATCACTCAAATTGTTTTTATGTGTTTTGTGGTTTAAATAAAGTTTAGTTGACAAAGACTGAAGGACAGAAATGGGAAGTAGTAGGTATAAGATTCCCAGCTCTATGTACTGAGAAGGGATATTTTGATTTTATATATATAAAAAGGGGAAATTTCTATGAAGGAAAAGGGAAGTCAGTACCATTCTTGAGCTCAGAGGTTGTAGGGTAATGCTGACAGTTTTTATTCTGCCCTTCCTGTGGCTGGATTGGTCATTAGTGGGTAAGGAAAGGCCTGGTTTATTACCAGATGGAGGGCTTGGGGGAGAATTTTTCCAGGTTCTTGGTGACTTGTACAAAGAATTGGATGAGACATGCAGAAAAGGCTATGAGGTCGTGTATTTATTAAAAACAGAAAGAAGAGTGCATTACAGGCAGGAGTGAGCTGCCAAAAAACTTATGGCAGCTTGCAGGATAAGGGAAAGGGGTCTTTTCTGTCCAAAATTCCCAGATTGACTTCACCCTCATTCACATAAGGCACTGGGATATTTGTCCTATCAAGAGCTCACTTGGTGTTGTGCCAGATTGAAACTGCCCTATGGAAAGATTCACTTGGCTTCTCACCAGGTGTAAAAGAACAATTGAAACTGGTCCTGAAAACAGCACTTGATTCAAATGAGAGATTAAAAATAGTGCTCACCTGTTAGTTCCAAGTACAGTGCTCAGGAAGCTCAGAGTCATTTTGCATCCTTTGCTCCACACACGTCCTCTGAATTTCCAGTGACCTTTGAGACGTCCCCCTAGTTATTTGTGCAGTTTGTCCCAGTCCTAATCTAGATTTAACATCAAGGTTTGGTCTTTGTTTCTGTGAGCAAAGTACTCAGGTCGTAGGGGCATCTGTTTCTCTCCCCTCTAGATGTTCTCTGAATTGAGAATACAGTGAAATGAAACCACCCACAAAGGTGTACTTCTTTTACTAAACTTTCACTAAAGTGCAAGGTCAGACTTTCTATGAAATCTTTTTTCCTTTTTTTTTTTGCCACTGTTGTTTTGATATTGTTAAGCCAAAAGCAATGGTTCCTTGTGAGTTGATGTTTCATAGGCTTATTAGAGGCTTTTATGGGACACTTTTACTCCCCAGAACTATTTCATTCAAATTGTAAGTGGGTTATTGATTACTACTTTCTTTTCTCTTTCCTGTCAGAATCTGCCTTTTGGCTCTAAGGTTTTTTTTTTTTTTTAGATTTTCTTTATGCTTAGTATGCTGTGATAGGTATTTATGGCAGACCTGAAGGTTATTATATTTTTCTGTCCATATTTTCTAGGTAGAATCTTTCTATTTTTTTCTGTTCCACATCTCTTATTTACAAGTGTACTTCTTGATTTTATATCAATCATACATTGTAAGTAACTTACATTTTTGGGTTCATAAAAAAAGACATTAATATACTATATGTACAACTTATTCTTTGGCTATTTTTACTTGTTAAACCCTTTTAGATTTTTTGCTCAATGTTCACTTTTAAAGATTGTCTTCATAACAGCTACAAATAAATATATGACTGATCATTTTGGGAAGGTAGCTTTCTTGTTTGCATGTATTTATTTATATGGAGAGAAATTACTGGCTTTAGAAAAGCCTATTTTGCATTACGTTTATATTTTAAAAAATTGCTTGGAATTCTGTCAACTCTTGGGGACACTTAGCTATTTTAGCTAAATGCTATAAACCAAGTTGGACAATAACTTGAAGTCCCAGAGGACATGAAGAGAACCATGAAGACAAGAAGGAAGGAAGTGATCATTATTTCTAGAATTTTAGTGGGGCCCTGCCTTGAAGGGTGGCAGAATGGGGATCTATGTGCTTATAGAGAAGAGATAACAGAAAGGAGAAAGGAAGGAAGACACCAGGACAGGAAAAAAATGGCACTAAGAGAATATTATATATATAATACGTCAGAATATATTTAATTTATATAATAATATGTGATTAATTTATAATATATTATATATGTATATTTCCCTCCTTCCTGAGGCTTAGAGTACAAACACAGCAAGGGGCAGAGGAAAAAGGTACTTTGCATGACTCAGGGATCAAAGAAATTAAACTTAGTCTTCAGGATTAAGAATTTAGTGAAAGGGAGCTTCTACATTCAGTAATATTGTCACAAGATGTGTAGTTTATAAACACTGGGAAAGCTTTATACATGCATGCAGTCATATGTACTCATGTACATGTTACCAAAGATTTAAGGGAAATCCTGAGTTTAAAAATGAGAAATACGAATACTCTGTTTCACCAGCACCAAAGGCAGCAGTTTTCTTGAGCACAGCTGCAGATTCCTGGTGGCCAAGAACTTTTCCTTTAACAGGTTAAGGATAAGAATGCAGAGAGATGAGCAAATTTATGATACTTCCAGAGAAATCAAGATCCCTGTAAAGTGACACCCTTTGCAAAGGAGAAAGTAGAAAAAATTCTATAAAGAGAGCGAGAAATCTTGCTTGTTCTGACCTTGTCTTAGATAGAGAGAAAATTTCTTTCCTCTGAATTTTAAATATAAAACAGTGCTCACGCTTACTTGGGAGCCAGACTTCATTTTACCTATGTGACCAAGGGGAAGCAAAGGACAAGTTTTAGTTTAACCTGGTTATATGAACCTACATTTCTCTCTACTTCGCAGGTACACACACACACAGCACCACCACCAAACACAAAGAGCAATAAGCAACTGAGAGTTAACATGAAAATACCAATTTGAGGTTTAGACTCCAGGTATTTAAATGAATCAAAATAGCAGACAAAATCAGTGAGCATAGTATCAAGATACAAAAGAATAATAATCTTACTTATTGTGATCTGTGATCCAGCAAATGTGGAAAAGAATAAAACTACTAAAAATAAAAAGACTATAGTAAGTGAAATTAGAAACTAAAGGTTTTAGTTAAATGGCTTCTACTTTTCCTGCTGCATGGACAGATGAATCACTAATTTGTGATTTATATAACTAGGGAAGAACAATGAAGAGCAGAGCTTTTCACAGAAATGGCCTTAATAGCCAAATTATTGAACCAATTATTATTATTATTTTTTGTGTGTGGCAGTATTGGAAATTGAGCCCAGGGCCTTGTACAGATCAGGCAACCCTTTACCCCTGAGTTACATCCACAGGTCTAGCTAGACTCTTGCTGTCCAGTTTTTTATCAAAAGATTTACCTTGCCCTTTATTTCCATGGATAGATTCTTGGAGTTCATAGACTTGTTAAATCTGAATTTCTAACTTATTTCAGAATAGAGACTCATACCAAATGATGGTTACCATCAGCCAAGTTTTGAAAATATATGCTTCGAATAGTGATCCTCAGTATGTGGTTCCTGAACAAAAAGTGTTGCACATTGTCAGACCTTACTGAAACCTGGGGACTGAGACCAGTAATCTGTGGTCTGGTAAAGCCTAGAAAGGATTCTGATGTGAAAGCCATTGTGTGAGAAGATTCCCTGCCTCCAAAATCAATGAGCAATTAGTTTTTATAGTCTATACATGACAAATAAAGGACATAAAATTAAGAAATGGATGTAACTTTCCTAATCTCTGCTCTCAGAAGACAATGTTATCCCTCTGGAGTTCCATAGAAATGTTAATATTATTTTTATACCTTCTAACTTTGCTTTCTATATCTTTTTTCTGTCAACTCCCGCATGTTCTGCACATTTTGATGCAGATAGTGGTTCTCAGTCTTTAATGTGGAGACCGCATAGTGAGAAGCTCTAGACAAATGTTAATTCTACAGGATATTGTCTCTAATTCACTCTAATTAGACTAGACTAAGTCTTCTATTGCATCTAGTACCAGCATCTTGCTATTATCCTTCAAAAAATCAAAACAATGTAAATAAAATATTTACTTTTAGTGCTTTCATTTTTCCTAAACTCTCAGCTTGAGCCACTTTCTAAAGTATCAGTTTTAATGTATATGATGATGATGATATGTGTAATGTCTTTCTATTATTTATAAAAAATTTAGTAAGCCTAGCATTCAAAAAAGCACATACTTTTAAATAATGTGATCTCAAACATTTATTAATAAAATTAAAATAATTTATCTGCTATTTAGGCTTTCAGCTGCAGAAGAGGGAGAATCCTTTTCATAAAAATAATAATAAACAAGTACTATAAATAAAACAGGCTGGAGTGTTTCCCTTTTATTCTAGGTGAGACCATATAGGAAATCAATTAATATTGTCACTTGATTTCCATTTAGAAAATATTTTGTTTGCTTTCATAATTGAGTTTATGGGTTAAGAGTTAGACTTAAAACTAATTTTCTGATTGAAATCCAGCAGAAAAAACTGTAGAATGACTGCTTTCTTCCTTATTTTTAAATTTTCCCTTTAGTGATAGAAGAAAAAGAAAGCCTTATTGTAGCAGCTATTTTCCTTTCTTTATTTAGAAAAAGTTATTGCTGAGTAGATTGAGCACTGTGAGAAACTTTCTCTTTAGTTATTACATTTTCTAGTTCCATCACTGAGAATATCCATTTTCCTTTTACTTCAAAATTCCGGGTATTTTTGCTTCATAACTGCAAGAGAGGCACGAGCAATGAGTAAGTGCCCTTCTGTACCTCTTAATAGTCCCGCAGTTCAGTCCTGAGACTCTTAATGAGGAGGATCATGCGGTATCTTCTCATCTTATATTTAAAAGGACAAGTAAGGTCTTGGCTAAGATTTCAGAATTGAAAAATTGCTGACTTCTCTTACTTCTAAAAGAAAGACTGGCTAGTAATCCACCACCTCCAATAACATTGCAAAATCAGCAGATGCTACATACAGACAAATCAATTTGCTTGTTGGGTCACATAGACATTTGCAAGGAAAGTTCAGAATTCTGTTCCTATTATTAGAGGGCTCTCCTTGCTCAAGAAAAGAAAGAAAAATGGAAACCACCAGATGGATGAATTTGGTGTTAATTTACTTTCAGTCTTTGAGTGAGAACTGTACTCTAAATTCTCATTTTCAAGACAGTACACAAACAAGATGAAAAGACGTAGTGAAATAAAAATGGCTGACGTGCCTGTTTTGGTACAACTAGAAAAGTGAAATTACTTTTCTCTCCATTCATTCTAAAACCTGGGAAATAATTTGCATTTAGGTGAATTCAAACACAGGTGTTCTTGTTTTGTTAAAATTATTGCAAGTTCCAAAGATGTATGAAATATTTTCCTGGCCTTAATAAGTTTAAAATTTAGTAGAAATTCATATAGAGAAGCATTTTAAAGAAGAAATGAATAGTTTCTAACTAGTAAAAGTGCTTTACTGAATGATTTTTAAAATAATCAGTGTTGTAGTCAGGGGTTGTGAGGAGAACAATTAAAATCAGGGCCTGGAGTTTATATTATTTGTATGATGGTTATCCAGAGTTAACACAAGAAAGAGCAGGAAATCTTTCCACAACACTAAAGACAGAATATTCAACCAAAGGCTTGAATCACACAGTAATGTCCAGCATGAGTCCATATGAAGACCTAGAGCCCATGACAATGCCTCCCACAAGTCCAGCTGGAGGTCTAGAGCCCACAAGAAGGCCTCACACCAGTCTCTTTTACTTATCCATGCTGGGAAGGCCCAAAGGTCAGCAGTGGAAGCTAGGAAGTCTATGCCACTGGGTGAAGGAGCTGTGCTGATAGGTTGAGGCTATGCTGCAGCCGACAAGTCACACTCAAAACAAACACCAGGGCTGTCCTGAAAAGCACCACAGCCATCCTCAGCGACACGGAGGCTCCGAGTTTCTCCGACGAAAAGCACAGTCGAGTACATGCCAGGAAGTCAGCATGATGAGTTCATCCTGGAGATTAAATGGCACATGTCTTCTTCCCTCTGGAGCGGGGAATCAATGCTCCATGTGAGGACCAGGCTTCTTCAAGAGAACCAATGGCTCAAACAGCAACTCGTAGAAGAACCCACAACACCTCAATGCCTCTCTTCTCCTTCTCTGTTTATGGTGGCAACTTTCCTCGGGTGGAACATACACTCAGCACCATGGTGATTTAATTCCACTGGCATTAAGCTGACCACTAGTTTTTATTCTATAACAATCAGAAAAGAAGGTACCATCTGTTTCTCTCAATTCCAGTTTTGCACATTTACCCTCATGATTTGCTCTTTATTTCTTATCATAACTTAAATGTCTCAAGAGCTTCTTAATTTTCAACATGCCCATGGAACTTTGCATCCCCCACTTTCATCAAACTGTCCTCTTTGAATCTTTTCAACCAGAGCAAATGGTGCAGCTACCTCTCCAGGCCTTTCATACCCAAAATATAGGGAGCATCGTCAATTCTCTTTCCCTATGTTCCACCAAGTCCTCCAGGTTCCATCTCCTGAACTTATTCTCTCTTTCTTTATCTGCATGATTATTATTCAGTGCAAATCACCATTATTTTTTCCTAAAGGAAAAGTAGTGAGGAGTCTCCATATTACAACTTTTGTTCTCCACTATGTAATTCATTCTTCACCCTACCACCTGAGTGGTGTCTTAAAAATATAGACCGTATCATGTCATTCACTACTCAAAATGTAGTTAATAGTTTTCATCATGAACTAAGGATAAAATCTAAGTCACTTACTACATTCTTCAGGACCTCCTTAGTATAGCCCTTGCTTTGTTCTCTGCCTCAGCTGGAATGACCTTGTCTTTTGTCCACTACGCTTCTGCTACCCTAGCTCCTGATGGCTCTTAGAAAATTCAAAGGTATTTCCAGCAAAGCCTATCTTCTGCATTGTGTGTAGTCTGGTTCTGTTTGATACCAACATTAGGCAGGGGGACTCTTAGTTTCAAGGCTTTTTTCAGTAGCTGGATACGATATGAAACTGCGTTAGCTTCTTATTGCTGCTATACCAAATTATCACACATTACTAGCCTAAGACATCACAGATTAATAATTATTATATTTCTGGAAGTCAGAAGTTCATGCAGGTTTTATAGACTATGATCAAGGTGTCTATAGAATTGTATTGCTTTCTGGAAAGTCTTGGAAAGGAACTATTTTGTTGTCCTTTACAGCTCTGGGAGCCACTGCATTCTTTGGCTTTTGACCTTTTCTTTCATCTGAGAGTGAGTTACTCCACATTCTGCTTCCCTTGTCACCGTTCCTCTCTCATTCTGATCTTTGTCTCCCTCTTAGGAGGATCCCTATTGTGGTTATCTGACTCCACCTAGATAATACTGAATAATTTTCCCATCTCAAGATCTGTAATTTAATCACACTTGCAGAGCTTCTTTTGCTAGGTAAGGTAACATATTCATAGGTGTTAGTGCTTAGGACATGGGTCTTGTGTGAGAAGTGTCATGTTTGGTGTTTGGTTGTGGCTTATGCTTTATTGTATATTAGGTCCTATATTTTTTCATTTTTTTGATAGGAATATTGTGAGCAGCCAAATGGGGAAAAACAAAGACTCAAATAATCAAAACACAGGAACAAATCAAGTTTATGGTGCTAATATTTGTGGCAACAAAATGGGAATACTTTTCAGTTTATGGGCAGGACAAAATAAAGAGAAGATTGGACATATTTCTGTGAGGTAATTGCTGAGTTTCAGCAATCCTGAGTGTTGCTCTTCCTCCAGTCTTTAAAACCCAGTAATTGTGTGGTGGTTTACCAACTTGTAGGAGCCTGTTTTGCATCTTGTCGTGGTCCAAAAGAGTTTATTCATTGTGATCTCAGGGTAAAGTTACTGGAATTCTTACAAATAAATTGCAGTCTACCAGTTCCAATGCACCCCACGGCGACAACAGAGTCAAAGACATATCTGAAGTTGTGGGGAGGTAAGGGGGTCCTAAGTCCAGCTGAGCAAAAGCTAACTGGAACAAAGGCCATGACTCAATTCCAAAGCCAGGTTTTATTAATTTGTGAAGGTGGGAGTGGCTGGTGTTGAGTGGCTGTGGGAATGGCAGGAACTACGTGGGTACTGTGAGTTGTACTAGGTAGGAGGCACAATGGTACCTCTACAATATGCAGAGAGAGGTATGCAGAACGAGTACTGGATTCTGGTAGCACATAGCCTCTAAGTTTGGAGGTATCTGCATAATACAGTTTGAGGAAATATCTTGTGTTTCGGATCAGCTGCTTCAGCTCTGCTGTCTGGCCTTTATTGCCCTTGGACCTCACCGCCTTTCTCAATCCCAGCAAACAGTGTGGTGTCTCTTGGCCTAACTCATGCTTAGCAGTGGGAGCAATAGGCAGGGTATCACAGACCTTTTGCTTTTCTTTGAAGTCTTCCCATCAGAGCATCAGCTGGACTCATTTACGTTGCTTAAAGTTATAGAGGGAGGTAGGGCATTTCCTTTACCAGCTGTGCATACATTGGTGCATGCAGGCAAAGGTGAACCAATGTGGAGACAAACTCTCTTCTTTCAGGGAGAGCCATCCTACGGGTCCTCCACGCCAGCCATAGGGATAAAACACTGCAGAGATATGAAGACTCCTTCTTACCAGAACAGTGCTTCCAACAAATAGTGCACCTTTCTCTCATTATACCTTGATTCTTCATTATTCAGTGAAGGATATTATGATAGCAAAATAACTTATTCAGGCTATCTGCATACTACCCTCTAATCTTTTTGTCAGGAATGTAAAGACACAGAGTTGAAAATGAAATTGAAGCATCTCTTCATCTCATCTTCCCTTTAAATTAAAAAAATACTTCCATTTGTCTTTCCTTTCTTTGCCTTATTTTTCAAAAGATTAATTTCTTGATGCAAGTAGAAATAGTGCCCACACTTCAGAAGTGATTTGTATTCCAGTGTATTTTTAGAAAGAGGCATTTAATATTTCCTCACTCTTCTGTTCAAATTCTGCCAACTTTTCATTGTGTCTTTGAGTTAGGGCAACCCTGAGAATGTCATAGGATATTTAATGTACTTAGGGGAGTAAGAAAGAGAAGGAAAGAGGACATGAGGCAAAAACATAAGGAATATTTATTTACTGTTTTTGTATGTTGCTGTTTTTTGGCATAGTCCATGCAGTTTTATATGGTATAGCCTCTTCTTGCTGGCTACAAGTTCTTATGAGCATCAGTGATATTTTTATTAGCTTTTGAATACATTCTGTAGTATTTCCCCTTGCACTCTATGAGCTTCAAGTCTCCAATTTTTGCATTCAAATGAACACATTTTATTTTTTCATGTCTTCTTGTTTATGGACTTGGTACCTTGTGTTTGGAACATTCCTCTTCTCCATGATTATGCAGCAAATTGCCATGCATTCTCAAAACTCAGCACTTATGTCATTCAAGAAGAGCCTACGTCTCTCTTCTTTCCACACAAAAAGAGCTAGTAATTTTGCTGCTTTTATTGTCATTTATTTGTTCCCTTTTTAAACTTCATGTTCATCATCCAGAGGTGACTATTTGTTTGCCCATCTGGGTTCCTTTTAGATTGAGAGGAGAATTTGAGGGAAAGCCTGTAAGAAGCAAGGTGTTTATGTACCAGTTCGTAAAGATGAATATAATTGTGGTGTATTGCAAATATGTACTCATAAGAAGACTCTGGCCTATTCATATTGCTTCTCTGATCAGAAATAGGAAGTCTTACTAAATACTGAAGAGAGAACTGATAATTTCCTGGGGTGGATTACATGGGGTCAAGAATGTTTGATAAATATACATCATATAAATAAAATAAAAAATAACTTTCTGAAGGAATGAAATTAAAACGTGTATTTGGAAATGATTAACACTCATGGGAATTAGGAGATAAAATGATTCCCTGTGCAATTCTAAATGAATCAAAATATAAAATGAATCAGATTTCTTTGACTGACATAATCAGAACACCTTGGTAATAATACTTGTTTTGTCAAGAGTTAGTTGTGTGATTTTGACAAAATGAAAATGAGGGTGTCAGTATAAAGCCTCTGGTTGGTAAGAATCTTGCTAACTGGACTGTTTCTTGAACTACTGGTAATTAAGCTGTACTCCTTTTCTTTGCAGAGAGCAGATAATATCAGAAGTTTTATGAATGTACTTTCTGTTCCTAAGTGATCTGGTGTCTGGAAGGGGAGGCCACACCACATATTGCTTGTCTGAGTAAAAAGAATTACTGGCTGTTACTGTTGTGTCTTAGGGATAGAGAATGGGCACTGGAGGACCTCTAGATTGGTCATGCAAAATAGTGAGTTTAAAAAAACAATCCACTACCATTTCGATTGATAGAAGCAACTGCCATGGATTGCCAATAGAAAATAAGTTAACTTATTGTGTTTAAAAGTTGAAAGCCAGTGGGGATTATTTTATAACAACAGAAGGTTGTGACAGCCATGAAGATGCCCAGTGATTTATTTCCTCTCCTTGCGTGGTGGAAGCAGATGGTGGGAATGAAGCTAAAAAGAAATTTGGGATTGGAGGAGAGAAATATCCTTAACTGTGGGGATTTTGAAGGATGAGATAAAGGATATTTCTTGAATTGATCAGTTGCCTTAGAGATGAAAAGTTCAGTTTTTCTAATCATGCAAAGGGTTGCATGTAGGAAGTCTGGAGTGTCTCGCTATAGAAAAGAGCAGAGCAACATTTGTCACTGGAATTTCTTGAAGTTTGTGGTCATAAATGTCACCAGTGATTTGCCCCTGTCATTTCATGACACAGTAATTCAGTGAAGTTTGATTTTGCCTCTTGACTGCAGACATTATGTAATTTTCAGGGAAAAAAGTTCTTGTAAGAAATGTTTTCTCAGCTCTTAAAAGTGAAATCTTAAAATAAGACATTAGCTAATTAGAGGCTGAAGGTAAGAATTATCTGGCATTATGAAAGGATGTAGATAAAATTTTCATGACCATTAGTCTGTCATTAATAAATGCAGTATTGTCTCTCCTGTATAGATATTCGAGTGACTGATTTTCTTGTTTTTAGGTCTTTTCTTTAGGCATAAAAGTGTGAATACTACTTGGTAATTGATAATATGAAAGATCTTACACTATAGAAAATAACTTCTGGAGGTCTTGGGCCAAAAGGAGTTTTAAAGCGATAGAGTCACATGATAAGAAATAAATTGGTCTGTGAGCTTGCTTCCTAATACAAACCCCAAAACCTTTGGAATATCTGAGTATTTGCATCATTTTGCTTGCTAATAAGATCATTGATAGTTGGGAACTCCTGGATAGCATTGAGGTAGGGGCTGGTTGCCAAGATAACAGCCATGTAATTAGAAGGTTAGAACTTCCCCTATTTTCTGGGATAAGGAGATTGGAAGAGAGCTAAGCACCAATGGTCAGTGATTTATTTAATCAATCACTCCTTTATTATTCTAATCTCCCAAAAATCCATAAGTTATGAAATTGAATTGGGTTGATGAGCACAAAGAGATGCTGTGAAGTTGGTGCTCCCGGAGAGGATATGGGAGCTGTGTACCTTGCCCTCTGCAAATCTCCCGTCTGGAGAATAGCATTATATTGTCTTGTAATAACACAATATGGTAAATAAAAAGTTTTTCAAGTTCTATGATCCATTCTAGAAAATTATCAAATCCAAGAAGGGAAGGGAATCACAGGGACCTCTGAATTTACAGAAGGTTAGTTAGCAGCACAGATAACAGCCTGAACTTGAAATCAGTGTTCAAAGTTGGATCAGTCTTTTGGGACCGTGAGATCTGCTACTATTGCAGGTAAATAGTGTCAGAATTGAACTGAATTGTAGGACACTTATGTGGTGTCAAAAAATTGTTAGAAGAAAGAAAATTCCCCAAAACTTCATGGCCAGAGGTGTTGATGTGAGTATAAACAGTTTACTTTCTTTAGAGAGATAGCGAATTAAGACAAAGTATAATTGCTGGGCAAGTAATTTAAGAAAATTTGTAGAAATATGACATGCAAAGAAGGTTACAGGTAAGGCAGCAGTAAGTTTTAGTGGTCCCCACATTTGCTGGAGGCAATCATAGTACCTACAGAGATTAATTCGGCATATTAGAATTCAGACACCTCCTGTTGCTTCGCTGCACACCCTCCATCATCCGAATAAGCTTCAAACATCTGTACTACTGAACTTTCTTGAAGCTGCTTTCTACTTTCACCCATTTGCTAACCACAGATCCTTTGATAGGGAATAAAGCCTTAATTTCAGTGTTATTTCAAAAAACACCCCATACCTCACTAATTAGGAAAAACTTCAACAGATTTTGTTTTCCTAAGATTAAGAGATACTAAAAGATAAAGTTAGTGTGTTTCCTGAGTTGTCAGCCATACTGCCACTGAAATTTATTTGATTGGTGATAACATATGTAGGAGCTTAGGGATTTCTAGGAATCACGTGTATTAAGACATAAGTAAATTGGATTCAGGATCTTAATTTTGTAGGTTGTGTGTGTATTAATCCTGTTCTAGGGATACAATTTATAATGTTATTTTTCAAGGTTGTCAGCTTATGTGGGCTCCTTAGGATAAAAATTTATAAATATTGTTAATTCACAGCTACTTATTTAGCATGATTTGTTTACAGAGTATTTAGATAAATTTTAATTGGGACCAAGAATCTCTTCATTTTGCTACTTATTTCATGACTCCCACAGTAGCATGATGCACAGGAGGTCAAGTGTTACCTACACCAGTGGGTGACAGTGCAGAGGGACAGGGACCTTGTGCACAAGGAGTGAAAGTTTTTCATAATCATCAGTGAATTTTCCCGTCTTTTGCTTTGGAGGCAGATACTATCTCTGTTAGTCATACCAATAGTCTGCTAATTTTATAAACATTTTTGGAAAGATAATGCAGCATTGACTTACGCAAACAGATTGTGCAGAAACATGAGAAGTCGTGGAGAACACCAATATGATTATCTTAAGCATTTTTATTCTTAATTTTGATATTCCCCAAAAGATGCTCATTGTAAGGCAACAATGATTTCTCCTCAAGTCATTGGGAATAGCTTGCCATTGGAATTTATATGACAACCAGAGATTTCAGTGCAGACTTGCTTGAATTCTTCTAAGCCAGCTTTACAGACCCAGGGACAAAATCACTGAGTCCCATGTGGGGTGATCTCACAGCTCTGTACACTGAATTCAAATTATAAGCAAACAATTCTTGTCTCTAATTCTGGGACTATGCACCCCTCCCCCAACCAGGTGGTGGTATCTTTGGATTGGATTTTGTATTATTTCACTTTCTAAGAAATGTAAATATTTTCTTGTCTATGTCTAAAAGACTTTTGACTTCCTGCAATCTTATATTTTCCATTTCATATATTTCCTATGTGTTTTGGTCGCATAATTGGAGGTAATAAATAATATCCAAAGTTTGGAGTTTCATTATAATTGTTTTTCTTACTGGCATATGGTCTAAAGCTACTTGACTGGCATTAATAAAATAAATTTGTTTTCAGAGTCCCTAGAACTACAAACTCCAGGAAATAATTTCTTTTTTTCAGGCTGGAGTGACTTAGTAAAATGAACATAAAAGAAATAATATTCATTGATTTTATTTACATGAGTGACAGCTTTTGTTTCCTAACTTTCCTGAGAATGTAAATCTAAAGCGTAGTCCGTAACTTCCTTGAATGCTGTTTGTAACTTACTTTTCATCTTTTACTAGCTTTTGGGCAGAGAGCATGTAAAAATTGTTTAATATGGTTTCACAAACTCTTTGATTTCACTGATGAGTGCCTCTAGATTATTTACTGCCAACCGCAGTTGTAATAAATTTAAAAGAAGCATATTTAGAAAACTCAACTTTCTTTTTTAAATAGTGGAATTACCATATATTGCTATGAAAAATGGCTTCAGGTTGATGGCATCTATCATCTTATGCAGAGTAAAACATTTAAACAAAACAGAGAATATAGTGAAAGGTCTCCCAGCCTTAATGTGTCGCTGTCTTTTTTAAAAACCAGCACTAGACAATAATGAATTTTATGTTAGCTTCCAAAAATTTCGTGTGTGTGTGTGCACACATACACACACACACACACACACACACACTCTCTTTTTTGTTAGCACTAGGAAAATTCAAAATAGATTTTCTTCTTTCTATACTTGCAAATTTTTTCTTTGATTTTTTCAGAAAAAAGCACACCTAGCCCAGACTAGACTTGAACTCACATTCCTCTGCCTTAGCCTCCTCAGTGTTGGGATTATTTGAGTCTAATGATTTTGAGATTTTGAAATTATAATTTTTGTGTATCAAATGAGTATATATTGTGTGTACAATTCAATGGTTTTTGAAATTGTATATGTCTGTGCAATCACAGCTCAAATTAAAATAAAGAAAGCATTTCTGTAACTTCAGAAAGCTATTTTAAATTGTTTTTTTACCTCAGTTACTTTGAGTACCCACCTACTTCCTAATTTCTACTATCTTTGATGAGAATATTATCTGTTCTTAGATATCTTTAAAGACAGTCATTTAGAGATAATACATGTTTATTAAACATTTGGTTTTTAAGCTACTAGATATTATACTTTTTGTGTATATGTGTTAGAGATCTGTTAAAATTTTAATAAATGTAGTATTGAATCATTCTTCCTTTCCCCACTGATTTTTACCAGAATATGTCACTTATGTATGTTTTATTTCAAGGTTACATACAGCAGATCTTTCCTGGACCTTCCATTTTGGTTGCCTATAATTGTATTTATACCATGATATTATGATTAATATAATTTAAAATAAGTATTTTTATATAATAAGACAAATTCTATGACTTTATTGCTTTTCAAAACTACCTTGGGTGGGTGCCCTTTGTTTTTTATTCCCCAGATGGATTGTAAGACCACTTGTTAAATTTCATGAAAAATAGATTATTTGAAGAACTGTAACATCTTTGCAATATTGTTTCCCATTCCTGAACATAGCATAACTATACTTATTTGTCTTTTTTATGATTTTTAAAGAATGTATTTTATAAGATGGTGTACATTTTTGTTAGATATATTCCTGTATTTTGTCAGTGTTGTTAAATGGTCAGTGGTATGATGCTGCTTTAAAGACAGTTGTGTCCTAATCCTATGAACCAGTGAACATCACTGGTTTCAAAATTTTATTAGTTGAACCAAAGTACAGAAATTTAACTTCTCTTATTTATAATATGTTTTCACTGTATTAAATTTGTATTAAATAAGGCTTCTACATATACTTAGAATTACATCAGTTTTAAAAACTTTTATTTAGATGCAAGAGAAGAAAGTTGATTGTACTCACATACTTGCTTACCTTGTTATTTCTTCTTTCCTGAAATTGAACAATTCCTTTTGTCATTTCTCATTCACAGAGGTTTCTTTAGTCACTGTTTTAGAATAGTTTTGCCAGTAACAAGCTCTTTTATTTTAATTCATCTGAGAATGTCTTGATTTTGCCTTAATTCTTGAAATACATTTTAAATGGATGTGGTATTTTTGGATGACAGCAGTTTTCTTTTATCATCTGGTTTCTGATGACAAATGCACTTTGTAGGAAAAATGTCATTGTGGTTTGGACTGTATGTGTCCTGAAAGGCCATATACTAAGGGGTTGGGGTCCCCAGCCTGTGGGTGGCACTGCAGGAAGGGGCAGAGCTGTGAGGGGGCCGCCCTAGCAGAGGGAAGTTAGTTAAATATCATCACTGGGGTGCGTCCTAGAAAGGAAAACCCTGCTGCCTGCTCTCTTTGCTTCCCAGGTGCCCTGAGGTGAACACGTTTGCTCCACCCTGGGTTCCTCAGTGTGGCATGAAGGCCCTTAAAAAATAGTGCTGAGAGACCACCGCCTGGAACCTCTGAAACCATGATCCAAAATAAATTTATTTCTTCTCTGTTAGCTTGGGTCAGGTAGTTTGTCACAGCAACAAGAAGTTAACTAAAATAATTTCTTATTTTCTTCTTTTTAAAATATTTTTGTCTTAATATCTCAAAAGTTTGATGAATAAGCCTTGGTAATGATGTATGTAGGTTTATCCTGCTTGAAGTTCACTTATCTTTTGAATTTATAGGTTTATTTTTAATCAAACTTGAGGAATTTTCAGGCATGACTTCTCTGAGCTCTTTCCAGCCCACCTCTCTTCCCTTTTCCTTGTATGATCCTGAGGGTTAGGAAGGCAGATCTTTTGTTGTTGTCTCACCAACCCTTGAATTTTTTCCAGCCTATTTTCCATCTGTGGTTCAAACTGAGTAATGTGTTGTGTTGTCTTCTACTTTACTGATTTTCCCTGTCCCCTCCTTTCTTTGTTGAACTCATCCACTGAATTTTATTGCAGCCATTTCATTTTTCAGGAATTCTGTTTCTACCAGGGATAAAGAAACCTCCAAGAAGACAGACATAGCTAGTGGATTTTATGACCCTGGGTAGCAATTCTGTGTGCTCCAGGTTGGACAAACTCACTTCTAAGGGGAAATACGATAGTGATATATAGATAGAAGCTGGGGATAACTGAATGAATCAAGTTTTGTAACATTCTGGCACTGAATAGTTCCTGCTTAATTTCTTACTAGTAATACTCTCTAATTAGAGAAGATTGGAAAATGTGTGCAGGTGAGGCAAAAATAAGGGTCCTACAGTTCTGGCAGAAAGTAGTTGAGACAGAATAGATATAAATCAAACTACACAGATTATATCAGAGGAGAAAAATACTGTGAAAACAACTTTGCAGTGACCATCTGGAGATGCTGCTGTCCAAGAAAGGTATCAACTTTGTGGACCATCTCATGGCAAAGAAGGCAGGACTCTGTTGTAGTCAGGGGTTGTGCAGAGAACAATTAAAATCAGGACATGGAATTTATAATATTATTTTATGATGGTCACCCAGAGTTAACACAAGAGACTGTAGGAAATCTCACCACAACACCAAAGACATAGAATATTCAACCAAGGGCCTAAACCCCACAGCAACATCCTGCATAAGTCCAGATGAAGACCCAGAGCCCAGGAAAATGCCTCCCACATGTACCACTGGAGGTCTAGAGCCCAGAAAAAGACTTATGCCAGTCTCTTTTATGGATTCATGCTGGGAAGATCCAAAGGTCAGTGGTGGAAGCCAGAAAGTCTATGCCATTGGGGTGAAGGAGCTGTACTGATAGGTAGGAGGGTTCTATGCTGCAGCTGAGAAGTCACACTCAAAACAAACACCAGGGCTGCTCCGAAAACACCACAACCATCTTTAGCGACGTGGAGGCCCTGAGCTCCTCCGATGAAAAGCACAATTGAGTAAATGCCAGGAAGCCAGCATGACGGATTTGTCCTGGGGATTAAGCGGCACACATCTTGCTCTCCGGAGCCAGGAAGTAGTGCTCCATGTGAGGACCAGGCTTCTCCAAGAGAACCGATGGCTCAACCAGTAACTTGTAGGAGAACCTACAACGCCCCAATGCCTCAATGTCTCGCTTTTCCTTCTCCACATCTCTATTTAGGCTGGCAACTTTCCTCAGGTGAAATGTCTACGCTCAAGCCCCATGCTGATTTAATTCAGATGGTGTTAAGTTGACCATCAATTTTTAATCCATAACAGACTTCAAGATCTTTATAATCTCAGGGGTCTTAGGGTGGATATGGTCATAGAAATATATAGTAAAATCAATATTATTCAAAGTTCCTTTTGACTAATTATGATTTGATATAGCAAAAAAAATTGTGTAAAATAGGGTTGTCTTAAAAGGAAGGCTTGAACCAAAGAAAGATGATAATTTCACAAGAGAAAACTATGATCCATCATTAGTAGTACAGTTAGAAAGAGAGAATTAAGTTTTCATCTCTTTGTAGCTTTCTTGATGTAGCGATCTGTAGAACTGAAAGACATCAAAAAGCAGAACGTTAGGAGAAAAGTCTGGGCAATGAACAACTTTATACAAAATACTCAAACTTGACTTGGTAAGTTCCAAAGAGAATGTTCCTATAATAGTTACCCAGTCTGGTCAACAAGAAGCACCAACCCTCTACCCCCAAAATGCCCCATGTCCGTAAGCAACCTGTTCATCTGGAGAAACTCAGGCCGTGATGGTAGCTACTGAGGTGAAATGCAGTTGGATGCCTATGGTGCTTTGGTGTTTCACTGACCTTGCAGGTCTAGGGCCAGTGGCCTAATCATAGGTTCAGAGGACAGTGGTACATGGTGTGACATCTAGGGGAGATCTCCTTCTGAGGGTTGCAGCCATTGTTGATTCCCTATGGTCTTGTTTTGGAAGTCCTATATAATTTCCAATGTTTTGTTGGGTTGGGTTTTATTCTCTTTATTTTATTTTATTGTGTTAAATCTGATGGCAGGAGCAACTATTTCAAAGATAGCAAGATATATTATGGTAGCCATTTTGGATTTACTACTGGCTTGTTTTGAAGTCCTTTATTGCATTCCGTTTTGTTTTTATTGTTTCTATTCTGTTCTGTTCTGTTTGATTTTCACTATGTCCAAAGTTATCTATAGCTATTTTGAGGACAACAAAAGGCCTTATGGTAACTATTGTTGATATTATAGTATTTTGAAGTCCTGTATCTTTTATACTGGTTTGTGGTGATTGATTTTATTCTATTTTGTCCTCTTTAAAATAAAATGAAAAAAAAATAGTTACTCAGTCTCTATGAATGCACAGTTTAGTTGAGGAGTGAATAATAACTGCTTTTCCTGATAGCAGTTCTTTAAGGATTTTTAACTATCTTATTTAACAGCAGAAAGATTGGAAAAGCAATTGCATTCATGGTCCAATAAATGGTGTATGAATATATCACTCACATTAGAAGAGAAGATTTTAGTGTCACTTTCCTTATCCAAAGATTGTTAGACACCATTAAAACTTGTTCTCAAATTTTCTTGAGAAATTTGGATCCTAGGCATGGCATGCATGTCTTTTTAACTAGCCAGAATAGATGGATGATAGTAGTGGTTTAAACTTTAGACCTTTGTTGAAAACAAATGCTAAATACTATACTGTTTTTTTGTAAGCCTTCTGAATCACACAACAATTTTGATGCACTGTGATATATGTACCTGTTTAAAGGATAAGAACACAACATAGTTTGCTTAAAAGAGTATATCCTTGAATAAGTCACGTTGAAATTATTTCTCTTTTTTTGTTTTGTTTTGTTTAGAAACAGGGTCTCACTATGCAGTTCAGGCTGGCATTAAACTCACTTTGTAGCCCAGGCTGGTTTTGAACTTGCAGTGATTCTGATGCCTTAGCTTCCTGAATGCTGGGATTGCAGGTATGTGCCACCATGCCAGCTAGTTCGGCATTTGTTTTTTTTTTTTTTTTTAATTTTTTTATTTCAAGAGAAAAAAAGAACAAAACAGTAAAAGGGTAAAAGTAGTACAGAATTTCAAAAAAGAAAAAATAAACAGTAAGAAATCACTAGTTAATAGATTACATATTGTCATCTTAGAAATAGTTGTTCAAGTTACAGGATTAAAGCATACAAAGTGGACATTCAAACAGTGAGACTGCAAACTTCTGTTCAATGATCCAACAAAAACTTAGTAATATGGTTATCTATCTTACACACTTAAATATACATGCAGTTATATCCTTTAGAACACTTTCTTTTCCTCTCTTTTTTACAATAACAGTTACACATTTTGGGTTTTATTACTCTCACAGTTCTTATCAGCTTTTCTGGAAGAGAATAAAACCAAATGTGACAAAACAAAATGGAGTCAGTCAGAACAAAAGGATGGACATAGTACATGATGTAAAAACAGAATACCAGGTGATCAACAATGGTTACCATAATGCCTCTTGCTATCTTAAAAAGAGTTGCCTATATCATCAGGTATAATAAAATTGAACAAAACAGTACAGAACAAAACCAATAAAACTGAAACATTGGAGACCTTACAGTGTTAGGGCCAACGCCGCAGGGAAAGAGACCCCAAGGACTCAACTCTTGGTGAGGGAAAAAAGTTTATTTCCATGCGCATGGGGTCCCCCAGGCAAACAAGTGCGGAGGGCCCCGAGGGGGAATTGTGCAGGGTTTTTAAGGGCGCAAACGGGAGGCAAGCGAGTTTACAGAAGCAGATTGCATTGGTTAATTTTGAGCAGCATAGGATTTGGCAGAAATTGATTGGAGGGGTTTGGGGTTGAGTAACCATGGAGACTGGGGGTCCTAGCCCAGTCACTATGTGTCCAGAACAGAACAGTTACTTGTCTTACTTATCTCGTTGAGACAGAACAACCTTGCAGGTGCATTCTTTCTTTTTTTTTTTTTCTGCTCTGATAGCTCTGGGGAGTTAGGCATTTCTTTCTGCTCTGCTCTGATAGCTCTGGGGAGTTAGGGAGTTAACCCTTTCATTCTCCGCTCTGGGGAGTTAGGGAGTTAACCCTTTCATTCCCCGCTCTGGGGAGTTAGGGAGTGAAACATTCTTTGCTGCTTTTTATAACTCGGGGAGGGGGTTATAGCAGGGGGGTCAACTCTCACATTCCCCCCTTTTCTTTTTCGATGACTTTTAATCTTAAAGGTCCTGTATGGGTAAGGGATCATATTGTTGACGTAGCACCATAACTTTTACTTGAGAAATCTGGGCCCTCACAAACCGGGTTACTCGGTTAATGAGGCAAGGGGCTATAGTTATGACTATAATGAATCCGGCCAGGGGTCCCAATAAAGGGAGAATATAGGGCAGGATTGATTCCCGGAAAGAGAACATTTTGGCTTTACTTGAAGGGGGCTCTTGAGATCTGATTTTTTTTTCTCAACTTTTTTATTGTATCTTTTACAATCCCAGTATGATCAGTGTAAAAACAACATTTTTTTTTAAGTGCGGCGCAGAGACCCCCTTCTTTTAAAAACAAAAGATCTTTAACAATTGGTTTTTTTTTTTGCTTACAGGGGGACCAAAGCCGCCGTGTAAGGTCGGCATCAATGATATTAAAATCAAAACAAGCAAGCTAAAACAGTTTATAACCAGCATAATCTAACTATGTTTTAGTCAATTTTTAACTTTAAGGGTTACCAGTCTGTTGTGTAGTCCACTGAGTATGTCCCTCGTTGTCCGCTGTTTTCAGTGGCTTTACATGAGTGTAGTGAATCCGTGCAGTTTTTCCTGTTACCTTGATGGCAGTGGGAGTACTGAGCACCACGGTGAAAGGTCCTTCCCAGCAGGATTTGAGGGAGTCATGGTGGTGACATCGAACCAAGACTGGAGTCCCTGAGGCCTTGGTCTCTGAAGGCAGGTCTAAGTGTTTTTGTCTAAACAGCTGGTGGATCCAGGCCAACACAGGTTGGAGTGTCTGTAGGGACTTAAGATCTCGATTAGTAATTTTAGCTAATTTGTCTTCTGACAATCTTGGAACCAATGGCGGGGGCCTCCCAAACATGGCTTTAAAGGGGGAAATTTTAGAAACATATGGGGTATATCTAGCTCTTAACAGTGCAAAGGGAAGAAGGCTCATCTAATTATCGCCAGTTTTTGAAAACAGCTTAGCTAAAATGTCCTTGAGACTTTGGTTTATATGTTTTATTTGCCCTGAGCTTTGTGGCTGATAGGCACAGTGGAGTTTTAATTAATCTTTAATGTCTGGGCTAACTTTTGGGTGACTCGGGCTATGAAAGCCAGGCCATTATCAGACCCCATTGATAGTGGGAGGCCAAATTAAGGTATGATCTCATGTGATAGCCTTTTAACTACCACTAAGGCTGACTCAGACTTAGTAGGGAAAGCCTCTACCCAGCCAGTAAAAATGTTTATTAATACCAAGAGATAGCAGTGTCCCTGTAAATTAAGTTTTACCATGTCCATGAAGTCTATTTTTTAATGTTCTCCTGGAACAATTTCTTGATGTCGGGTGGTCTCCAACGCAGAGCTCTTGGCTGAGTTGACTAACAAGCACTGTGGGCATCTGGAGCTCGAAGAGGTGGTCAGTTTGTAGAGTTTTGGAATAAAATACTGAGTTCTGGACAAATCCACAAGTTTAGTTTTTTTTTTAAACGAGTAGTCTGGCGAGCCCGGTATAACAGCTCCTGCCCTAGTGTCTCCAGTAACCATACTTGTATATCAGGTAACTGGTATTAGCCCCTTGGGGTGGGAGACTTTATTTCAAGTTGAGATGCCAACTGTAGGTCTTTCTTTATGTAGACTGGTTCTGACAAGGTCAGAGGACTAGTATTAGAGCAGTTATTTTCTTGGTTGACCCCTCTGATGTGGTTGTTATTTTTTAAGTGGCTTGATCTGCCAAACTGTTTCCTAAGGTGACAGTGTCATCTCTTGTCTGGTGAGCCTTGTAATGAATAGCAACCCATTGAGGCAGTCAGACAGCTGTCAGCAAGTCTAGAATCTGTGGAGCATTTTTAATCTTAGTCCCAACTGAGGTTAAGAAACCTCACTCTTGATAGACGGCTCCACGTATATGTACAGTAGCAAAGGCATATCTACAGTAAGAAAAATGTTTTACCCTCTTTTTTGTGGCTAGTTTTAGCCTCTTAGTCAAAGCAACAAGCTTCGCCTTTTGGGCAGAAGTGCCAGGCTCTACCCGCTTAACCCAGAGTACCTCCTTTTCGGTGGTCACTGCTGCCCCGGCCACTCGTTTGTCGTTTTGGATGAAGCTGTTTTCATCGAACAGTTGTCGGCATTTCCCAAAAGCTGGTCAGTAAGATCAGCCTGTAGGTTCTGTTGCAGTTCGAGGATGTCAGCGCAATCATGGAGAGAGGTGTCCTTTGTTCCTCCAGGTCATCATCAGGCATAAGGGTGGCTGGGTTTAAAGCTGAAGAAGTCTTGAATATCATTGACTCTGGGTCTAGAAGCAGGGCTTGACAGTAGAATTTTGGCATTTGAGAGCCTTTTTTAGGAGGGGTTTTGATAAGAGTCTCTAAACTGTGAGAGGTTACCACAGAAATCACTTGCCTAAAGCGAGTTTCTTTGTCTCCTTAAGTAGCATTGTCACAGTAGCTAGTATTTTTAGGCAGGGGGGCCATACTCCTGTTACTGAATCAAGTCTTTTGGAGAGGTAGGCTATAGGCCTCTTTCAAGGGCCAACGTCCTGAGTGAGGACTCTTTTGGCAATGTCCCTGAGTTTATCTATGAACAAGATGAAAGGCTTGGTAACGTCAGGGAGTCCCGGGGCTGGGGCCTCTGTCAAGGCCCGCTTGAGCTGCTGGAAGGCCTGTTCACATTTATCAGTCCAGTTTAGTGAATTTTGAGTTTCTCCCTTATGGGAGTCATATAGAGGCAAGCTTTTCAGTAAAATTTAGCCTACAGTATCCAACTGCCTCCAGAAAGTCTCGTCTGTTTTATAAAAGTTTTCTCTCATACAGCAATTTTAACATCTTGGCTATCTTTTTGTAAATTTTTTAGTTTTTAAAGACCTTTTTGTGCTATCTCTATTAACTGGCTGAGGGGCATTTTTTTAAACCTCTCAAACCTTTGTAATTTTTGTCTAACATGTGGGGCTGACTGAGTTACAAAGAGAACAACTGGCGATACTGGGAAACCTCCTTACCTCTGGATGTCCAGTCAGGGTGGCACAAAAGGAGAACATGGTTTTGGCATTCCGGATCAGAGAGCCGGCTTCATCTGGATGGCACACTGTTTCTTGTCCAAGGGTGTCACGTGACAGGCCATCATTTTATTAAAATTATATTCTTAACAAAAAGGGCTTTTTTACAGGTAACAAAATTGTGCTGTATAATCTCCCAGATGTTTATAGCACATGTAAGAATTTGTATCTTATTTCTAGTATCACCTATAATCTCATTTTAATGAAAACATTTTGCAGCAAAGTACAATCTTATGTATACTTTTACCAAAACTGATCTAATACTGTCAAATTCTGAACACATTTACTTTTTGTCAAACCTGTTATTTGTAGTACTATAAACCAAGACAAATAAAATTCACATCCTCTTGAGCCTTTTACAACTTACAATAATACCTCTCAAACTAAGCTTTGATCTTTTTCCACATTCTGGCATAGCCAGACACCTTTACTTGAAGACCACTTTTTTTGTCCCTCTTTTTACTATTACCAGTCAATTACCTTTTTTCTCACTTCTCAGACAACATCAAAACTCTCAACAAAACCCTTGAAATCACCTTTTAGTAGTCCAAAACATACTTATTTTATGTCTTTTTACCACATAAAAATGCTGTATTTTAAAAACAAAACTGTAACCTTTTAACTGGCTCAAATATAGTACTGCCTGGTTTTTACTTGGCAAAGTTGACATGACTCTTAACAACCATAGATATATATATATGTGCACATGTTTATATTTTTACCAGAGAGAAAAAAATACTCCTTTTAAAAGGCATGCTGAGGTTGCAAGCAATCAATTGAAGTCTTACATATTAAACAAGGCGCCACAACATTAAAGGCACAAACAAAGGGAGCTTTTTGCATAGTTTGGTCAGCTAAAGGAAATAATTTTTCTTATCATGAACCTTTAATCTCATAAGCCATATGGATCCTACAACAGAAATGGGCAACAAGCCCCTAAGTTAGTAACAAGTTTAAACAGGCAATCAAGGAGAGGGCGGAGGAAGGAAGGGTTTTACCCACGGTGGGGGCTCCTCCCTGAGGTCCTGTCATACCAAGATGTAGGCGATCCGGTCGGGGTGGCCCTCTCGTCCAGGGCAGAAGATGATGTTTTTAACTGCTAAGATGAGGGGAAGGTGGAAAGTCCCCTCTGGTGGCCAACCCACGGAGAATGTGGGCCACTCAGACGAGCAGAAAGTCTGTCATTTACTTTTTTAACCTGTAAGGAGAGATTGTGAGCCCTCTCTCGAACCTCTGACCAATGGTCGAGGGTGAGGGACAATGGGGACGATGTCCTTTGTCCCATGGTGTTCTGAAGACAAAGAGTGGTTAGCGTACGCGCGACACAACAAATAACCGTTCACAACAGTCACAACACACAGGACAAACAGGCCGGCCACCTCACTCTCACGCATTAGTTTCACACCAAATGAGTCACCTTAGGGGGTGCCTCCAGATTGGCCCGGATGGGCCACAGATTGGGAATGAAATTCCCCAGATTGGCCCAGACGGACCACAGATTGGGAATGAAATTCCCCAGATTGGCCCAGAAGGACCACAGATTGGGAATGAAATTCCCCAGATTGGCCCAGATGGACCACAGATTGGGAATGAAATTCCCCAGATTGGCCCAGAAGGACCACAGATTGGGAATGAAATTCCCCAGATTGGCCCAGAAGGACCACAGATTGGGAATGAAATTCCCCAGACCGATAGGAAAATCCTATCGCAGACGGTGAGTCACGGAAAACCATGTGGGGCGTCCCCCGGTCACCAGAGAACAGAGAACAGATAACAAAAACAGGTAACAAAAATTGCCCGGTTGGCTCGGGGCGTAAAATACTGGTAGATTGATCCTCAGAGTAAAAATAAGAAGCGACCGGTCGTACTCACCCACCGCAGAGCCGTTGAGGTCACCTCCCGTGAGACGTGCTATCTCGCTGGGGCCTCCAAGATGTTAGGGCCGACGCCGCAGGGAAAGAGACCCCAAGGACTCAACTCTTGGTGAGGGAAAAAAGTTTATTTCCATGCGCATGGGGTCCCCCAGGCAAACAAGTGCGGAGGGCCCCGAGGGGGAATTGTGCAGGGTTTTTAAAGGCGCAAACGGGAGGCAAGCGAGTTTACAGAAGCAGATTGCATTGGTTAATTTTGAGCAGCATAGGATTTGGCAGAAATTGATTGGAGGGGTTTGGGGTTGAGTAACCATGGAGACTGGGGGTCCTAGCCCAGTCACTATGTGTCCAGAACAGAACAGTTACTTGTCTTACTTATCTCGTTGAGACAGAACAACCTTGCAGGTGCGTTCTTTCTTTTTTTTTTTTTTTCCTGCTCTGATAGCTCTGGGGAGTTAGGCATTTCTTTCTGCTCTGCTCTGATAGCTCTGGGGAGTTAGGGAGTTAACCCTTTCATTCCCCGCTCTGGGGAGTTAGGGAGTTAACCCTTTCATTCCCCGCTCTGGGGAGTTAGGGAGTGAAACATTCTTTGCTGCTTTTTATAACTCGGGGAGGGGGTTATAGCAGGGGGGTCAACTCTCACAACAGGACTTCAAAAGAAGATAATAGTCAAACCAGAATGGGCATCATAGTGAATCTTATTGTCTTCAAAGTAGTTGCCTATATCCTCAAACTTGATACTTGATATCAAACAAAACAAAATAGTGTAAAATCAGTCAAAACAAGATGGTGAGAGCAATACAAGGCTTCAAATCAAGTTAATAGGAAATCAAAAACTTACTATAATATATCCTGCTATTATTTAAATTTATTTTTTACCTTAATTAAAAAATTTAAAAAGGGGAGATTGAGATAAAAGAGGACATAACACATAACAACACAGGTCAGAACAGAACAATTTAAGCAACATAGTGTTTCACCACAAGACAATCTGACATAACAGTAGTTACCATAGTGTCTCTTTCCTTGAAATATTTGAGTATATCTTCATATACTATAGTATCAAACATAAAAAGACAATGTAAAATCATTCAAGAGAATGAAAGTATTACAGGGTAATCAGAATCAACTAACAGAAAACAAACATAAGTTACTATATTATCTCCTTGTCTATAAAATACTTTATTTATACTATCACATATAATAAAATCCAATAAGATACAACATGATAAAACCAATGGAGACAGAAGAACAAAAGCTTGGTGGGGCTTCAAAACAAGAGATGATATTAAATCATAACTAGCTATCATAATGTCTTATTTTTTTCAAAATATCTGTTCATACATCACAGACAAAAAAATCAAACAACCCAGAATAAAACCATTCCAATTAATGAATGAAAACATTATAAGGCTTCAAAGCCATATAATGGGGAATCATGAATATCACATACTTTTATGTATTTTTACCATTTCTTACACTAGGAAAACTATTTGTTATTTACACATGTGAGTTCAATTTATTTTGCTTATGAATATGGTCTCAAGCTGTGCCCATTTATTTATAAATATCTCAAAGTGATCATTTTTTATAGCTGAGTAGTACTCCAATGTATAAAAATACCACAACTTTTTTATCCATTCCACAGTTGGTGGACACTTAGGTTGTTTCCAAGATCTGGCTATTATAAACTGTATTTGTATAAACATGGGTGCACATATATCACTGTGGTATGATGTTTTCGGTTCTTCTGAGAATATGCCTAGTAGTGGTTGGAATAGCTGGAACAAATGGGACCTCCAATTCCAGTTTACTGAGAAATCTCCAGACTGACCTCCACAATGGTTGCACCAGTTTACACTCCCACCAACGGTACAGGAGAGTTCCTTTCTCCCCATGGCCTCTCCAGCATTTGTTGGTGGTAGTTTTCTTGATTCTTGCCATTCTTTCAGGAGTGAGATGGAATCTGAGAGTGGTTTTCATTTGCATTTCTCTAATGAGTAATGATGAACATTTTTTCATGTACTTATTTGCCATTTGTATTTCTTCATCTGAGAATTGTGCATTCATCTCAGAGGCCAATTTTTAGATTGGATCCTTGAATTTTGGGGGTCTGATTTTTAAAAATTCTTTATATGTTTTAGACAGAAGTTCTTTGTCTGAAGGACAGTTCAATAAGATTATTTCTAAGTTTGTGAGTTTCATTCTGTTTTCCTGATGTGGGAACTCAGTGCAATAAATTTTCCTCCAAGGACAACTTTCATTGCATCCCACAGATTCTGGTAAGTTGTATCTGTGTTTTCATTTTCTTGTAGGTATTGTTTAATTTC
This sequence comes from Cavia porcellus, assembly GCF_034190915.1. Lineage (NCBI taxonomy): Eukaryota > Metazoa > Chordata > Mammalia > Rodentia > Caviidae > Cavia > Cavia porcellus. The sequence continues at coordinate 18,160,536 of NW_026947504.1, forward strand.
TTCTTTAATTTCCTCTGTGACCCACTGATTACTCAAGAGTGTGTTATTCAGTTTCCATGTGTTTGTGGGATTTTTGCAGTATCTTTTACCATTAATTTCTAACTTCAAAGTGCTATGATCCGATAACATCTAAGGGATAATTTAAATTCCTTTGCTTTTATTTAAATATATTTTGTGACTTAATATATGGTCTATTTTAGAGAATGTTCCAGGTACTGCTGAGAAGAATGTGTATTTTGTTGTTGTTGGATGGAACACTCTGTATATGTCTATCAACTCCATTTGTTCACAGGTGTGATTCAGTTCTGTTATTTCTTTGCTGATTTTCTGTCTAGTTGATCTGTCCCTTAGTGTCAATGGTGTGTTAAGATCTCCTGCTATATGTGTGCTACTGCTAATTTGGTTTTTCATTTTTGTTAATACTTATTTTATTTAACGGGTGCTCTGGAATTTGATGCATATATATTTAAGATAGTTATCTCTTCCTCTTGAAGTTTTCCCCTAACCAGTATGTAATGACCTTCTTTATCTCTTCTGATCATTACTGGTTTGACATTCACACTGTTTGCAAACAAAATAGTTACCGCTGATTTTTTTGGGGTTCCTGTTGCATGAAGCATTTTTTTCCATCGTTTGACTTTCAGTCTGTGAGTATCCTTTTGGGTACTCCTTTTAGATGGGTTTCTTGTAGATGGCATATGGTTGGATTTTGTTTCTTGATCCATTCTGCCAGTCTGTTTCTTTTAATTGGTGCATTGAGACCATTTACATTAATGGTTACAACTGGTGTAGAAGTTGGTTTATTGTTGACATGTTATATTTCTACTGTTGCATCTTTATCTTTCTGTTCTATTTAATTGTCTGCTTTGCTTAGTGGTTTTTTTTCTAAATGTATCTAAACTGTCTTTCAGTATTCTTTGCAGGGTTGACTTGTTGATCATGAAGTTCTTCAGCTGTTTTGTGTCATGGAAGTGTCTTATTTCTCCATAGATTTTGAAGGACAGTTTTGCAGGGTACATGAGTCTAGGTTGGAAATCATTTTCCTTTAGGATCTGAAATACTTCACTCCATGCTCTTCTTGACTTTATTGTTTGTGCTGAGAAGTTTGCTGTGATTCTGATAGGTTTTCCTTTATAAGTGATCTGTCTTTTCTCTCTGACAGCTTTTAATATTCTATTCTTTTGTTGGATTTCTGGGATGGTGATTATTATATGTCTGGGTGTAGTTTTATTTTGGATGGCTATTTGGAGTTCTATATGCTTCACTGATCCTGATATCAGTTTCCATACTCATGTTTGGGAAATTTTCATGTATTACTTCTCTAAATATTCTCTTGACATTGTTTATGCTGTCTCTTTCTTTTTCATTTATCATATCAACCTTATGTTGTGTTTCTTTGCATCATCTTGCAGTTGTTGAATTGTTATTTTCTAATTTCTTGTTATTTTTAAAAGATCATTCCTTTCTTGTTCACTGGCTGCAATCTTGTCTTCGAGGTCTGAAATTTCATTTTCACATTCATTGAGGTTGGTTTTACAACTTTCAATGGAATTTTTGATTTCCTTTATATCTCTTTGCATCTGCTTTATGTATTCTGTTTGTTTCTTATATTGTTCATCCATGGATTGTATCTTTTTGGGTTTAGTTCCTCCAATTTTTTAACTGTGTTTTCTTTAGATATGTTCAGCATCTCTTTCATTTCTTTTATCATTCTTCTTTTACCTGGGAGATTATTTGAAGTTTGAATTTCTTTAAAGCTTCCTGGAGTTGCTTCTTTATTTTGGTTACTATTATTTCAGGTATTTCATGCATATAGCCTGTATTTTCTTCTATGTACAAGGCTTCAAATTTTTTTTGGATGGGCTGGATGCTTGAGATTGCATTTTGTCATTTTCCTATATTTTCATGTTTTAAGTGTTGTTCCAAAGCTTCCCCTGGCACGATGGAAATTGTCTCCTATGTGTTGGGCTCTTGGGACTCCTCTGGTAGTGTGGCTCCCTCCTTGGGCAGTGAGGCCCCCGGATTAAAAGAAGATTGCCAGGCTCCTTTCAGGTAGGCCTAAAGCCTCCTCAAGCTGCACAGCTCCCCTCTCTGGCAGCAAAGCTCCCCAGACTGAAAGAAGGCCACCAGGCATGGTCTAGGCAGACCCAAATCCTACTAAGCTCAATCTAGTGTGGCTGCAAGCCCAGCAAGCCCCCAACTCCCTACAGCAAGGATGTCATACTCCCCTGGGGATCGGATGTTTTGTAACCATCTACCTCCTTGGGTGGCAAAGCTCCCCAGGCTGATAGAAGGTCACCCCTATGGCCTAGGTAGGCCTCAAACCTCCTCACCAGCGCAGCTCTCTCCTCCAGGTGGTGGCAGTAGTGCTGGTGCTCTCCAGGCCAAAAGAAGGTCCCAGGCAAGGCCGGAGCAGGTTCCTGCGGCTCCGCTCAGCTCCCTCCTCCAGGCTGGATAGTTCAGCATTTGTAAGACCTACAGAGGGAGGGGCAGGATTGGGTGCTGAGGAATGCACTTTGGAACCACTGGGCAGTGTATGTTGCCTGTAGCCTTGAAAGTAATGCTTTGTATACATGGCAAATGTGTTCCTATTTTTTAAAAGACAAATCATCATTAATATTGCTTGTCCTATATTCATTTTTTTCTACTTTGGCATTGTGTTTGACAATAGTAACTATTCTTTTATAAGTTTTCTATGGGTGTCATAGTATTTAGAAAGATATACTGTTCACCAGCTGTACAAAGAGTAACAGCAAAGAATTTTGTAAGAATTACCTGTTAGCTTTGTGATTAAATTTTTGCTAAGAATTTGTAGGAAAAAAAACCCCCTAAACTTCATTCTTAAATCACATCCTAAATCGTTTTAGAAGTAGTTTTCACTTTTTGAGCACTACTATAAATCCAAATCATATTTCAAAACAGCACACATTACTGATAACAAGACTACCACTGGCAACAGATGACAGGGCTATTAATACAGGTTTAAAAAAGTGTCTTACATGCAACCCCTGCTCCTCTGTGTAATTTTCACTACTCAGAAAAGTGGGAGATCTTTTCCAAGTTCATTTGTTTTCCAGGGAAAGACAATTCTCATCCTAAGTGCTGTTGTCACTTTGAATTTTCCCTATGCGTCTTTTGTCACACCTGTCCTCTCCCTTTTCCAATAGCTCCTTTCTCCCTATCCTGTCAGTCTGAATACTGTTATCATGTGCAGTTCCATGCTCAGTGAATCAAAGCAGAGATAGGACTGGAAAAGTAGCACTGTGTCTCCATGAAACAAGTCCGTTTTCCTGTCTCTCCACAGTCCTTGAGAGCCACTATTTTACTTTCTGTGAATTTGACTATTTTAAGTATTTCTTGTAAGTGGAATTAGAGTCTTTTTCTTTTCTAGTTGGTTCATTTCATTTACTATAGTTCCTTTAAGCTTCATACACATTATAGCATTGACAGAATTTCTTTCTTTTCAAGTCTTCTTAATGTATGACTGCATTACATTTTACTTTTTTTTGTTTTTTGGGAGCAGAGTCTTGCTGTGCTGTTCAGGCTGGCCTTGAACTCAAGGCAATCCTCTTCCATCAACCTCCTGAGTGCTGGATTATAGGCATGCACCATATATAATCAGCTTGTTTATCTTTTTGTTCATGGATGAGCATTTGGATTGCTTTCGCTTTTTGACTGTTGTGAATAATGCTGTGATAAACAGAGGAACACAAATACATCCTCCAGATCTTGAATTGAAGTCATGCTCTGTTAGTGATCATTTCCCTTTATATATATTATAAAAATAAAATTATTGAGTCAAGTGATCTTTCTGTTCTTAATTTTTCAAAACCCTATCATACTATTTTTATATTGTCTATTACACAAAGCTTTCCATTCCTCCACATTCCCCAACATTTATTAGTTTTTGTTTTTTCAGAGTAGCTATCCTAAGTGGAGCTGATATTTAATTTGCATTTTTCTAATGGTTGATGATGTCAAATATCTTTTCATATTGTTCTTGGCAATTTGCATAACTTCTTTAGACAATGTTCTTTCCAAGATCATTTTTAAAAATTGTTTTTGTTTGGTTGTTAAAGTATAAAAGTTCTTTACATATCCTAGATATTAATGTTTTATCAGCTATCTTATTGGTAATTTTTCCCAATTCTCTGTGAAGCTCTTTTGCTCTCTTGAGTATTTTATTAGAAGCATGGAAGTTTTTAAGTTGGATATTCTTCTCTCTTTTTTGGTTTTGTTGTCTGTGTTTTTGGTGTCATAGCCAAAAAATCATTGTTAAATTCAATTTTATAATGTTTCCTTATGTTTTCTTTCAGAATTTTAGAGTATTAAGTTTTATTTTTAGGTCTTTAATTCATTTTGAAGTGTTAGTATGGTGTATAGATCCAATTTGATTATTTTCCATGTGGATATTCAGTTTCTCCAAAACCATTTTCTCAAAAGGCTGTCTTTTACCCACTGAGTAATCTTTATTTTATAGCACAACCTTTGTTTATGGTAGCTTTGTATATGCTCTGAAATCAGGAACATATGACTCCTATCTTTGGAAATTTCTTTCTTTTTTTCAAGATTCTCTCTGCCTCTCTCTCTCTCTCTCTCTCTCTCTGTGTGTGGCTATTTGGAGTCATTTGTTTTGTTTGTAAATGTGACTTTTCTGTTTGCAGAGCTTTTACGAGAAGCATATGCATCAAATAGAGGAAGAGACATATCCTATGGGTGCCTGTGATACAATGGACTATGACGGTATAGGTGTTGGAAAAACAACTAGTCACGTTGACTTTAGTAAAAATTTGCTTCCATTGCAGTCCTTAAAACTTGAGGGAAAATTTCTTCAAATTATTGACCACGTCTTTCTGTGTTTTTTTTCTTCCTTTCACAATTTGTAGATGTTGAAGATTTCATATTGGAATTATAGTTTAACCCAAAACTTGAAACTGTGAAATTTGACAGTTTTCATGGCACTCATGGAATGGAATGACACTATGATATAGCCTGGAAATGCAGTGGTGAGCAAAGTGGATTCAATCCCTGTCTTCAAAGGATTTCAACCAGTAGTCTCTTGCGAATGTAGACAGAGCCCAGCATGTGTATCATTTTGAAGGACAACTTTAAGTTTTCCTTTTCAGTTACAGCATGTAACTTTCTAACTTTTGAAGGGCATACTCTGATGAGTTTTCATTAAGGTGAAGGGACACTTGCCTAATTTTATTTAAAGGAAATTCAAGTACTCCATGGTTACAAAACAAAATCTACGCTGTTCTATAACTTAATGAGAAGATTTACTTTAAATATATTTAGACTCTAATCAATGATTTATTTCCTTCTCTAAAGCCTTGACAGATTCTCTCCTGCTCTACAGAAGCAGAAAGAGATAAAGTATTTGTTGGCAAGGAGAAAGAGGAGCAGAATTGAAGCCATGCTCTGTTATACACAGGGAGGGGCAAATTGTACCCGAACAGATTTTTAAAAACAAGAATGTGTACTTTTTGGAAATCCTGTGCCCTGGAGTTGAAACTTTACTTATAAAGAAATTTATTTTTTCTAGAGGACCTTCATTACCATCAGAGAAGTTAAAAATATTAAGTAGCTACTCAAGGCCTCCTTGCTTGGCATGTGGCACACACTATATAAATGCTAAACAGCAAATCTGAAATGTCTACAGCTTTATGTGGTTTCACCATTTGATTTTATTTGAAAGGCTTTGAGGCTTATGGCAAAGGTTGAGAGAGTTGCTTTAATGAAAGTGGGGGAATGCATATATAACACAGAAACTTAAGTTTTGATAGAAACATTTGTAATAGTATAACATAGCAATAGTATAACATGTTCACAGCCTCTTTCGTTGTTCAAATGCAATTGTTTTTGTCTTGATATTAATGTTTGTGTTTTGATGTTTTCTACTGGTTTTGGATGGTTTGGATCACACTGACCAGAAATAATGGATCTATATTTATGTGTTAATGAACTTCTGAGAAATTAGGTTAACAATTTTATCATAAGGTACTCAGTGTCCTAGAAAATCTTTTGTTTCTGATTTTGTTCACATTCTCCAAAATCTCCAGGCATTAATGTAGTGTGGCAAAATTTTTTAGAGATAGAACTCTGAATTTTTATTATGAAATATTTTTTCTATTGATTGATCTGCATATCAAAGGTTGCAGAGAGGGCTGTGATAATATGAATCACTTTTTAAAAATGGAGTATCCCATTGGTTTAATGAATTATTTATTTTTCTGTTCTGTGTGGATAAATTTTAGCTATAAAACACTCATTTTGCTAAAACTTCTTAATCACGTCTATGAAAATATCCTTAAAATATTTGCATACTCAAAAGTTTCAGTTCCTAAAAATAGCTCAGTCAAAGCACACAACCTACAAAAATGCTATAATGTTGTATTATATTAACACAACAAAAAAGCATCTGTAAAATGTCCTGATAAAAGATTATGTGCAAGGTTTTGTCATAGTAATATGAAAAAGATGACTCTGGCAAAAAGTAAAACTTCAGACTTTGGGAAATGCTTCTGATTCTGAAGCTGCTGCTTTTAATTTTATTTTCTGGGTCATTGTTCCCCAAACTAAATGCTGAATCCAGGGAGACTCGAGATACTGTGAGTGTTCTTAGAGATCAGAGCGGAAGAGATCCAACAGAGGTAGGTGGCAGTGGAGGACTGAAGGCAATTACATAAAGGAAGCAGATGCTCTCTCCCTCCCGTCCCTGGCGACAGCTGAACTTCTTTTTACTTTTTCTGTCCTTGATAGTTACAGCTAGTGTTTATCAGACAATTATTTTGTGCCATAGGACGGTATTCTAAATGCAGTTAGACAATTTCAGATAATTTTAAATCTCAGTATACTTCTACGAGATGCTATTTATTTCCCCTTCAGCTCATACATAGAGAAGCTGAGGATTTGAGTGTCTTAGTGCTTTACATAAGGTCCTTTGGCCAAAATGAGGAGTCAACTTTGAGCACTCTCAGCCTGGATACAGGACCCTAGGTCCCTGCAGGAGGGTATCTCAGACAGCATTTTGGGAGACTTTTTCAAAAGGCAAATATGCTTCCTATAGTGATTAAGAAATAACCTTTCGAGCCCTCAGTCTCTGCTTCAGAATTACGTTGTCTGATGACAGTGACAGATGTGGAGGAGACAGAGGTTGGCAAAGATTTGAAAGCCCTGTTAGTTCTCCAACTGCTCACCCTATTTTGACAGTTATATATTGCTTTATGAAAAGCTCATTCAGTCTATTTTTGAGAAAAATACTGAAGTGTGTCCCTCTCATTCCCTCTTGCTTTCTGTCCTCTGGTTGTCGTAAAGATAGCTGTGTAATGCTGTGACCATTCAGGAAAACATTTCACGATTGAATTCTGAGAGAATTCCAAACTTAAATAAAAATGGGATTCTCATTTGCCTTGAAAATCTAGGGCAATTCCTTCCACACACAACAACTTTAAAGCAAAAATGGGCAATATTTTTAAAGACAGAAAGTTGAAGTCACTGGAAAAAATTGAGAAAAATATCTACTCAGAAGGCAGTTACTGCATTGGGTAAGTAGAGTAGTTGTATCTTTGCTGCCTAGGTGGGTTCCCGAAGACCAGCTGTGAGTTAAGAAAACTAGCCTTACTGGTGTGCAAGGGAGATGTCAGAGTTAAGAGCCCCAGAGGTGCTGGTAAGGTACAGGGGGATTTTGGAAACAAGAAAGCCACATTTACCTGATGAACTGTTTTATTTTTTCTCTCATATATAATGTTGGAATATTCCTTACTATCAGTAGGTGATTTTCTTAATTCTCTGAGATGGTTTCTAACCTCACATCTCCTTCCTTTCATTTGCTTGAAAAATATTGAATATGTTGGGCTATTGATGGCAGAGCAGACATTTTAGAACTTTATGTTTACCTTTGGTATGAATTGATGCCTTCTTCTGCATGGTAAAAGCTGCAAAAGTGTGAAGGGAAACAAATGCATCCTCTAAAAACAAACAAAAAGTCAACCCCAAAACCCACAAAGTCCCTTGAGGGCTAACATATTTAGATTTAGATATATACCTGCAGGACGAAGAAACAAGATTCAGCTTGGGCCGGGCCCTTTCCTTATCCTCTGCACTACACAATCATTAAAGTGACTTTTGAACCATGCACATCACTCTTCAATTTCTCTGGAAAAAATTACATAACATATATGTAATTTTTCAAGCAGTTATGGAAGCTGAGCAATCACAAGATCTTCAGTCAGCAAACCAGAGGTCTGGAAGAGCCCAAGGTGGAGTTCAGGCCTGAAGGCCTGAGAACCAGGAATGTTGTTGGTGTGAGTTCTAGTCTGAGACTTCTGCCAGCAGAAGATCAATAATTCAGGTAAAGGATTCTGCAGTCTAGGCTTCTGACAGCTGTACGTTGGGCTGGGCCAAAGTTTTGTTACCCGAATGTTTAACAACTCTAGTGAGGATATTATAAAGTACCTCAGGCCAAAATAGAAACTGGCTAATATTTCTGATTACTACTTGTTCAAAAGAAGTCAGTCCGAAAGATAACTTCTTGATCACAATAAAATCTTGCTGTAGAACAGCAAAACTAACTATTACCAAGGACAACTTTTGTAAGGATTATGGCCAAGAAAAAGCACACTGTGAGAATATAGAATGAGCAATACAAGAGAGTATTTTAGTTTTAATTTAAAAAGTTATTTATCTTGGTCTTTGCTTGGTGTGGATGGCTTCAGTTTCTATAATTTGCATACTATAAGATTCACTGTTTCAAAGTTTGCAATTCAATGATTTTCAGTATAGTCCCAAGATATCTTCTTTTACCAGGAAACTTATTTCCTGGTCTTTTTACTCCAAGTTCTATTCTGTTTTGATATCCTACTTGGCACTTAAAATCATCAGAACTGGACATGGTGGTACATGCTTGTACACTTGATCTTAGACAAAAGGCTGAGAAGTGATGGCACATGCTTGTAACTCTAGCTACTTGGGAGCTAAAGCAGAAGAATCTCAAACTCCAAGTCATCCTACAGAACACAGCATCTTTTTTTTTTTTTTTGCTAAATAACTTATTTGTGGTTCATTTTCCCCCTCATTTTGTTGTAGGTATCTTGCAGTTGGATATTCATTGCCCCAAACACCATGCAACAAGAAAACAACTTTAGATTACCAATCTATGTAAAACCCATTAATGGTAGTTTTCATTGTAAAGATGAATTTCTTTTTTTAAAAATTATTTTAGAGCTAAAGGGTGTCTGTGACTCTTATTGTACTAGAACAACAAAAAAGACTGAGAATTATGATTATCTACAGTTAACATTATCAGAAATGTCTATAGACTTAGCCTACAAACTTTTCCAGTCTCATGCTTTGTATTCAAAATTTGTCACATTGAGCGTTCAGATATGTCCATAATTCATATACTACGTGAATGCGATCCTAACTGCATATGCCAATCTGAGTTGAACAAGAATTGCCTTGAAGATGAGTAAGTTCTGTGTGTGTCATGGATGATTGACATGCCATCCAGCAAACTGAAGGGGAAAACCCACTTTGGATGTGAATAGCTCCAACCAATGGGCTTGAGGCTGCATAGAATGAAAAGAGAAAGAAGGAAGTGCTCTCATTTGGAAGAATTTCAGACTCTGCCATTGACTTTAGACATTGGGCTCCAGTTTCTTCAGCTTTAAAACACTGTTTTGTACTAGTGACTCTATAGTGGGCTTCCAGGCCTTCAACCTTTCAAAAGTTTTATTTAAAACTATTTTTTACTGGATCATGTTGTAGTACATGATGATAATGCTCACTGTGGGGAGAAGGTACATGTACGTGTTTCAACTTTGCTTGGAACTGGATCCTCTGGCTTTCCAGCTTGCAGATAGTCTCTGGGAACTCTTCTGTCTCTGACCCTGTAGACCTCCTCCAACATATGCTTGCATAATTACACACAGCTTTTCTTTTGATTCTGTTCCTCTTAAGAATCATAACTAATACAATGAAATATAAGGACATAATTAATAGTCATACAAGAAAATCTCGAATTACAGTAACCTCACAACACTGTTTACTTCCCTGACTACTCATCCATGATTTACAGTGCTCACAATAGCAGCAGCAAAGACAGAGTCCAGTCAAACATATAAAATATTCTTTTGAATAAAATTTCACTTTGATTTTCTATTGCATCAATAGATACTGTTGACTTTGGGTCATGGTGGCTGATATTAGTGTGCTGTCCTTCACTGTCTGTCATTGGATCACCCTTTCTTCTGTTAATGCCTGAAAAGGAGTACAATGGAGAGGTCTGTCTTGCCAATTTTTAATATTGTGTAGTGTATTGTAGCTAATACTCAATGCTGATACTCTTGAGCCAGTATCAACTGTAGATACATTTCAAGTTATTCTTTTTCTGGTGCTAAGAAGTCTCCACTGAGTTACCTGGTATGTGTCCAATGGTGCAAATCTCAGAGGAAGTCTTTGGATCTACATGCAAAGGTCAAGTGAACCCAAACCTCATCCAGACATGGTACTAACCACCTCGTAGTACTTACCAAGTTTAATTGTTTGTTAATTTTGCCTTTTCCCATGTTGGACTGGATGTCCCATGAAGGAAAGTCTTTTTCCTATTTACTTTAATTCCCCAGTATGTCACATACAGACACCCTGCAAATGACAAGCACTCCATAAATGTTTATGTAATGAATAAATGCTGAATTCCCCAAAACATCTTGCATCTTTTTCATTCTCATTTTCAGAGACAACTACTTTGACAAAATGTTCAGAGTCATCTAATTTTAATAACAGCAAACCCCAACAGGCACTGGGTAACAGCCTAACTCTTAAAAACATATTAAAGTTTTAGTCACTCTACTGATAGCAGAATGAATATAATTTTTCCTGATGCAATAGGAGCAACTCAAGTAACATTCGCTGTTTTTTTTTCATGTACTTTGGCCTGTAGGCTGCAAACAAATGAAAAGAAATTTTATACCAGCTCAACAATCACCTTGGAGAATCCAGAGCCTGTAGTATCTCGAATTGCTGAAAACATCTCATCTCTGTTGACTCCTTAAGACATACATCTGTAGCTCATGCTCTGCCGAAGGGGATTAGTTTGTTATTTGCAGTGATACATCATACAAAGGGCATGGAAGGCAATGTTCTTTTCTTGCTGCCGTCTCTGGGGATATTTGCAGGAAATTAGATACTTTCTTCCATGAAAATTCATTGGCTCTATTTATTTGCTACCCAGTTCAAAGCATTCTTTTGCCTTTGTCATGGGATATTATGGAAAGTCCCAGGGCATTTTTAAAATCAGAGATACCACCTGTTGCCTTTCGCCATCAAGAGCAAGTCGTACTGTGGAGATGACAGTTAAAAGGTAACTATTTCTTTGCTATTATATTCCCTTCTTCACCTAAGGGTAACATGTTGCCACTTATTACGGCTTTATTTGGTACAACGTGGTTCATTTATTCTTCTTAATGTTCCTGATGTCTTATGGATAAAGATTAATAAAATCATGGCTATTTTCTTACAAGTTCATATTGCTGTCTCTTTGTATCTTTTGTTTAAGTGTTATTATCTTTCAGGGTCACTATTCCTATTCTGATACAGTATTTTTTTTTAAAGAAGTTTTTCCTGCCTTTAGAGTTTTTCTTTTTCACGAGTCATGTTTAGAATAAACTCCTAGGTCAGGTAGGAGTCACTCCTCCATCACTTCTCCCTGACCACTGGCTTAATATCCACTTGCCTCCTGGACATATTATACCTAGATTATGTGGATTAATATGAAAAGCCCTGTGCGTGATAAACACTTCTGTTAAAACTTTTGGTGTAGTTACTTCTGTTTTCTTAATTGCTCAGCATTTGGCACACTATCTTCTTAACTGTGTGAACTTGGTCTTGTTCACAGTTGTGTGCAGAGTAAGAGGAAAGGAAAAGCTCACCTTTTCTCTTTCTTCAAGCATGATTTATCTTGCAATTACAAAAGTGAAGTGAACAATCTTCAAGAAACTGTCTGCTGTAAACAATTGTAAACAATACAGTTTTATAGGAGGTTCCCCAAGTCCTCAAAAAGCTAGGTAACTTATCTGCTGTGTACAGTGAGGCCCTAAAGGAACTGTGATTCCACATGGGCAATAAGATTTCCAGGCCCATGCCTTCCCTTCTAAATATGGTGTATTTAGAAGGCAGGTTCAAAACAAACATATTTCTAATTATGTAATTTTAAAAATAACTGGAATAAAGGGTAGGGGAAAAATTAAAATTTAATAATATCTGAATTATTAAGTATTAATTGAGTGTTATTGAGGGATATTGAGCATTATTGGAGGACCAGCACTCACAGATTCTAGGGCAAGGACAGTGGACAAACAGATCAGCCTTTACATGAGAATGTATGTTATAGAGGAGGGGCCAGGTGTTCACAGAAAAGTGAGCAAATAAAAAGCAATTGAGTGTCTCAGTGCTAAGGGGGAAATAAAACAAACTTGATCATAACTGCTGAGTGATGTTACCTTACCTGGATGACATTAGGGAGGCCTTTCAGAAAAGAAAAATTGGAGCTGGGAGTGAAATAGTAAATATTTTAGTCATTGTTACTTTTTTATTTTAAAGAGAATAAAATCAAGCAAAATAAAACAATAAAACCAATCAAAACCAACCAGTGTAAGTTACACAGGATTTCAAAACAATACAAAATCAACAATAGTTACCCTAATGCCACTTGTCTTCAAAATAGCTGCAGATACCTTCAGACATAATAAAAATCAAACAAAATAGAACAGAACAGAAGAAATAAAAATAAAACAATGAATGCAATAAAGGACTTCAAACCAAAACAATAGTAAATTCAAAATGCTACCATAATGTATCTGGTTATCTTTGAAATAGCTGCCCATGCCATCACATATAATAAAATCAAACAAGATGAAACAAAATAAAACCCAATCCAATGAAACAATGAAAATGATATAAGACTTCAAAACAAGATAATAGGGAATTGACAATGGCTACCACCTTCAGGAGGAGATTCCCTGAGATGCTGCATTGCGTACTGTTATCCTCCAAATAAATGATCAGACTACCAGCTTTAGACCTACAAAGTCAGTGAAACACTAAACATTACAGGCATTAAATTATATACTTTTCTCAATAGCTATAATCACAACCTGTGTTTCTTCGAGTCAGCCAGTCACTTACAGGACAGTGGGGGTTGGCTCTCTTGTTTTCCAGCCCATGTGCTGGAAGGGGCTGGCATCTGGCTCTTCCCACAGCAACCCATGTATGGTGCTAATTCTAAAGGAGGGCTTGCTTTTTGGTGATTTCTTATTCTCTTCCCTCACAGTCTGTGAATGGCATTGATTCACAGGAAGAGGCTGTGGGTCTGGCTGACCCCCAGTGGCCAATGCATGGCAATGATTCACATGTAGGCTTTGTTATGTTGTTGTTGTTGTTGTTGTTGTTTTATTTAAAGATAGAAAAAAAGAAAGGACATAAAAAAACAATGCAGGAAAAGGGTACAAATAATACAGTATTTCAAGAAAAAAATATATGCAGTACGAAATCACCAGTTAATAGGTTACCTATTATCTTCCCAGAAACAGTTGTCCATGTTACTAAAATAAAGCATATAAAATGGACATTCATACAGTGAAATTGGAGACAGTTCCGTTCAATGATCCAACAAAAGCTCAGTTATATGGTTTTCCATTGTACACACTCGAACATACCTGCGGTTATATCCCTTAGTCCACCTTACTTTCCTCTCTTTTTTACAATAACAATTAGACTTTTAGGGTTTTATTACTCTCATGGTTCTTATTACCTTTTTGAAGAGAATAAAACCAAATGTGACTAAGCCAAACAGAGTCAGAACAGAAGGGGGGGCACAACACATGATGCAAAAATAGAATACCAGGTGATCAAAAGTGGTTACCATTGTGCCTCTTGCTATTTTTAAATTGAGTTGTCTATATCATCAGGTGTAATAGAATTGATCAAAACAGTACAGAACAAAACCAATAAAACCTACACTGAGGACTTTACAGGACTTCAACAAAAGCATAATAGTCAATCCATATTGGGCATCATAGTATATCTTATTGCCTTCAAAATGGTTACCTATACTCTCAAACTTGATACTATCAAACAAAATAGAACATATAATAATCAGACAGAACAAGATGGGGAGAGTAACACAGGGGTTCAAGTTAGGTTAATAGGACAAAAAAAGTTACTATAATATGTCCCATAATTTTTAATTTAGTTTTCCCTTAATTAAAAAAAGAGAGAAAATAGATTAATTTAAAAAAGGGGGGGGGGAGATTGAGATAAGGGAGTACATTGTAATAGAACAACACAGGGCAGAACCGAGCAATTCAAGCATCATTGTGTTTCACCACCAGACAATCTAACATAAGCGTAGTTGCCATAGTGCCTCTTTTCTTAAATTGAGTGTAACTTCGTATGCTATTATATCAAGCCTATCAAGGCAGTGTGAAGCCATTCAAGAGAATGCAAGAATTACAAGGTATATAGAACCTGCTAATAGTAACTGAACGATGGTTTCTATATTATCTCTTTGCCTATAAAGAGATTTGTTTATACTATAGCATATAGTGAAATATAGTAAGATAAAACATGTTAAAACCAGTGGAAACAGATGTACCGCAGCTTGATGGGACTTCAAAACAAGATGATATTAAATCAGCACTAGCTTTTATGTTGTGTTGTTTTCTTCAAAATAGCTATTCGTGCTATCATAGATACTAAAATCGAACAACCCAAGTTAAAACCATTGTGGTTAATGAGTGAAAACATTATATGGCTTCAAACCAATATGATTGGGAATCATGATTACCACATATTTCTATGTATTCTTATTATGTCTTACACTAGGGAAACAATTCAGTATTTATACATGTGAGTTTGATTTATTTCACTTATGAGTATGGTCTCAAGCTGCATCCATTTATTTATAAATGTCTCAATGTGGTCATTCTTTATAGCTGAGTAGTACTCTATTGTATAAAAATAGCACAACTTTTATATCCATTCTTCAGTTGATGGACACTTAGGTTGTTTCCAAGATCTGGCTATTACAAATTGCGCTGCTATAAACATGGGTGCACATATATCACTGTGGTATGATGCTTTCAGTTTGTCTGGGAATACGCCTAGAAGTGGTATAGCTGAGTCATATGGGGCTTCCAGTCATACTTTTCTGAGAAGTCTCCAGACTGACCTCCACAATGGTTGCACTAGTCTACACTCCCACCAACAGTGCAGGAGGGTTCCTTTTTCTCCACAGCCTCTCCAGCATTTGTTGTTGGTGATTTTCTTGATCTTGGCCATTCTTTCAGGAGTGAGATGAAATGGACTTAATAGACATGTACAGAGTATTCTACCCAACAACAACAGAATACACATTCTTCTCAGTAGGGCATGGGTCATTTTCTAAAATAGATCATATATTAATTCACAAAACATATCTAAGTAAATGCAAAAGGGTTGAAATCATCCCTTGCATGCTATCGGACCATAGCGCTATGAAATTAGAAATTAACAATAAAAGATAGTACAAAAATCCCACAAACACATGGAAACTGAATAACACACTCTTGAATAATCAGTGGGTCACAAAGGAAATCAAAGAAGAAATCAAGGACTACCTACAAGAAAATGAAAACACAAATACAACTTACTGGAATTTGTGGGATGCAATGAAAGCTGTCCTCAGAGGAAAATTTATAGCATTGAGTTTACACATCAGGAAAACAGAACGAATACAAATAAATATCCTGATGTTACACCTAAAACATCTAGAAAAAGAAGAGCAAGTCAAGCCCAAAGCCAAAAGAAGAGAAGAAATTATAAAAATCAGAGCAGAAATCAATGCAATAGAGACTAAAAAAACAATCTAAAAAATCAATGAATAAAAGAGTTGGTTCTTTGAAAGAATAAATATGATAAGCCCCTAGCCAACCTTATTTTAAAAAGGGAAGAAAAAACTCAAATTCATGCAATAAGGAATGAAAGAGGAAAAATCACTACGAACCCTATAGAAATACAGAAAATCATCAACACCTATTTTGAAAACCTTTACTCTCAAAGGTTTGATAACACAGAGGAAATGGACAGATTCCTAGAAGCATACGAAATACCAAAGCTACATCATGAAGATGTAAAACTACTGAATAACCCAATTTCTATTAATGAAGTCAAAAATGTAATTAAATCCTTACCTACAAAGAAGAGCCCAGGACCAGATGGATTCACTGCAGAATTCTACAAGAAATACAAAGAAGACCTAATGCTGACACTCCTCAAATTCTTCAATGAAATTGAAAGGGAAGAAATCCTTCCTAAGTCATTCCTGGAAGCAAATATTACTCTAGTGCCAAAACCTGAGAAAGAATCAACTAAAAAAGAGAATTATAGACCAATCTCCCTGATGAACACAGATGCAAAAATCCTCAATAAAATATTGGCAAATAGGATGCAGCAAATCAAGAAGATCATACATCCTGACCAAGTGGGATTCATCCCAGGCATGCAGGGATGGTTCAACATACATAAATCAATAAATGTAACCCACCATATCAATAAAGCCAAAAGTAAGAACCACAGGATCATTTCTATAGATGCAGAAAAAGCTTTTGATAAGGTCCAACATTCATTCATGATAAGAACCCTGCAGAAAATTGGAATAGATGGTCTTTACCTCAATATAATAAAGGCCATCTATGACAAACCAACAGCCAATATCATACTAAATGGCCAAAAAATTGAAGGCCTTTACTTTAAAAGCAGGCACAAGACAAGGATGTCCCTTATCACTGCTCCTATTTAATATAATACTGGAAATACTAGTCAGAGCAATTAGACAAGAGAGAGAAATAAAAGGCATAAAGATAGGAAAAGAAGAAGTTAAGCTATCATTATTTGCAGATGACATGGTACTCTATATAGAAGTCCCCAAAACTCCATTGAAAGATTGCTAGATATAATAAATTTAGTAATGTAGCTGGCTATAAAATCAATACTCAAAAATCAATTGCATTCCTATACACTAACAACAATGTCACAGAAAGAGAAATAAGAGAAGCCACATCCTTCACACTAGCAACCAAAAAAATGAAATATCTAGGAATTACTCTCACAAAAGAAGTGAAAGACCTGTACAGGGAAAATTATATTACACTGAAAAATGAAATTGAAGATGATCTTAGAAAATGGAAAAACATCCCTTGCTCATGGATAGGGAGAATAAGTATTGTGAAAATGGCCATTCTCCTAAAACTTTTATACAGATTCAAAGCAATGCCGATAAAAACACCATCAATATACCTCATAGAACTCAAGAAATCACTCCTAAAATTCATCTGGAGTGAGAAGAGACCTAGAATAGCAAGGACAGTTCTAAGCAGCAAAAGCAAGGTGGGAGGTATCACAATACCTGACTTGAAGTTATACTACAAGGCAACTGTAGTAAAATCAACATGGTACTGGAACCAAAACAGAGCTGAAGATCAGTAGAATCGATTGGAAGATACAACCACATCTACAAACACACTCAACCACCTTATTTTTGATAAAGGGACCAAACATTCACTGGGAGAACGACAGTCTCTTTAATAAATGGTGCGGGAAAAACTGGCTTTCCATATACCGAACACTAAAACTAGACCCATGCCTATCACCACGTACTAAAATAAAATCTAAATGGACCAAAGATCTAAACATTAAAACAGAAACACTAAATCTATTGGAAGACAAAGTGGATAAAAACCTTCAAGATATAGGCGTAGGTAGAGAATTCATGAACAGGACTCAAACCGCACGGGAAATACTTCCCAGAATCAATAACTGGGATCACTTCTTATTAAAAAGTTTCTGCACATCAAAAGAAGTCTCCAGTGTGGTGAGAAGAAAATCCACAAACTGGGAAAAAATCTTAGAGAACTGCCCCTCAGACAAAGGACTTCTTTCTAAAACACATAAAAAATTTAAAAAAATCAGACTCCAAAAATTCAAAGACCCAATCCAAAAATGGGCATCTGAGATGAATAAACAATTCTCAGATGAAGAAATACAAATGGCAAATAAATATATGAGAAAATGTTCATCATCATTGGTCATTAGAGAAATGCAAATTAAAACCACATGTAGGCTTTGATTTGTAGTGACTCCCTGTTCTCTTTCCCCACAGTCTGTGAATGGTGCTGACTCATAGGAAAAGGCTGGGATGTGGCTGTCCCCACAGTGGCCCACACGTGGTGCTGATTTGCAAGGAAGGCTTGCTTCTTAGTCATTACCAGAAATAAATGTTTTGAACTGTATCAAAAAATCTGGAGACAATGTTGGTTCTTCCTATCCATAATCAAGGAATATCTTTCAATTTCCTGATATTTTCTTCAATCTTCAAATAAAAGTATTGTAGTTTCAATACACAGATCTTTTACTTCCTTTGTTAGACTGATTCCTAAGTACTTCATTTTGATTTACTTTCTTTTTTAGATTGATTCCAAAGTAGGTTTTGGATATTACCATGAAGGGTGTGGTTTCCCTAATATCTCTTTCAGTTCAATTGCTAATTGTGTACAGAAACGCAATTGAATTTTTTTTTTATTTAAAGGAAAAAACCAAAACAGTATAAGGGTACAAGTAATACAGAATTTCAAAAAAAAAAAAAAACAGTAAGAAATCACTAGTTAATAGATTACATACTGTCATCTTAAAAATAGTTGTTCAAGTTACAGGATTAAAACATACAAGGTGGACGTTCAAACAGTGAGACTGCAAACAGTTCTGTTCAGTGATCCAACAAAAACTTAGTAATATGGTCATCTATCTTACACACCTAAACACACTTGCAGTTGTATCCTTTGGAACACTTTTTTAAAACAAAATTTACATATTTTGGGTTTCATTCTCCCATAGTTCTTATTACTTTTTTTTGGAGGAGAATAAAACCAAATATGACAAAACAAAGCAGTCAGTCCAAACAAAGGATAGACATAGCACATGATGTAAAAACAGAATACAAGGTTTTCAACACTGGTTACCATAATGCCTCTTGCTACCTTAAAAAGAATTGCCTATATCATTAGGTATAATAAAATTGAACAAAACAGTACATAACAAGACCAATAAAACCTAAACATTGGAAACATTACCGGACTTCCAAAGAAGATAACAGTCAAACCAGAATGGGCATCATAGTGAATCTTATTGCCTTCAAAATAGTTGCCTATACCGTCAAACATGATACTATCAAACAGAACGGAACAGAGTAAAATCAGTCAAAACAAGATAGTGGGAATAATATAGGGCTTCAAATCAAGTTAATAGGAAATGAAAAAAGTTCTATAATATATCCTGCTAATTTTTTCCCTTAATTAAAAAGATAATAAAAATAAATTTAAGATAAGGGGGGAGATTGAGATAAAAGAAGACATAACAACATAACAATACAGGTCAAACATAACATTTTCAGCAACCTAGTGTTTCATCACATGATAATCGGACTTAATAATAGTACCATAGTGTCTCTTTCCTTGAAATATTTGAATATAACTTTGTATACCATAGCATCAAACATATGAAGACAGTGTGAAACCATTCAAGAGGATGAAAGTATTACAGGATATTTAGAACCAGCTAACGGAAAATGAACAATGGTTTCTATATTATCTCTTTGCCTATAAAATTTTTGTTTATACTATCACATATAATAAAATCCAATAAGATAAAACCAATGGAAACAAAAGAGCAACAGTTTGGTGGGGCTTCAAAACAAGATATTAAATCAGTACTAGATATTATGATGTCTTGTTTTCTTCAAAATAGCTGTTCATATCATCACAGACAATAATTTCAAACATCCCAGATGAAAGCCATTCCAATTAATGAGTGAAAACTTTATATGCCTTCAAAGCCACATAATGGGGAATCATGATTAGCACATGCTTTTATGTATTCAAATCATTTCTTAGAATAGGGAAACTATTGGGTATTCATACATGTGAGTTTGATTTATTTCACTTAATAGTATGGTCTCAAGCTGTGTCCATTTATTTATAAATATCTCAATGTGATCCTTCTTTATAGTTGAGTAGCATTCCATTGTCCAAAATACCACAACATTTTATCCATTCCTCAGTTGATGGACACTTGGGTTGTTTTCAAGATCTGGTGATTACAAATTGTGCTGATATAAACATGGGTGCGCATATATCACTGTGGCATGATGCTTTCAGTTCATCTGGGAATATGCCTAGAAGTGGAATAGCTGGAACAAATGGGACTACCAATCCCAGCTTTTTGAGAAATCTCCAGACTGACCTCCACAACGGTTGCACCAGTCTATACTCCTGCCAACAGTGAATGAGAGTTCCTTTTTCCCCACAGCCTCTCTAGCATTTGTTGTTGGTGGTTTTCTTGATTCTGGCCATTCTTTCAGGAGTGAGATGCAATCTCAGTGTGGTTTTAATTTGCATTTCCCTGATGACCAATGACGATGAACATTTTCTCATGTATTTATTTGCCATTTGTATTTCTTCATCTGAGAAGTGTATATTCATCTCAGATGCCCATTTTTGGATTGGATCTTTGAATTTGAGGGGTCTGATTTTTTAAAATTCTTTATATGTTTTAGACAGAAGTCCTTTGTCTGAGGGACAGTTCACTAAGATTTTTCCCAGTTTGTGGGTTTTCTTTTCACTATGCTGGAGATTTATTTTGACATGCAGAAACTTTTTAATAACAGTTGATCCCAGTTATTGATTCTGTAAAGTATTTCCCGTGTGGTTTGAGCCCTGTTCATGAATTCTCTACCTAGCCCTATGCCTTCAAGGTTTCTACCCAATTTGTCTTCCAATATATTTAGTGTTTCTGTTGTAATATTTAGATCTTTGATCCATTTAGATTTTAATTTAATACATGGTGATAGGCATGGTTCTAGTTTTAGTGTTTGGCAAATGGAGAGCCAGGTTTTCCAGCACCATTTATTAAAGAGACTATTGTTCTTCCAGTGTACCTGTTTGGCTCCTTTATCAAAGATAAGGTGGTTGAGTGTGTTTGTAGTTGTGGTTGTATCTTCTAATCTATTCCATTGCTCTTTGCCTCTGGTTTGATTCCAGTACCATGTTGATTTTACTATGGTTGCTTTGTAGTATAACTTCAAGTCAGGGTTTGTGCTGCCTCATGCCTTGCCTTTGTTGCTTAGTATTGTCTTTGCTATTCTAGGTCTCTTCTCGCTCCAGATGAATTTTAGGAGTGATTTCTGTAGATCTATGAGGTATGTCAACAGTATATTTATTAGGATTGCATTGAATCTTAATAATAGTTTTGGGAGAATGGCCATTTTCACAATATTTAGTCTTCCTGTCCATGAGAGAGACGTCTTTCCATTTTCTGAGAACATCTTCAGTTTCTTTTTTCAGTGTATTATAATTTTCCAAGTATAGGTCTTTCACTTCTGTCATAATAGTAATTCCTAAATGTTTCATTTTTTGATTGCTAGTGCAATGGGTGTGGCTTCTCTTATTTCTCTCTGAGTGAGTTTGTTGTTAGTGTATAGGAATGCTATTGATTTTTGAGTACTGCTTTTGTATCCAACTACATTACTGAATTTATTTATTATATCTAAGAGTCTTTCAAAAGAGTTTAAGGAGTCTTCTATGTAGAGTATCATGTCATCTGCAAACAATGATAATTTAACTCCTTCTTTTCCTATCTTTACCCCTTTTATTTCTCTCTCTTGTCTAATTGCTCTGGCTAGTATTTCCATTAGTATGTTAAATAGGAGTGGTGATAAAGGACATCCTTGACTTGTGCCTGATTTTAAAGTAAAGGCCTTCAATTTTTGGCCATTTAGTATGATATTGGCTGTTGGTTGGTCATAGATGGCCTTTATTATATTGAAGTAAAGACCATCTATTCCAATTTTCTGTAAAGTTCTTGTCATGAATGAATGTTGGACCTTATCGAAGGCTTTTTCTGCATCTATAGAAATGATCGTGTGATTCTTAGTTTTGGCTTTATTGATATGGAGGATTACATTTATTGATTTAAATGTGTTGAATCATTGCTGCATGCCTGGGATGAATCCCACTTGGTCATGGTGTATAATCTTCTTGATGATTTGCTGCATCCTGTTTGCCAATATTTTATTGAGGATTTTTGCATCTGTGTTCATTAGGGAAATAGGTCTATAGTTCTCTTTTTTAGTTGGGTCTTTCTCGGGTTTTGGTACTAGAGTAATATTTACTTCCAGGAATAACTTGGGACGGATTGCTTCCCTTTCAATTTCATTGAAGAGTTTGAGGAGTGTCGGCATTAGGTCTTCTTTGTATTTCTTGTAGAATTCTGCAGTGAATCCATCTGGGTCTGTGGTCTTCTTTGTAGGTAAGGACTTGATTACATTTTCAGTTTCATTAATAGAAATTGAGTTAATCAGCAGTTTTTCATCCTCTTGACCTAGCTTTGGTAATTCATATGTTTCTAGGAATCTGTCTATTTCTTCTGTGTTATCAAACCTTTGAGATTAGAGGTTTTCAAAATAGGTGTTGATGACTTTCTGTATTTCTATAGAGTCTGTAGTGTTTTCATATTTTTAATATCTTACTGCATGAATTTGAGTTTTTTCTTCCCTTTTAAAAATAAAGTTGGCCAGGGGCTATCAATTTTATTTATTCTTTGAAAGAACCAACTCTTTGATTCATTGATTCTTTGGATTGTTTTCTTAGTCTCTATTGCCTTGATTTCTGCTCTGATTTTTATGATTTCTTCTCTTCTTTTGGCTTTGGCTTGACTGGCTCTTATTTTTTTTAGCTGTTTGAAGTGTAGCATCAGGTTATTTGTATTCAATCTGTTTTCCTGATGTGGGAACTCAGTGCAAAAATTTTCCTCTGAGGATGGCTTTCATTGCACCCCACAGATTTCAATAAGTTGTATTTGTATTTTCATTTGCTTGTAGGTATTGTTTAATTGCTTTTTAAATTTCCCCTGTGACCCACTGATTACTCAAGAGTGTGTTATTCAGTTTACATGTGTTTGTGGAATTTTTGCAGTATCTTTTATCATTAATTTCTGATTTCAAAGCACTATGATCCAATAACATGCAAGGGATAATTTCAACTATTTTGCATTTATTTATATATGTTCTGTGAGCTAATATATGGTCTATTTTAGAGATGGATCATGTACTGCTGAGAAGAATGTGTATTCTGATGTTGTGGGATGGAACATTCTTTATATGTCTATCAAGTCTGTTTGTTCACATGTGTGATACAGTTCTGTTATTTCTTTACTGATTTTCTGTCTGGTTGATCTGTCCCTTGGTGTCAATGATGTGTTAAGGTCTCCTGTTGCAATTGTGTTACTGATTTGATTTTTCATTTCTGTTAATACTTGTTTCATATAACTAGGTGCTCTGGAATTTGGTGCATATATATTTAAGATAGTTATCTCTTCCTCTTGAAGTTTTCCCCTAACAAGTATGTAGTGACCTTCTTTGTCTCTTCTGATCATTATTGGCTTGAAGTTCACATTGTCTGCAAACAGAATAGCTATCCCCGCTTTTTTAGGGGGGTTCCTGTTGAGTGAAGTATTGTTTTCCATCCTTTGACTTTCTGTTGTGGGTTTCCTTTTGGGTTAGATGGGTTTCTTGTAGACAGTATATGGTTGGATATTTTTTTTTTGGTCCATTCTTTCAGTCTGTTTCTTTTAATTGGTGCATTAAGACCATTTACATTAATGATTTTAACTGTTATATGTTGGTTTATTTTTGACATGTTATCTTCCTGCTGTTGCATCTTTATCTTTCTGTTGTGTTTAATTATCTGCTTTGCTTAGTGGTTTTTTCCTAAGTGTATCTAAACTGTGTTTCATTAGTTTTTGCAAGTTTAGCTTGGTGATCCTGAAGTTCTTCAGCTGTTCTTTGTCATGGGAGTATCTTATTTCACCATCGATTTTGAAGGACGGTTTTGCAGGGTACATCAGTCTAGGTTGGAAATAAGTTTCCCTTAGGATCTGGAATACTTCACTCCATGGTCTTCTTCACTTTATTGTATCGGCTGAGAAGTCTGCTCTGAATCTGATAGGTTTTCTTTTATAAGTTATCTGTCTTTTCTCTCTGACAGCTTTTAATAATCTGTTCTTGTGTTGCATTTTTGGGATGGTGATTATTATACGTCTGGGTGTAGTTTTATTTTGGTTATGACTTTTAGAGTTCTATATGCTTCACTGATCCTGATGTCAGTTTCTGATATCGTGTTTGGGAAATTTTCAGCTATTACTTCTCTAAATAACCTCTTGACATCCTCTATGCCATTCCCTTCTTTTTCTTTAATCTCTATCAATCTTACATTGTTTTTCTTTGCATCATGTTGCAGTTGTTGAATTGTTATTTCCTGATTCTTTGCTATTTTAAAAAGATCTTTCCTTTCCTGTTCACTAGGTGCAATCTTGTCTTCAATGTCTGAAATTCTATCTTCACTTTCATTGAGGTGGTTTTACAGCTTTCAGTGGAATTTTTGAATTCCTGTATATCTCTGTGTAGCTGCTTTATGTATTCTGTTTGTTTCTTATATTTCTTATCCAGGGATCCTATCTGTTTGTTTAGTTCCTCCAATTTTTTAATTGTGTTTTCTTTAGATATATTCAGCATCTCTTTCATTTCTTTTATCATTTCTTCTTTTACCTGGAAGATTATTTCTTGTTTGAATTCCTTTAAAGCTTCCAGAGTTGCTTGTTTATTTTAGTTGCTATTATGTCCAGTATTTGAGGTTTATGGCATATATTTTCTTCTATATACATCACTCCTAAGGTTTCTTTGGATGGACTGGAGGTTTGAGATTATAATTTTGTCTTTCATTTTGTCATTTTCCTATATTTCTGTGTTTCAAGTGTTATTCTAAGGCTTCTTTAGGGTCTGCTGGAAATCCTCTTCTATGCCTTCGGCTCCTGGGACTCTGGCACCCAGTTCCCCCAGGACACCAGGCCTCTGGAACTGGTGGCACTCACCTGCTTACTTAGAACTCCATAGTCCTCCAAGCACAGCTGGGATTGGGGAGGTGGATGCAGGAGCCCCAGACCCGCCTACCTGTTCCAGTGCACCCAGAAGGCATGAGGGTCCCAGACAAGCTGGATTTGCGGGGAAAGTGCATGGGGCAGTTACCCCAGGCCATTAGGCCTCTGCAACTGGTGGCGCTTGCCTGCTTGCTTAGAACTCCATAGTCCTCTAAGCACAGTCGGGATTGGGGAGGCAGATGCAGGCACCCCAGACCCACCTAACTGTTCGAGTGCACCCAGGAGTTGCGAGAGTATCAAACAAGGTGGACTCCAGGGAAAGTGGGTGCCTGCCTGCTTGCTTAGAACTCCACAGTCCTCCAAGCACAGCCAAAATGAGGAGGCAGATGCAGCCGCCCCAGCCACTATTGAGTTTTTGAGTGTTGACTCTGTTTCCAGGTTACAGAGGTCCTGCTGAATTTAGTTATTAAGTCTAGTATATTTTGATGGAGTGTTTGGGGTCATCTATGTAGTTTCATGTCATCTGCAAATGATAATATTACTTCTTCGTTTTCCATCCTTATTTCTTTTATTTCTCTCTCTTATCTAATCCCTCTGGCTAATGTTTCCAGAACCATATTGAGTAGGAATGGGGCTAGGACATCCTTGTATTGTCTCTAATTTTAGAGAGAAATCTTTGAGTTTTTGTCCATTTACTTTGATGTTGGCTGTTGGTTGTCATAGATGGCTTCATCATATCGAGGAAAAGATCATGTATTCTAGTATTATGCATTATTCTTTTTTATCATGAATGAGGGTTGGACTTCATCAAAAGCTTTTTTTGAATCTATAGAGATGATTATGTGGTTTTGGCCATTGGCTCTGTTGATGTGGTATATTATGTTTATTGATTTGCATATGTTGAACCATCCCTCCATTCCTGAGATCACGTGGTCATGATGTATACTCTTTATTTTTTTTCTGAATCCATTTTATTAAAAGAATAAAAAGAAAAAAGAAGTAAAAAAACTACAGCAAAGTTTCAAAACACAAATCAGTGGACAACAATAGTACATACATTGCACATTGTCATACCTAAATTATTCACCCAGAGCACAAGACATGTGCATTCAGTTGTCCAAATAATACAAGCACAAATCTTTCTCTTTAATGAACTCAGAAAAATCAGTAGTATAACTATCTTAACTCTTTCTTTTATATGCATATACAGATATGCATATACCTATATATGTTTATCCTTTCAGCTTTTTATACTAATTAAACAATAAGATGTTTACACACATGTGTGTTATTTATTTTACTAATGAGTAGGGTCTCAAGTTGCATTCATTTACCTCTAAAAGTCTCCAGTTTATCCTTCTTTATGGTTGAGTAATACTCCATTGTATAAAAATACCACATCTTTTTTTTTTTTCAA
Organism: Cavia porcellus; assembly: GCF_034190915.1. Lineage (NCBI taxonomy): Eukaryota > Metazoa > Chordata > Mammalia > Rodentia > Caviidae > Cavia > Cavia porcellus. The sequence goes on from NW_026947504.1 coordinate 18,186,973, forward strand.
ATCCATTTCTCAATTGATGGGCATTTAAGTTGTTTCTAATATCTGGCTATTAAAAACTGTGCTGCTATAAGCACAAGTGCACACATATCTTCTTAATTCTTTTGGGAAGATACCCAGAAGAGGAATAGCTGGGTTGAATGGGACTTCTAACCCTAATTTTTTGAGGAATCTCCATATTGATTTCAACAATGGTTGCACAAGTCTGAATTCCCACCAACAGTAGAGAAGGGTTCCTTTTCCCCTACCTTTGGCATGTGTAGAGACAGTTTTTCTGGCACCATTTATTAAAGAGGCAATCTTTCTTCCAATGAATGTGCTTGGCACTTTAGTCAAAGAAAATGTGGTTTAGTATGTCTGGAGTTGTTTCTGTATCTTCTAATTTATTGCATTGATTTTTGGGTCTGTTTTTTGGCCAGTATGACACTGTTTTTATCACAGTAGCCTTATAGTACAAATTAGGAATTGTGATACCTCCTGTTTTCTCTAATTCTGTGAGATATGATAGTGGAATATTGATTAGTCTTATGATGGATATGTATAACAGTTCTGGAAGTATGGACATTTTTACTATATTGGTTCTTCCTACGCAACAGCATGGGATATCTGCCCATTTTCTAATATCCTCTGCAATGTCCTTTTTCAGTGTATTATAGTTTTCAGTGTAGAGGTCTTTTATCCTTTGTTAGATTGATTCCTAGGTATCTAATTTTGTTGGATGCTATTGTAAAAAGTATTGTTTCCCTGATTTCTCTCTCAGTGAGTTTGTTTTTCATGTAAATGAAGACTTGATTTTTGAGTGTTAACTTTGTAACAAAATATGTTACTAAATTTGCTTCTTAAATCTAGAAGTCTTCTGGTGGAGCTTTTGGGATCTTGTAAGTAGAATATCTTGTCATCTGAAAAAAACAATACTGTAACTTTTTTCTTAACTGTCTTTATTTCTTTTATTTCTTTCTCTTGTCTAATTGCTCCAGCTAAAATTTCCAGGACTATGTTGAATAATAGTAGAGACAGTAGAGATCCTTTTTTTGTTCCTCATTTTAGGGTGAAAGCTTTAACTTTTGTCCATTTGGTATGATGCTGGCTGTTAGCTTGCCATAGATGTCTTTTATCATATTGAGGTGGAGACCATTTATTCCAATTTTGTCAGGAATGGTTGCTGGACTTTGTAGAAGCTCTTTCTGCATCTATTGAGATGATCATATGATTTTTGTCCTTGGTTCTGTTAATATAGTGTATTACATTTATTGGTTTATGTTTACGAACCATCCATGAATCCCTGGGATGAATCCCACTTGATCATGGTGTACAATCTTCTTGATGATTTGCTGTATTCTGTTTGCCAGTATTTTATTGAGGATTTTTGCATCAGTGTTCATCAGGGAGATTGGCCTGTAATTCTCTTTCTTAGTTGTGTCCTCTGGCTTTGGTATGAGGGTAATGCTTGCTTCCAGGAATGAATTTGGAAGCATTGCTTCCCATTCTATTCCATTAACAAGTTTGAGAAGCAGTTGTGTTAGGTCTTCTCTAAATTTTTTATAGAATTCAGCAGTGAATCCACTTAGGCCTGGGATTTTCTTTGTTGACAGGTTTTTATTGAATCTTTGATTTTATTTATTGATATTGGGTTATTTAGGAGATTTATATCTTCTTGATTCAGCTTTGGTAATGTACCCAGGAATCTATCCATTCCTTCTGCAATTTCCACCTTCTTAGAACAAGTTTTCAAAGTAGTTACTGATGATCTTCTGGATTTCTGCAGGGTCTGTTGTGATTTTTCCCTTTTCATTTCTAATTGCATGGATTTGAGTCTTTTGTTTCCTTTTTTGATAAGGTTGGCTAAAGGTTTGTCAGTTTGATATAATCTTTCAAAAAATGAACTCTTTCATTCATTTAAAACATTTTTTTATTTAAAGAAAAAAAAACAAAACAAAAGAGTAAAAGAGTACAAGTAATACAGAATTTAAAAATAAACTAGTTAATAGATTACATATTGTCATCTTAGAAAAAGTTGATCAAGTTACAAAATTAAGCATACAAAATGGAAATTCAAACAGTGAGATTGCAAACAGTTTTCTTCAATGATCCAACAAAACCTTAGTAATATGGTCATCTATCTTACACACCTAAACACACTTACAGTTGTGTCCATTAGAGCACTTTCTTTTCCTCTCTTTTTTACAATAACATTTACACATTTTGGGCTTTATTACTTGCACAGTTCTTATTACTTTTTTTGGAAGAGAATAAAACCAAATGTGACAAAATAAAGCAGTTAGTCAAAACAAAGGATGGACATAGTACATGATGTAAAAACAGAATACAAGGTAATCAACAATGGTTACAATAATGCCTCTTGCTACCTTAAAAAGAATTGCCTATATCATCAGGTATAATAAAATTGAATAAAACAGGACAGAGAAAAGCCAATAAAACCTAAACATTGGAGACATTACTGAACTTCAAAAGAAGATAATAGTCAAACCAGAATGGGCATCACAGTGAACCTTATTGCCTTCAAACTAGTTGTCTATACCCTCAAAATTGATAATATCAACCATAACAGACCATAACAGAGTAGAGTAAAATCAGTCAAAACAAGATGGTGAGAGCAATGCAGGGCTTCAAATCGAGTTAACAGGAAATCAAAAAGTTACTAGAATATATCCTGTTAATTTTTTCAATTATTTCCCTTAATTTAAAATAATAAATAAATAAATAAATAAATAAATTTTAAAAGGGGGGCGATTGAGATAAAAAAAGGACATAACAATGTAACAATACAGGTCAGAATAGAACAATTTAAGCAACAGAGTGTTTCACCACAAGATAATCCAACTTAATAGTAGTTACCATAATGTCTCTTTCCTTGAAATATTTGAGTATAACTTTGTATGCTTATAGCATCAAACATATCAAGACAATGTGAAACCATTCAAGAAGATTAAAGTATTGCAAAGTATTTAGAACCAGCTAACAGATAATGAATAATGGTTTCTATATTATCTCTTTGTCTATAAAAATTTTTGTTTATACTATCACATATAATGAAATCCAATAGATACAACATGATAAGACCAAAGGAGACAGAAGAACAAAAGCTTGATGGGGCTTCAATAAAAGATGATATTAAATCAGTAATAGCTATTATGATGTCTTGTTTTCTTCAAAATAGCTGTTCATATCATCACAGACAATAATATCAAATGGCCCAGAAAAAACCATTCCAATTAATGAGTGAAAACTTTATAAGGCTTCAAAGCCAGATAATGGGGAAATCATGATTACTGCATACTTTTATGTGTTTGTATCATTTCTTACACTAGGGAAACTATTCAGTAGTCACACATGTGAGTTTGACTTATTTCACTTGTGAGTATGGTCTCAAGCTGTGCCCATTTATTTATAAATATCTCAGTGTGATCCTTCTTTATAGCTGAGTAGTACTCCATTGTATAATAATACCACAGCTTTTTTTTTTTATCCATTCCTCAGTTGTTGGACACTTAGGTTGTTTCCAACATCTGGCAATTACAAATTGTGCTGCTATAAACATGGGTGCGCATATATCACTGTGGTATGATGTTTTCAGTTTTTCTGGGAATATGCCTAGAAGTGGAATAGCTGGAACAAATGGGACTTTCAATCCCAGCTTTTTGAGAAATCTCCAGACTGACCTCCACAATGGTTGCACCAGTCTACACTCCCACCAACAGTGCAGGAGAGTTCCTTTTTCCCCACAGCCTCTCCAACATTTGTTGTTGTTGGTTTTCTTGATCTTGGCCACTCTTTCAGGAGTGAGATGAAATTTCAGTGTGGTTTTAATTTGCATTTCTCTAATGAGTAATGATGATGAACACTTTTTCATGTATTTATTTGCCATTTATATTTCTTCATCTGAGAAGTGTGTATTCATCTCAGATGCCCATTTTTGTATTGGATCTTTGAATTTTGGGGGTCTGATTATTTTTAATTCTTTATATGTTTTAGACAGAAGTCCTTTGTCTGAGGGACAGTTCACTAAGATTTTTTTCCCAGTTTGTGGGTTTTCTTTTCACTATGCTGGAGATTCCTTTTGACATGCAGAAACTATTTAAAAAGAGATGATCCCAGCTATTGATTCTGGGAAGTATTTCCTGTGTGGTTTGAGTCCTGTTTATGAACTCTCCAAACACCCTTATATCCCCAAAGGTTTTACCCAACTTGTCTTCCAATAGATTTAGTGTTTCTGTTTTAATATTCAAATCCATTTTTTGTTAGATCCATTTGATCCATTTAGATTTTATTTTAGTACATGATGATAGGCATGGGTCTAGTTTTATTTTTTGGGATATGGAGAGCCAATTTTTCCAATACCACTTATTAAAGAGACTGTTGCTCTTCCAGTGAACATGTTTGGCCCCTTTATCAAAGATAAGGTGGTTGAGTGTGTTTGTAGTTGTGGTTGTATCTTCTAATCCATTCCATTGACCTTCAGTTTTGCTTTGATTCCAGTACCATGCTGATTTTACTATGGTTGCTCTGTAGTATAACTTCAAGTCAGAGATTGTGATGCCCCCTGCCTTGCCTTTGCTGGTTAGAATTACTCTCATGAAAGAAGTGAAAGACCTATACAGGGAAAATTATAGTGCACTGAAAAAAGAAATTGAAGACAATTTCAAAAAATGGAAATACATCCCTTGCTCATGGATAGGAAGAATAAATATTGTGAAAATGACCATTCTCCCAAAACTGTTATACAGATTCAATGCAATCCTAATAAAAATACCATCAACATACCTCATAGATCTCAATTAATCCCTCCTAAAATTCATCTGGAGCAAAATGAGACCTAGAATAGCAAAAACTCTTTAATTCATTGATTCTTTGTTTTGTGTTTTCATTCTTCAGTGTGTTAACTTCTTCTCTGATCTGTATAATTTCCTTCCTTGCACAAGCTTTTGATTTAATACATTCTTGTTTTTCTAGGAGTTTGAGGTTCAACATTATCTTCTTTGTATGCACTAGTTCTGTTTTCCTGCTATGGGTATTTACTGCTATAAGTTTCCCTCATAAGACTGCTTTAATTGTGTCCCACAAGGTCTCCTATGCTGTATTGTCATTATCATTCAGCTGTAAAATCTTTCTAATTTCTTCTTTAATTTAATATGTGACCCATTGGTTGCTCAGTCAGGTACTAATTAATTTTCCTGTGTTTGTGATGTTCTTGTGGTTTTCTTTGGCATGGATTTCCAATTTCAATGCACTATGAACTGCTAGTATGCTGGAAAAATTTGACTTCCTCTGCACTTATTTAAGCATGTTCTATGAGCCAGCATATAGTTCTTCTCAGCCGGCTGAGAAGAACGTGTATTCTGATGTTGTGGGGTGGATCATTATATTGACATCTTCTAGGTCCTTTTGTTCAAAAGTTTGATAGTCCTAATATTTCATTATTGATTATTTGTCTAGTTGATTTGTCTTTTTGTGATAGTGGTGAATTGGGTTCTCCCAGTACAACTGTATTAGGGCTTATTCAATTTTTCATGTACATTATTAATTGTCTTATACAGTTCAGTGCACTGATACTTGTTGCATGTATATTTATGACCGTTATCTCTTCCTCTTAGAGTGTTCCTTTTATAAGGATATAGTGACCTTCTTTATCTCTCTTAATCAGTCTTGGCTTGAAATTTATTTTGTCTGCAAGAAGAATAGCTAATCCTACTTTTTTCTGGGTTCCTGTTGCATGATTTATTATTTTCCACCCTTTGACTTTCAGTCTATAAATTTGCTATTTAATTAAATGTGTTTATTGTATGCAGCATATTGTTGGATCTTGCTTTGTGACTCAGTCTGACATTTAGGTTGTTGACTGGTAAACTGAGACCAATAACATTGGTGGTTATAACTAATATGTGTTGACTTATCCTTGCCATATCATTTTCCTGTTCTTGTCTCCCCATACCTTTTTCCCCTCCCTCTAATTGTTTGCCTTCCCTGGTGGATTCCTTCTGTTGAGGTTCATGGAGCTTTAGTCCTTCTTATCTCTTTCCAGAATGTTCATTGGAACATTTGAAGTGCTGGTTTGGTGGTCATACATTTACTCAGATGTTTTATGTCATGGAAGTATCTTACTTCTCCATCAATTTTGAAAGATACATTTGTAGGACGCATCAATCTGGATTGAAAGTTATTTTACTTTAGAGCCTGGATTATTCATTCCAAGCTTTCCTTGACTTGAGAGTCTGTGCTGAGAAGTCAGCTATAATTCTGATGGGCTTGAATTTCTGGAATTTTTGCTATGATGTGCCTGGCTATAGTTTTTATTTCGGAGTTTTATTGCTAATTGGAGTCCTAAATGCCTTGTTTATCTGAATGTCAAATTGTTTTTCTCTACCAGGAAAGTTTTCTGTCATGATGTCTGTGAACATTTTTTAATGTTATTAGTAATAGCTCGTGCTTGTTCATTGACTTCAATTAATCTTAAGTTATTCATGCTTATCTCAGCTGGCAGCTGCTGAATTAATTTCTCATGGTCCCTTTCTATTTTTGAGAAATTTTTCCTTTATTATCACTACATGCAAGCCTGTCTTCAATGTCCATGATCGTGTCCTCACATTGGCCAATTTGCTTTTAATACTTTCAATGGAATTTTTCTTCTGCTGTACATCTGCTTGAATATGCTTCATGAATTCCATTTCTTTAGTAGGCTGAGCTTCCATAATTTGCTTAAGTTCATCTATTTTTTGATCTGTGTCTGCTCTAACACTGCTAAGCATGGTGTGTATTTTGGTAATCTCTTTAGTTATCAAGAGATTATTTCTGATTTCATTTTTATTCAATAGCCGTGTTGTTCCACTTCAAAGATACATGGGGAGCCTTTCAGATGGTCCCACCTCCTTGCCCTCTACATTTGCCTTTGGTGAACTGGATGTCTGAGGTTGCATTTTATTCAAGAGTCATCTCATTTTATTTGTCTCTTTTTAAATTCCCGAGGTGAAGCTTGTAAGCTGCCTATGATGAGTTGTTTTATTGGTAATATTTAGGACCCTGATGTGATGATTACTTCTCTGAAGCATCTTCCAGGTGTAGCTGGTTTTTGGGTTTTGAGTATGTTGGAGGATCTTAGTTCTTAATTTTTTTTTAGATGAGAAGATGTTGTTTGTTTGGCCTAGTCCCTGGTTCTTTGGTGCTGTGCCACCATGTTTTCTGGGATCCTTAGTTAATCTCAGTTCTGGGATACCAGGACCAACATCTGTTTATAACAATTATATCAGTTTTGGTTATAATGGTACCAATAGCTTCAAACTAAGCCTAGAAAACAACAAACTGAGCTAACCCTTAATTTGCAACAATTAACTCTCTAAACTAGATTTGTGATTATATCACAAAATGTAAAACAAATCCGATAATTATGTGCAATATGTAAGTTGGTAATGTGTCAGTTTTGCCCTCATGATTCAAATTTAGTATGGATTAAGGAGAAAATAGAGAAGTGAAAGAAGAGAAAGAGATTAGAGATAAGGTTGGAGGACAAAGGGGGTTCATGCCAACTTGTGGAAACTGGTGCAGAAGAATTAAGGGGAAAAACGATAGAGATAAAAAGATGAACAGAACAGTGTCACACCCACAAAGAAGTTAGCAACCACTTTCACACTCATATATAAACAATGAAAGACAAAGAGAAAGAGAAAAGAAAACAAAATGAAAAATAAATAGGCCACTTCCAGGATTCTTTCTGGTTTCACTATTAGACAGGCTCTGGAGACAAGAGTCTCCAATCCTGCCAATCTGCCCAGCAAGTCAGCAGTTGCTTTCTGGTAGAGTATTGGATGGCCTTAGCAGGCCTGCCATGAGAACAAACTTATTGGTCTGCCACAGTCTAAGCAGTTTCCATGGGTCCACGCCCAGCTGGGAGCTCCTGGAAGAGGCTGGCAGCAGTTCTGGGCTTTTCTGGCCCATGTCTGAAATGGCTCCAAGCTAATAACTATCTCCTCACGAGAGAACTAAACCCTCTACAATCACTGTCAGCTCATGCAGTCTGCCATGTCTGCTGCTCCCTTCCACTTCCATGTCTCCCTGCAGAGGCCTCCAGTGTCACCAGCTGGCACTGTCGCAGTGACTGTGTGTCCTCCTATTTGAACAGCACTTCTTGCATCATGAGTCCCATCTCAGGTTGAAGCACTGCATGCTACACTTCTTCTTCACTGAAATTTTTCTTTTTAGGCTCTTTGTGGCTTCAATTCACACTTGAGATTCTTTCTGGGTCCAGGGGACACACTTCCTTCCTTCTTATCTTCCTACAATGCTATATTCCAGTAGCTTGATGGTGACTGTCAGAGAGGCTGTTTTCTTCTTTACTTACCACTCTGCCATCTTCCTGAAAGTTCTTGATGGTTTATTGCAGTCTTCCTGGTAGTATTTTATTGAGACTTACATCTTTGTTCATGAGGGAGATTGGCCTATAGTTCTCAGTTTTGGTTGGGTCTTTCGCTGGTCTTAGGATCAGAATAATAATTGCTTCCAGGAATGAGCTAGGGAGAAATGCTTCTCTTCAAATTTTGTTAAAGAGTTTGATGAGTATTGACATTAAATCTTCTTGAAATTTCTTGTAGAATTCAGCTGTGAATCCATCAGGACCTAGACTTTTCTTTGTTGGTAAGTTTTAATTATGCTTTCAATTTCACTAACTGAAATTGGATTATTAAAAATTTTATACCTTCTTGATTCAGCTTTGTTAATTCATATGTTTCTAATAATTTGTCTATTTCTTCTGTGTTTTGTATCATGTGTAAGTAAAGACTGTAGAAATAAGTATTGGCGATCTTCTAAATTTCCACAGGATCTATGGCAGCTTCTCTCTTTTCATTCCTTATTTCATGAATTTGAGTTTTTCTTTACTATTTATTATTAAAGGGATTTATTTATTTATTTATTCTTTGTGTGAACCAACTCTTTGATTCATTAATTCTTTGTATTGTTTTCCTGGTCTCAGTTTCATTAATTTCTGCTCTGATCTTTATAATTTCTTCCTTTGCATGGGCTTTGGGCTTGACTTGCTCTTTTTTTTCTAGAATCTTGAGGTTCAGCACTAAGTTGTTTATTTGTGTTTGTTCTGTTTTCCTGATGTGAGAATTAACTGCTATAAATTTCGCTCTTAGGACTGCTCTCAGTGCATCCCACAGGTTCCAGTAATTTTATTTGAATTTTCATTTGCTTGTAGATATTATTCATTTTCTGCTTTAATTTTGTCTTTGATGCATTAATTGTGCAGAAGGATGCTATTGAATTTCCACATGTTTATGGAGTCTTTGCAGTTTCTTTTGCCATTAATTTTCAATTTCATTGCACTATGGTCAGCTAATATGTGTGGGATAATTTCAATTCCTTTGCATTTACTTAAGCATGTTCTATGGGTTAGTATATGGTGTATTTTAGAGTATGCCCCATGTGCAGCTGAGAAGAATGTGTATTCTGATGTTGGGCAAAACACTCATCTACTAAATTTATGTTTGTTTCAGTTTTGTTATTTCTTTGCTGATCTTTTGTCTAGTTGATTATCTCTTTGTGACAATAGTGTGAGGACAGTTGGTAAAACAAAGATAATTAAAAAGAAAGTAGAAGCAGGTCTGTAAGACAAAAGATGATCCTGTAAACTTGGAGAAAGAATGAACGAGTAGGCAAGGGATCAGCTGAATTTGGTCTCTGAGTTTGGGAGTAAGATTAGTTTTCTGGGCCTAGCATTCTCCCAGCTATTTAAAAAAGAGATAAAAAAAGAAAATAAAAGAAAAAGAAAAGGAAGAAAAAGGAAAACAAACCAAAAAACCAAAAACAAAACAGGGGTGGCCCTACTTGATTTCTTCTATTTGGGATCTGTTGTGATTTTACCATTTTCATTCCTAATTGCATGATTTTGAATATTTTATTTCTTTTTTTAGGTTAAGATTGGCTAAGGGTTTGTCAATTTTATTTAATCTTTCAAAGAATCAACTTTTTGATACATTGATTATTTGTATTGTTTTCTCAGTCTCTATTGTGTTAATTTCTGCTCCAATCTTTATAATTTCCTTTCTTATATGAGCTTTCGGTTTGACTGCTATTCTTTTTCTAGAAACTAAGGTTTAACATTAGGTTATGTGTGTGTCCTCTGTTTTCTTGATATGGGTGTTTATCACTATAAATTTACCTTGTAGGACTCCTTTCATTATGTCCCATAAATTCTGGTATACTGTATTGGTGCTATCATTTAATTGTAGATACTGTTTAATTTCTTCTTTAATTTCATCTGTGGTCCATTGGTTGTTTAGGAGGGTGTAATTTAACTTCCAGTGTTTATATTAAGTTCTTGTAGTTTCTTTTGCCTTGAATTTCCAATTCCATTGTGCTATGGTTTGATAATATGCAGGGCATAATTTCATTTCCTTTGCATTTACTTAAGCATGTCCTATGAGGTAGTATGTGCTTTATTTTAGAAAGCATCCCATGTGTAGCTGAGAAGAATGTGTATTCTGATGTTTGGGGGTAGAAATCTGTAGACATATACTAAGTCAGTTTTTCCAAAAGTTTGGTTCAGCTCTAATATTTCATTATTGATACTTTTGTCTAGTACATCTGTCTATTTGTGACAGTTGAGTATTGAGATCCCCTATGGCAATTTATTAGTGATTATTTGTTTTTTCACATCCATTAATATTTGTTTTATATAGTTGAGTGTACTGGTATTTGGTGCACATATATTTGTGATTGCATGTCTTCTGTTAAGACTATTCCCTTTACGAGGATATAGTAACCTTCTTTCTTAATCTTTCTTAATCAGTCTTGGCTTTAAATCCACTTTGTCTGCATATTTAATAACTATGCCTCATTTTTTTCCAAGTTCCTGTTGCATGTAGTATTGTTTTCCATCTTTTGACTTTGAATCTATGAATTTTTAAAAAGTATATGTATTTCTTATATACAGCATATTCTTGGATATTGTTTTTGATCCATTTTGCAAGTCTGTTTCTTTTTATTGATCAATTGAGACCATTAGCATTGGTGGTTATAACTGATATGTATTGACTTATCATTGCCATGTTGTTTTCTTCTTGTTGGCTCTCCCCTTTTTTTCTGCTTAATTCTCTACCCTCCCTTAATTCATTACCTTTATTCTGTTGTGGTTCATAGAGTGATTAGGCTTGTTATCACCTTCTGTAATATCCTTCAGAACATTTTGGAGTGCTCGTTTAGTGTTAATGAATTTCCTTGGTATTCTTTATAGTATCTTACTTCCCCATCATGTTTTAAAGATAGTTTTGTGGTGTATATCAATTTGATTTAGAAATTGTTTTCTTTTAGAAGTTGAAATACTTCACTCTAAGCTCTCATTGACTTGAGGGTTTGTGTTGAAGTCAACTGTGATTCTGTTGGGCTTTCCTTTATAGTTGATTTGTTTCTTTTTCTCTAACAGCTTTTAATATTCTGCTCGTGATGAATTTCTGAATCTTGATTGTTATATGCCCTGCTTTAGATTTTTAAAATCATGGCTAATTAGAGTTCTGTACTACTCATTTATCTATATATAAAATCATTCTTCCCTGCTAGGTAAGTTTTCTTCCATGACATCTATGAACAAGTTTTTAAATATAATTTTTACGAGCACCTGATATTTTTATGACTCCAGTAAGTCTTATGTTATTCTTTTTTGCATCACCTAGCAGCTGCCAGATTGATTTCTCATGTCTGAAGGGATTAGCTGAATTTGTCCTCATGTTGGTTTATTCTTCTAAAGAAATTTTAAAAGGAAATTTTAGTCTCTTGGACATCTGCTTGAATGTTGTATGGATTTCATTTTTTTCCTATGTTAAGCATTCATAGTTTACATCATTTTCCTAAAGGTCCTCTGTTTTAAAAAAAATCTGTATATACTCTAGAGTCAGTAAACATGTTTTCATTATGGTCGTCTTCTCTGTAGTTACCTAAGAACTACTTCTGATTTTATTTTTGTGAAAGCCCCATTCATTTGCTTTGTTATGTCTGCTCTTACCACTTCAGAGAGTCCAGATGGATGACTTTCAGATTGTTCCAACTTGTTTTCCCCTGAGTTTGCCTTTGGTGAAGTTGATATGTGGCATTGCTTCTTATTGTGTCTTCTCATTTTCTTTGTTTTTTTAGTTTAGTTCCTGGGTTCATGCTTATAAATTGCCAATGATGAGTGGATTTTTCTGTTAGTATTTAGAAACATTAGGAAATGAGTATTTCTCAGAGGTGTCTTCCAGAATAACTGGCTTTTGAGTTTTGAATGCTTTGCAAGATCCTAACTCTTCAATATTTTGGGGATAAGAAGTTGCAGCCTACGTGGCCCAGATCCTAGTTCTTTGGCATTGAAACAGAATATTTTTTATGACTCTTAGATAATCTCAGTCTTGGTACACCAGGAAGAACAACTGATTGGAAAAATTATTCCACTTTGGCTAAAGTGGTCTAATCAACAATAATCATAGCATCAAACACTGATTAGAAAATGAGAATCAGAGGTAAGTATTAATTTTCCACCTTTAATTTTATGAATGAGTTTTGTGGTTATATAATAAAATTTAAATGGAACCAGAAAATTTTGTGTAACAAATACTGCCTCAATAGATCAGTTTTACCCTTATGGGAGAAAATTTAAAAGGGGTTAGGGGAAAAATAGAGAAGTAGAAGGAAAAGAGATTAGCAGCAAGACTGGACAACAAAGAAGGATCATGCAGTTTGGGAAACTAGTGCAGAAGACAGGAGGGAAAGCGAGAAGAAGGAAACAGAAATTAGAACAAAACAGAACAACAATAAAAAAATTAGAAACTGTGTTCACACTCCTATGAAAACAAGAATATACAGTGAAGAAGAAACAAAGAAACAAAGAAAGAAAAGAAGAAAAAATAAATATCCATTCCACAGTGTAACTCTGTCACTGTTGACAACATGGGCAGGCAGAGTCCAGATATGTGTTGATGATTCTCAGGAAGCCAGCAGTAGCTTTACAGCAGGATACTAGAGCATTCCAGTGAGCCCGCATTTTTATTTTCACTGAAGTTTAGGCTGATTTCTGGCCACGAGGCTAGAACCAGATCTATTCAGCCTGTATTCCTCCTGTGAACTTGAACTCTGCTCAGATAGGATCAGCAGTTTCTCTGAGTTTCGAGCTCAGTTGTCCCCTCTCCAGGATGGCTCTTCGTCAGTCATCCTCTCCTGCAGGACATTTGAACTTGAATTACTCACCAGCCGCTGCAGTTCACTTCATCCATTGTTTTGTTCCACTAATATGTTTCCTGTAGGAGCCTCTGGGGTCACCATGCATGTGCGGTTTTGATCTGCTCCTCTCATGCAGTGAGTCCAGGCTTATGGAGAAAGTGCCACTTGCCTCTTCCTTCTTCTTCATTGAGTTTCTCTCTTTGATCCCCTGTGGGCCTCCTTTCTTGCTTCAGATCCTTCCTGGTCCCAGGGACCCACTTTCCTCCATGTTTTCTTCCTCTTGTTACTATATTTCTGTGTCTAGACACCAAATCTCTGAGAGGCTCTTTCTCTGCTATTCACCACTCTACTATCTTCCAAGAAGTTCTCTCTGATGGTGTTTTTTTTTGAATTGAAAGGCATGTTGTTGCTTTTTGTCTCTTTCCTTTTCTTGAATGAAGCAGGCAGAATAATGGCCTCCCAAATACGTCTGTCTTGGTTATTATTCTTTCTTTGTTGAGACAAAATACCTGACACCCAAAATTAGGAAAGAGAAGGAGTTCATTCATCTTGCAGTTTAGGAAGTTTCAGTCCATATTGAGCTGGCTCCCAGGCATGATGGCATGGCAGAGCAGCCATTCATGGCCACCACAAACAGCAAGAGAAAACATAGAAAAATGAGAGATGACACATCTTCTTTCTGCCCTTACACCGTATGTCAGCTCCACCCCTGGGTGTATGCAGCACTAACACCACGAATCCAGTGCAGAAAACAAGCCAATCACAAATGCTAAATTCAGCTGCCTCCATGAATACATGAGGCTTGGGAGAGCCTAGACACCTATCATAACAGTATCAATTTCCTAACCTTGAGAATATGGGTATATGTCACTCCCAAAGGCAGAAGGGACTGTGTGGATGTGTCTGGGGGCCTGAAGATAAGGATATTCTTCTGCATTATCTGGGTGGACCCAATGTAACCACATGGGACCTTATAAGTGAAAGAGGAATTCAGGAAGCTTAGTATTGGGAGGGAGAGAGAGACAGAGACAGAGACAGAGACAGAGAGACAGACAGACAGACAGACACACACACACACACACACACACAGAGAGAGAGAGAGAGAGAGAGAGAGAGAGAGATTTGAGGATGTGTTGCCAGCTTTAAAGAATGAACTTACAAGTAATAGCATGAACTTACAAGTTCATAGCATGGCCATGAACTTACAAGTAATAGCAAGCATTTGAAACTGAAAAAGACAAGAATTATAATTTACTCTAGTCCTCCATCAGGAAGGCTGCCTTGTTGACGTGTCAGTGTACGTATTATGATTTTAGAACTGTAAATTTAATAAATAGCTTTTAAACCTCCAATTTTGTAGTAATTTATTACAGCAATAATACATATATAATACAGTAGGTAATTTCTAATTTTGATTAGAGAAACTACTTTAGCATTTGGAAAAATAATGCAGGCACTCTAGATTTTTTGACGACTTACATGTTCAAAAATATCTTTATTTTTACCTAAGCATTCTTTGAAGATGGAAGTAGTTTTCTCTCAAGATGCTGAAGGTATTTATTTGCTTTGTATTTTTCTTCTAGTGTGTACAGTAGGGTTAGGTCTTTGTCTCATGGAGGAGGCTTAAACTTTTCCATTGCCAACTTTCTGACTGTGTTGGTAACTGATGATGTTGCTTGTCTGACCATTCACATTTAAGAGTAAAACATAGGAAACTGATTGGAAATTTTATGTGTGAGTTTGAGTTTATGTATATATTTGTGCTAGAGATACAGGTTGCTAATTGATGGTCTTTACTGAAGTATTATCTGCCTTGTGTTTTTCACAGATGGCATTTCATCTATTATTATGCTTTGGTTTTTACCTAACTTGTACTAATCAGTTATTTCAGAGATGATTTTTGGGAGATACAAAGCTTTTTTAAGTGCTCTTGGAGAAATAGAAGAAGCTATTGGTTAGTGTAGAGACATTTACTTTATCCTTCTGTTTTTCAATTTTCCTTAATCCAGAGTAGAGTCATTTTAATTTAATGTAAATCCTCTGCTGAGATGGAGTAGGATACCAGTGTTTTCAATGGTATCTTAGATACACATTCTTTAACAGTCTTTCTGTATCAAATCTGGCTGTATCCCTGTGATGACTCCAGTTTCCCAGAATCTGGGAGATTCGAAGGTTACAAGAACTAGCTTGTTTTTCTCCATTTGGGACTTTATTCTCTAATCCTTATTCCATCTTCAAAATTGAGACACTGTTATTCTTTCTTGGGTTTATTTTATTCTTGTTTCAGGGGCGAGCAGTAAAAAAATATGTTCAATTCTTCATATTTAACAGAAAGCTCAAGAATATTTATTTATAGTCATACATTGTTTCTTTTAGTAAACATTGTGTGGTTCGTAATGCTTAGATTCTAAACCTGGAAGTGACCTTATACTGTGGTATATGACATAGTAACTGATGCATTGATAAAATTATATAGTTCTTCTACCAACTTTTTGGCTGTGTTGGCAATTGGTGCTATAAATGAGCATGTTAGGACAGGGGGAAGTTTATGCTTTATTGTTGCTGTATCCATATGTCATGTAACAATTGCTTAAAATATAATCATGCTTCAAAAATCTGTGAAATTTTGAAAGGCGTATTTTGTCTAAAGAATATAAAAGATAAAATTTGTTTTCATGGAATTGAGAGAGCTATTCCATTGTTCTCTCCTGACGTTAGTAGAATTTTGTTTTTTGCAGTTATTTCTGAGAATTCCCAGAACTTGAAGCCAGCACAATTTTCTATAGTTTACTGACTTTTATGCTACATACTCTTGAATTTATATTTTCTGATTAAGTGGGGAGATACTTTTCATATTTTACTACCATGTAAAGCATTTGCCTTAAAATTCTTTTTAAATTTTAAGAGAGTATTGTAGTCTAGTCTTTGTAATACATTGAAGAAGTCATTGCTCATGTTATCCTTGGTTTGAGGATATTCATCTCTGTGGCTCCTTTTCAGAAGGGAGAACCCTAATTACTTTATTATCTGTTCAAACTAGTGTCTTTTATCATTTTAATTTTGTGTCTTTGGATGTACTCCAGCTTCATTATGTTTGTTCTGAGGTTCATTAACCAGAAAGTCATATGGCATTTCTGCTGTAAATTCTTTATGAGTTTTTAATAAGGACAGAGTTCTGTTTTCTGTTTGTCTCAGCGTATTTCCTCATGACACCTAGAGCTTTCCTTGGAAACCTCATTCCAAAGTCTTTAGTGCATTTGTGGGTGCTCTAGGTTGACTTCACTGTTATTAGTCTTGTCATTTTTATTTAAAATAAAAGCAAAAATAAAGCAAAAAAATTCTTGAGAAGTCAAATCTGTGTGAGGGGACAAGATCCAAAAGGAGTTCAAGTATTTTGGGTACAGCTTGTTTGAGAAATTGTTTGCATGCTCGGACCCTAACCAGGAACTCTTAGTAAACAATGTTTAGACTACCTGTATTTAGGTAAATTAATGACTTAGAATTTGGAAGTCCTCTGTACCAGTTTTCTTTCTTTCGCTTACATTACTACCATTTCAATCATTCTTAATTTTGCCTCCTACTCTGTCTACACTGTAACTTCATTTCTCTTCCACTTACTGTCTACTCGCCCCCCTCAGTCACCCAGTCTTGTATTTTCAATGCATTTTGACCTTCCTGAAAGCTAGAGGATAAAAGACCAGAGCTCTAATCTGCTTGGCTTCATTTTTGTCACACTACTGCCTGAAAACCATAAAACATTATGAATGTTCTTTAGGAACACACACATCACATTGCTTCCTAAGTTATTAACGTCCAGAGGTTTCACACTGTACTCAAAAGTAAACTCAAGTCTGATGGTGCCCTCTGTCTATCCATCCTCTGGCAACCACATTGATTCTCATTTCACTTAAATTGCTGCATCATGAAACACACTGGCCTTCTTGTTTTTCTAGTAGCACAGCAAGCTGAATGATGCCTTTAGACTCCACACATTCTGGTTCCTTTTCCTGGAACATACTGCCTGCAGATTTTTGCATACTTGGATCCTTCTTAGCATTCATGAATAACCTCAAATGTTACTTCTTGAAGAAGGACGTCCTAATCATTGTTTCCTTTTTGTTACTCTTTCTTTGCTTTCCTGTGGCTTACTTAGACATATCCAAAAATTTCATCTTATCGTATCATTAGTGTTTTGGGGTGTATTTATCCAGATCAACCTCTCAGTGGCTGCTGTGGATATTGCAAAACAAATATGTGACATGACTTTAAGTGAAGTAGGAAGTCTACTTGCATTTAAGCATCTTTACCCTCCTAACTTTTAAATTGCATTGTCTTGAGCTACAATTTTGTTACAATGACCACTATTATTTTCATTTGGAACACTCATGAGGAGGGCAGTCTATTGTTGCTATTCATGTTTGCTGTTTGACATTGTTCTTCTCTAATTCTTGATGCTCTAGGATTATTTTCTTCACTTCTTTTATGTCTAAGAACTTTCAAGGATAAGTTGTTAGTGACAAATTATTTTAGTTCTTCTTCTTATTATTTCCTTTTTCTCCTAAAATGATAGTTTCACCTGAATCAGAAGTGGCAGTTGGAAGTGCTTTTGGCCTTTGAAACTGTTGTGTGACTTTCATTTATCCTCTCTTGCTACTGACAAAACCATACTGTAATTAAAACTGTCTTCCTATAAGTAAGACAGTGTTCCCCTGCGCTGGTTTTAAGATTTTTACTTTGTCATTAATTTTTATGGGTAGCTTGCAGTTTGTTTCCCTGAGTTCATCCTACTTGGGTTTCCTTTACCTTCTTGGATCTGAGGGTATGTATTTTACCAGATTTACAAAGTTTTTAGTCATTATTTTTCTGCTTGCTTCTTTAGTCCCTGTATGTTTTTCCCCCTGCCCCCATTCTGGGTCTCAGGTGGCATGAGTATTAGATCTGTTGATAGTCATGTGGATTCTTGGAACTAATTATTTTTAAAGTTTATTTTGCTCTGTGTTATTCACATTGGGTAAATCCTATTGATTTGTTCTTATGTTTATTGGTTATATCTTCCATTATCCTGACTCTGCTACTGAGCAGACTCAGTGATTTTTTAAAAATTTCTGTTATTAGACTGGGGAATATAGCTCAGTGACACTGTGCCTGCCTGGCAAGTGCAAGGTCCTGAATTTGATTCCTGTTACTGTATTTTCCAAATCTATAATTTCCATTGGATTCAGCTTTTGTATAACTTCAATTTCTTTGCTGATGTTTTATATTTTTACTTAATTTAGGGTGATTTATAGTTTCTTATTGAATCATTTTCATGATGATTAGTTTAAAATGTTTTTCAAATAAGTTCATTCTCTCTATCATCTTAGGGGTTTATCCTTGATCACTTTTCTCATACAAATTGAGACTTTAATGGATTATTATATTACATGACACATATGTAAAAGTATATTTTGATTTAGTATAATTGTCTTTTGTGTTATATACTTATCAGTCTGGTTATTAATAGGTATGTATAATAATTAACTTTATAAAGACATAAAAATAAATGCAATGAAAGAAAAGTGAAAGAAGAGTGGAGGAAACGGAAACAAGAATTGAGCTGTGTTACATGCATACACCAGTTCTCTACATGCATGTAATCACTGTGTCCCACAAACATGTAGTAATAAAAATTAAAATCTGTAAAATAATGACATGATTTTTTAAAGGTTTTATGTTAATTTTTGTGCTAGCAAGCAGGGCTCCTGTTTAGGTTTAGTGTACAGGTCCTGCCTTACTTCTGTGGTGTGTCTCTAATAAGAGAGCTTTTGTGTTGGTATTTCTGTCTGATTAGTTTATTTCTTGGTGATGGAGCTCTCACAAGTCCTTCATGGTCTTCCTGAAATTGCACAAGGAGGTTCCTCAAGCTGGATTGCAAGGTGTCTAGATGCAAGGGAAGGAGTCTGGTTCACAGAAACTAAGAGGTTTTTATGAGTTGGACACAGGATAGAACCCCCCCATAGGAGGCATGGGATGGACTGGTTCTCCACTTTTTAAAAAAAATTTTATTTTAAAGATGGTAAGGTCCAACAAAACAAGACAGAAGAAAGCCAATCAAGACAATGCAGTGAAATTGGTACAGAACTTTAGAGCAGGATACTGGGAAAACAGTAATAGTTACCATAGTATATCTCTTTATATTCACAATAGTTGCCCATTCCACCAGGTATAGCAAAATCAAACCCAAACAAAACACCATAAAATCAATCAAAAAAGAATATTAAATAGAGCCAAACAGTTAATCAGAACAAAGCAAAACAGTGAAAACAATATTTGACTTCAAAGGCAAGATAGAAGGAAATCCTCCATATTTGCTGTATTGCATATGGTCATCCGCTCAAGAGATGCTCAGACCGCTAGGCCTAGCCTGCAAAATCAACCAGACAATACAAGCATGTAGTTGCTTTATGTATGTTAGTGGCTTTTGACTCAGTCCATCCTCCGTGGCTCTCCACTTTTATATGTTTCTTAAGAGCTGGGATATCTATAGCTATGTCTTCTATAACTGAGTGTTTAGGGTAGTGCTTAATGTAAATGAGATCAGCAAAATGTATCTTAAAATTAATGAATTGATACTTCATGACCTTCTCCTTCTGAAATGATGAAATGAATACACTATCTATGTCAGATAGTTAATGTTTGCCTGAGAACTTGAACTTACATCTAAGAAAAACGGGTCTGTTTGTGAAGGTGCTTGAAACTTGCATTGTATTCTTGGTATGAAACAGCTATAAGATGCCACATGGGTGAGCTTCTGAAAAACTATCTTTAGAGAAAGAGAAGAGAATAAAGCAGTCAATCAGAGAATTAGGGAGTGGAACTGGAGAATCCAAGGTGACTGCAATGCTTCATGGGACTCAGTTATGGTCTTATGATCTTGGGTTGCACAAAACATCCCAATCTGTATCCTTACAAACTTTCTGTCCTTATGAGAACTCATTTATTTAAATTACTGGCCCCTGAATTGTCCTAGCTAATACCCTGAATTTAAATAAAATGATGAACTATTTGAATGCTTTTTGTATGCTGAGATGAATTTTATGAGCTATTCTCTGCATACAAAACACCATTTATCATTGTTTCTGTGGGAAAATTTCTGTCTAAAACATGTAAATGACTGTTGGTAATAAAACCCAAGTTCTAAATTAGGAATTGATGGATGTTAGTTTTTGTAAAATCTCTTTCTTTCTCTCTCTCTCTTTCTTTCTTTCTTTCTTTCTTTCTTTCTTTCTTTCTTTCTTTCTTCTTTCTATCTATCATCTATCTATCTTGGTTTTTAGAGGCATGGCCTTGAACTCATGCAGCTTCAATTTCATGGAGACCCTGTTGCCTTCGTCTCCCAAGTTCTGGAATTACAGAAATGCACCACTACACAGGCTCAGTGATGCTTTTAAATGCTCATTTTAATATCTTTTTATCTTCCTTTTTTATCTGTTTAATAGGACGGGTATTAGGCAGTAGCCATGTGGTGGTCCTGGGAGGCAGTCTTTGGCTATTTTTGAGTGCTAAAACGCTTTCTTTGATCCTAAGATTTCCTAAGAAATCTACTGACATTTTTGTAGTTTGGAGGCAGAATTAAATGTTGTTAAAATTTGCAATGCAAATGTGAAAAAACATAGGACAAGCTGCAGCAGAACAAGGTTTTGTAGTGTCTGCTTTTTTCAAACGAAATCTACTAACCCGTAGATTCTTTTTGTCATGAAACTTTTAAAAGGAAAAGAGAAAGAAAATAAAAAACACAAGTCTTTGTGTCAAATTTGGTCTATTAATAAATATCCTGGTTAGCCATGGTTTTTAGGAGTTTTATGAGGTGTCTGTGTAGATGTGGATGTGTGTGTGTGCATATGTGCGTGTGTGTACACTTTGAAGTGTGAGTAAAACATTTGAAGTCAGATTAGGAAAACATAGATAAGTACTGTCTGTTTATTGCTGGGAACTATCCAGTACACATCAATTAAAAATGAAGGCTTTGAAATCAGGGAAAAATAATTTAAAGGAGATAATTTTTTTAAATTATAGAGTAAAAATGAAGTGACTCCATTGCTTCTTCTAACTCCGAACCATAAAATAAAACCCTCCAAGAGCTCTAGCATCAGTTTTTCTCATCAGTAAAGCTAGAGAAACAATTGCAGGATGTTCTCTGTTACTCGGTGTGGAGTGCCTTTGTAACTTTATGTCCTTGCTTGACTTTCTTCCTTGTTTGTTGCCATTAAATGCTTGGCTTTAGTCACACAGTGCAGTGCCAAATAAGTCGACACACACGGATTTATGTTACTTTGAGGGTTACAGCAATGTCACTTTGTGCTTAAATCACTTGGCCAACATGACCTAACAAGTCTGGTGTGGTGAAACTCTAATACAGTGACATGCTGCTGATTACTACGAGGAGAAACCATGAATTGATTATATAAAAACTAATAGTGAGAATTGCTATTCTCGCAGTTAGCTTGGCTAACTGAGCTCACTAATGGTTTAATTTTTAAAATATTCCATAAAATTCTATCATATTCTGTGCAATAAAACATTAAAGTTACATTTCCCTCCCTTTTAGCTACATATTCAAAAGTGAAGGCAAATGGTGTTTTGGGGGTGGTTTGTGTTTTTGTTTTTTGCAATAATTAGTCAACTTTTCTGTGAAGAAAAAGAGGCACCTACCAGGTAAGATAATTATTCTGATGTCATTTTCTAAATTATTCTAATGTGATTTTTAGAGCACGGCTTCCATAGATCATTTTTCATTTAGTAGTAATGCTTATGGAAGTGGATAAGCCAAATTTTCTCAAGATGTCATTTTATAATTTATAAGGACAATTTGGCAATTACAAGTTGGGATCCTTCCCATGGTACTTTGGCTATTTTCTCCTTGCCTTATGATGAGCCTCATTTGATGTATCTTTCAAATTTTTGTTTTAAATCTTTCACTTTGAGGATGGGTTTTGGATATAGAAATGACAGTTTTCTTTTGAAACTGGGTATTATGGAATAGTTCCAATTTGACAATGGATTATCTCTCTCCATGAGTGTTATGTGGAATTTTCTTAAAATAGTAAAAATGCATAACTTGTCTTTTCTACGAGGTTCAGGATATTTCTAGTGATTTTTCATTATACAATTTCTAGATTCTTTTTTTTTTTTTGTCTTTTTCATTTTTATCAGTACCAGGGATCGAACTCACGACTGCCTGCTTGCAAGGCAGGCGCTTATGCTGCTGAGCTAAATCTCCAGCCCTACAATTTCTAGATTCATGTACCAAGTAGACCTGTATTAATTACTTCTGTACATTCTTAAGTTTTTCTAAATTCTAAAATTAAAAGAGTAAATAATCCACACAGTAAAGTTCAACTCTGAATATGATTGAGTTTTAAGTCGTTTCTTTGAATAGTTACTTTATATTTACTCAGTTTTCACTTGCAACCCTGTGTTATTTGTTAAGCCCCATCATGGGTTGATTTTAATAATATACAATCATCAATGACATTTCTCATAGAGTGCTGGTATTTTTGCTTATATAATTTTTGCTTTAAAAAACATATAAAATGCATCTGGGCATTTCTTTTTTATTTTAAGGAGAAAAGAAGTAAAAACAATGATACAGAATTTCAAAACAAGATAATAGAAAACTAACAATGGTTAATGTATTGTGTATTGTTATCTTCAAGGTTGGGGCTCAGATTATAAGATATAGGCATGTATAATTGATCAAACAGTATAAGCACAAACCTTTTTTTTTAAATCAGTGAACTAAAAATCAGTAGTATCGTAGCCTTCTTTCATATATATACATATACATATACATATACATATACATATACATATACATATACATATACATATACACGTATATATGTATATGTGTGTATATGTGTATGTGTGTGTGTATTTTTTCTTTTCCTTTCCTTGTTTTCTCTTTTCACTCATCTCAGTTGTTTTTTCTTGTTGAGCAATTTCTTTCTCTTTCATAATATCTGTTGTAAATTTTGGAACTTATTTATTTTTACAGTTTCTTACATTAGGAAGATGATACAATGTTTACACATGTGAGTTTGACTTATTTCAGTTATGAGTATGGTCTCTAGTTGCATCTATTTACTTATAAAAGCCTCAAGTTTATTGTTCTTTATAGCAGAATAACATTGTATTATATAAAATTACTATATTTTTAGCCACTCCTCAGTTGATGGGCATTTGAGTTGCTTCAAAGATTTAACTACTACAAATTGTGCTACTACAAACATGATTGTATACATATTGTTGTGGTATGATGTTTTTAATTCTTCTGCAAAGATACCCAGAAAGGAAAATGGGTTGAATGGGACCTCTAATCCTGATTTCCACAATGGTTGTGCCTGTCTACACTCCTACCAACGATGGAGGAAGGTTGCTTTTTCCCCTACCATGTTGCCAGCATTTGATATTGATTTTTTGATGATAGCCAATCTTTCTGGGGTGAGATGAAATCCGTGTTGTTTTAATTTGCATTTCTCAAATGACCAAGGATGAACATTTTTTCATGTATTTATTTGCTATTTGTATTTATTCATTTGAGAAGTGTGTATTCATCTCAGATGTGTGTTTTTTGGATTGGGTCTTTGAATTGGGGGGGCTGGTTTTTTTCAATTCTTTTTTCTCCTCCTCTTCCTCCTCATCTTCCTCCTCCTCCTCCTCCTCCTCCTCCTCCTTCTTCTTTTTAAAATCTTTTTGAGACTGTTTCACTACGCAGTTCAGGCTGGCCTTGAACTCACAGTGATCTTCTTGCCTCATCCTCCTGAGTGCTGGAGTTACAAACATATACTATCATGCCTTCAATTCTTTAGGTTTCTACATAGAAGTCCTTTGTCTGAGGTGAAGTTGGCTAATTTTTTCCTCATTCTGTAAGTTTTATTTTCATTTTTCTAGTGATTTCTTTTGATGTGCAAAACCTTTTTAATCAGATGAGATCCTGTTGTTGATTCTTTGAAGTACTTTCTGCGCAATTTGATTTTGTTCATGAACTCTCAGCCTAACACTATGTTGTCAAAATTTCTACCTACTTTCTCTTCCAGTAGAAATATTGTTTCTGCTTTAATACTTAGATCTTTAATTTATTTTTTTAAATTTTATTTAAGAAGAAAAAAACAGAAAAAGGGTGAAAGTTATACAGAATTTCAGAAAAAATAAACAGTAGGAAATCACTAGTTAATTACATATTGTCATCTTAGAAATAGTTGTTGAAGTTACAAAATTACAGCATATAGAGGGGACTTTCAAACAGTGAGACTGCAAACAGTTTTGTTCAATGATCCAACAAAACTCAGTAATATGGTTATCTATCTTATACACTTAAATATATATGCAGTCATATCTTTTAGAGAACTTTCTTTTCCTTTCTTTTGTACAATGACAATTACACATTTTGGGTTTTATTACTCCCACAGTTCTTACTATTTTTTTTTTGAAGAAAATAAAACCAAATGTGACATACCAGGACAGTGAGTCAAATCAAAAGGATGGACATAATACATAATGTAAAAACGAAATACAAGGTGATCATCAAAGATTACCATAATGCCTCTTGTTACCTTAAAAAGAATTGCCTATATCATCAGTTATAATAAAATTGAACACAACGTAAAGAATAAGACCAACAAAACCAAAACATTGGAGATATTAGAGAACTTCAAGAGAAGATAATAATCAACCAGAATAGGCATCACAATGAACCTTATTGTCTTCATAGTTGTTGCCTATACTTTCAAACTTGGCATAACAGAATAGAGGAAAATCAGTCAAAACAACATGGTGAGAGCAATACAGAGTTTCAAATCAAGTTAATAGGAAATCAAAGTGGGTTACTGTAATATATCTTGCTTTTTAAAATTTATTTTTCCCTTAATTAAAAGGATAAAAATGAAAAAGTAGATAATAAAAAGGAGATTGAGATAAAAAAGAGGGCATAACAACAAAACAGTGCAGGTCAAAACATAGCCATTTAAGCAAAATAGTGTTTCACCACAAGATAATCTCGACATAATAGTAGTTACCATAGTGTCTCTTCTCTTAAAATCTTTGGGTATAACTTCATATATTGTAGCCTCAAACATATCAAGACAATGTAAAGCTGTTCAAGAGAATGACAGTATTACAGGGTATTTAGAAGCAACTAACAGAAAATGAACAATGGTTTCGGTATAATCTCCTTGTCTATAAAAGTTTTTGTTTATATTATCACATATAATAAAATCCAATAAGATACAAAATGATAAGACCAATGGAGACAGAAGAACAAAAGCTTGATTGGACTTCAAAACAAGAGGATATTAAATCAGCACTACCTATTATGATGTTTTGTTTTCTCCAAAATGGCTGTTCCTACCATCCAACCTTCTCTGCCTCATTTCTGTTGAGCTCTTTTTCTGTCATTAGTTGTCAGTTTGTCCTCTTCATTTCACTTTCTGCTTCATTCATTGTGGCCGCTCTGTCACTGTTTCTGGAATCTTGGTATTTTTCATTTTTAGAATATCCTGCAGTAATCTCTGTAGCGTTGAATTGGTGGTTGCAAATTCCCCTAGTTCCTCTTTATCCTGGAAGCACCTTGTTTTTCTATCAATTTCTAGGGACAGTTGTGCAGGATATATCAATCTTGGCTGGAGGTTATTATCTCTCAAAGCTTGAATTATTTCCCCCCATGCTCTTTGTGATTTGATGGTTTGTGCCGAGAAGTCTGCTGTAATTCTGATGGATGTTCCCTTGTAAGGAATTAGGAGAGTATTACATTGTAATAATTAGTAGAGTAAGAATTAGTAGAGTATTTTATTGTAAGAATTAGTAGAGTATTTTATTTCTCTACTAATTCTGAAAGATAATTTTGCAGGATACATCAATTGGGTTGGAAGTTGTTTTCTTCCAGGACTTAAAATATTTCACTCCAAACTTTTCTTGACTTGAGGATTTGTGTTGGAAGTCAACTATGATTTTGATGGGTTTTCCTTTATAAGTGATCTGTTTCTTTATCTAACAGGTTTTAATATTATGTTTTTGTGCTGAATTTCTGGGATGTTTATTATTATGTCTGGGTGTAGATTAATTTTGGTTATGGTTAATTGGAGTTCTATATGCCTCACTTATGGGTATGTCAGATTTTTTTCTCATGCTTGGGAAGTTTTTTACTATTATGGCTGCAAATACTTTTCTTTATGACATTATTGTTGACTCCTTTTTCATTGACAACAATTATTCTTATATTATTTTTCTTTGTGTCATCATGAAGGTGTTGAATTGTTATTTCCTGATCTTTTTTTGTTTTCAGATTTTTCCTTTCCTTTCCTTTCATTTCATTTTTCCTTTCACTAGTTGTGATCTTGTCTTCAAGGTCTGAAAATCTATCCTCAGTTTCATTCAAGTGGTTTTGCCAGTTTTCAATGAATTTTTTTTTCTTTTTTGACATAGGGTCTTGCTAGGCAGTTTGGGTTGGCCTTAAAATCACTTTGTAGTCCAGGCTGATCTCAAACTCACAATGACCTCCTGCCTCAGCCTCCAAGACATGCAACTCTCCCCTATTTTTGGAATTTTTATTTTCTTGGATATCTGTTTGAATCTGTTTCTTGCATTCTATTTCTTTATTGTATTGATTATTCACTGTTTCCATCCTCTTCTTACCATCAAGTTTTAAAAATCTATCTCTAGATTTGTGAGCAGTTTCTTTGTAAATATTGGCATTTCTTTATGTATCTGATAAATTATTTCTGCTCTGATTTCCCCTATAGCCTCATGGATTTGTTTCCTTATTTTGGTTGCTATCATTTTAGAAATTTCAAGAGTGTATCTTCCAATTTCTTCCATGTTGATGTGTCTTGGACTTGTTTGGGGGGGAAGAGTTTGAGGGTATGAGATTGCATTTTGTTTTTTTATTTTTAAAAGAATAAAACCAAATGAAATAAAAGAGAATAGAGTCAATTAAAACAAAACAATGAACATGGTCCAAGTCTTCAAAACATGATGAAAGGAAATGAATAATAGCTACTATAATGCCTCTTGTTATCTTCAAAATAAGTGCCCATATCAAACAAAATAGAATCAAACACAACAGAACAGAATAAAACCAATCAAAACAAAACAATGAAAGCAATACAGGACTTGAAAACAAGATAATAGTAAATGTAAAATGGCTACTGTAATGTGTCTTGTTATCATGAAATAGCTGTCTATATCATCAAATATAATAAAATCAAACAAACCAAAACAGCATAAAACCAAAATAAACACAATAATGAAAGTAATATGGGTTTCAAAGCATGATAATAGATTAACAATGGTCACCGCTTTCCTATTTTAGACATTTCCTTCCTTTTTAATTTCACAATATCTGTTGTGCATTTCAGATCCTACTAACTCCTTCAGGTTTCTATACTGGGGAGACAATGTCATGTTTGCCCATGTGACTTGAGCCCTTTTACCCATAAGTATGAACTCAAGTTGTATCCATTTACTACAAGAGCCTTAAGGTTATCTTTCTTTATAGCTGAATAGCTTTCCACTGTATAAAAATGTCATGTCTTTTTAATCCATTCTGCAGTTGATGGGTAAGCTGTCCCTACTTTTTGCTGGTTCCCTGTCACATGGTGCACTGTCCTCTCTCCTTTGATTCTCAGTCTATGAATTTTCTTTTGAATTAAATGTATTTCTTGTATATAGTATATTGATGGACCCTGTCTCCTGATCTACCCTGTCTGTGTCTTTTTATTGGTGAATTGAGGTCAGCTACATTAATGGTTATGGCAAACATGCACTGATTCATCTCTGCTGCACTATGTTCCTGCCATTGGCTCCCTACTTTTCCCCTCCATTAAACTGTTTACCACACTTGGTGATCCCCCTCTGCCACTCTTCCTGGAACCATGATCATTTTTATCTCTCTCCAGAATACCTTTCAGTATACGTTTAGGTTTGCTTTGGCAGTCATGAATTCCTTTAGTTCTTTGTCATGGAAATTTCTTGTTTCTCTATTATTTTTTTTTAATTTTAAAAATGTTTTTAATTAATAAGAAAGAAAAATAGAAAAAAATAGAAATGATATAGAATTTCAAAAAAAAATTAAGAAATCATCACTAGTTGATATATTACATATTGCTATCTCAGAACTAGCTGTTCTGGTTACAAAGTCAAAGCATAAAAAATGAACAGACAAGTTCAAACAATGATATAACAAACTATTCTTTTGGATGAACTAACAAATCTTAGTAGTATGGTTAATCTATCTTGCACACTTAAACATGCATACAATTAAATGTGTATATCTACAAGTTGCTCTTTGCTTTTGAGCGCTTTCTTTCCCTTTCATTATTACATTATTTCATTATTACAATACATTATTATACATTTTGGATTTTAATATTCTCTCTGTTTTTTATTATGATTTATTTTTACACTAGAGAGGCAATATGATATTTAAAAATGAGAGTCTGATTTATTCCACTTATGAAAATAGTCTCAAGTTGCCTCTACTTACTTATAGAAGCCTCAAGATCATCTTTTTTATAGCTGAGTAATATTCCATTGTAGAAAAATATCATCTTTTTCATCCATTTTGTGGTTGATGGGCATTTTGGTTGCTTCCAAGATTTAGCTATTATAAATTGTGATGCTATAAACATGGGTGCACATATATCACTGTGGTTTGCTGCTGTAAATATGGGTGTACATATATCACTGTGACATGATCTTTTCAATATTTCTTGGAAAATACTTAGATGGAATAGCTGAATTGAATGGGTCTTCCCAGCCTAGTTTTTTGAGGAATCCCTATACTGATTTCCACAGAGGCTGAATCAGTCTACACTTCAACTAACAGTGGAGAAGTGTTCCTTTTTCTTCACAGACTCACCATTTGTTATCTGTTAATTTCTTGATGGCAGCTATTCTTTCTGGAGTGAGATGAAATCTCAATGTTGTTTTAATTTACATTTCTCCAATGACCAGTGGTGATGAACATTTCTTCATGTATTTATTTTCCACTTGCTTATCTTCATCTGAGAAATACATGTTCATCTCAGATGTCCATTTTTGGAGAGGGTCTTTGAATTTGGGGACTTGATGTCTGTCTTAGTTACTTTTTAGTCATTGCTGACACAAAATACCTGATGGCAAAATTGGGAAAGGAAAGGTTTATTTCTTAAAATTTTTGGAGGTTTCAGTTCATACTCAGTTGGTTCCAAGGCAGAATGGCATGGTGGGGTTGCAGCTCATGGTTTCTGCAAACAGCAAGCCAAAACCCACAGGAAAGAGCAAGACACACATTCTTTCTGCCATTACATTACTTCCTGGTTCCACCCCTAGGTGAGTGTAGCACTTACACCCCCAATCCAAGCGCTAGACAATGAACCAATCACAAATGCATCAACATAAACCATGACATTCCACCTCTGGTCCCTAGGACTCATGTACATCCTTTATACAAAAGACATTTAGTCCATCTCCAAGAATTTCCAAAGTCCTAATTTCAGCATTGCTGAACTGTTCAAGTCCCAAGTCTCCTCCAAGATCTATCATGAACTCTTAACTGTAACACCCTATACAAATGAAACAAGGCTAAACATTTCTGAAATGTAAAGGCACAAAATAAACATTACCATTCCCAAAGTTACAAACAGGGGAATATAAAACATTGGAAACAAAGCAAGTCCAACATCCAGCAAGAGGAACATTAAGTCCTAGAGTTTCATGCTCAACATTTGAAGCAATCTGGTTACAAGCTCCAAAAGTCTTGGGCGATTTCACCCCCATGACACTTCAAGGGATTTCCACTCCTGCAGCATTTTTCTTAAATCCTCTCTGCTTGCTTTTTTTACAGCTTTCCTTGGATCATCTATGTTCCTGGCTTTTCTGAACTTCTGAGGTCTTCATTGCACCTTTGGTTTCACCCTTACATCTTTCAAATTGCCCTCTCAGTGGCACACTGCCTGGCCTCCCAGTCCCTTTGCAATCAAGGTGGAAGCTGTCTTATCCTCAAAATTTGTGCGTTTTCATTGCACCTAAAATCAGTACTATACGGATACCTCCAAGGTTTGCTGCCATCTGGAGCAATAGCCAGGCTTTTCTCTCTCTTGGCTGTAGGAGTTGATTGCCTGGATCACTGGGCTCTGTGAATCTGATTGTGAAAGAAAGCTTCTCTATATTGCTGCCATTCTGAAACCTTATGTGCCCTCCGTTGCCATTCTGGAGCATGGTGTTCTGTAGGTTTTCCTCTGAGCAAATTCTTTCACTTTTGCAGTTTTGAGGCTGCCAAGGGTGGGGACCCACTTCCCAGGATGCCCCATAGCCATTCTTTTTGTCTCTGTTTCTCCTCAGCAATCAAAGTCACAACTTTCTCTTTACACTCCACAGCTTTCCTGGAATTATCCTTCTGGCCAAATTCACAGAGTTGCAAATAATCATGCTGGGCTCTTTGCTCTTGATTTGCAACATAAAGCTGGCTAAAAGCCCCCAACAATAGCCATGCCACAGCTTCAACATTCGACTGCTTTGAAATTTCCTTTTCCAGATTTATCAGTCCATTGCCCTTTGTCTCAGTCTCAGACAAAGTTTCTGGGCATGAACAAAATGCAGAAAAACTTTCTGCCAAGCCATAACACACATCATGGGGAGTCCAACAACCAATACAGTCCTTCTCATCAGAAACCTCCCAAGCCTGGTTTTTACCATCAAGATTTCTACCAGCATTCTGGTCTCCTGAGCTCTGACCAGAATCTCCACTATAGAACAGCCTAAGCTGCTCCAGCTCTATAACATCCAGGTGACACATCCAAACCTTTCCAAACTCTTCCCACAAGCCATTTCTAAAGCCTCTCGAAAAGCATGCTCAGCAAATGACAATCACATCAAATTACCCCACTCCTGGTAACAAATTCTGTCTTAGTTACTTTTTACTTGCTGCTGAGACAAAATACCTGATGCCAAAGTTGGGAAAGGAAAGGTTTTTTACAGTTTTTGGAGGTTTCAGTCCATACTCAGTTGGCTCCAAGGCAGAATGGCATGGTGGGGCTGCAGCTCATGGTGGCTGCAATAGCAAGTCAAAACCCATAAGAGAGAGCAAGACACACCTTCTTCTTGCCATTAAATTACATCTTGGTTCCACCCCTATGTGAGTGTAGCACTTACACTATGATTCCAAGCACTAGACAATGAGCCAATCACAAGTGCACAATGCAAATGCATGAGGCCTGGGGGTCACCAACATAAACCATGACCATGTCTTTCAATTTTTTGTATATTCTTGATATAAGTCCTTTGTCTGAAGGACTGCTGGCTAAAATTCTTTCCCATTCTGTTGTTTTTCATTTCACTTTGTTGGTGATTTATTTTTTGAAGTGCAAAAACTTTTTAATGAGATCCCAGTTGTTGATTCTTTGAAGTACTTCCTATGCAACTTGTGTTTTGTTCATGAACTCTTTTCCTACCCCTATGTCTCCAAGATTTCTACCTACCTTGTCTTTCAGTAGATTTAGTTTTCTGTTTTAATATTTGGATCTTTGACCCATTTTGACTTTAGTTTAGTACATGGTGATACACACGGTCTATTTTAGTGTTCAGTATATAGGAGGCCAATTTTCCCTACACCATTTTTTAAAGAGCCTATCCTTCCTCTAAGGGCTAAACATATTTAGCTACTTTGTTAAATATCAGGTGGCTGAGTGTCTTTGTAGTCATATTTGCTTTTTGTAATCTCTTCCATTGATCCTCAGGTCTATTTCTTTGCCAGTACCATGCTGATTTTATCACAGTAGCTTTATAGTATAATTTCAAGTCAGGAATTGATATGCTTTGCCTTTGTTGCCCAGAATTGCCTTTGCTATTCTAAGTATCTTATGTTTCTAAATGAATTTTAGGAAAGTTTTTCTAGGTCTATAAGATATGTCAATGGTATTTTGATTGAGATTACATTAAACCTGTATAACAGTTTTGGGAGTATGACCATTGCCACAGTATTGGTTCTTCCTAGCCAAGAGTAAGGGATATCTTTCCATTTTCTAATATCATTTTCAATCTCCTTGTTTAGAGTAGAATAATTTTCAGTGTATAGGATTTTTAAATTCTTGCTTAGGTTGATTCCTAAATATTTCAAATTTTTGGATGCTATTATGAAAGGCATTATATCCATAATTTGTCTCTCAATGAGTTTGCTGTTTGTGTACAGGAATGTTATTGATTCTTGAGTGTTGACTTTGTAATCAGCTACACTGCTGAATTTATTAACTCTTGTAGTCTTTCAATGGTGTTTTTTTGGGATCTTCTATGTAGGGTATCATGTCATCTGCAAACAGTGATAATTTAACTTCTTCCTTTTTTATTTTTATTCTTTTTATTTCTCTCTCTTGTCTGATTGCTCTGGCTAATGTTTCCAGAATTATATTGAAAAGGAGTGGTGATAGTGTACATCCTTGTCTAGCTCCTGATTTCAGAGTGAAAGCCTTCAGTTTTTTCCATTTAGTATAATGTTGGCTGTTGGTTATTTTTCATAGATGCCCTTCATCAGTTTGAGGTAAATACCATTTTTTCTGAGTTTCTGTAGGGTTTTTATTATGAACAAGTGTTGGGCATTATCAAAAGCTTTTTCTGCGCTTATTGTCTTTGGCTCTGTTGATGTGGTATATTTATTGATTTGCATATATAAAAGCATTCCTACATTCCTGGGATAAATCCTACTTGGTCATGAGGTATAATCTTCTTGATGATTTGCTGCATTCTATTTGCCAGTATTTTATTGAGAATCTTTGCATCAATGTTCATTAGTTAAAATGGACCACTGTTCGCCTCTTGGTTGGGTCTTTCTCTGGTTTTAGTATCAGAGTAGTACTTGCCTCCAGGAATGACTTAGTGAGGATTGCTTCCTTTTCAATTTCTTTGAAGAATGTGAAGAATATTGATGTTAAATCTTGTCTAAATTTCTTATAAAATTCAGCAGTGAATCCATCAGGACCTAGGCTTTTCTTTGTTCATAAGTTTTTAATCACTTTGTCAATTTCAGTAGCTGACATTGAATTATTCACAATTGTCGTATCTTCTGGATTGAGCTTTGTTAGTTCATACATTTCTAGAAATCTGTCCATTTTCTCTGTGTTTTCCACTGTATGTAAGATTTTCAAAGTAGGTATTCATGATCATTTGAATTTCTATGGAATCTGTGGTAATTTCTCTCTTTTCAGTCCTTATTGCATGAATTTGTGTTTTTTTCTTTTTTTTGATAAGGTTCACTAGAGGTTAATCAATTTTGTTTATTCTCTCAAAAAACCAGCTCTTTAAGTCTTTGTATTGTTCTTTTAGTCTTTTATCATCAATTTCTGCCTTATAATTGCCTCTCTTCTATGAGTTTTGGGTTTTACTTGCTCTTCTTTTTCTGGCAGCTTGAGATGTAGCATTAGGTTGTTTTTTAGTTCTCATTCTGTGTTCTTGATGTGACAATTTGTTACCATATATTTCCCTCTTAGGACTGCTTTAATTACATTCCACAGGTTTTTGGTGTGTTGTATCTGTATTTTCACTGAATTGTAGGTATTGCTTAGTTTTACCTGTAACCTACTGATTATTTAAGTGGTTGTTATTTAATTTCCATGTATTTATGTAGGTTTTGCAATTTCTTTTGCCATTAATTTCCAATTTTAGTGCACTATGGTCATATAATATATATGGGATAATATCAGTCCTTCTGCATTTACTTAAGAATGTTCTATGGGAAAATATATGGTTTATTTTGGAGAATGTCTCATGTGCAGCTGAGAAGAATGAATTCTTATGTGATTGGATGAATGCCCTGTAAACATCTACTAAGTTATTTGCTCACAGGTTTGATTCAGTTTTGTTATTTCTTTGGCAATTTTTTCTCTAGTTGATCTATTTCTTTGTGGCAATGGGGTATTAAGGTCCATTATTACAACTGTGTTGTTGGTCATTTGGTTTTTCATATCTGTTAGTATTTGTCTTATATAGGTGGATGCTTCTGCATTTGGTGCATATATGTTTATGATTGTTAGCACTTCTTCTTGAATTATTCCCCTGACAAGTATGTGGTGACCTTGTTTATCTCTTTTGATCATTTTTGGTTTGAAGTTCACATTATTTGCAAATGGAATAGCTACCTCTGCTTTCTTTTTGGGTTCCTGTCACTTGGAATATTGTTTTTCATCATTTGACTTGATCTATGAGTTTCCTTTTTAATCAGATGTGTTTCTTGTATGCAGAATATTGTTGGATCCTGTTCCTTGATCCATTCTGTCAATATATTTTTTTAATAGGTAAATTGAGGCCATTTACATTGATAGATATAACTGGTATGTACCGGCTCAAATTTGTCAAGTTATTTTCCTGCTGTTGTTTTTCTGCTTTTCCTCCTGTTTAATCATTTGCCCTGCCTGGTGGTTTCTTTCTATTGTTCTGGAAATTGCAGTCATTTTTATCTCTATCTTTCTAGGGTTGGTTTGGTGGACATGAATTCCTTTAGTAGTTCTTTGTCTTCTCCATT
The DNA here is from genome assembly GCF_034190915.1 of Cavia porcellus. Lineage (NCBI taxonomy): Eukaryota > Metazoa > Chordata > Mammalia > Rodentia > Caviidae > Cavia > Cavia porcellus. Next base: position 18,221,693 of record NW_026947504.1, read on the forward strand.
AAACTTGAAAGACAGTTTTGCTGGGCACATCAATCTGGTTTGAAAGCTCTTTTCTTTCAGGGCTTGAAATACTTCATTCTAAGCTCATCTTAACTTAAGGGTTTGTAGTTAGTCTGCCATGATTCTAATGGGCTTTCCTTGATAGCTGAGTTGTGTCTTTTCTCTAGCAGCTTTTAATATTCTGTTTTTATGTTTTATGTCTGGGTGTAGATTTATTTTGGTGATGACTGTTTGACATTCTATATGCCCCACTTATTTACATATTAATTTCTTTCCCCATGTTTGGGAAATTTTCTACTATTAGTTCTGTGTATAGTTTACTGATGTCATTTATGTTGATTCCTGAAACTTCATGGTTGCCTATTAATCTTATATTGTTTCTCTTGGCATCATCTTGAACCTATAGGATTGTAATTTCACATTACCTTGTTATTTTTAAAAGTTCTTTCCTTTCATAATTGCTAGCTGCCCTCCTGTCCTCAAGTTCCAAAATTCTCTCCTCATCTTCATTCAAATGGTTTCTCTAGTTTTCAATAAAATTTTTTATGTCTTGAATTTGTTTCAAGAATTTGTTTATATCTGATTTTGTTTCCTACATTGTACTTTGATTGTAGGCATTGCTTAATTTTATTCAAGGTTTCCATCATTTTCCCATACTCTTGTACTTTTTAAAAAAATCCAGCTATGTTAGGAGTTCCTTTATTAAGGTTGTCATTTCTGTCTTTATGTGAGAGATTATTTCTAATCTAATTTCCTCTATAGCCTCATGGATTTGTTTCTTGATTTCACTTGCTATCTTTTCAGAAATTTCATGTGTATGACTTTTAATATCCTCTATTTCAATGTCTCCTGTTCTTGTTCCTGATGGACTAGATGTGTGACATTGAATTTTGCTTTTTTTGTTTTGTGATTTTCATCTTTTGGGCTGATATTTGGTCTTTCAGTTCTACTAATGTCAACCACTGTTAGTGTGTGTCTTAAGGTCCTACTGTGTAATTGATATTTGTCCAGTTGCTGGGTACCACAATAAAGAAGAGGGTCAGTCACTTAAATTCTTCCTGCAGGGTCTGTTGTGTGTCTTACATTCTTCCCAGGCTGGCAAGCCTACAAGTATTGATGTAAGTCAACTCTTACTTCCTGCTGTTACTGTGTCTTCAGGTTGTTCCATACCATCAGGTCTGACTATAATGTTTGACTCACCTGGGACCTCACTGTGTCACTGGGTGTCTCATAAGACCTTTTGATTTTCTTCAGGTTGTGGGAGGCCTTATTGGCACTCTCCTCAACACTCCTGATGTTCTCTGTATGGAGGAAGGACTTACCCACACTCTTGCCAGGCTTGCAAGGTCCCACAGCTGGAGGGGATTTTGCTTCTTGTCTTGTTTATGCATTTAGGTCATCTATTTTAGGGGGAAACTCACCACACTGACACAAATGAACTGAGGTCTTCTTTTTGGGTGAGGGGTTACTGAGTCTCCTAATAGCCCAGCAAGGTTAATCCACTGCAGTCTAATGTCCCAGGGTGAGGAGAATGAGGAGGGGCAACCAAAGATCTGCAGCAGTGCTAGATCCTGAGGATCGAGGGGGAAAGGCAGCCAAAGATCCACTACTCTCCTAGGTCCAGGGGCTGAGGGGGAAGAGCATCAGAAGATCCACCACCCTCCTAGATCTTGGGAGTCTAGAGGGAAGGGTGGCCAAAGATCTGCTGTCATCCTAGGTCCAGGGGTCAAAGAAGTAACACAGCTGAAGACTGGCTGCCCTCCTAGGTCCAGGGATTGAGGGGGAAGGGCAGCTGAAGATCCACGGATGTCCTAGGTCTGGGGGATGGTCCAGTGGGAAGAGCAGCTAAAGAGCTGCTGCTTTTTTTTGTCCAGGGGGCTGGGGGGAGGAGAAGTGCAGTGAAAATCTGTGACCATCCTAGGTCTGGGTCAAAGGGGAAGGGCCCTCCTGGCCATTTTAGGTGGTCCTTGGTCCCTCAGGGTGGGTGGGGGCAGGGCTTATTCTGAGTAATAAAAATTTAGAAAGAAGATTTATGAAGGAGAATTTCTTGTTGTGGAAGCTTGATCCCAGCCCAAAGAATATCTCTTTTCTTGCTGTCATTGTTTGGCCAACCAGGAGCATTGCATACCTTGTTCTGGAACTAGAAGTCTGCAATTTTGGGCCTGAGTCATCATAAAATGATCATATGTGCATTATGCTTTGAAGTTTTTCTTTTCTTTTCTTTCTTTCTTTCTTTCTTTCTTTCTTTCTTTCTTTCTTTCTTTCTTTCTTTCTTTTTCTTTTTTTTTTTTGCTTCATTCTGACTGATACAGTAAGGTGTAGTATTTTAGTCCCCCCCACCCCAAGTCCTACTTGTGCCCTAGGTAGGCCTCTGGCCTTTGATGTTTGAGTATTGCCTGATTCCAGTGTTCACTGAACCTTCCTAGAGAGCTGATTCTCCTCCTGCCTCCCTGTGCCCTTCTACCCCTGGAGAGGGTGGAATGGAAGTGCATAATGTGTAATCCTTTAAAATGTGTTATTGGATTTAATTTCATAATATTTTGTTGAAAAATTTGGTATCTGTGTTTAACAAATATTAAACAAAAAATTTGTTTATGTGTTGGTTAGCGATATCTAGAGGAAAAGAATTGTTATAGTTTACAATTAAATGTCACCCTAAAGACTCATATAATTATAGGTGTGACATTTGGAAGGGAAATGGATTATGGGAGTTTATCTCTTACTTCCTTTTAGGAGTTTGGACCTGGTCAGAAGTAAAGCACTGTATGAATGACACAATGGTTATATCTCTCTTCCAAACTCCTTCACTGACTCTGTGCTTCCTGTCTGCCACCCTATGACCAGTTATCTTCCAATTCCCATCCTTTACTATCTTGTCCTGCCTTGCAGGCAGCTGACTATGGTCTGAGACCTCTACAATTTGAGCCAAAATAAACCCATCCTCCTGTAACTTGTATATGTCAGGTTTGTGTCCCAATGACAATAGAAGTGACTAAGAGAAGAACATAGATACAATTTTGCATGAAATTTGTTGACAGATAGGATTCTAGGTAGGTAGTTGACAGTAGCCATCTGCAATAGCCAGAAGATCCAGGAGCTGCTCAAATAAGATGGAGGCCTCAGAATACCAGGGACTAAGAATTTAGAGCCTAGAAGTTCTTTGAACAGCTGCTGTTGTGAGTCTCTATTCCAAGAAGCTTCAGTGTGATATACTTAGGTGATGATGCCAGCAAAGAGATGCATTCTTTCAAGAAGCACTGAGCTTGAAAGCATAGCCTAATTTCATACTTCTTTCCTTTTCCTGTCATCAGGGTTACAAGGATGGTGCTATTCACAGTCAGGGCAGGTGTTTCCCACCTCATGGTGCAGTCATCTTTGGAAACATCCCCTGAGACACATACAAAAGTGGGCATTATTAATTTGCTTAGCATTTCTTAATTCAGTCAGGTTGAAAACAGTGTATAATGTTCTTTTCTGTTTTGTTCTTGTCTGGTTTTTGTATCAATGGAAAACTTGATCTTAGAATGACCATAGAATGATTTTCTTCATTTCTGTACTTTAGAATAGTTTGATAAGACTTGACATTGCACATGTTTTGTAAAATTCAGCAGTAAAGTCATATGGTCCTAGGTTTTTCTCAGAGCATTTTTATTTTCATGAATTTAGTCATGTTAGTTGTGCTGTTTAGTCTTTTTATGCCCTTATATTCTAATTTTGATGTCATGCATGTCTAGAAATTTGTTCTTCTTTCCTTGTATCATGTTCCCTGTAACGTGGCTGAACATGGATGGAAGAGCCAGATAGCTCCAGGAGTGTCAGTTGGATACAAGATTCAAAATAAGAGGCTATGACTTCCCAGTGCACAAAATTTACATTCAGAAACTGAAGCAACAGCTTCCTAAATTCATTCATGTGCTATTACAATTCAGTCTTTCTACATATCTTTCTCTCTGCATAATGTTGAGGATGAAAATATTGCTTGCTTTCTGCCTGGCTAGTTCAGTTTACCTTGCTCATATAATTCCCACCTTCCTGTTGTTCATTCTTGAACTACTCCCTTCTTCACAAGATAATAAATTCTGGGAGAGACTTTGGAGCAAGACCTTTGTCCACATATCCTCACTTGGATCATATTTAGGACCCCTTGGCTGCCCATGGTTCTGAATATGTCTTAGTGTCTCCACTCTTACCATGGATTGCATTGGAGGTGGTAGATTGTAATTAACTTGCTGGAACTCTAAAAATGTTTCTATGGGATTACAAATAACTTTCTAGACTGTGAGATGGACCAGAAAAGTGACTATTTGGATTACAATATACAATATTTGGATTATAATAGTCAAAGAAGTTATAAACTCAATTTTTTAATTAGTTGAGACTAATGGATGTATAAAGGACAAATGCCAAACACAAGGCTCAAGAAAAATTTCTATTTTTCTAAATGTTTCACAGTTTTATATTTTATATTTGATGTATGATTTATTTGAGAATACTTGTTGAAGAATGTTCCCTTATTCTTAAATCTACTTGTCCAAAGTTAATATCATCACTTTCTTTGATGTTTGCATGATATGTCTTTCTCATCATTTTTTTCTTTTTTACAATGTTCATTTTGTTTTTTATTCTTTCTTTTATTTTAAACCAAGAAAATTAAACAGAATAAAATCATCAAAATAAACCAGAATAAGTGACACAGGTCTTCTAAACTTTATGAAATCACCAATGCTTTTGTTGTCTTCAAAATAGCTGTAGATACCACCTTCAGACATATTAAAATTGTACAGAACACAATAGAATAGAACTAATAAAAACAAAACAATGAACAATAAAAGACATCAAAACAAGCTTGTAGTAAATATGTAATGGCTTTCATAACATATCTTGCTATCTTTTACATAGCTGTTCATACCATCAGAGTTAACATAAACAAAACAAAAAAAAATAGAAACCCAACTCCCCTCAAAGTAATGAAAATGTCTGAGCGAAGTTCTCCTCCCATGAGGGCTGGCTCTCTCCCCTGACAGCTCAGTAATGTCACTGATTCATGGAGAGAGGCTTGGGTCTGGCTCTCGCCAAGCCAGTAATGACCCATGCATGGTGCTGATATCCTGACAGGGATAGCCTCCCCTGGGGCCTGGTTCTCTCCCTCTGCGGTCTTTACTAGGTTCATTGTGATACTTAATCATTCATTGAATTTTTCAGTTTGACTTATATTTTTAAGTTATAATATTTCCAATAGTTTCTTATAAAACAGCTTTTATTTCTTTGCTAAGTGGTTCTTTTTTTCAGTTCCTAAGTATTTCATTGTTTTCCTGATTTATATGGTTTTAAGTGAACATTACATGTGATTTTATTTCCTCTCTTTATTGGAATAACTCCATACTTCCTTTTTTATATTTTGAAAAGTGACTACCAGAGAAATTATGATAAAAGTAAACAATTAAACACAAGTCTAATTTCAATAATACTATAAAGTCTCAGATTTACTGGTACTTATGTAACAAAATAATTCTTATTGTCCTATCCCAAGCCATTGTATTACTGCTGTCATTCATTTATACTTATACATTACACTTATACATAAGTGTATAACCACACACAACTGAATTCATTGTTACTATTATTAATCTAGGCAAGTTGTTTTAAAATTTTTTTTTATTTTAAGGAGGGTAAAATTAAACATAACAAATCAGAACAAAACAGATTATAAGAAAACAATTTAAGAAACACAGATTTCAAAGCAAGACCACTGGAGATCTTCACTGTCTCTTGTTTTCTTCCAAATAGTTGTCCATATCTTCACACACAGTGAATACATACTGAACAATGTAGTACTAAACTGATCAGAACAGCATGATGAAGGCATTTTAGGTCTTCAAGATGAGACAAGAGGGAAGTCAACAATGGTTGCCATAATGTCTCTTGTTCTCTTTGAAATAACTGTCCATATCTTTATGTATGTTGAAATTAAACAAAAGAAAATAGACTAACATCACTCTGAACAGAGAATAATAGTATTGCTAGATTTTATATTAAAACACTACAGAATTAGCACTGGGTATCTTAGTGTCTCTTCTTCAGAGTATCTGTTCACTACATCATGCGTCATATAATCTATTTTAATAAGCTGTTTAGAAGTTCTACACATGCATGAATCTCTACATGTATATCTATCCTTTTTGTATTATAGGGAAAAACAGAGCAAACCAAGACAACAAAACAAATTCCTAGAACAGCATGAAACAAAAAAGACTTACAAAACCACAATACTAGGTGATCTACAGTAGTTACTATGATGTCTCTTGTTATTTTCAATAGAATTGTCTATATCATCAGGGATAATATAATTAAACATAGCACTGATTAGCAATATTAATAAAAGCAGAACATTGGAGACATTGTAGGACTTCAAAAGCAGTTAATAATCAAACTGAAAATGAGTATCCTATTGCATCTTGCCATCTTTAGAGTAGTTGCCTTTACTCTTAGACTTGATACTATCAAGCATACCACATTAAAATAAAATCAGTCTTTTTAGCAAATTGTTATTTATCAGGTCATTAGCAAGAACAAGAGAAATGGAGCCTGGTGGACCTCTCTCCCTCACCTGGGGCCAAGGCCACGGCTTCCTGTTGGAATCAGTTAGTCCAGCTGAGGCACAGATCCCATCTCAGCATGGTAGATCTCTCTCCCTCACTTGGAACAACACTTGAAGCTTGAAAATATAGGAAAATGACAAAACAAAAGACCAAAATGCAATCTCAACATCCAGCCCATCCCAAGAAAGCTTAGGAGCCATGTACATAGAAGAAAATACAGGCCACATACCTGAAATACTTGAAATAATAGTAACTGAAATAAAGAAACAACTCTGGGAAGCCTTAAACGAATTCAAACTAGAAAAAATCTCTCAGGTAAAAGAAGAAATGATGAAAGAAATGAAGGAGATGCTGAACATATCTAAAGAAGACACAGTTAAAAAATTGGAGAAACTAAACAAAATGATAGAATCCCTGGATGAACAATATAAGAAACAAAGAGAATATATAAAGCAGATGCAAAGAGATATACAGGAAATCAAAAACTCCATTAAAAGTTGTAAAAACCACCACATTGAATGTGAAGATAGAATTTCAGACCTCAAAGACAAGATTGTAGCCAGTGAAGAGGAAAGGAAAGATCTTTTAAAAATAACAAGAAATCAGGAAATAACAATTCAACACCTGCAAGATGACGCAAAGAGGAACAACATAAGGTTGATAGGGATAAATGAAAAAGAAGGGGACAACATAAAGGAGGTCAAGAGGGTATTTAGAGAAGTAATAGCTGAAAATTTCCCAGACGTGAGATTGGAAACTCATATCAAGATCTATGAAGCATACAAAACTCCAAGTAGCCACAACCAAATCAAAACTACACCCAGACATATAATAATCACCATCCCAGAAATCAAACAAAAGAATAGAATATTAAAAGCTGCCAGAGAGAAAAGACAGATCACCTATAAAGGAAAACCTATCAGAATCACAGCAGACTTCTCAGCACAAACAATAAAGTCAAGAAGAGCATGGAGTGAAGTATTTCAGATCCTAAAGGAAAATGATTTCCAACCTAGACTGATGTACCCTGCAAAACTGTCCTTCAAAATCAATGGAGAAATAAGATACTTCCATGATAAAGAACAACTGAAAAACTTCATGATCACCAAGCCAACCCTGCAAAGAATATTGAAAGACAGCCTAGATAAATTTAGGATAAAACCATTAACCACAGCAGACAATTAAACAGAACAGAAAGATAAAGATGCAACAGCAGAAAGATAACAGTTCAACAATAAACCAATATATAACAGTTATAACCATTAATGTAAATGGTTTCAAAGCACCATTTAAAGAAACAGACTGGCAGAATTGATCAAGAAACAAATCCAACCATATGCTCTCTACAAGAAACCCATCTAACCCTAAAGGATACTCACAGTCTAAAAGTCAAAAGATGGAAAACAATACTTCATGCAACAGGAACCCCCCAAAAAAGTGGGGATAGCTGATCTGTTTGCAGACAATGTGAACTTCAGGCCAATAATGATCAGAAGGGATAAGGATGGTCACTACATACTGTTTACGGGAAAGCTTCAAGAGGAAGAGATAACTATCTTAAATATATATGCACCAAATTCCAGAGCACCCAGTTATATAAAAAAAGTATTAACAGAAATGAAAAACCAAATTATCAGTAACACAATTCTAACAGGAGATCTTAACACACCATCAACAGCAATGGACAGATCAACCAGACAGAAAATCAGCAAAGAAATAAAAGAACTGAATCACACCTGTGAACAAATGGACTTGATAGACATATACAGAGTATTCCACCCAACAACAACAGAATACACATTCTTCTCAGCAGTACAAATACATTCTCTAAAATAGAACATATATTAACTCACAGAACATATTTAAATAGATGCAAAAGGGTTGAAATTATCCCTTGCATGCTATTGGATCATAGCACTACGAAATTAGAAATTAATGATAAAAGATACTGCAAAAATCTCACAAACACATGGAAACTGAATAACATAATCTTGAGTAATCAGGGGGTCACAGAGGAAATTAAAAAAGAAATTAAACAATACTTACAAACAAATGAAAATACAAATACAACTTACCAGAATCTGTGGGATGCAATGAAAGCTGTCCTCAGAGGAAAATTTATTGCACTGAGTTCTCACATCAGGAAAAAAGAATGAACACAAATAAATAACCTGATGTTACATCTGAAACATCTAGAAAAAGAAGAGCAAGTCAAGTCCCAAGCCAAAAGAACAGAGGAAATTATAAAAATCAGAGCAGAAATCAATGCAATAGAGACTAAAAAAATCCAAAAAATCAATGCATCAAAGAGTTGGTAATTGAAACAATAAATAAAATCGACACACCCCTAGCCAAACTTAATAAAAAAAGGTAAGAAAAGGCTCAAATTCATGCAATAAAGAATGAAAGAGGTGAAATCACTACAGACCGTATAGAAATACAGAAAATCATCAACACCTGTTTCAAAAACCTCTACTCTCAAAGGTTTGATAACACAGAGGAAATGGACAGATTCCTAGAAGCATACGAAGTACCAAAGCCAGGTCATGAAGATTTAAAACTACTGAATAACCCAATTTCTATTAATGAAATCAAAAATGAAATTAAATCCTTACCTACAAAGAAGAGCTCAGGCCCAGACGGATTCACTGCAGAATTCTACAAGAAATACAAAGAAGACCTACTGCCAACACTCCTCAAACTCTTCAATGAAATTGAAAGTGAAGCAATCCTTCCCAAGTTATTCCTGGAAGCAAATAGTACTCTAGTACCAAAACTTGAGAAGGACCCAACTAAAAAAGAGAAGTACAGACCAATCTCCCTAATGAACACAGATGCAAAAATCTTCAATAAAATATTGGCAAATAGGATGCAGCAAATCATCAAGAAGGTCATACACGATGACCAAGTGGGATTCATCCCAGGCATGCAGGAATGGTTCAATATATGTAAATTAATAAATGTAAAACACCATATCAATAGAGCAAAAAGTAAGAACCACATGATCATTTCTATAGATGCAGAAAAAGCCTTCAATAAGGTCCAACATTTATTCATGATAAGAACCCTGCAGAAAATTGGAATAGATGGTCTTTACCTCAATATAATAAAGGCCATCTATGACAAACCAACAGTCAATATTATACTAAATGGCCAAAAATTGAAGGCCTTTACTTTAAAATCAGGCACAAGACAAGGATGTCCTTTATCATAAGTCCTATTTAATATAGTGCTGGGAACACTAGCCAGAGCAATTAGACAAGAGAGAGAAATGAAAGGTGTAAAGATAGGAAAAGAAGAAGTTAAGCTATCATTATTTGCAGATGACATGATACTCTATATAGAAGATCCCCAAAACTCCATTGAAAGACTACTAGATATAATAAATAAATTTAGTAATGTAGCTGGCTATAAAATCAATACTCAAAAAATCAATAGTATTCCTATACACTAACAAAAGTCACTGAAAGAGAAATAAGAGAAGCCACACCCTTCACACTAACAACCAAAAAAAATGAAATATTTAGGAATTACTCTCAGAAAAGAAGTGAAAGACTTCTAGATGTTTGAGGTGTAGCATCAGGTTTTTAGATTTGTGTTCATTATGTTTTCCTGATGTTGTAATTCATGGCAATAAATTTCCCTCTGAGACCTGCTTCCATTGCATCCCATAGATTCCAGTAAGATGTATTTGTATTTTCATTTGCTTGTAGATATTAATTTTTAAAAAGATTTCCTCTGTGACCCATTGATAGGGCGGAAGTATATTATTTAATTTCCATGTGTTAGTGACATTTTGAAGTTTCTTTTGTCACTAAGTTCTACTTTCATGACACTATGATCAGATAATATACATGTAATAATTTTAATTATCCAATGGCAATATTATTAGATAATATGCATGGGATAATTTCAATTCTTTTGCATTTACTTAAGCATGTCCTATGGGCTATTATATGGTTGATTTTAGAGAATGCCCCAAGTGCAGCTGAGAAGAATGTATATTCTGATGTTGTGTGGAGCATCTGTACACGTCTACTAAGTTAATTTGTTCACGTTTGTTTCAATTCTGTTATATCTTTGCTGATTTTATGTTTAGTTCATTTGTCTCTGTATCAGTGGGGTGTTAAGGTTTCCCATTTTAATTGTGCTATTGCTTATTTGGTTTTTCATTTCTCTTAATATTTGTTTTACATAGCTGGGTGCTCCCACATTTGGTACATACATATTTAGGATTGTTATCTCTTCATCTTGAAGTTTTCCCTAACTAGTGTGTAGTGACCTTCTTTATCTCTTTGGATCATTCTTGATTTGAAGTTCACATTGTCTGCGGACAGTATAGCTATCCATGCTTTTTTGGGGAGTTCTGTTGCATAAAGTATTGTTTTCCATCCTTTAACTTTTAGTCTATGACTTTCCTTTGGGGTTAGATGCGTTTCTTAAATACAGCATATGTTTGGATGTTGTTTCCTTGATCCATTCTGCCAGTTTCTTTTAATTGGTGAATTGTGACCATTTACATTAGTGGTTATAAATGATATATATTGGTTTATTTTTGGGATTTTATCTTTCTGCCGTTGATTCTTTACCTTTCTCCTCTCTTTAATTGTCTTTCCTGCTTAATGCCTTTTTCCTATTGGCTTTCTTGGAATCATGGTTATCCTTGTGTCTATCTAGAGTATCCTTCCATATTCTTTGAGGTATGGTTTGTTGGTTATGTAGTTCTTCAGCAATTCTTTGTCACAGAAGTATCTTATTTCTTCATCGATTTTGAAGGACAGTTTTTCAGGGTATATGAATCTGGACTGGAAGTTATTTTCCTTTAGGATTTGAAGTACTTCACTCCATTGTCTTCTTGACTTCATTGTTTGTGTTGAGAATTCTGCTCCGATTCTGATGGATTATCCTTTATAGGTAATCTGTCTCTCTGACAGTTTTTAATATTCTGTTCTTATGTTGAATTTCTGAGATGTGGATTATTTTATGTCTGGATGTAAATATATTTGGTGATGGCTAATAGGAGTTCTATCTCCTTCACTTATCTGTATTATCAGTTTCTTTTCCCATGTTTGGGAAATTTTGGGCTATTACTTCTGTAAATAGTCTTTTGATATAATTTGTGTTGTACCTCTTTTGTTTACAGCTATCAATCTTATACTGTTTTTCTTTGCATCATTTTGCAATTGTTAGTTGTTATTTCTTGATTTCTTGTTATTTTAAGAAGATCTTTCCTGTCCTGTTCACTAGCTGAAGTCTTATCTTCCAGGTCTGAAAGTCTATCTTCACATTCATTCAGGTGGTTTTGTCAGCTTCTGATGAAATTTTTGATTTCCTAGATATCTCCTTGAATCTGTTTCACACATTCCGTTGCTTTCTTACATTGTCCATACAAGGTTTCCATCTTTTTTCAGTGTTCCTCAGTTTTTTAAACTCTGTCTTGTTTAGATGGTGTTAAGCATTTCTTTTATGATGTTTATCATTTTTTCTTTTACCTGGGAAATTATTTCTGATCGGAGTCCCTTTACAGATTCATAGAGTTGTGCCTTTACCTCAGTTGCTATCATTTCAGGAGTCTCAGGCATATGGCTTACATTTTCTTCTATGTCCACATCTTCTAGTCTTGTTTGGGATGGGCTCAAGGTTTGAGCTTGCACTTTGCTCTGTTGTCTGTCATTTTCCTGTATTCTCCTGAGGAAGCTGAATGCAAAGTCTTAGTTTCTTCTTGGGTTGATGATGTCTGTCAGTACTGTAAGGAATTTCCCCAGTTGAGTGGGTGTCATTAGGCAGGCCTTACCAATTCCCTAGTGGCACTCAAAAGCTGCTCAAATGGAAGGAATATACTGGGCAGAACTTCAGCACAACCCAAATGGCACTCTGTAGTTCCCCAGCTGCTTAAGTCTGCTGGGCAGGACTCTACCAGGTTCTGAATGTTGTACCAAGGCTGAGCAAGTAGATGGAATACACTATGCAGGTCTTCAGCTCATGTCACATGATGCACCGAAGCTCCTCAGCTGCTTAGAGTTCCTGGGTGGAGCCCTATCAGGTTCTGAGCGAGGTGTAGAGATTAGGTGGGATTCACTGTACAGGCCTTCCACTCAGACTACTCAGCTCAGGAGATTGTCTTACCACTTGAGGTCACTAGGCAGGGCCCAAGCAGGACCTGAGTGACCTACCAAAGCTCTCTGGCTGTTTGGGGATACTGAGTGGGGCCCTACCTAATTCCAAGAGAGGTATTGATGTTACACAGCTAGATGGAGACTGCTGTGCAGGCCCTCTGCACATGCCACTCAGTGCAGGAGGTTCCCCTGCCAAGAAAGTTTTAAATCTGAGCCTGATATAAAACCCAAATAAATATATTTGAATTCCTGCCTCCTGCTGTGACAGTACTTGGATATTGTTTCAATTCAGTTTGATGAAAAGTATTGAATATGCTTTGTACTAACATTTGGGGAAATATAAAGTTAAATGAATTCTGCTTTTAAAGGTACCATAATCTAAGTGAGGGATAGACATTTGCAGTATATCACAAATCAGTTACGTACTACAGTTAGGGGACATAGGATATTCTAGAACATAGCTGAAAATGACACTCATTTGACCTGAATTATAAGAAAATCAGGAAATATTACACAATATTTGGCACAATAGAAGTGCTGCCTGCCCATAGACCTAACTGATGATTTGAACTTTTGACAGATGAAGATGTAGAAGAGTATTGGACTTCCCCAAGAATGCAGAGTTGTTAAGGAGCATGATATATTTAGTGGATGAGAATGAAATCTAGTGCTATTGAAGCCTAAATTCTGTGGAAGGAGATGCGTTTAACTTTGCTCTTTATTCCTTCTCAAGAAAGATTATCTGATTTGGAGCACTGTGCTTCTTCTTCTTCTCCAAGATATTTTCTATGAAAAGCCTTATTAACTATGTGTTTCATACCACTTAAGTTTCTATATTCTTTTTTGTTCATTCATTCATGCAGCAAATATTTAATTGTCAATTGTCATAGGCCAGTCATGGTGTTACCTGATAGGCTTAGCCTGTGGACACAGGGCTGACGGAGGCAAGCGTGGTGTACTCTGGAGCTCATAATTTACTAGAAAAGGCAGAAACAAAGTAAATATGTGTGACAGAAACTAATTGAAATTTTCCTGTGTACAGCTAAAAGTAATGAGTGTTGTTAATTCATTGAGCCAGTATTTTCTGGTCTCCTAATAAGTATAATAAGAGCTGGAGATGAAGCAGTGACCAATTTTGTGTACCTCTCCACTACTTAGTACCTGGTACATGCAGTATATTTGTTCAAATGGATAATAAGAAGAGTAATGATACTACTACTACAACTCTTACTACTTTTTGCTAATATTATTGCAAACTTACTGTGGTCTAGTTTATTAATATACTTTAGTTTCTTATAGTAAAATTGTATCATAAATACAGTCATTTAAAAAATTTCATTTCCTAATGCAAAAATTAAGTCTTTGAGATGCAAAAGGTTTTCCTAAGATTGCAAAGTTATTAATTGGAAAAAAAATAGGATGTGAATCCAAATTTATGTTTGTCAAAATCTACATAAATCTTAACCCCTGGGAATATCCTACCAGTTTTTCATTTTGTATAAAGTCCACATTTGCCTTTATGTGTGTTTGGAATTTGTGTGTGTGTGTGTGTGTGTGTGTGTGTGTGTGTGTGCGTGCGTGCATGTATGTGTGTATGAACTTCAATGAACTGAGAAACAAATGGGGGAGTTGAGAAATCAGCGATGTGTGAGAATCTGTCAAGAGTATGAACTACAATTGGGGCTGGGGGTTTAGCTCAGCAGCATAAGCACCTGCCTTGCAAGTGTGCGGTGGTGAGTTCAATCCCTGATACTGACAAAAAAAAATTATGAACTACAATCAATCACTCAACCTTTAAGGTGTAACTTTTACTTCTCACATTGAGAAATAATGCTTGTTCTATTCATCGTAGTGATGTGAGTCTCAAATGAGATAATATGTGTGCCATACTTTGAAAAGTTAAAGTGCTTTTGAGACTGAGGGAATTATTGTTCATATCCATACTTTGCTTTAAGTATTTTAAACATGCTTTTCTGGACAGTTACATGACACAGCCAGACTTGTATGAATCAATAGCTGATATGGACACAGTAGACAGAGCTCAACTAAATTGAGATTACATGAGTTGTTAGCATAGGATTTGGGCTTAGATATGGGTGGAAAGAGGAAATGTGGATCAACGTATATACTGAAAAGAAGTATAGTTAACTTGTTCAGACATTTGAACTGCATATAAATACTGGGGTAGAGAAAATTTCACCAAAGGCACCAAGATGTAATGAGAATTTTAGAGAACATGAAAATTGTAAATCTGGAATTATTTATAGATGATTTCTAAAAGGAAGATCACAGCTCATGGTTAGACATCCAGTGTTAGATGAGAAGACTTGAAGAATCAGATTGGATCTAGGCCACAGTATATCAAGAAAGCTTATAATTTGAAAGTAATTAGTACTCAGAGTCAAGAGGTATTCCAGGAGCAAATGTAGATTAAATAATCTCTGGTGACAATTATCATCTCCTTTTCAAATTTACAATATTTCACAGACTGTTCAGGTTCCAGTCACTTCAGGCACAAGTCAGACAATTGAGTCAAACAAGAGGATGATGGAATTCAGGGTGGTGGACTCACTGCTTTCCTTCTTTCAAGTCCTTGTGGGCAACACTGAGTTTTGTACTTCTCTTAGTGATCCAGCACTGCTCTACGGTGCATGAATTTCTAACTGCTATGCTTGTTACATTATCTCTCGATCAATGATTTAGGGATATTAATAGACTGTGCTAAATTCCAAATAAATTTATTTCATATACATATGCAGGAACTTGGAAAAGACTGCTAGGATCACTAGGTGATAATCTTAGGCTAAAACTCTCATGTGTGATTATGATGCAATAATTTTGGCTGGTAGACCAGAATGGTTTTGAGCTACAGAAAGTAGTGTTAACTCAGTTGGTTTCCAGGTCTAAAAAAAATCTAGATTTTTTTTTCTTTTTTCTAATACAAGTTTCCATGACTTGGTAATGGCCTTGGTTCTATTTTGGGGAAGGATTGAGGTAATATACATAGCTATCATGTGTTGGTAGCACTACAGTAGTTTTCTTAAAAGGGCCTGAATTACTTCCAGTCAAGAGGTTGTGGTTATCATGGTGCCATTGGGCAGGTTTTTGGTTCTCTCATTCAGAGGTCTCCTTGTTATATAAGTCAAGTGATATTTTTCTAGACCATTTATCTCTTTCATTCCAAAGAACATCATGCTTGATTAACCATTGCCAAATTTCCTTGGGGTCAATTCTTTCTGATTAAAATTTTGCTTTGTGTATAACTGAAGTCATAGCACATCCTTGTTTGTGACAGTTAGCTTAGGTAACTTAGTTTCTGTCATTCTCTGATTAGATCATCCCTACTGAAATTGAAGTGTTATCTAGTATCTATATTGAAATTTTTCAAGGTGTTCCTTTCTTTAATATGCTTCCTACATCTTTGATGAAAGATGTGTCCTCCAACCCTTCTTAAGGAGAATCAATGGAAGGTACGAAGAACACAGCACAAGGCACATTTATCCCAATATTCCCATATCTCTAATGATTGTTCCCCCTTTATATCCCAGGAAATATTTGGCATCTCAATTGTATATTAAATATATATATTCTAGTAAATATGCTCATATCAATAAATTAGGCCCCATTCAATGTTATATTCCAGCTTCGTTGACCTAATCCTGTTAGCAGCCATTTCCACACATAATTCATGTTTTAGCAAAATAGATAAGGTAAATTTTGCAATCCTGTTGGATTATAAATGATTTACTCTTCCAGACATAGAACTATCTATCCCTTTGGAACATTAGATTTTGGTTATTGGATTAGATATAATAAACACATCTTAGTAAGCTTTCTTATAAGATGCTTCTGTCAAAGAATCTGTTTTAGATAAGTTATAGGGCCTTAAAGCAAAGAAAAAGGAGTCTCCTCAGAAGAGACTCTGGGCAAGTTGGACATCAAGATCCTGAATTTCATCTAAGTCTACCCAGATGTCCTCATTTCAAGGATCTGCACCCCCCTCTTCCAGCTGGTACTCTCACTATCACAAAGGAAACTTAATATCTGTGCAGTCAGTTTCTGTTGCGACTCTTAAACCTCCATGTTAAATTTTGTGTTTGATTTTAAGCAATGTCTGTCATACGGCTTGAAGAAATAAAAGATTCTCTTAGGACTGTCTTAGAAGTTTTCATTTTGTTGAGCTGAGTTTAAAAATACTGAGCTTGTTTATTTCTTTTTGTAAGCTTTGCAGGGGGCATAAATACACAAGAATAAATTTCACCTCATAAGTTTGCAGTCATCACTGTTAACATAAATATTTTCCAAGGCGCTTGCTTTATGGATGCATCATTTTGCTCTGCTGCAGGTGATGATTTAGTAAAACATGATGGTGAAGATGATCACTATCCAGTTTTCAGTTCACAGGGTGTTGAGTGCAACATTTAGAACTAATGGCATTGCCAAATCAACCCTGGATTTTTATCTGTATTTTTCCCCTGAAATTATACATGATATCAATTGCTATATCAAGCAGGTAAAGTTAGGGTAAGAAAAACACATTAGCAATTTCTACACCATTAATTTATCACTGAGAATTAAGTACATAGGTATTGAAGGTTAACAAATCAAAACAAGAGCAGGAATCAGCTACCATGCATGAGGCTGAGGGAACAGAAAGTTGTCATAGCCAAGGACTGCGGGTGAGTCCCCCGAAGAGCTACATTTCAGACTTTGGTGCATCAGGTTGCTGCAAGTACTTCTGAGAAGGTGTAAAGGTGCTGATTCTCTGAGAACTGAAATGTAATGGAAGCCATAGATAGCTGTTACCTCCGGGGTGAAGTGCCAGTGCTCTGGTAGCACAGATGGGGAAGAAAGAAAGAAAGAAAGAAAGAAAGAAAGAAAGAAAGAAAGAAAGAAAGAAAGAAAGAAAAAACATATCCATTCCTCCATTCCTTCTCTATCCCAGTTTCCTTTAGCACTCCCCCTCACCCATGGTTTCCCTTTCTGGGGTTTCAGTACTATCAATGATAACCTCACAATTCCAGAAGTAAACTATTCGTAACTTTTAGGTAGGCTTTATTATAATATATTCTCATGAATTTTCTATTTTGTCATGATTGTTAAATTCTACCTGCGACTAATATACAAATTAAACCTTATCGTAGATTTGAATGGACGGAAAAAATAGCATACACCGTGTTTCCCTCAAAGAATTAAATGGAAAATAATCAGTTTTCAAAAGTAGAGATAAAAATACCAGCCCTGATTAGTCTGTCCTTGCTTACCTGCCATCACTATTCTCTTTCATGGTGGCTAATCTGTAACATAGATGTCTATCAATTATCTATCTATCCACCATATATCTTAGTTCATGAACTTAATTGTTGCATGATTTTGGAAAAAATGGCTATGTTTTTGTTTATGTGGGAAAGATGGCTGTGGTTTTGTTGCCTGATGTAGAGTCTAAACAAAACTAAATTTTCCAAATGCTTCTGTTTATGAACCAAATTGTTTGCAAATAAAATGGCTCATGAACCAGGGCATCATTTGTGTGTGTTTGTGTGTGTGTGTATGTGTGTGTATGTGTGTGTGTATGTGTGTGTGTGTGTGAGAGAGAGAGAGAGAGAGAAAGAGAGAGAGAGAGAGAAACAGAGAGACAGAGAGACAAAACTGTTTAATTACTTTACGGCATGCCGTAAAGTAGTTTCAGCCTGTGTGAAAGCAGCTCAGTGTTTTCAAAAGCTTTTGCCATTAACCTTGTGATTTTTGGTATGAGTCTTTTATTTTTTATTTTGTTTTAGTTAAACAGTTCATGCATACATATACAATGTTTACATTCCTGTGGAAAGGTGAAACATGCACATAAAATGCTTTAATTCCATTTCTATACCCTCTTTTCTCCCTCCCCTCTTCTATCCATCTCTAGATTGTTTTTCATTTTTGTATACATTTAATTCGCTTTTAATGGAGTCAAAGACCAGGTTTAGTGTGAGCCCTTGAGAGCAAAGGCTGTCTTGCTTGTGTACATGACCTGCTGCACTGTGGGTGTAGGAAAAAGGGAAGAGTGTCCAGATTAGTTGTCTAATTTTGGGCTTCTTATATCTGTGCCTAAAAAGACATTTGGAGTGGATACTTAGGGCTCCAATATCCTATGGCCAGTAACACCATGAAAAAGCATTTCAAAATTTTGCTCTCTTTCAAACTTATTGAAGCTTTAAATTCTTCAGAACTGGTTTGCTCTATGTATTGAATATTGATACATGACACATTAGCCATAGAATGATGTATCAGTTTATGGATTTGTAGTTCTTTAAAAAAATCATCTTTCATCACGAACTGCCAAAGATAAAGGATTCATGTGGTTCTTTAATTCCTTATGTCTGTCTATCCGTCTGTGTCCCTTAGGATAAAATTTGACAATAGGTTTTTCATTTTCTTTCATTTTCCTTATGGTACTCTTGTGCATATTAACTTGATTAATTAGAGAAGGCTTTTTCAAATGTACTGTCTTCTTACCTTACACAATATAAAACTAATATCCAGCTACCTAATTTTCCTTCTCCATTGTAAACAAAATAAGAAACTCAATTAGAGAAAGAAAATAACTTGTGATGCCTCTTCATGGGTGTTTACATTTATTGAAAGGGTTTATTTCTAACACAGTAAAAGCACACTTTAGGAAGATTGGGTGGAGGCCTTGGAAACCTCATGACCATCTTGATAGAGAGTATATTAGGGATCACAACTGTTCATTAGTGGTCAGCCCTGAGTAATTAAGAGATGAATAAGAATAAAGGATAGATGTGTTCAAGTTCTATTGCGAATTCCTTTCTTTTCTTGTCATTTTTTGAGCTAAGTGAATGAAAGGGAGTCCAAAAGATACTACAGAGATGCAAAGGGCATGAGTGACTGCTGAATTATGGATTGAATGTTGGTTTATGTAGTGGGTTGATTAATCCCTCCATGTGTTTTTTTTTTTTTTTTTTTTTTTTTTTTAAACAGTGTGGAAAGTGTTGAGTAGGGAGAAGAGGGCTGAGTATTAGGAAGTCTGACCTCTACTGGTAGGCTTATCGTCTTTCCATGAACAGAAGTGAATGCTGTGAAAAGGAATCAGGTACAAGCAATGTTGCTAGAAGAAGGAAGTTGTGGATTCATCATGGAGGGACAAGAATCCCCTTAGAGACCACACTGAATAGGCTATTTGCATTAAGGAATTGAATGTCTTCTTTCAGACTGTCTGAAGAACGCACATAAAGTCCTCACATGAGAGAGCAGTTCTTAAATGACTATGACAAGAGAGCCTCCAGTCAAGAGGACCAGTAGCGACAGCAGTGAAGCCACAGGCATGCTTTCCCTTTCTCTTTATCATCTCTGAGTTTGCAAACCATGGAGGAGAAGGTGAGATTCAGAAGAATGGGGAGGAGGTGGAGAAGTAGAAAAGCAGACACTGTTAGTCAGCTCTGGTGAGTCTTAAGGGAGGAACAGAGCACTAAACTCCATTTAAGGACTGAGGCTGTTGTGCATTAAGAACTGGTGGGTAATTTAAACACCAGCTGAACTGAATCAGCAGGGTGCAGAGTGAATAGGGTCCACCTGAGGACTGTTGCCAGTATAAAAAGAAGTGGAAAGGAAGAGTGGAGCATTGTGGTTTCTCCTAAGCATTGTTAGTTGGAGCTGTTTTCTTTTGGAGCTGTTAGTTCTCCTGGAGGAGCTTGTCATGCTGACTTCCCTGCTGTGAACTTAGCTGTTATCATTGAAGGAGCTCTGGAGTTTGTCACTGAGAGCTGCTGTGGTTCACTTTGGGGGAGCTCTGGTCCCCACTTTGAGCATTGCCTCCTGGCTCTGGTGGGGAAGATGTGTGCTGTTTAGTCTCTAGGAGAAGCTTGTCATGCTGGCTTCCTCATCTGAACTTGGCTGTTATCATTCTTGGAGGAACTTGGGACCTTACTGTCTCTGAGGGTGGCTCTGGTACTTTTCAGGGTATCTTTGGTTCTTATTTTGAGTGTCACTTCTTGGCTCCTCGGCCTACTGGCACAGATCCTTCACCTCGCTGGCACTGACTTTCTAGCTTCTACTGCTGACCTTTGGGCATTCTCTGTGCAGATCCATGACATAGACTTGCATGAGTCATTGTCGTGGGCTCTAGGTCTGTAGTTGGACTCATGGAAGGCACTGTCATGGGCTACAGGTTTTCAGCTAAAAACATGCAGATTTTTTTACCATGGGTTCTAGGCCCTTGGCTGGATTTTCTATGTCTTTAGCTGTGGACAGATCTCCTGTACTCTTTGCATTTGATTCCTTGGTGACCATAATATAACAATACTATAAATTATGTGTTCAATATGTAATCATTTTCCTTGCAATCCCCTAAATAGAACAGAGGCTTAGCCTGTATTCAATTTTACTGGTCTGGGTTATGTTATACTTGCAATTTCCTGTAAAGCTATAAGTTACACCTGAAATGTCATGAAGGAAAGACAGTGGATCCCATGCAATCCATTTAAAACAGTAAGAGAAACAAAGAAGCTCCCTTAGTTCATACTCCGCTGGGTCAGACCACTCAACGTCATATGAGAAACTGCACCACGTTATTCATGACCATTTCTCCGTTTTCATCTGTTGTCATGATCTTCTGCATTCAGATCACTTCAGTTCCACTGACACCACAGGATTCAGCTCAAATACTGTCTTGGTTACTTTGTCTTGTTGCTGGGACAAAATTTCTAACACTCAAAATTAAGAAAGGAAGATTTTTGTAGCTCACAGTTTGTGCAGGTTTTAGTCCATAATCATCTGACTCCAAGATGGGGTGACATGGCACCAAGGCAACACTTCAAGGTGGCAGAAGACAGCAAAGCAACAAGAGCACAAAGGGGGATAACAAGCCTCTCCTCACCCCTAACACTGTACACAGTTGGCCCCCATTCCAGCAGTAGGAGTCACAAAATCTCCTTCCTTGCCTTTCCCTCTTGCACAGGATGAGGATATTTACAAAGTAGGATCCTAGTTCCCTGATCAGTCTCTTAATTAAACTCCTACACTTCTCAGGTTGACATGATGTATCAATCATAACAAATACCTTCCTTCAGAGAGGCATTTGTTGACTGTGTAATGCTGCCCCCTCTCTTATGCAGTTACTTTGTCCCACTTCCCTTTATTTCCTCTCTCCCATTTATTACCATCTCTATTTAAATTACTTATCTGTTTACTTGTTCATTAGCACTGAATCTGTCTCTTTTATTTATGTCTCAGTATCCTTCAATAAACATGTATTAATGAATGAGTAAAATAAACTAGTGTAAGAGAACCTCAAGGTAACTAGTAAACTGAAAAAAAAAATTTCTGTAACTTTCTTCCAAATGTAAACTTGCGACTAATGACAGAATTAACTAGGGCTTTAAGGCATTTCAATTACTTGTTTTCCAGGGGACAAAGTTATTTCCCCTAGAAAGTACAATAAAATAATTTCTATTTATCATATATTGAGTACTTCAAAATTTACTTGTTTACTTAAAAAAACCTGTTAAGGTCATTATTGCCATTTTATAGATTCAGAATCTAAGGGTGGTGCGTTTCCTAATAACTGGGACAAAATACTCAATACCAACAATTCCAAGGAGGAGAGGTTTATTTTGGCTCACAGTTTGTGTAAATTTCAGTCCATAGTCAGCTGGTTCCAAGGCGGAGTGGTGTGACAGAGGAGGATGGCGCGGCTGGTAGGAA
Organism: Cavia porcellus; assembly: GCF_034190915.1. Classification (NCBI taxonomy): domain Eukaryota; kingdom Metazoa; phylum Chordata; class Mammalia; order Rodentia; family Caviidae; genus Cavia; species Cavia porcellus. The sequence goes on from NW_026947504.1 coordinate 18,244,110, forward strand.
GAAGTGAGACTTCCTTCTTTCCCTTTGTTCCACCAGGGATACAAGCCTAATCATTGGCGTTGCTCACGCCCAGGGTGGGTCTTCTCTCTTTGGTAAGTCCACAAATCATGCTAAGCCAATTATTGCACTAATCCAGTATCACACATCTGTGATCTAGTCAATTCCAAAAATGCCACCTAGAAGCACATGAAGCTTGGGGAGTGGCAGCATTTAAACACAAGCTTTAACATGCAGGGTAGGTGATTAGTAATTTGTTGTGTCAGTGTTCCATATTTTTTGACTTAAAATTTTATGATCTCCCTGTGTTCTCCTGTTACTTTCCATCCTAAAACCCTTAGGTCACTAGTGATGCCATAATTGGTGAACTGAGATGCCCTCACCCTGTTTATGACTTTGGCTGTAACAAAGTTTTGGTTTTGTTTTGTCTTTCTTTTTAATGATTTGTGTGTATTATTTGGCTTGAATTTTAATGTCCTAAGGATATAAACTACAGTCTATCATTGGCTGTCTGAGACAAAGATTATCTGTGTAAGTGATTTACTGGGAAGTGCTCCCAAGAAAAACTGATAGGAGAGGGGGAAGCAGGACTGAGAATGGAAAAATCCAAGCAAAAAGATAAATAGTCTCAGGCAAAGTCTCTGGGAGAGTGTTATGGTTTGTGTTTGGATGTCCCTTCAAAACTTTATGTGGCCGTGGGGCAGGCTTCTTAGAGGTGGCTGAAGCTAGAACTTATGATTGGTTCATAGCGCAAGGCTAGGATTAAGGGTGTGAGTGTTACACCCACCTTAGGGGTAACCTGAATATAATATAATGGAGGGAAAGACGTTTGCTTCTCCTCTTTTTGCTGTTGCTGCTTTTGCTGTCTTCCAATGCCATGAACTTTGCCCTCTGCCATGTGCCACACTGCCTTGGAGCCAGCTATTTATGGACTAAAGCCTCTGCAAATTGTGAGCTTAACTAATCCTTTACTCCTTTAACTTTGACTACCAGGTATTTTATTATCTCAGAAAGAGAAAAGTAACTAAAACAGAGGGCATAGCTGATTCTTGCAGGGGCCTTGTTGAGTGGAGGGCTTTTCAGAGTTCTTTTAATCTGAGGTGAGGAGCTGGGCTTCCATCCAACTCTGCAGATCACATGCTAGGGGAGGTAGATATAAACATATAAGATTTATGTTTATGGCTCCTTGCTTCTGAAGTTCAATCTTTTCCAAGACTCAGGGATACCAGTGGAAGATGGTCCCATGTACAATGAGTGATTGAAAGATACAGTGAGTGTTTAAACTAAAACAGGTCTTATTTAGTTATAAGGTACATTGCCAAAAATCATGAGATAAGACAAGTGTGTTCAAAGCAAGAAGTCTTTTGAAAAGAATTAATGGCCATATGTCTTTTACTGTAATAAATTTGTAAACCAGACATTTGCTGTATTTTTGATCCCCTCTTGTAGACTAAATATTTATGGCACTTTCTGTCAAGTAAAAACTATCATGACCTTATATACCTTATTCAAAGGATCTGGCTTTTCTCCACAGTCAAAATGGCCATGGAAGATAAACATTTTCAACTGATTCAGAACCTTGAGGCAGCTACACAATTCTTAAGCAATTCTTTGGCCTAAGAATAACATGAACTAAGACAGTCAAGAAAGAAGACTTACATACCTGCCACAGAAATTGATAAGAATGAAAGGATAAATGTGTTTGAAGTAGGATAAAGTAATGTAAGGGGCATTAGTGGCAATGTGTCCTTTAATAAAATATATTTAAAAACTTACACATTCAGGATAAAAATGATGTGGTATTTTTAAACAATGGAAACTCTTCAGCTATAAAGAAAGACCACATTGAGTCTCTTATAGGTCAAGGGAAGCAATGTGAGACCATACTCATAAGTGAAATAAATCAAACTCACATGTGTAAATACCATATTGTCTCCTTAAAAAAGTGTAAAAAACTGAAAGAGTGAATAAGATACAAAATCTTCAGTAAATATTCTGATTGGGTAAGAAACTGCTCAAAGAGGGAAAAATAAGTCAGACAGGGAAAAAGAGAAAAGAAGGAAGAAAAAAAGAAATGATATAAATTTGTATGCACATTTTAGATTACTAAGATGATTGTACTTCTAACTCTATTATTTCTTGGAACAAGAGTTAACGTCTGTAGGATTAGATCAATTTTGCATGACTATATCTGGTAATTCAAGTAAGACTTTTGAAAATAACTATGCTGAAAAACACATTTTTAATGTTCCTATCACCTTGAGTTGAAAGCCTACGTTGTTATTGTTTTGGGCTCTTAGTCATATTATTTATTTGTTATTTTGTTTTTCCATCTAATACAGAGAACATAGATGTAAATGTATAGGCTTATATATACCTAGAACTTCACCTAAAGGGCTTACAAGAATTGATTTTATTATGCATGATAGTATGAACTATACTGAAGAAAATGAAACACTGTGATAACCATTGATGGCTTCCTATCATTTTGATTCAAAATCCAATAAATGCCTTTATTCTTGGTTTTGATTGATTTTCATTTGTTTTCAATTGTTTGATTTCAATATGTATAAAGATATGGACAGCTGTTTTGAAGAAAAAAAGGGACGTTATGGTAGCCACTGTTATTTCCTGCTGTCTTTTTTGAAATCCTGTGTTATTTGCTTTGTTTCACTCTGCTCTGCTTTGTTCTGTTTTGTTTTATTCTATTTAAAATAAAATAATTCTATTAGTTTTTGGAACAAAACAATTAACATGCATAGGATTAGATCAATTTTGCATGTTTATTGCAATTATCTGGTAATCTGAGTAACTTTTTTGAAGGTAACTTTGCAAAATAACAGCCTTCCTACCACCTTGTTTTGAAAGCCTATATCGTTATTGTTTTGGACTCTTTGTTATTGTTATTTATTTGTCTCTCATTTCTGGCTATTCTTGTATTTTGCTTTGTTTCATTTTGTTCTTCCCTCTAATACAGAAAGGAGAGTTATACATGTATAGACTTATACATGCCTGGAACTTCTAAACAATTTATAAAAATTGATTTCATTACTGGTGATGGTATGAATGGCTACTTTAAAGAAAATGAGACATTATGGTGGCTATTGCTGATTTTTTATCATCTTGTTTTGAAGTCCAATAATACTTTTATTCTTTGTTTTGGTTGGTTTTTGTCTGTTTTCTATTATTTGATTTCAATATTTGTGAAGGTATGGACAGCTATTTTGAGAACAAGAGACATTATGGTAGCCATTGTTGATTTTTCTATTTTCTGGTTTTGAAGGCCTGTAATGCTTTTATTCTTTTGTTTTGATCAGTTTTATACTCTTTTGTTTTGTATGAATTCATTGTGTGTGAAGATATGGACAACTATTTTGAAGAAGACAAGAGACATTGTGGTAGCCACTGTTGATTTTCTGTTGTCTTGTTCTGAAATCCTGTTGCTTGCATTTTTTTTTTGTTATTCTTTGTTCTGTTTTGTTTTGTTTTATTCTCTAAATTTTTTTTTACATATTCACGGTATATTTTTATCATACATTCTGTAGGACTTTGGAGTTAAAGTATCAAAGCCGAAGGAAGGGCATGTAGATTCTGGATTCAGCTACTGAGTGCTACTCACCATAAAGATTATGACTGTTTTACTACAAGGAAAATTAAATAAATTCCAATTTTAAAAGGAAAATTTAAGCTACATATATATGTATATGCATATATGTAAATATATACAAGACAGATAACTCTACTAATAATCTCTGTTCATCAAACAGAACAATTTGTGTTTTTATTAACTGAGTTTGACCATTTTTTTCATGTCTAAATCCTGTAATCTGAGCAACTATTTTCAAGGTAATAATTTGCCATATATAAACTAACATTAATTTCCTATTTCTTTTTAAAAATTCCGTATTATATTTATCTTTTTTGTTTGTCTGTAAAATAAAACATAAAAAGTGCAAGTTTGATTTCTGGTCATGACTTCTTAGCTAGATATTTTGCAGTGAAGGACATTTGTTTGTCAAGTCGAGTTTCTGTGGAAATAGCTCATGGTTGTAGTTGCAGCATGAGATCTTAAGGAGCAGAGGTCTGGAAATGCATTGTCAATGATTTATGCCCACTGGCTGCACTCTGCCTCTGTCTTCTCAGTCCTAATGTTCAGCGCATTTACTGCTTCAGAGGGCAAGTGCTCTTAGAGGCAATCTACAGGATGCTTCTCTTTCTGTGTGCTTTTTCTCTAAGAGACTTTACAGTCCTGTTATCATTCCCAGTTAGACTTCCCTTCTGTTCTGCAGTTTTCTGATCCTCCCTAGAAATTCCTTCCTTTGTCATGCTGGCAGAATCTTTTGCTTTCTTATTGTTTAGCTCTCTCCTGACTGAAATTTGTGTGAGTTTCAACTAGGATTGTGTTCTTAATTCCAGTGAAAGAGCTTAACATGGCATCACAAGTGGTCCAGCCAGTAACATTACTTTATATTCTTTTCCAAATCTAATACTTTCATTTTTTCCTTTTGAGTTTAAATAATTCTCAATGAAATTCAGCTTAATTTGCTTCTCATTTTTAATGCAGCTCAAATTAATTTGACACACCATAAGACATTCTAAAATAAATATGTATCACATTGGTTTTGTTCTCTGCTGATTTCTACTACCCCTAGGCACTTTAAGTTTACTATGGTCTCATTTTTATCTGTAGGGTACATTTTCTGACCCCAGTGAATGTCTGAAATTATGCATAATATCAAGCCCCACACTCCAATGCTACCACAGAGTGGCAGAGTTAGTCTATCCTTGCTTTTATACCATTTTTTTGCACCATTACTCCTATACTTTTATACTTAGGGGCTATTAATAATTTTTATTTGTGCATAAAGCACTGGTATACTCTGATCCTTCGTCTGGTAACCAAGGCAACTAAATTAGCAATGGATAAGTACTGTATAGAGTGTAGGTATGCTGGATAAAGGGGGTGACTCACATCTGAGGTGGAGAGGGATGTCATGAAATTTTGTCATGCTACCCAGAACAGCACATGAATTAAAACATAAATTATTTATTTTTGGAATTTTTTATTTACTATATTTCTGGACTATGGTTTAGTTTCAGCTAAGCAAAACCATGGAAAGTAAACCTTCAGTGGAGATTTACTTGTACTGTCAAAATTGCCTCTAAAAGTGGAAAAATCCCTTGAGTGTAACAGCTTGATTATCAATAACATTATTTCAGAAACTACAAATATTGAATGTGATTTATTTTTAATGGTTGATATGGTCTGAATGTGTCCCCAGAGATCCAATCATACAATGGAAACTCAAACCCCAGTGGAACAGGGTTGGGAGGTGGGGCTGTTTTGGAGGGACTTAGGTCAGGAAGTCTCCATTCTGATGAATGAAGCATTATAGAAGGGCTTGACTAGAGGTTTTGGTGCTTGCTGCCCTTCCACCCTACATCAGGTAAAGATGTTGAGTGCCTTCTCTCTACAGAGTGCAGTGTTCATGGTGCCATCTTGGAAAGGAAAGCAGCCTTCTACAAATGACAGCAACTTGATCTTGAATTTCTAGCTTGCAATACTATTGGAACTAATTTCTGTTCTTTATAAATTACTCAGCCTGTGAAATTTTTATTATAGCAGTATAAATGGACCAAAATCATGATTGAAAGCAAACATACACACATTAAAGGAAAATACTAACAAAAGCCGCTCATCTCATCACCCTCCTTACCGTCATTGTTGACTGAGCTTCATGTTTTGTTATTTTTCAGCTCTTTCTGTAGTTAATAGGCTATGGACCATTTATTCTACTTCTCAAAGGGGATTTAAGATGATATTTTTTCAAACTTAAATAATGTATAGGTTTTTAAAAAGCCTATGAAATAAAAATACCCAGTATTGAATGTTTTTATTAGAGTAGCACCCATATATGGACAAAACAAAAATAAACTTCTGTTTTGCTCCCTGATATGTTCTAGCTTCTAAATTAGTGCCTATATCATTCTACATCCATCATTCATTAGGGAATGAATGCACTAGTGCTTATTTTTAAATAATTATAAAAATCCTAGCAAATTACATTAAATTCATAAAAATCCAATAAACTAAAATGTTTAATAGTATTAATTTTATTTACTAATAATAATTTGGTATCTTGCATGGTACTATTCTACTAAAATTGAATTTCTACTTTCAGTTCAAATATGAGACTATTGCTATGGTTCAAAATGTTTCATTTTAGCATTTTTATTAAAATAAGATGATGATCCAATTCTTCACCAGTTCTTTCCTCTTGGATTACTACAGTAAAATTTCCATTCACATGGTACATATTGGCCCTTGACTATGCCCAGTGATGTGTCAAGAAATATTTAATTACCAGCTTGATGAAGCACAAACTTTGTTATATAGTGATATAAAGGATACATAGCACACATATTATTTATGGTAAATTTCATATAGCTAAACTGGTTCTCCTAGAATGCTTTTGCTCATTTTGGAAGTTCTGATGTCTTATATAGAGTCAACTGTGGTTACAAGTGATAAGATAAGTGTTCTGCTGTGAATGTGGAGTGATATTTCTATTTATATTATTGTAACATGAAAGTGAAGCAATGATCTTTGTTGGAGCTGCAGATTTTTTTTTTATTTTTTATTTAATAGAATACAACAAAAGAGAACAGAACAAAGCAAATCAGAACAGAACAATACAAGAAACACAATACTTCATAACAAGACAATCGGATATCAACATTAGTTACCATAATATCTCTTTTCTTTGAAGTAGTTGAGCATACCTTCACATACAATGGTATCAAACGTAACAAAATAGTATAAAACCATTCAAGAGAATGAATGCATTACAAGATATTCAAAACCAAGTAACAGGAAATGAACAATGGTTACTATAATATCTCATTTTCCTTAAAAAATTTGTTTATACCATAACACATAATAAAATCTGATAAGACACAACAGGATAGAACCAATCAAAACAGAAGAACAAAAGCATGGTAAGACTTCAAAGCAAGATGATAATAAATCTGCAATGGCTGCCTTAACATCCTGTTTTCTTAAAAATAGCTGTTCATATCATCACACATAATAAAATCAAACAAAACAATAAAACTAATCCAACCAATGAGTGAAAGCATAATAAGACTTCAAAGCAATATAATGGGAAACCATGATTACCATAAAATCTTATGTACTCTTACCATTTTTTACACTAGGGACACTATGTGCTATTTATACATGTGAGTTTGATTTATTTTACTTATGAATATGGTTTCAAGTTACATCCATTTATTTATAATTATCTCAATATGATCATTCTTTACAGCAGGGTAGTACTCATTGCATAAAAATACATCTGTGTTATCCATTCCTCATTTGATGGGCATTAAGTGGTTTTCAAGATCTGGCTATAATAAATTGTGTTGCTATAAACGTGGGTGCACATATATCACTGTAGTATTATGTTTTTAATTCTTCTGGGAATATACCCAGAAGTGGAATAGCTAGGTCAAATGAGAATTCCAATCCCAGCTTTTGGAGGAACCTCCAGACTGACCTCCACAGTGGTTGTACCAGTCTACACTCCCACCAACAGTGTAGGAGAGCTCCTTTTTCCCCACAGCCTCTCTGTGGAATCTCAGTGTGGTTTTAATTTGCATTTCTCTAGTGACTAATGATGATGAACATTTTTTATGTATTTATTTGCTGTTTGTAATTCTTCATCTGAGATTTTGTAATCATCGCAGATGCCCATTTTTGGATTTGGTCTTTGAATTTTGGGGTCTCATTTTTCTTAACTCTTTATACATTCTAGACAAAAGTCCTTTGTCTGAGGGACAGTTCCCTAAGATTTTTTCCTAATTTGTGAGTTTTCTTTTCACTATTCTAGAGATTTCTTTTGACATGCAAAAGCTTTTTAATAAGATGTGATCCCAGTTATTGATTATGGAAAGTATTTCCCATGTGGTTTCATTTTTGTTCATGAATTCTCTACCTACCCCCATGCCTTCAAAATTTCTACCTACTTTGTCTTCTAGCAGCTTTAGTGTTTTTTGTTTTAATATTTAGGTCTTTGATACATTTTGACTTTAGCTTAGTACATGGTGATAAGCATAGTCTAGTTTTAATTTTCAGCATATGGAGAGTCAGTTTTTCCAGCACCATTTATTTAAGAGACTATCTTTCTTCCATTGAACGTGTTTGGCCTCTTTATAAGGTGGCTGAATGTGCTAGTAGTTGTAGCTGTATCTTCTAATTTATTCCATTGATCTTCAGGTCTGTTTATTCCAGTATCATGTTGATTTTATTACAGTAGCTTTGTAGTATAAGTTCAAGTCAGAGATTGTGATGTCTCCTGCCTTGCCTTTGCTGCTTAGAATTATCTTTGCTATTCTAGGTCTGTTCTCACTCCAGATGAATTTTAGGAGTATTTTTTTCTAGATCTATGAGATATGATAGTGGTACTTTGATTGGGATTGCATTAAATCTGTATATTAATTTTTGGAGAATGGCCATTTTCACAATATTTGTTATTCCTATCCATGAATAAGGAATGTATTTTCATTTTCTGAGGTCTTCTTTGATTTCTTTTTTCAGGGTATTGTAATTTTCGCTAGATCTTTTACTTCTTTTGTTAGATTGATTCCTAAGTATTTCTTTTTTTGGATGCCATTGTGAAGGGTGTGGCTTCTCTTATTTTTCTCTCAGTGATTTTGTTGTTAGTGTATAGGAATGCTATTGCTTTTTGAGCGTTGACTTTGTGTCCACCTACATTACTGAATTTACTTATTATATCTAGGAGTCTTCCAGTAGAGTTTTGGGAGTCTTTCATATAGAATATAATGTCACCTGCAAATAACGATAATTTAACTTCTTATTTTCCTATCTTTACCCCTTTTATTTCTCTCTCTTGTCTAATTGCTCTGGCTAGTATTTCCAGTACTGTATTGGAGTGGTGATAATAGACATCTTCATTTTGTGCCAGATTTTAGGGTAAAGGCTTTCAGGTTTTGGCCACTTAATATGATGCTGGCTGTCAGTTTATCATAGATGGCTTTTATCATATTGAGGTGAAGACCATCTATTCCAATTTTCTGTAATGTTCTTAACATAAATAAGCATTGGACCTTATCAAAGGCTTTTTCTTAATCCATATAAATAATCATGTGGTTCTTATTTTTGGATTACTGATGTGATGAATTAAATTTATTGCTTTTTGTATGTTGAACCATCCATGCAAACCTGGGATGGATCCTACTTGCTCATGGTGTATAATCTTGGTGATTTGCTGCACTGTGTTTGTCAATATTTTATTGAGAATTTTTGCATCTATTTCCATTAAGGAAATTGGCATGTAGTTCTCTTTTTTAGTCAGTTTGGTACTAGAGTAATATTTTCTTACAGTAATGAGTTAGGAAGAACTGCTTCCCTTTCAATTTCATTGAAGAGTTTGATGAGTGTCAGCATTAAATCTTTTTTGAATTTCTTATAGAATTTTGCGGTGAATCCATCGGGGCCTGGCCTCTTCTTTGTTGATAAGGACTTAATTACATTTTCAATTTCATTAATTTAAATTGGGTTATTCAGCAATTTTGCATCTTTTTGACCCAGCTTTGGTAATTCATATGTTTCTAGGAATCTGTTCATTTCTTCTGTGTTATCAAACCTATTAGAGTAAAGGTTTTTCGAAATAGGTGTTGATGATCTTCTGTGTTTCCTCAGTCTGTAGTGATTTCACCCTTTTTATTCCTTATTGCATGAATTTGAGTTTTTTCTTTCATTTTAAAAATAAGGTTGGCTAGGGGGCTTATTGATTTTAATTAGTTTTTCAAAGAAGCAACTCTTTGATTCATTGATTCTTTATATTGTTTTCTTGGTCTCTATTGGATTAATTTCTGCTCTGAAACTTGTAAGTTCCTCTCTCTTTTGGCTGTGGGCTTGATTTACTCTTCTTTTTCTAGATGTTTGAGGTGTAGCATCAGGTTGTTTATTTGTGTTCTTTCTGTTTTTCTGATGTGAAAATTCACTGCAATAAATTTTCCTCTGAGGACTGCTTTCATGCATCTCACTGATTCCAGTAAGTTGTATCTGTATTTTTGTTTGCTTTTAAATATTGTTTAGTTGCTTCTTTAATTTCCTCTGTGACTCGCTGATTGCTCAGAAGTGTATTATTCAGTTTCCATGTATTTTTAGGGTTTTTGCAGTTTCCTTTGTCATTAATCTCTCGTTTCATAGTGCTATGATCCAACAACATGTATGGGATAATTTCAGTTCTTTTGCATTTACTTAAGCATGTTCTGTGGGCTAGTGTATAGTCTATTTTAGAGAATATCCCATGTGTAGTTGAGAAGAATCTGTATTCTGATTTTGTTGGGTGGAACACTTTGTATATATCTATCAAGTCCATGTGTTCACAGGTGTGATTCAGTTCTGTCATTTCTTTGTGATTTTCTGTCTGGTTGATCTGTTCTTTTGTGTCAATGGCATATTAAGGTCTCCTATATAATTGTGTTATTGCTTATTTGATTTTTAATTTCTGTTAATATTTGTTTTGCATAGCTAGGTGCTCCTGAATTTGGTGCATATATATTTAAGATTGCTATCTCTTCTTCTTGAAGTTTCCTCCTCCCTAGTATGTACTGACCTTCTTTATCTCTGGATCATTCTTGGCTTGAAGTTCACATTGTCTGCAAACAGAATAGCTACCCCTTCAAAACAAGTTAATAGGAAATCGAAAAGAGTTACTATTTATATATCCTAATTTTTTTGAATTTTTTCTTTAATTAAGACAAACATAAGAAATGACTAAATAATTTTTTTTGAAACAATAAGGGGGAGATTGAGATAAAACAGGACATAACAATATAACAATAGAGGTCACAGCATGACTGTTTCAATAACCTAGTACTTCACCACCTTATAACCTGACTTAATAGTAGTTACCATAGTGTCTTTTTCCTTGAAATATTTGGGTAAAACTTCATATACTCCAGCTTCAAATATTTTCATATCAAGAAGCCCAAAATAAAGCCTTTCTAATTAATGAGTGAAAACTTTATAAGGCTTCAAGGCCACCTAATGGGGAATCATGATTACCACATATTTTTATATATTTGAATCATTATTTACATTAGGGAAACTATTCGGTATTTACACATGCGAGATTGATTTATTTCACTTATGAGTATGGTCTCAAGCTGCACCCATTTATTGATAAATATCTCAATGTGATCCTTCTTTATAGCTGAATAATACTCCATTGTATAGAAATACCACAACTTTTTTATCCATTCCTCAGTTGATGGGCACTTGGGTTGTTTCCAAGATCTGGCGATTACAAATTGTGCTGCTATAAACATAGGTGCACATATATCACTGTGGTATGATGCTTTCAGTTCTTCTGGGAATATGCCTAGAAGTGGAATAGCTGGAATAAATGGGATTTCCAGTCCCAACTTTTTGAGAAATCTCCAGACAGATCTCCACAAAGGCTGTACCAGTCTACACTCCCACCAGCAGTGCAGGAGAGTTCCTTTTTCCCCACAGCCTCTCCAGCATTTGTTGTCGGTTTTCTTGATCCTGGCCATTCTTTCAGGAGTGAGATGGTATCTCAGTGTGGTTTTAATTTGCATTTCTCTAATGACCAATGATGATGAGCATTTTTTCATGTATTTATTTGCCATTTGCATTTCTTCATCTGAGAATTGCATATTCATCTCAGATGCCCATTTTTGGATTGGATCTTTGAATTTCGGAGGTCTGAGTTTCTTTAATTCTTTGTATGTTTTAGACAAGAGGCCCTTGTCTGAGAGAGAGTTCACTAAAATCTTTTCCCAGTTTGTGGGTTTTCTTTTCACTATGCTGGAGATTTCTTTTGACATGCAGAAACTTTTTAATAAGAAGTGGTCCCAGTTATTGATTCTGGGAAGTATTTCCCGTGCGGTTTGAGTCCTGTTCATGAATTCTTTACCTACTCCTATGTCTCCAAGGTTTCTACCTATTTTGTCTTCCAATAGATTTAGTGTTTCTGTTTTAATATTCAGATCTTTGACCCATTTAGATTTTAATTTAGTACATGGTGATAGACATGGGTCTAGCTTTAGTTTTCGGCAAATGGAGAGCCAGTTTTCCCAGCACCATTTATTAAAGAGACTGTCGTTCTTCCAGTGAACCTGCTTGGCTCCTTTATCAAAAATAAGGTGGTTGAGTGTGTTCGTAGTTGTGGTTGTATCTTCTAATCTATTCCACTGATCTTCAGCTCTGTTTTGATTCCAATACCATGTTGATTTTACTACTGTTGCTTTGTAGTATAACTTCAAGTCAGGGATTGTGATGCCTCCTGCTTTGTCTTTGCTGCTTAGAATTGCCTTTGCGATTCTAGGTCTCTTCTGGTTCCAGATGAAATTTAGGAGTGATTTCTCTAGATCTATAAGGTATGTTGATGGTATTTCTATTGGGATTGCATTGAATCTGTATATCTTGTTTTGACTGATTAGACTCTGTTCCATTCTATATGATAATATCAAGTTTGAAGACATAGGCAACTACTTTGAAGACAATAAGATTCACTAAGATACCCATTCTGGTTTGACTATTGTCTTCTTTGGAAGTCCTGTAATGTTTACAATGCCTAAGTTTTATTGGTCTTGCTCTCTACTGTTTTGTCCAACTTTATAATATCTAATAAGATAGACAATTCTTCTTAAGGAAACAAGGGACAACGTTGATAACCATTGTTGATAAACTTGTACTCTGTTCTACACCATGTGCTATGTCTATCCTTGGTATTGACTGACAGCTTTGTTTTGCCATATTTGACTGTATTCTTCCCCCCCCCCCCAAAGAAAGTAATAAGCACTAAGGAGTAATAAAATCCAAGATGTGTAAATTTTGTTGTAAAAAAGAGAGGGAAAAAAAAAAGAAAAAGAGCTCTAACGGATATAACAGCAAGTGTGTTTGGGGGTGTTAAATAGCTGACTTTATCAATGTTTTTGGAACATTGAACACAGCTGTTTGCAGTCTCCCTGTTTGAATGTCCACCTTGTGTTCTTTGATACTGTGATTTGAGGAACTATTTTCAAGAAAATAGTGTGTAATCTACTAGCAGGTAATTTCTTACTGTTATGGTTTTTTGTTTTGTTTTGTTTTGTTTTGTTTTGTAGTTCTGTATTGCGTGTACCCTTACGCCGCTTTGGTTTGTTTTGTGTTTTTCTCTTTTTCCTCTTAAATAAAAAAAAAAAAAGAATAGCTACCCCTGCTTGTTTTTGGGATCCTGTTGCATGAAGTATTGTTTTCCATCCTTTGACTTTCAGTCTATGAATTTCCTTTTGGGTTAATGGGTTTGTTGTAGCTGCATATGGTTGGATGCTGTTTCTTGATCCATTCTGCCAATTTGTTTCTTTTAATTGGTGAATCGAGGCCATTTACATCAATATTTATAACTGGTATGTATTGGTTTATTTTTGACATATCTTTCTGCTGTTGATTCTTTATCTTTCCACTCTGTTTAATTGTTTGCCTTACTTAGTGTTTTTTTCCTATGTCTGTCTAAAATGTTTTTCAATATTCTTTGCTGGGTTGATTTGATGGTCATGAAGTTCTTCAGCTGTTCTTTGTCATGGAAGTATTTTATTTCTCCATCCATTTTGAAGGACAGTTTTGCAAGGTACATCAGCTTGATGGGAAGTCATTTTCCTTTAGGATCTGAAATACTTTATTCCATGCTTTTCTTGATGTCATTGTTTGTGCTAAGAAGTCTGCTGTGATTCTGATAGGCTTTCCTTTATGGATGATCTGTCTCTTCTCTCTAGCAGCTTTTAATATTCTTTTCTTATGCTGGATTTCTGGGATGTTGATTATTATATGTCTGGGTGTAGTTTTATTTTGGTTATGGCTATTTGGAATTCTATATGCTTCAGTGATCTGTAAATCAGTTTCCATTCTCATGTTTTGGAAATTTTCAGCTATTACTTCTGTAAATAGCCTCTTGATATCATTTGTGTTGTCATCTTCCTTTTCATTTATCCCTATCAATCTTCTGTTGTTTTTCTTTGCATCATCTTGCAGTTGTTGAATTACCATTTCCTGGTTCCTTGTTATTTTTCAAAGATTTTTCCTTAGGGTGTGTGTTGTCCCCTTCTTTTCATTTATCCCTATCGATCTTATGTTGTTTTTCTGCAAGATGATGTTTTCATCATCTTGCAGGTATTGAATCGTTACTTCCTGATTCCTTGTTATCTTTCCTTTCCTGTTCACTAGCTGCAATCTTGTCTTCCAGGTCTGAAATTGTATCTTCACTTTCATCAAGGTGGTTTTGCCAACTTTTGAGGGAATTTTTGATTTCTCTTTGAATTTACTTTATGTATTCTGTTTGTTTCTTATATTGTCTGTTCAAAGTTACCATCATTTTGCATTGATCCTTTAATTTTTTAACTATGTCATATTTAGATGTGTTTTGCATCTTTAATTATTTTATCATTTCTTCTTTCACCTGAGAGATTATTTCTGATTTGAGTTCTTCTATAGCTTCCTGGAGTTGTTTCTTTACTTCAGTTGTTATCATTTCAGGGATTTCAGGTGTACAGCTTATATATTCTTCCATGTACATGGCTCCTAGGCTTTCTTGGGATGGACTGGAGGTTTGAGATTGCATTTTGATCTTTCTTTTTTCATTTTCCTATGTTTCCAGATTTTGAGCAATGTTTCACAGTTTCCCCCATGCACACTGGAAATCGCCTTTTGTGCCTTCAGCTTCTGGGACTGAATGGAGGTCACTGGGTATGGCCCTGTCAGGCCTGTGGGGCCCTCTCTTTCATCCTCTGGTGATTCAGGACACTGAACAAGGTCTTAACAGCTGGGAGTTATGGTCCAAAACTTTCCCTGTATATGCTGGAAATCACTTATGCACCTTTGGCTCCTGGGACTGACTGGTGGTCACTGGGCATGGCCCAGCCAGGCCCATGGGATCTCCCATGCATTCTTGGGTGATTCAGGATGCTGGGCAGGGTCTTAACCACTGAGAATGATGGTCCAAAGCTTTCCCCAAGTCAGGCCCATGGGGACTTCCCATGTATCCTTCAGTGATTTAGGATGTTGGATGTGATCTTATCCACTGGCAGTAATGGTCCAGAACTTTCCCTCAGTGTGCTGGAAATGACTTCACATGTCTTCAGTTAAAGGGACTGAATGGAGGTCACTGGGCATGACCCAGCCAGGCCCATGAGGACCTCCCATGCATCCTCTGGTTGTTTAAGATGCTAGGCGGGGTCTTAACCACTGAGAGTGATGGTCCAAAGCTTTCCAGGAGCACACTGGATATCTCCTCATGTTCCTTCAGCTCTAGGGACTGAATGAAAGTCACTGGGCATTGCCAGAGCTTCAGATTTTTATTGCTGAACCTGTTAATAGTTTTTGAATACTTGAAGATCTTTTTTAAATTTTGAAATATAATTTTCTGTTTACTTTTTATTGATAAAAGCCTCCAGTTTCTTCATGTTATAAAGTATATGTGGATGTTTTTCTTTTCTTTTCTTTTTTCTACTGGGAATCAAACTCACAACCTTGGCTTGCCAGGCAGGCACTAAGATAACAATATGTAATATATTAACTAGTGTCCATTTCTTGTTTTTTTTTGAAATTATGTATTATTTCTATCCTTTTTTTCTGTTTTGCTTTTAAAAATAAAACAATTTAAAAGTATGCTTTGATGAAAATTACAAGCTTCTGTTAGCAAGTATTTTCAAGAATAGAATTTCTAGGTAGTAGATATTATTTCTGTGATCTATTTTCTCCATGGAAATAGCATTACAAAACATTCATTAACTATCATTCTTTACAGATTCCTAGGTTGCCTGGGTGCAATTGGTAACTACGGGAAAAGGAGTTAGTCGTCTGGAGATTCCAGTGGGCTGATACTCAGGAAAGCTTCTTCATTTCTCTGGTGTAGCCTTTTATTAGCTTGACTGGATCTTCTTGAAACTAGTCAGCCATCTTATCTCTCATCATGTGTTCTTTCTACATAATTCTCATGAGCCTGCGTATAGCATAGCAGTCTCAGTGTAGTCATGCTTCTTACATGACAGGTAACTTCCTCCAGAGTGAGTGTATCAAGGAGTCAGAATTAAGGCAGACTTCATTTGTCCTGACCTTGAAGTCCCTCGGGATTGCTACTTGCATTGTACTGGCTAAGTAGGGAGATATGAAAGGGGACTGCAGAAGGATGTTGAACAATGGGAGATGTGGCTTATTAGAACTCATATTTGGATATTGTAAGAATATAGCTTTTTTGTAATTTAGTAGATTGAGCCTGAAGCCCTAAAAACCATATATTTTTCCAAATCAACCTATGAAAAGTGGCTCTAGAATAGTGACAATTAGAAACAGAGAAGTTGAGAAAACCACACCCTTTCTTTCATTCAACTATAAACATAAATCTTAAAAATTGCTGCATCACAAGGAAGAGCATCTCTGTTCTATTGACTGAGCTGCACACCAGGATCATTACTCAGCCCCAATAATAAATTACAGGAACAAAATTTAATGAAAGAAATACACTTGTAAAAGGTAAAAGGAAGGAGAAAGGAAAAGATAGAGACAGCTACTTTGATTAGAAAGAATTAGAGTAGGTAGTTATGGAAAGATGGAGACCCACTGGCATTTGTTTTCAGGTTTTTATGAGCAGTGGTGGTGAGGGACACTTTCTCTTCTAACCAAAATTTGCCATAGTTGAACTGGCTTTTGGGCACCTCTGCCTAATGTCATTTTTTCTGGTGGTCTATGTGTAGCTTCTTTCAGTCTGTTTGTTTACTTATCTTTGATGTAAATTCTAAAGCCTCACCTTAGTGGTGAGTAGCTAGTTGGAAAGGAAGTGCCTTATTTTTGGCTAACTTAAGAGTTAGTAAGGGGGCATGTGGATATCTACTGTACTTTATAATGACTATAGTGAACACTGTATTGACTGTAGTGAATATATATGCATATGTTACATATATATTAAGCATATATATTAGTGCATAGATGTGAGTACATACTATGTTACAGTTAGTCAGCTTCCCTTTTGTTCCCCTTATATTTTATTGGAAGTAGATATGGTGATAGAGTCCACTATAAGGTAGCTCTGAGCAAGATTTAAAATTAACAATTGGCTTTGTATATTTGCTTGTGAGCCTGTCTAAAGCCTCCCCCAGCAGGGTCGAAGAAAGTTGTGTTTAAATTTTGATCTGTGAGCAGTATGGTAATGCCTGCAGCTAGTACAGGTAGGGATAAGAGAAGGAGAACAGCAGTGATTAAAACTGATCCGTAGGTCCCTTGTTTGGAAACAGGTAGCTGACTCATAGTAAGTGAAAATCTGTGTCCTGGTGGCCTTTAGTGGCCTTTGATGCATGATGCCTCAAAGGACAGATAAGGTCACAGCTGAGGACATCTGATTCCCACCCCAATTAGCTAAATAAAGACTGTATCTAAAGGCATCTCACTCCTGCAGTAAATGCTACCCTGGAGATAAGCTAGTCTTCCTAAATTAACATAGCCTGTTACTTGGAAAAGTCCTTGCACCACTTCCAAGGTCCTACTTAGTTTTCCACATTTTCCACTCCAATCTCTTCTTTGTTTGAAAACCAAGTAAAATGGGCTATCCAGAAAAACTTTTTTCTCAGCCTCCAGAGTATCTTGATTTCTACTAGTGTTTTGATCCTCTTGGAGCCCTGAAAATCACACCATTTGTCTTTTTTATGTAAGCCTTTGCCATCCACTCATTTGGGAGGTTGTGGGCCTGATCAGTCTTCAGTATGGTGGTTTATCATTTGGGTTCCTAGGTTTTACTCTGTGTTCTGCTAATGCTTTTTCTGGTTTCTTGGTGCAAGTCCCAGAGCTATTTGGCCTTTAAATTTTTTTTTCTTTCTTTCTTTCTTTTTTTTTTTTTTTTGTACCTCTGTCTTTCACTTGCTTTTTGAGGGACTCTCTAATAAAATTTGTTTTTAACTCATTCTAGTCAGGATTAGCTAGAAGACTTCAGTAGGCTTCTATTTTGCTTTCTGTCTACCAAACCCTGTCCCTACATTCCTCCCTCTAAAATGTCCATCCAACTGCTATATGGGAAAGCAAGCTATATGACTGATCCAGCTTCTTCAATCTGAATAGGGTCATGGATGGAAGTCTGGCACATTACTGTAGACCTTGTCTGGATAATCACTTGGAGCTGGAGAGCCTCTTGCAAGGATAAGTAAACTTTACCAAAAGATTAAATCATGTGCTGGCCAGGAAGATGGTAGATTGATAGGTAGTAGAGTAGAGAGCCTCTTTGAGAAAAACAACGTAGACACTATAATTTAACACTATGGAGAAGACCAGACAAAAGGAGAGGGATTCTCATGACCCAGAAGAAACTGAAAAAAAAAATGAAAGAAAGAAAGGAAAGATGTGGAGGAAAGGCTGGAACCAGACACACTGTCACTGGAGCCAGTTCTGCACTGTCCTGGGCGTGCCTTGGAGTCAGATTACTCACAGTCCCATTGAAGTTGCAGTTGCACCAAAATCTGGAGCTGGTGAGCCCAAGGCTCTTGGTGAGAGGATGCAATACAATGGAGAGTGGAACCAACATGGAGAGCTGCATTAATCCATGGTTCTAGGAATTGGGTCTCACAGAGAGGGTGGCCAGCTGGATGACATATTGGAGTTGGGCAGGACAGGCCTGAATCTGGAACTGCAGTGGCATCAGTTGGCCAGTCCTGGCACAAAGAGGACTGGTGATGTCTGCTTAGGCTGGGTCGTGCCCCTGGTCAGGACCCAATAGCCAGGGACAAAACTATCCTGAACCTGTGATGTCCGCACAGCACAGACTAAAGTGCTGAAGCACTCACTGGTTGACTGGCTCAGATGAGAGGGGCCAACCCACATCGTTCCTGTGTGCACCTCACAGATCAACAGTAAACTGCAGAGGGCAGCAATTCCCTAGCCAGTACACTTCAGAAAAACCATAGGCAATATGGAATTTGCCTGAGACTGCGACCATATACCTGTCTGAAAGAAATCAGAAACATGACAAGAGAAACAAACAAACAAACAAAAAAAAGCCTCCAGCCACTGACCCAAGGAAAATAAGTCCAAGAGCAGTAAATACAGAAGAGATTGAGGGCAGCAAACATGCATTGTCAGACTTAGCATCAACAGACATAAGGAAATACCTTTGGGACCTCATAGATGAACTTAAAACTGAAATTCTAATTCAAGTGAGGTAAGATAGAAAAAGATTAATAAAAGAAGTGCTAAACATCTCTCAAGAAGACATAGATGGAAGAATGGAGGAACCCAGAAAAAGGAGAGAAACCTTTAATGAAGAACATAAATAAAATCTAGAATACACAAAACAGATTCAAAGAGATTATCAGGTAATTAAAAACTCCATTGAAAGCTGGCAAAATTCAGAAACTAAAGTTAGACTTTCAAAACTTGAGGATAGATTTGCAATGTGTGATCATGAAAGGAAAAATCTCTAAAAATAAAAAGGAACCAGGAAATGAAAATGCAAAGGCTAGAAGACGACAAGGGGGTCTATAACATAATAATAAAAAATGTGAGTGAGGAAGCAGGAGTAAACACAAATGAAATATAAAGGCTACTCACAGAAATAATTAAGAAAAACTACCCAAGCATAGGAAAAGGAAATGACATTCAAATATATGAGGCATACAGAACTCCAGCCAGCTACAACCAAAACAGATCTACATCCAGACATATAATAATCAAGATCCCAGAAATTTATCACAAGAACAGAATATTCAAAGCAGTCAGAGAAAAAAAATAGATCACCTATAAAGGAAAACTCCTCAAAATCATGACAGACTTCTTGACACAAACTATCAAATCAAGAAGAGCTTGGAGCAAAGTATTCCAAGCCCTGAAAGAAAATAACCTCTAACCCAGATTGAGGTACCCTGAAAAAATGTCTCTCAAAATTAATGGAGAAACAAGATGTTTCCATGACACAAACACAATTGTGGGAGTTTGTGACCATCAGTCCAACCCTACAAAAAAAATACTGAAGGACATTCTAGAGAGAGTGAAAAAAAATCACCAAGATTCCAGCAACAGTGGCAGAGAGCCCTCAATGTACAGGACAGACAGTTGAATGAAGGAGAAAAGTAGACAATAAACAGCAGAAAAATAGCATAGCAGAGATGAGGCAGAGAAGACTGCCTATAATCTCTAACATAGATGGCCTTGGTACACTAATAAAAAGAAACACAGGCAGAGTAGATCAGGAGATAGGGTCTATTGAGATGCTCTGAATAAGAAATATAATCTACCTAAAAGAGGATTAAAGAACCAAAAGTCATAAGAAAACAATGAGAAGGCATAAGAAAACAATGCTTTATGTGACCAGAGAGAAATAGGGACAGATTGTTCAGCAGCTGCAGATATGTTGGAAAGTCATAACACTTTTGTGCAGTATAGAACTACTCAGCTATAAGGAAGGAAAACCTTGAGGCTTTAGTAAGTAAAGGAATGCAGCTCAAGATCAAATTCAGGGGTAAAAAGGTTCAAAACCACTTAGACAGATAGCAGGTTGTGCCCCTAATCTAAAAACTAAAGCAGTTAGTGAGACCCAAAGTGTACAAAGCACCCTGAGAAAGGGAAAGAGAGGAATTGTCTGAAAAAGGAAGGCAGAGGACATTGTTAATAGTGTATCAGGATTTAAAAGCCACATTACTCTTAAGACTCTGTTGTTTGATTTTATTCAGTTCCTGTCTGTCTACTCATACTAGATTTGAAGGCACAGGCAGCTATCCCCAAAATAGGATATACTACAGTAACTATCCTTTATTTCCTCTTAACTTAACCTGAGGCCCTGTATTACTTACACTGTCTTAACTATGACTGATCTTATTTGAATCTGGTTGGTTAGATTGCTGTTTTGTCTTGACTGATTTTATTCAAATTTGGTAGCTTGATAGTATCAAGTCTAAGAGCAAAGGCAACTACTTTGAAGATGACAAGATGCAATAGGATAACCATTCTGGTTTGACTATTAACTGCTTTTGAAGTCCTATAATGTCTTCAATGTTTTATTTTTATTAATATTGCTATGTAGTGCTATGTTCATTTATATTATGACTGATGGTATAGACAGTTCTATTGAAAATAACAAGAGACATGATAGTAACTACTGTACATCACCTAGTATTGTGGTTTTACATGTATTTTTCATTTCATGTTTTTCTAGGAATTTGCTTTGTTATCTTGTTTTGATTTGTTTTTCCTTCTAATACAGAAAGCATAGGTATACACGTAGAGATTCACGCATGTGTAGAACTTCAAAGCAGTTTATGAGAATAGATTATATAACGTACAATGTAATGAACAGATACTCTGAAGAAAACGAGACACTAAGATACCCAGTGCTAATTCTGTAACATCATGATCTAAAATCTAGCAATACTATTATGCTTTGTCCAGAGTGATATTAGTCTGTTTTCTTTTGTTTACTTTCAACATACATAAAGATATGGACAGCTATTTCGAAGAGAACAAGAGACATTATGGCAGCCATTGTTGACTCCTCTATTGTCTGGTCTTGAAGACTTAAAATGCCTTCATTTTGCTATTCTGATCAGTTTAGTACTATATTGTTCAGTATGTATTTACTGTGTGTGAAGATATGGACAATTATTTGGAAGAAAACAAGGGACAATATGATAGACAGTGAAGATCTCTGGTGGTCTTGCTTTGAAATCTGTGTTTCTTAAATTGCTTTCTTATAATCTGTTTTGTTCTGTTTAATTTTACCATCTTTAAAATAAAAAAAAAAGATTAAATAGTGTAGGACTGAAGCATGAGTAGTAAAATGGAAAGGCAGACCAGGAAAGGAGTCTTGTCAGACACTTTTTAAGGGATTAGACTACCAATTGTAACCAGTTTGCTTTTTGATCTGTACATAGAAGTAGCTACAAACTGCCAGATGGGGCCAGTGATTGAAGCCCCTTTTTGAGTTTAGCCTACAGTATTATATATATATATATATATATATGTGAAACTATTTTTTGTCATTGGGTGTTTAAAAGTAAGTTAAAATGAAGCTTTTCTTTATTTTTCTTTTGTTTTCTTTCTTTCTTTCTTTCTTTCTTTCTTTCTTTCTTTCTTTCTTTCTTTCTTTCTTTCTTTCTTTCTTTCTTTCTCTTTTCATACTGAAAATCAAATGGAGGACCTTGCACTTGTCAGGAAGGCATTTATGTGACTGAGCTATATCCCCAGCCCCTGTGAGGCATTTATGAATCATGATTTATCTTTTAGTATATTGAAGTTAGTTAAGTCTTCTCATATTAAATTTTTTAAAGCCTCTTAGCTCTTTAGGTCTTCTGTCAGATGTGTCATCTGCCAGGATGAGTCATAGTTTGTGCTAGACTACATGGCTCTGTGGAAGCATGAGAACATTTTTTTTTGTGACCCACTGTTTATCATACTATACATTGATCTACTCCTCTCCTCTGGACTCCAACAGTCTTCTTGACTAATTTGGAGGTTAGGTGACTCACCAAAATTGTAGGATACTATAGAAAGGTTCTTTTATGTCCTGAATCTTTGTTAACATTGGAGGTCCAGGACTAAAATATTGGTTGTTACAGCCCAGTTAGCTTTTTAATTTTGTTCAGAACATATTGAGTGCATCAGTGAGTACCTTTTAAGGCCTTATCTTTGTGATGGGCAGCTAGTCAGCAAGGAAGTGCCTCATTTTTGGCTAACTTAGAGTTATTAAGGGGGCATGTGGATATCTACCGTTCTTTATAATGACTATAGTGAATACTATAGTCACTGTAGTGAATATATATATATATATATATATGCATGTTACATATATATTAAGTGTATATGTTAGTGCATGGAGCATATTGATTACATCAGCAGTATAGTGGGATGGATTAATTTTATGATTCTCTAGATATTTAGCCTATTATATGACTTTAAATCTGGAGAAGATAAAACCAAAGAGATTAAGAAGCAGTTAAGTATACATGGGCCAACAACAGGATCAGAAAAATTATAATTAATATGGTCTGGTTTTTAACCAAAAGAGCCATTGAAAGCGTCTCTCAAAGAGGATAAGGAAAGGCTCTAGGGAGTTTTAGACTCTGACATGGGATTAACCTGTCATCTAACATACTGAACAGCTGTCAAGATGTTAACAGAAGAATCAAGAAGGAATGTATACACAACATTTAGCTTTTGAAACTCACACAAGTTTTTCTTATGCTGCTGTTACTATTGGCTGGCTGCCACCTTGAAGTGTTGTTCCTATGCCATTCCAGCTGCTTTGTACCCAGCTGATTTTGGACTGAAACCTCTACAAACTGTAAGCTAAATAAACTTTTCCTTCCTCAATCTGGGGAGATGGATATTTTGTCCCAGCAATGAGATAAAAGTAACCAGACACATATTATAATAACATATTGAGTGATGTTTATTGAGGTGTGTCTCCCATAATGCTATGGAAATGACTGAGGTTCCCATTAGTGAAAAAAGACCAAAGCAATTGCTTTTCAGGCAACTGCTCCTTTATTCACCAGGTGGAGTGTTGAGCAGCAGTTTTCTCAAGCCTAAGGGATTCCCATCTAAATATTTAACAAAATTTTTCACATGACTTATGAGAATGAGACCATACAAGTAACATTATTTTTTGGCTAATGAAAATCTCCCATATTATTTTACACAGACAACAATAGGCATTGCATTTGTGAAACAAGTCTTGACATTACCTTGATTGGCAGGCAATCTGGGCAGAAGCATTTCATTAACTCTAATGACATTTATTTTATTGATAAGTCAACTTAAATTGTAAACAAATATTTTAACGTATGTAAACTATTTATGGAAATTTTTTAAAAAAACAAAAAATAAAAAGAAGAAAAGAGAAAAGACATTGTGCTCAAACAAAACAGTTGTAGGTGTGACAACTTGTTATTGGCACAAACTGAACAAATAAATGAACAAGAACACCTAAGACAATTGCTCATAAGCCACTGTGCACTCAGATGTATTTGGCCATGGGCTTTTATGAGTCAAGCGTAAACATTACTTTAGTTTGTGATACAGCCCATAGCTAGAGCAGTTTTTGCTCCTCCTCCCTCATTTTTCCATGCTTATATTATTTCAAAGGAGGAGGGTTATCTCTCTTGGTTTTTGAGAGGTTTACTCTGGCTAAGTTCTAGTACAGTGAAAGGTAAGAGGCCTCTATCTCTAAACACTGGGGATCTCTCTCTCTCTCTCTCTCTCTCTCTCTCTCTCTCTCTCTCTCTCATGCTTAAGAAGGCATTTCAGGGGTGATCTGATGGCTTGGCCCCCACTTAAGAGAAAGATTGAATGGGAGTCTCTCCTACACATTTTGGATATCCTGCTAGTGTAAAAGACACCTGTGATTCCAAGGCTAAAATAGGGAAGAACGCGTATCTAGGCCTCAATCTGCCCTGCTGCAGGCTTCACCTAGACTTCTCTCTTCCTGGCTTGCAAAAATGAGATAGGACATCTCCCACCTCATTGGGACGTTCAAGTTCAGCCTTGATTTTCTTCCCTACCACAGTCAGTATTTACCCATATTTTCTCATGCATGGGGTTAGGCCAGTGTCTTTGACTGGTCTTTCTCTTTGGTAAATTGGAACAGTGTCTTCATAACCCCTCTATGTCCCCTATAATAATGCTTATGCCATATTTTAAATGCAGGCAGCTCCCAGGAGTACTCCCTTCTACTTTTTAAAGGGGAGAGAATGGCTGTTAAAGCCAGATTCCAAAGGGAATGGGAGGAGTTTCTGTGAGTTATTTGTGTGGGGAAGCAGGACATATAAAGGCTATGAGAACAGACTGGTTTTTTAAATTTCATCCCAAGATTCTAAATCAAGATGCTCCAAACCATAGAACCGGGAAAGAGAGGCCCTCTGAAAGAATTAGGGTAAGGGGTTCTGGAAAGAAGGAGGACCTATTTGTTTTTTGTTTTTAGCTGTTTTGTAGTCCTCTGGCTTATATTATGTAATTGTAATGAAAATTCTAGCCCTCATTCAGCACTTGTGGTCTGTTGATCCACTCCAGGGAAGACTCACGGTGAGAGGCAGATTCTGACTCCCTAAATGCCCATTCTGATTAAATCTGTCACCCACCCATGCAAATTGCTAAAATGCTGTTGTCAGATATGCTCACATAGTGTCCTGTACTGGAATGGCCAGCCTGGTGGATTGGCTAAGGCCAATATGGAATCAAAAATCCTAGAGTTGGGTACTGACTTTGTCTAGTTATCTTATTCCTGCCACTTCTGCCCACACATCAAAGATGTTGTATCTAAGGGACAAGCACCACTGTTGCATTATCTGAGTAGCCCATCAGGATCATAACGAAGCCCCAGTAATACATAAGAGGGACAAAGTTCAACGAAACAAGAACACTTTATTTGTAAAGAGGAAAAAGGAAATGATAGCCAGCTACCTTGATTAGAAACAATTAGAGGAGGTAGTTCTTGAATGATGGGGGCCCTTTCTTGGTTTTAGCTGCTTTTGTGGGTATTGATAGTGAGGGACACTTTCTCTTCTAACCAGAACTTATAACTGAATTGGCTTTTGGGCACTGCTGCCTAATGTTATTTCTTCTGGTGGTCTGTGTGCAGCTTCTTTTTGTTTGTTTATTTATTTGTCCTCGATGTGCCTTCTAAGGCCTTATCTTTGTGGTGGGCAGCTAGTGGGATAGAAGGTACCTTACTTTTGGCTAGCTTAGAGTTAGTAAGGGTGTGTGTGAATATCTATTGTACTCTGTAATGACCCTAGACTGAATATGATAGTGACTGTAGAGTGAACATACTATGTAAGTGTATATGTTAAAGTGCATAGGTGTGAGTACATACTGTCATACAGTTAGCTCCCCCTTTGCTTCTCCTATATTTTATTGAAGGTGGGTCCAGCTTATCATTTGTGCACCTGGCTTTCTCTCTGTGTCCTGCTGGTTAGCTCTTTCTTCTGATCTCTTAGTGCAAACTCCTGTGCTACAGGGGTGATATCAGAACCTCCAAAGGTGATATAAGGGAAATATTATAACTCTACCCTATTAGTTAATGATATGTGTAATGTGTGTTGTCTAAAAACCAAAGAATGAATTCTAGAAACTACAAAGGTTAGGAATAAGAATACATATATTGAGAGGATAGAAAGCTCTTGTTAAAGGAACAGGAAAGGTCTCAAGTGGGTAACAAATGACCCCACTTAATAGGGAAATTTTATAGAGCAAAACCTATATGGGTCTAATGTGGGTTATGGCTATGTTTAAACAATAAGATTACAAGTATAGTTGCTTAGGTAATAATGACCCAGTGTGGAAACAAGTCATATAACAGGGTATATGGAAAGAACAAAGATGTCTTCTGGAAAATGATGGGCCAAGAGTTCATGCAATAGGGTGACTGATGCCTATCTAGGCCTCTTTAGGCTTGGGGTTTGTCCTTCAAGGAAGAATACAGGCCTGATCTAATTTCTGTCTTGAGGTCTGGTATCCAACAGATGTGTCTCAGGCCGAAGTTGAGATGTGATTCATCTTTGTCCTGGCTCTCTCAAGGGCCTCGCCTTACCCAACTGCCTACAGTATTTTTGCCTAGCTTAGCTGTCTATAGTACCAAGGCCATTTGGTGCCTTTCTTTATTTGTTTTCTTTTTTCTTTTTTTACTCCTGTCTTTGTAGCTTCCCAGAGGGAATCCCTCTAGTAAAGTTTGGGTTTAACTCATTTCAATCAGGAATATCTAGAAGACATAAGGAGGCCCTTGTTTTATTTTTTGTTTACAAACTCCTATTCCTACATAATTATCCATGTCTCATGATGTTTGAGATGCCTGATTATCGCACCAGTGAGAGATGAATTGGGAGACACCTGGAGTCAGAGGTGTCTGACACAATGGAAAGCACCTGGGTCTGACCCTTTAAATATTGCAAATCTGTGTTATTCAGGTTTCCTCTTCCTGGGACCCAGTGTATCCTAGAGCCCATAAGCCAGTGCATCAGTGTCAAACATGCTCCCTTTCATACATAAAACCATCACTGGCATCTTTGTAGAGAACTTCTCTATCACTTCCAGCAGCAGTAGCTTCACCTGTGACCAAGAATTCTTCTTCCTTGGTTTCTGTTTCTCCTCCTCTCTCCAGGAGCTTTGCTCTTCTGACTGTTGGTGCTGCTACTGTCCCATGATCATCAATAAACGTAGCTACTTACTCCTTATTAGGAGCTGTAGGCTTGGCAATTCTTGTTATGCACAAGCATATGGACTATTTTTGATCTATTTGACTAATAATTTCATAGAATTAAACAGTCTATATCCAGGAATTTAGATATAACAGACTCTAGATATTTTTGTTTTCATTCTTCCACTTTATAAACGCAGAAACTAGGGCCCAGAGAAGTTAGATGTTTTCCAGATAGTTGGTAGAATCCTTCATGTCAGAAGCAGAAATAGTTCTCAGGACTTGTAATTTTGTTTTATTTCATTATGAATCGACCTCAGTGAGTGATAATGTATTTCTTTTTTTTATTTTAAAGATAACAAAATTCAACAAAGCATAACAGAATAGAGCCAGTCAAAATAAATCAGTGAAATTGGTACAGAACTCTGAAGCAGGATAACAGGAAAACAGCAGTGACCACTGTAGTATATCTTGTTATCTTCACAATAGTTGTCCATTCCATCAGATATATCAAAATCAAACCAAAGCAAATCAGAATGAAGCCAACCAAAACAGAATATTGAATAAATCAACTCAATCAGAACAAAACAGTGAAAATAATACTGGACCTCAAATATAAGATAGTAGAAATTTTCCCATATTTGCTGTACTGCATACTGTCACCTTCCCAACAGATGCTCAGGCTGCTGGCCCCACACCTGCAATGTCAACCAAACAATACAAGCATTCAGTTGCTTTTTCTACCGCAGTTGCTATCAACACAGCCTGTCCTCTGAATCTACTTGTTGCTTATTCAGGAGGAGAGGGGGAGTTCTTGATTCCTAGCCCTTGTGCTGGTCGGCTCACAGGAGGTGCTGACTTCTCTCTTCCTGGACCCCAAATGGCTTGTGCCACTTAACAGAAAGCCTGGCTGTTTGGCTTCTCGGTGGCTCCTCCCAGTTCCAG
Source organism: Cavia porcellus (assembly GCF_034190915.1). Taxonomy (NCBI): domain Eukaryota; kingdom Metazoa; phylum Chordata; class Mammalia; order Rodentia; family Caviidae; genus Cavia; species Cavia porcellus. The sequence continues at coordinate 18,272,246 of NW_026947504.1, forward strand.
CATAGCTGTTTCTCAGGAGGCACTATCTTCTCTCTTCCTGGGCCCGGCATGGCTTGCACAGCTAACCAGAAAGGCTGGCTAGTTGGTTTCTTGGTGGACTCCTCCGAGACCCAGCATGGACAATTCTCAGTAGGCACTGACTTCTCTCCTTCTGAGCTCTGCATGACTTCAATAGTGTATTTCTTATAAGATATTTGTATCCGTGTAAATTTAGCAATGTGTAAGGTCATGGTAATGGTAGCATTTATTATTTGTAAATAAGACTTGGAGTCTAACCTTTTTAAAAAACTATTTTTAAATGGATTTTATGACTTATCCATTAGGAATATTGTATGAATTGCTTCATTTCATTTGGTGATATATTTAAAGGACAAAACGTTTTAATTTAAGACTGAGAATTTGGTATCAACTTGTTTTACCATATGGAGTCTAGAAGCTGATTGAAATGATGTCTGTCTCCAGCTTTACTCCTGGTGATGGGACTGCCCTAAGAACACAAGTATGCTTGCTCCAGGGATAAGAAACCGTTGGAACAGACTAGGCATGATATTTCTAAGAAATTTGCTCTCAGTTTTGTAATACAAATCTACTAATTTCTTCTATAACTTCCTAGGACATTTGGCATGGATGTTACAGAGGCTGGGCGGGTGCCAGGTAAGTTCTATGATTTTCATGGCATTCAGATGCCATTCAGATATGGATCTTCAGACTCAGAGCTCAAATGAGCTGAGCCATGGTGCCCAATCACTTACACATTTTCTTCTTCTTGTTGTTCTGGGAGGAGATAAACCTGAATGATTATCAGAAACAGGTGCAGACCAGATGGGACTGGCAATGATTGCTGCAACCTAACTGCCAGGAATTCTGAGATGAGGAGGAAAGGCATATGGTTAGACCCACTCTCCCTCCACTAAAGATAAAGCTACTTGCACCTTTCATTACTTTTTCTCTTTTGTGTTCTCTCTTCCATCTACTTCAACCTTTTAATAGTGAATTTTTGTTTCCAAATAGCATTCTCTGACAATTTCAGCCTGCATTGGTTGTGCATCTTTCAAATCTATGGATTATTTGAGCAAAATGCTTAGATTGGCTATTTTACTTGGGCTAATATTTTCTTGACATCTGTGGTTGTACAGTAGAGTCATCTAGAGAAAAAAATTTAAAAAATTCTTATATCTAGAATGTGGAGATCAATCAAAGTTGTGTGTGGAGATGAGATTCACCCACCTACATCATCTTTAAAATGTCCATAGGTGATTTCAATGTGCAAACAATTTTGTAAAACCTGCTCACCATACATACTATAATTTCCAAGAGGTAAGGATGGGGGTTAAAATTTCTTCTGTATTCCTTATGATCCTTAGCACAGAGTGATGATTTACAAACAGTAGAGCTAGGTTTATGCCCTGGGAGGGGTTAGTTATTTGTGATGAATTAGATACTTGGTCACCACACCTCTTTAGCTGTCTAGGCAGGAAATAAAGAAGGTGGTAAATCGCAGGCTTTCAATTGAAATCTGGATTAAAATCTTGGCTATGACACTCAGTATGTTCAGCAAGACCATGGGCAAATGAATCAAACCCTTTCTGTTTCAGAGTAGCTGCCTGTAATTTAAGTAAAAGTATAAAGCTTAATTCATAAGATTGTCCTGAAACTGAATACTTTTTAAAAAAATTATGGTTAAAACTTCATTAGCCTGCTTGGGAGATTTTTGTGGATGAGGACACCAGGACAGAGAACACACTTGTGCCAGACATCAGCAATAATAGCAGTAGCAGGCAACCGAGGAGAGCACAAGTGCAAAAGCACAAGACTCCCGTGTCTTTGCTATATAAATTTTACACGGTTTGTTATCTCATATTTACATTATGCATTATCATTGGTGCATGCATAGTTGTCCACTGTTATGTCATGATTACATGATTGTGTCCCACTCTGCGCTTGTGCTAGACAGTGGGGTCATGTCCTTCTCTGAGCTTTGAAGCACAATAAATGGTTCCCCCAGAAAATTATAACATGAAATGGACCTGACTAACAGATTTGCAGTTGTCCAGTACAACATTGATAATCTGGACTTCCAAGATGGCAGAGTGGTAAGCAGCAGAGAAAGCAGCCTCTCTGAGAGTCATTGTCCAGATGGTGGAATATAACGTCATGAGGAAAACAAGAATGGAAGAGGGTCCCCTGGGCCCAGGAAGAATCTCAAGTGTGAGTTGAAGCCCACAGAGAGTGCAAAAACAAAAACTTCAACAACGAAGAAGGCAGTAGCTGGCAGCACCTTCACTCTGAGACAGGACACACTTCATGAGAGGAGGTATTCAAATGTGGGGATGCATGGCCACAGTGACAGTGATGGTAGGTAATCTGAGAAGTCTCTGTAGAAAGACACAGCAGTGGAAGGGAGCAGTAGGTGTGGACCACACTGGCTGGAAGTGAATGCAGAGGACTTAGTACTCACAGGGGAAGAGAGCAATTAGTTGGGAGCCATTTTGGGGATGGGTTAGATAAGCCTAGAACACAGAACTGCTGCCAGATTCCTCCAGCAGTTCCCAGCTCAGTACAGCCTCATGAAAATTTCTTGGAATATGGCAAACCCAATGAGTCTGGTCTCAGGGCGAATCTGCTGAGATTATCCACCATTCCATCATAAACCACCTGCTGACTAGCTGGGACAGATTGGCATGATTTGGGGCTCTGTATCCACAGGCTTTTTACAAATAAAACCAGAAACAATCCTGGAAGTGGACTATTTATTTTTCTTTCTCTCTTTTTTTTTTTTTTTTGATTTTTTAACTCTTTTTTTTTTTCAGTGTTTATATATGAGTATGAACGTGTTTCCTAACCTCTTTGTGGGTTTGGTTCTGCTCTGTTCTTCAGTTTATCTCTTCCATCTCTCCTTTCCTTCTGTCTTTTGCACCAGTTTCCAAAGTTGACATGATACCCTTTTGTCCTTCAACCTTATGTCAAATCTTCTTTTCTTTTTCCACTTCTCTTTTTTCTTTTTAATCCTTTTTAATTAGAAACTTGAAGGCAAAATTGACACAATACAGACCTATATTGTATATAATTATATTCTCTGTTTTACATTTTCTGATATAATCACAAATGTATCTCATATAGTTAGAAGTTGCAAATTAAGGATTAGTTTAGTTTGTTGTTTTCTAGGCTGTGTTTGATGACATTGGTACCACTATAGCAAAAATTGACATAATTGTTCTAAACAGTTGTTGGTGCTGGTTATTCCATGACTGAGATCAATTAAGGATCCCATAAAATACAGTGGCACAATGTTAAAGAACCAGGGATTATGCCAAAGAAGCAACAACCTTTCATCTCCAACAAACTGAAGTTAAGATTTTCCAACAGACCCAAACCCCAAAAATCAGCTATACCTGGAAGACATCTCAGAGAAGTAATCATCATGTAAGTGTCCTAAATTCTACCAGTAAAACAACTCACCATAGGCCACTTACAAGCACCACTCAGAGAATTAAGGTAAAAAAGGGAGAGAAAATAAAAAGTAAAGACAGTTAAGCAAAATGCTACCTCAGAAACCAGTTCAACAAAGGTAAAACCAGGGGCAATGTGGTGGCACAATCCAAAAGTTGCCCACAAGGTCTCTTGGAAGTGTAAACAGAAAAGCAATTGAATGAGGCTCTGGAAAAAATGAAATCAGAAATAATCTCTCAGATAACTACAGGGATTACTAAATACACAACATGCTTAGCAACATTGAAGCAGACACAGACAAAAAATAGATGAGTTTAAGCAAATAATGAAAGCTCAGCCTAGTAAAGAAATGGAACCCATGAAGCAGATTCAAGCAGATATCCAGGAGAATAAAATCTCCACTGAAAGTATTAGAAGGGGCTGGGGATTTAGCTCAGGGGCATAAGCACCTGCCTTGCAAGCAGGCGGTTGTGAGTTCAATCCCCGGTACTGATAAAAAGTTGAAAAAAAAAAAAAGAAAATATTAGAAGTAGATTAGGCTGATGTGAGGACAGGATCTCAGATATTAAAGACAGGCTTGCAGTTAGGGACTATATGGAGTAAATTCAGCAGCTGCTAGATAAGACACAAATGAATAAGGTTAATTGGAATCAATGAACAAGCAGGAGGTATCACTAGAAATGTTAAAAAATGTTCACAGACATCATGACAGAAAAATTTCCTGGTAGAGAAAAGCAATTTGATATTCAGATAAACAAGACACTTAGGACTCCAATTAGCAATGATAAAAAAAATTTAGCCATTCACATCATAGCCAAGATTCCAGAAATTCAACACAAGAATAGAATTCTAAAGGTTGTTAGAGAAAAGAAACAAATCACCTATAAAATTACAGCTGACTTCTTAGCACAAACTCTCAAGTCAAGGAGAGCTTGTGATGAAATAATCCAAGTTCTAAAAGAAAATAACTTTCAACCCAGATTGATGTATCCTACAAAAGTATCTTTCAAAGTTGATGGAGCAATAAGATACTTCCATGACATAAAACATCTGAGAAAATTTATGACCACCAAACCAGCACTTCGACTGTTCCAATGAACACTGTGGAAAAGAAGGACTAAAGCTCCATGAACCCCAACAGAAAGAATCTACCAGGGAATGAAAACAATTAGAGGGAGGGGAAAAAGGGATGGGGGAGCCAAGAACAAAAATATAACATGACAAGGATAAGTTATTACATATCAGTTATAACCACCAATGTTATTGGTCTCAGTTGACCAGTCAACAGAACCAGAATGTCAGACTGGATCAAGAAGCAAGATCCACCAATATGCTGCATACAACAAACTCATTTAATTAAAAAGCAAATTCATAGACTGAAAGTCAAAGTGTGGAAAAGAATAGATCATGCAACAGGAACCCAGAAAAAAGCAGGAGTAGCTATTCTTCTTGCAGACAAAAAGCATTTCAAACCAAGACTGATAAAGAGAGCTAAAGAAGGTAACTGTATCCTTACAAAAGGAACATTTCAAGAGGAAGAGATATCAATCATAAATACATATGCAACAAGTACCAGTGCACTAAACTGTATAAAACAATTAGTAACATACATGAAAAACTGAATAAGCCCTAATAACGTTGTATTGGGAGACTTCAATTCCGCACTACCACAAAAAGACAGATCAACTAGATAAATATCAATAATGAAATATTAGAAATAAAATTTTTAAACAAATGGATCTAGAAGATGTCTATAGAATGTTCCATTCCATAACATCAGAATACATATTCCTTTCAAATGCACATGGGGCATTTTCCAAATAGACTATATACCAACGTATAGAGCATTCTTAAGTAAATACAAATAAATTATCTCATGCATACTCTCAGACCACAATGAAATTGGAAATCCACACCCAAGGAAATCACAAGAACATTATAAACACATGGAAATTAAATAGTACTCTATCAAACAATCAGTGGGTCACAGATTAAATTAAAAAAGAAATTGAAAAGTTTTAGTTGAATGATAATGGCAATAAAACATACTGGAACTTGAGGGGCACAATGAAAGCAATCTTAAGAAGAAAAGTTAGAACAATAAAATACCCATATCAGGAAAACAGAGCATGTGCATATAAACAAATTTGTGTTGCACCTCAAGCTTCTGGAAAAACAAGAGCAGGCTAAATCAAAAGCTCATACAAGGGAGGAAATTCTAAAGATAAGTGCAGAAATTAACACACGGGAGAATAAAAAAATACAAAGAGTCAATAAATCAAAGAATTGGTTCTTTTAAAGGTTAAATAAAACTGACAAATCCTTAGCCAACCTTATCAAAAAAAGGAATGAAAAAACTGAAATCCGTGAAATTAGGAATGAAAAGGGCAAAATCACAATAGACACTGCAGAAATCCAGAAGATCATCTATACTTACTTTGAAAACGTATTTTAAGAAGGTGGAAAATACAGAAGAATGGTTAGATTCTTAGATACATATGAATTACCAAAAATGAACCAAGAAGATGTAAATCTTCTAAATAACCCAATATTAGTCAATGAAATTGAAAATATAATTAAAAACCTATCAACAGAAAAAAATCAGGATCTGACAGATTCACTGATGAATTCTACAGGAAATTTAGAGAGGACCACACACCATTACTTTGCAAACTTTTTAATGAAATTGAATGAGAAGCAATAATTCCACATTCATTCCTGCAAGTAAGAATTACCCCTGATACCAAAATCAGAGATGGACCCAACTAAGAAAGAGAATTACAGGCCAATATCCCTAATGAACCCTGATGCCAGAGTCCTCAATAAGATACTGGAAAATAGAATGCAACAAATCAAGAAGATTGTATACCATGATCAAGTTGGATTCATCCCAGGGATGTAGGGATGGTTCAACATATGTAAGTCCATAAATGTAATATATCATATTGACAGGGCCAAAAATAAATATCATGAAATAATCTTAAAAGATTCAGAAAAAGGTTTTGAAAAAGTCCCGCACCCGTTCATTATGAAAACCCTACAAAACTGGAATAAATGATCTGTACCTCAATCTGATAAGAGGCATCTATGACAAACCATCAGCCAACATCATACTAGACAAAACTTAAACCTTTCACTATAAATCAGGAACAATATTATATTTACAAATGGGAGTCTGATTTATTTCACTTATGAGTATAGTCCTAAGTTACCTCCACTTACCTATAAAGGCCTCAAGATTATGATTTTTTATAGCTGAGTAATATTCCATTGCATAAAAATACCACATCTTTTTTTTATCCATTCTGCAGTTGATGGGCATTTTGGTTATTTCCAAGATTTAGCTATTACAAATTGTGCTGCTATAAACATGAATGCACTTATATAGCTGTGAGATGACATTTTCATTTTTTGGGGGGAAAATATCCAGAAGGGGAATAGCTGCGTTGAATGGGACCGCCAATCCTAATTTTCTGAGGAATCTCCATACTGATAACCCAGGGGCCACACCCATCTACACTCCTGCCAACAACAGTGGAGAAGTGTTCCTTTGTCCCACAGCCCCATCAACATTTTTTTATCAGTTGATTTTTTGATTTTTTAAAAATTCTATATTATTTCTATCATTTTCTCTTTCAGTTTTTTAAAATAAAAAATAATTAAAGACTAAAAAAAATCTTCAAAGACTAATATAAGGAACAAGACAAGGATGTCTACTCTCTCCATTCGTAATCAACATAATCCTGGAAACTTTAGCCACAGCAATTAGACAAGAGAAAGAAATAAAAGGAATAAAGGTAGTAAAGACAGAAGTTAAACTGTTTTTATTTGGAGATGACATGATAATTTACTTATAAGCCCCCAAATACTCCAACAAAAGACTTACAGATTTAATGAGCAAATTAGTAATGTATCTGGTGACACAGTCAATACTCAAAAATCAATGGCCTTCTAGTACATGGATGAAAAACTCACTGAGAGAAATGAGGGAAACAGTACCTTTTACAATAGCATCTAAAAAAATCAAATACTTAGGATTCAGTCCAGCAAAAGATGTAAAAGACCTCCATGCTGAAAACTGGTACATTGAAAAAGGAGATTGAAGAGGATATTATAAAATGGAGAGATATCCTGGGTTCTTGGGTAGGAAGAACCAATATAGTAGAAATGAACATACTTCCAAAACTTTTATACAGATTCAATGCAATCCCAATCAAAATTCCAATAGCATATTCCCCAGAATTAGAGAAAACAGTCCTAAAATTCATCTGGAACCAGAAGAGACCTGAAATAGCAAAGGCAGTCAGTCCTAGGCAACATAGGGAAGGCAGGGGGCATCACAATCCCTGGCTTGAAATTATACTATAAAGCTACTGTGATAAAAATAGTGTGATACTGGCAAAAAAGACCCCCATGATGAATGAAACAGATTAGAAGATGAAGAAACTGTTGTACCTCCAAAATGAGCCTGAAATGTTGTCCAAAAAACAGGGCAAGATGTCTTTTAAAAAGAAAAAGAGTGCTTTTATTTAAGCTGGCACCAGTGACACAGTGCAGATGGAGTTTGCAAAGCTGTGTAACTGGGTTAGAATTTTGACAGATTTTTATAGCACATTAACCATAGTGATGAAGAGCAAGAAAGAGGAAGGCCTTTGTTCCTCTTTGCTTGAGGTCAGAGGCATTTCGCAGTCTGTGGTTTGTTCTTTCCTTCCTTACAGGTATTCACGGCCTTTGGTCTGCTAATTCCAGGAACACGAAGGGAACAAAGGTTGATACAGCAAACAGGTTACTAGGGTGATGCATACAGAACAGTATGGCCGGTGCTTCAGCTAATTTAAAACAATGTGGTTGGTGCTCCAGGGTGGTGGGCTGCAGAAAACAGCTGAGTTTGTGAAGGGAGTTACGTGGTTACTAGGGTGATAAACATAGCATAGGATGACAAAGCTCTTTTTGCTAGTGCACAACAGTAACAATCTTTTTAACTTTGCATTTTAGCTTTTTAGCATTTTAGCACAACAGACACAACTCCAGATACACTAAGTCACTTTACTTTTGACAAAGGTGCCAAGCACATTCATGGGAAGAAAGACAGCATCTTTAATAAATGGTGCTGGAAAAACTGGAATATGTATATTCCAAAGATTAAAACTGCACCTATATCTTTCACCACAAAATAAACTAGTCAGAATGGGTCAAAGATCTTAATATTAAAACAGAAACATAAAATCTGCCGGAAGTTGCAGTAGGTAAAATTCTTGGAGACATTGGAGTAGGCAAAGACTTTATGATCAAAATCCAGATTACATAGGAACTGTCACAAAGAATCAACAACCGTCATCTTACCCTACTGAAAAAGCTTTTGCACAGCAAGGAAAGTGATCAACAGAGTGTAGAGGCAACACACAACGTGGGAGAAAATGTCTGCCAGCTGTTCTTCAGACAAAGGGTTTCTGTCGAGAACATATAAAGGAATCAAAAATTCAGTCCTTCTAACGATCCAGTGTAAAAATGGGCATCTAAGATGAATACACACTTCACAGATAAGAAATACAAACATCAAATAAATATGTGAAAAAATGTTCAATATCACTGGTCATTCAAGAGATGGAAATTTAAGCAATATTACTGAGATTTTACCTCACCCCAGAAAGAGTGTTTACTATCAAGAAGGCAAACAGTAACAAATGCTGGAGGGGCTGTGGGAAAAAAAGAACCCTTCTCCAATGTTGGTGGGAATGCAGATTGCTGTATCCTCTGTAAAAATCAGTGTGGATATCTCTCAAAAACTATAATTGGAGGCCCTATTCAACACAACAGTTCCCCCTCTGAGTATCTCCCCAGAAGAATTAAAAACATCATAACACAGTGATATGTGTGCACCCATGTTTATAGCAGTATAATTTGTAATAGATTTTGGAAACAATCTAAATGCTCATCAGCTGAGGAATGGATAAAAAAGAAGTGATTTTTTTATGCAATGGAGTATTACTCAGCCAAGAAGAGGGATAAACTGGAAACTTATAGGTAAATGGATGTAACTTGTGAACATACAAATAAATATGATATCTGTAAATATCATATTGTTTCATTAGTATGACAAGCTGAAAGAAAAAACATGCATATGTATATAAAAGTAGTTAAGATAACTATATTACTGATTTCTCTGAGTTTACTGAAGTGAAAGATTTGTGCTGGTATTGTTCAGACAACTGAATTCAGATGTCTTGTGCTCTGACAATTCACAGTGCATGTAACGTTGTTGCCCCCTGATTGATGTGTTTTGAAATTTTGATGTAATCTTTTTTTAATCCTTGTAATCAAATGGATTTGGAAAAGAAAACAATATTGTTGGTCTATATACATTGACAAACAACCAATCTCACTCTTTTTTCATCTTTACATAACTGAAACTCTGTACCCTTTGTAAATAATTCTTCACTTTCTTTTTCCCTTAGCACTTAGCTGCTGCTATTCTATTTATGCTTCTGTGATCTTTAGTACTTTACATGTATCACAGGGCAGAATTTTTGCTTTTGTCTCCCTGTGACTGGCTTACTTCATGTAGCGTGATGCACTCGAGCTTCATTTATTTTGCAGCATGTGTCAGCAGTTCCTTCCTTTTTAAGGGTGAATAATATTCCATAGTACTTGCCTACCACATTTGCTTTGTGCCTTCATCTGTCGGTGGAAAATTAGTTTTGTTCCACCTCCTGCATCTTGTGATTCATGCTGTAATGGACACAGGGTGAAAATATCTTTTGCATTTTTCAAAATTTTCTCTGTCTTTTAACAATTTGACTGTAACACATCTCAGTGTGGATTTTGAGTTCATCATTGATGGTGTCTGGTGAGCTTTGTGCATCAGTGTGTCCTTCCCCAGATTTGGTAAACTTTCAATCATTATTTCTTCTAACAAACTTTTTAAAATTTCTTTTCTTCTTAGATTCCCATAATGCTCATATTACTATGGTAGATAGTATTCCATGATTCCTTAACTTTTTTACTTTTCATTCTTCTTCTAGGTTCTTCTTGGTTTTTGGCAGAATGATTTTGAAATCACCCCTTGTGTTTGTTTGATCAAGTCTGTTGTTGAAATCCTCTAGGAAAATTTTCAGGCCACCTATTTTTTTCTTTAGCTCCAAAATTTGTATTTCTTAATTTTAAATATGTCTTTGTTGACATCTAATTTCATTCATGAGTCATATTTGTGACCTTGGAAATATTTTTATGAAAATTATTGTTAATTTTTTGTTAGAAAGTTCATATATTTTCCCTTATTTAGGGTACGCTTCTTGTTTAGAACATTTTTTCCTGCCTGTGATTTGTGATCTTGTGTTGGGATGCATACATTTGAAAAATCAGCCATTTCTGTCTCTGTCCGGCACATATGAATATAGCTATTTACCAATCATTCCAGCTAGGGATTTTTATGATGACTCAAACTTTCTTCTGGGAACCAGGCATGGCAGTGGACACCTGCAACCCCAGCACTCAGGAGGCTGAGGTAGGAGGATCACTATGAGTTTGAGACCAGCCTGGGTCACAAAGTAAGCTTAAGGCCGGCCAGAACTTCACCGTGAGATCCTGTTTCAAAAAGACCAAAAAAATTTTTTTTTCCTTCTGGGGATAAATTTTCTCAGAGCATGCATGTGTAAGTTCCCAGTTTCCAGGTTTTGTTTTAAAGATCATAATCATTTACTCTCTGTGGCATTTGTCTGCAGCATTTCAGGATCTATGGAACTGCCATTTATTATACAGCTCTTTATGGTTCTCTGTCATGCCTTGGAGGCTAATTATGAAGGTTTTCAGTCTCAACTGTACTACAAGATGGATTAGACTGAAATCGCTGCCTTAAGCAGCCTTTGGAGAAGCTGAGACACTGGTCAAATGTACCACCATTCCTCTGTCTAGAGAAAAACCTAAGATTTATTGGCCTTTAGCTGCTGTACTGTGAGTCCCCGGGAGCAGCAACAAGCCACAGAGATTTGTGTTGTTCTTAATGGTTCACCAGTGCCTAAAATATACTGAGTTCCTTCACGCTGGATGAGGCAGAACCCAGCCTCTTGCTGAGTCCCTAAAAAGTTGAGAATATTGGACACAGGCACCAGTTCATTCCTTCCCCAGAGGAGGAATCAGGAGCTAGGGATTTTCTCCTACTTGGGCCAAATTGGGGGAGGAGGAAATGGCAAATGAGTGTATTAACCAGTATCATGCTCAGGAAATACTTGAACTGGTGTTTTTAGTGGATCTCAACTTGGCAACATATTCCACCAGTACTTGTATTCAGGTAGACAGGAACTAGTTCCGTGGGTAACTACACAACCTTTGTTCCAGTCTACTCTTCTCCTCACCAGGAAGGAGCTGGAGGTGGGAAATATTTTCTGAGTGCACTGCGCTATGACCAAGGAAGGGACTCTGGTGAGTAAATGTCGCAAATATTTCTACCCCTGTTTTTAATTCTTACACAGGTTTCTGGGTTGCTTTCTGGATTTCTCACAAAAGAATTGATCACTGTATTACTGTTGAATCAGTGTTTCTGTGAGGGAAGAAGTATCAAAGGCTTCTTCTTCTACCATTATGCAGAAGAATGAGTATTAATACATACAGAACTTAGAATATTCCTGGCATTCAATACGCAGTCAACAAATCACATTTTTTCCTTTACATTCTCTTGTTTTCCTTCAAAATTCATAAAATGATGCAATGAGAGCTTCAATAAGAATATGATGCATGGGCAGAAGCCCCTGAGAGCAATAGAGGACACTATTAATGGTTGTGGCGGGAAATGGTCTACCTTGTAGCCCAGAATTTATAGTCACCCTAAAATTGTTAAGAAGCCTCACAGCTATTCATGGCAGCAGGAAGACGTTAAAGACAGGAGAGATTGTCTCTCTCCTGGCTCTCTTCTAAAGGTTGCACCATTTTTTCTCTGTTTCTGCATACATCCCAACCTTTATACACCTCTGGCAATGACTGATTGCCTAATGCCACAGATAAGTACAAATTTTGTTGATGGACATGAGTTTTGAAAATAAAGGATCATAACATCTTGATAGAGTTAAAAATTAGATACTTTTCCCGGAGGAAAATACATATTATAGGAAGAATATCATTTTCAACTTATCAGCTATATTTGTGCCTACATCTCAGTTTCCACTCTGCCTGTAAATCTATGTATCCTCTTCTTGATCTAGGCATACGTGCTCTGTATTAGGAAAAATTACTCTTCGATAACAAGCTAAAGAGAAATTCAAAGTAAGCAATACAGTAAGGGGCAACCGCCATACAGACTTTCTTTTCCCTTGAATTTTTTTATGATGTGACATTGATAATCCGTGTTTACTTTTAAAATTCTGTTGCAAATTTCTTGTGAATCTTTCTAATGGGCTTCTATTTAAACCTCAAAATTCCTGGAACTTACTACATAGTCAAGCTTCTATAAGTCTTGCAGAGTTTGAGAAAAGTGTCATTGTTTTGAGTGAGGAATTATTTCAGTTTCTTGAGGTCGTGAGCCAGCTGCACTGCTGTGGTTTTTATGAGGTGCAACTTCTCTGTATATTTATGTCCTCTTTTTTAGATCTGAAAGGCATATTCATGAGCTTCTTCTGTTCTACACAACACATGTGCAGTTCTAGGCTTGCCTTTTCCCTGTTGAACAGGTGGTCCTTTTCTACTTGTACAAGTGACCATTTCACTTGTACAAGTGACCTTGAAATAGATGCCCTGTTCCAGATGGTTTTAGGTTTTAGATTTGTGTATTTTCCTGTGCAAGTGAAGAAGCCTGGTCATGGACTGCATTATTCTTACAATCTTCCTGAAGATTCCCTGGAGTTTTGGACTAAGCTACTTTGAGTTTCCTGAATCATTTCTTTATATCCATTTCTGTCTCCCTGAATGTACAATCAAGGGAAGTTTTCTAATGAGAATGAATGCAAAGAATGTACCTCTCCGACAATGGAAGTATGAATAAAACGATCTCTCTGGTTTTCCAAATGCATGATGCTTTTATCTTTTTTCTTGTTGAAATTTTCTCTCCCTAGCAGATTACCTCTAAAAAAACCTTTATATGAAACTAGCTGCAGCAAGAGGATTAAAAAAGTCTCATCTGTGTGGAATTATATTTTAGGAAGGCTGTTAAAAAAGCAGAATTTTAATTAAAAGACCTTTGCATGACTCTTAAACCCGGAGTTAATATGAATCTTCTTTCCTCTGTATGCAGCGGTTTGAATGCCTAGGGGCAGGTAAAGCAATGTAAAAAATGATTAGCATGGGTGATTGTGGATTCAGAAAGCTCATTTAAGCCCTGATAAGCAGGATGACAAAGTAGGAAGTGGCCTTTACTGTGAGTTGGACATTCTTCTGTTTGAATCCTTAGACCTGCTTACTGAGGTGACCTTGAGCACATTACCTAGATTTTTTGGGTCATAGTTTCATCATCTATACAATTGGATAATGATTACATAATTCTCATTGCTGTCATGAAGGCTAAATGAAATAGAAGAATCAAGCCCAGTACCCGGTACCTTAAACTACTCAATAAGCACAAGGCATGTTTTCTCATTTACAGCACCAATAAGTGTGGTGGTGCGGTCTGATCTCGCCATACTTCTTGGCTCATTTTTATTCTGCTGGGTTTTCTTTCCTCAGTACTAGAAAAAGTGAAGCTTTGCACTGCAATTGAAATGAAATATCTTCAAAGTTTGAGGATCATTTAGATAACTAGCCTGTATTTGTATTTTCTAACTCTTGTTCATGTTTATGCTCTTCAAATAGTGTGGATACAGATACAGAATGTTTATTAAATACAATTCCCCCAACAGCAACATAACCCTGGGGTACGTAAATCAATATAACACCTTTTCTTTTATTACCAAGGAGCATGCGTATTTCTCCTCAATAAAAGTCAGACACCATAGATTTATTGCAGATGCTATTTAGCATATTTTTGTTAAATCCTGCAGCAAATAACAGCTCACTTAGAATTCTCTGTACCCAACATGTACTAAGTGCATCGTGAAGACTGGAACTTCACAACAAGTTTCTTTATTATACTACCTGACTAATGGGTGAGAAAACTAAATTTAAAGGGGGTCAGGAAACATAAGTGGGAGAGCTGGCTTCTAAGAACTTTTCCTCAAAAGCTCACAGTGCTGATAAGCTGTTGCTACTGCACCAGTCTGCTTAGAGAATGTGGTTTACCGTGATCACCTGCCTTAAATGAGGGTCTAGAATTTTTGTTGTGGCTAGGCAGAGTGGTGTGCTTCTGTGAGAGACACAATAGCATCTTGGATCTGAATCTTACCTAGGCTTCCTTCGGCAGATATATTGCATATATGTTGTTCCATTTCAGTGAAGGTGGGGAGTGAGCTCTGTGTGGTCCCCTACAGGAGAATCTAGGAAACCTGCAGATAGATGCTCCAGACTTCACGGGCACATCTTTTCCTTTACAGGTCTAGCTGTGTAGTTTTGCTATAATTAATTTCAGTTATAGTACAGTCATGCAGCCATACACTGAGATCCCTGAATTCCTGGGAAGCACAAGTGTGATCATGGAGCTGCCAACACGAGTAGAGTCTAACATGTTAACACAGTTTTGGTGTCTTAGTACTAAAGCCTCTTCTTGAATAATCATATGAAGTGTAATAGGCATTTTAAAAAACATATGCATACTAGCTTGATAGAAACTATGCCAATATATTTGTGTGCCTTTTTGTGTGTGCCCTGTATTTATAGTTTTGTAGCTGAATTCCCAACATCAAACATAATTGCAGATGTATAGTTATGCAAAATAAGACATAAAGTATAAACACAAATGGGAAATATTTATTTATTTATATTAAAGTGAATAGAACCCAACAAAACAAAACAGAATAAAGCCAGTCAAAGCAAAGTGGTGACAATGGCACAGAACTTCAAAACAGGACAATAGCAAATCAACAATGACTACCATCATATATCTTGCTATCTTCTGCAGACATATCAAAATTAAACAAAACAAAATGAAACAGAATAAAACCAATCAAAACATAACACTGAATGAAACAAAACAATAAATCAGGACAAAACAAAACAGTGAGAACAATACTGTACATTGTTTTCTTCCTAATAGTTGCTAATGTACCAGACATAGGGATAAAACAAAATAGTAACATGAAACAAAGCATTGGATTTCAAAAACAAGACAAGAGGCTCTCCCTGCCAGTTGACACAATGCACATTGCTGTCCTCCAGGTAGATTCCCACCAGACGTGGGATAGCCCCAGACGTGCAGGATAAAGCAAACAGTGCAAACATCACGGTATTCCCTTCCCCTCAGCTGCTATCATCTCACATTAAGTCTTCTGAGTCAGTGGAGGTTGGGGGTGGGGATGGGGGATGCTCTTCTGGTTTCTCAGCCTGTGTGCCAGCTGGCTCATGGAAGGCATGGATTTTCTTCTGGCTCTAACCTGTCAGCATAGTGGGACTTGATTCACAGGAAGTCATGGTTTCTCTTCTGGCGGAGGTTCTTCTCCATCAGCATGATGGGGCTTGCTTCAGGGGAATGCTTGGTTTCTCTTCTGGTTGAGGCTCCTACCAATCAGCATAGTGGGACTTGATTCACAGGACGTCATGACTTTTAAATAAAGAAATACTTAAACAGAAGTCCAGTTTTACAGATATTAGTACACTGACTGCAAGGCTGAGCTACTTCTTCTGTGGGCTCAGGATGATGGCCATAATGCCCCACTCTACAATAATTAACACATGAAGTCAGTGCCAATGGCGATTGCGATCAGAATAAACTGTTTTTCTACCTATTTCCTTATCTGTCTACACACAATGGATAGTCTTTTTCAATAAGATTTTAAGTGATTTTAGTTTGCATTTTCTGCCTATTTTCCAAGTCATATACAATGTGAACCTGACATTTGATAATCAGTATTGTAACATTTTGAGTATGCCAGATAATCAAAAACCAAATTTGTGCGTATATGAAGATTGCATGGGAGTATACAGTAACAAATATGACCTGTGTCATAAAATTATAAAAAAAAACTTTCTAGCTTTCTGCTTTTCACAATTTCTTTGCTCAAGTATGACTTTTATAGTGAAAAAATATCCTATATTGCTCATTATTTATAATGAAAACTTATAGAAATGAAGATCAAGCACATTCACTGGAATATATTCTTTTGGGAAGATGTAACTGAGACTGTATGTAAAAAGAGCACAAAGTCTCGGAGTGTTAAAGAGGGGAGGAAGAAACATGTGCCCCATCAGTGAGGTAAGCAGAATGTCCACACCACAGCCTGAAAGCATCCAAGTACCCCTTTGAGTGATAGATTTCGGGACTGGTTCCATTGACAAGGTATCAAAATCTAGCTATGTGATAAATATGCAATTAATTTGTCATTAATAAACTAATTTCATTTTATGAAATTTTATATAGAAGGAAATTTAGGGAACACTTATTCTTTGCTATCAGCCTACATTAATTATACAGCACGTGGGTTTCATTGTAACATTTTCTCTTCCATGAACATAACACGCTGTGATCATTATCCTTTACCCCATTACCCTTCTCAGCTCTCCCATCCCCCTCGCACTGATCCCCTGCCTCTTCTCTAAGGAAAGTAGCAAGGAAACTAGTCTCCTTGCTATTTTCATGTCAACTTTTTTTTTCCTTTCTTAATATCACATATGAGGGAAAATGTGATACTTGTCTGCTTGAGTCTGGTTTATTTCACTTAGTATAATCTCCGGCTCTACCCATTTTCCTACAAATGACATTTATTTGTTCTCATATATAGCTTAATACTGCTCAGTTATCCATATATTTTACATTTCCTCTATCCATTTTCTCAAGAATGGGCACCTAGGCTGGATTTGTACCTTGGCTACTTTGAGTGGTGGCCATGTCTATGGTATGCTGACTTTCACTCCAAGGGGTGGTATAACGGTACTTCATGGAAGGTTAGTTTTTTGAGGAACTTTGATACTGGTCTGCTTAGAGGCTGTACTAATTTACATTTCCATCAACCATGAGTAAGTTCTTCTCTCTTTCAATCTTGCCAGAATTATTTTTGATGATAGCCATTCTAACTGGTATAGAAGGGAATTTCAGAATAGTTTTGATTTATATTTTCTTGATGGCTAAAGAGGTTAAAGTTTTCATTATTGGCCATTTGTATTCATGCTTTTTAGAAGCGTCTGCTCAATTCACTAGTCCATCTTTGGATTGAACTGCTTTTCTTTTGGTTTTAAGTTTTTGAGCTCTTTTTATATTCTTAATATTAATCTTTTGCTGGAAGAATATGTGACAAAGGTGTTCTCTCATTTCGTAGCTGTCTCCTCTGTTGTTTCCTTTGCTATACAGAAGCTTTTTAATTCGATGCAATAGCATGTTCTGGTCCTTGTTATTATTTGCTGATTTACTAGAGCCCTTCCTGTTCAGGGAGTCACTTCATGGCCTATAGTCTGAAGTGTTTCTTCTGGTTTCCTTTAGCGTTTTCAAGTATCAGATCTTAAGTCCTTTGATCCACTGTGAGTTGATTTTGTAAAGGGCAAAAGATATTTGTCTAGTTTCCATCTCCTACAGCTGGATAGCCACTATGCCCGGCACGGCATGTCTGCACCTCCTGGCCAGGCCTCTCTCCCGCTGTGTCTGCCCTGCTCTTCCTCATCCTGATGCCTGCCACCCGGACAGCTGCCCAGCCGCCAGCAGCCCCCATTGCCTCCATGGTGATTGTACCATACAAGTACTCTTACATTTTAAAATGCATTATTATTGGGGACATTGGAGTAGGAAAATCTTGTTTGCTTCATTGACTTATAGAAAAAAATTATGGCTGATTGTCCTCACACAATTGGTATTGAAGTGAGTACAAGACTTATTGAAGTTAGTGGCCAAAAAATCAAACTGCAAATTTGGGATACAGCAGGACAGGAGTGATTTAGCGCTGTTACACGAAGCTACTGTAGAGGCACTGCAGGTGCACTCACGGTGTATGATATCACCTGGAGAAGGAGGTATAAACATTTAAGCAGCTGGTTGACAGATGCAAGCAATCTCACCAATCCAAATTCTGTAATAATTCTCCCAGAAAATAAAGCAGATTTGGAGGCACAGAAAGATGCTGCACATGAAGAAGCCAAACAATTTGCCGAAGAAAATGGCTTATTGTTTCTGGAAGCAAGTGAAAAAATGGGAGAGAACATAGAGGATGCTTTCTTGGAGGCTGCCAAGAGAACTTATCACAACAATCAGGGTGGAAGCCTAGATCTGAATGCTGCTGAGTCTGGTGTACAACACAAACCCTCAGCCCTGCAGAGAGGCCGGCTACCAGTGAACCCCAACTCCAAAGAGAAGGCTGTGGCTGCTAGTGACCTCTTTGCTGTGCCCCATTTGACCTCTATCTGTTGGAAGCAGTATTTTTTACTGCCTTGTTGTCTTCTGTTCATCTTACTAGGTTTAATTAAAAAAGAAAACTCTGTTGTAAAACAGTTTAACCATACTAAACTGCTAAACAGCTAGCTGTAATCCAGTTATCAAAGGCAATAATAAATAATAAATCTTTCCTGAGAGGTAAATCTGGACTTTCTCCCTTCTTGATTGTCCTCCTGATAGGTATGTCACGGATATATGATTTAAACTGAGCATTGGTGCTAGGCCTGATTTTTATCCTCTCTCTTCTAAGGCTTTGTCTTACTCTGTAGTTAATTTGATGATACCTCTGGCCTTTCTTCCCATCTTTAACTGTATGAGTATATCTGTTGTAGCTGATAAATTCATTGGTATGAATGACTTCTGATGGTAGAAGGGGTTCTATAACTGCTTTTGTTTTGCTTTTGATGGGTAAGTGAAATTGTGGGGTAGCATTTTTCTTCATATTTGCTTCTGTCTTAGCCTTGCAGAGGAAAAAATGCCCATTCATCTTTCTCTTGTGCTTAATTAATAGCTTTATTTTTTACACCATTTTATCCTTTTCTCTTTGTCAGAAAGTAAATATATATAAAATTTGAGGGAACCAAACTAGCAAAACATTCTGTGTATATTATTTTAATGAAGAAAGTAAATTGATTATTGCCATTGGAACAGTATAAAATACCTGTCTGCACAGTGTGGCCTATATGTGAACATGTTATTCTCTTCCAGTTCACACAAGGAAACAGACATAACTTCACTTCACAAGTAGTACAGGATCCACCCTTGGTGCTGGCAGTGTTTCGGGGTCTCGTGCTGGAAAGAGGTCCCAGAGTCAGCAGATTACCATTAGCAGATTCTGTTCCATCTTTGCGCTGTGGCTTACCTGCTGATTTTCTGTGCAGCTGGCAATGTGCTAACCTGCTTTTCTCTTTTGTAAACGTTTTGCATTGCAGACTACATTCTTATCTTACTGTATAGAAAAAGAAAAAAGACTGGATTTATTATTCCACATTTTAAGCTTTTATACCTTTTTCTTCTTGAAATGGTCAGATTCTGAACCAGATAGCCAGAATTCCAAGTCTATGGTTAAGGGATTTTAAATTGTGCATTTTAAACACAATAGTGAAATAATCCAGGGTTATCTCTTGTATTGATATGAGGGCTATTTTATTGCATGTTGATATAAATTGTTTTGTAAAAGGGAAAGTGTTTCTAATGGTGTTTCAGTTGACAGGTAAGTTACACTTTGTGCTAGTTGGTTTGACAACTAGAAGAATATGCATTGCAAAAGAAATAATTGTCGTTAGACAGCAAAAATTTGTTTTACTAAGTTCTTCATTTCTGTTGCTTATATGGTTCAATGGCGGGAAATTGAGAAGACAGCTGAAGTGTAGGACAGGTAATTCTGAGCATATCTCATAAAATGCATTTAGCTCACCTGCTGTGTTTAAAATACCTAAAATTCCCCTTTGCAGACACTGAAGTAAAATTACATCTTACTGGAGTACAAACATGTACTTCCAGAGTATTGTATATTTAACGTTAAATAAAGCCAAAACTGGAATGTGCAAAAAGTAGAATTTGGTTGGTTTGTGGACTCATTTTTATTTTGTCTTTAACTTTTTTAACAATAAGATTCTTAGAGTAGATGGATACGTACTTTTAAAGACTTAAATATATCCATATCCATATCCATTTTGCTTACACTGTTGCATCAGAAATGATTTTCCCAGGGACCATGACCTGCTGATATATATATCATATATATATATATATATATATATATATATATATATATGTATGTATATATATATATATATATATACAAACAAACCACCCATTGGGATATAAGGTAGCAATCACAAACTGAAGACTTCAGCTTGTTTAGGTGCAGTACCCTGACCCCCAAAGTTAATTACAGTGGGTCTTACTGTTTTTGTGACAGGAAGATTTATTTGGACTACTGTACTCTTCATTTGATGTAACAAAATGCTATTAACGTAAATGTTTGTAAGTAAAGTACCTGTATCTAGGGAAAAAAGTGCTTGTTTTTTCAACCTTTGTCAATAATCAGGCAACTGAAGCTTGGGGTTTTGTTTTGGATCATTTGTTTAATTTCATTGCCTGGTATGTTTACTTTTATGCCAGTATCATGCTGTTTTGCTATAATGTACATATAGCATATTTTGAATTTAATACCATAATATTCTCAGCATTGCTCTTTGTGCTGAGCTGCTGATTATGTGGGGTTTTTTGGTAGTATGACCAATTTAATAATACTGATTCTTGCAATCCATGAATGTGAGAAATCTTTCTGACTTCTATTGTCTTCTTCAATTTTTTTCTTTAGTGGCTTGTAATTTTCATTCTAGAAGTCTTTTACCACCTTGGTTAGGCTTATTACTAGGCATGTTCTGTGTTACTGGGAATGCAACTGTTTCTGGTTTCTTTCTCAGTGAATTTATTGTTGTTTAGAAAACTATGAGGATTTGCATGCTGATTTTTGTATCCTGCTACTTTGCTGAGATTTTCTTTAATGAAATCTAGGACTTTTGGTAGACTCTTGGTAAAAAAAAAATCATCATTGGAAAACAGGGATAGTTTGACCTCCTTTCCTATTTGTATCACTTTTAAGAAAAAAATTGTTCTAATATGTGTTTCTTTCTAAGACAAACAAAAACTCAAATCTAAATAGACTAAATACTATTTTATTTTTCTCAAATAATAGCAAAGGAGTGACAAAATTGAGCTAAAAGTCCATTTATTTCTGTCATAGGACAGTGATCCAAGTGTTGTGTCTGAGTATTCTTACAGTGACACGTTTCAGTAAAAATATGCCTTATTCTAGCTTAGATATCTGTTCTAATCTTTCTAGATCAAGAGTAGTAAACTAATTTACTTGTTTGCTCCTGGTCACTCAAAGGAAATAAATTTGTTAAACCTTCTGGATTAACTTCAATCATTTTGCAAGAGGACACAAACATACGTAAGTTTAAAAATACTGAGGCTGACATCTTGAGAAACTAGAGATAAAACATGAGTTTAAGAAATAATAGTGTTTAAAGAAGTAAATACAATAATCAGTTGAGAGACAGGTTATGAGCTGGAGTCAAACTTAGTGAACGTATGCCAGTTATGAGCTCCTAGTTACTTGCAGTGACCTGGCCCTGGGGATTGACTTTAAGGTGTCCTGTTTACAAAACATTTTTAAAATAGCGAAACCTCTAATATCAAAGCTATTAACAATGCTTCATGGAGAGCACAAAAGCTCTTTGTGATGAGATTAATGGTAAATTATATTTAATGATTTTTCAAGTTACAGTTGCATTAGAAAATTATTTGACTTGCTCTGTTGATTAAACATTAACTGAGTTATAGAAAATCTGTCTCTATATTTCCTGAAATTCAATAGTAATGCATTTCTTACTTTGTTCTTATTTTTCATGTATGGGATTTGGTGGCAAATTCCTTGAAACTGGGCTGTTTTTTTTTCATTTCATCTTTTGTCTTCCCAAATTTCTTAGCTACTTAAGAATTTTATAGGCACATTATACTTTCAAAAGAGAATTTTGTAGGCACTTTTATACTTTCAAAAGAGAATCTTTGATTGCTAAGTAAAACAAACAAAATCACAGTTAAATGAATGAGACATAAAATTTTAGCATAAAAGAAAAAAGAAAGACCCTCGAATAGGGTTAATGATGCTTTTCTCAGATTAATAAGCTAAATCACATACACATTTTCTATTTCAAGGTTGAAATTACTATCTTGTAACTTCACACACAATATCAAATTTATAAAATATTTTTAGGGTTTCCATATTGGAAAGAGCATAATAAATGGATACTTCTACAAGGCTCGAAAATTAACTGAATGTTCACTTAATTTCAGTTTTTCCTAGACACTGTTGTATGTTGTATACCTGGACTTCCACGGGTTGAAGAGGCCCAATTTTTGTCTTATGAAAGAATGTCACAGAAGTCTGTGATGTTGCACCCCCAACTGTTGTGAAGACTGACCTGGAAATTCAACAGTGACCCCCTCATGCCATATGCAAGAGTCAGCTTGGTGAAGTCATGAGACTACCTTTATTTGTTTTAAGTTTTAAAAAATCAGAAATTATACATTTAGATGAATCACAGAATCATGCATGTCTGATCTAGAACGCAATGTCTGAGGTCACCTGCCTAAGACTGCTTCCATCACTGCCATCTGATTTCCTCGTTCATACCAAGGATATTAACAGTGATGTTCTTCAGTGATGACTTTTACTTTTTGAATTTGGAATGTCTCTAGTCACAGAAATGCTAGATAGTAACAATCACACAAGGTGCTTAGGATTTAAAGAATATTGAAAAATGAGCCAAAATTTGCCCTACCAAGTGACTCATAAAAGGCATCTATTGAAGGTGAAACAGGTACCATGTTGTCTGATGCAATTCATGCATTCCAGATGAAGGCAGAAATGTGCAGTGGAGAACAGTCAAGGTATTTTCCTGAGCTGGTGAGGCAGGATCTTCCAAGTTCCTTTAGGTCCATATATTCCTCAAGTGTAGACTTTATTCTTTATAAATTATAGGATGTTTTAATATTCTTTAAGAAGGAAAGGAGAACGGAAAAAGGGATGTAGAGAAGAAAAGACTGATTTTAAATTTTAATAGACTCTTTACTGGATAGGAAACTATAGATATGATTTTGAATTTCTCTTGACATTTATTTCATTTTAATTTTCAATGAAATTTAATTTTAATTGCAATAAATAGCTTGAGGTTCAGTAGTCATAAAATATACCATAAGAGTCCAAACAGATGCTAAGAATTTTCCAATTTAGGGTATTCTTGTTTTTAAAAAGATAAAGTCAGAAATGAAAGTCCTAACATTTCCTTTTCCAAGGTTATATATATTTTGGATAAAATGGCCATTACTTGCTCTGACAGACAGAGAAGCATTCTCTTCATGTGAGGAATGTGACTTTACTTTTACATTTAGAAAGTGTTCAGGGAAATCTGAATGAGTGCACTAGGAGACCAGGTTTCTTCCCTTATTTTTCTTCTTAACTCCTTCTTCATGGTTATCATCTTCATGGTAGGCATCAGAACTCCAAAATTTAGGCTACAGGCAGCAGCAAGGTGAGTCAAGAGTGAAATATTTCCTTTATAGTTAACCCTAGAAATGAAGGACATCTCTAGTTAGTATAGACTTGGAAATACTTAACACAAGGAGGCTGGAAAAGTTAGTTCATATTCTGAACAGTCAGATGCTTGGCAATAGTCAAGGGTTGTATTCCTACAAGAACAAGAGAGAGAATGGATATGGAAAACAATTGAGAGTCCTATTGGCTCTGTTTTATAGTACAGTAACCTTGGGAATTTTAAAAATACACAATCCTGGGCTCTAGTCTTGAAAATTTTGATGCAGAAGCTTTGGTTTAGGCTCATTGGCCAAATTATTTCTGCATTGTATCTCAGTGATAAGATAATCCCAGAAAGTTCCATTCCAGTAGAATTTGCTTCCATAGAAAATGTATTATTCTTTCAACTTTCAAAGGGAGAAATATACACTAAATAAGTAGGAGGCATCTCTCTGCTTTTCCCTATTTAGAACTTTCATTATAGATATTATACTCTATAATGTTCAATCTTTGTTTTCCTAGATGTTGAATCCATGTAATCTACTTAAACTTTCTTTTTGTCTTAGTTATAGAAAGCAAAGAACCTTATGTTCAAGTACTGTCACTTTTCTTAGAATTTGTACAGATAAATTTCTTCTATTTCTGATCCTCATACATATGTTCAATATTGTGGAACTTTGATCTTTCCATTCATAAGCATCTTTTAATGTTTTCCTTAAACTCAAATTATCTGAGGCATCATAAAACAGGAAAGTCTAACCTTTCTCAGTAAAGACTATATTGTGAAAATGACAATAACATTTAATTTTTGAGTAATTCATTTGTGAGAAGTAGGCTATAAGTGTTTTATAACACTGACCTTTGTATCACCAACCTGTATAGTGCAAATAATCCTCAGCCCACAGTGGGTCATTCTAGTGTAATATACACAGAAATATAGTTCAGGTAAATAAATGTAATTAAGAACAAGATCCAAGCTCTACTTAGCCCCAAGAGGTTATTAACAGGGATACTGTTAGTTAAGCACAGAGTTTAGGGACCTTCTGTGCTTAATTAGCAGTGTCCCTGTTAATAACATCTTTCTTTTCAAATTTCTTGCATCCTTTAGAACCCAGCAGTTGCCAAATTTCCTAAACTGTCTCTGACTCTCAGCCAATTTTATTCCTTTTTCTTTTGTTTTCCTGTGCAACACTCTATCATTTGCCTTTTAAGAGGACGGAATTAATCTCCATTCCCACCTGGTTTAGGCAACCCCAGGCTTCCTGTGCTTTCCTGCTTCCCACACAGGGAATTGTGTGACTCCTTCTGGATACATCAAACTGCTCTAGATGCATTTTTTGACTGGTCATACATACTATTGACATTTTTCATAAAACACTAAGATTTAGCAGAGCTGAGCAATCTCTCCAGAGTTAGCCAGCCAAAAATCAAGATATGTACCAGGGACACAACTTCGAAGTCTGTGTGTTTAAGCTCTATTTTTCTGTTGCACTTTATGGCAGACATGATGGCATTTCAAATATATCTTATAAAAACCATTCTCATCGGACTACTTAAAATTTGAATTGCTCATTTTTGTTATTCATTATACTCATTGCAAATTCAGTGAGGTACTTTTATGTTATTTAGTAATGAATTTTCACCACTATATGCATTACTGTGTACAAAATATGCAAGGTATTTGGAATTAATCATTTGATAATTGAATTAAAAGGGGTGTATCTTCCCCTACAACTGTGCAATTTTTTCTGTCATTAATGGGGTACTTTATAATTTCAAGGCTTTTCAGAAATCAATAACAGTTACTTGCCACAAAAATGTAAGACCTCTGATATGTAGTTATGAGTGATCTTTCTATCTTGGCTCATAAATTGATTTTGAAGGAAATTTTGAAAAGATGGTTTTAAAATATTTTAGGTTGTGCTAACACTGTGTTCTGTGGTGCTTTAAAAAATCACAGCATTTTATAGGCAGAAAGTTAAAATATGAATCCTATCTGTGAATACTCACTATATAATATGAAGGCTGAATAATTTGAATTTCAAATTTTTCACATTAAATTAAGGATACCACTTGCAATGCATGGTTTATTAACTGGTATCAAATGTGAGATGTTGTGTGTGAAATTTTTTTGAAAAATCTCTGTGTTTTCTTATCTGAATTATTAAAATTTTAAATTGGTAAAATGTCATGAATAATAACTATATCATGGTTATTACTGAGTAAAAATGTATACTATAATGCCTCATTTTTAGTTTTACTTTTTAAATCTAAATGCCTCAGAGGAAAAAGGATGTGTGGGACTTTAACTTTCTCCATCCATTTTTGAACACTAACTATGCCTGTTATTAAGTGCAATTTCTATGATAAGCTCCCAATGATACACTCATCATGCCATTTATGGAGTAATAATCCACCTTGATTTATATAAATATGACTTAGCAATGCAATTCTGTGGTATTATAAATACTTTAGAAAATAGAATATTATTTCTTTCAGTAAAAGTTTAGCAAAATAAAAATCATATTCTAATTCTCCATCTTGTCAAGAAATAAAATTTGAGTAATAAACAAAATGTAATGTCTGCATTTTGGTGGAACTAAATAGTTACAGATCGTTCATAGTTCTTTTTCATTTTTATCAAGGTTATTAAAGTCGTTATACATTAAAAACAGCATAATGAAACATAATTAAGTTCTATCAAATTAACAATAAGTGCACTTCAGCAATGTCAGTGATTCAGAATATGTATGAAATAAAATTGGAACTCAAGACAATTACTTTTAATTAAGTTATGGAATATAAGCCAAAGAGAAGTGGCAAGCCTCTATAGTGCACCAGCAATTATATTGAAAAGGTCACTGGAAAACAAATATATTAGGATCCAGTAGAAGAATAAACAGAAGTTTCTTAAATATGAATTTTGATGAGCTCTAACTTCACAGTACTTTGCTATTCTCTTCAATATATTCCAATAATATGATTTCATCTTTATCCTATGTATTTCAGTGAAATAGGCAGCTTTGTCATAAAACTTATGCAAAAGCAGTTACAAAGGCTGGATGATATCCTTGTACTTTCAAAATTTAGTTACTCCCAAAGTGTATTTTGCTAGTATAATGTACAATGTGCTGTCACACCTGGTCAAGAATACTACCTTGCAAATGTGTGTCACCTAAATCACTGCCTTCTTGGGGGTCCCCAAATCACTTGTATTAAGGTAATCATCATTTATCCAGGTTGTTTCAAAATAAATTTCACTTTAGCTTTTCCTCAATGGTCTTAGTTCTAAAAGCTTATCTAATTCATTATGCCTTTTTTATTGGTATAACCATGAAAACTTTAGGTACTAGTGTCTTTTTCAAGCATCATTTTTATAAGATATGGTTTTTCTAAGTGTTCAAGAATTGTTTTGGTTAACACTTTGAGAATAGACCCACGTTTTGAAATAAAGTAAAAAATTGTATATCATTAAGCACAAATAAAAAAAAGACCTCATGTAGGTATACTTTCTAAGTATCTTTTAGTTCATTATCAATTTTTGCTAATTAGGTGTGATCAATATGATTGTATTTTCCCTAGTTCTGTTTGGGAAGTTTTTGTTGGAGGGGGCATTTTATTTAGCATCATTTGCTCATCCCTTTTTTGTGTCCTGCATCCACTGTATTTCATGTGGTTCCATGACGTCTGACATTGAACAGATATATTAGGTAACATTTGTTTTACCACAGACACCAGAAAAAAAATGACTCTGAGTAACTCAAATGGAAAATAGTCATTGAAAGTAGCTACATACAATTTAAAAATAGCTAAATGGTCACACCTTCAGGAGGCAGGTATGAGGGGTAGACCTGGGATCTTAATAACTGCAGTTCATGTTGACACTTGGTCCCCAAGGGACTACATGCCCTTTGTTTAAGCTGCAGATTCTCAGGAGAAATGCATGGGCTCTTGCAATTTTATTGCTAATGTTCTTACCACTACATCTACCATCATGGGCAAAAGTATAACGGAATGTCACAAATACACGAGGGTGAGTATTTGTGTGAGCCTAGGTACATCTCATTTTGTGTTTGTGACTATTGTTCACAGTCATTAGGGTTGATAAGGTTGTTGGGAGAATTTCTTTCCTTTATACTCATCATTATTCAAATTGCAGCATCCGAGAACTGAATGCTTATTACATTTGTGTCCACAGCTCAATCTATTTCTGTGTTTCTTGTGTAACGGACAATTTTGACAGCTGCTCATGTTCATCAGGATGGTACTCTAGGAGGAGCATACAGCAGTTTGCTATCTGATGCCTCAGAAAGTTGGTTTCTGATGCCTTCAGATTGTTTCTTGCTCAGATTGCACAATGCTGCAATTACAGCTTTTGCCTTTGCCTGGGGCAAACTGGTCCTTCCTGTACTTCTGGGCAGGGTAGACTCACTTGGCTTTTCATAGAGAAGAAATAACTTTTGAGTAGAGTATCATTTGAAAGATTATTTTAAGGTTGAGAAATTGCTCACCTTGCAGTTAATTTCTAACTTCATAATCAAATATTTTCTCCTCAGTTGTTACAGATCTGTTCATAAAAGCTTTTTGGTCTCCTGGCGTTTTTGGTATTTAATTATTTTATGTTGATTAATGCATGAAATCATTCTGTATAGCACTTTATTTCAATCCATCTTCAAGACCCTGGAGAGATTTACTGAATATTACAAGCTTTGTTTTAATATTCATTCAATTCTTTCAAGTCCACTTACAGTGGAAAAGAAGAACAGAGATGAATGTGGTTCCCTGGTGTATTTACTTGTCCAGGTGGAAAATTCTTGCTACTGCTTTCAGGAAAGCCTTAAAACACAAATTACAGCCATTTTCCTTAAAGTTAAAATGCCAAAACATACATCTATAAGTACTATAAAGTAAATTCTTAATAATTTCATATTTTTAGTATTTCAGTTTATCTATTTATTTACTTATTTATTACTGGGAATGGAACTCAGGACCTTGTGCTTGCCAGGCAGGCATTTATGCCACTGAGTATATCCCTGGTCTAGCATTTCAGTTTTAATGAACTCAAAATGACACTTTGTAAATTTAAGTAAATAATACCAATAGGCATAGTAATTGCTTCTGTTTCTGGTTCACTGTCTGAACTTAAGAAGGCAATTTGAGCTTTTGAGTACCCCAACACTAAAAAGAGACTATTAGTGTTCGTAGTTTTCATGAAGACCAGTAAAATTTTCACATGCAGCATCATTGGCCTGACTGAGAAGAGGTTAGTTATATCTACTATTTGTAGTGTTCCATTTACATTTATCAAAGTATCTGATTTTCTGGTATCTTTTATAATTGTTTCATCTGTCACAGAGACAATTCTTCTGACAGCTATTCTTATTCAGATCACAGTGGTACTCAAGGGTGTGCATAGAGCAGTAGGTCATCTGATGTCTTAGTTTTCTCCATTACAGTCACCACCCGGGCTGCAGAATGTAAAGCAATTTTGATTTGTGTACACCTATGAGTTTATTTTGGGTACTAAAATGGCTTCTTAATGTAATGGAAATTTTTTACTTCTTTTAGAGCCTATCAAACCTGATCATATTGATTATATTTTAAATATTTCCATAATTCTGTTTTTAATACATGGAAATTAAAAACAAACATTAGAGCAGATAATATGGTTCTGAAGCTATATATCTCTGGAACTTTCTTCAGCTGATTTGTTTGTCCTTTAGGAGATTACAGTTAAATGGGATTGATGTCTTTTGTACTATCAGATTGTGCAGAATCTAATTGTACACGTCTGTTGTTGTTTCTGTTATTCACTATAGATATTTTAGGTCTAGGACTTTGAAAATACCTCCTAATTGCAAATGAGTCAATAAATGTTTTCCATCTTTGTAGCTTTCCAGTTTTAATTCTAAAGAATAAGTAGGCTGGTGCTGCTTGTCTTTTAGAATAACCATGCTTGATCCGCTTCCGGGCTCCCGCTTGGAGAACTGTGGAGTTCCAAGCAAGCAGGCGGGCGCACACTGTCCCACCAGCCCAGCCTGTTTGGGACCCTCGCATTGTCTGCATGCAGTGGAATGGCTGGGCGAGTCTGAGGTGCCTACATCCACCTCCCCTTGTGTCCGGAGGACTGTGGATTTCTAAGCAAGCAGGCGAGCATCGCCAGTTCCAGAGGCCCCGCGCACTCTCCCCCAAGCCTAACCTGTTCTGGACCCTACAGACTTCTGGGTGCAGTGAGGTGGCTAGGTGAGTCCAAGGCGCCTACATCTGCCTTTCCATCCTGGCGGCGCTCAGAGAACTGAGGAGTTCCAAGCAAGCAGGCGGATGCACACTGTACCTGGAGCTCAGCCTGTCTGAGACTGCAGAGGTCTAAGCAGGAAGGCCAGCACCACGGGTTCCAGATGCCCAGCGGCCTGGGGGAACTGGTTGCCAGAGTCCCAGGAGCTGCGAACATAGAAGTCGATTTCCAAGAGACCCTGAGGAAGCTTTCGAATAACACTTGAAAAATAGAAATATAGAAAAATGACAAAATGAAAGACCAAATTACAACCTCAAACCTCCAGCCCATCTCAAGAAACCCTAGGAGCAATGTATATAGAAGAAAATATATGCCATATACTTCAAATATTGGACATAATAGCTACTGAAATAAACAAGCAACTCTGGGAAGCTTTAAAGGAATTCAAACTCGAATTAATCTCCCAAGTAAAAGAAGAAATGATAAAAGAAATGAAAAAAGATGCTGAATATATCTAAAGAAAACACAGTTAAAAAATTGGAGGAACTAAACAAAAAGATAGAATCCCTAGATGAACAATATAAGAAACAAACGGAATACATAAAGCAGATGCAGAGAGATATAAAGGAAATCAAAAACTCCACTGAAAGCGATAAAAATCACCTCAATGAAAGTGAAGATAGAATTTCAGACCTTGAAGACAGGATTGCAGCTAGTGAACAGGAAAGATCTTTTAAAAATAACAAGGAATCAGGAAACAACAATTCAACAACTGCAAGATGAAGCAAAGAAAAACAACATAAAATTGATGGGGATGAATGAAAAAGAAGAGGGCAACATAAAGGACATCAAGAAGATATTTAGAGAGGTAATAGCTGAAAATTTCTCAAGCATGAGATCAGAAACTGACATCAGGTTCAGTGAAGCCTATAGAACTCCATATAGTCATAACCAAAATAAAACTACACCCAGACGTATAATAATCACCACCCCAGAAATCCAACACAAGAATAGATTATTCAAAGCTGTCAGAGAGAAAAGACAGATCACTTATAAAGGAAAACTTTCAGAATAACAGCAGACTTCTCAGCACAAACAATAAAAGTCAAGAAGAGCATGGAGTGAAGTGTTCCAGATCCTAAAGCAAAATGATTTCCAACTTAGACTTCCAAAGCTATCATTCAAAATCAATGGTGAAATAAAATACTTCCATGACAAAGAACAGCTGAAAAACTTCATAAACACGAAGCCAACCCTGCAAAAAATATTGAGAGACAGTTTAGATACACAAAGAAAAAAACCACTAAGCAAAGCAGATAATTTAACAGAACAGAAAGATAAAAATGCAACAGCAGAAAGATAACATATCAACAATAAACCATATAACAGTTATAACCATTAATGTAAATGGTCTCAATGCACCAATCAAAAGAAACAGACTGGAAGAATGGATCAAGAAACAAAATCCAACCATATGCTGTTTACAGGAAACCCATCTAACCCAGAAGGATACTCACAGACTGAAAGTCAAAGGATGGAAAACAATACTTCACACAACATTAATCCAAAAAAAAAAAAAAAGCAGGAATAGCCATACTCTTTGCAGACAATGTGAACTTTAAACCAACAGTGATCAGAAGGGGACAAAGAAGGTCACTACATACTCATTAAGGGAAAAATCCAAGAGGAAGACTATCTTAAATATATATGCACCAAATTCCATAGCACCCAGTTATATAAAACAATTATTAACAGAAATGAAAAATCAAATTATCAGTAACATAATTGTAACAGGAAACTTTAACACACCACTGACACCAAGAGACAGATCAACCAGACAGAAAATGAGCAAACAAATAACAGAAGTGAATCACATCTGTGAACAAATGGACTTGATAGACTTATACAGAATGTTCCACCCAACAACATCAGAATACACATTCTTCTCAGCAGTACATGGGTCATTCTCTAAAATAGACCATATATTAGCTCACAGAACATATTTAAATGAATTCAAAAGAGTTGACATCGTCCCTTAGATGTTATCGGATCATAGCACATTGAAATTAGAAATTAATGATAAAAGATACTGGAAAAATCCCACAAACACATGGAAACTGAATAACACACTCTTGAGTAATCAGTGGGTCACAAAAGAAACTAAAGAAGAAATTTAAAAACACCTACAAGAAAATGAAAATACAGATACAACTTACCAGAATCTGTGGGATGCAATGAAAGCCTTCCTCAGAGGAAAATTTATTGCACTGAGTTCCCACATCAGGAAAACAGAATGAATACAAATAAATAATCTGATGCTACACCTCAAACAGCTAGAAAAAGAAGAGCAAGTCAAGCCCAAAGCCAAAAGAAGAGAGGAAATTATAAAAATCAGAGCAGAAATCAATGCAATAGAGACTAAGAAAACAATGCAAAGAATCAATGAATCAAAGAGTTTGTTCTTTGAAATAATAAATAAAATCGATAAGCCCCTAGGCAACCTTATTGAAAAAGGGAAGAAAAAGCTCAAATTCATGCAATAAGGAATGAAAGAGGAGAAATCACTACAGACCCTATAGAAATATCGAAAATCATCAACACCTATTTTGAAAACATCTACTCTCAAAGGTTTGATAACACAGGAGAAATAGATTCTTTAAGAATCATATGTTTCTAAAACATATGAAGTACAAAAGCTAGATCAAGAGGATGTAAAACTGCTGAATAACTGAATCTCTATTAATGAAATTGAAAAAGTAATTAAGTCCCTACCTACAAAGAAGAGCCCAGGCCCAGATGGATTCACAGCAGAATTCTACAAGAAATACAAAAAAGACCTAATGTTGACACTCCTCAGACTATTCAATGAAACTGAAAGGGAAGTAATCCTTCCTAAGTCATTCCTGGAGGCAAATATTACTCTAGTACCAAAACCTGAGAAAGACCGAACTAAAAAAGAGAACTGTAGACCTATCTCCCTAATGAACACAGATGCAAAAATCCTCAATAAAATATTGACAAATAGAATGCAGCAAATCATCAAGAAACTCATACACCATGACCAAGTGGAATTCATCCCAGGCATGCAGGGATGGTTCAACATACATAAATCAAAAAGTGTAATCCACCATATCTTAAAGCCAAAACTAAGAATCATATGATCATTTCTATAGATGCAGAAAAAGCTTTCAATAAGGTCCAACATTCATTCATGACAAGAACTTTACAGAAAATTGCAATAGATAGTCTTTACCTTAATATAATAAAAGCCATCTATGACAAACCAACAGCCAGTACCATACTAAATGGCCAAAAATTGAAAGCATTTACTTTAAAATCAGGCCAAGACAAGGATGTTATTTATCACCTCTCCTATTTAATATAGTACTGGAAGTACTAGCCAGAGCAATGAGACAAGAGAGAAACATAAAAGGGATAAAGATAGGAAAAGAGGAATTTAAATTATCATTGTTTGCAGATGACATGATACTCTACACAGAAGACCCCCTAAACTCCATTGAAAGACTCTTAGATATAATAAATAAATTCACTAATGTAGCTGGATACAAAATCAATACTCAGAAATCAATAGCGTTCCTATACACTAACAACAAAATCAGAGAGAGAAATAAGAGAAGCCATACTCTTCACACTAGCAACCAAAAAAATGAAATATTTAGTAATTACTCTTTTTTATTTAAAGAGAGAAGAAAAAATGATAGGACTTAAAAAAACAATGCAGTTAAAGGGTACAAATAATACAGTATTTCTAGAAAATACTGTATTTCTAGAAAAAATTTCTAGAAAATACAGTATTTCTAGAAAAAAAATATGTACAGTACGAAATCACCAGTTAACAGGCCACATATTATCTTCCCGTAAACAGTTGTCCATATCACTAAATTAAAGCATATAAAGTGATCATTCATACAGTGAAATTGGAGACAGTTCCATTCAATGATCCAACAAAAGCTCATTTATATGGTTTTCCCTCCTACACTCTTGAACATACCTGCAGTTATATCCCTTAGTCCACCTTACTTTCCTCTCTTTTTTACAGTAACAATTAGACTTTTAGGGTTTTGTTACTCGCACAGTTCTTATTACTTTTTTGAAGAAAATAAAAACAAATGTGACTAAGCAAAACAGAGTCAGTTAGAACAGAAGGGTGGGCATAGCACGTGATGCAAAAATAGGTGATCAAAGGTGGTTTTACCATTGTGCCTCTTGCTATTTTTAAATTGCATTGTCTATATCATCAGGTATAATAGAATTGATCGAAACAATACGGAACAAAACCAATAAAATCTACATTGAGGACCTTACAGGACTTCAAAAAAAAAAAAAAAAGGATGATAGTCAATCCATATTGGGCATCATAGTATATCTTATTGCCTTCAAAGTGATTGCCTATACCCTCAAACTTGGTACTATGAAACAAAATAGAATATATAATAATAAGACAGAACAAGATGGAGAGAGCAATAATGGGGTTCAAGTCAGGTTAATAAGACAACAAAAAGTTACTATAATATGCCCTGTTATTCTTTAATTTAGTTTTCCCTTAATTAAAAAATTAGAGAAAATAGATTAATTTAAAAATAGGGGGAAGATTGAGATAAGAAAGGACATTGTAATAGACCAACGCAGGGCAGAACCAAGCAATTCAAGTATCATTGTGTTTCACCAACAGATAATCTAACATAATAGTAGTCACCATAGTGCCTCTTTACTTAAATTATTTGACTGTAAATTCACGTGCTATAATAGGATGCGTATCTAGACAGTGTGAAGCCTTTTAAGAGAATGCAAGAATTACAAGGTATTTAGAACCTGCTAGTAGAAAACAGTGGTTTCTATATTGTCTCTTTGCCTATAAAGAGTTTTGTTTATACTATAGCATATAGTGAAATATAGTAAGACACAACATGTTAAAACCAGTGGAAACAGATGTACTACAGCTTGACGGGACTTCAAAACATGACAATACTAAATCAGCACTAGCTTTTATGTTGTGTTGCTTTCTTCAAAATAGCTACTCGTGCTATCATAGATACTAAAATCGAACAACCCAGGTTAAAACCATTGTGGTTAATGAGTGAAAACATTATATGGCTTCAAACCAATATGATTGGGAATCATGATTACCACATACTTCTATGTATTCTTATCATTTCTTACACTAGGGAAACTATTTGGTAATACATGTGAGTTTGATTTATTTCACTAATGAGTATGGTCTCAAGCTGCATCCATTTATTTATAAATGTCTCAATGTGGTCACTCTTTATAGCTGAGTAGTACTCCATTGTATAAAAATACAACTTTTTTATCCATTCTTCAGTTGATGGACACTTAGGTTGTTTCCAAGATCTGGCTATTACAAATTGTGCTGCTATAAACATGGGTGCACATATATCCCTGTGGTATGATGCTTTCAGTTCTTTTGGGAATATGCCTAGAAGTGGTATAGCTAGGTCATATGGGGCTTCCAGTCCTAGTTTTCTGAGAAATCTCCAGACTGACATCCACAATGGTTGCACTAGTCTACACTCCCACCAACAGTGCAGGAGAGTTCCTTTTTCTCCACAGCCTCTCCAGCATTTGTTATTGTTGGTTTTCTTGATCTTGGCCATTCTTTCAGGAGTGAGATGAAATCTTAGTGTGGTTTTGATTTGCATTTCTCTAATGACCAATGATGATGAATATTTTTTCATATATTTATGTGCCATTTGTATTTCTTCATCTGATAATTGTTTATACATCTCAGATGCCCATTTTTGGATTGGGTCTTTGAATTTTGGGGGTCTGATTTTTTTAAATTCTTTATATGCTTTAGACAAAAGTTCCTAGTCTGAGGGGAGTTCACTAAGATTTTTTCCCAGTTTGTGGGTTTTCTTCTCACCACACTGGAGACTTCCTTTGACGTGCAGAAACTTTTTAATAAGAGGTGATCCCAGTTATTGATTCTGGGAAGGATTTCCCATGCGGTTTGAGTCCTGTTCATGAATTCTCTACCTACCCCTATGTCTTCAAGGTTTCTATCCAATTTGTATTGCAATAGATTTAGTGTTTCTGTTTTAATATTTAGATCTTTGATCCATTTAGATTTTAATTTAGTACATGGTGATAGGCATGGGTCTAGTTTTAGTTTTTGACATATGGAGAGCCAGTTTTTCCAGCACCATTTATTAAAAAGACTGTCGTACTCCCAGTGAACCTGTTTGGCCATTTTATTGAAGATAAGGTGGTTGAGTGTGTTTGTAGTTGTGGTTGTATCTTCTAATCTATTCCACTGATCTTCAGCTCTGTTTTAGTTGCAGTACCATGTTGATTTTACTATGGTTGCTTTGTAGTATAGTTTCAAGTCAGGGATTGTATACCTCCTGCCTTGCCTTTGCTGCTTAGAATGGTCCTGCTATTCTAGGTCTCTTCTCACTCCAGATGAATTTTAGGAATGATTTCTCGAGTTCTATGAAGTATGTTGATGGTATTTTTATTGGGATTGCATGAAATCTGTATAAAAGTTTTGGGAGAATGGCCATTTTCACAATATTTATTCTTCCTATCCATGAGCAAGGGATGTTTTTCAATTTTCAGAAATCATCTTCAATTTCATTTTTTAGTGTAATATAATTTTCCCTGTACAGGTCTTTCACTTCTTTCGTGAGAGCAATTCCTAGATATTTCATTTTTTTGGTTGCTAGTGTGAAGGGTGTGGCTTCTCTTATTTCTCTTTCTGTGACTTTGTTGTTAGTGTATAGCAATGCTATTGATTTTTGAGTATTGATTTTATAGCCAGCTGCATTACTAAATTTATTTATTATGTCTAGAAGTCTTTCAATGGAGTTTTGGGGATGATCTATATAGAGTATCATGTCATCTGCAAATAATGATAGCTTAACTTC
This sequence comes from Cavia porcellus, assembly GCF_034190915.1. NCBI lineage: Eukaryota > Metazoa > Chordata > Mammalia > Rodentia > Caviidae > Cavia > Cavia porcellus. The sequence continues at coordinate 18,309,376 of NW_026947504.1, forward strand.
TTCTCTTCCTATCTTTATGCCTTTTATTTTTCTCTCTTGTCTAATTGCTCTGGCTAGTATTTCCAGTACTATATTAAATAGGAGCAGTGATAAGGGACATCCTTGTCTTGTGCCGATTTTAAAGTAAAGGCCTTCAATTTTTGGCCAGTGAGTATGATATTGGCTGTTGGTTTGTCATAGATGGCCTTTATCATATTGAGGTACAGACCATCTATTCCAATTTTCTACAGGGTTCTTGTCATGAATGAATGTAGAACCTTATCAAAAGCTCTTTCTACATCTATAGAAATGATCATGTGGTTCTTACTTTTGGCTCTATTGATATGGTATATTTCATTTATTGATTTTCATATATTGAACCATCCCTGCATGCCTGGGATAAATCCCACTTGGTCATGGTGTATGAGTTTCTTGATGATTTGCTGCATCCTATTTGCCAATGTTTTATTGAGGATTTTTGCATCTGTGTTCATAAGGGAGATAGGTCTACAGTTCTCTTTTTTAGTTCGGTCTTTCTCAGGTTTTGGTACTAGAGTAATATTTGCTTCCAGGAATGATTTAGGAAGGATTGCTTCCCTTTCTATTTCATTAAAGAGTTTAAGGAGTGTTGGCATTAGGTCTTCTTTGTATTTCTTGTAGAATTCTGCAGTGAATCTGTCTGGGCCTGGACTCTTCTTTGTAGGTAAGGATTTAATTACCTTTTTGATTTCATTAATAGAAATTGGGTTATTCAGTAGTTTTACCTCTTCATGGCCTAGCTTTGGTGCTTCGTATGCTTTCATTTCCTCTGTGTTATCAAACCTTTGAGAGTAGAGGTTTTCAAAATAGGTGTTGATGATTTTCTGTGTTTATATAGGGTCTGTACTGATTTCTGCTCTCTCACTATTGCATGAATTTGAGCTTTTTCTATGCTTTTTAAAAATAATGTTGACTGGGGGCTTATCAATTTTATTTATTCTTTCAAAGAACCAACTCTTTGATTCATTGATTTTTTGGAATGTTTCTTTATCTCTATTGCATTGATTTCTGCTCTGATTTTTTATAATTTCTTCTCTTCTTTTGGCTTTGGGCTTGGCTTGCCCTTCTTTTTCTAGATATTTGAGATGTAACATCAGGTTATTTGTATTCATCTTCTTTCCTGATGTGGGAACTCAGTGTTATAAATTTTCCTCTGAGGACAGCTTTCATTGCATCCCACAGATTCTGGTAAGTTGTATTTGTGTTTTCCTTTTCTTGTAGGTAGTGTTTAATTTCTTCTTTAAATTCCTCTGTGACCCACTGATTACTCAAGAGTGTGTTATTCAGTTTCCATGTGTTTGTGGGAATTTTGTAGTATCTTTGATCATCAATTTCTAATTTCATGTGTTATCATCTGAAAGCATGCAAAGGATGATTTCAACCATTTTGCATTTATTTAGATATGTTTTGTGAATTAATATATGGTCTATTTTAGAAAATGACCTATGCACTGCTGAGAAGAATGTGCATTCTGTTGTTGTTGGGTGGAATACTCTGTATATGTCTATGAAGTCTATTTGTTCACAGGTGCGATTCAGTTCTTTTATCTCTTTGCTGGTTTTCTGTCTGGTTGATCTGTCCATTGATGTCAATGGTGTGTTAAGATCTCCTGTTAGAATTGTGTCACTGTTAACTTGGTTTTTCATTTCTGTAGTACTTGTTTTACATACTGGAATCTGGAATTTGGTGCATATATATTTAAGATAGTTATCTCTTCCTCTTGGAGTTTTCCCCTTACTAGTATGCAGTGACTTTCTTTATCCCTTCTGATCATTATTGGCTTGAAGTTCACATTGTCTGCAAACAGAATAGCCACCCCCACTTTTTTTTGGTTCCTGTTGCATGAAGTATTGTTTTCCATCCTTTGAATTTTATTCTGTGGGTATCCTTTTGGGTTAGATGGGTTTCTTGTAGACAGCATTTGGTTGGATTTTGTTTCTTGATCCATTCTGCCAGTCTGTTTCTTGTAATTGGTGCATTGAGACCGTTTACATTAATGGTTATAACTGTTATATATTGGTTTATTGTTGACATGTTATCTTTCTGCTGTTGCATCTTTGCCTTTCGGTTCTATTTAATTGTCTGCTTTGTTTAGTGTTTTTTTCCTAGATGCATCTAGGTTGTCTTTCAGTATTCTTTGCAGAGTTGGCTTTGTGATCATGTAGTTTTTCAGCTGTTCTTTGTCATGGAAATATCTTATTTCTCCATCCATTTTGAAGGACAGTTTTGCAGGGTACATCAGTCTAGGTTGGAAATCATTTTCCTTTAGGATCTGAAATACTTCACTCCATGCTCTTCTTGGCTTTATTGTTTGTGCTGAGAAGTCTGCTGTAATTCTGACAGGTTTTCCTTTGTAGGTTTTCTGTCTTTTCTCTCTGACAGCTTTGAATATTCTATTCTTTTGTTCAATTTCTGAGATGGCCATTACTACGTGTCTGGGTGTAGTTTTATTTTGGTTATGGCTATTTGGAGTTCTATATGCTTCACTGATCTTGATATCAGTTTCCAGTCTCACATTTGATAAATTTTCAGCTATTACTTCTCTAAATATCCTCTTGATATCCTTTACGTTCTTCCCTTCCTTTTCATTTATCCCTATTAACCTTATGTTGTTCCTTTTTGCGTCATCTTGCATGTGTTGAACTGTTATTTCCTGATTTCTTTTTATTTTTAAATGATCTTTCCTTTCCTGTTCACTGGCTGCAATCTTGTCTTCAAGGTCTGAAATTCTATCTTCACATTCATTGAGGTGGTTTTTATGGCTTTCGATGGAGTTTTTGATTTCCTGTATATCTCTTTGCATCTGCTTTATATATTCTGTTTGTTTCTTATATTGTTAATTCTATCTTTTTGTTTATCTCCTCAAGTTTTTAACTTTTTCTTCTTTAGATATGTTCAGCATCTCCTTCATTTCTTTATCATTTCTTCTTTTACCTGAGAGATTATTTCTAGTTTGATTTCCTTTAAAGCTTGCCAGAGTTGCTTCTTTATTTCAGTTACTATTATTTCATGTATGTGGCATATATTTTCTTTTATACACATGGCTCCTAGGCTTTCTTGGGATGGGCTGGATGTTTGAGACTGCATTTTGGTCTTTCATTTTGTCATTTTCCTATATTTTCAAGCTTCAAGTTTTGTTCCAAGTGAGGTAGAGAGGTCAGCCAGGCTGGGACAGAGGTCCCTGCTCCCTCCTTACTCACTGATTTCAACAGGAAGCCAGATCCCGGGTCCAAGGTGAAGAAAACAGTTCGCTGGCCTAGGGTGGGGTTCCCTGCCTCCATGGTCTTCCAGGAATTACTCTTACAAAAGAAGTGAAAGACCTATACAGGGGAAAATTACAATACACTGAAAAAAGAATTTGAAGATGATCTCAGAAAATGGAAAGACATCCCGTGCTCATGGATAAGAAGAATAAACATTGTGAAAACGGCCATTCTCCCAAAACTGTTATACAGGTTCAATGCAATCCCAATAGAAATACCATCAACATACCTTTTAGATCTATATAAATCACTCCTAAAATTCATCTGGAACCAGAAGAGACCTAGAATAGCAAAGGCAATTTTAAGCAGCAAAGGCAAGGTAGGAGGCATCACAGTCCCTGACTTGAAATTATACTACAAAGCAACAGTAGTAAAATCAATATGGTACTGGAATCAAAACAGAGCTGAAGATTAATTGAATAGATTAGAAGATACAACCACAACTACAGACACACTCAACCACCTTATCTTTGATAAAGGAACCAAGCAGGTTCATTGGAAGAATGACAGTCTCTTTAATAAATGGTGTTGGAAAAACTGGCTCTCCACTTGCCGATAACTAAAACTAGACCCATGCCTATCACCATGTACTAAATTAAAATCTAAATGGATCAAAGATCTGAATGTTAAAACAGAAACACTAAATCTTTTGGAAAACAAATTGGGTAAAAACCTTGAAGACATAAGGGTAGGTAGAGAATTCATGAACATGATTCAAACCACCCGGGAAATACTTCCCAGAGTTAATACCTGGGACCCTCTCTTATTACAAAGTTTCTGCATGTCAAAAAAGAAATCTTCAGCATAGTGAAAAGAAAAACCACAAACTGGGAAATGATCTTAGTGAACTCCCCTCAGACTAGGAACTTTTGTCTAAAACATATAAAGAATTAAAAAAGTCAGACCCCCAAAATTCAAAGACCCAATCCAAAAATGGGCATCTGAGATGAATACGCACTTCTCAGATGAAGAAATACAAGTGGCAAATAAATACATGAAAAAATGTTCATCATCATTAATCATTAGAGAAATGCAAATTTAAACCAAACTCAGATTCCATCTCACTCCTGAAAGAATGGCCAGGATCAAGAAAACTAACCACAACAAATGCTGGAGAGACTGTGGGGAAAAAGGAACTCTCCTGCACTGTTGGTGGGAGTGTAGACTGGTACAACTTTTGTCAAGGTCAGTCTAGAGATTTCTCAAAAAGGTGGGATTGGAAGTCCCATATGACCCAGCTATACCACTTCTGGGCATATTCCCAGAAGAACTGCAAACATCATACCACAGTGATATATGCGCACCTATGTTTATAGCAGCACAATTTGTTATCGCCAGATCTTGGAAACAACCCGAGTGTCCATCAACTGAGGAATGGACAAAAAAGTTGTGGTATTTTTATACAATGGAGTACTGCTCAGCTATAAAAAAGGATCACATTGAGATATTTATAAATAAATGGGTACAGCTTGAGACCATACTTATAAGTGAAATAAATCAAACTTGCATGTGTGAATACTGAATAGTTTCCATAGTGTAAGAAATGATTCAAATATATAAAAGTATGTGGTAATCATGATTCCCCATTATGTAGCCACAAAGTCTTGTAAAGTTTTCACTCATTAATTGGAATGGCTTTATTCTTGGCTGCTTGATATTATTGCCTGTGATGAAATGACCAGTTATTTTTAAGAAAACAAGACATCATAATAGCTAATGCTTACTTAATATCATCTTGTTTTGAAGCCCCACCAAACTATGGCTCTTCTGTCTCCATTGGTTTTATTATGTTGTATCTTGCTGGATTTTATTATATGTGATAGTATAAACAAAAATTGTTATAGGCAAAGAGATAATATAGACCCATTGTTTATTTTCTGTTAGCTGCTTCTAAATACCCTACAATACTTTCATCCACTTCAATGGTTTTACACTGTCTTGATATGTTTGATGCTATAGTATATGAAGTTATATTCAAATATTTCAAGGAAAAGACACTATGGTAACTGCTTAAGTCAGGTTATTTGCTGGTGAATCACTAGGTTGCTGAAATTGTCATACTTTGACCTGAATTGTTATATTGTTATGTCCTCTTTTATCTCAATCTCTCCCTTATTCATTAAAAAATTTATGTAGCTATTTTTTATTATTTTTTAATTAAGCAGAAAAATTAAAAAAAATAGCAGGATATATTATAGTAAGTTTTTTGATTTCCTATTAACTTGATTTGAAGTCCTGTATTACTCCCACTATCTTGTTTTGACTGATTAGACTGTGTTCCATTCTGTTTGATAGTATTAAGTTTGAGGATATAGGCTACTACTTGGAAGGCAATAAGATTCACTATGATGCCCATTCTGGTTTTATTACTATCTTCTTTTGAAGTCCTGTAATGTTTACAATGCTTAGGTTCTATTGGTCTTGTTCTGTTCAACTTTATAATACCTAATGATATAGGCAACTCTTTTTAAGGAAGCAAGAGGCATTATGGTAACCATTGTTGATAACCTTGTACTCTGTTTTTACATCATGTGCTATGTCTCTCCTTGGTTTTTACTGACAGCTTTGGTTTGTCATATTTGATTTTATTCTCTTCCCCTCCAAAAAGTAGTAAGAACTATGGGAGTAATAAAACCCAAAATGTGTAAATTTTGTGTAAAAAAGAGAGGAAAAAAGTGCTCTAAAGGATACAACTGCAATTGGATCATTGAACACAACTGTTTGCAGTCTCACTGTTTGAATGTCCACTGTGTATGCTTTCATCCTGTGACTTGAGCAACTATCTCTAAGATGATAATGTGTAATCTATTAACTGGTGATTTATTACTGTTTTTTTTTTGTATTACATCCTTTTTTTGGTATTACTTGTACCCTTACACTGTTTTGTTTTGTTTTTCTCTTTTTCCTTTTAAATAAAATTTAAAAAAAGAATAACTATAAGAATGATCATAGCCACTGTATCCTGTTAACCCCCATATGACAAATACCAACCACTTCCTAGATTTTCAGTTAAAAATAAAATCTTTTTTTCTAGATATTAGGCATGAGCTAATCATTATACAAAAATATTGCTTGTAATTGTACTATCATTGTAAGTGGAGACTCTACTTGATATTAGAAATGGGATAATTGGGCTTCCAGAAAGATGATGAAACAGTAAGCAGCAGAGTAAACAGCCTATCTGAGAGAAACAGCCCATATGCTGAAATATAGCATTGTGGCAACCCAGGAAGAATCTAAATTGAGAATTGAAGCCCATAAAGAGAATAAAAAAGAAAAACTTAAATGAAGAAGAAGGTGGTAGCTGGCAGTGCCTTCACCCAAAGCTGTGAGAGGAGCTGTTGGAACCTGGGGATGTACAGTCATGGTGATAGTGGTGGTTGACAACCCCAGAGGCCCCTGCAAAGAAATGTGGTGGTGGAGGGGAGCAGTGGATTCAGAGGTCTGCACTGGCTGGCTGGTGGTGAGTGCAGAGAACTCAGTTCTCCCATGGGAGACAGTGTTTGGTGAGGAGCCATTTTGAATTCAGACCAGATAAGCCCAGAACCAGAACTGTGGCCAGCTTACTACAGCAGCAGCTACCTGGGAACAAGCCAGTGGAAATTGCTTGGACTGAGCCTCGGCCTCTGTGTACATTCCAGTAGCCATTGCTGAGATTTCCCACTGGTATCCAGTTTAGTTGGCAGGTGGTGGCCAGCCCCACTCCCATGTGTACTCGACCAGCCATGAGTGAGGCAATATAGTTTAGGAAAAGCAGCAGATAGCTGTGCACCAGGGTACGCAATGGTCACCATCAGATAGCTGTAGTCAGCACTGACTAGATGAACCAAACAATCTCACTTCAGAGAAATTGCAGTCAATGAAAGAAGTGCCTGGGACCCCACAATGCACTTGTTAGAAGGAACTCAGGAATATGTCAAGATGAAGAAGTGAAAGACAGAGACTCTGGCCTCCAACCCAAGTAGAACTGGTCTAGGAAATGCAAACATAGAAGAGACTGGGATTCACACACCTGAACTTTCTGAAGTGATGGCAACTGAAGTAAAGAAATAACTTTGTGAGGCTATAAAAGAAATTAGAATAGAAATACTATCTCAGGTAAAATAAGAAATAAAAAAACATAAAATAATTTCTAAGTCCCTCTAAAGAAGACATAGATAAAAATTAGAGGAGCATAGGGAAATGAGGAAAACCTTGAGTAAACAATACAAAAAAGATTTAGAATACATGAAACAGTTCTTCACCTGGGGACCAGGCTCCAGCTTCCTGTCAGTCGAGTGAGTCCAGCAGAGGCCCGGAACTGTCTTCTTCACCTGGGGACCAGGTTCCGGCTCCCTGTTGGGTCAAGTGGGTCCAGAGGAGGCAGGGAGCCCTATTCCAGCCCTGCGGAGCTCTCTTCTTCATCTAGGAACCAGGCCCGGACTTCCTATGGAGATCAGTGAGTAAGGAGGGGGCAGGGACCTCTGTCCCAGCCTGGCTGACCTCTCTGCCTCACTTGGAACAAAACTTGAAGCTCGAAAATATAGGAAAATGACAAAACAAAAGACCAAAATGCAGTCTCAAACATCCAGCCCATCCCAAGAAAGCCGAGGAGCCATGTGCATAGAGGAAAATACATGCCACATACCTGAAATACCTGAAATAATAGTAACTGAAATAAAGAAGCAACTCTGGCAAGCCTTAAAGGAAATCAAAGTGGAAATAATCTCTCAGGTAAAAGAAGAAATGATAAAAGAAATGAAGGAGATGCTGAACATATCTAAAGAAGACACAGTTAAAAGACTTGAGGAGATAAACAAAAAGATAGAATCCCTGGATGAACAATGTAAGAAACAAACAGAATATATAAAGCAGATGCAAAGAGATATACAGGAAATCAAAAACTCCATCGAAAGCTGTAAAAACCACCTCAATGAATATGGAGATAGAATTTTAGACCTTGAAGACAAGATTGCAGCCAGTGAACAGGAAAGGAAAGATCTTTTAAAAATAAAAAGAAATCAGGAAATAACAATTCAACACCTGCAAGATGACACAAAAAAGAACAACATAAGGTTAATAGGGATAAATGAAAAAGAAGGGAAGAACATAAAGGATGTCAAGAGGATATTTAGAGAAGTAATAGCTGAAAATTTCTCAAACATGAGATTGGAAACTGATATCAAATCAATGAAGCATATAGAACTCCAAATAGCCATAACCAAACTAAAACTACATCCAGACACATAGTAATGGCCATCCCAGAAATCGAACAAAAGAATAGAATATTCAAAGCTGTGGGAGAGAAAAGACAGATCACTTATAAAGGAAAACTTACCAGAATCACAGCATACTTCTCAGCACAAACAATGAAATCAAGAAGAGCATGGAGTGAAGTATTTCAGATCCTAAAGGAAAATGATTTCCAACCTAGACTGATGTACCCTGCAAAACTGTCCTTCAAAATGGATGGAGAAATAAGATTCTTCCATGACAAAGAACACCTGAAGAACTTCATGACTCCCAAACCAACCATGCAAAGAATACTCAAAGACTGATACACATAAAAAAAAAAAACACTACAGCCACAAAGCAAGGCAGACAAACAGAATGGAAAGATAAAGACGCAACAGTAGAAAGATAACATGTCAACAATAATTCAGTATATAACGGTTATAAACCATTAATGTAAATGGTCTAATTCACTCATTAAAAGAAGCAGACTGGCAGGATGGATCAAGAAACAACATCCAACCATTTGCTGTCTACAGGAAACCCATCTAACCCAAAAGAATTTCATAGGCTGAAATTCAAAGGATGGAAAACAATACTTCTTGCCACAGGAATCCCCCAAAAGCAGGCACAGCTATTCTGTTTGCAGACAACATGAACTTCAAACCAAGAATGATCCAGAGACATAAAGAAGGTCACTATATACTAGTTAGGGTTAATTACAAGAGGCAGAGATAACAATCTTAAATGTATCAGCTCCAAATTCCAGAGCATCCAGTTGTGCAAAACAAGTATTAACAGAAATGAAAAATCAAACAAGCAATAACACAATTATAACAGGAGACCTTAACACACCATTGACACCAAGGGACAGATCAACCAGTCAGAAAATCAGCAAAGAAATAATTGAATGGAATCACACCTGTGAACAAATGGACATGGTAGACATATACAGAGTGTTCCATCCCACAACATCAGGATACACATTCTTCTCATCAGTGCATGAGACAATCTCTAAAATAGACCATATACTATGCAACAGAATATATTTAAATAAATTCAAAAGAATTGAAATTATCTCATGCATGTTATCGGATCATAGCATCATGAAACTAGAAATTAATGATAAAAAACTTCAAAACCCCCACAAACACATGGCAATTGGATAATACACTCTTGAGTAATCAGTGGGTCACAGGGGAAATTAAACAAGAAACTAAACAATACCTGCAAGCAAACAAAAATATAAATATAACTTACTGGAAAACAGAGTAAATACAAATAAACAAGCTGGTACTACACCTCAAACATCTAGAAAAATAAAAGCAAGTCAAGGAAGGGAAGAAATTATAAAAATCAGAGCAGAAATAAATGCAATAGAGACTAAGAAAACAATCTAAAGAATCAATGAATCGAAGAGTTGGTTCTTTGAAAGAATAAATAAAATTGATAACCCCAGTCAACCTTATTTATAAAAGGGAAGAAAAAGTTCAAATTCATGCAATAAGGAATAAAAAAGGAAAAATCACTACAGACTGTGGAAAAACATAACATCATCAACACCTATTTCAAAAATCTCTACTTTCATATATTCGATGAAATGGAATTCAGGAGAAATGAAAGGTTCCTAGAAACATATGAAGTACGAAAGCTGGGTCAAGAAAAGATAAAACTGCTAAATAACCCAGTTTCTATTAATGAAATTGAAAATGTAATTAAGTCCTTACCCACAAAGTATAGCCCAAGCCCAGATGGATTCACTGCGGAATTCTACAAGAAATACAAAGAAGACTTAATGCCAACATTCCTCAAACTCTTCAATGAAATTGAAAGGGAAGCAATCCTTCCTAAGTCATTCCTGGAAGCAAATATTACTCTAGTACAAAAACCTGAGAAAGGCCCAACTAAAAAAGAGAACTACAGGCCAGTCTCCCTAATGAACACAGATGCAAAAATCCTCAACAAAATATTAGCAAAAAGGATGCAGCAAGTCACCAAGAAGATTATATACCACGAACAAGTGGGATTCATCCCAGGCATACAGAGATGGTTCAATATACATAAATCAATAAGTGTAATCCACCATATCAATAGAGCCAAAAGTAAGAATCACATGATCATTTCTATAGATGCAGAAAAGCTTTTGATAAGGTCCAAAACTCTGTTGAAAGACTCCTAGATATAACAAATGAATTCAGCAATGTAGCTAGATACAAAATCAATACTCAAGAATGAATAGCTTTCTAGACACTAACAACAAAATCACAGAGAGAGAAATAAAAGAAGCGACATCCTCCACACTGGTATCCAAAAAAAAAAAAAAAAAAAAAAAGAAATACTTAAGGATTAATCTCAAGAAAGAAATAAAAGATATATACAGGGAAAATTATAATAACCTGAAAAAGAAATTGAAGAGGATCTCAGAAAATGGAAAGACATCCCTTGCTCATGTATAGAAAGAATAAATATTGTGAAAATGGTCATTCTCCCAAAACTGTCATACAGATTCAATGCAATCCCAATAAAAATACTATCAACATATCTCATAGATCTAGAGAAATCACTTCTAAAATTCATCTGGATCCAGAAGAGACCTAGAATAGCAAAGGTAATTCTAAGCAGCAAAGGCAAGGCAAGAGGCATCATAATCCCTGACTTGAAGTTATACTACAAAGCAACCATAGTAAAATCAACATGGTACTGGAATAAAAACAGATCTGAAGATCAGTGGAATAGATTAGAAGATACAACCACAACTACAAACACACTCAACCACCTTATCTTTGATAAAGGGTCCACCATGTTCACTGGAAGAATGAGTCTCTCTAATAAATGGTGCTGGAAAAACTGGCTCTCCACTTGCTGAAAACTAAAACTAGACCCATGCCTACCACCATGTAATAAACTAAAATCTAAATAGATCAAAGATCTGAATATTAAAACAGAAACACTAAATCTCTTGGAAGGCAAATTAGGTAAGAATCTTGAAGACATAGGAGTAGGTAAAAAATTCATGAACAGGAATCAAATTGCATGGGAAGTACTTCCTAGAATCAGTAACTGGCATCATGTGTGCATAAAAGGTTTCTTTATGTCAAAAGAAATCTCTAGCATCATGAAAAGAAAACCCACAAACTGGGAAAAAAATCTTAGTGGACTGTCACTCAGACAAAGGACTTCTTTCTGTCTAAAACACATAAAGAATTAATAGAATAAGAATTAAAATTTATGTGTAGGAAGATGGTGGAGTAGTAAGCAGCAGAGAAAGAAGGCTCTCAGAGTCACCGTCCAGATGTTGGATTATAGCACTGTGAGAGAGACAAGAAGAAAATAAGTGGGTCCTCTGGACCCACGAAAAATCTGAAGTGTGAATTGAAGCTCACAGAGGGAGTAAAAAGAAAAGCTACAGGGAAGAAGTGGTAACTTGTGGCACTTTCACTCTGAGGCAGGACTCACTGCATGAGAGGAGCTGCATGAACATGGGGACGCATGGTCTTGGTGACAATGATGGCTAGTGACCCTGGAGGCATGTACAGAGAGGCATAGCAGTAGAGGGGAGTGGTGGATGAGCAGGATTTCACTGACGGGTGGTGAGTGCAGAGGACTTAGTCCTCCCACAGGGAGAAAGTGATTAACTGACAGCCATCTTGGAGCTGGGTCCAGAACCTGCTGTTGGTTTCATCTAGCCGCTTCCAGCTGGGTGCAGACCCATGGAAATTGCTTGGAATGGAGCAAACTCAATGAGTCTGATCTCAGGGCAGGACCTTCTGAGATTATCCACTACTCTACCATAAAGCAACTGCTGGCTTGCTGGAACAGGTCGGCATGATTTGGGACTCTGTCTCCACAGGTTGTCTACCAGTGAACCCAGAGAGAATTCTGAAAGTGGATTGTTTTTTTTTCTTTTTGTTTTTCAATTTTTTTCTCTTTCTCCTTTGCTGTTTATATATGGGTGTGGAAGTGTTTTCTAACCTCTTTGTTGGTGTTGTTCTGTTCTGTCCTTCCTTTTACTGCTTGCATCTCTCTTTTTCTTTTGTCTTTGGCGCGTTTCCACAAATAGGCATGATCCCCCATTGTCTTCCAACCTTATTTCTCTTTTTCCTCTTCTCTATCTTCCCTTTAATGCATTTTAAATTGTAATTTTGAGGGCAAAATTGAGACAGTGCAAACATATTGCATATAATTATATGGTTTATTTTACATTTTTGATATAATCACTAATGTAGTACATATGGTTGAAAGTTGCAAATTAAGAGTTAGTTCAGTTTGTTGTTTTCTAGGCTGTGTTTGTTGCTATTGGTACCGCTATAGCCAAAATTGATGTAATTGTTCTAAACAGCTGTTGGTCGATGAATGAGATTAACTAAGGGTCACAGAAAATATGGTGGCTTGGTGCCAGAGAACCAGGAACTAGGCCGAACAAATAATAACTTCTCACCTCCAACCTACTGAAGAGCTAAAATCTTCCAACATACTCAAAAACCCCAAACCAGCTACACTTGGAAGATATCTCAAAGACATAATCATCACCTAAAGGTCCTAAATACTACCAATAAAACAACTCACCAACACCATTTACAAGCATCACCCACAGAATTAAACTAAAAGAGAGAAAATAAAGTAAGAAACTTAGGCAAAATGCAGCTTCAGATATCCAGTTCACCAAATGCAAATCCAGGAGCAATGAGCTGGGACAGTCTAAAAGCTCCCCTACCAGATCCCTCTGAAGTGGTAACAATAGAGCAATTGAACAAGGCTCCGGAAAAAATGAAACAGAACTAATCTCTCAGATAACTACGGAGATTACCAAAATACACACCATGCTTAGCAACATTAGAGCAGACATAGACCAAAAAAAAAAAAAAATCGATGAGTTTAACAAAATTATGGAAGCTCACATAGGGAAGAGATGGAATCCATAAAGCAGATCCAAGCAAATATCTAGGCAAATAAAAACTCCATTGAAAATAGTCAAAGCAGATTAGGCCATTGTCAGGACAGGATCTCAGATACTGAAGGCAGGTTTGCAGTTAGTCACCAGGAAAAGAAAGTTCTCTCAAAAAGAACAACGGGCCATGAGAAATCAATCCAGCAGCTGCTAGAAAAGACAAAAAAATAACTTCAGATTATTCAGAATCAAACAAATTTCATGTATGGTATTATAATTTTTCCAAGGGTAAATTATTTATTACATGTATAAATTTATTCAATTTATATGTGGTATAAATAATTTACCAAGCTATGTTTTCTAATTAATGGGTATTTAGTTTTCTAATTCAAAAACTATGCTAATACATACCCTTTATATTTTTCCTTAAAGACACGAGGGAGATTTTATTGAAAATAAGTTTGAAAAATGGATCTTCTGGCTTATAGTTCACATTCATATTTAAGCTTAAGTGACATAGTCAGAATTCTTTCCAAAGTACCTGTGACAATTTATAGCCAAAGAATCAGTGTGTACCTAGTCTAGCTTTTCTACACTCTTGCCAATAATGGAAACTCATTCAAAATAAAAAAAATATGACAGTCTAGAAGAACTATAGACAAAAGTTGTACACAAGTATTTATAGAAAAACATAATGTATAGTAAACAAATGAAATTATGGTTAATAGAATCATGAAAATAAAAAATGTAATCACAGTAGGGTACTGTTTCTCAACCATTCATTTGGCAAAAGGTAAAAAAAAAAAAAGTCCTTAGATTTCTGGAAAAGCATGCCAATAAAAGGCTTCTGGTTTTTTGAAATTAGAAAAACATTTAAGATAACAGGGAAGTGGTTCATGCATTTGTCCAGAGCAATGAAACCTTCTATAATCCTTCAATTATCCTGTTACAATTATTTATGTAGAAGGAAAGATAAAAGCAATTAAAACCACAATTGGGTAAGAAAAATAAGAGTTATTAACCAGAGCTCATGTCTTAGTGGATGCTGTGCTTTGGATTTGTTTCCCTTCCCAATGTATATGCAATGGAAGCTGGATATTGACTGCAGCCATGCCAAGAGGTGGAACTTTAAGTGGTGATCAGTCCATGTCAGCTCACCTTCAGGAGTGAACTATCACTGTTATTAAAGGAATAGGTTAGATGTCATGGTAATGGATCCCTGATTTAAAAAAAAAAGATGAATTTATCCCCTTTTGCTTGTTTTCTCATTTTCTTTTGCCCTTCCACCGTCTTCGATGGAAAAAGCAGCAAGAAAACTCTCACCAGAGTGAGCATCTTTGTTGCCAATCACTTCAAGTTTCTATTGCTCAATTCAGATGGAAATTATGCATTGGCAAAGTACAGCTCTGCTACCAGCTCTGATGCCATGGAATGGCAGCAGACAATGATAGATGCTGTTCACTGACCCTCCTGGATGCTTTTCTCTGTTACTGCTTCCCGCAGCCAACCAATATGGCTTGTGCTGAGTGCCACATGCTGCTCCTGCTTGATGCTGGCCTCTTTGCTCATTTTCATTGACTGCTGGTCTCTGAGTCTCTTCAGGGCTAACAGACCTACTGTCTATTGCTTTTTATTTTGAAAACATTGTTCTGTCTGAAATACTCAGAGTGAATTCAGTAGATTTATAGCTTCTAAGTTCACACTACACGAGAAATAAATCCTTAGCAGGTTAACAGGACCACCAAAGTGAAATTTTATTTTAACCCTGTGAGGCAAAGAAAGGACAGAGTACACTGGAGGGAGACCTCAGGGATTAATTCACACAGTTAGAGGAAACAGCTGTTTATGTAGCATCTGCAGGCCTGTGATTGGTTTGAATTTGGACCTGCTGATTCAAATGTAGATTTCTCACTGGTTCAAGTGGGTTTGGGACTCACTGGCTTAGATTTAAAGAGAGGAGAAGATAATGAGAATTGTTTGATTGACAGCTATTGTATCTCTGGGAAAAACGATGGAGTTGAATCTAGCATTTTTGGAAAGGCCAACTGTATTGATGACAACTAACTGGGATTTGGGGAACTTGGAAATGTTAATAATGGGTCTGGAACCCAATGCCCTTGATCTTAGCCATGTCAGAGTAGTACAATTGGAAATGGGTAAGTTAGGGGAGGCACTCCTTTCCCTTTCTTCAACTATAAATACACCACCAACCTATTGATTACCCATGTTTAAACTTAGTAGATCACAATACCTGGGAGCAGGTCATAAGATCCATGAGAGATGGAATAGGAAGCACCTAGAATGGATGCCTAAATTATTGAAGGTTCCTCTTTCTCCCCCTTTCCCCCTTTTTCTTTTCTGCCTGTTCCTGCTGCTGTCATCTCATGATTTTCAGGAAACACAGCTACTTACTACAAGGCATCTGCTTAGCATTTGGTTCCTGGTCCTACACAAGATCTTCAACTGTTTCCAGTCCATGCAGTGGTAACAAGGTTAGTTTCCCTCTTGGTTTCTTCAAAGAGGCAGCAGCAGCATCTGAATTAGTAGGCACAGGGAGGCAGCACCAGGACTGACCAAGTTACCATTCTGTTGGTGCAGTCTGATAGGACATTGAGGCAAGACTTTCCAGTTCATTGGGGTGTGGGGGTGAAGGAGAGAGAAGAAAAGTGAGGGTGACTGCCTGAGCAAATCATGCCTCCCTCCCCAACCTGTAGAGGGAAAGGAGAGATTCAGCTGCTTCTTGTTTGTTTCACTTTGATATGAGACTTCCTGGCCTCTAGAACAGTAAGAAATGAATGTATTGTTTTTATAAATTACCTAGTCTACAGTATTTTGTTATAGTAACAACCATAGGCGAGTCAGTGGTCAATGAAGAAGTGGGGTCATGTTGCAATATTAATAGTTTGTGGAAAAACAAGATTGAGAAGTCTCCCATATTTTTGAAAGACCAGGAGAGAGATGTTTCGGAACAAATTTAAATGACTAATTAAGATCATCAATAATGGCCTATATGTAGCCAATGTATGAAAGACACACATTTAATGGCATACTACCTCTACCTAGTGTGGGGAATTACTCAGACTGCTTCAAAGCTCAGGGATATATAAGGACATCTGAGGGTGTGATACTGTTAATTAGTGTTAGCACACAATGCAATATAGTTATATAACCATGATTTAGCAACAGACAAGTCCACATGCACCAAACAGGCATGTAGAAATGTAAATATGAGATAACGGCCTGTATAAGAAATATACAGTGAAGATGTAGGTGACTCTCGTGCTCTTGCACTCCACTCTGCTCCAGGCTGCCTGCTGTTGTTGCTAATGTCTGACACACGTGATCTTTAACCTGGAGACCTCACCCAGGAAAATCTCTCTTGGGCCCCTCAGGAGGCCAATACCTACAGAGTACAGCTTGATGTTGAAAGATTACAGAGAAGCAACATTTTTCGAAGTGAACTTGGTCCTATAGGCAATTTTGAGGCTCTTCATTACTTTGTTCAAACCTCTCAAGGCTATCTGCTGCCTTCCTTCTGGACTAGAAGTTGGAAATAACAGCGGGGTTAGGAGCAGATTTAAAAGAAAAAGAGAGAGGCTTCCTCTTTCCATAAACAGTTGTGCAAAAGGTGAGAGGTGCTGAGAAATATTTAAAGAATATTACAGTAACATTTAGCTGTAATATAAGAAGGTAATATAACTTTCATAATATAACAGTAATATAACAGTTACATTTGGCTGAAGAAGGTAATATAACTTTCCTTTAGGTTTGCTCTATTGGGATAAATTTTGTAGGGTTTTTCTAAAGTGAAGTTATATTTTATTGTTTAGGTAGAAGGACATTAAGAGCTAAATATTTTTGGAGTATTGATGTACTAAGTTAAAATATTTGTGTATGAAAGAGTAATAATAATCTCTGTTATAAGATCCAAATGTTTTGAGAAGTTCATTTTTTGTCTGTGAGGTATCTATGAAGAATGGAAATTTTTAATAGAGGAAAAACAAGTCATAGCTTCATCAGTTAATACTATGAAAGTAAAAGTGTTTATGGGACCCAGTAGATATCATGAATCAAAGAAGGCCTTATGTCAACAAAAACATCTTATTGAATTGACCCGAGGAGATCTTATCTGTATAGACTTATGATACTGCAACCACAGACATTGAAGGTTAGGTCCATTTGATGGTATATAATGATTTATAAACATGATTCACGTGATAATGGCTTAAACAGTTTTCATATACTACTATGATTAAGGTTATATAATTAATTTTTAAAAAGTTACATAATTTTATCTGTCTTCACTTTCTCTCATGGCAACATACTAGTTTATTATTTCCTTCCCCATAAATAACCCATATTAACTAGGTACTATCTATCTTCCTTTAAATTAATAGAATTATATAATATATATATGTGTGTGTACATAAATATATGTACACTATGTGTGTATATGCATGCATAAATACATATATAGATGTATGTCCACATGTTGAGTACACTTTTCTTTACAACCACACCAGAAATAGTTGCACAGCTTCTTCTAGTTTTGTGAGTTGTCCAATAGTTGTGAAGTGGCACCTCCTTGAGACACTGCATGAATCTACCTGTCCTTGCATGTGGTAAGTGTAACTTTGGGAGCTTTATTTTTCAAAGTTGAAGGAGCACCTTAGGATATTCATCATGTGTTTTGTGGCATGTGGTAAGGGAACAAATGACCAATTTTCTTTAATGTGTATTATTAACTTGAGCAATAGGCTGCATGTGGGTTATTAGATGTTGAATAGGGCAGATAAGCACAGTGTGCAACAGAAAAAGAAATCTACTGCTATGACACAGTGGGCTGGATACTTAAATTTGGCTATAAAATCACAGATCCTGGGATTTTTGAGGGGCATAGGCTATCTGCCTGCCAGAAGATCTCCTCAAATTCTGTGATGAACTTGGTTAAGTTGACTGTTACCTACAAAGTATATCAAAAGGCTGGGATGCAACATTTAAAATAGTGAAGAATAGAAGATCCATCCATTCATAGGATACTTCCATTAATACCCATAACTAGATTAACAGGCAGACAGCTCTGTAATGAGACAAAAAATGTCCTATTTGCTCCAAAAAAAGGTAGAATGTTTGCAGAGGAGAGGAGGAGTTAGGAAAGATTGAGTAGTGATGGGAGACTCATAACTTCAATGCAGAAGGCATATAGCCCTTCCCATCCTTCTTCAACAAGAAATAGTGGTAATGCAATCCCAGGAAGCATGCAATACATCTTGGAGAAGGTCATGGAGATTGGTGTTTGGAAACATTAAAGAAATCCAAAGCAAAAAATCAAATAGTAATACTGAAGAATGGAATAGTAAGAGTTGACCACGCTAAAGGATTTTCTGCCTGGTACTAGAGTATAGGATACTTAATGCCATCCATAATCATCAGAAAAGTGTGTGTACCTCCCTTTGTGAAAGGACAGTGAATTCCAACTCAGTAACTATGACAGAATGGGGTTTTTTCCTTGCTTCCATTCAACTATTCTAGCATAAACATACATATTATGACAAGTAGAATTTAGGGAGCTGAAAGGAGCTCTCATACTTCAGGAAGAGTTTGATATTTTTAATACTATCACTTAGAGAAGTTTTAGTGGGAGGAAGGCTGTCTTGGCCATGTGAAAACCCTCTCTAACCATTAGGTCCCAGGACCTTGCACTTTCTTTCCCTTTGCCACTTGATATGTTGCAATGAAATTCACCAGATCTGCTTAACTAACAATCCTTACAGAAGACTGAAGGTGGTGGATCTTCTAGAAGCGAAGAACAGCCGGGGAAGGGAGAGAGAATTCCTCCTTTGTGAAGCGATTGTTTTACTAGAGGCTAGAAAACGTGGTGGTCATGTGTGATTTCAATGTTTTACATAAAGAAAAAAAAAACTTGGTCCAGTTGAAGGTCTGAGTTAGAGAACTCAGAACATCCATATCCATGTACTTATTGGAAAAGTGTAAGACAGGCTGGAACCTGAATTAGAGAACTGTTTTATGAATTTATATGAATTTAATATGTATCCTGACCATACTAATAATGTTTAATAATGGATTGTTTAATGATGGATGGCTCCCTTCTCTGTGCTATTTCAAGTGGTCGGGAAAAGTCCTTGGCATACCAGGGGAGAGCCCAGTTGCACTGGGTTCAAGGCAGAACTCTGCAACAGTGTTCTCTTTGTTCAGCAGTATTGAATTTCTGAGCATAGTATTAGTGTCTCAGGAAATCCTTCCCAAGAAGTTATTTCCAGCTGGCAGGACGTGGTTTATTCCAAATGTCTGAATGAACTGAAGAGATTTTTTCCTATTCTGAAGTTATTTATCCTGGAAGGAAAATGTCTGCACTGCTTCCTACTTTTTAAACAAAATTTGTTTCTGCTGCACACAACTTAAAGGTCTCTCTCCTTTGTGGGATTTACCTGGAGACAGCAAACTAATCTGTTTAAATAGAAAAGAGATCCATCCTATCACAACCTGCCTTCATAACTCTTTTATTTTTCTTAATAAGATTTTATCTTCACTTTTGTCTCTTATTATAGATGTTTCTGTTATTTTTGCATGCAATGCTTTGCATTAGCAGCGTCAACCCTACTGTTTGAAAACAGCTTGGAATTCAAAGCAAAGCCACAATTGAAGCTGACTTAGGCAAGTGTGCTTTTCAGAAGGACAGCTCTCTCATTTCCCTTAACATTTGTCTAGGGCACAGAGATGAGACAATATTCTGGATAGCACAAAGCCCTCTCAGCAGGTGTGAGTTTTGCTCAGAGACAATCTGCACTCCAGATTCTTTAAACCAAAGGAAGTGAAATATCTGAAGTGGTTGGATAAAAATCACACCCCCCCCCCCGCTTCTGTGATTCTCCAAGCATAGAACCTAGTGATTTTCTAACACAGGACACTCTTAAGCAAATTCTATGACTTTTAAATAGAACAATGTAATCATTTCTTTAGGGAAGTTTCTAGTGTTTTATTGGGACATTATTGAGAGGTAATTATGGACAAATACTGTGAAATCTTCTGGCTTGTTAATTAATATTTAAAATTTGTTCCACTCAAATTTCTTTGAAGTTTGTGTCCGTGTCTGATTAATACATTTTTGCTCTCTCCAGCCATAACAGCACAGACAACTCAGTCATAGAAAGATTCTTTCAAAGGGTTACAGACCATCTGTAGAATCCTGTAGAGTCCTAGAGAGAGTCCTTATGGATACCACTGGTCAGTGTCTCTCAGGAATTCCTTATTGCCTGGGATTTTCTTCTTCCTAAATCTTTCCAGGAGGTCTTGGAGACTTTTTACCCACAGTAACAAGTGATACCACGCATTCATTCATTTTTGAGAATAGCTTTGTTTCCTTATTGCTTTAAATGAAACCGTGCACTTTCTGAGGATTTCTTTTTTTGTGTCTTCCTCAAGTGACTGTTGCTTATACTTCCTCAGTCACTTGCAACAGCCCTGTGAAGGGAAGCGCACACCTCCAGACTTCCCAATGTCACTTCAAAGTTTTCTTCCACTTTTGTCGGTGTCACTCCCGGCCGGCAGGAAGGACACACAACAAAGTCTGGCAGTGGACAACCTTTTCTTTTATTTTCCTTCTCCGTACAGCCTGCCCCGGGAATCCTCCCGGCCGAAGTCTCTGTTGGTCCGCTCCCCGCGGCTCCTTGCGTGCTTCTCCCTACAGTCTGTCCCGAAGCCTCTACTGGTCCGCTCTCCGCAGCTCCTTGCGTGCTTCTTCTGCTTCTTCTTTTTTTGGTGGCGGGAGAGGCACTCACTTATATAGGGTTACAGTGGCCAATCAGTTCAAAGCGCGCGATGCGGGCTGATTGGCTAACATCAGTTGTTGCTAGGCAGACTATCTTACAGGGCGGGTTGTGAAGCAGGAGATCTTACAGGGCGGGTTGTTTACCAAGCAGGAAGCAGGAGATCTTACAGGGCGGGTTGTTTACCAAGCAGGAGATAAGCGCCATCTTAGCACACTCGATGGGAGGGGTAATCTAGCTCAGGCTTTGCTCTTTCCTACAGGCCTCACGTCCGCCAAGTAAGGCGACCGGGCTCGGCCGCGGCTCCCAACATCTCCCCCTTTTTTATTTTTTATGAATGTGCGCATCGTAGCCCTTCCTGGACTGGGTGCAGAGGCTTATGCCCTATGCGTAGGCCCACCGTAGGTCCTTGGCTTAGACCCTGGTCGGCCGTCCCATGGTCTGCCAAGGCCCTGAGGCCCTCGTCCTTTTTCTAGGGCCAGGCACAAACTGGACGGAACCTGGATGCACACAAGCTTGCACTCATTTCCTCTCCGTAAAGAAATCCCCTCGGAGAGAAATTTAGACCTGGGCAGCATCTAACAGTCCAGCGGCTTACGTGCAGGATGGGGTAGGGCCTGGCTTAGGTTGAGTCGCACCGGGGGAGTACGCTCTTACCCGTCATTGACTCTCCTACCCAGCTATGTCATAATTTTTTAGTGGAGGAGTGTGGGAAGCTCACCGCCCCTAGACTCAGTCGTAGGCTAGGCGAGCGAGCCATGCATATGCCTAAGGATCTTTTTGTCCATTTTGGGCTACCGCTATTTCTATTCATCTTGTTGGTTGGTCTGTGATGGATCTCCGGTAGGGCAGGTCTGATCTTCAGTCGAGGGCTTTGTTGCCCGTGTCAGTCTCTCCGGTACCCACAGTGGTTCTCGTCCCGGTTCCTGTGGGAAAACACAAACCGCGCCTCGGTTCCAGCTAACCACCGGATCCGGGCCCATCCATTGTCCTGTTAGGACATCTTTCCATTTAACCCACCCTTTATGGTTGGGGGAAGGGTTGCAGTGCTCCATAGCTGGGGAGCAATTATCATTATTTAAATTTTAAAAATTGTGTGTGAATAGTGCCATGGATAATCGTGCCTTTGGGGCCAGGCCTTGGCCTACTCCCCCTTTTTGTTTTTGTAAAATTTCTTTGAGGCTTCTATGAGCCCTCTCAATGATTCCTTGACCTTGGGGATTGTATGGGATACCATGTTTTAATTGAACCTCCATCATTTTGCAGAACTCATTGAAGGCTTTGCCTATATAGGCTGGTCCATTATCAGTTTTTAATATTTTTGGTTTGCCCCATGCGGCCCAAGCCGCCAGGCAATGATTGATCACATTAGACACTTTTTCACCTGTTTCTGCTGTTGCAAATATGACGTGAGAACAGGTGTCTGTGGAAACATGAACATAATCTGAGTCTATGACCCCAGGGATCACCGTAAGACCCCGGAGGGCTGTAGAGGACCTTCCAATTACCAAGCCAACCGTGTCTTTAGGCAGTGGCCCCTTAAAGGTGGTCTCAACCACCTGAACACCCATATCGGGCGTCAATATGAGTCTGGAGGCGACACAGAGGTCCACGCCTGCTGACCCAGGGGTAGTCCTGGTGGAAGGCTGCCACCCTGTGTTGTCCTGTCTCGGGGGTGGGGGCCCGCCGGCGAGGAGGGCCCCCTCTGGCCGTTTTTTGGCTCGTTAACATCTCGGCCACAAATACGATTTCCCTGAGCGTCATAAACTGACCTGCAATCCTCTGCCTTATGTGGACCCTTTCTGCATCGCCCACAGACGTTATACGATCCTTCATTTTTAAGGCGAGGCTTGGCGTCTGCACTATTTGGGCAGTTGCGTTTAATGTGTCCTGGGTCCCCGCAGCTGAAGCACCCCTTGGCTTTATGTTCCTCTCTAGGCCCGCGAGGTCCCCTTTGTTGCACTGCCGCAGCCAGAAGAGCTGCAACTCCCAAATTAGAAAGCGGCCCCCCTATTTCTCTGCATATTCTGATCCAGGCGTTAAGATCCTTATTCTTATGTGGGGCTATTGCTGCCTTACATTCCTTTGTGCATTGTTCGAAAATCAACTGCCTAACCAGCGGTTGAGCCACTTCCCTATCGGAAAAGATCTTATCGGCGGCATCTTGCATCCGAGCCACAAAATCAACGAATGGCTCTGTTGTGCCCTGGACTATTTTAGAAAGGCACAAGGATGCCGTTCCGGCACCACTCACCTGCTTCCAGGCGCGAAGCCCAATGGTATTGATCTGCTCATAAACTGCACCAGGGAACTGAGTCTGATTATCAGCGTGTTGGCCTTCCCCCATAAGCATGTCTCTATTCCACCCCCGGTTCCCTCGATTAGCGTTTCTTTCCGCCTGTTCGGCAGCGAACTCGGCGTACCAGGCTCGCCAATCCAGGTAACTACCCGAGGGCAGACACGCCTTTGCCAGCTGAGTCCAGTCCGCGGGGGTGAGGGGCCCAGAAGACAGGTTCTCCAGCATGGCAATGGTGTAAGGCGCAGTCGGCCCAAAGGTTGTAACTGCATTTTTAAGTTCTCTAATCTGCTTTATTTCAAAGGGTTCCCACACATTACGTCCCTGACCCATGGCCATCTGTACAGGATATATCCCATAGGGGCCGCTATCTATCCCTGGGAACGGGTGGTCTTCATTAGACACACGACCCCCATGCCACAGCTGTCTGTGGAAATAACGTCCCGCCGGCGGCGGAGCATCATAAGATGGCGGCCGTGGCTGAACAGAAAATGGCGGCCTGTGCGTTATTTCCTGTACTGACGGAAGAGGGGGGAGTTCCCATGCGGCGGCATCGCGGCGAGGGACCGCTTCTGGAAACGAGTTCCAGGGCGGAGCAGAAGGTTCTGTCTCCCTCCCCTGCCAGGGGGCGCTCAGAAGCTCTCTGCTTTTTCGTAAGCCTAGCTGAGCGGAGCGCAATTCGCGGCGCAACGCAGCGAAAGAGCCTTGCGTCTCCCCATCAAGCGACTTAGGCCCCTGACAGCTGGTCTCTTTGGCCTCCTCACCATTCAACCTTCCCTCGTCCTCGGAGTCAGACGACTCCGAGGCTTGAGCCCCGTCCTCCTCCTTAGCATCTTTGTTCCCCTTGACGGACCCCTCTCGGGAGCTCCCTGACTGGGCCTGCTCAAATACCCTGCGTACTTTTGTAAGCTCTTGAGAGCTTTCCCCGCAACCACCCTCACTCTTAGTGCCGCTACCTAGCATGTTTCCCATTTTTTAATATGTTACTCACCGCGTGAGGCCCAAGGAATCCGCCACTTACGCGTGAGCCTGAGAGGAGTCTACAAACCCTGTAGGTGCGCGCCACCCAGGGCCCAGGTTTATCCTCTACTCACCTGTCTTGCAGCTCTGCGTTGGAGCGTTGTCCACTGCCACGTCTCGGGGGTGATCAGCTCCCCGTACAGGCCACCAGATGTCGGTGTCACTCCCGGCCGGCAGGAAGGACACACAACAAAGTCTGGCAGTGGACAACCTTTTCTTTTATTTTCCTTCTCCGTACAGCCTGCCCCGGGAATCCTCCCGGCCGAAGTCTCTGTTGGTCCGCTCCCCGCGGCTCCTTGCGTGCTTCTCCCTACAGTCTGTCCCGAAGCCTCTACTGGTCCGCTCTCCGCGGCTCCTTGCGTGCTTCTTCTGCTTCTTCTTTTTTTGGTGGCGGGAGAGGCACTCACTTATATAGGGTTACAGTGGCCAATCAGTTCAAAGCGCGCGATGCGGGCTGATTGGCTAACATCAGTTGTTGCTAGGCAGACTATCTTACAGGGCGGGTTGTGAAGCAGGAGATCTTACAGGGCGGGTTGTTTACCAAGCAGGAAGCAGGAGATCTTACAGGGCGGGTTGTTTACCAAGCAGGAGATAAGCGCCATCTTAGCACACTCGATGGGAGGGGTAATCTAGCTCAGGCTTTGCTCTTTCCTACAGGCCTCACGTCCGCCAAGTAAGGCGACCGGGCTTGGCCGCGGCTCCCAACACACTTTTCTGAAAACAATTCCTGCTCCGTGATGTTCACTTTCTTCCTCCATGCGACCACTGATGACTATCTTGTCATTTCCTCTTTGAAATCAGTTAATGCTAAAAGTCAATATGAATGGGTTAGGAGGCTTCTAGAGGGGTGACAGGATTATAGGGAGTTACATTAACCAGTGGATTAATCCACTGATGTTCATTGCAGAATGTACTGTTCAGAGGTGGAGTTTCTACAGGGGGTGGGTCTCCGGGAATGAGCTCTTGGAGAATGGATTTCAGGGTGGCACTCCTTCTCTGTGCTCTGTTTTGGCTGCCATAAAGTGAGCAGCTTTATTCCCAAGACTCTTCCATCACAACATTTCTGCCTGTGAGCAAGCCAACCATGAACTGAAACCTTTGTGTCACTTGTGCAGTGCGTTTATTTATGTACTGACTATCAGAAGTGTTGCTTAGACAGGTATCATTTCAACCAGTTGATTCTTGTATTGGATAAATTTGATAAAATTGTTGTTTTCATATTTCATGTCATAAAAATTAGTGAAAAATATACAAGGTTTGGTCATTCTATATTTAAATAATTGGAATGACAAATGGTTAAAGTACATGCCTGCTCTGAAATCACTGTGATGTGTGACTTCGGTTTCCTGGGTATTATCATTCACAGTAGTATTTCTGATCTCTTTAATCTCAAAACTTTAAATTGTCCGTTTACGGCAACCATATGCTCCCTTATCCACATCCTGAGCACCATAACTCTAAATTTCATTACAATAATTACTATTATAGATTAAGTACTTATTATGTACTTAACTTTAGGTTTATTGTTTTATTTAATTCTGAAATCAAATGAGGCATGTACCATCATGACCTTAGCTTTACTGAGAGGGAAATTGAGAAAATTACTAAATTTTAGAAAATTACTAAATTTTAGAAAATTACTAAAAGTCATATAGGAAGAAAATTTTAAAACTTGAGTTAGAAAATAATGAAATCTGCCTCAAGTACAAGTTTCTAACTCCCACAATATAAACCCCCCTTCTGATATCATCTCCCACTTTCCTGTTTCTCCGACAATGTCATTCTTCTCAATTCTCAGTCTCATGGTGAACTCTCACAGCTCCTTGGTCTGTGTGTCTGTATGTCATGCTGGCTTCTTTCCATTGCTTTCCTATTAAGTAAGGATACTGTGAACTATCACTGTACTCTACAGTGATATTCTCCTACTTCCTTTCCTGGGATCCTTCTCTTACACCTGCTTAGAAAATCTTTAATCTACTCCATAAATGGATCATCAATCATTTTGGAGAAATATTCAAAATGTAGAAAGTGCAAGTCTTACTCCCCTAACTCATTGAGTAGTAGAAATAATTCTTCCATATGCCGTAACAAATTATCTTCTAATTGAAATTTCCAGCCCACTGGTTAATGGGAACTCTATTTCAGTCAATTTGGAGATTTGTCATCTTTTTCTGGAGTTGCTTCTCATTTTCAGGGCATTACAAATGCTGAAATGAAAAGGGATCAGTGGGATAAGGGCAAGAGGAGGAGAATCATTCTGTGGAATTGTCTGAAAACCATATTGTAATCCTTGAGGTGTCCTCATTTTGAGGACAGGAGGTATCACTGCATCCTATTTCATTATGAGTCACTAAATGACTCTCATATCTGATTCCATTTGGGTCACTTGTCTGTGCTAGGCGATGGCACTAGGGGATCCAGCAACATCCAATGTGATGTATGACTAAAATGACGTGAGGTTGGTCAGTGTATGCAAGCCTGAAGTACCATAGAAAGTACTTCCTCCTGATACCAACAATAGCCTCAAGACAGATGTCTCTAATGTTTGACCTCAGCTGCACTTAGGTTATCTCCAGATGTAATTGTTTACTTGATTCACATCACTTCCTCATGAGTTGGTGGTGGTGCTGGTTGAATGGAAGGGAGATGAACAGGCTGCCAAGTATGTAGTTCTTTTAATAAACTGTTGCTTTTATACATGATTTTTATCTCCAGTTTTCTGTCTATAATTTATTTATTCTTTATGCCCAAAATTTAGAGTTCAGTTGCCAAACCTCTTGGAACATCGTAAGTACCATTTTACTTGCTTCCCTGAAATTCTTATCAGATTGCCTTCTCAACACTTGTTCATTTGTCTGCTTCATCTTCCTGCTTGTGACATCCTGGGGATCCGGTATCATGTGAAAGTTTGGTTATCATTAAGGTCCTATATAGAATAGTAGAAACTCTTTAATTTCTACTTTATTCTTTTTCAGTTACATAAGCTGTAAGAGAAAATGGTCTCAGTTTTCATGTAAGGATGCATATATGTAATAAAAATATTTTATCTGTGGGGATTGTTTGTAATTAAAACATGTTTTTGAGAAAATTGGCATGGTAAATTCTGTCATAGAACTTTTATATAAAATATTTTAAAAACAGAAATGAGCAACCACTGAACCACAGAATAGTTTAAAGTAAGAAAAATTGATGATACTGCATATTAGCAAGGATATGAAATTACTGTAGCCTGAAACTTTGTACCTTCATGAATGGGATGAAAGCTTTAATGAGAAAGATCTGGAGAAGCTAGTTAGCCCTTTCCTCCCCTTGAGGATGCAGTGAGGTGTCATCCAAGACCCACAGAGAGAACCTCACCAGATCTCAAACCTGCCAGTATCTTGATTTTGGACTTCTCAGACTCAAGAGCTATGAACATAACCTGCTGCTATGTATAATTCACTTAAATAATGATACTTTCTTAATACCATAAACTACTGCTATTTTAAATGTAAGCAACTTAATGTTGAGATTTGTTGTTTTAACTATATAAGGATACACATTTTAAAAATGAAACAACATCAGTAAACTAAAATTTTGCATACTACATTATTTGCAAACTTAAAAATTTAAGATTCAGTTAATTTTAGCACAGTGACAGAGTTGTGCAACTATAATGACAATCCAACTTAGGTCATTTTGGTTATCCCAAATCAAAACACTCTACCTATTAGCTGTCATATTCTACTAAATCTTACCACTTTTAATCGTACACTTTTTATCACACACTTTTAAATCTTGTGACACAGTGCATCTTTTTAGAAATTTTAGGAATATTGGAACTAGCCAATAATAAAGATGATATACTTCTTTTCTATATCTCTTTAAATAAACAGGTGTAGTAGGCAATACTAGGACAGCACACACGTTTAGGCCACCAGAGTGAGAACTTGGTGATAGGATGGCTATCGTACATCAAGTTCTTGGCCAATCGTGAGTGGGTGTGAGTAGAAAGATCACAATAACATAGGATATAGTGGCAGATTTAGTGGTCACTGCAATTACTAATTAATTGGGAGAAAAAATAAATCTTTAAGTATATGCAATACAAACTTATGAAAGCATCTTTGACTTCTATCATAACAAGGAAATATACTATAATATTTCTGTGATTTATTGCTATATTCATAACAAAGGAAATGTCACTTTTTAGAGGTTAAGAAAGTAAATATGAAAGTAAAGATATAGTCTTATGAATCACTTAATTTGTAGCAAGGGATAAAAACTGCTTCTCTAAAATGAAGGCATGGATTTCTGTATATTGTCTTTCCTTATTGAGGAAAAGCTTGGTAAGAAAAATGTAATAAAAAAGGTGTCAGTAATCCGTAATCACAAACAACACCTAAGGCTTTTCTTTTTTTGTAGACAAAGTTAAGAGTTGCGGTTACAGGGCTGAAAGGAAAACAAAACATTTTAAGTTTTGGAGCCCTTGGGAAAGCTAAACCTCTGGCTAAGAATTCATTGACTTTGCTCTGCATATCTGTGGATTCAGGCATTGGATGCATACAATGACAAATGAATTTACATTTCTTGATGATTAGGTTTCTTCACCTAACATGGATGTAGATGATAGTATGATTTAATAACTCTTGCTTATTCTTTAAAGTCTCAGCGTATCCTCATTGTCACCTTCCCTGGAATCTGCTTCCTATTCCCAAAGCATCTCGAACTCCCTTTTATATAGCATCATTGCCTTGTTAGTTTAGGATAGAACTTATTCTTTCATTTCACTTGATTCTAAGTTCCACGCAGACAGACTCACATCTGTCTTATTCATTGCTTTATCCCTTGCAAGGAGAAGAGTATGCGACACACATCTGTAGAACAGACAAGTGAAGAAGTGCCTAAATGCCTTCTCAAACCGTATGCCTCCTATTAAAGTTAGTAGGATGGAAAGAATGGAGGGTATAGGATTGAACAACGGTCCCTTGTTCAAAGCACAGAGAGAGTTTCTTTTCATGCGGAACACATTAAATATGTAGAATTTAATGCAGAATGATTATTACAAGATAGAGGCTTTCAAAACATTAGAGATAGGAACATCAACCAGATATCCTTCACTGACTGATGAAAACATGAATACAAACAGAAGTGAAAATTCTTTATCTTTTGTATTGGTAAGCCTCTTAAATTCTGTATGTATTTTTCTCAATTTTATTGAAAAGATAATAATTTTGGTAGGTAACTACATTAATAAAACTTAGGGCTGTATTTTGATGAAAGTAGCTATTTTCAAAGAGTTTCTGAGGATTACATTTTTGAATAAATTAAATTCACTATAGAAGGCAATCAGCTATGACTAATCTAGGCCTTTTTTTCCTACATCATTCCTTGATTTATTTTCCCTAAGTCCAAGAGACAAAATTAGTTTTCTTTCTGAGTGATTGTGATCTATGTTTTAATGCAAAATGATTTCTTTGTGTTCCAATTGAGTAGCTCATGTAGCAAGAAAAGGCTAACTTTTTAAAAGCTCAGCTTGCCACTGCTGCTATTAACTGTAGTGTAAGATTTGTGGCCTTAATATGTATTCTTGAATATTGCATCCTATAAGAGTGTATTTTAAAAATAACATTATAAGAATTAGAGCAAAGAAGAATGACCCTCAGCTCTATCATTGCCATTTAATTTTATTTTATAACCTTACAGTTCTGTACTATTAGTTGATCTGAATTTATGTTCTCAGTCCACACAGAATAGAAAACAGAAAACTTGTGCTGACAATATTGTTTATCAACATAAGGTAGGAATAAAATTAGTATAATATAAATATAATTGGTCTTGTCATCTAATTAGTTCCATAAAGAATCCTCCAACATTAATTAAAAACAAACAGGCAAACTCCACAAATAATCAACATTTTCTATGGTAGTTTTCTTCAAAATCTGAAAATCAATAATGGATAGCTCTACCTTGCAAAGAAGCAAATTTCTAAACAGAGAATACATTTTATGTTTAATTTATTTTGGCTACTATGATCTGAAAGCATGGAGATTAGACATAGGGAACAGTAGAAGTTTACTCTGATGACTTCTCAAAATCAAAACTGTTCTTCGTTAAAGCTTATGCCACGATCCACAAAGTTGGTCAGATGAGCATTTGTGGGTGAAATACTGAATAAGGATCTTTCCAAAGGAATAACTTGTTCATATGTGGAGTTACTAGTGGATTGAACCTTCATGCCAATGTTCCTTTGTGGAGAGCACCAGTGAGTTTTTTCCTGTGTCAGGAAAGCCATGTGAACCCTATCATTTGCTCTCTTTCTGTTTCTGGAATATACAGATCTCCTCTTGAGCAGCAGTGAAAACCATATGACCCCTACCATTTGCTTTCTTCATGTTCATAACAGACAGATCTCTTCTCAGGCAGCAATGAGCAACTTTACCATGCTCCTCACAACACTGCTTCACCTGCATGATGTCATATCACCTAGCCTTCACTTGGCCTAGATGAACCCCACTTAGGAAAGGACTGGGAAACAAAAGTACCATTCATCTCTTATTAGAGCATTTGGTTTGGTTCTAGGTTCGATTTAGATATGAAATGGACTATAGGAAGAAAATATTCACTTAGTCCTTTATACAATCACTTTAACTAATTTGTGTATTCATTCATTGCTTGAGCTATTCAAATGATTTTAAGAAACAACTAAATAATACTTTTTTCTTTTTCTGCTGGAATTTTGAAAAATGTATGCTAACAGTTTTTATAATAACATTCTCAAAATAAAACTTACAAGTAAAAGGAATTTATTTTAGTTTGTTTTAAAACAAACATTCCCTCAATAAAACAAATGAAACAAAATCTTTTTTTTTCTCAGAAAAATCTATTTCATTGCTTTCTTTTAAAGTACAGTCATGACGTTATAGGTGCCTTTTAAAATCTGTCTATAGGAGACTCAGAATTAAATCCAATATCAATTATATTAATTTTCATGTGTAATACATTTAAATCTATTTTCTCTTGGTTTTGATTTTTCACTTTCGATTTTATTGTCCAGGTATATAACTTTTATAAAATTTTTTGTCAAATTACTTCAGAAAGAAATTCCTTTCATGAACTTAAACTGTCAACCTCTGCAACAGAAGTGAAATATATTTAGTGATACATTCATCTGTCTTAGTAGAACTGGAAAATAGTGAAACTGAAGAGGGCTTCCATTAAGAAGTTTTAGGCAATTTTGAGTTCTGGAGGACAAGGCAAAATATTGAATGAGCATGTGTATGTGTGTATGTGTGTTCTCATGCATGTGTGTGTTTTTGGAAGATAAAATAGCTTTGGAGAGAAGTCAAAAAGACTTAAAATACAAAGGTCTTATCAAATCTAATAAGAGTGAAAGATAGTAAAAACATTCCTCTTCTTCATGATAATTACAATTAAATTTCTTTTACACCCCAGTAGCTCTACAAAGGTGAGACAATAGGAGGCAATGGCTGTGATGAGTGGACCTGTGTTGGTATTCTATCTGGATTGGAAGAATTATAAAGATATGATGGGAGCTATAATTGTGGGGCTCTCTGATAGTAGTTACTATGGTTGGACATGGTCATTTTCAGAATAATAGAACCGTTTCTAGAAACACAGGCTCCTGTGGATCAGGAGACTGCCAAGCTCGTGTGGAAGGCACCTTTTTGAGTGCATTCCCCTGTACCTGAATTTAGTTGGTAATGAACAAGATGGCCTAACATTGCCCTGCACTTGACTAAAGGTCAGACAGTTTCCCCTGGGCATGGGACCCTGACCTCCCTTCAAGTATTTGCTTCAGAGAAAACTTGAATTGTTCTTTGAGCTGTAACTCTGTATCTCAGACATTTATAGATAAATGCATGCATCTTGAGAACATACTCAGTGAGATAAATGACATACTTGTAAACATCATATTGGTTCATTGTGTGAGAAGCTGAAATAAAAAATATACGTATATAAAAATAATAGTTAAAATAGTAATCCTACTGATGTCTCTGAGTTCATTGAAGAGAAAGATTTGTGCTGATATTGTTTGGAGAATTGAATACAGATGTCTTGTGCTCTGGGTGAATGATTTGAGGATGATGGTGCACAATGTATATACCTTTGTTGCCCCCTGACTGATGTGTTTTGAAATTTTATTGTAGACTTTTTCTTTTCTTCTTCTTGATTTTTAAAAGATTTTTATCCTTGAAATAAAACAGATTTGGAAAAAATTCTATATCTCAGAACATCTTTTTTAAAGATTTGGGAACTCCCTACCCTCAGTTTCCTTGGGAGGGTAAGAGCCTAAACTTGTGTGGGGAACCATTCAGACTGCTTCAAAGTTCAAGGGCATCTAAGGACACCTAAGGACATCTAAGGACGTGACCCAGCTTGTCAGTGTAGGTGCACAGTGAGACACAGCTGTGTAACCAAGATTTAGCACAGATAAACACACAAGCACTGATTGTAGCACAATGCAAGGATGTCAATATGCGATAACAACTTGTATAATTCTTATACAATAAAGACCCAGGGGCTCTTGGGCTCTCTTTCTTGTGCTCTACTCTGCTCCATCCTGCCTGCTGTTGTTGCTGATGTGTTGCACATGTACATTCTTTAACAGCAGGACTTTTCTCACGAAAATCTCCTTTGGACCCCCTGAGCAGGCTGAGATCCATTCTCAATGTCCTCAGTGAAGGTCTCACATTCTCTTTACTCACCTGTTGTTTCAGAGGGATTGAACTGAATCTTGAATAAAGACTCCCCTGCCATTTTAAACATGTGTCCAAGGCAGTTTTGTGTTATAAAGTTGAGACGAGGGGCCAAAGAGCTCAGCTGCTACCTGACCTCTGGCAAGACTCTCTCTAGAATAGCCTCACTCTATCCTTCCCTGCTGATGTGCTGTGCCTCTGGTCTTGCACACAGCTTTCAGAATTGGCCCACGCTAGTTAAGCCTGTGATGGACTCATGAGTCTCAATGTTTAGTTGAAAATAGGAACATTCTCTCCCAATGGATATCCTGCTATGGTAGCCTCATTCTACTGTCTTACTGCTAGTTTTCATTATATTTTCTGATATATTTACCTTCAAAAAGCCTCTGTATAACCAGAATGTTAATTGGTGAGCTCTGATTTGGTCCATCATTTTCAGAAGCTCAGTCTTTTCTTCATCATGATAGGATTCTGAATTACTATTCTATATTTTGTGAGAAAATCCTTTGGACTTGGCCTTACGATGGAGCTGCTTGTTTTGGGACTGTGGAGGAATAACTTACATATTTCATCTCCTGTGCTGAAATCAAACTGTCTTATTCCAATGTGAAAGAGATAATTATTACATTGTTATCAAAGAATAGGATTTTTGAGAGTAAGTGGAGAAGAAAAATATACAGACATTCTGGGTTAGATGATTTTGTTTCTGAATCTTTGGGGACTGGGGTCACTCAGCTGGTCTTTGGGCATGTTAGCTTGGACCAGTTTTGAAAAACTTTGAGAATTTAATATGGAGTATATAGGACAGACCCTTTTTGTATTATATACCAGGGTCTTCTCACTGGTAACTTTCTCTTAATGATTAGCTTCAGTTTTGCAGCATTTCCCTGTCAGAAATTGCTTGGCACATCTATGTAGCCTTTTCTTTCAGTTATTTCTTTTTTTTTTTTTCTTTTGTACCGGGATCGAACCTGCAGTCTTGCACTTGCCAGGCAGGTGCTTTACACTGCTGAGCTAAATCCCCAGCGCTGTAGCCTTTTTTTGATCAGATAATTGTAGCTGCTCCTTCCTATGGTCTGAATATACTTTTCAAAACAATTACTTAGCCTCAATTGTTCAAACCAAGAAACATTCTTTAGAGTTAGGCAAGATAGAGCAATATAAATAAACAAATAGAGGAACTTTTTCATTCATTTTAATTTTTTAAATTATCCTTTAACTGTAGGCCAGATATTTGAAAGGAAGTATGTTTAGGACTTGAGACATTTATTTCAAATATATAATTAAAATTAAAGTACATTCAGTCAGATAATGGATTGTTACAAAATTTTTATACACACTTCACCCAAAGGGCTGTCAAAAATTTATAAATGAGTACCACATTGTCTGAAGAAGAGAATATAGCTTTCCTTGGATTAATGCTAGTTGTCTGCTGTTTAATGCGTAATCATTATGTCTTCACCGATAATTCTTCCAAGAACTTGTTTTCTGTATTTGCCTAATGTGATTTCCCCCTTGTTTTCTATCTACTGTTTTGTTTTTGTTTTTAATGCTTAGTCTATGAAAACATGGATTATTTAAAATATAGAAGGATTTAATAGGTAATAAATTTGTAGAGACATGGCTGGTATGTTTAAATCTACAAAAATGATACACACACAGAAAAAATAAGAAAAGTACCCCTGGATCTATTCCAGCCATCTTTGCACACAATAAGTAGGTCTGGGAAGGGCAATATGATATTACAGGATAAATTTGGATTTTAACTATGGAGAAATAGGAGTTAGAAAGGAATTCAGCTAAATTTTGCAAGATTTGATTATAAATAAGCAGAACTCAAGTGCTATGGGAATTACAAAAGTAAAACTGTTTATGGGTATAATTTACAAATAGAATGAGTTCCTTATTGTATTACTCAGAAATCCTGTTCTTGAGAGCAGAGATAACTTCTGACCATTTTAAATCTCCAGGCCTAGTATAAGGCAAGTCAGTTCCCAGGAAATAGTTATTTAACTGAAACACAACAAGTTAACTTAACAGGAATAAAAGTTAGAATTACCTAATGCAATGAGTGATTCATAATAAAACTCTCACATTAATTAATCAAGAAATCTTTCTCTGTAATTTCAGTAGCTTAAAATGTATTTCTCAACGTTCCTCCTTGTAGATAATGGAAAGCATCATCTTCATCTGACAGATGAAATAAAGCAAATTAAAATAAAAGTCATAACCAGTTATTAAGCTGTTGGACCATTCCATTGCCATGAGTATTCTATAGGGTGCTTTAAATGTTTCATCTGGCTTTATTCTTTCACAAGTATTTGATGATACACTCAAGCAACAGAATCTCTGAAAGGTGTATATTTTTTAATATATGGTCAGTAAACAGAGAAACTATAACTGGAGTTCATTTTTGTGTATCTTCAAAGCCCAGGTGGTTTATACTGGAGCTGTCTGGTTTACAAGCAAAAGATTACCTACAGGCATTAGATACAAGACTCCAATAAGCCAGAAACTTTGAAAAGTGCTCTTGGTTAAGGTTAATGTGTGTAGAACCTGTTGGGAATTGTTCACTGATAGATGATGAGGTAAAGTTTGATTTTCCTGAGTGAGAGATCTGAAGTTAATATTTAAGACGTTATTTCTACTTATTCTCAAGTCCCATTGCACCAAATGTTATGGCAAAAACATGTGAATTTTGACTATGACTTTCAAATAAATGTGAATGGTTATTACTGTTGTCTTTCTAGTTTTATGCATTAAGCAGAAACTAAGGAATGGTAGAAGAATGGTAATTAATATTTTAGATGCTTACAATGTACAAGATACTTAGTATAACAGCAGTAATTCATGTCCAATACCAAATTTCCAACTTTGAACCCCAATTTTTTCCATTATATTGTACCAACTCCCTAGAAGTTGGGAATAGATTTGACAATTGTTAGGTTGTTCTAGCTTTGCTAGAATCTAGTGGCAAATACTGAGATAAACATCTATTAGCATCAATTTGCTCATATACAAAATGAGAACAATGCCAATGATTATCTCATAAGGCTTCAGGGCTTTAATTAAATATTTCAACTTTTTGTGAAATATGCCTAACAAATAGCAAGTCAGGCCAATCTTTCCATGACACTAGTTGTGTAAAATATGTCAGATTTTCCATTTGTCTAAACAAAATCAATTCTCTGTTTAGTAACAACACACCAAGGTCTGGCTACATCTCAGTAAAATTTGGAGAATCCGTCTCCATTATTTGGAAAGAAGTTATAAAGCTTACTCAGTTAATAAATAAGGGACAAGATGCTGAGACTGGGAGGGTCCAACAACAAGCCAAACAGGCAGCCTTCCTGGTAAGCTGTGCAAGTCATGCATCTTCCAGGAAGAGAAAAGTCAGTGCCTCCTGAGAATCCACCATGCTAGGACTGAGAGGATCCAATAAGAAGCCATGAAGCTATCCTTTCTATACAAGCCACACCGCTTCCAGAAAGTGAAAAGTCAGTGCCTCCTTGAGCCTACCTGTATGTGGGCTGACAATCTCACCCCACCCCACCCCATCACCCTGTAAGCAACCCGATGGTTCAGAGGACAGGCTGGTCTGATAGCAACTAAGGTACATAAAGATGCTAAATGTTTGTATTGTTTGGCTGATTTTTCAGGCCTGGGGCCAGCAGACTGAGCATCTCTTGGGAGGATGACAAGATGCAATATAGCAAATATGGGGATTTCCTTCTATCTTGTCTTTGAAATCCAATATTGTTCTGACAGTTTTGCTTTGTTCTGATTATTTTTCTTTATTCAGTATTCCATTTTGATTGGCTTTATTCTGTTTTTTTTCTGGGGTGGTTTGATTTTGCTATACCTGATGGAATGGACAACTATAGTGAAGATAACAAGATACACTATGGTAGCTATTGTTTTCCTAGTATTCTGCTTTGAGTTCTGTACCAATTCTGTTGCTTTGTTTTGATTGGGTTTGCTCTGTTTTGCTTTGTTGGATTTTACTGTCTTTAAATAAAAAATAAATAAGTAAGGGACATGATCTTCTCTTTCGTTTATCCATGACGCTTTGGCTCCCTGTGTTGTGAACCAGTGATCCCACTCTGCCTTCATGTCTTTACTCTGCAGTTAAGGAAGATGGGTGCAATCTGCTGGAATTTCACCCCTCCCCAGACACTGCCTGGCACCCACTCCTACCTCCCTCAGACAGAGTCAGCTTGTCTGCTTAATGACCCAGAGTTTGTGAAATGGAAAAATCTGTGGATTTTTCTGCAGGATCACTCAAAGTGAAATTTCCATTTTAGGCATAATATCCAGAAAAGCTGCCAGCAAATTCCCCTCTTCTCATATCTTATAACCACACCAACAATGAAGATTACAGAGCTACAGAAACATAGAGACATGTACACACACACACACACACACACACACACACACACACACAGAGAGAAGCCCAGAGGTCAGGAAACTTAAGGTAGAGTCTCTCATTTCTAGTGGCTAGGATATGAGAATGAGGAAGAGAAGAATAAAGAAGAAAATATCAAATTCTTAGAAAAATTTGCATAAAAATTCATATTTATATATACATGTTTCTTTACTATTCTGTTGAATTGGTACTTCTCTGTAGTGTTATTCCATGTCTTTAGTGAGTGATCAATTTAAAATAAAATTTTTGAACAGATGCAGACCAATAATTTACAAAATATATATACTGAAATGAAAACAAGAGGTAGAATTAGAGGGGAGGGGGGAAGGGTTAGGGGACTAAAAGATAATTAATGGCAAAAATGGAGACAGAGCTTTTGAAATGGGAAGGATCCCAAGAGATAAAAGAAGCAGGGAAAGAGGGGAGGAATAGGGGACAGAAAAGAAGGCAGATGTGTTCTCACATGTCCCAGGTCCTCATGATAAATGTAATCAGTAGACACCGCAGACATGTACTCAAAAAATAAAGTTATAAAAAGATTGTGACGATGTCTAATTCTCTGCACTTACTCCGTGATGAACCAATAACACTAGTCTACAGACTGAATTTGGAGGGTGGCACTGTTATTATTTAATAGTAGCTCTCAAAGATCTTGCAGTTATAGTCCAACACAAAGAAATCCTTAGACAGCATTGAACTAAAAAAAAGTTTGCTTGTTATACTCATTTTTGTAAAGCACTAAGGTGCTGGAGTCATTTATAGCACAACATTATCTAGGCAAAGCTGACTCATACATATATTTTTACTTATGCCTTTTCGAATTAATAAGCATTAATTTTTTCAAAAGAACTAAAAGAATTAACAGTATGTTTTACTGCCTAACTTGACATTTTCAGTGACTTCTTTGTCTTAAATTTAGCATTACAAGAAGAAAGATCCCTCTTCCCCCACTTTGGAATCAGGAATCAAACTCAGGACCTCACACTTTCCAGGCAGCACAGTGCCGCTGAGCTATACCCCCAGCCCCTATCGATAAGAAAGTTGATGTCCAGCTTGTACTCGTGCTTTCCCTGTTTTTGATTTAATATTTGTTTGGATAAATTTCTTTTTCTGCTATTTGTTTATTCTACTGAGGATCATAGATGCACAGTTCGTGTATGGTTGATAAAACTGTTTGGTTGCTATTATAGTTGATGTATAGCTGGTTAGGCTTCATGATAGGGAGACATTTTATATTGTCAAGATGTCATTTTCTTCCAGAGAAGTGTGAAACTTCCTGACTCTTTCCTCCAGTCATAGGCTGTTTTTTCTATTTGAATGACCATAGACTTCAGCAATGTTTTTTCTTCACTTAAATTCTCAATCAGGTTCCATAACAATGTCTATCATTTATAAAGCCTTTTTTTCCCTGAGACACGTGGGGAAAGGCGTGTTCTTTAAATTTTCAGGTTGTATTTTTCCTATATTTGAAATAAGGAAACTGTTTCCTTTGCATAGCTTTTTAAAATTCCATTATAATAAATAATACTGCTTTATGTGGAATATGTATGTGCTCATGCACACACACACGCGCGCACGCTCGCGTGCACACACAATAGATCTTTTTTCTTTAAGTTTTTTTTTCTTTGTATCGGTACCAGGGATCAAACTCACAACTGCCTGCTTGCAAGGCAGGCGTTTATGCCGTCGACCTAATCCCCAGCCCCACACAATAGATGTTTTACGCTGTCTTTGATCTACAGTTTTCATTGCATTTCTTCATCTTTTGTTTCTCTGTATTTATAAATTTATCCCGGCTATCAAAATGTATTGGAATGTGATTTATCATGCATTTTCTATTTTTCATTTTTACTTTGTGATAGCATATAAGATCCACTCTCAGCAAATTATAAACTAAATGATTCAATATTGTTAACTGTAGTTACATTGCTGTATATGTTTCTAGTTGTTTATAATAAATCTTTTTTTCTTTATGTATTTCTTTATGCACTCAGCTAATTCACTTTTCTGCTCCTATTATCTTACCTGTTTTTGGTCATTTATCTCTTCAGGGCTCTATTTTCATAGATAAATACTCTCTGAAATTGATTTGAAGTCATGGAGAACTATTTGTCTGAACTGCAAAACTGGTGAGCATTTATTTTTGAAGTGTCTTTTTTTCCCCTGACTGCTTTTTATTTTCGCTTTTGCTGTGATTTGAATATTTGCTCCTCTAAAACATGTAGATTGTAATCTAGGCCATAGTACAAAAATATTAAGTGGTGGGACTTTAAAAGATTATTAGGTCAGTTCCTGCATGTGTGAGATTAATGACCTGATGGAAAAAGGTTGTCTGCACTTTCTGCCGTGTAAGAAAGTAAGAAGGCATCATCTGTGAGGAACGAGACCTATTCACAGTGGGAGTACTGGCACCTTGATCTGGACTTTCAGTCTCCAGAACTGTAGCAGTACTGTCTGATGTTTATGAATTACCCATTCTAAGGTGTCTTATTACAGAAGCCTGGACTAGGATACTTCTTTTTCTCCTCCACTGAAATGACTCCACATATTTTAAACTTTTTTGTAATGTTCTTTTTAAATGAACTATGCAACTGGATAACTGGACAAAGAAGTTGTATGAATTGGAATCTTTCATGTTTGATTTAAGTGTCTAGGAAAGTCAATGATTTCCCTCATGTCTGAGTACCTGAGACCTCAGATTTCAGAATCTCAGCAATCTGTCTTTTCTTTCTTTTCTTTTCTTTCTTTCTTTCTTTCTTTCTTTCTTTCTTTCTTTCTTTCTTTCTTTCTCTTTCTTTCTTTCTCTCTCTCTCTCTCTCTCTGTCTCTGTCTGTCTTTCTCTGTCTCTCTCGTTCTCCTATTTTTTGTGTCTCTGTCTCTGTCTCTCTGTCTCTCTCTCATTCTCCTATTTTTCTTTTGTACCAGGAATTGAATTCAGAGTCTTACTTGCCAAGCAGGTGCTCACACACTGAGCTACATCCCCGGCCCCCCAGCCATCTTTATGACATATGAAACCCCTTCATATCATGGTCCTGCTGCTTGGATCTCCTGGTCTACATCTATCTCTGTTTCTGCCTTTGTTACGGTTAAGAAGTTTAGAAGTTTAACCAAGAGACTCAGCAGGGAGCCAGGGTTTTTACTTTGTAAACTTCCTCATCCTGTGAAAGAATCTAGTACAGACATTTTGTGAGTGCTACACCCACGTGAGGGGAGAGGGGTTGTGTATAATGTAAGAGTGAAGAGGCTTATTTTCCTCCTTTTTGCTCTGGCTGCTTCTGCTTGCTGCTGTCTTGAAGTGTTGCCCTTGAGTCATGGAATCCTGCCTTTGAGCCAGCTGTTATGAACTGAAACCTCTACACACAGCGAGCCAAATAAACCTTTCCTTCCTTCATTTTAGGTGTCAGGTGTTTTGTCCCAGTAACTGGAGAAAAGTAACCAAGACAACCTTCATTCCATTTTATTTATTGATGAAAAATTTAGGGTGTAGAGTAGAAATGTGATGTGTTAACCTGGCTCTCTTTGTTTCCATGGCCTTGTTTATAGTCTCTTATAGTCTCTGTTATTTGGTTTGGGCCACTCTTGTTGCTAATTTAGGATTGTTTTGTTTCAGCCAGGTATTTCTGGTTCAAGACTTAAACATATATGTGTTTGTTTTTAATGACTTACCTTTTCTAGGATGATAAGCTTATATCAGTTTTCCAATCAGTAGAAAATAAGATGTTTTTCTTCTATCCTTTTGTTTTATTTTAGTGGGTTGCAAATTTGAAAGTTGCAAAGTTGCAAGTTGCAAATTTGAAAACTGTTGTTTTTTAAATTTTTCATCCTTAATTGAAAAATAAAAAACAGCTTTTAAAAGGACACTCATTACATTTTCTTGTACTGAGATATTATAATGATGATGCCAATTATTTCATGGGGAAGACTGGAAGACAATGTTCCTTAAGAAGTATTATTAAGGTTTATTTTAGAATTATTAAGATTGGATATAGGTCTGCAGAGGAGGAGCTGGGCAGATCTGGGTGCCCTCACTGGCCTCTCTGCGTGTCTGAAGGACTCTGGATATCTACGCCCAGACTGCTGGAGTTCCCTCAGGCTTCCAGGTGCAGTGAAGGAGAGAGGTGGGTTTGAGGCTTCCACATCAGCCTCCCCATTCCCGGCTTCATTTGGAGACCTGCTGAGCTCCCGATAGGTGGGCTGGCCCACACTACCAGCCTAGCCCAGCCTGTTTAGCTGCCGCGCCTGGCCATAGGTCTGCAGAGGAGGAGCTGGGCAGATCTGGGGTGCCCTCACTGGCCTCTCTGCATGTCTGGAGGACTCTGGATATCTGCGCCCAGACTGCTGGAGTTCCCTCAGGCTTCCAGGTGCAGTGAAGGAGAGAGGTGGGTTTGAGGCTTCCACATCAGCCTCCCCATTCCGGCTTCATTTGGAGACCTGCTGAGCTCCCCATAGGTGGGCTGGCCCACACTACCAGCCTAGCCCAGCCTGTTTAGCTGCCGCGCCTGGCCATAGGCCTGCAGAGGAGGAGCTGGGCAGATCTGGGGTGCCCTCACCGGCCTCTCTGCGTGTCTGGAGGACTCTGGATATCTGCACCCAGACTGCTGGAGTTCCCTCAGGCTTCCAGGTGCAGTGAAGGGGAGAGGTGGGTTTGAGGCTTCCACATCAGCCTCCCCATTCCGGCTTCACTTGGAGACCTGCTGAGCTCCCGATAGGTGGGCTGGCCCACACTACCAGCCTAGCCCAGCCTGTTTAGCTGCCGCCCCTGGCCATTGGTCTGCAGAGGAGGAGCTGGGCAGATTTGGGGTGCCTGCATTGGCCTCTCCATGTGTCTGGAGGACTGTGGATATCTCTGCAACCAGGGAGGGTCCACAGGTTCCTGAAGCACTGCAGCCTGTGGTGAGTACCCTAACCCGGCTGCGATTGAAGAACTGTGGAGCTTCCAAGGGGCAGGTGGGCGCACAGTGTCCCTGAGGCCCAGCTTGTCTGGAACTGCGGAGTTCTGAGCAGGCAGAGGAGGGCCACTGGTTCTGTAGGCCTAATGGCTTGGGGTAGCGCGGCGCCAGAGTCTCAGTAGCTCCAAACATAGAAGGGGATTTTCAACAGATCCTGAGGAAGCTTTCAAATAACACTTGAAACACAGAAATATAGGAAAATGACAAAACGAAAGACCAAATTACAACCTCAAACCTCCAGCCCATCTCAAGAAACCCTAGGAGTGATGTATATAGAAGAAAATATATCCCATCCACCTCATATATTGGACACAATAGCCACTGAAATTGACAAGCAACTCCAGGAAGCTTTAAAGAAATTCAAACTCAAAATAATCTCCCAGATAAAAGAAGAAATGATAAAAGAAATGAAAGAGATTCTAAATATATCTAAAGAAAACACAGATAAAAAATTGGAGGAACTAAACAAAAAGATAGAATCCCTAGACGAGCAATATAAGAAACAAACAGAATACATAATGCAGATGCACAGAGATATACAGGAAATAAAAAACTCCACTGAAAGTTGTAAAAACCGCCTTAATGAAAGTGAAGATAGAATTTCAGACCTTGAAGACAGGATTGCAGCTAGTGAACAGGAAAGGAAAGATCTTTTGAAAATAACAAGGAACCAGGAAACAACAATTCAACAACTGCAAGATGATGCAAAGAAGAATAACATAAGAATGATAGGGATTAATGAAAGAGAGGGAGACAACATGAAGGATGTCAGGAGGATATTTAGAGAAGTAATAGCTGAAAATTTCCCAAGCATGAGATCAGAAACTGACATCAGGATCAGTGAAGCATATAGAACTCCAAACAGTCATAACCAAAATAAAACTACACCCAGGCATATAATAATCACCATCCCAGAAATCCAACACAAGAATAGATTATTAAAAGCTGTCAGAGAGAAAAGACAAATCACTTATAAAGGAAAACCTATCAGAATCACAGCAGACTTCTCAGCACAAACGATAAAGTCAAGAAGAGCATGGAGTGAAGTATTCCAGATCCTAAAGCAAAATGATTTCCAACCAAGACTGATATATCCTGCAAAACTATCATTCAAAATAGATGGTGCAATACGATACTTCCATGACAAAGAACAGCTGAAGAACTTCATGAACACCAAA
Source organism: Cavia porcellus (assembly GCF_034190915.1). Lineage (NCBI taxonomy): Eukaryota > Metazoa > Chordata > Mammalia > Rodentia > Caviidae > Cavia > Cavia porcellus. The sequence goes on from NW_026947504.1 coordinate 18,353,111, forward strand.
CCAACCCTGCAAAAAATATTGAAAGACAGTTTAGATACACAAAGGAAAAAAGCACTAAGCAAAGCAAATAATTAAACAGAACAGAAAGATAAAGATGCAACAGCAGAGAGATAACATTCCTACAATTAACCAGCATTTAACAGTAATAACCATTAATGTAAATGGTCTCAATGCACCAATCAAAAGAAACAGACTAGCAGAATGGATCAAGAAACAAAATCCAACCATATGCTGTTTACAGGAAACCCATCTAACCCAGAAAGATACTCACAGACTGAAAGTCAAAGGATGGAAAACAATTCTTCATGCAGCAGGAATCCAAAAAAAGACAGGAGTAGCCATTCTGTTTGCAGACAACGTGAACTTTAAACCAACAATGACCATAAAGGACAAAGAAGGTCACTACATACTCGTAAGGGGAAAACTCCAAGAGGAAGAGATAACTATCTTAAATATATACGCACCAAACTCCAGAGCACCCAGTTATATAAAACAGTTATTAACAGAAATGAAAACTCAAATTATCAGTAACACAATTGTAACAGGAGACCTTAATACACCATTGACACCAAGGGACAGATCAACCAGACAGAAAATGAGCAAAGAAATAACAGAACTGAATCACACCTGTGAACAAATGGGTTTGATAGACATATACAGAATGTTCCACCCAACAACATCAGAATACACATTCTTCTCAGCAGTACATGGATCATTTTCTAAAATAGACCATATATTAGCTCACAGAACATATTTAAGCAAATGCAAAAGAGTTGAAATCATCCCTTGCATATTATCGGATCATAGCGCTCTGAAATTAGAAATTAATGACAAAGGATACCGCAAAAATTCCGCAAACACATGGAAACTAAATAACACACTCTTGAGTAATCAGTGGGTCACAGAAGAAATTAAAGAAGAAATTAAACAATACCTAAAAGAAAATGAAAATGCAGATACAACTTACCGGAATCTGTGGGATGCAATGAAAGCCATTCTGAGAGGAAAATTTATTGCACTGAGTTCCCACATCAGGAAAACAGAACGAATACAAATAAATAACTTGATGCTGCACCTCAAACAGCTAGACAAAGAAGAGCAAGTCAAGCCCAAAGCCAAAAGAAGAGAGGAAATTATAAAAATCAGAGCAGAAATCAATGCAATAGAGACTAAGAAAACAATCCAAAGAATCAACGAATCAAAGAGTTGGTTCTTTGAAAGAATAAATAAAATCGATAAGCCCCTAGCCAACCTTATTAAAAAAAGGAAAGAAAAAGCTCAAATTCATGCAATAAGAAATGAAAAGGGAGAAATCACTACAGACCCAATAGAAATACAGAGGATCATCAACACCTATTTCGAAAACCTCTACTCTCAAAAGTTTGATAACACAGAAGAAATAGACAGATTCTTAGAAGCATATGAAGTACCAAAGCTAGATCAAGAGGATATAAAACTGTTGAATAACCCAATCTCTGCTAATGAAATTGAGAATGTAATTGGGTCCTTGCCCACCAAGAAGAGCCCAGGCCCAGATGGATTCACTGCAGAATTCTACAAGAAATATAAAGAAGACCTAATGCCGACACTCCTCAAACTATTCAATGAAATTGAAAGGGAAGCAATCCTTCCTAAGTCATTCCTGGAAGCAAATATTACTCTAGTACCAAAACCTGAGAAAGACCCAACTATAAAAGAGAACTATAGACCGATCTCCCTAATGAACACAGATGCAAAAATCCTCAATAAAATATTGGCAAATAGGATCCAGCAAATCATCAAGAAGATTATACACCATGACCAAGTGGGATTCATCCCAGGAATGCAAGGATGGTTCAACATACGCAAATCAATAAATGTAATCCACCATATCAATAAAGCCAAAAATAAGAATCACATGATCATCTCTATAGATGCAGAAAAAGCCTTCGATAAGGTCCAACACTTATTCATGATAAGAACTTTACAGAAAATTGGAATAAATGGTCTTTACCTCAATATAATAAAGGCCATTTATGACAAACCAACAGCCAGCATCATACTAAATGGCCAAAAATTGAAAGCCTTTACTTTAAAATCGGGTACAAGACAAGGATGTCCTTTATCACCACTCCTATTTAATATAGTACTGGAAGTACTAGCCAGAGCAATTAGGCAAGAAAGAGAAATAAAAGGGGTAAAGATAGGAAAAGAAGAAGTTAAATTATCATTGTTTGCAGATGACATGATACTCTACATAGAAGACCCCCTAAACTCCATTGAAATACTCTTAGATACAATAAATAAATTCAGTAATGTGGCTGGATACAAAATCAATACTCAGAAATCAATAGCATTCCTATACACGAACAACAAAATTACAGAGAGGGAAATAAGAGAAACTGGACTATTCACATTAGCAAGCAAAAAAATGAAATATTTAGGAATTACTCTTACGAAAGAAGTGAAAGACTTATACAGTGAAAATTATAATACACTGAAAAAGGAAATTGAAGATGATCTCAGAAAATGGAAAGACATCCCTTGCTCATGGATAGGAAGAACAAACATTGTGAAAATGGCCATTCTCCCAAAACTGTTATACAGATTCAATGCAATCCCAATAGAAATACCATCAACATACCTTATAGATCTAGAGAAATCACTCCTAAATTTCATCTGGAACCAGAAGAGACCTAGAATCGCAAAGGCAATTCTAAGCAGCAAAGACAAAGCAGGAGGCATCACAATCCCTGACTTGAAGTTATACTACAAAGCAATAGCAGTAAAATCAACATGGTATTGGAATCAAAACAGAGCCGAAGATCAATGGAATAGATTAGAAGATACAACCACAACTACGAACACACTCAACCACCTTATTTTTGATAAAGGAGCCAAGCAGGTTCACTGGAAGAACGACAGTCTCTTTAATAAATGGTGCTGGAAAAACTGGCTCTCCATTTGCCGAAAACTAAAGCTAGACCCATGTCTATCACCATGTACTAAATTAAAATCTAAATGGGTCAAAGATCTAAATATTAAAACAGAAACACTAAATCTATTGGAAGACAAAATAGGTAGAAACCTTGGAGACATAGGAGTAGGTAAAGAATTCATGAACAGGACTCAAACCGCACGGGAAATACTTCCCAGAATCAATAACTGGGACCACTTCTTATTAAAAAGTTTCTGCATGTCAAAAGAAATCTCCAGCATAGTGAAAAGAAAACCCACAAACTGGGAAAAGATTTTAGTGAACTCTCTCTCAGACAAGGGCCTCTTGTCTAAAACATACAAAGAATTAAAGAAACTCAGACCTCCGAAATTCAAAGATCCAATCCAAAAATGGGCATCTGAGATGAATATGCAATTCTCAGATGAAGAAATGCAAATGGCAAATAAATACATGAAAAAATGCTCATCATCATTGGTCATTAGAGAAATGCAAATTAAAACCACACTGAGATACCATCTCACTCCTGAAAGAATGGCCAGGATCAAGAAAACCGACAACAAATGCTGGAGAGGCTGTGGGGAAAAAGGAACTCTCCTGCACTGCTGGTGGGAGTGTAGACTGGTACAGCCTTTGTGGAGATCTGTCTGGAGATTTCTCAAAAAGTTGGGACTGGAAATCCCATTTATTCCAGCTATTCCACTTCTAGGCATATTCCCAGAAGAACTGAAAGCATCATACCACAGTGATATATGTGCACCTATGTTTATAGCAGCACAATTTGTAATCGCCAGATCTTGGAAACAACCCAAGTGCCCATCAACTGAGGTATGGATAAAAAAGTTGTGGTATTTCTATACAATGGAGTATTATTCAGCTATAAAGAAGGATCACATTGAGATATTTATCAATAAATGGGCGCAGCTTGAGACCATACTCATTAGTGAAATAAATCAATCTCGCATGTGTGAATACCGAATAGTTTCCCTAATGTAAATAATGATTCAAATATATAAAAATATGTGGTAATCATGATTCCCCATTAGGTGGCCTTGAAGCCTTATAAAGTTTTCACTCATTAATTAGAAAGGCTTTATTCTGGGCTTCTTGATATGAAAATATTTGAAGCTAGAGTATATGAAGTTTTATCCAAATATTTCAAGGAAAAAGACACTATGGTAACTACTATTAAGTCAGGTTATAAGGTGGTAAAGTACTAGGTTGTTGAAACAGTCATGCTGTGACCTCTATTGTTATATTGTTATGTCCTGTTTTATCTCAATCTCCCCCTTATTGTTTCAAAAAAAATTATTTAGTCATTTCTTATGTTTGTCTTAATTAAAGAAAAAATTCAAAAAAATTAGGATATATAAATAGTAACTCTTTTCGATTTCCTATTAACTTGTTTTGAAGTCCTGTAGTACTCCCACGATCTTGTTTTGACTGATTAGACTCTGTTCCATTCTATATGATAGTATCAAGTTTGAAGACATAGGCAACTACTTTGAAGACAATAAGATTCACTAAGATACTCATTCTGGTTTGACTATTGTCTTCTTTGGAAGTCCTGTAATGTTTACAATGCCTAAGTTTTATTGGTCTTGTTCTCTACTGTTTTGTCCAACTTTATAATATCTGATAAGATAGACAATTCTTTTTAAGGAAACAAGGGACAACGTTGATAACCATTGTTGATAAACTTGTACTCTGTTCTACACCATGTGCTATGTCTATCCTTGGTATTGACTGACAGCTTTGTTTTGCCATATTTGACTGTATTCTTCCCCCCCCCCCAAAGAAAGTAATAAGCACTAAGGAGTAATAAAATCCAAGATGTGTAAATTTTGTTGTAAAAAAGAGAGGGAAAAAAAAAAAAGAAAAAGAGCTCTAACGGATATAACAGCAAGTGTGTTTGGGGGTGTTAAATAGCTGACTTTATCAATGTTTTTGGAACACTGAACACAGCTGTTTGCAGTCTCCCTGTTTGAATGTCCACCTTGTGTTCTTTGATACTGTGATTTGAGGAACTATTTTCAAGAAGATAGTGTGTAATCTACTAGCAGGTGATTTCTTACTGTTATGTTTTTTTGTTTTGTTTTGTTTTGTTTTGTTTTGTTTTTGTAGTTCTGTATTGCGTGTACCCTTACGCCGCTTTGGTTTGTTTTGTGTTTTTCTCTTTTTCCTCTTACATAAAAAAAAAAAAGAATTATTAAGATTGACAAATATCTGAGATATCCATGTGGGGATGTCATACTTAGTCTGATACAAGTCTGAAGCTCAGGGAAGGTGTCTGAGCTTAATATGGGTTTGGAATGTATTAGCTTAATTTAGATATGGTAATTACATCCTTGGGACTAGGTGAGGAGTCTTAGAGGTTGTATAAATAGAGTAGAAGTCTAGAAATGAGGTATATTCTTAAAGAACAGAGAATGGTGAAGTAGGAGGGAAACAAGCAAAAGGTTTCTAAGATTTCAAAAGACAGTTATACTGAATGAGAGTAATGTTTGGAATAGATAAAACAGGAAGTGTTCCTTGCATTTGATAACACAAAACCCACAGCGACCTTGGCAGTATCAGCTTCAGTGAATCGATGGGGTAAGAAAGCAGATCACTCTGTGTACAATATAAGAGCAACAAGATGGATGTGAAGAAGCAAATTAAGTGCAGGCATTTCTAAGAGTTTCAGCTGTGCAACTCATCTTAACAATGATAAAGGGGAAAATATGCAATTCTCAGCCTGCTAGATGTCAGATATGTTCCCCAAAATTGAAGAACAAATTCTAAGGAATAACAGAGGTTACAAATATGAAAACTTATTTGGGAATGGAAGGGGGGATAAGAATATAGTAGATCCTGAGACACAAGAAGGGTCTGAAACGGGTTGTCAACAAGCTCACTTCTCTGAGGAAATTTTATAGAGCAAAATCAAGAGGTATGTAAGATGTGGGTCAAAACTATAATCAACCAATAAGGTTATAATGTACCTACTTCATTGATATTGATTCAATAGTAGCAAGAGCATATGAATGACATCATTAACTTTGGTCGATAACCTATAGTCTTAGTCTTGCCTTATTTTTAGTAGTCTTAGTCTTTGTTGGTGAGAGCGGATGGCCATCACTAATGAGATAATGGTTTATTTATATGGGAAATCTCAAAATGGTGGTACCAGTAATATCAAACTTCTGGTTATTCCTTAGGGAAATGTGACCATTGTGATTTTAATCTTCCTCAAATATGCCTCCAGTCACAGTTTTTATCTGTTCTTATCTTCTGCACTGATTTCCTCAAGGGCCTAGTCCTGTCTGTCTATTTCTACCTAATTTAGCTATCTATCATCATGAATTTAACACCAATGTTTTTGTTTATTTAAGTTTAATGAGGAAAATACTAAAGAGTGCATCCTAATGGAATATGTAGAAGGGAAGCAATCAACTCAGAAATATTAATGACTGATAATGCATAGGAACTGCAAAAAGATGAGAGGGAATTTAATTCAGAAAACTTTAGAAATGTTGATCTAGGGCAGAAGCATGATTGTATCTTTTGTTAAAACAAGATGGAAGGTAGGCATATGGTTGTGGATGTAGGAAGTAATGGACCAGAATCCATGTTATGTCAGACCAGACAGTCTGCCACAAGAAAGAAGCTTCATTGGGTGGGGTGAGGAATTCCTTGTGGACCAAGATAGCCACAGTTTGGCTTGGGTAAAGGGTTTTTAAGGTTTTTTTTTGGGGGGGGGGCTCTGCAGGTGAGCCAGATGCAAGCAGCAGAGTATGACTCAGTTGTCTTTGGGTACCCTCCTAGGTAGAATTGACTTTTGTGGTTGGAACAGTTCTGGGAAGTTTCTTTTCTTGCAGCCCAAGTGTGAACAGGTTGACCACCTGGGAATTTTTTTTTCTTGCAGCCCAAGCATGAACAGGCTCTGAGAGCAGGCTGACCCTTCATTCCAGCCTTTTGTTTTTAGGAATCAGGGCTATGAGATCTTTTTGGCTGCTTTAGGCTGGCTTGGGGCAAAGTGGGAAGGCTAGGCTGGGGATACAGGGTCAACATCCAGAATCAGCTATGGGCATCAACGGATAAGAGAAATCTGAGGGGAGAATCTGGTTAAAATTTTGGGTGGTGACTTTTGTGACCATGTTGTAGACTAGGGAAATGAGACATGGCACGATCATGAGCATGACCCAGAGGCCTGTGAGGGGGCCCAGGAGTGGTGAGAGCCAAAAAAGGAGCTCAAAAGAGAAACAAGGGGGAGACCATTACTGAGGCAGTGTGGGCAAAGGGCTGGAGCGGTTCAAGGCTGGGATTGCTGTGGTTGAGGGGGATTCTGGTGGAGGAAGAGCCAGCAGCCTAAGATATTGTAGGTCAGGTCTGAGAGGTGATACAAGAACTCTAGGGTGGTCAGGTTATAGGAATATGGAGTGGGAGAGCTGAGAGAGCCTGAGGGTGGTCTACAATAGAGACAGATGGCAAAGAAAACCTGGCAATTGGGGTATAAAATAATAGTGAAAAATACAGAAATATGAGACAGTATAATGTAAGGGTTGGCACCAGTGGGTGAATGGGCACTATCTCATTGTTAACAGCTCTGGGATCTTGGACGAGGTGATAGGAGCCATTGGATTTGAGGATAAAGGGAATGGGGTATCATAAAGTGAATAGTGACCTTTAAACACTCATTAGTTAACAAGTGGTGGATTATAAATTTAAGCCCCCATTGCAGTTTAGGGACTCCTGGGTATTGGGGAACAGAATAGAAGACTGAAGGACAGTTGAGGCAAATTAGCAGTGGAGTAATGTGGTTGGCGTGAATAGGATTGGAGGTGTCTCAGACTGTATGGTTGATGAGGGAGGAGGGAAGCGGAGGGGCTTAGTCAGCTGCCCATGATGGTTCAGATTACAGTATGAGAGCTTTGGAGAAGACAGAGAATATAAGAGAAATTGAGGTTTTGAGTGGTCTTTTTTTTTTAATCAAAAAGGGGTACAGGACAGGTTGGGACAATAAGACAGCTGTGTGTAAAGAAAAGGGTTTGGAATCTGTAGGGAGTAGGTCCTGTCTGGGGAGGTCATGAGCGTTGGCTGTCAACTCCCACAACAGAGAATGCAGATGGGAACACTGGCCTGAAAACTCAGGAAGAACGCTGAGTGGCCTCCATGTCAGCAAAGAAAGAGAGGATTTTACCTGAGATGTCTAGTGAGACTTGGGGTTTTTGAGAGAGATACTTCAGTGGGGCCATGGCCCTGAGCCCTATCATCCTCTTCAGTGGTGATGCTGAGCTGATCAGCCAGTAATGAGTCCAAGGTGGCAGTGTCCCATCCTGTGAGGCCGGGGAAGGTAATGACTTACCCATTCTGTGGCAGACAGGGGAGTCGCATTTTCAGTGGCCCACTTAGTGCAGAAAGGACAAGTTCCCAGTTGTGGCGGCAGGGCAGGGCAGGGCAGTGCAGGCTTATGTCCAGTGTCATTTTCATGCCACATATGAAGCATGGTGATGGTGGGGGCTTGGGTTTTTTTGGCTTGTGGTTTGTCTTGAGCTTCAGGTGCTGCTGCTGCTGAAGCTTCTCTGGCCAGAAGTTGGCCTTGGAGTTTAGCTTGGAACGCAGCCTTCTTTTTTTAAAGTTGTCCTGAAATGTAATTTTAAAAAAAATTGTCTTGTTTTTGTCTATTGTTGAAGACATGCAAAGTCATATCTAAGAAGTCTCCTAGACACTGTAGGACTTCCCAACCATTGTCTGGGAGGAAATATGGGCAAAGAACAGAAAGAGGGATTGGAGTTGATGATGATGATAAGGAGGAAGAGGAGGAAGAAGACGGGAAAGACATAAATGGAACTCAGCATACAGACACTTCAAAATTGTGAATGAGTTCCATTTATGCCATTCCCTTCTCCTCCTCTTCCTCTTCTTCCTCCTCCTCCTCTGGTGGTTTTTGTTTTCTCTATGAAGTTCGCAAGGAAGTCATTAGGCTGCTGGTTGCCGGATGGCTGGGGCAGATGCTGGCAAGGCTTGAGATAATAAGGAGATTAGAAATACTTTTACTATTGTTAAGAATTCAAAACCAGGGCTGGGGATTTAGCTCAGAGGCATAAGTGTCTGCCTTGCAAGCAGGCAGTCGTGAGTTCGATCCCTGGTACCGATAAAAACGAAAAAGAAAAAAAAAAAAAGAATTCAAAACCAATTCCCTGTTTTATTTGATATATTTAAATTGTTATCTTATATTCCATGATATCTATTTTATAAAGTAGTTAATGAAACTATAAATCAAGGCTAAATTCTTGAGTTATTGCTTGTTAGTGAATCTATTTTACCTCAGTGTTGGTAGTTCTTATAACCCATTGCCAATTCTCACTGTTCATTGCTTTTTAGATTCTGGATAAAATATATTCTTCATTTTTATATTAAGAAATCAAAAGGAGCAGAAACACAACTATATATTTTCACCGTAGCATTTTCCATACATGTCAAGAGTTTTTATTTAGTCAGCCAGTGACAAAATATCTAGAAACCTGCAGCACTCTATAACTGATAGAACAATTTCTCCTCCTCATATGTTAGCATTCAGTTTCATATACATGTTAATTTTTCACACAATAATTCCCTTTGACCTTTCTTTTTAAAAAAGACAAAAATAAGAATTCAGAGACTTGAAATAATATCTATTAAAAGCAAAGGAGAACAAAAAAGATGCTGTCTTGGCATTCAGTTAGTGAAGAATTTTATTTGATAGAGGTACGAAAGGTGTTGGAATAGTGTGGGTGTGTTATGAATCCTGCTTACTTCTCATTTTTTTGTGTAGGAGTGGGAACTTAAATTTGGATGCAAAAGTTTGATTTCACACTTCAGTTATTAGACATAATAATTGGAGAGTTTATCTTTAGCTAGAGAGGAGAGAGGTAACAAAAGAAGTAACTATCTTGGGAAGATACAAAAAGAAAATTAACAAAATTTTTTGAAAGAGGTGTAAGTTACGGTATTTTAAGAAGAGCAAAGTGAAATACCAAAAACATGTATAAGTTGTTTTTGTTATAAGCAGTGTATGAAGAATATATCTCCTAAAATTTGTGTCTTTCATTTTTTTTTTTTTGATATCCTGCTTGCTACCTTATTCAATAAATGTTTTAGTTACACTCTGACTCCTCAGACACAATGTCCAGCACCTGGACCTTAAAAGAGAGGTTTATTTTGGCTCACAACTTAAATCCATCATTCACTGGCAACAAGGTAGAAATAGAAGGTGTTAGGGTTTGTGCCTCTGTGTCTCCCCAAAGCCTCATGTGATCACAGTTGGAGCTTTTTCAGAGGTGGCTAGATCGAGTGTGTGCAATGCTGGAATTAGGGGTGCTGGGATTCAGAGTGGGTGATTACTTAAATGAGCCCACTGATTGGTGTGTCACCATTCTAATCCCGTATCCGGGAACAGTACAAGGGACGGAAAGAGGCTTGCTTTGTCCCTTGCTTGCTTTGCTGTCTTCTGCCTACCATGAGGCGTTTCTCCCCTGCAATGCCTGTCTGTCATTCTACTCTGCCTTGGAGCCAACTGATTATGAACTGAAAATCCTACAAACTCTGTGCCAAATAAACCTTTCCTCCTTTAATTTTGGGTGTTGGGTATTTTGGCTCAGCAACATGAAAAACAACTAACACAGTATGGTTGAAGTGCCAGGATGGAGAACAGCTACTCATCCATATGAGCTAAGAAGCAGAGAGTAAAGGAAAGAACTGTGGAGAGAGTACACCCTTTAAGATCATGTTCCCAATGATCTGCCTCTTCTTTTGCTTCCATGAACATTACAGTGGAATATATTCACACTCAATGACTATTTACTGTCTGCTTTAGCAATAAGAATGAACTTAGTATCTGTAACACAGATCACATGGATTTTAAAAGGCCTTTTACTGGAAATATCTGTCAATATCTATTGGATTTTTTTGTCTACAAATAGATTAAGTCCAAATATGTAATTAGTTCTGCCTTATGAATAGTTGACAAATAGGTACTTTTTTGTGTTTTCATATCATAACACAGACTTTTCTGTATGATACACTAACATTCTCCCCCTTTCAGTTTTTTCTTTTGCAGTTTTTTGGCATTTCCTGTTCAGTCTTAATGTCCCTAATGAGTCCATTTTGTACTGTTAAAGAATATCACTGAATTCTAGAGAAGTATAAACACTATCATAAGACAATGTCTCACATTCAAAAGTGGTTTCATCAGAGTCCAAATAATTCTTGTACCCATAAAATGATCTTTGGAGTTGTTATCAAGTACTGTGACCTTTCCAGTGTAAATAATGAATGGCCAAACATACCCAGATTTGGGTTCAAAAAGTGTGTAAGATTTGATACCAAATGCAGCTGTTTTTAGGAGCGTAAACTGAATCTATCCCAATCCTTTATAGCATTAGATTTTTGTCAGTGCGGTATTTTTGTCAAGTGTAAGTACAGTAAGAAAACTTTTTATCAAGATGTTTAACAATTGGCCATAACTTAGTTTAGGATTTGGGTGAGCGCTATGTTCGTAAGAATTATCTACAAAATGAATATAATCATTCAATAAAGCAAAAAACACTTTACTAAAAAAAAGATGACTTGATGCTGTGTTTCTTTGACCAATATGACTCATGTACTGGCTTGCATATAATTGCTTGAAGAATATGGAGGGCCAAGAAATAAAAAACAAACAAACATGTCTGAATTATCTGTTGAATTCCAGACAACCCTTGCAGTGTGAAAATTTCCCTAAAATTTCAGAAGGCTTTGATTTGCATATCTGTTAGTTTTCACTGTAGTCAAATCCATTATTTCAGAATTCTAGAAATGTTCAACATAATGTAAAATAGCTGGCTCTGTATCATAATGTAAAATATCTGGCAGTATACACTAGGTATAGTGGTGAATGGAAACATACTAGGAGCAGGAAGTGGACTTTCCAAATTCATCTTGACAAATTATCTGAAAGGTATGAAATCTTCATTCTTCATTTTTTTTTTTGGTACTGGGGATCAAACTCATGACCTTATGCTTGCCAGGCAGGCACTTATGCCACTGAGCTAAATCCCCAGCCCAAAATCTTCATTCTTAGAATGAAATTCATCATCTGAAAATTTAAAAAATCATCTTTGGGTTCAATATCACTTTCTGATTCAGTAATCAATAATTTCTCATTGGTATCATCTTAATGAAACATTTTAGGCAATAATTTAATAATCTTCAGATTCTTAAGCAGGCATGGTGGTACACACCTGTTGTCTCAGCACTTGGGAGGCAGAGGCGAGATGATCACTGTGAGTTCGAGACCAGCCTGGGTTACAATGTGAGCTAAAGCCCAGCCTGAAATGCATAATGAGACCCTGTCTCAAAAAACACAGAAAAGGAAAATCTTCAAATTCTTGATCAAATAAGTCTGACAAATGATATTCTCTAAGAAAATTACCTTCAATTTTATGCTTTTCCTGCATATTTCAAGACTTATTTTCCAAGAGTCACATGTCATATTTCTCCAGCCAAAGGTGTAATTCCTTACTGAATGTTCCTCTCTTCCATTATGGCAGGGTTTTCTACATTAAGAATCTGTGCATCCTCCAGCTCCTCTGGAATCACAGACCACCAACCACACCAACAACTCCTCTACCCCTCGCAAGCAGAGAGGCTCCGGTGTGTTTCAGGGATCACTGCCAGGAATCCATCAGCTGCCACTGATTCTCCTCACTTGTGGTTCTGCTTCTCTGTTTTAAATTCTCATGACCTGCTTCTTCGAAGTAGACCCCAGCTTCTAACTTTGCATTCAGCTTTGAACTCACCAGTGAATTAATCCAGTGGTGCAGATCACACTCCAAAGATCCAGTCACCTTCCAAAGTCCCCAACTTTGAATATACGAGACTTTTGGGGGAATCTGGATCTAAACCATAACATTTAGTCTTAATGCTTAGATCCATCTCATTATATAAAATTCATTTAGTATATTTCTTAGAGTTACTAAAGTCTTTACAGTTGCAGCTTTGCTGAAAAGTCCAAATCTGAAATCTCCTGTGACACTCAAGGAAAATTCTTAACTAAAACTCGAAAGTAAAATTAAATACTTATAACATACAGCAGCTTAGGGTAAAAAAATGCTATTCCAAAAGGAGAAAATAGATGTAAAGAGAGAAACTGACCAGAGCAAAACCAAAATCAAGAAGAGCAAACATTAAATCCATATCCAGTAGCCAGGGCAGTGAGCTCCAAAGGGCTTGCACAGCCTTGTCTTTATAAAACATTGCCAGCTATAACATTCATGGCCTCCCTCTTGGTGTGGCTCTGATCATCCTTCGCAGCTTTCCCTGACAGAAGTTTCACATCTCTGGCATTCCCTCCTTTCCTTTTTCACACCTCTCATATCTTCACACAGTGCACTCTCAGGAACTCACTGTCTAGACTCTACAACCCTCTTTTGAAATCTGAGATGCTTCAATGACCCGCAAACTGGTATTTTGCATTGCTCTACAATCAGGAACCCGGGTAGGATCCACAGACAGACCCCTTTGAATTACATCTGCAGTGATCTCTGAGTACCTGGATGGCTGAACCTTTCCTTCAAAAACATTTCCTCCTCTTTTCCTAAATGAAGAGTTCTCTGAGCCTCTCTTTTTGAATGAAATCTTTATAGTTTTGTACCCTTGAGTCTGCAAATGGTGGGCTGATGCAGATTGCTTAGATGCTCTCTTTATTTCCTATTGTTCTGATGCAAAACACTTGGCTTTTTAATGCTAGTATTTTTAGTAGTTATACTTTTCTTTGCCCCTCCTTTGTAGGTGTTTCCTTTGTGGTAAAGTGGAAAACTCTTCAAGTGGGATCTTTTGCTCTTAATGTTCACTGTAACTTTGGGCAAAAGCAGCGCGCGATACCCATAGCACAACCTAAACTCTGAAAGCTGCTTTGAAACTTCCACTACCAGATTAATTTACTGTCCTTTAAGTTTCTCATAAAGTCTGAGAACATGGGCAAAATGAAGACAAATTTTCTGCCAGAGTTTAACACACCTGGTCTTTAGCCTGACAACAGTCTTTTTCTCAGGTATCAGTTCCAAAGGTTTCTCAACTACAGTCAGATACAGATCAGGTACAGCCATGACTCCACTATTCTGGTACTGAAATTTGTATTAATCAATTTACTGTTGCTGAAATACAATACAACACAAAATATTCAAAGGAGCAGAGATTTTATTTTGGCTCTTGGTTTCATTTCATGGTTGTCTGACTCCAAGGCAGAAATGACATGGTGGGAGGGTCTGGTAAGAAAGCACTTTCTTGGTAGCCAGAAAGCAGAGAGTGAAGGGAGGAACTGGGGAGAAAGCTATTGCTCCCAGTGAATCACTTCCAACTAGGCCCTACCTCTGAAGTGTAAGTATGGTAACTCCATGATTCACTCACCTTCCAAATGCCTTATATCTGAAAATATGTTACCCTTTCGATGCAGATTCTAGATCTAAACAATAGTAAGAAGTGTTGGCCGTGGAAATTGCTGCTGACTAAAATCGATACTTGAAATCCATACTGATACTAGGAAGAATTAGAGAACATAATTAATATGCAATAGGAAAAATCTGAGCATGGAATAAAATGTATCCTGATATTTCATCAATGATATTATGACATACACCTGAATTTAAGACTTCTTTTTGTTTGGGAGAGAAGAAAGTGAACACGGGATTGCAGAACTGAAGGAAAAGGTAGATGACTGAATAGTTCTGTGACTTCTCTTCCATTGGTTTATATGTCTATCTTTTGTGTCAATATCACAGTGATTTTGTTTCCATAGATTTGTAATATAACTTGAAATCTTGTAATCTCTCCCACTTTGCTCTTCTTGCTCAGGATTACTTTGGCTACTCTGAGTCTCTTCTGATTCCATGTGAATTTTAAGATTTTTTCCTCATTCTGTGACAAATTTTTTTGATATTTTAACAGATATTGCATTGAATCTACAATTCTTTCTTGGCTATATGGCTGTTTTAATAATAATAGTTTTGTTGATCCAAGAGAAAGGAATGTCTTTCATTTTCCAACATCCTCTTTAATTTCTTTCTTTAGAATTCTGTAGTTTTCATTATAGAGGTTTTTCTTTTTGATTAGTTTGGTTGATAAGCAATTAACTTTTTAAAGCTATCATGAATGAAATTTTTTTCTTTCCTTATGAGGTTGTTATTGATGGGCATGAATATTAATTGTTTATGTGTGTTGATTTTGTATCCTGTTATATATTTTTTTAATTTAAAAAGCAAACAGAAAAAAGGTTAGAAATGATACAGGATTTTTAAAACAATAGGAAATTAACACTAGTTAATATATTGCATATTGTTATCTTAGAAGTATCCTGTCACTATGATGAATTATCAGGTCTAAAAGTCTTCTGGTAGAGTTTTTTTTTTTTTTGAGGGGCATGTCTATATAGAATCATATTATCTGCACATAGTGGTAACTTGATTTCTTCCTTTCTTATTCATTTTCCTTTTGTTTCTGTCTCTTACTCAATTGTTCTGGCAATGACTTTGAATACTGTACTGCATTAAACAGGAGTGGAGAGTGTGGACACCCTTGTCTCATTGTTGACTTTAGAGGAAATATTTTCATTATTTCTCCATTCAGTTCCTTGTGGGTTGTCATGTATGGGTTTTATCAGCTTGAAGTAAGATTCTTTTATGCCTACCTTTATGTAATTCTTTAAAAAATTATGAGTGTTAGATTATGCTGAAGGCTTTCTGTGTATGGTGAAATGATAATGTAACTTTTATCCTTAACTTTATTTATATGATGCATTACATTTATTATTTTAAAAGTTGTACCATACTTGCCTCCCTGGGATGAAGTTGGGTTTGATATGGTGCATGATCTTTTTAAATGAGTCACTGAATTCTGTTCACAAGTATCTTACAGAGAATTTCTGCTTCTATGTTTATCAAGGATATTGCCCTGAAGTTTTCTTTTACTGCTGAGTCTTTATCCCATTTTGGTATCACTGTAAAGTTGCCTCTGTGGAATGGGAGCAGGAGGGTGGGGAGTGTAAGGGAGAAGGGTGTAAATAAATCTAAAATGATCAACACATGCTGTATGAATCTGTCAATTCCCTAAAGTTAATATTACTATTATATATTGTAAGTGTACATTAATTTGAAAGGAGATAGGTATGATTAAAGAGGACTGAGTCAAGGGGATCTTTTTATTAGATGAAAACCGCTTGTCTTGTAGTTTTTGATTTTATAGCCAGTATATGTGTATATTGTATAGATAATAAATATAAAACATTTAAAATTAAAACAAATGCAGTACTTGGCTAGAGGCCAAGATGACAGCTTTGCCAACTGAATGCTTCTTCTTGATAAAGGGAATGTGTCTGAGAACTACGTTATTCTAGACATCAAGACTTAAAAAAAAGTGTTTCGTGCGCTATTGTGAGGCATATGTACTTAATTCTCCATCAGGAATTCGTTTCTTTCCATTGAGTGACCTCATTTTGCTTTGATAATGTAGGGAATTTTTAAGAGGAGTTAATTAAATATATATCCTGTATGTTTTAAACAAACTGCTCATGTAATGGGCTATGTTTTCAGGTCAGTTAATTAACTAGCCCTGGTAAGATAGTAAATGAGAGTTTTATTGGTTCTTCAGTTAGAATTTCAAAGTCAAAGAGAGGTAGAGAGCCATATTCTAGTAATGTCCTTAGCACCATATACACATTTTAATGCTTTTGTCCTTCTTGAAATGGGAGGCATAGCAATATGTACGTTTCTCCTTTGAACATAAAACCATGGAAATGCCTTCTTTAAAAATATTTAAAAGATATTTTGAATATCTTTTCAGAAGAATTTGTCTCTTTCATTCTTATGTAGCCCTTACCAATATTCTCCCTACTGCAATTTACTGATAAACACATACCCCTAGGCTTATAATTACTTTTATTGGATTTTTTACTAATAGAATTAATAAAAAGTCTTCTGATGGGACAGTCAGGTATGTACCATCAGTGTGATAAGCCAGCTGGCAGCGAGATAAACTATGGCTTGTGTGAATGTGTTAAACTTTTTTTTTATAGTGTGACAATTAAAATTTTATACAAGGTTTTAACCAAAAGAAATAAAGAACTTTCTTCTGAATCAATAATAATTTTTCTTGGTACCAGGAATCAACTCAAAACCTTGAGTTTAACAGCCATGATTTTGTTTTTTGATTGAATTCAGCACGTTCACACTGAGCTACATTCTTAGTTGCTTTTTTTGTTTTTTTATTTTGAAACAGGTCTCAGTAAGTCACACATGTTGAGTTCAAGTCTGTGCTCTTTCTTTAGACTCCTAGAGTGAAAATATAATAAGTATTCTTTATAAATGATCCTTTAGATTATATGATGTGGTTTTAAAATGTGACATAGAATATTAAAAATAGGTAGAAATTCTTCCATATTTTGTAAGTGTGATTTTACTCTTGTATTTGATAACTGAATACCTACAATGGAGGAAATATTTTTTCTTTTTGATTTATGCTCTTTAATATTATAGAATTCTTTCCATTTAAGTATTTCATTTCTTTTCATAGCAGTCCAGTATGATACATATGGACTATCTGTGTATCTATATCCAGAGAGAGACCTTCTTCACTGTGGTGCCATAAGATATTCAGTTCAAAGCAGGAGGACAGCCTTGTGAACAGCTGGATTAATGACAGAGATGCCAGAGAACAAAGCTGCCAAGAATGGAGGACACTTGTGACCATCAACATAAAAGAGATGATTTTGGCTTTGGGAGAACATTGCTGAGCACAAAAATGAAGGATCAATGGAAAAGCTGTTGTTAAAGCAATAACCATCATCCTTGAACTATTAATCTACTGGAACAATTTTATGGCTTCTTAGTCCTTAATCATTTTAAATGACTCAGGCTTGTTGAATAGAAATAAGATCATCTGGTTATTATAAACCCTATAAAAATAACCTTCAAAAAGATGACCAGATTGCACACCAATTAGGACAATGTGAGAAAAATACACTCATGTGCTCAGTCTTATAATGCTATTCAGAGACCTCTAGGAGAATATAATATTCGATAAGAATGAAAATGAATGTGTTGTCATTAAAAATGTATCCTCCTATGACACAGGATTTAAAAAATGCTACACCAATTCTGGTTATTAGCATCAGAATTAATTTTTTAAAACATATTAGGTTACTCAGTTGCTTACAAATTAACTTTGAAAGCATTGGTTTTGTATGGTCTGGCAGTCTTTATGATGAGACCTTTTTTTAACCAAAGCTCCCACTACTCTGTGGATTCTGATCTAGCATTTTGTCATATTTTTTGTTTTCCAATCATGTCGGTTCTTGTATAGTTCATTCTATTGGTTATATTAAACTTTCACTCTGCAATGTTTTCCCCTTATTCCCTTGTAGTAAAAAAATGAAGGCACTGTGCAAATGTAATGTTCTCTTTTAATACTCCCTGGATTCTCACAATTGGAATTCATTTTCTTGCTCCAGGCTGTCGTATAACAATGCCTGTATTTACACTTGGACCTTATTTCATTTTAACTTGCATTCTGGATATCTTTCACTGCTTTGCCAATGATTTGAACCATGTTGTGAAAAGAATTTTTTAGTAATTCATCTTATGTTCCCAAAGCTTGGCAATAACTAATATTTATTTACTGGCCATTCTATTTAGTATTCTATTTGGTTGGGATGTGGATATCAGAAGACACGGCTTCTTGTATATGTTACACAATTATTAAATATTGATTTGATTGCATAATAAGCAAAGACTCAGTTTCTTGCTTATAGATTTTGTTGTCTTAAATAGTGTATGTTTCTGGAAAGTCTTGCATAGCAGAATGAGGAAAATGTTTTAAAATACTGAGAGTAATTGCAAAAAATTAGTAGGTTGGGTTATGTAAAGATAGAAGACACTTGGATTGCTAATTTTGAGTTTTGTTTCTATTTTCAGTTGTAAATGGTTGAACAACTTGAATGGCCATTTTATCTATCACATGTGAATATGCCACACTAAGATGAATAGGTTACCTAAACAAGTAGCGGATTGGAGGGTTAGAGGCTAGATATAAATAAAACTTCATAGCCTGGGCAGGGGATGATGAGAACTACAGTGAAGCAACTTTGGAAATAAAAAAGAGGGACATGGAGTTAAAGGAGCATCTTTCAAGGTTTACCAATAGAATTTAATGGTTGCCAAAAGATATGAAGGTGAAGAATATATAAAAGATGTTAAAGCAATTGCCATCATCCTTGAACTATTTAATCCACTGGAACAATTTTATGGCTCCTTAGTCTTTAATCATTTTAAATGACTGAGGCTTATTGAATAGAAACAAGATCATCTGCCTATTCTTCTAGTGCTGGGGAATGGGAGCACTTTTTGTTTAGAGAAAGAGCAGGGGAAGAGGAAGAGAACTGGAGTAGAAGAGAATGACAAATCCAAATAACTGGATTATGTTTTGATAGTCTTAAACCCTCAAATCTCAGTGGATTAAAATAAAGATTTATTTCTCGTTGACACACGTGTTTGTTACATTGTATCAGCTGGTGTTTTTGCCTTATACCTTCTTCACTCTTGGACAGGTTGACATATCAGCCACTATCTGAAAAGTAGTTATTGCTGAGGCAGAAGGAAATCGCAACTATAAATTCACACCAAATAAAGCCATCTATCCCCCAAGTTCAGTAGTTCCTGTTCATTTCTTCATTTCTATTTTCTCTCTCCAAGATTTTGGAGACACAATTGATGAAAATTGCACTTACGTTAAAGTATAAAATATAATGCATTATATTATAGGACATGTTAAGGAATGATTACCAAAATTTACAAATTATTGCCACAATCAAGCAAGTGTTATCCATTGTTTTTGTGATGAATACCTAAAATCTACTCTTTTAGCAGGTGTCAAGTATACAGCTCAGTTTTAGCTACTGTCACCATTCTATACGTTGGATCTCTGCATCTCATTCCTCTATCATACCCAAATCATTGTTCCTTTTAATCAACATCTCCACATTTCCCTCAGCCACCATTTTGTTCTGTTTGACGGTTTTAGATTCCACATGTCAAGGAGATCAAGGAGTTTTTGCCCTTCTGTGCTTGGCTTATTACACTTAGCATGTCTTCCAAAATTCATTAATATTGCACACAATAGGATTTCCTTCCTTTATAAAGCTTGCAATCCTTCACTATATAAATACCATATTTCCTTTATCCATTCATTCTCTTACAGGTACAGGATGTTTGTGAATATTCGCTATTACAAATAATGCTGCAATGAACATGGGCGTTTAGGTACTTCTTTGACATTCTAATTTCATTTCCTTTAGATGAATACTCAAAAGGTGCATTTGTCAATCATATGTAATCTTACTTCTAAGTTTTTGAGAAAGCTCCATATTGTTTTCCATGATAACAGGACTAATTTATCTTCCCATTGACCATGTGAAAGTATTGCCTCCCCTCCACATTCTCACCAATCCATTATTACCTTTTGTCATTTTGATAAATTGTCCTAATATTAGGTGTGAAATATCCCATTGTGATTTTGACTTGCATTTCCCTGATGTGATAGTTAATTTTAGCTGTCAACTTGACTGGATTGAGGATGCCTAGAGAAGCAAGCCAACAAAACTTCTGCATGTGTCTGTGAAGATATATTTAAGCGAAGATTAATGTTTTGATCAGTGGATTTGGGAAAATTCATCTGAAATGTGGGCAGGCATTATTCAATACACGCATATGGCTCAAGAAAGAGAAGATGAGTTCTCTCTGTCTAAGTCTTTACGTTTCTTTCTGATCAGGTATAGGTTTTGCTAATGTTGCCTTTGATATCAGAGCCTGGGTTTATTGGTACTGAGACTCTAGGATTCATATGATGATATAATGGTGCTCCGAGGGCTCAGTAAAAAGTTGTGCTATCAGCCTTTTTCATTCTCAGGCTTCTGTCTTCTTGAACTCAATTGGTATCATCTTCTCTGACTCCTTAGCTTGAAAATAGTTGCTATGGAACTTTTCAGCATTTGTGATCATGTGACTCAATCTAAAATATCCCCTATAATATAAATATGCGTTCTGTTGGTTCTGTTTCTCTGTGGATCTGACTAATATACCCGACATGAATATTTAACATTTTTCATATCTATGAAATCTATCTATCTCTAGACATCTTTGCATCATTTGTATGTCTTCTGATAAATGTTCATTCAGGTCCTTTGTCCATGTATTAATCAGGTTGTTTCCTAGCTATTGTATTATTAAAATTGGTTACATAGTATATTATTAGATGTGTGGTTTTCAAATTTTTGCTCCCCTTGCCTAAAGTTTTAATTCAGTCTGTTGATTATTTCCTTTGTTGTGCAGAAACTTCTTATGCTGGTGTAGTTGAGAGTGGCTGATTTTGTTGTTGCCTGTGAATTTGATGTGATACTCAAAAATCATTTCCAAGGTCAACATCAGCCAGTTTTTCACCCAGGTTTTTGTAGCTTCAGATCTTACATTTTAGGGTTTTACCTCCATCTTGAACTGATTATTTTGTATGTGATATAAGGGTCCAATTTCATTCTTTTCACATAAACAGCTAGTTTTCCAATACAATTTATTGAAGGGAAATCTTTTCCCCATTGTTTATTTTTAGTACTTTTTTTTAAATTAGCAAATGCAAGGGTTTAGTCCTAGGCTATCTGTTCTGCTCCACTGGTGTGTAAATCCAGTCTGTATTGGCCCGTACCAACTGTTATAATTACTATAGTTTTGTAGTATATTTTGATTCTTTTTTATTAACATTGGGGTTTGTTTTCATTTCCATACATTTTTAGAATTTTTTTCTATTCCAATAAAAGATATTAATGGAATTTCAAAAGGATTGCATTAAATATATAAATTGTCTTGGATTTATGGGTACTGCAGCATAATTAATCAATCAATTATTAGTTAATCGATCAATCATTAATTAATTAATAATTGATCAATTAATTAATAATTAATTAATAATTAATTCTTACATTCCATGAATATTTATTATCTTTCCATCTATTTATGTCTTCTTAATTTTCTTTTACCAGTGTTTTGTAGTTTTTAGTATACAATCTTTCAATTCTTTAGTTAAATTTATTTGTGATTTCCCAGTTTTTTGATACCATCGTAAATGAGTTCGTCATCTTTGTTTCTTTTGCATATGTTTTGCTATAATGTACATAAATATAGGTGATCATTGCATGTTTACTTTGTTACCTGCAATTCTATTGCATTTATCCCCTAGTTCTGGTAATTTTTAAATGAAGTCGTTAGGATGTCTTATGTATAAGATGATCTCATTTACACCTTGTTACAGTGATAGATCCATTGATCCACTGTGTCAAAAAGAAGTATGAATTTGAGTCACTTGTAGAAAGATGAGTACACTCTGAGACATAATATTAAGTAAAAGTGCATAAATTTAAATATCATGTGGTTTCTCTTATACTTCCTTAGTAGAACTGCTTTTTCTGTGTTTGTAAAATTTTGGCATGTTGCATATCCGTTTTCATTTGTCTAAAGATACGTTTATGTTTCTTTTGATCTCTTTAACCCATTGGTTGTTTGGGAGTATGTTGTTTAATTTCTACATTGTCTTAGTTACTTCCTCGTTGTTGGGAGAAAATGCATTACATACTCATAAATTAAAAGAGAAAACGTTTACTACAGTTCAGAGTTTGTAAAGTGTTCAGTCCACAGTCAAATGTCTCCAAGGCAGGGAGGTGTGGCAGGGGGCACGGTAGAAGAGAAACAGTCCATAGCATGACAGGTAGAAAGTAGTGAGGTCATGAAACAAGCTTCTCTTTCCCTTTTATACCACCCAGACTACAAATCTTTTGGGTGGTGCCACCCACACGTCATGTGAGTTCTCCCATTATGCACACCCAGAACTAGGCTAAACCAATCATTGGACTAATTTAGTACCACACACCATTAATCCAAATACTACACATCTTAGCTCCAGCTAGCTCTGAAAAGTTCCACATATGCGTGCATGAGGATTTAGGGGCACATTTAGCCACAACATATATATTATGCATTTCATGGCTTTCCTTCAGATAGTGATTTCTATACTACTGAGATCAGAAAAGATATTTGATATGATTTCAATCTTCTTAAATGTATAAGATTTGTTTTGTGGTCCAATGTGTATCTTGGATTATGTTCCATGTGTGTTTGAGAATAATAGGTATTCTGTTGGTGTTTAATGGAATGGAATGTTCTGTGTGCTTTTAAAGGCCAATAGGTATATGAATATATTAATTAGTCTTGTGCTATTGTAATAAAATACAGGTGGCCATTAACTTATAAAGATAAAAGTTTTTAAGAAGATAGATTTATTTGAGCTCGTAATTCTGGAGTTTCTGGTGTAAGATCAGGCAATGGCTATTGTTTGGGCCTCTCACAACAACAGCATCTCATAGCATGGTCCATGGTAAGGGAAACTAATATCATAATCTGGGAAGTGGGAGGCAAGGAGGAAACAGATATGGAGAGACAGAAAGAGAGGGAGACAGAGACAGAGAAAGACACAGAAAGACTGTTTGGGTTCCCACAGCCCGCTCTGGGAACTTGCCCTCAAGACTTAAAAACCTGTCTCCCTAAGGTTCAACTATATCTTGATACTTTGGGGATCAAGTCTTTAACACACAGATGTTTAGGGGTCAGTCACATGAATTATACCAAGTTGTTCAAGTTTGCTCTTTCCCTACTGATATTCCCATCTATTATTGATAGTGGGGTATTAATATTTGATGTCTATTTATTATTAGTATTATTAATTATATCACTCTCCACTTCTCTCTTCAGAGAATATTTGCTTTATGTCTCTGTATGCCCCAACATGTTTCCATCTTGAATGCATATATATTTATAATTGCTACATCCTTTTGATTAATTGGTCTCTTTTGACATTATAAAGCAGTTTTTGAATTTTTTTCTGATACAAGTATGGCCACATTTGCCCATTTAGATGCCTCTTATACATACTATCTTCTGTGTCCTTCTGCATTTAGCCCATGTTCTCAAAGCTAAAGTGAGTCTCTTGCTGACAATGTCGTGTTGTATCTTCATTTGTATTAAAATTAGTTCAGTTATTTTATGTCTTTCAATTGGAAAGTCAAGTTCATTACATTCAAAGTAAGGTATTGATTGGTAGGTACTTACTGTTCCAATATCATTTCTGTTTTATACTTTATTTATTTCTTCTTTTGCTGCCTTTTTCTGTGATTTAATTTTACTTTCAGTGATATTTTACTCCTTTGTTATTCTCTTTTGTGTACATACTCTTGGTTTTCTTGCATAGTTATCATAAAATATTACAATTATTGCTTTCTTTTCTATGTTACTAGGTTAGCTTCAACTGCACAGAAAGACTATACCGCTATTTCTCTATTCCCTACAAATTGCTATTGATTTTATAACACCAAAGGCAAAGGTCTAGAGACCATGGATTCTCTCCTGTTGTGACCCTGTTCCTTGGGTTCTTGCTCTTACCCTGGTGAGCAATGACTCAAAACTGAAATCCCCAGGTGGAAAATGAGAAATCAGGTCTGTGGATGAGATGAAAGTAATTTGAAGCAGAGGTTTATTCATAAGATAACAAAGGCATGGTAAAAGCTGCCATGTGGTCGGGAAAGCACAACTAGGCTGCTCAACAAGGACCTTCGCTCTGCTCATTCATGCATGGCTTCTAAGCCAGTCAGAGTTTTAGCCTTTGTTGTTAAGGTGAGTTTGATGTTGGAATGAACCATTGGTAGGGTGATCTGTTGCTAACATGGACTAAGGACCATGGGGTTTGTCAGGGGGTTCTAGTGTATGAAAGCAGGTCTCTAAGGATGACCTTTCTGCCGCTGCAAAACTTTCATGAAAGGCAACTTCTACTAATGTAAACAGGTAGTCATTTATTAGATCCATCTGCCATGTCAGCAGTATTATGTCTGCCACTTGATGCCCTATGTCCCTGTTTATCTCTGTTTCTCACTAAAACGTCATAATTTGCATCATTAATATTTTGTGTCTACCAACAAATCATTATACAGTGGCTGTTCATAAACTTAATTCTTTCCATAATTCTGGTTGCAAACTGAATTGGATGAGAACCAAATCAAATTCAATGGTTAAATCGAGTATGGTGGTACATTCCTATAATTTCAGGGCTGAGGAGAATGAGGTAGGAAGGATCATTGTGAGTTTGAGACCAGCTTGAGCTAAAAAATGAACTTAAGGCCAGTTTGTGTTGCGCAGTGAGACCCTGTTTCAAAAAGAAAAAGTAATTAATGTTTAGGCTTAATACTGACCTTATGGGGAACTTTTATTACATTCTTACCCAGGATGGTTTGTGATCAAGACTGTGGAGAGAATTGAGTTCCTAGGTGTGGTGGATTGGTAACCAGTGATCGGTTACCAGCATAGTACTGGATGTGGATGGCCCACGAGAGAATTGTTGTCAACATAAAAGGAGAATTTGAGAGGAAGAAGTAGTGTTGCTTGTTCTCTTCATTGTTGTGGGTTCTCCTGTTACCATTAGTTTTTCTGGGGGAGCTTGTCGAGCTTCTTTCCTGATATGAACTTGGCTATTCTCAACATCAGAGGAGCTTAGGACCTTGTCACTGAGAATGGCTGTGATTCACTTTGGGGGAACTCTGGTCCTTACTTTGAGCATTGCTTCCTAGCTCTGGAAAATGGTAGACTGTTCAATCTTCAGGAGAATATTGTCATGCTGTGACCCAGCCTGCGGGTAAGTCCATGGAGACCCTAGAGGGGGAGTGGGGATGAAAAGAGAACAAGAGACACAAAGATCGGAGACAAGTTGAGGAATTCCAATCAAGTCTCATTTATCCACAGAAGGAATAACAAATATATAGGGTATTGGGGAGGAGGGATTTGGGTGCTGAGACATCAGCAGGTAACTTAGCAACAGTGGCTAGACCACGGTTTTATAGGTCAGTTCAAATTTCCCGTGTGCGGAATCAATAAGCATAATCCCTGAATAATGGGGTCAGGCTAAACAAGTTATGCAAGATGCTGCCTAATTACCAAACTTAACTCCTAGGGGGAATTAAGGTGGTGAGGCCTGCGGATGTTAAGGTAGCAGTCAATTACAAGGCTTCCCACAATGCTGTTTTCCTAACATGAACTTGGCTGTTCTCATCATTGGAAGACCTAGACACCTTGAAATTACTGAGGATGGCTGTGAACTTCTCAGGGAAACCCTAGTCCTCACTTTGAGCTTTGCTTCCTAGCTCCAGTGCAGAACCTTTAGCTCACTGGCACAGATTCTTCATTCCAATCATGCAGATTTTCTAGCTTCCACCACTGAACGTCCCAGCACAGATCCATGAAAGAGACTTACATGAGTCATCGCTGGAGACTCTAGTCCTCCATTTGCACTTGTGAGGTGGGTTGTTATGGGCTCTAGGTCTTTAACTGGACTCAGGCAGAACATTTCCATGGGATCCAGACCTTCAGCTCAATTCTTTGGGATGTTTAGTGTGTAGAAAATTTCCTGCACTTTTTGTGTTTGATTCTTTGGGTGACTATTATAAACAATTCCCTAAATTATATGTCCTCTATTAAATTGTTTTCCTTGGAACTTTGATTACAGCAATAGGTAATTATTATTTTAACAATTTGTTTAAAAATTATAAATATTTAAGTGTTTTTTTATACCACCATTAAAGTATTCTGAATTTGGCCATGTACCTCCTTGCGTTAAATGAGATTTATGTTTTCATGTAATAAATGACTTTTCAAGTTATAGAGGTCCTTTAATCATTTATTGTGTGGCAGATCTAAGTGATGATGAACTCCCTTAGCTTTTGTTTGTTTGGTAAACTTTATCATTCTGTCACTTAAGAAGTTTGTCATTTGAAATACTGTTGGCTGATAGTTCTTTCTTTCCATACTTTGAATGCATCATCATAATCTCTTTTGATTGTTTTGATTGTTTGCTGAGACATCCACAGAAATCTCATAAAAGTTGCTTAATATATTATGAGACCCTTTTATTGTGATTTTAACTTTCTTTCTTTAGGTTTGGCATTTGACAGTTTGTATTCTTGATGTAAGTTTCATCAACTTGGATATCAATGCTACACATAAACTTTGGAAATTTTTCAGACTTTCTTTCTTTCTTTCTTTTTGCTTTAAAAGGAAAAGTGATAAAAATAACAATGAAACAGAGTTTCAGAACAAGTTAGTAGGACAATTACAATAACTAACACATTGTGTATTGTTGTCTTAATAGTAGTTATTCAAACTACAAGATAAAAGCATGATATCTTGTCCTAGCAAGATTAGGTCAGACCTTTCATTTTAACAACTAAGAGAAACTACTTGTACAACTGTCTTAATTATCTTGGGTTTACAGATTTTTTTTTCTTTCTACCATTTTTTCCTTCCCTTATCACAGTTTTGTCTTTTCTTTTGAAAATGTTCTTCCCTGTTCACAAAATCTATTGTATATTTTAGATCTTGTTTACTCATCCAGTTTCTCACACTAGTGAGATAATATAACGTTTACACACATGAGTCTGATTTATTTCACTTATGTTGCATCCATTTACCTATAAAAGTCCCCAGTTTAGGACATTACGCTCCATCTAGGAGATCACAATGCTGATTCTTCCTTCTGCCTCTACCCAGGACAAGTGAATGGGAGAAAACTAGTCACACAGTAGGACCCTGACAGTGGTGCACAAGAGCTGTGAGTGAAGCTAGTGAGATTGAAAATACTGAAATTCAAACCAACAGGAGAAAATAACAAAATCAAAAATCAAAACGAAGTCTTAGATCCCACAGCCCTCCCAGAAAAGTATATATTAAAATAGAATAAGTAGGAAGACACATATCTGAAATCTTTGAAAAGATAGCAAATGAAGTAAAGAAACAAACCATGAGGCTTTAGAGGAAATCAGATCAGAAATAATCTCTCAAGTTAAAAAAAAAAGAATTGCATTGATAATAAAAGAATTGCTCAACATAGCTAGAGAAGACACAAAAAAGAGAGGAAACAGAAAAATGATGGAAACCTTGAATGAACAATATAGGAAAAGATTAGGATGCATGAAACAGATTCAACCAGATATCAAGGAAGTTTAAAAATTCTACTGAAAGTTGGAAAAACCAAATGAACGAAGTTGAAGACCTTGAAGACAGGATCGAAGCTAGTGACTGTGAAAGAAGATATCTCTTAAAAGTAGCAAGAGACTATGAGCTAACAATTCAACAGCTCCAAAATGATGCAAAGAAAAATAATATAAGACTTATGGGTGTCAATAAAGAAACAGGAGTCAACAAAAATAAAATTAAAAATATATTTGCAGAAATAATAGCAGAAAATTTGCCAAATATGGGGGGAAAATCTGGCATATAGATAAGTGAGGAATACTCCAAACAGGCCTAACCAAAATAAATCTACAAGACATATAATATTCAAGATCCCAGGCATTCAGCACAAAAAGAAAATATTAAAATCTGCTAGAGAAAAGAAAGAGAACACCTATAAAGGAAAACCCATTAGAATCATGGCTGGCTTCTCAACACAAACTCTCAGATCAAGATGAGCTTGGAATGAAATATTTCAAGCCCTGAAAGAAAACAACTTCTAACCTAGATTGATACAGCCTGCAAAACTGTCTTTTAAAATTAATTGAGAATTAAGATGCTTCCATGAAAAGAACACCTGAAGAAATTCATGAGCACAAAAGCAACCCTACAAAGAGCACTGCAAGATATTCTAGATAGCAATAAATATATGTACAATTTCAAGAACAATATTAGAAACAAACCAGGCAGGGCAAGCAATTAAACAGAGAAAAAAATGAGGGAAGCAACAGCAGAAAAATAACATAAGAAAAACAAGTCAACGCATATCTATTATAGCTATCAAATGGTAAATGACCTCAATTTACCAATCAAAAGCAACAGACTGGCAGAATGGATCAAGAAACAAGAGCCAACAATATCCAATATACAAGAAATATCCCATACACACATTTAACTCAAAAAGAAACTCATACACTAAAAGTCAAAGGATGGAAAACAACACTCCATGCAATAAGAATCCAGAAAGAAGCATCCTGCTTGCAAACACTGTGAACTTCAAACCAAAAGTGATCAGAAGAGATAAAGAAGATCACTACATACTTGTTAGAGGAAAAATTCAAGAGGAAGAGATAACATTCATAAATATGTATGCACCAAACACAGGAGTGTCCAACTTTATAAGACAAATATTAACAGACATGAAAAGTCAAATAAGCAATAAAATGATTTAACAGGGGAAATTAATACCCCACTGTCACAAAGAGATAGATCAACTAGACAAAAAAATCAGCAGAGAAATAAGAGAACTGAATCAAATATGCGAAAAAATGGACTTAAATGTTTACAAAATGTCCCACCCAACAGTATCAGAATGCACATTCTTCTAACATGCACTTTTGTCATTCTCTAAAATACCCAGTATGCTAGCCCATAGAACATGCTATAAATGCAAAAGAATTAAAATTAATCCAATCATATTATCTGACCACAATGTAATAAAACTGGAAATTAATGACAATAGAAACTACAAAAACTACATTAGCACATGGAAATTAAATAACACCCTCCCACCGTGAATAACCAATGGGTCACAACTGAAATTAAGAAATTACACAATATCTACAATCAAACAAAAAAATGAAATGAAAGCTGTCATAAAAGGGAAATTTATAACAATGAATTCTTACATCAGAAAAACAGTGAGCACAAATAAACATCCTAATGTTGCAACTAAATCTAGAAAAAGAAGAGCAAGTCAAACCCAAAGCCCATAGATGGAAGGAAATTATAAAAACCAGAGCAGAAGTTAACTCAATTAAGACTAAGCAAACAATGTAAATAATTAATGAATTGAAGAGTTGATTCTCTAAAAGAATAAACAAAATTGATAAACTTCTGGCCAACTTTTATCAAAAAAAAAAAGGAAAGAAAAACTCACATTCATGCACTGAGGAATGAAAACAGTGGAATTACCACAGATCCTGTGGGAACTCAGAAGATCATTAATACTTATTTTGAAAGTTTATACACTCATAGAATGGAAAATGCAGAAAAAATAGACAGATTCCTAGGAATGTATGAACTACCAATACTGAATGAAGAAGATGTAAAACTTCTGAATTAGCCAATATTAGTTAATGAAATTGAAAATGTAATTAAAAACTTACCAACAAAGAAAAGCCCAGCTCCTGATGGATTCATGCCTGAATTATTAAGAGATTTAGAGAGGATTTAATGCTAATACTCCTCAAACTCTTTAATGAAATTGAAAGTAAGCAATTATTCCTAACTCATCCCTAGAAATAAGTACCTTGATATCCAAACCAGAAAAAAGCCAACTGAAAAAGAGGATTACAGGCCAATCACTCTAATTAATGTAGATGCAAAAATCCACAATAAAGTACTAGCAAATAGGATGCCTGAAATCATCAAGAAGCTTATACACTATGACAAAGTAAGAGTCATCCCAGGAATGCAGTATGGTTTGACAGTTGCAAAACAATAAATGTAATACATCATATTAATAGAGACAAAAAATCATATGAACATCTCAGTAGAGGCCGAAAAAACCTTTGATGCAATCCAACACTCATTTATGTAAAAGCTCTACAAAAAAATCAAAATAGATGATCTCTATCTCTATGTGATAAAAGCCATCTATGATAAACCAACAGTCAACATCATATCAAATGGGCAAATATGTAAGCTTTCAACCTAAAATCAGGAACAAGACAAGGATATTCACTATTACCAGTGCTATTCTAGATAGTTTGGAAACATTAGCCAGATCAATTAGATAAGAAAGAGATGTAAAAGAACAAGGATAAGAAAGGAAGACATGAAATTGTCATTATTTGCAGATGGCATAATACTGTATCCAGAAGACCCTAAAAATGGCACTAAAGGTCTACTAGATTTAATAAGGAAATTCAACAGTGTTGCTGGATACAAAGCCAACACTCAAAAATCAATAGCACTCCTGTATATATATATAACAAATTCACTGAGACTGAAATCAGGAAACAATACCTTTCACAATAGCATCCAAACAAATCAAATACTTAGGGATCAATCTAACAATGGAAGTAAAAATATATATATTGAAAATTACAGTTCTCTGAGAAATGAGATCAAATAGGATCTGGGAAAATGGAAAGATATTGCCTGTTCATGGGTAGGAAGAACAAACATTGTGAAAATGTCCATACTCCCAAAATCATTGTACAGATTTGATGCAATGCTGATCAAAATATCATTAGCACGTCTCACAAATGTAGATCAATCATGCATAAAATTCATCTGGAATCAGAAGAGACCTAGATCACAAAGGCAATCCTGTGCAACAAAGGCAAGGCAGGAAGCAGTACAATCCTTGACTTGAAATTATACTACAAAGATACTGTAATAAAATCAACTTGGAGCTGACAAAACAAACAAAAACAGAAACAAAACAAAAGACTTAAGAGTCATTGGAAAAAAAAATAGAACTGCAACTACAGAGACATTCAGCTGCCTTTAACAAAGAGGCAAAACATGTTCACTGAAAGAAAGATAGCCTCTTTAATAAATGGTGCTGGGAGAACTGGCTTCCCACATGCTGAAGACTTAAACTAGATCCATGCCTCTCACCATGAAGTAAACTAAAATCGACATGGATCAAGGGTCTAAATATTAAAACAGAAAGACACAGTCTACAGAAAGACAATGAAGGTAGAAATCTCAAAGACATACAGGTCAGCAGAAAATTCATGAATAAAACCCAAAACACATGGGAAGTACTTCAAAGAATCAGAAACTGGGATCTCATCTTATTAAGAAGTTTCTGCATATCAATATAAATCACCAACAGAGTTGAAAAAGATTCCACAGATTGGGAAGAAATTTTTTGCCACAAAAAACTTCTATTTAGAATGTATAAAGGATTGAAAAAAAAAATCAGGTCCCTGAGATTCAAAAACCCAACCCAAAAATGGCCATCTGAGGTGAATACACAATTCTCAGATGAAGAAATGCAAATGAAAATAAATGTATAAAAAACGCTCAGCATCATGAGTTGTTAGGGAAATTCAATTTAAAACAATGCTGAGATTCCATCTCACTCCAAAAAGAATGGCCAAAATCAAGAAATCAACCAACAACAAATTCTGGAATGCCTGTGTGTGTGTGTGTGTGGCGGGGGAACTTGTGCATTGTTTTGAGAATGTATACTAGTGCAGCCAAGGTGGAAATCAATATGGATATTCCTCAAAAAGCTAGGATTAGAGATCCCATGTGACCCAGCTATTCCCCTGCTGGGCATTTTCCCAGAAGAACTGAAAACATCACACCGCAGTGATATATGTGCACTGATGTTTATATCAGCACAATATGTAATAGCCAGATCTTGGAAACAACCCAAATGTCCACCAGCTGAGGAATGGATAAAAATATGTAGCATTTTTATAGCATGGAGTACTACTCAGCTATAAAGAAGGTTCAACTCAAGGATATTAAAGATAAATAGCTGTGACTTAATACCATGCTCATAAGTGAAATAAATCAAACACATATGTGTAAATACTGTCACCTTAGTTTAAGAAAGTGAAAGAGTCAATAAGATCCAAAATCTAAAACTGATATTGTGAAAGGGTAAGAAACTGCTTAAGGGGGAAAAACTACTGGGATAGGGGGAAGGGAAAAGAAGGAAGAGAAAACGAAAAAGATAGTAATGTGTGTGTGTGTGTGTGTGTGTGTGTGTGTGTGTGTGTGTGTGATAGCTTAGATGACTATACTACTAATTCTATTAGTTCATGGAAAAGATCAGTTAATACTCATATGGGTTGGCCAATTTTGCATGTCTTGTATCTGGCAATCTATGCAACTCTTTTGAAGATAAACATTTGCAATATAACAAAATTGTTAAATTCCTATATTGTTTTGAAAGCCTATATTGTTATTGTTTTGGAATTTTTGTTGTTTGCCTCTTTTGTTTTTCTTTTCTGTGTTTTTATTCACTTCAAAAATAAAAAAAAATCCCTCATATCCATCCTTTCAAAAAATAAAGTTTCCAATTTATCCTTCTTTATGGTTAATTACTCCATTATATTAAGAAAAACACATCTTTTTAATCCATTCCTTGGTAGATGGTCATTTGGGTTGTTTACAAGATTTAGCTGCTACAAATTGTGCTGCCATAAACATGGATTTGCATATATCACTGTGGTATGATGTTTCTTAATTCTTCTAGGAACAACACTGAGATTCCATCTCACCCCAGAAAGAATGGCTATCAGGAAGTGGATCATTATTTGTTTAAATAATCTTTCTTTCTCTTCCTTTTCTCCTTCTTGAACTACCATCATTCACAAATTAACTCAATTAATAATGCCCCTGGATTCACATTCATTTATTCTCCCCTTGGATAAATTCCAGTGTCTCGACAAGTTAACTAATTTTTTGAGTCTGCTGATGAAACTTTTCTGATGTTTTTTATTTAATTCATTTTATTTTTCATCTTAAGAATCTTATTTATCTCTTTATTTCTAAAGATTTCTGTCTCTATGGAGCTTTTAATTCTTTTATTTATTGTCTTGGGTTTTGATAAGTTGTTTATCAGCATTCTTTTGTAAGTCACTAAGCTTACTGAAAACAACTATTTTCAATTTGTCAGGAAATGTGTAGATGTCCACTTTTTAGCTGATAGCTGGTGTTCTGTTTGGAATATCAGTTTTCTCTGATTTTTCCATTTTCCTTGATGCCTGCCCTTAGTGCCTTGATACCTGAAGTGGTAGTTCACTCTTTCCTTCTTTTTTCACTATTTGTGAAGTAAAAGACGTACACTAGTCAATTCTGTGAGCAGGCAGTTTCTGGGATCTCTTAGAACTTTTCTGGTTATCCATTCACTGTACTCCTTTTCTGTTTGGGGAAGAAAGTATTAGGATTATACACCTTCTCCTAGTCTCACAAAGCTAGCCTAGGTGCTGAGAGCCTTCCGTATTCTAGGCTATGCCCTGAAGTGTGCAGGGAGCAGCACCTTTTCCCCATCATGCGGTATCTCTCTGGCCCTCTGTCTAAACCTCTGCAAAGTAGGCAGAGATTTGCATGGGCTGTCTGCAGGGTCACATGTGGAACACCAGCTCTGAGATGAGTGAGCGGTGTCCTGGGTACTGAAGGTGTGTACAGCTTTGTTAGTAGGTACAGGTTTGTTAGCAGGTACAGGTTATGTATTCTACAAAGTTTATGCACAAACCTCTTGGAGGAATTCATAGGGCAGGTAGTGGAAATATTTTTGAGTTCTGAATCTTTGTCTTCGTGAAGTTCTACTTCTTTTTTCTGTTCCTAATTAACAACAGACTATTCAGCTGAGAAATCTAAATATTTTGTTGGGACAAAAAGGAACAAAGCCTCTTAGTACCCTGCATGGTGGGAAGTACGTTCATTATTCTCTCCCTGTGAGGAGAGTTGTAAGGTAACCAGGTTTCCCTTAGCATTAAGCAGTGCCTTGGGGGAGGGGCCATGTGGCTAAAATAAAAGTGTTCTTCTTAGCCTCTTAACTGCAACTATTCTTGGAACTTTTGCTGTGACCACTTTGTAGGATTTCTGGGCACCCACATAGGTACTCTTGTCTGTGGGTTATTGTCAAAATTGGTATTTTTTTTTGGAAGGGATGAAAGCTGAAAATTTCAAATTCAACATCTTTCTGATTGATGTCATTCCTTGTCTCTTTTCCGTGTTGAATTTTGTGGCTCAGAAACTATAATTACCAAGGAAAAGGAAGAGGGTAAAAATAAAAACATAGAATGGGAAGGACAGGTGTAGACCTTCCTTTTCCTGCTTTCTGACTGCCAAGCTTTCTAGCTGAGAGATTTATTCCTGAATGAAACTTCCAGTAAATTTAATGTTTCTGTTTCAATATTTAGACCTTAATTCATTTTGACTTTACTTCAGTTCATGGTGAGAAACACGGTCTAGTTTTAGTTTCTGACATGTGGAAAGCCAGTTTTTTTGGGGGACTGTTTATTAAGCAGACTATCTTTCTACCAGTAAACATGTTTGTCTCCTTTGTTACATTAAGTTGGTTTAGTGTGTTTGGAGTTGATTTTGCATCTTCTATTCTGTTTCATTGATTCTTAGTTCTGTTTTTTTTTTTTTTTGGTCTTTTTTTGCTGATACCATGCTGATTTTATCACAGTAGCTTTGCAGTATAATTTCAGGTCAGTTATTATAATGCTCCCTGACTTGCCTTTGTTGTCCAGAATTGATTTCGGTATTCTAGGTCTCTTCTGGTTCCAGATGAATTTTAGGACTGTTTTCTCTAGTTCTGTGAGTTGTGCTAATAATATCTTTTCAACTTTCTTTTGATGAGATTAGCTAAAAGCTTTTCAATTTTATTTATTCTTTGAAAAAATCAGATTGTTAATTCACTGATTCTTTGCATTGCTTTCTTCACGTCAATTGTATTAATTTCTGCTCTTACCTTTATAATTCCCACCCCCATATCAGTTTTGGGTTGATTTTTTCTGAAAGTTTAAGTTGTTTATTTAGGCTCATCATGTTTCCCTGAAGTTAAGATTCATCACTATTATCTTCCCTTGTAACACTGTTTTCATTGCATCCCATAAATTTTGGTATGTTGTATTGGCATTATCATTTAATTGTATACATTGTTCAATTTCATCTTTAATTTCCTCTGTGGCCTGTTGGTTGTTCAAAAGGGTGTTGTTTAATTTCTATGTGTCTATGTAGTTTCTGTGATTTCCTTGTCATTGACTTCCAGTTTCATTGTGATATTATCAGATAGTATGCATGGGATGATTTCAGTTCCTCTACATTTACTTAAATGTGTTTGATGGGCTAATATTTGGTGTATTTTGGAGAATGTCCTATGTGCAGCTGAGAAGAATGTATATTTGGATGCTTTGGGATGGAACACTCTGTAGACATCTACCAAGGCTGTTTGTTCACAGACTTGGTTTAATTCTTGTATTATTTGTTGATTTTTTTTGTTTAGTTGATCAATATACTTGTGATAGTTAAGTTATAAGGTCTCACACTACAATTGTATTAGTGCTTATTTGATTTTTCATGTCTTTTAATGTGTGTGTTTTATATATTTAGGTGCACTGGTGCTTAGTGTGTATATGTTTATGATTATTATTTCTTTTTCTTGGAGTTTTTTCTTCAACAAGTATTTGTGACCTTCTTTGTTTCTTTTGATCAATTTTGGGTTAAATTTTGCAGTGTCTGCAGATAGAATAGCTACGCCTGCTTTTTTATGGATTCCTGTGGCATGGAGAATTGTTTTCTATCCTTTGACTTTTAGTTCATGAATTTCTTTTGGGATTAAATGTGTTTCCTTATTGCAGCATATTGTTGGATCTTGTTTGTTGATCATTCCACAAGCCTGTTTCTTTTGATTGGTGATTTGAGACTATTTACACTGATGGTTATAACTGACATGTATTAGTGTACCTTTTTCATATTATTTTCCTGTTGTTGGTTTTCTTTTTTTTTTTTTTTTTTTTTTTGTTTAATTGCTTGCCCTGCCTTGTGGCTTCCTTCTATTGGTCTTCATGTGTTTGTAGTCTTTGTTATCTCCTTCTAATATGTCCTTCAGAGCATTCTGTAGAGCTGGTTTTATGGTCATACATTTCTTCAGTTATTCTTTGTTATGGAAGTATCTTATTTTCCTATTGATTTTGAAATGCAATTTTGTGCAGTATATCAATGTGGATTGAGGATTTTTTTAGGGCTTGAAATACTTAACTCAATGTTCTTCTTGATTTGAGGGTTTGCTTCAAGAAATCTGCTGTGATTCTAATGGGTTTCCTTTTTCTAGGCACTTTTAATATTCTGTTCTTATGCCAAATTTCTAGAAACTTGATTAATATATGCCCTTGTGTAGAATTCTGTATGCTTCATTTATTTGCATGTCAGTGCTGTCATACAATATAGAAAAACTGTTTATAGCAGGTCTGGTATCCTGATTAAAATAGTACAGTTGGCAATAACAATAGTCTCAAGTGAACTCTGGCTGCTGACAAACCATGGTAACTATTGGCCTGATTCTTTTAACCACAGGAGCAAGTTCTATAGTTGTATATAGAATACAGCATATATCAGGAACTGGTGTGCAATGATTCTACCTTTAGTGGAGTGATTTTACCCTGTTGTGAAGGGGTCAAGAGGGAAGAGGGGCAGGACAGAGAGATGAATGATGTAGTATAGAATGATATAGTAGGAGCAAGGTTGGAGCACATAGGGGATCACCCAAGTTTTGAAATATGGAGAAAAGAACAGGAAAAGTATGGAAGAAGAAGCAGAGGAGTACTGAAGTGAACCAGGCAGGGAAGAGACAATGTTTATTCACATTATCATAAAATCAAGCAAGATAATTGGGCAAAGAGGCTTAGAAGACAAGTAAATGAAAACAAAAAGATATGTAATAAACCTAAGTTATTGTACACAGAGCAAATAAAAAAGAGATTAAAACCAAAAACCAAAAAATAAAACAAGACAAAATTAAACTA
The DNA here is from genome assembly GCF_034190915.1 of Cavia porcellus. NCBI lineage: Eukaryota > Metazoa > Chordata > Mammalia > Rodentia > Caviidae > Cavia > Cavia porcellus. The sequence continues at coordinate 18,390,634 of NW_026947504.1, forward strand.
AAACAAAAAACTCTCAACTAGACAGATAAAGGAAAACCAATCAAACAAACAGAAAATAAATCAAGTAAAATTTCTTTGGTGTTCACAGTTCTCTGATAGGTCCAATTCTGATCTCAGAAATGTGTTGTGTACTCCAGCCAATTTTGTATTGGGTTTTGTGCTGTGTAGAGGGCTTATCTAGGCCTCTGGATGCAGGGGCTGGGGTTGGTGTTTTGTTGCTAGAGATTTCCCTTGCCCTTTGATTTTTGAATGGTAGTCCCATCTGCCTTTTATTCTGCTTGTCTGTGTGCCAAAGCACAACACTGGTTTATCTGAGTTACCAACTGCTGATGTGTGCCAGGCCTAGGCCTTGATGGGTCACCAGAGGTCCCCTGTTTGGGGTGATCTGGGTTGTAAGCATGCTCCCTGCTGCTGCAGGATCTTTTGTTTTATAAATATTAATTAAGAAAGGCACAAGAAAAAATCTGATGATTGGATTTGGAATTCTTCAAAATTTTACCAGAAAACAAATATAAAACATCTTTTTCAAAATAAAAAGACAGTACACAAAAGTAAATTTTCTTTCTGGAAATGATAGTTATATATTGTCATATGTAATTATTTTAATAGATTTTTCTCATTTACAATAAAGTTTGCAGATTATAAAATCTGGGCCACTGCCATACTCATCTCTATTCTGATGATTAAGAAAACAATATCTTTCATCTTTCTTTTAAAAGCCACTGGGTTTCTAATACAATATTTATTTAAAAAGAATAACTAGATAACGAGAACATAGTTGTACTGAGATGATTTCTTAAGTACTGAGAACTGATTTTGAAAAATTGTGAACTTTTGCCATGACTAATAAGTTTTGTGTTTTATTAACTCTGGCCTTCTTCAGGTGTCAAGGACAGTAGAGAACAACCAAATTCAAGTTCTTGGGGACTGAAGAAACAATAATATACTTCCTGGGAAAACTTTGAGAGAAATTTCTGAATCTATCCAGTAATAAAGAATTTCTATGTTCAAGATTGGATGTGATAATAATTTGGCTATTTAACTTTTTTCCATGTAATTCCTTGATGGCCTTCTAGGCATTAACATTTGAATTTGGAACTTCAACTTAATCATAAATTTGATGACTGAATTCTAATTTCTTTCAGGAAGTGGTTTATATTTGAAGTTGGAATGATGCAATTTGCTGTGTGTATACCTGAAGTAGCTCTATAATGCCTTTGGAGTTTACTACCAAAAATCTGATAGATGATGTTAGACAGTAGGACTGGCAATAATTTAGGATAAGAAATACAGTGGAATGTAAAATTTCAACATTAATACCTGAGTAGCTCTGAGGTTCATTTAGTTAGCATATGTTTCTGAAATATCTTAGTGTCTAAGAGCAAACTTTATCCTGCTAAGCTGTATTTCAGGGATAATGAATAAATAGCCTTACCTAGGTGAAAGCAGAGAGCTTTGATGAACTGTTGGTTTCCAACTTGGGGAGGAAGGGATGTTCTCAGCTCCCTGGTTATACATGAGAAGACTGGTTAAGCCTAAAGATAAACACAAGGAAATGTGTGTGTGCGTGTGTGTGTGTGTGTGTGTGTGTGTGTGTGTGTGCGCGCGCGCGCGCGTAAGATAACGTATTCTCCACTTTTGAGGTCTCGTCATATGGAGGGATAGTCTTCATTTCTATGCATCTTGCTTCTACTCAGGTAACAGAGTGGACAGACCCTCAATGGAACAAGGACTAAAGTATATTTGACATGCATTTTCCTCTCTAAAATTTTTTACTCCATAGAGAGATGTGGCATGTTCTTGGTGAAATGAAGCAATGACTTCATTCATTCTGCTAATGACTGGAGGGTAAGTATCTAATTTTGGATGAGGGAGCTTTAGGAAAGTTTTCATATCTCCTTTCCCTTGTTCCCTCACCACTCTTTGCATCTCTTCATTGTCTTCTATTTGCAAAGAGAAGTTTAAAAGTCAGAAAACTGTGCAGAATGGAAGCAGCAATGTGATCTTGAAGATGGCAGCTTTGTGAGAAAGGAAACATCTTCAAAGAGACATTTATCCTGTAACCGTGCAGTGTTAGTGAATAGGATGAAGCATCAGCTACTGGAGAAAGAATTTGAATGTGGATGTAGCAAGTGTCTATTTCTGTGTGTAGGGCGTGTGAGTGGGTGGATATTTATGCATCGAGGAATGAGGGTGCATGTGGCTAAGAAGGAGTGTGTATAATGTGGCTGTGCGTGATGTGTTTTGGAGTGCATGTGACTGTGTGTCTGGGTGCGTGTAGGTTTGTGGGTGAATTTTTGTGTGTAAGTGGATGCCTGTGGTCTGTGTCTGTGCATGTGTAGTGGATGTGTCTAGGTGCATGTGTATATTGGTATGAAAGGTGCGGAAAAAGCAGATGAAACCAAAAATTCTCACAGAGTGAGAGATATCCACTTCCTTAATGACTATCGTTGTACATTGTGGAGAAATTTGAAACAAGTATTAATTTTTCAAAAAATTGAAAAATTTTAAAAAGTTAAAATTTTACTTGCATGATTTATATTTTGTTCAATTCATAAATTTATCTTAAAGAAGCCCACTCATAGCCCGTGAGCAGTACTTCTGTGCACCAAGACATCAGTTCTAGAGAACTATATGCATAAATGTACAGTTTCTGTGTACAGTTTTCCTGGCAAGAATTGGAATCGGGGAAATCCAACCTGCTGTATTTGTTGGGACTTAGGCTTCATAACTAGCAAGGATTTCCTTTTTTAATTTGCCAGTGCTGTGAGGTCCTAAATAGCATAGCAGGATAAAGCTTTTTGAGCTTATTTTCCTGTGTGTGATTTCAGTGCAAACTTACCACTCTCTGCAGAATTTCTGATTATCTCTTGCTGTGGAGGAACAAGTTTATTAGTAAAAAATGATGGACTGTTCTGGGACCTGAGAAAATTGGAAAAGCTCACCTACAGGTACTTCAGAAGTCTAGGAGAATATTGTATTTGTCTTCTGTCTTAGAAAATCTGTGGATTGCCTTTGATTCCTTCTAGAGCTTTTGCCATCCTTTGATATATAAATATTTTTTCTAGTTATCCCTATATACATTTTTATTTAATAATGACTTCAATTATATGCATTTTGAGAAGGAACTTTAGAAAAATAAAAAATTCTGAGATCCAAGAATGGATTTCCAGTGTTCCATGGAATGTTCACTAGAAAATGGTATGAGAAAATGATGGTGGAGTATCTTGTCAATTCCATTGTGACAACTTTGATTTTTTTCCCCTACAAGATGTACAGCTATCTCATATATTTGAGGAAATAGGAAAGTCTAGTTCCATCCCTCTCTCCAGACAACAGACTTAGGGTAAGTGGTCAGTGCAAGGCTGTGGAGCAGATAATAAATGTGAAAACTACTCCATGTGTTTTGAAATGTGTCAAAGTAAGATCAAGAGTTTTGAAATCGTGAATGCAGAGAATTAGCACCTTAGGATGTCCTAAGGGAAGGTGGCATGTGAAAACACAGGGCAGGAGTGCAATGGCTCATCCTAAGGTGATGTTTACCTTTGCCAGCCTTCCCGGTGTGCAGAGTCTCGGGCAAGCAAGGTTTCTCAAGCTTCATTTATCCTTTCATAGCATATTAATAAAGTGATTCACTTGTTTGTCAGCACTTTTTACTCTGTAAAGCCTGAAATTAACATCAATCACATATGCCAAGGAGTACAGAATAATAAATGTACCTTTCTTCAAATCTAACTGCAGTTGATTCATGCGGCCCCTTTTAATTTACTTCATATAGATGATGTATTTTAACTCCTTGCTAGGACCAGATTTCTGCAGGCCTAGGCAGTTATTTGAAGGGCACAGGGCTGTTGCTCTAACTTCCCTCCATATGTCACCTGTCCCCCCACTATTATGTCACTGATATATTAATTTCTGTCACAAACAATGTATATGTCTGTGGAGAGGGAATACAGAGACCGGCTACAAGGTGAAGACATTCTCTACAAACAAGCACAGAGTTTGAGCCTGCACTTGCTAATTGCCAGCTGCCTGACCTTGAGAACTAACTTGAATCCCCTGAGCTTCAGTTTCATCTTTAACTATATAAAAATGATTCCTCATTTTTGCGATAACTCGGACCCCAGTATAAAATCCAAGAAAGCAAGAAATTAAAATTTGGGAAGCAAAGGCTTTATTAGGTAAAATCCAGGCCTGGTGACGAGTCTTTGGGAGCCAATTTGGAGACTGCGCACCTCACAGCTAAAAGTCAGGTCTTTTTATCTTGTAAATCCACAAACAGCTGCTGGTCACACAATGTAAGGAGGGAGATGGGGGTGTGACGCACTACAAAGCAGAAACGGCAATTGCAAGTCTCCCTGCATACTAGCAAGTTTAGATAAGAAGAAATCTTGTTTTTCTTAGCAAAGAATAGAGAAGTCTAACAGCAATTAACAACCTTAGTTACCTTACTTTAGCACTACAACTGTTATTTGTAGAGGGCAACAATGGTTAACATATCAATTAGGTAAGATTTTACAATTCTTTACAGAGGAGAGCATTGATTAACATATCAATTCTTTGCCCAGAGGGAAAGGAAAACACACATTTACAGTAAGGCCAAGTTACAGGTATTACTATGATACAAAGGAAGCTATTTTTGTGAAGAATGTACAATCTAATACAATCTAATGCAATTAACACAATTTGTAATGGGCTACCGGGTCTTCGGGTTGTCAGGAGCTATTACCTCAGGCCTTTGTTTTATAGCCTTTAGGAAGTTAAAACTTAATCTAGTTAGATTTGAAGGGAGAAGGGGAGGGGAAGCAGCAGGTGGGCTTTATACCTTAGAACAGACCTTAGGATAGTTAGGGGGGCTTAGGTTATAACAATTTTCAGTTTCATTGTGAGGATAGGCTAATATATGAGAATTTTTTAATTATCTAGCTCAGTATTCAGTACCATTGTGGCAGTGTGCATGCCACTTTGTTGGAAATGTTACCTCTTGTCTGTAAACTTGGAAATAGCATCTTGTAATAAACTTTCAATGGTGTTGATGTGATAGCCCTAAATTTTAATGTGAAGCTTACAATGCTCGGTAAGATCATCCATTCTGTGACTTTTGTTGGCTTAGTAATTCTGTTATTTTATCTCAAGTATGTATTAATCTTATTGTAGGCTAACTTAGAAGCTTAATGCAGATAATTTATACAAGGCACTGAATAGCCGTTTTCTCAGCTAGGCTGTTTTATGTTGAGACTTGGGTTTCATGGATATTAGTCTGATTATGTTCTAAATCACTGTTAGAAATATGAAGGCTATTAAATAATCCTTGAAACTAAGAAGCATAATAAGCTGTTTACTTTCAAGGTGATTATTTTTCAAATATTAATGAGTTTCAGTCATACCCAAAACATTGTATGAGGAGGACATACAGTATTCTGTGGAGTTTCAGTTAATATAAATTTGTGGGAGACAACTAGCCAGCCTTTCTGGTAAGCCACACAAACCAGGGAGGGTCCTGGAAGAGAAAAGTCAGCACCTCCCAGAGAATTAGCCATGCTGGGACTGGGAGGAGCCCACCAAGAAGCCAATTGGCCAACCTCTCTGGTAAGCCATGTAGACCATGTGGGGCCCAAAAAGAGAAAATCAGATAGTACCTTCTGTGAGTCCACCAGCACACAGGCTGAGATCAACATCCTCCACCCCCGTAAGTAACTGGCCGGTTCAGAGGACAGGCTGAGTTGATAGCAACTGAGGTACAAAAAGCAACTGAATGCTTGCATTGTTGGGTTGATTTTGCAGGCCTGGGGCAGCAGTCTGTCTATTGTGAGGACAGCATGCAATATAGCAAATATGTGGGACTTCCTTGTCTTGTCTTTGAAATCCAATATTGTTCTCACTGTTTTGCTTTGACCTGATTAATTGTTTTGCTTTATTAAGGGTTCTGTTTTGATTGGTTTTATTCTGTTTTGTTTTAGTGTGACTTTGCTAAATCTGATGGAATGGGCAACTATCGTGAAGATAACAAGATGTACTATGCAGCCATTGTTGTTTTCCTAGTAGCCTGCTTCAAAGATTTTTACCACTTTCACTGCTTTGTTTGGATTGGCTTTGTTCTGTTCTGTTTTGTTGGATTTTATTTTCTTTAAAATTAAAAAAATTTAAAAAATATCAATTTGCTATGCTGGCTCTAGAGATGGGAGTGATTCTCAAGAAGTCACAGCAGCTTAAGCCTGGAACACTTTTGAAGTCTCTCACCTACCCATACTTTACAACAAAAACAGAAGACCACGTAAGAGTGACCTCCTTCAGCTTCAGTTTCATGAACAGTGCTATCCTGCATCACGTAGTTTTATCTTTTCATGGACCAATTTCTCCTCCATCTTATTAAGAAAATTGAACAAGGCTTACTTAATCAAAGTAATATTTTTGAATATGCACCATTGTTAAGTTCTGGGATAGCTGTTTTCTTTTGTATCCTCTTTGTCCCCCTGCACTTTCTCTTCCTCCTTTGTAACTCTCCCTTTTTTATTTTAAAAAATAAAATTGGTTTTGTCTAATGTTGTGAGAATTATTTACCAAAAACTTTGAAATTAAAATAACAGGGCTAATTCTCAGTTGGCAAATTAGTAATTAGCAAATAATACATTGGGATTTAGATATACCTCGAATTGAAACTTGAGAAATGGCCTTTTTATACCAGCTTAGAAGTTGTTAGAGATCTCTCCTGAAGTTTTTCCCAAATGAGAATTGATTTTTATATATACTATCAGCATCATTGAATTTTAATGACAAATAATGATTAGTAAGTATGTTTCTTTTAAAATAGGCTAAATAACTTGTTAGTTCTAGCATTAAATGCTATTTTAAAAATAATTCTTATGAATTTTAAATATTTTTATCTCATGTATGAAACAAAATTTGCATTTATTTGCTGGGTTTTTTTTTTTTTTTTTTTTTTTGTGAAGCTTGAAGGTCTTCCACTCTGTGTCTCCTGCAGTATCTAGAGTTATGGTCTGCACCATTCATGTGTTTCTTTAAATGAGAATATTTTTTTGAACCCGTAGGGCCTTCTTTTTCTCCAGATCACTTACCTGCCTGCTGATTTTCTTAAGCTCCATTGCTTGTTTTATATGCTTCTTTATTATTAGCTTCATACCTTGCACTGAAGAGATTCGAAATAATCAAGGTAATTTTAGGAATGTACTTACTGCTTTATTTTATAAAATCGTTTTCTACACAATGCAGATTTATAAAAAATACTCCAGCATTTAAAAAGTATTTGCATTTAAAGAAGTATATAATGTATGCAGATCTTTACTCATCAAAGTTTTAAAACTCATTACTAAAGGGGAATATTCATGAAAACGTGTTTTAAGGCGCTTGATTCATCCAAACTTTTCCTAAATTTTTCTGTTCTGGTAACTGTGTACTATTTTTCAGTACAAGGAATTATAATTTTAGGAGTGTCAGCTAGAATGCATGCAGTTCCTGAGGCTTAATAATACTACATTCCATTTCTGGTAACTTTCCTCTTAAATACATGGTTAGACTACTAGGAAGGGCATGTGAGTGTGTTCTGTATTTTGTCTTTTTGCCATAAACATTATCTAAAAACATTCCCTTTGTAAATTCTGGAATTTATAAATTATGGATTTGAGATAAATTTGACACCTATTCTGACTCTAGAAATAACATTTTAGTCACTGTTCAGTGCTGAAACTATCTTTTGGGAAAATAAAAAGAAAGAACAAAAAGAATTACACATATGCAAGTACACATCTTTTTTTCTTCAAGATTTTCTGCAAACTACTTATTTCAAATAGATTGCCCTATAAACTAAGCAGATTTCTTTGGAATGACACAATTCAACAAAATGGCAGCACAAATCTAAAAGCTAAACCAGTTTGTTCTGATAAAGCTATATAAGGCCATATAGTATGTTTTCTATACACTGCCAAGAAAGTAGTACCTTTTAATGTTCGTCTTCATCTTGTATCACAGACATGTTTGTGCTGCTTCCAGAAATACCTGCTTAACTGTTTTCTACTTTTAAATTGCACAAATGCCTACTTAACATTGTGCTCACTCCTTTACCTGTGCACAGTGATGGCTATATACTGTTGGTGTGTTTCACACTCCTCTGGGGGTTGCTTCTAGGGTATTCTCTCTTCTAGGGTATTATGCTTTGTTCCTTTTTTGGGCTTTTATGAAATGTTGGAGAGTTGATACTCTCAGTAGCATCTGCTTGCGTGAGGAATGGATGTTGAGGAATAAATTACTTGGGTTTTTCATTCTTCATTATTTAGGTGCCACGACTTTGTTCATTTAGAAATCCCCTGTGGTACTGAGCCTCAGTCACCCACAGTGATCATCTGTGCATTTTCTTAATCTGTATTAATTTCTTCCATTTCCTATCTTCCTTTACTACTCTCTACTGGCCTTGCTGGAATCAGCTGCTTAATAGACCACTTACATCCAAATCTTTATCTTGAGACCTGTTCTAGGCAACTCAATTTGTCACATTTTTTAATGGGTTACTGTTGAGGATTTTTAGTAATTATAGCCAAGATCCACTGAATTGAAAATAAATGCTCATTTTAGATTCATAATGCTAGTTTGAAGTAGTTAGATATGTTATGATTTGCCAGATTGATATCCTTTAACAGTTCTCCTTTTAGAGTGCTTGTACTGTACAATTAAAATTATTCCAGCCTAGTTTGCTGTTTTGCAGCTCCGGATGTTAGGATAATTAGGATTTCTACGTATTCATGCCTTTAGTCTCTTTTGGACAAAATAAATGACAAATTTGACTTAAGCCCTAAACTCAGCTTATTCACATATTATTGATACGTTCATCAACACTGGGTAGCATTTGTAGTGTTAATTGATACTATTTCCTATTTTGAAAATCCTGATACTGTATAATCTTGCAAGGTGAGTAGACTGGTGATGTTTCTAGTTTCCAGTTCACACAATTCAAGCTTTAAGCTTTTGGTATTTCTTGTTTTGTATTCTGAAGTTCATCAAGGTATATCTTGAATGAGCACAGGATTAATTTATGATTTATTTTGGTCAGAAATCTTCATTTCCACTTAATAGCAAATATCAATCAACATCCACCACAAAGTAACCTATTTGATATTTTTCAGCCTGAAGTACTTTTGTTGTTGTTGTTATTGCTGTCGTGTGTGTGTGTGTGTGTGTGTGTGTGTGTGTGTGTGTGTGTGTGTTTAGTCTTTCAGGATATTCTTTCACCCATTCTGCTTCTTTTTTTCTCCTTGAGTGAATTCTTGATACTAGGTATAAATTAGGTAACAGTGTGATGACATGTGGAAAAGTGTTTGGGTCTCACATTGGCTCTCTTGGATTTTCGTTTGGGATTAGGAACTGTCTTATCCATGTTCTGTGTTGCTGGAAGACATATACCTGACACTTGCAATTTAAAGGAACAGAGGGTTATTTTGGCTCACAGTTTAGTTCACGGTTCACTGGCACCAAGACAAGAAGGCATTGTAGAAGGGTCTGCTCATATCATTGTGGCCAGGAAGCCAAGAGGAAGAAAAGAACTGAGAAAGGCAGATACACCCCTCCAGGTCAGATCTCCAGGAACCAGCTTCCTCCAACCAGATCCAGCTTCCTAACAGATGTGAAACTTTTAGCTCTAAACAATAAGACACAGCACTTTTGTGTTTGAGTGATTGTCTGCATTCTTTGGCTCATTACTTATCTGTGCCCAGCTGTTCCTCACATTTACCTTACACCCTGTTTCTTCTTCTCTCAACCCTCTGGAACACAAGCTCCTTCTTAATTCTTAGCTACTGCCAAACACCCCACCACCCCATAAGAGGGAACAAATTCTTACATTTCATCCTATCCATTACATGTACCTGACCTGGTTCTCTTTTATGTTCATTCACCTCTGGGTGAAATTTAAATAGCTGTGCAGAAACTTTTGCACTCCTGCTGTACTGCTCCTGAGTGGATGAATTGGAATCAGTCTGCTTCACTGTTTCTGTGTGGATGAAGTTAGGTAGCATTTGAGAGAGGACATGGCCCTGGGAGTACAGGGAATCTGGGGACACTTAAGGAAGTTTGGCAAGGAACTCACATTAATTAGCACCTCCTATCTGTCAGTGCTTTCAGGGAAAGGAAAGGAGCATGCCCTTATCCTTAAAGACCAAGTGCCTTTTTAAAAACTGGAAGTTGAGAATATAAATGGAAACAGAAGAGAAGAGAAGAGAAGAGAGAAGAGTGCTGTCATTATAGATTCTAGGCATTTTTCATCTTATTTAATCCTCAAAGCAATGCAACAAAACTTTCATTTTCCAGGTGAGAAACTTAATATCCATAGTAATTAAAATGCTTCTCTTTTAAAAATAAAATTTAAGGAGAATAAAGCCAAGCAAATTAAGATAGAATAAAGCCAATCAGAACAAGACACAGTAAGTGATACAGGATTTCAAAACAAGATAACAGGAAATCAGCAGTGGTTACCATAATGCCTCTTCTTGTCTTCAAAATAGCTGCCCATACCTTCAGTCATACTAAACTCAAACAAAACAGAAACAGAATAGAATCAATAAAAACAAAACAATGAATGCAATATAGGACTTCAGAACAAGATAATAATAAATCCAAAATGGCTACCATAATATATCTTGTTATCTTTGAAATAGCTGCCCATGCCATTAGATATAATAAAATCAAACAAAATAAAACCCAGTCAAACAAAACAATGAGAATGATACAGGATTTCACAGAAGATAATTGGAGTTTAACAGTGGCTGCCACCTGAAAGAAGATTCCCCATATATGCTACATTGTGTATTGTTATCCTTTTAACAGATGATTAGATTACTGGATTTAGGCCTGCAAAGTCAGTGAAACACAAAACTCTATGAGTATTAAGTTATTATTTTTTTTATCTCATAAGCTATCATCGCAGCCTGTGTTCCTCTGGATCAGCTGGTTGGTTATGGAGGTGAGGGGGTGGGGAACATTGATTCTTCTTGTTTCCCTGTCTGCCTACTGGAAGGGGCTGGTGTCTGGCTGTCCCCAAGTCACAGGAGGTCTTAGCTTCTTGTCAATTATGATGCTTTGAATGATCACATTGGTGGTAACTGGTAAAGACTGGGTGTGGGGAAGTGAACCCACATCTATTTGGCTCCAATGCTCACTCAAGCATTTGCACTGCACCAAAAGGAGTATAAAAATGCATCACCTTTCTCTGACCTTGGCTATTTTTGGATTTTATTCCCAAAGTAAGTTAATTAAGATGCTTTCATAGTTCAAGAAGACATCAGATTCTTTATTGACAAGAAACATAGAAACTACATCAGAATAAAACTTGGTACTACTAAATAAGAAATCTTAAAGGTTTGCACATACATACAAAGATTTGATTTTTTCTGGATTATCATGGCACAAATGAAAATTTTTAATATTTGACATGGTGCATTTTCTAATAGCCATACTCAGAGATGGTTATTCCTGGATCATTTCCCAGACTGTCTTGTTTGCTGGGCACACCTTGTGTAGAAAATGTAGGTATCATTTATGTATTAACAGGGAGGAATGCGTCCACATATAAATATTTTTTTCATATTTAGTAAACTATATGTAACACTTTATATCTATCAATTCACTAAAAATTACTGAGCCATTTTGAAATTGTAAATTGTCTGATTAGAGCAGGGGTGCCACATACCTTCAGAAATGAGTTATGAGCTTTGTCTTGAAAGCTGTTGTGAATTAATTTGGAGATAAAAACTTAAAAGGATTTAAAAATATTTGTCTCATAATTTTTTGTTTATTTTGTAAATTGAATAGTTGAGTAGAAAAGCTTCATGTCAAGAATTGATAACAGGAGCAAGAATAGTAGAGAAAGAAAGAAAATATTAAGAGTATTACAGGAAGAAAAAGCTTTTTTTTATTTAAAGAGAGAAGAAAAAAAGAAAGGACATAAAAAAACAATGCAATAAAAGGGTACAAACAATACAGTATTTCAAGAAAAAAATATATACAGTACGAAATCACCAGTTAATAGGTTACATATTATCTTCCCAGAAACGTTTGCCCGTATTACTAAATTAAAGCATATAAAGTTGACATTCATACAGAGAAATTGGACACAGTTCCGTTCAATGATCCAACAAAAGCTCAATTATATGGTTTTCCATCCTACACACTCGAACATACCTGTGGTTATATCCCTTAGTCCGCCTTACTTTCCTCTCTTTTTTATAGTAACATTTAGACCTTTAGGGTTTTATTACTCTCATGGTTCTTATTACTTTTTTGAAGAGAATAAAACCAAATGTGACTAAGCAAAACACAGTCAGTTAGAACAGAAGGGTGGGCATAGCACATGATGCAAAAATAGAATACCAAGTGATCAAAAGTAGTTACAACTGTGCCTCTTGCTATTTTTAAATTGAGTTGTCTATATCATCAGGTATAACAGAATTGATCAAAACAGTACAGAATAAAACCTACACTGAGGACCTTACAGGACTTCAACAAAAGGATAATAGTCAATCCATATTGGGCATCATAGTATATCTTCTTGCCTTCAAAGTGGTTGCCTATACCCTCAAACTTGATAGTATCAAACAAAATAGAATATATAATAATCACACAGAACAAGATGGGGAGAGCAATACTGGGGTTCAAGTCAGGTTAATAGGACAACAAAAAAGTTACTACAATGTGTCCCGTTATTTTTAATTTAGCTTTCCCTTAATTAAAAAAATGAGAGAAAATGGATTAATTTTTTAAAAAGGGGGAAGATTGAGATAAGAGAGGACATTGTAATAGAACAACGCAGGGCAGAACCGAGAAATTCAAGCATCATTGTGTTTCACCACCAGATAATCTAATATAGTAGTAGTCGCCATAGTGCCTCTTTCCTTATATTGAGTGTAACTTCGTATGCTATAATATCGAGCATATCAAGCAGTGCAAAGCCTTTCAACAGAATGCAAGAATTATAGGATATTTAGAACCTGTAATAGAAAACAAACAACGGTTTCTATATTATCTCTTTGCCTATAAAGAATTTTGTTTATAATATAGCATATAGTGAAATATAGTAAGATACAGCAGTGGAAACAGGTGTACCACAGCTTGATGAGACTTCAAAACAAGACGATATTAAATCACCACTAGCTTTTATGGTGTGTTGCTTTCTTCAAAATAGCTATTCGTGCTATCATAGATACTAAAATTGAACAACCCAGGTTAAAACCATTGTGGTTAATGAATGAAAACATTATATGGCTTCAAACCAATCTGAATGGGAATCATGATTACCACATACTTTTATGTATTCTTATCATTTCTTACACTAGGGAAACTATTCGGCATTTATACATCTGAGTTTGATTTATTTCACTTATGAGTATGGTCTCAAACTGCGTCCATTTATTTATAAATGTCTCAATGCGGTCATTCTTTATAGCTGAATAGTACTCCATTGTATAAAAATACCACAACTTTTTTATACATTCTTCAGTCGATGGACACTTAGGTTGTTTCCAAGATCTGGCTATTATAAATTGTGCTGCTATAAGCATGGGTGCACATATATTCCTGTGGTATAATGCTTTCAGTTCTTCTGGGAATATGCCCAGAAGTGGTATAGCTGGGTCATATGGGGCTTCCAGTCCTAATTTTCTGAGAAATCTCCAGACTGACCTCCACAATGGTTGCACTAGTCTACACTCCCACCAACAGTGCAGGAGAGTTCCTTTTTCCCCACAGCCTCTCCAGCATTTGTTGTTGTTGGTTTTCTTGATCTTGGCCATTCTTTCAGGAGTGAGATGAAATCTCAGCGTGGTTTTGATTTGCCTTTCTCTAATGACCAATGATGATGAACATTTTTTCATATATTTTTTTGCCATTTGTATTTCTTCATCTGAGAATTGTTTATTCATCTCAGATTCCCATTTTTGGATTGGGTCTTTGAATTTTGGGGGTCTGATTTTTTTAAATTCTTTATATGTTTTAGACAGAAGTCCTTTGTCTTCTCAATTTAAGGAAAGTTCACTAAGACTTTTTTCCTAGTGTGTGGGTTTTCTTCTCACCACTCTGGAGACTTCTTTTGATGTGTAGAAGATTTTTAATAAGAGGTGATCCCAGTTATTGATTCTGGGAAGTATTTCCCATGTGGTTTGAGTCCTGTTCATAAATTCTCTACCTACCCCTATGTCTTCAAGGTTTCTACCCAATTTGTCTTCCAATAGATTTAGTGTTTCTGTTTTAATATTTAGATCTTTGCTCCATTTAGATTTTATTTTAGTACATGGTGATAGGCATTGGTCTAGTTTTAGTTTTTGACATATAGAGAGCCAGTTTTTCCAACACCATTTATTAAAGAGACTGTCTATCTCCCAGTGAACATATTTGGCCCCTTTATCGAAGATAAGGTGGTTGAGTGTGTTTGTAGTTGTGGTTATATCTTCTAATCGATTCCACTGATCTTCAGCTCTGTTTTGGTTCCAGTACCATGTTGATTTTACTACGGTTGCTTTGTAGTGTAACTTCAAGTCAGGGATTGTGATACCTCCTGCCTTGCCTTTGCTGCTTAGAACTGTCCTTGCTATTCTAGGTCTCTTCTCACTCCAGATGAATTTTAGGAGTGATTTCTCGAGTTCTGTGAGGTATGTTGATGGTATTTTTATTGGGATTGCATTGAATCTGTATAAAAGTTTTGGGAGAATGGCCATTTTCACAATATTTATTCTTCCTATCCATGAGCAAGGGATGTTTTTCCATTTTCTGAGACATCTTCAATTTCATTTTTCAGTGTATTATAATTTTCCATGTAGAGGTCTTTTATTTCTTTTGTGAGAGTAATTCCTAGATATTTCAGTTTTTTGGCTGATAGTGTGAAGGGTGTGGCTTCTCCTATTTCTCTTTCTGTGACTTTGTTGTTAGTGTATAGGAATGCTATTGATGTTTGAATATTGATTTTATAGCCAGCTACATTACTAAATTTATTTATTACATCTAGCAGTCTTTCAATGAAGTTTTGGGGATCTTCTATATAGAGTATCATGTCATCTGCAAATAATGATAGCTTAACTTCTTCTTTTCCTATCTTTATGCCTTTTATTTCTCTCTCTTGTCTAATTGCTCTGGCTAATATGTCCAGTACTATTTTAAATAGAAGCAGTGATAAGGGACATTCTTGTCTTGTGCCTGATTTTAAAGTAAAGGCTTTCAATTTTTGGCCATTTAGTATGATGCTGCCTGTTGGTTTGTCATAAATGGCCTTTATTATATTGAGGTAAAGACCATCTATTCCAATTTTCTGCAGGGTTCTTATCATGATTGAATGTTGGACCTTATCAAAAGCTTTTTCTGCATCTATAGAAATGATCATGTGGTTCTTACTTTTGGCTCTATTGATGGAAGAAAAAGCTTTACAGTGTATCTTACTTCAAAAACCTTTATATTCAAGCACCTTTATCAGATTTGTCTCTACTCCTTCATAAAATGAGAGAAAAAGTAATCAAAATGATAATGCACTCAACTTATCCTTATGGAGAAACGCTTTTTTTTTTTTTTTTTGTAATTTTCTTTTTAACCGATCACCTTAGCAGACCCTAAAAGGGAGAATAATTTCCTGTGTAAATTTGTGCATCTGGGGTGACATCTGGAAAAGGAGACTTACATGCTGGTTTATAATCTTATCTTGCAGATTTTCTAGAAAGTAACTTAGCTTTATTTATACCTGCTTTCAAAAAATAAACATTCAGACAACTCTGATGACAATAAACCAGATGGAATCAACAATTTACATACCTCCGGAGGAATCTGTCAAGAAGCAAAAACATGACATGATTAAATATTTTACAGAGATTGCCTTATTTTAACATGCATGAAATACCTGTGTTTTGATTGAATTTAGTGTACTTTGCCTTCAAATGTATATTAGTTAAGAAAAGTTTAGTTTTTTTAATTAAAAAAGGAAAACTTATGAGAGTGAAAACAATTCACCCATGCTGAATCTTTTTCTTTTGCCAAAAAATATCTTAAATCCTTGTGAAGTAAATTTTTGATCTATTCACTATAGACAGTCAAATAAAATAGCACAATTATCTTCCTGGAAGAATGTAAATATGACCATTTGACTTCTCCATGTTGTTCTCTACATTTCATATTTTATTTACAGCATGCCTGCAATAAAGGCATTCAGATAGGTCCCCATGACTGTCTATGATCAGTGTTGTAAAACTAGCTCTGGTTTTGTGGAAAGTACAGATTCCCTTCATCTCTTCAGCAGTCTCACTGTATGATTGGTTTGTTTTTGTATCCTGTGCTTAATCAGCTTTATGCTCTTTAATCAGCTTCATGCTCCTTAATCAGTGTTTCCTCTGTATACGTCTTTCCATTCCAGCAGAAGAGACTTGTCTCTAACCACCATGCGTTTTCTCATAATAAAGTTACGTGTATTTCTGCTGTTGTGCCTCTGGCTACAACTTATGAAGAATCATTCTTCTTATTCAGTTACATTCTAACTTTAATCTCAGGATTCTTTAACCTCAGGATTAGTGTAGACTACATTTTTATCATTACCAAGAATCAAGCCCCATTGTCAGTATCTAGAATGATTATTCCCATTATGCTTAGTCTTAATGAAATTTATTAAAAACATAATATTAAACTATTTTTCCTTTTTTGACTATGATTTTCTTGAAGGGAAGAAGCAAGGGTAGATTGTGATAAATTTAAGAGAAAATGTATGTCAATTAAACCTTTTACAGAAAGAGATGGAGAAGCAGAGGAAGAAGGAAAGAGAAAGAAAGAAAGGAAAGAAAGAAAGAAAGAAAGAAAGAAAGAAAGAAAGAAAGAAAGAAAAGAAAGAAAGAAGGAAAGAAAGAAAGAAAGAAAGAAAGAAAGAAAGAAAGAAAGAAAGGAGCAAAGAAACAAAGAAATCAAAAATGGTAAGATGTTTTGTTTTATTGCTATTACAGTAGGGTTCATTCAATTATAATTTAAGTTTTGTTGTAGAGACCGAAGTTTAGTCTACCATGGAGGTACATTAGAGTAGTGGGATTAAAATGAGAGATGATTTCCAGATAATATGCATAAAAATGATGATAGAGTTAAGTATGATTTCATCAGTTCCTTTTGGAAAGATTTGGGGACAGTACACTTTGGTGTGACCAGGTGTTAAAAAAAAAAAAGCTCAGGTATCAGAGACCCAGGTACGACTCCAACTGGGCTAAAAACATTTTGTCTTCTAAAATGTCTCTGTGAAGATTTTACTTATTCCAGCTTTACAAATGTTTTTTCATTTTGGTTTGTGTATCAGTGTAGTACTAGGATCAAGGGTCCCTCACCTGGGGTATTTCTTTCTAGGTTTATGTGATATTGGGATTAATGGTGATATGCTGGGGTTAAAGGTGCCCCGTTCTGGGTGTAAGTGACAACAATAAATAGCCTATATGAACTTCTGTGGCTACACATGAACTTGTCAACTATCTTCATGGTTTTTTTAATTACCAATTGGCCTAATGAGTGAAACCTCTGACTTTTAGGAACAAGAGGGAGTACGCTCTTTTTGAATCCTTTTAACTGGCATAGTGAGTCTTCCCTGTACGGAAAGGAAAATGTGTTTGTTTTAAATGCTCAAAGCTTTTGGCAAGAACCAAATGCCAGCAACATGATGCTATCTGGCCTAATAGCCTGCTTAAGGCTTTAATTTCTAGCCTTGTGCTTCCTTGTTTAATCTAGGTACATTTAAGAAATAGCCTTTGTTCACACCATCACACATAATAAAATCAAACAAAACAGAATAAAACCAATTAAACAAGTGAATGAAACCATTATTAGACTTCAAAGTGATATAACAGGAAACCAAAATTACCATAATATATACCATTATATTCAAAAGAGCTGCCTCTACCATCAGACAGAGTAAAGTCTAAGAAAATAAAACAGAATAAAGACAAACCTAACAAAATTGTGAAAACAATACAAGAGTTCAAGACAAAACAATGAGAAATTAATAGTAGCTACCATCCTTCGCTCCCAGGTGTTTCCTCCTCTATCACTATTACAATAACTATTTTTCTTTAGGATCCCATTAACTCCTTCTGTTTCTTATAGTAGGGTCAAACTATTTAACCCATGAAACTATTTAACCCATGAAAACGATCTCCAGTTATGTCCATTTACCTACAGGAGCCTTGATATTATTCTGCTGTATAGCTGCGTAGCTTTCCATTACATGGAAATGCAATTTCTTATCCATTCTGTGGCTGATGGGCAAAATACTCTTGCTTTCTTTCTGGTCTCCTGTCACATGGAACAATTGTTTTCTCTCTTTTGATTTTCAGTCTATGGATTTCCTTTCCAGTTAAATTTGTTTCTTATATACAGTATATTGATAGATCTTGTTTCTTGATCCACTCTTCCTGTATTTATTTTTATTGCTAAATTGAGGCCATCTACATTAATGATTACAACCAGCATATATTGGTTTGTCTCTGTCATGCTATGCTCCTGCTGTTGGCCCTCCACTTTTCCCCTTCATTCAATTGCCTGTCTTGTTTGGTGATCCTCCTCTGCTGCTGGTCCTGGAGCCATGGTCATCTTTAGCTCTCTCTAGAATATCCTTTAGCACCCTCTGTAGCGTTGGTTTGGTAGTCATGAATTCCTTCAGTTGTTCTTAATCATGGAAGTGTCTTATTTTTCCATCAATTTTGAATGATAGTTTTGTTGGTTAGATTAATTTTGGTTGGAAGTTGTTTCTTTCAGATTTTGAAACATTTTACTTCAGGCTCTTCTTGATGGTTTGTGTGGATAAGTCTGCTGTGATTCTGATTGGTTTTCCTTTATAAGTGATCTATTTTCTCTAATAGCTTTTAATATTTTGTTCTTTTACTGAATTTCTAAGATGTTGATTATTATATGCCTGGGTATACATTTACTTTGGTTATGGCTAGCTGGAGTTCTACATGCCTAACTTATCTGCATTCCAGATCCATTTCCAATGTTTGGGAAGTTTTCTTCTATTACTTCTGTAAATAGCCTTTTAATTTCATTTGTGTTGATGCCTGCTTCTTCAGTGACACATATCACTGTTAAATTATGCTTCTTTGCATCATTTTGTAGCCGCTGAGTTGTTATTTCCCGATTCTGTGTTATTTTTAAGAGGTCTTGCCCTTCACAATCGCTAGCTACTATCCTAGCCTCATGGTCTGAAAGTCTATCTTCAGTCTCTGAAGCAGTTTTGCCAGCTTTTGATTGAATTTTTAATTTCCTGGATCTCTCTTTGAATATTTTCCATGCACTGTAATTCTTTCCATATTCATTCAAGTTTTCCATTATTTTCCTATGCTCCTCTTCATTGTCTCTGTCTTCTTTAGACATGCTGAGCAATTCTTTCAGTATGTTTGTGATTTTTTCTTTTACTTGAGACATAATTTTTGATTTGACTGCTTTCACAATCTCATTAAGTTTTTTCCTTACTTCGGTTGTTATCCTCTCAGAGATTTCAGGTGTGTGACTTCCATTTTTTTTTTTTATGACCTTATCTCCCAGACTTGTTCTGTGTAGGCTGGAGGTCTGAGATTGCCTTTTGCTCCTTTTTCTTGACATTTTTCTGGGTTCCTCCCAACACGCTGGTTTTGGGGCCCAGAAACTTCTCACATTGGTTACCCCTCCATGGTGTAGGGGGATAGGGCAGACACCTGGGTTTCTCTAAGCACAGATTTATAGGAAGTTAGCAGCGCATGGAGCAGGCTTTTCCAGACCTATGTAGCTACACTGGGGCTTCCCTGATGATCAGGGGCATGTGTAGGTTGGCTGTTTCTCTCTGCTTGTGTATCTACACTGGGCCTCCCACAGTGGTGGCAGGCACACAGGGATGTGTTTCTCTGATTTCACTAGTGGTTGATGGCTTCCCGAAAGAACCAAGAACCTCCAATATTGGCCTACAGGTACACAGAGCTTACGTCTCTGCTCCTACTGGCTGCCTGAAGGAAGGAGCCTTCCAGTGGCAGCTCCCTGCAGGTGGAGGCAGATCTGCTGGTTCTCTCTGCCCATATTGACTGCAAGCAGGATGGGGCTTTCTGGTATTGTTGCTTGGCAGGCAGAGACATATGCAGGTGCTGGCTCTCTCTGCCTTTGCTGGACTCCTGTAGGAAAGGGTGTCTGGAGGTGTCTGGTAGGTGGAGGCAGATCTGTCTGGCTCACTCTGTCCATAGTGGGGTCCTGTGAAAGGGTCTTCTGGTGGCAACACTTAGTAGGCAGAGGTGGATCTGTCTCGATCTCTCTGCCTGCATGGGGCACCCATAGGAAAGGGCCATCTGGTTGTTGTGCCAAGCAGGTAGATGCAGATCTGCTGGCTCTCTGCCCACATTAGGTGCCTGTAGGAAAAAGTCTTCCAGTGGTGGCACCTGGCAGGTGGAGGTAGATCTGTATGGCTCTCTCTGCCCTATAAGAAAGGGCCATCTGGTGGCAGTGCCTGGCAGGCAGAGTCAGATCTACTGAACAGTGTATTTTGAAAAGGGAAGGAAACCATCTTGGAGAGGCTATCTTCCCTTCAACAGAGTTAAACTGGGACTATAGTACTAGGTTAGTATGATAGTTGTGGTTACCATGGGGATGAAAAGCTACATTTAAAAAGTCCGTTAATTTTGATAAAATGAGTAGTATCTTACAAGGTGCAGAAGAAAATCTAGTTTTGTTTAATAACTGATGACTAAAGGCCTTCTCAAGTATGCAAATATAGATCCATCTTTCAAGGAGTAAGAGGCATTAGTGGAACATCATTTCCCCTCTCCATCAGATTTTGATGTAAACCACAAAAACTTCAGATGGGACCACGGACACCTATGGCCCAATTTCTGGACATAGTCTTCTGTGTTCAACAGTTGAGACCCAGAGAAGAAACAAAGAGAAAGGCTAGGATTATGGCTACTGCAGTTGGTAATGCTTTAAACTCAGCCAGGATGTCTGAGGAAAATCTCAGAGACAGACAAGGAAAGAGTTCCTGTTTCAAGTGCAGGAAGACTGCACAAAAGGCACGAGATTGCATACAGCCTCCACCTGGTCCCTGGTGCACATGTGAGGCAGCTAACTTGTCTGACTCATGGCACTGGACGTTTGACTGTCCCCACTCACAGAAAGGGGCCCAGCCAGCCAGCACCCCTAATTCCTGCTCTGATGACTGAAAAGGTCCAGGAGAACCTGCAGTGCTCCTGTCCATGGACATCACCATATCCTTCTAGGAACCTAGGTAAACTCAGATGTCATGGGTGAGCCAATATAACTTCTTATTGATACATGGACAGTTCATTCCATTTTGATTTCCTTTGAAGGCCAAATATTTAACCATCAGCTTCTAATTATCCCACAGTAGCCTGCTTCTTTGCTAGGAAGAGATATATTAGCAAAATTCTGCCTAAGGCTAAAATGAATTTTACTTGGTGTGAGGACATCACATCTCCCTGATCCAGTTAGCTAACAAGTGGGTCATCCAGCACGATTAAATGGGATTCCTGGTAAGGCAATTCTGCTATGCCAGTAGTTATAAGACTAAAAGATCTTAACCTATTTCCTAGTAGAAAGCAGTATCCAATCAAGGAAGAGACTCACAAAGACCTCCAGCATCTCATAGACAATTTTCTGAAATACAGCTTTCTGAAGCCTTGTCAGTCCTGTTGTAATATTAACATTCTCCCTGTAGTAACAGCCTTCAGTAAAATATTGGAGGTACAAGACCTCTGCTTCATTAACTAGGCTATCATTCCAAACTATACTTCAGTGGTAGATCCATATATAATTTTCTCCCAAATTCCAGGAGACACCAGTCGGATCTCAGTCTTAGATTTAAAAGATGTGATTCTTTTTGTTCTACTTCAAGACTCCCAATTGCTGTTTGCTTTTGAATGGGAGAATCCCATTTTATGAGAAAAGCAGCAATATATTTAGATAGTTCTCCCACAGGGGTCTAGAGACAGTCTTCACTTTCTTGGTAAGACACTAAAAAGATTGGAGGAACTTAAAGTTTAAACAAGGAACCATCTTACAGTTTGTAGATGATGTTCTAGTTTGTAGCCCAACCCAGAAATTACCTAACTGTAACAATGTACAGCCTCAAACTTCTGGCTAAGAAGAGATAAAGTCTCTAAAGAAAAGGCTCAGATGTTCCAAAAAGTTCATTACCTGGGATATATTCTTGCACCTGGGAATTATCAGCTGTCTAGAAATCAGGTATAGACATCTTTGTATTATAAAACCTGTCTCATCTAAACTGTCTCAAGTATAAAATCATTCTCCACCCAAGGAAAAAAAAGCTACTACTATAAACCTCTCGAAGACATGAGAATACTCTTACAAAAATAAAACTGGCCTACTGTTTTAGGCAGCTGAGTTAGATAGAAATATTATAGGCAGTCAGAAAGGGCTAGGCCCTCAAGGGAGCTGGCACAGAGGACCACATGTATCGTGACCTTGGAGGAGACAAGACACTTCCTTCTGTTGGCTAGATCTCAAGAAAAAAAGGCAAAACAAATACAACTGTACCCTAAGTATAAACATCAGGGATTGATGTTTTAAATAGACAGGGATCACCTTGAGGAAGCCAGGAATCACCATCCTAATCCCCTACAGGAAGAGTCATTTAAGCATGCCTACTTGCACATGACTCACTTCCCCATTTGTTCCTGATTTAATCAATTTTACCTGAACAATTATTCTATAGGTTGACCACAGTTATGTCCCACCTTGTGCTTACCTTGCGAGTTCTCAGGTTTTCCAGATTTTGGACCCACCTTACCTTGTGGTTTTACTCTATAAAAGTCCCTAGAAAAGACACAGTCTTTGACAACCCACTTGGGACCCCTTCTGTCTCTCCCTCAGACAGAAGCTTTCTTTCTCAATAAATATATGCTGCTCTTAACCTCTGTTGCTCCTAAAATACATTCTTTGATTTTAGAGAACACAAACTCATACCAGACATCTGTTAGTTGGGAGTTTCATTCCCCTATATCATTACTACGGGAGCTATAGAAATCTGACTTACTCCTCATATTTGGGCTAACAATGAAGGTCAATGGTCATTAACTCTCTTCTCACTGTCTCCTGACAGGTTTTATTTTTTCCAATCCAGTGAGTCACAATACCCTGAGGTAGTTGGAGATGACATGGTCCCCAATATGTAGGGTCTACAACCCCTTCCAAGTTGAAGAAGCTGTACAAGACAGAGACCTCCACCTCCTCACTACTCCATAAAGCATTAAGGGAATTGGTGTCTCTCTGGAGGAAATAAGGTAAGAAATTAGGGCATGGCAAAAGCTGGCTGAGACAGTAGGTATGACATGTTTCTTACACATGTGCAGAACAGTTCCCAAAGCCCTGCATGTAGACTTCTAGATAGAATTTGGGCAGGTTTTCAGTAGGATGTCTTAGACCTATAATCATGTGAGGCAGAGGATGCCAGCATGGCCTCTGAGGACTGGGATGGAGAAGTTCTCATGGCTTTCCTTGAGATTTGGACAGTATAAAATAAAGACATCCATGAGAAGTCAGTGCCATCATATTTTAAATAAGATAACATTATTTTTTTATTTTAAAGAAGATAAAACCAAGGAAAATAAAACAATAAAACTAATCAAAATAAATCAGTTTAAGTGATGCAGGACTTCACAACCTTACAAAGTCAACAATAGTTACCATAATGCCTTCTGTTGTCTTCAAAGTAGCTGCAGCTAACTTTGGACATAGCAAAAATCAAACAGAACCGAATAGAATAGAAACAATAAAAATGAATGCAATAAAGGACTTCAAAGCAAGCTAACAGTAAATCCAAAATGGCTACCATAATGTCTTGCTATATTTTAAATAGGTGCTCATGCCACAAGATTTAACATAATCAGACAAACCAAAATAAAATAAAAAGCAACCCAACAAAACAATAAAAATGATATGGCTTCCAGTCAAGTGTCACCTCCTGGTAAGGCCTGGTTCTCTTCCCCCACAGTCTAAATAGCACTGACTGGTGGAGAGAGGCTTAGGTCTGGCTGTCACCATTCTGGCAGCAGCCGATGCATGGCACTGATTTCCAGGCAGAGATCATCTCCTAGTGAGGCCTGGCTCTCTCGCTCTGCAGTCCACAAGTGGCCATCATACTTTTTCATAGTAACCCGTGTGGATTTTCCAGATGCAGCATGCACTTGATCTTTGCTAATCTTACCCTTTTTTTGCTCTCGGTCTGAGATCCCTTTCAGAGCCAGTTTCTCTCCTACTCTTCACTTTTAATTTCTCAGATAAGCTTTGCCATTGCTAACAAAAATAAAACAAACAAACAAAACACATACACACAGGTACACACACATACAAAACAAAAACAAATAACAACAAAAAGGTGTTGCATTATTTAAACTGAAGCCAACATCAAAACTAAAGCAAAAGTTAAATTTGATGCATTAGCAATTGCACTGAAGAAAATTTAACTTGTTTTTTAAAAAATACTTTACAAATGGAAAAGCTAAAAATTTTAAGGCATATCTAATAGGATTATCTTATCTGTGTTATATTTGACAAACACAGCTATGACTTCTCTATAGAACAAGGACATCATGCTGTTTCTCAGTGCTTGAGTGCATTGCTTCACAAGATATAAGCAGATGGTATTTGCACACACTGGCAAAAGACCCACCAACATCAGGCTTGTGATTATGATTTTGTTCCCCACCTGCTCACTCTCCCCTCTGGACAGCACACCATGGTAGTGGTTTCCTCTGGGACACCATGGGGTAACTCCGGAAAGCTTCCTTCTGTCACATCTGGTTTGCAGCCCTGGAGTGTTCAAGATAGGGGAAACAACAGATCTTTCATAGGAGAAACAAGATTGGGTGTTATCAGCATTTGTATCTCTTGAATGATGAAGAATATTCTGGGTTTAGTGTTTAACTCTTAGTGTTTTTTGCTCTGAATTATTTTACCTGCCCTTCAAAGAAAGCTTTAATATTGTGATAGTAATTATTTGAGTTATGAAGATACAGGAAACCACAGATCAGGGCTAGAGTAGAGATTTGGGGGACACTTTCAGTAAGGAAGTGAAATAAGAAAATAGAAGAAAAGAATGACCACTTTGGGGCATATTAGTTGTACAAATCAGTTTCATTGTGGCAGATGCACACCTGCAGGTAACATACTTGTGCCATTTTCACCCCTCATTAACCTCTTACACTTCCTTCTCCTGTCTTCTTGTTCCTTTCTCTGCTTTAATAGCTCCCTTCTATTTCCAGGTTACCTTTCTCTCTTCTTTTTAAAAATAACTACTATATATGAGAGAAATTGTGGCTTAATTCACAGTATGAAATTTTAATGGCTAAATAATACTCCACTGTGTATATGAACCACATTCTCTTTGTTCTTCTGTTGACAAGTACGTATACCAAATCCACACTTTAACTGTTATGAACTAGGATGCAGGTAATATGGATTTGCAGGTACATCTATGGTATGCTGACTTTAATACTTTTGGGGATATGCCTAAGAGTGGTATATCTGGATCATGTGGTAGATTGCAAATGATACCCGTTCTTAGTTTTTTGAGGAGCCCCCTCACCAATTTTCATAGCAACTGCACTGATTTACATTCCCATCAAAGGTTAGGGTTCCCTTTTCACTTTTGAGCTAGCCAGATTTCACTGTTCTTTGTATTCTTGATGATATGCCTGGTGCATGGAATGAGGTCAAGTATGTAGCTACATTTGAAAGTCAAAAGCCCATCTCGGAAGTCACTGGGATAAGTCTGCACTGGAAGGCTGACGAAAGCAGAGACTGATGTCCAAAGGTGATGAGAGCGATAGGCCGTTTATCCAGCTGACTGCAGCTCTTCAAAAATGGGCACCAACTTTCTTCTTTTCATGGTATAAACATATTGATTGGTTCCTTCCACAAGAAGGGTGGCATGGAAGAGGGGCATTAGGAAAGAGAAACTATTTATGGCATGGTGGGCAGGAAGCAGAGAGGGGGATATATACCCGTCCAGGCCATGTTCTTAGTGACTCACATTTTCCTACTGAACTTTAACTTCCAGCATCACACCAAACTATAAACCCATCAGTGGATTAATCAAGTGATGAGTATCACAAACCCAGGACCCAATCATTTCTGAAAAACTCCACTTATGAATACGATGCTTTGGTGTTGACATCTAGATATAAGTCATGATAGAGAGAGTGACTTCATGAGAGCAAAGCAGAACGTGGCTCAGATTTCAAGTTTGTTTCTCCCCCTTCATACATCAGTTTACTCTGAGCTTATTGAGGCTCACTATACTACTCAGCAGTGTCTACTAGAATATATAGCACATAATACAGAGTGTATGTGAAATACAGGGTAATAATCCACACTCCATTGGCATTCTCTGTGGTTCCACTGGTATTTGATTAGAATTCTCTCAATAAATATTTGAAGATAGTTCTCCTAACACAGAAATTCTTCAATTGTCAGTTCTAAAGAATACACTGTTATGAATCATCCTCTTCACAGGAAATGTTCAATAAGCCATTGTTGAATTTAATGATTTAGTTTGATAGTCATATAGGTGACTTCTCAGGAAAGTGACTCTATCATACTCGTGTGTACATTTTTCGTATCTCTCACAATCCCCGGTATAGATATTTTTATAGTTGGAAGTTTCGGGGAGCATTAGTTTATTTGACTTCAAGGGATTTTAGCTTTGTAAAGGATTGATTACTTTAAAAAAATTCCTGGCCAATAATCTTAAAATTAGAAGCTTTATATTGAAGTCTGAAAATTGTCATGCTATATTTAAAATATAACAAAAACAAAACTAAGTAGGGAGGTTGTGGTCTAAGCTGATATTGTTCATGATGTATTAAGATGAAATTATAGCTGGATGAGGGCCCCAAGAATTCTATCAGGTCAAATGTCCCTATGAATTATAGATACTTTTGATGGCAAAATTACCCTATAAATTTGCTGAGTGACTGCACTAAATCTGGTCTTTCTCTGAAAAAGTAATGTGCTTTTTTGTGCAGCCCTTTCAGTGATTAAAAGGAAATAAGGGCAAAGAGAGGTACTTATTTTCCCCCAATAACCAGAAGACTTGTGGATATTTCACATAAACTACTGAAATGTTCATCAGGTAATGTTCCTGAGAAAATTATCCTCTGTAGTCAAGGTTCATTATCTTTAGCAGTATTCTGTTCTCTAAGTTTGGGACAGGCTGATGTGCAAAAAACAGTGATATAGAGGAATGTTTTGAAAAAATTCTTCCTCAAATTGTCAAGTAACAAGGAAAAATTGTATCTCATAGATTTATAACTAGAAATTGCACTGATATTTTAACACAAAAGCTTCTAAAGTATAAAAAGAGTATTATATTTTTCATATTACTGTGGATACAAGATCACAGAAAATTTGGTATTTATAAACCATGGCATGGAAAGAAGAATCAATTATCAGCACTGATATAATTTTACTTCATGAAACTTTCTGTTGGAGACAAAGTAAATACATTATTTTATGTATTGTCATTTAGGGGCACTTTTGACATGACTCTGCATAATTTTATAATGTACCCTACCAATTTCCTGAAAGTTCTGTAGTATTAATGCTTTCAGGTTTTAAATATTTTTCAATAAATAGGAAGAAATTACTTACAATTGATGAAAAAAAGAAAGTAGGAACTTGGCTACTTTGAATCAATTACAAGCTCCTATTGACATTTATTTTATACATTTTCTATCACATGAAACTGACTCCATCCATGAAAGTGGATTTGAATCATAATATTGTTTATTGAATAACCTTTGTGTGAAAGTATCCTATATAATAACCATTATAGAGAAGTGTCATTGACTATTTGCAACATTGTCATTTTATTTTTTATCAATTAGAAAATTCCAAACTTAAAAATTATCTTACTGAAACAACATTTCTGCATATTTTTGAGATATAATGTGTTATTTTGAGTCACATGTTTTCTTAGTTCTAAAAGACATTACATAGAAGACATTTTACAGCATATGTGACATATAAACCCATATGGCATTTGGGTTACTGTAGGTAGTTTTAAATGTACATGAATACTAAAGTTTGATAGCAATTTGTATAAATAATATGACATAAAATAGAAAATATAAATAACTTCATTAATAAAATAAAAATGACTTTAAACAAATTCTGGTCATTTTTTGTTTTTAAATACATGAATTAGACTTTTCTATTATATGGAAGATTGAATATGAAATAGTGTATTCCATGGGGGTGTGATTGGACTGCCAGGAATATGTCTTGCTTGCTGTCATTTTTATTTCCCCCATCCATAAAAAATTTTTTTCTCCTGTTGATCTCACTCTCAGTCTAGAATACTTTTCTGTATATACATCAGGCAGCCATCATCAACTGATTTATGATGGCATTAAAATACAAATTTTGGCTTGAAATTTTACTATATTTTAAAGATGAAACCCAGCAGATGTGATCCTAGATGTACTCACAAGCTAGAGCAAAAACGACATAATTCTAAAGTGACTTTCCGTAAACATTCAAAAGCTATTTAGTAGAATTTATAATAAAGGGAAATTAATTTGGAATATTTTTAACTTTTCAGTCCAACTTGAAATTATGAATTTAATTATCACTCAACTTGGGTAATAAAATGATATATAGTTTATAATTTTCAATAATTACCGTGAGATCAATATGTTGACAAGAAGGAGGAAGAAAAGAAAATAATGTTAAATATCTTCTATTTGTCTCAAAACTATCTTTATTTGTTTATTTACTTTTCCCAAAATTTGATAAAGTTTATTTTTTAATTTTTTTTATTTTAAAAGAATAAAGCAAAACAAAACAGAACGAAGCATATCAGAACAGAGTAATACAAGCAACCCGAGACTTCTCAACAAGAAAATAGGAAATCAGCAGTGGCTTCCATAATGTCTCTTGTTTTCTTTGAAACAGTTGCCCATAACTTAACACACAACACAATCAAACAAAATAGTATAAAACCAATCAAAACAAAACAATGAAAGCATTATGGGATTTCAAAACAAGACAATAGGAAATCAACAATGGCTACCATAGTGTCTCTTGTTCTCTTCAAAATAGCTTTCTATACCCTCATACACAATAAAATAAAAATAATGGAAAACAGGCTAAAACCAATCAAAGTAAAAATGAAAGCATTATAGGACTTCAAAACCAGATAACAAGAAATGAATATTGGTTACTATAATGTCTCATTTTTTTCAAAATAACTGCTCAGAACATCACATATAATACTATATACTACAGAATACTTTATACTACAGAATAAAACCAATTAAACAAAACAATGAAACCATTGTAGGACTTCAAAACAAGATAATAGGAAACCAACTATGATGACCCTAATATATCCCATTATGTTCAAAATAACTGCCTATACCATCAGACACAGTAAAATCTAACAAAACAAGACAGAACAATTTAAATCTAACAAAATTTTGAAAACAGTACAAGAGTTCAAGACAAGACAATGAGAAATTAACACTGGTTATCACCTTCTCTTCCTAGGCGTTTCCTCTCATCACTTTTATTATATCCATTGTGGTTTTGTATCCCACTAACTCCTTCTGTTTTTTATGCTACTGTTCACTCATATGAGTTCAAACTGTTTCATCCGTGAACATGACCTCCAGTTGCATCCATTTATCTACAAGAGTCTCGAGATTATCCTACTTTAAAGCTGGGTAGCTTTCCATAGTATGAAAATACTATCTTTCCTACTCATTCTGTGGTTGATAGGCAAGTTTTCCTTGCTTTTTTCTGGTTTTCTGTCACATGGAACCATTGTTTTCTCTCCTTTGATTTTCAGTCTATGAATTTCCTTTTGAGTTAAATGTGTTTCTTGTATACAATATATTGATGGATCTTATTTCTTGATCCACTCTCCCTGTATTTCTTTTTATTGCTGAATTGAGGCCATCTACACTAATGGTACAACCAGCATATGTTGATTTGTCTCTGGCATACTATCCTCCTGTTGTTGGTCCTCCCTTTCCCCCCTTCATTCAATTGCCTATCTTGTTTGGCAATCCTCCTCTGCTGATATTTCTGGAACCATGGCCATATTTATTTCTCTCTAAAATACCATTCGTCACTCTTTGTAGGTTTGGTTTGGTGGTCATGAACTCCTTCAGTTGCCCTTAATCATGGAAGTGTCTTATTTTTCCATCAATTTTGAAAGATAGTTTTTCAGGATACATCAATCTGGACTGGATCCTTTTCTTTCAGGATTTGAAACACTTCACTCCAAACTCTTCTTTACTTAATGGTTTGTATTGACAAGTCTTATGATTCTGATTGGTTTTCCTTTCTAGGTGATCTGTTTCCTCTAATAGTTTTTAATATTTTGTTCTTGTACTGAATTTCTAGGATGTTGATTATTGTATGTCTGGGTATAGATTTACATTGATTATGGCTAGTTTGAGTTCTATATGCCTCACTTCTCTGTATACCATATCCTTTTATCATTCATGGAAAGTTTTCTGCTATTAATTCTGTAAATAGCCTTTTATTTCATTTGTGTTACCCCTGCTTCTTCATTGATACCTATCATTTTTAAATTATTTCTCCTTACATCACCTTGCAGCCACTAAATTATTTCCTGGTTCCTAGTTACTTTTAAAAGATCTTTCCATAGCCTGGGGATTTAGTTCAGCGGTATAAGCACATGCCTTGCAAGCAGGCGGTCGTGAGTTTGATCCCTGGTACCGATAAAAAGTTTAAAAAAAAAAAGATCTTTCCTTTCGTGATCACTAGCTTCATTCCTGTCTTCAAAAGCCTACCTTCAATCTATTTCAAGCAGTTTTGCCAGCTTTCAACTGAGTTTTTAATTTCCTATTTTATTGAATGTTTTGTGCATTGTAATTACTTTCTATACTATTGATCAAAGGTTTGCCATCATTTTCATATGCTCCTTTAAAAAAGAATACTAAGTCTTCTTTAGATATGTTGAGCAATTCTTTCATTATTTCAGATATTAAGACATTATTTCTGATTTGATTACCTTTACAGTCTCATAAAGTTGTTTCTTTAGTTCAGTTGTTATCCTCTCAGAGGTTTCAGGTGTGTGAATTCAGGTTTTTTTTTCCATGATTGTATTGCCCATACTTATTATGTGTGTGCTGGAGGTCTGAGATTGTCTTTTGCTCCCTTTTCTTAACACTTTTGTGGGTTCTTCCCAACAAGCTGGTTCTGGTATCCAGCATTTGCTGACCCTCCATGGTGAGGGAATTGGACAGGGACCTATGTTCCTCTAACTCTAGGTTTACAGGGAGGTAGCAGGGCATGGTACGGGCTTCTCCAGACCTTTGCAGCTACACTGGTGCTTCCCTGATGGCCAGGGGGTGGTGGTGGTAGGGCTACTCTCTCAATATGTATGTTTACACTGGGATTTCCATGATGGTGGTGGTCACACAGGGTGTGTTTGCCTGATTCTGCGTGAGGGTATGGATGCCCAAAGGAAGCAAGGGCATCCAGCGGTGGCCTGTAGGTTGGGTGTACAGGGCTCACTTGGCTGTGTGTCCCTGTTCCCACTGGCTACCCACAGGAAGCAGCCTTCTATTTTTGGCAGTCAGCAGATGGAGGTTGATCTGCTGGTTCTCTCTGCCCATGCTGGCTGCCTGCAGGAGCAGTCTTCTGGTGCCGTGGCTGGCAGATGGAGGTGGATCTGCCCTATTTTATTTTATTTTAAAGATAAAAAACAATAAAAACAATGATATGAAATTTCAAAAAAAGATAGGAGAGTAACAATGGTTAATACATTGCATATTGTTACCTTCAAAGTAGTTGCTTCAAAGATGAAAAACCAATCAAACAATATAGACACAAATCTTTCTCTTTGATGAACTATTAATAGAAATTAACAGTATAACTATCTTAGCTATCATTCATATATGTATGTATATTTTTTTCTCTTCTTTTTCCTTTTTCCTAACTCAGTTTCTCTTTCCTTTTGAACATTTCACAATATCTATTTTGCATTTTGGATCTTACTTACTCTTCCAGCTCCTTATACAAGGGTGACCATACGATATTTACATATTTGAGTCTAATTTATTTTACTTATGAGTGTGGTCTCAAGTTGCATCCACTTACTATAAAAATCTAGTTTGTCCTTCTTTATAGCTGATGAATACCCTATTGTATAAAATTACCACATCTTTTTATTCATTAATTGGTTGATGAACATTTGAGTTTGGAAACTACCTTTAATATTTTAAATCTATTTTTCTCAAAATAACTCTTATAGGCAAAATAATAAATTTTATTCTTACTGCTGAAGAAATTGAGGGTGATGGATTTAGCCCTGGAAGGTTAAATTACTAGCCCAAATCACATAATCCCTTAAATAACCAAGTATTCAAATTTGCAACTACCAGCAAGAATCAGGTTATTTTACGAAATCTGAAAAATTTTGATTATTTTCTCATATTTAGAATGTTTCCTAAATGGAGGTAGCAGAATCTGAACAAGTAGATGCACATATTCGAACAGCTGGATTAGTCCCACCAGTTTCTTGACATGTTAGGTATTGCTGTGCTCCTATGCCAGAGCCAGAAGATAAGGAATTAAACTCTCCATTATGGTAAAAAACAAAACAAAGCAAAGCAAAGAAAAGATGTAAATATAATGCCAGGTACCATAAAAATAATTCCCAATATGCAGCATTTTCTTAGCAAAGATTATATGTCTCAGCCACGTGTGGAATGACTGGGGGAGAGTCAGATGCCAGCCCTCTTCTGTGAGTCAGCAGCACCATGCATGGACTGCAGGGGAGGAGAACAAGAAGTCAATAAGAAGCTAAGACTTCCTTTGATTTGGTGCCATGCATGGGCTGACTGAGGGAGAACCAGATGGTAGCCCCTTCTAGCACATGGGCAGGGAGACAGTGCCCCCACCCATAAGCAACCAACTGATCTGGAGAAACACAGGCTGTGATGAGAGCTTATAAGGTGAAATACAATTTACTGCTTGTAGTGTTTAATGTTTCACTGACTTTGCAGGCCTTAAGCCAGTAGTCTGATCATCTATTCAGAGGATAACAATACACAATGTAGCATATATGGTGGATCTCCTTCTGAAGGTGGTGGTCATTGTTAATTCCCTATTACCTTGTTTTAAAATCCTGTATCACTATCATTGTTTTGTTTGGTTGGATTTTATTCTGATTTATCTTGTTTGATTTTGTTGTATTTGATAGCATGGGCAGCTATTCCAAAGATAACAAGATATATTATGGTAACCATTTTGGATTTACTATTATCTTGTTTTGAAGTCCTGTATTGTATTCATAGTTTTGTTTTTATTGGTTTCTCCTTGTTTGATTTTACTATGTCTTAAGGTATGGGCATCTATTTTGAAGACAGCAAAGAGGTATTACGGTAACTATTGTTGAAATCCTATTATCTTGTTTCAAAATCCTGTGTCGGCTTACCCTGTCTGGTTTTGATTGGCTTCATTCTGTTTTATTTTGCTTGGTTTTATTCTCCCTAAAAACAAAAAAGATTGTATGTCTATTTTTGCCTTATGCACCTATACTTAAATTCTAGTAATCTCAGCAGTGTATCCAAAATTACCTCCTAGGAAAAATGACATATTTAATATGGATACTGAAGTTTCTAAAACAAGGACAAGTACAGATTTCCTTATTTAGGTCTTCATTAACTTCTCTCAGTAATGTCTTACAATTTTCTATGCCCATTTTTTGTACTCATGTTGTTTAACTTCTAGATGAGTTTTTAATGACATGGTGGGGGGGCTATTAAAGTTTTATTTTCTGATTATTTTTAATTGTTGAAAAAGTGGACATTTCATATTGAACTTGTATCCAGAATGTTTTCTGAGTGTACCAGCTAGTTCCAGATTGTGAATTTTTTTGAATTATTACATGCTAACTACTTTCAATATTCTTATAAAATTTTTTTAGTTCATGGTGTTATTTAAAACCTCCACCCTGTTTATTTGTTCATTTGACAAAGGGTCTTGCTATGTAGTCTAGACTGGCCTTAACTTACCATGTAGCCCAGACTGGCATTCAACTTTTGGTGATCCTCTGGCCTCACTCTCTGAATGCAGGACTTCAGGTGTGCATCACCATGTCCATTTCAGAGGTCCACACACTGTCTAACTTTTTATTTTAACTAGGTCATTTATAATTATATATATTCATAGGGAAGAAAGCAATATTATGATTCATGAATACAATATGGACTAATTAAATCAAATCAGTTAACATTTGTCACTTCAAACACCCTGGAACCTGGTTCATGAACTCAATTCTCTCCATGATGCTGGTTACAAACTGAACTGAAGGAGAACTGAATCAAATTTCCCCATAAGGTCAACATTGTACCTAAACTTTTAATTTGATTTGGCTTTTGTTTAACTCTGTTTGTGACCAGAATCATGGAAAGAATTCATGAACAGAAGTACCATTGTACTTGCTTTTCTTTGTGTGTGTGTGTCATCTGAAATTATTCTTTCAGCAATTTTGAAATATGTAGTAACTATTAACTATATTCACAGCACTGTACAATAGATTTCAAACAAAATAAGGAAAGATAAAAAAGAATGAACTTATTCTTCCTGTTTGAGACTTTGTATTCTTTGATCTTTTTCACTGTAATCCTCAACTTCCAGGCTTTGCAGTTACCATTTTATCATCAGCTTTTATGAGTTCCATTGTTTTAGACCCCACAGATAAGTCAGAAATGGAATATTTATCCTTTCAAGCCAGCTTATTTCACTTAGTGTAAGATTCCCCAGTTCTATTCATGTTTTCAGAAATTTCAAAATTTCTTAATTTTAAAGGCTTAATAACATTCCATTGTGCATACTTACTACATTTTCTTTAATCATTCATCTTTAGATGATGAGGGTGACTCTATAAGTTGTGAGTAGAGCTGCAATGAACAAAGTGGTGCAGGCATCTCTTCAACAGATGAATTTAAAATCTTTTGGGTAAATTTCTGGAAATAGGATTGCTGGGTGGTATTATAATTCTAATTTATATTTCCAGAAACAGTGTAGTGTTCACACGTCTCAACATTCTCTCTTTGGACCTTTTGATAGTAGCCATTCTGACAGGTATCTGAGATGATATCTCATTGTAGGTGGGTTTTTTTGCTTATTTGTTTCATTGTTTTTGTTTTGTTTCTGAGACAAAGTCTTACTCTGTAGCTCAGGTTTGAACTCACTATGCAATCCAGGCTGTGCACAAACTTTTTTTTTTATCCTGCTACTTTTTACTTATCTTTCCCTTGATTAAAAGGATAAAAATGAAAAAGTAGATAATAAAAAGGAGATTGAGATAAAGAAGAGGGCATAACAACAAAACAGTGCAGGTCAAAACATAGCCATTTAAGCAAAACAGTGTTTCACCACAAGATAATCTCAACATAATAGTAGTTACCACAGTGTCTCTTCCCTTAAAATCTTTGGGTATAACTTCGTATACATCAAACATATCAAGACAATGTAAAACCATTCAAGAAAATGACAGTATTACAGGGTAGTTAGAATCAACTAACAGAAAATGAACAATGGTTTCTGTATAATCTCCTGTCTATAAAAGTTTTTGTTTATATTATCACATATAATAAAATCCAATAAGATACAACACATTAAAACCGATGGAGACAGAAGAACAAAAGCTTGATGGGACTTCAAAACAAGTGGATATTAAATCAGCACTACCTATTATGATGTCTTGTTTTCTCCAAAATGGCTGTTCCTACCATCCAACCTTCTCTGCCTCATTTCTGCTGAGCTTTTTTTCTGTCACTAGTTGTCAGTTTGTCCTCTTCATTTCGCTTTCTGCTCCATTCATTGTGGTGGCTCTGCCACTGTTTCTGGAATCTTGGTATTTTTCATTTTTAGAATATCCTGCAGTAATCTCTGTAGAGTTGAATTGGTGGTTGCAAGTTCCCCTAGTTCCTCTTTATCCTGGAAGCACCTTATTTTTCCATCAATTTCTAGGGACAGTTGTGCAGGATATATCAATCTTGTTTGCAGGTCCCCCACGCTCTTCGTGATTTGATGATAGTTTGTGCCGAGAAGTCTGCTGTAATTCTGATGGGTGTTCCCTTGCAAATGATCTGTTTCTTGTCTCTGATGGCTTTTAATATTCTGTTCTTATATTGGATTTCTGGAATTTTGTTTATTTATTATATTATTATTATATGCCTGGGTGTAGCTCTGTTTGGGTTGTGGATGGCTGGGTCATACATCTGAGTATGCCTCATACATCTGAGTATCTTTACCTTTTGCTAAATTAGGGAAATTCTCCTGGATTATTTCTGTGAATAGCTTTTGTAGTTCATTTGTTTGAGTCCCTACTTCTTCTTTTATGTTCTTAATTCTTAAGTTATAGATCCTCGTGTCATCTTCTAGTCTTTGTATTATTGCTGTTTGTTTTCTTGTTATTTTTAAGAAGTTTTTCATTTCATGCTCCCACCTTATAAATCTGTCCTCCAGTTCTGATAATCTATCCTTAGTTTCTTTCAAGCTGTTATGCCAGCTTTCAATAGAGTTTTTAGTTTCCTGGGAATCTCTGTGAACCTGCTTCATGTATTCTATGTTTTCTCTATTTTCTCCATCAAACAATTCTCCCCTTTTTTTTTTTCTGTTCTTCCATTCCACCATCTGTTTTTTCTTGGGTGGTGCTTAGCATTTCTCTAACTATTCTACTTATTTCTTGCTTTATTTCATTAAATACTTCATTTTTGAACTCATCTGTGAGGCTCCGGAGATACCGGTTTATATCTATAGGTGCCGTGTCTGATATTGCATGTTATCTGTCTTCATTCTCTTTTGCTTTTACCTTTCCTGGATCAGTGTTCTCAGGATTGGGGACTGAGGAGCCTTTCTTGTTGCTTCCTTTTCCCATACTTTTTGTTCCTTCCATACAAGCATATGTAGGAGGCCCAGTTTTCTATTTTTTTTTTTTTTCTTTGTCTGTTACAGTTTGTTTGAATCCACCAGCTAGGTGTTCCCGCCCACTGCAGTGTACTAGGAAGACACACACCTGGGCTACCTTTGCTGGGCCCACCCCTCCAGGTCAACCTACTGAATGTTTCACTGCTAGGGTGCACCGCCAGGCACAGGGACCTGATTTGGGCTAGCCTACAGGATCTTAGTCCGCGTAGTCACCAGGCCAAGCGCTCCCCACCACTCCTGCTTGAGAGGGGAATATGAGACTAAAGTTACTGTAGGGCTGTGTTCCGGCTAGTCTGCCCATTCCCAGAATGTCCTCTGTTGGAGCCTCCTAGTCTATGAAAGGGTCCCCATTTCACTCACTGCAGGTGGAGCCAGTCCCGCTCTCAATGCTGTTTGGGCCGATTCCCGCTCTCAGAGCTTTGGTGTGACTCTCTCCCTGCTGTGCAGATTGGGACGCAGTATCACGGCGGCAGAAAATTCAAATCGCGGCTTCCAATGGTGCGGGATCCAGCTTCCGCACTGAGATTTTATCTGTTCCTGTTATAGCATCAGGATTGCATTTCCAGTTGGTTTCTCTCAGCTTACTTTGTTCCTGGGTTAACAAGGTACATCTCCCCTCGCGTGGGACTCCTCACACAGCACTGCTCCTGGGTTCTAAGCTGGTAATCTCAGAGAGCCTCCGTGGCTGCTATTATTTGTCTGCCATGTTCTCCCAGAAAACCTGTGCACAAACTCTTGATTTTCCTTGTGAATCAGCCTCTGGTATGCTGCAGGCATGAACCAGCACCTGGCTTATCTACTGTGTTTTTAATTTGTATTTTCCCTGTTGATTAGCAATGTTGTGTTTTGTCACATACCTGTTGCCCTTTGCTATGTTTTCTTTTGAGCAATGTTTATTCAAGTCGTTGGTCCATTGTCACATTAGTTGTTACTTTGCAAGTGAGTTGTTTGAATTTTTTATATATTTTGGACATAATCCCTATTGTGGATGCATGGTTTGCAAATATTTTCTTCCATTTGTATGTTATCTCTTCACATGTTTAGTTATTTCTTTTGCTGTGAAGAATTTTTTGTTTGGTGTAATCCCATCGGTATATTTTTACTTTTTTGTCTGAGCTTTCATTATTAAATCAAACCAAATCAAGCCAAATTAAACCAAATCAACCCCAGACCCCCAAATCAAATCAAATCAAATCAAATCAAATCAAATCAAATCAAAACACCTCATTGCTCTGACAATGTCATAATATTTTCAGTTTCTTCTAGTAGTTTTTCTTTTACAGGTTTTACCTTTAATTTTTAACCAGCTTTAAATTTTTTACTATATTATAAAGGTTCCATATTATTCTCTGTATGTTAAAGTCCTAATTTTTCAACATTATTTGTTGGAAATATTGCCGTTTCCTCATTATATTTTTTTGACATGCTTTCTGGAAATCATTTGGTCAAATTTGTGTTGGTTGATTTCTTGGCTTTCACTCAGAATGTCTACTTTAATGCCTATTTTAACACTTTTGTTTACTATGAATTTGGAGAATCATTTTAAATCATGTGATGTCATGTCTCCATCTTTGTTCTTTTCAATTATGATTTTTTTTAGTTATTCAGAGTTATAATGGGCACAGAGAAGTTCTGAATTTTTTCTATTTTTATTAAAAATGATATTGTAATTTTGATAGATTGCAATGAGTCTGAGGACCACTTTGTAGTATGTATGTTATAATGGTATGAATTCTTCTAAACCATTAACACATAATAGTTCTCCATTTCTTTGTCTCTTTATATTTCATCTGTGCTTTGACGTTTCAGTATACAACATTTTATCTTTGGTTAAATTTAGTCCTCAATATTTATTTTTTGTAGGCTATTATAAATAGAATTAGTATTTTGATTAATTTTTAATAGTTCAACCTTCCTCTGCAGAAATGCTACTGATTTGGACTTATTAATTTTGTATTTGCAGCCTTAGGGGGCTTATTTATTAGTCCTAACATTTTTTGTTTTTTTGTTGGAGTTTCTAGGGTTTTCTCCACAGATTATGTTTGCAGCAAACGGTGACAATTTCACTTTTCCCATTCCTCTTTAGATCTTTTATTTCTTTCTCTTGTCTAATTCTCTGGCAACAATTTCTGACACTGTGTTGAATAGTCGTGGTGGGAGCGAGCATCCTTGTCTCCTGACTTTCAAGCTTTCACTATTGAGCATAATGTTAGCGCTGCTGTGTGTGCTGCCCCAGGACAGTTTTTAATAAAAGCTGTCAAGCATCTTGATCTTATTTCTAGTTTCAGTGAAAAAGTTTTTAATATTTCATTATTGTTGCTGTCCACGGGTTTTATATTGATTCTCCATTACTTTAAGGAATGCACATTTCATTTTTAGTTTGTTACGAGGTTTAAAATTCTTTTAATGATGAGAGCAGTATTAAATTTTATAAATGTCCTCTTCTGCATCTGTTAAATTGATTATGATTTCTCTTAATTCTCTTAAAGAGATGAATTTTATTGGCTGGTTTTTATGTTAAAATCAATTCTAGAAGAGACCATGTTGCTTGTGACATACTATTTTTTATTTGTTGCTAAGTTTGATATCTTTTTTTGTTTAAATTTTCATGTCTGTATTTTCAAGAGAGATGATCTTAATTTTTGTTTCTTTTAATGGCCTGGCCATATTTTGTGCAACATTGTCCTCACCTCACACTGTGTGTCAGGAGGCAGTTTTATTTTTCTATTTTGTCCCTATTGTTTCTCTGAGCAAGAGTGAAAGGAAGCAGAAGACAAGAATACACCTCTTCACCTCCTCCATCCAAGCCCCAAATCCCAACACGCAGTCAGCTACAAACTCATGAAAGGATTATTCCACTGGTGAGCACCAGCACCCCGTCCCCAGCATCCAATCCCCTTCTAAAACTTCCACCTCTGAGCATATGAGGTTCTGGGAGAAAACAGTTTTGATCCAAATTGTGTAGACAATAATTTTAATAACTGATGTTCAGGCTTTTTCTCTTTATCAATTTGATGTTATCACTTTCTTTTTCCTGATCAGAGCACAAGCTGCAACCCATAAAAAGTGATTTGACCTGTTTTCTTCATAATCTTAGCTTATCATAATCTTCCATTTGTGATAGAAAACATTCTTTGAATTATTTCATTTAATTAAAACTGTCATGACTTTTGTTTTGAACACTCCAGCATAGCATCAACAATGGCCAACTTTCCCAATGCAATAAAACACATATTATTGTTTAGGTGAATTTTATCTTTGCTGATTTTCGTTTCCTCCTATCAGTTTGCTAGAAGGCTGTGTTGTGTATTTGTTTATTTCTGTTTTTTAAGTTGTATCATATGTTATTATTATGACACAGTTTCCTTTATGTATATTGAAATTTAATTATTATATCTTCCTGGTAAGATATTTATATTTTAGTCAGAACATTTAGACTATTTGCATTTGGTGTATTTACTGGTCGTACATTTGGAAAAATTTTTACAATCTAATAATTTGATTTTTGTTCATTCTACCTTCAAAAGTTTCTTTTTTGATTCAATTTTTAATACATATTGTATGTCAGTTTCTTCTCTCATTGTATACTTTTTTAAAAGAGCTGGATAAATTTATTGAGAGAATTAAAGCTTATCTGAGAGACACAAGGGGTCCCCTGTGGGAATGCTGCATTTTCTAGAGATATAGAGCAAAACCATGAGGTGAAGTGTGACCAAAATGGGGAAGAATGGGAACTCACAAGGTAGGCATGAGGTGGGACAGAACTACAGTATAACTGCTTAGGTAAGATTGACTAAATCAGGGTCCAATAGAAAAATGAGTCATGAAGCAAGTGGGAATAGGGCCTTTCTTTGTGGGGGTTGGGTGAGTGGCTTCTTCTGGCTTCCTTAAGGTGATCAAGGTATCAAGATAGTACCTACTAAGATTTTCAGTACCTCATTTTTATCTTCAGTGTGTGGTTACTTTTGTTTTATCTTTTGTTTTGAGATCTGATGATAGTAGGAGATGTCTATCTCCTCCAAGTTTGCAAGGTATCTGGTCTTCTGTACCAGCTTCTTTGAGGTCCCAACCGTGTCCAGCTGCTTATAAAATTCTCTCTAACTTAGCTATCTATAACATCCCCCACCCAAAGAAATACCCTGATGTTGGGAGCCGCAGCCCCGAGCCCGGTCGCCTCACTTGGCGGACGTGAGGCCTGTAGTAAAGAGTAAAGCCTGAGGTAGATTACCCCTCCCATCGAGCACGTTAGTTTCCTGCTTACCGCGTAAGCAACCCGCTCAACAATATAGTCTGCCTGGCAACTGATGATGTTAGCCAATCAGCTTGCCTTGCTCACTTTAACATGATTGGACACTGTATCCGTATATATACTGGTGCCACCCCTGGGGGGGAAGAAGAAGCCCGGAAGTAGAAGCCCAGAAGGAGCCGCGGGGAGCGGACCAAAGGAGGCTTCGGCTGGGAGCGATCCCAGGGCAGGCTGTACGGAGAAGAAAAATAAAAGAAAAGGTTGTCCACTGCCAGACTTTGTCGTGTGTCCTTCCTGCCGGCCGGGAGCGACATCGACATTTGGAGGCCCGCACGGGGACTGATCACCCCCGAGACGTGACAGCGGACAACGCTCCAGTACAGAGCTGCGAGACAGGTGAGTTGGGGATAAGCCTGGGCTCTGGGTGGCGCGCACCTACAGGGCTTTTAGACTCCCCTCAGGCTCACGCGTAAGTGGCGGATTCCTTGGGCCTCACGCGGTGAGTAACATATTAAAAAATGGGAAACATGCTAGGTAGTAACATTAAGAGCGAGGGTGGTTGTGGAGAAAGCTCTCAAGAGCTTACAAAAGTACGCAGGGTATTTGAGCAGGCCCAGTCAGGGAGCTCCCGAGAGGGGCCCGTCAAGGGGAACAAAGATGCTAAGGAGAAGGACGGGGCTCTAGCCTCGGAGTCGTCTGACTCCGAGGACGAGGGAAAGTTGAATGGCAAGGAGGCCAAAGAGACCAGCTGTCAGGAGCCTAAGTCGCTCGATAAGGAGTCGCAGGGTTCTTTCCCAGCGTTGCGCCGTGAATTGCGCTCCGCTCAACTTGGTCTGCGGAGGAGTAGGGAGCTCCTGAGCGCTCCCCGGCGCGAGAGGGAGGCGAAGCCTTCCGCCCCACCTTGGGGGCTGTTCCCGGAAGCGATCCCTCGCCACGAGGCGGCCGCCCGGGAACTCCCTTCCCCTTCGCCAGAACAGGAAGTGATGCACGGGCCCCCATTTTCCGCCCAATCACGGCCGCCGTCTTATGCTCCGCCGCCGGTGGGTCGGTATTTTTACAGGCGGCTTTGGCAGGGGGGACGTTTGTCTCATGAGGTACATCCACCACCTGGGATAGATAGTGGCCCCTACGGGATATTTCCTGTACAAGTAGCTATGGGCCAGGGACGTAATGCATGGGAGCCTTTTGAGATAAAGCAGATTAGAGAACTTAAAAATGCAGTTACAACCTTTGGGCCGACTGCGCCTTACACCATTGCCATGCTGGAGAACCTGTCTTCTGGGCCCCTCACCCCCGCGGACTGGATTCAGCTGGCAAAGGCGTGTCTGCCCTCGGGTAGTTACCTGGATTGGCGAGCCTGGTACGCAGAGTTCTCTGCAGAGCAGGCTGAGAGAAACGCCAATCGGGGAAACCGGGGGTGGAACAAGGAAATGCTTATGGGAGAAGGTCGGCACGCTGATGATCAGACTCAGTTCCCCGGCGCTGTCTATGAACAAATCAATGCCATAGGGCTCCGCGCCTGGAAGCAGGTAAGTGGTGCCGGAACAGCCTCCTTGTGTCTTTCAAAAATAATTCAGGGTACCACAGAGCCATTTGTTGACTTTGTGGCCCGAATGCAAGATGCTGCCGATAAGATATTTTCTGATCCGGGAGTGGCTCGACCGCTGGTAAGGCAGCTGATTTTCGAGCAATGTACAAAGGAGTGCAAGGCAGCAATAGCTCCTCATAAGAACAAGGACCTCAACGCCTGGATTAGGATATGCAGAGAGATAGGGGGGCCGCTCTCCAACTCGGGAGTGGCTGCTCTCCTGGCCGCGGCTGTACAGCAGAGGGGACCTCGCGGGTTAGAAGGGGAATGTAAGGCTAAAGGGTGTTTTGCCTGCGGGGAGCCAGGACACATTAAACGTCATGGCCCAAACAATGCAGATGCTAGGCCTCGCCCTAGGAATGAAAAACCATATGTTTGTGGGCGATGCAAGAGGGGATCACACAAAGCTGAGGAGTGTAGGTCGGTCTTTGATGCTCAGGGCAACCGTATTTGTGGACGAGATGTTAGAGGGCCAAAAAACGGCCAGAGGGGGCCCCCTTCACAGGCGGGCCCCCGCCCCAGAGACAGGACAGCTCAGGATGGCAGCCTTCAACAAGGGCCACCCCTGGGTCAGCAGGTGTGGACCTCAGTGTCGCCTCCAGACTTATATTAGTGCCTGATATGGGTGTTCAAGTGGTTGAAACCACCTTTAAGGGACCGTTACCCGAAAATTCCGTGGGTCTGGTGATCGGGAGATCCTCCACGGCCCTTCGGGGTCTCATAGTAGTCCCGGGGGTCATAGACTCAGACTACACAGGACACATTAAAATTATGGTTCAATCTCTTGTGGGTACTATGGTAATCAATAAAGGAGACAAGATAGCGCAGCTCTTGCTGCTCCCCAGTCTCCACAGGAGATTTCCCTCAAAGCAGAAAATTAGAGAAAGTCAAGGTTTCGGTTCCTCAGGGGAAGTCTTCGAGGGACTCCATATAATACTTGATAAAAGGCCCATGCTCTCACTTAAGGTCAACGGCAAGAGTATAACAGGGCTCCTAGACACAGGAGCTGACCGTTCCATTATCTCTAGAAAGGATTGGCCCTCCAACTGGCCCACCAACACTGCAGATAACACGCTGCAGGGCCTGGGGATGGTGTCAGCTCCTCAGGTTAGTGCTTCAACCCTGCTCTGGTGCGATGAGGAGGGTCATCAGGGCCATTTCCAACCATTTGTGTTGCAGTTGCCAGTGTCTCTATGGGGAAGGGACATCCTCACTCAGATGGATGTCACGCTTACGTCAAACTGCTCCCCCCAGGCTAAGGATATACTCAGGAACCAGGGATATACCCCCGGCAAAGGCTTGGGCAATGCCCTACAGGGTCGGACATCCCCAATACCAGTAGAGAACAAAAAAGGTAGGCAAGGGCTGGGTTTTTCTTAGGGGCCGCTGAAGAAGCTCTCCTACCCACTTCGATCAAAATCACCTGGAGGTCAAATGATCCGGTTTGGGTACCTCAGTGGCCCCTGCCTAAGGAGAAGCTATTAGCCTTGTCAGAAATAGTCAGTACACAACTTAGATTAGGACACATTAAGCCGTCAACCTCCCCATGGAACACCCCCATTTTTATAATTAAGAAAAAGTCTGGCAAGTGGAGGCTGCTCCATGATCTAAGGGCGGTCAACGCGCAGATGCAGTCCCTGGGGGCGGTCCAGAGGGGGCTGCCAGCTCTCTCAGCCATCCCTCGGTCCTGGCCAGTTTATGTTATAGATCTTAGAGACTGTTTCTTCTCAATCCCCCTGCATCCAGAGGACACTCATAGGTTCGCCTTTACTTTACCCACCATTAACCAAGA
Source organism: Cavia porcellus (assembly GCF_034190915.1). NCBI lineage: Eukaryota > Metazoa > Chordata > Mammalia > Rodentia > Caviidae > Cavia > Cavia porcellus. The sequence goes on from NW_026947504.1 coordinate 18,435,229, forward strand.
AAGCCCTGATCTCAGATACGAGTGGATAACGCTGCCCCAAGGTATGGCCAACAGTCCCACTATGTGTCAGATTTACCTTGATTCCCTACTGGCCCCCCTACGGAAATCCTTTCCCAAGATAAGATGTGTGCATTACATGGACGACCTTTTGCTCAGCGGCAGGGACCCAGACATGCTAAATAATATGCTCGGCCAGTTGGTCGAGGCCCTGAGACAAGCTAATCTGCATGTTGCCCCCGACAAGATTCAGGGAGGAGAAATGGTGACCTACTTAGGCGCAAAAATCTCCCCTATGCTAGTCTCTCCACACAAGGTCACCATTAGGACGGATGGCGTTAGGACCCTAAATGACATGCAAAAGCTATTGGGAGACATTAATTGGATTAGGCCATATTTACATATACCAAATTCAGATCTCAAACCCCTGTTCGACCTTCTGAAGGGAGACCCAGATATAGCCTCCCACAGGAGGCTCACTCCTGAGGCAAGAGCTGCCTTACAGAGAGTGGAAAAAGCCTTAGGTGGGGCTACCTTACACAGAATTGAACCAGGGCGACCCTTTGATGTCTGTTTGCTACAGACTAGTCTACAGCCCACAGCGGTGATTTGGCAGAAAGGACCATTACTGTGGATACACCCTAAGGTCTCACCTGCAAAAGTCATAGAGCATTACCCGGAGGCAGTCGCTTCATTGGCCCTTGAAGCGCATGATAGAGCTGTCCAACATTTTGGCTCAGGACCACAAGCCATCCGAGTACCCTATACCGCCAGCCAGATCAAGACCTGGCTGCCTGCATAGATACATGGGCCATTCTGAGATGTGTTTTCCATGGGGATATAAACAATCAATACCCTAAAGACCCTATCTTGTCATTTGTCACTCAGCACCCTATAATTTTTCCAAAGGTTACTGCCTCTGAGCCATTAGTCCCAGCAACTACAATATACACAGATGGCTCCAAGACGGGGATAGGCGCCTATGTGATCCTAGGCAAGCCCCCGGTTACCATACAATTTGAACCTGATCAGCCTCAGGTGGTGGAACTGCAGATCGTTAAAATGATTCTTGAACGGTTCTCAGAAGCCATTAATATTGTCTCCGATTCTAGGTATGTGGTCAATGCTATGCAAGTGCTTGAGACTGCCGGTTTAATTAGATCCACTTCCACAGTGGCTGGGCTGTTCCTGTCTATCCAGACATTGCTTCAGAACAGACACCATAAGGTCTTCACCACCCACATAAGAGCACATACATCCCTGCCAGGGCCTATGGCACAGGGGAATGCGGCTGCTGATACTGCCACTCGCCCGTTATGGATTTTTACCTTACTAACACCAATCGAGCGAGCCCGTGCCTTCCATGATAAGTTTCATGTCAATGCCAGGACACTAGCAAACCATTTCCATGTTTCCAGAGCAGATGCACGAGATATCGTGCAACTATGTGACTCCTGTGCCACATACAAACCTGCCATACCGATGGGAGTAAACCCTTGAGGTTTGATCCCTGGTGATGTTTGGCAGATGGACATCACAAATATACAGGAGTTTGGGACTCTTAAATATGTTCATGTTTCCACAGACACCTGTTCTCACGTCATATTTGCAACAGCAGAAACAGGTGAAAAAGTGTCTAATGTGATCAATCATTGCCTGGCGGCTTGGGCCGCATGGGGCAAACCAAAAATATTAAAGACTGATAATGGACCAGCCTATATAGGCAAAGCCTTCAATGAGTTCTGCAAAATGATGGAGGTTCAATTAAAACATGGTATCCCATACAATCCCCAAGGTCAAGGAATCATTGAGAGGGCTCATAGAAGCCTCAAAGAAATTTTACAAAAACAAAAAGGGGGAGTAGGCCAAGGCCTGGCCCCAAAGGCACGATTATCCATGGCACTATTCACACACAATTTTTTAAATTTAAATAATGATAATTGCTCCCCAGCCGTGGAGCACTGCAACCCTTCCCCCAACCATAAAGGGTGGGTGAAGTGGAAAGATGTCCTGACAGGACAATGGATGGGCCCAGATCCAGTGGTCAGCTGGAACCGAGGCGCGGTTTGTGTTTTCCCACAGGAATCGGGACGAGAACCACTGTGGGTACCGGAGAGACTGACACGGGCGACAAAGCCCTCGACTGAAGATCAGACCTGCCCTATCGGAGATCCATCACAGACCAACCAACAAGATGAATAAAAATAGCGGTAGCCCGAAATGGACAAGAAGATCCTCAGGCATATGCATGGCTCGCTCGCCTAGCCTACGACCGAGTCTAGGGGTGGTGAGCTTCCCACACTCCTCCTCTAAAAAATTATGACATAGCTGGGTAGGAGAGTCAATGACGGGTAAGAGCGTACTCCCCCGGTGCGACTCAACCTAAGCCAGGCCCTACCCCATCCTGCACGTAAGCCGCTGGACTGTTAGATGCTGCCCAGGTCTAAATTTCTCTCCGAGGGGATTTCTTTACGGAGAGGAAATGAGTGCAAGCTTGTGTGCATCCAGGTTCCGTCCAGTTTGTGCCTGGCCCTAGAAAAAGGACGAGGGCCTCAGGGCCTTGGCAGACCATGGGACGGCCGACCAGGGTCTAAGCCAAGGACCTACGGTGGGCCTACGCATAGGGCATAAGCCTCTGCACCCAGTCCAGAAAGGGCTACGATACGCACATTCATAAAAAATAAAAAAGGGGGAGATGTTGGGAGCCGCAGCCCCGAGCCCGGTCGCCTCACTTGGCGGACGTGAGGCCTGTAGTAAAGAGTAAAGCCTGAGGTAGATTACCCCTCCCATCGAGCACGTTAGTTTCCTGCTTACCGCGTAAGCAACCCGCTCAACAATATAGTCTGCCTGGCAACTGATGATGTTAGCCAATCAGCTTGCCTTGCTCACTTTAACATGATTGGACACTGTATCCGTATATATACTGGTGCCACCCCTGGGGGGGAAGAAGAAGCCCGGAAGTAGAAGCCCAGAAGGAGCCGCGGGGAGCGGACCAAAGGAGGCTTCGGCTGGGAGCGATCCCAGGGCAGGCTGTACGGAGAAGAAAAATAAAAGAAAAGGTTGTCCACTGCCAGACTTTGTCGTGTGTCCTTCCTGCCGGCCGGGAGCGACGTCGACACCCTGAACTTCTATGAGGGAATAATGGGCTATGACCAATCTGGCTTCTTTAGGTGGAAGGAGGTCATAGTTGTTGATCGGCAATCAGAAACACTCTACAGAGTGTCTATCTAAAGGACTTCAGTAGACATCAGGCATTTTCATCTGGATAGGCATAAAGACTTAAATATGGAGGAGATAAAGTCAAAGAAACAATTAACTATGCATGAGCCAAATAGTAGAATCAACAGGATAATTATGAGTATAGTTTACAAAGATTTCCACCAAGCAGAACTAGTAATATCTTCCCATAGAAAGGGTATAGATAAGGTCCAGGGAATTTTAGAGTCTGACATGTCATTGATTTGTCATCTAATATCTTGAAAAGCTATTGAGATATTAGAGGAAGATCAGAAATGTACACACACTGTTTAGCTTTTACAGTTTACAAGTATCTCCTGTGCTGTTAGAATGCCCAATGCTGATTTGGGAGGATGGTCTGTTTCATTAATTTTACTTCCTCATTTAGGAGAGAGTGAGGGACCAGCTATGGTGTCATTTAAGGCCTATTGAGTATAGTTGGTTAAGGCCTCAATATGTCATGCAACTTTTTTCTAGAAAATTATAATAATTTTAAAGTTAATATCAGGTAATTCTAATCTTTGGATCAACAGCATGTCTAGTTCTCTTACCTATATTTAGAGATTTCAACTTCTCCCTGTCCAGGCTCTGGATCATAATTTTGTGTCCCAAAGATTCGTCTACCTTAAATACAGCTAGAAGGAAAGGTGATTGGAACAGAATGAGAATCTGAGGTGACATCAAGTTCCTTTTCAGTCTCTGTATGTATTTTCCTCGTTCTTACTGATTCTAGGATGAAGGTCTTGAAGTCTGTGACTAAGATCTAGTGTTTCCCATGGTTCTTTTCTTCAATAAACTCAACTCCAATTTAAAAAATTAATACCCTGAGATTATCAGAAAACTCTTGTAGTTTTAGTGGCTTTTGGCTATACTGTTAGGCTTTTGTCTTACAAAGCTTAATCAGCAAATGACTTGAAGGGTAACCATTTTCAGCATTGACAGTTTTCAGTACCCTTTCCGAGTGTTCTTCCTGTCTGAAAAATTGTTTCTCCACATCATATCTGTCTTAATCTCCCCAAGCCTTGAACCCTGTGCCTATGTCCCTTTAAGTTTGCTTAAAACTCTAATGACTTCTCTGCCATCCTGTTTGTTTTCCAAGTCTGATGCATTTTTCTGAGACTTTCTGAGAGGAAAAATAGCTTGAAAAGGTTTTGTTCATGGTAATTTGCATCATCCTTCTGCAACCTAGATTCTCATGTTCTCCTTGATTCTTTTATTTCTCTGCTTCTTCACACAGCGTTTGGTTGTATATTTTGTCCAGGTTTTAAAATTGTTCTTAGTGGGAAAATTGGTCTTCTGAAAGGCAAAACAAATGTTCATGTACTTGTATTTTCTTTTCTATACATTCTTTATTTAACCATTGAAAAATAGTTTAAAGAGTAACTATTAAACATATGTTTGGGAATTAGCAAGAAGATAGGTAATTATATACTTTAGTAATTAATCATATTTATCTTCCATTTGCATGAAGTGTAATTCCTGTTTAGTTGTACTTAAACTTGGGAATTTTTCAAGTGTGTATGATAGTATTCAGATTAAGTCACATTAGTATTATACTAGATGTAACAAAAAACTTTATTTTTGAATATTTGCAAGTGATATTTGAAACCACTCTAATGAACTTTTGAATTGTTTTCCTTCTATATCCTTGTACTTAATTATCCAGTGTCAGAAATTTAACTTAAGTACTATACAAGGTAAAATTGAATTACATACCTCTTGAGCACATTATGAATGATGTATTACATTTAAAAAATGAAAAACCCAATAATATGTTTTGATGATTGATAAAGAACTTTTTTGGAAAGATTTGTAAAAAGTTACACCCACACCCTTAATCTCACTTTGTGTGAAGGGCAAGGGACAGAAAGGTGTCCTTACAAGGGCAAAGGTGCATGTTTAGCTTCTTCATTTATTTATTTATTTTTCTATATTAGGAATTGAACTCAGGACCTTGCACCTGCTAGGCAGGTGCTTATGCTGCCCGCTGTTTATCTGTTTTAATGTGGGACCATGGGAGATACTGATTATGGGAATACTACTGAGATTCACTCTTCTTATGGAAATCATTTAATTTTCCAGAAATGACATTGTTCACATATGCTTTGATGCATAATTTTTAAAGGAAAACATTTTAATTGTGAAGTAAAACCCAAATTACAAAATTAATTCTAGCATAATGAATGTATCACATGTACAGTCTTATACAGCATAAAAATTATTATGGAGCAGTGAATTATTTAAAAAAGGGGTAGCACAAAGATGAGGGACAGGGCTTTTCTAGCCACTCCCAAAGGTTATTCAACTCCCTATCCAATCCCTTCTTTCTTTTGTGAAAATAACCATGCTCCAGATTTTCATGGCAGTGTTTTCCTTAGATTTCTTCAAATATTTTCATTCAAGTTTGTGTCTCTGGTGTGTCTTTAAATGCTATAATTTAATTTTGCTCCTTTTTAAAAAAATGTTTTAAAATTCTTTCTTAATCTCCTCCTACATTTCTTTTTTATGTCCTGGCTTTGTATTCATTGAGTAATTCTGGCTGTTTGACCTGTGGTGATCCCATGCTTTAGATTTTGCTGATTACATTGATGTATCCTTGTTTTTGTGTATTAATTACTTCCTTGAGAGCTGTTGGACAATTTGAAGTACTGTGGACCTGAGGCTAATAAAAGAAGCCATTCATTATTAACTAGTAGCTGTACATATTCTTTCCAAGCTGATGCAAGACTTTCTGCATCGCTACTAAATAGGAGTGTGCATGTGTTTCAAATGGGGACTTTGTATGAAGCTGTTTACTAATTCTTTTGAGTAGTAATCATAAATGAATACATTTAATGATGGCTTTGATTTAACTAAAGACTAAGATAAGTTTGCTTATTCATGTGGATTTGTTTTGTGATTGTCTAATTACCTCACTGTATTAGATAGAGAAGAGAAGAGAAGAGAAGATAAACCAACAGAATGAATTAATAGCCTTTAGGTCAGCGTTTCTCAATACATGTGTGAGATATTGATATGTTGGTACATGGTCCCAAACCAAAATGCTTCTTCAGTTAAATAAGTTGAGAAAATGCTGTACCAATGCTCACAGGCTTTTAAAAGTTGCTAAAGAGTCTCACATCAAATAAAACTATTTAGTTAACATATTTTTAAAAAGTCTCTTTGACCACATTTTTTGTTTCCTCTGAATATTTAACAGTACTTTGTGCTATGCATGTTTACTATGAATATTAATGTTAGAGTCTGACCAGTCTTTATTGAATCTAGATTATGAAGGGAAGTATAGATTTAGTATAATAATACTAAATCTTCCAAAGTGTGATATGGAATGCCTATTTAAATGCTTTTCAATAAAGATTTGTATTTTTCAGTGTAGAAATAGCAATTCCTCTTTTAAGTGTATTTCTATGTATTCTATTCTTTATGTTAATTTGTAATGTACAATTATTTTATTAATTTTTGGAATTATACATTTCAAATGTATAAAAGTACAATAAACTTTTCTGTGTTTATCCTCTATTTTGCAATCCTGCTAAATTTGTGTATTAGTTGGACTAATCCCTAGAAAATTCCCCAGGATTTTCTCTATAAAAGATCATATTAAATTACAATAGAATTTTATGTCTTCTTTTCCATTCTGGGTGTCATTCATTTTATTTTCTTATGTGTGTTACTGACTGGAACTTCCAGTGCGATATTACATAGAAGTAGTAGAAGTGGAGATAGATGTTTTTAATTTGGATCTTGGAATAAAACAGTCTTTGTAATTAAGCACGATATTAGCAGGAATAGATCCAGCACAGTAATACTGTATAATCCTTTTATATGTTGCTGAATTTGATTTGTATTGTTCTATTAAGAAGTTTCACATCTATATTCTTCAGAGATAGTGGTCTGCACTGTGTCTTTTTGTGATGTCTTTTTCTGGTTTGGGTTATTGAGCACCATAGATTAAATTTGAAAGTGTCCCCTTTTTTATTTTTGTGAATTACTGCAATTAATCATTTTGAAAATTAATTTGGCAGGATCTAGCAGTGATGTCATCTGGGTTTGGGTTTTCCATTGTAGGTAGCTAATTATTTAGTTTCCTTACTTGTTTAACTCTATTCAGGCTGTTTTTTCCTGTTGAACTAATTCTGGTGGTTTTTGTGTATCTAGGCATTTGTCCATTTCATTTAAATTATCTAATTCTTTGGAGTATGTTGTTTATAGTATATCATTATGTTTTATTTTGATATAATGCAACAAAACTTCGTAACAAATAATGAGAGAATAACAATAGTCACTCTACTACATATTATTGCCTTCAAAGTAGTTCCTGAGAGGACAAGATGTTGACAAAGAAGATTCTCTTATAAAGAAGAAACATACAGATATTAGCATAAATCTTTCTTTTCAATGAACTAAGAGAAAATAGTCTAAAAGAAACAAATTAGCATATATTAAAATATTTTTAAACAACAAAATGAATAATTTGAGAAACCATCTAAGTCTCTCCAACTTTCTGTTTATCTTCCATTTTGCTCCTTATTTGCATATATATAAGTGAAATCACGCGATATTTGCACTTATGTATCTGACATTTCACTCAACATTTCAACATTATCTTCTTGAGTTGTATCTATTTAGCTATGAATTCCTCAGCACTCCATTGTATAAATGACATTTAAATCTTAAATATGACATTTTCCTTATCCATTCATCTGCTGATGAATGTATATGCTGTTTCCAAGACACTATTGTAAATTGCGATGCTATAAAGATGGGTATGAGTTTATCTTTGTAATAGGATAATGAAGTCTTTGAGGAAGACACCTAGCTGGGTAAAAGAGAATTTTTATTTCTTGCTTTTTGAGAAACCTCTACATTGATTTCTACAGTAATTGTACTAGATTATATTGCCTTCAACAGTATAAAGAGCTCCCTGTCCCCCACATTCTCACCAGTATTTGACATTAGATTTTTTGGATGATATCCATTCTTTTATAGTAAAATGGTATCTCAAAGTATTTCTAGTCTGATATTTTTCTAATGCCCAGTGCTGTTAAACATTTTTTCATATATTTATTATCTATTTGTATTTATTCTTAAAAATGTCTATTTATTGTGGTTTTCCATTTGTGGATTGGGTCTTTTATTGGAGGAATCTAGTTTTTTGCAGTCTTCATATATTTCATTGATGATGAAACTTTTAGAGCACTTTGTGATACAGACAGCCTACTGTGGAAGGCATGCCATAGGTTTGTCACCCGGTAGATGTTAGGTTTCTGTCCAAGGAATACCTGGTGAAATATTTTTTTTTTTTCCGAATTTTGGAGGTTGTTTCATGACCAGATAGATCCACTTGTCGAATGTGTACCTGTACATACTATATCTTAATTTTTCCCCATTCTTTCCCCCTCCCTCCAATACTTCTTCCTCTCTTCATTAATGAAAGCTTTGCTTCTGTTTTTCTTCTTTCATTCTTCTTTGGATGCTACTATGAATAGTGTTGTTTTCCTTATTTTTTTCAATGAATTCGTTTTTAGTATGCATTAATGCTATTGATTTCTGTGTGTTTATTTTGTATCCTGCTGAATTTGGTTATTAACTCTGGGAGTATTGTGGTGGATTTTATGGGTCTGGTAAGTAAAGTATCATGTCACCTGCAAATAGTAATACTTTGACTTCATTCTTTCCTTATCTTTCTAGCTCTGGCTAATATTTTGAGGAGTACGACGAACAGGACTGGTGATAGTGAGCATCCTTTTTTTTTTCTTGCTTTTAGAAGGAAAGTTTTCAGTTTTTTCCACTTCATATGATATAGGCAATGGGTTGGTTATAAATATCTTTTTTCAGATATCTATTTTATTTAGGGTTTTTTCTTTTCATAAATTGATGAATTTTATCAAAGTCTTCTGTGTTTATTGCGATAATTGTGTGATTTTTGTCCTTGCTTCTGTTTATGTGAGGAATTACATTATTGATTTGTGTATGTTGAAACATCTTTGCTTCCATGGAATGAAGCCTCCTTAGTCAAGGAGTATAATGTTTTTGATAGTTTGTTGGATTCTATTTGCCTGTGTCTTGTTAAAGACTTTTGTGTCTGTGCTCATTATAAGATTGTACTACAGTTCTCTTTCACAGTTCGATCATTGTCTGGTTTAGGGGTCAGGATAGCATTAGTTTCTGGGAATGATTTTGGAAGTATGATATTTCTTTATAGTCATTTTTATTTAAGTAAAGTTAATAGTAATTCTACCTAATTAATTCCTAAATTTAATAATTTAAGTGTTCTGTTTTCTTAGTCTAGTAAAAAATTGTCAGTTCTGTTCATTTTTTTTCAAAGAACAACTTTTATTTTTGTTTACTTACCTACTGTTTATCTGTTCTTCTTTCTTTTATCTCTAATACTCATTAAAATTTTCTTACTGCTGCTTGCTTTGGGTTTACTTTTTCTTTCTTTTTTGTTTTAAGGTGGAAGGCAATAGTTTTTAAATATAGGTTTTTAAATCTATACATTATTCTCCAAGGAGCTTCATAGATGAATTCTATAAGTTTTAGTATTCTATGTCTTCATTTATATTCTTCTCAAAGTATTTGCTTATTTACTTGTGGTTTCTTCAACTCTTTATTTAGTAGTGCTTCTGCGTTTATTGCAATAATTGTGAGCAATTCATGACTTAAATTTCCTTCTTCATTGATTTCTAATTTTATTTTGCTATAGATGGAGAATATTGTTGAAGTTTGTTTCGTATCTTAACATATGATCTCTCTTGGAAATGAGGTTTTCTATTCATGTCTGATGTCTTTTTGTTCTCTATTCATCTTTTACCATTTTATTTTGTACAAAATGAATATTTTAAGTATAATATCTTAATTTATTTATTTTTTGTCTTTTTCATTTTTATCGGTACTAGGGATTGAACTCACAACCGCACACTTGCAAGGAAGGCGCTTATGCTGCTCAGCTAAATCCCCAGCCCCTATATCTTAATTTATTTTTATAATATTTTACTGAGTTTAAAAATTTTGCCTTAGGGTATAAAACATATAATTTATATTTATATATTAATATGCTATATTTTATCTGGGTAGAATTTAACTAATTTAATTACAGAAGAGATAGACTGTTCTATATACTTTCATTATTACATTTACTTCATACATCTGTGTTTTAAACCAAAAACATATTATTATATTTATTAGTTTATATACCTTTATACCTTTTGAAGAAGTTGGGAGAAGATAGGAAAACAAGTGTATATTTAAGGCATTTGTTATATTAACCCTCTTATTTTCAGCTTCGTATCTGCATTTCTTCCCAGGTATTCAAATGATGATACGATATTTTTTGGTCCAATCCTGCTTTGTTCCCATATTTGTTTGTTCTCATATTTATTGACCAGTATATTGTATTTTTACATGTGAGTGACCCAACAATAAAATTATATATGAAGTGTGATAGGAGAATACAATGAATTTTAATTATAAAATTTATTACAGTAAAAGGTATATTGCAATTAATCTCCCTCAGAATATTTCCCCTGGCTTTGAGCTCATTTATTCCATCCTTCTTGCCTCTCTGCAGCAGTTGTCAAATCTTCTGCATGAATTTTTTTAGCTGCTTTGATGTTCTGAACTGATTTGAAACATTTAATGACAATTTCTGTGAAATAAAACCATGATGGTGTGTCTTGGTTCACCTTATTCATCAAATCTGCCACCATGCAACTTTTGACTCCTTCCCAAAGTCAAAATGGCCTAATAACAATGTGTCTTTTACTTACCAAAAAGTGTCTTTTACTTAAGAAAAATTTAGATGTAAACATTTTTATATTAATTGATCATTCCTCATATATATTGTTTTATATAAATGCATTTTAAATCAGAACAAAGAAGATATATGCATTTGCACTGCCTTTTGACAAACATTTCATTATACACACAGTGGGCCCTCAAGTTACGACCAACCTGCATACATGAGCAACTAGAGTTACAACTGAAATTTTAGGTTTAATTTATGATCAAAGTCTTTAATGTCCCAAATGCCAACCACTTGTGTAGTTGTAAACAAAGACTCATAATACCAAAAAATTGTATGTAAGTCCCCTTAAATGTCAGTCTGAGCTCCAGATAAACAAGTTTGTGGATGTGGTTTTGGTCAGTGCTTTACATAATCACTATGAGTACCGATATCAAAATGGCCACAAAAAGCTAGAAAAGAAGCTAGGGAAGGAAAGGGAAATAAAGCAATCACAATAAAAATAATAATGTTAAATAAAAGCCAGAAACAGACAACCTTATGTCAGTTTTTAGTTTTGAAAAGCTGAGGCCTAGTGAGCCAGAAGTAGGTTCTCCTAGGTTACGGACTCTCCCAAGGGGAGAAAGGACACCAGAGATTCAGACTCCTCTTCCAAAAAATAACCACCTTCCATTTCATTATTTCTTCTTGAAAGCCAGACATATGAGCTTCAATGGTGAGTATAGTATTAAATTGTTGTTTCTGGTAAACAAGGCATTTTTACAACTTCTTGGTACATATGTTAGGATAATTATTGGTAAATTATGCATATTATATGATTTTTTTTATTGTGAGAAGGTTAGTTAAGGGATGCTTTGGTAAATATGGAATGAACTGCAAATATTTCCATTATTTCTTGTGCGAAAAATCATCTTGACTTAAAATCAACTTGAGTTATAAACAGCCTTCATTAGCAAGCTGAGTTTGTAAATCAAGGATCCACATTATTAGTGGTTTTATTTGTTTGAGTTATTCTCTTGGGCTTCTGATTTTTGTTCTTCAAAACTCTTTTGTATAATATTAGGGTTGGGGTCTAAAATGTGCCCTGAAATTCTCATTAGCTTTGAGGTGAGGCTTTTGAAAGGTGATTGAACATGTGGGTGGCATACTTATCAGTGGGGTAATCTTCTACGGCATTCACTCCTCAGTGTGCTGTTAAAAGGCAGGGCCTAAGTGTAGGAGGGCATTATTGAGGACATGCATTTGCAGGGTACATCTCTCTGCTTCTTGGATATCATGAAGTGAAGCCCTTTCCTCTGCCTTACACTTCTCCCTGCCATTTCTTTTTTGGAACCAGCTTACTACAGACTAAGCTCACTGAGCTTCTGAATCAAATGAAACTTTTCCTTCTTCAAGCTGTGTATATTATTTTGACATAATAGGGAAGCTTACTAACATTGGAGAAGCAATGTCATTGGTATGAATAAATCTGACCATGTGGTTGAAAGGCCACATGTAACTGTTTTATGGGAAGAATTTGAAAAAATTTAGAGAATCAGGCTAGAGGAAGTCTAAAATGCTATAAGTAGAGCTTGATAAGTGTTTCTGATCAGAGCTCAGAATGTAGTCTTGTAATCCAAAACTGAGCTCCTTACACCCCCAGCCTCAAGTCCAAAAATGGGGCAAGACATGTTTTTAAAAAGCAGCACTGATTTATTTTATCCTGGGCCCAGTGACAAGTGCAGTTGGAGTTTGCAAAAGCTGCGTGTCTCCCTCAAAACTTTCCAGACTTTTTGTAGAAAGCACAATTTACAAAGCAAGGGGTTATGGGCATGGATCAGGAAATCTGCTAAGGAATGAGGAAGACACTTGTTTCCCTTTGCAGAGGACAGATAAGTCTTGCAGGAATTAACAATCCTTTGTCAACTTATTTTAGCACTAAATTTTAGATAGCATCTGTTGTTTGCAGAGGGCAGCAATGGTTAACATATTAATTAGGTCAGGTCAGGGATTTACAGTTCTTTACAGAAGGAAGCATTGATTAACATATCAGTTAGGTCACCCAGAAAAAATGATGCATACAGAACAGTATGGTGGCATTATAGGTACTTTGGTCATATAATTTAGGCATAACACAAATATAACGAAGCTCTTATTGTTAGTGTACAGCAGTAGTCCATAAAACTCAAGGCTTAATCCCGGTATCATAGCCTTAATCTGCTTTCACAGAGTCTACATCCAGCTACCTCTGAAAAGTCCTACCTATGAGCACATGAAGCTTTGGGGTGATATCTATATACAAGCCATAGCAAAAGGCATGATGCAATAAGTTGTGTGAGTGAAGCTAAATCTACAGCGGTGACACAGAAAGCTGGATATGCCAGAAACATGAAACGTTTGCCAAGAAGAGCCACAGAACCAAGAGAAGGCAGTGCAGAAAAGAAACTATGTGGACTACAACTAGCAAGGACACTGGAGTGCGGTTGCCCATGTGTTCTGAAGATCACCTCTTATTATTACCTACTTTCAGCACTAGATATGGAGCTACAGAATATGTTTGCCCAGCTGGGATTTGATCTGGCTTTGGTGCTACTGTCTCTACTCTGTCTCTATCTCTGTGTCTGTCTGTCTCACTGCCTTTTGGAATAGAAATGTTTACCCCATGTCATTATATCTTAGAAGTATTTAACTATTTTTTTTTTAAATTTTATAGCAGCTCATAGCTAAGAATTTGACTTGAATCTCAATAGAGACTTTGGACTTGGACTACTGAGCAGAGCTAGAGCTGCTAAGAATTTGGTGGCTCTTACAAATAGACTACATTCATTTTACAAAATGAAATAAATGCGAGCCTCTGAGGAGAAGAAGCAGAATGTTATTATTTAGATCTGAAATGTCCCCCAACAAGTTTCCTATGTTTAGAAGTGAGACATTCAGGAGGTGGCTGGATCACAGGGGCACTATACTGTGGAGCTGATTAATTCTTTGATATGTTCATAGCTGAATATGTTATTAGGAGGTAGGGCCCAAGTGTAAGAGATGTGCCACTGGGAATGTGCCTTTGGAGACTGTGATAGCTCGGACCCCGAAATAAAACCCAGGGAAGCAAAAAATTAAAATTTGGGGAGCAAAGGCTTTATTTTAGGCCAGGCCTGGCATCACAGTCTCCAGGATCCAATTTTGAGGCTGCGTGCCTTACAGCTAGAAAGGTTGGGTTTTAAAGCCAAAAACCACAGGAATGTTGCGAACTTTGACCCAGTTAGATAGCATCTGGGCCTTACAGAACTTCCTATAATTTCCTTGAAGTTAAGCCTTTCTTAAAGAACAGCACATTTTATTACAGATAGCTGGATGAGGAGTAGGGGAGGGGGTTATACGAAACTGATACCTAAGGCTTTTACAGCTTTCTCAGGAAATTGAAACTTAACCTAGAAAGATAGGAAGGGAAGAGGATTTACAAGGAGCTGAAACTTAAGTCTTTACTGGAGATGGAATTTTAATCTCTATTGAAACAGCGCATACAGAACAGGAAGGGGGCGCATTGGTTAGAACTAGGTTACAACAGAGAGTATATGACTTTTCTTAATCACTCTTCTTGATCTTCCCTCTGCTTCCTGGCTGTCACAGGTTTGGGAGATTTTCTCCACTGCTCCTGTGCTCTGCTTCTTTTGCTTTGGAGCCAGCATGCCTTGGACTGAATCTTCTGAAGCTGAGCTAAATTAACATCTCTTACTTTAATTTGAGATGGAAAATCTAACTCATACAAGTATTCTTTGGAAGACAAATCTAACAGCACAATTTATCTCAGTTTTCATGTATCTGGAATTGTTTTATTTTTGCCTTATTTTTGAAATATACTTTATTGGTTTAGAATTTTGTTAACTTTTTTATTTGAATGCCCCATATTTTGTCACTATTGCTAACTTCTGGCCACTGTTGTTTTTCACGAGAAGTCTATGTTATCTTTTATTAGTGTCCCTTTACAAGTGGGAAGTAACTTATCACTTGCTATGTTCAAGATTTTTCTCTACTCTTTGACTTTTTAACATTTTAACTATAAATTATCTGCATGCTAATCCATTCTTATTGTTTGAATTTCACTACGCTTGTCTTGTCTATAATATTTTTCATTAAACTTTAAACATTTCCTGCTAATAGTTTTTCAGATTTTTAAAAATCTATCCTTCTGATAATTATGTATATTGAGGAACTAAAGTGTTCCACATTTCTCTAATGTTCTATATTTTCTTCATTCTCCTTTTTCTTTATTCTTTGGCTTGCATAATCTTTATTAATTTCAAGTTTGCTAATTCTTCTGCCAGTCCAAACATATATTTGCGTCTTTGTGGAAAATTTTTTACTTTACTTATTGTAAACCCAAAATTTCCATTTGTTTCTTTTTATGATTTCTATATGGTGATATTCTTTACTTAGTGAGATACTACCTTCTGGTTTTAAATTATGGTTTCTAGTGTTTGTAATAGCTCCTTTGAGGTCTGTGTCAATTAAATTTGTGATTGGATTGCACTTACACATCTTCATAGTTTTCTATAATTTTCCTTGCATTTGGGCCAAATTGTCTTATTTTTATATATCTCATTTATAGAAAACTGACATTTTCGATAATATATTACAGCAGTTCAGGGTAGTTGTCTGTCTCATCCTCTTAAGGAGATGGTTAGTTATTATTTGGTCTTTTACTAAAGATGGTAGTTTAGTTTGACTTTCCTCCTTATTTTGAAGCCTCTTGTTCTCTCTGAGGGTACAACCCTGGGCATTCTCACAGTGATTTTGACTTGACTCTGTTTATCTTTTGCCTGATCACAGACAGCTGTTAAGCTTCACTGGTTACAGGCTGATTGCCCTATTGTTTTTAACAATGCTCTGGAGTATAAATAGCCCTACAGAATGATCTAGTTAAATTCAAACTCCTTTGCAAGGACAGTATTTGAGGCTAGTCTTGCATTTTTTTTGACTGAGAGAGGTCTTTTCTTAATCTTCCCTTTCCCTGATCCCTTCTGGTAAACTAGTTGACCTATGAATTAGTTTATATTTATAATGAAACTGTCATCCTGTTGTTAATTGGTTCTCATCCAAATCTTGCTTATTTTGATAGCACCTTAAGCTTAAACTTGTTCACATTCTGTTATATTAGATGTACTGGGGGAGAATTTTATAGCCTGATTCTTCCCTTGGGAGAGCCATGGGTCTGGATTTAGAGCTAGGTTCGGTGATACTCTTCTCCCTCTGAATGATACCCATGCTTCAGTTACTGAGCACTGGATGGAGATTGGTAGGATCTGATCTTCTTTACTTGCCTCCCCTAGTTGGAAACCTCTGGATTATAAAAGTGATATAGAGGAAAGAAACTTCAAAACTACCAGAAGTCTGGTATAAGTTCATGTTTCCTAAAATTGAAGAATAAAATTTAGAAACAATGGAGGTTAAGAACAGAATATATTTATTAAGGGTAGAAAATTTTTGTCTGAGAGACAGAAGGAGGGTCCCACATATGTTGCCAAAGACTCTCTTCTAGGCACTTTTATAAAGTAAAACTACAAAGTGAGGCAGCTCTAAGGTGGAGAAAACATGAACACTCACAAGGTAGGCATGAGGTGGGACAGAACTATGGCCGGCCAATGAGATTAATTACTCAGGTGAAACTGATTAAATCAGGGACAAAAGGGGATGCGATTTATGTAGCAAGTGGGCATGCTCAAAGAGCAGTAACTCTTCCTGTAAGGAGTTGGGTTAGTGACTCCTGATTTCCTCAGGATAATAGAGATCTATTTAGGATATCAGATCCTAATGTTATAGGCAGCTGAGTTAGTTAGAAATATTATAGGCAGTCAGGCAGGCTGGGCCCTCAGAGGAGCCAAAGCAGAAGTTCAGATACCTTGCAGCCTTGGAAGAGACAATCACCTCCTGCTGAGGGCCAGCTCTCAAGACATAAGGCAAAGAAAATGCAACCACATCCTAAGGATGGACAGTCCAAAGAGTTCTCTCCCACCCAGAGGAAGTTAGGCAGTACCCCACCCCACTACAGGAAGAGACACTGCTGTTAAGCATGCCCATTTAGTACATGACTGGCTCTCCAATTTGCTCCTAATTTAATCAATTTGCCTGAGCAATTAATTTTATTGGTTGATTATAATTCTATCCTACTTTATGCTCACCTTGCAAATTCCCATTTTCCCCCACTTTGACCCATCTCATCTCATGATTTTACTCTATAAATGTCCCTAAAAAGACAAAGTCTTTGGCAACCCATTCAGGACCGCTTCTGTCTCTCAGACAGAATCTTTCTTTCTCTCAATAAATATATTCTACTCTTAACCTCCATTGTTCCTAAATTCATTCTTTGGTTTTAGAGAACACGAATTCACACTGGACATATAGTAAGTCAGGAGTTTCATTCCCCTATATTACTAATACTTATCCTTAGGAAGTATGTGGGTACATTTGATATATCTTTTGTCTTGAGGTCTGGCCTATGGTGGAGGTATCTGTCTCCCCTATAGTTTCAAGGTACCTAACATTGGTTCCTTTGAGGGCCCAACCTTGTCTGACTGCCCTATATTTCTATTTAACTCAGTTGCCTGTAACATAAGGATAGCGGCAGAGGTAACTGTTTTCTTGGTATTCCTATCACACTAGTGTTACAGGCAGTTGAGTTAACTAGAAATAATATAGGCAGCGAGACAAGGCTTGGTCCTCAAAAGAGCCAGTACAGAAACCCATATGCTTTGCAACTATGGGAGAGACAGACATCTCCTGCTGTGGGCCAGGCCTCAAGACAAAAGATCTAACAAATGAATCCATATCCCAAGGACTGATATTCTAGTTCCCTATCATGCTGAAGAAGTCAGGAGTCGTCATCCCAGCCCCCTACTGGAAGGGTCACTGCTCTCTAAGAATGCCCACTTTCTGTATGACTCACTCCTCCATTTGTCCGTGATTTAATCAAATTTACCTGAACAATTAATCTTAATGATTAACCATCTGCCCCAACTCCTGCCCATCTGCCTTGTGAGTTCCCAATTTTCCAAACTTAGAACCTGCCTCACCCCATGGTTTTACTCTATAAAAGTCCCTAAAAAGACAGAGTCTTTGGCAACCAACCCACTTGGGACCCCTTCTGCCTCTCTCAGACAGAATCTTTCTTTCTCTCAATAAATATGTTCTGCTCTTAACCTCCACTGTTCCTAAAATTCATTCTTCAATTTTAGAGAATATGAACTTCTACTGGACATAGTATGTCAGGAGTTTCATTCCCCTATATCACTGGGAGTGTCAGCAGAACATCTGCCTCATGAGTACAGGCCGTGTACAGGAGCATGGGGTTGAGAAAATCTCCCTTGGAGGCAATTACTGGGAATTTAGCTGTGCAGCCTGGAACTGCAGCAGGGTGAGATATTTTTGTTCTACTTCTCCTTGACTGGGAATTGGACCCACGGTAAGTCTGGTGTTCTAGTTGTTCCCTCCTGGAGTAGAGCTTCCATCACACTGGCCAAGGAAGCAGAAAGAAGGTAGTGAATTATGGTTTAAGTTATGCAGATTATTGCTACTCTTACCAAATTTTAGGAAATTTTGAATATACCACTTTTTAATGAGCGTTGTATTTTAGGACTATTTTTAGAGACTTTAAATGCCTTTTTAAAATAAAAATGTTCACCAATTGTTTGAGACTGTCTGTAGAATCCTACAGTTCAATACTATATCAAACACCTACATATTTACCAAGAAGCCAAAAAAATAAAACACTGCAACAAAAAGATCCTGAGCTCCTCCAATGATGAGAACAGCTGAGTTCATATCAGGAAGCCAGCATGATAAGCTTCTCCAGGAGAGTGAGTAGCACACATCTTCCCTTCTGAAGCCAGGGAATGATGCTCAAAGTAAGGACTAGAGCATCCCCAAAGTGAACTGCAGCCATTCTCAGTGACAACAAGATCTCAAGCTCCTCTGATGGTAAGAATGACCAAGTTCCTATCAGGAAAGAAGCTTGACAAGCTCCTCCAGGAGAACGAACAGCAATAAGAGAACCAACAATGTTGGACGCAGGTGCTCAACATACCATACCCCACCCGGGACTAAGGACCACGCCAGCTTCCGCAATGCGCTACGTCCCTCTCCAAATTAGCCACCCCGTGCTCACTTCGTATTCACCACAGCTGGGTATATTAGCCAGAGCCCGCGTCTCATTCCAGCCCTTCCTCCTCATGGCGGCCCTCGTGGCAGCCTGATTGGCCACAGTCAGATATATAAGCCAGAACCCGCAACAATAAAGTTGGCAGTTCCTGTTACCACCTGAAGCATCTCCTGTTTCATTGGGGCTGCGCCGGTCACAACAACAACCAGGAGAACCAAAAATACAACTTCTTTCTCTCCAGTTCTCCTTTTTTATCTTGGCAGCAACCCTCAGGTGGGCCATCCACACTTGGCACCATACTGATTCAGATCACCTGGTATTACAAGGTGACCCAGTTATCAATTCACCACAACAGCATGTTTCATACATAGGAGAAATTCATTTCTTGCTGTAAAAACACAAACATAAGGGCATTAGCTGGAAACACTTTTTCATTTGTTACTTAGAATTATCTCATTGTTCTATAAAATATCTCAAGTGGCATAAATTCTACTTTTACTAATGGATAACCACATCTGACTTGTGATATAGTAAAAGAAATACTGATTCTGCTTCTCTAGCGTTATACAGAGTTCTGTTTAATAAGGCCTTAGAGCTGGCATATTTTTAGAGGATTAATGTGTATCACTCTCCATCATTATACAGAAAATTCTTCTTTTCACAAACACATGAGGACTGGTCATAGCAGTGCTAATTTTGCAAAACAGTGGGTAATCAATGTTAGAAATGGAGAACTGCTATATTCATGGGAAATAATATTACTTAAGGAGGAGAGATGAAGACCTGCCAGCATGTGAAAGTTAAAATTCAAAACACTTTGAAGGAACAGAGAAAATGAGGGTATTAGATGAAGCATTTATTGTCAGTCTTTTTGTCATGGATTAGCTTTTTGAAAAGATAGTTAAAAGATAGAGAAGAAAGGATGTCTACAGTATGGGAAAATGTGTTCAGGGAAGGGGATAGAAATTGGTAGCAATTTGTTGAAAGGGGCCTGTGGTAGATTAACACTATCACCAGCAACCCATGCCTTTATATGATACTCTTGTCTGAGTGTGGGTTGGCAATGTCATGTGGTGAAATATCAACTCTGTAGTTATACTGTTATATGAAAAAAGCAAATGGTCATGTAATCTCTCTAAAAGAAAGAAGTTTTCCTGCTGACCTTGGAGAAGCAACTGCCTGGAACATGAGTACTGTGTAGAAGCTGAGGATCTAACTCCTCTAGTCATAAGAAACTGAGTTCTGCTTGTCCTGGCCTGTGGGTAAGTCCACGGAGACCCTAGAGGGGGAGTGGGGATGGAAGGGAACAAGAGATGTGAAGAATGGAGACAAGTCAGAAATCTGATCAAGTCTCATTTATTCAAGGAAAGAGTAACAAATATAATGGGTATTGGGGGAAGAGGGAGTTGGATTCTGAGACATCAGCAGGTAACTTATCAACAGTGGCAAGACTGAGGGATATAGGTTAATCCAAATTTTGAAATTTCCCACGTGTGGGCTGATTAACATAATCCCTGAGTGAGCCAAACAAGCTAGGCGAGGAGCTGCTTAACTACCAAACTTAACTCCTAGAGGGGGTTAAGGTGGTGTGGCCTGCAGATATAACATGGCAGCCAATTACAGGGCTTCCCATACTGCTAATAACCCTGCTACACTCAGAAGAGGACTTTGAGCTCCGGATGAAAATGTGTCCAATACCTTGAGCAATCATGTTGTTACTGTGATGCCAAAGATGGGATGCTGGTCGACTGGAAGAGTCCAGGTTCTTGTGTGTTATGAACAAAGAATTTGTGAAGTTGCACAGATTAAAAAGAAAAAGCAAACGGATTTTATTGGGGTGACAGTACACTCAAAGAGCAGTGGGCTTATATTGGTGAAGGGTGGTGGTAATGGCCCTGGGGTAAGTACGTAGAAGTGCCTTTGATTGATAATCAAGCTCCCAGTCCCTCCCTGAAGGATCTCCTGGGCATGTTTGACAGCTCATTCTGACTCATATTATCCATAATGCATATCCTTTCCCATAATTCACTGTTGAAACTGTATCCACGAGATGTAACCCATATGAAATGATAATGAATTCATTATCTATGAAGTTAATTTTGTACACTTTGAGGTATTTCCTTGCCTCCACCTGTTTTAGGGATTTCTCCAAGATCTTCTTTGATTGTGGCTATTGTTTGGGAGTTAGCAGTTGGGCCCTAGCTAAGATCCATACTCTTAATGGATAATGGGAGATATTTCTTAGCTCATGTTATATAAGAAGGCATGCCCCAGACAGTGCTAACTATTATTATAATACAGACTCTGGTTCAATGATGTCAAACAAGACTCTGACTCTTCACAAGCTGTGAAATAATAAATGGATTGTTTTAAGCTACATCCTTGATAATTGTTACAGCTATCATGAATTAATACAAGTCCTCTTTAAAAATGTTCTGTTTTGGACCTCAAAATGTTCAACCAGTCTTCTAGAGGAAAATACCATAATAACATGGATTATTTTGGTAACTGTATAGCCTATGGGATTATACTATTTTCTTATTATGTCTATTCTATTATTTCTAAAGCATGAGAAAAATCATTTTTGAGCTGGTTTCCAAGATTTTAATTCCATATTTCTTTTTTGTATGCTTTTGCCTAGAGTTACTGAGCAGAAGTTTTCAATATTTTCTATTAAATAACTGCATTTAAAAATGGTAACTTATGGCAAATTGGTTTACCACGGGCTTCCTTCTTCAATTTATTCTTCTTTTATCATCCTCATTCCTATAATTATTTTTGTGGTGGTCTCAATTGTGTTTTTTCACTTGCCCATATTCATTGTTACTGGGGAATACAAAAATAAAACTGTGTTTATAATTTTTGATCAAACAATTCAGACAATTATAAGCTAGATGCTGGAAAGTTTAAATATGAATAGAAATGCTTGGTGTTGATACAGAAAATAAGGAGAATAAAATGCTTTAGAAAAACTATTGCAAACAATTTGCATCACAACCTTTTGTTTTTACATTTAATCTGTGATCATCCACTCAAAACATATTGAGAGACTTACAATTGCCAGGAAGAAATGTTCACTAAGTTTATAATTCATTTTGTGTATGAAAGCAAAATAATTTTTTCACTAAAGAAGTCCAAATTTTTCAAGAGTCAAATTTTCTCATTTTAGAGACATGAACTTCTCAAGATACCAGATTAAACAAAGTCATTGTAATTGATGAAAGTAGTGTATTTAATTAGAATGAGCATATTCTGTTTTGAGAATTTACAATAATGCTGGGAAGGGTAAAATAATCTCTATCTGTTACAAGCTTGCCCATGAGAAAAACTAGCATACAATTTAAATGTTATGTGTACTCTTTCTTTTTTCTTGTTCCATTTCTTGCCAAGAAGTAAAAGTGACAAAATCTTCCACAGCCTAGTGTGTAGTGCAGTGGGTTAGCAGCTATTCTTAAGGTCTTTGTGAGGCGGGATAAATGATTAATAATCGCACCAGATTGTCAGAACAAGAATGTGAGTCACTTAATTAAGGACAAACTGCAGGCTCTTGAGGAATTGGGGAATACATAGCTCTTTCTAAAGCTATAAGCTACAGTTGGATGTAT
Source organism: Cavia porcellus (assembly GCF_034190915.1). Taxonomy (NCBI): domain Eukaryota; kingdom Metazoa; phylum Chordata; class Mammalia; order Rodentia; family Caviidae; genus Cavia; species Cavia porcellus. The sequence goes on from NW_026947504.1 coordinate 18,457,943, forward strand.
GAAAATATGTGAAGAGGATAAGAAGGCATGATTTACCTTCTGTCATTGTTAGAATCTTGAAAAAATTATTGCCCTGGGTATATGAAATCCTTTCTTTATAAAAATGACAACTCAAGTGACCCTGTTACATGACCTTTGTCACCGAAGGGAAAAAAGATTAGGCATTTCCCAAAGTGTGCTGTGTGATAATACATTACACATTAGTCACAAATTAAGCTGAAACAAAGAGAGCTAATGAGATAGAGCAAAATCTTTTAAAATAGGCCTCCCCCTTAGTGTGGAGATTTTATTCACACATCTCATTCTGTTTCCTTCTTAGTTTGTGGTGCATAAAGAACTGTGCCTCCTGGCAAACATATGAAATAAACAAATTATTTACCCTGTGCTAAATTCAATGCCATGTGCATTTGTGGCGAGTAAAAGTCACAAATTTGCCTATGTGATTAGTTAAAAATAATGCAACTTCCCAGTTAATAATAGCCCAATAGCAGAGTAGACTGTTTAGAAAGTAATAGTATTCTAAAGTGGGTGAAAGAGATAATTATTAGATAAATGTTCAAGCTGGGTTTAGATAGAACTGAAAAATAATAGGAAATGGAAATTATAAATATTTAAGGTGCAGTAGCCTGCTTATTTGACTAATATATATATACACCAAAATCATGAGTGCATTTTCTTCCAAATTTTTATGTCCACTGAGTTGCTGAAGGAATAGCGATGAGTCAAGTTCTAGAGAAGAAGAAAAAAAAGTTTCCCGGATAGTGGAATAAGTTGATACTGTAGTCCTGCCTTATCCACGGAGATAGAATAGATCCTCTGGACCATTATAATTAACCTAGATATGAATAACAAAATAACAATTAGAAAAACCTCTACATCCAAAAAGTTATTTAAAGAACACTTCTAAACAGTTTACTAGTTGAAAATAATACTAGAAAGTAATCAGTATTTAAAGTTGAATGAAAAATGTTTTAAATTGTAAAACAAACTTAGAGGAGAATATGTCCTTAAAAACTTGTAATAAAGAAAGGAGACTTGGGGCTGGAGGTTTAGCTCAGCGGCATAAGCGCCTGCCTTGCAAGCAGGCAGTTGTGAGTTCGATCCCCGGTACTGATAAAAAGGAAAAAGACAAGAGAAAAAAAAAGGAGACTTTGTTTTTTATTATTAAGTAATCACTAGTCACACAGCAGCGGCATACACCTCTGATCCTAGCTACTTGGGTGGGTTAAGCAGGAGAATAATACATTTGAGGCCAGCTTGGGAAACATGAGAAGACTTCATTTCTAAAACAAAATAAAAAAATAGACAACGATGAAATCATTATCCAATTTAAGAAATTACGAAAAAAGAAAATCAAAAAAACAAAAGGAAAAAGGTGGTGGAGAATAAAAGGTAAACAATGCAATGGAAACCAGCACACAGAAGAAAAAGGACAAATGCTGCTTTTTAAAAAAAGACAAAGCAGTCTGGGACACATTTCTAGCAAGCTTTCCAATGATGCCAATACTGTGATAAAAGGACCACACTTTTAGTAGCAAAGTTCCATTCCATAATTTCAAGTTTAGGAAGTAAATCTTGGCTTTATCTTCACTAATTTCCTTTAAGTATTTCCATTCAGTGAAACTATGTTGAATAGTTTTAAAAGACTGCATCTCATTTAATCTCCACAGCATTGAAATCAATAGGTTTGGAGGGTGAGGAAGGTGAGCTGAGCGGGTACAGCAGCGCCCAGATATTCTTCAGGCCTGCTTGCCCTCACGCGACACCCCCTGTACTGCGCTTTCCAAAGGGTTAGGGCACTACACAGGCTCTCTGACAACTTTGATTTAAGTGATTTGTCCTAGAAGATTTTTTTTCTCAATCTTCTTTGAGACATTTTCCTTGTGCACTTGTTTACTTTTAATGTTTTTACTTTCAGATTGAAGTTGAAATTGACCTGGGCCCCTGACAGTTGTTTTGAATGCTGATCTGACATACTGGTGTCTCTCTTCAGTTAACTGGTTGGCATGCAAAGCTCTTATTTATTTTTTGAAAATATGGTACCTTGTAATAGATTCCTAACAAATATTATTATAATAAAAGTTTTAGGGAATCTTCAGTAAAGAAATAGTTTTCACTTTGTTTGAATCTATGTTTTCCCAATCTACCTGGCTAAAAAAAATCTATAGTTTTGGTAAGATACAGTTTTTGCCTTTGGTGAAGATTCTGATTCATTAGATAAATACAAATATTCACTTATTTTCAATTTTCATAAAATACCAAACATTGTACTAAGTATGTTAAAGACATTATCATATTTTACTCTGAAATCTGTCCACTGAGGTCTTATAAGATCTTTACACTGAAATCTGCCTGCTGAAGTTTTTATAAGCTCCAGTTTAATGGGTGGGAGTTCAGGAGAGACTTGGTAGTTAATTTAGGACAGAGCTCCAATTCAAATTAGGGTGCTTAGGCTGGGGATTTAGCTCAATGGCACATGTGCCTGTCTGACAAGCGCAAAGTCATGAGTTCAGTCCCTGTCCCTGGTACCAAAATAACAAAAACAAACAAACAAACAAAAAAGCCAAATTAGGGTGCTTGGTTGAAAACCAGACTTACCAATGTTTTGGAGTGTCTTACTGCTTTCCAGGTACACATTATCCTTTCCTTAAGACAAGGATTAATTCAATTAATTATGACATCATCTGTTTAAAACTAAAAGGAGAAGATGTTTGCGTGTGGAATGGCAGTAATGGAGCATATTTTGCCAAGAAACTGCCCAGAGGGGTGTGTTTGTCACCCAATAAATGTGGCTTAATCCCAGAGGGACGTTATTCTCAGAGGTTTTAATGAATTTTGCAGGCATTTTTCTGCTCACTGTTTCTTTTCCTCCAGGGCAGCTTGGCAAAACTGATGAATAAGAGGTGGCATGGCAAGGGATTTCTGACTGGCACACTTTTGGTGAAGAGATGGAGAGTGCTGCTAGCCAGTAACACTAATCGAATTTCTAAAGCCGAATGAGAATAATAGTGACCAAAAAAGACCCAGAATGCTACTTTATTATATCTCACTGTTTACAGTTTTTGACAGCAACATAAAGAAAAATCCTGAAATTAGGTTAAGGCCCTCAATATGACAAAAGTACTATCAACAGACAGTGGAGGTGGGAGATCTTTGGTAGCTTGCTAAAAGTTGTATCTGTCTTTACCTTGAAGTTTTGGAGAAAATTTGACTCTTGTTGGCACCCTTAGGTTTTATACTGAAGCATCTTGCTATTTAATAAGCACTGAGCTCTTGAGGTTATTTTGGAATGTTTTCCTTTCCCAGGTGCCTGGAGTTTGCTCTTCTATAAAGAGACTTATTAAAAAAAAAACTATAGCCTGTGGGTGCTATTTATTACACAGAGGAACATTTTGCCACATTTAAAATTACAAGGTTCTAAGGGGCTTGCTTGAAATGAAGGATGATGGCTTCAAATACCAGTTCTTCTTCTCTAATGTAACCTTGCTTGCGTTCAGTGCCTTTGCGAGGGTGATGGATCACAGTACCTATCTCACTTGCTGGTGACAAAGATCAGAAGGAATGTATAAAAAGGTCTCCAGCCACATCAGGCCTATGATGATTGGTGGCTAGATTCTGATGGCAAGTCTTGTGAAAAATCTGCTGAGAGCAAGTTGATATACTCTCCTGGAATTTTAACTATAAGTCTGAGCTAACAGTTTATACTTTAGCTATATATTGGGAATGAAAATGGATGATACTCTGAAGTTGGTGTTCATGTTTTCCCAAAGGTCAAAGATATTTCTATGGACTGGTGAATAGCTGGTCGAAAACAAATAGTTACCAAGATTGGCCAGAGAATGGGATTTCCAAGTGAAATGAAGTTGAGACACAATCAGTTCTTGAGCTTCTAAATTCTCCCGTTTATAAATGCATTTTATACACATGTTTAGATTGATTTTTGTATTAATATCCTCGATTGTAAATCTTTATAGCCTCTATTCTAACATACAGTATTTCACTACCTTTGAAATCTTCACCTCAGAGCATCAATTTAGATATGAGTATAATGAAATTTCTCTTAACTGCCTTCTGACTATGTCTGCTTACTTCTGATTGAATATATCACAATTAGTAAAGTAGGATAGGCAAGTGTGATTCCAGGTAATTAAGATGGCCTAATTTTTCTTCCAATGTTTTTCAGCATCTTGCCTTTTCTTTCTATTCTCTTGTCTTCTGACCTTTACACTAACTCATTTCTTTCGAAATAATTTCTTCAATGATTTATTTTCATTTATCTCTAATTTGAAATGCCATCTGATAAAGTCATTTTGCTTACATTGATTTTACCTTGAGAAAAATTAGTTTCTCTCAGACCTCTGTCTGCTGTCTGTGGCTGCCCTGATCCAGCCAACAAAGCAGAGGCTCCCGCACACCTCATCATTCATCATTTGAAGGCATCAGACGAACTGTGCTATTGAAACCAAAATTTGCCATATACAAACTGAAATTGTTCAGAGACTACAAAACTACATTTGAGGGTGTGTGTTCCTAGACTGGAAGCTTAGAATTATAAAGGCAATGGAAAAAAAAAAAAAGATGAAGAGGATTGTGAGATATGCTCTTCTTGATTTTAATTGTGAGCATTAAAAAGATTTTTTGTTAGAAATCTAAATGTTAAGCATATGAGTGTGTGTGTGTTTGTGTGCATGTAAATATGTGCTCACATCTATAAAAGTGTAAAAAAGTATGCATGTGTGTGTGTGTGTGAGCCTGACCACAGGCATATATTTGTGAAGAATACATTACCTGGTGAAGAATTATTTTTTAAGTCTCAGAATATCATAAGCAACTCATCTGTTACTGAGTCATTCCTTTCCTATTTTGATAATTTATAGTAATTATAAGTTTTTATTTTGTTGTCTAGTTTCACATATGTTATCTGGTTAATGTTGGAAGCCAAAGTTTTATGCCCGCTGTAGATCAATTTAACAGCCTCTTTTGTTCCTCTGGAAGGGAGTGAATAGTGATTCTATGCATGGCTATGCCTCAGCAGGACCCTGTTAAAATTTCTGCTTCTTATCTCCTATGTAATCTTGTGCAGATTACTTGGCCTCTGCTCTGGTGTCTCCTAAAAGTTCACAACGCCTGTGACCATTCTGGGTGACGGGGCTGGTGGGAATGTTGGGTGTCAGAGTTTTCACAAATAGATTAATGTCTTCTTGTGGGACTGGGTTAATACTGTAAGTAGTGAGTGACTTCCTGCCCTTGTGGGGCTGGGTTAGGCTCCTTGAGAGCGAGTTGTTAGAGGGCAGGTTTATCAGTCGTGTTCCACCTCTCCCACACATCCACTTACCCTTCTGACTTCCACTGCGGTGTGAAACAGCCCAGGGACGTTGCTAGGGGTGGCAGCCCAATCTTGGACTTCCCAATCTCCAGATCTGAGAGCCTAAGGACACTTTTTCCTTTCTAAATTATAAATTTCAGGAAATTATATAGCAATGGAAAATGGAACCAGACAGCCTTATTAAAATTCATTGTTCTCATTTGCAAAATAAAGGACATGTAACTGAGAAGGCTGTAGTAAGATGGAATAAAACATAAATTGACACAGTGCCTGGCATGTGTTGGGTGCCCAGTAAATGTTAATCATTGTTGTTTTGCTATAATTACTTTAAGTGGTAGTTGATACTGGTACCCTCTGATAGGATTATCGGCTGGAAGGGAACCATCTGATAGAATTTTCAGTGCGGCTAAAAAGATAAGAAGTATAAAATAAAAGTGGGCTTTATTTTAAGAATGTGGGGAGAGACTCCATGACCTCTGGCGTCTGGCATTCTCTCTGCCAGACAGGTGGTGTGGAGGCATACCTGTAGCTTAGGTATGGGGTGGTGCCTAAGGGGCATTAGTGATGCACTGGTAGCCCATTGGTATTCATTTTACGACACAGGTAAATTGCCTAGGGGCGGGGAAAGGTGACCTCAAGACAGAGCCCCTTGTTTCCACCTCACCGCCCAACTTCCCACCGGCTACAGTGTCCCATCTGGGGCAAAATCCTTTCACCCTCACTACTAATAAGCAATCAATACACTATAGTCTTTGTAGTTTCTGTTGTTTCTCAGAGGTTCTATGTCTAATAATTTCCAAATATGGTAGAAATGTGCATATTAAAAAGGGATATTTTAATGATGGAAGCACATAAAAGTGTAACTTTTAAGAAAGAATTTTTTCATGCCAAGTTTCTGGAAAGTAAAATGTATATTTGTAATATGAACAATTGGCCCTCATTTAACTTGTTTCGGGTATGACCTTTAAGTTGTATTGTTATGAGACTCACTTATAAATCTAACACTGAAATTCTACCTGGGAAACAGAACTACCTGAGTTTTGCAACTGAAACAGGTTTCAAAAATCAATTTGAAAGAAACCACCATTTATTAAATATGTGTGTATATCAGGCATTTTGGGGGGAAATTATAGTTTGCAAAGTCTTAAAAATATGCATATTATGCACATTATTTTGAGAATGCACATGAAGTTTGTAAGGCAGAGCACGCTAGTATTTAAATATAGCAAATTAGGAAAGCGAGAAAGATTAGAGCTGCATATTGGAGTTTGGATTTCAGGGCAGGAAATCTGAAAACAGGAAAGTGGGTTCTTACATATGTACCCATCTTTTCTTATGAAAGTCTTCTTGGAAAAATAATGAAGGAAAACCTGAGTTTTCACTTTAAGGCTTTTAATAAGAGTAAACAGGTGAAAGATAAAATGAGGGTGTCCAGCTCTACAACCCAGGTATGTCTCTTTGTGTTTCTAGAGTTTTCTCACTGTCTAAATCAGTCATAAATTAATTTCCAAGTGTTGTTTTTAGCTGAGCTTCAAGTCTGAGTAAAAATTGCCCAGAAAGCTATAATTGAAAAAGCCAAAGTATTTTCTCTGTAGCCCTAGACGGATGATATTAAATTCCACCATGCATACCACCATTGTTTCTTTCACAGAAACACCAGAAATAAGTAAATGATATAAGGCTGCATAACTAGGGCAATGATGATTCATTATTAAAACTGAAGGCTGTCTGGTGTGAAAGATTTTTGGCTACTAAAATTCTGGCTAGAGAGACAAACATAAGGACCATTGTACACATCTTGCATCTTGCTTTCCAGCAGGCTTGAATTTAAGTGATCCCGAGGCAATCAGCATCTGCCCTCTCCTGCCAAGGTTTTTCTGTGCGTTTATACAGTGTGAACCACGTGTAGAGATCATGGAAGAACAGGCCTGGAATTTAAGGAGTTACAATTTGTTTTCCATTTTCTATATCCTCACACTGTTAACTGGGGCTGAAGATTTGCCTCAAAGATCAGGAGGGCTATCTTTCTCTCCACAGGCTTTACTGTTTCTCTATTCCTGCAAAGAGGCAATTTCTTCTATTTGTATTGTTTTGATGTTCACTTGGAATACACTCCTGACCATGCTCATGGCTATTACAAAGACACGAAGAATCTGACCTTTTTTCTTTTTTCTTCTTTTTTAAGTTCTGACCCAAATGGAAGACTTACAGGGAAGCCTGGCTCCTAGAGGAAGCAAATTTAATAAGGGTAGACAGGTCTGCTAGATTATGTTTTGTTATCTATTTTCATGTGAAGAAAAAAATATGCTTTTCATCAATCTGTGGTCTTTATCATGCTTAGGTGACAGTGTCTCTGATAAAGGTATTATGATTCCGTTGACCTGAGTTTATCCCTCCTGTTGTCAAAAAGAATATGTTACCAATGTGTTAAAATAGTCTTTTTTTCCTGGTCTACTAAATTCTTCTACAGCAAAAAGGACAAGTTTGATGCTATCATAAAAATGCACCGTGATGATATATTTCTAATGAGGTTTTCCAAGGCTTTAGCAAATTCTGTCTCTGTCCATCTTTCTCTGTCTCTCTCCGTCTGTTTTTTTCTCTCTCTCCTCTCTAGCCCGCACCCTAGCCCTAACCCTACCTGAATCTCTGTCATCTATCTTTCAGCAAACCTTGAGAATCATGAGGGCTGTGACTATTTCTTCGTAGTAGGCACTGCCTCCAGTGCTACACACTGGATTTTAAGCGTTCTTTTGAGACATGAGCTATTTATCAGTGTATCCAGGTAGAGAAAAGAAAGCTGCAGCCAGGAACTGACCACTCCAGCAAGGCTGTAGCTTCACCATTGGTCCCTGGACTTGCAGGCTGAAATTATTCGCTGTGGTCCGGTGTCCGCAGAGAGTTCTCCAGGCTCTGGGGCAGGAGGGTCTATAAAGAAGCCTCTGATGGCTGTTATACTAATGGAGGTGCCTGCTCTCTTTACAGGGCTGATACTTAGAAAAAAAGAGGAAGAAACACCTGATTTCTTATTCCTACACTCTTTTCAAGTTTCCCTTAGTTTCCTCTCATCTGCCTTATAAAAAGAGATTTATCCTGATATTCTAGGAAGCTAAAGTAGGAAAAGGACAAATCTGACCCCATTTTGGGCAGTATAGTGAGACCCTGCCTCCAAAAATAAAAAAATGAGAAGACTTAGGATGTCCCTTTGTATGAAGGCTCTGGGTTCAACCCCCAGCACCACCAAAACAAACAAGCCTATAAATAAAATTTTCATCAAACCATTGACATCTTTTATTTAATGCTTTGTGGAGTAAGAGGGAGGTTGTGGTGATGACAGGAAGTAGATAAAAGGAGAAGTATTTTGTTGTATCCCTACTAGATATCAGACATTTTATACACCCTTTCTTATTTTTGTCTTAAGTAATCCATGTAATATAAGCATTCATGCCATCACCCATTAATTCATAAATGCTTATTAGGTGCCAAGCACCACTCTTAGGGTCTGATTATTAACATCTAATTTAAAGAAGAAAAGCAATCTGAAAGAGGCTGAGTTACTTGCTCAAGATAGCAACTTATAAATTGAAACAGAATTGAAATCCAGGACAATTCATCAGATTGGCCCTGAGGATTTTCCCTCTATAGGTGCAAAATAATTGTTAAGGGATTTCATAGGTAATTTAATTTTTGTAGAGGCCCTTTAACACCCTTCTCATCCCCTCTCATTCCTCCACAATAAATTGCCTCATCTTTGATGTGGGTAAATCACAAATTCTTGTCTTTATGCACAATGCATAGCTCAGCTCCAAAGTCCCTTTCTAACCATATTATTGATTACAGCCCAATTGTATGGTAGAAATTTGGAATATCTACCATTATTTCTTCTGGCTTTTTCACTAGGTTTCAATGTCAGTAAGTTTCATCTAAGATTCTGTTCCATTCCAAGTAAAAGTAATTTGTAATTTATATTGAATTTTAATGATCTTTCTATTGATACTTATCTCTAATAAAATTAATGATTTGTGACATGTTATCTGCAGATATTTGGGGAAATTTTTCCTTTTTGGATTTCTATAGAATAAATTCTAAAATATTTAGTTCAGTGATTTTTAAAATTGTACATTAAAATCCTTTTCGCTTTCAGTTGGTTTTGAGTGTTGTTGAATGGCTATGTTTTCTTGTTGAGAACTATTCTACCATGAAACTTTAATGGTTTTTTAGTGAAGATAAAGGAGAATGGGATTACTGCTTAAGGGAAGTTGGATGACACAATAAAAACATCAGTCCTTCAAAGAGTAACTTTACAAATATTCCTTTAATGACTTAATGATAGTTTCTTGCTGTCTTGCTTTGATGGAAAGGAATATTAAGAATGGTTCTGGTACTATAATTCATAACCAGTTCTTCCATTATGAAGTGAGTGAATTTTTATATTGGTTTCAGAAAGGAATCTCTATCCATGAGACACTTTCAATGCTAAAAGAAGAAATGAAAATTCAGCCTTCTTAAAATAGTGAGTACAAGAGTTACGTTAAGGCTAGGAGCTACCTTAACTTTTATATATCCATATTTGAGTTGTTTGATTATTGCATTTAAAAATGTTTATGAAGACAGTTATTGATCCACAAGGCAGGTAAGACTATTTATCTCAGCTGGGAACTTCTCTAAAGTAACTCTAGGTTTAAAAATAATCATTTGGATAAAAATGATTTTCCCATTATTTTTCTTACAGGGAAGGAAATAGGCAGGTAGCAGAGAATACAGATTTTCCTTATTTTGCGTATTGCCTGAATCTGTCATGTTTTTGTCTCAAAATTCTGCTCCTGTTATACAAACAATGCTTCATTATTTCTAACTTACGTTTTACTAACATTTCAGCATGTTCTTTACTTTTCAAAACCTCTTCATTTCTGTGAGACATTTATACCTCCAACTTCTTGCCTATGGTCACAAATGCTCCATAATAGCTTTTAGAATATCACTGAAACATATTACTACCATACCCGGTTTTGTTATTCTAAGAACATAAACCTTGTTTGAGTATTGAATTATAATTTACGGATAAAACATTGAAAAATTCTACAACAAACATCTTCCTGAAACCAAGAAGGAAAAATCTGTAAACTGAAGTCTGTATTCTAGTATCAGAAAATTCAAATAAAAATCTGTTAGTATTGTCAGAAAAAATTTTGCCTTTCAGACACAGAATTGAGTAAATAAAAGTCTGAAGATTTGCAGGAGGCATGCTGTAAAATGTCCTCACTTGGAGTATACTCCGTAAGTTTGAACTTAACTGATAAAAACTTTAAACTTACTTGTTAGGGTACTTCTTGGCAAACGTTTTCAGGTGACCAATAGGAAGAGGAGCACAGCTGCATCATTTATTGACTCAGTTGTCTCTTAGGGCAATTGAAGACAGTTTGTGACAGGAAGGAATGGAGAAACACAACTCCCAATGACTTAACATAACCTTCTTGTGCAATTTAACTTCCCTTTAAGTTCTTATAAACCAAAGGGAGATTCAAAACACTTTTTAAAAGCCAAGCATGTGGCACATGCCTGTAGTTCCAGCAGGATGTGGTGAGTTTGAAACCAGCCTGTGCTACAAAGTGAGCTCAAGGCCACCTTGAGCAGCATAGTGAGATCCTGCCTCAAAGAAACAAAAAATAGCTTTCCAAATGACCTAATGAAATATAACATTGATGTGTTGTTTTATTATGTGTGCCACTGAGACATTTATACTACAATGATGTACAAACACATTTTTGAAAAGAGTGGCTCTTACACAAAATACGATCAAGGAACTAAAATAAGTATCTTTACTGCCTCTATGGAATAGCATAGCAGAGGATAAAATATGGGCACGATTCTATAAAATCAATAATAGCCCCATATATAATGCACTGGAAAAGAGACATGAGTGTACAAGTATATGTGTACACATGTATAGACATTTATAAAATATATATGTTCTCTGTATATACATGGCAGACATGCATTCCTATACTTACATGTTTGTATTTTGTGCATATACACAGATTGCTTAATGTAATCATGAGCTGTTTGATTTCATTTACTAGTCTCATCATAGCAAAGATTCACTTATTTAATGCAGTCTCTGTGATAATATCAGACACAGGCATTTACTGAACATTTACTGGTGGCTGTTATGGGAACTAAGGTTTTCTTCATATGCTTTTAAATGTTGTTTTACCTACAGGATTCTCTCCCCTTTTTACCTCTTCCTTCATGCCATCCTTTTGAGTCACAGAGTATCATTGGGGCTTCTTGTGAGCTGCAAAAACCACTTAAAATTTGAACCAGTGCTTCTCAAAGTTGTCTGATGCTGGTACGCAAATGGATAACTTGTCTGTCACTGTAGGAGAACTATAGGAATTGAGGTAAACAATGATAAACTGTTATAGCATTTTGATATTTCATTTTTATGATTACTTTTATTCTATCTTATAAAAGTATTGGTCTGCCATGGATTAGAAATTTTTAAAAAGAAAAGAAAAACATGAACAAAATCTTGGGCCTTCGTCATAGAAGGTTTGACAAGTACTTAGCTATACTCTTGTGTCTTAAGTCTCACTGTATCAAGGTTCTGCAGGAGGAATTCTGGAACTTCTTAAAAGCCACATATATTTAATGACTGGAGCTTAGAGTTCTGTATTAAAAAATATTGAGGCAGAACAAAACAAAACCCACAATTATCTGATGCATATTATGTTTGGAATGCCGATACTTGTTTAATTGCTGCAACAAATTACATTGTTTATTTTCAATTTTTGGTGATTCTACTGGAATGGAAGTGTCATAGGAACATCAGTCTTGTCTCCTTCATTGGTATGTCTTCATCACCCAGATTGATAACATACATAATAGGAAATAACTATAAGTATTGGTTGATTAAATGAATTAATAACTGAATGCATCTTAGTTCCACAATTAGTATAGACAAACTAAAAGCAAATGTCATAAATTTTTTTTCGTGGCCTCTACCAGATTCTTAGGATCTGACTCATTTTTCATGGGAACACCCTTATGTTACCAGAATGACATTGTACCATCTCTACCTGTGTTTGTGTGATTGATCACCAAGTGAATTTTTCGGCACTATTACATGGGACAGGAACTCAATAAGCCACTCAATTGCTCAGGCAGAGCTCAGACTTGAGATTCTTCTACTCCAGGCTCCCAGAGTGATGAGGCCATGGGCATTTACCACTGTATTCAGTGACCTTGTATTTCTTAACCACATGAGCACACAAAGCCCCTTTATATTCTTGAGACCTTTTCCATGCCATTTGTCTCATAAATTCAAACAGATCTTTTTACTGCTTTTCTCAAGCTCTCCTGTGTCTGTTCTGGATGAGACACAGCTATGTCTTTCTCCATCAAAGCTAACTGCAGTGCCTGCTGCCCTCCTACCCCATTTCACCGTTCCAGGCTTCTGTCACCCATCATTATTCTGTTGTGCACTAACAATCAGTCTATGTTGTTCTTCCTCCCAGAATGAGCTCTTCCTGGGCTCCACACGTAATTCATGAATTTCTGTGGTGCCTGTGCTTATCTTAGTGCCAGTTTTGCAACAAATACTCCGGAGATATTCTTTAAATCAGATTTAGAGATGTTGGTATAGAAGACAAGGAGAGCTCTTGTGTTCAAGTGTCTACAACCCAAAATTCTGAAAAGATGACTTTTTTCCTCTCTAGGTTGAATAGGATACATCTTCAATCAGCCCTGCTTCCCTGGGGACTTTAAGAAAAAAACTGCATCCTTCAGTGTTCAATAAATTACTTTGGTGCCTCTGAAAATGCCCAGAGGACTGATGTCCTTCAGTTTATTCACCTTCAAGTATAAACAGTCACTATCCTGCTGAATTGAATCCTTCCTAATTTTAATAAAAAGCACATTTTCTTTCGATCTTTCTACCTTTTCTACAGTCTTGACATACATCTTTTATTTTGTCAAGTACTCTATATTAAACACTCGGTTAATAATGATTCATTACTGATATGCCCTTTAACGCTTGAGTTATAAAACTTCTTTTGATTATCAGAGATTCCATTGTTAGTGATTTTGTGTGTGTGTGTGCTTTAGGCCATCAAGATAGGAAGACTTCCTCTGTGATATAACTTTAGTATCCAGTTCATGCTTACATTGAGGGTACAACTGTCTGGAATCCCAGCTTCAGCCACAGCCTCCATTTCACATCCCTACCTTGAGGAACTAGGATTGGTCTTTGGTCCATGTTCATACCACAACACTAACAAGAAGCTTGAGGTCATGAGCAGCAACAGACGTCTCCAGGTGAAAGCCAGCTGGTTAGTAGTCACTGACCTGTGCGAATTCTCTTTACTTGTTTTTGTCTTTCTTTCTTTCTTTCTTTCTTTCTTTCTTTCTTTCTTTCTTTCTTTCTTTCTTTCTTTCTTTTGGCTGTTTATTGCTTAATTTCTTTGTAGCTAGGATAGAACTTATATAGACTCATTTATTTTGTAGAATTTTTGTTTGTTTTCCACTTATAGCAACAGAAGTTTAGAATGGTAAAATAAAGGTAGTGATCAGGAGGTAGGTATGTGTGTGTGTGTGTGTGTGTGTGTGTGTGTGTGTGTGTGTAGAATTTCATAACAATACACCCAAAATCCTAAGTACATTTCCTAAATGCACTGTTTTAGGTTTCTATAGATGATTTGAACGATGGTTCATTTTCCATTTCCTCTTTGAATGGAAGAAGTAAAGGTAAATTAAGGACAGGACAAAAATTTTATTTCAATAAATTATTTAGCCTTAAGGATAATTGTAAAATTAATAAAATTTTACAAGAGGGCAATGCAGCTTATAAAAGTAAGAATGAATTTAATTTTTAAAAAAATTAATAAATAAAGATGAAGGAGAAGAATCTCCATTTTTGGTTTTTGAGATTATGAGTATTTTTCATCACATCCTTACTTGGTGTTTTTGAAATTTATGCATTAATAAACAAATGTAGGTTGAGTTTTTTGTGCACATGAATTGCTACACATTTTTATTTCTTTTTATTCTTCATCACACTTTATCTTCTTGGCTTCTACTCCCTCATTTCTTTAATTCTCCTACTTATCTTTAGCTAATTTTGCTTTAGTCTCTCAGTCTGTTTCCTTCTTTTTCTGTGTAGTTTTCTTTCCAATTTTCTCTCTCTCATTCACAGTATTAGACAATCTTCTTGCTCACAAATGCTCCCTCATTCTTCAACATATTTTTTTCCTCCTTCTCTCAGTGAAATAACTATTTTTATAGAAATGTTTTCCTTCTTGATTTTTCATATGCAGGGAGCATATGAAGAATCTTGGAAACTTGGCGAAAAACAATCACTAAAAACTTGTTGAACAATAGTTATTTTTAAAACAGAGAATTCCAGATAAAGTGAACATTTCTCTGGTTTCGTCAAAATTGGTGGATTCAGTAGAAACAAAGAATTTAAAGAATAAAAGCATTAATTCAATTGAATTGATTGGTTATTCTGGATAACTGCATAAACTAAATTGGTAGTTTTACAGGTTTTTTTAAAAAGGATTTAAAAGGATAAATTGAGAATGAGAGCTGAAACTGATGAGGCCAATATTTTTGGTGCCCCAGTAAGCAAATGTATTTCTAAAAGCAAAATACAGTGACTGAAAACAACAATGATTTTGTATAATCTTCTTTGTGAGTGTTTACAGTCTCATAATACTTCAAAGGTCATTATGTTGATTAATACATATTCAATCCTTACAACAACTGTACAGATTAATTATTGTCCTCTTTATTTTTCAGAAACTGAAACAGACTTTTAGATAAGTTCGTATGGATCATGTTGCTCATAGGTAGAGGTACCAGTATTGAAACACAGTTACTCCTGACTCTTGAGATCTGGTGTAGTGATCAAAATGATGTCTCAACTACATCTTTTAAACCAAAAATAAAATAATAAAATGTCATTGTGATTCAAGTGATCCTTATAGTAAGACTTAGAAGAACCCTATAGAAGATTTAAATGTCATTTAAATTCAAATAGATCTTTGTCACAATTAATTTCTACTTGTTGTTGAGACAAAATACCTGATGCCCAAAGTTAGGGAAAGAAAGGTTTATTTCTTACAGTTCTTGGAGTTTCAGTTCACACTCTGCTGGCTACAAGGCAGGGCTGCTGCTCATGGCCACGGCAAACAGCGAGGAATGAACTTGGGAAAGAGACACACCTATTCACACCAGTAACATTGTATTCCGGCTCCACTCCTGGGCGTGTAAAACCTTCACACCACCAATCCAAGCCCTAGATAATAAACCAATCACAGACACTAGACTTGGTGGTGTCCATAACTGCATGAGGTTTGGGGGCCACTAACACAAACCATGGCAATCTTAGACAAAATTTTGTCACTCTTCTTTTCATAGTCAAGAAGTCCACTTTTCAGAGACCAGAAGGACCTAACTCAGGGATGTCATTTGTTTTTGTTAGAATTATAACTACAATTGCTCTAATGGCAAAATCACCACTTGGTCCCTTCCATAAATTTTCTTCCCACTGGTTTCTCACAACATTAAAAAGATCAGTGCTAAGAATTCTTTTGAGCAAAGGAACTGTGTATTCAGAAATCTTCCTCTAACATGTAAGTATATTGCTCAGAGGCAATTGCATGGTAGCCACTGTTTTTCCAAGCTTGTGTTTTCATCCAATGACTTTCTTTCTTCCCTCTCTATTGGCCAGGAGGAAGAAGTAGATCAGCTTTAATGTCATCATTCACAGATTTTATATCTGGTAAAAAATACATCTGTAGTTGTGCTCTCGGTGTTATGTGCGCTGCAAAATTAACATCTAATTCATCAGCACTGCCCTGTTTGTTGTTTATGTTAGAGAGGATTTTGTTTACTGTCTTTAGCAATAATACAGGTGAAGTTTAATCCTGCTCAGTCTCTTCCTAACAGCATATGGAGCTGAAGCATTCACATTCAGAGAAAACTTAAGAGAGTCTGCAAAGAATCCTTCCCTTCCTGTCACTTGAAGGCAAGCACAGAAATTTGGGGAGCTTATGACATAGTGATAATTTCTCTGGCACCCTCTTGCTTTCCAATCCTTGCTTCACCTCTGAAGTTGTCATTTTTCTATTGTTCTTAAGATCAGGAATTTATGCTTAATAAAACCTGATACTGTCAGAAGATTGTCTTGCTGTGGACTTGGAACTCCTTAGTAAGGAGCTTTGCATAGGTAAGGGCACTTTCTGATTATTGAAGTGTCTTTACACACAACTCTGGTATGCACAGAGGAAATTTTCATCACAGTTCAGACCCCAGGAGGCAAATTAAACTTTTACTAAATTTGCTTCAAGGAATTTGCAACTTAGCATCCCATACTCATTTTTCCTAAACCAGTGAAGTAAAATAATTTACTTGGTAAACAAAAGACCAGCTTTAAACAGTGTGCTCCTTTGGAATTACTGGCACTAACAATACTGCACAAGCATTGCATACTGCCTCATTTAGCCTTTTGGAGATTGCCGCAGATTAAGAGTCCTTTGTAATCAAAATGCAATTGAATCATTAACCTCACTGTACTCCACAGATGCCTGTGACTCATTTCTATTAGGAAATTGTTAAATAGTCTAAATTACTGTAATTTGGTACTCATCTTTCATTTTTCAGGGAGAGCAGGGCTATGTGCATGAGACCTTCGGCTTCCTTTGGCGGCCCTGAGGCACAGACACTGAGCTTTGTGTCTGTGTCTGTACTGACAGCTGTCTCCCAAGAGCTGTGAAATTACGTTCAGCTCTTCTTAATTTAAAGGGAAAAAAGTGTGGTTGATTTCAACTCTTTTGTACTGAGCTTTTCAGAGTGTACTCGGTTCCTCAGTATGTTGGAGTGGACTAGGAAAAGAGGGTCGTAGGAGAATGATTGTGTGAGATACACATTTATGCTGAGTAAAAATAGTAATTCAAAACCGTGTCTTATTGTTTTTAAATTTTAGCTACAAATCTACAATTTCATCTTTATCCTATTGTAGATGTACTTAGGGCAATGCCAAGACCCTACCTGACACCAAGGAGAACAAATAGAGACCAGATAAGAAAATAAATTATATATATATATATATATATATATATATATATATATATACTATACGCAAAATATATTTTTTAATAAATATATAAGTAGAGCATAGATATTTTTTCCTATAACAAAATCTCAATCACACTATAACATTGACTATCTACACATTTTTCATTCTTTTGTTATTTCTCTTTGTTTTCCTTCGCTGGAAATATTTACTTTTCCTTATAAGATGAGTCATTGTTCAAAAAAGTATTTTATTATGAATTAGTTTTTATTTTGTATACATGGAAATAGGTTAAAAACACTACATATATGATTAAAATACTGCTGCAAAATCTAGATTCTTCAGAATTTTATTTCCATCATGA
Organism: Cavia porcellus; assembly: GCF_034190915.1. Taxonomy (NCBI): domain Eukaryota; kingdom Metazoa; phylum Chordata; class Mammalia; order Rodentia; family Caviidae; genus Cavia; species Cavia porcellus. The sequence continues at coordinate 18,475,706 of NW_026947504.1, forward strand.
AGGAAACATGGACCAATTTGATTTGATAATTCTCAGTCTGAGATGCTTATAATTGTAGCTTTGGGGTCACTATCCCTGATTTTAGAAACTTTTAACACTGCTCTAGTGTATTGTCACAATATTTTCCCCTTTCCTTCTTTATCAAGCTGACCTTTTATTTTAATGGTTTTTCCAGAAGTAACTTACTGTGGCAAAGGCAAGCTCCCATTAGATATGATTTTAGGTGACAACTTCTTGGTAGAGTTATAATTTATGCTGTTATTTAAGAGTAACAGGATATTTTCTACATTATTCCATTCTCATTTGGCAAAAGCAAGATGTCTCATTACCAAGATTTTAGGGGAATATTAAATGAAGGAGACAGAAGGAAGTTTAAGGAGGTAGAGATTGTTTTTGCCAAAATAGTAAAACAGAAATTTCAGAACCCGAAAAGTAACTAAAGAAATTATAGAAGTGAAAAAAAAAAAAAACTACAGATTCAAGGAAATGGCAAAGCAAAGCCCTCCCACGGAGAGGGCAGCCTGGCTGGAACAGGGTAATTGTTCAGCAGCAGCCTGGGGCATGGGCTTCAGAGGGTGGACAGGGAAAGGTGGGATTTACAGCAGTTCTGGGCTATGCAATCAAACTATAGGTTCTTCCTAGACGTACCCAGTAAGAAACTCAGAGCAGGGCTCAGCGACCCGCTGAAACAACTCCTTCTAGTGATTCACCGTAAAGTTGGAAGTAAAAAAAGATTTTTAAGCTGCTTTTCTTTGCATTACTTAGGGACAGCTGCGGCCCAGGAGCTTAACAAGAGCAATTTGCCTCTACCTCAGGAGACCAGTGGATCAGGAGTGTTACTATAGGAGTGCAAAACACCCTAATTGTTGAGGCTGTGCTAACAGGTACAGACTGACTAACTCGTTCTTCAGCATTTATTTTTCCACTGAAGCCCATTATTAGAGATGAGAGTGCATAATGCTCCACTGTCTTTTTTCATCTAAAGGTTTAAATAACCTCAGATTAGAGAAGCTGCTTGGACTTGCAGCCAAAACTTCACCCAGGATCCTGTGGAGGCTGAGGTGGTCGGCCTGGGGCTGTGCATTCTCCACTGACTATAGAACAGTGGGAACTCCAGGAAAATGTGGATTTGCACTCCATGAGTGAGACTTCTGAGCAAAGGGAGATCCAGGACTGTAAGGCCTGAAGGCTGCGAGGTTTCCAGGGCTGTTTAAGAAAAAAATAAGAAACACAAATGAAATTACAAACACAAAATCTAATGTGAAGGTGAATTTTTTAGGATGAAAAAGAAATTGACACAAATCACATATTTTTGAAATTTAACCAATATAAACATTACTAAATCTAGTAAATTATTAAACCCCTATCAAAATCATTAAACTTACATAAAGCCTTTTCCTTCTTTTTGAGATTCATTTATTGTTCAATTCTTCATCTCTAAGCAATCATATTGTTGACTATACTCATAATTTAACACAAAAAAGACTTTAGTCTTTCATGTCATATGATTTTTCAGGATTTGTGTTTATTGTTTATGACTAGATACTTAAAATGCAACTTTCCGTATGACTTTTTAATAATGCTATAGTTTTGTGCTTTATAAGCAATTGACATTGAATACATTTTATATTTGCATAATTGTATCAAATGAGAAATATATGTTTCACTGTTAATACTATACTGTGAATTTTTGTGCTATTCCTAAATACAGAGAAATTCCATTTTGACTAAACATCAATAAGAAACAAATACTCTGTGTACAGTTTTAGATAGTTCATGATTGGAACGATGTTTTGTGTTACTTTCTGACTGAGCAGTTCACCCTCTTGTGCAATCTGAGTACTACATACCATAGAATATTTTAATGTTGTAGTATGACCTCCTACATGTCATGATAGAGGATGTGTTGGGTTTCACTCAAGATAGGAGTATTTCTAGGAGCTATTCCTACATAAAACACACAGCTAGTAATAATTACATTCTGTGACTCATATGTATTGGTATGCAATGGAGACAGCAGTCTAAATTAATGATGCATGAGTATCCTGTGCATATTTATAAAAATATATGATTACTAGTTGCGGTTTGTGACTCTCAAACTTTATTGTTATATTACTAGGGGTCTCTATAGAAGTAGAGAAGTGAGAGAGGTGAGGGGAAGGGTGACAATGAAAAAGTGAAGGGGAGAGAGAGAGAGAGAGAGTCAGCGGAAGAGAGAACTTGATTTTAAGGACTTACGAGGGCTAGCAAGTTCAACATCTGTAGGGTAGCCTTACCTGTTAGTCAGACAAAGATTAAATATTCTCCATATACAACTAGTGAGTAAGACAAATTAATCTTACTAGTAATAGAACAAATACTGACTTAAAGCATTACTAAGAAGCCAGTTTTCATTTTTCTTTTTTTTTTTGTCTTTTTCCTTTTTATCGGTACCAGGGATGGAACTCACGACTGCCTGCTTGCAAGGCAGGCGCTTATGCCGCTGAGCTAAATCCCCAGCCCCCAGTTTTCATTTTTCAAATTAACAATATCTGCTGTAAAGTAGGATCAAAAAAGGCAGGTGAGTTATAAGTAAGACTGTTCCTCAAATGTAAAGTTAGTAGAATTATCAATTGTAAGCATTTTTGGAAAGTAATTTGGGAATCTGAACACAATGTATGTTAAAAAGGCTTTACTATATGGCCCTATGACTTTACTATATGGCCCTATTAATCTGAAATTCTTACGCCTACAATCTATGTATATGTGCATAGCTAGTAAAATATATGACTTTAAAGGGCAGTGGTCTAAATATGCTAATATTTAAGTAAATATATTAGATTTAGTGAATGTGTCAGATTGATCATTACTATTAAAATTTGACTTACCATGAACTTTTCAATGCAGCATGTGGTGGATTAACTAATGGTCAACTAGTAACATCCAGCTGAACTGAATCAGTGTGGTACTGGGTATGGATGGCCCAAATGAGGATTGCTGCCAAAAATGTAAAAAGGAAAAATGGAGAGAAAATGGTGTGCTGTCGATTCTTCTGGAGAAGCTTGACCTGCTGGTTTTCCTCATAATGAACTCAGCGTTCTCATCATCTGAGGAGCTCAGGACCTTGCTGTCACAGAGGATGACCGCAGTTCTTTGGGGGGAGCTCTGATCCTTACCCTGAGCATTGTTTCCCAGCTCCTGTGCAGATCCTTCAGCTTGTTGGAGCAGACTTGATAGCTTCTACCATGGACCTCTGGGCTTTCCCAGTGTAAACCTTTGGTAAAGACTTTCATGAGACATTGTTGTGGGCTCTAGGCATCCAGTTAGGCTCGTGCAAGACGTTGCTGTGGGATCCAGGCCCTCAGCTGGATTTTTGGGTCTCTAGTGTGTGGGCATATCTCCTGCATTCTTCTGCATTTGACATTGAGGTGAATATTATAAAATAATCCTATAAATTATATATTGTTTCCCTTGCAAACTCTGACTACAACATAGGAAAATATTTACATTCTAAATTTAAATTTCACCAATTCTTGGCCTTTTCGCTAAGATCAAGTGTAGTATCTGTTCTTATCAGTTTAACATCTGATACTTCCTCTATCTAAGGATAACGCATTAAGTGGCTTTTTGGAGCTGGAAGACGTCACAGAAGTTTGCTCGATCCATTCCACGCATCGACTTGGTATTGCAGTACCTCCAGGGATAAGGGGCACCAAGAAAAACAATTTAAATTTCAGAAGCAATAATAACTCATTGTATGTATAATATTATATCTGCTCTATAAAGACATGTATAAAGCTAAAAATGATTATATTAAAATCATAAATAAGTAAATTCTATAGTTGGTAATCAAAAAGACAGTTAAAGACTATGCACGCATTTTCTACTGTTAGATTTCCAAAAATTAACATATGAGATTATGATTTCATGAAAAAACAAAAAAGCAATGTTTGTAATTAAGTTACAAAAAACAATTTGACATTCTCTTCCTTATGTGTCAGTAATGAAGAAGATAACTGGCTTGAGTTTTATTATTCAGTTCAAAAATGTCTTTCGGTCAGGTTTTGAAATCATACTTGATGATTTTTTTGTGTTATTAATATATTTCCAATAAATGGTTACAAATCAAGATCTAGTTGATTCCAGAGGGAACCCGTAAGTTTTTCTCCCAACAATGTGAAATAATAAATTCAGATTTTTGCAGGTTGATGGCCAATACAAGTACTCAGAAAAAGTTCATCATTCAGCTGTAATTTATACAAGTTTCTTTGCTCCTTGTCAGTTGAAGTCAGATATTGTAAGTTTTCACAGTGCAGGCCACAGAATCCAGGACCTTGCATGTGTTAGGCAAGTGCTCTAACACTGGGCTGTCCCTTGAGCCACAGTCAGATACTTTTCTAAAAACCTTTACATTCAGAAGTTTTATGAGTGTCACTACATGGAGCAGTATATTTGAAATACAAAGTCTTAACATATTGAATGACCCTGTGGACTTATATAATATTGCAAACAAACAAAAACCAAAAAATCTATCTTCTTTTTCCCTTACTGAGTTGATTTTTTTTTTTTTTTTTTTTTTTTTTTTTTTTAGTACTAAAGACTGAACTGAGGGCCTTTTCACTGAACTGTATCCCTAGCCTTTTTTAAGAAAATCTGTTTGAGACAGGGTCTTGATAAATGTTAAAACTGCAGGCTTCCTGCCTCAGCCTCCCAGAATGCTGGGGTTAGAAGAGGCTGAAGTTGGAAAAGGGTTAAGAAGTGACAGGAGGATGGGCAGATGAAGGAGAAATAAAAATTATTGAGATGCAATATGTATATCTACCAAATTCCAAGGTGAATGTAATTATTATGTTTCCGAATATATACTAAGTTAACTAAAAAATATGAAAGAATACTTTTTGTGTCTGGTATCCAGTAACAATTATTGGTAAAGTGCATATACACAGATACACGTACAGATTAGTGAAGAAAACATTTTTTATTAACTGTGGTTCTGCTTATCTGGCATTTTAAAACTCATTTGTATTCATTAAAATTCACTCATTCAATCTTTTTTTACTTTTTAAGTAATAAACATTTATCTACTTCTTTAAATGAGCTCCTTTAAAAACCATTGCTGACAGATTTCATCCATCACATTCTTTGCCTTCTCTATCAGTTTTCTCCTAAAAGGCATTTGTGGTTTCGATTACATTTGGCTTCTCTAGAAAATGAAGGGACATTTACAAGTTTTTGAAGGAATTTGCCTGTGAACTTTATGAACTTCATCTGTGATCGGCATGTACTGTACAGAGTAAACCTTCATAAAAACTCTGGTTTCTTCTAAACATCATAGAAGAGTGATTATCATCCCATTTCTTCACTTGGCCACCTTCTCCACTTGTTTCCCAAAAGGGTTAGGGCCACACTACTGTTAGTGCCCCTCCCCATTTCAGTGGGTGGATTGTAGGGCATTTCCCTCTCTTACTGATTTTAGAGGTGATCTTGTAAATTGTTTTGGTGAGATGCTTTAAAAGACATCAGTGTAACAGTCAGTGTTTACTAGAGAAACAGATATAATATAAGATACATATAGATGCGAATTTATAAGATTGGCTTACAATGGCCTCCCGCAGAATCAGAGGTTCTGACTGTGCCCTGAGGATCGGGAGGGTCCAGTGGAAGGTCTGGGTATCACTGTAGTGACCCATGCGAGTCCGGATCAGGAGGCCGATGGGTCTCTGCTGGAAGCCAGGAGATGACATCCAAGGTGCAGGTGAAGACTGGAACTCCTCTCAAGAAACAGAACCAGATCTGTTTCCCTTCATTTTCCATTTCCACCATCCAGGTGACAAGCTACCCGCGGGTGGTTCAACCCTCTAGAGGGTGGAATTGCTGAGCCAATTTAGTGGAGCTTCTCTTGTTCAAGTTAACATAGTCAATCAACCATCATGACATTGTACTTGCCTTGCTGTGCATTTGTCATCGGGAAGAGATAACCATTCTCCAGTCAGTCTGGCTGTCTTGGGAACAGTGAGAGAAGCAGGAAAACAGAGTTCCTGCCCCGCCGGTATACACAGTTTGAAGCAAAAGCATCCCAGGTGATTCGGGGCTTTGTAGGAATAAATATTTTAATGTTATGAAATCAAGATAGTTTTTTATACGTTATCATGACACTGACTAAAATACTCATGAACACAATCACTAAAGTACAATTTCTGACAAGCTAGATTGTAGGAATTTCTACTGTCTCTGTGTATGTATTAATTCTCATAAATGATACTTCCATAAGTTAGAAAATTGTACGTTTTAGAAGGCAAGAGCCCCGAGTTTTGGTCTTTTCTTGGCTAACAAGGAAAATAATCTTTGACAAGTCCTGTAATTTTTCTCTGCTGCAGTTGCTTCATTTATAAAAATGAAAAACATATTGTGACAAATTTAAGAACAGGGTTTATACTTGATGTAACAGGCCTATATTTTATGGCTGAAATGTATAGTTGTATGAACTAAAACAATGTCAGTTATTTAATGATATAAAACTCCAGTGTCATCACTCTGTGCAGTTGTGAGACAGAGTTAGAATGTTTTAGAACTGCAGGAGTCCTAAGGCAGAAACTGGGAAGTTTGAGAGGAAAACATGATACGGCCAACAACAGACGCAGTTGAAATATTTGGGAAATCGAGCTATACAGAAGCACTTGGATTTCTTAAACAAGATCCAAGATCAGAATTGAAAGGATGAGACATAATTTTCTTAATTTTAAGTCTCACTTTTTTCTGCTTATACATTTCATTTTTCCTCTATTCTCTAGAAGTAGATGTGTGGTTTTTTTGCTAATAAATATGTTATAGCATCAGGGGGCTTTCATAAATCTTACCTGGTACCAATTTGTTTGCTTTTGCCATCTTTTTGGTTGGGATTCAGAGGAAATGGTCACGTAGTATGTAGTTAGGTAAAACAAACTTTGCTGTTTCTCAGACTCCTCTCACTTCTTTTTCCAAAGGTCCTGTTTGGGAGACTATTAATTAAAAGACGAGATTTGCCACCTTTCCTGAATAGAATAACAAAGAAGTAAGCTTACAGATTTTTTTCCATTTGTATTTATTCATCCTCCATTACATTTTATAGAGGATTTGAAAGAAGGAATTGCCACACAGCAAGCGAGACTTGGGAATACATGCTTTTAGCTGGTGGCATACTGCCCAGATTAAAAATGGGTAGGAAGGGAGGTTGGGAATTGGGAAGCAATTAACCATCGCTGCTACAATGATAAATCTCTGTGTTTTGCTTCTGAATTTATGGCACTATAAAATACTTGAATTTTACTGACCTAAATTTCTATTCATTCAACATGTTTCTTCTTTCAAATCCCCTAAAGTCCTATATACTTGTTCAGCATAGGTACATCTTGCCAAGTTATGTATCTTAATAGAATCAGTATAGTTATTTATATTTAAGATTTTTAAAATATTAGTCTTTAAAAATCTACAGCACATCACAGGCATTTAGTTATATGTTTTTGAGATCATTTGCATACAAGAGTAGACTACCTGTGCTCACATAACAAATAGACATTATGACTGCTGAAGTGTGTGGATAACGCAGGTACACCATGAGCCAATGAATCGCTGTTTTTCTAAATTGTGGAATAATATTGCAGTGGGAGCCACCACAGACAATTGTGGAGAACTATTCTTTTAACTCTAATTGTACACAGATTCTTGCAAGTGAATCCTAGAATGTGTCACCTATTACACATTCCCTGGATTAGTCTTGTAAAGTTAATGGCTTAGAACAGAAAAGCAGAATTATAAGCAATGACGTTATCATAGAAGTAAGCTGCAAGGAATTCCTCACACGAAGACAGAGGTCAGAAATGATTTCAGGACACCAGGAAACACAGCTTTAGGAAAAGTATCCACATTAGGGAAATGCTAAAAATCCCCGGAAGCCTGGATTTTGCAGTTGCTATGTACATGTGCAGGCAACATGAGTCCTGCGGAGAGAAATATGACTCCCACTCTAGTGCAGTGCAGTTGCCCTGAACAGTGATAATAAATACAATCTGACTCTTCCACATTAGTAAAAATCCTTTTACACACATCATTTCTTTATGACTTATTATCGTTATGATTATAGATCGTTATTTACAGAACTTCAATAACAGGACTGAGTCTCCCAGGCATTAAGTGCTTTTGACAGAAGCATGTAAACACCAGCTAGCATTTGGAGACATCTTGCAAAAAAAAAAGAAACAGAAAACAAAAGGAAAGAACAAAGCCTGCCTGTGCCCAGAAAGCCTGCCCACCCTATCCTGGGAACTCAGGTTTTCCTTCTGTCCCAGGTTGTGGGAGTTTTAGCCATTTCTGGTTTTCCCCACTGAATTTCTATGATTGGACCAATTGCTCTTGAGCGTTGTGGTGCTATACACTGTCTAACCCCTTCTTTCCAGTTCAATCTCAGCGAGCGCCATGCATTGGACCTTTTCCCTCTGTGATACTGTCTGAAAGACAGTAAGTGAAAGAGCCGAATACCGATCCGTTATGTTCTTTTTAACTTACACCTTGCTGAGCTAACAGCGTGACTGTTGCTACTATTTTAAACAAAAGTGTGATTTTAAGCAGATAAAGATGAAAGATTATGCACTTGTGTGTCATTTAAGTTGAATGTCATGCCATTGAATATCCAGTCTTGTAGTCATCATTTCCCTCAGAGTAGCATTTTAATGGTTTTAAAATCAAGTTTTAATCAGAGCCACAACTACGTGTATTTAACCATTCGTTTAGTTACTAGTTGCAACTATCAATTTCTTTGTTTCTATCATTCTGTAAAATTTTCCTTTTTAAAGTTGCATTTTCATCCATATTATGCCTGTGTATAGTTACCATAAATTCCCTATTATTGAATATTTAGATTGTTTCTCTTGTACCTATAAAATGTTACACTGGATTATCTGTAGAATGAATTCCAGGTATTGGAAAATTGCTGGTTCAGACGATAAATGCACTTACATTTTCATGGAAATGCATTTTATATTTTTATTTACTTATATAGAATATAGTGAGTATAAATCAGAGTGGTAAAACAAATTCTCCTTTTGATAGGCAAGCACTGCTCTCAGATTCATATAGCTTTACAAAAATATTCAACATGTGTACAAATGTGTACATAGTTAGGAAATTCTCATTTGAGAATATTTCTGTTTTATTTTGTACTGCATTTAAGACAATCCAAAGATCCTTGCCAAGAAGATACTGATGGGGAGATACTCAGGTTATAATGACACCATTCATGGTTGGGACAAACTTCTTTGTTGTTTTATGATTTGGTGTCTGCCATATGTCATAATTTCTGCAAATGCTTTTAAAGCCTGCATTTCCATTGCTTTTCACTATATCTATTTACTCTTGAAGGAAGGATGCCCTTGGATGTATAAGGTTCTTAGTAAGTTTTTAAAACATGATCCAATCTGGATTGGTTGCTCATTTGAACAAAAACTATAGTGTATAACAAAAAAATCTACTTTTTATAAGAGAATTAAAGCTCAACACTTCCTTATAGCCAGAAAGTGTTTCATAACTTCAACATAGTTGTCTTGTTTTGAAGTCCTGTATAATTTGTATTTTTTTTTCTGATTTTCGTTATTCTGTTTTGTTAGGATGCATGAAGAGTTTGACTTTGATTGCTACTCTGAGTTGCTTATTTTGATTTTCTGATCATCTTTTACCCACAAACTAGAATACAAAACCTTCCTCAAGCTTTGCATATATAGAGCAGCATAGAAGGAACGTAGTTATCTGAATGGTTTTGTATAGCACCAATGTTGCAACAACCTGGATTGTTTAAATTGGAGGAATGATATAACAAAGAAGTAATTTCTATGACTGAGAGACCAGTTTGTTATCCTATGTTTATCCTATGTGCTAACTAGTATGCTTGGGTCCCTTTGAACTCTGGGATTTCTTCTTTTTCTGCTGTGGCCTATATAAACTTCTTTCCTGGTCTATTTCCTCATTTTGGTGGAGTACAAAAGAGCCTATGGGAGACAATTTCACTGCATTTGTGCATACTGGAAAACATCCTGTTTTGACCTTTTACTGGATGAATAGTTTGATTAGGCATGGAGTTCTGATTGGAAAATAATTTTCCTTCAGAGCTTTGAAGTTACTGTTCCATTTGGCTTGTTATTCTACAAAAAGTTTGACTTACGAGGTTTTCCCTCTCGGAGGTCCTAGGATCTTCTGCTTTACAGTGTGGTTCTGAAATTTTTCAGTGTCCTATTTTAGTGTGGATCTATTTTTACCTGTTAAGTTTGATTCTCAGTGGGACTTCCTTTTTTACTAATATTTAAATTTTATTTTAAAGCAAACAAAATAAATCAGGATAAAGCCAATCAAAACAAAACAATGAAAGTGGTACAGAACTTCAAAACAAGATAATAGGAAATCAACAATGGCTACTAAATAATTGAGTTATCTTCAAAAGCTGCTCTCCCCATCAGACATAATAAAATCAGACAAAATAAAACAGAATAAAGCAAAACAATGAAAATGATACAGGACTTCAAAATAAGATAATAAGAATTTAACAATGGCTACCATAATGATTCTTGTTATCTTCAGGATAGCTGACCAGATCATCAGACACAGGCATGTAAAATTAATCACACGCTGTTATCTTTTCAGAAATTTCAGGTGTGTGATCTGTAATTTCTACTCTGTCTGTGTCTTCTGAACTTCAGTGTAGGCTGGAAGTCTGAGACTGTATTTTGCACCTTCATCTTGACATTTTCCTGTAATTCTCAAAGTCAGCACATTGCTGCATCCTGGGTGCTTCCTGCATTGGCTGCAGTCCCTTGGTGTAGTGGGTTGCATGAGACACGTGGCGGGTATGGGACCTCGGGGTGTGGCTTCTTTTCTGGCCTGGTGCTGGACTACTGGATCTCTCTATGTCACTGGCACATAACCTTAAGGCATGGCTCTTCCTATTAACTCTATTTGTTCACAGATTTGATTCAGCTGTGATGTTTCTTTGCTGATTTTCTGTCTAGTTGATCTGTGTCTCTGTGACAATGAGGCATTGAGGTTTTCCTTACAATTGTGTTATTGCTTATTTGATTTTCCATGTCTACCAATAACTGTCTTACATAATTGGGTGCTCCTGTACTAGGTACACATATATTTATAATTTTTATGGTATATGTGCTGTCTCCAGTTTTCTCATTGACTCCAATCAATCTTGTGTTATTCTTTGTTGCATCTTGTAATTGTTGGATTGATTTCTCATAGTCTCTTGCTATTTTTAAGGTATATATATTTTTAAAGACAGAGGCTTGTTATGCAGTTCAGATTGACCTTGAGTTCACTTTGTAACCCAGGCTGGTTTCAAAGTTTCAACAATCCTCTTGCCTCAGCCTCCTGAGTGTTGGGATTACAAGCATGTGCCAAGATATCTTTTTATGCATGATCACTAGCTGCAATTTTATCTTTAGGAGCTGAAATTCTATCCTTCATTCAGTCTGTTACATATTCTTTCAATGGAAGTTTAATTTCCTGGATCTCTGTTTGGATCTGTTTCATGGATTTCATTTCTCTCCTATTTGGGCATTTTTTGTTTCCATCTTTTTAAACTCATCTACTCTTTTATTCGTGTCTTCTCTAATATCTTTGATTTTAAGCATCATTTCCTTTTGTATCTGAGAGATCATTTTCTCTCCAGCCTTTTCCACATGTTTTTTTTTTTTTTTTTTTCACTTCTGCTGTTAAAATTCCAGTGTTTGTCTTCCAACTTCATTCATCTCATTGAGTTGCCTGCTGTGGGGAGGGGGGCTGGGGTCTGGGGCCACCACCCCATCTGTGTCTTTCCCTTCTCTACCTCCTCTTTTTAATCTTCTCACTGTCTTCCGGCCAGCCCTGCCGTCTATCATGTCTCCAGTGGGCACTTTCAATATGAACCTTTTAAATCTGGGGAATTTTCTTCAGTTATTTGGTGTGTTATTTTCTCAGTTTTTTATTTCCTGCATTACTGCTTTTTAGATGTTAGACTTCCTGGATTGCTTCTGAAATTTTCTTCATTTCCTTTTTATCTCTGTGTCTTTTTGCTCTGTGAAGCTTTCTCAAATTAAACCTCCAATCCATCTGTTGAAGTTTTTCAGTTCTGCCATGTTGTTTTTAATTCCCAAGAATATCTTTTGCTTTTTGAAATTTTTTTGTTGCTTCCTGACCTGATCATGGACGCCATGTCTTTTTCCACTTCTGAGATGTTATAAAAAACATTTATTTTACCAGTTTTCTTCACTCTGTAGATTCTCTAGCTTCAAAATGGCATGTTTTTCTTTATTTTTTGTTTTGAGTGCTAGTTCCTTTCAGATGAGAGACTTTCCTCAGATGTGTGGCCACTTCTTGTCATTTTAGGAGGTAAAAGTTTAAAAAGGGACCTGCATGCTCTGAGTACACGAAATAGGTCAGTGAGTGAATTTCACAGCAGAGTGGCCTAGGCAGACTATTAGCTGCCAAATTCCTAAAGTTGGTATCTGTGTGTATTTCCTCTAGGGCTGATTAGCCTCTAGGGCTAAGTATCTCAGAGAGGAGTCTCCTACTCCCCAGCATGAAGAGTAGTGATTTGACTGTCAGAGTTCTGTGCAGAAAAGTAGGGGGCAAGGACATTTAACAGCCACTGTACTCCACTGCCACTATTTTTGGTAAGTTGCTCAGGCTCACAGCTATGCTCAGCACCCTCATTCCAGAGAGCCTCCATTTTAAACTTTCCTGCAGACAGATCATTCTTATTCCTGTTGGCCTTAGGTGCATGCGTATGTGTATTCCATACAGTGAAACTCAGGAATGAGTTTAGATTTTAAATTATTTGCAAGCAACTTTTACTATATTCTCCGTAGCTGATTCTGTTATCCACTCAGTGTTCCCTTCATTTGCATTTCCAGAAATGTCACAAAAAGCCTTATGGTGCTGTCAAGGGTGAATAAAGTAGTTTCAAGCATTTATCCACTGTAAACTTAGGAGTGAGGCTGTATTTAATCTGCATCATGAGTGGACTTTCATGTATATGTTTCTTAATGTCAAATAATAGTTCTCCCACTTTGGAAATTGTGTGTGTGTGTGTCTCTTTGTACAGAAAGATCTTATTTGGTTCTCCTTCAGGAAAGAGTGGAGTTAAGTGTGTGTTTTCAATCTGTTATTTTAATCTGGAACCCTAATAATTGCTTTTATTAGTTTTTTTATTTTTATCTTACACTAGCAATGAAGATTTCAAATAGTTTACATTTCTTTGGATACAGTTTTCTCTGAAGAAGAAAATGGAATCTTATTAGCTGATGGAAAGGATTAAAATAGTCATGTTTGGTAATTCAAGGAATTCATATATGATAAGAATTACATAAACAAGGATATTAAAGTCCTTAATAAGTTGCTAAAAAGTCTGAGAGTCTATTATTCAATGTACTATTTAAAATAATGACGTGCCAAAAATGTACTTGGAATATTTTTTAAAAAGTAAAAATGTGACAGTAAACTAGTGAAATACAGAAGCATATTTACAGAAAGCAATGTAAAAGAAGTTAATCAGATGAATAACAACCCCAAAAATGTGTTTGTTTTGCAGGCAATAGCCCTTCTGTAGGTGACAAAATTATAATAAATTCTAAAGATTTTGAGACTTGTTCCTTGATTCAGTGCTAATTGGCAATCTAGAAGATCTCTACTCGTACCTGCTAAGTGAAAAAGAACCTGAACTTTCTCTTCTAAATTTGGTACCTGCAAAACTATAAAGCCTAAAGCACACCTCTTATTTAATTCCACGTCAAGTTCAGTGACTCCATTGCTGATAGAAATAAATTGTCCATATCCTCTTGCAGCTTTTAGATAAAAGGTTCCAGAGGCATTCAGAATTATCTGACTTTCTAAACCCCATTAAAAATCCCGAGAGGTAGAGGGGCTCTAATGGTTATCTTATAATAGGTCTAGTATAATCAGCTGTCCAACTATTCATCACTTCCAACAGCAGCCTTACCCTGCTGCTTCCTTGTTTCTAAGATGCTTCTCTGGGGATCAGTCAACCAGGCAGGACAAAGGGATACTGCATGAGCTAGATTCTAGTTTGCAAGTAAACTATCCCACATAGGGCTCAGTGATTTCTAACAGAAGAGCTGATGGGGCTTCTGACAGCCGCAGGCTTTAGCAACTGTCGTATTTGAAGAGGGATCTGGGAGCTCTTGTCTAGAATCTGCCATGTGATCCCATTTAGTTTCAGGACAAGATTGTGAAGCATCAAAGGAGCGTGGCTCATCATGAAGACATTATTTTTAAAGTGGTGTTAATGAGTCACATGGTCTTTCAGTAGGACCCACCAGAACCTCTGCAAACCTATCCATCAGTCCTTTCTTCCCGTGTTGCTGCTGAAGACCTGGCTATCTGGCCAACGATGAGAAATAAACGAAACTTTAGAAGGCCATTTGCCTTTAAGTATCCAATGTATTTTCACGGGATTTTTAAAGGCAAACAGTTTTCATCACTTGAAGAAATATGCTTACTTATATTTTTATAAATATGTAATAATTATACATATTAAGAAGGTACTGTATAATATTTCAACTCATATATACAGTATGCACTGATTATTGTGGTTTATAGTCACTCTCTGTTGCTATTCAGAACAGCAGAACCTATTGTTCACACTAAATTGCACCAAGTCTGCACTGATGAATACATTCAGATCAACTTTTTATCTTTTCTTTTCAGGTTCTAACATAAGAGAAAGCATGCATGTTTATGTGGGTCTGGCTTAATTTACTGGCAGCCTACAGTTTCATCCATTTGACTGCAAATGTCAGGATTCACTTGAAGACATTTTATCCAGATCTACATAGTACTTTGTGCTGTAAAGTGTTTCAAGGTTATGACAGGTGGAGTTTATTCTTAGCAGTCTTTAAACACATTTGACCGGTTTTAAGCTGGCACCATCTGTAATGAAAAAAAATAGAAATAATATATAATATATGCCTTTCAACAAAGTCCTCTTTTCTACTTTTTCCAGGTGAAAGAACTTCACTTAGTTCTTTCTCAGCTTGGACTTTCTTTGGGGATCACTGTAGGTCTCCGTGTGCACAGGAAGCGCTTTGAGAGAGCAGAGCGGAGTGGGAGGTTTGTCTATACCGCTTCCATCACCTCCCGTCGGGACTCTTTCTCTCTTCTCTTAGTTCCTCTTGTGTCCCCAAATGCCCTCAGAGTATTTCTCACTCTCCAAAACCCAACTTTCTTAAGAAATGACCTGTTGAACGGTTGCTGGTGCTTAAACTGAGGAAGAGTTTGGTTCCTTGTAATATTAACTGATGAATAGTAAAGTAACAAAAGGTATTTTTAAAACAGTACGTTATAATCTATTATCATCTTTTGTTTTGATGTTTGGAGTGTCCATTGAAAGCTCTTAGGAACATGTTTTTGTGTCGTTTTGAAATCGGTGCATCAGCTTTTTAAGCACTGCTTTAATTTGTGGCACAACAAAATATTTCAAGCTCACTTTGAACATTTCTTGCCTTAGGCCTGGAATTCACTAATTCTCCAAATTCTCTTGATGAGGCAGTTAGAAAGAGCTGTGCTGAGCTCTTGAATATACATATTACTTTTGAAGTGTCACTGCTTCTAGACTCTTGCAGATGACAGGAGGAAATGCATGTTTTTAAAATCATAAATTCATACATGTAAGTGCAATTCCAATTTAATGCTAAAGCAGTCTCTTGCTTTCCTTCATTCCATTTTGAATCTCTCTTTTCCACAGTGATACCTCTAATTCTGCACAAATTTGAGTACTTGCATTTATTTTTAACACTACAAAACAATATAACCTGTAACACATACATAATTTTGACTGCTACAGCAACATGACCACTGCCAATGTCTACTTTAGGTCAGTTTAGAGTTTTGTAACAAAATATTATAAACTACATAGCTTAAAAGCAGCAAAATGTATTTCTTATACCTGTAGAGTCTGGGTAGCCTGAGACTGATACAGATTGACTGTGGGGGGAGCCCTGTTTTCTGAGTCTTTGATGCCTCCTAAGCAGTAGGAAAAAGCCAGCGCTCACTTGTCTTTTGAAAAGGGCACAAATCCCTGTTTTGGGGGGGTCACCTTCTTGACCTAATCAGTTTCCAAATGATCTCCATCTTAATACTATCAACTTGGGTGTTAGCATTTCAGCATATGAATTTTAGGGGACAGATCACAAACAACCAGATCATGGGAATAGGTAAGCACACTTGAAATTTTTCTGCAGTTTATACTGTGACAATATATGGGAAGGATACAATATTAAATTTCACTTGAATTTTTCTATGTGGCTACATATTCAGTTTGATACACATTGAAATTCTTTTTCATTAAAAACTTCCATGGGGCTGGGATTTAGCTCATTGGCACAAACACCTATCTGGCAGGCTTGAGGTCTTGAGTTTAATCCCCAGTACAAAACAAATAAGCAAAGCAAAAACAAAACAACAACAACCCAAAAACTTTTTCCATAGTTACTGATTTTATATTATATTTGAGTATATAAAGAATTAATGTGACTTAAACATTTAAAAATAACATTCAGAAGATTGCTACCTCTTTTCTCTTTTTTATACAATGTTCCCACCAATATTATATAAATTTGCAATCTATATTTATTTTTTCAAAAGATATATATGTGTATATATAATACAATATTACATTGTTTAACTATATGTGATTTCTAATGTGTTTTAATGTCTCATAAAATCAGTTCTAGAGCTTTTCCAAATATTCTGTATGCCTCCTTTTACATATAAAATTGCATAAAATTTTCTGGATTCAGGACATAAAAATCTGGCATTTTATTTTAATTCCATTAAATTCATGTAAAACTTTGGACAATTGTCATTTTATGATACTGAATCTTCTCTCTCTCTCTCTCTCTCTCTCTCTCTCTCTCTCTCATTTGTTCTTTTTTTATTTTTGTGTTTTTGAGACAGGGTCTCCCTATGCAGTTCAGGTTGGCCTTGAGCTCACTTTGTAGCCCAGGCTGGTCTCAAACTCACAACTATCATCCTGCCTCAGCCTCCCTAGTGCCGGGATTACAGGCATGCACCACCATGCCCGGCTTATATACTGAATCTTCCTAACCAATAATAAATTATGTGTTCTTGTAACTTTGAGAAAGATTTTATATTTTTATGTAAGTTTTGCATATTCTTAATTATTAATATTTTTTCTTTTGATACTGTAAATGGGCTTTTCTTCAATGATAATTTCTAATTACTGTTATACAAGTGGAGTCTCTTATATAACAATGAATTAAGTTACGTTATTTTCAGGAAAATAGATGGAACTGGAGATCATCATGTGAAGTGAAACAAACCAGACACAGAAAGCCAAATATTCCATGTTTCTCTCATCTGTAGAACTAGAAAACAAATAAAATTTAAAAATTAAACAAAAGAACTCACAGGAAAATGGGGACAATTAAAGAAGAAGAGGTTAGGGGTAGAAGAATAGGGATAAATGGGAGAAAATTATCGAAGCCTGTTACAGGAGTATATGAATATGCCAAAACAAAACTCACAATCTACATAAATAATATTCACTATCAAAAAACAAGTGGAGTCTGAGCATGGTGACACATACCTGTAATCCCAGCAGTCTGGGGGAATGAGGCAGGAGGGTCACGATTCTGAGTCCAGCATGGGAGAATTTAAGAACTTAGCAACAGTGTCACAAAGTAAAAATTTTAAAAGGGCTAGAGGTATAGGACAGTACAATGAGCCTGGGCTACAATAAATAAATGAAATATTTTACTTTTGGTATTTAAACAACATTTAGTTCTAATTTAGTGAATTTTTATTTGATCTACTTATTAGTGATTCTCTGAGTTCTGTTATAGTGTCTTCAAAAATAATTTAATTTTTCATTTACAATCCTTTTTACTCTCATTGTCTATTCCTATTGGATTATGTTGGTTAACAAGTCTAAAAATAGTGCTAAGTAGGACTGACAATAGAGTTATACAGTGACAACAAGAAAAAAATTCATTTCTTATTGTTTTCATTCACTTAGCATATTTTGCCCATCGTTTTATTTTTAGGCTTTCTGAGTTACTTTGAGGTGACTTCTCTTAAATATAATGTGCCTTTGCTTTGGGAAATTTCCATGTTTTATTAAGTAGGCATCTAAGCTGTTGCTGTTTGATCTTTTGCACTGGTATGTAAGAATGCACTGGAGTCAGGAGATTAACAATTATGTGTAGAACACTTTATCGTAATGCATTCTACTGTTTCTATCTCTAGATAGATGTTATGTGGTTGGTTTTAATTGAATTACTTGAAGGACAGAACACATTTTTTAAATGTTCACATATTGAGGCAAAATAAGTACCTCAAAAGAATGTAAAAATAGATTTAGAATATGTTGTTGTAACTTTTACATTATTATATCAAGGGTTTCTGATAAGGTCAAACCCTAAGGATATAAATATATGAAATTTTTGGGCTCAAGGTTTATACTTCCATATTTCTGGTGTGCTATTGAGCAGATGCTTTAACTTTGTGAAACTCAGTTTTCTTATTTAGAAGTTAAGGATAAAATTAGGTCTGCCAGCCCTCTTTCAGAATTTTTGTAACCAAGAACTTTCCCTCTTCAAAATCCATTTTTCATGTCTTGTTCCCCAACAATATTTTGTTATGCTACTTTTCTCTTTGTTTGTAAATCTCTGATAGTGATTTTCCTTTGCCTTTATGTGTTTAAATAACTATATGATTTTATGAAATTATGTGGTAATCATCTTTGTAATAGTCTGTTATATACCTCTTCTGGACTCCAGTCCTCAAGAGGGAACTACTTGCACTTTTTTTGTTTTTAGGATTTTTCCTTTGTGTGTATATGTGTGTGTGCGCATCTGTGTGTGTGTGTGTGTGTGTGTGTGTGTGTGTATGTGTGTGTGTGTATTTGCCTCCATGCTTTTAAGTAATATAAGTAGCATTTATTGATTTATGAATTTGAGTTTGGAGTTTTCAGTATTTGTAATTCTTGTATGTATAATTTGTATGTCTGTATGTGTTTTATGTGTGTAAATTTAGCCACTATGAAAAGCCTTGATTAAATTCAAGTCAAATGCCATCTTTCCTTTCTTTTCCAACATTCACTAATTATAATATGATTTTTTATCCAGATCTTGGAAACAACCTAAGTACCCAACAACTGGGGAATGAATAAAAAAGTTGTGGTAAAGAATGATCACATTTGAGATATTTATAAATAAATGGATGCAACTTGAGACCATACTCACAAACAAAATAAATCTAACTCACATGTATAAATACCGTATAGTCTTCCTAGTGTAAGAATGGTAAGATTACATAAGAGTTTATGGAAATCATGGTTTCCCATTACATTGCTTTGAAACCTTATAATGTTTCCATTAATTAGTTGGAATGGTTTTATCTTGGGTTGTTTGATTTTATTATCTGTGATGGTATGAACAGCTACTTTGAAGAAAACAAGACATTATAATAGTCAGTGCTAATTTAATATCATATTGTTTTGAAGTCTTACCATACTTTTGTACTCCTGTTTCCACTGATTCTATCATGTAGTATCTTATTGGATTTTATTATGTGTGATAGTATAAACAAATTTTTTATGGACAATGAGATAATATGGTAACCATTGTTTGTTTTCTGTTATTTAGTTCTGAATGCCCTGTAATACTTTCATTCTGTTGAATGGGTTTATATTATTTTGTTTTGTTTGATACTATTATGCATGAAGGTATGCTCAACTATTTCAAGGAAAGAGACATTATGGTACCTACTGTTGTATCAGGTTGTCTTGTGGTGAAATATTGTGTTGCTTAATTTTGTTCTGTTCTGATGTGCTTTGATTTTTCCTCTTCTAAATCTCTTTAAGATAAAAAAGACAAAATAATTA
This sequence comes from Cavia porcellus, assembly GCF_034190915.1. Classification (NCBI taxonomy): domain Eukaryota; kingdom Metazoa; phylum Chordata; class Mammalia; order Rodentia; family Caviidae; genus Cavia; species Cavia porcellus. The sequence continues at coordinate 18,495,615 of NW_026947504.1, forward strand.
ATTATGATTTTTGTCTCTTCAAACTTGTAACTTTAAATTCTCAATTCTTTCAAAATCTTTCATTTCTATTTTCTGAGTTTTATGCTCATCCAACTCTTCATTCTCTCCTCATTCCTCCTCTTCTCTTTCCTCTTTACCTTCTCTACTTTTGAAGGGTCTACATGGCATGCATGTTGTTATGGTTGATGTTATTTACATTTTTTTCTGTAACCTTAATTCATTCATAGAAAAATTGTAGGCAAAGATTCACTTTAATGGATGCACTCCATCATGCAATACTTAAATTACTGTTTCACTTTTATATTGATAATGTTCTCCAACTATATTATCTTTCCTAGGGTCTGATAGCATCATCGTTGTGCTCTTTAAAGGCTCATGTCTCAGAATCAAGGCTAAATAGATTCCATTGACTTGAAATCTTTCTATCTTAATTAATTTTTGGAACATGAAAATATTTTTTCATTTCTCTTTTGTTACTCATAAAAGTAAAAGAAAAATCTTCATAGAATTCAAGAATCAAATAGAGTTGGAATGAGCCAGAGAGAGGGGAAGGGATCAGAGGTGAGAGTGACCCTTCCAGGTTCCTGCTTCAGTGACCTTCAGTGAGCAGGTCCCATCTCCTAACAGCATATTAGGCTGTACAATCATCAATTTGTCGATGAGGTTAGCACCTGTAAGATTTAATCATTTTTCTAAAGCTCTACCTCATGAACTCTGTGGGAAACATTTTAATCTAAATGGTACCAGTTATTAATTGGCTTTACTTCATTCTTGGTGATTTTTTTAAAGAAAGTTTACTTTCTCTTCCAATTTGGACCAAAGATAATATACCAAAATAGTTATACCTATTTTTAAAATAGTAAGACATCCCTGTTTCAGAAGGCAACTATTATTATAGTACCATTTGTAAGTCGGTGTTAAAATTAGTTATATTATTTTATACACAGATGTCATATAGGATATTGTGACAATGGTGTTTTCTTCCATCATAATATTTGAGAAACACTGATCATTTAGACCAACCAAGCAGTGCAGTATTCTTTACAATGGTTTATGTGAATTTAGCCTAACCATTTCACTGATACCTTCAGTAATTTATACTTTGAACTGTTATCATAATCCTTGGACAAATTTGTTACCAAATCATTTTGATGCTTCCAAGATCAAAATCAATAATAAAATATTAAAATTAACTTTTTTGTCTTCTATGTTAGTGTTACCATTTCATCTCTTATTTCTCATTTCCTTTTCACGGAGTAAACGTCTTCACATATTAACAAAAACAGAAACCAGGGATGACAAAATCTTTCCAAGTCCTTGTATTTCTGAAATACTTACTGAACACTTAATGGGTAGTTGGCTAGATATAGAATTATAGATTCTGGCCCAGACTCTGAAGGTCATATTCTGTCATTTTTAAAAAGTACGTATTGTACCTGATCCTCTTAACGGATATTGCTTGTGTCCTTGCTAGACAAGCTGATGCTAGTATCACGCTCATCCTCTTACTGATGAGATGGCTCAATGGGCCCTCTCAATGTCACTGTTTTCATTTTGAAATATTTTCATATATTACTTATTGGACAATTCCCTTCCTTATGTTTTCTTGCTTTTAGGCTTACGAATGGCTGAATGTTGGAGCGGTGCCCTATTTTTCAGGGTGTTATGTTGCTCCATATTTTTACTTTCATCAAATTTTCCTTCCCACGCAGAGAAATGTCTTTCACATAGTCGTCACTGTTTCCTATTGAATTTTTCCGTTCATTAGTTCTAATTGATAAGCACTGATTATCATTACTTCTAATTGACTAGCATTATTCATTTTCTCATTGTTCCCTTCATATCTCATTTTATTCTTGTTATATGAATAAAACATCTTAATGCTCATGTTACTTGGGTTTTTGGTTTCCGTCACTGGTTTTTATTATTTTTGTTGTTTTCTTTCATGTTGCAGCCTTTTCTGGAAGCCTGTTGCTTTTTAAATGAGTGAGATAAAAGGGCGTCTGAACCACCTGGACAAATGGGGAGGGCCTGAGCTTGTCTAGTCGCTTTCCTAGAGCTTGGTTGGGAACTGAGGACCTCCACGTACCTAAACGTGTGCACTGCACCCATGCTGCCCATGCTTGCTGGCCTGCTCCCATCCGGGCAATGCATACAAATTATCCAAGAAAAATTCAACTTTTCATTGTTTTTATTTTACCTATCATTAATGCCTCATCATCTTACATTTTTCTGCCATTATTATCAGTTTTGGATAATTAAGCATCTGTTTACCCTTCTGTGAGGGCTGCAAAAAATACAAAATAGTTTACAATTTGCCAACTCTTTTGCGAAGATAGTCATTATTTCTTTTTCCTTTTATATCCTATTTCTCACTCTTTCCATATCTGACTTATTCAGGCTCTGAGTTCATAACCTCCACTGAAATTTTTGCTTAGGTTTTCATGGGCTGTAGATCCTACTCTTCTAATGTTAAATACTTTCCTATCAGCAGTCAAACGTCCTAGAAATGTGCTAGAATCTTTCACTCGGTGATAGGGTCCCTCCTGATTACTTCTAAAGCTGCTTTGTACTCTTTAAGCTCTCAGGAGGGAAGAGAGATTATAGTGTACTTAATTTGCCATCTTTAATGAGTATTCTCATTGCTTGTAGAATAAAATACCAAAAGGCCCTTCTTCTCATCAGAGAGCTGGACAGAATCCACATCAGCTTTCTCTCCTGGAGGGATCTTGCATCTGTGCTGGTCTGGTCACAGTTCTCTGAATAGTTTCTGCAGGCTGTCACACTTCTCTTTATGCTTTTTGTTCAGCCTGGTATGTTCTCTTCAGGATCTTTGTTCAATCAAACCTTTTTCATCTTTCTTCCACATAGACTGTTTTCTTCTCATCGAAATAATTATACCTCATTCAGTGTCCCTACAATGTTCTGGGAGGTATTCCACAGTATGGCATAAGCATTTCTCTGTATCATAAAATAACATTTTCAAAATTATTTGTAAAACTCCCTAGTGTGTTATTATGTAGCTCATAATTTTAAACATAAGAATTTTCACACTGTTTTGTACCTGGGTTGTTTTTTCATTTTCTTTTCAAGAAACTGGAGGTACAATTTATCTTAACATTTAATTTTCATGTCTCTGATTTAAAGGGTATAAACATTTTAAATGTTCTTGCTTCATATTTCCAAACTTTTGCTCAGAAGATATTTATTAATTAACATTTTTTCCTGAGTTTATTCTATTACACTTTCACTAATCCAAAATCTTATAGATTAAAATGTTGTACCAATTTGACAAACTTAAAGGTGTTATTATAGTGCTTTATGTGTAACTCTTTTTATTGTCAGATACATTGAGTCTTTTTTCATTGATTATTCACTCATTTTAAAGAAATTACCACTTCTTTTGTCGTTTTTTCTATTTTATTGAGGGCCTCAGAACTCTCTATTAGAATCTACAAGAGTCCTGAGGCTTAAGTGAGGAAGAACACGAAACAAAGACCAAGGACTATGGGGATCAGTTCCATCCTTCAGCATCGACAATGACAGTAATTAAACACATAGGCTCTCACTATGCTGTAATAAACACAGATCTTTGTGTATCACTTTGGTATGAAGACTTCATCTTCTTAGTATATACACAGAAGAGGAGTCACTGGATCTTAGGGTAGTTCTATTCTTACTGTCTCTAAGGAATCTGCATAGTGGCTGTACTGACTTACATTCTCACCAACAATATGGAAAAGCATGGTCCCTCCATCTTTGCAGCATTTGCTATCGTTTTGCTTCAGAGGATGGCCATTCTTACTGGGCTGAGATGATATCTCATTTAAATTGTACTTCTCTGACAAGCAGTGAAATTGAACATCTTTTCATGTATTGGTTGGCCATTTGTCTTCATTTGAGTGATATCTGTTTACTTTTAATTGAATTGTTCACTTTTAATTGAATTGCTTGCTTATTTAGTGCTCATCTTTTATATGTCATCATATATTGTGAATATCAATCTTTATAGGATGTATAGTCTATAAGTAATTTCTTCCACTTGTGTCTAAATACTGTTGGTTGATTTGCTGTCTAGATTTACAGTACATCTGTTGATTTACTTCTTAGGCTGGTGCAATTTGTCTATTTTTACTTTTTCCTGTGACTTTGAATTCTTATCTAAAAATAATTACTGCCCATATAAATATCTTGAGCATTTCTCCTGTATTTTCTTGAAGTAATTTCATAGTTTCAATTTAAGATTTAGGTCCTTGATCCATTTTGAGTTGACTGCTGAGTGTGGAAGACAAAAGGATATAGATTCTTTCTTCCATATATTCATTTCCAGTTTTGCTAGCACTATTGTTGAACAGACTGTCTTTTCCCACGTGTGTACATGGCGCTTTCATAAAAATTATGAATATGCCTGAGTGTGGTGCCACACATTTGTAATCCCACCACCCAGAAGACTGAGGTAAGAGGATTGTAATGCGTTCAAGGCTAGTCTGAACTATACACTAAGATCCTGTCTCAAAAAACAAACAAACAAACAAAAAAAGATGAACATGAATTAATTCCTGGGTTTTCTGTTCTAATCCATTGGTCTATGAATCTATATATATCAGCTTCAGGTGGTTTAAGTAATCAGAGCTTTGCAATGTGTTGTGAAGTCAGGTATAGCTATTCTGTGTCTTTTGTGATTCCAGATGAATTTTAGGGGTTTTTTATTTCTATTTCTGGCAACCTCATCAAATCTATAGGTTGCTTTGGCCAGCACGGGCAAACCAAAACACAGAAATGAATCTAGATACTCAGCAATAAATTAATGGATAAAAAATTAGCAATTTATATAAATCAACACTACTCAGCCATAAAAGAAATGAAACTTGGTCATTTGCAAGGCATGAATGCAACTACAGTAGAAAAATTATGTTTACTGAAGCAAACTAGACACAAAGACAAATATCACAGATTCTTCACATTGTATTGATGGAGTTTCTCTAGGGGAATAGAAACAACACTCTGTGTGTGTGTGTGTTTCACTATAAGTGGGGGTTTATTAGACTGACTTAGAGGATATGAGGCAAGATGGTCCATTATGGTCACCTGTGGATTGGCGAGCCAAAGCATTCTGTAGCTGTTCAGATGAAGAAGCAGGATCCCCGAGCACGAGAGGGACCCAGGATGCAGCCTCAGTTCATGGTTGAGGCCTAAGAAGCTCCCTAGAGAGTTGCTGGTGTGATACACATTGATAGGCAAAGAAGCTGGAATCTCATGTACTACTAATAATTATTATTATTTACAAAACTGCAGGCTCTGGAGCCCAAGTGAATCCATCATAATCATATCTCTGCTTCTTATCCCTCATGTGACTGGGGGTAAGTTAATGCATCACTTAGAGCCTCCGTTTTCTCATTTGGGAAATAAGGTCATTGCTGTCAGATAAGATGTTGATGAACATAAAACTAATGTAAGAATATCATTTAAAAATAAAAGGAATCCCACTAAAAGAACTAATGACAGATACATTTAAATAGTTTTCAAGTATGAGCAAGTGTGGGTCGGGCTGTTCAGCTTTAAAATCCATGTTCATTAATTGTTTGCCAAGCATAAGTAAAGTCAAAGCAGATTCTTGAGAGTCAATCTCCCAACGAAATAGAGAATATTTTTACATTTACTAGGCAAGAACAATTCCTTTGACAAGTTTGTATTAAGATCACTACAAGGGATTGTTCTCTATAGAACTCTGAGATATGCTCACCAGCTATTAAATTTAGCTGATGCAGTTTTTAAAAACTTTTTTCTTTTAAAATAAAACTATAAAATGATACAGAATTTCAAAACAAAGTAATAGGAGAGTAACACTTATTAATGTATTTCATATTTTTATCTTCAGAGTATTTGTTCTGATTATAAGATATAGGCATGAAAAATGATCAAATAATGACAATACAAACTGTTCTTTCTGATGAACTACTAGAAATTAGTAGTATGGTAATCTACCTTGTGTGTGTATATATATTTATGTATAAATCACCTCTGAGATATGCAAGTTAAAATTCAAAAGTAGCCACTCTGATCTCACAAACTGAAAGTAAAACTCAGACTTATAGCTCTTACTTCATAAGTTTTTTCCCCATATGTAAAAGCAGCAGAACTGGCACTATTAGGTACTGGTTCCCATGCTACTCGTACTAAACGTGGATTTCAGGTTCTGGGTTGATGTCAGTCAGTTATTACTGATGTCAGAAAGAAGCACATGCTGTATATACTATGGGTTAAAATTTAAAATCAGACAATATGGTCATCTACTTATTTATAGTTTGTGAATTTTCTTACATTGAGATTTATTCAAAATTTATCAAACTACTCTGTCCTTTCTGTCCTATTTCTGAGTTTTTAATACTTAGGCTAGACTCTGAGACACATCCAATTCATTACCAATAACAAACAAAATTTCCTCTTCTCCAAACATTTCCCCTCCTTTAAAAAATTTCAGCATTTCAATTTTTATAAAATATCAATGATGATTGATTTGGTTATGATTCCTAATTTCTGGTTTTTCTTCATTTAAATCCATGTACTTGACTCCTTAATTAGAACTGAACCCAAAATCAGGGAGAGGGAAATACCCCAATAAGAATACTTCATAATTGTTATATGTGATTTGTTTACTTTTTCCTTTTTATCCATCCCATTCATTTACTTTTTATGCTTTTATTGTTACAAATTTATCTTATTGACATATAAATTTTTTGTACTTTGAACTCTTAGAAATATGTTAAACTGTCTTTAATTATAATTTATTTTAATTGCCAAATAAAACTTTATATATCATATACAGCATGATATTTTGAAATATGTGTATGTTGTGGAATAGTTAAGCATACATCAATGCATGAATAAACACAACGGAATACTATTCAGTCTTATAAAAGAAGGAAATCTTGTCATTTGCAACAACATAGATGTACATCAAAGGCGTTATCTGTAAAATAAACCAGGCAAAGAAAGGCATATACTGCATGATTTCATTCACATATGGAATCTAAACTGTTAATCTCATAGAAATTGACAGCAGAATGGTGGTTACCAGAGACTGCAGGTAGGAAGGTAGGTTGAGGTTGAGGAGATATTGGTCAAAGGATGGAAAACTTCATTTAGGTCGGAATAAATTCAAGAGAGCTATGGAACAGCCTTACAATGAATTATATTCTTAAAAATTTCAGAGAAACATTTTAAGTGCTTTCACAAAAAAGTGAACCAATATAGTAGCTAGTATGATTTGTTTATTCCCATCCTTTTTAATTTTAACTTTATGCTTCATTTAAGACTGTTAGAGTGGGTTGGGGATGGAGCTCAGTGGTAAAGTTCTTGCCATGCACGCAGAAAGCCCTGGTTTGATCCCTAACACCACACACACACACACACACACACACACACGACTTTTAGTTTATCTTTTGTTTCTAAAGAGCTTGCTTACCTGTTTGTTTCTTCCACATTTCTACAGTGAGGAACAATATCATTACAAAATTTCAAACACTAGCTATTTTTAAATGGTTATATTGCCTTTTATTTACAAAATAATTTGTCTTAACTTGCTTTTGCTCTTTTCATCCTCCATAGTCCTGTGTGGACGTTTATTTTTGAAATATCTTCAAAGGTATTATCTTTTTAAACTATGGTCCTCAATTAAGAATAATTTATATTTATGTAATATTTTTTCTCTAGTTCTGTTCACATTAATGTGCATTACTATTTTACAATAAAGGAAGGTCAGAATACCGCTTGGGAAGAACAGTCACCTTCTATAATATATGTTAGTTGAAATTACTTGAAGTTTGAGTTACGTGCCTGCATATGAAATGATAGGTAACATGACAAGCCTTGTCGGAGTTAACAATATTATTATTATTGTTACCTATTTTCTATCCAAATGTTTTTCTCATTTCCACCACCTCAATAATTATTCATTTGATTTCCCTGCTGCAGTAAGTGAAATAAATACACAAAAAATCTACTAGATAAGAAGTTGACCTGTTGGCTTTTAATACTCATAGAGATTGTTAACAGGAAAATTCACAAGACAGGAATGCCAGTAATTGTGGGTTTGAGTGCCCCAGAATCCACCAGAGCCTGCCAAAGGTCATCATAAGCAATATACATCACAATGACATCTGGTATCTCTTTATAGTCTGTTTAGTAGAAATTGTAATCTATTTCACTTGTGCCAAAATTCAATTCTTTGCAGTAATTTGAGATAAATCTGTTGTAGTTTTCCCAGTCAATTTGTCATTGAGGATTGAGTGAGGAGGGATAGTTTGTGTAGCTAAATGCCTAGATGAGGTCAAAACCAGTCAATGTATGTGGTTATTTCTCTGCCAACTGTGCAGCTGTCTGGCCACAGATGTGTGTGACTATGAATTGTGCTGCCAGTCATGGGTGTACTAAGATCAGGAGCATCCAACAGACTTAGCATCCCGGCCTCTGGAGGGACAAAAACACCTCTCAAGTCAATAGCGGCATTCGCTGAAGGCACAGGTTCCACTGCACTGTGTCTAAAAGGAACGTGTTTTTCTCAAGGACAAAGTCAGTTTGCTCATGGCCCTGTGGTATTTCAAGCAGCTGCTGAAGAACTCACAATTTGATGGAGGCAAGTAAAAGAAACACTGGCAAGAATTAAAGTCTGAATTGTACCTTTCAAACCCAAAAGGCAATTTATTTTTGTGGAAGATAAAGTTAGGAAGTAAATTGCTCTTGTTCTCTTTTTTCTCACTTCATATGGGATTAAAATAATCACAGTCTGAAGTCAGATTTATACCGTGTTGAATTTAGAATGCTCTTGTCTGCAGAGTGGGGTATCTAGGGTTGTGCTCTGGTGGGAAGGTTGTCATGAGACGCGTGCAGCTTTAGTTCTCTGTATACTTTCCAAGATTAGAGATATTTTTCCCCCAATGATTTTGCTGTTCATTGTAAGTATAATTTTAGCCAATCGCTGTCAAAGTATTCAATAATAATAGAAAAACTGAGACACACGGGCTATGAAAACTGATAATTGGAACGCACTATGGATACAGATGTACTTTCTGCTCAGAATGCATTATTAGTTCATCCACACTAACGCATCTAGATCTGGTAGGCTTAATTCACTAATCATTTGTAGGTCCTGGAAGAGTGTAGTCTTCATCACATGATCCATCTCTGATGGATCCTACTGCACAGTGTTTGGGAATATTTCAAGGCTATAATTTCTCAAAATTCCCATTATGCTATATAACAAACTATGGTTCTCATTTAATTGCTACAGACCTTAAATGTAAAGCATCCAGGGATTCATATAGAAAAAATGTTTTTGATCATAGAACACTCGTAAATAATGATCAACTTAACATTTTAATATAATTCAAAGTACATCAACCTTAAAAGGTTCTCATACTTGAACTTAATAGAGAAAGAAGTATAAGAATTGTACAGTTTGATAAAGTCTCCTTTTGTAATTTGTTTTTAGTGATGGAAGAGTACATGAAACCATGTCAAAATTTTAATCATTGGACCCAAATAGGTTGTTAAACTAAGTAAGCTAATTGTGTTTATAATAAAATATGTTAAAGCATTTATTTAATTAAAAACTACAATAATCTTTGTGTGGTGTTATCAATCAATACACAGAACAAATAGCTCAGGTAAGCAATTATGAATGATTCCTTCACATTCACTGCAGCATCTCCTCTTTTTCTGTTGTGGAAAGGATTATATATACCTGTGACATCTTCGGCAGCCTCACCAGTAGACCTCTGACTACTCTGTACTTGAACCGATATTTACTGTGTTTGATAGATGCTAACTATGACAGTTATGGTTTTATACCCCTGTAAAAGGGAAGGCCACTTTACAAAGAAGGAAAAATTGCTTTATTGGAAAAGGGGAAACAAAATTTTGTAAAGTTTTCTTTTTCATTTTCAGATTTTTTTTGAGGCAAGGTCTTAGTATGCTGGCTTTCAGCACACTTTGTAACCCAGACTGGTCTCGAACTCACAATAGTCATCCTGCTTCAGCCTCCTGAGTGCTGGGATTACAGGCATGTGCCACCATGCCTGGCCCTCTTTTTAATTTTGAGTTAAAAATAAATGACCTATATAAGTGGTGTTTACAGTACACTGCCACTGTCATCAGTTTGTTCTCAAATTCAGATATGGATCTGCACATATTCCTTGAATATAAGAGAAATATCGCCTAGTTAAGTGCCACTTTTTATAAAATACAGATTTAATGACTGTGTCCAGTGATGTTTTCTGACAAAAGACATACATGCCATAACTGCTCAGCACTTATACTCAGAACTGGCCTTCATAAAAATCTCTATGACTTAATACCTTATATAGAAGTTTTGAATTTGGAGACTGAGTGGTTTATAGAGTTTATTTTTATTTCCTCTAAAAATTTCATAATATATTTTATCTCAACTTCTCTGCAATAGGATTTCTACATAGTGAGATTTCTCCCCTAAGGAACATGACTTGAGCATGTCAAAAGTATTTTTTATGAAGTTTCATGACAAACACTGTGATAGCAATTCTGTTATTATAATAAGAATAGTACACACCTATCTTCCAGTTAACAACTTGGATATATTAAGGGGAAAGTAAATTGTGATTTGGAATACATGCTTGCTATATCACTGTATACTATAGTAAGAAAACTAAAAGTTCAAAAGAATTTAATATCATGCATTTCAGAGGAAAAAAAGAATCTGCTTAATGGCACATTAATGTTGAATTTAGACAATTTTATGACACTGTACCAATGCATCAAAGGAGTTTATTTTAATCTTTGCAAACACAGTGAATAAAATAAATTAGTGATAGGGCACAGAGAATGCTGTTAAGTGTATTATTCCATCACATGAGAAAACAATTACTAATGAAAAAACTTCTCTGCAGGAAAAGCAAAACTCATAATTGACCTCAAAAAGACAAAAAAGAAACAAGTATTACAAATTTGTGAAAGCTTTTACCTAGAACTCTTTCTCAGAAAAGCCTTCCCTTCAATTTGACCCTAAAGGGACTATTAAATCCCTATTTTTGTTTCTGAAGTTCACCAAAGGAACAGTGATGAAAAAGATGGAGATTAAGACATTAAGCCCTTTTTTAAAAAAAAGAGGATTCTGATTCTTACATGAGCAGAAACCCACATAAGGGGCACTTTTAACTGAGTGAATATCTTTAATTTAGGTGTGCAGTGAGAGATCTTAGATATCGGGTTTGCTATGGTTTGTTTCTAGATTTCCCCATAAAACCTCATGCAGCTTTTAAGATTTTTTGGAGGTGGCTTAATTTAGAGTTTGTGATAGATTCATGATCCAATGCTGGGAGTACAGGTATGAGTGCTACCTGCATGTAATATAAGGGACCAAAAGAGGCTTGTCCTGGCTCTGTCTCTGTCTCTCTCTCTGTCTCTGTCTCTGTCTCTTGGCTTTGCTCTAGTCTGCCGGTCATGATTCATTCTCCTCTGCCATGTCACTCTGCCTGGAGCCAGCTGATAATGGACCAAAACCTCTCCAAACTGTGAGCTAAGTAAACCTTTCCTTTTTGAACTTTGGACATTCTGTCTCAGCAATGAGAAAAGTAACTAAGACAAGGCCTCACTACAAGCTCAGTCCATGTCCGAGATGCAAAACCACCTCATTAACTCAAGTAGTGCTGAATTCTTTCTTCTGATCTCATTAGTTTAAAGTTCATAAACACCTGTAAGTCATCTCTTTCTGCAATCAGACTACTATATTTTAACCTGTTGTCCATCCACATCCCTTCTTTTTATGTGTTTTTACTCTTGAAAAGCTTCCCTCTTCTTATTCTAAGCTCATCCCCTCAGGATCCTCCATACCGTGTTACCTGTGATTCTTGTCAGGAATCTCCCCCCACCACCCCTGCCCGCTGTGATTCAGGATTGGGGCTTTCCAATGCCTTTTGTCCTACTCATAAACGTATGTCCTGGGTTTGCTTGTACTTAACTCCAACTATATAAAAATGTTTTGGAAAAGGAGAACTAATAAAAAATAAATAGTGCAAATTCACTAAGAAATGTTGTACCAACATTTGTCTATTATTCTAAGTGAAAATACAAGTATATCTCATTTTGACATTAGCTTAACCACATACCGAAATAGGTAAGAGAGTCACAAATTGTTCTGCAAGGTGCTCTTCCCATTCCATGACAGGACATAGGCCATGAGATATTTCAATTAAATGACTGTGGTTCATTTACAGTTAAATATACAGAACTACAGGTTTTTCCTAATCTATATGAATTTCATACAGATGTAAGTAAAACTGGCAAATATTCCCCAAATAAGTTCCTTGGGAATGAAGACTAGAATGGCCTTTTGAACTTGGAAAGAAATGAACCAACCCCTCATTCAATCATTGTTTTTTATATAAATATATGAATTCATGTGTTTCATATTTTTCTCATGTTTAACATTTTATAAAAATAAAAATTGTTTCACAAACAAAATAAAATGAAAAGAACTGAAAGGGAGGAAAACATATATTCGATCTTAAAAGTTTATCCTTAGTAAGTTAACTTTTGTGGTTTTTTTTGTTTGTTTGTTTCAAATGTATATATGGTTTAAGGATATTTCTCAATTTAAATCAATCACATAAAATTTGGAGAATATGATCAAAACTTATAATTTCTGGTATATAGTTTAGGATATTCTGTACTAAAATGTTGCTATGCAAATTTATTTGTTTTAAACCAAAAACTAGAATCACATAACTGTAAATAGATTCGGTATTTACCAGGGTCAGAATCTTTAGATGTTCTTCATATATAAATTGTTTCATGTTACTACATAATCAGAAATAAAGCTAAATCTTGTTAGCGACAATTCATATAAAGTCAGAATTATGCAGAAAACATACTTTTGCAGATTTAAAATGGAATAATAAATCCTGGCCAAGTCTCTGACAGTCAGCCTTCAACAATAAAAAATTTTTCTTCAAGAAACTAGTATGTGTAGTAAACATCCGTGCGTCTTCTCCTGAAAGCAAGCTTGATTTTCACTCTCCTTTGTCTTCCCCCTAAATTCTTCAGTATGTTTGATTGTTTTCCCTTGTTTCTCCCACCTTTGTGTCCCTCCCAGACCACATGATGCGCCTTATCATCATGGGTCCTGCTCTTATTTTTCCTTTACCATGCAGACTTAGTAGATAATCCCTGGGCTGCATGTGTTGGTCTTTATCACCTATTTAGCCTTTATTGTTAAGGCCTTATTAGAAAGAGTTTATTCTTATTAGTTTTTCTCTCCATCCATATGGCAGACTTAGTGGAGTAGACCTCTTTTTACATTCTATCTTCTAGTATAGTGTCTTATCACCTATACTGTATTACTCTTTTTGATGTCAAATAATACATCTAAGGGATTAAAAACACAAAAAATTCACATTTTTGAGTTCAGTTTAGAATTAAGATGAGGTGTGTCATGTTTTTTATGCTTTCATAGGCAGATATTTTGAAAAATAATTGGACCACGTGGGCTCTCTAGCTGATTTACTGTTAAGAGGTTGGACCTGGTTGGGGTCATTATCTTGAAGGATATATCTTCCTCCATAGTTCTTCCCTTTTCACTCTACTTCCTGTCCACCATAATGTGAGCACTCTTCCAATACCACACCATTCCACCTTGTCTTCTTGCCTTGGAGTCAACCAGCAGTACACTAAAACAACGAATCTGATTAGACCTCTCTTCCTCTGCAGGTATCAGGTATTTTTTTTTCCCAGCAAGGAGGAAAGTGACTAAGACAAGGGTTTAGGTGTTTGTGCTAACACCATACATCTGGTTAGGTGCTACTCAAAGGGTGATCTGCAGATCCCTGCTAAGATGGGAACTATTTACAGGTGATCCCTGCCAATATAAGAAGCTCAAATGAGAATGTAAATATTCCTTATCACTTAACATACTGTAGAGTTTAGCTGATATTTTATTCATTTATTTTTCACTTCACTGAGGTACAACGGATGTAAAAAATTATACACTTTTAACATGTATAAATATGTACATTTAATGTGTATAAAAATCCTTTCCTAAAACACACACACAGGTGAGTTCATGCATGAACAGAAAGAAATTTTTGGAGCTGATGGATATTTTTAGTATTTTGGTTATAGTGATGATACTAAGACTATTCACATATCCAAATTCATCATGCTGACTTTTAAATAAAAAAAAATTCTTGATGAAGAAAGTATCAACATGTAACAAACACTGCTAAGGAATCTGTTATTATAGAGAATAACATAGTGCTCTAGTCAACAACTCATATATTAATGGAAAAATGAATTGTGATTTATTTTAGTTACATATAAATCCAAGCTATTTGTCTTATTTTGGGGCCATCACAAATGATTCAGACTGGTTTCACTGAGCAGCAGTGGTCTCCAACTGAGTGATTACAGTAGGAAAATAGTACATCTCTGTTCCCTAATGTGATCTATAAATTTTATTTATTTCAATTTTTACTTTACTTACATCACCGTTTCTTTACCTATAAAGTGAGGATAATCATATTTTTCATCACAGAGTTTTCAAAATCTTTAACATTTTAATAATGCATGAAAAGATTTTAATCAGGACCTGGCGTATATTAGCAGTAAGTGGGAAATTTCTACAATTATTAGTTAAGCTTCCTATGTGCCATATGTCATTCTAGCAGAATGTATTAGTCAATTATACTTTTTTCAAATTCATTATATTTAAATGTAAGAAAAAATATTTAACTCTACTGAGTAAATAGGAAATTGATGAACAGTTTAGTGATCCTAAAATTTTGATTATTCAAGATAATTAAATTCAAGAGACATGTTGAACAAAATTGTGTCTATGTTGTTAGCATAGTTACCAATGAAAGGTACCTAAAAGCTTTATAGAAAAGTAGATTTAATGTGTTATATTGCAATTAGGAATAAAAAGTACATATAATCGTGTAGCACTTTTATGATATCTAAGTTCAAGACAGGCAGAAGTGAACTACACATTGTAGATTATGAGTGGACTTAGAAGCAGCTAATTAACTAAGCATGAGGCTGATATGTCTATTTCTGGAATAGCTGGTGATGATTGTGGCTCAGTTTTTTTTAATTGTTGTTATTAGTATTTGCTTGCAGGACATACAGATGGCATTCCTCATGGGTAGATGGTACACGTACAGAACACATTTTAATTCTTTTTTCATTTTCTCCCTTTCCTTTCCTTTCCCTTCTCCTCTTCTCTCTGTCTCTGGTCCCTTCCCTTTTTAAAAAGATCTGTTTCAATTTTTCTTGTTATCTATCTTTTCTTTCACTCTTCATTTATATCATGAATCTCTCATTTAAGAGAAACCATGTAACATTTAAACTTGTGTGCTTGATTTATTTCATTATGGTTTCAAGGTACATCCATTTTCCTACAACTGACTCAAGATTATCCTTCCTTTAGGCAGAGTAGTACTGCCAAGCACATTATTTAAAGAGCTGAAGTTAGATGCAGCATACCAGAGTGACCAGAAATACAGATTCGAATATTTATTTACCCTTATTCTGTGTCAAGCAGTGTTCTATGATGTAAGAATTCAGCAGTGAAGAACATTTAGCTTCAACTTTCTGCTTCAGACTCATTATTTTTGTCTCCGAATGGCTTTATGGTGACCATCGCAGCCTTGTACTGCTTCATGAGCACAACTGGGCCTCTGTGTGTCCAGGGTGTTCGGCCTGGATTAGCTAAGGTGTGGGTCATGCCTTTGTATGAGACTTGACGGTTTCTTAGGTCTGCATGAAAGTTCAGTCTCTTCAGAGCCGCAGGCAGCTTCCTTGGGGATAGGGGGAGCTCCCTCACTTCAAGGGCCTCCCAGGCTCAGCTTTTTGGCCTGACTCGACCTAGCCACTCACCCCTCAGCCCTGTGCTTCCTAAGACGCCTCTGGCAACTCCGGAACTCATAGATATCTTTCCCTCTTCTGTTTCCATTTTCTGTCATTCATAGAAAAATTATCTGCCACATGATTTGAACACTATAGAAAATCATTTACTTATAAGTTGGAGCAGTAATAGTAATCTAAGTCAGATCTTTGTGTTCCGTTAATAATTTTTAGAAATATCCTTCCTGTGCATATTTTTAGAGCACATTATCCTCCTTGAATAGGTACCATATACCTGAGGATGCAATCTAAGTGCTTTAGGTGCTGTTTAATTTTATGGAGCCTTAATGATCTGTTTATGGTAAACATTATGTGCACCGACTCCAGACTGTTATAAAAATCCAGTCTGTCCCCACAAAAGTTATCTGACAAAGGGATAAATCAGTGAGAAGAAATTGGTTTTTGCATAAAAAATTGTTTTCTTTTCTAAAGATGAACTTTTTCCTAACCCAAAAGAGTCTCTTAAGATTTATAGATCTATTCAGATAAAATTTATATAAAATAAAATCTAGAAATATATACTTTCATCTCCTTTTTGCAATTTGGAAAATTGCTTTACCTAGATGCACATAGGGTTCTCTTTCTTCATGAATATTATATACTCTAGAACCAAAATGCAAGAATCTTTTAATTTCCTGTGTAGTTTCCATTTCTTTTTTAGTGTTTAAAATACACTGCTATTATTATTGTTTCTCTGATGGGATGTTAAATATTTCCCAGGCTAGCCATAAATTCAAGAGCTTTCTAATTTAGCCTCCTAAACAGCTGGGATTACAGATTAGCACAACCACAACCAGCTAAAAATCCACTTGTTTTTGAAGGCAGGTAAATAAATTATTGAAATTCTGTTTTTCTTGAAATGAAAGGTTTTGAGTCCTCAATGCCATATTTAGCAGTTTCATTTTCTGTTAATATTGTAACGTATGCCATAGTTTTTGAGTTAGAGAATCCTACAAAAATATGCACAAGTATCTGTGGCTTGTACTAAAAAGGCATGGACAAATTGGTATTAATGATGACAACTTTAGTGACAGTTTGGGCAAACTGGGCAAAGTAATTACAATGTTGTTAGACCATTAAAGTAATCATGGACAGTCTACTAATTAGTTACTTTCAGAATTATGTAATATTATAGTAGATGTCATAAGACTTTGGGGAGACAGCAGAGAATGCAGTATCTTTTTTCACTGGTATAAATAAAAAATTCAGTGAGTTCTCAAGTAGAATTGTAGGCCAGAGACACTGAGGCTGAGGAACATGATTAGAATTTTAGAATATCTATTTTTGAGCCTTCTGCTGTATTTTACATTGCTAAGAGCTCATAATCACTACAGTTTGATTTTTCTTTACAGTTAAGCAGAAGCGTAAAATGAATAGGACACTCCCTACATTTTATACCCAAGGTCCAGTTTTTGAGTGGGAGTCTAGGTAGCTTCACACGCTGGCGTAGGTATGTGTCCCAGCATCAGCACTGTGATGCGTCACACTGACAGATCATGACCTGTACCGAGAGACTTGCAAGGGCTGAATGAGTCACCACTGGGTGATGAGTGAGTGAAGGGCCATTTAGAGAAGAGAGAGCGTGTGAATCATCTGCGGGCGTCTTGGAAAAGGCAAAACACATTATATGAGGTTCTAATTTTGAGACCTGCGATGTGACCACTGCAGATGTTAAGCATCTTTCAGCACTCACAGTAGAACACTGCAGTCTGCCATATATGGAGATTGATTTTAGTCATCAGTTTTCAGTCATGAGATTCAAACACCAGCACACAGGATTTTAAATCAGTCTTCTGGTGGGACCTAGATCCTTCTTTCTTGTGAAGTGGAAAATCTGGGAGCTGCTGGCAAAAGGGTGGGAGCAAATTTGGGAGATTAACCTGAAGTCATGCAGCGAGACCAATGCAAAAACTAATTCAATAGCCCATGTAAACAATGATAAAAGTCATGCATCTGTGTTAAGAAGGACGTTAAGATGTACTACTTACCAAATATTCCAAATATCACATTGAAATCTTGAGTGATTAAAAAGAACCACAACATAGCAACAATTCACTCAAAATGCCTAAGTTTGCATCCTGGGTGAATATTTATTGTCTATGTGAATTTTGGATGAATTTTTTAATCTCTATTTCTCAGTTTTCTCCTCTATGGAATGGAAGTAATACAGTAGTAAGACTTACTGTACAGGTTATTATGATAACTACATGAGTTGATACATGAAAAACACTAAGAATAGTGCCCTATCATAGCCCTATCTTATTCCAATCACTGTTATTGTTTCCCAAGATCATTAAACTAATAAAGCTAGAATTTAGTTTTTGTTTGCCTATCCTTCAGGTCCACTCTCTTAATTTCTATACTGTAGGAAAGAAAATATTAGAGTAAGAACTAGAAAGAAAACACAAAAATATAGATAATAAGAGAAAAGGAGGTATTCAGTAACAGTTTCTTCTTTGGGCACCTCTCTAGAGTGAGGGAAAAATAGAAAAGGAACGGAAAGAAAAATTTTTTTAAAGAAAGGAGATTTCTTGGAAAACGAAGCTATTAACAGTTAGCTAGTGGCACATGACAAGCTCAACTGATGAGCTCAAGGGATTCAATTTTCAAAAGAAGAATGATCTTCTTTTGGAAGAATCAGGAAAAATTCAGTATTCCTGACCAAAGAATTATATTCATCTAACAAGTTAAACTTTGTAGGAGAATGTAGCCTTGCTTAGGGAGGAGGTAATTTTCACTATGATCTTGATGATAAATGGGAAAGACTGTTAACCCTATTGTTTTTGCTAGTTTTGATTTCATGAATTTCAGTTTTGCAATTCTCAATTTCTTACATAAAACTCCAAACTTTTATCATGCTTCTGATAGCACTAGACAATTAAGTGGACCTAGAAAAGATCTAATAGTCACAATTATTAGGTTTTAAAAGTAAGCTTTACCGAGGGTAGGATCCTGATGAAAGTCAGAGTTGGAGTTTTCTCAGTGCTATCACTGTTCTTTGATTATTGGTCTGCTCATAACAGCAAATTGCAAAATTTTTCCTTACTAATCCACCTATAAGGCATCAGTTCTGGGTTTTACCAGATACTTACCCATACTTTAGGTTAATATGATATTCTTGATTATTTGAAAGTAATAAGCTTTCTTTGAAATCTGTGAAAACTAATGTTTTTACAGTCATGTTATTTCCTATATTTATCTTTGAAGGATTTTATTGTCACTGGCATTACATAGCCAATTGGTCAGAAACTTGTGACCTCAAGCTTTCTGGTAACTATTGATATTTTTGTCTTCCTCAAATCAAGTTGTGGAAGAAACATTAATCTCAGACTTTGATGGCAACTGCAAAATCACAAATAATATTCACCTTTTAAAAGGTGCTAAAATAAATAGATAGATTTGTATGTGATTTCCATAGCAAACACTGTCAAGCAAGAGAAGATCCCTGACCTCTTCTTTTTCTTCCTTTTTTTTTTCTGTACTAGGGATCGAACTCATGACCTCACACTTGCCAGGCAGGCATTTATGCCACTGAGCTGAATCCCTGACCCTTAAATAGTTAATCAGTTCCAATCAGCAGGATTGGAAACTTCCAGGTGCTCTGGGAATTTTGTCAATACTTAGTAATGTCAGTCTTTTTATTTATAGCTAGGATGGATGTGTGTTGGTATTGCATGGTGGGTTTTTATGGTACTGGAGATCAAACTCATGACCTTGCCTGGCAGGTGTTTAGGCTGCTGAGCCAAATCCCCAGCCTACTCCCTAACCTTTTCTAAATTACATTCTTATGAATAAAATATTATAATAATATTTCAGAACTTGCATAAAGTTTTTAGAAGTTTGTTCATGTCTCTGCTGTCCATACATTTTGCAGCTATTTTGGCTGACATTTCAAAGCAGGATCTTTTCATCTGCTACAATTTCAATAATTAAACAAAACAAATTGTACAAACAACTGAGCATTTGTACAATCAACCAATTTTTAAAAATGCCCTCCCCAAATGCACTGTTTTCATAATAAATTCTCACAGGTCTTTAACCACTACCATCTTAAGTCTCCTGTCATCCACAGATAGTTTTGGGTTTTACTCTGACTGGTCCCTAATAGCACTCCAATAGCAACAGGCCAAAGTGCTCCCTCTGGCGCAGATGAAGGGATGTATGAGACTGGTGAGGTGATGCCAGGTGCTCAGAGGCACAAGGCTCTGATGGTATCATTTAAATAACGTTGAGACTATACCCCTAGACATAGTCAGAATTTCTGTAATTACTAGGGAGAAAATGATGGAAGTAGC
Organism: Cavia porcellus; assembly: GCF_034190915.1. Lineage (NCBI taxonomy): Eukaryota > Metazoa > Chordata > Mammalia > Rodentia > Caviidae > Cavia > Cavia porcellus. Next base: position 18,515,843 of record NW_026947504.1, read on the forward strand.
TAATCTACAATCAAGCAGAAAATAATTACCAGGGCTAGGTGAACTGACAAAGAATGATTGGAGATTTTGTTTGGAATAATACTGATGCTTTAATATTTTACTTTCTGGATATAAGAAATTCTTTTATCATTCCTTTTAAGCAATCCATTAGGAGTAATAACAACTTAATATAGTATGCATTTTTATAAAACCAAAACACTAAACTTTTTCTCCTTGGCTGATCTCTCCAGAATTGATTAGTATGTATGTAGATATGTATGTAGGTACTTATTTATTTGTTTATTTATTTTTGAGTCAGGGTCACACTACATAGCCCAGGCTGGTCTTGAACTCACAGCAATCCTTCTGCCTTAGCTCCCACATGCTGGTATTACAGGAGAGTGCCACCACAACCAGCTAGAGGCTCTTCCTAAATAGTCTTATTTTTTTAATACTATAATTATTTGCATAAATTCGATAAGAATTTGTCCTTTTTGTATCACATGCAAATAGCTGGAAACATTGGTTATTTAACAAGGCTTTGCCTGGAGTGTCACATGTTACAAGGATGCTATATATAAAATCAGACGGGATGAGACAATTTGAACAGACTACTCTGGTTGTTATGGAGCTAATACTTTCAAAGCTTGGGAAAACTGGTCTGGCCCCTGGCTTACAGAGTTCCTAACCATACAGATGAATAAGGAAAGCTACTTCCTAATAAATCTAAGAATCACTGTTGTTTGGAAGATTGAAGAAGACAAGTGTTTGCATATAAAACTTAGTGGTGAGTAATTTTCTTGGTACTTTTCTCCAAAACCTTTAAAAAAATCTAATTTGAGATTCGTGGAGAAACTTCCAGCAAAACAAATCCAGTTTTGTGGGGTCATTTTTCATTTTCGTCCCACTTGCCAAATCTAATGAAAGCTACTTATTTTGTGATGGATGGAGCATAATCTCACATTGATTATATTTGATTAAAAAAGGGGAGATGGCAGAAAAAAATTTGTATTTCAGGAGAAAACTACAGCACACTTATGTGGTTTATCAGATCCTGGTCCACCTATTTTTGATCTTTGAGGGTTTTTTTTTGGGGGGGGACATAAGTTGCCTGTTTTTGTTACATACCTGTAGTTTTCCATTCTTCTCTTTTTGCACAAGTGGTTAACTATTGCCAAATTTAAAAATACTACGCTCCCTTAGTATCCAGGACAGCTCTGAAAATTAGTATTGCTGATATTTCCCCGCCCTTCCACTTGGTATCAGTGAGAGTTAAAACTGATTTTCCACATTCTTCAGTCTCTAGGTTGCTTCCTGTCTGGCCTTCCCCACTTGCATCTGGAAATCCTGTGAGCTGGCACTGGATCCCTGGGAGACTTTTCCACAGCAGAAGATCCTGGGCAGACTCTGCCTGGAGCTGCTGCCCTGTGAGTCCATTAGGGAATTTATCAGAATTCCTTCCTCTTTTTACTCTGATGCCAGAAACAACTAGGGCTGTCAAAAATCTTGGTAAAACACGGATTCTATCCTGTCACCACGATCATTCAGACAGCAAATTGAGAAATTATCAGGTTAGATTGCCACTGCGTCCTTTGTTTATAACAGTTTTTTTTTATCTGATCTTGAGCTCACTTTGTAGCTTACACAGGCCTCAAACTCACAGCAATCCTCCTTTCTCAGCCTCCTGGGTGCCGGGGTGGCAGGCAGGGGCCAACATGGGCTACCACTATCATCTTAATCCACCGTCAAAATAAACTGAAGCCCTACATTTAGGTATCCTCTCAGCAGACTGACCAGTAGCCTAACAAATATGATTATCAGCCTACTCTAGCCACTAAGTTTTCCTTTTTTTAAAAAAATAGAAACTTATCCAAAGACTTGATTGTTTGCATTACTCTGCAACTATTTTCTACTACCAAGTCTCAACAGATGATTCAAATAGTTCTTCAACAAAAGAAATGTACTGAAATTAGTGGTATAACTGCATTCCATAAGTTATTCAACAAGAAATTTGATTTTATTGAATAAAATGGGGATCTGACCCAAATGACCTTACCCTTCTACTCAGTGAAACTAACGGTAACCAAGGTTCGTTTCACTTTTGAGTCTGGAGTTTCAGTTTAAGGCTAGAAAGTCTGTAAGTGAAAAACATTTCGGGCTGTATGAGATGTAAATATTTTTAAAAGCATTTTTTGTGGGTTTTATAATCAAAGTCTACTATGTCAAAAACTTAGGAGCTTCCCTTTGAAATATAGCTACTGATACTGTAAGAAACTTAGCTTTCTTGATTTTGTTGGAAGGTAGACATTTAGCTGCAAGGAAGCCTTAATCTTTCCGCAAAGACAGAAAAGTTAGCTTTTCCTTTGTGTAAAGTCAGTTGGCAAATACATATAGCACCTGGTCTCCTATCCCACTACTCTGAATCTTAAAAACCTGTTCTTTGTTTCAGAATGGTGGAATTTAAACTGTATGTTCATTTCTTTCTCTATAAGCAGTAGCCTTGAGTAGAGTTTACCTTGCCTGTTTAATGATGTTCATTTTTGTCTTGATAATTAAAACCAATCAAATATTTCCATTGTCCTCAGATATTGTTAGATGTTATATCAGAGGAATAAATGATTTTGGAGCCATGAATCTAGAATATAAATTAGTAACAAGCAATAAATATTTTTAACCCTAATTAAAAATATGTCTCAAACTCTAGATAAATATCTCCTAATTTAATCATGATTTCATATTTTAAAAAATATAGGTAGACTGTTATTTTATTTATGTAAGCTTCTTTGTGATCTGGCCAACACTAATGATTGTGCTTGTACTTGTTTCTTTCTAAGGGATGAAAACAGGAGTTCTGGAAACCTAAATACTGCTCAGCACCTAGCTGAGTTCCCCCAAGTCTGATTAAAGCTAAGGCTTTCATCACACGTGGAGTCATACCTGGCTTATCTGGAAAGGCATAAATGTGAGCCCCTAAGTGCCCCTTTTTCTCTTTATTTTAATGCTCACCCTGGAGGCAAACTCAAGACATCAACCTCTCTATGTACTATTCTGGGAAACCCTGCAATTGGCTGTCATCTTATGTTAATAAGACAACAGGCATCTTAAAGTTAAGTTTCTATTTGGTAGTTAAGTTTCCATCTCTCCTCACCTAGCCTGTCACATGTCCCTGTGGTTCTGCCCATGCAGTGATTATGCTAATTAGCCTGCTTTATGGGCCTGTGTGCAGGAGACTTGAATCACCCCATAGACCCCAGTCTGGCTAGAACGTCCCACTGTTGCTAAGTTACCTGCTGACGTGTCAGAACCCAGCCCCTTCCCCAATACCCTATATATTCCTTACTCCTTCTTTGAATAAGCGAGACTTGATCAGAGCACTGTTTTGTCTCCATTCTTTGTGTCTCTTGTCTTTTCTCATCCACACTCACCCTCTAAGGTCTCCTGACTTACCCGTGGATCAGGACATACTACCAACAAAAGCCAGGAGATTAAAATGAAATGAAAAGGGAAGGACGGAGAGACAGCAGCACAAGGTGCAAGAACAGTTTGCTTCAGCTTGGTTCACTTTGTAATTCATTCAAATAAAAGTTTTGTGCCCCTTTTCCTCAATATCTTAGCATACTTTCTTTGTCTTGGGATTGAAATCTAAACTGAATAGACTGTGCCAGAAATAAAATGTGAACAATTTGTATGAGAAGTTTTTCAAAGACTCCTATAATAACAACATCTATTTCTTGTTTGCAATATTTCATGCTGCTCTCCAATATTACATTTTGTAACCAAAGTTATAACCTTTCTCTTTTTTTGGCTTGCTCCCGGCCATCTTCATATTTTCAACATTTTCTTTAGTTATACTAATTGAATCCTGAAATTTGAAATGCTGTTTTCTTAAATGTTACATAGCATGAATGTGGATTTAGTATTCCCAAAGGTTTTCAAAGGGAGGAGCGTCACATGACCAATGCTTTATGCATGTATTTTAGCACACACAGACTAAGCACACCTTTCTGATAAGACAGAGAGTTAGCTGAAGTGATTTCTTTCCCAGAGACAGGAAGTCTTCAGAGTTCAACAATTATGGAGCAAGAATCCTGTGAACTCCAGATTGTTTCGTGGTTTTATTTCCTAAACCAGACTATTTCATCAGTTATTAATTGCTAGTTTGTAGTAATTTCCTTTATTATAACTACTAACCTATCTGATAATTCTTTCTTTCCTTCCTTCCTTCTTTCCCTCCCTCTTCTCTCTCTCCATCTCTCTCTTTTGTTTTCATTTATTTATTTATGTATTATTTAGTGCTTATGTATTTATTTACTTTGGTATTAGGGATTGAACTCACTGCCTCGCGCTTGCCAGGAAGGTGTTTATGCCGCTAAGCTAAATCCCTGGCCCACTTTTGTTTTTTGACATAGAGTCTCTTATGTAGGTCTGGTTGGACTTGATCTCACTATGTCGCTCAGGCTGGCCTTGAACTCCCAGTGATCCTTCTGCCTCAACTTTCAAAGATCCTTCCTGGGATTATAAGTATATGCTACCAAGCCTGGATGATAATTTTATTAGTTATTGCACTTCAATGGTTTTTCCAATGGCTTACATACTAAAAACTAAGCTACCCATTTCCACCTTGATATATAACGGAGCCGCTTTATGCTTGCATTCTTTTGTGCTGATTAGTTTTATACTATTTTGTTTTGTTTGATTGCTTGATCTTAAAGATCAGTGAAATGGTGTGTAAAGATATGAACAACTATTTCAAAGAAAACAAGAGACATTATGATAGCCACTGTTGATTTCTTGTTGTCTTGTGAATTCCTGTGTTGCTTGCATTGTTCTGATTTGCTTTGTTCTGTTTTGTTTTATACTTTCAAATAAAATTTTTTAAAAGATTCTATAAACAAAAATACAAACCAAATGATTTTAACTGGTAAATATATTTCTTTTTCACAAACCCATTTTATATCAGTGTCAATTCACTCTCTTCCTTTCTTGTAATACCTCCTTATCACGTGATGTGATAGCATTCCAAAGAGTACATGTCTGGAAGTACTGTATTAGATATATTCAGTCAAAACTCAGAAACACTTCAGCCACTTTTCTTGATTAAGATGCTTTTTTAAAATATATAATTAAAGTTCAAAATTATGTCATAATACTGCATCCAAACTGAGGCAGTAAAGAGAGGGAATGCACACTGCATTTGTTTGCTACAGTGATTGAATTTTTAAGGTGTCTGTGTAACTTAAGATGCAAGGTCAGCTCTTCAGCTTTGCATGTTCAGTAGCTCAATTTTGTCAGTAACACTTACGTGCTGTAACAATGAGTCACATGATAAAACTCATGACTCCGTGTCACGTAATACAGTTCTCAAAGTGTTTCTTTTATCTGTGATAAAATTTCTTTGCTGAATTACCTATCAGCTTTTGTTTCATTAACTGTGATTATTTCAAGAGGAAAAACAGAGGGTACAGTTTCAGAGACTGCATATCAGAAAGAAGAAAGGCCAGACCAAGTATGAATACAAGTCACTAATCCATGACTTCTGCACAGCCCACCTGGGAAGACCAACTACAACAGCTTTAGCAACTGGCTTAGTACTCTTATCAGTAGAACAGAAAAACAAAGAAATTATAGGTTTTACTTTTTTGTGAGATATAGTAGCAAATGACTTGAAAACATGGAGTTTAAGAAGGTACTAATGTAACAGCAGACTTTTCTTCTTAATGATCAGAGAAATTAAACCTGAAATCAGAGTCACAATTATAAAACAGAAATGAGAATGGCAGAAGTCTTTTCCTTGAACTGCAAAACCTGCCAAAATATTTTGAAAGGTCTCTAGAGCAAATCAAGAAAGTTTTCCCCAAATAAACTTATGTCATATAGACCCAAATGTTTCCTAGCAGACTGCCTGTTAACAAGGACCCTTACAGATAGTATAAAAATTTAATAAACTAGGTAAAAGGATAGGTCCATCTTATAAAATAAAGGCCAAGAACAATTCCTCAAATAACCAATGAGGATCTTCGGAGAAGGGAAACTTTCTGAAACATGCAGTTTAATGAACTATAAATCGAATTCAGCCATCCATGATAGATGTAGTGTTACTTCTTTGACATCAAATTCTGGCTCCTTTGTTCAGTGTTTTATAGTAAACATGTACCTAGGTGGTAGCAATTTCAAATAACACCAAGACTTCTTTTCTAGTTCTTAACTGTAATCCTTGAGTGACAGGGAGTTCTTCCTCTGTGTGACTACTACTGGAAATTTAGTAGGGGGAGACTTACTTTATAAATGGAATTGTAACATTAAGTGCGTACCACGGGTGCTACTCATGAGGACCCAAATGATTCTTTTATTCATAATCAAGTGTGTCCACTCTGCATATACTTTTGCCTGTTTAGTATCTTAAGTTTTATTTTCTTTCTTCAAGGTTATCTTTGCTACCTTTTTTGGTCTTTTGCATTTCCATATAAATTTTGAAATGAGCTTGTCAATTTCTATTAAAAAGTTCTTTGATATTGACTGGAATTATATTGACTCCATAAATTGATTTTGGTAATTACTGATATATTTTCACTACTAAATCTTTCAATTCATGCTATTTTTCTAGGTCTTGTGAAGTTTATACATATTTATTTAGCTCTGTTTTCAACAAATTTCCCCTATTTTTCTTTTTTCTTGATTGATTTTTATATCTGCCTTCCACAGAGAGTTTTGAAATCTGATCAATAATTTTAAACCAACAGATTGACCTCTTGACTCTAACATTCTCTGGCAGAATGAATAGGTAGGTTGCTTGTGGAATTCCAATATTCAGTATCTTTAGAATTTTCTCTTTACTGATCAGTTGTTTTTTTTTTTTTTAACTTTATTTAAAAGGAAAAAGAGAAAAAACAAAGTGGTGTAAGGGTACAAGTAATACAGAACTACAAAAAAAAAAAAAAAAAAAAACAGTAAGAAATCACCAGTTAATAGATTACACATTATCATCTTAGAGATAGTTGCTCAAGTCACAGTATCAAAGCATACAAAATGGACATTTCAAACAGTGAGACTGCAAACAGTTGTGTTCAATGATCCAACCAAAAACATTAATATGGTCATCTATTTAACACCCCTAAACACACTTGCAGTTGTATCCTTTAGAGCACTTTTTTCCCCTCTCTTTTTTACAACAAAATTTGCACATTTTGGGTTTTATTACTCCTTAGTTCTTATTACTTTTTTTTGGAAGGGAATAAAGTCAAATATGGCAAAACAAAGCTGTCAGTCAAAACCAAGGATAGACATAGCACATGATGTAAAAACAGAGTACAAGGTTATCAGCAATGGTTAACATAATGTCTCTTGTTTCCTTAAAAAGAATTGTCTATCTCATTAGGTATTATAAAGTTGAACAAAACAGTAGAGAACAAGACCAATAAAACTTAAGCATTGTAAACATTACAGGACTTCCAAAGGAGACAATAGTCAAACCAGAATGGGCATCTTAGTGAATCTTATTGCCTTCAAAGTAGTTGCCTATACCCTCAAACTTGATACTATCACACAGAATGGAACAGAGTCTAATCAGTCAAAACAAGATAGTGGGAGCAATACAGGGCTTCAAAACAAGTTAATAGGTAATCAAAAAAAGTTACTATTATTTATCCTACTTTTTAAAAATTTTTCCCCTTAATTAAAAAAAAACCCTAAAAAATAACTAAATAATTTTTTAATGAATAAGGGAGAGATTGAGATAAAAGAGGACATAACAACAAAACAATAAGATCAGTTGTTTTTAAATATAAATCTTTTCCATTTTCTTTGCAAGTAAAATTCTGTCTTTTAGAATTCTGAAAAAAGAACAAGAGAAGGAGGTTGGGGCTTCATAACCTGTAAGAAGTAATTTAAATCACCTATTTTGGTAATTGTGCCCATGTCTTTTACTTTGCCTTACATTCCCCACCTCTGGCTTCCACTCCAGAGCCAGTAGTTAAATCTATTAACTACTTTGCCTTACATTCCCCACCACTTGTCCAGAAACACATTATATGAGAGAGGCTAGAAGTTTCCTTTTAATATATTTTTATAAATCATTCTAATTTAGCATTCTCTTTGACCTCCATTAGAGAGCCACTTTCCAAGACTTTGAATACATGTGACAAAAATCACATTGCTCTCAGTTGTCACCTTTATTGGCTTAATATTCAGCTCGGTGTTCTGCTAAATTGTTTGACATTTGTCTCTTTCTGTTCAGCTTACAACATTTTGTATATGTTGTATTTTTTTTCTATTCTTAATATTTTTATTGGTTCATTTCTTAAATTCCCCCTTAAAACTTTTATTGTAGTTTTAACTGCATTTGGAATAGAATGGAATTTGGTGGACTTGTTCAACCTGCCATTTTTATTTGAAATGTATATCTCCATTTTCAGTAGGTTTCTTAAGACTTCTTACTGAGCTATATTTAACACCCTAGTTGTATGATCATCATGTGTCATGCTTATAAATACAACTATGTTCTAAAAGTATATTATACATCATCTGTTGTGTAATGATTCTTATTTCACATTTAAGGATAATTCTGACATTTTTCTAAAATTTCAGATATGTAATAACTATATATTATGTTTCTCCCAGCACTGCTATGCTGTTCTATCTATCTATCTATCTATCTATCTATCTATCTATCTATCTATCATCTATCTATCACCTGTATTTGTTATTGTTTTGTTTTATTTTTGTGATGCTAGTATTTTTGGGATTACAAAAAATATTTTAAGGGTTACTTAAGTGTGAATATTATTAAAATTAGGCAGCATGGTGTTGAAAGTAAAAAAGTGATTGATCAAACTCCCAATATTTATATTTTTTATGCCCAACAAAAATAAGTCACACTGATTTTTCATTCTTTCCATAGTGATGTTGTCCTGCTCTATAGTTGTCTTGTGTTTTTTATGGGTTTTTTTTTTTTTTTTTGGTAGTCAGGGGTTGTGCAAGCACAATTAAAAGCAGGTCATGGAATTTATAATATTAGTTTATGATGGTCACTCAAGAGTTAACACAAGAAAGTGCAAGAAATCTATCCACAACACCAAAGACATAGAATATTCAATCAAGGGCCTAAATCCCACAGTAACGTCCTATGTGAATCCAGATGAAAACCCAGAGCCCATGACAATGCCTCCCACAAGTCCATGGAGGTCTAGAGCCCATGAAAAGGAGTCACACCAGTCCATTTTATGGATCTGTGCTGGGAAGGCCCAAAGGTCAGCGGTGGAAGCCTGAAAGTCTATGCCAACAGGGTGAAGAAACTGTGGTGGTAGGTTGAGGGTTCTGTACTGGAACCAAGAAGTCACACTCAAAACAAAGACCAGGACTGCCCTGAAAAGCACCACAGCCATCCTCAGTGACACAGAGGCCCTGAGCTCCTCCAACGAGAAACACAGTAGAGTACATGCCAGGAAGCCAACATGAAAAGTTCATCCTGGAGACCAAGCTGCACACATCTTCCACTCCAGAGCCAAGAAGCAATGCTCGATGTAAGGACCAGAGCCTCTCCAGGAGAACCAACGGCTCAAACATCAACTCATAGGAGAACCCACAATGCCTCAATGCCTCAGCGCCTAGCTTCTCCTTCTCCACGTCTCTATTTATGCTGGCAACTTTCCTCAGGTGGAACATCTATGCTCAGCACCATGGTGATTTAATTCCTCTGGTGTTAAATTGGCCACCAGTTTTTAATCTATAACAGTACCAGACATCAAACTCAAGATCTTGTGCTTGCCAGTCTGGTACTTATGCTGCTAAGCTAAATTCCTGACTTTTGTATTGCTTTTAAGATAATTTTGTTTCTTTAGTATGAAATTGATATTATATTTGCATAAGCAGAATCTATTCATACATTTTAATAATTAGTTCTCTATCCATATTCTTCACTCTAGTATTTTGCTTGGAATCATCATGTATCAAAGTTGTACATAGAGTTCTTTTTTAACAAATGATGATATAGAGGTTCAGCTTTAGGATGTGACATGTAACAGGTTAGGTGTTTGCTAAAGAGCAGGAAAGCTTAGATTTTCTTAGTTCAGAGCTTCTTATTTTAATCAAAGCCATCTCCTTAAGTAGTCACATGAGAATTTTGGAGTTTTGTGTACTTGTTTGAATTTCTATCTCTATAAGGAAAGATACATACAGTGGATAAGGGATTTGGGTTGGGAGATTGAACTCATTCATTCAAGAAATATTCAATCACTTCAGTTATTTATTTACCTGCCAGACACTTTTCTGTACCATGTGACAATGGAAACAAACAAGGGGCTAAGATCCCTAAGACATACATGCTACTTAAGTAGTTAGAAAGTACATAAGTGAGAAACAGGCAAAGTTATTTTACATGATAATAAGATAAGGGCTGAGAAGAAGAAAGGCTGGAATAGAGTATTGACTGCCTTAGGTATCACCTACCTCACTACCTCCTATCAGAACTGAAGCCTTGATCCCTGAGCTTCTAGAAGTCCTATCTTTTCACAGCTCTTAGGGTACATTCAGAGTTTTAAAAACTACCTCTCCCTAATTGCAGCCTCTTCCCAGGGAAGCTTGCATCCAACAGCCTGTTATTACAGTATTACAGAGACTAAAGCTTGCCCCACACCAGGCTACTGTGACTTGCACACTCTTTATAGGATTGTTGAGGCCTTTGTTGCAACTATGAGGCAGTTTAACTTCTCTATATAAATGTTTTATTTTTTACTTCCATCCAACAATTGGTCCCAAGTACTTCCAAAGTACTTCATGCACACAAATACCCATCTGATTCCATTTCCCAGGAAACCTGACCTTCACAAATGGGAAACCATTCTTTCATATGTGGACAGGAAATAGGTCAGGGATCACTGAATATCAGTACCCTGAGAGAAGAATGAGTTTGGAATGAAACATAATGTGTGAGAGCTGGGTCAGAGAGATGGGGAAGGATCGGAACACAGGGCCATTCAGGCCAAGGTTAAACTCTGGAACTTATTTTAAATATGAAAGAAAGGACTTAAAACATTGCAATAAAAATAATGTATTAATTAAAAGGCTAAAATTCTCTGTTGCATAGGGAAATTGATTATACCAAGGACTTGGTAAAGAGCAAATATAAAATGAAGCAGGCCATTTAGGCAGCAATTGTAAAAACCAAGAAGAAAGATATTGGATGGACTGGAATGGTAGTCCTAGACATGAAGATGTGAACAAATTCTGGAAGCATGTTCGAGGCTCCATTCATCAGGACGGAGAATACAAAAGGGGAAAACTAGGGATGGGATAATTTAATCATCTGTTTCAGAAATTAGCTTTGAGATGCTTTTTAGGGGCTTAGAGTTACACAGACATGGTTCTTGGGGGAACTATGTATGCATATTTTTTTCAGGTGCATGAAGAATAATAAATCTTTTCATTGGAGGATGATGGAGCTTCCACTGAATTTTTTATATTTACTCTTGGAAATATTGACATGAAATCATTAGCTGGGTTGACTGAGGAGTAAGTCTTAAATATTTGAACAAAGAGAATATGATCAAGTTATTCAATAGGACTTGGTCATTTGTAACCTAAATCTGCAGCAAAACAAGTTTCTTTGTGTAATTTTATGCATACTAATCATTAATCTGGCGAGCAAATGGAAAAAATGGACTGGTGGGTTCAGTCAGGAATGAGATGATATAAAGGAAAGGCACTGAAGAGAAAGGCACAGATCTAGGGTGAAAATATTTACAAACATCCATTAAAATAACAAAATCTGAAACAGGTTGAAAAGGGGAAAGCCAACATGCAGAAGATTTGAATAGTAAGAGTGATAGGGTCAGTTAAACACTTGAGAAAAAGAGTTGATGCCTTTGGATTAAATAAGGGAACTAGAATGATAAGGAATAGAGAATGCTACTGCTTAAATGAATATATACTCAAAATAAAGAGATATCTTGGGAGTGAGAGCCTGAGATGTGAATGAAGTAGGAAAATGTATTGACTGAGAACAAATTAAAAGACACCTTAATTAGATATTGCACAAGCTATTCTTATAAATATTGAAGTTCCCAGCAGAAAAACAGAACAAAAAGAATCAGCCAGGCACTGAAAAGTCATCACTGATTGAAAAGTAGGAGCAGGAGGTTAGTGGATGACAGCTGGAAGTGGCATTAGCTATTGGAAAATTTATACACTACACTTCGTGAGAATTACACTTTTAAAGTGTGCTGGGGGATAAATGGTTTGGGCCAAGCAGATAGAGCAAAGTATGCAACTTTCCTAACTGCATACCTTCAGAACTGTAGAGAATGAGGAGAAGAGAGTCCCATCATCAGAGAGACAAGAGGAAGGTCATGTCCACAGGAAGCAATCTGATTACACTTAGTTTAAGACAACGCCTGTGTTATTTGGAGAGGCTGAAATAATGCAGGATTACCCAACAATACTTTCTGGGTTGCAGAAGGAGAGAGAGAAGGCGTAGAAAGCTTGGATGTCAGAGATGAGTTTTGAGGAGACATGTGCACAACTGTACAGAGATCAAAGTTTAGATATTGATGGGTAATCTATAATGTTTAATCAGATGCCAGTGGTTCTCCACTGGGTGATTTAACATCCTTAAGGATTTGCTTTCTTAAAGATTTTTAATTTAATAAAAAATGTTTACTGAGTCATGATGATAGTTAACTATCAAAATATATTGCCTTATGGTGGATTGTTTTCTTTACTGCTTCCCACATCATTTAGCAATGCAATAGCAATATGTGGTATTTCAAGGTAAGATTAAAGTAAACATGCTAGAACACTGTCTAGATAAGGGAGATTTGAAGAACTAGTAAAGGGAGAAAAATATACTAGGATGCCAAGTATTCAAGCATAGTATGAACTACATATTCATTCATTTGGGATTGCAAATGGTACTTTGTCTTCTAAGTTCATGAATTACTAAATTTATGAAATGCTTTCTTTTGATTTTTCCCTTTTTTCACTCTCATCCTGTTGTTTCATGTGCTTATACCCACCAGTCAATCAGTTAGCCTCCAACGTAATGCACAAGGATTAATGTGTTTTGTTAGAGAGTAATATCGGACATGAAATAGATTCCCTGGAAATTCTAGGAGTTATAAAACATTGAGAAGAGTTTATCTGAGAGAAAGTCCTCTCCGTGTAATTTTTAAGATGTGGAGTCCTAAAAATTAAGTGTGAAAACTGATTCTAGATTAGGTAGCAGTGATTTTTCCAGCTGTATGTGGAGAAGCACTAGGAGGAAATAAATGAGATTGCTTTTTTACAGTTACATTTAATTGGGCAATAATTTGTCACAGAATTTTGGATTCATAACTCCAAGTATGTATGATTTAACTTTGTATATATATGCTCTCTGTTGAGCAGGAGCATTTTTATTCCTCAGAAAGAAATCCAGATTTTATAAACACCAATAAGAGTGTGTATATTACTTAGAGTATTACAAACTCATGGAATAGTAAGTTAATATTAAGTATTATTAAGGTAAGTGCACTTCCCCTTCCCTCAATACATTTTAAAGTATTTAGAAAATTGTGATGTTTAGAAATCTTTGTAAAGAAATTGATATAGGAGACAAGGCATGGCAAAGCTGGCTGTGGAAATGAGTGAGTCCTGTCAATTGCAAAATTCAGCATAGTGCCAAATAATTCTCCACACCCTGAGTGTGGAACTTCTTATGGGCTCCAGGGGACGTGGACAGCACAAAATAGCCCCGGTGTCAAGGGGAGCAGGTATGGTGACTTCCCACCAGAGTCCATGCTGGGTTTCCCAGATGCGGTGTGTACTTCTATTTTCACTTTTATCTTGTTTTTCTCTTATTCTGCATGTTTATTCTGCAGAGCTGGTCTCCCTCACACCCACTCACCTCTCACTTTTGAAATAAACTTTTGGCACATTTTGTTCAATTCTGTGTTCAAAGCAAGAAGGGCCTGGAATACTCTTGATTGGTGAGCCACTTCTGAAGAAACTACCAAGTAACAAAACTATTTCTAACATAAAATATTTTTTCTAAAAATATGTCAAAATTATAGTTTAGTTATAGTTATAAGGTGAAACACAGTTGGATTTTTCTTTGAAGTTTAAAATATGGAATTTCTTTTTTTTTTTTCTTTTGAACCAGAGATCATGGAATTTCAATTAGGCATTTCAGAATTACTTAACCTGTGGACTAGTGTGAAGTATGTGTGTGCGTGTGTGTGTGTGTGTGTGTGTGTGTGTGTACACGACTTTAAAATTTTACTGCCCCCTTCTAAATGAATAGCAAGATAAATTAATTTTAAGAAGTTTCATCGTATATCAATACACTGAACTTTTAGAGAGTACTATGAATTTTTTTCCATAAAAAGGGAAGCACATTTTAAATTTAACAGTCTTTTCTTTAAAACTACATCATCTGGAAGAACATTAATAAAATACTTAGAGCAAAGTGAGTTTAAAAAATAAAATATTTTGTTTAAAAAGCAAAATTTAAATGCTACTTTAAATTATTCCTCTAGATTCTATAGAACATTCCAAATTTGGGTAAGCAATATGATATATATGAGGTATAGACAGCCTCCAGAATATTTAAAAAATAAACCCATTTGAAAGTACTTAGAAATCACTATTCATAATCTAACTTGCAGTGTATCATCAACTGGCCATTTGTTAAACATATAGTAAGGATTAGGGAATTTCATTCTGCTCATATCTGAACAATCCATCAACTTGTGATTTATGTAGAATCTATATTAGCATTTAAATGATTCTGAGGTAACCTTGTTAATGCCTGGAAGCAACACCATAGAGGAAAGTAAGGTATGAATATACATTTTAAGAGAGCAAATTCAAATGTATGCAGCTCCATCATGGTTTCTTAACTTACTATCAGGTCACATGTGTACACTTTGAATTAACTAAATGACCAATAAAGGCTAGCTATTCAAAAGTTAGCAACTCCTTTATAACCCTGGAAGTTAAGTCTCTTCACTTTTGGAGTCCACAAAGAACTCTTCAGAAAACAAATTAAAAAGAGATATCGACAAAACCAGTAGAAGATACGATTTCATTTCTTAAGAATTAGTTTGTGTGTTGCTCTGCTTAAGGATTGTGATACCTGATAATCCAACTTTTCCCTATTTTTATATGCTGTAATTATTTTATGAATGAGACCATAAAAATATATTAAAGGTAGAAATTTTAGAAATTGAAGGAAAATTTAAGCAAATGAATTCCATACACAGAATGCAACTAACATAACATAGTCCTCAATCAACCTTTAACCTAGAGGCAGTGTGAAATGTTTGCTCATTAAAGATTCACATCAAATACTTACC
The DNA here is from genome assembly GCF_034190915.1 of Cavia porcellus. Taxonomy (NCBI): domain Eukaryota; kingdom Metazoa; phylum Chordata; class Mammalia; order Rodentia; family Caviidae; genus Cavia; species Cavia porcellus. The sequence goes on from NW_026947504.1 coordinate 18,531,148, forward strand.
TGGCAGGGGAGATACCCTGATCATGAAGGTTGTTTTCCCAGGGTGAGGCTTATCCATTGCACTGCAAAAGTGCCGACCCCTGCGATTTTGACAAATATGAGAAACTACACAATTTGTGGTAGTGGAGGAATGTGTTCTCAGTTTTCCCTGAGGGGAAAGAAAACCCACTTTAAAGTCACTCTTTTGTAGCAGCAACCTTTTAGTGAAAAGCTTATTCTCCTTGTTTTTTTCTAGCTATAACCCTAGGTGAAGAGGAAAAGCTCACAAGTCAACAGAGAAACTGAGTCACAGGTAAAGTGAGTTACCCAGCATTAAACGAGGGGTCATGACAAAAGAATTCCATGTTTTGTTTCCAATCTATGCACACATCGTATTTAACTGGACAGGAGTTCTGACTCTAATTGATTTTGGATTTAACATTGTTTCTTTAATAAGAAAGACTGAAGTGGGTCCCATGAATGTTTCTTTTACTGTCCTTGGTCCTTGTAAATTCTCTAATGTTTCCATAGAAACACTAGGATCTCTGTGTTTCAGTGAAATGCTTTGTGTGTAAGATGATGCTGTATGTGGCAATCCAAACTTTGACAAGAAACCTTATGCCAAGGAAAGTTACAAGAAAATTGAAAATGAAATTAAAGGATTACTTTCGAATACTGAGAGTTTAAGGGATGAATTTTCTAAGATTATTCTATTGTATGATGAGATTCAGTGTTTAAAAAAATAAATGCAGCAAATCAAACAATCAAGCTTTCATTCTGCTTTGGCCCAAATGAACATAGATTGGGGATAGCTTTGGAAAGAAAAAGAATCAGAAATGTTTGTTTTCTTAATACTAACTTCCTTTTCTCTGTAGGGTTTCTGCTCTCATTATCTCATCTTTCTATTGTAATGAATAGAGACAGAATCTAGTAAACTTACTTATATTTGCTCACTTTCCTACTGGTTATGTTAGTGTGATTTTTCCATATTGTGTGGTAATAAGGAATTTGCATACCAAGTCTTTTAACCCTACCCTGTATAATGAAATTTTTATATACCTAATAATGGTATTTTTCAGATAAGGAACTATTTAGAAAAGTAATAAGGTTAGAAATTATGAGGTCATATATGGTTTGTTTATATAAAGATAAAAATAATCTTATTTTTTGGAGTTTTCCAATTTTTACATGATTTACAGGTCAAAACAGAAATATTTGACCAAGTAAAGCAAAATATAAGTAGATTAATAAAAGAAATGCTAAGCACCTCTCAAGAAGACACAGATGGAAGAATGGAGAACAGAAAAAGAGGGAGAATCATTCCATGAAGAATATAAAGAAAATATATAGTACATGATGTAGGTTCAAAGAGATTATCAGGAAATTAAGAACTCCATGGAAAGCTGGCAAAACTGCTCGAAAGAAACTAAGGATAGATTATCCAAACTGGAGGACAGGTTTGCAATGTGGGATTATGAAAGGAAAAATTTCTTAAAAAATAACAAGAAAACAAGCAGTAACAATACAAAGTCTAGAAGACGACAAGAGGATCTATAACTTGAGAATAAACAACGTGAATGAAGAAGCAGGAGTACAAAGAAAGGAACTGCAAAGGCTATTCACAGAAATAATTAAGGAAAACTTCCAAACATAGGAAAGGAAATGATATTCTGATATATGAGGCATACAGAACTCCAGCCACCTAAAACCAAAACAGAACTATACCCAGGCCTATAATAATCAAGATCCCAGACATTCAATATAAAATCAGAATATTAAAAGCTACCAAAGACAAGAAACAAATACTTACAAGGGAAAGTCCATAAGAATTAAGGCAGATTTCTTGACACAAGCCATCAAATCAAGATGTGCCTGGAGTGAAATATTCCAAGCCCTGAAAGAAAATAACCTCCAGCCCAGATTAATGTACCCTGAAAAACTATCTTTAGAAATTATGGAGAAGCAAGATGCTTCCAAGACAAAGAGGAACTGGGAAATTGCGACCATCAATCCAACTCTACAGAGAATACTGCAGGGCATTCTTTTTTTTTTTTTTTTTTTTTGTCTTTTTCCTTTTTATCGGTACCGGGGATCAAACTCACACTGCCTGCTTGCAAGGCAGGCACTTATGCCGCTGAGCTAAATCCCCAGCACTGCAGGACATTCTTAAGAGGGATAAAAGTACCAGGACTTCAGGAACAGTGGCAGAGAGGCCTCAATGAATGGAGCAGAAAATGAAATGAAGAAGAAAAGCAGACAACTAATGACAGAAAAAGAGAACATCAGAAATGAGGCAGAGAAGGTTGGCTATAATCTCTAATATAGATGGCCTTGATACACTAAATTTAAAAAAAAGAGAGACTCATAGGAAGAGTAGATCAGGAGTACCGAGATGCTCTTTATAGGAAATATAATTTACCTGAAAAAGGGTATATGGACTGAAACTCAAATATGAGAAAATAATACTCTTGGTGACAGGGAGCCAGAGAATAATAGGGGCAACTAGACTAGTATTTGAGGATAGGTGGGAAAGGCAGGCTTTAATAGGTAAAGGAATACAACTAGAGATCAAGTCCAGGAGGGAGAAGGTTCGAAACCACTTAGGTAAATGGCAGGTTGCCCCTCCCAATTTAAAACCAAGGGTGTTAGTGAGACCCAAAAATGCACAGTGCATCCTGGGGGAGTGAAAGGGGGAAAATAGTCTTAAAAAAGACAGCAGAAGACTTTGTTAATAGTGTATCAGGAATCAGAACCCATATTACTTGCACCGCTCTGCTTTGATAAAACATTCTGCCCCAGTTTGTCTACAAGCACTAGATCTGAGGTCACAGACAGCCATCCCAAAATATCAGGATATAGCACAGTAATCATCTTTAATTTCCTATTAACTTAATCTGGAGCTCTGCATAACCTATACTGTTATATCATGATGAATCTTAGTTAAATCTGGTTTGTTTGATTGCTGTTTGTTATCGACAGATTTTATTCAAAACTGTTATAATTGATAGTATCAAGTCTGAGAGTATAGGCAACTACACTGAAGGTGATAAAATTCACTATGATACCCATTCTGACTTGATTACTACCTGTTTTTGCAGTTTTACACTATCTACAAAGTTGTGTTTTTATCAATACTCTTATATACTGATATATTCAATTATACTATATCTGATGATATAGCCAATTCTACTGAAGATAACAAGAAATAGCACAGTAACCATGGTAGAACTCCTTGTACAGTGGTTTTATATGACTTTTTTGTTTTGTGTATCTATAGGAAGATGTTTTGTTCTGTCCTACTTTGTTTTCTTTCCCCCTCTAATATACAAAGGATAGAAATACATGTTAAGACTCATGCAGGCATAGAACCTATAAACAGTTTACAAGAACAATCTTACGACAGATGATGAAAGGAACAAATATTTTGAAGAAAAAAAGACACTACGGTACCCAGTGCTGATCCCGGAGTGTCATGATGTAAAATCCAACAATACTATTATTCTTTGTCCAGAGTGATTTTAGTCTGCTTTGGTTTGTTTAATCTCAACGTAAATAAAGATATGGATAACTGCATATATGTTTAAGTGTATAGGACTGATAACCATATTACTAAGTTTTTGTTAGACAGTTGAATAGAACTATTTGCAATCTTGCTGTTTGAATTCCCACTTATATGTTCCACTTTTGTATCTTGAACAATTATCTGTAAGAGGACAATATGTAAACATCAACTAGGGATTTATTACTGTTTATTTTTTTCTTTTTCCTTGAATGTATATACGATACCTACCCATTTACTATTTTGCTTAGTCTTTCTTTAAATAAAAAAATAAATAAAATTTTAAAAATCAAATATATACCAAGATAAAAAAAAAAAGAAAGCCATGAACCAGAACCACCTAGTTAAATAGCTACCACATCTCTACCCCCTTGAAACTGTACTAGAAAATAGATGCTTATTATTTTAGGTTGGCCAAATTTTGGGTTATATAGCAGTAAATAGGTAGTGGGAGTACTTTATGCTGAATAATTTTCACTGCACTTGACATATATCCCAGGAAGTGCTGGTCAACAGTAGAAAAAGTAACGCTTACAGGGAAGAAAGAAATGACAGCGCCTTTATGAAAGCAAAGATAGTAGCTGTGTACATCTCCAAAATGTAACTCATTCTAACAACTACGCAGAAGCCAAACACAATCTCCTTGGCATTATAATAATTATAATAATTCACCCCGTATAAGCATAAATGTGATGGCTTTTGTCCCTTGCTTCAAAGACAAGAAGTAAATCAATTCTCTTTCACTGGGTGTCTTGTAAAAATTTCTTCCTACAAGTACTTCTTGTCACTGACATATCCTTGAAATAGAGGTGTCATATCCAGGGGTGGACAGCTCACCAAGCCATGTTACGCCATGTGCCTGCTGTGCTGAATATGCAACTCCTAGTGATCCTAAACCAGGACCTGGTAAAGAATTAAACTAACTAAAGAACTAAAATAAAAAAGAGTTAAAATGAGGCAAAGTGTAAACAAAGAATGGTACATCTGGAGAAAAAGATAGAAAAGAAAAAAGGTAGAGAGCTACCATGAAGAGGTTGGGAATTTCAGAGCTGAAAGCCCATGAACTCTTCCCCTGGCTCCTTTTATTGGGGACTGGCATCTTTCCCATGCCTCAGTGTCATTATCTGATCTGTCCCCTTGAATGTCTTTGATCCTAAGGTAGGTTTTCTGGCCATTTGGTTTCTTTCTGTCCCTTTGTAATTAATAAGTGAAGGAGGAGGATCTATAAGGAAAACAGCTTACTTAAAGGTTAAGTAAAGGGGACCCGTGAATATGTGTGTATCTGATCTCATCACCTTCATATTAGCATTTTAAGTCTTCTGACTAAACCTCATCTCTTGCTCTGCTGACTTCTTCCCTCCGCATTCCACAAAGCATCACTATCTTGCTGCAAGTTTGTGTTGTCTTTGACTGGGGCAGGGAAATTCACCTGCAGGTGCTGAAAGGTGGGTCATAGGCAGATATCAGTTTGGGCTCAGAACTCCTTGGTGTTTGGGAGAAAAATGGAGGAGTGCCTGCTCTGGTGCTTTCTGGATCTTTTCTCCCTCGGGCCTTTCCAGTTGCAATCTGTTGCTGCCTGAGGTGCAGCTCTTCCTTGGGCCAGCTCCATGTCCCCAATCAGTGCTATGCTCTTGATCTTGGGCGCACCAATACTAGCTTAATCCCTATCCTCTAAATGATCTTTTGGCTTTCAGTTTCTCTGATGCTCTAACTGCGAGTATCTTGCTTGCTGGGCTCCCTCTTGTAGCAACGAGGGAGAGTAGGTTAGATGCCTATCTGCAGCACTAGCCCTCAGGATGGTAGATCCACTCCCGAGGGGGAGTGTTCACTAGACCTGGGAGGTAAAATATGCTGCAGTCCAAGGGCATTCTCATTTTCCTTTATGAACCTGATACTGGATCCAATTTAGTGGTTTCTCCTTCAAGTTGATTCTCCATATCTGACTTGGCCATATCTGGACTCAATTTAGTGGTTTCTCCTTCAGGTTGATTCTGGTTCTGAATACCTGTGCTTCCCAGGAGACTTTTATTTATTTAGCTTCCTTTGTGCACCTCTCCCTCTAGTTGGCCCTGAAATTATCAGACTACCTTCTATTTTGAGACACGGTCTTGCTGAGTTGCCAAGTTAACCAGGCTGGGCTCAAACCTGTGGTCCTCTTGTTTCAGTTTTACAGAGTGCTAGGATTATAGGCATGCACTCACATTGGTATTTTATTAAAATGTTACACATATAACTTCTTCAGGACTTAGCCACTCCTGCTTATTTCCCTAAGAGAAATGAATCATGTCTACATAAATAGTTGTGCATAAATACTAATAAGAACTTAACTTGTTATTGCCCCAAACTGGAAACAATTCAAATGTGTCTCAGTAGGTGAATGAATAAAACATTGCAGTATACTCATAAATAAAAGTCCTTCAAAATGACAATTGCATGTAATAACTTGTATGAATTTCAAAAGAATTATGCTGAATGAAAGAATTCGGACAAAAGAAAGTACATAGTATAGTATTTCTTTTATATAAAATTCTAGAAACTTAAAGGTAATTTATAGTGACAGAAAACCTCTGCTGTTTCTTGTGGATCGATTCAAAATAGGAATGCAGTTTGGATCTAGAAAGGAAATTAGACTAATCTATCATCATAGTAGGAATCTCTAGCATTCTCGGTAATTGATGGAACAAACAATAACCAGTCAGGATATAGAAAGGTTAAAGTATTTTTGTAAGAGAAAATATATTTATTTTCTTTAACTACTTTGAAGGTTAGAGCTCCAGTGTCCAACTTTCCAAATCTTCAAAAGCACATCTGTCAATTTTATCCTTCCAGATTTATTTACTAACCTATAGTAGCAATTAAATAGTGAATAAATATACTTCTTGGATTGAAAAGTATTTATGGTCATATTTCCTTTTTCTTCATTTTTGGTGTTTTATACCATATTTTATACTATATTTCTATTGAGATACTTTCAATTGTTATATCTTAGATATTTAATAATTTTTATTTTTATAATATATTTGTTTTAAAATGAGTCAAAAATTATAGATGCAGAGAATGATAACTAAATGCATTGTTTCTTCTTTGAAAAACCTCCTTTTCCTGTGAGGTGAGATTGTTTTGCATGTTTATCATAGATTGTAGGTTTTCCTCAAATACTCCTGTTTTCCAGTCACAGGTAAGAGCTGATCAAGCATTGACTGATTAGATGTTTAGCAAGAGGAGAGTTTTGCTTTGATGTAAGGGTAGTCATATGCCCGTTACCATCCTCAGAGAGTTTATCACTCATTTAGTGAGACTTCTTCTCCTCCTTTGTAGTTACATGGGTGTCCTTATAAGAAAGCTATATAATTAGAAAAGAATGGACATAAATAAGTAAATTTTAATCTCATATTAAATAAAATTAAATTGACATTTTTGGAATTTACTTAAGCTGTTAGATTTAAAAAAAAATAAACAGAGATTATCCAACATTAATCATTGTAGCATCAATCTACTGTTAATTTTTTTGTCCCTAAACTTTAATATGAAAACTGTGTGCAGATGTGTGTCTGTTACATAAACATTTTCTTCATACTGCAAGCAGGAAAAGTTCATTATTTTAAATTACAATTTTCATGGATTAATTCACTCTGGGTCTTATATGGGCCTCTGACACTTTTTAATCAGCATGTTATCAGAGAGCAAATGAGCCATCATAAAACTTACACACACAGATGGCAGCCTGAAATGAAAAACTTTTACAGAGGAAGGCACATGCCAGCATATTGGGAATGAGTTTAAGAGTCCAAGTGCTAATTAGCAGGAAATGATAAGTAATTCGCTCAAAGTGAAGCAAACAAAACATAGTTGAAATATTAAAACTCCATTAAACTACAAGAATACTTCTTCAAGATGAGACTGGCAGGAGAGAAGCTACATAATCTGTTATCTCCAATTTTTGCAGAGTAAGAGGTGACACCTGTCTAATGGGGGAAGTAATTAAAAAATAATGACACCAGTGTGGTGCCCATCCACCGTGTCAGATGAGGCTCCCGAGAAGGTGTGCATGCCTGAAATGATTCTATATTTATTCACCCTGTCATCTTTCTCCTGCTCTAGATGAAGCAGGAGAGTCCTGTCTTTGGCGAGCCCTGTCAGACCAAATCAGCCTTTGACTGACAAGTGCCTGCGGTGCTGCTCAAGCTTCTGCTGATGGCTGAAAGTGACTCAGCAGGAAGTCTGGACCGGAAAGAGCAGGGCGAGGTGTGCTACTTTTCAGCAGTGAAGTGAAAGGTGTTGGGTAAGGAGTTTCTGTTTGCTTTTCGCCCTCTTTCCTTTTCTGCTAATTGTGCCACTGCAGCGAGGAAGACTCAGAATGACCTTTTTGGGTACCTGTTTCAAATGAGAACATCACCAGACTTTAATGTTTTATCTTTCAGCTCAAAAATAAGGCAGTAATTTTCAAGTTCTTGTCACTCCAGTAGCAGATGACACTATATAAATAAGGCATTAAAAGAAAACAGGCTCATTGAAACTCCAGTGTCAAAACAAGGACATGAAATAAATAAATATCCAAGCACATAGGTGAAAAATTTGCTTTTAAAAATGTACCCATTTAATGCAAATCCTTAAATTTCCTTATGGTTGGATCCAAGTCCCAACCAAGGTATTAGACTCACACAAAACGTCAACAGCTTTGCAGAGGCTGCACAGAAGGCTGACAAAAAAGTTGGAATCCCTGCACACACACAAGAGGAACAATTACAAAGTGAGAAAGACAAACCTATCAAGGAGGGCTTGGAAGGAAATGTTGAAAGCTTTACAAACTGCGATAGTAACTATCTGTAAGTCAACTATATATAGCCAGCTCTATGCCGCTTAGTCATATTCTAAAATTGTAGAAGTTGAATATCCATTTTTGGTAAAGTTAGACTGAGATAAGTGAGTGAAAAAAAATCAAGTGAACCAATGTCAGTAAAGTGAAAGACTTTTAGAAAGTATGTGGTAAGTAAATAGTCGGAAATAATCCTGTATGGAGCACAAATGATTTCACCTTGATGTCAGTGTAAAAAGGGCTAGAGCCGCTCTGAAATTGACTAAGAGTAACTAGAAAAGAGTGTGATAATTTGGTGAAACCAGTGTCAAAGTTCTGATAGATACAGTGAAAAATGAATACAGAATGCCAAGTAAGAAAATAAGTCATCCTGTATTTCCACTAGCTTTACCATCTCGAGCAAATCATATAATTCTTCAAAGCTCAGATTTTTGACCTATGAGATGTAGGAAATGATACTTCTACATTTGTCTTATAAAATATATGCAGAGATGACTTCCATCATAGTTTAGATAGATAGATAGATAGATAGATAGATAGATAGATAGATAGACAGATAGAGAATTTGTTTCCTTCAGGCCATAACAAACATTCTTAAATAAAAAAAAAATCTGTGACATGGACATTTAGTAAGTAGGCAGGACAAGCCAGATGTGGTGAACACTTGTAATCCCAGCACTCTGGGAGCCTGAAGTGGTGGAATTTTAAACTTGGGTCTAGTGTGGGCAGCTTAGTGACTTATTAAGATCCTGTCTCAAAATAAAAAATAAATAATGGGTTGGGAATGTAGCTCAGTGAGAAGTCCTTGGGTTTAGCCTTCAGCACTTAAAAAAAAAAAGAATACAGGCAGTCAGTAACCATCATTAATTTCTACACACAAATGTGTGTGCATTGTGTGTGTGCATGCGTGTGTATGTGTGTGTCTTGGTTGTTAGGAATTGGAAATACTTTTGCATCAGCATGACTTCCACTTTTCATACTCTTATTTTTTCTATAATATGCAGCCCAACCTAATTTTGTACCTGGATTTCTATGTGCATCTCCACATTTAACTAGTATCTGTGATACAAAATTCTAGTACTGAGTTGCAAGTTCGCAGGTTCAGTAGCACACCAGTTCAGAAAATTCATATATACCTCTTTACATGATTAATGAAAATGGTTGAAGGGAAAACACATTATTGGAAGTAAGTGATAATTTGAGCCTTCAGTTTTGCAAATATTCTTCTCTTCTTGGCTCTAAAGAAATCTAGTTTTTATTTGGAAAAAAGGACACTGTAATTGCCTCACTGACACCAAAATTTTTGTCTTCATGATTACTAGCGTGATGTCTCATTTGCCCCAATTCCGTTGGAATTAGACTTGTTCCTGAGCAGGAGCAGCTGCTTATAACTTACAAGCTGCTGAAGGCTACAGATGCTGCCTCAGTGGTGGTTTGATATACTGCTGAGGAAGGTCATTCTGTTAATAAACACACACACACAAACACACACGTGGGCGCGTGCACACATGCCCTTTTGTTGTATAATTTGATCTTGGAGAAAAGGAGAAATGAATTTCAAACTTGATAGCATCATAGATATTGCTCTGAGCTAAATGAATGTTTTCCTTTTTTGGTGTGATGGACTAATCAGGCCTAAAATGGGGAAAAAAGCATGTAAGCAATCGTCAGCAGATGGTTTACCTGAGGAACAAAATCACTGTAGGACAGTCAGACATACAGAACTAATTTTTCATTTTTGTAAGCTAATCTGAACTCTTTTGCAAATCTAGAAACAAGTTACAGGATTGTTTTCTTTTATCCTTGGGCATGCTTTGTGTACAAAATAATCTGATACAATTTTTTGAAGAATAAGAATTTTACTATTCATTTTTTCTCTTAAGTTAATATTTTTGAATACATTTTAATCACTCACTTGGGTAGAACTACCACCGATCAAAATATTTTCTGTTTTTTAGTAATTTTGAAATTGTGTCTGTAAAAAGCATCAGAAATACAGACAGTGTTCCATGCTAACACTGCACTGAGAGTTCATCAAAGCTATTTCAAAGGTCAAGGAAGCAGAAACAAGAATAAAGATGAGCCAATATTCCAAATTCTCTTGCCTGAAATCATCTTTAGTCCCTTGAAGACCATAATAATGTAGACTGAAGCAACTAAGTATCAAAATATGAAATAAATGGATGCAGGTCAGGTCTGCATTCTCAGTGCCTGTGCTATACGGTTGTCCCACGTATGTGCAGAACTACAGGTCACTGTCTCTTGATGGTACCTGCAAAGCTGTGAACCGGTTCTTAGCAAGAGTATGTTTATGAAGAAATGTAATTTTTTTTTTTTTTTGGAAAACATCCCCTAGATACTATTTCACTTGTTCCATTTTTCCTTCTGGAATGACTTTAACTCCATTTGAAAATGAAAAAGACAAAAAAAAAAAAAAGAAAGTTATCTGTGTCACTAAGTTCATTTACACTAATGCTCACAATAGGAGGTGAAGAAAGCAGTCACGTTAGTTACAGAAGTTGGTGCTAAATTGCAGTCTCTAGGCAGCATTCATCATTATGTTTGGTGGGAGAGCTGAATAGAATCTGAGGTTTAGAAGACAAATCCCCCCCTCCCCCACTTTCAGGCAGGGTAAATTCTATCTAAAATGTACTTACTGCTCCACTTAACATTTAAAATTAGATGAAAAAATATGAAAAGCAAATAAATATGAGAAACAATGTTCAATATCCCTAGTCATTCGAGAGATGCAAATTAAAACAACGCTGAGATTGCATCACACCCCAGAAAGAATGGTTATTGTCAGGAAATCAATCAACCACACCTGCTGTACAGGATGTGGGGAACAGAACCCTTCTCCACTGTTGGTGGAGTGGTGCAAGCACTGCAGAAATCAGCGTGGAGATTCTTCAAAATACTAGGGTTGGAGATCTCATTCATCTCCTCTACATGTCCCCCCCAAAGAATTAAAAACATCATACCACAGTGATATATGTGTACCCATGTTCATAACAGCACAGTTTGTAATACCCAGATCTGGAAACAACCTAAATGCCCATTGACTAAGGAATTATACAATGGGGTACTACTCTGCCATAAATAAGGATAAACTGGACACATTTATAGGTAAATAGATACAACTTGAGAACATATTCTTTAGTGAAATAAAATACACATGTGTAAACATTGTTTTGTTTCATTAGTGTGAGAAGCTGAAAGAAAAAAACATATGTACATGTGTATAGATATGGATATAAAACCAATTAAGATAGTTATACTATTGACTTCTATGAGTTCACTGAAAAGAAAGATTTGTGCTGGTATTGTGTGGACAATTGAATGCAGATGTCTTGTGCTCTGGGTGAATGATTTGGGAATGGCAATGAGCAGTGCGTATATCATCATTGCCTCCTGAGTAATGTTGTAACTTTATTTTTCTTCTTTTTTCTTTTCTTTCTTTTTATCATTGAAATAAAACAGACTTGGAAAAACCATTTAAAATTAGCCTTCAGCAGGTGTCTAAGGGTATCTTTTTGCACATATTTGCCAGCTCTTTTAATCAAAAATTTATTTAAAAATAAAATTTTATCAATATGGAATTATTTTTTGGATATTGATTTTTCACAAACCTATTAAATATTAATGAACTTTCTATGAGCTCATACCACCAAATTATATATCAATTAGTATCAAGGAATAACAAAATCCATGACTTTTGGAACTGAATCTTCAAAGAGAATGGCTCATAACATTTGGTATATAAATGAGACAGGAGATCAGTGGTGTCTGTATCTATTTGTACAGAGAGTGAAATTTTGCAGATGATAGCCTGAGTACTGCCACTGGAGACTTCTCTTTTGCACGGCTTTTATTTTCAGGTCCTGGGGATTGACGTATGACCAAGGCATTGAGCTACGTCTTCAATCCTTTTTGTTCTTAATTTTGAGATGAGGGCCTACTGTTTCTCAGGCTGGATTCAAAGTTGCAGTCACCTATCTTGGCTTCTGAGAGTGCTGATTTTATAGATTGTCACCACCACACCAGGTTTGCTAAATCCCAGTTCACTCGCTTCTAGAAAGGATCAAAGGGGTGGGGGAATACATAGGTGATGGGCATTATACCGTGTGGTCCCCTGATCAAAGATATCAGTAGTGCCTGGTATTTGTTAGAAATGCTAATTCTCTGAAACTTCCCAGATATAATGTATCAAAAAGCCTTTGGTTGAAACTTTGAGATTGGTCTTTTCCCTAAACTTCTAGGTGATAGAAATGTTCGTTAGAGTTTGACAACCACCGTAGAAAGAGATTGTGAGTACAAGAAAAGATATTTTGATTTTCTCTATTCACATTTAGAATGCATTAAAAAGAAAGAGATTGACTGAAATGGAAAAATATAATGATTATGTTACTTAAGAATTTATAATTATGTTGACTAAATTTTTTTCATAAAAGGCAGCCCTGTGTACAGTCCCAAACAGACATTAAATTGAATTCAGATTTCTTGTTAAAGTAGCTACTATAATAGAAGGAAATATTTTATAGACCATAATTATAATAAAATATGAAACTTACCAAAAATACCCCTTTTTTGTACACTGAACTCATGATCTCGCACTTGCCAGGCAGGCACTGTGCCACTGAGCCCCAAAATGTTTATTTCCTAATAAAGACTCACTACACAGCTGAATGTTGGTGTTTATTTTATTGAAATAATATTTACCTTGGTATTTGAGAATAAGTTTTAGATATCATAATTCCCATTCATAAGTGTATTGACATGGTACTCCCAACAGAAAATTTAAATAAGATAAAATGTGGAGTGAATGAAAAACATTAAATTACAGTGCTATTTTAATATCCATGCCATAGTTAAATGTTCCCTCTGTTGTGTGTTCATATATTTTTCTTGATCTAAGATATCCTCCAGTGTACATATAACATGTGGTTTTCATCTCTCTGTAGTCTCCAAATGTTTACCTTTGTCTGTCATGATATTTACATTTTTAAAAGATTTTATGGCTACTTCTTTTTTATATAACAATATATTATCAGATGTTTTCCTCATGATTATATGATGCTGTTTTAAAAGCAGTTCATGTAAATAATGTTATGTTTCTCACAGTTCATAATATTAGTAGACATTTGATGCCGGTTGGTCTCATTATTGGCAACATTAACTTGGAAGATATCATTCAAGTGCCAGATTTTTTTCCCACTGTAAAAATACCATTTTAATTCATAATTAATAATTGAATTTTCGAGTGATCCTTTAAGAATCGGGAGGTATCTCTTTACCCCACAAACTTTCACCAAATTAATACATATTGATGATTCTTGCATGAGTGAATCATTACAAAAATTATTACAAAATGATGACTTAAAATGAACTCTGTTATTTGTCTTATATATGTCCATAAAGTGGAAGTTTCCCTTTTTTCAGCATGTTTTGTGCACTTATTTTTTGGATTATATTTTAATATTTACATATATATAAATTATGTCATGGTCATTTTTCATTTCATGTTCAGATTTTCCTTGTTGTGGCCAATGGAAGGGCCTTTAAAATAACTTCCATATTGTTTTGTTTTATGATAGTACAATCAGGTTTTAGTATCTTCTACTTTTTTTTTCCAGTCCTATACTCCTCTACTTCTCAAAAAAGCTCTGCTTATCATTAGAGTGGAATGATACTTAAAAGCCAGGATCTGAGAGAACACAGATGCCATTTACTTAACACTACAGCATACATAGATTTGCTACATGCTGCCACTAACCAACAAAACTAAGTCAGGTGCAAGATTCCTTTACCATTCTTTGAACCCTTAGTGTATGTATATAGAGGTAGGTCTATGTATCTACTTGAATTAGCATTCTCTATTTACATTTCCGTGTGATTATACTATATTTTTATAAACAGGATTATTTTTGTTTTTTCATTTGCAAACATTTTGTGCTTTCTCTCTTCTTTATTGCTATAATTACACTTTTACACAGATGACACAGTGCCAACCATTTTTATAAAGATTACTCAGAAATGTGTAATTCATCCCATTTTTTCTTACTCTTCACTTTCCTCATACTTCAGCATTTTCATTAATTTTTGGTTTACCCTTATATAGCTATTTATTAAAAGATAAGTTGGATACTACCTGACATCATATATATGAAAAATATTCAGACACAGCAGACTCCTGAGCTAAAAAAATCACCTATGTTACTAGTAAATACAGTCAATTTAATGTAACATGGATGAAGATCTCAATTATTTTAAATACAGACTTAGTTAAGAAAATGATAAATATGATATGAAAATTAAAAAGTTTCTCAAGGGAGAGATACTAGAGAAAGACCAAATATAAAATTTAGAAAAAAATTCATATGGTTATTATCTATAGTATTTGGAGAATATTAAAAACAAAAGGAAGAATGTTAAGAATCAAATAGAATGATCTCCAAAAAAGTCTGACAAAAAATTCAATGTTAAAAAAATGAGGAAAAGCACATTGAGAATTCATAAAAAAACTAAAAATGCTCCTAAAATTATCAATATAATAACATAGTTTGCAATATTAACAAATTAAAGTTACTTTTTTATGTATCACAGCAAAAAATTAAAAGCTTGACAGAGCGCTGAAAAAATAAAAAGGTTGACAAAATTGTGAGAAATAAATATTTTAATATACTGATGATGGGTATATTAAATGTCTCAACTGTTTCAGAGAGCAAGTTAGCAAAATCTGAAAAAAGGAAACCTAAATACGCACCTATCTTTTAAGCCTACTTTCAGGGCTGTGCATTAACTTATAGTTCCAACAGTATCAAAATACATAAGTAAATGCTATTAATTTTAGTAAAATCAAGTGATTTGAGGACATATTTTGAAGTGAGAAGAACAAAAAGCAAACTATAAACTGATGCTTTTATATAAAAAAAGAAAGGAAATATACAGGCATACCTTTTGTAAAGGTTTTTCTAATAGTATCCAATTTTGGGAGATGTTTATGCTAATGGGTGTTTAAGTTTATTCTTTATCAATTCTCAATTCTATGTTGGAATAAATTTTTCTGCTATTTTATCATCCTCATACGCAGTTTAATTTGATTTTCTGTTTATCATCATTAATCTTGATCATCAATTTGACTGACGTGAGAGACCCCCTAGGAGATTAGTAAAGTACACTTCTGGATGGACTGGCGGATGGGTTGTGACCTTGGGGACCATGTCTAGTCCCTGGCCCTCGCTCTCCGCTGCTTCCCTGTCTCTCTTCCCCCTGGCTGCTATGAGCCGGGCAGCTTTCTTCCACCTTCATAACCTTCAGCCATGGTATTTCTGTCTTGGACAGGCCATGGACTGAAACCCCTGAAACTGTGAGCTGATAAATCTTTTTTCCTTAAGTTTTCTATGTCATGTATTTTTTCCCAAAAGGTGAAGAACACACTAGTATTTTTCATTGTATTTTCACCTGTACTACAAAATATAATTTGCTAAAATTTATGCCCTTCGTATTCTGAAACGGTGGTAACATTACCAGAATTATCTCAGTAACTTGGAGTAATTCTTCCCTTAAACTCTGGTAGTTTCCTCATTTACATACTCTTACGGCCACGCAGCTAAAGAAGGTGAGAACAATTACGGTGATGTCTACTTTCTTAACAAAGCAGCTTTTTGTTTACTAACTACTTCTGAATTAAATTGGAAAATTTTGGAGAAATTGGAGAAAACCTTTTAGATGCACAGTTCTCTTCCATTTTCCTAAAAAATGTCTGATATTCATTTTTCTCTTATCTTACTTGCTTTCGGACTGAGTAATAGTCACTATCTTTTTGGATGCCATGTTATTATTTTTGTACCTCTCTTTCTTTAAAAACTTACTTTATCTCAGGTATTAAGGCATGCATATTTACTTATCAGTTTGTGAAATAAAGTACAAAATAATGTAAAGTAACAATAGTATCAGAATCTCAGGGATTGGGATGTAGAAATGGTTTCTAAACAAACATCCTGGGTAATTTTTATACATGCAAAGGTGGAAAAATAAATCAGGAAAAATAACATCAGAAAAATATCCTAAATTTGACAAAAGTGATTATACTTGAATTTTATTTGTTATTTGATGATCAAGGCAAGTGGCCCCAGGAATTATTGAAATTTCATTACCTAGCAAAAGGAAATATAGCAGAGAAAAGAAAAACATATTTTATATTAACAATGAATTTGACAAACAATTTCATATCAGATCTTAAGTACACTTTCATGTAACATTTTAAGTGAGGACATTGGTCAACATAATGGACTGTGTCATCAAGAGCTCTTCTATAAAAGATAAAGAAATACATTTCACATCATCCATTGTTTAAAACCACAATCATTATATTTGAATCATATTTCTATAAATAATTTTATAGGTACTAGTAATCATTCAATCATTTTTTTGAACATGTCTAAGTGGAGACACAAGGACTCAAGTTTTTTCATGTTATAATTATAAGAAACAACCTCATGGTTGGCTGTGCTAGCATCATGTTTCCATTGAGCATACACAAATGGCTAAAATATGGGTTTGTCTTCAAGGAAGAGAAATCAGCAGACAATATTGTACACTATGCTGTTGTAAACATTTACATCAATTTTCCTTAGATGGCTCTGGGGAACAGTTGAGGAAGAGTTTATAGAAAGGATGACACGTTAGAGAAAAAAAATGTTTTCTCCTTTTCAGCCCCCATATTTCTTTCTCTAGTAAAAGAATTTCTCTGTTCTATGTGAGAACTTCTTCTCTTTACCTTCCTATATAATCATGGTCTTGTCTCCCTGTCACAGGAGTCATCAGGAGGCTACAGCTTTTTCAAGTCAGCACCCTTTTCATACATGTCGAGGCTAGAAGTGGGTATGGCCCAGGTATGATGGTGCAGAATGTTATGGTCCAGGAATTCCGTTGAGTGCAGGAGAGAGAGAAAGTAGCTCTGAGATTCAAGAGAACTAAAAATGCATTGTTTTCCTGTAACTGTCCAGAGTCATCTTTGTTGCTATTTGGAGAGAGCCTACTTGACCAGAATAGAGAAAATTATCTGGCCCCAAATTGCTATGTTCAAGTTTCACAAAGATGAAGAAAAGACCAAGTCAAAACATAAGAAAAAACAAAACTCTCTGTATATGAAAGAAAAAAAAAAAAACACTGAAGAACTTTGTTTTAGACCACTATAATTTTCAGAAATAAAATTGAAAATTGGAAAATTTCAAGTGAAGTCTTTCTATGTCATATAAAGAAGTGCAAATTTTTTCTTGTCTGTAAGGGGAAAATATCTGGGTCAAAATATGGTGATCATATCATTCAGATTACCTTGAGACAACTTATCTCAAGGAGACTTTTGTAGGAACCTGATAAAGATGATTGAATATCTTTGTTGAGTAGTCAGATGTAGATATTCTATGCTTATTTCCTCATACAATTTAAGTAGAGGGAGCTTAGAGAAAAAAGATAAATTTTGTAAAATCTAAATGAAAATACTGTTCTTTTTTACTGAGGTAGAGGGTATAGAAGTATCCTTAAAGGCATAGACTGTCTTAATATTATGTCCCCCAAATCAATTTGATTGAAGACACAGAATTCAGAGTAAAACTTACCTTAAAAGTGCATGCCTGAAAAAAAATGCATAAACAGACATAGCAATTTTCACCTCAGAGAGGTTTTCTGTGACACTGTTTAGCTTTTGACAAACAAAATGATATTTCCAGGAAAGACATCCACAAATAACCATAAAGTATGTAGGAGAGTTGCCAAGTATCTACTTGGAGGCCAAAAGATGAAAGCCACAACCAATAGCTTGTGCTGGATGTAGTTTAAGTAGGAGTGTTTTAAATGATAATTAGGCAGATGTAGAATAAGGCATGTGAGCATATATGTAGGTTATAGTGGAATGTCAAGCTGATGGCTTTGGGATCTTCCCAGTTGGTGGGGAACACATTTCTGGTTGAGCAGTGAACACGTGGCATCAGGTTTATGTACAGTCTCTGGCTTCTTTCTCTCTGGTACTGTGCCTTCGTCCTGGCACCTATTTTCTGAGCAGCTCTGCCTGGCCATAGCCTTCCTGCCTGGGGCCTGCAATCATGTACTGAATCCTGTGCACCTGGGCCAACCTCCAACTCTCCTACTTCAAGTTGTGGGTGCAGGTTATGCGTCCCAGCAATAGCAACTGTGACTAATGCAACATGACACAAAATTTGTGCTCTTCATCACAACAGGGCAACATAAGAAAGTTATCTAAGATTGTATCAAATTTGTAAACATTTAAAAGCAAATATATTGATATAAATTTATATCAGGTTATGTAATATGTACTATAAATATATCTGTTACATGATGAAAATGTTTGACCAATAATTAAAAAAATTCTGGTTTTGAAACTGATATATGAATTTTTATTTAATCTCTACTTATGTCTATGATGGATATATTTTACTGACAGGTTTATTGTGAAGCTTGACATTATATTATTAAATCCTATAAACTATAAATTTCTACAAACTATTAATAATTGTAAATGTATCATGATACAATTCTACATATTTTAATAGCGAACTGACATTGTGAAATTATGATTGATGACTTTCCTTAAAATTTAAAATTGGCAATTTTATGATACTTCTGCTTACTTTATAATGCTAGCACTGGAAGTTTTGTTTTTGTTTTTACTTTCTTTACTCTAGCACCAGAATTTAATTGGATTTTGATGATAAATATTTACAAACAAGAAGGATAAAAATTCAAGATTTTCTCTGTGATCTGGATGTCATCAAAATAATGTAATGTCTGAGATTTTTTGATGCTTTAACCCCTGTGCATTGTGTTTTAGTTTGGTGGAGACACAGGAGGACAATTATTGAATGGAAATATTAACAAGACTCACAAGGGCCATTAAATACTGTTTTTGATAAAGAATTGTTAATGGACTCATAAGCCTCAATAAAGTTCTGATCAAAGCATAACTAATGCTGATTCTGGATTAAAATTTTTAATAAGCTCAGTTAGACATGTTGAAGTACAAATTCTCCCCAATAAATAGGTGATCTGTTCTAATTATTTTATTATGAATTTCATTTCTTACTTGTGTGTTTTTACATGCAAGATCTATTTGTAAGTCTTTGTTATTCTTATGTGCCTAGATCTGAGATCACTCTTGGTTGAAATTTTGGAAAACATCTCATTCATCATAACAAATCTAACTAGCTAGCTTTGAATGAAAGTCTTCTGTCATTTTAAGAGCCTGAGTATTAAATGGCAGATACTTATCATTTTAAAGGTACTTATTCCACAGCACTGATTGCATTATTATGATTAACAGTATCTCAAAGTCTTCACGAGACCTGAGTTTGGGAAGTAGGTAGGCAACACTAAGAGAAATGACACACAGATATTCCTAAATGGATACAGCTATCAAGCATTTATTCCTTCCCTTTGACTAGCTAAGTGGCCAGTGAGAACAAGAATGGAAAAGGGTTATGCAATTTTTGCTTTCAGGGACCCATGTGTTCCCTGTTTGTAGTGAGCTTTGTTGGTGCATGACATAACAAACAATTTAACTTGTGGTCATTATGACAGTCTGCAGTGAGCTCTGCACAGTTCAGAAAAATCACCTTTACAGTTCACTCTTTATGATTCTTATACATCTTATTTTCTTTAATATCTTGTATTTTCTTATTATTCTTTCATTAATGTTCTGGATATATTGTGCTTTTTCACAATGTACGCTAATGATTTTAGTTGTATTTTTTATCTGTAGTGCATTGCAGTTGGGATTAGATCTAAAATGCATATTGAAAAGTTTTGTGATGAATACAGTGGCCACATAAATGCTACTTTTTACTTTCCTATGATCCTCATTTTCTTTAACATTATTTTTTGTCTTTTTGAGACTGGGGTTTGCTATGCAGTTCAGGCGGTCTTGAGCTCAATTTGTAAACCAGGCTGGTCTCAAATTCAGAGAGATCCTCCTGCTTCAGCCTCCCAAGTGTTGGAATTACAGGCATGTGCCATACCATCCTCCACCCTCTGTATGAGAATATTTTATACATACAGAAAGAGAGAGAGAGAGAGAGAGAGAGAGAGAGAGAGAGAGACAGAGAGACAGAGAGACAGAGAGACAGAGAGACAGAGAATAAATTTATTAGAAGGAAACTGGAAGCAAGTAATCATTAAAGAAATTTTAAAATTTTTGTAGAGGAAAAGTGCATTTAAAGTAGGTTTACAGGTAAAGTTGAGGAGTGAAATGCAGAGTCACAGCACAGCTGATAGCAAATCTTTGGAGCAGAATCTCAATCATGAGTCTAGATCAGGAATAGGAAAAAACTATGTAGACTACCTTGCTAGTTGCCAGTAAATATTCATAAATGTAGAGAGATGGAAAATGGAGAAAGGGAAGGAGAAGAAAAGGAGACAAGACAAATGGAGATAAACATTGAAGTAAATATGATGTGGGGAAAGACCTATATTTTGGCAGATTTCCAATAATAGATTGTTCAGTGAGAAAAACACATGTGGTTTGATTATAAAAGAATTAAGACAGGGAAGGGTCAAAATCAACAGCAGAATAATTTCTGAAGAAACAAATAGTTGGCTAATTTTGAATCAACATATGTTCATACTTTATACGAAGCGATATACATATATAATCATAAATAAAACATGTATAACATATATAAAACATATACATACATACAACATAAACAACACATATAAAAAATATATATATATGCTGTTCTAATAAATTAGAGAATTTCTTCTCTCTTAATTAGTGGTCAACACTTTTCCAGAAAAAGAAA
Source organism: Cavia porcellus (assembly GCF_034190915.1). NCBI lineage: Eukaryota > Metazoa > Chordata > Mammalia > Rodentia > Caviidae > Cavia > Cavia porcellus. Next base: position 18,552,316 of record NW_026947504.1, read on the forward strand.
TGCCAAATTTCTAGTGAGTTACACGAGACTTTGCCAGAAAGTAGCATTGCTTTCGTCTTTCATTCAACTCTCTATTTCTCAGGATTATGGAACTAAAGAGCCTTAATTCCACAGAACAGCGGTTTGCTATTGTCTTATGATAGATTCTGCAGCATCACTGACCGTTGAACCACTGATCTCCAGCTATGATTAAACAGTTCATCACAGCTGCTCAAGGCATCAGGCAGGCATCTTAGTTTCAGTAATGAGATTTGGTCCCATAGAGCACGAAGCCTATTTTCTGTTACTCAATACAAGTGATACTCTGTCCAGGAAGATGAATTTTGCATTATTTTCTTACTATGTTTTATAGTGAACATGTCATGTATTTTGTTAGTAATTTAAGGGCATGAGGATACCTATTGTTTCGTACATGAAAATCTGAATCATACTTAATGAGGTTGAATTAAAATACCCAAATAATATTGCATGATTCGTTTAATGATTTTATACATTTCAAGATAAAGTTAGCACCAAAATTAATAGTTAGAATAAGTATATGTGTTGTATAGGCGGGGTTAAAAATACAGCTTTATGTTTTTAAATCAATTACAGTTCAAAAACTTCAAGAAGTGACAGAAGTAAAAGAGGTCAGGACCATGTCCAAAATAGAAGCTGAAATTAGAACTGAGGTCTAGTATACTCACTTTTTAAATTTTTAGGTACAATTATTTATATATTTAAGATTAGAGATTATTAACTTTAAATTCTTTAATGTTGTTAAGAGCTTTCCTCATCTTTAAAAAAAGCCTTTGTTAGCCATTATATCATCATTTTAATGGCTGTATAATATTTAATTGCTTTGTATACATTTTTACTTATTGAATGCAAACCTTAGATTACCAACATTATTCTTGCTCCATCATCAGGCTGACATTGCAGCATACATATTTTATCTTTTATTAATCATTTATATTGTTTGCTCTTTAGTGATATGCATTTTTATGCAGTATTGACTTATCTACTTTTGAAAGTATAATAATGTATATTTTTTACCACTAGTTTCATTTACTTAATATCATGCTTTCATGATATAGTCATGTTGATAAATATAAATATAGCTTACTCATTTAAATTATTTATTGATTTTGGCATTAGTAGCATATTATGTTAAAACAGTTCTTTGCTGCCAGTGGTGTTCTGTGCACTGCATGATGATTAGTAGCATCCCCAGCCTCTTCTCATTGCTGAAGATGCTTAATCTGCCTTTACTAGTAAGCACAGCAAAGAAGGATCCTTCGCTTTCAGGTTTAATAACCAACAATGTCTCTAGGCATCACCAAATTATTCCTGCAGGGCAAAATAAGTCTCTGTGGGGAACAAAGGATTTAAACTAATATGTAGTAATACATTCTACAAAAGATTTAATGGACAGATAATTAACTTGTTTGCTGTGTTCAATATTGCAAATAATATTACCACATATTATGAACAACATAATGCATATCTCCTGTGCATTTATACTAGAGTTTCCTTATGGTACAGACTTGGTAGTGGATTTGCTAGGTTGGGAAGAATGTGTATTTCCAAGTTTGTAAAATATACCAGTAACTTCAAACTAGTTACACAAATTTAAACAATCACCAACAATGTACATATTTCATATCATTTAATACTTTTGCCAATATTTTATTTATTATTTTATTTTTGAGACAGAACTTGAATTCAGGATCTCACACTTGCCAGGCAGGTGCTATATTCCTGGCCCCAATATTTTGCTGAATCAGAATTTTAAAAGCTTTTATCAGTGTGTTATATACAAAGAGTAAGTCATGAACCTTTTCAATCCCTATTCCATGTTTACAAGAGAAAGCTGAGCATCTTTTCAGCATTTTATTTGCCACTTTCGGCTCCTGTTTTCTGACTTGCCTACTTACATCCTATTTCTGTTTTCAAATTAGGTTTCCATTTATTTTTAAATTGATTGTAGAAGTTCATTTTGCTAGAAATAAGCTCTCTGCTTTTTCAATCTGTGTCTTAGTTTATTAATAAGAGAGCCAAAATTGTCGACTTCCATTTTTATTATTGTTTTGCATATTAATTTAAGAATATTTTAGTCATAAGAATATTTATTTAAATGTTAAAATTTGACTGCTTTTACATTTTGGTCTTTAATTCAATGAATTTATTTGCCAGGTTTCTAAAATATAATTGGCAATGTATAATAAGTTGCTTAAATTTAAAATGTTCAGTTGTTTGTAGATGTGTGTAGACCTATGAAGTCACTGTGTGAACATAACTTTCATCTTCAAGCATTTCCTCATGGAATTAAAAAAGGCCTTCCTGTTTTGAGGGTCTTGACTGGACCATGACCAGTGACCTTCTTTCAATCTGGGGAGCTGAGGCTGCTCACAGTGAGTTCCAGCAGGCTGTGCTGCCCCATTGGTTCCATCAATTAATTGCCTGCCCAGGTTCTAGACACACTGGACTAGGTTTAGGAAGTTTCTTAGGCCTGATTGGACCATGCCCAGCAAACTTCTTTCAACTCAGGGAGCTGAGGCCTCAAGACATAAGTTCCAGCTCATCAGCACTAGCCTAAGGAGAGCCTGGGACCATCACCCTGAGCAGTTAGGAGTCTGCCCAGCTTCCTGGAACAATTGTGGCAATGCTTATCAATCTCCTTACAGTCTCAGGAGCCAAGGGCGTAGGAAACAATTTTCAGCATGCTTGGAGAAAGCTTTGGAGCATCACTTGAAACAGGGAAATATAGGAAAATGACAAGACTAAAGATCAAAATGCAATCTCAAACATCTAGTCCTACTCAAGAAGAGCTACAAGCCATGTACATAGAAGAAAATATAAGCCATACACCTGAAATGCCTGAAATGATAGCAACTGAAATAAAAAGCAACTCTGGGAAGCTATAAAGGAACTCAAATTAGAAATAAAATCCCAGATAAAAGATGAAATGATAAATGTAATGAAAGAAATGCTGAACACATCTAAAGAAGACACAGTTTAAAAATTAGAGGAACAATGCAAAAAGATAGAATCCCTGGATGAATAATATAAGAAATAAACAGAATACACAAAGCAGATTTATAGAGGTATAGAGGAAATCAAAAGTTCCTTTGAAAGTTGTCAAAACTGCCTCAACAAAAGTGAAGATAGAATTTCAGACGTCACACACAAGATTGCAGCTAGTGAACAGGAAAAGAAAGATCTTTTAAAAATAGCCAGGGATTGGGAAATAACAGTTCAACAGCTGCAAGATGATGCAAAGAAAAAAAAACAGGGGATTGATAGGGATAAATGAAAAATAAGGAGACAACACAAATGATGCAAAGAGGCTATTTACAGAAGAATCAGCTAAAATTTCCCAAACATGGGAATGGAAACTGACGTTAGGATTAGTGAAGAACATAGAACTCCAAATAGCCATAATCAAAATAAAACTACACCCAGACATATAATAATCACCATTCCAGTAATCCAACATAAGAACAGAATATAAAAAGCTGTTAGAGATAAAAGACAGGTCATCTATAAAGGAAAGCCAACCAGAATCACAGCAGACTTCTCAACACAAACAATGAAGTCAAGAAGAGCATGGAGGAAAGTATTTCAGATCCTAAAGGAAAATGATTTCCAACCCAGACTGACATACCCTGAAAAACGGTCCTTCAAAATGGATGGAGAAACAAGATACTTCCATACAAAGAATAGTTGAAGAACTTCCTGATCACCAAACCAACCCTGCACAGAATACTGAAATACAGTCTAGATATACATAGGAAAAACTACTAAGCAAGGCAGACAATCAAATGGAATGGAAAGGTAAAGATATTACAGCAGAAAGGTAACATGTCAACAATAAATCAATACATAACAGTTATAACCATTAATGTAAATGGCTTCTATTCACCAATTAAAAGAAACATTGCCAGAATGGATCAAGAAACAATATCCAACCATATGCTGTCTACAGGAAACCCATCTAACCCAAAAGGAAACTCCTAGACTGAAAGTCAAAGGATGGAAAACAATACTTCATGCAACAGGGACACCCCCCAAAAAGTGGGGGTAGCTATTCTGTTTGTAGACAATGTGAACTTCAAACCAACAATAATTCAAAGAGGTAAAGGTAGTCACTATATACTAGTTAAGGGAAAACTGCAAGAGGAAGAGATAACAATCTTAAGTATATATGCACCGAATTCCAGAGCACACAGTTATATAAAGCAAGTGTTAATAGAAATGAAAAATCAAATAGGCAATAACACAATTATAACAGGAGACCTTAACACACCGTTGACACCAAGGGACAGATCAACCAGAGAGAAAATCAGTAAAGAAATAATTGAACTGAATCACACCTGTGAACAAAGGTGTGATACAGAGTGTTCCATCCAACAACAACAGAATACACATTCTTCTCAGTAGTACATGGGACATTCTTGAAAATAGACCATATACTAGCCCACAGAACATATTTAAGTAAATGCAAAAGAATTGAAATTATCCCATGCATGTTATCAGATCATAGCACTATGAAACTAGAAATTAATGATAAAAGAAACTGCAAAAACCCCACAAATACATGGAAATTTAATAGTACACACTTGAGCAATCAGTGGGTCACAAGAGGAAATTAAAGAAGAAATTAAAGCACATGAAAATACAAATAAACTTATTGGAATCTGTGGGATGCAATGAAAGTGGTTCTCAGTGGAAAATTTATTACAGCGAGTTCCCACTTAGGGAAAACAGAATGAACACAAATAAAGAACCTGATGCTACACCTCAAACAGCTAGAAAAAGAAGAGCAAGTGAAGCCCAAAGCCAAAAGAAGAGAGGAAATAATAAAAGTCAGAGCAGAAATCAATGCAATAGAGACTAAGAAAACAATCCAAAGAATCAATAAATCAAAGAGTTGGTTCTTTGAAAGAATAAGTAAAATTGATAAGTGCCTAGCAAACCTTATTAAGAAAAGGAAAGAAAAACTCAAATTGATGCAATAAGGAATGAAAAAAGTGAAATCACTACAAACTCTGTGGAATTAGAGAAGATCATCAAAACCTATTTCAAAAACTTCTACTCTATTATATTCAATAATAGAAGAAATGGACAGATTCCTAGAAACATCTGAACTACCAAATCTGGGTCAAAAGATGTAAAACTGCTGAATAACCCAATTTCTATTAATGAAATTAAAAATGTAATGAAGTCCTTACTAACAAAGAAGAGCCAATGCCCAGACAGATTCACTGTGGAATTCCACTAGAAATACAAAGAGATGCGCCTCCTCGTGTGTCTGGAAGACTGTGGATATCTCAGCAAGCAGGCGAGCATCGAAGTTTCCAGAGGCCCCGCAGCCTGCAATAAGTGCTCAGTGCACTCTGCCCAAAGCCCAGACTGTTCGGGACCCCCCCAGGCTTCCGGTGCAGTGAAGTGCATAAGTGGGTTTGAGGCATCTACATCCGCCTCCCCATTCTGGCTGCACTTGGAGAACTGTGGAGCTTCCAGCAAGCAGGTGGGCGCACAGTGTCTTTGGAGCCCAGCTTATCTGGAACTACAGAGTTCTAAACAGGCAGAAGAGGGCCATTGGTTCTACAGGCTCTTTGGCTTGGGGGAACTGGGTGCCAGAGTCCCAGGAGCTGTGAACATAGAAGTGAATTTCCAACAGACCCTGAGGAAGCTTTCAAATAAACTTGAAACACAGAAATATAGGAAAATGACAAAATGAAAGACCAAATTACAACCTCAAACCTCCAGCCCATCTCAAGAAACCCTAGGAGCAATGTATATAGAAGAAAATATATGCCATTCACCTCAAATATTGGACACAATAGCTACTGAAATTAACAAGCAACTTCAGGAAGCTTTAAAGGAATTCAAACTCGAAATAATCTCCCAGGTAGAAGAAGAAATGATAAAAGAAATGAAAGAGATTCTGAATATATCTAAAGAAAACACAGTTAAAAAATTGGAGGAACTAAAACAAAAAGATAGAATCCCTAGATGAGCAATATAAGAAACAAACAGGATACATAATGCAGATGCACAGAGATATACAGGAAATAAAAAACTCCACTGAAAGTTGTAAAAACCGCCTCAATGAAAGTGAAGATAGAATTTCAGACCTTGAAGACAAGATTGCAGCTAGTGAACAGGAAAGGAAAGATCTTTTAAAAATAACAAGGAATCAGGAAATTCAACAACTGCAAGATGATGCAAAGAAAAATAACATAAGATTGATAGGGATTAATGAAATAGAAGGAGACAACATAAAGGATGTCAAGAGGATATTTAGAGAAGTAATAGCTGAAAATTTCCCAAGCATGAGATCAGAAAACAACATCAGGATCAGTGAAGCATATAGAACTCCAAACAGTCATAACCAAAATAAAACTACACCCAGGCATATAATAATCACCATCCCAGAAATCCAACACAAGAATAGATTATTCAAAGCTGTCAGAGACAAAAGACAGATCACTTATAAAGGAAAACCTATCAGAATCACAGCAGATTTCTCAGCACAAACAATAATGTCAAGAAGAGCATGGAGTGAAGTATTCCAGATCCAAAAGCAAAATGATTTCCAACCTAGACTGATGTACCCTGCAATACTATCATTCAGAATTGATGGTGAAATATGATACTTCCATGACAAAGAACAGCTGAAGAACTTCATGAACACCAAGCCAACCCTGCAAAAATATTGAAAGACAGTTTAGATACACAAAGGAAAAAACCACTAAGCAAAGTAAAAAATTAAATAGAACAGAAAGATAAAGATGAAACAGCAGAGAGATAACATGTCAACAATAAACCAGCATTCAACAGTAACAACCATTAATGTAAATGGTCTCAAGGCACCAATCAAAAGAAACAGACTAGCATAATGGAGCAAGAAACAAAATCCAACCATATGCTATTTACAGGAAACCCATCTAACCCAGAAGGATACTCACAGACTGAAAGTCAAAGGATGGAAAACAATACTTCACGCAGCAGGAATCCAAAAAAAAAGCATGAGTAGCCATTCTGTTTGCAGACAATGTGAACTTTAAACCAACAATGACCATAAAGGACAAAGAAGGTCACTACATACTCGTTAGGGGAGAACTCCAAGAGGAAGAGATAACTATCTTAAATATATATGCACCAAACTCCAGAGCACCCAGTTATATAAAACAACTATTAACAGAAATGAAAACTCAAATTATCAGTAACACAATTATAACAGGAGACCTTAATACGCCATTGACACCAAGGGACAGATCAACCAGACTGAAAATGAGCAAAGAAATAACAGAACTGAATCAAACCTGCAAACAAATGAATTTGATGGACAGATACAGAATGTTCCACCCAACAACATCAGAATTCACATTCTTCTCAGCAGCACATGGATCATTCTCTAAAATAGACCATATATTAGCTCACAGAACATATTTAAACAAATGCAAAAGAGTTGAAATCATCCCTTGCATGTTATCAGATCATAGCGCTCTGAAATTAGAAATTAATGATAAAAGATACTGGAAAAATCCCACAAACACATGAACTGAATAACACACTCTTGAGTAATCAGTGGGTCACAGAAGAAATTAAAGAAGAAGTTAAACAATACCTACAAGAAAATGAAAATGCAGATACAACTTACTGGAATCTGTGGGATGCAATGAAAGCCGTCCTCAGAGGAAAATTTATTGCACTGAGTTCCCACATCAGGAAAACAGAATGAATACAAATAAATAACTGGATGCTACACCTCAAACAGCTAGAAAAAGAAGAGCAAGTCAAGCTCAGAGCCAAAAGAAGAGAGGAAATTATAAAAATCAGAGCAGAAATCAATGCAATAGAGACTAAGAAAACAATCCAAAGAATCAACGAATCAAAGAGCTGGTTCTTTGAAAGAATAAATAAAATCGATAAGCCCCTAGCCAACCTTATTTAGAAAAGGGAAGAAAAAGCTCAAATTCATGCAAAAAGAAATGAAAAAGGAGAAATCACTACAGACTCTACAGAAATACAGAGTATCATCAACACCTATTTCGAAAACCTCTACTCTCAAAGGTTTGATAACACAGAAGAAATAGATAGATTCTTAGAAACGTGTGAAGTACCAAAGCTATATCAAGAGGATGTAAAACTGCTGAACAACCCAATCTCTGTTAATGAAATTGAAAATGTAATTAAGTCCTTACCTACAAAGAAGAGCCCTGGCCCAGATGGATTCACTGCAGAATTATACAAGAAATACAAAGAAGACCTAATGCCAACACTCCTCAAACTATTCAATGAAATTAAAGGGGAAGCAGTCCTTCCTAAGTCATTCCTGGGAGCAAATATTACTCTAGTACCAAAACCTGAGAAAGACCCAACTAAAAAAGAGAACTATAGACCGATCTGCCTAATGAACATAGATGCAAAAATCCTCAATAAAATATTTGCAAATAGGATGCAGCAACATCAAGAAGATTATACACCATGACCAAGTGGGATTCATCCAGGAATGCAAGGATGGTTCAACATACGTAAATCAATAAATGTAATTCACCATAGCAATAAACCCAAAAGTAAGAATAAAATGATGATTTCTATAGATGCAGAAAAAACCTTCGATAAGGTCCAACATTTGTTCATGATAAGAACTTTACAGAAAATTGGAATAGATGGTCTTTACCTCAATATAATAAAGGCCATTATGACAAATCAACAGCTAGCATCATACTAAATGGCCAAATACTGAAAGCCTTTACTTTAAAATCAGGCACAAGACAAGGATGTCCTTTATCACCACTCCTATTTAATGTAGTACTGGAAGTACTAGCCAGAGCAATTAGACAAGAGAGAGAAATAAAGGGGGTAAAGATAGGAAAACAAGAAGTTAAATTATCATTGTTGGAAGATGACATGATACTCTACATAGAAGACCCCCTAAACTCCATTGAAAGACCTTTAGATATAATAAATAAATTCAGTAATGTAGCTGGATACAAAATCAATACTCAGAAATCAATAGCATTCCTATACACTAACAACAAATATCACAGAGAGGGAAATAAGAGAAACCACACTTTTCACACTAGCAAGCAAAAAAATGAAATATTTAGGAATTACTCTTATGAAAGAAGTGAAAGACCTATACAGGGAAAATTATAATACACTGAAAAAAAATTGAAGATGACCTCAGAAAATGGAAAGACATCCCTTGCTCATGGATAGGAAGAATAAACATGGTGAAAATGGCCATTATCCCAAAACTGTTATACAGATTCAATGCAATCCCAATAAAAATACCATCAACATACCTTATAAATCTCGAGAAATCACTCCTAAAATTCACCTGGAACCAGAAGAGACCTAGAATAGCAAAGGCAATTCTAAGCAGCAAAGACAAAGCAGGAGGCATCACAATCCCTGACTTGAAGTTTTACTACAAAGCAACAGTAGTAAAATCAACATGGTACTGGAATCAAAACAGAGACGAAGATCAATGGAATAGATTAGAAGATACAACCACAAATACAAACACACTCAACCACCTTATCTTTGAAAAAGGAGCCAAGCAGGTTCACTGGAAGAACGACAGTCTCTTTAATAAATGGTGTTGGAAAACCTGGCTCTCCATATGCCGAAAACTAAAGCTAGACCCATGCCTATCACCATGTACTAAATGAAAATCTAAATGGGTCAAAGATGTGAATATTAAAACAGAAACACTAAATCTATTGGAAGACAAATTGAGTGGAAACCTTGAACACATAGGGGTAGGTAGAGAATTCATGAACGGGACTCAAACCGCATGGGAAATACTTCCCAGAATCAATAACTGGGACCACTTCTTATTAAAAAGTTTCTGCATGTCAAAAGAAATCTCCAGCATAGTGAAAAGAAAACTCACAAACTGGGAAAAGATTTTAGTGAACTCTCTCTCAGACAAGGGACTCTTGTCTAAAACATATAAAGAATTAAAAAAAACTCAGACGTCCAATATTCAAAGATTCAATGCAAAAATGGGCATCTGAGATGAATATGTACTTCCCAGATGAAGAAATACAAATGGCAAATAAAAACATGAAAAAATGTTCATCATCATTGGTCATTAGAGAAATGCAAATTAAAACCACACTGAGATTCCATCTCACTCCTGAAAGAATGGCCAGGATCAAGAAAACCACCAACAACAAATGCTGAAGAGGCTGTGGGGAAAAAGGAACTCTCCTACACTGTTGGTGGGAGTGTAGACTGGTACAACCTTTGTGGAGGTCAGTCTGGAGATTTCTCAACAAGCTGGGATTGGAAGTCCCATTTATTCCAGCTATTGCACTTCTAGGCATATTCCCAGAAGAACTGAAAGCATCATACAACAGTGATATATGTGCACCTATGTTTATAGTAGCACAATTTGTAATCGCCATGTAATTCCATACCTTGGAAACAACCCAAGTGTCCATCAACTGAAGAATGGATAAAAAAGTTGTGGTATTTCTATACAATGGAGTATTACTCAGCTATGAAGAAGGATCACATTGAAATATTTATCAATAAATGGGCGCAGCTTGAGACCATACTCATAAGTGAAATAAATCAATCTTGCAAGTGTGAATACCGAATAGTTTCCCTAATGTAAGTAATGATTCAAATATATAACATTATGTGGTAATCATGATTCCCCATTTTGTGGCCTTGAAGCCTTATAAAGTTTTCACTTATTAATTGGAAAGGCTGTATTCTGGGCTTCTTGATATGGAAATATTTGAAGCTATAGTATATGAAATTATATTCAAATATTTCAAGGAAAAAGACAGACCCTATGGTAACTATTATTAAGTCGGGTTATTTGGTGGTGAAGCACTAGGTTGCTGAAACAGTCATGCTTTGACCTGTATTGTTATGTTGATATGCCCTCTTTTATCTCAATCTCTCCCTTATTCATTAAAAAAATTATTGTTATCTTTTATGGTTTTTTTAATTAAGAGTAAAAATTTAAAAAAAATATCAGGATATATTATGGTAACTTTTTAAAATTTCCTATTAACTTCTTTTGAAGTCCTGTAATACTCCCACTATCTTGTTTTGACTGATTAGACTCTGTTCTGTTCTGAATGATAGTATCAAGTTTGAGGGTATAAGCAACTACTTTGAAGGCAAAAAGATTCACTAAGATGCCCATTCTGGTTTGACTATTATCTCCTTTGGAAGTCCTGTAATGTTTACAATGTTTAGGTTTTACTGGTCTTGTTCTCTACTGTTTTGTTCAACTTTATAATACCTAATGAGATAGACAATTCTTTTTAAGGAAGCAAGAGGCATTATGTTAACCAATGTTGATAACCTTGTACTTTGTTTTTATATCATGTGCTATGTCTATCCTTGGTTTTGACTGATAGCTTTGTTTTGCCATATTTGACTTTATTTTCTTCCCCCGCAAAAAAGTAATAAGAACTAAGGAGTAATAAAACTCAAAATGTGTAAATTTTGTTGTAAAAAAGAGAGAGAAAAAAAGTGCTCTAAAGGATACAACTGCAAGTGTGTTTAGGGGTGTTAAATAGCTGACCATATTAATGTTTTTGGTTGGATCATTGAACACAACAGTTTGCAGTCTCTCTGTTTGAATGTTCACTTTGTATGCTTTGATACTGTGACTTGAGCAATTATCTCCAGGATGATAGTGTGTAATCTATTAACTGGTGATTTTTTACTGTTTTTTTTTTGTAGTTCTGTATTACTTGTACCCTTACACCACTTTGTTTTGTTTTGTTTTTTTCACTTTTTCCTTTTAAATAAAATTTTAAAAAAAGAAATACAAAGAAGACTTAATGTTGACACTCCTCAAACTCTCCAATGAAATCAAAAGGGAAGGAATTCTTCCTAAGTCATTCCTGGAAGCAAATATTGCTCTAGTATCAAAACCTGACAAAGAGTCAACTAAAAATAGAACTACAGGCCAATCTCCTTAATGAACACAGATGCAAAAATCCTCAATAAAATATTGGCAAATAGGATGCAGCAAATCATCAAGAAGTTTATAGGCCATGAAAAGTGGGATTAATCCCAGGCATGCAAAGATGGTTCAACATATGTAAACCAATAAATGTAATCTACCATATCAATAGAGCCAAAAGAAAGAATCACATGATCATTTCTATAGATGATGAAAAAGCTTTTGATAAGGTCCAACACTGATTCATGATAAAACCTTACAGAAAATTGGAATAGATGATTTTTACCTCAATAAAGCCATCTATGAAAAACCAACAGTCAGCATCATATATGATGGCCAAAAACTGAAAGCCTTTATCTTAAAATCAGGCACAAGACAAGGATGTCCTTTTTCACTGCTCCTGCTCAACATAGTACTGGATACACTAGCCAGAGCAATTAGATGAGAGAGAAATAAAAGGAGTAAAGATAGGAAAAGAGGAAGTTAAATTACCATTATTTGCAGATGACATGATACTCTATATAGAAGACCCCAAAAACTCTACTGAAAGACTCCTAGATATAATAAATAAATTGAACAATATAGCTGGATACAAAGTCAATACTCAAAAATCAATAACATTCCTATGCAGTAACAACAAAATCACTGAGAGAGAAATAAGAGAGGTCACACACTTTACACTAGTATCCAAAAAAAAAAAAATGAAATACCTAGGAATTTATCTAATGAAAGAAGTAAAATATCTATACAGGGAAAATTATAATACCCTGAAAATAGAAATCAAAGAGGACCTCAGAAAATGGAAAGAAATTCCTTGTTCATGGATAGGAAGAATAAATATTGTAAAAAATGGGCATTCTCCCAAAACTGTCATTACAGATTCAATGTAACATTAATGAAAATACCACTAACATACCTCATTGGTCTAGAGAAATCACTCCTAAAATTCATCTGTAACCAGAAGAGACCTAGAATAGCAAATACAATTCTAAGCAGCAAAGGCAAGGCAAGAGGCATGACAATCCCTGACTTGAAGCTATACTGGAAAGCTGTAATAAAATACTGTAATAAAATCAATATATTACTAGAATAAAAACAGGTCTGAAGATCAATGGAATAGATAAGAAGATACAACCACAACTACCAACACACTCAACCACCTTATCTTTGATAAAGGTGCTAAATATGTTCACTGGAAGAATGATATTCTCTTTAATAAATGGTGCTGGAAAAACTGGCTCTCCATATCCCAAAAACTAAAACTAGACCCATGCCTATCACCATGTACTAAACTAAAATCTAAATGGATCAAAGATCTAAATATTAAAACAGAAACACTAAATCTCGTGGAAGACAAACTAAGTAAAGATCTTGAAGACATAGGGGTAGGTAAAAATTTCATGAACAGGAATCAAACCTCACAGGAAATACTTTCCAGAATCAATAACTGGAATCATGTTATTAAAGAGTTTCTGCATGTCAAAAGAAGTCTCTAGCATGGTGAAAAGAAAACCCGCAAACTGGGAAAAAAATCTTAGTGAACTGTCCCTTAGACAAAAGACTTCTGTCTAGAACATATGTAGAATTTTACAAAGTCAGACCCCCAAAATTCAAACACCCAATCCAAAAATTGGCATCTGAGATGAATATACAGTTTTCAGATGAAGAAATGCAATGGCAAATAAATACATGAAAAATGCTCATCATCATTAGTCATTAGAGAAATGCAAATTAAAACAACACTGAGATTCCATCTCAGTCCAGAAAGGATGGCCAGGATCAAGAAAACCAACAACAACAAATTCTGGAGTGGCTGTTGTGGAAAAGGAACTCTCCTGCATTTTTGGTGGGAGTGTAGACTGGTACAACCACTGTGGAGGTCAGTCTGGAGATTCTGCAAAAACCTGGGATTGGAAGTCCCATTTGTTCTAGCTATTCCACTTCTAGGCATATTCCCAGAAGAACTGAAAGCATCACCCTACAGTGAAATATGTGCACCCATGATTATAGCAGCACAATATGTAATAGCCAGATCTTGGAAACAACCTAAGTGTCCATCAACTGAGCAATGGATAAAAAGTTTTGGTATTTTTATACAATGGAGTACTACTCAGCTATAAAGAATGCTCACATGGAGATATTTATAAATAAATGGATGCAACTTGAGGCCACACTAGTAAGCAAAATAAATCAAAGTGACATATATAAATACCATATAGCCTTCCTAGTAGTGTAAGAAATGGTAAGAGTACATAAGATATTACGGTAATCATGCTTTCCTGTTACATTGCTTTGAAGCCCTATAATGTTTTAATTCATTAGTTGGAATGATTGTATTCTGTTTTGTTTGATTTTATTATGTGTGATGGTATGAGCAGCTATTTTGCAGAAAAGAAGACATTATAGCAGCCATTGCTGATTTAATATCATCTTTTTGGGATACTTCGTAAAGTTTTTGGAGTGCCAAGCATTCCCTGTTTTTTCTTCGTATAATTTCATAAAGTGCTCAACAGCATCCTCCTAGGATGGCATCTGCTCCAGTTTGTTACTACCAATCACAGTGCCTACCCACCCCAGGACCCGAATATCCAGTACCTGCTTTCCTTGTCGTCTTCTAGAAGCTGCAGCTTGTAGTACGAGTTGGTCCCTTTGACGATGTCTACCAGGCCGAGAGTTGCACTGAAGACTTTCCCACCCTTCTCCAAGACATGTGCTGAGTGTTCCAGACCAGAGTCAGGCTCTACAGCCGCCCTCCTTTGAGAGTTTCTCAACTTCAGTCTTCACCTCATCCTTGTTCCGGGAGAGTTTCCCAAGCAGCAGGACCTTCATGCTGGACAGGGGCTTGTCTGCTGGAGCAGAGGTGTTTACAGCAGCTGGCGGCAAGGCTGAGGAGGGTGGGACTGCCAATGGGGTACTGGTCTCTGGGGGAAAGATCCGGTCTTGCTTTTTGACCTTCAATTTCTTCAGGTAAGAAATTTCTCGGAATTCCTTTGGGGTCACCCACTCCTTTCGACTGGGTGTCTGCGTCTTGACCATGCACTTGGTCCAGGCAGTGACAACCCTGGTACAGTAGTAAGCATCACTCCTGAAGACCAGCTGGCCTGAGCACTCCTTGCAGGCGATGAGAGCCCCAAAGCCATGCCATCAGCAACTCGGTCCAAGATCGCAGACTCCCCGGGTGGCACTTGCTGCTTGTTGAAGATGAGACGCTCTTTTAGGTCATTTGTTGAACACTCTTTCTTTAGCTCATCCTTGATATTCCAGACCAGGTCATTCTGGGTCTTGAGGGCTTTTTCTATCTTACTGTCCTTGTCCTTTTCTTTCTTAGATTTCTTCTTGGTCAGTTCATCTGTCCCATCCACCTCATCACCTTTCCTCTTTCCTTCACTCTTGACCCCTGGGAGCTGCTTTTCAGGGTTTCTTTATCCTCTGCGGTGAGAAGGCTGAAGCCCTTGAGCTGGCTGACACTGTACTCGGGTGGGAAGCCCAGCTCCTCCCTGTTCTTGACAAAGCAGTCTGGGTGGTACCAGCGGTCGATCATGCCTAGCTGTGGCTTCTCTGGATCTACCATCTTCTTGGACAGGCGCATCTGGCCCTTTTCTATTTTCTCCATGCACCCCTTGCATGTGCTTCTGTTGGACTTGGCATACTCCGCAGCAAAGTCGCCCAGTGTTTCCTCTGCCTTGCTGCCAATTCCATCTTGGCCTTTGCCTGTCACCCCTCCGGCCTCAGCAGTCTTCTTGACTTTTTTGGTCATCCCACTGCAGCTCAGAGAAGCCATCCACCTCGATGTCAGGCTTCCGGATAGAGTGGCCCACCTTCCAGAGGCAGGAGAAGTGGTACCAGTGTGGGACTTTGCCATCGAACATGGGTGACTGCACCATGATGGCCATCTGCAGCGAGTCGTTAGGGATGCTCTCGCCGCACTTCTTGCACGAGGCGCACCCACCGCCATTCCTTGATGGATTGCTGATTGAAATGCTTTTTTCTGTCCTCTTTAAAATAAAAAAAAAAATTAAAAAGACTTTCCTTTTTCCTTTTCCTTGATATGCATTCCATTTCATCAGCAGCAGGCAACTGCTTGTCTGCTTTCTTTACTAAAGATTAATTTTCACTTCATGAATGCCCCCAGAGCTCCATATATGAAAGCTGACTTCCTTCACGGACATTATGGAAGGCACTGTGGTCCTACAGAGCTGGAGCTCTGTGGGAAGCCCTGGAGGTTGGAGGAGCCCGACTCCAAAGAGGATTACAGGACAGCATCTCTCTTTGGGCTTTATGATTATCATGTAAATGGTTTGCTGCAACACACACTTCCCACTTGGAGTTCAGAGCCTTCAGCACAGCCCCAAAGCAAAAAGTTCACCTCTTCATGACCTAGCTTCTGCAGAACCATGGTCTAAATAAACCTCTCTTTTTATCAGCATTTCATTATAGTGACTGAAATCTGACAAATAAAAAACATGCAGTGTATGTTGTTCTTTTTCTGGCACTGTGAAGAATTATTACTTTGGGATTCATATACAGTACATTGTTACACACAGCCACAGTTTATTATGGTTTAAATATACCTCTGTTGTATGGTGATGTCACAAATTATTTATGGACAAGTACTTAGAGGCCTACATTGCTTTCTTTTTCTTGCATTTGGATGATTGTGCTTATGGTAGGTGTGCATATATCTTCGTAAGAAGAAAGGACCAAAGATTGTTTGTATGTGATTGTTTCATTTTATAAGTCTATCAATAGCATTTTCAGTTGCTGTGCATTTTTGCAAAACGTTTGCTTGGACACTGCTTTAAATACAAACTAGTTTATAGATTGTATTTGGGTTTTTTGAGACAGAGATAATAAGCTCAGGCTGGCCTCAAACTTATCATAAATCTCCTGCTTCATAAACTAAGCTATTTTAGAAATATATTTTAAAATAAGGTCTTAGATAATCATTGGTTTTAGTTTTTCTAATTTTCTGAAACACGTAATAAAAATATGTTTGGGCACATGTGATACATACTCAATGTTAAAACTGCATAATATGCAATGTTAAAATTGCACATTCATATGCAATATCTTTTTAGCCTTATAACATTTTGACTTTTCTCCAATTTTATATTAAACCTAATTCATAATGTTTAAGGGCATATTCATTTTAGTGTTTAAAGGGAATTGAAGATGGAGATGCTGCCACTAGGTTTTTTTTTTTAACCTAATTTTCACAATACATACTTGAATAAACATGGTGGAGAAATATTATAAAAATAATAATAAATTGAAACTGCATATCCAATATTCCCACTTAATTATATTAGAGTTGTCTAGATTCTTTGAGGCTTATTTGAAATCAAATGGTATAGAACGACTTTTGATATAATTTTCCATGCTCCCTGTAGTCAAGTCTGTTTTTCAAAGTTAGTTATTATATTGGTTTACTAAAAGTATAGTATACATTTTATCCAAGTTAGTTTTAGTTGTCAATTAAAAGGTGAACCATAATAAGACTACATTATTCTGATAACAAATAATTATAAGATAATTATATAGTCCACAATTCTACCATGAAGGATTGCAAAAATATTCTAATTTATTTAGAAGGATAATTTAAAAACAGTGGAAAACATTCTCATTAATATTGATTGCTACACAAGTTTAAACATTAATGTTTCCATTTTCTTTACATTATGTTGGCTGTAAGATGTATCATGAAATGAAACCTTTTGAAATATGACTAACTAAACGCTGAGGGAGAGAAAATGTTGACAGTGCCCCAAACTAGAGTGAAAGTGTTTCCTATGTGTTGTGTGGCAGATAGGCAATGTGTTATACTTGCAAAGCCTTAGTTGAAAGGGACACAAGCAAGTCAAAATAATTTTTAAAAACCTGAACACAGGCCCAGAGACACACATATTTCATGTGAAAGGCAATTAACCTTATTGCGCTTTTGTAAGGGCGACCATTCTTTAGCGTACACTTAAATTTCACAGTCATAGCTAGCTTTACATCAGTAACATGCATGCTTTTGTTTTTGTATTTCAGAACATGAATTTTGATTTATGAGTCATTTATTCAAATGTAAGAGGTAGTGGTTAATAATTAATGTATAAAACTGTGAAAGCTACAGGAATCAAATTGCATGTTCTCACTATGATGGTATGAGTAGCAAACTCCTCTTCCACCTTCCCCAAATGACATTAGTGACTTCTCTGAGATGTGAATAAACAGAAGACAAATGGGTCTTTTTCAAAGTTAGTGACCCAGCTTTAAAGAACTTTTATCGAAATCCTTGTTTATAATTCAAGATCTTCTTTCATCTCCTTGGCTACCTCTATTTGTAAAGCAAGCTGGAAAGTATATATTTTAAATGCAGCACATGTGTAAAAACGATTCTTATAGGGGGTGCTGGGGATTTAGTTCAGCGGCATAAGAACCTGCCTTGCAAGCAGGCGGTCGTGAGTTCGATCCCTGGTAACGATTTTTTAAAAAATGATTCTTATATAAGAAGGAGAAGGCAGAAGATTTACTCAGAATAGTGATCTCCAGCACGATTACACAGAGCACTGCAAGTCTGGATAATTAGTAAAGAAGTGCTATATGGAATTTTAATCTATAATTGTCCTGAGATTGGAAATTGATGCAAATCCTGAGAGGCAGATTTTCATTTCATTGTTTATCAAGTGAACGAACTGTAAAAAGATAGTTTAACTTAGTCTTTCTAACAAAAGCATGAATAGAAAATGCTATTGGTTAAAATATTTAGATTCCATTCTCACAATTACACTTTTGGAAATTAAATCTGATGGAGAAGCTGATGCCTAAGCAGTGCTGTGTTCTGCTGTCTTTCTCTTTGAAGTTCCTGTTTGAAATCCCAGACACATCTGTCTTTCAGTTGTCTCATTTTCTCCTTTTACCTTCTCTCTCATGTCCCTGAATACATCAGTTAAGTGACAACCATGAGAAATAGGATGCTCAGTAACAAAACTCAGTAGCATTTTAGAAAGGGATTCTATTCTACAAAAGTGTGCTGTGTAATTATGATCTTGTAAGTGGATATGAATTAAACATGCTCTTATTTGACAATTAAAAACCCTTCAGTTGATTATGAAATGAAATGAGGCTGTTTTTAACAATTTAGTAAAAAAAGAAAACTACCTCATTCTCTGAACCCTTACATTTTTAATGAACGAATAGGATGGGTAGACTTTGAACAGTGCAATTAATCATGAAAAGATTAAGAGTGTTTCCTTAATTTTTATTTTAAAGGAAAAAAACAAAATAAAATTTCAAAACAAGATAATAGGAGAGTAACAATGGTTAATAGATTTCATTGTGTTATCTTTAAATTATTTAATCAGAGTTCCAGAGATAGGCATTTAACTGTCTAAACAATATTAGCACAAACATTTCTTTTCAATAAACTAAGAGAAATTAACAGTATAACTATCTTAACTATCAAATATAATATATTTGATTTTCCTTCCTTCTTTTCTCCATTTCTCCCATCTCAGTTATTTTTCCTTGTTTTTAACTAAAGATCAAACTCATGACCTTGTGCTTGCCAGGCAGGCACTTTTACTGCTGCTGAGCTAGATCCCCGGCTGCCTTTCCTTTTGAAGTTACTTCCCCTTTTACAGTATCTACTCTACATTTTGGATCTTATTTACTCTTTCAGATTCTCACACTACAAAAATAATATGATGTTTATATATGTATCTCTGGCTTATTTCACTTAGGAGTATGGTCTTGAGTTGCCTCTATTTACCTATAAAAGTCTCCAGTTTATTATTCTTTATGGCTGAGTAGTACTCTACTACAAACAAACAAATATGGTTTTTATCCATTTAGTTGATGGGCATTTGGTTGTTTCCAAGACATAGCCATTACAAATCGTGCTGCTATAAACATGGATGCACATATGTTGCTGTGTGATACCATGTTTTTAATTCTGCTCAGAAGATATCCATAAGGGGACTAGCTGGGTCAAATGGGACCTCCAATCCTAGTTTTTTGAGGAGTCTCCACAGATTTCCACAGTGATTATATCAATTTATACTCCCTCTAACAGTTGAGAAGGTTTCTTCTTTACCCACAGCCTCTCTGGCATTTGTTACCGGTTGATTTTATGATGATAGCCATTCTTTCTGGGATGAGATGGAATCTCCATGTTGCTTTAATTTCCACTTAGAAAGCATACTCATAAGCAAAATAAATCAGACTTCCATGTATAAACACTATATTGTCTTGTTGCTGTAAAAAAGTGAAAGATTAAATAAGATCCAAAAGTTACAATCGACAGTGTAAAACATAAAGACACTGCTTGTTGTTCGATCAATCCTACATGTTTGAATCTGGTATCCTGAGCAATTACTTTGAGGTTAAACAATGTGCAACATAACAAGCATAGTTAAATTCCTATCATCTTGTTTTGAAATCCTATATTGATAATGGTTTTTTTTGTTACTGTCATTGCTCTTGCCATTTTGCCTTTGTTGTTGTATTAACGTGTTTGATTGATTCTTTATTTTTCTATTTTTTTCCTCCTTAAAAAGGTAGCAATAATTTGTACCTCTTAAATGACCAGTGATGTTGAACATTTTTTCATATATTTATTTACTGTTTGAATTTTTTTCATCTGTGAAGCATTCATTCATTTCAGGTGCCCATTCTTGGATTGGGTTTTTAGATCCTGGAGGTGTAATTTTTTTTTGAGTTCTTTATGTGTTCTTGATAGTAATCCTTTGTCTGAGAAACAGCTGAAAAACATTTTATCCACATCGCAGGCTGTCTTTACTGTATTTGATTGTTTCTCTTGCTGTGCAAATGCTTTTTAATAAGATGAGATGCCAGTGGTTGATTCTGTGTGATAGTTCCTGTGTGACTGAGTTTTTATTCATAAAGTCTTTGCCTACACTAATGTCTTCAAGAGTTTTACCTATTCCATCTTCTAGCACATTTAGTGTTTTCAATTTAATATTCAGATCTTTGATTTATTTCCAATTTAGGGGAAGATGAAAGATATGGATTCAATGTTAGTCTTTGGCTTGTTTGGAGATTTTTTCCAGTACCATTTATTAAAAAGGATATTAATTAAGGTGAATGTGTTTGGCATCATTGTCAAAGATAAAGTGGCTAAGTATATCTGGAGTTGTTTATACATCTTCTAATCTCTTTCACTGATCTTTGGGTCTGTTGTTTTTTTTTTTTTTTTTTTTTTTTTGCCACTACTGTGATGTTGTATCTTCATAGTATAATTTCAAGTCAAGGATTGTGATGCTCCCTGCCTTGCCTATGTTGCTCAGAATTTCCTTTGCTATTTTAGGTCTCTTTTGGTTCCAAATAAATTTTAGGATATATTTCTCTAATTCTGTGAGATATGCTATTGGAATTTTAATGGGAATTACATTAAATCTGTATAACAGTTTGAAAGAATGGCCATTTTTACTCTAATGGTTCTTCCTACCCAAGAGCAAGAAATATCTTTTCATCTTCTCTTTAATCTTCTTTTTTAAGTGTACTGTAGTTTACAGGGCTGGGGATTTAGCTCAGAAGCATAAGCGCCTGCCTGGCAAGCACTAGGTCGTTGGTTCGTTCCCTTGTACAAAACAAACAAACAAACAAACAAAAGAGTACTGTAGTTTTCAATGCAGAGGTATTTTACATCCTTCATTAGACTGATTTCCTAGGCATTTCATTTTCTTGGATGCTATTGTTAAAGGTACTGTTTCCCTAATTTCTCTCTCAGTGAGTTTGTAATTTGTGTATAGGAATGCTACTGATTTTGAATGTTGATTTTGTTTTCAGCTACACTGCTGAATTCACTTATTAAATCTATCAGCTTTAGGTGGAGCTTTTGGGTTTTCTATGTAGAGCATCACGTCATCTACAAATAATGATAATTTATCTGCTTCCTTTTCCTATCACTATTTCATTTATTCCTTTTTCTTATCTAGTTGCTTTGGCTAGTTTCCAGGACTGTGTAGAATAAGAGTGCAGACAGTGGACATGCTTCTCTTGTTCCTGATTTTAGAGTAAAATGTTTCAGTTTTTGTTCATTTAATGTGATGTTGGTGTTGGTTTGTCATAGGTGGCTTTTATCAGATTGAGATAAAGACCATGTTCCTATTATGAATTGCTGCTGGACTTTGTCAAAATCTTTTTATGTATTTACTGAGATGATCATATAATTTTTCCTTAGATCTGTTATAATATGGTGTTTTAAATTCATCATTTTGTATATGTTGCCCATCCCTGCATCCTTATAATGAATTCCACTTGATCATGGTGTATAATCTTCTTGATGATTTGTAGCTTTCTGTTTCCCAGTATCTTATTGAGGATTTTTGCAACTATGTTCATGAGGGAGACTGACCTGTAATATTCTTTCTTATTTGAATCTGTCTCATGTTTTGGTATCAGGATAATGCTTGCTATAAGGAATGAATTTGGGAATGCTACTTCTTTTTCAATTTTGTTACAAGTTTGAGAAGTAGTAGCAATACATCTTCTCCAAATTGTGTAACTCAACAGTTAATCAGCTAGAGCCTGGATAGGTTTTTAATTACATCTTTGATTTCATTGATTGATATTGGTTTATTTAGGATTTTTGT
This sequence comes from Cavia porcellus, assembly GCF_034190915.1. Classification (NCBI taxonomy): domain Eukaryota; kingdom Metazoa; phylum Chordata; class Mammalia; order Rodentia; family Caviidae; genus Cavia; species Cavia porcellus. Next base: position 18,574,855 of record NW_026947504.1, read on the forward strand.
GTCTCCTTGAATCAGCTTTGGTAATTCATATGTATCTAGGAAGCTGACCATTTCTTTTGCATTTGTATTTTATCATAATACAAGTTTTCAAAGTAGATATAGAAGATCTGGATTTCTGCAAAGTCTGTTGTTATTTCACCCTTTCATACCTAATTCTATGGGTTTGAGTCTTTTCTTTCCTTTTTTGATAAAAGTAGATAAGGTTTTATTGATTTTATTTAATCTTTCGAAGAACCAACCCTTCGATTCACTGATTTATTGTATTATTTTTAGTGTCCAATGTGTAAATTTATTCTCTTATCTTAATTTCTTCCCTTATACAAGCTTTGGCTTAACCTACTCTTCTTTTTCTAGATGTTTGAGATTCGCTATTAAGTTATTTATTTGTATTTGCTCAGTTTTTCTGATAAAGTTATTTACTGCTATAAATTTTCCTCAGGATTGCTTTCATTGTGTCCCATAAGTTCTGGTATATTGTGTTATTGTCATTTAACTGTAGAAACTGTCTCTTTTTTTAAAATTTCATTTATGACCCACTGGTTCTTCAAGAGTGTACTATTTTTTTTTTATCAGTACCAGGGATCAAACTCATGACCACCTGCCTGCAAAGCAGGTTTTTATGCCGCTGAGCTAAATCCCCAGCCCCAAGAGTGTACTATTTAATTTGTATATATTTATGAAGTTCTTATGGTTTCTTTTGTTATTGGTTTCCAATTTCATTGCATTACGGTCTGCTAATATGCATGGTATAATTTCAATTCCTTTGTATTTACTTACTTAAGCATGCTCTATGAACTAGTATGTGGTCTATTTTGGAGAACAGCCCACGTACAGCTGAGAAAAGATGTTGTTGGGTTGAACACTCTGGGGTTGAACACTACTAAGCCCATTTGTTCGAAAGTTTGGTTAAGGTCTAGTATTTCATTGTTGATTTTTTTTCTAATTGATAAGTCCTTTTACAATTGTAGTAGTTGATTTTTCATGCCCTTTAATATTTGTTTTATATGGTTGAGTGCAACAGTATTTGTTGCATATATATTTATGATTATTACATTGTCCTCTTCTAAGACTGTAATGATTTTTTTTATCTCTTTTAATCAGTCCTGGCATAAAATTCACTTTGTCTACAAATAGCATAGCTGCCCCTTCTTTTCTCTGGGTTCTTGTTGCATGGAATATTGTTTTCTATCCTTTGACTTTCAGTTTATGAATTTCTTCTGGAATTAAATGTGTTTCTTCTGTGTAACATATTGTTGGATCTTCCTCCTTGATCCATGCTGTTGTCTGAGCCTTTTGATTGGTGAACAGAGACCATTAATATTGATGGTTATTACTGATATGTTTTGACTTAATCTTGTCATGTTATTTTCCTGTTGTTGATTCCTACCTCTTTTTCCTTTCTCATTGTTTATTTTCCTTGCCGGGTGAATTCCTTTTGTTGTTCACAGAGTTATTATCCTTGCTATGTCTTTCTAAAATGTCCTTCAAAACATTTTTGAGTGCTGGTTTAGCAGTCATAAATTTCCTCGGATGTTCTTTGTCACAGAAGTATCTTATTTCTCTATAAGTTTTTAAAGAATTTTTCAGGATACATCAATCTGACTCAAAGGTTGTTTTACTTTATAAGTTAAAATATTTCATTCCAAGATATCCTTGATGTAAGGGTTCATCTTGAGAAGTCAGCTGTGATTCAGATGGATTTTCCTTTATAAGTGATTTTTTTCTTGTCCTTTACAGCTTTTAAGATTCTAGTCTTGTGCTGAATTTCTGGAATCTTGACTATGATACACCTGGCTGTAGATTTTTTTTAATATAGCTAAGTGGAGTTCTATATGCCTCACTTATCTATGTGTCAAATTCTTTTTTTCTATGAGAGAAGTTTTCTGCCAGGATGTCTGTGAACAGTTTTTTTAAAAGTGTCATTTGTGCTATCTCCTGCTTTTGCATTAACTCCAATCAATCTTAAATTACTCTTCTTTGTGTCATCTAGCAACTTCTGGATTTACTTTTCATGGTCCTTTGCTATTTTTAAGAAATCTTTCTTCTCATGATTGTTAATGGCAAGCCTGTCTTGTATATCTGAGGTCCTATCCTTGCATTGGTTTCGGCTGCTGTGAATACTTTCAAAGCAATTTTTTGGAAGGGGAATGCCGTGGATCAAACTCAGGACCTCTAGCTTGCATAGTAGTTCCATAGAACTTTTATTCTTCTGGATATTTGCTTGAATCTGCCTTATGAATTCTATTTCTTTCTTGTGCTGAGCATTCATGACTTTCATAATTTTCTTAAGCTCCTCTATTTTTTTTTTTGTTTCTATCTGCTCTAGAGTCACTAATCATGGTTTTCATTGTGGGCAAAATCTCTGAAGTTATCTGAGAAATTATTTCTGATTTGATTTTTTTCTAAAGCTTCATTCAGTTGCTTTGTTTTTACCACTTTAGAGAGGTCAGATGGGTATCTTTTGGATGTTCCACTTCATTTCTCACTGGATTTGCCTTTGGTGAACTGGATGTCTGGGGTTGCATCTCATATAATTTTTTTCTAATTTGCTTTTCTTTTTTTAGTTTAGTTCTAGGGTGGTGCTTGTAAATTGCATACAGTGGGTTTCTTTACAGCTGGTATTTAGAACTCTTAGGAAATGACCACTTTTATGGGCATCTTCCAAGTGTAACCGTGTTTAGATTATGAGTGTGTTTTAAGGACCTACCTCTTCAATTAGTTGGGGTGAAGAATCTCTGCCTGTTTGGCAAAGTCCCTATTTCTCTGGCACTGTGTCATTATTTTGTGACTCTTAGTCAATCTCAGTCTTGAAATACCAGGAAGGACAACAGTTTTGAAAAACTGTCACAACATAGCTTTAAAAATGACAAACTGAGCTAATCATTAATTTGCCACCTTTAACTGTATGAATTAGATTTGTGGTTACATGATACAATATAAAACAAACCAGAAAGTTACATTCAGTATATCAATCATAATATGTACATTTTGCCCACAGGAGTTAAAATTTAAAATGGACTAGGGAGAAAATAGAGATGTGGAAGTAGGTGAAGAAATTAGAAAGCTGGAGGGCAGAGGGGGATCATACTAACTTTGGGAAAATGGTGTAGAAGAATGGAGCAAAAGACAGAAGAAAGAAATGAAGAGTAGAACAGAACCACAACCACAAAGAGAGTAGAGACCATGTTCATACTCATATAAAAACCAAACCAAATAATGAAGGAGAAAAAGCAAAAACAGAAAACAGAAACAACAAAAAAAAAATCAACACCACCACAGAAATAATAACAGAAACAACAACAAAAAACCAGAAAGGGAGAAAAAAAATACACATCCAGGTTTGTCTCTGACATCACTGACAGACAACATGTGAAACAGTCCCAATTTGTGTTGATTTATCCCAGAAAGCTAGCATTAGCTTTTTTGTGGGGTAGTAAGTACATAATCTCAGTGTGTCTGAACTTTCTGGCCGAGACCAGATTAATTTGGCCTTCGGCCATCATGTACCCTCTGTGGGCCTGAGCCCAGCTGAGACCTGCTACATGGATCCAGCAGCAGTTCTGCATCCAGTTGGCCTTTCTTCTAGGTAGTTCCTGGCAAGTTGCTGTCTTGTGTAGGATAACTGAACCCTCAGCACTCACCACCAGATAGTACAGTCCTTCATGCTCACAGTTCCCCTCCACTGTTGTGTCTCTGCAATCGCCAGCCATCGCAGTGTGCCCACAGCTTTGAACCACTTCTCTTGCACAGCGAGTCCTATCTCAGGGAGCACACATACCACTGAATACTTCCTTCTTCTTCACTGAAGTTTCTCTCTTCACTCTCTTTGTGGGCTTCAATTCATACTTTAGATTCTTCCTGGGTCCAGGGGACCCACTTCTCTCCTTCTTGTCTTCCTCACTTTGGTGTATTTCAGTGTCTTGATGGCCATTTTCAGACAGGCTCTTTCTCTGCTGCTTACCACTTTGACATCTTCCCCTCTCTGCTTAATTGTTTGAAAAGGAAAAGGAAAAAATGGTTAGGAAATGACAAACCTGAGAATATATTACATAAGAATATGACATGTAGACAAATTTGAGAACCTGAGTAAACTAAATTGTCTAATATTTTGCTTAAAGGAAAATTAAAATGAACTAAGTTGTATTTGATGATGTTCTAAAGTACCTGACCTAGAACAACTAAAAAATCTGATTGAATACAAACCTGTTCATTTACTGGGGTTGGAAATCTCTTGTAGTAACAAGGAAAAAATGTACTAGTTTCAGGAGGTGAAATCACAGGGAGGTGGATATTTTTGTATTGTTTACTAACAGTAACATTAACATATTCTAGATGTGAAAACAGACACACAGACCAATGGAACACAATAGATAGGTTACAAATAAACCGAAGTTTATATTCTCAATAAATGTTCAGTAAGGATACCAAAAATATCCTTACTTAAAAGGATATTTATTAATAGAAAAGAATGCTTAAGAGGTGATGATAAAATGGGATAGTAATATGTACAAGAAGGAAATTAGAGCTATATCTTACACTACACAGAAAAATAAGTTGAAAACAAATTAAGGACTCAAAGGCAACACTCTAAGCCATAAAATTGCTATAAGAAAACATAGGACAGATCTCCTTATTATTGGCTGCTTTGACAATGACTTTTTATCTATGATACTATAAATTTAAGCAGCAAAAGCACAAATAAAGAAATAAGACCACTTGTGCAGATTAAAAGATTTTTAACATTAAAAGAAACAGTATAAAAGACAGGACATGAATTGTGAGAAAATATTTGCAAAGCATATGTCTGATAAGTTGACCCAAAATATGTGAGGAAATCATACAGCTTAAGAAAAAACAAAACAAAATTAAAATCAAAATCCAAATAAACTGATTTAAAAATTTAAACCCTATTTAAATAGACAGCTGTCCATGGAAAATCTAAGAGTGGTCAATAAATATATTTAAAATGGTAAACATCACTAATAATCAGGGAAATGCAAGTCAAAGCTACAGGGAGATACCAGTATATGTCAGAACAGCTATGATCAAAACGCCCAGAAATAACAAAGACTGGTGTAGGCATGGAGAAAAAGGACAGCTGTACACAATTATTGACGGTCATCTAAGTTAGTTCAGTCACTAAGGAAACAGAAAAACTACAAAATAGAACTATCATATGATTAAGCAATCCCCTCAGTATGCATCAAATGAAATAAAAATCAGTATCTCAAAGAGAATTCTACATATCTGTATGCATTACAGCATTACTTTTAATAATCAAGATATATAAACAACCAGAAGATTTGTCCAAGGATGAATAGAACTTTTTTTGTATTAGATCACACACACACACACACACACACACACACACACACACACACACTGATTTTAGAAGAGACAAGTTTTGCCATTCGGGACATCATGATTGAAATCATGGGGCATTATGCTGAATGAAATAAACCAGAAACAGAAAGACTAATATGTTCTGATCTCACGTATATGTGGAATTAAAAAAGGTAAATACAAAGAAACAGGAGATAGAGCTGTGGTTACTGGAAACTGAGCATTAGGTGGAAAGGGAAGATGTTGCTCAAAGGGTGTTAAATTACTTGAATGAATAATTTCTGGAAGGCTGAGGGATAGTATGCTGACCATAGTTTACAATTATGTATCATATATTTAAGTTTTGCTAAGAGAACAAATCTTAGATATTTGTATCACAAAAGCTACTATTGTGAGGGGAATATATTAATTGCTTAATTTTGATATTTCATAATGTATATCAGAAAATCACATTAAACATCTTTAGACATATGTAATTTTTATCAACCATATTTTATAATATAGCTGAAAATAAAATTATTGGTACAGTTTATGCTGTAAATTTTGTCCCATATATCTACTCAACAGATTCACATGCACACATTTCCTGAGGCACATGAGGCATGAATATTCACAGAAACATTTATAACTGGCAGGTCTAGAAATATCCAACCGGACAATGAATGACTAAGCTGAATTATTTTCACAATCCAATAGTAGTAAAATAAATCCTAATATAAATGTTATAAAGGAGAAATCTCACAAATCTAATTTTGAGGAAAACAGACAGTAGGATACATACAGTATAATTCTATTTATTGAAAACATTGTAAGTCAAACTTGTGTATGAGAAGTAGCAGAGTAGATACATTTCAGAAAATAAAGTTGGTGATTTTAGTTGCCCAGGATGTGGGAGGAATAGTGAGGTGAGCTTTGTGGATTTCACTGATGTTCTACTAATCACATTAGTGGAAAGAATGGGTGCCGTTTGTTTTGTTATAATTTATTGAAAAGTAACTTTATGATTTTGCATATTGCATGTGTGTTATATCTTAAAAACACATATAATAATCTTATTTGTAAAACAAATTTTACAGTATATATTTAAGGTATACAATATGACCTTACAGGGTACAGAGGCAGTGAAAAGGCTAGAGTGAAGCAAATTGATGTCTTCCACATTCCACAGTCACCCCCTTTTTTGTAGCAAGAGATGCTAAAATTTATTTAGCATGAATCTCACATTCAGTACAATTTTATTACTTACAGTCCTCATGTGGCACATTGGTTTTTTAGGCTTGTTCATCTTATATGTTTATAACTTTGTAAAAAAGGTAATCTTAAAATAAAAAAGAAATTTGAACTTAGAATTTTATATTAGGCCATATTTTCTCTCAAACAAAGGTAAATATAATTGCAGGCATATGAAAATCATGCTGAAAACTTTCTGGGGAAGTTTCCATATTAGAAGTGAAATAGATCCTCGGTCCAAGAGTAATAAAGTTTCTTAGTAAAATTTATTATTTTACAAAACAACAAATTAAAAAGAAAATAACCCAAACTATAAATAAGAGGCACATATTCTAGTAATTGAGAGGTATATTACTAGACATCATAAACACAAGCTTTTGTAAACTCAAACTATATGAGAATGAGTAAAGTATTTGTTATGGTTTAAGAACTGGTGGTCAACTTAACGCCAGCTGGATTACATCAGCATGGCACTGAGCAAAGATGCTCCACCTGAGGAAAGTTGCCAGGATAAATATGTGGAGAAGAAGGGAGGTGTTGAGGGTTGAGGTGTTAAGGAGATATTGTGGGCTCTCCTTCAAGTTGCTGTCTGAGCTGTTGGTTCTCCTGGAGAAGCTTTGGTCCTCACATCGAGCATTGCTTCCTGGCTCTGGAGGGGAAGACATGTGCTGCTTGGTCTCCAGGATGAACTTGTCACGCTGCTTCCTGGCATGCACGTACCCAACTGTGCTTGTCGTCAGAGGAGCTCGGGGCCTCCGTGTTGCTGAGGATGGCTGTGGTGCCTTTCAGGACAGCCCCGGTCTTTGTTGTGAGTGTGACTTCTCGGCTCCAGTGTAGAACCCCCATCCCACTAGCACAGCCCCTTCATCCTGCTGGCATAGACTTTCTGGCTTCCACTGCTGACCCTTGGGTCTTCCCGGCATGGATCCATAAAAGAGACTGGTGTGAGTCCTTCTTTTGGCACTGGGCCTCCAGTTGGACTCGTGAGAGGCGTTGTCCTGAGCTCTGGGTTTTTATCTGGACTCATGTGGGATATTGCCGTGGGGTTTAGGCTCTTGACTAAATAATCTATGTCTTTGGTGTTGCCGTTAGATTTCCTGCATTTTCCTGTGTTAACTTCCGGTGACCATTATAAAAATATTATAAACTCCATGTCCTAATCCTAGTTGTTCTCTGTGTACAACCCCTGACTACAACAGTATGTTTCTGGCTAGGGAGAAGATATACCTAAACATGCTTATACACTTCTGTTAAAAACTGACACGAAGGGACTGGTATATATAAATATTGAACAACAAAATTCACATTTAATATATTATAGTAATATATTCAATAGAAATCAGGGAAAGGGAAAAATGAATAAATAAAAAGTACATAAAACAAACTAGGATCACATAAACATTATCAATATCACATTGTTAAAACATATCTATAAAGGTTAAACTCGCCAATTAAAAGATGATTGTCTCTGAATGGATGAATATCTGACAATTTTTTGATATGACACATGGAGAGTTTAAAAATAAAGAAATCTTAACACCACAAAATACAGTATAGGTTTCTATGGACATAAGAAAGGATGTGTGGATTGTCAGAGCACATAAAAAATCTACTACTTCAAGTAATATATGCATTATACATAAAGCTCCTAGAGAAAGATGGAAATAATTTCAGGGCCCAAGAACAGGCAAGGCTCCTTAGAGTGTTCTAACCAAAACCCTAGTTATAAAAGCTTTTTTTTTGGTCTTTTTCGTTTTTTTATCGGTACCAGGAATTGAACTTATGACTGCCTGCTTGCAAGGCAGGTGCTTATGCCGCTGAGCTAAATCCCCAGCCCCCTATAAAAGCTTTTAAAAGCTTGTAAATTTACACTTGATCAAAATTAAAATATTTTTCCTCAAAAGATGTCAATGATTAAGTAAAAAGGCAAGTCCCAGGCTGGAAACAAATCTTTGCAAAAACTATCTCACAAAAGAACCATAGAATGAAGAACTCTTCCATCTCAATCAGCAAAGTAGGCAGAAGATCTGAATAGCTCCTTCACAAAAGAAAATAGTATACAATCAACAGGCATTTGAAAAGACTTTCAGCATCAGAGAAAAGGAATGAAAATCATCAGGGCCACTATCTCCCCTTCTGCAGCCTCCATCCCTCCCTCGGTCTGCTTGGGCAGATTTCCATCTTGATCACACACTACAGGTCAGTGTTTTCAAATCTGCAGCTTCTTTCCTCTGCTCGTGTTCTCCTCTGAGCAGAATTCCATGGCCCTGTTTACTTCTTCAAACTCAAAACACTTTCTTGTCTTAGCCCTTTTTGTAGCACTGGCCCAGACTCCCTCACTGAAGTGGGACGTCACAGAGCCAAACTGCTTACTCAGCGCATCCTTCACCAGCTCACACTGAGACATTTTAAGAAGAAATCTCAATTATCCTTCCTTCCACCTTTCCTATGAATAAGCAACTGTCCACCAAATTGCTCAACAGAAAATAGAATAAAGCTTTGTTCTTTCTTGTTAAATCATCCCCCATACCTGACAGATCAGCAAATCATGTGGATGCCATCTTCAGAAAAATATTTTTAAAAACGGAGTCTGACTGGCTCTCAGTTTTCACCAAAAGCATTGGTTTCTGGACGGTTAGTTTTGGTTGGCAACAGCGAATATCTTCCCAGCTGCCTCCTTGCGGTTCCTCTTTGCTCCTCTGTAGTCCACTCCTTAAGCAACATCTGGCAAGGATCACGTAGATCTGAATAATTCTCGCTCCTCTTTCCTTTGAATGGCTCTGTTCAGCTCTTGCAGTAAGTTCTAAGCACTTTAATAAAACCCACAAGTGCGAACATAGTCTGGCGTCTATCTTCACCTCCATTCATTCTAAGTCCCTGCTCTCCTCCTCCTTTTTGATTTCCTCTTCCTCATCTCCCCTCCCGTTCTGCTTATCCTTTTTTTTTCACTTTGAAAGTAGTAAAATACAACAGAACAAGACAGAATAAAGCCAACTAAGATCGTACAGTGAAATTGGTACAGAACTTCACAGCAGGTTACTGGGATAACAATACTAGATACCACAGTATATTTGGTTATCTTTACAACAGTTGTTCTTTCAATCACATATATCAAAATAAAATGAAATACAGAACATTATAGAACTTATCAGAACAGAATATTGAATAGAGCAGTACCATTAATCAGAATAAAGCAAAACTAATAAAAATATTTGCCTTCAAAGAGATGGTAGAATGAAGTCCCCCTTATTTGCTATGGTCAACCTCCCAAGAGATGCTCAGATTTCCGATTCCCATTTGCTAAAGGGGGACAGGGGAAGGAGGGTGGGGGAAGTGGGATGTTTGACTCTAAGCCACATACCAGTAGCTTCACTATTGCTTCGCAGGGAGGCAGGCTGGTTGCTTGGTTTCCCAGCATCCTAACTTCCAACATGGTGCGGATCTCAGGAGACACTGGTGGTTCTCCCCCTGGAGGGGCCGCAGTCTGCCGCACCACAGCTGCTTACCAGGGAGGGGAGCTGCTTGCTTCCTTTCTGCTTATCCTTTTCCTATTTCAAAAACATATAAATCTGCTCTAAGCATAGAAAGGGCTTCTTTGTTCAGCTTCTCTGCAACGATACCATTTGATACATGGGTCATGTAAGTGTCATTCATTTTAGCATTTTCAATCTCGGCCCTTCTTAATCACTCAATCACCATTTCTTTATGACTGACACGCATTTATTTTGTTCAGAACACTTATCTATATTGTGCATTGAGTTGTTCTTTTTTATTGTTTCCTTCTCAATCTTTAAGTACATAAAAATATAAGTAAAAAGTAATGATTTTGTTATCTTTATGTATAAGTGTAGCCCTAGTGTCCAAAATATGTGTTCAGTAAATGATAAATGCTGAATGAGACAGAGATGCAAGACAGGTGATGTGGGAAGTAAAAGAATTTACCAAGATAGAGTAAAGATAAAGACAAGAGTTTATTTAGGATCAGGTTTTAAGACAGAGGGAAGTCTGGGTATGGTAGCAAGGGTGATTCTGCTTTGAAAAGTCAGGGCTGCAAAAAGTAGCGGCTTGGCCATAAGGATGTGGCTCGAAAGGGAGGAGTGGACAACGCAATTTCTTGTCTCTTTTGGGTGGGTGGTGGGCATCATCCCTGCGACAAGCTATGGCCATGTAACTGTCATGCCGGTTACAGGAAGACTTGCCCTTGTGTTTTCTGTCTATTTTACTGCAAGTTTTCCAAGAGCTCTCCTTTAAGCAGAGTACCTGCTTTGAGGTAGAGTTCAATGGAGACCTGACTGGCTTCTCCATGATTGCTTAACTCTCGTCAGTAAATAAATTAATACATGGAAATTATCTCTAAAGCTATTGATCCAAATTAAAGATTTTCATTGTTTAGCCATGGATCTGAAACTTGGTGTGAAGTGAGCATGCAAATGAAGAGTAAAGACTAGAGTGAAAAAGATAGAACCAGATAAACTGAAGTTAATTTAGTTTAGGTTTAACACATAGAAAACAGAAATTAAAATGATGCTTTTATTTTATTTTGGAAGAATTGAAATATAAATGCAACTTCACCTTTAACAGTTTTTGTCCTACATATCTTTGGTGTGTGTTTTGTCTAATTAAATTGAATTAACAGGATATGGCATTTTGGACAATGGTTCTAGAAATCTGTACCCAAGAGTGATAAATGAAGTTTGGGAATTAATTTGAGTTGCTGAAGAAAAGCAATTTGTAAGCACATTATTTAGACTCTTAAGTTTAGAAGACAATGAATCTTTGTCCATGCTCAAGATCCAGGATAGAATATTCATGAATGTTATTTTTTGAAAAGCAATCTCTATTCATCTGCAAGTTTTAGGACTAACAACCATATTCATACTTTGAAATATATTTGGGGGGAAACTAATGTTTAACAAAGGAAGGCTGAAATTCAAGCAAGATGAACAACCATTCAACAATAGGTTAAAAACAATAGGTAATTTTTAATATGAAGTGATTGAGATGTTTTTTACTTATTGCAAATTCTGAGTATAATTCTGTAAAGTAGTTAGATGCTTATGTTAGTTCCTGTTGATTTGCAGGGTGATCTTAGGAGGCTATAAATATTTGAAAAATATATTTTTGCTCCTGTCCTGTTAGCAACTTTAATATGGTACTTCCAATCACAGTATTCACAGGCTCAAAAGAAAGAGATTTGTTTCTGGTTGGTTTTAATTATCTGCTATCTTATTTACAGAACCTGTAACACCATTCTTTGTGACCTTTAGAAGGTCATATCCACTATTTCTTTTCTGATATCTCATAGAATATAAATTGACAGCAAGAGAAAGTAATAAGTAATAAAAAGTTATAAAGCACTTGACAGATTTTAAGGGAATTCTAAAGATTTAATAACCTCTTAATGTGAGATTAAAGTTTTTACATAAGACACACCAATAGCTGAAAAGGAATAACTAAAGTATAGCATGCATTACAAATGAAAGGTTAACCTAAATACTGTGGTGAATTTTATTATTCTGATAGCCTATTAAAAACATAAACAGTACATACCATTGAATTAATGCTTCCTACACAAAACACTTGGCAAAAATCCTAACAGCTTGGTTGTGTGATTGATCCTTATATTTTATTTTTAATTCTTTTTTCCCACTTGTTTGTTTCAAACTTTATTCTTTTAAAGGGAAAACTTCCTTTTGTAAGTGCTAATTTATTGTCTGGTCAGTACTGATCTTTGCAGCACAGCATTTTCTGCTGACGTGTAACAGCCTCCTGGGTGACAACCTTTCTTGATTTGTTCACTACTAAATTTTTGGGAAGTCTGGGACACTTGGTCACCCTATTCTTGACAAGGAGAAGAATATAGAAAGATCTTTGAAAACATGAGATCAAGCAGGAAAAGTTTAAGTCTCCTGAAAAGTTTCTTCTCGCTTGAGAGTAAATTAACCTGTCAACCTATTTGTGATAAAAGAATGCCATCTGAATTTGAGCATATTTCTAGATGAAAATACACAGGTTTAAAAGTCGCCAACCTGAAAACAATGAACAATGTCAGGATGAAAAATATGCTTTGGTGGAAGTGTCAGAACTTCTTTCAGAGAACTGATGTGGTAGTGGTAGTCTGATCCTGAATACTTCGTGTAGTCTTAGTGTGGTAGTAATAAAATGATTTAAAACTTTACATTCATAATTTTCAAGTTGTTTCTGAGATTTATTGAACTCAGTCACAGTCATTTTTTATGGTCTGTGCACTTCTAATTAATATCCTTTTGCCTTGGTTACTTTTCTCTTGTTGCTAAGATAAAATACCTGACACCCAAGTTAGGGAAGGAAAGATTTATTTAGCTTACAATTTTTTGGAGGTTTTGGTCCATACTCAGCTGATTCCAAGCAAGGTTGAGTGGCTGAGAGGCAACCATTTCATGGCAGCTGCAAACAGAAAGAACAAACAGGGAAAAAAAAGGAAAAGCATGCCTCCTTCCTTACATTGTACGTTGACTCTGCCCTGGAGAGGCTGCAGCATTCACATTGCCAATCTCAACACTAGACAATGAACCAATCACAAATGTTAGCTTCAGCCACCTCCATGACTGCATGAGGCCTTCCCTTCCCTTCCCTTGCTTTCCCTTGCCTTGCCTTCCCTTCCCTTCCCTTCCCTACCCTATCCTACCCTTCCCTTCCCTACCCTACCCTACCCTACCCTACCCTACCATTCCCTACCCTACCTTACCTTACCTTATCTTCATGAAGTACACTATCTTTCCTTATGGGTTCTTCTTTGCTGCGCTTTTAATTATTATTTTCTTATAAAGGTGACTTTGGATCATTCTTAGGAGGTGGTCTCATCTAATTCATGGTTTTAACTGTGACTCTACACTGGTGATTCTTAAGTTTACATCACTAGCCCAGAACTGTCTCCTGAAATTCAGATTTAGGGTTACAATTTCTACCAATCCTATGCAATCAAGGCTCATTTCTTCAATATCAACATGACAGAAACTGCTCTTATAATTATAGAACTAGCCTTTTCCTAAATAGCTCCTTTTTTCCTATCTCCTGAATTAGAACATGGTGTATGCTTTTCTCAAAGCCTCATCTCTATCTACTTAATCATTTTTATCAATTTATAAATATCTATACTTCGTAAGCTACACTTGTCTATTTCCTTATATGCAGATCATCATTTTCATTCACCTGAATTACTGCAACAAGCTATAATTTGTCTTCTTGTAGATGAATGGCCTTGTCTTTTCTTCAATAAATTCTACACACTGTAGTCAGTTGTCTTCTGAACAATGCATCTCATTATGTCATTAGCCCAAACTCCTTAGAATAAATTGCACAGCTTTTATGATCTTGCCTATCCTATCTGATCCCTGAATACTTGCTTGTGCCATTCCTTAAACTTTCTTAGCTTGTTAACATTTCCAAACCTTCAAAATTCAGCTCAGAAAACACATTCTTAAGAACATGTGTCATTGGCTACTAATGTAACAAAATAATTGTGGATACCACTTGCATAAGCATTAATCTACTTATTAGAATTATTTATTCATTTGTCTTCTCCATGAACTCTTAGCTGTTTGTGTACAGTGGACATGTATTACTGTTACTGAACTTTCTGATTCCAGCACCTAGAAAAAAAGTGGCACATGGTAGATGTTCAGCAAATCGTGATGAGAATCATATAACAAAACTCAGCATGATTTTCTAAATCTAACAATCATAAAAGCATTTCTATGTAGCCTTAAGGAACAAGTGTATAGATCCTTACATTGCTACATTTTTTATGTTAGCAAGAATCAAGAAAATATCTTTTTTTCTTTTTTTTTTTTAAATTTTGAAAGTAGTAAAAATGCAACAGCAGAAGACAGAACAAAGCCAATCGAGACAATGCAGTGAAATTAGTACAGGATTTCACAGTAGAATACTGGGATAATAGTAATACGTACTATGGTATATCTCTTTAACATAACAACAGTTGTTCAGTCAATTAGGTATTATAAAATCAAACCAAAAATAGAACATTATAAAACCAATTGAGAATACTGAATAGAGCAAAAGAAACAACAAAACAGTGAAAACAACCTAAGCCTTTGAACAGAAGATAGAAGGAAATTCCCAATATTTGCTATACTGCATATGGTCATCATCCCAAGAGATGTTGAAACATCTATCCCCCGTAGCTATGGGGGGTGGGGTGGGGGAAGGGTGCTTGATTTTTCAGCCCGCGTGGCAGTAGGCTCACAGGTAATGGTTCTCCTCCAGCCCCAACCTGCAGGTGCTTACCAAGAGGGTGGGTGAATAAGCTGCCTGAGTCCCTCCATGGCTGGAACTCTCGAGAGTTGATTCTGCTCCTGGCCCGCACTGCAGGCGTCAAGACAGTATCTTATATTGTCTATGTGGTTGAATTGGTGTTTTTTCTTTTTCTCTCTGTGTCTGCTTTTTCAAAATGATCATGATTTCTGCTTTACTGTGTCTTCCACATCTGGTAATGACTGCATATAACATCAGATAACAGTTATAATAGGACAAAACATTCTTTTTTCTTAAGTTTAGCAAGTATGAGTTTTAATCTAGGTCCTGAAATTATGTTAGATTATAATTACACACTACCTTATTGTTGGTATTTATATTAAACATTATAAAAATCATAATGGTACTTTTTTGTAGAAATATGGGTAACTTAGAAATAATGTGTCGAAAACTAGCACAGTGGATGGTCTATAAATTATTATTATGGTAGAACCAGCAATAACAGTCAGTGTTCCAGCAATAGCAGGACTATAACTCTACCACGAAACTGTATTCTCTTGTTTTAAAATAAAATCCGTGAAGGAGTATTATGAATATGGAATTTCTAGCGTGCAAGTGAACTTTTAGTTTCACATTCATATTTTACCAAGTGCACCAAGCTATAACTCCAGCATACTAAAGGATCTAGATTCTTTATTTTTTATATTCATAAATTTATAAATTCAGTATGATTATTGAATCGCATATCAAATATGTCAGTATGCATTATGGGAAGAGGCAAATCAAGGCACTAATTTATCACAGAGGAGCTTAAAATTCATTCAGAAAGCTAAGAAATGTAGAAGTTAAAATGCTTGAAAATAAAAAGTTTTCCTCAGCTGATTGTTAAAACCAGTTAACAGAATCAGTGAGACCACTTTATATGAAAATATTATCTAAATTTCTAACAACTAAACAGAATTAATTTAATTGCCTTCCCATCCCCCTCTTAAAACTCCCCACCCCTTTTTCCATGTTTGTTGTTATTATTTGCCTGAGCTCATGTTATAGCATATACTGTTTAAATTAATTGTGGTTATTAGGTTCCTCTTGGTCCCACTCCTGTCCTCCACATCTCATTTTTGCTCCTTTGGACCACTTTCCTATTGCAAACCATCATCCCCTTGTCCCTTTCTATCCTCCTTTATCATTTTCATCTTTGCCTCACTCAAATGACAGATACACAGTGGTATTTAATCTGATGTGTATGGTTAATTTCACTTGTCATATTTTCTAGCCATACCTATTTTTTCTTTATAGCCAAGGTGTATCAGTTGTGTCGTTCTTTATAGCCAAGTAGTATTCCACTGTATATAAATACATTTGCTTTATGTAGTGGCCTGTTAATGGGTATACTGGCTGCTTCCAGGATTTAGCTACTGCAAATTGTGCTGCTGGAAACACTGGTATGGAAGTATCACTGTAGCATGAGGATTTTAGCTGTTTGGGGAAGATAATTAGCAAGGGATAGCTGAGTGGAACAGAATTTCAAATTTCATTTCTTTGAGAAATATTAGCTTGCATTGCCATGAACAATGCATGAAGGTTCTTTTTTCACCACAGAAACATCAGCATTTGTTATTCTTTGATTTTCCAAGCAGTGCCATGCTTTCTGGAGTAAGATGGAATCTTAGTACTCTTTTAAATTTGCATTTTATAATGGCCAGAATGTTGAAAATTTTTTCATATGTTTGTTGACCATTTGTATTTCTTCCTCTGTGAAGTTTATTAATTTGTTTATTAATTTCTTTAGTTAATTTCTTGACAGGATCTTTAATTTTAGATGGCATAGTTTGTCTTTTTATTTCTTTGTATATTCTAGATATTAGTTCTCTGTCTGAGGAGTAGTTGGTAAATGATTTTCAAGTTCTGTATATTGTCTCTTTTCCTTACTGACAGATTCTTTTTCTGTAAATAAGTTTTAAGTCTGATATAATTCCATATGTTGATTCTTGGTGCTACTTCTTGTGTAATTGAGGTTCTGTTCAGAAAATCCTTTCCTAAGCCTGTCTAAAGTGTTTTACCTATTTTATCTTCCAGAACATTTGATGTTCCTGTTTTATTGTTAAGATCTGATTTATTTTGACTTTAGCTTAGTACATCATAAGAGATAAATGTCTAGTTTCTTCTACATATATAATTAGTTTCCCTAACACCACTTGAGAATAGACTTTCTTCTGATATATGGCTTTGGATCCTTTGTAAAAAATCAAATATTTAAATATGTGTAGGTTGGTTTCTCTATCCTTGATTCTGTTCCACTGATTCATGTGCCAGTTTCTGTTCCACTACCATGCCATTTTTATCACTATTGTTTTAAGTGTCGATTGAAGTCAGGTCCTGCTATGATGCCTGTCCGCTCTTCTTACCCCAAATGATTTTGCTATTCTGAGTCTCTTCTGATTCCATATGAATTTTAGGATAGTTTTCTTTAGATCTCTGTAGTATGCTGTTGGTATTTTGATTGGGACTGAATTCACTTTATAGAATAGTTTCGGGAGCATGACCATTTTGGCAATATTGATTCTTCCTATCCAGGAGCAAGAGGCATCCTTTCATTTTCTGATATCCTCTTCAATCTTCTTTTTCAGAGTACTGTAGTTTCCTTTGTAAAGATTCTTCACTTCCTTGGTTAGATTAATTTCCAGATGTATAACTTTTTTTTAACAGGGATCATGAATAGCATTGTTTTCTTAATGTCCTTCTCATTCCACTCATTGCTGGCATACACAAATGCTAATGATTTTTGTGCACTGATATCTTAATACTATGCCAAAGTTGGTTACTAACTCTAAGAGATTTTTGGTGGAGTGCTTTGGGTTTCTATGTAGAATATCATGCCATCTACAAGTAATGATGATTTGATTTCTTCCTTTCCTATATGTATCCCTTTTATTTCTTTCTCTTGCCTAATTGCTTTGGCTAATTTTCAAGTGAATATTCAGTAGTAGAAGTGATAGTGGATATACGTATCTTGCTCCTGATGTAATGGATACTGTCCTTTATATTTTTCCCATTTAGTATAATATTGTCCATTGATTTATAATAGAGTTTAACACATTCAAGTACAGTCCTTCTATAGATGTTTTCTTGAGGGTTTCTATCATGAAGTGGTGTTGGATTTTGTCAAAAGTCTTTATGTCTATTGATAAGATTTTGTGGTTAAGTGATGTATCGCATTTATTGACTTATGTATTGTTGAACCATCCTTTCAACTCTGGTTGAAACCTATTTGATAATTATGTAGCATCTTTTTGATAGTGTGCTCCATCTATTTACTAATATCTTGTTGAGGAGCTTTGTATCTATGTTGATTAATGAGATAGATCTATAATTCTTTCATTAGTTTGATTTTATTAGGTTTTGGGATCAAGGTGACACTGGCTTTCAAAAATGAATATGGGAGCACTTCATCACTTTCAGTTTCTTTGAAAAGTTTGAAGAGTACTGACGATACAACATCCTTAAAGGTTTTGTAGAATTCATAAGTAAAATCCCCAGGTCCTAGGGCTTTGTAAATAGATTTGTTACTATTAAGTCAATTTTATTACTTGTTACTGTTTTTTTTTAGCATATTTATGCCTTTTTGGGTTAGTTTTGGTAGTTAGTATGTGTATAGGAATCTGTAAATTTCTTCCAAATATACCAATTTGTTGTAGTATAATTTTTGAAAGTAGCTACTATGTTTTGAATTTTGACCTTGTCCATTGTGGTTTTACTTTTTTTAGTTCTAACTGATGTGAGCCTTCTCTGACTTTCTCTGGGTGGATCTTGCTGAAGGCTTATCTATTTCATTTATTCTTTCAAAGTACCAGCCATTCAATTCACTGATTTTTTTTAACAGATTTTTTAGCCTCAGTTTCTACTCTCATTTCTATAATTTCTCTTCTTAATTTTGGTTTTTATCTGGTTTATTTTTTATTTCCCAAGTGCCTAAATATTTCTAATAAGGTCATTTATTTTTGATGTGCTTTGTTTTCTTAATGCAAGCATTGACTAAGATGAATTTTCCTTTTAGAACTGCTTTCATAGTGTCCCAGATGTTTTGTTGAGTTGCATAATCATTTTTATTAATATTCAGAAATTTTAAAGTTTCTTCTGTGACAAGTTGGTTGTTTGGGAATAGGCTGTTAATTCTCCAGGTGCTTTTGCAATTTCCAAAATTTCTTCTGTCATTGATTTCTGTTTTTATTACACAGTGATCAGATCGTATACATGGATTGATTTCAATTTTTATATATTTACATAAACAGGCTTTGTGGACTACTCTGTGATCCATTTTGAAAAAAGGTACCTTGTGCTGCTGAAAACAATATATATTCTGTTATAAAGTGGTGAAATACTTTATCTATTAAATCTGGTGTTCAAGGTTGTGGTTCACTTCTGAAATTTCTTTACTGCTTTTCTGCTTAATTCATCTATCTCTATGGAAAAATACTGTACTATGATTGTGTTAATGTTTATTTGATCTTTTAATTTTAGTGGTTTTTGTTTATGGAGATAGGTGTTCCAGTATTTAGTGCATAGATGCTTATCAATGTTATCTCTGCTCATTGAGCCTTCCTTTGACTTGTATGTAGTGATCTCCTTTGTGACTTAGTGATCGTTTCTTCTAATAATTTTTTTTTTTTTTTGAGATAGGGTCTCACTCGATAGTCCAGGCTTGCTTTGAACTCATGATGATCATCCTGGGGCTGTTGGGATTATAGTGTGTGCTACCATGCCCAGCTCTTTCTAATAAGTTTTAACTTGAAGTTTACCATGTCTGCTATTAGAATTTATACCCCTGCTTGCTTTGGAGTTCCTGGTGTTTAACATGTTGTTTTTCATTCTTTAAGTCTATGAATAGCTTTTAGGATTAGATGAGCTTCTTGGCTGAAACATATTGTCTTTTGATGTAGATTATCAGCCTGTGTCTTTTGATTTTCTTTGAGATGTGTTGATTATTTACTATCATTATATTCTTAACTGTTTGGTGTATCATTTGTTTTTCTTTTCTTAATGCTTTTTGTTGCTGTTTTTCCATTAATCTTGAGTTTCCTCTTATTGGCTCTGTCAAAGTGTTCTTGAGTACTTTTTCTATAGCTGGCTTTTCATTCATATCTTCAGAGTCAGTCATTTTTGTGGAAATATCTTATTTCTCCATCTATTTTGAAGGATATGTTGGCCAGGTAAGTAAACCTAGGTTGGAAATTATTTGTTCTTAAGGTTTGAAGTACTTTATTCTAAGCTCTCCGGCATTCAAGTTTGTTCTGAGAAGTCTATGAAGATTCTAATTGGTTTAATTTACTATGAAATTCTTTTGTCGTAATTCTTTGGTGTTCTATAATTATCATTTCCTTGTATTTTAAACTATTTTCTTATATTTGGGAAATTTTCTTTCACAATTTCTGTAAGCATGTTAGTGAATTCATCTGTGCAAACTTCTAGATTTTTCTCTACCTTTAATTAGCTTTATATTGATCATCTTTTTATTATCTAGTAGCTGCTGGATGATTTCTTTTGTTATCTTATTTTCTGTTTATCTTCTTTGTGCTCTTTGTCATAATTCACTATTTTGTTCTCAATATCAGACACTGTCTTCATATTGGTCATTCCTGAAATATGTTATTTCTATATTGTTTTTCATTACACATATTTCTGTCTGATATCTTTTCAAAGGTTTCATGTTATTGTTAAATCTTTCATTCAAACTTTGAGCTCTTTTTGTTAGCTCATCCAGCTTTTAACCTATTCTCCTGAAATTCACCATGCGCATACTGAGTGTAATTGCTATAAACTTTTGGTTCATTCCTCTTTGAACTCATCTATTTTCTTATTCCTTTCTAAGAACTTTTCACAGATTTCTGCTATCTGGTATTTGTTTTCTTTCCCCTTTGTGATCCCTTGCTCTGCCTTGCAGGAGTTGAGAGGGTTCAGAGAATATATACTTTTTTAAATTACATGTAGCCCTTGTTTTTTCTCCTACCTCTTTGGGGGACATTACTGCAAGTTGGGGACTAGAGAAGTGAGGACAGTTTGTGGGTTATTTGCAGATCTTTAGTAGGATGTTGCCTCCCTGTGAATAATTTTCAGCTATCTACATCCAGTGCTAGTGTTTACTCCTGTCGTTATCTTTAAATGATTTTGACTCTGTGCCTATATTTTGTCAAAATAATTGCTTCCATTTATAACAGTATCTACAGATTCAATCTTACAGCACTTCTATATGATAATCCTTGCAGTTACTCTTTCCTCCTTGCTTTGTTCTCTCTGCACACTATGACTTTACTGTTTGTGATTGCTCTGCAGTGAGGTAGGTGAGGTGACAGGGAGAATGAGGAGTGGCTGGATGAGTAGTGTTAGGCTTTAAGGGGGAGGTTTGAAAACAGTACTCAGAGATGAGAAGAAAAAGTTGACACGGGATCTGATTTTATTGGAGTTCTTTTAGTTGAGTTGAAGGTGTTAGTATTGAGACTTTTCAGAGGCTATTTTGTAGGGACAAGAGTTACATGTGGGGGAAGGGAGTTAATTTTGTGATTGAGGTCTGCCATGTGATTATCAGAACTTGCTCATAGGGAGGACAATAAGCTAGGTAAGTTATGAAGGAGCCAAAGGCTTAGGATGGGGAGGACTTAGAAATTATACCAGTGAAGATAGGAGTGACCATGAGGGGGTTAAGTGTAATAAGTACATACAATTTAAAAATTGGGAGGTGGAGTTTATGCATTTGGGAAAAGAATAAAGGTATTTGCGTAATGGTGGATACATTGTGTCAATGTGAAAACTTAAAAAAGTTTAACTAGGCAACTCAGCAGGGAGCCAGAGTCATTACTTTGTAAACATCCTCAGCCTGCCCAAGAGGAGGGCATTGATGTGGTAGGCTGTTTACAATATAAGGGAAGAAAAGAGGCTTGCTGTACCTTCTTGCTCTTGCTGCTTTTGCTGTCTTTTGCTGCTGTGAGGTGTGCCCCTCTGCTATACCGCTCTGCCCTGGTGTCAGCTGATTATGTACTGACACCTCCACAAACTGTGAGCTAATTAAACCTTTCCTTTCTTTTGGGTGATGGGTATTTTGTCTCAGTAAATAAATAAATTAAATAAATAAAGTAACAAAGACAATATGTTAATAGTATTGTCTTGGAGGTGTGAGGTGGAGAAACTGGATAAAGAGCTGGAATAAGGGAGAGAAGCTAGATACTTATTAAATCAGATCCAATGAAAAAACAAATATATAAGAGTAACAAATTAATATACACATAAAACCATAAAACAGCATAACCTCATGTTACTAAATAGCATAGAAAAACTTAAACCAATCAAGGTGTTTGATGGGAACAGTTTATCTATTCCAGTGAGATACTGCATATGTAATTTACAAGTAGCTTCTTTACCTGAGTCCTTCCCAATTAATCCTCTGATCCTTCCACTACAGTATTGAGGAGAACTCAGTCTCTTTCCCCAGCTTGCAGGCATTCTTGCAGAGTCTGATCCATTTTTGAGTTCTTGGGTTAGCAACTCTTGCTGTCCCTCTCCCTGATGATGGATTCAGCAGACAAGTTCACTGGCATTAAATTGTCCACTGAGTCAGGGTTATTCTTAGGCAATCAATTCAGCTACAGCAGTAACAGGCTAATCTGTTATAGTGATATCTATCAGGGCTGGTTTAAAAATAAGTACCATAAGACCCTGTTTTGGGTCTTCAATATTGTATAACTCAGGCTGAAACTAGGGTCTCATCAGAGGAATTGAGTCAGTGATCACGAACTCTGCCATTCAATTGGTCTCTCAGGACAAAAGTCTTAGTACATCTTTGATTTCTTTTTTTATTCCATTTTGCTCATCATAACACTGAATCCATCAAAACATCCTGTTACCATGTCTTTTAAAATATATTCAGAACGCAACCTCCTCTCAGCACCTGACTCTTCACCTCCTCTAGCACATCATACCTCTACTGTGGGTTACTGCAATGCCTCTTCTCTCAATTCTCTGCTTCCTTTATCATTTATTATTTCCCCAGGAATAGTCAAAGATCCTCAGTAACCATAAATCGGATCATCTTAACCTTATGTGAAACCCTCTGTTGGTTTTCATTCTAAGGCCAACAGGATTCTATGTCATCTGACCAATTATCTTCCTACATTCATGCCTAATCACTTACCCTTTCCACACTGTACTCTCACAATTCACTTGAGTCCCTTGGTGCTTGAACTCCCTAAGGATTTAGGTCCTTCATTCTTGGTTTTCTACTTAGACAATTTTTCCCTGAAATTTACATGAGTTACTTCCTACCTACACCAAGTCACTCTGCAAATTTTGCCTTCTCAGAGGGTTCACCTTACTTGCCTTATCCACAATGGCACAACCCCCAGCCTCTTGGTCTTTCCTACTCAGTGGTGCTTATCCTCACCTCTCACACTGATATAAAACCTTGTTATGTCTTCTTGCTAGGATGTAAGCACAATAGGGAGTGATTATTCTCTCCTGTTCATTGATTTATCCAAAGTGCTGGCTCAGTGTAGTACTTGGCATATGATAAGGTAATAATAATTATAAACTGAATAAATTATTGAAAAAATGTTACTCAATTGTTATCAGTGAAAAACAAAACCCAGCAAGTATGACTATTGCAATACATGTATTAACTCTGATGCCAATGAAATAATTGACCTATCAATTAATCATCTTGCTTTTGATTTTATAGTCCTAATATCTAATTATTGAATTTATTCGGAACAGTGGGTTGTACCCGTATCATTTTGATAGTTTCTTTAATGCAAATGACATTCTTGGATAATGAAGTTTTCAATTTTGCTTTGCAAATATGCATATTATCTTTATACTTGTCTTTTGAGTTTCTAAATAATAGTCTCTCATTTCTCCTGTGAAATTAATCTTGAAGTATTGTTTACCATCCTGTCATCTGTAACATATTAATCTGTCATCATGATTTTTAAAAGTAAAGAATTATATTTCTTTACAGAAATCAGGAAATTTTGAAGCTGTTCAATAAATTTCTATGTGCTTTTCTGAAAGATTCTACATCTGGGAAGAAGCTACAGATTGTCCTGTAAGATTACATTTTAAAAAATTTATTAGTTTTAAATCATTTGCTTATTGAAGTGTGTGTGTGTGTGTGTGTGTGTGTGTGTGTATGTGTGTTTGTACATGAGTATGTGTAATTCTCGAAAAACAAAGAATGAGTGTAAGAGGTAGTATTAGAATTTATTAAAGTAACAGTGTCTTAGATCTCAAGCAGTGGATGCCAATAACAGATTAATTCTTTACATATCAACAGGTGCACACCTTTGACTTCTAAGGTTTGATGCTTTCATCTAGAGAACAATTGCATTATGATAATAATTGCAAACATTTATTTGGATTAACTGATCTTAGATTAGAATGCTATAAAGAGGCCTTTAGATCTGATCAGTCTGGATTCTTATTGAATAGAGGCCCCATAATAATTCATGAATTATTTTCGAGCTATAATTTCAACATCTAAAATATGAACCACAATTGATATTTCATGCTTATTTTAATGGTCAAATAAGAGTTTATTTGTTAAGAACTTGGTTATCAAGAAATGTGATAGATATTTATTGAATAAAAATTGAAATGAATGGTAGCATTTCCTGCCTATTTAAATGGAACTATTAGGCAGTATCCAGGCCTGATACCGAACCCTTGGAATCAGTGCTTGAGGTCACAGTCCTAACTAGTATTCCAGTGCTCCGAAATGCATAATAGTTTAACTCATGAGTGGTCAAAAATATACTGGGACAGTGTGAATTCGGGAGGTGGAATACTCCTTAACATATACTTGGTGTTTTTCACCTCAGATTTTTACTTGCAATATAAAGAAGTCTTCTGAATTTCCCTGTGGACAGTTACTTGTGGTCCAAGGCCAAACTCAGTGGTAAATAGAGCCACTCCTGTGCATTACGAAGCTTCCTTTCTGATTTTAATCTATGAGAACATTCTGACCTGATACATATCCCATTATTATTATATAATATTAGAACACTGTTATAAAAACGGTCCATCTTTCATCTGACTTAGTAACAATCTTGAATGTATGAAATTATGTTAAAGCCCAGATAACATACAAATGAATATTTTTTGCAATATTTTGAACGGTAGAGTTCCTCTCTATAAATGCTAAGCTTTTCTGCTTGTGTCAATAGCCTCCTTTATGAATGTGTATCTATTCATGCACATATTTAGTCAGTCAGCTACTAAAATATATGTAGTGGTTAACTATGTGATTTGTCCTAGATGGTACTTATATCTTCTACTCAGTCTATCCTTAAACTGTCTTAAGAATTTCTTCTAAATTCAAATGTGATTATTTAACTTTCAACTTCAGATTTTTGTATAAGTTCACTATTACCATTGAGAAAAATTTCAAAAATATTTAATATAAAAGATGTATTTTCTCAAATTCTATGTATTATTCTTCACTAGGTCCAGTACAAAACACATCCCTTCACCTATATCAGTATACACAATGCTTTTGCCTAGAAATTTTCTTCTCTTTCCTAATCTTTCTTAAAACAAATCTCATAAGTTACAACCTCAATCTTCTGTCCAGGGAATAGTTTTTTGTTCACAGTTTGATGCAACACGGTCATGTTTCTATTGGAGGTCTTTGTGAGCTGTATTGCACTTTACCTTAAAGTGCTAAATGTGAAATATGTAAATGGAGGAAGGAAAAAGGAGACAAGGATAGTCAGGGTATAACGGAGAAGAAAGAAATGGGAGAAATGGAAAAAAATAAGGGGATAACAAATGTGACTTCATGTGAATCTTGATGTCCAAAAGGCTTACAGTTCTGTATTGTCCGTCTCAAAGTAGATTACACATAGCCAGGATTACACTGACATTTGTAAGGCAATTGAGAATCCACAGATTTGGTTTGTGACTAATTCCTTGGAGATCAATTTTCCCTAGAGACTAGATATAAAGTATTTACATAAACATCTCACTATATATCAATCAGATGTCTATTAAATATTAAGTAATGTTTATGATATCCAAGTTTGTTTTGTGCTTACCTAGGATTTTTCAAGCTAAATTCACCTGCCTTACTACTTAATTCTTTTCAAACAGTGCCCTACGTGTTTACTTCTTCTTGCAACATGCAAGATTGTCTTTAAGTGATTGTAAATAAGGCTCATCTCACCTTACTATTCAATATAACACATTCCTATATTTTAAAGTAGTAAAATGATATAATGAATCAGAAGAAATGAAACAAGTTTTCTGAGACAATAAATTGGATTTGAACTTGATCTTGCAAGCAGGGTGATAGGAGTTCCTAGAATCAAAGTTGCCTATTTGAGAAGTACCACAAAAGATATGAGTGAGCCAAAACTCAGAAGCTGTACTGTGGTCAGTCTCTGGCTGGGAGTAACCTGAGGAAAATTGGTCATAGGAGTCACTCACAGAGCTGGCCGTTACAGGCTGTCAGTTAACTCTGCTTCTGGCATGAGTTATCTTAAAAAGATGCGAATTGTACACATTTGTGAATTCCCTAAGGAAAAGAGTGAGAAACTGCAAGATTTTTGTGACAAATGACAACAGCAGATTGCTTAGGAGATATATGAAAGTAGTGGTTGAAAAATTGTAAAGATAGACTGAAAGTAAACCCTAAGAAATCTCGACCAATGAAATGGGGAATCCAGACTGAACAATCTTTCCCTATAATAATTTATCAAATTTAATTTTTAAGCATAAAAGTTATGCTATAAGACTGTCTTATAGAAGAATATTGCAGAAATTCTCATTGATTTTAGATTGGAGGTATACTTACATTTTAGGTTTATGCTTAGACATCAGGCCCTGGTGAAGATATTAAACTTACTGATTACAAAGTGAGTTAAAGTTGTAAAACTTCACAACACTGTATTAAATGATCTCAGTGACAAGGAAGTGGCCAAAGAAATATCTTTGGAGAACATGTGTTTAAGTATAAGAAATCATACTATGAATCAAGAAATCATGTTTCCTATTCTATTTACAAAAATTGTATATTGAATTATTTTTTAAATTGAAAAGACATTTTCCTTGTGAATGCATATGGTAAAATTTTTTTAGAGCATTGCCTAAAGTGAAAAAATAAGGGAAACAATGTTGAGCACAGTTTAAAATAATGGAATGACAAATGTGCAAGCATACTTTTTTCTGTTTTGTTCCTACTCTTGAAGATGATACTGTCATTATGAAACTCAGTGATCAGACATTCAAATCAGCTTTACAGCTATATTGAAAGATATTAAATGGCCTTGCACCCTGGACCTCCACCTTGGAGGTGACCGCTTCCATGCCTGCCCTCCCACACTTGGGGACTTCCTCACCTCCTGGTCTTGGTATTCTGTTGACCTTCGGTTGCCCCTCTTACACCCAGAACTTGGACCTCAGTGGATTAACCTTGCTGGGTTGATGGGAGGCTCAGTAATCTCTTATCCAACCAGAGGAACTCAGCAGGCTTCCAGCAAGGTGAGTTTGTCCTTAAAATAGAGGTTTTCAGTGGGTAAAAAGGAGCAATAGCAAAGTCCTCCCTAGTTGTAGGACCTTGGCAAGCCTAGTAAGAGTGAGGGTTAGTCCTTCCTCTATACAGAGAACATCATGTGGGTTGAGAATTGTGCCAATAAGGCCTCCCCCAACCTGGAGAAAATTAATATGGTTTATGAGACACCCAGTGATACAGTAGTGTCCCAGCCAAGACAAATACTATAGACATGTAGTTCTAGTGGCCTGAAACAACCTGAAGACATAGTAAGCAGCAACTAAGGGTTGGCTTACATCAAAACTCCTAGTTCTTCTAGACTAACTCCTAGAGAGTTAGTCTAGAAGTAATACAGGACTCATCAAATAGGCCCTGCAGGAGGAATTCAGGTGACTGGCCCTCCTCTTCATTGTGGTACCCAGAAATTGAAGACACATCAACCACACAGTAGAATATGCACACTAAAATACAAACTACCAACAGTTGAGATTAGTGGGACTGAAAGACCAAATATTAGCCTGAAAGATGAAAATGACAAAATGGAAAAACAAAATGCAATCTTAAACAACTAATCCATCAGGAGCAAGTACAGGAGACATTGAAATAGAGGACTTTAAAAGTCATATGCCTGAAATCCCTAAAAAGATAGAAAGTCAGGTAAATCCATGAGGCTACAGGGAAATAGTTTCTCATGTAAAGACAGAAATGACACCTTCATAAAGGAGTTGCTCAGCATAGCTAGAAAACACATAGATAAAAAGTACAGGAGTATGGGAAACTGATAAACCTTCAATGAACAATAAAGAAAACAGGTAGAATGCATGAAATAAATTCAAAGAGATATCCAAGAAATAAGAAATTCTATTTAAAGTTGGCAGAACCATTTAAATGAAGCTGAGGGTACAATTTTGGAACTTAAGGACAGGATCGCAGCTAGTGATCATGAAAGGATAAAAGTTTAAAAATAACAAGGCAGCATGAAATGACAATTCAGCAGCTTCAAAATGATGCCAAGAGAAACATTATAAGACTAATAGGCAACAATTAAGATGCAGGAGTCAACGCAAATGACATTGGTAAACTACAGAAGGAATAGCAGAAAATTTCCCAAACATGAGGGAAGAAACTGATATACAGATAAGTGAGGAATATAGAATGCCAAATGGCCACAAGCAACAAAAATCTACACCCAGACATATAATAATTAAGATCCCAGACATACAACATAAAAACAAAATCCTAAAAGCTGTTAGAGAAATGACACAACTCACTTATCAAAGAAAGCCTATTAGAATTACAGCAGACTTTTCAACACAAACCTCAAGTTAGGATGACCTTGGAATGAAGTATTTTAAGCACTAAAAGAAAATAACTTTGAGTCCAAATTGATGTAAAACTTTCCTTGGAATTTAATATTGAAATTTCCTTAAAATGTAATATTTAATATTGAAATAAGATACTTCATGACAAAGAATAACTGAAGAAATTCGTGTCCACCAAACCAACCCTAGAAAGAGTACTGAAAGACATACTATATAGAGATAAAAATGATGACAGCTTCCAGAATAATAGAAATAAACCACCATACAGGGTAGGTAATTAATGAGGGGGAAAAACAGAAAACCAACAACAGGAAAATAATATGACAAATTTGACCAGTACATGTCAGTTATATCCATCAATATAAATGGCCTCAATTCACTATTAAAAGAAATAGATTGACAGAATGAACCAAGAAAGAGAATCACAGAATACACTGTATACAAAAAACACATCTGACTCAAAAGGAAACTCATAAAGTAAAAGTCAAAGGATGGAAAACAATATTCATGTGGTATGAAACCAGAAAAATGCAAGAGTAGCTATTATATTTGCAGACAATGTGAACTTCAAAAATGATCAAAAAAGATTAAAAAGTCATCACATACTTGTCAAAAGAATAATAGAAGAAAAAGAGCTAACAACCATAAACATATATGCACCAAATATAGGAGCACTCAACTACATAAGACAAATACTAATAAACTAAATAAGTAACAACACAATTGTAATAAGAGACCTCAATACCCCATTATCACAGAGATAGATCAACTAGACAAAAAGGCAACAAAGAAATAACAGAACAGAATCAAACCTGTGAGCAAATGGTCTTAATAGATGTTTACAGAGTGTTTAATCCAACCACATCAGAATACACTTTCTTCTCAGCTGTGTATGGGACAGTCTCCAAAATAGACCATATATTAGCCCATAAAACATTATTAAATAAATGTAAAGGAACTGAAATTATCCCAGTCATATTATCAGACTATAGCACACTTAAATTGGAAATTAGTGTCAGAATACATTGCAAAATACATGGAAGTTAAATAACATGGAAATTAAATAACAATCTTTTGAACAATTACATAAATACATGGAAATTAAATAATAATCTCCAAACAATCAATGACTTACAGATGAAATTTAACAAGAAATAAAGCAATACCTACAATTCAATAAAAATACAGATACAACATACTGAAACCTGTGGGAAGCAATGAAAGTGGTCTTAAGAGGGAAATATATAGCAATAAATTGTTATATCAAGAAAACAGAATGAGTACAAATAAACAACCTAATGCTGCATCACAAACTTCTAGAAAAAGAAGAGCAAGTAAAACCCAAAGCTTGTGGAAGAGAGGAAAGTACAAAGATTAGAACAGAAATTAATGCAATTGAGACTACAAAAATAAAAAGAATTAATGAATCAAAGAGCTGTTTTTTGAGAGAATAAACAAAATTGAAAAACATCTAGCCATACTTATCAAAAAAAGGAAATAAAAACTCAAATTCATGCAATAAAGACTGAAAGCAGAGTAATTACTACAGATCCCATGGAAATTCAAAAGATCATGAATATCTACTTCAAAAATGTTTACTCACATAGAGTAGAAAACAGAGGAAATGGACAGAATTCTAGGAACCTATGAACTACCAAAGCTCAATAAGAAGATATAACAATTTTGAATAACCCAATATCTGCTATTGAAATTGAAAATGTGATGAAAAACTTACCAACAAAGAAGAGCCCAGGACCCTGATGGATTCTCAGCTGCATTCAATAAGAAAATTAGAGAAGATTTAATGTCAGTATTCCTCAAATTCTTCAATGAAATTGAAAGGGAAACAATTCTCCCTAACTCATTCTGGGTGGCAAGTGTTTTTCAGATACCAAAACCAGAGAAAGACCCTACCAAAAGAAGAACTATAAGCCAGTCTCACTGAACATCAATGCAAAGATTCTCAATAAAATAATGGCAAATAGAATACAGCAAATCAACAAGAAGATTGCACATCACAATCACGTAGGGGTTGTCCCAGGATTGCAGGGTTTAATATTTGCAAATCAATAAATGTAATACACTACATCAACAGAGTCAAAAACAAAAATCACATAATCATCTCAATAGATGCAGAAAAGCTTTTGATAAAATCCAACACTTGTTCATGATAAAAACCCTACAGAAACTTGAAATAGATGATATTACCTCAATCTTGTAAAGTCCATATATGACAAACCAACAGCCAACATTATACTAAATGGACAAAACCTGAAATCTTTCACTCCAAAATCAGGAACAAGACGAGAATGTCCACTATCACCATTCTTTTTCAATATAGTTCTGGAAATATTAGCCAGAACAATCAGACAAGACAGAGAAATAAAAGAAATAAAGATAGGAAAGAAAGAAGTTAAATTATCACTATTAGAAATCACAAGATACTCTACATAGAGGACCCCAAAAACTCCATTAAAGGACTACTAGAGTTAATAAAGAAATTCAGCAGTGTAGTTGGATAAAAAGTCAACACTCAATAATCAGTAGCATTCCTGTACACAAACAAAAACTCACTGAGAGAGAAATTATAGAAATATCACCTTTCATAACAGCATTTAAAAAAATGAAACCCTTAGGAATCAACCTAACTAAGAATGTAGAAGGCCTATATGCTGAAAATTATACTAGTCTAAAAAAGGAGACTGAAGAAGATATTAGAAAATGGAAGGATATTCTTTGCTCTTGATTGAGAAGAACCAACATTGTGAAAATGGTCATATTCCCAAAACTGTTAGATAGATTTAATGCAATTCCAATTGAAAACATACCTTAAAGATCTAGAGAAAACTTTCCTAAAATTCATTTGGAAACAGAAGAAACCTAGAATAGCAAAGGCAATTCTGGGCAACAAAGGCAAGCAGGAGGCATCTCAATTCCTGGCTTGAAATTATACTACAAAGCTACAGTGATAAAATAAGCATGGTACTGGCAAAGAAATAGACCTGAGGATCAATGGAACAGATTAAAAGATGAAGACATAACTACAAAGACACTCAGCCACCTTATGTTTGACAAAGGTGCTAAACACAGTCACTGGAAGAAGGATAACCTCTTTAATAAATAGTATTGGAAAAATTGCCTTTCCACATGTCAAAGACTGAAACTAGACCCATGCCTAGAATCATGCACTAAACTAAAGTCAAAATGGATCAAAGATTTAAATATTAAAACAGAAACACTAAAGATACTGGATACAAGGTAGGTAGAAATCTTGGAGATATAGGGGTAGGCAGAGAATTCATGAACAAAATAAATCACATGGAAAGTACTGCAAAGAATCAACAACTGGGATCTCATCTTATTAAAAAGTTTTTGCACTTCAAAAGAAATCATCAACAAGGTGAAAAGAAAACCCACAGAATGGGAAAGAATTTTAGACAGCAATACCTCAGACAAAGGACTTACATCCAGAACATACAAAGAATTGAAAAACATCAAGTCCCCCAAATTCAAAAACCATTTCCAAAAATGGGCATCTGAGATGGGCACATACTTCTCAGATGAAGATATATAAAGAAATGTTCACCATCACTGGTCATTCAAGAAATGCAAATTAAAACAGCATTGAGACTTCATTTCATTCTGGAAAGAATTCCTGCCATGAAGAAATCAACTGATAGCAAATGTAGGTAGAGCTGCCTGCAAAAAGGAACATTGCTCCACTGTTGGTGGGTGTGTAGACTGGCGCACTGATTTCCACTGTGAAAGTATGTGTGGAGATTCCTCAAAAACTAGGGTTGGAAGTTCCATTCAATCCAGCTACTCCCCTCCTGGGTATTTTCTCAGAAAAACTGAAAAGGTCATATCACAGTGATATGTGTGCACCCATGTTTATAGCAGCACACTTTGTAATAGCTAAATGTTGGAAACCACCAAAATGCCCATCAATTGAAGAGTGGATGAAAAAGATGTGATATTTTTACACAGTGGAATATTACTCAGCTATAAAAGGATGCTCTTGAGGCTTTTATAGGTAAATGGAGGCAATTGGAGACTAACCTTGTAAGTCAAATAAATCATACTCACATTTCTAAATATCATATTGTCTCTCTAGTATAAAAATAATAAAAAAACTGAAAGAGTAATAAGATCCAAAATGTATAATAGATCTTGTAATAATGGAAGGGAAAGAAAGTGCTCTAAAGGATGTAACTCTATGTATAATTATATAAGATAGATAACCACACTACTAATTATTTGTTAGTTCATCAACTAACGAATTGTCATTGTTTGTCAACTTGTTTTGCTTTGATTTTTAACTTGAACAACTACTGCCAAGATAACAATATGTAATTTATCAACTTCTGATTTATTGCTGATTTTTTAAAAAATTCTGTATTATTTCTATCCTCTTTTCTGTTTTGCTTTGTTTCTCTAAATAAAAAAGAAAGTAACTAAAATGGCATATGTATATATTATACTTTGAATAAAGTAATAATCAATTACTGCCACTCAAGTGCACACCAGTATATACAGGTATGCAGAATACCAAAAGTTAACTCATTACACAGCTGTTACTTCCTCCACTTTATCAGTATCCTTTTGTGTTATATTTCCTCTTTAAAATAAATAATTTTCTTTGTGATTTCCTTTGTTTATTGATTCTAAACTCAGTCCACTGAGTAATCCACTGATACAGAACTACACATTTTTTCCTCCATCAAAAGGTCTCACTGAGGCATGTTTTCAGGCCAAATGTATGTTTGGCAGCCTTGTCTTATCTACTAAATATAAAATTTCTTTACTGGCCTTCACTGACATTACAAAATATAGCAGATGAAACAGTCAAAAAGAGTTGTTGTTTATAGTGAGGTCAGTAAGCTTGAGAGTCAGATGAGGAAGTCTGGATTGGCCAAACTCCAAACAGTTGTGGTCTAAAATAAACAGTCTTCATCTGGCACTGGAATGTACTTTTCACCAGCTGAAAGGAATATTGAAGCACCTTGTGAAGCTACAATGGCTTTATTTGTTGCTATACAGCTGCGCTATTTAGAAAAATCCATATTACTTCCTACGGAAATCAAATTAGTGCTTACCTGCAGACAGAAAGGGTTTCAGGAACAGTTTAAGTGAATTCCTCGTTTGCCTGATGGACACCTGATCTTTAGTACCCGCTTGGCTTGAGAAGAGCCGCACAAACCCATTCAGCTGGTGCACTGTGAGCCACAACCCAAAACGTGGTACTGCTGATGTGGGAAGCGTCGTTACATTGAGGTGACTGCTGAAATGGTTTTAAAAGTCTCATTCTTCAGCCAGCGCGTTAAAGAGTTCTTTGCTTTTGGTCCGACTGATCTGTCCGATTTTAATGACATGTACCATGTCCCTGACACAGAAAAATTACATATGATCAGTCTGAGAAAAGCCTCTCACTCCTGGTGCTTTAACCTTTTATTCAGCTGTCACATTGTCCCTGTTAAATGATGTTTTTATGGCACGTGAATCGCCAGTTTACTGTAAAGATAAAAAGATATGCCTTATTTTCCCTTGCTTTAGGAATTTTACTGTTGTGAATGACTAGACACTGCATTTTTCTCTACTTGAGTGTTTTTCGAAGATGAAGAGCTGTCAATCAGGATGACTCAAAATACTCCTAAATTCTAATGTGGTAAGCACACAATGGCTTTTGAAAACTTAATTAGGCAATGCACTTAGCCAAAGAAAAACAAGTGAAATGCATTAAAGATTACTGAGAGTTTTCACTTTGTCAAATTTCTTTAGCCAGCAGTGAAGAAGAGAAACCAGATGGACCAATGAAAAATTAATATTAGTGGATTCCATTGTGCAGAAGTCTTTTCCTCTGCAATGAGAATATGCTGAAGTTACTGAATAGGAAGAGATGAAATCAGTAGAAATACTGTTGGAAAAACCTAGTTGGAAATATAGTCTTTCATGGGAAATGAAAACAATATGATACACACAAGTTACTTACCTTGTTTGATTCTGTGATGATTGTTTTAGGCGAGTGCTGTTTCTTCTTCATGGACCGAGAGAAGCAGATGGGTAAGCCCTGAACTTCTTCTTTCCTTTCCACTTTGTACTCAGTCTATCACAAGATGCTGTTTTCTCTGCTTTAAAACAGATTATGACTCTGCTCTTGTCCACACCGTCACACTCGTCATGCGCACTGACAGGTCCGGCCCAGACATCCTCAGTGGCTTCTCGACACTCACATCTCCTCTACAGTTCTGTCTTCACCCTGAAGCCTTATTCAAAACTAATCAAACTTCAGATCTGACTGAAACTCCTCGGTGATACATTAAGGGTGAAGCTCACATCTATACTGCATCACCCAAGTCTCTACACATCTGTCCCCACTCAGCACCCACCATTGCTCCTTCCCTCGGTGTCTACCACTGAGCCGCCTTCAAGCTGCTCTAGGTGAGCTGGCCACGTCCAGGACACTCATTTTTGCTGGTTCTTATGTCCAGATCGTTACTCCTCATCCTTGTGTTTTCACTGGATGTCACTGCCTCTCAGCATTCCCTAGAGCAATTCCTTCTCTATAAATTTATCCTACTTCAGTTTTCTTTCTATACCTTTAGCCTGCTTTAATTTTCTTTCTAATAATTATCTGTGTCTTACACTAGCTTACCTATCCTGTTTCTCTGACATCTGTCTCTGCCAGTAGAATATAAACCCTAAGATAAGAGAGACCTTGTTTTTAGTTGTACTGATAACACGTAAGGCTGTTAATATTGTTATCTGGAAAGAGAGTGGATATCCAATACATAACCGTTTAATGAATACAGAAGGACAAACAGCTTTTAACTTTTCTGTCTTTCCAATCAGTGAAACATCATTTCCCTGTGTGAACTTTCAGAATCTTTATGTTTAAATCAACACAAGAAAAATGGTAATGTTTAAAGAGATAATGTAATGCAAAATGCAGAAATATTAATATGATATATAAAGACTACAACAAAATAAAATACCAGAATTGTATTAATGGAGATAATTTCTTAACTCAGGTCATCTTGTTTACTGTGTCCTGAAAAATCAAATTTTGATATATTATCCAGTATTCTGGGAATGTATTTTTTTGTCCCCTTTTTCTGTAATGTTACTAAGTATTTTTGATGTGGGTTTTATTTCGGATGTGCTGATGTTTTCATTAAATGTGTGATTTCACACATTAAAAATTAATGCAAAGGAAACTTTCAAACACTTTTAAATGTTAGTTGTTATTTTTATAGAGGTAGTGTAATACAGGCCTTGGAAGATAGCCTAGGCCCTAGACATTCTTCAAGTCTTGTTTTTAATTTTAGAATAATTTAACATCAAAATGCAATATAGTAAAAATAGTTATAGTAAAAAAGGCTATAGTGCAGGTTAAAAATCACATATGGAAATATTATACATTAGAAGTACAAATAAACATAGTTCAATATTATTAAGAATAATAATCTATGATTTGCCAGTATTCAAAGAACAAAGGTCCAGACAAATGTCAAAATAATGAATGTTATTAATGAATTGAGAAAATTAATAGAATTCACTTTAAGGCATTTAATAAAACAGTATATAGTTATAATACTACTAAGGAACAAAATTGTATATAATTTGTTAAGGGATACTTACCATTTTAAAAAACTTAAAGCAATGCAAATTTTCAATGACAAAATACTATAGTATTTAAATAAAAAACAGAACGAAGACAGACATTGATTGATTTTAACATTGAATTTCATGTTCAAATGATTGTGGTAAGACAAAAAGAAGTAACAGTGAAATTATTCAGAAAAATAAGAACCTAATGATTTATTGTGATAAACTTGTATTTCCTGAAAAGCTAAGTGACTTTTAATATCCTAGTAGTATTTATAATATATTTCAACAATGTGATTTAAGAATCAAGTAGATTTGTAAAAAATTAATAATCATTTTTAATAAATTTCTTTTAATAAAAATTTTTTTGCACACACGAACAAGAATTGATTCACAAAGACAAAAATTGATTCACAAGACTGAACTAAAATATAAGAAATTTAGGAAAACATTAAAATTCTTATACCATTAAATGTAATGCATTAGACCTCTCTAAAAATTATAAATTATAAACAATTTATACAGGGATACATCTCATGTTCACAAGGAAAAAAAAATGAGACTTGTTTCCCAATTTGAAGACTCAATTCCCTGGGTTTTAGACATTTTCTCTGACTCTAGCTGTTTACTCTGATCTCCTATTTTTCATTTGCAGTCCCAGAAACTCACAGGATTTCTAAGTCAACATTTGTATCATATCAAACAGAAAGACTTGAGATGTCCAGCAGGCAATGTTAAAAGATAGGGCATTAAAAAATAAAAGCTATCATTATATGCATCTAGGCCATGTTACTCTCCAGGAGAGGGTCAGAGTTTGACCTCACAGAATGTTTCAAAACATTCTTACTGTGTTTAAAAATATCATTTCAGACATGAAATCATGTTCTTGTCTACGAGGAATGAGAAAAAACAAATTCAAGTTGGAAATACTTGGTTCATGTGCATATTGTATTGACAAGATTCTATCTTCACAAATAAGCAAAATTAAACAGATACTGTTTGGATATTTGTTATCAGTAATGTTTCAGAGTCAAAAATCAAAACACTCATTTGTTTTGTAGCTTCAGGAACAACTCTACATTGTAAATATAGAAAAATATCTGAAGCATCCTTTATGACATTTGCTTCACAGGTAAAAATCATAATTAGTAATGTTGCTAAATATGTAAATCATTGTTTTTCATCTATAAACTGTGCCTAGTAATAAAATATCTGCTGTACTTGTGGTGAGAATGTGTACAGTGTTAGATGGAATTGCAGAATGTAGAGGCAGACTGTGTAGATTGCATTTCTGCTATTTCTCCCAGGAACTATATAAATATAGACATTCATCCTGATTATTTTATATATTAATATTCTCATTTGGAAGTTGAAAATAATGGTTCAATATCATAGAGCTAATATACAGACTAAGTAAGTTGAAATAAATGAAGCATTTGATGGTGCTCCCTGACACCAAGTACCTGTTAGTTATTATATGACTGTTTTGTGAAAATATGTGCAAAGCCCTAATAAAAGGAATATAACTGATATACAAAAGGTAAATATTTCTCCACAGACCTGGACAAGTACAGAACAATGGCAATTATTTTTGAGCCTTTTGGAGACCTCCTCTGTGATATTTTTCACCCATTCAGCTTTGTTATACTCAGTATGAAGATGGTGAACATCTGCCTGTACTGTGCCACCTGTCTGGCACTGGGTGTTCCATTTTGAACCATTCTTATTCTGGCAATGCATCTACAGCTCTCTCTTCTAAGTTTTTGCATATTCTCTCATCTATTTCCTTCTTTCCTGTGAGGCTAGAAAATGAGGAAAAATGCATGGAGATATATATATATATATATATATATATATATATATATATATATCATAATCAGCTACCAAATCACTAATATTGGGTACAAATCTCTGCTAACATATTTTTTGACTCTGGAATTCACCCTCTTTGTTCTTTGTGCAGCTACTACCTTGTGCCACTTCCCATTATTAGTGGTACCCGTGTGGACAGCTAGTTAACTACCTAATACTTCGTTCTCTCCTTTATAGAAATGAAGCTCTTTACTGTTGAGCGTAGCAGTGTGTAACAGCTTCTCTTTCATTTGGTGGCAGTCAGTACGACTTCAAAAGTTGCCTTGAGATGAACTGAGGGTTATAACCATGAACTTTAAAAATGGCAGACAGATCCCTGATGATGATGATGATGCTGGAGCCACCATATGATCTCATTCCTGCTACCATTTTACTTAGCTACTGCTATTTTGTGATTAAGTACAGCCAAACTTAATTTAGCTGATAGATTTTCACCTTCAATTAAATTTCCATTCTTGGAAGGACATGCAAGTGTACAGCACACATGAACTGTGTCCACTTCACAATTAAAATCCTCTACTGAATCCCTGTCATTTGAGGATAAAATAGAAACTCTTTATTCACTATTGTTAGGTCTTTGTCTTCATTTCTAGTTTCTCTCTGCTGGATCCTTTCCTAGATGCATCAATCATACATGAGATGCATATTAAGGTAATAACTGTGAAAGTGCACCAAAGAGGGTGAATTCCAGAAATCTCTGAAAAACATGTGTAGTCTTCCAAGTATCATTAAACATATTTTCTTGCCTCTTTTGGAGTTTGTGAGTTCTTTTATTTGCAGATTTATGTAGATAATTTAGAATGTTCTATTTATTATGTGCTTCTGTTCCAAACACAAAGACATTTTCTTAATGATACAATGTGTCACTTTTATATTCTTTATTGTATGCATCAATATATCGTCAAACAGATCCGTGAATCCTTCTTGTGAAAATATCTTACTCTATGCCCAGTGGAATTTACTTTACAGTTTCTGTCCAAAATTGTATCGAATAACTAACACAAATGTTTTTTCATACAACTTTAAAGCAATACATTGACATAGTTAATATTACTATTCTACTAGTTTTGTATGTGCAAAAATCTCTGGAGTTAGAGAAACAAATGAATTGCCAAAAGTTAACAATAGATAACAATTCATGAAGCTGAGTTTTGGTACTGGACAGAAAGACTTTCAAGCTCCATGTGTGACACACACTTCCCTGGCACAGCTGCTATTGCTGGGCACTGTAACAGACTGAAATCTACGTTAGGATTGTGTCTCTACCATTTATTACTCGTGTGCTATTGGGGAGGTGTCTTAAATTCTTTGTGTCAACTTCCTTATAAATAATGTGAAAATAATAATTTCCTATCTCAGCGATTTGTTGTGAGCATTCAATTGTTTCTTAAATTGTTTTAAATAATTTACTAGGAAATGGAGACCCTTTGCTTTCTTGTATTTTAAGGTGTTGATTTATAGAAAATATAGATAATACATAACATCTTTTTAAATGAAAATGCTTATTTTATGTGAGTTAAACCCTAAAGAATTAAAAATATCAGGAAGTCAAGTGACACTCTCAATGTGTTTGTGTGCCTCAGTAGCAGGAACTTGGAGTTAACCGCAATGAATCATTCATCTGTTTCAGCTCTCAAGGGATTAACCAAATCCCCTCTAATTAAATGGGTCAGTTAATTATGCATGTTGAATGAGATGATGGAAACACACATCGCAGGACTTGACTTTAGCTGATTCTGACTGGTGAACACACATTTCATGTTTTGTTAGTCAGAGGTGATTAACAAAAATAGATTTATTCTTCCATTTGAAATTTTAAATTTGGCATAAATCCCTTGAAAAATATTGAGAATATTTCTGAGCAAGACATTTAAAGTTTTTCCTTGAGTCAAAATAAGTTGAGGAAGGAAAATTCAACACCCAAGACTGACTAAGAAGATTAATTCCTAGTAATAACATGAATGTTCAGGGGTAGTATTACCTTTCTAAGATTATGGGTATGATTAAGAAATGAGGCATAAGGACTCAAAAAAGAGGGCAGATAGATAACAGCAAGCTACAGAGGCTCCCTGAGATAGTCAACTTAGATTTCAAAAATAATGCAGCATGGGGGAGTTCTGAACAGAGGGAGATGGAACCTCCCAACCCAGGAACAAACTAAGCTGAGAGAAACCAATTAAACATACATTCCCAGTGCTACTACTGGAACAGCTGCAATTACAGTGCAGCTGCTTGAACTCACTGCCACTGCAGCACTTGAACCTGTGCAGTGGAAACTTACCTAGCTACCCAAAAGCCTGCCAGTTTCAATTCATTGGAGACACATTTGCCCTAAGGATGGGGATCAGTGAACTGAACTGAGAGCCCAGCTGGCAAGGAATCCTGCATCGACCTGTGGTGAGTGACAGGAATAAAAACCCTTCCATAGACAAAGAGGCTCCAACAGACAACATTCTGGGACAGACAGACTGGCCAGAACAAGGGACAGCAGTGATTTCAGCCAGTTGCTCCCTTATCAAGCAGGATTGGTGGGGAGCACTGGGTCATGAGACCCAGTAGGGTAGCCCAAACCAAGTCCTGATGCCTGGCAGTGTACCCTAAAGCAGTTTAGCCCTCAGCAGGTTGACTCACCCAGAAGGGTGGCCCAGCAGAGGCTGTCCTGGTCTGTATCTCTGTAGTACACTGCAGTGGTGGGAACACCTAGCCAGCATGATTCAGACAAACTGTAACCAACAAAGAAAGAAACTGGGCCTCCTATATACACCTGCATGGAAGGAACAAAAAATATG
The DNA here is from genome assembly GCF_034190915.1 of Cavia porcellus. Taxonomy (NCBI): domain Eukaryota; kingdom Metazoa; phylum Chordata; class Mammalia; order Rodentia; family Caviidae; genus Cavia; species Cavia porcellus. The sequence continues at coordinate 18,615,801 of NW_026947504.1, forward strand.
AGAAGAGGAAGCAATAAGAAAGGGTCCCCCGTCTCCAATCCTGAAAACACTGATCCAGGAAAGTTAAAAGCAAAGGAGAATGAGCACAGCAAACATGCAATATCAGACAAGGCACCAGTAAACATAAAGCAATATCTTAGGGGCCTCATAGATGAGTTCAAAAGTGAAGTATTTAACCAAGTAAAGCAAGATATAAATAGAATAATTAAAGAAATGCTAAGCACATCTCAAGAAAAACAGATGGAAGAAGGGAAGAACACAAAAAAGGGAGAATTGTTTGATGAAGAAAACATAGAATACATGGAGCAGGTTCAAAGAGATTACCAGGAAATTAAAAATTCCATTGAAAGCTGACAAAACTGCTTGAAAGAAACTAAGGATACACTATTCTAACTAGAGAACAGGCTTGCAATGAGGGAACATGAAAGGAAGAATTTCTTAAAAATAACAAGGAAACAAGCAGTAACAATACAAAGGCTAGAAGACGAGAAGAGTATCTATAATTTAACAATAAAGAATGTGAATGAAGAAGCAGGTGTATGAACAAAGGAACTACAAAGGCTATTCACAGAAATAATTAAGGAAAACTTTCCAAACATAGGAAAAGGAAAAGATGCTCAGATGTATGAGGCATACAGAACTCCAGCCACCTACAAACAAAATAGAACTATACCCAGGCATATAACAATCAAGATCCCAGAAATCCAATATAGGAACAGAATATTAAAAGCTGTCAGAAACAAGAAATAGATTTCATACAAGGGAAAGCCCATCAGAATTATGGCAGACTTCTTGGCACAAACCATCAAATTGAGAAGAGAGTGGACTGAAGTATTCCAAGTCCTGAAAGAAAATAACCTCCAGCCTAGATTGATGTACCCTGAAAAAATGTCCCTGAAAATAAATGGAGAAACAAAATCCTTTCAATATAAAGAGGAACTGGGAGAATTCACAACCACCAATCCAACCCTATGGAAAATAGTACAGGACATTCTAAAGAGAGAGAAAAGCACCAGGATTTCAGGAACAGTGGCATAGAGGCCCCAGTGAATGGAGCAAAAAGCAAAATGAAGAAGAAAAACAGACAACTGATGACAGAAAAAGAGCACAACAGAAATAAGGCAGAGAAGGTTGGATATAATTTATAATATAGATGGCCTAGATACACTAAATTAAGGGGGAAAAGGGAGAATAGCAAGCAGAATGGATCAAGTAGTAGGATCCACTGAGATGCTCTTTATAGGAATTATAATTAACCTGAAGAAGGGATTATGGACCAAAAGCAAATATGAGAAAATGGAACTCTATGTGATAGGGAACCAGAGAGTAATAGGGAGCAATTGGACCAGTATTTATGGATAAGTTGGAAAGACAGGCTTTAAAAGGTAAAGAAATACAACTAGAGATCAAGTCCAGGAGTGAGAAAGGTCAGAAACATTTAGGTAAATAGTAGGTTGCCCCCCTCCCCAGTATAAAACCAAGGGTGTTGGGGAGACTCGAAAATACTCAGTACACCCTGGGGGAGTGAAATGGGAGGAATAGTCTTTAAAAAGACAGCAGAAGATAATACTAATAGTGTATCACAAGTTAAAACCCATATTACTCGCACCACTCTACTTAGAACTTATCCTGTCCCAGTTTGTATACAAGCACTAGATCTGAAGGCATTTCCTATTAACTTAATCTGGATCCCTGTATAATTTATACTGTTATATCATGACTGATCTTAGTTAAATCTGATTTGTTTGATTGCTGCTAGTTATTGACAGATTTTATTCAAAACTGTTAGGTTGATTGTATCAAGTCAGAGAGTATAGACAACTATACTGAAAATAACAATGATTCACTACGATACCCATTCTGATTTGATGACTACCTGTTTTTGTAGCTCTACACTATCTACAAAGTTGTATTTCTATTAATACTGTTATATACTGATATATTCAATTATACTTTATCTGATTATATAGCCAATTCTAATGATGATAACACAGTAACAATGGTAGAATTCCTTGTAAAGCAGTTTTATATGTCTTTTTAGTTTTAAGTGTCTATAGGAATATGTTTTGTTCTGTCCTGCTTTGTTCTGTTTGTCCTTCCAATATAGAAAGCATAGAAATACATGTTAAGATTCATGCTTGCATAAAACCTATAAACAGTTTACGAGAACAGATCTTATGACACAAGATGAAATGAACAAATGCTTTGAAGAAAAAAAAGGCACTACAGTACCCAGTGCTGATTCCGGAGTGTCACGATGTGAAATACAGCAATACTATTATTCTTTGTTCAGAACGATTTAGTCTGCTTTAGTTTATTTAATCTCAACATAAATGAAGATATGAATAAATGTGTCATTTTTAAGTGTATAGGATTGATAGCCATATTACTAAGTTTTATTAGATAGTTGAACAGAACTATTTGCTGTCTCCCTGTTTGAATTCCCATTTATATGTTCCACTTTTGTATTTTGAACAATTATTTGTAAGAGGACAATATGTAAACATCAACAAGTGAATTATTTCTGTTTATTTTTTCCTTTGATAATATGTACTATTTCTACCCGTTTTCCATTTTATTTTGTCTTTCTTTAAATAAAAAAAAAGAAAAGAGGCATATACAGACCTCAAATGAATAATTTACCATTATATGTTAAGGAACTGGGGAAAGGAGAAATACACCAAACCCAAATTTAGCAGAAGGAAGAACATTATAAAGGTAAAAATAAAGTAGAAATAAATGAAATAAGGACTAGAAAAACAATGAAAAAATGAGTTAATCTAATATCGATACGTGTTCACACATTTTGAAACATCGTATTTTATGTGATAAATACATGTGATTTTACTTGCCAATTAAAATAAAATTAAAAAAAATAAAATTCAACTATGCACAGATGCTACTTGCCATTAATGCAAGCCTTGTAGAAATGTTGGAGCATCTATGTTAAACGGTACTCCTAAGATTAATGGGGCATCATGAGGTTGAAATGCAGCTACTTTCAAAGCAATATTGCAAGGCATTGACCATTTTTTTCTAAATGAAAGCTACAAAATATTTTGGTTGTATCCTAGATGGGGTATTGTTTAGGAATGTAAGTAGCACTTGTATACAGTAATTTGTGACAATTCCTACAAATTTTCAACTCTCAGAATTCTCAGCTGCAATTCTTTTTTGCTTCTAGGCCTAAAACTGAGTGGCTGGACCTCAAAACCCCAAAACACAAATAGTTTCCATGCAGGAGTCCCTTTGTAATTATGCCACAACTCCTTTAATAGAGGAACCAAGAAATTAACAATGATTTGCCTCTACAGGGAGGAACATTTGTTAAAATCCAAAAAATCTTCGTGTTCCCTTTTCACCTTCCAAACTTATTACCTAGAATAACAGCTTGAGAAAATAACTGCCTTTATTGCTGCTGTTCCAAACACATGCTCAGGGCTCTCAGCCACGCAGGACTTTAGGACTGTTTTACCATTTACCTTTGTTTGGTCTTAGAACATAGTATCATTTTGGTTGCTTCATTTTCCAGGCACTCACCTCAGCAACGCCCCTCTATTCAGACTTCCAGCCTCTGCTAGCTTTATAAAGAAGGAAATGGTTCAATATCAGTGTTCCAGCATTAGCCATGAATCTATCACATACACACTCACTACTGCTAGTTTCTCATCTTCCTCTTTTTAGTATCAATTAAAACTCTGAAAGTTGTGACTTTATTTGTCCATTAGCTAAATGAATAGGCTTTTTAAAAGTTTCCTCTAATTTTAAACTAATTATTAAGTAAGAAAACCTTTTCTGGATATTCAGTAACTCAAAAAATTTATTCTTCATTTTCCCAAAATAGTTCCCTTTTATAATAAATCTTATATGAGGAGCTATGTGGTACATTTACCAAGTCTACAGTATTAAATCATAGCATGACAGCTTGGAGAGTGAATGTTGCTCAATATTTCCCGGAAGATTAATGTTATTTGCCTTTAAAATTCTTCCCATTTTCTGCTGTAGGCTGCTGAAGTAGATGAATTGAAGTTATAATAATATATTGCTATACTACAGACAAACATATTCTATAAACGGCTACCAAAACTAATTTTTGATGAAAAGAAAATATTATCAAACTTTATTTTTACATTATTCTCATTATGGAAAAATTCAAATATACTTGAAACAGTCACTTAACAAACATACAAAAAAATCCAGTTCATCCATTCAGTAAATGTTACTTAGTGCTTGTGTGAGATTATTTGTGGTACAAAATATAGTGGTACGATGGACAGAGTCCCTTACCATGTTCTCCTGGGGAACATTTGCAAGACACAAAAATAAATGCATAAATAGAGCTTAAACATATAAGGTTAATCATATAAAAAAACACATATAAAGCAAGCTAAGTGTGTAGATGAGGAGTAATCATTGATGGTGATCAGGGAATGCATGGTTGAGGAGGTGATGTTTAAGCAGAAGCTTAAAGGAGTCTTTTAGGCAGATAAAAAGTAAAGACAAACATCATAGAAAGAGTATTTGTAACTCATTTTGTGGAAGAGCTATTGAGTTGTTCAAAGTATTTAGAGGGTGGGTTATGCTAACCTAATAAATTCTAGGAAGAAATTAAGACATCAAAAATCACTATACAGCTATAGAATTTTCAATACATTGATACTACTCACCCTTTTGATGGTTCTGGGAGAGTTTATGTTCATGTTTTTCTTGATGCTTGCAATCGCAGGACTGCATGTTTTTGAATCAAAGTTCTGGACTCTCAATTTCTTCTTTTAAAATATATTCTATGTACAGTTCATGTGTTTATAGCAAAATGGTTTGCTTCGCTTTGAGCTTAGTCTGCTTTGTATCTAGAAGCACCATGTTTTATTGCATTTACATTGAATTTTACATTTAACTAAGTTTTTAACACTTATTACAGTCTCATGACCTTTTCTATTTCAATGTTCATTACTACTAAATTTACCATACTTCTGTGGTATGTTTAACTTTTGAGAGTAAGCCCACTGTTTTCATACTCTGGATTACCCTGGAAAACAGCTCTTTGCGGATTTTATTTCTTAAGCATGTCTTGGAAGTGCATGAATTGGACAATTTATCAATGGATGGCATTTTCATACCTGAATCTAAACGCTTGGAAGATAATCTGTTGAAATCTTAGCCAAATTTTGAAGTAAAGAAAAATTTAGCACTTAAACTTCTGAGTAAGTGACTTTCTATTCTGAGAATTAATGTACCCAAGTGTCTGTTAAGTTTTATAACTTAAAATTGAATTTATTCTATGTCTTTGGTGAGACCTTAAGTCTAGCAATGCTAAACTTGCATGACTATGCTAATTTCACTGCTAGTCATCCCTACCGCCTAAACACTGGGTTGCTGAGTGCTGATTATAGGTTTTATGTATCCAGAATTTACCAGCCATCCATGAAAATTATAAGATGTGTGCCCTCACCATCCAGGCTTCATTTCACTGTGAAAAGATGTCATGCTTATGACAGAACTATGGGAGAAGACATGGGATTTTTCTGAGGTGGGACAAAAGCAATAATATTTTCTTTACTTGGTAAATGACAAAAAGAAATCTCTAAGAGCTGTGGATTCAGGAGAAAGGAACAAGAGGGTGTTACTACTGTCAGGTTTCTACTTTTTAGCCAATAACTGCTGAGCACAAGGAGGCAGCTCAAAGCCTCCGATCTGCACTCTCCTGAGTATTACCTCTGCTGTTCTCAGTTTTCCAAGTCTGTAAATGGAAAAAAAATCCCTTAAGTTTTTTGCTCAAATAGTAATTTCCTGGTGCCCATTCTGTGGCACTTCACCTTTGAATTCTGTACTTCTAAATAAATTTTTTTCAATGCCAAATAACACTTCCATGTTTTTTGTTAACCAGGTCCAAGCAAGACTGTGAAAAACACACTGCAGTTTTATATGTTTCTCTAAGGAGTGTTTCAAGGCCAGTGAAAAGAGAAGATTGATACGACATTCCTGTACGACATCCAAGAGTGAGTCTGAGCCAGGACTTAATGGCTTCATAAGCAGTCAGGATGAGTGATACTGTTCATGAGCAAATTTTACTGAAATAATTAATTGGATACATAGAGCAATTCCTCTTCAACATAGCATCACTCTATCATTCTTGAAGGAAAAACATAGTGAGAGTCACACAAGCAGATAATTTGCTAACACAAAATAAATAGACATGATTTACTTCCAGAAAAATAACATACAGGTAGTTATTTCAGGAGTAAAATAAGTAACAGTCTAACAAGCAGTCTGACTTTTTTACTTGTCTTTTTTCAATTTATGATGTCAATTATGTTATGCTTCTGTTAGGTTTTATGTTAACCTTCAGGACTATCCTCAAAGTTCTGGCTTAACCAAAAACATAAAAATAAAAATAAACTGAAAATGTAAGCCGAGGATACTACTTATTCCCAAATGGTAAGAGAAAAAGTGGTACAAGTAATTTGACTTTTTTTATAATTCATACTATTGTCTGATTGGGAAAAAGAAGTAGGAAATTTCCATGAATGTCACTTGAGTATTTGATCTGCAGTAAATATCTAGTAATGTATCAAGTGTTGACTTGTAAATTTCCAAAGTTACTGAGCTAAATACATATGTTTTCTGTCACACCAACATGGTAGAGCTTCTCCCATGAAACAACAGATTCCTGAGTGACAATAGCAAAACTCTGTGAATTCAGACTTCAAAATTTAAAAAAGGGATTAGTTAATTGAATGATGCCTTGTCATGAGTACATGACAATTATTGCATATATAAAATCTAAAGAATATAAAGGAATATATCAATAATTCCCACATGAGATATGTAGTGATTTTCTTATAACTTATTTCAGTGACAGTTACAGAGACTATTATACATTCTGTGCAATCCCTGAGAAAATGTCCCTCAAGAAATGCTAAAAAATTGACCTCCCCTCCCTGGTAAGCAGCTGTGGTGTGGCAGACTGCAGCCCTTCCAGGGGGAGAACTAGCAGTGCCTCCTGAGATCCACGCCATGTTGGAACTTAGGACTCTGGGAAGCCAAGCCAGCACCTCCCCTCCCTGGTAAGCGGAGGCAGGGTGGCAGACTGCAGCCCTTCCAGGGGGAGAACTAGCAGTGTCTCCTGAGATCCACACCATGTTGGAACTGAGGATACTGTGAAAACAAATGACCATTCTGCCTCCCTGCTTAGCAATAGTGAACCTACTGCTACATGGCCTAGAGTCAAGTATCTCACTTCCCCTATTCTCCTTCTCCTCCCCCACCCATTAGCAACTGGAGCCAGAAATCTGAGCAGCTCCTGGGAGGTTGACCATAGCAAATAAGGGGGACTTCCTTCCACCATTTCTTTGAAGGCAAATATTTTTATTACTGTTTTGCTCTTTTCTGATTAATGGTACTGCTCTATTCAATATTCTGTTTTGATAAGTTCTTAAGTGTTCTATATTTCATCTCATTTTGATATACGGGGTTGAAAGAACAACTATTATAAAGATAACAAAATATACTGTGATATCTATTACTATTATCCCGGTAACCTGCTGTGAAGTTCTGTACCAGTTTCACTGTACGATCTTAGTTGGCTTTATTCTGACTTATTCTGTTGTATACTTTCAAAATAAAAATTAAAAAAAAAAGAACTGAAAAAAAAGAAACGCTAAAAAATTGTGTGATATTTCATATAACATGATTATTCAGTATTCTATCATTTATTAGGTATAATATTAATATTACATTTCTATAATGATTTATGTTGTCTGAACAGCTATTTCATCCATTATATCTTAGGATCTGTGTGTAACTCTATGCAGGCAAGAGTTCAAAATAAAATCTGAGGGACAACTGAAATGGACATCACTATTAATTTTATCAACATCCTGATTATATAGGCCAGAATGTGTAGACAAAGCTCTGGAGGGGATGATTAGCATCTGGAAGGGCAGGATTGAATCTCACAACTCATGAGGAGGAGAAAACAGGACATTCATAAATAGAAGCTGTGTATAAAAAATTAACTAGGGTGAAATTATTATAAAGAAGCAAAGATTATTTCCCAGAATCTGTTCCCTTCTTTATTCTCCAAAAGCACAAACTTTGATGAACGTAGATACTCAGGGATGCCAATGTAGTTACACACACACTTAAAATTTAAGAACATTTCCCAGTATTGATCATAGAGATGACAAGAAAAGGACCAGAGAGATGCAGTGTTTCTGGTTTTTTTAGGTGAAGAAAAGACCTTGAGCCAAAGAATGGATATGATCTCCAGAATCTTGAGAGGACAAGATGGGACCTCCCCCTACCCAGGTTCTGCCAACAGGAACACTGCCTTACTACACGATGCCTGTATTGGACCTCTAATCTGCAGAACGGTATAGTAATAAATTCATATTGTTTTAAACCACTAAGTTTGTGACAGCAAAAGGAAACTTATACAAATGCTAATGTGTACTTGCAAAATAAGGACTTATAACTGTAAACATTTTAATTGATTTCATTTTATAACATTACTTAAAACTGTCCCATTGTTTATAAATGTGTTGTCCTGAGAAGGACAGAGTGGCTACATTCAAATAATCTTATTTTATTGAAACAATCAACATTTCAGAGTTTAGTAAATGGATGAATAAAATTTAATCAAATACTGATAAAAGAATTTAAGAAGCCAAGTGATTTACACAAACTCATCACAAAACGTTTTTCCTTAAAATGAGAGGAAACTAATAGAATCTTTTTAAAAGAGTCCTATTTCTTTTCCACTTCTGAACTCTGAAATAAAGATTGAGAGGAACTGTAAAGTGCTGGGATTGTAGGTCTGTTATTTGATTTCTTCACTTAGTCACTCTTTCAATCATTCCATTAACATTGGTGGACCTCATTCCCTTTGCCAAGCATTGTGCAAAGAATGAGAGCACAAATGGAACATGCTATACTTCTTTTGCAGAACCCTTAAATTTATTGAGAGGTTTCCTCAGATGAGGAATAATAGGCTGAAATACTCAATTAGGGTCCTTGTTAAAGCTCACTGTGGAGCAAAGCAGTTAATGCCAGGTAAGGAATAATGGGGCTGTTTGAAATAATTGACTGCTAAAGTTCCTTCTAGCTCTGAAGGTGAAGTGAGAATGCACAGACTGAGATTTGGCATCCACATTTTGAAAAGAAGTCAAATCTTTCTGCTAGGCAGGAACTTACATGAGCACTGCAGTTAGCAGTCGAAAATAAGGGAGAAGGAGGTCTGACTAACTGGTCTTAGATACAGTATTTCCTTTACATTTTTTAAATATTGCATTTATTTTTTATGCTTTATACATGCATTGTGTGTTCAGATATGGATTTTTCCAAGGTAATTAAAGACTCCCTATGAAGATCTTATACTTCTTTGAGAGTCCCACCTCAAAATAACAGCTCCACAAATCATGTATCTATTAATAAGGTACCAAAGGTGAAGCCACCAAATGCTTGCGGGAGTGGTCAAATCAGGGACTTCATGATGCAGAATTGGGTCAAAAGAGTCAAACAACAGGGCCCAGAAGAAGCAAGTTCATAATGTTCAAACAGAAAGTCATCAATCCTGATTAATTTTGCAGCTGACTGTTTAAAAAAATAACAATTTTAGATTATTTTGAGCCATAAGAAATACTATATATTTTTTTGAATTTTAAATAATATGGTTGTGTTATGAGAAAATAGATGGGGGAGACGCATGCAAAAAAATATGTCTCTGTCTAGGGAATCGCACTACAATGGGGCAGGGGCACTGGAAATTGAACTCAGCACCTCGCACTTGCCAGGCAGGTGCTTGTGCCCCGGGCTACATCCCCAGCCTCCAGGGGATCAAAGATGGGCAAATAAAATATAAATTTGAACTTTTACAGCACATTACCTTGGTTTTCAAAAATGTTTTTTGTTTTTTAGAGAAAGATTATTTTTCTACACCTACACTTTTAGTTTTATTCTAACTTAAACCCAGCAGATTTATTAGATTTTCTGGCTCTTCTTCCATTTTTGCTTTTTTCCTTTTCTTTTTTATGCCATTAGGAGAAAACCAGTAATGGCATTAAACATCTCTGACACTCAAAATTTACATTTATTTCATAAAAATAATATCTAACTATATCTACACAAAATAGCAAGAAATGTTGCGCATTTTTTCTTTGTACAGGTGTCTTATTCTTGCACATAGAAAACTTGGTTCTTATTTTTCTCCTCAATTCAACTATTCCTCTTTTTAGCATCTTCCCAAAAGACTTGAAAACCCTGAAGCACAGACCTATGTGCACACCTGTGTTTATAGTGGCATGGTTTGCAATAGCTAAATCTTCGAAATAGTCCTTATTCAAATCTTGTTTGTCCCTTAAACATAAGGAAATTATGATTCTAAACCATTATTATGTACTTTCTTTTGTTTATTTTCAAACTCACAAATAATTAACAAGGTTGATTTCATTAACTTTATAATACATTTAGTATTAAATTGCAAAAACATTATTTCAAAGATTTTTATCTGTCCTCCAATCATGAACTCTTTTAATTTCTATTAATCGTGTTTTCTTGAGTAAGCCTGCTCAAATGCCCCAAATGTTTCTGATATATTTGACAGATAAATTATATCTTAGCTGGATATAGTATTCTTAAAATGTAATTACTTTCACTGTAGATGATTATCAGTATCTCAGCTTTCGTTGCAGATGCAAATTCTATAGCGTAACTGGATTTTTAAAGTCTTTTTTTTTCTGACTGTAAAATTCCCTTTTTATTCCTAAAATTGAGAACTTTAGCCAGTTTATCTAAGAGCGCACCGATTCTCTTTCCTCCCTTCTCCCAGGTCCCCTGCTGTTGCTGTTTGCCCTCCCCCTCCTCCGGTCTCCTCCCTCTCACCCAGTGTGGCATTTGGTGAGCAAATAAGTCTCTTTATGCTCTCCCACGCCATGTTTCTTTCATTTTCTAAATGCGATCCCCTCTTCTGCTGTTTGCACTCATTCTTAATTCTGTAGAGCTATCTCCCAGGGGGCTTTTTGCCCCCCAGTATTGCAGATGAAACTGGACTGCTTTCACACTTGGTTGCTTTAGCAGCCCTTTTAAAATTGTTTGAGACGAGGTCCAGCTAAATCAGTAAATTGCCTACAGTAGGCTTGAACTTGGGATCCTGCAATGAAAAAGGGGCAATTCACTTGTTCCTTACAAAGTGTATTAGGAAAAAGATAATAACAGTACTACTAATAAAAAGTTGTTATACCGTTAACACTAGGTATACACTCGAATTGCTTTTCTAAATACGTTTTTACCTTGGTAGCCAACCAGACAATGGTTACATCCCTACACATTAGCCCAAATGTAGAGTAAATGTTGTATCCTATTTTACAAATAGTGAAATGATAAAACGACATCATAAGATATGCCTAGCAATTTCCATTTTTATGAGCTAAATCATCTATGGAAAACTAAAGAGAAGTAAGGTGCATTATTTATGACTCTAAGACAATTCCAAATTAAATGGAAATGATGCATTTAAGGAATTAACCTCTTTTGTTGCAGATTTATCCTGTGTCAAGGAAAACTTGATTTAAACCTGAAGCAAAAGTCTCTCTCTCTCTCTCTCTCTCTCTCTCTCTCTCTCTCTCTCTCTCTCTCTCTCTCTCTCTGTCTCTCTCTCTCTCTGTCTCTCTCTCTCTCTGTCTCTCTCTCTAATATTAGCCATTCTTTCATATTTCTGCATGGCCAGGCTTTGCTTCTCAGTGATATTTCCCCTGAGCATTCTATTCAAATGGAACTATTTTCTTTAGCCTGTTCTCCTTCACCCCTCCGTCCTTCTCCTCCTCACATCCCTGTCTTTCCCTTTAACACTCGCCACCTCTGACACCACATTTATTGTCCATTGTTCCTCCCAGAAATGACAAATTTCACAAAAGCAGGAACCTTCCCTATTTTGTTCACCTGTAACACTGCTTTCCTATAACATTGCCTGGCAAATAATAAGGCACTGAATACAATAGATATTTTCATATATTTTAACTTTTCTTTTAAATTTAAATTTATTTGACACTTAATCTCTGGCATAGAATTTATTTGGCATTTTATATTTCAAAATATAAAGAAGAAAATATAATTTTGTTGTTAATTTTCATCTTAATTTATTATTTTAAAATAATGAATATTTATATTATTCCAAAATGAGTTATCACTCTACTTAGTGACTAATATTTGGTATAGTTTTTCCATGTGTCCATTTAAAATAAACTTTGTTTTTGTTATCTAGTTCATAGTTTTATATACCGATTTAGGTAGCCCTTTTTACATCTTCTGTTTGCCTCCTGATTATTGTGTTTGCCTCATTTATCACTTGCTAACAGAAATGTGTATAAATTTCCCAGCAAGTATCAAATGATGGATTTTTCTATTTCCCTTTGTGGTGATGTCAATGCTTTTATTTACGGCTTGATGAATTTTGCATCATCATACATTCTGTTGAACTACATCTTTAAAATGTTATTGTGATACTTCATCTCTAGTCATAAATTCTCAGCTACAGTAGCTGAGATATCAAAACAACCTACATATTCTCAAATGGATGAATGGATACAGAAAATGCGATATTTACATATAAAGTAAAATGCAACTCAGAGTGAAGAAAAAGAAGAAAATTTGTCATTTGTGACAGTGTTAATGAGCCTGTAGGACTTCATGTTGAGTGGAATAAGACAAAGGAAATACTTACATGTAATCTCATGCAGAATATTTTGATAAGTTAAATACAAATGAAGAACAGGACAATAGTTATCAGGGACAAGGAGAGGGAGAAAATAGAGAAAAGAAAGTCCAAGGACACAAAAATACAGGTAGGGAGAACAAATAAGTCTAGAGATTAAATGCACAGCATGATGATTATGGTTAATGTTATATCATACAGTACATCACTGTGATGCTGTGTTTCGGAGTTTGTGGAGTTTTTCCTCAGCTCCTAACTAGTAATTGTTCACAGAGCAATTGAGGAAATTTAAAATATCCCCAATTGTTTTTTTGGTGGGAACTTTGTAGACAGCCAATCGGAGAGTGTTATTCCATTCTTGCTGCAGATTGGCTGCTGCCCTGCAACCGACCCCTGGCAGATGCACCAGCATTCCTGCGTCATGACAGGTTACTGTACTGGGTGTTGCTGTCTCCAGTGTCTTTGGTTGTCTTTCTTAAAGTCCGAAGTTCCCTAAGATGTCGCTAAAATGCCCTTAAAAGCTTCTGGCAATGAACCTAAGCACCAGAAGAAGTTTAAAACACTTCAAAAGGTTGAACTAATGCATAGTATTTTCAATACACTGTTATTACTATACTGTATACAAGTATTTTATTAAATTAAATTATATAACTGTGGGAAACATAGCATAATTAAGGTTTAAACTTTTAAACTAGGCATTTTATGCCATATCTGAAATTTGTGATTTTTCAGATTTTTCTGGTGCTCTAAAAAAATAGCCCCTGTGAATTTTGGGGGCTCACTGCATACTAAAATTTTGCTTGTAAAAAATGTAGATTTTAGGTACTTTTATAATGCACAAAAAATAATAACTACAAAAATGAATATGTTTTTGTAGTAATCATTGCACTATGTATATATAAAGAAAATATCATATGTACCTTAATTATATATACACTAATTTTATTGATAATAAAAATTAAAGGCAAGACCTTTTTATTTAATATGACAAAAATTAAAGGCAAGCTCTACTTTTTAAGCCATTTTTGTTTTATTTATATTTTGATCATATTTGTATTATTTTTCTTGTATGCCGTACTGAGTGCCAGATTTCATAGTAGATCAAGATGAATAAATGTTTGAAGAAATGGCTGTATCTAAGCTTCTTACAACTTTGTAACATAGTTAAAATGTTATCTCTGCATTACAGGTGGGGAATCATGAGCTTGGATAATTTTTAAATGATGTCTCCAACAGGTGACTGAAGAACTAGGTTCAGTATTTTTCATTCTCAGCTTTGGTTTGCTTCATTCCATGAAAGAACTCTCTCTCTCTGTCTCTCTCTTTAGGCCTTTACTTGTCAGATAAGAAATAATGGATGTGGAAGATAGTCCTGGATAATTTTTCCATAGCATCAAATTGTTAAGTACAATCTCGATTGCAGGACTATTCAGACTAAAATCATCATTAGATCCATTTCCACAGGCGACAATAGAAATGATTAAAATAAGATCAATAAAGGCAAAAAGGAGAGAATAATAATGTAGAATAAACATATTTGCCTTGATAAAACTGAATCTTCCTTGCTCGATAATTCTTAGGCAATCTTCCATGAATCTATGCACAGATATCATGTAAGCAACCAAAATGAAATGTCAGGTTGCTAAAAACAATCAGTTTTAATATGAAAATCATTGTTTTCATTCCTAGCATGTGCCCTCTATCTTTATTCTATAAACTACAGGTATTTAAATATTATCTCTTCCCAGAGAGTAGAAACAGTTCAATTAAGTAAGCTTATCTTATGCGTCAAAGTACAAAAATAGCTTTGCAGAGCTAGATATTTAAAGTAATCATTTGCATGTCTAGTTAAGGAAGTACGCCATAATCATTAAACACACGAATGGTAACAAGCCATTTCCTTAATGAATCCCCATTAAGGTATATTAAAGCCAGCTTTATAAATAGCCTTTAAAAATCATTTGGACTAACAAAATTTATGTAGCCTGCCAGATTAGCAGAGTTAACTACTATATTCCAGCTTTTCCAGTGTTGCAAGAAAATCACTTGCCTTTATAGCACTTTCTTTTCCATTGCTGCATCTGATAATTCCTTTCTAAATCCTGGTTTGCTCTCAAGTTCTGTTCGTTTCTCACTTCCTCTGTGTCCACTGTTGGGATTGGACAATGATGAGACTGTCTTTCTGATGTTCACTTGTATTCAGGGAAATATATCTTGGATTACATCTTTATGAACTGTACACAAAAGCTCTGTAAATAGCTAGGTTGATACAATTCCAGCATCTCCATCCACTAACACAGACATTTCTATAATTATAACTATTGATCCTTGAAGCTTTTGGCTTTCACTCTTAACTTTCCTTGTTAACATTTTAGTCACACTGAGGCAATGCTTTGTCTCTAGTGACGCAGCACGCTGGGTCCATGGAGATGAAGGAGAGGGCGCGAAATCAATAGTGTACCTATTGAGACTCTAGCACAGTGCTTACAGTTTATTTGCTGTGCATAATTGTAAATGCTGAATAAAATTAGTGATGTAAGAAATAATAATTTAGTTTAAAAAAGCATGTGTATGTTATATTTGAATGGAACCGCTGTGGCAAACCTCTGACACGTATACTGCGGCGGACACGTAGAGCTCTCTCTGTTGGCAGGCAAGTCAAATTGTCCCAGTACTGAGCATCAAATATCAGTTGTTTTTCTAAATTAAAACCTCAGAATTCAGGCTTAGTTGTGGTGTTGGCATTTTATATTAAATAAGTGGGTTTTGGGTTCAGTCTGGGCATTCTAGTCTCAAAGTTTTGTCATCACTGGAATAGAATCATCAAGACATCAAAGGAAATCCTAGGAAACTGAAAAATAAGAGTAGCATTCTAGATTTCTGGTGTCTTAAACCTCAATTCAGCTGCACAACAGCGATAGCAGAGGTACTAAAAGTCTATATGATATGTAAAAAAAAATATAAATAGTAAACCTTTGCTGAACCAGTTGAACATCCCTTGTAGATGAAGAGTTTAAAATGTAAGAGATGAAGAACAGACCTGTGCTAAATATACCTGCAGGCCCTGGGCCTCGGGAGTGCTTTTGGAAAGACAATGAGGGTCTGAAGACAGATACTATCTCTTTGAACTTTCACTGAAAGCAAATCAAATCAGTGAAGTTGCACTGTGTCTGTTACATCTCACCACATGGGAAACGAGGCCCATGGGATTAAAGAGCTTCTGTCGAGACACTGTAAATTCACGGCAGAACTGAAATGACATTCTGGTGTCCTATTTTCTCAATATCTGTGGTTTCTAACTAATTTTACTCCCTTTGAGACCAGGAGGAGGATGGGAGGACACAGGTTCTCACATCATAAGGGTTAGGGATAAAGATAATTGGTTTATCAAACACATAGTTTTGAGAGGCCAGAGCATCTTGGATATCTGGGGCTAAAATCTCACTTATTTTCTAAGATGAGTTGTCAGTTTGGGTTGAATGTCTACTGAAAATGCATGTTTCCAGATCAATCTCATCTATAAACCACATGTCAAGAACAGTTCAAAATCTAAAGTTTTAAAATATCACTCCTTGAGATGTGTGCATTCAGGAAGCCTAGAATATATTAAGAGAAAATGTTTATTCCATATATTCATATTTTTTGAGAAATACAAAAGATGCTTGATATTATGGTTTCAGAAGGGTTTTCTTTAAAGTTTTATTGTGAAATAATTTACATGCAAGAAACAACCCAATAAAACAGAAAAAGAAGCTACACATATGCAAAGAATATAAATTGAAAAATTGTGTCTAATGTATAGGCCTGTGACTTCACTACGGCAAACAAGGTAATGAGAATATTAATTATCTTCAGAATTGTCTGTAACCCTTTGTAATCTTCTTACTCTTTTATTGATCTCTAAGAAGCCATTGATTTACTTTCTGACCCTTCTCATAAAGTTGGATTTCCTAGAATTTATATAAAAGGAACCATATCATGTAACTTTTTATGGACACAACCTTTTATTTTAATGGACTCATGCATCCAAACAGTTTTCCAATCTTGCTGGACCATTTTACATTCTTATAGACATTTTAAAAATTATATTTAGGTGACAAGCTTTATATGTGAAGAATTTTCACTAAACACATTATAAACCATATAATAGGTTAGCTACACAGTTTTATCTTACTGGAACTAACTTTATTTTGAATAAATATTAAAGTACGATGTGCTCAATAAGAAATTACATGATTTTCACATCATTGATTGGTAATGACTTTGAATCTTAAAAATTTCTCAACATCTTTGGTTTGCCACATTGAATGCTGATATCTGAAAAGATGTTGCACATGATGTGTCACCAGGGAAATGGTACTTAAGCAATGAAATACCACAAAATGTCTATTTAAAAGGCAGAGCAGTGACCATATAAAATACTGCCAATGATGAGACACACAAGGAATCTTACTCTTTGCTGGTAGAAATGCAAAATGATAGAGCCACCTTGGAAGATAATTAGTCAATCAAAACACTAAATATACTCTTAGCATATTATTTAACAATTGCTCTCATGGTAGCAATTCCAAGAACATTAAAACCTATTATCAGCATACCTTAGTTACTTCCCTTGTAGCTGAGACAAAATAATTGAAATCCACAAATTGAAGAGGTCCCTTTTTCTGTTTTGTATTTGCAAGCAGTGGGTGCCCCCTTGGAGTTGGAGGAGCTATGTTTGGAGGAATCTGCAGAAGATCTTCTCCTTCTCAAACCCTTTGCATTCTGAGTAAACTTACTTGTTTAGGCTAAAGATTCCTAGTCCAGGGATTTCAGGTCCCTGCAATCAGCAATTTAGCTCTATACAGCCTATTAACTCATAAGAGTAGTCAGTTACTAGTGTAGTTGGAAATTGTAAGATGGTGTTTGTGATTTGGGTAAGGTCCAGGGGCGTCAGTGTTCTCACCCTGTGTCAGTGCACTGAGCAGGACTTTGGCCTGTACTTACATTTTAGACTTTAGAAATTAGGGATTCATAAATATAGTACATCTCTCTGTCTCACTGTTTCTCTGTTTCTCTCTCTTTCTGTTTGTCTGTTTCATATTCAGTATTAAATACTTCAGTATCATAATATTCACTATTTCTTAAACAGATTCTAATAGATTTTTCCTTCCTGCATTTTCTTTACTTAATCCAGGTTGCCTCAATTTATTCTGTATTTATCAGTCATAGATATCTAACTTTTCCTAAAATGTTGCAGATCAATTATTATTTTTTTAATTTTAAAGAGATTAATACAAAACAGGATGTTACAAAGCAGATCAGAACTGAACAATATAAGCAACACAGTATTTTAGCAGAAGACAATCCATAATTAACAGTAACTACCATGTCTCTTTCTTTGAAATAGTTGAGCATAATTTTATATACAATAGTATCAAACATAACAAAATTGTATAAAGCCATTCAAGACAATGAAAGTATTACAGGGCATTCAGAAATTAGCAGAAGAAGAATCTTGTGAATTTTGTAGGAAAGAATTCCCCTTATTGTTTTTATATTGAATTTTGAGTGTACAGTGAACATGATTAACAATTCCTTGACCTTGAGGAGTATAAGAAATTCCTGTGGTACAGAAATTTGGAAGGAAGAACTAGTATAAACCAGGCCATTTTCAATCTTAAATACCTGTGGGCAGCCAACGGTAGTTAAAGCATTCACGGGATGAGCAATGACACATTTGGCTGCTTCACAAGTGCATGCAGAAGAAAAAGATAAATTCTGAAGAAGAGTCCACTGAAAGGTGGACGAGTATAGAGACCCAAACTCAGGAATGTGAGTGACATCTATTTACCAGAGATGCTTGGGTATAACTCTCAGGGATTAATCTCTATTAAGAGTGAGGGAAGATGTATTATATGTCAGGAACATTGTTGAACAATGTATCTGGCCAGTTTCCTGTTTTTACTCTGGCAGTTGCAAAATGGAAGTCAGCAAAACATTCCTCCAGTGGGGAAAGGTCTTCTTTGCTCCATACAGCTGCTTCATTATCTGACTGAGCAAGGCTAGTGGACTTAAGTTCTGCTGGGGACTGTTACTTACTTTCCTTTTTCTGTTTAGTTTTGAGATTGTGCTCCAAGCCAAATCTGTTGTCACCTCAACAGGCATACGATCATTGAGAAATTCTCTGATCTGAGATCACACAAAAATGTAAACATAGGAATCAATAATACAGCAACCATTTGTATACACGTCTATTGTTCTTGAGAACCTGTTTGCCCCATGTTTTACACCTGATGAAATTGGTATTGATATCAATATGTTCTCTCTCCTATGCTTTTTGAGAGCATATTTTTTGCTCTTTTGTACTCAAACTGAGCCTGTTTTGTTTGTGCAAAAACTCAGAGGTCTCCTCTTACCTGCTATATGATGAGTTTCTTATAGTCCCAGTTTCCTTTTTAGGTGACAAAATGCCACATCCAGCACAGCTCTTGAAATTCCCAGGGGCAGGACAGTGGAGGATGAAGAAACAGAGGTAAGAATCAGAATAAAAAAAGATAAGGTCAGGTGGAGCGTCCTCTCCTGGTAGAAGAAAAAGAACTTCCCAACAACTGCAGCACATTTATTTATGCACTTGAGAGGTTGATGAGAGGTGAAACGCCTATGCCTAACAATCTGTTTGCCTGGCTTGCCTCGGGCACCTGGTGTTATCAGTGCTGGAGCATCTCGTTCAAGCAGCTTGCCTTAGGAGCTTTGTGTTCTCAGCCCCACACATGTAATTGATCGCCAGTTTTGGCTGCTCCTCACAGAAAATGTTTGTTTTGACTCACAGTTTGTAAAGTTTTTCCTCCAAGGCAGAGCAGCATGGCAGAACAGACTAAGCTCTTTGGTCAGCTCTTTGAAATACATAGGATGCTTTGAGTTCTCTTTCAAAATACATATAGTCATTTTTATAAAAGAAAAATGTACATTTAAAGGATGTAGTACATGGAAAATAACCTTTATATTAGAAATAATTGCAATCACCCATTTGACATTTCATATCTTTTTCTAGTGTGTATGAAATATTCTCACATTTGGTCTAGGGTTTCAATTTATATATGCATTTCTGGTAATTGGGAAGATTCAGAGGGTGTTGGAGATATTCTATGTCCTTAAGAGAATAATGATTTTCATGATTATGTTCACAGTTTAAATATTCAATTGACTGCACTTAAAAGTCATATATTTTTTTGAATGGATTTTTCACATTAACCATATTTATTTAACCAAGAAATTAAATTTATATACAATTTTAATAGCCTTCCAGAAAGTTATGTGGTTTAGAAAAATCAAAGGTACTCAAGAAATAAACTTAATTGCATGAGAATGAAAATCAGTTTGCAAAAATAATTTTCAAAATACTAACTCCAATTTGAAGTTAAGACAGCAAATTAAATCCTTGTTTTAAGTTAAAAAGTATATTGATCCCTAATCCTTCCCATAAATATTAAAATAGTATGTAGATTTGCAGGAAGATATACAAAGAGAAAACAGGATTTATTCAGGGACAAAAGTAAGTAGCAAGGATGCACATACAATATGATATATTTTTGGAATTAGATTCTAGTTTTCATAACTTTGCTCCTTTTGCTTTTGAACTTTACATTTATGAAATTATAAAGTGCACCCATTTTCAATACTGCGGATTAAATCCACAATATTGTTGCCACTAAGGCAAGCCTGTAGCCCAAACCATTCATTCTCATGTGAGTGTGAAAAATGTTACCAGATGAAGTCAATCAAATGAAATAGTCACAAATCTACTATCATAATTTATAGAAACTAAGGATAATAGGAGATCTTCAATCACTGTATATAAATGGTTTTATATTTCATAAAATACCTGGAGGTTACTTCAGTAAGTGAAAGAAATCTGTCTTAGTTACTTTTCTTTCATTGCTGAGACAAAATACCTGACACCCAAAGTTAAAGGGATAAAGATTTATTTAATTCACAGTTTGTAGAGGTTTTTGTCCATGTTTGGCTCACCCTACCAAGGCACTGTGACTTGGCAGAGGGACAATGCAGAAGCCAACCAGCTCATAGCAAGAAGATGGGAAAAGCAAGCAGAGAAGGGAAAAGACAAGCCTCTTCCTGCCCCTTACTTACATATCCAGGTACCTGGATTCGGGGAATGCCAAACCAATCAGTGGACTGAGTTAGTAATTGCCCACCCTTAATCCTAGCATTGCACCATGAATCAGTCACACCCTCCGTGTTCAGTCACCACTGATAAAGTCCCACCTGTCACTGCATGAGGCATTGAGGGCACATCTAGACACAAGCAATAACAACAAGTGTCTCTTCATTACTAGTTGCTTTTTATTGTAAGTGGCTCTAGGTGACTTTTCTTTCTCTCATTGACTTGATCTATGGGGACACATAATATTTTGCAAATATTCTAACCATCTCTTCTATATATTTTTATGATAAGATTAACTGCACTAACTTAGTGAGTCTTTTTAAAGGTAGAAAATGTTGCATCAATTTTCTGTCCTTGCAGTCTGTAACCCTCAAATTTTCTATGATGATCATTTTTTTCTAGTAAAATTATAGATTTTTTGTCACTTTTTCTTATGTTCTAAAAGCGTCTATAGTAGGGAGGAATGAAATACACAATAAGCTTATTACTTTGATCTGATGAATCATAATATTTATTACATTCATTGATTCTGCTCCAAATCTCAGATTGATTCCTGGGGAAATATAATCAATTGAATTATGCAGTTAAAGGGTGAGGGAAAGAAAAGCATAAGAACTACATTCCCTGATCACATTCATTATAGAAAATATTAAGAAATGAGAGAATATTTTTCTTATATCATATAGGGAATGTCTAAGTCATTTAAAAGTAGCAAATAACATTTGTTGATAACATGGAACTAATGGAAATATCTGCAATTTGATGGCAAATCTTTTAGAGATTAGGGCCCAAAGTACAACCCAAAACCCATTTACTTATTGAAAAATCCCCAATCTGCAATTGAACCTGATGCTGAGCTTTTAATTTAGAAAAAATTTGTACAGTAACATCTAATGTTTTGAAAGAAAAACATATAGCACACCAACCATAGGTTTGCAACCACTGATTTCGAGGTGTGACCAAACAGGAAACATTGATAGAGTCCAAAGTCCTACAGGAATATAACAAATGTTGTACAAAGGACTATGTAAGACCTCTCAAAGAAAATTTTAGTGTCAGAATATTTAAGCATGATTACTTCTAATAATTGACCACAAGTTTTCAAATGTATATTTTGAAATATCCTATAGGGATCATATGATACATTGAAGAGCTTATTTTTAAGTAGTTAATTTTTTCTAATATATTTTAAAATTGAAATCTGCCCATGCATCTATTTTCTACCTTGTAAACAACAATAAAAAACTCATCCAATTAAAAAAAATTTAGTTCTATGAAAATGACAGGAAACTTGGCAGCAAGTATCAGTAGCTCAAACGCTTATTACACTTTGTGAATTGTAATTTCAATTATTATTGAAAACTATTCATACTTGCAATTTAGTTTCATGCCTGACCTAAGGTTTTCATGTTTTGAGCCTGCAGGGCTATGCTAATTTATGAGTTGTAAAGAATTTGCTGGAAATTAATTTTCATTTATTGCAAGCAGCAACCCCAGGTCCCTTTGAATTTCTTCTATATACAGCTGGAACCAATAATTGCTAATGATAGACAGTAGCCAAATCTCCACAGACTACTTATAAACATATTATCTGGGATTTTTAATCCGGTTAAGGAAAAACAAATTTTAGATGTTCTCTTTTGTCATTGTCTTCTTTAATCATTATAATAATCAATTTTTTTGATGTTCACCACCTCCTTTCCTCAGAATAATGGCACCTGAAGATCATGTCTATTAAGCTATATGTTAAATATCAGCCAGGATAGACATGCCACATATATTACAATATCAAGCATATCTAATAAAATTTATGAAGCCTATATTTTGCTTTACTTTAGCCGAATATTAACCTTGAGTTGGAATTTTATTGTTCTTGGTTCAGCTTTATGAACCAATTCCATTTCCTTGGACAAGATCTAACTTTCTGGTATTTATCATCAATATTTTTTGTACTAAAGAAACACTGAACAAAACAGAAAATGGGAAGAAATAATACATACTTACAAAGAAAAAATAAACAGTAAGAAATCATTAGATGATTACATATTGTCCTCTTACGAATAGTTGTTCAAGATACAAAAGTAAAACATACAAAGTGGGGATTCAAACAGTGAGACTGCAAACAGTTATGTTCAACTATCTAACAAAAACTTAATAATGTAGTTATCAATCCTATACACTTTAACATGCAGTTATTCATATCTTCATATATGTTGAGATTAACCAAACAAAAGAAGGCTAAAATTACTCTGAACAAAGAATAATAGTATTGCTGGATTTCACATCATGACACTTTGGATTCAGCACTGGGTACTGTGTTGTCTCTTTATCTTCAAAATATTTGTTAATTTCATCATAGGTTATAAGATCAGTTCTCGTAAACTGTTTATAGGTTCTACGCATGCATGAGTCTTAACAGGTATTTCTATCCTTTCTATCTTAGAGGAAGAAAGAAAACAAAGCAAGACAAAACAAAACATATTCCTATAAACACATGAAACAGAAAAGACATATAAAAACGCTGTACAAGTTGTTCTACAGCGGTTACTGTGTTGTCTCTTGTTATCTTCAATAGAATTGTCTCTATCACCAGACATAGTGTAGTTGAATATAGCAGTATATAACAATATTAATAAAAATAAAACTTTGTAGATAGTGTAAAGCTTCAAAAACAGGTAATAATCAAACCAGAATGGGTATCATAGTGAATCTTGTCATCTTCAGTGTAGTTGCCTATACTCTCAGACTTGACACTATCAATCATAACAGTTTTGAATAAAATCTGTTGATATGAGACAGCAATCAAACAAACCAGATTTAACTAAGATCAGTCATATAAAGCAGTATAAATTATTCAGGGCTCCAGATTAAGTTAATAGGATACTAAAGATGATTACTGTACTGTATCCTGTTACTTTTGGGATAGCTGTCTGTGCCCTCTGATCTAGTGCAAGTAGACAAACTGGGACAGAATAAAATCTATCTAAGCAGAGCAGTGCGAGTAATGTGGATTTTAAATCCTAAAACTCTATTAACAATATCCTCTGCTGTCTTTTTAAAGACTATTCTTCGTCCTTCACTGCCCCAGAGTGCACTGTGCATTTTTGGGTCTCACCAACCCCCTCAGTTTTTAGATTGGGGGGCCAACCTGCTATTTACCTGAGTGGTTCTGAACCTTCTCCCCCCTGAACTTGATCTCTAGTTGTATTCCTTTACCTATGATAGCCTGTCTTTCCAACCTATCTACAAATATTGGTGGAGTTGCCCCTATTACTCTCTGGTTCCCTTATCACCTAGAGCATTTTTTTCTTATATTTGATTTCCGGTCCATAAACCCTTTGTCAGGTTAATTATATTTCCTATAAAGAGTATCTCGGTGGACCCTACCGCCTGATCTACTTTGCCTGTGTTTCTCTTTTTTTTTTTTTTCTTTTTCTTTCTTTTTTTTTTTTTTTAGGGTTATCAAGGCCATTAGAGATTATAGCCAACTTTCTCTGTCTCATTTCTGATGTTCTCTTTTTCTGCCATTAGTTGTCTGCTTTTCTTCTTCATTTCACTTTCTGCTCCATTCATTGAGGCCTCTCTGCCACTGTACCTAGAATCCTGGTACTTTTTTCTCTCTCTAGTATGTCCTAAAGAATTCTCTGTATAGCTGGATTGGTGGTCGCGAATTCCCCCAGTTCCTCTTTGTCTTAGAAGCATCTGGTTTCTCCATTAATTTCTAGAGATAGTTTTCCAGGATACATCAATCTGGGCTGGAGGTTATTTTCTTTCAGGGCTTGGAATACTTCACTCCAAGCTCTTCTTGATTTGATGGTCTGTGTCGAGAAGTTTGCCGTGATTTTGATGGGGTTTCCTTTATAGGTGATCTGTTTCTTTTCTCTGATGGCTTTAAATATTTTGTTCTTATATTGCATTTCAGAGATCTTGATTATTATATGTCTGGGTGTGGCTCTATTTTGGGTGTAGGTGGCTGGAGTTCTGTATGCCTCATAGATCTGAATATCATTTCCTTTTCCTATGCTTGGGAAGTTTTCATTAATTATTTCCGTGAATAGGCTTTGTATTTCCTTTCTTTGTATCCCTGCTTCTTTATTCACATTCTTTTTTTTGGTCTTTTTCCTGGTTTTTATTGGTACCAGGGATCGAACTCACGACTGTCTGCTTGCAAGGCAGGCGCTTATGCCGCTGAGCTAAATCCCCAGCCATCATTCACATTCTTTATTCTTAAGTTATTGATCCTCTTGACATCTTCCTGCCTTTGTATTGTTACTATTTCCTTGTTATTTTTAAGAAATTTTTCCTTTCATGATCCCACATTGCAAACATGTCTTCCAGTTTGGATAATCTAGCCTTAGTTTCTTTCTTTTTTTTTTTTTTCAGGCTTTTTTAAAAAATTTTATTTAAAAGGAAAAAGAGAAAAAAACAAAACAAAGTGGTGTTAGGGTACACGTAATACAGAACTACAAAAAAGAAAAAAACAGTAAGAAATCACCAGTTAATAGATTATATATTATCATCTTAGAAATAGTTGCTCAAATCACAGTATCAAAGAATACAAAGTAGACATTCAAACAGTGAGACTGCAAACAGTTGTGTTCAATGATACAACCAAAACATTAATATGGTCAGCTATTTAACACCCCTAAACACACTTGCTGTTGTATCCTTTGGAGCTCTTTTTTTCCCTTTCTTTTTTTACAACAAAATTTACACATGTTGGGTTTTATTACTCCTTAGTTCTTATTACTTTTTTTGGGGGGGGGGAGAATAAAGTCAAATATGGCAAAACAAAGCTGTCAGTCAAAACCAAGGATAGACATAACACATGACATAAAACAGAGTACAAGGTTATCAACAATGGTTATCAACGATGTCTCTTGTTTCCTTAAAAAGAATTGTTTATCTCATTAGATATTATAAAGTTGAACAAAGCAGTAGTGAACAAGACCAATAAAACTTAGGCATTGTAAACATTACAGGACTTCCAAAGGAGACAATAGTCAAATCAGAATGGGCATCTTAGTGAATCTTATTACCTTCAAAGTAGTTGCCTATACCCTCAAACTTGATACTATCATACAGAATGGAACAGACTCTAATCAGTCAAAACAAGATCGTGGGAGTATTACAGGACTTCAAAACAAGTTAATAGTAAATCAAAAAAGTTACTATTATATATCCTGCTAATTTTTAAAATTTTTCCCCTTAATTAAAACAAACATAAGAAATAACTAAATAATTTTTTTAAAGAATAAGGGAGAGATTGCTTAGTTTCTTTCAAGCAGTTTTGAAAGCTTTCAATGGAGTTTTTTTTTTTATTTCCTGATAATCTCTTTGAACTTGCTTCATGTATTCTATGTTTTCTTTATATTCTTCATCAAACATTTCTCTCCTTTTTTGTGTGTTCCTCCATTCTTCAGATCTGTATCTTCTTGAGAGGTGCTTATCATTCCTTTTATTAATCTACTTGTATCTGCTTTACTTGGTTAAATATTTCACCTTTGATCTCATCTATGAGGTCCTGAAGATATCTCTTTATGTCCACTTATTCTGTGTCTGATATTGCATGTTTGCTTCCTCAATCTCTTTTGTACTTACCTCTCTTGGATCAGTGTTCTCAGGGTTGAGGGCTGGGGACATTTTCTTGTTGCTTCTTCCTCTCATATTTTTTGTTTCTTCCATACAGGCATATAGAGGAGGTCTCAATCCCTTTCCTTGTTGGTTACAGTTCTTCTAAAATGTGCTGGCTAGGTGATCCTGCCCACTCCAGTGTTCTATTGAGGTGCAAACAGGGGTGGAGTGCGCCGCGCGGCCTCTGAACCCCCGACCGGCAGGGGAACTGACTCACACGACACACCAGAATGCAGAGACAGAGGTCGCGTTTATTGACTCTCCACACAGGTCGTCCCCGGAACGTTCCTCCCTGATCGGACTCTCCAGTGGGGCTCTCTCTGTTGAGTAACCCCGCGTAGTCCTCCACTCTCTATGGTCTGCGTGTCTTCTCTTCCTCTCTACCTCCTGCTCTGTCCTTATATCTATAGTCCTGTCCTATAGGGTAACAAGGCGTGGCAAAGTCTGATTGGGGGACATCAGCTGTAGCTAGGCAGAAGCTGTGGGTAAGAATACGGAAGTAGGAAACGGGCCCCATCTTGGCATCATTCGATGGGAGGGGTAATCTACTGAAGGCTTCGCTCTTTCCTACAGGCCTCATCTGCTTAGGCAGGTCCTCTGGCTCGGCTCCCGACAGTGGAGTGTGCTGGCTCCTCCCCTCCGGGTCAATCAACCTGCTGAGGCCTTCACTGTGTTAGTGTGCACCACCCATTAGGGATTGGTTTGGGACAATTTGTTGTTTCTCAGCCAGGGGTGTGACCCAAGCCAAGCATACCCCACCAATCTCATCTGGGAAGGGAACAACTGACTGAAGTCACAGTTGTTCTTTATTTTTGCCAGTCCTGCCTTCCGAAATGTCCCATTGGTGCCCCTTTCCTGTAGAAGTGTTTTATTCCTGGCACTCACCACAGGTCAATGCAGGTCCCTTGCTGGCTCTGTTCTTCATTAGGCTTGCTGACCTCTGACTTCAGTGCCACTGTACTTCAGTGCGACTGCAGTTCCAGTGAGTCAAAGCAGTGGGAATTCGGGTGCATGAGACGGAATCTTAGCTACCTCAACAGTCCCAGGACTGCGTGTTTGACTGGTTCTTTTCACTTTAGTTTCTTCCTGGGTCAAGAGGATCCATCTCCCTCTGTCCGGGACTCCCCACGATGTGTTATTTTAGCATCTGAGTTGTCTGTCTCAGGGAGCCTCTGTGTTCTGCTCTTATCTATCTGCCATCTTTATCGGAAGCCTCATTATCAATATTTATAGAATCATTAAGAAGTATGGTTCTTCTTCACTTATTTAGTAATCTAAGAATTGTTTGATAAATATTATGTATTTCCTCTGTGTAAAACACAAGTTGAATCACATTGAAAACTGGAAATAGCTTGTGCTTATATTTGTCCCAGAAGAATTAGTGCAAAAAAGATATGATGCAATATAATAAAAAAAAGATGTGTCAATATATTATTTCATGAATAAAAATATAGCACCTATTATTTTTTCAAATAATAGAGCTAAAAACATCATAAAATGTCAAGCAAGTATTCTAACAGAAAAACTTCAACTGGATGATTCATTATTCAGTTAAGCAAATATTGTCTGAGCCCTCAGCAGGTCTTGGGGACATAGGAACTAACTGGATTTAACCTCTGTTCTCAAGAATCCTAAATTTTAATAGGAATAAAGAAACATGAAGACAAGAAAATGTAACTTTTAAGTAAATGTTATAATGCATTTGTATAAAAGCAATGCTCATAAAGAAAGATGATAGTTCATTTTACTTGGAATATTGAGCAGGCTGTTCATTGTGAATAATAAGAATCAAACTTAAATAGTTTGTAAAAGATATAGTGATATCTTCCACTGGAAATGCAACTTGATTAACGTGACTTGATTCTCTGTATTGCTCTCACCATCTTGTTTTGACTGATTTTACTGTATTCTGTTTTGTTTGATAGTATCAAGTTTGAGAGTATAGGCAACTACTTTGAAGACAGTAAGATTCACTATGATGCCCATTCTGGTTTGACTATTATGTTCTTTTGAAGTCTTGTAATGTTTCCAATGTTTCAGTTTTATTGGTTTTGTTCTGTACTGTTGTGTTCAATTTCATTATACCTGATGATATAGACAATTCTTTTTAAGATATAAAGAAGCATTATGGTAACCATTGTTGACCACCTTGTATTCTGTTTTCACATCATGTACTATGTCCATCCTTTTGTTTTGACTGTGTTGTGTTTTGTCACATTTGGTTTTATTCTCTTCAAAAAAGGTAATAAGAACTGTGGGAGTAATAAAACCCAAAATGTATAATTGTTAATGTAAAAAAAGAGAGGAAAAGAAAGAGCTCTAAAGGATATAGCTACATGCATATTTAAGTGTGTAAGATAGATAACCATATTACTAAGTTCTTGTTGGATCATTGAACAGAACTGTTTGCAGTCTCACTGTTTGAGTGTCCACTTCGTATGCTTTAATTTTGTAACTTGAACAACTATTTCTAAGATGATAATATGTAATCTATTAGCTAGTGATTTCTTACTGTTTATTTTTTTGAAATTCTGTATTACTTGTACCATTTTTCTGTTTTTTTTTCTCTTTAAATAAAATTTAAAAAAATTGATAGTATATTGTGGACATTAAAAGGACAACATGCCTTAAAATTTTTTTAAAAATTGAGAAACCAGTGTGAAGTGATTTACATGATTTGCAGGTTTTATTGTGTATACAGAGTTTATATATATAATGCATATAAATTTTAGCTTCTTAGTCAAACTACAAAGAGCAAGCACATTTTATTATATGGTGTACTACTAGGATTGGTATAAATGCACAGTAAATATTTCTTAAGTATTTGAATGAAATAACATTTCAAGGCCAGAAAATAGGGGAAAGGTTGCCCTTGTAACAAAATTGCTTTGTCCAAGTAGCTTTGCCCCATTTATCATTTTAATGGCTATCAAAACTGGTAAGAGACACTGTGCTATATACAGTATTGCTTATGGTGTGGAAATACGGGATCTGTAATTCTTAAGAGAAAGCTTGATGTGATCAGACAACAGACTGTGTAATCATTACATCTTTTATAATGAAACATTTTGAGTTACGCAAACGTTTTTAGTGTTTAATACATGCAAAGTACCATTATTGCAAGTCTGAAACTCTCGAGTCGACCATGAGGACAAATATCTCTGATGAGAAAATATTCAGTATACAGAGTAGAGGAGTATGATTACTAAATAATCAAGGTAACATTTTTGGGCTTTACCTACCAAACTATTCATGAATTGAAAGATTCACTGTGGTAAATCTTTCACAGTTATAACCTATGAATTTAGTGCAATCACATTCAAAAATCCTAACTTGAAATTTCTAAAATTTATATACACATACAAAGAGCTAAGGATAATTAAGAGAGTCCTGAAGGCAAATAAAATTAGTGATGTATGCTACTGGGTGGGGAGCCAAGGTAAAGTCATGTTATTTAAAATTAATTATTGGGCTGAGGATTTAGCTCAGCAGAGTAAATGCCTGCCTTGCAAGGGTGAGGTTGTAAGTTCAATCTAGTACCAAAAAATGAAAATATAAATAAATAAAATTAATTATTAAAGCCTTTTGGTATTTTTGTATGTATAGTCAAATTGTCAAATGAAATCAAATATTTTGGTAGTGAGCTATTTGATTTATTATATTTGATTTATTATAAATATAATAGTAGACATTTGATTCATTATAAACATGAAACTAAAAAGCATTGGAACATGTAAAGATTTAAAAAATAAAATCTGGGCCAATTGTATTTCTATATATAATAATATTAAATTTACCTATTCTTCATACTACATGCAAAGATAAATTACAGTAGAATTATAAATATAAACATAACAGTAAGTAAAAATGCCCCTGGCAAAAAGTAAATACAAGCCCCTTCATGATTATACAATATATAAATAATTTTTAAATAGGTCATAGGAAGCAGGAAACAAACCAACCATGATTAGTAAACTGAACTGCACTAAAATGCTGTAAAACTATTTCTTAGGAGCCACTTAAGGAAATAAAATACCAAGTTATATGAGAGACAATATAGTATTTTTTAAAGACTATATTAAGAACTTTTATAGCTAAATGTGAAGAAAGACCCGTGAGGTTTGTGAGATGGGCTTCAGGTTCTATTTTAAAATTCACTTTGCAATTTCATGGATGTGTTCGTTTTGTTATAGTTCTGGTAATTTATCAAAGCTTTTGACATTTGAAGAAATTGACTGAGTGTTTGTAAAGCTATGTGGCCAGCAAAGCACAGAGGTCATGTTTATTGGTTATGATTTCTTCATATCAAGAAACCTTTTGTGTCTCACAATAGCAATAAAGGTTCCCATACTGACTGTTAGGCTAGGAAGAGTATAAAATAAACAAACCATAAAAATGATTTCACGCTTGAAACCAAGGAGAATGATCTAGCAATATCATCACCAATATCATTTTGATGGGTTCCAAGTATGAGGGATTTAGAACAACTAATTTCTGAAGGATTTCAGACGTTTTTGAATAAACTGACTAAAGAATAAGTTTAATGCATGTACTGCTCACACTCTAGGAGAATTGGTAAGATGAATCCTGAATTACCTTTTGTTGTAGTCAGGGGTTGTACACAGAGAACAATTAGGTTCAGGACATGGAGTTTACAATATTTTTATAATGATCACCAGGAGTTAACACAGGAAAATGCAGGAAATCTATCCACAACACCAAAGACATAGATTATTTAGTCAAGAGCCTAAACCCCACGGCCACATGAGTCCAGATAAAAACCTAGAGCTCAGGACAATGCCTTCCACAAGTCCAACTGCAGGCCCAGAGCCCCAAGGACTCATGCCAGTCTCTTTTACAGATCCGTGCCAGGAAGACCCAAGGGTCAGCGGTGGAAGCCAGAAAGTCTATCCAGCAGGATGAAGGAGCTGTGCTAGTGGGATGAGGGTTCTACGCTGGAGCTGAGAAGTCACACTCACAGTAAGGACCAGGGATGTCCCGAAAGGCACCACAGCCAACCTCAGTGACACAGAGGCCCCCGAGCTCCTCCGACAACAAGCAGAGTTGGGTACATGTCAGGAAGCAGCGTGACGAGTTCACTCTGGAGACCAAGCAGCACACTTCTTCCCCTCCGGAGCCAGGAAGCATTGCTTGATTTGAGGACCAAAGCTTCTCCAGGACAACCAACGGCTCAAACAGCAACTCGTAGGAGTTGCTCCTCCTAACGCCTTAACACCTCAACCCTCAACACCTCCCTTCTTCTCCACCTATTTATCCTGATAACTTTTCTCAGATGGAGCATCTTCGCTCAATGCCATGCTGATGTAATCCAGATGGCATTAAATTGACCACTAGTTCTTAATCCATAACACTTTTTAGTAGGTACTGTCACACTGCAGTTTAAAAACGTTTTAGGTTCTGTCATTGATAACTGTTTTTCACATGGAAATCACATTTTTCCTGAAATAAAAAGAGAAGCAAAAATTGAAGACAAAAGAAAAATAACTTTATAATGAATATTTTAAATTATGTTATAAAAAACATAAAAATATTACTTTAGTCTGCTCAAAGTGTTATACATGTAAGATATGTTAAATTGGGCATCTCATAAACAATAGTTTATTTCCTATATTCTGAAGGCTATGAAGTCTAAGGTCCAAGTTTTGGCAGGTTTGGTGTCTTTTGAGGGACTATTTCTGGTTGACTGACAGTACTTTCTCATTCTGTCTTCATATGGAAAATTGCATTTAGGTCTCTTCTATAGGACATTAATTCTCATTGTTAGGACACTGATGACTTAATCATCTGCCAAAAGTCCTGTCTATAAGATCTTAGGGGTTAAGATTTTAACACATGCCTTTTGGAAGAATTCAGTCTACTATAAACATCCATGCTACTATAAATGTATCCTACAATAATAGCTTTACATCTCAGTGTTATGAGTGTTATTTTCATTTTGCATATAGTAGTTTCTAAATTAGCATGCATGATTAATTAGTGGCATAATAGAGAACAAATAACTATAGATTTATATGTGGTTACCTATTGGTATTTGATTCAATATTTTTACAAAATTGTCTGCACTGAAGAAAAACATATTATGCAATTATCAAAGGTTATATACTGGCCCGGTAGTCCAAATCCTTATATTTTTTAACCCACAGGAACTATATTCTTTTTGGGATGACTTAAATAAATGGGGTAAGGAAAATAAGTCAGAATTTATACAAACTACTTTTGCATATTTTCAAATAGTGGGCTAACAAAAGATCGACTGTACATTATGGCCCCAAGATGACAGGGTTTTTAGTTATCATGTCTTTTCCAGCGAGTGTTTTGATATGCTTTTATTTTAATATTATTGTTTTGCTTTTTTAAAATAGGGGAATTCAAAGATATAATAACAAGCAAATAAATAACAAATCAGTTTTTCCTCAGGCATATATTTGCCTGTCATAGCGTAAGATTTTCTGAAAAGATGACAAAGCTCTAGGCAACAGTGATTAATACATTAATTTTCGAAACACAATTTAATGTGCTAATTAAATTTATTTTTTCCTTCCTAGTTGAAAACATTATAATTTTTAAATTCCTATTATTAATAGGCAATAGGCAATTACTTTATTTCACTTAAATTTTTCCTTATGATTAAAAAGTTCCAGAAATAAGCTAAATGCCAAATCTGAGAAAATAATACATAGCACATCATAGAAAAATGTAATATAGCCTTCAATATTTTATACAAAATCTCCCAAGCCATCAAAGAATTTACTGAATGCTTATGAGAGAGAAGGCATAGTTGTCTCAATATCTATAAAACTTAATATTTCCCCTCCTAAAATATAAATGAATCTAGTTTTGAAAGAATTTTCTATAATACTAGTGGAAAAGAAAAATTCACTGTGATTTTTTTGCACACTTCCGCATGACATAGTTATCTCTGTGGATATTTAATAAATATGTGGTGACAGTATGAAATACGAGTTGTCTTTTGATGAGAGATCATTAAAATTTTTAATTGATAATCAGTTTTTACTCAAAATCACATAGGTACATCCTAACTTAAAAACTATATTAATTTGGAGATCTCAAACATCAAGTTTAAGTACAAACTCTGATCACCAGGAAAGTTACCAGTCACTACTTCATTCTGCTGTTGGGTTCACATGGGATTAGACGACAAGATCCAAGCCCTGGGCTAGAGTTTGATTGGGCCCCTGGAGTTTGAAATACATGGAAGCCTCAGACCAGAACTTCCACAGAACTTCCATACCAGATTGTAAGGAGACCCACTGAATACTGCAAATGTAATTTGTGACATCTGGGAGAATCTATCCATGTTGATGCTTTTTTGAAAAAACGAAGCATTTCAGTAGACAAGTTTAGAGAAATTTTATAAAAAGAATGACTAGGAGAGAACTGAAGAAAGCCAAAGTTAGTGCCAAGATGCTGATGAATGAAATAACATTATGGAGAAAAAAACGAGTGGAAAACTACTTAAACTATATAATTACTCACCAAATGAAATAATAGATCTGGGTATTTAGAGAGAAAAATATAGCAACAAGTACCCAGTGCAAACTTAAGGCAGGCAAATGGGTACACATAAAATAAGTGAGTCCTTTTAAAACCCCAGGAGCAAAGGTGGAGTTCTACTGTTATTTAGTCTGTATTATGGACATGGAAATAGATGGATAACTATGGTAGTTTTTGTTTTTATTATCTGTGACTTTATTATTGATAACTTTCCTATACTTTTTCAAATTCATTATTTTTAGTATTTGCTGGAAAAATATACCTTTCATCTTTTTAAAATCATGAAAAAGAAAAAAAACATGGAAAAGAGACAAAAATGGAATAAGGACAATATTTTTTTTCTTTCACTCCAGTTGAGAT
The DNA here is from genome assembly GCF_034190915.1 of Cavia porcellus. NCBI lineage: Eukaryota > Metazoa > Chordata > Mammalia > Rodentia > Caviidae > Cavia > Cavia porcellus. The sequence goes on from NW_026947504.1 coordinate 18,650,204, forward strand.
CTACTTGGGCTGTCATATCTCTGTCTGTAGTGAAGCTTTTATTTTGCAGCTCCTCTCTTTACGTCACCTTGTACATGTCCTTGGAAGCTGGGGCCACGTTCTATTGTCACTGCATGTGATTGATTAGTCGCTTACTGTGTCACTCCGTTACTGTATGACATCCATGAAAGCAATAACAACATGATCACACCACTTATCCCTGGAACTCATGGCTTGCTTGTTAGATTCATAGTTTAAAGGATCCATACTTGACAATGTGGAAAATATTATTTCATTGAGCATGGTTAGAATATTAAATGGTGCCCTCTTTAGGAAATTATATACTTTTGATAGGCAGTAATTAAAACACTGAAGTGAAATTTGAAGCCAAGAGAAGAGTACAGTGCGAATTGGACAAGTACATGCCATGTAGAACAACACTGTTAAAACTTATTAAAGGAAAGAATAAAAACTAGTACCTATTAAGAGAAGGTAAGCACGATGGACAGGAACAACAGTAAACCCATATGCTGTACATAGGCCTAGATATGAACTTCTATGTTTCATTGCATAGAGCATACACGGAACAAGCTTAGATTTAAAATAATATAATTTAAATGCTCAATGGTAATATGTAAAATTTATTTCAGAATACATAAAAGGTGAGCATTTGTTAATCTGAATTTGTTTCTGGTTTTAAAGTGGCTAATGATGCAGAAGTAATAGAAAGTTGAAAAGCAATATAGAATTTTGATGATTATAACCATAAAAGGTCTGAGAAATTAACACAGTCAGATAGGTAACATGCACACTAGGACTTAGAAAATTAGGTTAATTTTTAATATTAAAAGGCTATATTTTTCATGATATTATAAAATATGTTGTAACACAAGATAGAGACATCTTTAAATGAAGTTCTATAAAACACATATGAGAATATAAAGAAGCCAATTAATTAAAGTTTTTCCCAAATAACAAACTTGCTGACAAAGATTTTAAATTAAAAAAATAGGTATATCATCAAAGAGCATCACTTACTTAAAAGACTGAAATACACATAACCAATGGTACCAATATATTGAATAATTTATAAAAAATAATAGGAATGAGGAAGATTATGTACTACTGAACAGATTAAATAATGGTAAATTCCATGTTTAATAAAGTCAGTGAAGGCCAGTAAGAAAAAAAAAAGGAATAATACTACAGAAGCTATGTGCACTTTTATCTTCTCCATCTAGGAGAATCAGCTTCAAACTAAAAGGGGTAAGGCAAGCATTACAAATACAGAGTGATTAAAGCTGGAGATACAAAATAAGACACAGAGATAGTACACTTTGTAAGTGAATTTCAATCACCTATATTCAAAATGTAAGTTATAAAAAACTGAGTAAATATAGTCCTTATATTGAACAGTATTTTTAGTAAATTTTAAGAATCCACTGGGTATAGGAAATCGGCCAGATTTCTAAACACTAGCACATGTCGTTCCAGATTTGCAGCCACGAGAGAAGGAATTTTATATGCCACTGTTAAATTACGTTTAAAGTATAGTGTAGCAAAATTCTAAAAAAGATTTTTGTACAGATGGCTTATGCACATTTAAATAAAGATATATTTTCTAGGAATGAAGATATATTTTGGAACATTCAGAACACCTATGTTTACTTTGTTTGCAATTTAGAATGTCATAGGACATTAAAATTGCTATGTGAGGGCAGTTTCTAGGTTGGCAGAGCAGATAAATACAATATCTGAAATTGTTTTGCCTGGCCTTTCAATACATCTTATTTGAAGACATGAAAAATGGATGCCCATGTAGTAGGGTTTGGGGATTCTTAATAGATCTAATAAATGTAAGGATAGTTTCTTTATAGGTTAGTATATGTGACTGATGAAAGTATGTGTAAAAAAATTCAAATAGAGCTTTTGAAAATCACAAGAAGAAGAAGGATTGGAGAAAAAAGAGGGGAAAGGTTCAAAAAGAGAGTTAAAATGTGGTTAAGTACATGTGCCAATCTCCCATGATGAATGTGTTGGTTATGTACTGCAAACATATACTAATAAAAAACATTTAAAAATTATACATAATAATCTTCTTAGTAAGTTGGAAAAAAACCCTAGAAAACAGATTTTTTAGATTTCCTATTAGTACATCTTAAAAAAACTGTCAAATAAGGATGGAAGATATTCTGACAAATCAAAATATACACAGAAAATTGTATGTTGTAACTTAAAATAAAAATCATAGTTAAAATTTTTGAATGCAGTAGTATTTAATTAAAATAAATTAATATAGAAGGCTCATGGGACTCTTGAAAAAGTTTGAGCTCATTATGAGCTAAATTGGATTTGGTAAATAGAAGACAAGAGAAAGCATATAGTATTAGCAGTACCATAGCTAAAGAAATAGCAGAAATGGAATTACCGAATTCTGCAGTATTCTGAGCTACATTTTATGGGCTGGTAGCTGGAAGGCTGATGGGATGAAAGAAGTCTTTCTGATGGTGAAAAGCTGAAAAATCACATCATAAAAGAAACTGCAAAGCAGAAAGGTACTTGATACGATTTAAAGTCCGTGATAGAAGAAAAGGGAGAAGGCAAAGTGAGGGGCTCGAGGCAATGAGGAAGAATAAATGGAAGGATACATTTTTGAAAAAGAAGAAAATTAAAGAAGATAACTGCATTTTAAGTGCGTGTTTCTCCCTGGGGATTCTTCTACAGGCTTTAAAGATACTTGACAGGTTTATGTGTAGAGGCTGTGATGCATTTCTATTTTGTCAGGATGCTAAGGTGCAGACACTATTTAGGGCACAGGACAAAATACAAAGAACAGAAGCTCTAAGGAGCAGCATTTTGGATTCATCATGAAATACAATTTCACAGAAAAAATTGTAACTTTCTAGCCACAATAGAATAGGCTGCCTCAAAAGCTGTATTATTCTCATTTGAGGTGTAATGGCAGTTTTGAAGCTTAATAAGTATTTTGTCACAGGTGTTCTAAAAGAATTCTTCATATGTGGGAAAACAACAAATAGCATCTCAAATACAAAATAAGTTTCCTCTTTTTAAAAAATGAATTTATTGTAAATAATTTCTGCTATTTTTAAGACGTGAAACTTGGTGTCATGAAATTTTTTTGTCTAAAACATGTCTTTATAATGTTTGCAGTTTATTCTAATACTTAGATTGATACACATTCGTATAATATAATCCAGGCTCTTAAACAATACTTATGTAAATTCAAAATGCATTTTATAGCTTATATAACAGTGAAATGCTTTCACTTTGAAATGGTAATAGTGTGCATTTAATTATTCTTATACATGCATAACTTAAGAATTGTCTGAAGAACTTTTAGAGAAATTATGATCTATAACGTAAAGGGAGGACAATATTTGCCCAACAAAAATCATTAATGCTCAAGAAGATTTGTATATTTTATTCCTTGCTTACTTTTGGCTTCTTAAAACTTTGTTAGTTCATATTGATTATTATTTCTGTATCTTTATGTCATTTATGATGGAAGAGTCTAAAACCAAATGCAAGGTGATTTCCAGTAAGTAGTTCTTCATTGTTGCTGAAACTTGGAAAAGAAATTGTGGATAATAAAATGTGAACATGAACCAAAAACATCTCTCAAATTATAGTTTACATTTTTCTGGGTTTTTTAATGACTTAGGTTTAAAAATTAAGCTTAGGAAGTTTAAAAGCTTTTATTTATATTTACATACCACTTACCATATGCCAGGCACTGTTCCGAATATTTCCTGTGTGTTGACCCAGTCATTTCAGAATAATGGCTATGGATGTATCATCATCAGTCTGTTACAAAAAGTAAATCAGTATAGAAGTTAAACAAATTCCCACTGTCTTACAACTGGTAAGTAGAAAAACCCAGAATCTGAGCAATTTCGCTGCCTTTTCATTTTATCCAATATGTGAGGGTAGTTGCTGAAGCATAGCAAAACAATCCAAACATAGATAAGAATAAAATAGAGTTTGGGACACAAAAGGAAAGATGCAATCAGTAGTATAAGACCTAAATATTGAGAGTAGTAAAACCATTCATGCTGATTTTGCATTAAGGTATGCCTGGCATATAATCACAATTTTATACTGCAGATTCATGCTCTAAATTCGTTATCTCAAATGCTCAAGCAATGTAAGTTTCTTTCACCAAGTTAAGATTTCAGAGTGGATGGAGAGTACGAAATTATGAAAACTATCTTGTGCAGATTGATTCTCGGTGTAAAATCAAAACTACAAAAAGAAATATAATTATCTTAAATATTTTCAAGAGCTGTAAGAAAATAATAATCAGTTTTGGAAAAGGTAATTTGCCCATGGAAGCTGGTTTTTTTTTTTTTTTTTTTTCTTCTTTAAGAACACTTACCAAGGGGCTGGGTATTTAGCTCAGCCGCATAAGCGCCTGCCTTGCAAGCAGGCATTCATGAGTTCGATCCCTGGTACCGATAAAAAAGGAAAAAGAACACTTACCAAAATGGAACAATTTTAATCAGAGTTTTGAAGCATTTCAAGATTCAGGATTTAGGAAACCAAGTGCAGGGTTATATAAGTTGAAGTTTTAAGTAGATCATCACCTTTAAAATAATATGGCTAAGACTACATCTGAAATATAAGCGGAAAATTTACCATTAAAATTGCCTGTGTTAAGACAAATTTACTTTGATACTTGTCAAAATGATATGGGAGGGGCTTTCATAGTTATTATAGTAAATATTGAAATGGGTTTTGCAATACAATAGAAAAGAATGGACTCAATTTAAAGTTAAGAAAAAATGGAAATAAGTAATCAAGTGTGTGTGTGTGTGTGTGTGTGTGTGTGTGTGTGTGTAACATTTCTAATAAAAATACAAGGGTAAGGCAATATCTTGCAAATCAAATTCTTGGTAAAGGTCAGCCAGAATGACCAGATCTAAAAGATTGTGAAGAGCAGAAATATGTCTAGAAATTAAAATTGATCAAATAATCAAGAATAGAGAATACTGGCTAAAGCAATTTAATGGGCTTCTTATTAAACTTCTGTTCTTGAGGATGTGCTCACACTGAGCTTGCATAGAGGGAAAGAAGTTTTCAGAATTATTGTTTAGATCTAAAATGTCCCCACAAAGTGTCATGTGTTCAGAAGTGGGCCTTTGGAAGTGATTAAACATGACCACTTTTAGAAGAGCTAGGAATATCCTGGCATGATACCTCAAGGTCAGAATCATTGTCTGTGGTTTTCTACTTAAGGCTGTCCAATGCCATAGTGCAATAGTTTTGGAGAAGAATGACAGGAGTGGAGTACAGCCAATATTTGAAGAAATAATCATTATTTTTCTGAATCTAAAGAATTAAGAAACCAAACAATATTAAGTTGGAAAAATAAAGTTGTCTCTATGCATATCATGACTAAGTCTACAAAATTTCTAATATAAAGATATAAAATGTAACTTCAGATAGATTACTTTAAAATTATTGGTTGGAAAAACTTATTGGTAACTATCAGTGGAGTGTCATCCTTAATATGCCAAGAATTCTAAACTCAATAAAAAATCTTTTGACATTGTGAGTGAATGCAACAGACATTTTCAGACAAAAAATTTTGTTGCCCAATGGAAATATCATTAAAAGACAATTTAAACATATACTTCTGTAGAAGAAATGAGATTCTTAGATGGAAGGTTTAAAACATTATGAGAGGGGGCTGGGGATTTAGCTCAGAGGCATAAACGTCTGCCTTGCAAGCAGGCAGTCGTGAGTTCGATCCCTGGTACCGATAAAAAGGAAAAAGAAAAAAAAAACATTATGAGAAAGGCAGAGTTGAGGAAATAGTTAATATGTATATCCATACTTATAAACATTGATATGTGCATAAAATAACATAAAAGTGCCTTAAGAGGCAAAAACTAAGTTCAACCTAACATAAAAGGCAATATGACGTGTAAATAGAAAAACATACTTTGGAGTAGGACTATTCTGACATCTATGCAGTTTTCAGGATCAGGATAAATTCATTATTAATTTTAGTAAATAAAAGTTTGAGAAATTTGATTAAAATTCCTAGAATAACTATTAAAGAATAAAACAATTGTATTGTGAGATTAGTAAAGGTAAAATGGAATCTAAAAAGTACAAATCAATGCAAAATGACCTGAAGAGAGTAAGTTAAAAAAGATAATACAGGACAAGTAGTGAATACAAAACAAATTAGAGGAAATAAAATCACCTCTAGCTATAAGAGATTAAATATAAATTCTGTACATAAAGCAATATCCAAATACGATCTGAATTTCAAACTTCATCATTAATCACTGAGATATGTACTTCAAAGTGTACTAATCACAGTGAAAACATGACTATGAAGTTTTTTGGAACACATACATAAAGCATTAATAAGAACTATCAAGATAAAACTATCACCTTTCTTTCAAATCATTGAACATGTTCTAAATAAACATATAAAACTGTTCCATTTTATGATTATTGATGGGATATTCAATGCAAGAGTATCATTTCTTCCCAACTGATTAACCCTCAATTGATCTGGATAAGCTCAATGTCAGTTCAACCAAAACCTGAAGAGAATATTTTAATTGAGGCTTAGGATGGAATAAGAAACTTGACCAGCTGATTTTAATGATTATTGGAAAGAGCTTATGAATATTATGAAGAAAGAGTAATATTACTAGAAGGTGAATGGTAAGGTAGAGGTAAGTTAGCGATTTTCTCTATTTGAACTTAAAAATCATTAAATTAGTTGAGAGAATATGGAAAATGGTTAATTGCCTAGGAAAAAAATAAAATCAGATTTGACATTACATAAGATACAAGAAAGTCTATTAAAGATCTAAACATAAAAGTGCATTTCTATAATCTTTAAATGTTACTAAAAGGGTTTGTCTTCAAGAGCTTAGAAAGGGCAGAATATTTCAAATGCTACATAAAAGTTCAAACTATCTCAGAAAATCTGCAGAGAAGAGTTAGGACAAGGATAGATGTTCAGAACTCTAAGATCTATTGTAATGCTCTTTTGCAAAAGCAAGAATGATATTGGTTTTTGCTTATACTATCGTACATAACAAAAACCAATATCAACCTTTTAAAGACAAGGAGATTATACAGAGACCATTGTTCATTTTCTGTTAGTCGATTCTAAATACTCTATAATGCTGTCATTCTCTTAAATGGTTTTACATTGTTTTGATATACTTAATGCTACAGTATATGAAGTTGTACTCAAGGACTTCAGGGAGGGAGTCAATATGGTAACTATTTTTGGGTCAGGATTATCTGGTGGTGAAATACTATTCTGCTTAAATGGTTATGTTTTGATCTGCCCTGTTTCGCTGTTATGCCCTCTTTTTTCTCAATCTCCACTCCATTATTTACTTTTTTATTTTTATCCATTTAATTAAAGGGAAAAATATAGCAGGATATAATATAGTAACCCACTTTGACTTTCTATTATCTCGATTTGAAGCCCTGTATTACTCTCACCATCTTGTTTTTGACTGAGGTTCCTCTATTCTGTTTTGCTGGATAGTATCAGGTTCGAAAGTTTAGGCATCAGCTGAGAAGATAATGAGATTCATTATAACGCCCATTCTCGTTGACTTTTATCTACTTTTGAAGACCTACAATATCTCCAATGTTTTGGTTTTGTCGGTTTTATTCTTTACGGTTTTGTTCAATTGTATAACAACTAATTATATAGGCAATTCTATTAGAAATAGCGGGAGGCATTATGGTAACCATTGTTGATCACCTTGTATTATGTTTTTATATTATCTATTATGTCCACCCTTTTGACTTGACCGATTCTGTTCTGTTATGTCACATTTGGTTTTACTCTCTTCCAAAAAAGCAATAAGAACCGTGGGAACAATGAAACCCAAAATGTGTAATAGTCATTATACAAAAGAGAGGAAAAGAAAGTGCTCTAAACTATAAAAAAAAAAAAAAAAGAATGATATTGGTATCCTTCACATTGTGTTTCTTTATACTTCACATTCATTTTATAAATGCTAGATTGTATGAATATTTAATTCAAAATATTTAAAATAAGCCATTTATTCTGATCATAATATAATATTTTCCAGGCAGAAATATTTAATTCTCCAGGCAAAATAAATGGATCACATTAGGAAATGTTATGGGAACTAAGGCTGTGTCAAACTTATAAAAAGAAAATAAAAAAATTAAAGTAGCTGACATCTTGTATAAAAATAAAAAATCATTCACTGGTCCGTGAAAAACTAAGAGGATAAAATCTCTACCTCTAAGGAATCTCTATATGCTAGAGAAAAATAGAAAACATTAGAGAAAATATCAGTGCATCTTTGATTTTTGTTGACTTTAATGGAAGGAAGGAACTGGAGACATGGGCCATGTCCATTGCTGAGATTGTGTATCTCTCTTCTGTAACCTTAGTTGTGTTCTTCAGATGACCCTCTGATTAATAATTGAACAGTGAGAAAAAATGTGAAAATTATTTGTGATTTGGAGAGATTCTAAAATACTACTTAGTATACAGTAAATTTTACCAGAAATTAAATATGAGGCTTATTTGTTTTTATATTTTTTCTCTCTAGATTTTTTCTTCATATAATCAGGGTATTAAATATAATTAAATGACCACTCTATCAAAATAATACAAAATGTACTTTTGTGTAAACCACTCAACCTCGGCTATAAAAATTGAGTGAAATTAAAATTCCTTTCGTATTTTGTAAATAAAAGTTTTATTATGATTTTATTCATTTAGCATAAGAACAGTCAGTGGTTTTTCTGAGTACGTTTACAGAGTTGGTTAATCATCATCAGTATCTAATTGTTACAGTGTTTTCATCTTCCTCCAAAGAAACTCTGTACCCATTAAAAGTCATAACTCCCTTTTACCACCCTCCCCATTAGGCTCCAATTTTCTGTAGCGATTTTCAGGTGAATGGAATCATACATTACATTAATTTTTTTGTGACTGATTTCTTTCACACACCCTAATGTTTTCACTGTACAGTCATTTTATGGCATGAAATAATAGTTCAATTTTTGTTGTTACCTTGTAGTATCCTGTTGTAGGACTATATAACATTTAACATTTGATAGCGACTTGGGTTATTTCAGCTTGTTGACATGTATAAATAATTCTGCAATAACACCTTAGGCTGAGATCTTACTATGGACATACGTTTGCGATTCTCTTGGTTGTATTCCTAAGAATGGAATTGCTGGCTTATATGGTAATTCAGCTTTAACTTTTGAAGATACATCAGATACTTTTCAAAAGTAGATACACTTTTTGTATTTACACAATTAGTGCCTGCACTCTTCAATTCCTCTGTATTGTTGTCTATACATGTAATCATTCTAGAAGGTAAAGACTGAAATCCTATTGTATTTTTGATTTGCATTTCCCTAATGATTAATTATATTGGGCATCTTTGCACATGTCTATTGACCATTTACAAATTTTTTTCTGGAGAAATGTCACCGTCCACATTGAGCACTTCTAGAACAGGTGATTTTCCCTTTTATTGAATTGCAAGAATTATTTATGTATTCTAGATATTAGTCTTTTATAATCTATGTATTTATCAATGTTTTATCCCATCTGTTGTCTTTTTACTGTGACTAGTGTTGTTTTATAAAACAAACTATTTTTGTTTTCTGAAGTCTAATTTGTCTGTTCTATTGTTTTTTCATATATGTTATGTCATACATAAAATTAAATTAAAACAAAAACCTAATAGTCCTTAAAGTAACAAAGTTTTACTCCGATGTTTTTGTTGAATCTGGAAATGTGGAAGTTATGGATACAGAGAGATGCAAGCTTGCTGAATGACATTATCATTTATAATTTTAGACTTGGTTATGATTTTTTCTTTTGGCACCAGGGATCAAGATGATGACCTTGCGCTTGTCAGGCAGGCTCTTGGTGCCCTTTGAGCTAAACCCTCAGTCCCTGGACTTGTTTTCATATTAATGTTGTATGTATTAGTATTATTTGTAAATGTTTTAGGATATTCTGTTAAGAAAATAGTGCATCATATGAGTACAGATAGCATTACTTCTGCCTAATTGGGGTTCCTTTTTATTTCATCTTCTAAATCGATTGTTTTGCCTATAACCCTTGGAAGTTTAATGGAAGTAGTTTCTGATTTTTCACTAAAAACATTCACTGTTTCACCTCTCACCATGACAGCCCTAGGTTTCCCATATACAACATGCCCATTTTCAGGTTGAGGGACTTCTCTGGCTTTTTAATCATTTTGTTTTGAACCAGCAAATGGCATTAAATTTTGTCAAATGCTTTTTGGTACTCACTTAGATGATCAACTTTTGGCCTTTGTTCTGTGATGCATTACTGCTTTTTGTATTTTGAGCAAGCTGGTACTCTTGTAGTCCTGATCTTACTGTAAAGTTATTTTTATGTGATAGATCTTCTGACATGTCTGATAATAGTATTTGTATCCTCTCTTTTCTCAGTAGCCTGGCTAGAGGGTTAGCCGTTTCTTTTGTTTTTTCCAAGATTTGGCTTTTGGTTTCATTGCTTTTTCTCTGATGATTTCCTTTTTGTAATTTTGTTTTAGTTGTGATCTAAATTTTATTTTGTATTTTCTGGTTATTTCTGATTTAATTTGGTCTTCTGTTTTCAGGTGTTTGACTCTAGATCTCTCACACACACCCATACACACACACATACACACACACACACACACACACACACACACAGACACATATAGTATCATATATTTACTTCTAGGCACTGATTTTTATTTTTCAAACAATTTTTTAAGTTGTGTTTTCAGTTTTACTTAGTTAAAAATCTTTTTTAAATTCTTTGGACATTTTGGCTTTCATTTTTTATTCTCTGAATATCTATACTTTTAATTGATATTGCTATTATAAACTTAATTTCGCTGTGGACTTAGAGCTCGATTCCTATTCTTTAAATGTTAAGGTGTGTTTTATGACCCAAAGTGAGTGTGTTCTGCTCTTGGTGAAGTACTCTATAGATGTTCATTATACCCTGTTGATTGATAGTGTTGGTGAGTTCATCTATATCCTCACTAATTTTCTGCCTGATAGATTTACTCATCTTTAATTCAGTCTTGAACACCCTGTTAAATGCTGTTACTCTGCTAAGTCACTGGTACATGAAACATGTTAGAAGATTTATTTATTTTTTTGCCTCCGTTTTTTCATGTTTTCTACAAATCTTCTTAAAAATCTTGTTGTTTGTTTAATAATCTTACAAATCTTATAATTAATCTTATAATTGTTGATGTTGTTTAGTAACACTGGTTTTTTTGTGGCATCATCCACAATTTCTTTGATTCCATTTCCAAAAGATTTTAACACCACTACCTCTTTGTGAAAGCAGATGCTTGTGAAAACAAAGGCATTTCTCTTTTGATAAGAGTAGTAAAAACTGTTGTTAAACCAAACACTGATGGAGTGAAATATGAACACTCTTTGCCTGCCAGGCAGCCCTAAATTAGAGTAGAAGTCTAAACGTTAAATAAATCAGGACTTTTTCTCACCATGGGCAACTCTTTGTAGTAGAATAATTTTTCTTGAATTTTACTGTTACATCCCTCTCACCTCTGTTTCAACATAACATACATTAGTAAATATATTGATGAACTATAACTGCATAGAGAAGCTGTAGTTTTTCCTTCACTACCCAGAAGTCTGTTGGTATCATGTCATCAGCACATCAGCTTATTATACTCTTGAAAGGTCCTTTCCTATTTTTGTTTTACATCTTATATAAGCATCCTTTCTTATTTGTTGTGTTGGTGCTTTAGTTTTCCCTGACATTGTGAATTTTCTTTTTCTAAACAATAAGTTGTGTTGTTGCTAAATATAATGTGCCCGCAACCTCTTGCTAAATATTACTTTAAAAGTGTGAAAGCTTTGTCCTACTTCTTGATTGCAATAACATTTAAAATAAATTTCAGCTTTTGGTTTCAGCAATTCAGCAGTTCAGTTAATTTTACTGGAAACATTGTTGCATTTGAATCTGCCACAAGTGGTGTACAATAGCAGTTGGTGGCTTTACTAACCAACCCATTTAGAATTTATTGATGAATGCCCTTCATTGTGTAAATAACTTTCAGTTATTCATTTATTTCAGTGCTCCATGTTGCACTGATTCACTTACATGACTGAAAAGATAATATTTGTTTAAAAAATCTTTTTCTTCATCAGAGTTGTCACTTGGCTAAGATGTGGAACCCTTATTTTTATTTCATACATTATCTTTACAATGGCTATATTGGAAGGTCAGATATGTTTGTATATACAAACATTAATAGATAAAACAAAGGTATAACAGACAACTGAATAAGAAAGTCTTATAAACCTGTAAATAAAATAACAAGTTTTACAATACAATTTACTTTGCATTTATTTCATCCATGCTTTCCAAGTTTACGAAACAGTAAACATTAGGAAGGAGTTCAATCACAATAGGTGAAAAAGACTTCTTTAGAGTCAAAGATTTCCTGAACTTTTCTCTTTTAAATCAATCAAAGTGTCAGAAGAGAACATTAGAGAAGATATTTATGGGAAATTGGCGCGAGGCTGACATCACTGGTTCGCTATTCCTCTCCCTGTAACACAGCACCCACTTATTATCAATGTCCCCTCTTGCAATACAGACTCATCATCTTTAGGACAATTCCGAGCTCTCCTACCCCATAAGAAGTTCCAAAGTTCAGGAAAATCTTAGAAAACAAGACAGACATAACATTCATGTTCTTCATAATTCTCCAGAATAACAGAGCTAATAGAATGTATGCACGATGACGGAATTTATTGGATAAAGTTGCATAATCAGAAGCTGTATAACCCTACAATAGATATATACATTTATAAGAGCCAGGGAAGCCAGTAGCTGCTGAGTTCAGGAAGGCAGAAATCTCAAGATTAGAGTACGATCGGTCCAGGGGTGAAATCTGGAAACCCCTTGGAACATTGTGCATACAAATATTATTATACATTCAGAGTTAAGAAGATGGAATCTGAGGTTCACAGATATTGGTGGAAACAAAAACACAACGAAAACAAGAAAATCCCCCCTCCCCCCAACCACAGTGAATCAAGCCTGAGCTGCCCAATTCTGCTTTTTATTTTTTCTGGGCCCAGCACGGTGGGTGGTGTCCTGTACGTTCAGGGAAGGTTTCCCCTACTCATGTCACTGAGCCATGTGCTAAGTAACTTCGGAGATGGCCTCAGACAGACCCAGGAGTGAGCTCTACCAATTCTCTAGATATCTCAAAATCTATTCAAGATGACAACCAAGATTAACCATTTAATTATTCTACATGTGTCTTTACTTGGTAATTTTTAAAGCTCTGGATAATTTCTAAAGAAATAGAACTTGGAGTTCTTTTTCCGAGGCAGGCTTGTATCATTTTGGCCAAAAATTATCACTGAGTTTAAAGTGCATCATGAAAAAAATTATTTTATTATGAAATGCTTGTTTACTAACAAGTGGTAGTCTGGATAAAAGTAGGTAACCATTAAAGTATCTCCTTTTTATTAGTGAATATTAATAATACAAAACACTTGAGTTTCTTTTTTATGTAGTGAAACTTGAATATAACACCATTCATACTCTTCAACCCCATGACCCTCCTCCTTCTTCCTTTTCTATGTCTCAGAGTCTGCTTTTGAGTTTCTGTCATTTCTCCTTTATTTTACATGTTTATTTAAAATTTCTCTTCTAAGAGAAACAAGTGACATTCAATTTTATGAGTTTGGCTTATTTCCCTTAGCATAATGGTTTCCTGTTTCATGCATTTCCCTGAAACTGACATGATTTTGTTTTTATTTATGGCTAAATAATACCCCACTGTGTATATGTACCACACTTTCTATATCCTTTTATCTACTGATAGGCATCTAGACCCCCCCCCCAACTTAGCTGTTATGAATTGCACTACTACAATCAGGGTACGCATGCATAGCTATAATAACCTATCTTTAATTTTTTTTCTAAAAGCTAGCAACAAGTAGTATTGCTGGATCAAATGGAATTTCTATTTTCAGTTTTTTGGGACTCTCCCTACTGATTTCCATAATGATTGTACTAGTTTACATTCCCACCAGCAATGTAGGAGAATTCCTTTTTCTGAACATCCTCGCCAGCACTCAGGTTTTTCTTTTTCAATATGTTGTTCATGATAGCTGTTCTGCCCAGGGTGAACTAGGATTTCAGTATCATTTGATTTATTTTCCCTGAATGGTTGAAGGTGTTCCACATTTTTATTCAAATAAAATTCTTAGTGGTCATTTGTACTTCTTTTCAGAAATATTTATTCAAGTCATTTTCCCATTTATTGATTCAGTTATTTGTGTTTTTTTTTTTTGTGGAGTTCAAGTTCTTTGTATGTTCTACAGCTTAATCCTCTATCAGAAAAAAAAATGAGGTAGTAAAACCTCTCTCCCATACTGTAGTGTCTCTTAATTCTGCTGTTTCCCCTGCTTCTTAATTTGATGTCACTTGTTTGTTGATTTATGTCATCATTTTCTGAGCTCTTACTGTTCTATTAATGAAGTATTTGCCTGTATCTGTGGCCTCAACGGTCTCCTCTATGTTTTCATTTAGGAGTTTCAAAATTTCTTGTCTTATATCTAGACTTTTGATATATTTTAATTGGATATCAGTAAAGAGTAAGCAAGAGGGCTCTAATTTCAATCCTCTGATGTGACTATTCAGTTTTCCAAGCATCGTTTTTCAAAGATGCTATCTTTTCTGCACCTCATGTTTTGGAGCCCTTTATTAAAAATCAGATGGTTGTAGCTACATGGGATTATTTCTGTACCATTTGATTGGCCTACATGTCTGTTTTTGGGCTTGTATCATGACTTCTTTTTTTTTTTTGTTTTTGTTTTTAGTATTATGGCTTTTGTCATATGACTTAAAGCCTGGAATTTTGATGCTTTCAGCTCTTTTTGCTTAGCATTGTTTTGAATTTTCTGAGCTTTATCTTCTTCCATATTAATTTTGAAACTATTACTGAATAAAGTTGCATAATGTTTGTGAATCGAGGAAAGACGTTCTAGAACATAATGAAAAGTGTATAGTTGTATCAGTGTCATGAAGAAACATTACCTGACAAACTCTGTGAAGACAATTATGCTAATGAGATTTAAGTGACTGAAATATAGAGAGATTGGAAGGATTTTTAAGAATAATTTTATTTAAAATAGCATATTTACAAGTGCTCTTAGCCAAATTAAGTGCTTTATTACATTCTATTTCTTTTTCACCTTTCGAATGTTACTACTTTTACTGAAAATATAATTTGTCACATCTGAACTTTTTTATCTTTTAAATTTTTTTAGTATTGAATATTGTTATTTTAAAAGTAGTTGTTCAGATTACAAGATTTAGGCATAAAAATGATCAATGAAACAATGAAAACAAAAACTATTCTTTTTGACTAGTAACAGGCAGTAACTAACAGATTAGTAGTATAGTTATCTATCATATATATATATATATATGTATATATAATAGATACACACATATATATGTGTACCTATGTGCACACACACTTTTCCCTTCTTTCTTTTCTCCTTTCCTCTGTCCCAGTTGTTCTTTCCTTTTGAACACTTTCTTTCACTTTTACTTTCATAATATCTATTTTACATTTTGGATCTTATTTATTCTTTTTTTTTACATTATGGAGACAATGAGATATTTACACATGCAGGACTGATTTATTTCACTTCTGCATATGGCATCAAGTTGTATCCATTTACCTATAAAAGCCTCAAGTTTATCCATCTTTATAGTTGAGTAGTACTTCATTGCATAAAATTTCCACATCTTTTTTATCCATTCCACGGTTGATGGGCATTTGGTTTGTTTTCAAGACTTAGCTATTACAAATTGTGCTGTTATAAACATGAGCACACATTTATAGCTGTATCATGATAATCAGTTTTCAGTTCTTCTGGGAAAATATCCAGAAGGGGGATAACTGGATTGAATGGGCCTCCAACTCTAGTTTTTTGAGGAATCTTCACACTGATTTTCACATTGGTTATACATTCCCACCAACAGTGAAAAAAAGTTCCTTTTCCTCATGTCCCAGAAGAAGTTTTATAAATCAACAGCCAACATAATTTTAACTGATGCGATTGATAATAAAAGTGATACGGTACAATAAACAGATTCTTGTAATGGACAGTTATGCTCCCAAGTATAAAGTTCAAATCTGGATTGAAGAAAGTATAATAAATATCACATAGGACAGAGTTTCCTATTTAATAGCATAATTCTAGGGAAATGTGATTTATTATGATTTGTTTAACTAGTTTTGATAAGTAGTCATATAAATATGACTGTGTATGTTTTACTTACATACTTCTTCCAAGCATTTATGATTACATGTCTACTTGCTAACACTAACTACATATCTTGACTCAAAGACATCACCCACCTTTATTTAGAATAAAATTTTAAGCATTGCTTCTCTGAAACTCAGTGAAAACTTTCTTCAGTTACTGATGTTTGGGGTTCCAGTCTCTACTCCAGCAGGACCATCTGTCCAAATAATAGAAAGATAATCTTTCATCATTGTGTCACTTTGTCATCTAATCTCCTTTTGTCCTGCTTCTTTTCACTTCAACACACATTTTCTGTAAAAACTTGGGATGAAAATTGAACTCTGGGCAGCAAGCCACCTGTTTTTATTCTTGGACTAAAATTAAGCAGACCAAGTAGCCCGAGTAAAGGCTTTCCCCTCCCTGCCCTGGAACGAGGGGAAAACAAAGACTACCAAGCTGCTCTGGGTCAAAGTCAGGGGAGGTAATCAGCTGCCAAAGAGAACCGACACTGATTGGCAGCCAGGACAGGTCATTTCAGGTCCGAGTGACATCAGTTCTTCTGTCACTTCACTTACGTTTTAGGTTTTAGTAAATAATCTGAATAACAAAGCCTACTTTTCCAATTATCTCACACATTATTTCAAAGGAGAATAAAATTCTCTGAACAAGAGTGATTATATAGCATTGAGTCATTGTGTAGCTCTAAGTATGTGCTGTTGAATCTTGAGATGATCATCTACTCTGCAAATGCAAAAGTTAATGTTTCTCAAGGACCATGGGAAAAAATCTACAGATTTGGGGGCGATAAAGCAGGGAGTGGCCACTAGGGGAAAGCGACTATTTCTGAGACTTACAGGTCCCATTCATGTGCTAGCTATTTTTCTGTATATTATGTATATTTGTTTTATGATAAACCACTTATTTATATTTATAGGTGTATATACATACACTTGTATGATATATACATGTTTGTACAGAAGTTAGAACTTGCTTAGAAATTATGAAAAATAATTAAAACACATCATTGCTTATAGCAGGGTATATACATACATATATATGTGCATCTCAGATATTTATGGTTCTGTATATGTATATGAGTATATTTATTCTCATTATAGAAAAATAAAAAATGCAGAGATTCTATGCCTATTAAGTACTAGAAGAATGGACTCACTAACAGCACAGGAAAATATGACACAATAATGCTCCAGTTTTGGGGTGGCCAATTCCATCTTGAACAACACTAATAGTTCACAGAGAATGGCAAATGTAAGAGAATGAACTGAAAATACTCTGGAGGGGGCTGGGGATTTAGCTCAGCAGCATAAGCACCTGCCTTGCAAGCAAGCAGTCATGAGTTCGATCCCCGGTACCAATAAAAATGAAAACGACCAAAAAAAAAAAAAAAAAAATACAGAAAATACTCTGGAAAGACAGAGTTGATTATGACGTGGGTCTGATTTCCAGAGTTAAATCACATCTTCTTTCTCACCTTACAGTTTTTTTTTTCTATGAAAAGACCTCAGGTAATTGCAATTTAATTTAGCTAAATTATGCTTCAATTTTTTATGTATAAAATGGTATACTAGAGTCCTTGTTCATATCTTATTGTCTACAATCCATCATAATCTAATAAGAATGAAAGAGAGTATTCAAAGTGTCATACTGGAATATCTAGAACTGTTTAAAAATTTTAAGGCCCCTGGAAGCATTGATATAAAGTTGACAAGGAACACTGGTCAGGCAGTAAGAATACAAAGGTTGTGTCTTGCCATGCACAACCCCAGCACATCCATCGCAGCCAACAGTGTGTGTGAATCCCGAAGTGATCGCTCAGTGAGGATTCTCTCCATTGACAAGGAAGCCTGAGTTTGATTGACTTTGAAGACCCATCCCCTCACAGAATTCCCAGGCCGAAGGGTTTTCTGGAGACCATTCCACTCAGCAAATCTATTTTATATATTAATTTAATCCATTTACTCTAAGAGTTTTCATCTTTAAAATCAGCTCTTTGTTTTATATTGTGAAAAGGATTTATATCCATTTACATACAGCAAGGCCAGGCTTCTGCTGGAATTAGAAGGCGTGGGGGAATTAAATTTACTCATCAGTCCTCAGCACTATTTGCTTCTCACCTAGAGCTCGTCCTCTAAGATCTTTCTAACAGGCCTGGTTGCAGTATGTTAAATGAATTACAAAGGGTGATTGGGAGTTCAATGAGAAAAAGCAATGAAGAGGCAAATTAAGTTTTTAATTGAATGTTATGAGCTGAAGGAGGCAAGGTGTTTGGTTCTTTTTTATTTTCATTTCAAAGTGGCACAACGTGGGAGGAAGCCAAGTAGGTAGATAGGATAAGCGAGATTGCACAACCTTTACCTAACAGAGCTTCACGAAAGCAGCAACTGTATAGGGCAAGCAGGAGGCAGGGGAAATAGTCACATGTCAGGTACACCACTATAAAAGACAGAAGCAAGACTTGTCAAAACCCAATATAGAGAGACACACAGAGAGAGAAGCAGAGAGACTGACAGACAGAGACAGACAGAAACGGAAATACAAAGACACAGAAAGAGAAGGAGAACACAGATGAGTTTTATAAAGAGAAAAATGCGAGCAATGAGGTTGATATTAGAACATTGATAAAGGCTGCAACACTTTGGCAAATGAACTGTTCAGATAAAAAGTATAAAGTGTTGAGAACTTGTAAGAAAAGAGAACACTGGACCCTGCCCCAGGCCAGCTCAGGCCTGCAAGAGTGTGCTGTGGTGGGCGTGAGGCTGAGCCATCTTTCCTGTCTTAGTTTGGAACCATGAGTGATTATCAATACAAACCTCCACTGTGTGTAAAAATACCACATTTTCTTTAACCCTTCATGTACGGATAGACATATAAGCCTCTTTCACCAACTGCTGTATCATAAAGAAGGATGCACTTGAGCCATATTAGCAAAATGAATGTTGAACGCAGTAAGTCAAACACACAAGCTTAAATATCACATGATTTCTCTTACGTGAGAAGCTCAAAATATCAATAAACCAAAGAACAAAAGGAGATCTTTTACAAAAGGAATGAGGATCAAGAGATGGAGGAAGAGTGCAACAAGGGGGGTAGGGAGGAATGCAAAACAGAATTGAAATGTGCTACGCACATCTGCCAATTACTCACAGTGAATGTGATCATTATGTACTGCAAACAAGTACTAAAAAACATAAAATTGAAAAGAGTACAAACTTCCAAGCAAAAATTGTTGAGTGGATGTGGAAGTAGACATAAGAAGTCTTTCAAGTATTTTTTGTTTATTCATGAGAATTCTACAAGTTTAATTTTTATTATTAAATTAAAAAGTTTAAAATTTTTTCTCACTACTAGCAAAAAACATATAAGCAATTTTATGTGAATATATATTTTCAGTTGGTTCTATTGTATATTTCATGTGTACCAGTATAAAATAATTGCCTTGATTGAATTGCAAAATAATTTTCAATATATTGAAATACTTTAATTTTCTGTTGATATGAAATAGTATAAATTTAAGTGTATTAATGAATAAAAATGAAATAAAAATGGGGGCTGGAGATTTAGCTCAGCGGCATAAGCGCCTGCCTTGCAAGCAGGCAGTAGTGAGTTCGATCCCTGGTACCGATAAAAATGAGAAAGACAAAAAAAAAAAAAAAAAAAAAAAAGAAAGAAAAGAAAAGAAAAATGAAGTGACTAGTAGGTATTC
Organism: Cavia porcellus; assembly: GCF_034190915.1. Lineage (NCBI taxonomy): Eukaryota > Metazoa > Chordata > Mammalia > Rodentia > Caviidae > Cavia > Cavia porcellus. The sequence continues at coordinate 18,670,260 of NW_026947504.1, forward strand.
TTTGGAGGAAAGTTATTTTTTTTATAAGTTTACCAAGAGTTCTTTTTCAGTTGATTGATGTCATACACTTTTTTGACATCTATTAAGAGAACTATAATTTTCTCCTTTGCTCTGTTCCTTTGCTATAAATAACTGTCTTAGTATTCAGCGGTTAATTTCCTGGAAAAGAAATATGTATCTGATCATGGTCAAATTTTATTTTAGAATGCTGTTTCACTCAATTTATTAGTATTTCTTTTAGACTTTTATTTTTGTTTTTATTTTTTGGTCATTCTTAAGACTGATAACTACCCAAATAAAGATTGAAAAATTGTTTAATTTATAGGCAATCTTGGTAAATTTTTTCACTTTCTTTATTGGTTTCAAGCTTTTATTTTTATTTATTCTGTATATTTACACTTCTGATGATTGAGCCACAGGCTTTCACACTGAGTGACATCCACAGCCCTTGCTGAAATTTTTGAAATAGGTCTCAATGGAACTGGATCTCGCTAAGTCACCCAGTTGTTCAGGCCAGGCTCAAACTTGGGATCCACTTGTTTCAATCTAGCAGAGCTCTGAGATTATAATCCAGGTCTACCAGACCCAGCTGATTCAAGGCTTTAAATAGTTTCTGAACTAATATTAGTCTTTTTGAATTTATTTCTAAGAAAAAGGAGAACTTTTTTGACTAGTATTTCTTATTATAATTTAATTTACTCATACTGTATTGTACTGATCAGACTGTCAGAAAGTTAGTGCGTGAATATCCTCCAAAACCTTTGTGGCACACAACCATCAAGTTCATGGATCTTCAGAAGGCAGGGTCCACTGTCGCCAACACATGACTACCAATCAAGAGTGCCTGCTGGCCTCCCTTGACCGTGCTCCTCTATGCAAACACTTAATGGAAGTCCTAATTCCATATATCTCTATGAGTCTATTTGCTGATATAATTTAATTCAAGGGTCACCAAATCTTTTCTGTTAAAGTCCAGAAGTCAAGTACTTTAGATATGTCTATTATAATTATTGTTGCTTTAGAAAACCACAACAGTTACAGACAACCCATAAACAAACTAGAATTGCTGTGCTCCAAAAGTTTTATATGAAAATAACACTACTGTAACTATTAAAATGCTATGGGAAATGATTGTGAAATCATTCACATGAGAAAATGCTTGAAGACCTAGTATGTTTAAACTGACTCAAACTTCATGCAGTGTGTGAAGATTTGCAACATTACATAATACCCCACTAATATATACAAATTTTAATCTTTTAGTATCAGTTAAAAATAAATTTTAATAAAGCTTCTAATAAGATATATTTCAAAAATATAAATAAATATTAAGCCACATTGCCCCACTGGACATAGTTTGTTGCTCTCTGATCTAGTTTATTGGTGTCTAATAAATTCAGTGCAAGGACCAGAGCTTGATATTCAAGGATGAAGAGATATATTTAGATGGTAATTTTAGTACTTTTTCAGCAGATATTACAAAAAAATTGACTCATGATTTTGTCTAGCCAACAGAAGCGTGCCACAGAGAAATAACAAGATTAACCAGAAGGGTAATTTACTGAAAACTTGGTGACTATCTAAAGTTCAACTGCCTAAAGTGAGGATGGATTAATAAATTAAATCAACTCTTGGAATGATATGGTTCTCCAAAATCTGCTTTTCAATGAAAACGCTGTCAAAAATACAGAATCGTCTTTTTTTAGTCTCTGGTAATTTACTAAGGGATAATGACAATCCAAGGATAATTTATTTATAAATTTATTTATATATAAGGATAATTTATTTATAATTTATTTATATATAAGTTAGAAAAACTTTGACAAAAGTATCGAGTTTTGTGTGATTTTACCTTACCTCATTCCCATCTTTTCTTTCCCACTCTGAGATAGCCTTGAATCTCAGAAGCTTTACACTGACGGTAGTTATGAAAACCATTAGTTTAGCCACTGCTATTAAGAATAGAACTGACTTAGAAATTGACAGAAGTCCACTGGGAAGCTGGTTGAGACTTTTCAATCTCAGGGCTTTTCTTTACATCTTTATTTGATCTGACTGAGATCACACTGTGCAAACATCCATATCATCAAAGTATTTGTCAAAAAAAGTCACGATCATTTTCAGCACATAGTGTCTGAGGCGGCTATCAGGAGACGTAACCAGAAAACTTGAAAGGAAAAATAGGGGACTAAGAAGTCCACAGGGGCCTTTGGAAAGCTCTGGCATATTTTAGGGAAAGTAGAATGCCATATGCATATGCAGGACCGTATACATGCCCTAGAAATACTTGATAAGACTGTTAACCCTTATTTGAAGCTCTACACAAACAAGAAATTAAAGCTAAGGCAGAGATGCTCATGCCTGTCAGGAATCATGTCCTAACATATGCAGATCCTCTGCCCAAACTGGGAGTCTCACTACCTCAAAGATTTAAGGAAATGTGTTTCATTTCTTGCATCATTCTTTTTTTGTTAGAATTTGTTTTAAATACCTAGCATATAAAATACTGCCTGAGATCAAAACACTACTTACTTATTGTCAAGCAATGTAGTCTTTGTTTCTTGGTTATGTTATTTGAAAAAAGGAAGTTATTGATACTATGTACAACTCATAATGAGCAGTGTTTGGCCATAGTGTGCACTCACATGTTAGAAATTATTTATATAAAATATAAACTGTGTTGCATAGAGCTGTTACAAGATCTCTCACTAGCCAGTCAGGTGAAACTTAAGAGGTAAAGTGGTTTTAAAATAAATGCAGATAGAAAAGATCAACTTCTCAGTCTAATTTAAATTTTTAAAAAGTTGAAATATAGTTATTAAAGGCTAGCCTATATTTGTAAGTACAAACAAGGCTGACAAAATCTTCAGTTCTTTGTTTTGATTAAGACTTACAAACTCAAATTTAAAATGTTCTCAAAATGTATAAATGGAGATAAAATTAGACTGATTTTTTAGTGAAGTCTTGCAAATCACCTAGATTTCCTTTCTTTTAATTCCCTCAGGGAAAGTTGAGAGGACAGGAAAAATATAAAGACAAGTTATAAGACCAAAAGTGCTTTCTTTGCAATGTTACAAAAGCAATTAGTTTTGGTCTTGCTTACTTCTTTAATAATAGAATCTTTTGATATAATCAACTAACAATAGGTTCATAGTCAATGGTTTAGGTACCTGACAATTTAAGTACTGAGTTAAATCTTTGGAAGCATCCTTTATAGAAAAATTCCTGACAATATTTAATGTAACTAGAAATTGTATCTGTGTATCAAGCAATTTTATATTTGGTTAATGTATGATATAAAAGAATTTATTTTAAACAGGTGACATTATGGTAGCCATTATTGATTTCCTAGTGTCTGGTCTTGAAAGCCCTTAAGGGTCTCATTCTTTTATACTATTACTTTTATACTATTTTGATGTGTTTAATCTACTGTGTGTGAAGGTGTGGACAACTATTTTGAAGAAAACAAGAGACATTTTGGTAGCCACTGCTGATTTCCTGCTGTCCTTTTCTGTAATCCTGTGTTATTTGCATTGTTTTACTCTGCTTTACTTTGTTCTATTTTGTTTTATTCTCTTTAAAATAAAAAAAAGACTTTATTTTAGAAACTGCTTTGGAGCTAGGAATTCCAGAAAATAAACTGATATAGTCATTTAATGAGATGAGGAAACAGTGAGAAAATATGTTTAGAAAGCTGGTATGTCCTGTACCATGCTCATCATTTCACAATAAATAGTTAATTTAATATATTTACATACTTAATATATTTACATACATACCAGATACCACAGCTTTTGTATTAATTTATTCACTGAATATAAAAATTGCTATAATTCAAGATCATTTTTCTTCCAATATCTGAAAGAAGTACCAGTCTCTTCATCTCATTGTTTCTTCCTCAGAGTAAGAGAAATGACTTTTGAGTTTAGCATAATTGATGAACATTAATAGGATTAACATGGTGTAAAGATCTGAGTGAAATTATTACAAATATACATAGAAAATCAGTTATTAAACTTATAAATACTTGAATGATATTAGAATCTATTTGATAAGATACCACTTTTCTGACCTTAGTGCAAATACAGATTCCCAAGAGATCTGCTTTTGTTTGTTTGTCAGGCATCAAACTCATGACCCAGTACTTGCCAGGTTGGCAGTGTGCTGCCAAGCTATCCCCCTGGCTCCCCTGAAAACCTGCTGAAATGCAGGGCTTAGTTCAGTGATTCTAATACAACAGATTTGAAATTTTTCATTCCTAATAAATGTCCATGTATAGTAACTTTATCAATCCAATTACAATTTTGATTAGCAAGAAACTAGAACATTTGTAAAAGACTAGGATGTTATTTAACATAAAAAAGAGCTAGTCTCTAACTTCAGAGCAATGAGAAGATGAACTGAAAGACTATCAGATGACAAAAGCATAAAGAGAGGTGACTAATAGTTTAATTTCTTTTTCACAAGAAAAAAGGAATATATTCCAAAAGTTAAATGTTAGGTTCATAATCTGTTAAACCTTGGAAAACTAACTTCTTAAGCTTTAAGTAGGAAGTCATTTGCAGGAGACATTAAACAAAATCCTCAAAAAACAGTTAAAATATAGCTAGAAGAAATGGCAGTATAGAATTCTGACAAAATTGAATAAAGAAAGTGAAGAAGATTGATGAAGAACAAATGGTGCTTTATACAAAGTGTTTTACTTTTTAGATGGCAAGCGTGACCAGGACATTTATAAGTCAATAGTGAACACTTGGGTTGCATGATAACAAAGTTCAGAGTCAAGTATGACCACACTAAGGAAAACATATATTTAGTTTAAATATGGGCTAATTTTTTAAACCATAATTTCATTTGTGACTACATAGAAAATCTGCTGGGTTGAATTTTGAGAATGTTTAAGAAGGTATATGAGATTTAAAACAAATACTAGGTTTGTGCTTGATATTTGATAGTGAACAAATATTTAGAACCGTGAAGTCTCTAGTAAACTGAATGATGTCTCAAAGGAATCAGGACTGAATCAGAGGAATCTGTGACTACTAACTTATCTGGAAAAAAGCCTTTGAAGATGCTGTTCAGTTATGATATTGAAATGGGAAAATTATTCTGGATTATTTAAAAGGAACCCAAATTTCAAATATGAAAATTTATATATAGGCAAAGAGAGATTGACACAGGTGCTGAGAAGTCTATTCTGCAAAAAGACAGAAGTTGAAATTAAGTGGCTACAACCTAAGAATCACTGGAAGTTACTAAATATTGGAGGGACCAAGAAATGATTGCACCCATAGAACTCAGAAAGAATATTGCCCTCCTGATGCCTTGATTTCAGCTCAATGAAACTGATTTCAGATATCTGAGCTTCAAAGGTGAGAAAAAATACATTTTTATTGTTTCATGCCACCTGCTGCATACTAATTTGTTAGAACAGTCATAGGAAACTTTTATAGGATCCAAAGAGAAGAAGAGAGAGAGGTACAAGTAGATAAAACAGAAAAAATGATCTTCATTGGGAAATGTGACTCAATGAAAATATCATTAAAGATGAGATGAAGAATTAACTGAAAAATAAAAGTAATTTATCTTCACATTAAATAGTCAAAATTATATTGTTTGGACTTTTTAATTTTAAAGAGAAAAAAAAAGAAAAATCAAGACATAAACAAGAAACAACAAAAGGAAAATGATAATGACAGGGACAAGTGCTACAACAAAACACAATGATGACATAGGATTTCAAAACAGGAGGTTAACAATTCTTTCCTCCAGAAAATCTACCTGTAATCAGAGAGGGACTCTCCCTCTCTAGAAACCACTGACTATTTTCAAGTAGTCAGAAATTGAATTTGTGAACAGATCATCAAATACTGCAGATAGAGAAGTAGATAAGTATGCACCCAGTCCAGGGATACTGATTTCAGAATTAGGATTCATAGATCGACAGGTCACTTAGCTATGGTGTTTTACCAGGACTGTCTCTGTGAAGTAGTATTCTAGAGTTGTTTTTGTGAACAATAGGCAATCAATTTCATGGGGTCAAAAATTTCAAGTTTATAAAAATTAGCATGGCAGTATAATCTTCCATGACATAAAAAGAAATCTGCCTGGAGGACTGTGGAGTTCTAAGCAAGCAGGTGGGCGCCTACTTTCCCCCGAGTCCATCTTGTTTGGGACCCTCACTCGGCAAGGGCAGGGAACCTCATGGCTTCCAGATGCACTGAGGCAGCTTGGTGGGTCCGGGGGCACTGGCATCGGCCTTCCATTCCTGGCTGGGCCTAGCAGAATGTGGAGTTCTAAGCAAGCAGGTGGGAACCACCAGATCCAGAGGCCCAGCAGCCTGATGTAAGTGCCCTGTGCACGTTCCCTGGAATCAAGCTAGTTTGGGACACTCTCTCGGCCCCAGTCAGGGAACCTGGCAGCTTCTTGGTGCACTAGAGCAGTGCAGCAGGTCCCAGGAGTAGGCATCAGCCTCCCCTCTCCCAGCTGTGCTTGGTGGACTGTAGAGTGCTAAGCAAGCAGGCAAGCACCATTAGTTCTAGAGGCTGGGCTTGAGGTGTCCTGTACCACCCCCAGTGACCCACTATCAATCCATGGAACTGGGTGTCAGAGTCCCAGGAGCTGAGGGCATAGAAGAGGATTTCCAACAGACCCTGAGGAAGCCTTAGAATAATACTCAGAACACTTGAAACACAGAAATATAGGAAAATGATAAAATGAAAGACCAAATTACAATCTCAAACCTCCATCCCATCCAAAGAAACCTTAGGAGTGATGTATATAGAAGAAAATATGCCACATACCTCAAATATTGAATATAATAGCAACTGAAATAAGCAAGCACCACCAGGAAGCTTTAAAGGAATTCAAACTAGAAATAATCTCCCAGGTAAAAGAAAAAATGATAAAAGAAATGAAAGAGATGCTGAATATATCTAAAGAAGACACAGTTAAAAAATTAGAGAAACTAAACAAAAAGATACATTAGCAATATAAGAAACAAACAGAATACATAAAGCAGATGCACAGAGATATACAGGAAATCAAAAATTCCACTGAAAGCTGCAAAAACCACCTCAATGAAAGTGAAGATAGAATTTCAGACCTTGAAGACAAGATTGCAACTAGTGAACAGGAAAGGAAAGATCTTTTAAAAATAACAAAGAATCAGGAAATAACAATTCAACAGCTGCAAGATGATGCAAAGAAAAACAATATAAGATTGATAGGGATAAGTGAAAAAGAAGGGGACAACATAAAGGATATTTAGAGGATATTTAGAGAAGTAATAGCTGAAAATTTCCCAAAAATGAGATTGTAAACTGATATCAAGATCAATGAAGCATATAGAACTCCAAATAGCCATAACCAAAATATATCTACACCTAGACATATAATAATGACCATCCCAGAAATCAAACAAAAGAATAGAATATTAAAAGCTGTCAGAGAGAAAAGACAGATAACTTATAAAGGACAACCTATCAGAATCACAGCAGACTTCTCAGCACAAACGATAAAGTCAAGAAGAGCATGGAATGAAGTATTCCAGATCCTAAAGCAAAATCATTTCCAACCTAGACTGATGTACCCTGAAAAACTGTCCTTCAAAATCTGATGGAGAAATAAGACTCTTCCACGACAAAGAACAGCTGAAGAACTTCATGATCACCAAGCCAAGCCTGCAAAAAATATTGAAAGACAGTTTAGATACACTTAGGAAAAAACCACTAAGCAAAGCAGACAATTAAACAGAACAGAAAAATAAAGATGCAACAGCAAAAAGATAAGATGTCAACAATAAATCAACATATAACAGTTATAACAATTAATGTAAATGGTCTCAATGCACTCATTAAAAGAAAGAGACTGGCAGAATGGATCAAGAAACAACATACAACCATAAGCTGTCTACAAGAAACCCATCTAACCAAAAAGGATACTCACACAGTGAAAGTCAAAGGATGGAAACAATACTTCATGCAACAGGAACCCCCCAAAAAATCAGGAGTAGCCATTCTGTTTGTATATACTGTGAACTTTAAACCAATAATGATGAGAAGAGACAAAGAAGGTTACTATATACTTGTCAAGGGAAAACTTCCAAGAAAAAGAGATAACTATCTTAAATATATATGCACCAAATTCCAGAGCACCCAGTTATATAAAATAAATATTAACAGAAATGAAAAATCAAATTATCAGTAACACAATTGTAACAGGAGACCTTAACACACCATTGACACCAACCAGACAGAAAATCAGCAAAGAAATAACAGAACTGAATCATGCATGTGAACAAATGGACTTGATAGACATATACAGAGTGTTACATGCAACAACATCACAATACACATTCTTCTCAGTAGTGCATGGGTCATTCTCTAAAATATACCATATATTAGCTCACAGAACATATTTAAATAAATGTAAAAGAGTTGAAATTATCCCTTGCATGTTATCAGATCATAGCACCATGAAATTAGAAATTAATGATAAAAGATAATTTAAAAATCCCACAAACACATGGAAACTGAATAACACACTCTTGAGTAATCGGTGGGTCACAGGGGAAATTAAAGAAGAAATTAAACAATACCTAAAAGAAAATGAAAATACAAATACATCTTACCAGAGTCTGGGAAGCAATGAAAGCCATCCTCAGAGGAAAATTTATTGCACTGAGTTCCCATACCAGGAAAACAGAACGAATACAAATAAATAACCTGGTGTTACACCTCAAACAGCTAGAAAAACAAGAGCAAGTCAAGCCCAAAGCCAAAAGAAGAGAGAGAAATAAAAGGGGTCAAATAGGAAAAGAAGAAGTTAAATTATCATTGTTTGCAGATGACATGATTTTCTACATATAAGACCCCCAAAACTCCATTGAAAGACTCTTAGATATAATAAATAAACTCAGTAATGTAGCTGGATACAAAATCAATACTCAAAAATCAATAGCATTCATATTCACTAACAACAAAATCACAGAGAGGGAAATAAGAGAAGCCACACCCTTCACACTAGCAACCAAAAAAAGAGAAATATTTAGAAGTTACTCTTATGAAAGAAGTGAAAGAACGATACCTGGAAAATTATAATACACTGAAAAATGAAATTGAAGATGATCTCAGAAAATGGAAAGACATCCTTTGCTCATGGATAGGAAGAATAAATATTGTGAAAATGGCCATTCTCCCATAACTGTTATACAGATTCAATGCAATCCCAATAAAAATATGATCAACATGCCTCATAGATCTCGAGAAATCACTCCTAAAATTCATCTGGAGTGAGAAGAGACCTAGAATAGCAAAGAGAGTTCTAAGCAACAAAGGCAAGGCAGGAGGCATAACAATCCCTGACTTGAAGTTATACTACAAAGCAACAGTAGTAAAATCAACATGGTACTGGAATCAAAACAGAGCTGAAGATCAATGGAATAGATTAGAAGACACAATAAAAACTACAAACACATCCAACCTACCTTATTTTTGATAAAGGAGCCAAACAGGTTCACTGGAAGAACGACAGTCTCTTTAATAAATGGTGTTGGAAAAACTGGCTTTGCATATGCTGAAAACTAAAACTAGACCCATGTGTATCACCATGTACTAAACTAAAATCTAAATGGATCAAAGATCTAAATATTAAAACAGAAACACTAAATCTCGTGGAAGACAAACTAAGTAAAAATCTTGAAGGCATAGGGGTACATAAAATATTCATGAACAGGAATCAAACTTCACAGGAAATACTTCCCAGAATCAGTAACTAGGATCACATATTATTAAAGAGTTTCTGCATGTCAAAAGAAATCTTCAGCATAGTGAAAAGAAAACCCACAAACTGGGAAAAAATCTTAGTGAACTGTCCCTCAGACAAAGGACTTCTGTCTAAAACATATAAAGAATTAAAAAAAAAAAACTCCGACCTCCAAAATTCAAAGATCCAATCCAAAAATGGGCATCTAAGATGAATACACAATTCTCAGATGAAGAAATGCAAATGGCAAATAAATACATGAAAAAATGCTCATCATCATTGGTCATTAGAGAAATGCAAATTAAAACCACACTGAGATTCCATCTCACTCCTTAAAGAATGGCCAGGATCAAGAAAACCAATAACAAATGCTGGAGAGGCTGTGGGGAAAAAGGAACTCTCCTGCACTGTTGGTGGGAGTGTAGACTGGTACAGCCTTTGTGGAGGTCTGTCTGGAGATTTCTCAAAAAGCTGGGATTGGAAGTCCCATTTGATCCAGCTATTCCACTTCTAGGCATATTCCCAGAAGAACTAAAAGCATCAGTACCACAGTGATATATGTGCACCCATGTTTATAGCAGCACAATTTGTAATTGTCAGATCTTGGAAACAGCCTAAGTGTCCATCAACTGAGTAATAGATAAAAAAAAGTTGTGTTATTTTTATGCAATGGATTACTATTCAGCTATAAAGAAGGATCACATTGAGATATTTATAAATAAATGGATGCAGCTTGAGACCATACTCATAAGTGATATAAATCAAATTTACACGTGTGAATACCGAATAGTTTCCCTATTGTAAGAAATGATTCAAATATATAAAAGTATGTGGTGATTATGATTCCCCACTATGTGGCTTTGAAGCCTTATAAAGTTTTTACTCCTTAATTGGAATGGCTTTATTCTGGGCTGTTTGATATTATTGCACGTGGTGATATGAACAGCTATTCTGAAGAAAACAAGACATCATAATAGCTAGTACTGATTTAATATCATCTTGTTTTGAAGTCCCATCAAGCTTTTGGTCTTCTGTCTCCATCAGTCTTAACATGTTGTATCTTATAGGATTTCATTATATGTGATAGTACAAAGAAAAACTTTTATAGATAAGGAGATAATATACAAACCATTGCTCATTTTCTGTTAGTTGGTACTAAATACCCTGTAATACTGTCATTCTCTTGAATGGTTTTACATTGTCTTGATATGTTTGATGCTACAGTATACTAAGTTATACTCAAATATTTCAAGGAAAGAGACACTATGGTAACTACTGTTATGTCGAGATATCTTGTGGTGAAACACTAGGTCGCTTAAATTGTTATGTTTTGATCTGTGCTGTTGTGTTGTTATGTCTCCTTTTCTCTCAATCTCCTTTTTTATTATTTATTATTTATTTTAATTTTTTTAATTAAGAGACAAAATTAATAAAAAATTGCAGAATACATTATAGTAACCCACTTTGATTTCCTATTAACTTGATTTGAACCCCTGTATTGCTCTCACCATCTTGTTTTGACTGATTTTACTCTATCCTGTTTTGCTTGATGTTATCAAGATTGAGGGTTTAGGCAACTACTTTGAAGGCAGTAAGATTCACTATGATGCCCATTCTGGTTTGACTGTTATCTTCTTTTGAAGCCCTGTAATGTCTCCAATATTTAGGTTTTATTGGTCTTGTTCTGTACTGTTTTATTCAATTTTATTATACCTAATGATATAGGCAATTCTTTTTAAGGTAGCAAGAGGCATTTTGGTCCCCATTGTTGATTACCTTGTATTCTGTTTTTACATTATGTACTATGTCCATCTTTTGTTTTGACTGACTGTTTGTTTGGTCACATCTGTTTTTTTTTTTTTCTCTTCCAAAAAAATAAGAGTAATAAGAACTATGGGAGTAATAAAACCCAAAATGTGTAAATGTTGTTGTAAAAAAGAGAGGGGGAAAAAGTACACTAAAGGATACAACTGCAAGTGTTTTTAGTTGTGTAAGATAGATGACCACATTACTAAGTTTTTGTTGGATCATTGAACACAACTGTTTGCAGTCTCACTGTTTGAATGTCCACTTTGTATGCTTTACTCCTGTAACTTGAACAATTTCTAAGATGACAATATGTAACCTATTAGCTAGTGATTTACTTTTTTTTTTGAAATCCTGTATTACTTGTACCCTTATACTGTTTTGTTCTTTTTTTCCTCCTTTAAATAAAAAAAAAAGATAAAAGAAAAAAAAGGAAATTTGCCTGGCTTTCAGGAAAGGTTTGTGTATTATAGGGTGCTTGTAGAGTACTTAAATATTTACTTTTGAGTTCACTAATTTTAACTACCGAGTCAATTGTCATTTTTCATTTGTTCATCATCTAAATAGATTGACAATTTGATCACTGCCAAGTTGGAATGTATATATGTCTGGGTTTAAAATATGACTTTTCTGTCCACTCTTATGTATAGTGTGAATATACCTATAATTGCCTTTTCATTTTGATATTATCATTACCATACTAAGTATGGTTGTGTAAATTGTGCTCTCCCCTTCTCACACTGATTTGTGTCTGCTTGTTTTCTCTCTTCTCCAGGATTACCTGTCATTCCTTTTAGCAAAAAAAAAAAAAAGTAACTGTCTTCAGTTTTCAAAGGCAATGACGTTTTCTTCTCTATTTCTTCTGTAATCAATTTTTTTCCTCAATCAAAAGCATGAGAAACTAACATTTTTATCTTTAAAACAGTCCAAATGTCATAATTTGCCTGAAGGTTAATTATTTCAGTGGAGACTGAAATACATTCACAGGTATCTTAGGTTATTGTAATGTTCGAGGACCTAAAAAATAAAGAGCTTTAAGTATTGGCTTTCAGACTACTAGAAGAATCTGGCAAATGATTTGCACGAAAGATAATAGCAATATTCTTATAGGTTTTACAGAACTGTACCTTCAGGATTCTCATTCAAAAATTGGATTTGGGGTGCTAGCATAAGCTGTAATTCTGAAATTCTAATTAAATATAAACGTAGGACTAGCATTTAAGGAGCATATCAGTTGTGAAGGTTGTGGTTCTGATTCATCATGAAGTAATTCCTATCTGTCACTTCCACAACCTTAGTGCTTTGCAATCTCTGTTTCTATGCTTGATAGTAAATGAAATTTTCATTTGAAAAGAAAATCTGAGACAAAAACATACTCATAATTTACCTCCTTCTCATTTCCTTCTGTGCTAGGGCTAGTGCAGTTATGCAATGTGCTATATAATCTACTGAGTCCTCTGAGTGATCTCCCTGGCGCAGGAAACATGTTTTGTTACCATAAACTTTATCCAGTATCAGTAAGATTTACCGACTAGGTGGAATATCTCAATGACAATTAATCCCCACGTTCTACTATTTTACTTCAAAGGGAAGAAAAATAACATTTTTATGTTTTATTAAAAATCTCAGAATAAAATATTCTCCTAAACATATGAGAACTATAACCCATTAGAGATTAGTAGATTAGTAGATTCTTCCCTTATATCACCAGAATTACTGCAGTATGTGATAAACTCATTTTTTAATAAAAAAGAGTGAAAAATATAATAGTTAATGCTTGCATAATATTTTATTTTTTAAAATAAAAAAGAATGAGACATATAGTAATACTTAATACCTGATAATATATTAGTTTTTAAAATTTGTGTATTATTTTAAATTTGAACTACACAGCAAACTTGCTTTCGATCATTGCCATTGATTGGTTATACAGTGAGAAAACTCAGCACAAGCAGCAGAGCTAACTGTCATAAACTGTTGTTCCAGCACTTGATGGACAGCTCGCCACAGGGATGTCCTAGCTCAAGACTGTGCTTTATTCCGAAAGCTATGAAGTCACATGAAGATAATGCACAGCAAATAGGTTGGGTGGGAAATGCAGTACAGGTTGCTAAAACTGTGATATTTGCTGCTTCTGACACCCAGGAAATGGCATTGTTTCTTTCCAGGGAATATTCACTTTCCTTTGAAAACATAGCTATGTGAGGAAGCAGACACAAGATGATACTTTAGGAAAGTGCAAAACGTAATGATAACCTAACTGCTCTCAAATAAGAAGATGCTAAGACTGAAGGAGACAGACTCTAGAAGTAGAGGCAAAAAAAAAAAAAAAAGAACAAAGGGAAAGGAATTTATAACATAAAAAGCAAGAGAAGGAGGAGGAGAAAACCAGCATGCAATGTGAGATATGAGAAAAAAAATCAGCAGCAGAAAGGCATCAGTGAAAGAAAAAATCTTAAGAATGTAGTTCTTGGAATTCATAGGTGTCTTTCCAAAAATTGGGAAATGTGGCATTTGGAATTTTATTAAAATATCAGAAGACAGGTGATCCAGCTGACTTCAAACTGGTAGATACATGTATCTACTACTGTCTTCTGATATTATTAGATATATTCAAGGGAGCTCAGTGATCATTATTCTTTAATGTAAAATAGCTGATTTAATTTTCTGAATTATTTGAAGGTAATTTAACTGTCATCCAAAAGTGATTTGGACAAGGTTTTAGAAAATGTAGGTAAGAGTGAAACTAAGATATTGACAGGTTCTTTCAGAATTTCAGGGGCATGTTCCAGGGCTACTCCTGAAGCATCACTTCTCCAGGGGAAAGCGTTCCACACTGACAACTCTGTGACGGGCAGAAGCAAGGGGATCCAGAGCATGGACCAGGGGCTCAAACTGCTGAAGTTCAAACCCTGGCGGTGACCTGCAGTAACGAGAGCCTTTTCTTTGCTTTGCTTTTCTTCTTTTCTTTTTTTGTCTTGTCTTTTACCTTCCCCTTTTCTTCCCTTTCTTCCCTCCTTCCTTCCTTTCTTCCTTCTTCCCTTCCTGCTCCTTCCACTCCTCCTTTATTCCTTCTTTTTTTCCTATTGGTCAGCATTAAAAACCTCTCCCCTTGACTTTTGGATTGAGTTGCATCCCCAGCTTTTCTTATTGTTTAGTTTGAGTCAAGGTCTCGCTAAGTCACTCAGTTGCACAGGTTGGACTAGACAGAGAGCCTCAGCTCCCAGGGTTCTGGAGCTAAAGACCTCTGCTGTGAAGCCTGGGCTAGCAAGGGATTCTCAAATTTTTATTCATCATGGAATATCATTATTTTTGAAAGACAGTTTTCAGGTAGTAGTCAGAATTTTTTTGTAGTATTTTGAAATATTCCAGGGCCTTATGGTCTCATGTTTTATTGATATATCTGACATTAATTGAAAGTTTTTCCTTCAAGAAATGAATTTTCCTTTAGTCACTGCTTTAAAATTTTCTGTCTTTCAAAGGTTTGATTATAACATGTTTAACTTACTTGGAGTTCATTGAGTTTCTTGTGGGTGTACATTACTGTTTTTCAAATAAAGTTTAGAAAGATTTTGGCTTTTTTTCTGAAGCTTTTATGTTTTGCATTTGTCGGTTCATCCATTTTGAGATTTCCTATTTAGCATACATTTGTATATGATGACTTACCATATAGTTTCTCGAGATGCTATTTTGTAAAATTGTTTTTTCCTTTTTAATTCTTCAAAATTGGACCAGCTTTACAATTCTTGCCTCATATTACATATTCTTTTTTTATTTTAAATTATTTGTACATCTTGATGCTAAATTTTTATTTTAGTTTTTGTACCTTAAAATTTCAGAATTTTAATGTGGTTTTTCAAAAATAACTTTTATTCATTTCTTGATATTCCTTATTTAATGAATCTTTCTCATCATGCTTTAATGAAATTTTTTAATCATGACTTCCATTAGTTCTCAGAAAGATCGAATTGTAATTAATCCTTTTGTCCTAGATTTAAAACCTCTCAGAGATAGTGACTCTGGACTCTTTACTTTCATGTGAATGAATAATGTTTTCTGTATATTCATATTTTATTACCTGTGTTGAAAACAGAATATGTTATGTAATGCATTATGAAAATAATTGATTTTGTTCCCTTCTCAGGGATGGTTGATGCATTATTTTATTTTTAGCTTATTTTTCTGGCTTGCCTGGAGTAATTCTGTGCAGCTGCTCATGATTTACTTATATTCTTTTCATGTCTTTGTTTATCAGCTTCATTTCCTAAGGGTTGCCCAGTGGTCAGAACATATTACTAACAATGATCAATTAGACGCTGTGTTTAAACATCTTGGGTAAATAAGTCTTTCACTTTTTGCTGCTAAACATGTGTGTGGGTTGGAACATTTACTCAAAATCTTGGCAGTTTACAAGATTTCTCTCAGCTTTGGTTTCTTCATACACAACGATATATACTTATTCCAGGATGATTGGATAGCTAAGAATTTCTTCAGACTGCTGAGCATAGGCGTGCACTGACACTCGACAACACCACTTGTACATGTGAGAACTCATTAAGGGCCACCTAACTGTCTCATGCTCCAGACTTTCCTCTGAAAGAAAAATTTCTTCTGAACTTCCTCTCTGTTGATTTGACTGTCAATATGATAATTCTGTATTATCTGGGATCTTGGCCATCTCTAATGATTGTCTAATATATTAATGCTATGATTTAGATCTAAAATGTTCCACCAAATTTTCATGTGTGTGGAAAGGAGCTGAATCACAGGGGCACTTTATCTAATGGTGGGAGATGAGACCTGGTTGAAGGCTGATTTATTCTTGTCCCCAGCTCTTCTCTTCTCACTATTTCCTGGCTGCCATGATTTGAACACCATTTCCTCCATCATACCTCTCTGCTGTCCCATTTCTGCTTTGGATCCAGACAATCATGGACTGAAACCACGAGCCAAAATAAACCTCTTGTCCTTAAGCAATGTGCTATTCTGTCACTGAGACAATTGCTGTTGTTTTTGACAGCCCGTCCAGGTAGCACAACGTGGGGAGCAGTTTTAGGTGGAAACTGACCACATGGGCAGGCATCGCAGTCCCAAGAACAAAGTTCCTGAGACAAGCCTGTGAAGGACCTGCCCAGAGAACACCAAGGCCCAAGACAATCTGGACAGTGAGTTGCCAGGACTGTTGGGTATCATGTGACATTAAGTTGCTAACGGAATGAATAATGCCCCTGTAATGAGGGTGCAGTCCCTTTCCTCCCATCAGGAGAAAGAGAGCTCCACTTGACCCCAGTTTTCGTTTCTTTATTTTTCTCATCTTCCCACCATTCTTCCCCTCAGAAGGCATCTGCAGCTGCGTGAGTGGTGCAGTACAATTCATAATAGCTAAATCTTGGAAGTAGCCTACACGTTCATCAAGAGATGAACAGGCAAAGGAAATGTGATAACACACAATGAAGTATTATTCTTCCATCAGAAAGATAAATCTGAGTCATTTGTAAGAAAATGAACTACCTTGATACCATAACATCAAGCGAAGTAAATCAGACTCACAAGTTTAAACATCACATGTTCCTCTTACATGGAAAACTCAAAATATACATAAAGAGAAACTAAAAGATAGATAATAGGGAGTTGAGAGATAGCCATTTCTCAGATGACGAGCTCCTAAAGACTGCGAGGAAAGGAGGGCAGAAGGGAGAGAAAAGCAATGAAAAAAAATTAAATGTGCCATGTCTACATACCAACTGCACAAAAGAATGTGAACATTATTATATACTGCAAATAGGCAGAATAAATAAATAAATAAATAGCCTCCAACTTGGAAGACTATCCCCCTTGATTTTGATACTTATGATAACAGTGCAATTATCAAGACAGTTGTTTTATAAAAAATTCAGCCAAGCAGAATACCTATTGCAGAAAGAGAACTATACAAAAATGGAGCACTAATTTTTGACAAAGTTGGAGTAATTCAACTGATAGAGTGGTCTTTGCAACAAACCATACTGGGGCATTTGATATTCATATACAAAATCAGGAATTTCAACCTATATTTTGCGCTGTTTACAAAACTAACCTGACATTGTGGTCCACACCTGTAATCCCAGCACTTGAGAGACTGAGGCAGGAGAATTGCCACAACTTTCAGGACACCCTGGGTTACGTAGTGAGTTCAAGGCCAGCCTTAACTTGGTAGTAAGACCCTGGCTCAAAAAAATAAAAATAAAAATAGACATTAGTCTTCAAGTAAAATTACAAAGTTTTAGAAGACAGTGTAGGAAGAAATACTTGTAACTGTGTCCAAGCTTTCTCAAATTGAAAACAAATGTCTCAAATTGAAAAAATTTCTCAGCTTGATCATTTTTTCATGCCTGTATCTTTTAATTTGAGCAACTACTTTGAAGAAAACAACATGCAATATATTAGCCATTATTAATCTCTTTTTGTTTTGAAATTTTGCATCACCATTTTTATTCCTTTTTAATTTAAATTTTTTTCTTAGATAGATAATCATAATCATGGTTCTTAAGATAAATACACACACATACATGAATTCAACTAAGCTTAGAAAAGAATACTTTAAAAATTGCATCTGAATGGAATATGTATAAACTTACTTCTTGTCATGACTCCTTGTACAATGTAGAGTAATTTTTATGTGGCTTTTGGGACAGGTAATTTTAATTCCATCTTGACAGGATTAAGATACTCTGGAAGAAGTGACTGGATCAAGGGATTGCCACACCCAGGAGTGATTAGCTCACTGGTGTTCACAGCTGATGTTTACAGCTGAATAGACTGTTAGAAGATGAGACCCAATTGCAGGAACTGGGCCACTTGTGTCACATCTTTTGAGGGGTATCTCTCACTGGTGCCCCACCCTTCTGCTTTCTGTCAGCCACGCTGTTGCTGCTTTGGAGCTATCCAAGGACAGTCTGTATCCCTGACACTGAGCTAACCTGAGCTCTTCCTCTTTAACTTGTGGGCACAGGTATGTTGCCCTAGCAATGGAAAAGCTGAGCAACATGCATTTTATTAGCTATAAGTAATCTAAGAGATGATTTAAAGTACTCAAGAAGATATGTCCAATTACATGCAAATGCTACACCATTTTATAGAAAGGACATGAGCACCTGTGCATTTTGGTGTCTACCAGAAGGTCCGGGAACCAACCTCCCAAGGGCACAGGAAGGA
This sequence comes from Cavia porcellus, assembly GCF_034190915.1. Classification (NCBI taxonomy): domain Eukaryota; kingdom Metazoa; phylum Chordata; class Mammalia; order Rodentia; family Caviidae; genus Cavia; species Cavia porcellus. The sequence continues at coordinate 18,689,025 of NW_026947504.1, forward strand.
CAAGTGTACATGACTTCTTGGCTTTCAGAAAACTAAAAAAAACTTATTCTAAAGAATGTACTAGAGTGGGGGCTGGGGATTTAGCTCAGCGGCATAAGCACCTGTCTTGAAAGCAGGCAGTCGTGAGTTCAATCCCTGGTACCAATAAAAATGAAAAAGACAAAAAAAAAAGAAAAAGAAAAAGAAAAAAAGAAAAAGAATGCACTAGAGAAAAAATGTATATAGAAACTAAAAAAATATTTTCTAATTGTCTCCTGAAGTACTTGTAATCAATTGTTTTAAATAGTCTCAAAAGTCAATATTAAGGTATCAAAATAGTTCACTAAAAAAGACGGAGTTGACCATAGTTCATCAGAGAAGATGTACGTACTTAACAAGCAAATGAAAAATGATTGGTATTATTCACTATGAGAAATACTAAATAAAACCACAATGAAACTCCACAGCACACTCACTAGAAAGGCTGAATTTTTTTATTATATTACATTTTAATATTACATTCATTCTGGGTAGATGATGCATCTTAATTCTTTTTATAGTTCCTCCTCTCCTCCCACCCAGCATTTTTGGGCCCCTTCCCATTTGTAAAAGATCCATCTCCCAGTAGAAAATCTGATTTTCAAAAGAATGATCACAGAGAGTGTTTGCAACGATGTACTAGAATTGGAAATTTCATTGAGAATGTAAAATGATAAAGGTATTTTGGCAAAAGAGTTTGGCAGTTTCTTTTAAATATGTCTGATACATGATACAGCTATTCTACGCTAGTGAATTCACCTACGAGAAAGTGTATGTTAGTGTCAAAGCTTTTCCATAAGTGATCCTAGAAACCTTAATTATAGTCACAGAACAGGAAATAGCCTATACTTTCATTTATGTATGAATAAACAATTTGCAATGTATCAATACAATGAAATTCTTCTCAGTAGTAAAAGGAGTGAGCAACAGTATCTAGAACTTTGTATACTGAATTATTATTTAACGTATTTAAAATTTTAGAAGCATCAAACTTGTCTACAGCGATTGAAAATAGCTATTTACGTGCTTATAAAAGATCACAACGGATGTTTTGGTGATATTTTCACTATGTTAATCACTGTCAAGGTTTCATGACTGTATATATTCATCAAACTTATCAAGTTGTATACTGTGAGTAGTTCCATCTTACTTTATGCCAGTTATATTTTAATAAGCCATTTGTAGAAGATAATATGTATGTACGATGAAGAGCATGTGTCCAGAGATACAAGGAGCCTTTACATATTAAAAATAAAGCAGCAAATACTCTAACCCAAATGGACAAGAAACTTAAGGTCATTTTACAGGTTGGCAAGAATATTCAAAACTGGTTACTGTTATTAATTTTCAGGAGAATTAAAAAGGACAGTGAGACTGTCCTTCAAACCTACTAAAATGACTAAAGCAAGTAAAAGATGGGAAAAATGAAATTCAGTAGGAATAATTATGAGTATTAACTGAAACTCTCCTACATTCCTAGTGGGATTAGGCAATGGAACAACCACTTCGGAAAATGGTTTTGCAACTTCTTATAAATTAGATGCAAGCCTACATTTAATTTGACCCAGAAATTTTACTCTTGTGTATTTACCCAAGTGAAATGGAAACATATGTCTCCACCGAGGCTTTCACAATCAGGTTTCTAGTAGCTGTATTCATATTAGGACCCAGCTATAAACAATCCAAATGTTTCTTAACAGGAGATTTAATAAACTATTCATGATGGCTTCATAAAATGGAATAATATTAGTGAAATACAAGGAAATAAGTCACCAAGATATGCAACAATAAGGTAAATCTCCGTATCAGTACATTGAGCAAAATAAATCATGTACAAAATATTATACATTCTTGTTTTGGTGTTTTTGTTTTTTTTTTTTTTAACTAAGGATCGAACTCATGACCTTGCCCTTGCTGGTACAGGCTTATGCCGCTGAGCCCCAAAACATTATACATTCTCTTCATATGAGTCATATGATTCTCTTTATATGAAGTTCAAAACAGGCAAAACTAATCAATCATGACAGAAATTAAAACTCTTACTAACAGAGTGAGCAGTGTTTAGATACAGACACAAGGGAATATTTTAGAGTAAGAGACACGTTTAGTAAGGTTATTGGGGTAGACAGTACCTGGGCATAAATATCTGGTGAATTTATCAATTAGGCACTTTAAGTATTTGTCTCCAAATAATGTATACATCCTATCTACATTTTTAAAGTATGTGGGTAATAATATTTAACATTTTTATCAGGTTTATGCTGCCAGATGCTGACCTGATGCTCATTCTGACTTTCTCTCTCACTGTTTTTACCATTTGGTTAAATTACACTGGCTTGAATTTCTTTTGAAGTTTAAAAACAAACTGCTGGCTATTAAACATCAAAGCTCTGCTCAGTGAATGACTTTATAGTCTTCAGTGTCTAACATTTGCCCTCCCTGACAGGTTGTCTATAAAAACGCGCTGCGTCAATATGTGGGGATGCTCCAAGCTCCACTGATCACACAATCTGCATTCAATCTTTCTAGTGAGCGTCAGGCTTTCTACAATTCCCCTTTATAACATTTATGTTACATGCTGGGTTTTTCTTAGTACTAAATGAGAGCAAAGCAAAAATTCATATTTCAATAATTGACACTGTTATTAAGTGTACACTTGTTATATTTTCTTCAATAGATAATCAGGAGTTTTTGAAAAGCACTTAGAAAAAATTTGCAATAAGGACAGAATTTTGAAAGATCTAGCATAACGATATCTATTTTAAAAATTTGACTAAGCCTTCTGTTAGAAAAGAAGGGAGATAAGCTAAACATTCATTCTGTGTTCAACACTTCTTACTTAGAAAAGAAAAACTGAAGATATTGCTTATGTGACCTTTTCTGAAACATAAAGAATGTTGTGATAAAAGTTTGCAGTGCATGCTAAAAGATTTAATGGAATTTAGGTCTTAATGGATTCATGGATGTCATAGATTTGCTAAGAGATGACCTTAAATTTTCTTGATTGGGCATCATCAAGTACTTTTAGGCCTGACTGGGTAAGCAGTTTCAATAAGAATAATGGCAGTTCTAATGGTGATTATTGAACATGTTGTGTCCCATGAACATTGTTAATACCTTACATGTATGCATTCACTTAATCATCACAGCAGTGACATGAGCTGGTTACTGTTATTAGCCACATTTTAGTAAGCAAGTGAAATGAAATTTTACAAATTGCATATTAAAAGAGGAAGAAGGACTCAACCAAGTTTTGGTGGTTTTCTAAACTTTTTCTTAAGCATCATGTCAATTTCCCCCATTGGTTTTTATTTATTTATTTATTTAAAGAGGAAAAAAAAGAAAATAAAAAACAAAGCGGTAAAAGGGTACAAGTAATGCAGAATTTCAAGAAAAAAATATACAGTAAGAAATCACTAGTTAAGAGGTTACATATTGTCATCTTAGAAACAGTTGTCCAAATTATAAAATTAAAGCATATGAAGTGGACATTCATACAGTGAGATTGCAGACGGTTCCATTCAATGATCCAAAAGTTCAGTAATGTTGTTTTCCATCCTATACGTTCAGACATATATACAGTTATATTCCTTTCCTCTCTTTTTTTACAATAACAATTACACTTTTGGGGTTTTTTTACTCCCATGGTTCTTATTACTTTTTTTGAAAAGAATAAAACCAAACGTGACTAAACAAAACAGAGTTTTGTTCTAACCAACTTTGGTTAGAACAAAAGGATGGGCATAGTACATGATGCAAAAATAGAATACCATGTGATCAAAAATTGTGCCTCTTGCTATTTTTAAAGAGTTACCTATATCATCAGGTACAATAGAGTTGATCAAAACAGTACAGAGCAAGACCAATAAAACCTACACTGAAGACCTTACAGGACTTCAAAAAAAGATAATAGTCAAACCATAACGGGCATCATAGTAAATCTTATTGCCTTCAAAGTGGTTGCCTATACCCTCAAACTTGATGCTATCAAACAAAATAGAATATAGAATAATCAGACAGAACAAGATGGGAGAGCAATACTGGGGTTCAAATCAGGTTAATAGGAAAACAAAAAAGTTACTATAATATAGCCTGCTATTTTTTAATTCAGTTTTCCCTTAATCGAAAAAAAAAAAAATAAGAAAAAATAGATTAATCAAAAATGGGGGGGAGATTGAGATAAAAGAGGACATTGTAACAAAACAATACAGGTCAGAACCGAACAATTTAAGCATCATTGTGTTTCACCCCCAGATAATCTAACATAATAGTAGTCACCATTCTTTAATTAATATTGTCAGCAAAAAGTCTTGAGTATCTACTGTGTGCTGGAGGCACAGTCAGTACTTTATGATAGAGACAAAGGTGAAGATGTGATTACAAACCTCATGTGAGAGAAGAGTCAGATATGTAAAAAAATATATATATATACATACATATATATATATATATATATATCCACACATGTTTACAGAAGCATGATTCATAAAAGCTAAATCTCTGAAGTGACCCATATGTTTATCAAAAGATGAATGGACAAAAAATGTGAAGCATATATATAATATACAATGTAATATATCTAATTTTATATATAACTAATATATAATATCTATAACTAAAATACATAATAGAAAATATATGTATTACTCAGCCATAAAGAAGAATAAAGTTGAGTTATCTATAGGCAAATAGTTGCACCCTGAGGCCATAATTCTTTTTTATTTTGAGATCATAATTCTTAATGAAATAAATAGACATAGAAGCCTAGATATTGTATGGTTTCTCTTATGTGAGAAACTCAAGGTATAAATAATTTAAAGAGCAGAATAAAAGACAGGTAATAAAAAGGAGATAGACTTTTTGTAAATAAGAAGATCTGGAGAAGAAGGAGGAAGAAGAGGAAAAGGGGAAGTGAAGGGAATTAAGATAGATGTGTACACAAAGCAGCTCCTCAAATTGAGTGTATACTTTATGTATTGCAAACATGCACTAAAATAATTACAGAATTCTTTTCATAGAATGAGTAAGATTATACTTCAAATTAATTTAATACTTTTTGGTAAAGAAAACGGGAAACCTCTATGGAAAAAATTTCCTTTAGGGTTTGTTCTCTTGTGCAAAAGGTTCCTGTTTCCGTTGAGATGCTGCACCACTCACCCTTACGATCCCGAGGTGCAGCCACTCTCTTACTAATGACTCAAGTTCCTCCTCCCTTACGAAAGAGTAGTACTCTATTGATTTTTAACTCTTTTGGGAAGATACCTGGAAGGTGACCATCTGGGTCAAATGGGATTTCTATTTTTAATGTTTTGACACAAATATATATATATCTCATGTTTTCTTTTACATACGAAACCTGGAATACAAATAAAGATAAAAATAAAAAAATTGATGATAGAAAATAGAGAGATAGAACTTTTTTTTTTTTTTTTTTTTTTTTGGTCTTTTTCGTTTTTATCGGTAGCAGGGATTGAACTCATGACTGCCTGCTTGCAAGGCAGGCACTTATGCCACTGAGCTAAACCTCCAGCCCCAAGAAGTAGAACTTTTGAAAAAGGAAAGGGGACAAAAGATGGAGGGAGGTAGGAGGAGAAAAGAGGATAAAAAGGAAATAAAATGCAGTAAGTTATACAAAGGTATCAACTCTCCACAAAGAATGTAATCCTTATGCCCTGCAAACAAGTAACTAGTAAAAAATAAAACTGAGCAAAAAGATGACACATCATAAAGAAGCAGCTGAAAATTTCTGTGACTTAGAATCTCAGTCATTTTAGGTGGCTCACACATGACGGAAGGTTAGTGGGCTGGATCCCTATGAAGGATCACCCGTTTCTTGTCTCTGCCTTGTCCAGTCTACAGCCTGTCCTTAGAGGAGAAAATGACTGGAGATTTAGTCTCTCTGTCTCTTTTTTTAAAATACTGTTTTAGTATCTTATGTTTCATTTTTATACTTACATCAGGCTAAACACTGTTCTGAATCCTGTATTTGTCATTCCTTTTATAATTTCTTATTTTACCTAAGTGTTCTCTAAAGAAGTATAATTTTATTTTATTTTAAGCTAAATTAAAGGGCATTTAGGAAAGTTTTAGTAAAATAATATTTATTTAAAATTCGGTTGTATGATTACCTAGAACTTTCATTTTTACTATTTTATAATAGTCTATTGTAAGATATATCACATTTTTTTACTGGAATTTGAAATATTTCTAAAGTTTTGCTTTTGTTAACAGTACTGCTATAAATATCTTTGTATCTTTTGAGGTACATATGGTGTAGTTTTTCTTAATTTTATATTTAGGAATGAAATTTCTGCACCATAAGGCATAGAATGTTCATGTTTAGAAAAAATGCCAAACTGATTTTCAGAGTGAGTGCACCAATTATCACTACCCTCAGTAAAACAGTCCTTTGGCTATACATCAATTTAAATATTCCATGTTGTCTAATATATGTGTATTTTTCAAACAAGTGGTTTTTATTTACATTTTAACAATCACTAAACATTTTGAATATATATAATCATTGTCATAAATGGTTTTGTCATTTATCACTTTCAACCATTCTGTTTAATTTTCCCTTTGGTTTCTTTTTGGTGTGTAAGGCCATTTTTATGAATCTTTTATTGTTTGTTTTTTGTTTTGTTTTGTTTTGTTTTGTCTTGGTACCAGGGATCGGACACACAACGCTGTGCTTTCTAGGCAAGTGCTTACACCGCTGAGTTAAATCCTGGCCACTTTTATGAATTCTTGTCAGGGAATTTATATTTCAATTTAGTCATTGACTCAAGGTTATGTCAGTCCTTCCTAATCTTCTTTTTTGATCTAGGTTTTTGATTAACTAATATTCTTATTTTTAATGCAGTCCAGTTTATCAGTCTTTTTGTGCAATGTTTAATAAACATTTAAAACTCCAAGTTTTAAAAGATTTGTCATATATTTTCTAATAAGCTGTTTTAGGCCTTAATTCCTCTACAATTTATTTTTATATCCCATAAGGTAGCAACCTAATGATATTTTTATAATGTGTTTCTTAATCTCTATCTATTAAGTAATTCTACCTATATGTAGAAGTTTAACTTGCTGCTGTGGTAGTATAAAAATGTTCCATAACTATTTGGATATTTCAGCATCTTTATTAATTTCATAGGCACTATATTCTTTCCGAAAACTCGTATCATACTATTTCAAAGTATTTTGTAGAAAATGTCAAATGCTACCACCCATCCTCTACTTACCCAAATGAGTAGTTTATTAATTTCTTATTCTTTCATATAAATTTTAAAATAATTCGGAATATATTCCATTAATCACAATAACAATTTTATCAGAATTCCATTAAATCCATAGGTCCTCTTGAAGAAATTGTTATTTTACAGTAAGTTTTATTTTGTAAAACTATGATATATCATAGTTGATTTTTAATAGCCCTGGAAGTTTTATGATTTACCTAACGGGACTTTGTATACTTCCTGAGAGATTTATTCTTGTTTATTTATAAATTGTATTTACACTACTTTAGTGGTTTCTTTTGACTTTTGTTTTCTAAGCATTTATTTCTGGTAGATATTAAACAATGTTGACATTTTGTATTCATTCCTTTGCTAGATCTGTGGGCTCCTTAAATGATAAAATTATACCGTATGAAAATGTCCAATTATTTTATTTTATTTTATTTTATTTTTGGCTTTTCTATCCTATGCTGCCAAAATCCTTTTTATTTCTTTTCTGATGCGCAGGACTCCAATACAGTGCAGGTGTGGTATGAGTCTTGAAAGTAATCTAGATCATAATTTTAAGAGACACGTTCTCTATACTTCAATATTATATGTGCTCTCGGTACATATGAAACTTCTTGTTAAGCCTTGAAACTTGCCATTTTTGCCTAATTTAGTAAATGTTTATGCTTGTATTGTAACGGTGTTCTAAGTCTTATCAAATGTCTTCTGTGCATCTGTTCTATGAGAAGCCCTCATTAGATCCCAGGAGCTCCTCGAGTTTAGTTTTCTGTTTTTGGCTCTGCTGTCTGCCATTTGGTCACCTCCTCTGAGTTCTGAGTTCTGAGAAAAGTGGCCCATATCTGAATTTGAGACTTTCCTTCAATCTGCTTTCTCCCCCACGGGAAATCAGAGTATGAAAGCCTCTTCGCTTTTAACAATGTCTATTATTTTCAGTTCAAGATAACAGAAATCCTTTAAAAATTCGGTAGGCTTCTGGTGTGAGATGGTGCAATCTGTATCCTGAGGAACAACACCGATGGACGTCTACAATCCAGCTTGTTTGAACTTGGGATGAAAAGTCACACAATGCCCTTAAAAGTCGTGCCAGTGCCCTTAAATACATAGACCTGCTTGTGTAGGGCAGCTAAGTTACAGGGTGGTACATTTAAATTACCACATAATCTTATCAAAGGGATTTATAATTTCACCATGAGGTGATATGATCTCAGGTAATTCTGGGATAAAATCCCTTTATAACTCTTACTTTATAATTTGTGCCAGTTTCAGAAGTTACATACCTGAAAGGCATAAAAAACAGTTTCTCAGGAAAAAAACATAATTATTTCAATATATTAATAACAAAGGTTATTGTATAAAATTAAAGAAAATTGAGCATTTTGTTTCATCTTTAAAACTGAATAATTATGAAATATTCCTCAAGAATTAGTTAATTTTCCCCTTTTCTTTTTGAATTGTAGAACTATTTTGATGATGACATTTTTTCAACTCCTGAAATATAAACTAGTTTTAAGTCAAACAACTGTCTTCCTTCTTTTCTTCTATTAATCTCTAAAACAATCATTTAATGACCCTCCACATGATGATTAATTTTATATGGAGATAATTATATTATTTCTATTGTATTTTTCTCTGACAAAATACTATTAGACCAACTAAAGAAGGGAACTGAATTTTATGGACATAAATTAGAAAAAATAGTCATCAACTGCTCACGCAGTTTAATTAAACTGGGTCATTTTATGGGTACTATTTAGTAATCATAATAATCATTAATAAAATTTGAAATTCATAATAGCTTTTAAAGCTAAAAGAAAAATCAGTGTCCATTTAAAGCCATAGAGGGATTGTTTCTAGATAAAATGTCTAAGGAAGAGACTCATAAATCTATTTAAATGGAAAGATCAGGAAGAGAAATTTAAAGTAAATCAAAGACTAACCAGCCATGGCTGTTTCATTATCTTCAAGGAAAATGCAATCTCTGGAAATTGTGTGTTTATGATTAATATAATTTACGGGGACTGTTTTTATTTCCCTGCCTGCAGAAAAATTAAATGCCCAAGTCTTCTTTTTGCAATCCAATGGATTAAAGAAGGCAAAGGTTACAAAACATTTTCCAGAAGAAATTCATTTATTTAACTTCTATTAGTAAATGACTTAATGTGAAGCAGGCTTGTCGCTGAAAATGTAAGAAACCTGTCTGAATGTCAGACATTTTTATTGGAGAAGAAATAGCATCAAGGATTCTCATTCAGAGACAGTACTGTTGTAACAAAAATGTGAAATATTCCAGAGGTATATTAAATATATACTACCCATTTTCAACTGTGAATATCATTTAATAGAGTAAATCTGTGTTTTTGAGTGATAAAAATCAGATGAGAGAAATTTGCTCTCAATGTAGAATGAAGGTCAATGAAGAAGGAATATCTTTAAAAAATAATTATTAATGGTTAAATTTTGTGCTCTTTAATACTATACCAAGGTGCTTTACATACTTTATATCATAAAGAGCTTAGTTATTTTTTTAAATTATGAAGCCCAGTTTGGGTGTGGTGGCACACATCTACAATCTCAGCATTTGGGAGGCTGAGACAGGAGGATCACTGAGAGTTTGAGGACAGTTTGAGCTATATCATGAATTCAAGGCCAGCCTGGACCACACAGGAAGTCTCTAAATTAAAAAGACAGGCCAAATATATATATATATATATATATATATATGAAACCCAAAGACTCTCACGGAACTAAAGATGATTTGATTTGGGCATATGTTTAGAATGCGTTTCAGTACCATGGGAACGTTGGAATTCCTCTATAGCCCAGATAGGCAAACTTTTTCTATAAAAGGCCAGATACTAAATGTTTTAGGGTTTATAAGCCTATTGTCTCTGTTAACAATTATTCAGCTCTATCACGCACTAAAACACAATCATAAATGGCACAGAAGCTCTAAACAATATCTGTGTTCCAAAGAACTTCATTATAAAAAGAGGAAGTGGCTCGATTTGTCCTGAGAATCATTGACTGTCATTCAGTGCTGTGTATCATAGGAATATTATCTTCATTATAGACTGTAACATCTTTATCTTTTTTACCTTTATTTGAGGTAACTTTTATTCTATTTAATCTTTAATCTTTTCTACAAAATAAGAGTGAAGCACAAGGACAACTGATATTGTAAAGCACCATAATTTAATGACTCTGTATTTTAATTATTGATTTTCTACAAATCATTGATCACGAGATTTTCCTAAAAGCTTTTATTATTACTGCATGCTATCATGCCAGTGGATGTTTATACATTTTGTTCATGGAGACACTCACAAAAAGCTTTGGCATTTTAACAATACAATGCATTGCAGCTGGATAGTACAATTTTAAAATATAGGACCTGAGAAAGATAAGCTATAGAAGAACTCATCTTGCACATAGTTAGCAATAAAGCCTCCTGAAACTATCCTAGTTTGTAGATTGTTTTTCTGATGTAGTATGAAAGTTTTGAATGTTATTAATGTTCTACCTTAGAGTCATATTCTTTTTTTTATTTAAAGAGAAAAACAAAACTAAACGAAGCAAGACAATAAAAGGCTAGAAGTAATACAGAATTTCAAGAGAAAAAATGTACAGTAAGAGTTCACCAGTTAATAGATGACACATTGTCATCTTACAAACAGCTGTCCAGATTACAAAATTAAAGTATACAAAGTGGAGATTAATACAGTGAGACTGCAGTCATTCTGTTCAATGATCCAAGAAAAACTCAGCAATATGGTTCTCTATCCTAAATAATAAACTTGCAGTTATATCCTTTAGATCACTTTCCTTCCTCTTTTTTACGCTAACAATCACACATTTTAGTTTCCATTACTTCCACAGTTTTTTTAACTTTTTCTTTGAAGAGGAAAAGAAAAAAGATTTTAAAAAGGCCAAAAAAAAAAAAAAAAAAAAAAAAAACAAGACGGACCAAAGAAAAACCCAATGTGACAAAGCAAAACAGAGTCAGATCAGGAGGATGGACATAGTGTAAAATAGAAAAAAAAAAAAAAAAGGATTACTAGGTGATCAACACTGGTTACCATTATGCCTCTTGTTATCCTAAAAAGAGTAGCCTATATCAGCTAGTATAAAAGAATTGAACAAAACTGTACATAAGACCAATAAAACCACATTGGAGAGCTTACAGGATTCCAAAGAAGATAATTGTCAAATAATAACGGGCATCATAGAATATCTGGTTGCCTTCCAAATGGTTGCCTATACCCTCAAACTTGATTCTATTAAGCGAAACAGAATATAATAAAATCAGTCAGAACAAGATGTGGAGAACACTACAGGGGTTCAAATCAGGTTAATAGGGAAACAAAAAAATTACTATAATCTATCGCACTATTTTTAATTTAGTTTTCCCTTAGTTAAAAGATACTAAGAAATAGATTAATTTTTTTAAAAAAAAAGGAAAGAAAAAGGGGCGGGGGGGGAGACTGAGATAAAAAAAAGAACATATCAATAGAACAACACTGGTCAGAACTGAAAAATTTAACCATCATTGTGTTTCACACCCAGATAGCTTGACATTAATAGTAGCTACCATAATGACTCTTTCCTTGAAATATTTGAGTCTAACTTCGTATACTATAGCATCAAATTTATCAAGACAGTGTGAAACCATTCAAGAGAATGAAATTATTGCAGGGTATTTAGAACCAGCTAGCAGAAACCAAACATCAATTTCTACATTATCTCTTATTCTTGATGTGCTTCGATTTGCGGTAGAATTTCTATGTCCTGGAAATAATTTGCATGAACAGTGTTTCATTTTCTTCGATAGTGTTGTATTATATTTTATATTTTGTAGGTGTATGCTTCAAAAACATATAAGAAAACAAAATTAATCAGAAAAGCATGTAAACTCTTCCGTATAAATGAAATAATGGGTGTACTTCTTGGCCTTACTTAACATGGTAACACCTTATGGTTGGTTACAGTAACTGAGGACAGCAAAGAGGAGTTTGTGACTTCTAAGGAGGTTTTGTTTGCTTCTTTTGAGAGCTTTTTTTAGTGCTGCAGTGGCTATAGTATCACGACTACATTCAATACAAAATATTTCCATATTACTACAAAAAAGTTTATATTTAAAAGGATGAATTAATTATCTTATAAGAGGTGTTTTGAGAAATCTCTCAATTCTCTCCTTTTCTTGTATATTTTTTGATTTGTATTGCTATTTTGTTTATTTTCAGGGAGCATTGACCATGATTTCATTTTCAAATCAAATTTAAATTGAGTATTTTGTATAGTTGTATACAAATACAACTCTATGGTGTCTTATAAAGACATGTGTCTATATATGATCATGTTGATATTTTCAAGATAGTTTCTAATTTTTACTTGTTGATTTTTAAATTTCTCAGTGTTTCCTTCCATGGTTTTGGTGTTACATTTCTAAAGAATTGGAAAACATTCTTGTCTGCTCATTCCTAGTGGTTGAATTTGCTTTTTAAATAAAGATTTCATCTATAAATAAAAAAATAAATTACTCACTTATATTTACTTAAATATAGAGAACCGATGAACAAGGCTGTACTCAGCTTTCTAGCTTTCTACTCTCTACCTTTTGTTTTTTCCTTTTGCAGTGCTGAGGATTGAACCCAGGATCTAAAATATGCTAACCAAATACTCTAAGAGCTAACTAACCCCAGACACTACACTGTACATTTTCATAAGAAAAACTGAGGTTTTATATATAGGTTATAATTATATGTTGCTATTTATATTAAACTTTGCAAACATATGCACAATAACAATCTCAGTGAAGTTTTATTTACTAGATTTCTGTTTATTTTGTTTTGTTATGAGTCCTTGCCAAGACCTTGTCTGGAAGCTAGGCGTGGTGGTACACACTTGTAGTCCAGACACTCAGAAGACTGAGGCAGGAGGGTCACCGTGAGTTTGAGGCCAGCCTGCACTTAAACTCACATAGTGAGTTTAAGGCAAGCATGAACTCATAGTGAGATCTTGACTGAGAAAAATAGAAAAGCAAACAAACAAACAAAATAAAATAAAACAAAATAAAAAAATTCCTGTGTGGAATTGTTACTGTTAGGTTTTGATCCCTGTAAGGCTACTACCTCCAACAGATAGTGAAAATATTTGCCATTTCTTTTTTGTGGTTGAGTTTGATTATTGAAGATTTCTTTGATTATTTATTTTATTGACAATAAAATCAAAACTAAATTTTAGAAATCTAGCAATGTTGCCCATACTTTTGAGTATTTATGAAAATTTTGATGAAAAATGAAGGGGAAACCTGAGACACCATTAGTAACTCACGTTGCTGTAACTTGAACATTTGTACTCATTAACTAGAATCAAAAATCGATTTGGGATTTTCTAATGTGATTTTTCTTTTTGATTTTGTGACTCTTAAAAACAAAGCCCAAAAAGAAACTGATGTGAAAACCTTCTAGTAAAGACATTGTTACTTAGAATGGTGCAGTTGTTTTTATGATTCGTTTTCTAATATAAAACCTGCCTGTTGAGGAAACTTTTATGGATCATTTTTCTCCCTCAGCATTAGATAACTTAAAGGAAAATACCTATTCATAAATTACTTCCTGAAAATCATGGATATGTTTTGAAATACCTTTCTGAATCTGAAATACTTTTCTGAATTTTCTAAATTTGAAGTAACTCAATGATAAAACTTATTTGAAAATCATATTATTTATTGAAATTTTCAACAGGAATTTTGTAAGTGTAAATAATAAGTTTGTACTCTTCCTAACTTACTGTCAAACCTTAGCAACATAGTTGCTAGCAACAAAACAAACCTAGGAGAATGTTAAGTAACCTGAATACATGCTACATGGTATTGAAAGCAAACAATATTTCTCTAGGTTATAACTTTGTATATATTTCTTTCAAGCATGTGAAATTATGTTCTTGGTTTTATTTTTCTTTTTAACAAGACAGAACAGATGCTGTGCAGTTGTATATTTATTTTTAGGGAGTTACTTGGAGGTGGATTTGTGAGAGCGCTTCTCAGAGCACGGGCTTTCTTCTACAGATCTTTTTAAATGAAGAGTTGATGTCTGCACAGTGACCCGTACACTTACTGGGCAAGTTAGGAACAATGGAACAATCAACCTGTAGCAATGAGCTGAGATAAACTATTTTTGTAAGACCGATTAGCTTTTACATCATCTTCCTTGTTCACAGTCAGTATTTAAGATATACAGAGAATAAAAAGTAAAGATTACAATTTTGGAGAATTGGTTAAAAATAGCTACTTTCTCTCATGCAGTGTTATATTAGAATCTGCAGCTAAAGCAAGATAGAAATTCCTGTTTTTGTTCAGGGTTCTTACATCTGCTATCAGTTATTTATACCTCAAACATCTTTAGAGCTGGATGATGCATACTTACATTCAGTGCAAAAGACTATCTCAATGTCATCACTGCTTCTAAATTAAAAATTACATTGTTTTTTCTTAATATACTGGGCTATTGTTAAGAGAATAACTGATAGAAAATAGACAACTCAATTTTTGAGAACGAGTGGAATTTTTCATGGCTACGGTGACTTTGCTTTACTGAGAAAAACGCTGAATACTAACGGGTCATATTGAAAGGTCAAATTATGTTGAAATGAGAGGACTAGGAGTAATATCAGTTAACTGCTTGTTTTTTTCATTCATGTGAAGAATGCACACATCCACAGTTATCCATGTATTGCAGCTTGTCAACAGTCAACAGTGAATGTCTCCTAAACTCAATGCTTTTTTGGTATTAAATAGAAGTGCAATAAGAAACAGAGCATTCTGCTTATATAGATTTCAGGGTATGATAGATAGCAAGTCCAGATTTTGGAAACATAAAAGATCATAGAAAATCATCAGAAGTAACAGAAGAAAAGCGCAAAGCCTACATATATGTCTTTTTAAAA